>NC_089260.1:59836686-62236686 GCF_963930625.1 Muntiacus reevesi
TTCCCAAATACTCTCAGCCTTAAAAAATGATGCTCTCTTTCTGTCTCATGCTCCTCTCTTCCCTTCTTACATTGCTTTGGGAAACTTTATTTAGTGTAAACATCCTGAGATACTGTGATTTATAAGTGCCGACTAAAAAAAAATATGTACAACCTGAAAGTAGAGAGTTATTTTATTTGGTGGGAATGTTTAGGACTGCATCCCAGTAGCTCTGAGAAGACTGCTGCAAGGAGGCAGAAGGGGAAGACAAGCTATATACAAGTTTGCAACAAAGGGAGCAGGCTGTCTGAACATCAAAAGATCAGGTATCAAGTTAACCAATTTAGCATTCTATATATGGGAAGATGAAAGCCTCTGGACTCATTGAATTCATTCCTTTCATATGCACCTCAGCTATCTGCGGCCAATCCTGTTTACTTGTTCACCTCAAGGAGTGGCAGATGGCTGCTCCTTGCATTCCCCCAGCTCCTCAACAGTCACCGTAGGGGGTGGCAGCTTCCCCTGGATGGCAGTTTAGGGACGTCTCATTCACATTTGGAGGCCAGAAATCGTTGATGGCTGTGACATTTCTTGTTTATTCATATGGCAGGGGATATTTTCATTTCACATAAGAAAAGTATATATTTGGTCAGGGCTTCCCTGGTGGCTCAGCGGCAAATAATCTGCCTGCAATGTAAGAGATGAGGGTTTGATCCCTGGGTCTAAAAGAGTTCCTGGAGGAGGAAATGGCAACCCACTACAGTATTCTTGCCTGGGAAATCACATGGACAGAGGAGTGTCACAGGCTACAGCCCAGGGGGTTGCAAAAGAGTGGGACACGACTTAGCAACTAAAAAACACAACAATATATTTGGTCTTTCAGATGACCAAAGTATAGTTCTCATATATATTTGGCCTTTGTTAAAGGTTCCTCAGTCAGAGCTCCCAAAACCTTTGGCATTTCCTAAGTGTTGGCTGAGAGCAGCAAAGGTGTCTCTTGTTATGTTAATGTGTTAATGGGGTAAGTTTGAACCCCATCCAGGGAAGGAGGCTGGTTGCCAGGTGAACCAACCACATGATTGCTGTTGCTCAGTCATGTCCAACCCTTTGAGACCCCGTGGACTGCAGCACGCCAGGTTTCCCTGTGCTTCACCATCTCCTGGAGCTTGCTCAAATTCATGTCGACTGAGTCAGTGATGCCATCCGACCATCTCATCCTGTGTTGTCCCCTTCTTCTCCTGCCTTCAATCTTTCCAAGCATCAGGGTGTTTTCTAATGGATCTACTTTTTGCATTGCATGGACAGAGTATTGGAACTTCAGCCTCAGCATCAGTCCCTCCAATAAATATTCAGGACTGATTTCCTTTAGGACTGGTTTGATATCCCTGCTGTCCAAGGGACTCTCAAGAGTCTTCTCCAGCACCATAGTTTGAAAGCTACCTATGATATCCAATGTGTATTTCCTGGTAGATAGTGTCAGAATTGAGTTGAATTCTTGGACATCCTGCTAGTATCTGAGAACTGCTTGGTGGTGTGGGGGAAAACTTCCAAATATTTGGTGATCAGAGTGAAGTGTTTGTTGTGAGCAGATAAGAAACTCCTATGAAAGGGAGAGCTGGGTTTATCCCCACATAGAAGGTGGAATACAGATTTTTCCATTGCACATCCTCTCCACTCTCCACACACTCCACACTCTCCATACTCCTTTTCTCTCAACTGGTCTCTGATCCTATGTTCATCCCCCCAAAGTTAATATGTAAGGTTCATTGCAATCTGTCCCCTGCTTGCTTGCCTTTCTTTTTATTCACTATCTGCCACTCTTCTCTTGTACACCCAGGATTTCTTCCCTACCTTCTTCAATGGCAGTTTGTTCAAATGCATTCTTCTCTCCTCTGGAAGACTCACATTTCTCTCAAGCTCTGCCCATTACTTTGATCCTGACACCTCTTCCTGGAACATTCTTATTTGTCTTCCAAATCTGTATTTTTCTTCCTGATATTGTCTTTTTTCTCCTTCTTTGTCTTAGATCCTTTCTGCATGTTCTGTACCTTGACAGTTTCATGTATAAGCTCTCCTGTCATATTAAATTGCAATCATTTATTTACTGCCTGAAATTTTTACAGACTCTGAGTAACTTCACAGCTTGGTTACTGTCAAACCGTTATCACCAAAGCTTAAAATACTGCCTTTACATATAGTAGATGTTCAATAAATGTAGAATTAGTAGACAAACAGGTGAAAGAAAAGCTGACATAATATTTTTGCATTTCCCTAATTGTAGACTTAATCCAGGTTGTTAGTAAATGTCAATCTGTGGAGGAAAAATCAGGATCAAGCCTATTACAGCCAAGTACTTATCTTCCTCTATAGTTTCAAAGTTCTTTTAAAAGAGGCATTAGCAATTCTTTAATACGTCAGCACTATAATCCCCTCTCCAAAAATGCCAGAGGTCACCTGGAAATTGAATGGTTGAGCAAGGATTAAAATGTAAGAATAGGGAGACTTTGGTTAAGTTAACTGGATCACTGCTTTCATGTCCTTGTTAAATATGCTTTCTGGACCATGACAAGAAAGCATCGTGGGGAGTCATAGGTTGAGGAGGTTAAGAAAGAAAGAAGGCCTAT
Source organism: Muntiacus reevesi (assembly GCF_963930625.1). NCBI lineage: Eukaryota > Metazoa > Chordata > Mammalia > Artiodactyla > Cervidae > Muntiacus > Muntiacus reevesi. Next base: position 59,839,290 of record NC_089260.1, read on the forward strand.
TGATCAATGGTAATCAATTCATCTTATACTGTGATTTTGTTTTCTTCTGATTACCCTGCTTATATTCTTCAACCCAATAACCTTCATTAGGGATAGAACAAAGTCCCACGTCCCCAGATTCGGTGATACTTATTTTTGTTACACAGATGCCTTACTCAGATCTCTTAATACTGGCAATCCCCATGTAAATAAAAAATCCCCAGAGTGTTTGAAAAGAGTGAGTGGAGAGAGATTTAAATTTTCTTGAAGAATAAAAGATGATATGAAATATCTTCTTCTTCTTTGGAATTAACCATTTGCCCCTGCCAAAAGAGATGTTTACAACAGCCCACAAACTTTCCCTCCATTTTTAGACTGAAATCTCCCATAAAATTCACCAAAATTATTTCTCTAGTTTATTGGTTTATAGCATAGACTACAGGAAAGTGATGACATTTTATGTAGATAGCGTGCCAGGTTCGTGTCTTAGTGAATCTCCGTAGATTTCAAAGAAGAGAACTAAACCATAGACTTGAGTACTTTATATAACTTGTTCAGCTGGTCATCTGAGCTAAAACTACGAGATGTAGGGAGAGAAAGAGTAGCTGCCTGATGACTAAGTTGTTATTTACATTTAGTCTAGCCATACTTCTTGTTGGGTTTCCTGAAGTCCTCTGCATCATCAAATAGAGCTTCTATTTTTTTAAACTTCCTTGAGTGAGGGATTATAAACAAATGGCAAAAACATTTAATACAGCACACAATCTTCCTATGTTCTGAGGAGAGAATTAATATGTACCAGGCACTTACTGGGCTTTCCTGGTGGCTCAGACAGGAAAGAATCCGCCTGCAATGTAGGAGACCCGGGCTTGATCCCTCAGTCAGGAAGATCCGCTGGGAAAGGGAATGGCAAGCCACTATAGTATTCTTGCCTGAAGAATTCCACAGACAGAGGAGCCTCGTGGGCTATAGCCCATAGGGTCACAAAAAGTCGGACACGACTGAGCAACTAACACTTTCACTTTTCAAGCACTTACTATGTGCCTGATACATGCTTGGATCTTCACATTTTACAACATATAAGATGCATACTAAAATGTATACAATATACTCCAAAAAGTTCACTGATAAAACAGGATTTTTGAAGTCCATTTAACAGATAAAGGAACTGAAACTAAAATATATTAAGCTTATTCAAGTTCTTCCATCTAGTGATTTTGGGAGAGACAATTCAAGTCTTTTGTCATCTCATAAAAATTTGGTCAAAATTGCCACCACTGTCAAAATGGGATTTCTTGAAGGGAATAAAAAGACACTGAAAAACAGAATAGAAAGGAGTAGTGAAATTTTAAAAAAGGAAGAGTATTGAGAAAAATTAAGCAGATTCTAGACATAAAACAGACCAAAATTGTGTAACTGGGAATGGGGGTGGGAAGAACATGAAGAAGAGGAAGAGGAAGGAGACAGATGGAGAAGAGAGAATGGTCCCATAATGGGAACTTTTCTGAATTCAAAGGAGGGTGGGGGAGAAGAGCAGGGGAGGAGGATTACCAAAACTGGACTTCTTGAAAGTACTTTGAGAAAAAACAGAACAAAAATAAGTCTCTCACTTAAAATTAAATAAAATGTAGTCAACAAAACCTGTGAATTTTTTTAATGTCTGCCTTTTCCTGATTATGCTTTATAGAGCAAAACGGGATCCTTATATGAATGATTTAAAATATATCCAATCCTATAGTGGTTATTCTAAACAACAACAACAGCAACAACAAAAATGGTGGTCATTACATCTAATTCCCTTCCTGTCACATTTCCTTATTGTGTGATCCACAGTTTCCAAGTCCAGATTCTTAGGGTATTCCTTTCATGCCTTGAACTTCCATGTACTTGCCTAAAGATCAGTTTTTCCAAATTTACTTTCACAGATACAGTTTGGTAAGGAGCTATGATTATTGTGCTTGGAAAAGACAAGGTTTGCAAAGTTAGGCAGTTTTTTCCCTCTTGGTTATTGTATTATAGAACTTTTCAAAACCCACTCTGAATTTTCACACATAGGAAGTAAATATTTTTATCCTTGTTTCTTTTTTAAAGGGAAAGTCCATGGTACCAGTGTTTTGGGAAGCATAATGGAAACTCTATTCTTGATTGAAAGTCCACAAAACGTGGATCTAGAAATAGCAGTTGATCTTCAAACTTTGCAAAGATAGCTACTGCTGCCTCTCTTCTATGCTACTTTTTAGAGTTGATTTCCACTAGAGAAAGGAAATGTTGTTAGTTGCTCAGTCCTGTCTGACTCTTTGTGACCTCATGGACTGTAGCCTGCCAGGCTCCTCTATCCATGGAATTCTCCAGACAAGAATACTGGAGTGGGTAGTCATTCCCTTCTCCAGGGGATCTTCCCAACCAACCCAGGGATTGAACCCAGGTCTCCCCCATTGCAGGCAGAGTTTTTAGAGAGAAGTATGGCAAGTATTCCCCTGCAGAAGGAAATGGCAACCCACTCCAGTATTCTTGTCCGGGAAATCCCATGGACAGAGGAACCTGGTGGGCTACTGTCCAAGGGGTTGCAAAAGAGTTGGACATGACTTAGCAACTAAACAACAAACAACAATGGCAACCATCATCCCTTCTCAAACATACACAACTTGTTCTCTGAGAACCCCTTCTTCCCCGAGGATCCAAAAGACCAGAAATATCAAAAAGCATGTTCTCTTTAGTGAAAGTTTGAGAGCTCTTCTCTTAAAGTCAAGGAGCTACAACAGAGAGACTTTTTTTCTTTTTTTCTTTTTTTTCTGTTATTATCAGTTGTGGAGAAGGCAATGGCACCCCACTCCAGTGCTCTTGCCTGGAAAATCCCATGGACGGAGGAGCCTGGTAGGCTGCAGTCCCTGGGGTCACTAAGAGTCAGGCAAGACTGAGCGACTTCACTTTCACTTTTCACTTTCATGCATTGGAGAAGGACATGGCAACCCACTCCAGTGTTCTTGCCTGGAGAATCCCAGGGACAGGGAGCCTGGTGGGCTGCCGTCTATGGGGTCACACAGAGTCGGACAAGACTGAAGCGACTTAGGAGCAGCCGCATCAGTTGGTAACATGGTGACATCCAACTTGTTACTTAACCTTTTGAGACTCAGTTTTCCCAACTGTAAAGATAAAATTACATCTATGACACAAGGGTATGTAGGAGTCAGTGATGTAGTGGTTTCCCTATACACACCCAGTACTAAAAAGATGCAGTTCTCTTCTCTCTTTTTTTTTTCTTCATCTCCTGAGTGTCTCAGGGCATTATGTATTACTGGATTGATTCTCCAGGAACCCGGATCAATATTAGAACATGAATTTCTCATTGGATAATATCTTTGCAAATACTACCTTATCAAGTTGTGTGTGGAAAAAAAAAAATCCAGTAAAGTGGACAATGAAATCTGAATGAAGAAGTCAGTCAAAACTTTGTTTCCAAGGAGCTAAGAGTTGAAAATATTTGTAGCAAAATGCAGTTCATGGTACTCAAAGAAGGAGAAGAAATTTAAAGGAAGGGCTATAAATTATCAGGGAGGGATAAAATGAGGGCGTGAGACTTGAATTGTGAATTCTTAAAAGGATGTGTTCCTACGCAATCTGTAAGGCTGTTTAGGAGTTTGAGGGTATCGATTGAGATCGTTTTAACTCTACTGTGCTTTTCCAGTAGGCAAATTTTGGGTGAATATTTCTGCCCCTGAAGCATAGTGAACTTCTGGGTGGTCTAGATAATAGTTCTTAGCACGAACGGTGTCATAGATGACAGAAGAGAGAGAGATTGTGGGGCAGGGTGGAGAGAGGCAGAGAAACGGTAATATGACCAGGGCATCTCTAAGTTTATAACTATACACCAGCCCCTTCACCAAAAAAGAAAGGACTGTGGCCTCAGGGATCCTAACCACTCCTTCCATGTCACTGTTTTTCTTCTTTATCTGGTTTCCCACACATGGGGTATGTAAGTAAGGTCACAGGGAAAAGTTTGGCTAACGCCAACAACTAGGCTATTTCCTAGATTTAGTTTAAAATATGGAAACAAAACCTTGAAAAACAAGAATTAAAAGACTCAAAACAATGAAGTTTTAGAAGTCTCCTCAAAAATAAGCATTGCTAATTTAATATAACAATATTATGCTTTTAGAATTTGAGCCATGACATATGGCGCTGAGAGTAGATGCCAAAGCTATGAAAAGCCCTGCTATTCACCCAGTGGTCACTAGAGGGGGTGGTAGCACGCAGAGCGTCTCAGTCCCTGGGCAAGCCGCTCATCTTCAACAGTGCAGCTTTCCCACCTCCTCCAGTGGTCAGAGCTTTTCGTTGCCATGGGAATCCCTAAACAAGGGGTAAATATGTCGACAATAGTCACAGACAATTTTATTTTTCATCCCTTTTTTAGCGCACGGCAGTCTCGGAGCACTCCATCTCCCTGGCCTGTTAAGTCTGGGTAGCACAACCCATCCATTAGTGCTAAATGGTATCACAGCACGCAACTCTCTTCACACACTGCGGTGCATTGTAAAGGTCCCTGCTCTATGGAGAGAGAGAGAGAGAGAGAGAGAGAGAGGGAAAAAAGCTCCTTTTTCCCCTCCCTCTTTTCCTTAGCTTTCTCCCCCTTCTAAGTGCAGCTGAATCTTCAAATGTGGGTAACTCCCGAATCTGTCTGTATCAGGCTGATAGATGCTCTCCGCGATTAAGCACAAAAAAAAGAACTGCAAAAGAGGGCATCCGATTTATTCTTTGGCACTCAAAGGCAGATGTTTGAGGTGACTAGATTATGTTTAAAGTAAATTGACTTACGAAGAGATAGTCTTTTAAATGGAGCCTGTGGTGGCATTAAGGCTAACATTATCAATGCCTGTGCCATAACTGAGCATGTATCAGGACAGTCCCCTTTGTAGGAAATACTTATCAGCCACTTGGAAGACTCCTAGCCGGGGATGTAAGTTAAGCAGGGAACGGGACTCTATTAATAGAGTCAGGCGCGACTAAGGCAGCTTAGCACACATGCAGGCAGGGGACTCTGTTAACAGTAGCAAGTTACCTAGCAAATTCTTATCTCTGCCTTTCCACAGTTGTGTCATCACTTACTATGTTCCTGCTAGGTGTTAGACACTGTTGCAGATGTAACTATTAGCAGAGATGACCCTGTACGTGAGATGCTCACAGTTAAGGGAGCTTTCCCCCACTGAGAACTGGACCAGACCCAGGGGGAAACTAAGGTTGCTATGGAAGTAACACAGATTCCTAACTCACAATTAGATCCCTCCTTTCCCCTAGTCCCTCTTCTCACTTATATAGGAAGAACTCTCTCACAGGATGAAGGGGAGGAGAAACAGATCTTTGGACCTGGTTCCTTGAGGTCAGGAACCAAATCAGTTGTTCACGGGAGTACCCATTGTGGATACGCCTGTGTGTGGCCCGTGAAAGAACTTCTAAATTTGTGCTCCCCAAATGGAAACATGGAGGGAGAGATGAGTGAAATATATTTCCCAGGTGGTGCAGTGGTTAAAAAAAAAAAAAAAAAAAATCTTACTACCAGTGCAGGAGACGCAAGACATGCAGGTGCATTCCCTCGGTCGGGAGGATCCCCTGAAGTAGGAAATGGCAAACCACTCCAGTATTCTTCCCTGGAAAATTCGATGGAAAGAGGAACCTGATGGGCTACAGTCCATAGGGTCTCAAAGAATCAGACAGGACAGAGTTCATAAGTAAACAGGTGAATGGAATAATAAAATGGATGAGGATTCTTGGTGGATATGTTTAAAATGGAAAAATGATGAATATTTGCTACATCACAGAATATCAAACCTGCATAAATAATTTTAAAAAATCCAACATTGTCTTTAATTTTTGGCCCATCTCCCAAGTTTTATCTTTCACTGAACTAAAACTTCTTTTATTACTCTCAATATCAGAATATTTAAATCAAATCAAGCAAATGCTCATTTTTAGGGTGGTAAAAATTCATGTGTAAATTATTAGGAAGGTGAAAGGAAATGAAGTAATCATGGTCCAGTTTCTGGGCGGGGTATTCCAAAGGATCATCCTGTAGAGAATTGTGGGCCTTTCCTTGAATCTTTCATTGACGATTTGGGTTCTTGGCACATGGGAAATCCCCATCTCCATCTGCAATTTCCCACGGGACATATCCCTGAGAGTTTCAAGGACATACAACTGAGAAGAGTGAAGGGATCCCTGGATTGTGGGATATTATCATCCAGACATTGGGGAACACTACTATGATGATGTTGGCCAGTGTTGGCTTCTCCCCAGAAGGGCCTGAGGGTGTCTGTTTAACTGGAAACATATTTGCAGTTACAGACCTTTCCCCAAATGGTTCTCGTTTTGTGATTCAGCATATGAGTCATTTGGTTAATAACAACTTCCTTTCTGTCCCAGACACCCCCTGGGAAATTTGGATCTCTTCTGCTTTGGGGAGGAATCCTTGGGTAAGTTGCTAAGGCTGCTGGTTTGAGGTTACTTGCCAGTGAAGTGGAGACAATAGAGGCTTGCTGTAGCTGAGTGAACTTCAGAGAAGCTGGTAGTGTTATGGTCAGAGATCATCAGACCTTGGCATCAGAATTAAATGATTGCAGAAGAATGTTGTGCTGTTATCTACTAAAAATGAGCATAGGTGATTGTTCGGAGTGGAAGAATCCATTCATGCATCATACATGTCATGGACTTTGCCCCCAGCGTCCACTCCACACCATCTTGATTACAAAGGAACCATTGAGCTGAGGTAGAACGGATCCACCTTGAGTTCTGGGGCTGGTTCTTGAGTGTGTAGGCTCTTCCTATCTGTCTTGCTACAATGCTCAGTTTAGGAATATACACTTAACCAGGTCAAGGCATTAACTTTGTACTAGGAAAACCAGGCCATTCCCAGAAGGATGTAACTGGCAAGTATCCCTTGAGTTGAGGACCTTATGGATACAGAATAGCACGTGGGTAGCTCTAGGAACTGTGGACTGCAAGGCTGTGACTACCTGCGAAGCTGAGCCTGTTTGTTTTTTTTTTTTTAATTGGAGGCTAATTACTTTACAATATTGTAGTGGTTTTTGCCATACATTGACTTGAATCAGCCATGGATGCACATGTGTTCCCCATCCAGAACTCCCCTCCCTCTTCCCTCCCCATCCCATCCTCCAGGGTCATCCCAGTGCACCAACCCTGAGCGCCCTGTCTCATGCATCAAACCTGGACTGGTGATTCACTTTACATATGATAATATACACGTTTCAATGCTACCCTCTCAAATCATCCCACACCCGCCTTCTCCCACAGAGTCCAAAAGACTGTTCTCTACATCTGTGTCTCTTTTGCTGTCTCGCATATAGGGTCATCGTTACCATCTTTCTAAATTCCATATATATGAGCTGCTGCTGCTGCTAAGTCGCTTCAGTCATGTCTGACTCTGTGCGACCCCATGGACAGCAACCCACCAGGCCCCTATGTCCACGGGATTCTCCAGGCAAGCATACTGGAGTGGGTTGCCATTTCCTTCTCCAATATATGTGTTAGTATACTGTATTTGTGGTTTTCTTTCTAACTTACTTCACTCTGAATAATAGGCTCCAGTTTCATCCACCTCATTAGGACTGATTCAAACACCTTCTTTTTAATGGTGGAGTAATATTCCATGGTGTATATGTACCACAGCTTCCTTATCCATTCATATGCCGATAGGCATCTAGGTTGCTTCCATGTCCTGGCTATTGTAAACAGTGCTGCGATGGCGATTAGGGTAACGTGTCTCTTTCAGTTCTGGTTTCCTCGGTGTGTATGCTCAGGAGTGGGATTGCTGGGTCATACGGCAGTTCTATTTCCAGTTTTTTAAGGGATCTCCACACTGTTCTCCATAGTGGCTGTACTAGTTTGCATTCCCAGCAACAGTATAAGAGGGTTATCTTTTCTCCACACCCTCTCCAGCATTTATTGCTTGTAGGCTTTTGGATAGCAGCCATTCTGACTGGCGTGAAATGGTACCTCATTGTGGTTTTTGTTTTTTTGTTTTTTTTCCTCATTGTGGTTTTGATCTGCATTTCTCTGATAATGAATGATGTTGAGCATCTTTTCATGTATTTGTTAGCCATCTGTATGTCTTCTTTGGAGAAATGTCTGTTTAGTTCTTTGGCCCATTTTTTGATTGGGTCATTTATTTTTTTAGAATTGAGCTGCAGGAGCTGCTTGTATATTTTTGAGATTAATTCTTTGTCAGTTGCTTTGCTATTATTTTCTTCCATTCTGAAGGCTGTCTTTTCACCTTGCTTATAGTTTCCTTCATTGTGCAAAAGCTTTTAAGTTTAATTAGGTCACATTTGTTTATTTTTGCTTTTATTTCCATTACTCTGGGAGGTGGGTCATAGAGGATCCTGCTGTGATTTATGTCAGAGAGTGTTTTGCCTGTGTTTTCCTTTAGGAGTTTTATAGTTTCTGGTCTTACATTTAGATCTTTAACCCATTTTGAGTTCATTTTTGTGTATGGTGTTAGAAAGTGTTCTAGTTTCACTCTTTACATGTGGCTGACCAGTTTTCCCAGCACCACTTGTTAAAGAGGTTGTCTTTTCTCCAGTAGCTGAGCCTTAGAATAAGCTCACAGGATGAAAATGGAGGTGGAAATAACTAGTAATAGCAGCAAGCTCCTGGGTGAAACCAAAGACCGTTCTTCTGTTGTGTTTTTTTTTTTAATGTAAGCTGAGCTATTTCTTTTATTACTTAAACTTCTTTGAGTTGAATTTTCTATTACTACTGACAGAAAGAATGCCTACTGATGTTATTAAGTAACTGTTCATTCAGTTATTTATTCTATAAATACTTATTTGTTATCTACTATGTTCAAGGCTTAAAGACAAAGATTAGTCCTTTCCCTCCAGGAGGACACAATATACCTAAAAGGCAAATGTATACATGGAAAATGAATGTGAAGCATGATAAATACTAAATCCAGGCAAACGTGCAAGATATGGTAGGATCAAGGTGGAAGAACCCTCAAATTTGCCTTTGGAAGCAGTCAGGGGAGCTTTGGGCAGGAGATGCCACTGGAGGTAACTATTAGAGTAAGATCTGGAAATAAGACAACTGAGGGAAATCCAGGAAGAGAGAAACATGTCTACAAAGAAATTTAGGCACAAGAAGACATGGCTTATTTGAAATAGGTAGGCTTCCCTGGTTGCTCAGAGGTTAAAGCGTCTGCCTCCAGTGCAGGAGACCTGGGTTCGATCTCTGGGCCGGGAAGATCCCCTGGAGAAGGAAATGGCAACCCACTCCAGTATTCTTGCCTGGAGAATCCCATGGATGGAGGAGCCTGGTAGACTACAGTCCATGGGGTTGCAAAGAGTTGGACATGACTGAGCAACTTCACTTCACTTCACTTCACTTCAAAAAGCAAGGAAGCAGAGTGACCATAGATGAGGCTAGAAAAATGGCCAGGGGTAAACACTAAGGAGTTTTTTATTCAAGGTAGGAGGTTTTGTTTAGCTTTCTTGTAATGGACACCAAAAAGAATTTTGACCAGAGCTTTCATTTTGAAACCATATAGTTTATGAGTACTTGGTCCCTGTATGATGGAAAGCAGTGAACATAATGGTAAAAAATATGGACTATAGAGTAAAACTCCTTGGTTTTAAATCCTGGTTCTGCTCTCTCCCAGTGCCTAAATTTTCACATCTGAAAAATGGGTGCAAAAGAGTTGTAAGGTTTGAAGAGGAACTTAGTACAGAGGCAGGCATGTGGTATACTTAAAATACACAATTTTTAAAATCCAAAGTTCCCCTTGCTGATTTCAGTTTCTAAGAGTGCTATGAATAAGTTCCTTTTGTCATGATGAACAAATGAAGGTCTGGAAAAAGCTGCCATCTAGCTAATTTGTTATACAGTGTGCAGTCTTATACCTGAGACTTTAAAAGTTAGGCATCCATTATTTTGTGCAGTTTAGTGAACTCTTTGTCCAGGCTGTTTATTTGCAGTCTGGCTATTTTTGTATTTCTGGAGCAATGAGTGCATACCCATAGGTAGGCTAGCCCATGTTAAGATAAACGTACTATACCCTCCCCCCCCAATAAAACATCTCCATACATTAAACATAAGGTCAAAGGTAAAGATGGAGTCAGAGGTTTGCAGTAGTAGAGTAGGAGGTCCATGATAGCTCATAATAATTCCATGAATTAAACAAAATGTGTTGTCTATGTAAAATTTTGCCTGAATGGAAATGCTTAACCTTGATATAGGCACATGTTGGATTTCCCTGGTGACTCAGACTGTAAAGCATCTGCCTGCAGTGTTGGAGACCTGGGTTCCATATCTGGGTCGGGAAGAACCCCTGCAGAAGGGAATGGCTACCCACTGCAGAATTCTTGCGGAATGGGCTACAATCCAAGGGGCCATAGAAAGTCGGACACGACTGAGAGATTCACATACACACACAGGCATATGCCAGGCATAGTTGATATTCTCTTGGTGTCCACATCAGTATGACCACACTGGTTGTGTATTATTAAGTATCTTTTTGGAGGTCAAGCATTCTCTGAGTAACTAAGTGTCGAGCCATAGTGCATATTAAATATTTTGAATATTATCCTTGCAACTAAATGTTGCTATTCTTTATACCTAAAACTCAGATAGAAACAGTATGTAATTGGTAGGCAGAAACAGCGGCTAAGTCAGTAGTAGTAGTAGGGGAATTGAGTCCAGAGGAATAAAATTCAACAAATCCCAGATGAAGGATATGAAAGGACAGCAGTAGCAACAATGTAATTCTGTGAAGAGTGCATCAGTTTCCCAAAGAGCCAGAAAGACCTGGGTATTCATCCCACTTGATCTTTCTAACTGAAAATTCTTGCAAGTTACTTAACTTCCCTGAGTCTCCAGATTCTGGCAATGATTCTGACCACAAAGATTTGGTGGGAAGATTAAAAGAGATTATCATCTCATATGAAATGTGGCATAAAGAATGAGTAAAAATAATATCTGTTATTACTGGTTTTTGACCAGCAAGACTGGGAAGACATAATTTTATAAATTTATGACCTATTCAGGCAACAAACACAGGTTATGGATATCTCCTAAAATTTACCTGCTGCCCAAGAAGTTTTTAAAAATGTCTAAGAAATATTTCCAGGACTAGCTCATTCCATCTTAGTAAAATATAATCTTCAGGGGTGATACAGTGCTATTTCAGCAAGCCATTGAGATTAAATTTTGCACAAATGCGCACAAACACGAACTCCAGTACATTTTATTTTACTCTTATCATTGTATCCCTAGACCCAGCACAGTGTCCCATACATTACTGAATGCTCAGTCAATCTGTGTTGAATGCATGAATACATTGGTGGTTTGTAACTGATTAGTACTGTATTTCAAGCACTGCTTAGAAGATGTAAGTGTTCTTTTCTTGGAATGGTTTCAGCCTCATTTTAACTGTCCTTGCTGTTGTCGTTAAGTTGCTAAGTCGTGTCCGACTCTTAGCCACCCATGGACTGTAGTCTGCTAGGCTTCTCTGTCCATGGGACTTCCCAGGCAAGAATACTGGGGTGGGTTGCCATTCCCTTCTCCAAGGAATCTTCCTGATCCAGGAAATGAATTCCTGTCTCCTGCAATGGCAGGTGGCTTCTTTACCACTGAGCCACCAGGGAAGCCCTTATTTTCCATTAGTCTTACCATTTTCCATCTAATTCTAACTTGTGATATGATTATTCTGTTCTTGTCTTATATCCCGTACTGAGTTAAGCTCCTGAAATCAGATCCTGTGTCTTACTTTCTTCTTTCTAAAAAAAAATCTAATGGGCAATTGATTCTTAGCAAATGTTGCTGCGTGTTGAAGTAACCTATGAAATATTGTATTCAGTTTTAAGATGATGACCTCCAATGGGAGTATCTGCTAAGACCATGTCAGCTCTTTATTTGAGACAGGATACCTGCTCTCAGTTTCAGTGGCTCTCTAGTAAGTCACAATTGCTTCACCTTTCGGACTGGCATGGAAAGTGACTCAGTTCTCAAAGTCATACATCTCAAAGTTCTGATCATAGTAGTCATTTGTTCTGAATCACACTAGCCTTGGCTGCCTCCTCACAGTCTACCAGTGTCAGCAGTGGAACAGTCTTCGTGGCTTACCAGTCAATCCCTTGCCCAGTATTTGCCTGCTATGAATCGTATCATCTGAATCATATCATCTGAATCATAAAGAGCATCTTACCTGCTTCCATTTACAGTGATGAGGCCTTGCCATGGAGTGGCAGCTCTTATGAAATATGCAGTCAGTACAAAGGGCATGCAGCAATGCAGGACTGCTGGAAGGTAAGAAAGAAAGCCCTTCACTTGGCTGAAATTACATTCAGAATCACATCTGAAACCCTAGCCATGTTCTTGGTCTTCCTCCCTCCTGCTATATCCATTCAACAAAGGACATTCACTCAGAGATGTGATGAATGGAGAGGGTTCCACATCCCAACACAGCAGAATCTTGTGAGCTGCTTACCTGCAGTTCATGACAGACACCCGCTTTGCAGTAGTTAGTTAATATAAAATCTCACAAAAGAAAATGGGATGAGCCAAAGAATCTGATCTCATGTTCCGGCTTGCTGATGCTTTGGTCTACATCTCTGCTTTTTGACTTTTCTTTCTCAGATACTGCCTCTGTCAATTTCTTTTCTTCTCAGAATAAATTCCCTGCTTCTTGCTATGTCTTTGGATAGGAAAATGTCTCTTTTGGAAGTTCCAGAAGCATATGAAGGCAATTTCTAACACTTTTATGTATTCTCTTGGCCAACCAGGAAGTTTCCACTATGCCAAAGCGAACTTGGATCATAACTCTAAACAAGTTGTGGAGGAAGAAGGGGAGTTTCATCCTGCCATTTACTCATTAAGAAAATCAGAGGGTAAATTATTGCCCATTCTAACCAGATTCAAAGAGACTTGGGTATTTTTTCATTTTCCATTTCATCTAGGAACAGTATGTTTACAGTTAATCTGAGTTATACATGAGGACACTAAAGTAGCTTTAAAGGATGCGAACTAGGAAAAATTGTGATGTCTAGTAGATTATCTGTATTTTATATAATGTTTTATTGAAATGAAATTGTATCACCTTTTCCTATAATCTTATCTTGCTTTCCTCTTCACCCTATTTACTCCCATAAGTAAAATACTTGGTTATTGTAAAAAAAAAAAAAACAAATTTTGATGTAAGGCGAAATAGGAAGATCAGCAGAGGACTAATAGGGTTTTCCGACTTTGAATAGTATTTTCAATGTTTTTGTCAACAAGTAGCTTTGAACCCTGAGTTAACAAGTAGAAAATTTCAGGCTATAATGCTTCCTAGCCCTCAAATTATCATAAACAGGAAGACTAGTTTGAGCAGTGCCAAGAAAGTTGTGCCTTTAAATGGTGTAACTTCTTCAGTATGTTTTATTTTTATACGGAATAAGTCTTTTTCCTGATATGTAAGAGAGGTTCTGGGGTACAGGACAGAAGTTGAGAAGACAAAACAGAGTAAGTAGGATAGACTCTGGTTTCTCTGATTTTTGGCCTGGCTTCTCAGGCCAAATGGTGAAGGACCTCGTTTTCAATAATAGAAGGAAGCATAGTGGTCAATGTGACTACTGGGGTACTTGGACTAAGTTTAGAGCAACAATTCAAATAATCTTGGTGCACAATATTATCTGATGCTTCCTTATGATGGATGCCACTGAAACAGATTCTGAGATGGGGAAAAAGCTTATGAGGCAGTGGTCTGGGGACACATAGCTGTAAGGAAGTGAGTAATGTGGGAATAAGCAGGGAAAAAACTGGCCCACAGTGCAATCAATTGAAGCTGCGACTTCAGCTGAGCCTATGCTGAGGTCTGTAACTGGGGTGACCACTTCAGATGATCTCAACTTGAGGCAAGTTGAGAAAGCCTTTGTTTCCCTCCTTCAGCTAGTAATTTGCTTCATGCCAAGCTACTGGCATGCCAAGTTCTCAGAGGGTCAAAAAATTGGAAGAGGCCAGGAGCAGTTACCAATAAACATAGCAACTGTGCATGGTCAGTAGCCAATATTACCCCTTGGGTGGGGGTGGGGGAGGGAGATAGGTGCATTGGCCTTAAAGAAGGGATTTGGAGCACTAGAATATCAATGCTGGAGCAGTGATTCTTAGAGTTTAGCACCCAAATAAACAACATTTGCATCACCTAGAAATATGTTAGAAATGCAAGTTCTCAAGACCTCCCCCAAATCTACTGAATCAGATATTCTGGGCATGGGACACAGCACTTTGTGACTTTACCAAGCCTGCCTGGTGATTCTGATGTCCATTAAAGTTTGAGAATTGACGTGTCTGTCATGGGCACCCAGCAAGAGAGCATCAAAAAAAATTTTTTTTCATCATCAGAATAAATTGTTTGTATGTATTTAGACCTTTCTTTCTGATAAAAGTGGTCTGATTTCTGCATCTGTTTTTTTGTGTTACTTTACAGGCTGAAAAATCAGACATGATTTAAGACTTTAGTCAGTTGGATTACGATGGCCAATTGTCACAATATGGTAGTGTCAGGGAAATGTGGAATGGTAGTCTCTGTCATGCTGTGGGAGCTCACCCAAGAGAAACAGCTTAGAGGAGTGAATGGAAAAGACAAACAGAGGTGCCGACATCATCTGTGTGCTTTGTTGTAGGACACCGTGAAAGTTCGACATCGTGAAAACCTCTGACTTGCGTTGGGATGAATTTAGGTAGGTACTAAATGTCTGCGTTTTGCTTCTGAGAAGAAAACAAATACAGTTTTCCTGCTCTTCTAGAAAATTTATACAAACATTGATTAGCCATGAGATAACACCAATAGCCAAAGGGGGGAAAATACTGCCAAATGGTAAATGATATGGTATTTACAAAGTGTGGATTGTCTATAAACCATGAAAATCAGAACATGTTTTTAAAATGAACAAAACAGGAAACTAAAGATGAAAGTGCTTATTCATTAAATCTTGTTTCAGAGTTCAGTTACAAAGTTCATTGCAAATCTGGTATCCTTGCCTCTAAATGTAATTCAGAACGCCCATGTTTTAGAAAATTCTGAGATGTGCTGTGAGTAAACCTTAGACATTGCTTCAGTTTATCCAACTTAGGTTTCTGTATCTGCTTCTAAGAGTTCTATTGGGAAAAAAATCAAGCTTAGAGACAAAGGCACTCTTGAGCTTCTCCCATCCCATCTTGATCACCAGTTTGTCATTTGCATTGACACCCCCTGTGCTGTTCACCTAACTTCCCTTCTTTGGAATGGCAAATGTCTCAAGCATACAGACTCAACAATAAAAGGCTTAATCCTCTCTTCTTTTCAAATAGCATTTGGACTTCATTTACTTTTCCAACTACAGCTCAGTTATTGACTGGGCTCTTGCAGCTTCCAAAAGCCACTTTTATTTTGTGAGTGGGAGGCTTAGATAACCAGGAATGCTTAATTAAATGCAATATATTTTTCCAATGAATCCCCTCTGGTGCACTCATTTTTAACAGCATCTTAAGCTTCTTTAACTGTAGGACAACTGGTCTTGAATTGACTAGCAGACAGACTCATCATAGAGGCATACTAACTCTGCTAAGACCAAAGATGCTCTCCAGGGGCTCTTCACATGTTGTATTTTTCCCTCTTGGGGTCTCAATAAGTTGGGGAAATGAAAATGTTCTCATTGCACGGAGGCTCTGTTATAAACTTCAGTCTTAAGAGCTACTCAGTTCATGTCACAGAAATCCCCTTGAAATACTAAATTCTGGAATCCTCTACTAGTGAGAAAATAACAGCCCCATGGCTGATATTTTTTTTTTCCCTGAGACTTTTAAATGAAATGATTAACCTTCCAATACATTTGAAGGACTTCCTTAAAGGTGGAATGTTCATGTTTATCTCAAGGAGAAGCTGTTCGAGTATCTTTCATATAATGGCTCAAGTTCTATTGAGCGAAAGGAAACTGCTTTTTCATTATTGCACTATAAACAGAATAATGATAGTTAATTATTTCAGAATTATTGTTAATTAACATTTGTCCAGTGCCAGCATTGAACTGGATATTTTGAGAAACACTAGATGATAGTCCCATTAGTTTCTTTATGAAGTGAAAATAGTCTAAGTTATAGAGTGATGAAATGTATGCTACTTTAACTTGATGCCTTCAAAAATTGTTTAGAAGCAGGTTACTTGAAAATTTGAAAGATACATTAAATATCATTGTTAGTATAGTCTATGAAGAGTTTTTTTTTGTTTATTATTGCCCTGTGATTGTTTAGGAGAAAGATCGTGCATGTGAAAAGTGCTCTGTAACTTTACCATCATTACATGAGGCAGCACAGATTACAGGTTATAAGCACAGACTCACCTGTACCCCTTCGTGCATGGAATTGTGAGGCTGTCCCATTTACCAGCTGTGTGACCTTGAGAAAGCCACTTAATCTCTCTGTATTATTATTTATCCTTCTGAAAAAATAGGAGATAATAAAATAGCTAACTCATTGAGTTATTATGAGAATTAAATGCATTAGAGTATGTAAAGGAGTTGTACCAGTGCCTGGCACATTGTGAGTGCTATACAAATGATAGCTTTTATTATTATGATCACATTGTGGCAGAAGCAATGCTATGGTGCTCTTTATACCACCTGCTCTTCCATGACACCAGGAAGGCAATATTTTCTAGCTTCTTCTGCAAGAAAGTTATTACCATATGACTGAATTCTGGCAAAGGCAATGTGAGTGAAAATGATATATCATTTCCAGTCTGAAGCTTATATAAGGTCAGATTGCCTTCTGGATTCTTCTTCCCTTTCCCAGCATGGAAGCAATGTATTATGATGGTTCTGTTGAAAAAACTGACTCCTCATCCATCACCAAAACACCTGTTGATAAGATAAAGCTGAGTTCACTGCTTACTCCCATAAAAGAGACCACCTCATGGTCACAATTCAATAGTCCAGGGTTCGTGAAAACAAAAAAGTAAGGATTTTGAGGCAAAGGAGTAAAAAAAACTTAGGTCATGCTGATACTTGACCTGTATCTGTTGATACTTTCCACGGAATAGTTAATGGGCTTTGGGAAAGTTCCTGTAATGAACAATCAAACCATTTGCTTTCCCGGGGTAGGAGTGGAAGAATAAAGAAATACTAGTGATCACAGTGAAATATCAAGGTCAACATAATTTAACAGTGAGGGGTGATTGTGTTCTCAGAGTCCAGCCTCAGTGTGTGGGTAGACGGTTTGACTCTCAGTTGCAGCACAGATGGAGCAAACCTGGATCCCAGAGTCATTGGATGGAAGAGATTCTGCTAACTGGCATCAGAATTAAGGTGAGCAAGAAATAAGTTTTCATTTTACCAAAATGATAGATTTGGGGACTTCCCTGTGGCGCAGTGGTTAAGGGTCTGCCTGCTGTTGCAGAAGACATGGATCTGGGAGGATTCCACGTGCTGCAGGTCGACTGGGCCATTTCACCACTGCTACTGCGCTGGCTCACCCACTGCAACTGCCGGCCCGTGGGTCTTAAGTGCTGGCGCCTGCAGGCCCTGGAGCACGTGCTCCGCCACAAGAGAATTCACCGCGAGGAGACGCCCACACACCACAGCTCGAGAGTAACCCCCGCTCACAGCAGCTAGCACAGGAGCCGTGCTTCAGACCCAGTGCAGTCAGAAATACATAAATAATAATTTTTTAAATGGTTTAGAATTTTATTTACTTCTGTTTTTGTCTGCACTGGGTCTTTGTTGCTGTGCCTGGGCTTCCTCCAGTTGCAGCTGGTGGGGCTCGCTCTCTAGTTGCGGAGCATGGGCCTCTCGTTGCAGTGGTTTCTGTTGTCCCAGGCTCTGTAGTTGCGGCTTCTTGGCTTGGCTGTGCTGCAGCATGTGAAACCCTGCTGGACCAGGGTTTGGGCCCATGCCTCTGGGTTGGCAGGTGGATCCTTAACTGCTGAACCACCAGGAAAGTCCAATAAATAAATAAAATTTTTTAAAAAATAAAATGATAGGTTTTGGAGACTAGTCTAAATTATCTGGATGAATATATATATATACACACATAATTATATGAAATAGTACATGTAAGTGAAAAATGAAAACAAGTGCAGGATGCTGTTGGGTGCTGGAGGGCGTGTATGCCTCTGTGCAGGAAGCAGATGACCGAAGCATAATAAGACTTCAACATACCCATTAAACTGGCAGCATTCACACAACCCAAAAATCTACACACGCTAGAACTTTCAAAGACACGTTGAGAGAGCAAATTAGATTTGTGTGGTTTCGTTTTTCCTTCTGTTAATGCTAACTTCATGACCAATTCACTTGCTGCAACTTCCCAAGTGGAGGTCAGAGGCTCACCTAGAGTTAACTGAGGAGTTCTTAAAGGATTATCAGCAGTCTGCGTAAGTTTAAAATGTAGTGGCTGCCTATTTATAGCTACAAATTTATTTTCTTAAAATTATTGGAACCAAGAGCTCTTACAGGCTCTCCCAACTAACTGATAATAAAGCATTTCTCACTACTATGTCTGAAGGGAATGCATGAAAAAACTATACTAACATAATATTCAAATACTTTAAAGAAATTAGTTTTAAATTCAGGGCTGGGAATATCATGTGTTTCCTTCATACCCTGGCACCCAGAAATTGTACCCTGAACCCCAATGCCTATTAAAGTGGCAGTGTCATAGTACAGTGGTAAAGAAGATAAAACAAAATGGGTCTAAAGACAATTCTCAAGGGTTTTGTAATAAAATAAATAATGGAGGCAACAGGATAGCCCCTACATTGTGCATCTGTACTTAGTCGCTTCAGTCGTGTCTGACTCTGCGACCCCATGGACTGTAGCCCACCAGGATCCTCTGTACGTGGGATTCTCCAGGCAAGAATACTGGAGTGGGTTGCCATGTCCTCCTCCAGGGGATCTTCCCTCTCCCCATAAGGGAGAAAACCCGCATCTCTTATGTCTCCCGCATTGGCAGGCGGGTTCTTTACCACGAGTGCCACCTGGGAAGCCCACCCCCTACAGTGATAATTGGCATTTTTATCAGTGTTCCATAAATGCATATTGAATAAAAAAATAGCTCACACAGGCTAGTCGGCAAATAGCTGTATTTGTAGGTGCTCTGTGTTTAATGGCTGAGAAGACAAAATTCTGGGTAAGAGCTGAGGACCTAAGTCTTTACCTAAACCGAAATGCTTTTGATTTGTTTTCTGTTTTCAATATTTTTGATAAACTCACCTTCCTGTACTCCTGAAGAAATAGAAGGGCATCAGTAAAGAAATGACAAAAATGCAGTTTTCTATGAAATCTCAAAAGATCCAAATCCGAATGAGGTCAGGCATCCTAAGTAACGCTGGGTGCATTCTTTTGATGTAGGTAACTCCTTAAGCAATTAAACTTGGGTGTAACAGAAGTGAAATTTGCATCTGTCTGGCTTGGTTGCCTGTGTGTGTCTGACTCTAGTGTTAAACTAGGAATGTCTTGGGGAGAAGCGTCACCTCTTCATCAACTGTTTTCCCATAGTCTAGTCCCAGGTAGGACCTAAGTAGTCTCACTGTATTGAACTGCAGAGCTAAGTGCGGCAGGCAGGCGATCCTGTCCACACCTGCTCTGCAGGTCCTATCTGATCTTGAAGGTGAATGAGAAGGAGAAGCCATTATTCCTGGCTACCGCTACAAAGAGATGTGTGGGCAGAGACAGACCAGAGTGGCACAGTGATGCTTTGCTGCTGTGGGCACTGATACTCAGGAAAATTCTCTCGTTGTGGTTTAGTCACTAAGTCATGCCCCACTCTTTGCCACCTCATGGACTGCAGCACACCAGGCTTCCCTGTCCTTCAGTGTCTCATGGAGTTTGCTCAAACTCACGTCCATTGAGTCGGTGATGCCATCTAATCATCTCATCCTCTGACACCCCTTTCTCCTACCCTCCATCTTTCCCAGCATCAGGGTATTTTCCAATGAAAAGACCTTTGCATCAGGTGGCCAAAGTATTGGAGCTTCAGCTTCAGCATCAGTCCTTCTCAATGAACCTATGAGCCATGCCATGCAGGGCCACCCAAAGTGGACAGGCCATAGTGGAGAGTCCTGACAAAATGTGGGCCACTGGAGGAGGCTAGTGGGGGTGATGGAGTTCCAGTTGAGCTATTTCAAGTCCTAAAAGGTGATGCTTTGAAACTACTGCACTCAATATGCCAGCAAATATGGAAAATGCAGCAGTGGCCACAGAACAGGAAAAGGTCAGTTTTCATTCCAATCCCTAAGAAATGCAATCCCAAAGAATGCTCAAGCTACTGCACAATTGCACTCATCTCACACACTAGCAAATTAATGCTCAAAATTCTCCAAGCCAAGCTTCAACAGTACATGAACCGTGAACTTCCAGATGTTCAAGCTAGATTTAGAAAAGGCAGAGGAACTAGCAATCAAATTGCCAACATCTATTGGATCATGGAAAAGCAAGCAAGTTCCAGGAAAACATCTACTTCTGCTTTATTGACTATGCCAAGCCTTTGACTGTGTGGATCACAAAAAACTGTGGAAAATTCTGAAAGAGATGGGAATACCAGACCACCTGATCTGCCTCCTGAGAAACCTATATGCAGGTCAAGAAGCAACAGTTAGAACTAGACATGAACAACAGACTGGTTCCAAAACAGGAAAGGAGTACATCAAGGCTGTATATTGTCATCCTGCTTATTTAACTTATATGCAGAGTACATCATGAGAAATGCTGAACTGGATGAAGCACAAGCTGGAATCAAGATTGCCAGGAGAAATATCAATAACCTCAGAAATGCAGATGACACCACCCTTATGACAGAAAGCAAAGAAGAACTAAAGAGCCTCTTGATAAAAGTTGAAGGAGGAGAGTGAAAAAGTTGGCTTAAAGCTCAACATTCAGAAAACTAAGATCACAGCATCCAGTTCAATCATTTCCTGGCAGATAGATGGGGAAACAATGGAAACAGTGAGAGACTTCATTTTTTTTGGCTCCAAAATCACTGCAGATGGTGACTGCAGCCATGAAATGAAAAGATGCTTGCTCCTTGGAAGAAAAGCTATGACTAACATAAACAGCATATTAAAAAGCAGAAACATTACTTTACCAGCAAAATTCCAAAAATTCCAAAACTCCAAAATTCCATAGCCAAAGCTATGGTTTTTCCAGTAGTCATGTATGGATGAGAGAGTCGAACTATAAAGAAAGCTGAGTACTGAAGAATTCATGCTTTTGAATTCTGGTGTTGGAGAAGACTCTTGAGAGTCCCTTGGATTGCAAGGAGATCCAACCAGTCAGTCCTAAAGGAAATCAGTCCTGAATATTCATTGGAAGGACTGATGCTGAAGCTGAAACTCCCATACTTTGGCCACCTGACTCGAAGAACCCACTCATCGGAAAAGACCCTGATGCTGGGAAAGATTGAAGGCAGGATGTTAAGGGGACGACAGATGATGAGATGGTTGGACGGCATCGCCAACTCAATGGACATGAATTTTAGTAGGCTCCAGGAGTTGGTGATGGACAGGGAAGCCTGATATACTGCAGTTCATGGGGTCACAAATAGTCAGACGCAACTGGTTGACTGAACTGAACTGACTGGAGGAGGAGATTGCAAACCACTCTAGTATTCTTGTCTTGAGAGCCCCATGACCAGTATGAAAAGGCAAAAACTCTCCTGAGGTTCCTATAATTCACATTGGATTTTCAGCAGACTCCTGGAAATCACAGACATGGGTTCCATAGGCAACCAAGACCATCATCATTTTCCTTTAGATCTGATCATTCTTGACGTCAGGAACTCAGGCAGCAGCTTTTCCAACTCCAATATTTGTATCAGCTTTTTATTTCCTGTATTGTGTATTGCTACTTGGAATACAATTGAGTTTTGTTTTCTTTATAAAATTGATATCTGAGGGATAGAGAACCAACAGAAGAATTAATTCAAAGATTCTTCAATGCTGTATACTCCTACATATTATAAGATTAAAAGATACCTTGGTAGTTTCTTGGCTTTCAGCAGAAATGGATAGCTGGTAGCTAGACACTAGTGTTTATACTGTTAGATGATAAGCAGAATAGGCCAAAAGAAGTACAGACCTAAGTGCAGTGATATGTACCTTTCTACCAGCAATTCTCACACAATGATCTTGAAGCCTGCCATTTAAATTCTTGGATTGTCTGTTACCTGAGGAAAGTCTCACAGAGGAAAACAGGTTGTTATGTCAATCTGCTGGGATTCCCCAGTAGCTGGGACAGTAAAGAATATGTCTGCAATGAGGGAGTCCTGGGTTCAATCCCCTGGAGAATGGAATAGCAACCCACTCCAGCATTCTTGCCTGGAGAATTCCATGGACAGAAGAGCCTGGTGGGCTAGCTAATCAAAGATATTGTCACTGGCATCATCTGGGTGCTTGTTAGAAGCACAGAAACTTGGGTTGTTTTTTGTTTTATCAGAATCCTAAGGTGATTAGTATGTGTATTAATACTGAGAACCACTGCTAGAGAGGATTTGTTAAAACCTAGATTGCTGGTCCCACCCCCAGAGTTTCAGATTTAATTTGTTTAGGGTGTGGCCTAGGCATCAGATTGTTTCAAAGCTCCTCAGGGATTATTCCACTGTGCAGCCAAGTAGAAAAGCCTCTAGAAACCTCTTCTGGTAAGGTCTGAAGACCTGCAGGAGATTTGGCATGGCTGGTGAGTTAACTGCAAAGGAATTTGTTTCCAGGTGCATTTTATCCTAAATAGCTACACTGACTCCAAGTCCTGGGCTCTTCTACAATGACTGGGATGTTTGGACCTTGGCCAGCATTTTATAGGGTTGCCTGGCTCAGCTAGCACTCCATTGTCTGTTTCCTCCTGAACTCTATGGCTGCAATTTGGTTATGAGCTTCAAAGTAAATGGATGCTTTTTGGAAGTGGGGAGACAGTTTTGTGGTCTAAAGAGCTAGTCTTCCTAAAAAACATGGGGTATTTGTTCCCTGTTCCTGTTGTAAGAAATCACCACCAATTTAGTGGCTTCAAACAACATGGACTTATTACAGTTTTGGGAAGTCGGAAGTCAGAAATGACTTACGAGACTCAAATCAGGGTGCTGTCTGGTGGTGAAAGGCTCCAGCAGAGTACCTATTTCCTTGTCTTTTTCAGCATTTAGATGCTGTGAGCATTTCTTGGTTCATGGTCCTTCCTCTGTCTCAGAAAACATCACCCCAACCTCTGTTTTCATTGTCACATCTCCTTTTTCTGACTGTGACCCTCTTGCCTCCGTCTTACAAAGACCCTGTGATTACATTTGACCCACTGGATAATCCCGGATAATCTTCCTATTCTAAGATCCTCAGTTGAGTCCCATTGGCAAAGTTACTTTTGCCTTGTAAAAATAGCATGTTCCTTGGTTTCAGAGATTAGGACATGGATATCTTCTTGGGAGGAGGGGGCATGCTTTTCTATCTACTACACATGGTTAGACTTCCCAGATGGCGCTAGTGGTAAAGAACCCACATGCCGATGCAGGAGGTGAAAGAGACATGGCTTTGATCCCTGGGTTGGGAAGATCCCTTGGAGGAGGGCACAATGACCCACCCCAGTATTATTGTCTGGAGAATCCCTTGGACAGAGGATCCTGGTGGGCTACAGTCCATGGGGTCGCAGAGAGTCAGACACGATTGAAGCAACTTAGGACACAGAGTTGCTGTAGTCAAATGAGTCAAAGGAATAATGCACTCAATATTGCTTTTTCTTAAAAACTGGAATAGTCTATTAAAACAGTTATACATATGTAAACAATCATTGCAGTTTTAAAAAATACATACTACAAGATTCACAGTAATATAATCACTCCTTTTCCATGCAACTCAGTTTAGTTCTGACCAATCTTGGTTTTTCTTGCATCATTTTGCAGGAACTTCTCCCCATATCCCCAACCACTTCCTCTGCCCGGTGTTATTTGCTGCCTAAATCACTGACCCTTTAACAGAGTTCCACATGTCTTTTACCACAGGTGTTCTTTCACTTTAACCTTTATTTTAGGTCAGTGAGTTTTATTTTTGGCTACACATAAAAATCACCTTGGGACCTCTGAAATATCCCAGTGTCCAGGCCACATCCAAGACCAATCAAATCAGAACCTCTGGGGAGGAAATGCAGACACCATTGCTTTTTTAAAGCTTCTCAGATTCTCTCAATGTGCATCTCAGTTTGAGAACTATTGCTCAAGAGATTCTGTTTGGTCTTTCAAGCTTCATCTCTCCTCCTATTTCCTATCTCCCAAGCCTGAAAGAAAAGGAAGCTACACCACTTTTTGCATCCACTTTGCAGAACCATCCTATAATGGGCCTTTTCCAGCCAGCTAGTACCCAAAACAGGCTTCCCGGGTGGCTGAGTGGTAAAGAACCTGCCTGCCAATGCAGGAGACATAGACAATGCGGGTTTGATCCCTGGGTCAGGAAGATCCCCTGAAGAAAGAAATGGCAACCCACTCCAGTATATTTGCCTGGAAAATCCCATGGACAGAGGAGCCTGGTGGACTATCGTCAATGGGGTCCCAAAGAGTCAGACATTGAGCGCACATGCACACAGGATCCAAAGCAGCCTCACAAGTTAGGAGTCAGGAGTTACCCTTGCAGCACCCACATCCCCCCAGGATTGTGACTTTAAGAGGTTGAGAAATGCCAACAACATCTCCCTATTCAGTTTCCTGACACTGACAGAACCAGTGAGCACTCCCTGCGGGAGAATTGAGCTCTGCCCCCTAGAAATGTTCAGTCTTTCTTCTCTTCCACTCTACTGATACCCAAGGACAGCAGTGCAGATGAAGAGCACATAGTCTGAGAACACGTTGGGGCCAGCTTTATGAGCAATGGCCCTCTGACTTCGGGGAAGGACTTATCTCCAAATTCAGTCGAAAGGCAGAGACCACTTTATTTCTTCCTTTATAGTTGTCTTTCTGTACAAGGTTTTTGTTTGTTTGTTTTGTTTTTACATGTTGCTTATATTTTCTTGGAATCAGTGGCATCATGAGGTTATAGGTAAAGTACCTTACAGCACCATTGGAATGAACATTTCTGCTCTTGAATACAGTAATACTTGCTAATTTTAGTCTTAGTCTGACAGTCACCCTAATTATCTTTTTACATATGCTGCCATATTCGGGGTGCCTTAGCCTCTTCTGCTTAAATCCTCTGTAATAATAGCACTATTGACAGTGAATATACCACATACTGTATTTATTTCGTTTAATACCCTTAGATTGCAAAAAAAGAAAAAATGAGAGTAGAATCTTGGTTTGTTTTTTTTTTTTTTTGGTTACTACTTTATCCGCAGTATCTAAAATACAGACGGCTATAATAAGTACTCAGTGTGTATTTGTTGAATGTTGAAGGAATGATTAACCATTTCAGCCTCATAACAACCTTGTGAAAGGCCCACTTTATGCCTGTCAAACCCAGTTAGACAGTGACAAAGATGACTTCAAACTGCGGCAGCCCAACGCTCAATCCCATCCGTTTGACCGTTACTTTCTAACGGTTCTCTCTCATCAGCTACACCATTAAAGGCTGGAAGCACTTAACTTCCCTGGAAGCAGTGCTGTGAGGGGAGAAGCTGTCCCTCATAGGTAACTGTGCGTCGGTGGAACATTGCCTCTGAGAGCTCCTAACTGGGGGTTTGGGGGCAGATAACATCCCACTCGGAGCCTCCACTCTCCCATGTCATAGTTAACATGTGAAACAGGATCAGCTCCAGTGATACAGGTGGATGTGGGTGCATGTCAGTGCTTTCAGGGTCACCCCGTTCTTTGCCATGGCAGGTCTTTAAGCAAAAGGAAAGGTACATGAAATTTGGGAATGGGAAAGCTGTTTTGGGAGACATAAGTTTACTCATCTCCATATTTGGAACATTTTCATCAACAGGGGCACGAGGTGCTCTTTTGGTCCCCCAAATAAGCTATTTCTGTTTATCTACTTTTGCTGTACATGATCATATTTAGACAACTGCATAATTTGAGAGGTGACATGGATTTGCTGAAAGCATCTATAAAAAGAAAACTTTCCTTTGTTTATTATGAAAGATTTAAAAAAGTTTTAGAAGTATCTGTTGTTGCATGAGTTTTGAAACCCCTGACTTTTTTTTTTTTGAAAGAGGATTTAAGGATTATTGATTATTTGCTGTGAGAAATAATATGTGGTCCCATAGGTGAGGTGTGACATTGAACATTCTATTTCTTTTTTGACATACCATAAAATTCACTCTTTTGAAGCATATAATTCTTTGATTTTTAGTATATTCATGTAGTTATGCAAGCCATTACCACTGTCCAATTTCAGAGTATTTTCATGAGTGCTAAGTCACTTCAGTCGTGTCTGACTGTTGGCGACCCCATGGACTGTAGCCCACCAACCTCCACTGGCCATGGGATTCTGCAGGCAAGAATACTGGAGTGGGTTGCCATGCCCTCCTCCAGGGGACGTTCCAGACCCCAGGGATCTAACCCGTGTCTCTTGTCTCCTGCATTGGTAGGCAGGTTCTTTACCACTAGCACCACCTGGAAAGCCCCAGAGTAGTTTTATGATCCTCCAAAAAATTAATCACCTGATTCTATTAATTGTCACTCTCCATTTTCTATGCCTCATCCCCACCTCTGAAAACTGCTAATCTGCTCTCTATATCTATAGATTTATGTATTCTGGAGATCTGGTATAAATGGAATAGCACAGCACGTAGTCCCTTGAGTGAAAGTGTCTGGCTTTCACTCAGCATAACATTTTAAAAGTTCACCCATGTTATGGCAAATATTAGGACTTCATTCTTTTTTATTACTGTATAATATATATTGTATGATATATTAAATTTTATTTATCCACTCATCAGTTGATGAACATTTGATTTTTCTACTTTTTGCCTGTTGTAAACAACCTATGAACATTTACATACAAGTTTTTGTGTGGAAATATATTTTCTATTATCCTGAGTACAATATCTAGGACTGGAATTTGTGGATCACATAGTAACTCTGTGTTTAGCAGTATTTTTCATTTTGGTAAAATGGGCTTTCTATTTTTTTTTTTTTTTTTGACTGCACTGGGTCTTTGTTGCTGCTCATGGGGGCTAGTTGCAGCAAGAGGGGGCTACTCTCCAGGTGTGGTGCATAGGTTTCGCATTGCGGTGGCTTCTCTTGTTGTGGAGCATGGGCTCTAGGGCACGTGGGCTTTCTTAGTTGCAGCTCATGAGCTCTAGGGCACAGGCTCAGTAGTTGTGGTAAGCAGGCCGTGTTGCCTTGAGGCATGCAGGAAATTCCCAGAGCAAGGATCAAACCTGTGTCCTCTGCATTGCAAGGTGGATTTTTAACCACTGGATCACCAGGGAGCCCAAAATGGGCAATCTAAAAGTTAAATCTATTAAGTCATTTGAGTGGTAGGATGAGGAGTGAGTTTCAGAGTCAGGCATTTTATTATCGCATTCCATTTTCACAGTTGTTATGGGATTGACATTCATATTTCTAGTTTACAGATGAGGAAACTTAACCTTAGATAAGTGAATTGTCGATTGCCACCCAGCTGTAAATGGGAGAGCAGTAATTGAATCTGTGAGACTCCAAATATTTTTATTATTTTCTTGCTTGTTTAACCTTTTTTTGATTTTGCTTTTTGTGCTGCCTCATATTTACTTGCCTCCATTAGAGGTGTTTGGAGCTTTAGAATTTGAAATACTTAAGGAATGCTTCTTGTACTAAAAAGAAATGTGAAGTCATGGTCTGGGCAGTCCATCACTTCCATACTTTATGTAACTGGGCATCCATGCCCGAGAGTAAACATTTCTTAAAAATCAAAAAACTGATAAATAATATAAGTTCATTGCTAATAATAATATATGTCAATATATAATAAATAATGTATGCCAACTGATTTTCAAAGCATAAACTTTGTTACTAAACATACAAGAATGCAATTTGTACTTTAGAAAGCTGCTTTCTCTGCAACTCAATGTTTACCTTGATATTCACACAAATTCTCCAAAATAAATATTGACATTTACTAAAGTTCTTTTCCCACAAATGAAAATAGATGATATACTAAAGCATTAAAGCTGTTTTTAATGTCTTAGAAATAGCCATAAAGTCTGCTTACATGAATAAAGTTTACTAATTTCCACAGAACATAAACAATTATTTCCTCTGATAGTAACCTTAGTATTACAACTCACATTTATGCAGTAGAATCCCTCAAACAAAGTACTACTTTAATGATTTTTTTAAAATGAAAGTGATCGTGTTAACACTGGTGCCTAATGACTAGGGAAAACTTTGACTTGGATCAGCTGAAGTAACAATTAATTAACAATATGCATTAATTTTATCACTCAGTACTTTCGTTGGACTGTTACTACAAATAACAAAAATGTGCACCCATATGTCAATTGGTAAACATATTAGCAAAATCTTCTTAAATAATATAAATGAAAATAATAACTATGATAACTAATAGAGTTATATTTGAAAAATGGATTGGTACTTTTAGCAATTATTTGCTTTAAGTAGTCCAGGAAAAAGTTTCCAAGTCAACACCACTGGTAGACAGTATTAAAATCACATTGAGTATTTTTTTGCTTTCCGTATGATTTTGTGTTTTCTGTCTTAAAAATGCCAATTAGAAGTAGATAGACTGAGAGCTGAGAACAATGAGAGAGACACAGTAAAACCTAAGTTAATGCTGGCACATAGCCTAGGTCACCTATCCAACAATAATTACTTGGATACATTAAAAATTTTTCTTTACAGAAAAGAATTATTTAGATTTATTTTGTCATAAGAAACCATTCTAGGTTCCATGTCATTAATTCATTGATTCATGTAACAAATTTTTATTGACAGGTGCCTACTTTGTGACAAGAACTGTGTTAATATTGATTAATGCAGATATAATTCTTGCCCTCAGGGACCTTGTTGTATGTTAGAAAAATTTACTCAAAATGCAAAATCAATGAAAGGCAGAAGATTTCCTTTGTCTCTGTGACTCTTGAAAGAATCTCTTATGGCTCCAGTTTTGAAAAAGTTTTGCAAAAATTTAGTTGTCCTTTTACACAGATTTTATTTTTTCAAGGAACTTTGTTTCTTCTTCCATGTGATAATTAATGAAAGGATGAATCATCTAGTAAAGTATTCTATAATAATAGTGGAACATTAAAATATGAATGTATTAGAATACACCTTTCCATAGGAAAGTCTTATGGAAGTCTTGCTTACTAGGTATCTTCTTTTGTAATGACATAGAAAGAACTCCAACAATAAAACAACCAAGTCAAAAGGAATCAAAGCAGTTAACTAAAGGACAGGCTCAGGAGCAGATGATGAGTAGAATACAGACCTTAGAACGTCAAAGAAGGAAGTTGAACGAAATGTATAAGTTTAATCACACGCACTTCTATCTACTATCACTTTCTAAGCCCTCATCCCATGGATGTAAACAACCATCTGCATGATTCTTCTCTTAGAATCAAAAGATTTTAGGAGCATGCAGGAATCATAGAGTTCTCCCCAGTATCTATCAAGGACAGTTTGCTGACCAAAATAGGAAATTAAGACAAAAAAGAACATAGTTTTTTCTTAGAAATCTTATTCTTTTATATTCTTCTTTTGTATTTAAACTATCCATGTGTAACTGGATTAAATGTCTATTTTATTATTTATTTGATGAAAGTTTTGGCATTTATAATATATTATCTGAAAGAGCAATAGGGGATGTCTGGCTTCTTTCCGACGGTAATTTTGTCTGCTTCCGTTTGACAGAGGCACATTTATCTCAGGTTTCTGCTTCTTGCCCTCTGTAATGACTGACATTTCTCCCAGACATTTCCATTTCCAGATGTGATATTAGGTAACTTCCATAACATAGAAAAAAATAACAAAGAAAGAAAAACCTTACATATGAGTGTTCTTTTAAACAAATATCTTTCCTAGTTATAATTTTGGAAAGATATCTCCCACAGTCTTTTTTATATGCACACACACACACACACTTTTAATTTATAAGATGGTTTAAATTACATGTGCAGATAGCCTGTAGTGAATCTTTTTGACACAACACATCATGGCTAAGAGGTGGCTGATGGGTCTCTGTTTTCAGTGTAATGTAAAAGGGAAAGATATAAACATTTTCATCACTTGGTAGGTATCATTTTATTTATTTATTTATTTTGGTAGGTATCATTTTGTTAAGAATATACTTGTTCTTGTATCTTGGAAGTATTTTTTCATCAACTATAGTCATGCTCAATTATGCAGGGACAAATATATGAAATAAATGCTAATTTCTGTTTGTATTGCTCATAAGACATCAATTTCTATTTGGGGATAATATATTTTGCATGTCAAATGTTTTCTCCTTCTTCCACCTCTTTGTTCAATGAAAATAATTTCATTCCACAAGGCAATGGCTAAGAAAACTACACATGGTGTGAAATGACTGTACATGTGATAGAATGCTGAATTTTCATTAAATTATTGAGATATGAGTTATTATAGCTTCTCTTGAAGCAAATTGCAACACTTATCTAGGAAGAGTTTGAGAAAAAAAGTCTCAGGTCAAATAAGCTTGGAAAATCTGTGTATTTTCTTAGATAATAGGATGCTAAGATTGAGCAAATAAAAATACAGAAAAATCCAGTTAAGTTTAAATTTCAGATTAAACAGCAAATACTTTTTAGTAAAAATAAATCCCATGCAATATTTGGAACATGCTGATCTAGAGATGTTACTGTTTATATGAAATTCAAATTTCACAAAATCTTATAATTTTGTCTGGCAGCGTTACGACAAAATCATGTTAGCATTTTGTGATAAATTGATAAACCCTAATTTATCAATACTATTGAGGAGTTTGTGAGAAAACCTAATAATGAAAGAAACACTGACAGAGAAATATGGAGAACAGTGGGCATTTTTGTTTGACTTGATCGCACAATATGTATGAGGTAACTCAGTTCAGTTCAGTTCAGTTGTTGAGTCGTGTCTGATTCTTTGCAACCTCATGGACTGCAGCACCCCAGGCTTCCCTGTCCATTGCCAACTCCTGGAGTTTACTCAAACTCATGTCCATTGAGTCGATGGTGTTATTCAACAATTTCATCTTCTGTTGTCCCCTTCTCCTACTGCCTTCAATCTTTCCCAGCATTAGGGTCTTTTCAGATGAGTTCATTCTTTGCATCAGGTATGTATCGCCAAAGTATGGGAGTTTCAGCTTCAACATCAGTCCTTCCAATGAATATTCAGGACTGATTTCCTTTAGGATGGACTGGTTGGATGTCCTTGCCATCCAAGTGACTCTCGAGAGTATTCTCTAACACCACAATTCAAAAGCATCAATTCTCTGGTGCTCAGCTTTCTTTATAGTCCAACTCTCACATTCATACATGACCACTGGAAAAACCATAGCTTTGACTAGATGGACTTTTGCTGGCAAAGTAATATCTCTGCTTTTTAATATGTTGTGTAGGTTGGTAATAGTTTTCTTCCAAGGAGTAAACATCTTTTAATTTCATGGCTGCAGTCACCATTTGCAGTGATTTTGGAGCCAAAAAAAAAAAAAAAAAAAAAATGAAGTATCTCACTGTTTCCATTGCTTTCCCATCTATTTGCCAGGAAGTGATGGGACCAGATGCCATGATCTTAGTTTTCTTAATGTTGAGCTTTAAGCCAACTTTTTCACTCTCCTCTTTCACTTTCATCAAGAGGCTCTTTAGTTCTTCTTTGCTTTCTGCCATAAGGGTGATGTCATCTGCATATCTGAGGTTATTGATATTTCTCCTGGCAATCTTGATTCCAGCTTGTGCTTCATCCAGTTCAGCATTTCTCATGATGTACTCTGCATATAAGTTAAATAAGCAGGATAACAATATACAGCGTTGATGTACTCCTTTCCCAATTTGGAACCAGCCTGTTCCATGTCCAGTTCTAACTGTTGCTTCTTGATCTGCATACAGATTTCTCAGGAGGCAGGTCAGGTGGTCTGGTATTCCCATCTCTTTAAGAATTTTCCACTTTGTTGTGATCCACACAGTCAAGGGCTTTGATATAGTCAATAAAGCAAAAATAGATGTTTTTCTGGAGCTCTCTTGCTTTTTCCATGATCCATCAAAATTTGGTAATTTGATCTCTGGTTCCTCTGCCTTTTCTAAATCCAGCTTGAACATCTGGAAGTTCACAGTTCATGTACTGTTGAAGCCTGAATTGTAGAATTTTGAGCATTACTTTGCTAGCATGTGAGATGAATGCAACTGTGCAGTAGTTTGAGCATTCTTTAGCATTGCCTTTCTTAGGAATTGGAATGAAAACTGACCTTTTCCAGCCCTGTGTCTATTGCTGAGTTTTCCAAATTTGCTGGCATATTGAGTGCAGCACTTTCACAGCATCATCTTTCAGGATTTGAAATAGCTCAATTGGGATTCCATCATCTCCACTAGCTTTGTTTGTAGTGATGCTTCCTGAGGCCCACTTGACTTTGAATTCCAGGATGTCTGACTCTAGGTGAGTGATCATGCCATCGTGATTATCTGGGTTGTGAAGATCTTTTTTGTATAATTCTTCTGTGTATTCTTGCCACCTCTTCTTAATATCTTCTGCTTCTGTTTTGTTATTCCCATCTTTGCATGAAATGTTCCCTTGGTATCTCTAATTTTCTTGAAGAGATCTCTGGTCTTTCCCATTCTATTGTTTTCCTCTATTTCTTTGCATTGATCACTGAGGAAGACTTTCTTATCTCTCCTTGCTTATCTCTCCTTTCTTAATTCTCCAAAGAGTTCTTTGGAACTCTTCATTCAAATGGGTATATCTTTCCTTTTCTCCTTTGCCTTTAGCTTCTCTTCTTTTCACAGCTATTTGTAAGTCCTCCTCAGACAGCCATTTTGCCTTTTTGCATTTCTTTTTCTTGGGGATGTTCTTGATCCCTGCCTCCTGTACAATGTCAGGAACCTCCATCCATAGTTCTTCAGGCATTCTGCCTATCATATCTAATCCCTTGAATCTATTTGTCACTTCCACTGTATAATCCTAAGGGATTTGATTTAGGTGGTGGCCTCTGGCAGGGTTGGGTGCACTGAGTGTAGCAGTGCATGCCTGGGGCCTTTTGAAAGAGGTCACCATTGTCTTCATTACCTCCACCATAGTTTGGCCTCAGGTCAAATAACGGGGAGGGAACACAGCCCTGCCATCAGAACAGAAAGAAAATTGGATTTAAGATTTACTGAACATGGCCCTGCCCATCAGAACAAGACCCACTTTCCCCCTCAGTCAGCCTCTTTCATCAGGAAGCTTCCATAAGCCTCTTATCCTCCATCAGAGGGCAGACAGATTGAAAACCACAATCACAGAAAACTAACCAATCTAATCACATGGACCTTGTGTAACTCAATGAAACTATGAGCCATGCTGTGTAGGGCCACCCAAGATGGATGGGTCATGGTGGAGAGTTCTGACAAAATGTGGTCCACTGGAGAAGTGAATGACAAACCACTTCAACATTCTTGTCTTGAGAACTCCATGAACAGTATGAAAAGGCAAAAAGATAGGACACTGAGAGATGAATTCCCCAGGTCGGTGGTGACCAATATACTTCTGGAGATCAATTGAGAAATAACTCCAGAACGAATGAAGAGACAGAGTCAAAGCAAAAACAACACCCAATTGTGGATGTGACTGGTGATGGAAGTCAAGTTCGATGCTGTAAAGAGCAATATTGCATAGGAACCTGGAATGTTAGGTTCATGAATCAAGATAAATTGGAAGTGGTCAAACAGGAGATGGCAAAGAGTGAACATCAACATTTTAGGAATCAGCGAACTAAATGGACTGGAATGGGTGAATTTAACTCAGATGACCATTATATCTACAACCGTGAGCGAGAATCCCTTTGAAGAAATGGAGTGACCATCATAGTCAACAAGAGTCCAAAATGCAGTACTTGGATGCAATCTCAAAAACGACAAAATGATCTCTATTCATTTCCAAAGCAAACCATTCAATATCACAGTAATCCAAGTCTATGCCCTGACCAGTAACACTTAAGAAGCTGAAGTTGAATGGTTCTATGAAGACCTACAAGACCTAACACCCAAAAAAAAGATGTCCTTATCATTATAGGGGACTGGAATACAAAAGTAGGAAGTCAAGAAACACCTGGAGTAACAGGCAAATTTGGTCTTGGAGTACAGAATGAAGCAGTGCAAAAGCTAATAGAGTTTTGCCAAGAGAACACACTGGTCATAGCAAACACCTTCTTCCAATAAGACAGTAGAAGACTCTACATATGAACATCACCAGACGATCAACACTGAAATCAGATTGATTATATTCTTTTCAACCAAAGATGGAAAAGCTCTATACAGTCAGCAAAAACAAGACCAGGAGCTGACTGTGGCTCAGATCATGAACTCCTTATTGCCAAATTCAGATGTAAATTGAAGAAAGTAGAGAAAACCACTAAACCATTCAGGTATGGCCTAAACCAAATCCCTTTTGATTATACAAGTATGAGGTAAGGTTGAGGGGAAGAAGAGTAGAAAGAGACAATGGGTATCTGTTGTTATTCACTTACCAAGATCTGTATCTCTTTTATGTCATAATATTTACAGTATTTCTTTGGGGAGCCATCTCTCTCCTGCTCCCAGCCCTTCTGAAAGGAGTATGGCTGATCTAGTCTCATAAATTGGGCAAGTGGTTTAGGCTGGAGCAGCCAGTCTATCTCTTCCTCCTGGCAATAGTGGTGGATTCATGGGAAAAAACTAGCAGCGTTGGACTTTGGTTGGCATTATTTTAAAAGAGGCATCACTTCCCCTGGGGTTACTATAGGATGGGATCTGAGGCCAGAGGTGCTGGCAGTCATTCTTTTTTCTCTTTTGGAGAGGTTTCCTGCAAGTAAATCCAGCAGAGGAGAAGCTGAGCCAAAGGAAGGACTAGGAATGAATCCAGTGACATCACCGAAACACTTGGAGCTGGAGCAGTCCCTGGCTGAGGCCAACACTGAAGTTACTAAATTAACCCCGTCCTCCCTTTCTTTCTTTTTTCTTTCCCCCTTCCTTCTTTCCTTTCTTTTTTCTTCCTTCCCTTCTTCTGTTTTTTTTTTTTTTTTTTGGTCTTAAACCTCTTAAATTAGGTTTTCACTTGCCACCTGAAGACTCCTAATTTTCACATAAAAATAGTTTGAGTTATTGACAGTGTTTCTTTTCAGATTAAACTTTTAGGATTTTAGTCTGTCCTCAGACATTGAATATTTTTAAGCAAGGGAGAAACGGGATTAGAGACTTGACCTGGGAAAGCTAGCATGGAGAAGGGTTAATGAAGAGAAAGATTTAAGAAGCAAGAGTGTCAACTAGGATACTATCAAAAATTCTTTGGTAAGCAGGGGTGTGACCTTAGTCTGGAATATTGAACACAGCATAGATACAAGAGAGACTACAAAAAAGAGAATGAAGATGAGATGGTTGGTTAACTGATGGCAAGCAGGAAGGACATTTTATTATTTAATATATAATATTTTTAAACTATTAGTGTGGTGCAACTTATTATCAGAGCAGGTCTTGAACTGGCTCCCCTAGAGATAAAAAGAACATTTTAAAAAACTACAATCTAGAGGATTTAAAGGGGGCAGAATAGACCACTTGTTGAAACTTATTGGAGCTTGTGGTTCTATTATTTGATTATTATAAGATTATGATTGCTATTGCCAGAAGCTGAGAGACTTCCTCTTTGGACTTAGGCCCCATTTATATTGCTGAATAAACATCCATTTTTTAAAAGCACAGCCGTTAATAATTTGTCCAGTTGTCCATTTATTTTCCCAAACCACCATGTCTTCCCAGGCTGTGGGTTAACATTATGACAGTCACTGTTAAGCTTTTAATGGCCATTTATTTATTTCTGCAATATGTTCATTTGAATGTTTTCCTTGAACATCCAGACATTTATTAGTCATTTGTTTACCGTTACACAAATTTATGGAACTGTTAAATTCACCATCTTGGTGAGCTGTCAGAGAAGAGCTATAGGCCTGGGAAGCATATTGTTTGGAATTTGTTAGAAGTTCATCCCAATACTATCAATTCTGTTTATTAGAGAACTGAGACAATGAAAGTAATCTCACACAGACATAAATATCTGACTTGAAAAACATACTTTCCTTCAGATTGAGAGACTATCACTTGGAAAAACAAAAAAACAGGCAAGCAGGGAGAAGGTTGCTTGTTGTAGGAACCCATTTAGAAAATCAACAAATAGATACATAATGGAGAGTTTAATAACATGTAAGACTCTGTGTATAATATTCTGTCCTGGGTGCACGTTTCAGAATGATGAGTGAAAGATCTTTCTGATAATTCAGTAATAATTCTTTCTTGGTTGGGTTCTTGAAGCCATTTTATACTAAAAATTCTTTCTTAGGATTGCAGTAAGTTGTTGAACTAAATTTCTCTGATATCCATGCTTAATAAAAGAGTCTTTTGGAAGCAAGCAAAAGAAATAGAACTATAAACTTTTGAAGTGAGTCAGATTTATACTTGGATCCCCTCTCTGACTCTTCCTTGCTATGCAACCTCAGATAAGTGCTTTGAACTCTTGGAGCCTTAAAAGCCTCATCTGCATGATGGGAATAGTAATCGTCACTACTTAAGATAATCAGAAATACTAATACAATGCATGTGAGATGCTTGGAAGAAAGTCTATCATAGTAAAGACTTGCAGGATATTAGGTGTTAATATCATTATTATTGTCATAATTTCTCTTTAACATCTTATCAGACTAATGCCTTTGGGTTCATGATCTGTACACTGTTTTGACTGATTTAATGCCTGAAACCTACATAGCATCAAAAGAACTTTCTCTAGCCCAGATTTAGAGCATGATGACAATTTAACTGAATTTCTGCTTTTGCTCAAGAGTTATGTTAAAGCTTCTGTTCTTAATTTAAATCCTAAAGTGGGCTTTCTCTGCTGAAATTCTGGGTACTGTGCTTTAAGGCAGTGTATTCAGAAAGCCATAGTATTTGTGTGCATGCATACTCAGTCATTTCTGACTATTTGTGACCCTGTGGTCTGTAGCCCACCAGACTCCTCTGTCCATGGAATTTTCCAGGCAAGAACACTGGAGTGGGTTGCCATTTCTTTCTCTTGGAGATCTTCCTGACCCAGAGATTAAACCCATGTCTCCTGTATTGGAAGGCAGATTCTTTACCACTGCGCCATCTGGGAAGCCATGGGGTCGCAAGGAGTTGGACACAGCTGAGCACATACGCCTGCATAGTATTTACATGGGGATATTCTGCCACTGGAGGCCTCCAGGTGGATTCTGGAATGCTGGTAAATGTTCCTTCTTGGTTGAACTCCAGCCCTCACAGCTGAGCATAGGATGCTGCCCCCTGAATACTCTTCCCTCCCATTGCTCTTCTGTTCACTTCAGGCAAACTCCTTGTTTTCTTTACTAAAGAGAGAGCTACTGAACTCGACTTCAAGAATGAGCTAACACCTTTTGACCAGGACAGAACATCCAGAGTATTCTAAGATGATGAAGAGAAATGGAAATAAAAGTGATAGGATATAAGGGAATGAGATCATCCATTGAGGTTAACATCTGACAAACTGGGACAAATGGCCCCTAATCAGCATCTCAACCCAGTCAACTAAAATATAGCATTCTTCTTCAAGATTCTTATCCCAAGAAGAAACCATGTGTTGCATGGAGAATGCGTCAACCCTTGTGACTTCCCTAGTAGCCCAGTGGTTAAGATTTCACCTTCCACTACAGAGGGTGTGGTTCCATCCTTGGTCAGGGAGCTAAGTTCTCAGGTGCCTTGTGGTCAAAACACTAAACCTAAAACAGAAACAATATTGTAGCAAATTCAGTAAAGATTAAAAAAAAAAAAAAAAAAGTCCATGTTAAAAAAACTTAATAAAAAAAGAGTGCATCAGTCCTCAACTTTAATTTTGCATCAGAATTACCTGTGATTTTTTTTTTTTTTGGAAAATAATAATTTCCACGTCTAAAATTGATGGGTGTGGTAGGTTTGGAATGGGACCTTGGAACTCGTTTGTGTTTTATTTGTAAATCTCTGCAGATCTTTCTGGTGCAACCCGAGGACTGAGAACTTAGTGAATGATGAAGAAGTTTGGAATGAGGTGCTAATAGAGGGAGGCTAATTACGCCACAGTGGTGTTGGAGAACTCTTGAGAGTCCCTTGGACTGCAAGGAGATCCAACCAGTCCATCCTAAAGGAGATCAGTCCTGGGTGTTCATTGGAAGGACTGATGTTGAAGCTGAAACTCCAATACTTTGGCCCCCTCATGTGATGAGTTGACTCATTGAAAAAGACCCTGATGCTGGGGAGGATTGGGGGCAGGAGGAGAAGGGGACGACATAGGATGAGATGGTTGGATGGCATCACTAACACAGTGGACATGGATTTGGGTGGACTCCAGGAGTTGGTGATGGAGAGGGAGGCCTGGTGTGCTGTGGTTCACGGGGTTGCAAAGAGTTGGACACGACTGAGCGACTGAACTGAACTGAACTGAATTACCCCACAAGTTAGCCTACACTATTGTAAAACAAAACTTAGGAGTGAGTGAGCTAATATACATCAGTATGGATTGTCTTCCAAGAACTCATAAGCAAATTGAAATCCATTTGGAAGCCTTTCACTAAAACTCCTATGCTGCAAATAGTGTGACTATTTTTAAACCACTGATAATGGCACAGCTAAAAGGATCTGGCCCCTCCTTACCTGGAATTCTCCTCATCAAGTCTGATTGCAAAAGGTATGGCTGGGAGAAGAGAGGCAATTCTATATTTAAAGGATTTTTTAGTGACTCAAAATATCTATGTTCATGATAAGCAACCTCAGTATCAACTATAGACTGTTTTTAGTAGGAGTGTAATTGAACCAGAATTCAGATACTATTTCTGAATTTTCTCATGGGGATTAATAATATTTATTTTTTAGGTATGCAATAGGGATAATAGATAAATTCTGTTGAACATCTATTGATACAGAATTCTAATACCATCTAGGGGTCCTGAATATAGTTTACTTTGTTTCCAGTAGGGGAAAACTTTTATTATCATTAATA
The DNA here is from genome assembly GCF_963930625.1 of Muntiacus reevesi. NCBI lineage: Eukaryota > Metazoa > Chordata > Mammalia > Artiodactyla > Cervidae > Muntiacus > Muntiacus reevesi. The sequence goes on from NC_089260.1 coordinate 59,878,362, forward strand.
CTAAGTAAAGATACTATGCATAAAGAGGCAATAACTAGGAAAAGGTACTAGGTGTTGCTGTTATACTAGGTACTAGATGCTAGATACTGGGTACTAGATAAAAGGTTACAGGGAGCCACCTGAACCTGCCCCATAAAATTCATATTTCTTAACAAGAGCAAAACAGCATTCATTTTGACAACTATGAACTTCAGTGACTTTTTTCTAACTTGGTCAGAAACTCTAGGCATTTAGGAGATGTCACTTGTTAATGCTCTGACATTTATATCTCAGTTTTTCACTGTACATATTAAAATCTCAACAGGGAAACAAAATAGACAAGGTTACGAAGACTCAGCAGCATTTTCCAATAGAATAGTCAGAGAACTTGCCTTCTAGCTTGAACCCAAAGCAAAATGAAGTTGATCATTATCTGTATATTTATTTTACATTTAACTTTAAGCTGCTCTATCTGGGGACAAATATTCATAACCACATTAAATTGACCTTTGGATTTGGGTGACCAACTATCCCAGTTGCTCAGAATTCAGGAGGTTCATGGGATGCGGATTTTTCAGATTTAAAACTAAGGACAGAGGACAGTCTTGGACAAATCAGGAAACCTTACTTGGTTGGTCACCCTATTTGTTATCCAGCTTTTATTTTAAGTTCATGAACTTAACCTCTCCAGTAAAGTGTAATAGAACAGATAGACCCATAATTAAGAACTAACAACTATATGTGGAGTTGCTGTCCACACTCTATCCTCATCCCTATTGGGTGCTAAAGATAAGATAGAAAGACTAGGAAGGCTAACAAATTAAATTTTTTAAAAAAGTAGGAAGTCTATATGTTATGCTAATCACAATCATTTGTATTCAGATATTAATAGAGATTGTTATACAATGCTTACAATTTCAAAAATACTACTGTGAGGGGAATCACCTTGAAAAGTATTAAGCCCATATAAAGATTCTCCATTTTCATGAATATGCATGTGTGCTTAGTCAGTAGCTCATGTCTGATGCTGTACAATCCATGGACTGGAGCCCACCAGGCTCATCTGTCCATGGAAGAATACTGGAGTGGGTTGTCATTTCCTACTCCAGGGGATCTTCCAACTCAAGGGTCAAACCCACATCTCCCGTGTCTCCTGCACTGGCAGGTGAATTCTTTATGACTAAGTCACCTGAGAATCCCATTATATCAATGAATTAAAAAGGAACTTGTCTATTGTGAGCATTATAGTTTTATGTTATTAATATTTAGCAAGTATCTATAGAGAATTATGGGCTTCTCTGATAGCTCAGATAGTAAAGAATCCAATTGCAATGCAGGACACCCAGATTCTATACCTGGATCAGGAAAATCCCCTGGAGAAGGGCATGGCAACCCACTCTAGTATGCTTGCCCTGAAAATCTCATGCATGAAGTAGTCTGACCAGCTACAGTCCATGGAATCGCAAAGAGCTGGACACAGTTGAGCACCTAAGCACACACACATAGAGAACTGTAGGTTCACTGATTGTCCTGGTTCTAAATAGCACTATAGGTGTTATTTAACTTCCAAAGTATATGTTGATGCAGAAATCATCTGTTTCCAATATGACAGGGATCAATTTTTTAAGGAAAGGTATACAACTGACTTTGCTAGCATTATCTACAAAGGAAAGATAAAATTTTGCAGAGAAAAGATAAAGGTTAGTTACTGAAGTAAGTTTCCTTTTAATAGTTGAAGTGAAAGTGAAAAAGACATAACAAACCCCAGATGTTCCTGGAGCAGCTATGGGAGGGTTAATTTTATTATGGATTTCATAGCACTGGGAAGTGTCAATTGATTAAGAGAGCTTGCAGTTCTGAGTGTTTTAGCCAGCCACCCATCTGCTTCACAGAAGTTTGTTAACACAGCTGGAAAAGATGGAGTTGCCAAAGCTTTCTTAAGCCTTTCAAGTCTCATCTTTTTTTTTTTCAGTAAAAGAGTAAAACAATTAGAATGCCTTCTCCAAGAAACTAAGTAAGCGAGAAAAAAAATAAAGTTTTTCTCTATTCCTTTGCCATGACTGAATATTATCCATATTTATAGTACTATTAAAATATAGATACAGTTGTAGTTTCTAGCAATCCTAATTATACCTGGTAATTGCTTATGTTTTTTTAAATGAGTTATTTTATGGTGTTCAAAGGTACGTCATCCCAATTTAGCCAGAGGTCATAATCCCTACACAAAAGCTTTCTCTGTGATTGAATCCTCCCCAGTGTCAGTTTCCAAATCACATCTCTTGCACATTGATTCATGCTAAGCCACTCATAGTCCTAAAATGTTGATGATCAAGAAAACACATTCTGCCACATCAAGTTCAAGGCTATATTCATTATCCTTTAAAATTCCAATTAAGAACTGCAATGCTCCTGAAACATGATTAAGAATAATGAAAAAAGAGCAAAGGGTGCTGACTGCCTGCTTAAAACTTCCCTGGTTGTTTTCAAAACAATTTGCTTAAAAAAGGGTATCGGGCAGACAAGGGCTATCATTCCTTGTCCTTAAAAGCCAAGAATAGTGCAATTCTATGTTTGTGTCTTATTTAATTATGTGTTTGTGCTTGCATTTTAACACAGCTATTGATTTATAGATGAAGAAACTGGAACTCAGAAAGTTCAAGTAAATTGGCAAAAGTCAAATGAATGCCAGTCAATTGTTCAGGGTTGCAAAATCTATTTCCCAATATATCAACTTCTAGGTTGAAATGGAAGAGTTCCTTCTTAGAGGTTCTAAGGCCTTTTACATGGGATAAAATGTATCAAACACAACTTCTCTCTTTTTAAGTTCCAGTAATTATGAAATGGAAGTATGCTTGGGCTACCCTGGTGGCTCAGATGGTAAAGAATTCATCTTCAATGCAGGAGACCTGGGTTCAGTCCCTGGGTCAGGAAGATCTCCTGGAGAAGGGAATGGCTACCCAGTCCAGTATTCTTGCCTAGAGAAATATGCTTAGACTTTGTCTTTCTGTTTCTTCATAAGAAGAATTAGACTTACTAACAACTGTGTCTTTGGTACTCAACTTATTTTCATTTATTCAAGAAGAATTTATTAACAACCTGTTATGTGCCAGGCACTCAGTCCAACTCTGGAATATCAGAGCTCAGTGCAACTGACATGAACTCTGCCCTCAACAGACAGAGTTAGAAAAGCAGTTCTCAAACTTCAGTGTCAATGAAAAATATGAGACCAATCACCTACTCAATAAAAAATGTGAGACCAGCCTCCCTCAATCATGATTCTGAAAGTCTGCAAGGATATACAGGCATCTACATTTTAATTGTCTTTCTGGTGATCTTTATGCAGAGAAATGTTGGGAAAGATATACTTTAAACAAACAACCAGATGACAAAGTATAATTATATATTGTACATATAATTACATATGCACATTGGAGAAACAGAACAAGATAATATGAAAGAGAAGAAAAAAGACATGGAACTTAGAGCAGGGATCAGAACAGGGAACTGATTTTCATCAGAGAGGGTTGGAATTAGCCAGATGGGGCCTAAATCAGAGAAATAATTCTGTTCTGTAAACAGAACAGTCAAGGGTGATAAGATTAGTGCAGTTCTATAAAAATCTGGGTTATTTCTTTGAAGACATAACTGCTCTCTCTGACATATGCAAAGAAATCACGTTTTGCACAATGAAGAAGCTGCAGTTTCCACCAGTATCAGAATAATGAAGGAGTAAGTTGTCCAACATCCATCACAGGCTACATCTGAGCTTGCTTACAGCCTTGAATGAGGCCACAGCTCCAGAATCTGACTTCAGCTCTTCCCGAAAATTTTGAGTAATATCAAAAGGCAAGATCACTTACTGTAATCCACCAAGCTCAATCCATTCTGATTCTTTTGCTACATTGGGGGACTTCCCTGATAACTACTTCCTGAGAGAGGAGCTGGGCTGATCCTCCAGTTTCTATTGTGAAATGTCTTAGTTGCGCCTGACTCTTTGTGACCCCCTGGACTGTAGCCCGCCAGGCTCCTCAGTCCATAGAACTCTCCACACAAGAATACTGCAGTGGGTTGCCATTCCCTTCTCCAGGAGACCTTCCTGACCCAGGAATCAAACCCGGGTCTCCCACACTACAGGCAGATGCTTTATTGTCTGAGCCCGCAGGGAAGCTAAGAGGCCATAAACCAAAAGCTTAAGGACCCAGGTGTGGGGTAAGCTCTCAGACTCTCAGACAAGAAAGGCTGTGTGGACCTCATGAATATGATCATTTAGTGCAGCCTGGCGTGGCAGGGGGAGTTCTATGCTCTGTGGAAGACCCGTCTCTACAATATAATCAGTTTCTCTGAGGCTCCAGCCAGACTGTGTGGCCACACAGTGGTGATGTTGTCAGAGACTTCAGTTGGCTCACTATGCTTCTGGGCTCCACACACCCCTTATATAGAGTTCATTGTGTCATAATAGTACCGTCCTGATGAAAGCATCATTTGTACAGTAGGAAACCGATAGGCCTTCAGAGATAAGCCTCTTCAGTAGGCTCAGGACATATTTTGAATTTAGACACAAAGGAGAAACAGGTAACCAGATTAACTTTATAGTTCATTTAATTCTTTCCCATACCAAGAAAAAAAAATGCAAAAAAGAGGCAAATGCTTTATTTTTTCTTCATTGTTTCCCTTCCTTTTTTTAAGGCTTCACTTAAGAAAATACTCCTTTAATACTAGAACACCTATTATCTGCAAGGTGCTCAGCTGGCTCGTGGTGGTGGTGGTTTTGTCTGACTCTTGTGATCCCATGAACTGTACCCTGCCAGGCTCCTCTGTCCTCTGTCCATGGGATTTCCCAGGCAAGAATACTGAAGTGGGTTGCCATTTCCTTCTCCAAGGGATCTTCCCAACCCAGGGATCGAATCAAGTCTCCTGCATTGCAGGCAGTCTCCTTCCTGCATTGCAGGCAGATTCTTTACCAACTGAGCTACCAGGGAAGCCCATAAATGGAAATTTAGAGTCCTAGCCCAAGTTACCCTCATCAGCTAGTTGGTGAAACAACATTAATTGTTTTAAAATGAATTAAATTATTGATAGAATTTTTATATCTCAAACTCAAGAATTGTTTATTATTTACTGTATATCATGCACTATATAGTGATTTATTATTTTAAGTCACTTATATTAATAAAAGTTGACTTACTGAATGGTTGTGTAAGTTCTAAAAGTTCACACTGTAGATACCTCTATTTTGAAGAATAAGAGACAGAGGTCTAACAGGGAAAGAAAATTGAGTACATATTGAAACCCAGGCAGTTTGATTCTAGAGCCACTGTTTGATCTACTTTGGTGTCCTACTGATTAAATACAAACAGAATATATAGGGAGCACTGAGGATGAAGTTCCAAATAGGAAAAGGAGTACGTCAAGACTGTATATTGTTACCCTGCTTATTTAACTTATATGCAGAGTACATCATGAGAAATGCTGGGCTGAAAGAAGCACAAGCTGGAATCAAGATTGCCGGGAGAAATATCAATAACCTCAGATATGCAGATGATACCACTCTTATGGCAGAAAGTGAAGAGGAACTAAAAAATCTCTTGATGAAAGTGAATGAAGAGAGTGAAAAAGTTGGCTTAAAGCTCAACATTCAGAAAACTAAGATCATGGAATCTGGTCCCATCACTTCATGGCAAATAGATGGGGAAACAGTGGAAACAGTGTCAGACTTTATTTTGGGGGGTTCCAAAATCACTGCAGATGGTGACTGCAGCCATGAAATTAAAAGACACTTACTCCTTGGAAGGAAAGCTATGACCAACCTCGACAGCATATTAAAAAGCAGAGACATTACTTTGCCAACAAAGGTCCGTCTAGTCAAGGCTATGGTTTTTCCAGTAGTCATGCATGGATGTGAGAATTGGACTATAAAGAAAGTTGAGCACCGAAGAACTGATGCTTTTGAACTATGGTGTTGGAAAAGACTCTTGAGAGTCCCTTGGACTGCAAGGAGATCCAACCAGTCCATCCTAAAGGAGATCAGTCCTGGGTGTTCATTGGAAGGACTGAAGCTGAAGCTGAAACTGCAATACTTTGGCCACATGATGTGAAGAGTTGACTCACTGGAAAAGACCCTGATGCTGGGAGGGATTGGGAGCAGGAGGAGAAGGGGATGACAGAGGATGAGATGGCTGGATGGCATCACCAACTCGATGGACATAAGTTTGGTTAGACTCCGAGAGTTGGTGATGGATAGGGAGGCTTGGTGTGCTTCGATTCATGGGGTCGCAAAGAGTCAGACACGACTGAGCGACTGAACTGAACTGAACTGAGGAAGAAGTTATTCATGCTACTGGGCTCAGTGAAGGCTTCAAAGAGTAGGTTCAGATAATTTGAGCATTGAGGCTGTAGTGGGGAACGTAGAATGGTGATACCAAGGTTAGTAAATTACCCTTCTTGATTTTAAAAAACTTAGAGTGAGGGAGACATATTTCAGAAAAAGGAAACTTCTATGTTATATAGGTTCTAGGCAGAAGACTTAATAGAAAGACTCAATAGAACAGAAGATGCAATAGAAATACATTTTCTCCCAGGATCTCCTTTAATTATGGAGAGAAATCTTTAAGCCCCCTCCTCCCCATCTACCCTCTCTACCCCTCATCCCTGCCCCTAAGCTTCCCCCTTAGTTTCTATCAAGCAGGGTTGTCCACATTGCATTCACCAAATGACTCACTGATCTAATCAGATGGCCCATGATTGAATTAGAATGATCATGCTTCAGTTCAGCTCCTGAGCAAGTGATTCAACTATGAGTGCCAGAGGAAATAGCTATGTGATCAATATTGGCTGTCTGCCAACAGGGAAGAAGACAGGGTGTAAATCTAACTGGTAACTAATGGTTGTGTCACACTGAAACTCTGATATGGGTCAAACAGTCTTATAAAGAGATGTGTGACCTACTGTAAAATGGAGATGAATGCTGAAAATCACAGGGAAATTCCTATAGATTTCTGAGAGTTTTGTTTATTATATAGTTCAGAGGATAAAAAGATGATGGGAAGGGCACTGCTAAATGAAAGTGGAAATAATTATAAAAATGACATTTAAATAGATAGACTGATGTTTATATAGCGCTGATCTTGTGCCACACTTAAAACGTCATGTATTTACGTGCATGTGTACGTGGGAGGTCGCTTTAGGCATGTCCGACTCTTTGCGACCCTATGGACGGTAGCTTGCTGGGCTCCTCTGTCCATGGGATTCTCCAGGCAAGAATGTTGGGGTGGGTTGCCATGCCCTCCTCCAGGGGGTCTTCCTAACCCAGGGGTCGAACCTGTACTTCTAGTGTCTCCTGCTTTGTAGGTGGATTCTTTACCACTTAGCCCCTGGGGAAGCCCTTATATATGTATACACACACATATATATTTTGTGTGGATACTATTTATAATATATGTGTTATTTTAGTTCACCCATGCCATCCCTATGAGATAGGTATTATTGTTATCCCATTTCAAGGCCTAAGCACAATGACGTTAAGCAACTGTCCAAAGTCACATTACACACAAGAAGTAGCAGTTATATTAGAACAGTTTGCCATTATGCTATATGATACAGCTGAGAAACATGCCAATGACTATTTTTAAACAATATATAAAAAGCCAGATTCCAGTCATTTAATAAATAAAGCTAAATTCATTCTATTTTAGTTCAATTCCATTTACATATTCTTACAAAGGTTGCTGAGCACTTTTGCTGATAAAAGAAAAATATGTTAAGATTTTATCCAAAGTAAGGTTCAACACCAAGTCTAGACTGCTACACTTCAGAGCTTATTCCTTTGTTAATTGTTCTTTATAACTTTACTTAAGACCAAGATTCAACCCAAGAGAAAGGATTCTTTACTCCTATTTTGACTCTGAGAAGGGGTAGAAGGCAGATGGGCAGGAACAGTTTTAGAATGTGGGGAAATATTCTTAGTCTAGAGACATGTCCAAAACCTGATGTTCTTATGGGGAAGTTAAATAAAAACAGATCTGTGCAGTTCTCTGCCCAATGTGTCACATTTCTGCAGTTCTTTAGAGTTTATTTTAGGCTCTAAGATACGCCATTAACTGACCCAGTCACCTGTCTCCCCACAGTCAGTATTTGTAACTTTAGTAGGTATTTAGAGAATGGGAACATTACACGTGGACATGATGCAAAAGTGGTGCATGTTTTTTAAAACAAAATATATGAGAGAATATGATCAAATGGTAATCATTTAAAATTTCAGATTGTGTGATTAGGAATGATTTTTCTTTTTCAGTGTTTTATATTTTGTCTGTGTTAGTATATGTTGATACTAACAAAAGCAATTTCACATTTGTAGAAGTAGCTGTCAATTGGAGAGAATTTATAGGTTAGTATATGTTGATACTAACAAAAGCAATTTCACATTTGTAGAAGTAGCTGTCAATTGGAGAGAATTTATAGGTCAATTGGAGAAGTAGCTGTCAATTGGAGAGAATTTATCTTTTTTTGTGCTTACTATTTTTTCCAGGTGTTGTGTTTTAACTGTCTTATGTCATCTGAATGAATGGTGTGGACATGACAAGCGTCCCAGAGTCTTATCTTCAGTCAGTCAGTTCAGTCACTCAGTCATGTCTGACTCTGCAACTCCATGAACTGCAGCATGCCAGGCTTCCCTGTCCATCACCAACTCCCGGAGTCTACTCAAACTCATGTCCATAGAGTCAGTGACACCATCAAAATATCTCATCCTCTGTCATCCCTTTTCCTCCTGCCTTCAATCTTTCCCAGCATCAGGGTCTTTTCAAATGAGTCAGTTCTTCACATCAGGTGGCCAAAGTGTGGGAGTTTCAGCTTCAGCATCAGTCCTTCCAATGAATATTCAGGACTGATTTCCTTTAAGATGGGCTGGTTGGATCTCCTTGCAGTCCAAGGGACTTTCAAGAGTCTTCTCCAACACCACAGTTCAAAAGCATCAATTCTTTGGCTCTCAGTTTTCTTTAGAGTCCAACTCTCACATCCAAATATGACTACTGAAAAAACCATAGCTTTAACTATACAGACCTTTGTTAGCAAAGTAATGTCTCTGCTTTTCAATATGCTGTCTAGGTTGGTCATCACTTTTCTTCCAAGGAGCAAGTATATGTTAATTTCATGGTTGCAGTCACCATCTGCAGTTATTTTGGAGCCCAAGAGAATAAAGTCTGCCACTGTTTCCACTGTTTCCCCATCTATTTGCCATGAGGTGATGGGACTGGATGCCATGATCTTTGTCTTTTGCATGCTGAGTTTTAAGCCAGCTTTTTCACTCTCCTCTTTCACCTTCATCAAGAGGCTCTTTATTTCATCTTTACTTTCTGCTGTAAGTGTGATGTCATCTGCATATCTGAAGTTATTGATATTTCCTCAATATCAATAACCTTTCGTTAACATAAGCATACATAATGGCCTGCATCAGGGAGATAATCTTACCCTGCCCACCTGTGAAGGACTGTGACATTCTTGAATTGTTCGTGTAACAAATGGCAAGCACCCAGTGCCCCTGTCTGTTGCTTACCAGCAAGGCCCAAAAATTCACATTTGTGGAGGCTGGAATCTCAGATAGATGTGACATCTTTGTTGATATGAGAGGAGGTGTTCTGTTTCACACCACACATGAAATGACTGTAAGCAAGTGGGACTAACACATCCCCCTATCTGAGACTTGCCATTCTAAGAGATGTTTGCAGGTCTTTTTGCTTTGTTTCCTCACCTCCCACTCCACTCCATCTCTGATCCAAAAAAGGACCTGGCAACCAGGCCCCAACAAGATGGTTATTTTGAGGTGCTAGCCTGCCATCCTCTCAGTCAGCTGGCTCCTGAATAAAGTCCCTTCCTAGTCCCAACATCTCATCTCAGATTCATTGACTTAGTGTGCGGTGAGCAGAGTGAGCTTGGACTTGTTAACAGAAGGTTGATATCAAACAATCAGAATATGTAGCATGCAATGTGCTAAAAATATTGCCTTCTTATTTTTTCTAATTTCACCAACATTCTTGAAAGTTATTATCAACTGTAATACTACAGTTTGAGAAACTGAAATTCACAATGGCCAAATAATTTGTATAGATTCTGGTCCCTGGAAATTGGCAAAGTCAAGATCCAAACTGAAGTATATCTGAATTCAAAATCAAACTTGTTCATAAATAAAACCCTAATATTTTTGGCTGTAAGTTCAGGGATTCAAGTGCCTTTCCTAGTCTCTTACTTGAATTCACTTCTTTAGCTAGCCTGAGTTAGTGTTAACTGAGTTCCACTATCTCTCCTGGTTGGAAATCCCTGTCTTCTTTCCAGTGATTAAATATCTTTATATCATCTCTCCAAGCCCAACTCAAATTATTTCCTTTTTGAAACCTTCCAGAATGTACCAGATGATAGGATTCTCTCTTTTTTCCCAAATCCTTTACTTAGATTTCTCCTTTAGCACTCACTGTAAAGCTGCCTTGTAATGCTGTGGATCTGACGGATCACCAGCAGATAAGAAAAATAGAACCCAGATAGGGCAAAGAAATTGGTTATGATAACATATCTAGTATGAAGTACAGATGGATTTCAAACCATTGCATGATCAGAAATTTTGTCATGACACAAATTTTAATGGTAGAGGTACTCTGGTAACGTTTTACCTAATTATCTGATATGTAAAGAAGCCAAGCCATTGTTTGAATGAAAGTTATAGAAGAATAGGAAATTAGCACTCAGTGGGAGACTTTGAAATCTTGTGACCAATAAAGTAACATGAAAGGAAATATGACATATGTAGATGTAGAATATATCTCAAACCAAGATACTTCTCATTTTCCAATCAAGAGATACTTGAAGCTCTGTCTCTGTTTGGCTGACACTTTTTAGGTTTTATTTTCTAAACACTGAGAATCACAGAGTCCTTGTTAGTGGATATTTGAACTGGTCTCTCTCCAGTTTTCCTCGTACCTTCTGTGATGAAGTGGCCATGAATGTAAGTGTAAGCTTCAGAATTTTTGAAAAGAGCAAGTTCATTGCTGCATTTCTAATGAGCCAACTCTTGAAAATGGAATACACCAGTTTCTTTCTTCCATATCCTACTTGTCCTGCTTCAGATATATACAAGGCAAGTAGACATCATCTTAACATTCATTCAGTTCAACAGTGGAAAACCAACAATGTGGCATTTTAGAAGCTAAGTTGTTGTTATTGTTCCACACAAGATCTGGGCATTAAAAAGTCTCTAACTCCTGTCTCAAAGGCTCTTGTCAACATAGCAAAAAAGATTCTAAATCAATAAAGAACTTCAGGGAGCTTTTGGAAATACTCATTTAAAAGGTTCCATTTTTCAGAACAGATTTACTGCACCCTATTGATGGGAAGAAATGAGTTTGTCCTTCTAAACATTTTCAGTTTGAAAAAAGTGATTTTTAAATTAAGGCCAGACACAAAATAGCAAGTTTCTTTCTCTCTCTTTTTTTCCTTCTTTGATTCTTGCTTTTATTCTCATTACAAAAAATATTGAAAATCTCATGAAAAAACATCTGCTGAAAAAAGTAAGAAAAAGAAATATGTACATACACATCTAAGGAAATTTTATATTCTGTATAGCATATAATATATTCAGTTTTCAGTAAAAGGGAGATTTTTGGTTTTATGGATTAATCTCTGCTTCATGCCAGTTCTTCTAGGAATAAATTAGCTGATAATAGTAGTAAGAATGATGATCACAATTTCTATCTATGAAGTGTCTACTGGGTTTCAGACATTGTATTATATACATGTGTCATTTATCTTAATTATAACATCTATCCAATAATGTAAGCATTGCCATTCCATTGTTCATATGAAGAAACACGAGGCTCAAAAAGATTAAGTAGCTTTTCTTTTTTTTAATTTTTTCCCCATTTATTTTTATTAGTTGGAGGCTAATTACTTCACAATATTGTAGTGGTTTTTGCCATACATTGACATGAGTCAGCCATGGATTTACATGTGTTCCCCATCCCGATCCCCACTCCCTTAAGTAGCTTTTCGAAGATCACTTACCTTAGAAAACCACGACCACCAACAACAAAATGACAGATAGAATTTAAACCCAGCTCTTTGTAACGAATATCTCATGGTCCTAAGTCTCACATACACTTTCTAACATGACTGTAAAGCACTGTACTAGATTATCATTGAGAATGTATGCAAGTATATAAAAATGTATAAAATAAATATAATTTATGTAATAATTTATTATAGATATTTCCTTACTCTCTAATATCATGTAATGAATAGGCCAATGACTAATTACAGCAGGTATCTAGAAAGAATGGGATGTAAATATCATCCCAAGTGTTATGACAGTTCAAAGAAGAGTAAACTCAACATAGGTTGAAAAAACCAAGAGTTCGTGGTTTTTCAAGGTTTCATGAAAAAAGTGAGGTTTAAACTAGCTTCTATTGGATGCATATGTCCTGAATGGGGACAAAAGGGAGGTTGTTTGTTTGCTTGTGGCAAGGGAGCAGGAATTGGATAGAGCGTGGCATCATGGAATCAAGAGTAAGAACTATGGAGAAAGGAAGGGAGTGGTGAGTAAAGAGGTAACCCTGACACTCTATTTGTTCAGTAATAATAAAGGCTATTCCCTGGAAGGACTGATGCTGAAGCTGTAATTCCAATACTTTGGCCACCTGATTTGAAGAACTGGTTCATTGGAAAAGACCCTGATGCTGGGAAAGATTGAAGGCAGGAGGAAGAGGGGATGACAGAGGATGAGATGGTTGGATGACATCACTGACTCGATGCACATGAATTTGAGCATTTGAGAAAGTGATGGACAGGGAAGCCTGGTGTGCTGCAGTCCATGGGGTCGCAAAGAGTCATACACAACAGAGAGACTGAACTGAACTGAACTGATTATTAGATGAGTGTCAAATGATGATTGTCGTATATTCAATATAACATTCACATATTAAATAAGTATTAATTATTTGCCTATCTTTATTTTGAGAAAAATGGAGCATAGAGGAAAAGTAACTTGTTCAAGGTACACCATAAAGCCATAATAATGCCCAAGTCTTTTGACTTACATACTCAGATTATCACCATTCTGTCAGGATATATGGTCTGGGATATTGTGATGTTTACTCAGAGATGAAAAATTATCTCTAATATTGAGTTTAAAGTGAGTATAATATAGAGTAGAAGAGAGAAAAGATATCCTTTGTTTTGTCTATGCAGAAAACATTGTTGAGTGCCTTGAAAGGCAGGGCAGTAGGCAGAAGTCCAAGAAAACTGAGGCAGGCTCTGTGACCTCAAAGAGGTTCTAATCTATTGTGGTAGATGAGACCTATAGACTAATAGTGAGCATACAATGTATTACATGATATATATCTTTGAAGAGGTAAAAATAGACAAAAAGGAAAATAGATGAGATCTTTTTCAAATAATGGAAGCAAATCAGAGAATTCATGGAAATGGTGGAGCCAAATATGCGTTGAATCCTTACAGGATACAGAGAATCAGCAACTGAGCCTCTGTTACACAATGGCTAGTGTGAGGGCTTCCCTGGTGGTTCAGTAGTAAAGAACCTGCCTGCCAATGAAGGAGACTTGGGTTCGATCCTTGGGTTGGGAAGATCCCCTGGAGAGGGAAATGGCAACCCACTCCAGTATTCTTGCCTGGGAAATCCCATGGACAGGGAAGCTTGGCAGGTTACAGTCCATGGGGTTGCAAAAGAATCGGACTAAACAACTACAGCAAGCCAGTGTGAACTCAGAAATATGGAACAAAATTGACCATTCATGGTCTGATTTGATTAGTGTACAAACACATAGAAGGTTGTAATGGGAATGAAGATAGGAAAGTTAATGAGATCTGGTTGGAGAATCTTGATGTCAAAATAATAGTTCAGACTTTTCTTTGCAAACAATGGGGAGTCACTGAGGACTAAAGAGTTTAGAATATAAACTTTACAAATGAGGAGATTTTTCTGACTTTTCAATCCTTGCCTGCCATATATTTGCTCTTACTATTTGATGAGAGAATCAATGAACTCCCATCACATAGTCAAGGTTATGTTTTAGGAAGGCAGCAATGTATAAAATGAGTTATAAATGGGAAAGGCTAGAGAAAAGGAAACCAGTTAGGAGGCTGTTGTGTTCAACCAGGAAAGAAAATGTGGGAATTTCAGCTAGGTTTCTGGCAGTAGGAATAGAATTCAAGGGAAAGACATGAGAATCGCTATTATTGAAGCATGGTCAACACGTGTTGACTCATAGGATATTTGTAGAAAAGCAGAAAATGAGTTAGACATGTTGGCTCACAGGATATTTGTAGAAAAGCAGAAAATGAGTTAGTCATGGAACTCAAACTTTGAACCTAGTAAGAAAATAAGACACATAAAAGGAAATATCTGATTCAGAAGTTGGAGTTGATTTGTTCATATATTCAAAGAATAGTGTGCCAGAGAGAAGGAAATGGCAACCCCATTCAATGGCATCCACTATTCTTGCCTGTAGAATCCCATGGACAGGGGAGCCTGGTGGGCTACAGTCCATGGAGTCGCAAAGAATCGAACACGACTAAGCAACTAACACACACACACACATTATGTGCCAGAAAGTTTTCTAAGACACTTGATATACAGCAGACACAAAATAGACAAAACCCCTGCTCTCCATGAGTTTACATTCTATAACATGTGGGAAGAGGGTAGAATATTAAAAAAATAGATAATAATTGAACTATTTAGTATATTTAAGAGTTATGAAAAAGGGCATGATAAGGGGATTTGGGGTGAGTGGCAGGAAATAGTCACTTTAGTCAAGGTAGTAAGGGTCAGCAGTAGGTGAAGGGGATGCCTGAGGAAAGAACTGGGAAGTAAAAAGTTTAGATATCTGAGATTTGGGAAAGAGAGACCCTAGAAATCATTTGCTTTAAGGTGGTAATAGATGGAATGTGAAACAACAAGAAAAAAAAAAGACTTCTCTTTTTTCTACCTGAAGACTGAGGGTAACACTTTGGGGACGATCTACATTTAATGGCTAAAAAATTCCAGCATAATCAGGATGTAACAAAGGGAAAAACTTTAGACTCATTTAGAGATGAATATACTAGACTATTTTATCTGGTTTAAAACATCTCCCTGCCTAGAAATTAAGCCCAGCTTAATTAAAAGCAATTTTTTTAAAAGTTAAAAAAAAAAAAAAAGCCCAGATCTGTTAAAGTAATCCAGTAATCCAGTTTCTCCATAAGCCTAAAAGGAAGAACTGGTTGTCATATATGATGAGCCTTCTATGACCCTTTCAATTCTCATATAATAGAAAAGGCCAGAGGACAAAACTCCAGTTGTAAATATAATTTGAGATGAATTTTTCAATTTTGCTCTATTCTTTCTTATATCTACTGGTACACCAATAATGGAACTTGGCACGTAGAAGATTCTCTATGCATGTCAGTTGAATTAAAATTAAGCTAACCAATGTTTGATTTGGGCGGGGGGTGAAGTATTGATGATAAAGCTGTGCAACCACTATTTAGCAGAACATACTTGAGTGATGCTGTACTGGATTTGACTTAGGGACTCAACCCAGGGTGGACACCATCTGCCGATTCCAGAACTGGAATGAGCTTCCCACACTGAGCAGAGTCCTCAGAAGGTCATGGGGTTCAGTTCTCTTCCTCTAGGCATTTGAAATCTAAAACATCAAAGCTAGTGGTTGCATATTCTCTTTCATTAGAGTAGATTCTAAAATATCTTATACATTTTAGACCATCTTTTAATTGAACGAAGCCTCTCTTGATGAAACTGAAGTTTATTTTCAACTACTCTTATTGTGTGTTCCAGTATGTAAGAGATTCTAACATTTACATAGCTTTTTTTTTTTTAACAAGCTTATCAGTTTGTTCTCCAAAGAAACCATCCTCTGCTTGTACATTGCAGTTTATGAAATGCTGCACTTTCAGAACAGATTTGCTTACAGTAGACACTCTTTAATTTTTAAAGATTTTCAAGAATTCTATAGCTAGATGTATAGACTTCAGATTTAATATCTTAGAAACTTTCCCTCTTGATTCTTTCGCAGGTGAGCCAAAGAGAGCAGTAGGATCTGGGTTCTATATAAAATGAAGAGGGGGGTAAAAAAAAGAAAAAACTGCCCCTGATTTTTTTTTTTTTTTTTAAACTGAGATTTAAAAGGTTTCACCAAATGTTTTCTCTGTTCAGATAAGGGAGCCAAAGGCTACGACAGCAGCTTGTCTGGATTAGAAGGTTGATTGTTTGCACTCTTGTTTAGTTTCGTTCCTTAATGCGGACCAGGATGTCAGGGGTCTTCTGTGAGAGCAGCTGAGGAGAGCAGAGACACAGGGTGGGGTCTAGGGAAGACTGATGTGAGGTATGTGTGGGGGCAGAGGGGGGAGGGGGAGGGAAACAGAGATCAAAGAATCATCCAGGGCTCCTCAGCCTTCCACAGCAGAAAAGCCTGTGGCAACTCTTTGATGTCCAGTTTGCCCTCTGCCCCCATTCAGAAGTGTGTCGAGGGACCTGAGTGAGAACGGATTCAGCAGGGCCATTTTATAGGTCTGTGAGGCAGATAGCATCTTTCCCGTACCTTCTAAAGGAGACGGGCAGAAAAAAAATAATTGCTGTAATTCCTGACCTACAGGAGCTTACACTCTAGTTCAACAGACAAAACCTTGAGTGCCTTGACCGGTCAACTTTAACAAGTTTGCCTTCACAAACAACGGAAACTTTTGATTGTGTCATGGTTGTGATTTTAATCCTTAACATGATAGTTTGATAAATCTGTTCTTCTCAGGAATAAAAAAGCACCTGAACACAATATCATCCTTTTGTCTGGTAGGGTGTCTTTCCTCAGTCACGTCCCTTTATTGACTTTCTTTTCCCTCCCTCTAATCTATTTCTGGTGTTTTATATTTTGTATTCAAAGCAGCTGTGTTTTACACAATGTTATGGCCATCTATGGTTATCTGTTGTTTTTTTTTTCCTTTCAGCTAACAGAAAAATTATCCTGCCTGCCCTCTGGACAACATAGGCTTTGGTAACATTTCAGAGCTTTTTTTTTTTTTTTTTTGATAGAAGGAAAATTGCTTTTACAGAATTTTGTTGTTTTCTGTCAAACATCAACATGAATCAACCATAGGTGGACATATGTCCCCTCCTCTTTCACCTCCATCTCATCTCCTCCCCTTCCCACCCCTGTAGGTTGATACAGAGCCCCTGTTTGAGTTCCCTGAGACATACAGCACATTTCCATTGGCTATCCCGTTTACACATGGTAATGTAAGTTTCCATGTTACTCTCATCATACATCTCACCCTCCCTTCCCCTCTCCACGTGTCCATAAGTCTGTTCTCTATGTCTGTTTCTCCATTGCTTTTCAGAGCTCTTGAAAGGATTACTGTGAGTAAATATGGAACTGATATCTTAAAAATGACAACTCTGGTAGCTGCTGATTAAAAGTTGAACAAATAACGCTCTGTTTCCTAAAGTTAAATTAATCTTGAAGAGGTGTGGATATGCAAATTAAATAAGTAATGTGTAGTTTTTTTAAAAATCAGTGTCCTCTTTCAGATCTGGATTCCTCAGTGTGTATGCCCAGAAGTGGTATTGCTGGGTCATATGGCAGTTCTATTTCCAGTTTTTTAAGAAATCTCCACACTGTTTTCCATAGTGGCTGTACTAGTTTGCATTCCCACCAACAGTGTAAGAGGGTTCCCTTTTCTCCACACCCTCTCCAGCATTTATTGCTTGTAGACTTTTGGATAGCAGCCATCCTGACTGGCGTGTAATGGTACCTCATTGTGGTTTTGATTTGCATTTCTCTGATGATGAGTGATGTTGAGCATCTTTTCATGTGTTTGTTAGCCATCTGTATGTCTTCTTTGGAGAAATGTCAGTTTAGTTCTTTGGCCCATTTTTTGATTGGGTCGTTTATTTTTCTGGAATTGAGCTTCAGGAGTTGCTTGTATATTTTTGAGATTAATCCTTTGTCTGTTTCCTCATTTGTTATTATTTTCTCCCAATCTGAGGGCTGTCTTTTCACCTTACTTATAGTTTCCTTTGTTGTGCAAAAGCTTTTAATTTTCATTAAGTCCCATTTGTTTATTTTTGCTTTTATTTCCAATATTCTGGGAGGTGGGTCATAGAAGATCTTGCTGTGATTTATGTCAACACGTGCACCCCAATGTTCATCGCAGCACTGTTTATAATAGCCAGGACATGGAAGCAACCTAGATGCCCATCAGCAGATGAATGGATAAGGAAGCTGTGGTACATATACACCATGGAATATTACTCAGCCGTTAAAAAGAATTCATTTGAATCAGTTCTAATGAGATGGATGAAACTGGAGCCCATTATACAGAGTGAAGTAAGTCAGAAAGATAAAGAACATTACAGTATACTAACACATATATACGGAATTTAGATAGATGGTGGCGATAACCCTATATGCAAAACAGAAAAAGAGACACAGAAATACAGAACAGACTTTTGAACTCTGGGGGAGAACGTGAGGGTGGGATGTTTTGAAAGAACAGCATGTATATTATCTATGGTGAAACGGACCACCAGCCCAGGTGGGATACATGAGTCAGGTGCTCGGGCCTGGTGCACTGGGAGGACCCTGAGGAGTCGGGTGGGGAGGGAGGTGGGAGGGGGGATCGGGATGGGGAATACATGTAACTATATGGCTGATTCATGTCAATGTATGACAAAACCCACTGAAATGTTGTAAAGTGATTGGCCTCCAACTAATAAAATAATATTTAAAAAAAAAAAAAAAAAAAAAAAAAAAAAAATCAGTGTCCTTTTTCCTTGAAGATAACTTTGCATTGTGCTTAGATCTAACATACAAATGGCCCTACAGAGATATTAAAAATAAACTCCCTCACTCCACCCAGGTCTGCCAGCCTGTGTTTCTTTGTTCTGGCTGCTTAGATTTGCATCTAGTTGATTCTTTCACCTACTAGGACTAAAAGCAGTCTCTTTTCATCATAACTAGTCAGTAGGGAAAGCAGAGATTTGCATGGAAAAATCATTTAAAACTACTAACACCTTTAGAAGGTTGCAGAAATCACCCTATGTGACCTGCTTGCAATGGCATGGTTGTTCAGCTAGAACCATGGTAGCAATGCATGTTACAGGTCTTCAAGAAAATGCTGTTGTTTGCCAGAACAAAATGCGGCTATATTCTTCTCAATTAAATTATATTAAATATCAGGACAATAAGCAACATTTCAAAGTCCACCCTCTTCCAAAATATTCCTACCATTTCCTTCATCCTTTCCTGGATCTTTAAGGGCAAGAAGCTTAATAGAAGAGCAAGTGAAAGTCGCATCTGACTTTTTGCAACCCAATGGACTAGACAGTCCATGGAATTTTCTAGGCCAGAGTACTAAAGTGGCTAACCTTTTTTCCCAACCCAGGGATCAAACCCAGGTCTCCCACACTGCAGGCAGATTCTTTACCAGCTGAGCCACAACAGAAGCCCTAATATAAGAGAACAGTCACATAAAGAGAGGGCTTCCGTGGTGGCTCAGTAAAGAATGCTCCTGCATTGGCCACAGGAGACACAGGTTCAATCCCTGGGTCAAGAAGATCCCTTGCAGGAAGAAATGACAACCCACTTCAGTATTCTTTCCTGGAGAATTCCAAGCGGGCCACCATCCATAGGGTCCCAAGAGTTGGACTTAACTGAGCACACATATAAAAACACTGGTTAACTTTATCTTGGTATATTGTGTCTCTACACTAGAAAATTCTGTATAATTAAAGCAGCTTCAATTTTAAAAAACACTGTGAGCCAATTGTTGAAATGTACTTTGAAAGCAATAAAAAAAAAAATTGCTAAATCTAATAGTCTACCAGTTTTCAGGCTTCAAAGGAAAATGCCTGTTTGTGAGGAGTGTCCACAGAGTGTTCTATTTTTAACTTGCCTCCTTAGCGCAGTAGGCAGCGCATCAGTCTCATAATCTGAAGGTCCTGAGTTCAAACCTCAGAGGGGGCAGTTGTGTTTTGCCTTCATCACTTTCTAAGAGAAAGTTCAGAATAATTTTCTTTCAGCGATTTTACATTCCTCTTAATAACTTTACTTGTTTTGACAAATATTGGTTAATAATATTGAAAATGAAAGTGAAGAGGTGGCCAATATCAAAGGAGAAGCCAACTGAACGTTGCAATTATAATATCAATAGATTTTCAAAATTTATGTCATACATTTCATTAAAGACATCATCTCATAAAGGAAATGCTCCATGGATTGAGATTATAAAATATAAATTGGACATAAAACTAAAAATATCTTTTATAGGAGAAACTGGTTGTAAAGCAAGATAAATATACTTAAAAAAATATATCTTTATAAGAAAAGCCTGTGGAGGGAATGCACTCCTCTGACACCAGGAAGAGTACTAGTGGTTTAGAAATGTACATGTGGGTATTTTAAGGGGATGTTTTTGAACCTTCGGGAACACATACTGACCAAGAAGAAATCTGTGTGTACGTGTCTTTATGGGTGTTTGAGAGAGTGGGAGAGCAGGCAGAGAGACCTGGTAGATTTCAATGTGCATTCAATTTCAAACACAGAAACGGGGCCAAGTGGCCAATGTGCTTAGATAATATGCATTAGGATTAGCATAAGCAATCATTCTCAGGCTTTTAAGAAATGGAGCTGTCTTTAAAAAGGAATGTTGGGTAATCAGTAAAAATAATCAAAGGAATGTGCAAAGGCTTCCTCTCTATCCCAACACTTTCACCCAATCATCAGGCATTCCTTTTGCCCCAGTTATTCTGATTTGAAGAGTTGCAGAATAGGCTGAAGAGAAATGGAGTGTTCTAGAAAAATGTGAATGGAGTCTGAGGATTAGGAGGTGGAATTAATTAATCGTATATTTTTCTTTCTTTAAAAAAGTGATTGAGTTGGAGGCCCATCTCAGTAGTGGTCATAGTTTGGGATATTTCTAAAGAGCCTTTGTATGATGATAGTGAATTTAATTGCCTCCAGTCAAAATAAATTTTAAAAAATTAAAAAGAAAGAAAGAAAGAAAAGAAAACTGAGTGTTTAAACATTTTATGTCAAGGAAGATCCAGGCACCAAAACAATAATATTCAAAACAATGGAACAGAAAAAAACAATCCTAGTAGAAGACCCTAAAATTGCCCCTTGTATTTCCTGGGAAAAATAGAATGTGGGCAGGACTTGGAAAGCCAGCAGAGAACAGATGCATCAAAGTCTGGGTTACATTACACTAATCTCTTAAGAGTCTTTTATCTAATCTCTTTCTGGCTATTCCTAAGTGCCAGGGATATGATTGCCACTATATAAATATCAGAGATTATCTAAACTCCTCAGGAGAAATCCATCTAATAGACATCAAAACCAGTCAAGGCATTGTGGGTCCTCAGTCTTTGCTTGGCAGAAATGAACACAAAGGCAAATCAAATCTCTCCTTCACAAAGGACCAACTTCTACATACTTTAATATTACTTTTACTTCCTGCATCTATAATAGCATTTTTGAATGTAGATCCTCTAAAAGCAAAGAACAGTAGAGAGTGTTTATCAACTCCTGAGGTAAAGAGGCAAATTAACTGTAATCTATAGGCCTAGTCGCATATCCGACTTTGTGACTCCATGGACCGTAGCCCACCAGGGTCTTCTGTCCATGGGATTTCCCAGGCAAGAATTCTGTATTGGGTTGCCATTTCCTTCTCCAGGGGATCTTCCTGACCCAGAGTACCAACCTGTGTCTCCTGCATTGGCAGGCAGATTCTTTACCTCTGAGTCACCTGAGAAGACCTTAATCACAAGACAAAAAAAAATAAAAGTCAAGATGTGAAGCAGAGAAATAAGACTGCAGTAAAAACCACGGTGACCCATATTCCAAAATGTTCTGTCTTAAGGTAGTAGGCTAACAACGTGTTTAAGGACATTGTAGACTCTGGAGGTCAACACAGGTTTGAAGACCATCGCTGCCATGCGATAGTGGTAAGTTCCATCCCAAGGTATTAATAACTTTGAGTCTCTGTGTTTCCTTAATCTATAAAATATAAAAAATACGAATCACGCAGGGCTGTTGTGAAAACTGGAGAAGGCCACTTATATAAAATGCTTGGCGAGGTCCCTGACACCCAGTAAACACTCAATAAAGAGCAGATGTTTTGTTCTCATTACTTGTGACCAGTAAGACAAATAAAAGACTGAGGAAAAGTGAAGAAAATGGACCTTTTGTCAAAGAAAGGAACACTGTCTTGCACCTCCGAGGAAAACCTAGGGGGCTAAAGTGCTGAATCAGACATGTTACAGGAATAAAGGGGCAGATTTATGTTTAGACCCTTTCTTTACCACTCTGACTCCCAGCTTCCTGTTCCTCCTTTGTAAAATATCAGTAGGTGGAGACAAATGAATCTGCTTTGAAACAGTACTCATGATAAAGCTATTGAGTCTCTCCTGAAATTTGCTTATCTTTGTCCCATGACTGCTCTTCCACTAACCCATTATGGATGTTTCATTAGCACCTTGCTGGATGTGTGCATTTGTCTTTCCTTCCCCACACAGTTACAAAATGGCAGGGAGCAAGGGTTATTATTATTATTTATTTTTTTGAGTATAATTGCTTTGCAATGTTGTGTTACTTTCTGCTGTACAACAGAATGAATTAGCTATATATATACATACATATATCCCTTCCTTCTTGAGCCTCCTTCCCACCACCACCCCCATCACACCTCTGGAGGTTATCACTTTGTTGTTGTTATTGTTGTTTAGTCGCTAAGTCGTGTCTAACTCTTTCCGACCCCATGGACTGTAGCCTGCCAGACTCCTCTGTCCATGGGATTCTCCAGGCAAGAATACTGGAGTGGGTTGCCATTTCCTCCTCCAGGGGATCTTCCCGACCCAGGGACTGAACCCGAGTCTCCTGTGTCTCCTGCATGGGCACATGGATTCTTTACTGCTGAGCCACCGGGGAAGCCCAAGGTCATTACTTGTTGTTCATCGTTCAGTCGCTAAGTCCTGTCCAACGCTTTGCAACCCTATGGACTACAGCACGCCAGGCTTCTCTGTCCTTCACTAAGGTCATCATTGTGTTTGTTATTCGTGTCCAACTCTTTGTGACACCGTGAACTGTAGCCTGCCAGACTCCTCTGCCCTTGCGATTTCCCAGGCAAGAATACTGGAGTAGGTTGCCATTTATGTCTAAAATAGATAGCTAGAGGGAAGCTGCCCTACACCACAGGGACCTCAACTGCATGCTCGTAGATGACCTAGAAGGTAGGGTCATTTTACACAATTGTTCAGTACAGACTCAGATAAGATCCTTTACTGAACTGCAAAACCTGATCTCCCTGCCTGAGTCCTTCACATTCTGTTTCTCTTTGCTTAGTTCCCCTCTCCCCTTTCTTACCCGCATTTCTTTTAAGTAAGGAGAGTAAAGGCTCACTCAACTTTATTGACTTTTCTCCTTCTATGGTTTTCTGGTCCAGAGAAAAAGAAACATCAAAAGCAAAGCACATTTTTGTGCGAGAACCCAAATTGCCCCAAATTGCTCCCCCTGGTTTTCTGGATACTTGCCTATTGTATTCAGGAAACAACAAACCAGGTTCCTGTTTGAAAAGAGTATCTTTATACACTTGTCAGTATTTTCTGAAAAATAATTTTCTAGGAGTGAGGTGCTTGATTAAATGTTATGCACACTTGTAGTTTGAAAGAATATTGTTATTGTTATCAGGCCTAAGTTGTGTCCGACTCTTTGCAACCCCATGAACTGCAGCATGCCAGGCTTCCCTGTCCTTCACTATCTCCCTGCATTTGCTCGAACTCATATCCATTGAGTCAGTGATGCCATCCAACCATCTTATCCTCTGTCGCCCCCTTCTCTTCTTGACCTCAATCTTTCCCAGCATTAAAAGAATATAGCCATTATTTTCTCCCAATCTGAGGGCTGTCTTTTCACCTTACTTATAGTTTCCTTTGTTGTGCAAAAGCTTTTAATTTTCCTTAGGTCCCATTTGTTTATTTTTGCTTTTATTTCCAATATTCTGGGAGGTGGGTCATAGAAGATCTTGCTGTGATTTATGTCGGAGAGTGTTTTGCCTATGTTCTCCTCTAGGAGTTTTATAGTTTCTGGTCTTACATTTAGATCTTTAATCCATTTTGAGTTTATTTTTGTGTATGGTGTTAGAAAGTGTTCTAGTTTCATTCTTTTACAAGTGGTTGACCAGTTTTCCCAGCACCACTTGTTAAAGAGATTGTCTTTTTTCCATCCTTTTTTCCATCCTTGCCTCCTTTGTCAAAGATGAGGTGTCCATAGGTTCGTGGATTTATCTCTGGACTTTCTATTCTGTTCCATTGATCTATATTTCTGTCTTTGTGCCAGTACCATACTGTCTTGATGACTGTGGCTTTGTAGTAGAGTCTGAAATCAGGCAGGTTGATTCCTCCAGTTCCATTCTTCTTTCTCAAGATTACTTTGGCTATTCGAGGTTTTTTGTATTTCCATACAAATTGTGAAATTATTTGTTCTAGTTCTGTGAAAAATACCGTTGGTAGCTTGATAGGGATTGCATTGAATCTATAGATTGCTTTGGGTAGAATAGCCATATTGAATGAGGAAACAGACAAAGGATTAATCTCAAAAATATACAAGCAACTCCTGAAGCTCAATTCCAGAAAAATAAACGACCCAATCAAAAAATGGGCCAAAGAACTAAACAGACATTTCTCCAAAGAAGACATACAGATGGCTAACAAACACATGAAAAGATGCTCAACATCACTCATCATCAGAGAAATGCAAATCAAAACCACAATGAGGTACCATTACACGCCAGTCAGAATGGCTGCTATCCAAAAGTCTACAAGCAATAAATGCTGGAGAGGGTGTGGAGAAAAGGGAACCCTCTTACACTGTTGGTGGGAATGCAAACTAGTACAGCCACTATGGAGAACAGTGTGGAGATTCCTTAAAAAACTGGAAATAGAACTGCCATATGACCCAGCAATACCACTTCTAGGCATACACACTGAGGAATCCAGATCTGAAAGAGACACGTGCACCCCAATGTTCATTGCAGCACTGTTTATAATAGCCAGGACATGGAAGCAACCCAGATGCCCATCAGCAGATGAATGGATAAGGAAGCTGTGGTACATATACACCATGGAATATTACTCAGCCGTTAAAAAGAATTCATTTGAATCAGTTCTAATGAGATGGATGAAACTGGAGCCCATTATACAGAGTGAAGTAAGCCAGAAAGATAAAGAACATTA
Source organism: Muntiacus reevesi (assembly GCF_963930625.1). Lineage (NCBI taxonomy): Eukaryota > Metazoa > Chordata > Mammalia > Artiodactyla > Cervidae > Muntiacus > Muntiacus reevesi. The sequence continues at coordinate 59,903,623 of NC_089260.1, forward strand.
CAGTATACTAACACATATATACGGAATTTAGATAGATGGTGGCGATAACCCTATATGCAAAACAGAAAAAGAGACACAGAAGTACAGAACAGACTTTTGAACTCTGGGGGAGAACGTGAGGGTGGGATGTTTTGAAAGAACAGCATGTATATTATCTATGGTGAAACGGACCACCAGCCCAGGTGGGATACATGAGTCAGGTGCTCGGGCCTGGTGCACTGGGAGGACCCTGAGGAGTCGGGTGGAGAGGGAGGTGGGAGGGGGGATCGGGATGGGGAATACGTGTAACTATATGGCTGATTCATGTCAATGTATGACAAAACCCACTGAAATGTTGTAAAGTGATTGGCCTCCAACTAATAAAATAATATTAAAAAAAAAAAAAAAAAGAATATAGCCAGATTTATTTCCCAAAACTTATAGAAGTTTTTAAACTCATCATTGCTCTTGAGTGTGTGCATGTTGCTTTCCTAGCAGTCTCGTGGGTATTGGGTGTTAACATGATTATCAATCTGAAGGGTCAAAAGTTTTATTTTATTGTTGCCTTTTCCCCACATTCTCCTGAATATCAATTTTCCTTGTGCTATACATCCTTCATAGTAATTTGAAGAACTACTTGCATCTTAAGAGTATTAGTCACTTTTTTGTGTATGTGTAGCAAATGTTTTTCCCAGTTAGTCATTCTCCTTTTAAATTAAGTTGCCTTTTTCCATTCAAATGACTTTTAGTTTGTTTGTTTCATTGTTTTATAATGTTATCTGATATTTTATTTTTCCATTATATCTTTTTGTTCCCAACTTCGTTACTAAGCTTTCCTTTACCCCTAAGGACATATACACTCATAAGTTAATTTTTTTCTTTTAATACTTTTACTTTTCTGGTGGGAACTATTGTCTTAAATTTATATTCATCTGTGGGCACACAATTGGGGTTACATTTATTTTCTTCTAATAAATAACAATTACCTCAATACCAATTGCTGGTAAGTGCATAATTTCCCCACTGACTTGTAGACTAGTTGTTTCATTTATTGAGTTCAGTTCCTTGAATTAAGTGTCTATGCCTAAGCAAGTGATTTATTATTTTGAATATAGTTAGCTTTATGTTGTTTCAATAAATAATAAATTACTTCACCATATTAACATTATTGTGTTTTAAGACTTTTAAGCAATTCTTATATATTTTTCTTCTACATGGACTTCAGAATCAGTTTGTCAAATTCTAAAAATTACTGTAGCATTTTTTAATTTTAAGAAGCTGGAAACAATAAAGCAATGTCTATAAGTAGGAAAATAGTTGAAATATTCAGTGCTGCCAAATTATGGAATAAATTTAGATCATCCAATTTAGGGAATATATTGTAGCTCTCAGAGAGAATGAGGTAGTGCAAGTATATACAGAAGTGAAGACAAACATATATGCAGGAAAGGTGTCAAGTATAATAAAATTATTGAAATTTATATGAAATTAAATTATATGAAATTATAAAATAAAAATTTTAATGCAATTGTATATTTGTAAGAAAAACAAATCAACAATCCCGGTCTGTTGTTTAGTCTCTCAGTCATGTCCAACTCTTTTTTGACCACATGGATTGTAGCCACCAAGCTCCTCTGTCCATGGGATTTCCTAGGCAAGAATACTAGAGTGGGTCGCCATTTCCTTCTCCAGGAGATGTTCTCCACCCAGGAAGCCAACCCATGTCTTCTGCTTGGCAGGCATCTCCTGCATTGGCAGGCAGATTCCTTACCACTGAGCCACCAACACGTGCATATGTATTTGAATAAGTAAATAAAAATATGGAATGATACAATATTTTTGGTAATAGCTTTCAGAGATGTGGGCTTATTTCTATGTGAATCAATAATATTATTATAAATGTTTGAAAATGAAAGTGAAAGTCACTCCGTCATGTCCAACTCTTTGCAACCTCATGGACTATACAGTCCATGGAATTCTCCAGGCCAGAATACTGGAGTGGGTAGCCTTTCTCTTCTCCAGGGGATCTTCCCAACCCAGGTCTCCTGCATTGCAGGTGGATTCTTTACAGCTGAGCCAAAAGGGAAGCTCAAGAATACTGGAATGGGTTGCCTATCCCTTCTCCAGAGGATCTTCCCGACCCAGGAATTGAACTAGGGTCTCTGGAGACTCCAGTATTGCAGGCAGATTCTTTACCAACTGAGCTACCAGGGAAGCCTTTAGATGCTTGAGATTCCCTTATTCATGTATTACTTCTATAATTTAAAATTTTAAATATCTGAAATTAAGAGAAAAGTAGTATTCTTGCCATATACAAGAAAACAAACAACAAGGAAAAAAAAAGTTAAACCTCCATTGATCCTTTTCTATTGTTAAACATTGCAGAATATGTATTAGATAGCCTCTCATCAAGAGGTAATTTACCCAGTTGTCTATGATAGCATGCAATCCACTCTATTTTTCTCTCAATTTATGTACAAATCTCAAGTAACATATAAATCCAGAGCAAAGTATCTTCAGATATCTTATAGACCAAGTTTCTTGATGTATGTGTGCATGTGTACTCAGTCACTTCAATCGTGACCGACTGTGTGACCCCATGGACTGCACCCTACCAGGCTCCTCTGTCCATGGGATTCTCCAGGCAAGAATACTGGAGTGGGTTGCCATTTCCTTCTCCAGGAGATCTTCCTGACCAGGGATAGAACTCAGGTCTCCTGCATTTCCTACACTGGCACACAGATTCTTACATCTGCTGCATTGGCAGGTAGGTTCTTTACCACTAGTGCCCCCTGGGTAGACCTTCCTGATGAAGCCAGCTATATGAAATCATCTTCCTGATGGAACTACCTATAGTCAATATTACTATCAAGTAACCAGTAGTCAGAATGAAGCCCACAAGTGGCTTTTTCCCCTGAAGGAAAATTTTATAAGATTTCAAATAATTGACACTATATTTAGAAATCATGGTATTTTTCTTATTACTCTTGAAAAATCAGAATATCTGAGGAAATTGGATTTACTTTTTTGGCATAGTAACTAATGGTCATACAGGAGGTTTATCTGGAAATCACAAATTTTATCTGCTAGTGAAATCTAGCAATTAAACTTACCTCTGCCTCCTTCATTGTTAACAGCTGGAAAATCAATTATATCTTGTGATTGGATTCACCATAAATAAATGACCTTTGGTCTTTATAAACAACAGGCTCCAATTCCAAAAAGTATAATCATGACTCCAAGCTAAGAAATTGAAAGTTATCAGCGAGGTAAGCGCTAAGTCCCCCATGCTGCCAAACATGACCCTCTTAGAAATTTCTGTTCTTGGATGCAAACCAGGGGTCATAGGCTGATTTATCAAGAAGAAGGCCATATCAGCAAGACCTGCTCTTGTAGACCACACAAGGGTGTGACTCAGACTTTACCGAAATGGATAGTATGCCTCTTTAACAAGTGTCCTTTTAGCTAAAAGTAATATAGTGCCTGTTGGCTAAGAGCTAGGGGAATAAATACTTTTACTTTGGGCAAACATACATGGAACATGTATGTGGAGAGTTAGGGAAGGATGTATGAAAGTGGAGCTCCTGGTTACAGTAACTACCAAGACGAAGCACTCACTCCTCTCAGGACAAACCTTTCCCCCCCCCCCCCCCAACTCATTCTGACTGTGACACAGGAACTCAGAACCTAGCTCCCCCTCCTGTCTCAGTTTCTTAGCCCCTTACCCTGGGGTCACTTAAGAGATATCTGCTCAAGGTTCCTTTGAGGGGGATATCCAATCCTCTTGACTGGTCATGATGTCCAATCAAGTTTTCTTTGAGGGCATTGGTCACTGTCCAAACTCAGCCATCCCTCCAGTCCAACTCAGGAAACATTTACACTCCACTGTACAATTGAATCTTGGTTGTACAATTTTATACAAGTTTCTAAACATCTTTGAACTTCCTCATTCATCTGCAAAGATATCATGAAGCCACCAATTGCCAGGATTAAGTGGGATAGTCACTGTTAAGAATTGTGTCTGTCACTTAATAAGCATTTGTCCAAAGAGGTGGGAATAGGCAAATACTGAGGCCAAGACTTAATTCTCAAGGAGAATTAAGGAATAACTTAAGAATAAAGGAGGTCTGTAGTTCAATTGGAGATCCATGTAGGTATGCACTAATGAGGTTTTATCACCAAATAACTTTGAGAATATTAAAAAATGCCGAATTAGATACACTTCTCTCTTCAAAACTGCTCTGAATATTTAATAAACTAATATGTACTATTACTTTCTAAGGGTAGGTAGTAGGAAGCATTTCCTCAATTTTCTTTTCATCCAAGGAATAATTTTACAAAGGAACATTTTGAAGAATTATTATTCCTATGAACAAGTTTGGTAAATGATTATCTACTGGATATGACATTTCATACTTCTATAGTTTGATGAAAAAAAAAAATCCAGGCTAGGGCTAGAGTTTTAGTTTCCCAATACTGATTTATAATTTGCTTTGGGTAATTTAGTATTTTAAATAATAATCATAATAATAGTAATAACAAAAATAATATGAGAACTAAATATATAGCACTTATATTCCAGACTTTGTGCCAAGTAATTTACACATAGTAATACTTTTAGGTATTTAGAAATATTTTATCTGCCTAAAAAAAGTTTGTATCATAGAATGTCAAAGATGGAATTCCATCTAGTTTAGTATGACTTTTTTCTGAAGTTCATAATGCTCTATAAATGATAGGGTTAGGACTAAAATTCTTATGGGATTCCCTGGTGGCTAAGACAGTAAAGAAACTGCCTGCAGTGCCGGAGATCTGGGTTCAGTCCCTGGGTTGGGAAGATCCCCTGGAAAAGGAAAGGGCAATCCCGTCTAATATTCTTGGAATGGCAACCCACTCTAGTATTCTTGCTTGGAGAATTTCATGGATGGAGGGGCCTGGTGGGCTGCAGTCCATGGGGTTGCAAAGAGTTGGACATGCCTGAGCAACTAACACACACACACACACACACACACACACACACACACACACACATCAGGACTAGGTTTCATGCCTGTTAGTCCCATGCACCCCAGTCTCTGATTCTGCGACACCACCTGGTGTTTTTTCCAGAGATCTAAATATTTAAAGTAGTTCAGAGTGGTCACTTCACTCAACTACACTTTTCTACCATGATGAGGTCTTTTAAAACTCCACACTATAACTTATTATTTTTCCAACTTTAATGATTTCAAATAAGCATTCAGCTGTTCAAAATTTTCCTCTACTGAAAATGTTCCCCTAAAGAATGTGATTTAAGACTGTGACCTTACAAATGTTTCATTTTCTTATCTAAAATTGAAAGGGAAATGACGAGCAAAGAGGCTTTACAAATATTTTTTGTTTTCTCCTAGTGTTCTTTTGAACTCTTGACTCCAGGCTATTTGAGAAAGAAGCATAATGGTGGATATGAAAGTTCCCTAATGGGACCAAGTGGTGGAACAAGATTTCTTACCTTTCCAGCTCTGTTCTGGAGGGACCACCAAAGTGAGATGTGATTTTTAACCTCTGGGCCTACTGTGATCTTGGCCTTTCTGCGTGAACTGTCAACAAGGGTGCTAACGACTGCTAACTGTTATGGGTAAAAACAGGAGTCCAGGCAGAACTGAGCTGAGATAACTGCTTCATTTCGCTGAAAGCATTAAATCACTTTCTGCGGTCATGCAGCTTTCATCTAACATCAACGTAAGCCAGGTTGAACCAGTGACCCACAAGGCAGAATTACCAAGCATCACATTACCAAGCCAGGCAGTCTGGGATCACACAGACTGGTTTAGATCTCTCAGGCTGTGCCCCACTAATGACACCACTCCCACTGGACTGGGTTTTTCCTCTGGTCTGTGAGCTTAGCGTCACCTTTCACTGTTCTGGCCTTTTAAGGGTGAGCTCTGCCACTGGAAAATATAATGGTTCATTAGATGATCCACACTATATTATATTGTATGAATTTAGAATCTATTATCTTCTTTCCACCCTTTGTCTTATACTAAATTGCTTGCATGATTTAGAGAGGTAAACAGATAAATTTTGTGGAGAAGCTTAAAAGCCTCTTAATTTGAATATCAGCAAAAATTATCTGGGAACTATTACTTTGACGTGTTTATATTCAAAAAGTATCAATATTGTCCCCAGGATCGCTCACTTTTTTTTAATCCAGTGAATTCATACTAGATCATTTGAATGAGTGTGACATAAACTAAAGATTTCCTCATATAGCCTAAATATTTAGGGAAAATTTTCTAGAGAATTCTTTTTGAATACTCACGACCCTTGGCAGTGGTATGAGTAAATGTTTAACAACTGACTATGTGAGGGAATACATGTACTGATTTGCAGCCCATTCGCCTATTTCTGTGGTGCAAATAGTCCTAAGTTGGCCTATCGATAATCACTAAAAGCAGAGTTAGGAACAGCTGTACAGAACAACATTACATAGTGCTCCCACCGTATGGATGCAATGGACACAAAATCTCAAGAGCCTTGGTAACAGTAAATATGATAAAATGATTTGGAAATGTAGTAAAATAATATGTACAGTAAATTGTATAGTATTAGCAGTGGTAATATTGTTAATGATATTAGTATTATTTATTAATTTTATTATTAATGTTATTACCACTAATATTATTAGTATTAAAACTAAAATGAGTCACAAAGGTACAAAAGGATTTACCTTTATTTTTACTATAATTTATTTGATTATAGATTTCTAAAATTTATTTCTTAATACTGACTATGTTTGGTCACCTGTTTACAAATTTCCTGACATTTTAACAGTTGGTTTTTGCAAATTGGTGTGAGGTGGCTCCAGCCACCCCTGGTGAAGAAATGGACATGGAAAGGGGTGGAAGGCACTGGGGTGGAAGACGGTTGATCTAGGAAGTACATGGCAGTTAAGGATGAAGGTTCAGAAGCCAGACTGCCTAATCCTCTGCTGCGCCTTCTCCTCATGCCCTCAGTCTCTCCCAGCATCAGGGTCTCTTCCAATGAGTTGGCTCTTTGCATCAGGTGGCCAAGGTGTTGGAGCTTCAACTTCAATATCAGTCCTTCCAATGAGTATTCAGGATTAATACCTATCACACAGAGTTGTTGAGAATATAAATATTATAACACACTCAGCATGGTGTCTGTAACAATGTAGGCATGCAATAAATGGTAGCTAGTAATAATAATATTCTCACAACCTATGGACTACATTCTATTATTATTACAATTTAAAATTTAGTAATAATAATAGAATGTAGTCTATAGCTTGTGAAAATATATTTATACTTTTCAAAATATGCTTACCATATTGCTCAGTGCATTACATATGGTAATTAGTGAAAGCTATTATTCTTACATAATAGAAATAGGTGATAGGTATTTGCCATTGATATTTACCATTTACTATCAATTCACTGTTGAGAATGGTTTCGTAGGTCAGGGTGGAGATCAGAGAACAATTGAGAATACAGAGCTCAGAAGTGTTTTTTGGAAGGAACTGTTATTGTGTTTTCATCTCAGGTGGAAGGAGGTGAAAATCTTTTCTTGAGGGGGAGGTCCAGCAGGGTTCCTGCAGCTGGAACAGGTTAGACCTCGAAAACACTGGGTTATGAGCTGTTACTATTGTGAGAAAGAGGTGTTAGACTAGCACTGGCATGAGATGGCAATGGTTGCAATTATTCTATCTAGTCTAATGGAATTGAATTGGGACAATCAGATCTTTGAGGGGAATCTGTTGAAAGCTGTGGGGGTTTTGTTGTTGTCATTTGTTTACTTGCCAATCCCATGTCTCTTGCTGTCTTAAAGCACATTTTGCTTCTTCTGTTAGACATCAGTGTATACTGTTAACTGTAGCTGTGTCCAAAACATTATCAAATTATTAATGATCCCATTTGCATGTCTTTGTGTTTATCCATTGCACTTACAATGAATCATTTTAATAATTTCTTAAAATATCATCCCCAAGTCAGTCCATATGGTCTTCTGATCTCATACTCAGTAATAAACACAGAGACATATGGTTAAAAAATTAAAGTATTTCAGGATGCTCCAGTCCCTTATTTTGTTGCCCCTCAAAGGAACAGACTGAGCTGATCCAAAAGGCCCAATAGGAAATCAAAGTGATCTCATCCTCTCTCTTGGCATCAGCTGCCACCTCCTTGGGGAATAATTACTTAATAAACTCAGGCTTCCCCCTTCAGTGGCTCCAGAAAACACAGGGCTAGATTTTCAGGACAAATTCAACATTCATGCCTGCTCATACCTGAGAACAGAGGATTAGTCGATGTGGTTCTATTGAATGGTGTCAAGAAATCTGATTTTGGGTGAAGTATTTTTCTGGACCATCTGAGCCTGATCTCAAACACAGGGTGGACTTCTCAATGAAGTTAGACACTCCGATTTATTGCAGGAAGAGGGACCCCTTCCAGGACCCGAAACTGGATTCTTGTCTAACACTTGGAAATGAACTGTCTGAGGAGACACATGTGCTGACAAAGCAAGAGATTTTTTTGGGAAGGGGCACCTGGGTGGAGAGCAGGAGGGTAAGGGAACCCAGGAGAACAGCTCTGTCACATGGCTTGCAGTCTCGGTTTTATGGTGATGGGATTAGTTTCCGGGTTGTCTTTTAGCCAGTCATTCTGGCTAAGAGTCCTTCCTGGTGGTGCATGCCTTGTTTAGCCAAGATGGATGCTAGAGAGAAGGATTCTGGGAGGTGGTTGGACCTGCAGTGTCTCCTTTTGACCTTTCCGGAACTCTTCTGGTTGGTGGAGGCTTATTAGTTCCGTGTTCCTTACCAGGACCTCCTGTCCTAAAACAACTTATGCAAATGGTTACTATGGTGCCTGGCCAGGGTGGAAGGTTTCAACCACTGTGCTTCCCCTAAAAATTACAGTCATAGAAATATAAGGAAGGCCCCAAAAGAGAAATAAAATGACCATATAAAGGACATACCTGTGTGCATAGGCGACTAGACACTGAGGAATATGAATATGTGTGTGTCTGGGTATGGGTGTGCTGAACACCATCAAATTTCAGCAGTCTTATTAATCAAAAATGCCAACTAGAATAATAAGGACATCCCATTGTGCTCATTAAACTTGAAAGGTAAAGTAAATAATGCTGATGCCCTTAAAATTATAGTGAAAGGATCGTTCTTAAATACTGCATACAAGAAAGTCAACTTTTACCATCTTTTAAAATGTTATTTAGGAATGGGAATCAAACAAAAGTCAAACAAGCCAAAAAAAAATCAAACGGGCCTCAAAATATATGCAACAAATGTTATTGGATTCAGTAATTTAGCTTTGACTCTGTGCTTGGAAAATATAAAGATAATTATGACTGCAAAATTTATAGTATTGAAAACAATAAAAACTACATAAAATCCAACGTCAGCAATAATAATAAATGTTTTTATGATATTTTTGATATGTAAATTACTCTGGGTAAAATTGTAAGAGTGAAAACTCTATAGGGAACTTCTTGACCTTAGTTATATTAAAACATGAAGAAAATATCCAAGAATGAAGTTATTTATTGCCAGTGGCATTAGGAGTCATTTTTATTTGGGTATTTCTTTAATATTCTGCATAAACTATATGGTCAGAAAAATGAAAGTAATTTTTAAAAAGGGATACTGGTTGCTCATTTTGGAACACCATCATGAAGTGCGTGTTGAGAGACACTATAGAGAAATAGGGATAGAAAATATTGGAGTAAATCGAGTTGACTTTTTCTAGAGTCAAAGTAACTCCTTTTTTCCTCATTAATTGCAAAATTACTTAAAAAAAAAAAAAGTAACTTCACTTTCAAATATCCAGAGATCTCAGTTTGAGGTACATGGAGTCAAAGCAGGGGGAAAAAAAGAAGAAAAGATGTCATTTTTAAGGAGGGTGGTTTCAAATGGGTTTGGCTCACTTGAAAATGTGTCTTTGAAATGTGTTTAGAATTTCAAGACAAGGAAGAACTGTCACCTCATATTGCTTGTGAATCACTTCACATCTGGTCCCTCTGCCTTGGGATAAGACTGTAGCAGGGGAAGGAAGACATTAAAGATCATGAACATTGCTTGGCAATCAGATCGCAGATTTCTCTTTCTTTTCCTTACTTACCATATTAAAAAAAAATACATAAATCATGTTTTTCCATTCGTGGGAACTGAGCCTGCAGCCTGACATCACATTACTCTGCAGTTCTTGTTCAGTCAGTCCCCCAAGGAGGTAGCATTAATTTGGGGGTAGTATGATGAACATGGTTAAAAAAAAACTCACTCAATTAACCAGCTTCATCTGTCTCTTTGAAGGTTCCCCCTGCTTATTTGAGTGCTAAAATTAAGAACTGAGTGCCTTTCTTACAACTGAAAGATCACGATTTAGACCAGCTAACCTTTAAAAATAAAGAAATAAAGTCAAGGCTCAGAACAGAAGTTTTATATCAACAGATATTATTGGCTTCGTTAAAGTTTAGTTCTGTTTTTAATTCTCATGATCTTTTTTGGAGTGGTAGTCGTTTTCTTTTTCTTACGGCATAGGCAACATTTAAAATACTTTTCTCTCTGGGCTGGAAATGTCCAATACAACTCAGGGTAATAGTATCTGTTGGCACAGGGAAAGGGCAAGCCCAATGGGACGGAGGCCAAAAAGATGGATTTTTCTTTTCTTTTTTTAACAATCATGTCTTCTTTTTTCCCTTCCTACTGTAGGGCGTCTTTCATACATTCAGTACGTCTTTGCTCAGCTTTGTAGCTACTCATTTTGAAATAACTGTTTCCTTGGGATTTTTGAGATGAAAAAACATAGCTTGTCTTTCTGAAAAAATAAACAATGTGACTTTTTTAGTTGTCATCTTTCCTCCCCTTCCTTCTTCTTTTTCTTTCTTTTTTTCAGTCACCTATTAACAATCTCCTATTATATTTTTATCAAAGAGCTTGATGCTGGAAATGTAAGAGTGAACAGGATAAGGTCTTAAGCCTTAAAGAGTTTAGAGTGACTCAGAGGTCACAGAAAAGCAAAGAGATATTTACCCAAGAGTGTGATCATTGCCATCTTTAGTAGGGGGAAATCCAGTGGCTCTAGAAGCATCTAGTGTGGACCTATAACTCAGACTTGGGAATAGAGAGAAACGGTCACATTTGCTATCTTTCAAGTTGTTGAATTGATGGGGCTTGGTTTTGGAAGAGAAAGACAAATGATTAAGGATGCCTCCTAACATTCAGAGAGTAAAGAGAGAGAAAAGGAAATGACATGCCCATATTATAATTTTACATGCATGTTAAGTCGCTTTAATAGTGTCCAACTCTTTGCGACCCTATGAGACTGTGGCCTGCCAGGCTCCTCTGTCCACGAGATTTTCCAGGCAAGAATACTGGAGTGGATTGCCATGCCCTCCTCCAGGGGATCTTCCTAAACCAGGGATTGAACCCTGATCTCTTAAGTCTCCAGTTCTTTACCACTAGCGCCACCTGGGAATCAATATAAAGAATGAGTTGGAGAAAGATAAGATTGAATACAGAAAGTCCAGTTGGGATTACTTTATATTAATCCAAGCAAAAGATAATTGTAGTCTAAACAATAGGGGTAATACTAATCATGAATAGATTTTAAAAGTATTTAAAAGGCAGTAACATGAGAACTTGGCAACTAACTGGTTGTAGGTGTTGGGGAAAGAAGAAAGAGTCAGTAATGAAGACTTATAAGGGTTATGGCTTAAGCAACTGAAACACTGATGGATCAATTCATTAAAATTCAGAGCACAGATGAAAATGCAGTTTGTGGAGGTTAAGAATATGAGTTCAGTTTTAGAAATATTGAGCATAAGATTTTGATCAGATATCTAAGCAGAGATATATAATATGAAAGTGAATATAAAGGCTTGATATTCAGAAGTCTGTCTGGACTATGAAAACTTGTTCAGCAACCTAGATGTGATTGAAGTCAAAAGAACATCTGAAATCACTCAAGGAAAATATAGAAATTGAGAAGACGTACTAAGAGAGAATTCTAAGAAATACCAAGGAAAAAGTTCATTTCAAGAAGATATTAGTGTCCGAGGGGCTATAGATGACTGTCAGAATCAGTTTCAGTGGTGTAGCAGGACCCAGATGGCAAGATCCTGAGAATCAAGGAACCCAATGAACTGTAGATATCTTCATCAGATGATTCATGTATATTTTGTGGACAGATATAATTGTAATAAGCGGAATTCTCCGAGTTGTTTTGGAAGAGGTTAGCAAATGCCATTTGTACTTGACAGCAAAAATATTTCTGTTTTCAATTTTTCAATAACAGGTTGTTAAAATTACATCATTTTAGTTCTTTTAATATTTCTGATGATACAACCTGGTAAGGATAACAGACTAGTTAATTAAGAACGTTACTATGCTTTTTAGTGTGGGCATTTGCTAAACTTCATGTTGTATAAAATCATTTGTTTTGATTGGCCTCTGAATAGGAAAGAAAGGAAAATAAATGAGTATTTCTTTCTATTGAGGATGAGATAAGTGGTGTTCTCTAGCATAAAACGAAATATTTAATTATTAAGTGCAATGAACAATGTGGAATTTTCTCTAACAGAGTAAAATATTCAGTCACTGGAGATTGATAAAGATTAGTAAACAAGACAATACAAATAGATTGTCATAAATCTTCAAGAATGCAGTGCTTCTCAAAGAATAAAAAAATCAGTGGTTATTCTTCCTTCTTCAAATAATAACTATTAATACATTATGGCTGAAGTAAATTACAGTATTTAGTTTTCCAAAGATGACGTTGAAATACACCATTAAGTGGAGAGTGTGACCAGCTGTTTCCTCAGGATAGAAAAGTCCCCAAAGTAATTTTAAAATGCTTCTACTTTTACACAGAAAGATTTTGGAAGCAAGTTCATTTTATGATTACTTTTGAAATTTCATGGATATAGAAATTGTTCCAATTTTGACTGTCAGATTTCAAAGAGGAATATTTACTTTCTTTATTGAATTTAAAGTTTGCTATTCTTCAGGATATTGGTTCTTGATCCAGAAAAGGAAGATAGTTCCCTTTTCTTTGCTTATATGGTGGATTTTATCCAAAAATCTCAAAGTATTAATACTGTGTACAAGTTAACTCACAGTTCAGTCCCTCTAATATTTTGAATGAGGATTAATGAGACTCCTATTCCACATATGGTAACATGGAGTTTCTGGAAATCTTGGATGAAGTGAATGAGACATGACATAGCTGCCAGCAAGTTTGCAGATGAGCCAAAAATAGCAAACACCATTTCTACTTTACTGTTTTAACCACCAGACCCATGCAAAAATTCATAGACATTTAAATAATTAAAACTACAGACTAAAATATGGTCTAGAAGGACATTTTTGACTCCAAGTCGGCCTGTGTGTGAACCTGAAAAAATCTCCCTGATGGTCTCAATGGTCTCATTTCCCCATCTGAGGTGAACTGATTTTTAAGATTCCTTCTCAATCTGCTATTTTAATTCTCTGTAGGCCTTACTCTGGAAAGGGGGCCTTGCCTGAAAATAAGAATGGTTTAAAATATTTATGGAAATAATGAGGCAGAGTGGTGCTGTGGGTTTCTTCATGCTTCTCCTTAGCAGTATTGACTGAATTCTGCCTCTTTTCCAGTAGCCCTCAAAACTAGCTCTTATTCCTTTAAAATTGCTATTTCTTTAACTCCTTTCCAACAAAGTCAGTTACAAGTAAAGCCAGTTATGTTACTCCTCGCTGGAATCCATCTTGGCTGAGCTATTCATTCACCGCCACCAAGGACCCTGAGTCAGGCCAATTGGCCAGAGAGAGACAACCCAGAAACTAACCATCTCCATAAAACCCAAGATTGGGAGCCATGTGGCAGAACAGTTCTTCTGGGTTACCTTACACTCCTGCTCTCTGCCTGGGCATCCCTTCCCATAACGTCTCTTGCTTTGTCAGGAAAAAAATTAAGTCAGTTATATTATTCTCTATATCGCTGCATGATTAACTTCATTCTTTTATCTTTACTCCAGGAATAAAGATCATAGGTAAATAAAAGCAGAGTGTTGAAGAAGGCAGGCTCTAGAAACATACTAACTAGGAATAAAACACAGCTTTGGAATTTATTTGGTGTGACTTTGGACATAATAGACATCCTGGCTCCTCCTCCTCCTTATTTTTTATTTTTATTTTTTCTTTCCTTTTGATAGATACCTACCTAGACTCCATTCCAAGACAGCCTTTGTATCACTGACTGGAAACCTGCAATCTACTTTTGCCAGAATCCATCGCCATTAATCTTCTCATTTAAATTCTTTTAGTGAGATATATTTGCATGAGGATTTGGAGGCAGAAAATAAATAGAAATTAATAAAGCTCCTCCTCTAGCAATAGACAGGTGCATGAGCTTTGGTCGTAGACAAATTTGAGGTTTTGCCAGTGGCTTTAGTGAGTTCCTTTGAGATTTACCATCTTGGTGTCATAGGTAACTGATATCATTGGCAATGGTTTCCAGCAATGTGTTTAATACTCTAGTTTTTAAAAAGAAAATAGTAATTTCACTTAATTTTGCTCCTTCATATTTTCAACGGCTTTGTAAGCACCTAAATCCCTGTAATTCAATGCCTTCCAACTTGAGTGCTTTCTGTTGTCCTGACTAGTCCCTGGCTTATATATATATTTTTCTTCTCCTGCTTATTCAATTGTATCTCAGAGTACTGAGTAAGGAAATAAAATAATAGTAATAGTAATAACTGTTAACATTCAGATCTGTATCCAAACGCCTTCTTTTTAGTGAGGCCTTTCTAACTATCTAAAAATTTAACTCTGCTTCCATTTCCCCAGTCTTTGAAAATATACTTAACATTTTTCACTGTTTTGAATAATAGATGTTTTAATTGTTTATCATATTTCGTTCTTGGAATTTATTAATAAACTCATGAAGATGAATATTTTTTAATCATTTATTTCATGGGTGAATCATTAGTTCTTCAGTGTTTGGTTTGCAGTGCATGTGAGCATGCTAAGTCGCATCTAACTGTTAGTGACCCCACGAACTGTAGCCTGCTAGGCTCCTCTGTCCCTGGGATTTCCAAGGCAAGAATAGTGGAGTGGGTTGCCATGTCCTTCTCCAGAGGATATTCCTGACCCAGGGATCAAACCCATGTCTCCTGCATTGACATGTGAGTTCTTTACCTCTCAGCCACCAGGGAAGTTCTTGGTTTGTAGTAGGTACTCAATAAGTACTTCATTAATGAATGAATGGAGTACTTACTAGATACCAGATTTTATTCTACATGCCATATGTATGTCATCTTATTTAATTCTTATAAAAAAATAAAAACTTCTTGAATGACTATTACTATTATGCCCAATTTACAAGAGCAATGTCTTAGACATAAAAGTGGTGGAGCAAAGCTTCGAACTCAGTGCATTTGCTATGATATCACACTGAACATCTACTCTTTCTCTGATATTGAACTAGGCACTTGAAATTGTCTTGAAATCTCATAAGGATACCATCCTGTATGTATATTCATTCCGTTTATAAAGTGAGATAGTTGAGCTTTAGTGAAATTAAGGAATTTTTACAAGTTGATACAGCAGCTTAGTGGCATAGCTCAAATCCTCACCCAGCTCTGTCTGCTACTAAAATGCCAGGACTGTACATTTTACCAAACTAGGGAATGTTTTCAAAGATCATCTCATGGTTTGCTCTCAAATTTGGATAAAACATATAAAGAAAAGTTACAGATATCTGCCCATGAGAAAAAACAGAGCAATAGGTTTAAATCTGCATATGCTTTTATTAGAAGAGACACATTTTACTATAAGGGAGGTCTTCTTGTCATACGTTAATACTATCTCGGTTATAGCATATCATTTTCATTAAGCAATAACTGTTTCCAGGGTGTGAGCCCATTTAGTTTATAATAGGACACAGTGTAAATACCATGCCCCCAATTCCAAAGCTCAGCAAAACAAAACAGCTGCCGAACACGAGGCATTTTTATAGGATGAATGAACAGCTCAGATTGTTAGAGAAAGGCCAATTTTATGAAACCACACTGCAAAGAGCAAGTTGGGCCCTACTTATTCTTTCTTTCATTAGGGGAAAAAAGAAAGAAAGAAAAAGAATAAAAAGCATAGGATGTAGACAGTAGGATCTCTTAGACTACCTCTGGTTATGAATGTTTCTTTAGAAGATACCTAGCCCTTTATTCAGTAATCATGTAAGAGGGAGAGTTTTGCCAAGAGGAGGGATAAGATGCTTGAAATAGGCACTGTAATTTCCACTAGGGTGTGGAAGAAGTTTATTAGGCAAAGGATAACTACAGATAGAAGTTCTTCATTGACTGTAGTCACCATTTGCTTGGGAGAGGAGGATGTGATTCAGGAATGAGCTGTCTATTCTCTCCACTGTTCCATCCCCTCCCAAATAACGCCCAAGTTTTCACATTTTAGCCTCTAGAATATGCTAACTGGGAACTTGTGTGTAAGAAAATGATTTTCCTTCACATAATAAAGAAAAATGATTTTCTTTATTAGAAGTACTGATACCTCATTGATCACTCAGTTCAGTTCAGTTCAGTTCAGTCGCTCAGTTGTTTCCGACTCTTTGTGACCCCATGAATCGCAGCACGCCAGGCCTCCCTGTCCATCACCAACTCCCAGAGTCTACCCGAACCCATGCCCATCGAGTCAGTGATGCCATCCAGACATCTCATCCTCTGTCGTCCCCTTCTCCTCCTGCCCCCAATCCCTCCCAACATCAGGGTCCTTTCCAATGAGTCAACTCTTCGCATGAGGTGGCCAAAGTCCTGGAGTTTCAACTTCAGCATCAGTCCTTCCAATGAACACCCAGGACTGATATCTTTTAGAATGGACTGGTTGGATCTCCTTGCAGCCCAAGGGACTCTCAAGAGTCTTCTCCGACACCATATTGATCACTACTGCAGCCCTAATCAAATGCAGCAAACTTTTAGACCATCTTGTGTGATGTTTACTTCTGCCATAATTAAGTTTTCAGTGTGACAATTATTTCATCAGTAAGGATAAAAGCATTTCGATATATAAGAAAACATTTTTTCTCTATATAATAATCCTGTTGTTGAATGTGGTCAGTCCTTGAGGGTTTTTATGTAATGGAAAACTGGAGACCTTAGGAATATAAAGTGTAGTTTGCTGCTGCTGCTGCTAAGTCACTTCAGTCATGTCCAACCCTGTGCATTTAGTACCCAGATATGTAGAAAGAATCCTAGACTGAGAATCATAAGACCTAAATCCTGACCCTGACTCTTCCACTAATTAAGAGTGTAACCTCGGATAATTCGTTTAAACTTTCGGTCCTCAGAATCTTCTTTTATAAAAGATAAAGTCTTTCAAGTCCTAAAAGTGTATTATTTTATTTCATCACAAAGTGAGGAAAAAAAAAAAAGGACATAGTAAAAAAAAAAATTCAGTGTTAGACAAATCAAAAGTTCGTTTAACAAGTCAGAGTTTTATGTAAATCATCAGAACAATTTCTTTTTTTCAAGCCCAACGGTAGAATAGTTTATATAACTGAGTAAATAAGAATAATAATACCTGAGTTTAATTATGAAAACTGTTTGGTAAAATCAAATGAGTCTGGGGCTTTGTAAGTTGATGTCTTTTATTATTTATAAGAAACAGGATCCATGATGCAGCACTCCTGTATTTACCGATTGGAATTGAGAACTAGAATCTTTATTTGTTTTTACAAAGGATTAGCATTATAATCATGAGATAAAATTTAACACAATAGAGCAAAGTCATATGCAGGTATTTTCTCTCTGAAACAGACTATAAATTAGGAAAGATTTTTGGGGTCCTGGGATTATATTAATTTTTTTTTTTAATTGGTAAAGTCATTCAGATGAATTGTATTTTTAAGAGACAATGGTTTGGTAAAATCAACTGTATAATGGACTAGAGAAGCAAAAGATACACCTACACAAAACTTGTCTGCTCCTAAATTGTTTCTGCTGCTTCTGACAGGCATAGTGAGTTTGAGTTCAAATATCTGAAAGAATAGATAGCAATTAAGGCAAGCACCATATGTACTATGCTTTTTGTAAACTGGCCTTTTTGAATTTGTCAAATAGCTTGGAACAATTAGGTGGTGTGTAAAGCTAAAATGCCTTCTCATGCTTTGACATTAAGGCTCTCCATGGTTCCCAATCGGTGGTAATCACAGGGTGTGTTTGTACAGTTTAGACTTGGGTAGAATACTTTCTTCAGAGGGAAACTTTGAGTGGTTTCCCAGGTTTTATTTTTATTTAATCACTAAAATATGTTTTTTTACTTGATGCAAATTAACTTGTGTCATTGTGCTACAATTAAATGTGTACAGCTTGGCAATTATTTTCCTTCTCTTTGAAAACTTTTCTGTTTGTTTATTCTTTCTCTGTGGCTCAGAGGAAATCCAATCCATGTTGGAACAAGACTTTTTAAGACATGGAGATAATTTGGTGGTGAGATGGATTCCACATTATTCCCATGACCTTTCCCACTTCCACCTCCTTTCTTGTACATTCATTTCATCACAGAGGTGGAAATTAAAACAATACAGTTATATGTTGAAGATCTTAAAAAAAAAAAACCTAAGTACACTTGTGAATTTAAATTGGCAACATGAACATGTGCTGATGAAGGCATGTTCGAAATTACCAGCATCACACAATTATACAAAAATACTATAATCCTTGTAAAGGAGTAAATCACAATCTTTTTTTAGGAACGTATTTTTAAATAATTTGAGATAAACTCAACATGAAATCTAGAAAGAAATGGTATTGGAGTGACTCCAAGAGCTCTATAACTTTACTTGCATTTGTCTTGTTTTATATGATAAGAATAGCTTTGCTTACACCAAAATATGCCCAAAGACTAACTTCAGGAAGTAGTAACTGAGATAGAGTATGGTGTGCTCTTAGTCCCTGCCATTTTATGGAGGAAGACAGGGAATCGTGGGAGAGAGAGTCTCCTAATAGAGACTCTTAGGTTGGTGGATTAGCCATCATATTTATCTGATTTTTTTGTTCATATTCTATCTTTTAATTTTAATCAATATAATGAACTTACTTACCTTCTACAGCATCTGAATTCCTTGTGGATATATAAGCACAGGTTGCCACCTTTCTAGGTTGAGGTCACCCGAGGAAGGGGGAACAATCTGTAGGTGATCTTTGGAGAGGCAGTAACCTCTCTGATAGTTTGTAAAATTTGAAACACATGAGCATGTTCTGGAACAACAGCTCAGGGTTTTTCCAGTCCTCCCAAAGGTAACCTAGAAAAAGTTAAGGACTACTTAGGTAGAGTTTAACCACCTGGTTTAAGGTTCCCAAATTTTGTATGTTGAGTTACTTCTTTGTGCCTCATCCCACAAGTCCTTTGGAGTATATTCTGGTAGAAGTACCTGCTGATTGAGAAATGCAAGTGGGAAAGCAAAGAACAGCATAGAGTGAGGACATGTACACTGCTCTCTGCCCACATCTGTGGCTTTTTCCTTCTCTTTCCTTATAGGAAACTCCCTAGGACCCAAAAGAAGTAAAGAAAGAGTCAGTGGTTTCTATAAAAGAACTCATTATCTTTCACACTTGTCCACCAAAGCAGACTTTTAAGAGCCCCTGACCAAGAGAGAAAGACAGTGTCAGAGGGGGTCATGCTCTCCTAGGCTATCAAAATGTCTAGGGCTCCCAACCTCATCAGTTCAGCTGGAACTACAAACGCATCCTTGAGATAATATGGGTTCAAATCTCACTCTTTGCAAGTAACTTTCACTTTGTTTTCCTGGAGGATAGTTTTCTATATGTACCAAAGATTCTGACAGAGAATCAAACCTTGTATCATTTGATTTGGATGATTATCTGGATCAGCTCCAAGTATCGGAGTGATGCTCTATCTGTACATAATTTAAGATGTGTCAAAGGAACAAGGACACATCACAGTTGGTTCTTCAGGGGCACTTTGCTAACAGACTTGGATCCAGAAAACCAGTCACTGTGGTGATCTTTCTAAACATCTTGATTTTGTCACAGTATCTTTATGTACCACTTTCCCAAATTCAAATGCTCTTCAGGGTCCATTCCTGCCACTAAACAATACATCTCAAATTTTATCTATGCACCATCTGGGTGATAATTTTATCATTGAGAAGCAGCATAACACAAGTAGCAGAGTAATTCTTTCTAATCTGTTTTTCAGCAATCCCTTCTATATCCTTTAGATGAGATCTTACCTGGAGGTTCAATAAAAATTAAATAATTTTTTAAAGTAGTTTTTGTTTTTTTTAAGGATACTGTATTACTGTTGCTTGGTTCAGCTAAGTTATGTCCAGCTCTCTGTAACCCCATGGGCTACAGCATGCCAGGCATCCCTGTCCTTCACAATCTCCCAGAACTTGCTCAAATTCACATCCATTGAGTCGGTGATGCCATCCAACCATCTCATCCTCTGTCACCCCCTTCTCCTCTGGCCCTCAATCTTTCCCAGCATCAGGGTCTTTTCCAATGAGTTGACTCGTCACATCATGTGGCCTAAGTATTGGAGTTTCAGCTTCAGCAGCAGTCCTTCAATGAATATTCAGGGTTGATATCCTTTAGGACTGACTGGTTTGATCTCCTTGCAGTCCAAGGGAACTCTCAAGAGTCTTCTCCAGCACCACAGTTTGAAAACATCAATTCTTCAACACTCAACCTTTTAGGATACAGTAGCTCCCTATTTCAGTGGTAAAGAAACCACCTGCCAATGGAGGAGATACAAGAGACCTGGATTCAATCTCTGGGTTGAGAAGATCCCCTGGAGGGGGGAATGGCAA
The DNA here is from genome assembly GCF_963930625.1 of Muntiacus reevesi. Classification (NCBI taxonomy): domain Eukaryota; kingdom Metazoa; phylum Chordata; class Mammalia; order Artiodactyla; family Cervidae; genus Muntiacus; species Muntiacus reevesi. The sequence goes on from NC_089260.1 coordinate 59,924,433, forward strand.
CCCATTCCAGTATTCTTGCCTGGAAAATCCCATGGACAGAGGAGACTGGCGGGCTACAGTCCATGGTGTCGCAAAGAGTCAGACATGACTAAGTGAATGAGCATGAGCACAAGCTCCCCAGTTGGTAGAAGTGGAGAGCAAGACTAGGGCTCAGGGGAACCTAGCTAGAAAAAAAGATGGACATGTATGCGCTGCTATATTTAAAATGGGTAACCAACAAGGACCTATTGTATAGCACAGGGAACTCTGCTCAATGTTATGTGGCAGCTTGGATGGGAGTAGGTTTGGGGGAGAATAGATACATGTATATGTATGACTGAATCCCTTCTCTGTTCTTCTGAAACTATCACAACATTGTTTATTAATTGGCTATATCCCGATACAAAATAAAAAAATTAACTTAAAAAAGTGGTTCTTTGTTAGAGAAATTTAAAATAGTCGGTGTATGTGTATTGCCTAAAATATTTAGAAGTTACTTCCCACACTTACATGAACAGTAAGAATTCAAGGAGTGTTTTTAGTTTATTGCCTACACCCAAAAGATGTCTTAATCTAAATCCCCAAAGATTCTTGTGTCCAGCCCTAGATTCTGGAGGATTCTGGTTATTTGATTCAGCTGTAATGGTGACAGAATCCTGGCTTGGAAATATTGTGTCTGCTTCTAGAACATTGCTGTCTGCCTTAAGTGAATTTTCTTGCAATTTATGAAAATAATATCTAAAAGGACAGGGAGCTAAGACTTCCTTGAGCCAATATAACAGGTTGTATGAGCAATTTTTGTTTTTGCTTTCTAAGCATTGTTCAGTATGTGCTTTGTTTGCATGTGTGGCAGAATTTAGACTGAGATCTCAGTTTATTCAAACTGGTAGCAAGACTAGAGGTAGAGTAGCTCATTCTGGCTCACCTCAAAATTCATTGGTCACTGTTAAAATAGCGAATCATAACCAACTTGTTTGACATCCATTTTCCACTGTCTCTTACTACTAGAAGTTTCTTTAAGTTTGAAGAATAACAACATGGTGGGCACAATATTTATGTACCTTCAAATTGACAGTATTTAACTTTGACCCTAGCTTAACCATTTACATCTGTGATTTTCCTGAAATAACTTGTTTTGGTGTCAACAGAACTTCCAGAATCAGCTGACAGCTACTTCTTGAAAAAGAGTTTTTCTTAGTTTTATTAGAATGAATATATATCACTGTATAATTTTAAGGTGTACAGCATATGGTTTGCTTAACATGTATTGTGAAATGACTAGCATAGTATGCTCAGTTAACATCTGTCTTCTCATATAGTTACTGTCAAAAGGAAGAAAAAAGAAAAGAAAAAAAAAACCAAAAAACAGTTTCTCCTTATGATGAGAACCCTTAGGATTTACTCTCTTAACTTTCCTATGTATCACACAGCAGTGTTCGTTGGAAGTTTGTACATTTTTATCACCTTCTTCCTATTTCTCCTTCCTCCTAACCTCTACCTCTGGTAACTACAAGTCTGATCTCTTTTTTGCATGAGTTTGTTTTATTTCTTTTAAATTCCACATGTGAGATTAAACATATTTGTCTTTCTATGATACCTACTCTAACATATACTCTAGAAAAAAAGGGACTGTGCTTTATAATAACTTTAATATTGGTGAGATAAGACATTTACACAGAAAAATTATAAAAAATGAGGAGGTATATAGTGAATGAAAAAATAAGTAATAAGATAAATTCAAAATGATTCAAAGAGAAAGAAATCTGTAACTATGGTGACAAAATAAGATACAAGTATTGAAGCAGGTGCCTCATAGATTTGAAATTTAGATAAGGCTTCATCCAGGCAGGAAATCAGTCTAACCAGCCTTCAGGAACAAAGATGGGTTAGGTTGAATTTATGAAATACATGTAATGCAGGCTAAAGAGCTCAGATTTTAAGATATTTTGGGGGTGTGGTTTTCGCTCCACTAAATCCCTTCAGTTCTGAATGGGGTGCAACCTAAAACTTGTTGAAAGGGTAGCAACCTAGCTCCAGTAGGGTGTTACCAGAAGGATATTATGCTTCTAAGAGATTTACTAGATGGGAAAGTTGAACCTTCACATCTACAGGACCTGGCAGGAAGTAAGACTTCCTCTCCCCCTTTTTAGGCACCTGCTAGGTAATGACTTTTGATCATTTTCCCAGGAAAAAAGTACAGGGTGAGATTTTGAAATTAACCTGGCCAGTGTTTTTCCAGGATGGGAAACTAACATTGAAGTTAGTGAAGGATCAGAGGGTAGCATCCAAAAGCACCCTCCTGCAGACTTTGAAATTTTAAGTGTTCGGGAAGCTCATCTATCTCACCTCCCTGTAATCTATCTCCTTCTTCCCCATCTCTCTAGTCTCTGTTTTCCTATCTCATTAATCAGAAGTTTGATTCTACCCTAAGTAGATGGTCCAGAGTTGTAAATTCCTCAATACTGCAATCAAACTTACAAAGAAAATGTGACTTCTTTTTTTCTCTGTAATTACTTTGATCTCCTTCAAGAGGTCCCAATTAGGTGACTTGAAATAAATTTACTCCAGGTACATTTATCACAGTCAGATAGTCTTATTCTGACTTAAAAGCATAAGCTCTTTTTCTGCTAGGGTGACAGGTTCTACTCATTGTATCAGAGTTTTGTAGCATCCTCTCCCTCTCTCCAAGAAGGCAATTGAGATTATGTTGTTGTTTATTGTTCTTTAGTCACTAAATCATGTCTGATTTTTTTTGTAAACTCATGAACTGTAGCCCACCAGTCTCCTCTGTCCATGAGATTTCCAGGCAAGAACACTGGAAGAATATTGGAGTGGGTTGCCATTTCCTTCCCCAGAGGATCTTCCTGACCTAGAGATCAAACCTGCATGTCTCCTGCATTGGCTGGTGGGCTCTTTACCACTGAGCCACCAGAGAAGCCCAACTGAGATTATGGGAAGAGGTAGATTTAGGTGGCATCACGTCAACTAACACAGTTGTGGTGGTTGGAACCTTTGAGAAGCAGATGCTGTAATAGAGTATGAGTTCAAGGGATTTACTGCAAGGCAAAACCTGTGAAAACTGAAATGGGGAGGAAGCAAGATTGGATGGGGAAAGACTTCAGTCCACAGGTGTTGTACGAGGGGAAAGAAAGATGGAAAGAAGCAGAACTGGGCGGGAAGACCACAAAGCAACTATGAGAAAGACTTTGCCAATCCAACAGCAATTGGCAGAGGAGAGACAAACTCCTGGAGGAGTCTTGTGTTCAGCAGAAATAACCAGACCTAGTACCCCTGCTGTATTCAATCATAGCGGAGGGTTACCCAAAGAGAGCACACTCTTGTCTCAAGCTGAGCGACCCTGAAGGCAGTCAGGAGGCTGTCAGCCAACTGCACTATTTTTACCTAAATGGAGAATTCTATCTTGAGCAGAGGTCTGGGCGGTATACTCCACTGCTACCACAGGTTCTTTGGATTTTTAGGTTTTTATTGGTCTCTGTCTCAGCTGTTTTCTCTCTTGACAGGTGACACCTCCGAGGGGCAACTGGTGCCATTCTTAGGGAGCCTGTCACTTTCCCTTCATGAGGCTGGCATAGCTTGAGATCTTTTCTTCTCTGTCCTGCTCAGGGCTTTGACTGATCCTCCCTGGAAACTTGGCCACACCTTGGCTTTCAGTATGCTGTGACACCCTCTGGCAAGATCCCCAGAGAGCTCTTAAATAACTTTCGCATGCTTTGTGGGGGTCTGCAGGAATCCCGGAGCACATTATAAATTATACATGACAAAAAGTGGCAGCAGCAGAGTTGCCATTTAAAATACAGCATGCCATGTCTCATTTGAATCTGAACATATTTTTTAGTCCAAGGCTGTACCCAATATTGCGTGAGACATTTATACAAAACACACCCACCCACACTCAGACACACATACACACACACAGGCAAAACTCAAAATAACTCACAAAAAATAAATTCACTTGCTGATTCAAAATTCAAATGCAACTGGGTGCCCTAAAAATATATATATATATATATATATTTTTTTTTTTTTTTTTTTTTTTTTGCTTAATCTGGCAACCCTGGAGAGGAGCTTGGTATAACCAGACTCAGATTCTCTCTTTATTTAATTACAGTAAAGCAACCTATTTGGTGAAACTGCTTCTGGGTTTCTGAGAGGGTAGCTTGCCAGGAGATAGTCTCCCAATGTCCAAAAATAAATAGAGCAAAAGCAAAAGCTTTTCCACTGCTGACATGACCCCCCAACCTACCTAGCCTCAGATTTAGGGCTGCACAAGGGAGCCTGAGACATGCTTCTAATCACCTGTTGCCCTTCAGTCTCTCTCCTTTTACTAAACACCATTAATGAGACCAGAAAGGGTGGGCCTTCAGCTCTCCCTTCCCTGTTTGTCATGATCTATTTACTGGCACTCTAATGAGTGGGTGAGCCTGTCTGCCTTTTGCTAAGTTCAAAAGAAATCTGGAGAAATGTTAGGAAATCCTTTCTTACTCATCAAGTCCAGTAATTATGACTTTTGCTGTCTTAAAGAGATCAAGAGTAACAGCTCTCATTCACAGATTCATTGTTCTGTATAAAGTGTGTGCTATGTGCTAGGCACTTTTTAGTAGCTGAGAAAAGAGCAGGAGACAAAAATGAAGTCATTCTTCTTGTGTAGCTGTGAGTCTAGAGAACTGAGGGCTCAAAGCTGATGAAGGAACCAGGCCTGGGTCTGCGCTCCTCTTCTCTAATGTCGTCAGCCCCCTGATTCTACTTTGGTGGTAGAAGATTACAAGAAAACAGAGCTATGAAGCAAGACTGGGGCCAGGAGCATAAAAAATAGAGATTTGATGTCTGAAAAAGTAAATGGTTGTTTTAAAGCAATAACCTTCCTATATGGGTGCCATTGAATCATTTGTGCACAAATGGGAAAACCAAGATATGGTTAGAAGGACGATTTATTTATGTGTTTTTTTTTAAAGCAATAATAGAAAGGAATTGCAAATGTTTGAGAATGTCAAAGAAGACAGTGAGAGTGTATAATCCTGGATGGGAATAAACCTTTGATAATTATGTGTTGTTCAGTTGCTCAGCATGTCCGACTCTTTGTGACCCAATGGACTGAAGCATGCCAGGCTTCCCTATCCATCTCTATCTCCTGGAATTTGCTCAAACTCATCTCCATTGAGTCAATGATACCATCCAACCACCTCATCCTCCATCACCCTCCTCTCCGCTTGCCCTCAAACTTTTCCAGCGTCAGGGTCTTTTTCAATGAGTTTTTGCATCAGGTGGCCAAACTATTGGAGCTTCAGCTTCAGCATCAGATAATTGTATGAGACACAACTTAATTTCACCAGAACCATAAATAACCTGGCAGAATTTTTAGTGTGTTGTACTTGGCTTTGATTCAGTTATCCACTGATTTATGCAACAACTCTTTGTTGATTACCTACTACATGCTAAGCACAGTGAAAATTCTGGTGCCATATCCACGTGTGAAGCAATGTTCTCTGACCCCAAAAGAGCTCAGGTAGTGAGTAAAAGAACCTGTAAAATTTACAAAAATAATGAAAAACATGATGGTGGTATGGAACAAGGTCATTTAGTCACCCCGTTTGCTTAGTGAATTCAGAGCAGTCTTCATAGAGATGGGGATGCGTCGGTTCCAGTGTGAGCGCAAAGCAATTTTCTAGCTGATGACTCCAGGAATGAAAGGTGTTCTGAACAGGATAAGCCTTCCCATACACATAGAGATCTGTAGTAGTCCTGTAATTGCAAAGGGAGTATGATGACAGTTTTGTGTTGAAAGAGAAAATGAGCCACATAAAGAGTTCAGAATATTTTTGTCAGTTATGAAGAGCCAAACACAACTTTTGAGCAGCGAGGTAATATAGAATCATCTATAAAAATGTGTCTTTTTTTCTTAAAAATTTTACTCAGTTCTTTTAGTAACTTTTAAAAATTGCTAATTTTGCTGTTTCCCATCAGTGAGTATTTTTCAGGCTGTAATCCATTTTCCAGAGAAACACATTATCTGCATTCTTAGGAATTGGAGGGGAAAGGGGGAAATAAGGAAAAACATATTGCTGGATCAAAACTTTTTTTTTTTGAAGTGAAGCATCTTCTGCTCTCTGTTTCGTAGTTATGGAGAAATGTCAGGCCTGAACTCTTTCATGAGAGACCGCAGTGTGGTGCAATAGCTTTGGAGGCAGACGAAAACATCTGTTCCCCATGAAACCCTGTGCAGGTCACTTATCATCCTTAAGCATCAGTTTCCTCATCTGTAAAATGTGACTAGTAACCCTTTCCTCTCAAACTTAGTCAAAATGAGCCACATAAAGAGTTCAGATTTTTTTTTTGTCAGTCACGAAGAGCCAAACACAACTTTTGAGCAGGGAGGTAATATAAAATCATCTATAAAAATATGTCTCTCTCTTCTTTTCTTTAAGGAAAATTTTACTCAGTTCTTTCAGTAACTTTCTTAAAAAGCTAATCTTTGCTATTTCCCATCAGTGAGTGTTTTTCAGGTTTAATGAGACTGTATATATAAAATGCAGATATAAATTAGGCAGGCAGATTATATTAATCCCCCTCTGGATCAGACCGTAAAGAATCTGCTTGCAATGCAAGAGACTGGATTTGATCCCTGGGTCAGGAAGATCCCCCAGAGAAGGGAATGGCAACCCACACCAGTATTCTTGCCTGGAGAATTCCATGGACAGAGTAGCCTGGCGGGCTACATATGGTCCATGGTGTGGCAAAGAGTCAGACATGACTGAGCAAATGACACTCACTCACTTTTTCTTAACCTAAATAAAAGTGTGTGTGTACACATACTGTAGCAGAAGATAGATTCCAGCCAGCAGACCTGAAGATAGGGCCATGATGCAATTTCTCTTTTTTATGAATGATTTTTATTCCATCTTCTCTGTGGCCTTTAAAAAAAGTTAATCTTTGCCATCAGTGACAGTTCTTTAGCTTACAGTTCTTTTCCCAAAGAAATGCATTACCTGCATTCTTAGAGATCAAGAAAAAGAAAACATAAGGAAAAACATATGTGTATGTGTATATATATGTATGTGTATATATATACATGTATGTATTATATAATCTATGTAAGTATATAAATATATGTACATGTGTGAGTTTTCAGTTTTCTTTTCTTTTTTTTTTCGGTACTATTGGGAGTGAGTACCAGCTAGGGGAAAGGAAGGAACAGGGTTAAAATATTGTTTTTTCTCCTATCCTGTCCATGAATTCCCTATATGTTTTGACTTACCTCTTAGCTTTCTTGGGGTTAACTGTGCTTAAACCATGAAGTCAGAGAATGATGTCAACCCCAGCCCCCACACAGGAACCCCCTCACACACACTTACACCATCCCTCTGCTCTCATGTGTCCCGGGAACCCAGAGGAGTCTTTGTTCTTCTGGGTGGGTGGGCTTCTTGGAGGTCATTAAGCCTGATGACCTTCGCCTCTAGCAGGCAGTATACGCTGCCTGGCCATCAGGCCAGGATACTTGCTCTGCCACTTATGTGCAAAGACAGTCCTGGTCCTGGGAACCTGGAGTGCGAGGCTGCTCCCTGCATTACTTGAAAGGGAAAGAACGATGAAAACCACTTGAACACATTGCAGTTCAGTCCTGAGAGTCTGGTTCTTGCCAAGGAAACATTTCACACAAATGTTTACTGGACATTTTAATATTCCTATTCAGAATGTGACATGTGAGCCCCATTCAGAATTTTCTTGACTGCTTCTGGATGTCATCAGTTGAGTCATCTTTATGCAGATAGTATCATGAATATTCCTGTATGTAACCGCCAATTAGGAGCTGGTTAGAAGCTATAAATCAAAAGTCAGTCCATTATCTAGGGCAGCTATGATGTGGTAGAAATAACACCAAAATTGCATTTTTTGAAAGCTAGCTTTGAGTTCTAAATCTTCTCAGTAATATAGTTGAGGGAACTTAAGTAAGTTATTGAATCACTTTGTTTCCTTCCCTGTTAGAAGGCCTGGTAATACTCCCATCCCAGGGCAGTGAGAGTATACATGCTGCTGCTGCTGCTAAGTCACTTCAGTCGTGTCCGACTCTGTGCGACCCCACAGACGGCAGCCCACCAGGCTCCCCCATCCCTGGGATTCCCCAGGCAAGAACACTGGAGTGGGTTGCCATTTCCCTCTCCAATGCATGAAAGTGAAGTCGCTCAGGCGTGTCCGACTCTTGGTGACCCCATGGACGGCAGCCTACCAGGCTCCTCTGTCCATGGGATTTTCCAGGCAGGAGTACTGGAGTGGGGTGCCATTGCCTTCTCCGGAGAGTATACATGGGGAAGTATATTTTGTAATATGTCATAAGTGATGCATTCTGTATTACATACTATGTATTGTACCTTACAGAGATATTACACCATCTATCCTCTATTCTCAAACTCACTACAACCTCCTAATAACAGTCATTGTTTCCTGTCTTTTGTTAGAAGCATGGTAACACTTAGATCACAGTGAAGACTCAGTGAAAGAATATGTGTGAAACAGCTTTGTGAATTATAAAATATGACACATGTTATGAGTTTTATGTATCACTTTGATATTTTAAAGCATAATAGTGTAGTTTTATATTACATACTCACATTATATAATATATGCAAGGTATTATTATGTACTGTGTTATATAATAATATATATTAACAGATAATGTGGTTTGTTTTGACTTGAAGCAAATTTGTTTATGGATTCTCTAACCTATCACCCTAGTATACTATTTATAATTACCCTTTTAAAAATTCTTAAAGTTTACTTTAAAATTTAATTCCATTGTGATTAAAATCATGTTTTATATTATATTAACCTCTTAAATGTTGTGAGACTTGCTATATAGCCCAGAATATGGTTCATTCTGAATACATGTAATTAATTATATATTGTATTACATTAATATATAACATCCATGTGCTATATTATATACCAGGTTGCATTATTTACGCATAATTTTTTCTTTTTCGTCTTATTATTGTAAACTAGTACAATCTGATCATTGGATAAGACAAAAATAATTTTATAGTAGCTTTTACCTTTTTAATAATTATATTGTTGATGAGAGAAAAATCTAGAGGGTTAGCATAATCAAATATGTGTTAATACTTTTGGAATCTGTATGAAGGGAATAATTTTACTCACTGTGGCAGAATCGAGTGAGCAGAGAGATTTGTGGAATTATTTTGTTGGTTCTTGTCAAAACTGCTCCAAAAAGTAATGCTATAAAAAAAAACAACCTACCTTTAAGTATTAATAATTCTTATCTCTCATTGTCAAGAAGATGAGTTAAATGAATTAGTTCTACAGTTTCTTTAATTCATGTGATCTGCCTATTGATGCATCTTCAGCTTGAGGGAACTTTGAACTAATTATTCTGGTACACTTTATCTTCCTTCACATGTAATGTGAGCTGTAATTTATAGACTTGATGTTTGAGCCTTTATTAAGTTCTCTTCACCTCCCAGGTTGTCTCTCCACCAGTAAGGGACAGCTTCAAAAAATGGCAGCAGGGGACTATAGACCCATGCATGTTTCAATGTTATTACAAAAACAAGAACACCTTTATTAAAATAGCTAACGGAAATTGTTGGAAAGTAAAACTGATGATTGGATGGCATCACAGACTCAATGGACATGATTTTGAGCAAACTCTGGAAGTTGGTGATGGACAGGGAAGCCTGGCGTGCTGCAGTCCATGGGGTTGCAAAGAGTCAGACATGACTGAGCGACTGAACTGACTGACTGAAGTTTCTTTCGTCCATCAATTTACAAGAGCCTGAAAACTAGACATCGTCTTTGACACTTTACTTTCACTTCAATGTTGAACTTACTGCCAAGAGCGGTCAATTTTTCTGTCTGGAAATGTGCACAATCCATCCTCTTTCAGTCTTTGCTCTGACTGCCTACCCCTGGCCATCATTGCCTCTCATTGGTCCCCGCAGTCATTTAGCAGGTGCGAGATGTCTCCTCTCATCTACTCTGTTCCCCTTAGTGCAAGTGATCTTCTCACAATGGAAACGTAAATATGTCAACTGAAACCTCCACCCCTTCCCTTCACCATCCTTAAGCCCTTAAAAGCTTCTCTCTCTTCCTAGCATTAGTTGCTCAGTCGTGTCCGACTCTGTCACAACATGGACTGTAGCCCACCAGGCTTCTCTCTCCATGGGATTCTCCAGGCAAGAATACTGGAATGGGTTGCCATTTCCTCCTCCAGGGGATCTTCCTGACCCAGAGATCAAACCTGGGTCTCTTGCATTGCAGGAAAATTCTTTACTATCTGAGCCAAAGTCCTAGATCTCTCATCCTAGGATAAAAATAAAAAGCTTTAACTCAATTTACAAACCTTTGAATTGTCTGCTCACCTACCTGAGTCTCACCTGCACTTTGCTTTCCTCACTCTGTCCTCAAGCAACCCTTATTTTCTCCAGTTGCTCCAAAGTACCGAGATCTCTTCCCTTCAGCCATCCAGTTTTTACACAGTCTTCTCCCTCTGCCTAGAATATTCCCACTCAACCCCCTTTGTATTTGCTTGATATCTGTTTATCCTTTATATTCCCACTCATCTGTCACTTCCACAGTTATACTTAAACACTCAAGGCAATTCAAATCCCTTTGTTAATGCAATCACATAACTAACTTAGTAACTCTAATTACCACTGGATTTCATTCCATTAATTTCTGTTCTCTCTAGCAGTTACCATAGGCAGCAATTGGTAGGAATCCAACTATCCTTACTTACCACGTACATTGTCTCCAAGATGAAATACAGGGTCTGATTGGGACAGAGCCAGGCCACTCTAAAATGCACTCAAAAATGGGTTTAAAACTAAAGTTTAAGAGGAAGGCTGTTTTGCTCAATTTTCTGTTTGTTATTACCAACCTCTAACTTATTAAGATCCTAAATCTATCTCTTTTTCCTTCAGATTTAACAGATGAAATATTTTGCTCCTAAAGTTTATTGTTTTTGTGTAATTTTCATAAATTTTCCTAACTGGGCTTTCAGTTTCCTAGCTGGTAGAATTCATTACAAAGTAACTTTTTAAATAAAATCAAGTATCTTGTTGAAGGAAGGAATTCCTACCCCAGTTCTACCGCTTACTATATGATCTTGAGGAAAAAAATCTCATTCTCCTTGGAGAATAGTTCCAAATTTATGAGACTATGGTAGCAATCAGAGACAACCATGTGCATCAAAGACCTAAAATAGTGTTTGCCGTAGAGTAGATTGCCCAATGTGCTCATGTTTCTCTCTTGAATCAGGAAGTCCCCTGTGTTCATTTGCCATGGCTTCATTTAAATAGAGCAGAGCATCTCTCTTAACTGCCTACCAGCACCCTGAAACCTTTGTGATTTGCCGAGAAGTCATGATATGTCACTTCCCAGAGAATATTTTTATATCAATTTCTGGGTTATTTTGGACCTATATTAGAGGTTTTGTGTCTTTGGGGGAGTTTATTAGGAGATGTTCGGTGTTCATCTAAGACGTGACAAGAAGAATGGGGCAGAAGGCCATGTGCCAGCTGCAGGGAGAGCAAGCCACTCTGTTTCAGGTGAAAGCCCCCCTCTTTTGTTTCCATGAGACTTCAAGGGAAGGCTCTGCAGTGGTATTTATTTGGTTTATGGTAACCTCTCAGATGTACTGCATCTGCTTTGCAGTAAAGGATGTGGGGCTCCCTTCTGGTGACTTGCCGCCTGTCGCAGACAACAGGCATGTTTGTCCTCCTCAGCTTTGATCTTTGTCGCCTGGTATCTAAATGAAGCCTTTCTTGTGCCTTCAAAGCTAAGTGACTTGTTTGGCTTCCAGTTACAAAACAGTTCTGCTCCTGCTACCACCGGGGTACCCTGATCCTCACTTCCATGCTAGCACTGCAGAAGCCACAAGGAAATGTAACTCCTGTGTCAAAATCAAGTAGCGTGAACAAGAGGAGGGAACTGGTGCTTCCTGGGGTGGTGCGGGCCTGGAGATACCATTTACCTGGTGATGAGATCTGAGCTTTGATAGAGAGGTAGACAAAGGAAGAAGAGGCCATACCAAAGGGTGCCATTGTTAAAGAAAGATGAATACCAATGTGGCTAAGGACATGGATGCTAGATTAGACAGCCTGGAATCTGCATAATTATCAACTGTGATAAATTCCTCAAGTTACCAACAAAGAAGTAGAAGTAGACATTGGAATTTGGTTTTAGGAATCAGAACCAGAGTGGGAACTGGAGAGAACATTTCATCTGGACACTACGTGACACATAAAAATGAGCATCACTGCTGTTAGTAGACAAAAGTAGTGTTCACTTACTCTACATCTAGTGGTGTGCTGAGCAATTTATTTGTATTTTCCCATCCAATTCTCTCAAAGATATGTGTAAATACCATCATGATCTTTCATGAATAGACGTGAAAACCAAGACTGGCAACTTGGGGAATTTATCACAATTGATAATCATTCACATTCCAGGCTGAGTTTATATGACAAAACAGGATTTTTGAGCAAATTTTATTAGTTGGTTTTACAATTCTTTATGTTTCCTCTATTGGAATTCCAATACATTTAAACCTCCCTTTTCCAAGTTCTTCTTTTTTAAATTCTACAACTTTCTTAGAACTTAGAGTGGACAAACTAGTTTATAACTTCTGTTTATTTCTCCCAGTGAATTTTCCACGTGAGAGTTTCCCTTTAACAAAGAAGAGATTCATTTTTCCTATTCCTCCAGGTGTTTTGCAATGTCATATCATTAATGTCTTAGTGATATTATATACCGTATATCTGACTGATAAATATGCAATATTCTGAATTTTCTCAAATTCATTTTTAAACACACCTGAGTGACCTATTCTTGTCAATAAATTTGAATTCTTTATACTAGGCTTATTTTTTACATATAGAGATTTAAATAAGGCAAAATTCTTTTATGTTCATTTACATTAATATTTTAAGTTTAATACAGATGACAATGGAGGAGATATTAGAAAAATAGAAATTAGATAATGGCAGATAATAAAAGATGGAAAGATACAAGGGTAAAAGGAAGAGAAAGAAAGAAAGGAAGAAGTTAACTTCTCTTTTGCTCTCTAAAGCAAAACATAAGCTCAGAATTTTCATGTTTGTTTACAGTGTGTAAGTATGATATAAATTATGTGTCAACATTCTATATATCAGTGGTCATCAAAGTTTTTATTCAGGACTCTGTTACATTCTTAAGCAAAATTAAAGGCACTAAAGATATTTCATTTATATGTATTATGGTTATTGATATTTACTATATTAAAAAAATTTTAAAGATTTAAAAAAATTACTATGTATCAATTTATTTTTAAAAATAATAAATCCATTATACATGAACAAAAATAACCTAGATTTATCAATAATCAATATATCTTCTGAAATAAATTTTTAACATTTTGCTTAAGAGAGTGGCATTGTTTTACATTATTGTAAATCTCTTTAATTCCTAGACTAATAGAAGACAGCTGGGTTCTCATATCTGCTTCTGCTTTCAAACTCTTGCAATGTTGTTTTGGTTAAAGTACATGAAAAAAATCTGGTCCTTTACAGACATATAGTTAGAAGAGGAAAACATTTTTGAATAACCTGTTCAGATAATGGTGGATGTTCTTTGATACTGCATAAAAACTCTACATGTGTTATTTTCTTAGACATCTGTGGCAAAGTGAAACTACACTAATGAATTTTTTGAACTTTATATACTCATGGGAAAATGATAATGGAAAGGGCAAATGATGACTTAATAATGCATAAAAATAGTTTTGTTCTAGTATTGCTGTTGTTCAGTCACTAAGTCTTATTCAAATCTGTCCATGTATATCCCAAGGATACATATAGGTACACAGATCACACTTTGAATATCACTATCATAGTGAAAGTGAAGTGAAGTCGCTCAGTCATGTCTGACTCTTTGCGACCCCATGGACTAATGTAGCCCATCAGGCTCCTCCGTCCATGGGATTCTCCAGGCAAGAATACTGGAGTGGGTTGCCATTTCCTTCTCCAGGGGATCTTCCTGACTCAGGGATTGAACCCAAGTCTCTCGCATTGCAGGCAGATGCTTTAACCTCTGAGCCACCAGGGAAGCCCATCACTATCATACCCTCCCATGAATTCTTATAATCTAATCTTGGGACACAAAGAAACCAATATATTGAGGAGAGGCTGTTAGTTAACTTGCCTAACCTTTGTCCAATTAACTGATTCAGGATAGAACTGAATTTGAATGCAGTGTTCTTCTTTTATTTCTCTTAAGGGATATATTCCTTCCAAAAAAATGTGAAAATGGGAAAATACAGAGGCATAAAGTATAATTTTTCCCCAAGGTCCATAATTCTTGAGAGAGAACTTGGGTTTTACAGCTACTGAGTATCAAGTTCTAGAAAGAACATGGTAGATCTTTTAGCATTGCTATAAAATCACATTGGATGAGTAGATCTTCCAGTTTATGGGAAACAGATTCCAGGATGAAACTCAGGAAGCAGAAGAAGGACTAAAGTTGGAAAATGGGAGAAGAAATTGAGAAAGGTCAAAGAATAAATAATACAGTCTATAACTAAAGCTCCAGAGATCCCAGGGAGGGTGGGGGGATTAAGTTTTTCAATCATATCAAAGTAAGACTGCCATTTTCTCCTCCAGGGTCCAGAGGAGATGGATGGGGAGGTGACTGAAGAACTAACACTTTCATAACTTTTATTTGCCCTCTTGTTCCCCCACAATGCCCTCATATTCATTTTTCTATTCCAAGTCAATCAAAGAACAGGGTTCCTTGTGATACTCACCAATGCCTGTGTCACTTTGGTGCTATCAAAGATAGCAGAAAAGGTAGAAGCAGAATAAAGGAATCAAATAAATAAAAAATCAAAAAGCGTATTAGTGCACTGTGCTTGATACAATATTGTGATATATACAGCTACAACATCACTAATTTCTGCTTTAACCAAAAGATGAAGAAGAGAGGGACTTCCCAGATGGTTCAGTGGTTAAGAATCCACCTTCTGATTCGGGGTACCAGGATTCGATCCATGGTTGGGGAACTAAGATCCCATGTGCTGTGGGGCAACTAAGCTCATGCACAGTTGAGCCCTTTTTCTATAGAGCCCTTGCACCACAACTGGAGAACGTGTACTTCAACTAGAGAAGCCTGCGGGCTTCAATGAAGAGCTTGCATGTGGCCTGCATACCACAACAAAGATCCCACATGCTGCATCTAAGACCCGACACAGCCACATAAATAAATATTTTTTAAAAGATGAAGGGAGTTATTAGCATCTACTGCATACCAACCACATGCATGGCACCCTGTTCCATGCTGGGGATAAAGTAATGAGAAAGTGGAGTAAAACTGAGAGTGTCCCATACGACTCCCTAACAGCAAAGCTGGATTCACTGAGAATACATAAGAAACCGTAGACTATTCCATTAAACCTATATGACACCTACAGATGCTACAATCTATATGACATTTATGACATATAGCATATATTCTATATGGTACCTACATTTTGGCTATTCCTTTCTTTTCAAAAAATTATGCAAGGTAGGCAAATAGTTTACAGGGCAAACCTAGGTAGGTTTCTATTTTTTATGTTAAAGTTTAGCAAACAGCAGAGCCATGTTGTTGCATTAGGAATAAAGTTATAAGCCTAAAATAACCCCTTAGTGTTCAGTTAGGTTTACAAAATTAGATTTGGTTAAAATTAAACTTTACTAAGCCAACTTCTAATAGAAAAAATGATTAGACATTTTAAAAACGTTTTAATGTAAGGCATTGACACATTGGGTGCAGGAAAAAGCCATGTATTGATCTGAGATTTCAAAGACTTGCGAGAACTTTATGATATTTTTCTACAATGACTAGAAGAATTCAAAACTGCCATGTGTTTTATCTATTAAATGTGCTACCACTTATACAGCAACAAGCCTTTTTAAAAACCACTTTAAAAATGTTATTTCTAGTAACTAGCTAATGCTCGTGGCAAATACGTCAATATTTAAACTTTCCATCAGTTGGGATTACATTTAACTGTTCTGTATTTTATTCCCAGGGTTTTGCACAGTACCTGGGACATAGCAATTGCGTAATATTTGTTAACTATTTTCAATGAATAAGTGTGTAAAAGAGTATTACCTTTTATTTTTAAGAAGGTAGAGATTTATAAGGGCTTCCCAGGTGGCTCTAGTGGTAAAGACCGCTTGCCAATGCAGAAGATGTAGGAGACGCGGGTTCAATTCCTGGGTCAGGAAGATCTCCTGGAGGAGGGTATGGCAACTCACTCCAGTATTCTTGCCTGGAGAATTCCGTGGACAGAGGAGCCTGGTGGGTTATGATTCATAGTGTTGCAAACAGTCAGATATGACTGAGGTGACTTAACATGTGTGCACAGAGATTTATAAATACTGAAAATTATAAATTTAGAAAAGTAGAGATTTAGATATTTGTAAATTCTTATCCAGATTTTTACAGCCTGAAAGCCACCTTTAAAATCAGGGATATCTTGGAGTTATTAGAGTCAGGAAAGAGATTATGGATCAGACTGAGCCCAGGAGAGGTTCTGTCTACAGAGTCATGAGTAAAAACACAGAGCTGAGAAAAGACAATAAAAAGCCCTGAGAAGATTGCTGGATTTAGATGGAAGAGGGCCAAGAGAAAACAGAAGTGAAATGACATCAGGAAAGGAATAGCGTATGAGGCCTGTGAGGTAATGGGTTAGGGAAAATTAATTAATTGAACAGTGGGCAAGATATAAATCTATGCATACTGACCATGCAGTGTGCTATTCCTTTTATATGGAAGTGTCTGCATTTTCCAAGGAATAAAAGAGCCCCCAGTCACACAAAATCACACCAGACACCACCAATTACTGTGCTGAGTGCTTTCTATGATAGAAGGGAATTTCCAAGCACCAGATACCACCCTCTCCCCACCTGTGGGATTAAGGAAAATAAGAATACAATTTCTCCAACCATATTACTCTTCTCTACCCTCAGTGGTTCCATGGAAACCACTGCTGGAAGGCTGATCAATATTGGAGACAGCAGCCTATTTATTTAAGCCCAGAATGTCTTATACCATCTTAGACCTACCACCTAGTTCTCTCCACCAAGCAGAATACATTGAAAACTTTTTTTTTTTTTAATTTAAACCTATTCCTATTCTTTTCCCCATTTCCCAAGTCAATAATGTCTCAGCTTGAAAAACATGTAGTCAAACTTCCTTCACAAAAGGATATCTGGGGCTTCCCTGGTGCCAATGCAGGAGCCACGAGTTTGATTCCTGGTCTGGGAAGATCCCACATGCCACGGAGCAACTAAGCCTGTGCACCACAACTACTGAGGCCGTGCTCTAGAAGCTGCAACTACCAAGCCCACGTGTCACAATTCCTGAGGCTGGCATACCCTGGAGCCTGTGCTCTACAATGAAAGAAGCCACTACAATGAGAAGCCTGTACACCGCAACTAGAGAGTAGCCTCTGCCCATTGCGGCTAGAGAAAGCCCATGCACAGCAACAAAACCCCAGTGCAACCAAAATAAGTAAATAAAGTGTTTTAAAAAGACACTATATATATATTTTTATCTTATTATGGGGAAAATATTTATTTCATAAAAAATAGCATTATGGTTTGAGTTGTGTTCCCTCAAAAGACGTGTTAAATTCTTAAACCCCAGTGCTGCTTTTTTTTGCAGTTTTTTTTTCATTTATTTTTATTTGTTGGAGGCTAATTACTTTACAATATTGTAGCGATTTTTGTCATACATTGACTTGAATCAGCCATGGAGTTACATGTGTTCCCCATCCCGATCCCCCCTCCCACCTCCCTCTCTACCCGATCCCTCCAGGTCTTACCAGTGCACCAGGCCCGAACACTTGTCTCATGCATCCAGCCTGGGCTGGTGATCTGTTTCACCATAGATAATATACATGTTTCGATGCTGTTCTCTCAAAACTTCCCACCCTCGCCTTCTCCCATAGAGTCCAAAAGTCTGTTCTGTACATCTGTGTCTCTTTTCCTGTTTTGCATATAGGGTTATCGTTACCATCCTTCTAAATTCCATATATATGTGTTAGTATGCTGTAATGTTCTTTATCTTTCTGGCTTACTTCACTCTGTATAATGGGCTCCAGTTTCATCCATCTCATTAGAACTGATTCAAATGAATTCTTTTTAATGGCTGAGTAATATTCCGTGGTGTATATGTACCACAGCTTCCTTATCCATTCGTCTGCTGACGGGCATCTAGGCTGCTTCCATGTCCTGGCTATTATAAACAGTGCTGCGATGAACATTGGGGTTCACGTGTCTCTTTCAGATCTGGTTTCCTCAGTGTGCATGCCCAGGAGTGGGATTGCTGGGTCATATGGCAGTTCTATTTCCAGTTTTTTAAGGAATCTCCACACTGTTTTCCATAGTGGCTGTACTAGTTTGCTTTCCCACCAACAGTGTAAGAGGGTTCCCTTTTCTCCATACCCTTTTCAGCATTTATTGCTTGTAGACTTTTGGATAGCAGCCATCCTGACTGGCGTGTAATGGTACCTCATTGTGGTTTTGATTTGCATTTCTCTGATAATGAGTGATGTTGAGCATCTTTCCATGTGTTTGTTAGCCATCTGTATGGAAGACACATATTTTTTTTAAAAAAAGACATCTGGTATATAAGTCAATCAATCAACCAATGCATACATGCATTCATAAATGAATGAGTTCTTTTCAAGTTAAGACAACAGGTGAAATAGGTGATGAGTTATTTCAACATCTATACCCTCTGCCTGTGCATAGCAAGACACATTGTAATTTTAAGAGTGATTATCATAACATAAGTAAGGGAAAAATAAAGTAGAACAAAATGGCAAGCTTTATGATGGTTTTTTGTTGAGGAAGCTGTGAAGACAGTGCTCTACTTGCTTTGCCCCTAACAAGTCATGTGAACTTATTAAAAAGCTAAAACAAGAGTTGTTCACCTTATGAGGTCTGGGCGAGGATCAAATATTTTAGAGCAGTACCTGGCATTTTTTTGAGGGATAGAATGTAGGACTTAGTCTCTATTTTTTAGCCAAAAAGAAGATATTTGGGCAGATAAGGCAGAAAGCTCAGTCACAGAAAAATTAGATAACTGTTTAAAGGTACTCAGATGCAGATGGAGCCTAGTGCTGCTCACTGCTTGGGCTTCAAGTGTCCTTGTTTATTCCAACCGTGTCTCTTTATTAGCTCTTTAGTTTATTTTGAAGTTTTCAGGTTTGACAGTGGCCATAGCCTCTGCCACATGTCACATGTTCATGTCACCTAAGCCTCTGCCATGCTATTCAATCATGACTTAATCTCATGCAAAATCATCGGCCCTTCTTATTTTCCATGGGTTTTAGGCACAGTATGCACAGGGGGACTGGTTAGGTCTGACTTCAACAAAGTGGCTTGGCTGCCATTCATACCAGGTAGCCAGGAAGAAGCAACTGTCCTTGTACAGTGCCATGATTTTAACAAACGTAAACCACTACGTTGGGCTTAGAAATGATTTACTTTGAAAGAGCTGTGATTGCAGTACCCTTACCTCTAAGAACTAGACCTCTGCATTCCACACCCATGACAGGAACTCATCTTTCCTCTCTAGGGTCTGACTTGAGGCTGGAGATGCAGGGGAATTTATGGCAGAGGGCAGAATGCCCATGTCAATCTCATCTTTCTCTCTAAATCAAGTTTCTCAATCTACCAAAACATCAGGAAATGTGCGCATTTCAAAGTCTGGATCATTTCAGCCTTGAATTAAAGGACTGGCATTTCTCTTGTGGATTTCAAAACGCACATACACACACACATACATCACTTGTACATATTTTTGGTTAAGGCTTTCAGATGACAGGTCTCTCTCTTTCCCCACTCCAGCACACTCACTTCTTGGCCTTCTATTTGTTTACAAGCCTTGCATTTCAAGCCACTCAATAACTCAGGTCTTTTTCACTTGAAAAGTGACTTTCCATTCAGGAAGGAAATCCGTAGGAGCAAAAAGGCTTAGCTGAACCCGTACTAAATAGCCTCATGTCCCGAAGATTCAAGGAATTGGCACTTGGGCAATCCTTCGCATTATTCTCTGAATGCCATGACCTATATGTCAAAGTGAGAGGATGCTTGGGGATGTTTCTTGTCTTTGCAAAGCAATGCTCCAGGGACAAAGAAGCTCTTTGACTGGGCAGTCACAACGGCCACGAGGTGGGAGCCATAAACCAGGCGAGCCTGGGCAGTGTGCATGCTGACATTTTTCATTCCTAATATCCCACAAGTATTTCAGCTTCAACAGAGCCTCTGTGCAGATGAAAAGGAACTTTTTTGTTTCTCAATTTTGTTATATTATGTTTGAAAATTCCTAGCAGGCTCCCAATTACCCATGTGAAAGATAGACTGGCAAAACTATTTTTTTCACCACCTTCGTATCCTCCATTTTACAAGCAAAAAGAAACACTAATATTGCTGTTGTTTCCCCTAGGTATATGAAATCTATACTCTTCCTTCCCCAGATTGCCTTAAGTTTTTGCTTCTGAGGCTTAGAATTCACAGCAGCTGTTGTTCAGTCTAGTCTGCCCACAGCCTAGCCCAGCCCTTGGGGATATGCCAGTAAGTAGATTAGATCACAAATATTTAAATTAAAAAAAAAAAAATAATAAGCATGGCCAACTTTGTAAACATGAGTGACCATTGTAAGAAAAGAACAAACATTTTGCACAAAGATAGATTGAGATATCTGTGTGGCGTTGGGGTTGGGGGCGGGGGGCAAAACACCCCCAGTCATCAGGGGATGTGTGCATATACTGTCAATAACTTCAAGAAGCAGCTCTGATGCTTTTTTTTTTTTTTTGAATGGGAAAGCAGTGCAGGATTATTTTATACTGTCAATAATCTAGGTACTTGTTTTTGTTACTTGTCTGGCTGTTTTTTTTTTTTTTTTTCCATGTAGAGATAGTCTGCAAGACTTTTGTCCTCTTTGCCTCCCCCATCTCCCACCCCAAGAACACTCAACCTATCCTTTTGGTGGAAAACTCCATTCAGAGCCCTCCCTCCTTCTCTTCCTCCCTCCCTCCTTCCCTTCTTCCCTCCCTTCTTTTTCCCCTCCTTCTTCTCCTCTTCAAGCATTTTTTTGAATGCGTGCTGTGTGACAGGCACTGGGCTCAGTTCAAAGGAACAAAAACCATCAAAAGTAATGACACAGACTTTTCCCTACTTTATATACTGATTGGGAAGAGATATAAAATAGAAAATAATGTGCATAAATGCACCAGTATAACTGCTATGCAAGCAAAGCCTAGGATGCTATAGCAGCACATGCTGAAGACTTAATCTTATTATAGGAGTCTGAGAAGTTTCCTTAAGGAACAGCATTTAAGCTGATGCATGAAGGGCAAGAAAATACAGTGAAGTATCACAGAATTTATGATATAAGTTTCTTTAGGATACCAGAAGAATGCAAAGGAAAGTGAATAAATTCTAGCTGGGAGAAGGAGAAAAGTATATAGCTTTCTGCATGCGTGTGTGCTCAGTCATATCTGACTCTTTGTGACCCCATGGACTATAGCCCACCAGGCTTCTCTGTCCATGGAATTTTCCAGGCCAGAATACTGGAATGGGTTACCATTTCCTACTCCAGAGGATCTTCCCGATCCATGGATCTAACCACATCTCCTGCATTGGCAGGTGGATTTTTTTTTTACCATAGCAACACCTGGGAAGCCAATGGAGCTTTCTAGAGGAGGTTATAGTTGAGACTGAAATTGAGATTGAAATACTGAAACATTTAAAAACACCTGACATTTTCTGTAAAGCTAGTAATTACTAAAACGTGGTGCCTGGAAGCTTATATGAGTAGACAAAGAAACCTGGGAATTTTGACACTATTATAACTACAAAATAATTTCATTTATATAGAGCAAACATATTCTTGCCATACAACTTATGTCAAAACAAATAATGCAAACAGATAAATAGATTACTAAATTTAATGGGTAAAAAACCTGGAAAAAGTTGTGAATCTTCTCTCAGTAAGGAAGTTAGCTGCATACAGATGAAAATTTTCTTACGACTTAAGGGTTGTGAATTTTCTAAAATCTATCTAGTCATGAATTTCTTTAACAGGTTAATAAACTCTGGTAAAATAATTAAAAGCAATGATCAAGATAAACTGCAAATAAAATTATTTAACTTTTTTTTCCTAAATATTTCATATAAAAAATATGTTGCTTGACTTTTTGGAATAAAAAACTTGGTTCTCCATATTTTATTTATGTATAAAAACTGTAAAGAAAGCTGAGCACCAAAGAAATGATACTTTTGAACTGTAGTGTTGAAGAAGACTCTTGAGAGTCCCTTGGACTGCAAGGAGATCCAATCAGTCCATCCTAAAGAAAATCAGTCCTGAATATTCATTGGAAGGACTGATGTTGAAGCTGAAACTCCAACACTTTGGCCACCTGATGGGAAGAACTGACTCATTTGAAAAGATCCTGATGCTGGGAAAGATTGAAGGTGGGAGGAGTAGGGGAAGACAGAGGATGAGATGGTTGGATGGCATCACTGACTCAGTGGACATGAGTTTGAGTAAACTCCGGGAGTTGGTGATGGACAGGGATGCCTGGCATGCTGCAATCCATAGGGTCGCAAAGAGTTGGACACGACTGAGTGACTGTACTCAACTGATATCAACTGAAGTGTATTACGATTAATATAATTTAAAAAGTGAAGTAAAATTTAAACTATTTAAAAAAAAAAAAAAAAACCCAAAACTATATTTAGGGACTTCTCTGGAGATACAGTGGATAGGACCCTGCACCTCCACTGCAGGGGCGAGGGTTTGATCCCTGGTCAGGGAACTAAGATCACATGTGACATGGCCCAAAATAAATAAAGTTAAATAAGCTTAAACAAAAACTGTTTTTATAAGACAGTTTGTCCAACTGCAGCCACGATGTGTAGTGATGGTAACTATTTGAGGGCACTCACTGTGACTTTTTACATTCATCCTCTTATTTAATTCTCATGGTGATCCTAAAATATTTTCTCTTGTATAGATGGAGATGGTGAGGTTTAGATAAGTTATGTAAATTGCAGGTTCACACACACACCCCATCATTGTTGGAATGAAGCTCTATTTCTGAGTCATCTATAGAATCCATGGTCTTATCTTTTAAGTGGAATTGCCTCCTAGTAAAAGACAGTGACATGAATAAAACTAAGCTTTAGTAGAAAGAAAATAGTATTTGGTGTCAGGTGAGCCTTGTTTTGATTACAAATTGTGTGTACCTTGAGCTCACAAATATTTTATCTTGTTGATTTTATTTTGTTTTGTTTTTTTGGCACAAGAACACTTCACATGATGTCTATGGTCCTGGCAAAATTCTAAGTGTACAATACAGTATTGCTGGCTATAGGAACAATGTTGTACAGTTGATCTCTAAAATGTATTCATCTGGTGAACCTGAAATTTTGTGTGTGGTTAGTCGCTCAGTTGTGTCTGACTATTCATGGTCTCATGGACTGTATCCCACCAAGTTCCTCTGTCTGTGGGATTCTCCAGGCAAGAATACTGGAGAAGGTAGCCATTCCCTTCTCCGGAGGATCTTCCCAACTCAGGGATCAAACTGAGCGCATCCAGAGTCTGTTAAAAAAACTCAGTAGTTAAACTAGTCCCTCTCCCTCAACAACTTGTCCAAACATGTTCAAGGGAGGTGACGTTTGCGGTGAAAGAAAATACTAATACTTTGTTTATATGGTTTAAAACCACAACATTATAATATCACAATTTCCCAAACTGTATTGACCAAACCATGAGAATTTCTTGAAATATATTAATATTTCAAGAGGCCAAATAAATATAGGGACTTTCGTGTGCTATTTAACTCTTTTGGGAAGAATACAATGCATATTAAAATATTAAATTCATCTCTGATAAGTACTACAATAAACTAATTTAACATTTTTATACAGACTTCTTTTTTTTAACTTATTTTATCAGAGACTGAAATTTAATTTCATTTCTTTATAAAGAATAACAGTTAACATCTTACCCGTTACTCATGTTCTGCAGAAGATATTTTGGTCAGTGATGCTTTACATACCTCATTTGGGCAGTGTGTCTACTTCAGAATAATTAAAATGGCAGTTACCTCATTTTTAGAAGAGAAAAATACAGCAGTTTGCTTCATAGATATTTTAAGGGCTAACTAAGAAAATTCATTATGAACAGCGGGTCCTCAGAACAGACATACCCCATTATTGCTGCTTCTGGTGATTTATTAGCAGTGCTTGGCTGGCTCAAGGAAAAGAATAAGACTGAGCTTGTATTTGTCTCCGCAGATGTATTTTGGTCACAGATTCCAATAACCCATCCAATACTGAGTCACAGAAAGATGACTTTGTTTGGTTTCTGAGTCTCCGGAGTCACCATGATATTTTCTAGGAAATAATAGGAATTTTATTCTTACAGATAATTTTAGCACCTTGTAAATATTTTTGTAATTAGATTATGTTTTAATGCTGAAAGTTCTTAGCACAAATATTTTATATTTTACAATTCTTGTTCTGTTGTAGTGATTTAGCTGTGATTCTCCATGAAAAAGTAATATAAATATAGTTTTAAGATATTTGATGATATTCTTTTTCTAGGCAATTCTTAAATTTCTTTTGGAAATAGGCATTTTTCAAGGCTAATATCCCGTTAACTATTTTGTGCTTTCCTGGTGGCTCAGACGGTAAAGAATCTTTCTCCAGTATGAGACCTGGGTTTCAATCCCTGAGTCTGGCAGATCCTCTGGAGAAGGGAATGGCTACCCACTCTAGTACACTTGCTTGGAGACTTCCATGGACAGAGGAGCCTGGTGGACTACAGTCCATGGGGTTGTAGCTATTTTACCTTTCTTGCCAATAAATTCACTACTAAGCTAATTGATTAATTTTTATAATCATTCATGAAATATGTATTGAGTGTATCATGTGTGCTAGGCACTGTAATAACTGTTGAAAATGATGAGCAAAATCAGACTCTTTCTGCAATTGGTGGAGAGATATTACTCAAAAAAGCAAAAATAAATATAAAATGATAGCATTAGTCTGGTACAGAATAGGTGCAGGGTAGTATGTAAATATGTAAGGAGGTAATTTGATTTTTTCAGTGTGATCCATAAGATTTCCAAGAGAAGGTAATAACTAAGTTATTATCCAAATATCATACCCAAATTTTCCAGAGCTATGAAGAGTTGGCATTTTAAGAATGGTGTTCTTAATACCCCAAAATAATGGGAAACCACTGAAATATTTTAAGTATCATTGAATTTACATTTTGAAAAGGCAACTCTAGTTGCAATGTGGACAGTAGACTAGAAAGGCACATGAATGGATGCCACTGGATCATTGTGAACCAGTCAAGAGAAATTTAAAAAGACTAATTAAAGGAAATAGATCATAATGATAGATTGCTACTAAGTACTTTTTAAATGTAATTTTTTTCAAATTGATTTTCTCAGATTTGGCACCAATCAATTATGCAAAATTTTTGTAGAAATTGACAAGCTAGTTACAAAATTTATATGGAAAAGATATGACCTAGAATATCAAAAAAAGAAAACAAAAGAAGAAAGAAAGGAAAGAAAAATTAAATTAGAAATCTTATATTACTTAATTTTTAAAGCTTATGTAAAGCTTCACTTAACAAGACTGTGTGGAATTTTAGCTTAATGGAACAAAACAGAATTTAGAAATAGACCTGATCATACAGGGTCAATTTATTTTTATGAAACAGTGAGGGTATATCCACATGGAACAATGAACTATCTTAACTCTCACTATGCAAAATGTATAAAAGTTAACTTGAAATAGATGCTAGATCTAAGTGTTAAAACCAAAACTGTAAAATTTATTTTTTTTTAAAAAAAGGAGAAAATACTTGCAAAATTGGGATAGGAAATATTCATTAGATAGGACACAAAGGCACACAAGCCAAGAAAATGATAAATTATACTTCCCCCAAATTAAAAACTTCTGCTTATCACAAACACTCTTAACAAAGAGAGACGACATACCATTAACTGGCAAAAATGCAAATGCAAAGTAAATGTCTAAGTAAATGTCTAAAAAAGGATTGTATTCAGAATATGTGAAGAACTGCAAATCTTTAGCGAAAGGAATAATATCTCAATAAAAAATAAGCTAGGTGAAGACCGAAACAATGACTTCTCAGAACAGGATACAAGGATGACCCATAAGTTCACAGAAAGGTGCAAAACATTACTAATCATCCAGTTTGTCGACTGGCATCCTTTAAATATTTTTAAATAATAGTTGCTTCAACTCTAAATAGTATGTACTTGCTTCTGCATTGATGCTCTAGATAATATGTGCAAGAATCTATGCATTTGTTTTAACTGAGAAAAAGGTGTCTGTTTTCTTACCTAAGAAAGTCAGCTACTCAAATCCTTCATAGACTCAAAACAGTGTCCACTTTTGAAACATAGAGGGGACACTACCAGACCTTCACTATCTGTTTTTGAGGATATATGGCAAAAAAGGTGAAAGCACTTTTAAATAAGACCTGAATGCCATTATTCATGAAGACAGGTTTTTAAAGTGAAGTCACAAATTTAGTTCAGGCTTAAATTGAGTACAGTAGGGAAAACCACTAGACAATTCATGTATGACCTATATCAAGTCTCTTATGATTATACAGTGGAGGTGAAGAATAGATTCAAGGGATTAAATCTGGTAGACAGAGTGCCTGAAGAACTATGGATTGAGGTTCATAACATTGTACAGGAGGTGGTGACCAAAAGCATTTCAAAGAAAAAGAAATGCAAGAAAGCAAAATAGTTGTCTGAGAAGGCCTTAAAAATAGAAAAGAGGAGCAAAAGACAAAGGAGAAAGGGAAAGATATACTGAACTGAATGCAGAGTTCCAAGGAATAGCAAGAGGAGATAAGAAATCTTCCTCAAGTGAACAATGCAAAGAAATAGATGAAAGCAACAGAATAGGACAGACTAGAGATCTCTTCAAGAAAATCAGAGATACCAAGGGAACATTTCATGCAACATGGGCACAATAAAGGACAGAAACAGTATGGACCTAACAGAAGCAGAAGATATTAAGAAGAGATGGCAAGAATACACAGAAGAACTATACAAAAAAGATCCTAATGACCCAGATAACTGTCATGGTGTGATCACTCACCTAGAGGCAAAGATGAACTGAAGAGCATTTTGATGAAAGTGAAAGAGAAGAGTGAAAAAGCTGGCTTAAATCTCAACATTCAAAAAACTAAGATCATGGCATCTGGTGCCATCACTTTATGACTAATAGACAGGGAAACAATGGAAACAGTGACAGACTTTCTTTTCTTGGGCCCCAAATCACTGCAAGTGGTGACTGCAGCCATGAAATGAAAAGATGCTTGCTCCTTGGAAGAAAAGCTATGACCAACCTAGACAACATATTAAAAAGCAGAGACATGACATTGCCAACAAAGGTCTGTCTAGTCTAAGCTATGGTTTTTCCAGTAGTCTTGTATGGATGTGAGAGTTGGACCATAAAGAAGGCTGAGCACCGAAGAATTGATGCTTTTGAACTGTGGTTTTGGAGAAGACCCTAGAAAGTCCCTTGGACTTCAAGGTGATCAAACCAGTCAATGCTAAAGGAAATCAGTCCTGAATATTCATTGGGAGGACTAATGCTGAAACTTAAGCTCCAATACTCTGGCCACCTGATGCAAAGAGTGGACTCATTGGCAAAGACCTTGGTGCTGGGAAAGATTGAGTTCAGGAGGAGAAGGGGCAACAAAGGATGATAGGGTTGGATGGCATCATCAACTCAATGAACATGAGTTTGAGCAAACTGCAGGAGATAGTGAAGGACAGAGAAGCCTGGCATGCTGCAGTCCATGGGGTTGCAAAGAGTTGAATATGACTTTGAGACTCAACAACATATGATATTTGTTTTTCTCTTTCCCACTTACTTCACTTTGTATAATAGATTCTAAGTTCATCCACCTCATTAAAACTGACTCAAATTCATTCCTTTTTATGGCTGAGTAATATTCCATATTATACATGTTCCACATCTCCTTTATCCATTCATCTGTTGATGGACATCTGGGTTGTTTCCAAGTCCTGGTTATTCTAAGTAGTGCTGTAACGAACATTTCTATACATGTGTATCTTGAATTGTGGTTTTCTCAGGTTATATGCCTAGTAGTGGGATTTCTGTGTCATATGGTAGTTTTATTCCTTTTTTTTAAAAAAAGGAATCTCCATACTGTACTTCCTCAGTCCTGGGGGAAACAGAGGTGGGACAAGAAAAGGAATAAGGTTTTGGGTGGATAGGTTAATCATCAGTTTGGCAGAAGAACTTGCTTTTAGGGGAACTAGGTTTTGGTGGCAAGATGCATAGACAGTTGGGGAATGTTAAAGCTTGTAGTGTCAAAGGTGAATAAATATCATCAAGTTCAATTCTTTTCAAATTTGGAAACACAGAATTCCAAGTGAATGCCTCGGGGTTCCCATCAGGAGTGAAGAAACAACTGATCACATGACTTAGGAACTTTCCACTTCAGCTTTCAATGGAACAGCTTAAATTTAATATTTAATTCTGAGACTTCCACAAAATGTTTCACATATTTTTTTAAAGGGCCCTTATGCAGAAGCCTGGACTTCCCTGTAGCTCAAACAGTAAAGAATCTGCCTGCACTGCGGGAGACCTGGATTCGATCCCTTCATCGGGAGGATCCCCTGGAGGAGGAAATGGCAACCCACTCCCGTATTCCTGCCTGGAGAGTTCCATGAACAGAGGAGCCTGGTGAGCCACAGTCCATGGGGTTGCAGAGTCAGACGACTGAGCACAATAGCAAACAGCTGGGAAACAGAACCCTGGTAAAAAGCAGAGTGCTTATTTACAAGAGCCACTAGCTGGCCTTTGCTTTCTTTTTGCCATCACCATCATGGTCTGCAGTAGCAACTCCATACATGTTGGCTGAATTAGGCACTTGCCCAAAGCAACAATGGAGAAGGAAATGGCAACCCATTCCAGCATTCTTGCCTGGAGAATCCCATGGACAGGGGAGCCTGGCATGGGGTCGCAAGAATCAGACACAACTCAGCAACTAAACCAATCAACCAACCAACCATACTGTTCTCCACAGTGGCTCTATGAATTTACATTCCCACCAAGAGTACTGAAGTTTTCCCTTTTCTCCACATCCTCTCCAACATTTATTGTTCGCAGATTTTTTTAATGATGGACATTCTGATTGGTGTGAGTTGATACTTCATTGTAGTTTTGGTTTGCATTTCTCTAATAATGAGTGATGTTGAGTATCTTTTCATATGTTTATTGCCCTGTGGACTCAGCAGGGGTAAGAGAGGGTAGGACAAATTGAGAAAGTAGTGTTGACATACATACTCTATCATGTGTAAGATAAATAAGTAGTGGGAGGATGCTTTATGTAAACAGGGAGCCCAGTCTGGTGGATTTGATGACCTAGAAGGGTCATATATATAATTATGACTTATTCATATTGTTGTACAGCAGAAACTAGCACAACATTATAAAGCAACTATCCTCCAATTAAAAAAAATAAAAATGTGTGTGTGTTGTGATATGCAGGACCTTTAAACCATAGAGCATGAGCTAAGCTACAACAGACAGACTATAGTACCTTCCTTGACTTACGATATATTAATAAGTGTAACATCCTCTTTCTCTACTAGTAACGTTCTATTATATTTACCTTCTGTATGTAGAATCTCTCATAATCTGAAGAAACTCCCTTATAGTTTCCCTTGTTTTGTTACTCCATTCTTTAAAATTTCTTGTAAGGGAAGGGATTTTTTTTCTGTGTTGCTAAGGTAACTTTGATGATAAAACAGAGCTTAGCACATAGTAGGGAGTCAATAATTTTTCACTGAATGGAGAAATAAGCTATATATTTAGTTCATTTATTGGGCGTCAGACAAAACTACTTCTCTAAAATGAATCACTCTTTCCTCATGAATATTCTCTTCCCCTTTCTAAGTTTTGAAATGTCATTTCTCGTAAATACGGCCTTTCATTCTGAAATGGATGTCAGAGTGAACTACAAAACAAACCATTGTTCCTAGAAGTAAGGGGATATAAAATTGTTAGAATATGCTAAAGAGGGCATTGTGCAACATTTCTCTGATATATCACATAATTTCAATAAAGATTAATTAATTAATTAATTGAAAGTTCATTTGCACTTAAAGTAACAAATGAGTAAAATTTAGAAGTTAACTTCTTTATTTAAAAAAATTGTTAGTCTTCAAAAGTGAAATACTGATTTTATTTACCTAAGGTATCACAAAATTCTTAGAACAATACAATAAATTTCAGTAAGTGAGTCCACAGATTCCAAATATATGATCATTTGAACAAGTCAAAATTTGCCTTTGAATTTACCTGAGGAGGAGTTTACTAGGCATATAATACTGCCAAGATTATTTCTAACAGGAGGTTTTGAAAAACAACTGATTTCACACACTTAATAGCGATTTGTTTTGCAAGAAAATACACCAACTTCCATGATCTTTATTTCCAGTGCAAATCTGTTCAGCCAACATCTGGAAAACTTTAGTCATTAATCTCTGTTATTGTGTCTGAGAGTAATAATAAAATGGCTTGAGTAAGAAAGTCCTGTCATACAACCTAAGCCATAAATTCAACTTTGATGTTTACACACACATATACACATGAAGTGTTGTTGTTTTTCTAATGACTTAATCTTCTTTAATAAATTTATATTACAAAAGAGAATGTATTATTTTCAGACATGAGAACTCAGGTTTCGAGGAATTTTATCTTAGCTTTTAAAAGTTAATTAGAGAGGAGAACAAGATGGTGGAGGGTAGGTGGATGTGGAGTACATCTCTCTCCACGGAACATCAGCAACACACGTTCAGACACAGAGTGCACACAGAACACCAGCGGAGAGTGGCCAGGAGTCCCTGACCAGTGGGAAAGAATACCGCAGTTCAGTGCAGTTCAGTTGCTCAGTCGTGTCCGACTCTTTGCGACCCCATGAATTGCAGCACGCCAGGCCTCCCTGTCCATCACCAGCTCCCCAAGTTTACTCAAACTCATGCCCATTGAGTTGGTGATACCATTCAGCCATCTCATCCTCTGTCACCCCCTTCTCCTCCTGCCCCCAATCCCTCTCAGCATCAGGGTCTTTTCCAATGAGTCAACTCTTCGCATGAGGTGGCCAAAATACTGGAGTTTCAGCTTCAGCATCAGTCATTCCAATGAACACCCAGGACTGATCTCCTTCAGGATGGACTGGTTGGATCTCCTCGCAGTCCAAGGGACTCTCAAGAGTCTTCTCCAACACCACAGTTCAAAAGCATCAATTCTTTGGCACTCAGTTTTCTTTATAGTCCAACTCTCACATCCATACATGACCACTGGAAAAACCATAGCCTTGACCAGATGGACCTTTGCTGGCAAAGTAATGTCTCTGTTTTCTAACATGCTGTCTAGGTTGGTCATAACTTTCCTTCTAAGGAGTAAACATTTTTTAATTTCATGGCTGCAGTCACCATCTGCACTGATTTTTGGAGCCCAAAAAAATGAAGTCTGACACTGTTTCTACTGTCTCCCCATCTATTTCTCATGAATACATAGACCCATGCAAACTCGGTAGAATGAAGGAATGAGGGGGGAAAACAGGAGTGTTAGTAGGACTGGACCTGGCCTCAGCAGTTGGGGGAAATAAAGTAGGGGTCCGATCCCCACATAGGGGCAATTGTCTGAACCAGAGCACAAACATTTGAGGCTGAGAGGAAAATAGCTGATCTGTGGCAGCCTAAATGGAATGAGAATCAGACAGTCCTTGCCGCAGCCATACATACTCCAGACAGGAACGCTGGTCCCCTGGAAGGTGCAGCAGCTGGGAGCTGGTGTTTAGGGATTGTGGAGCAATCCCAGGGCAAGAGCTGCTGTTGGCTGTGGAGAGACGATTGAGGGCATGTGAGAGAGGAAATGGCAGTGGGAAATGCCTGTGGAGGAAAGCCAGGCAGCCATGGAAGCAAAGCGATACTACTTGAGTCATGCATAGGCGGTGGAGCCATCACCACAGCCTCTCTCCCCACGCCAGCATTGGCAGGCGAGCAATAGAGAAGTTGGCCTATCAAACACCTGATGCAATGATGCAATGGTCCTACAGAGTAGGACCCCACCCAGGGTGCCCCTAAGTACCTGACAACTAGAGCTAGGGACAAAGGCTGGCCGAAGAGGCCTTCTGATCTCCGGCTACAAGAGGCTCAAAAAAAGACTCTGATAGGGCCATAACTCTTGTGGTGGAAGCGGTCTGTGTCCCTGCCAGGGTCCCCGCAAGCCAAGCAGCTGCTCCACCTTCACACTCGACTCTCAGTGGGGCTCAGCTGCCACAGGCAAAAAAAGTCTTGCATCTGTGCACACAGGATCACTTTGGTAGTGTCCGACTCTTTGCAACCCTGTAGACACTGGCCTGCCAGGCTTCTCTGTCAGACAGGGGGTTCTCCAGGCAAGTGTACTGGAGGGTATTGGCCAATACTGGTTGCCATACCCTTCTAGAGCACTGTATTTCCTGCTGCCCTAGACGCCAACCCCCCTGAGTACCAGGTGCTGCCAGAACCCCTGCGACCCAAGCAGCTGCACCATCTCCATACCTGGTCTTCACAGGGGCAAACCCAAGTCCTCCAGGGCAGCCTCAGGAGCAAAACCCAAGTGGACAACGCCCATGTAGAGGTAGAAACAGAACCACAATTGAAACCCAGGGGCAGTGTGTCTAAGGAAGAAGACCCTAAACCTTCCCATCAGCTGTACAAGCTGCAGATTAAATCCACACAATCAACTAGGCAAACTCTGTCTACAGAATATTAAAAAGGCCATTGAGAGCTCCCAAAAAGGAAAATGCACTAGTTCTGATAGCTGTGGACATTGGAGGCAAGAACACACAGGAGTAGGATCAGATTAGAATCTGAGCTGCTCCCACAGCAGGTCCAGAGGTCAGCAGAGTGTTGGGGGCATCCTAGGGAGGTGAGGGGGACTGTGACTCCCAGCGAGGGAAAGGGCTCTGACAGCAGTG
The DNA here is from genome assembly GCF_963930625.1 of Muntiacus reevesi. Taxonomy (NCBI): domain Eukaryota; kingdom Metazoa; phylum Chordata; class Mammalia; order Artiodactyla; family Cervidae; genus Muntiacus; species Muntiacus reevesi. The sequence goes on from NC_089260.1 coordinate 59,957,544, forward strand.
ACTCAAGAAAAACATCTATTGTTCTTATTTTTTGACTTGTTCTGTAGATTCTTTTGGAATATTTTTTCATTTTCTTTTCCTTTTTTCCCCCTCTGTTGTAGTTGTTGATTTTATTGGCACTAAGAAATCCAATTAAGCTCTTGAGTTTTTTTTTTTTTTCCCTCAGTCACATTTTTTATTGCTGTTGTAAACCTGTGCCTCTACATTGGGCTTTTGCAATTCAATGGAGCATTCCTCTTTTTTAATTTTAATTTTAAGTTTCTAAAAACTTATTTTTTTTTACATTTATTCCTTTATTTGCTTTTCCTACTGTTCTTTTCCTCTGGCAGTTAATCTTTAATGTATATAAATCTTCTTTATCTACCTCTATTTAACTTTGCATATCTAATTTTTCTTTCTTTTCTTTCTCCTCAACATATTTGTTAGTTTTATATTCATTGCTTTATTCCCCAATTGGCACCTTGCTTTAGATTTGTCTTCAGTTTGAACTTAATTAGTTTTCTTATGGTAGATAAAATTTTTGGTTTCCTTTGTTTGCCTGGTCAATCTGTTGTACTTTATTTTGGTTGGGCTGCTTTGATTTTGCTTATGGGTGTATATGTATGTGTGTATATTCAGTCAAATTTCTACTGTTGTTATAAACCTCTGCCTTTACATTGGGCTTTTGCAATTCTGTGGAGTTTTTCTTTTTTTCTTTCTTCTTCCATTTTTTTCTTTTCTCTTTTTTATAATTTTAATTTTTTAAACCTATTGTTTTTTCTACATTTATTCCTTTGTTTGACTTTCTTACTGTTTGTTTCCCCTTGCAGTTAATCTTTAATGTAATATATATTAATCTTCTTCATCTACCTCTATTTAATTGGCATACCTATTCTTTCTTTCTTTTCTTTCTTTCCTTTCCTCTCAACATATTTGCAAGGTCTGTTTTCATTGCTTTATTCCCCACTTGGCACCTTGCTTTAGTTTTGTTCTCCAGTTTGTGCTTTAGTTAGTTTTGTTCTTAACTAGTAAATATAACTTTTTATTTCCTTTCTTTGCCAGGTACTTTATTTTTGTTGGACTGTTTTCACTTTGCTTATGGGTGTATATATATAGGTGTATATTCCATTATTTTAATTATTTGCCTGATTTTGTAACAGTCATTTGTCTGGGGTTTATCTTTGGTTTCTTGTTTTTGAATAGTTGTTTTAATCTCACTTAATGCCATAACAAGCCACTTGTGGAATCTTCGTTCCTGACAAGAAATCAAGCCCTGAGCCTTTGGAGTGGGAGCACTGACTCCAAGACCCTAGACTACCAGAGAATTAACCCTAGGGAGTATCAAATAGTGAGAACTCACACAAAGGAAACCACCTGACTACAAGACCCAGCATCACCCAACCACCAGGCACACTGTGCAGGATACCTCATCTAAACAACAAACAAAACAAAAATACAAGCCAAATCATCCACAGACAAGATTACCACCTCAGTCAGCCTTGCTCATCAGAGGAAAAACAAACAAACAAGCAAAAACTCAGCACAACTCTCATCCTAGAGGAAGTTCACACAAACCACTGGACCAAACTTAGAAGGGAAGCAAGAAGTCAACTTTCTTCAAGGAGAGAATTCAACTTTCCTTGAAACCTGAGAAAAGGAGACCTCAAACACAATAATTAAAATAATAATAATAATAATAATGAAAAGGCAGAGAAATACTGCACAAATGAAGGAACAAACTAAAAACACAGAAGTCCAAATAAATGAATAGGAAATAGGCCAAGCCACCTGAAAAAGAATTCAGAATGATACTAAGGATGATCAGAAACCTTGAAAACAAAATGGAGAAAATGCAAGAATCAATTAATAAAGACCTAGAAGAATTAAAGAATAAACACACAGAGACAAGCAACACAATTGCTGAAATTAAAAATACTCTAGAAGGAATCCATAGCAGAGTATCTGAAGCAGAAGAATGAATCAGTGAGCTGGAAGATAAAATGGTGGAAATAACTTCTGAAGAGCAGGATAAAGTAAAAAGAATGAAAAGAACTGATGACAGTCTCAGAGACCTCTGGGACCATATCAAATGCACCAACAGTTGAATTATGGAGGTCCCAGAAGACGAATAGAAAAAGAAAGGGTAAGAGAAAATTTTTGAAGAGGTTATAGTTGAAAATTTCCCCAACATGGAGAAAGAAATAGTCAATCAAGTCCAAGAGGCACAAAGAGTCCCATACAGGATGAACCCAAGGAGAAACATGCCAAGACACATACTAATCAAACTAACAAATACTAAACACAAAGAAATAATATTAAAAGCAACAAGGGAGAATCAACAAGTAGCATACAAGGGAAACCCCATACACTTAACAGCTGACCTTTTGGCAGAAACTCTGCATGCCAGAGGGGAATGGCAGGATATATTTAAAGAACTAAAGGGGGAAAATCTACAACCAAGATTGCTGTACCAGCAAGGATCTCATTCAAAATTGAAGGAGAGGTAGAAAGCTTTTCAGATAAGCTAAAGTTAAGAGAATTCAGTACCACCAAACCAGTTTTACAGCAAATGTTAAAAGGACTTACATAGTGAAGAAATACAAGAGAAGAAAAAAAGATCTAAAATCAACCCCAAACAATTAAGAAAATGACAATAAGAATATATATATATCAATAATTACTTTAAATGTAAAGAGATTAAATGTTCCAATCAAAAGACACAGACTGGCTGAATGGATACAAAACAAGACCCATATATATGCTGTCTACAAGAAACCCACTTTAGACCTCAAGACACATTTAGACTGAGAGTGAGAGAATAGAAAAATATATTCCATGCAAATAGAAAGCAAAAGATAAATGGAGTAGCAGTCCTCATATCAGACAAAATAGACCTTAAAATAAAGCAGATTGCAAGAGATAAGGAAGGACACTACATAATGATCAAGGGATCAATCCAAGAGGAAGACATAACAGCTGTAAATATCTATTCAACTAACACAGTTCAGTTCAGTACAGTTCAGTCACTCAGTCGTGTCCGACTCTTTGCGACCCCATGAACTGCAGCACACCAGGCATTCCTGTCCATCACCAACTACCAAGGCCTACCCAAATTCATGTCCATTGAGTCGGTGACGCCATCCAATCATCTCATCCTCTGTCGTCCCCTTCTCCTCCTGCCCTCAATCTTTCCCAGCATCAGGGTCTTTTCAAATGAATCAGCTCTTCACATGAGGTGGCCAAGGTACTGGAGGTTCAGCTTCAACATCAGTCCTTCCAATGAACACCCAGGACTGATCTCCTTTAGGATGGACTGGTTGGGTCTCCTTGCAGTCCAAGGGACTCTCAAGAGTCTTCTCAAACACCACAGTTCAAAAGCATCAATTCTTTGGCCCTCAGCTTTCTTTATAGTCCAACTCTTACATCCATACATGACTACTGGAAAAACCATAGCCCTGAATAGATGTACCTTTGTTGGCAAATTAATGTCTCTGCTTTTTATATGCTGTTTGGGTTGGTAATAACTTTCCTTCCAAGGAGTAAGTGTCTTTTAATTTCATGGCTGCAGTCACCATCTGCAGTGATTTTGGAGCCCCCCAAAATAAGGTCAGCTAATGTTTCCATTGTTTCCCCATCTATTTTCCATGAAGTGATGGGGCCAGATGCCATGATTCAACATAGGAGCACCTATAAGACAAACATTAACAGATATAAAAGGAGAACTTTACAGTAAAACAATAATAGTAGGAGACTTTAACACCCCACTCACACCAATGGACAGATCATCAAAACAAAAAGTTAATAAGGAAACATGTCTTAAATGATACATTAGATGAGATGGATCTCTTTGATATCTTCAGAACATTTCATCCAAATGCAGAAAAATGCACCTTCTTCTCAAGTGCACATGGAATATTCTCCAGGATAGACCGCATCTTGGGTCACAAATCAAGCCTCAGTAAATTTAAGAAAATTGAAATCATATCAAACATCTTCTCTGACCACAATGCTATGAGACTAGATATCAATTACAAGAAAACAAATGTAAGAAACACAAACAAATGGAGGTTAAACAACATGTTTCTAAATAACCAACAGGTTACTGAAGAAAAAAAAAAAAAAGTCTAGAAACAAATGACAATGAAAACACAACAACTCAAAACCAATGAGATGCAGCAAAAGCAGTTCTAAGAGGGAAGTTTATAGCAATACAATTGTACTTCAAGAAACAAGAAAACATCAAATAGGCAACCTAACTTTACACCTAAAACTTGAAAAAGAAAAGCAAACAAAAAAACCCCCCAAAATTAGTAGAAGAAAAGAAATCATAAAGATCTGAGCAGAAATAAATGAAAAAGAAATGAATGAAACAACAGTAAAGATTAACAGAACTAAAACCTGGTTCTTTGAGAAGATAAAATTGACAAAACTTTAGCTAGACTCATCAAGAAAAAAAGAGAGAAGAATCAAATCAACACAATTAGAAATGAAAAAGAAGAGGTTACAACAGACAATGCAGAAATACAAAGCATTATAAGAGACTATTAAGACCAACTATATGGCAATAAATTAGATAACCTGGAAGAAATGAATAGATTCTTAGAAAAGTTCAGTCGAACCAGGAAGAAACAGAAATTATGAACAACTCAATTACAAGCACCGAAATTGAAGCTGTGGTTAAAAATCTCCCAAGAAACAAAAGTCCTGAAACAGATGGCTTCACAGAAGAATTCTATCAAACTTTTAGAGAAGAATTAATGCCTATCATTCTAAAACTCTTTCAAAAAATTGCAGAGGAAGGGACTCTTCCAAACTCATTCTAGGAAGCCACCATCACCCTAATACCAAAACCAGACAAAGACAACAACAACGAAAAAGAAAACTACCGGCCAATATCACTGATGAACATAGATGCAAAAATCCTCAACAAAATTTTAGCAAACAGAATTCAGTAACACATCAAAAAGCTCATACACCATGATCAAGTTGGGTTTATTCCAGGGATGCAAGGATTCTTCAATATACACAAATCAATCAATGTGATACACCATATTAACAAATTGAAAGATAAAAACCATATGACAATAGATGCAGAAAAAGCCTTTAACAAAATTCAGCACCCATTTATGATTAAAACTCTTGAAAAAAATGTACACAGAGGGAACTTACCTCAACATGGTAAAGGCCATATATGGTAAGCCTACAGCAAACATTATTCTCAATGGTGAAAAACTGAAAGCATTCCCCCTAAGATCAGGAACAAGACCAGGGTGTCCACTTTCACCACTATTATTCAACATAGTTTTGGAAGTCCTAGCTACAGCAGTCAGAGAAGAAAAAGAAATAAAAGGAATCCAGATCGGAAAAGAAGAAGTAAAGCTCTCATTGTTTGCAGATGAGATGATACTGTACATAGAAAACCCTAAAGATAGTATCAGAAAAGTACTAGAGCTAATCAGTGAGTTTAGCAAAGCTTCAGGATACCAAATCAATACACAGAAATCACTTGCATTTCTATACATTAACAGTGAAAAATCAGAAAGAGAAATTAAGGAATCAATCCCATTCACCATTGCAACAAAAAGAATTAAAAATCTAGGAATAAACTTACCTAAGGAGACAAAAGAACTGTACACAAAAATTATAAGATATAATGAAAGAAATCAAAGGTGACATAAACAGATGGAGAGATATCCATATTCCTGGGCAGGAAGAATCAATATTGTGAAAATGACTATACTACCAAGTGCAATCTACTGATTCAATGTGATCCCTATCAGATTACCAATGGCATTTTTCACAAAGTTAGAACAAAAAATTTCACGGTTCATATGGAAGCACAAAACCCCCCGAATAGCCAAAGCAGTCTTGAGAAAGAAGAATGGAGCTGGAGGAATCAACCTTCCTGACTTCAGATTATACTACAAAGCTACAGTCATCAAGACAGTATTGTACCGGCACAAAAACAGAAATATAGACCAATGGAACAAGATAGAAAGTCCAGAAATAAACCCATGCACCTATGGGTACCTTATTTTTGACAAGGAAGCAATATAATGGGGCAAAGATAGCCTCTTGAATAAATGGTGCTGGGGAAACTTGACAGCTACATGTAAAAGAATGAAATTAAAACACCACCTAACACCATGCACAAAGATAAACTCAAAATGGGTTAAAGACCTTAAATGTAAGACCAGAAACTATAATGTAAACTCTTAGAGGAAAACATAGACAGGAAGGACACCTGATGACATAAATCAAAGCAAGATTTCTATGACCCACTTGCTAAAGTAAGGGAAATAAAAACAAAAGTAAACAAGTGAGACCTGATTAAACTTAAAAGCTTTTGCACAGCAAAGGGAACTATAAGCAAGGTGAAAAGACAACCCTCAGAATGGGAGCAAATAACAGCAAATGAAACAACTGACAAAGGATTAATTTCCAAAATATACAAGCTGCTCACACAACTCAATACCAGAAAAATAAACAACCCAATCAAAAAGTAGGGAAAAAGACCTAAACAGACATTTTTCCAAAGAAGGCATACAGATAGCTAACAAACATATGAAAAGATGTTCAACATCACTCATTATTAGAGAAATGCAAATCAGAACTACAATGAGATATCACCTCACACTGATCAGAATGACCATCATCAAAAAATCTACAAACAATAAATGCTGGAGAGGGTGTGGAGAAAAGGGAATGTTCTTGCACTGTTGGTGGGAATGTAAATTGATACAGCCACTATGGAAGACGGTATGGAGATTCCTTAAAAACTAGCAACAAAACCACCATATGACCCAGCAATCCCACTGCTAGGCATATACTCTGAGGAAACCAAAATTGAAAGAGATATGTGTATCCCATTGTTCATTGCAGTGCTATTTACAATAGCTAGAACATGGAAGCAACCTAGATGTCCATCAACAGATGAATGGATAAAGAAGTTGTGGTACATATACACAATGTAATATTACTCAGTCATAAAAAGGAACACATTTGAGTCAGTTCTAATGAGGTGAATGAACCTAGAACCTATTATACAGAGTGAAGTGAGTCAGAAAGAGAAAGAGAAATACCGTATTCTAATGCATATATATGGAATCTAGAAAAATGGTACTGAAGAATTTATTTACAGGGCAGCAATGGAGAAAAAGACATAGAGAGTAGACTTATGGACATGAGGAGAGGGGAGAAGAGAATGAGATGCATGCAAAGGGTAACGTGGAAACTTACATACCTTATGTAAAATAGATAGCCAAAGGGAATTTGCTATATGGCTCAGGAAACTCAAAGAGGGGCTCTGTATCAACTGAGAAGGATGGGATGGGAGGGAGTTTCAAAAGAGAGGGGATATATGTGTACTGATTCATGTTGATTCATGTTGAGGTTTGACAGAAAACTGCAAAATTCTATAAAGCAGTTATCCTTCAATAAAAAATAAATTAATTTTAAAAAGTAAATTAGAAAGGTCATGATTGAAAGAAGTGCTTTAAAGTTTTAAAAGTACACAGACAAACATGTACAAACACACATACCTGAAAGATTTCTTTTTCATCAACCTAGCTAATAATTTTCATTAAATTTATGACTATGTTTCTCAAAAATAGACTCCATGTCTATAACTGAAACGATTTAAAAACTGATTCATAACTGGCTGTATAGTTCCTGATTAAAATTATGGGGACTTCCCCGGCGGTCCGTGACTAAGATGCTGCGCTCTCAATGCAGGGGTCCCTGTTTCAATTTCTGGTCACGAGCTAGATTCCAAATGCTGCAACTGAGTTTGCATGCTACAACAAAGTTTGAAGATCCTGCGTGCTGCAAAAAGACCTGGTGCAGCCAGATAAATAAATATTTTTAAAATAAAATAATAATATAAAAGGACACATGCTTATGCTGAAAATTTGATCTTTCTGAAAGGTAAACATTGTTTAGTAAAATATGGATTTGAAATATCAGGGCACATTCATATTTTTGTTCTTGTTGATGTTGTTTAAGTGATATCCTAGTGCCTGTTTCCACCTCCTTAGCCTCATACTGATTACCTTGATGCATAAATAAACCCATACCTAGAGACAATTCAAGAATATAAGTTATTTATGACTTTTATTTTCTTCATAGGCAAAGTGTAACAGAGAGGCTGAGTTTGATCTTAATTTTCTATACTTCCCTTTTTAGAACTGCTCAGTCAAACATTCACTAGACATTTATCTGGAAATTTATGGGACAAATATAATGCTAAGTGCTAAAGAAACAAATTGACATATTTCCTCATTTTAAGAAGCTCATATTATAATGGGCTTAAAAATGTATAAACAGATAGTAATTATTTGATACAAGAATGTTTTATTAATGTGTATGACTTTGCCACTTTACTTAAATTCCCAAACTTCATTCACTATCTCCTGATATTTATTCTTTTTGGATATATGAACTATAATATATTTAATATTTTCTCATAGAGTGAGCCATCATTTTCCCCTAATTATTGAAAAAGGAACATTTTATAAGACCAATGTATAAAAACTTATTATCATTTACCACAAGGGAAAGTAATCTTAAAAATAAATACAATTAAAAAGTGCATTAAGTGCATAAAGTAATCTTAAAAATTAAAGTGCATAAAGTAAGCTTCAAAATAAATTACATTTTTAAAATAAAGTACAATTTAAAAGTGCATAAATACATTACATTTACTTAAAATTTATTTTTTGTAATTTATTTATTATTTATAATAAATTATATTATTTATAGTAAATTTAGAACTTATAATAAATTATATTGTTTATTATAAATAATTTATAATAAATAAACATTATACTAATTATTAATTAATAAATTGATAAATTAATAAATAAATCAACAAATTATTATTAATAAATTAATGTGATAAATTTATAATAAATTATATTATTTATAAATAAAATTTGTTTATTATTGTTATTTATTTAAAATAAATTACAATTAAAAAGTGCGCGAAGTACAGAAAGTAATCTTAAAAGTAAATCACATAAAGTAATCTTAAAAATTAAAGTGCATAAAGTAATCTTAAAAATAAATGCAATTAAAAAGTGCATAAAAACTGTGCTTTTGCTTCAGTTGTGTCTGACTTTTTCTTTGGACTGAAGCCCGCCAGGCTCCTCTGTCGATGGGATTCTCCCGGCAAGAACACTGGAGTGGGTTGCCATGCCCTCCTCCAGGGGATTTTCCCAATCCAGAGATCAAACCCATGTCTCTCATATCTCCTGCATTACAGTCAGGTTCTTTACCACTAGTGCCACCTGGGGAGCCCAATTAAAGCAGTGAGTTCTATCTAAGTAGCTTCACCACACCAAGATTCTGAGTCTCCATCTACTCTCCCTAGGTTAAAAAAGAGAAGTTTAGCAACGTCACCAGAAGGCTACAGACTTCACCAGACTGGAATTTCTGCCTGAGTTGATTGGAAGTTAGAAAGGCTATTGAAAAGGGAATTCGTTTCTCACTTTGTAATTCAATATTATTTTTGTTTTCTGTTTGTTCTGATTTTTGTCTCTGTTTTCTTCTTCCTGTCTTCCTGTAGGTTACTGGAACATTTTCTAAAATTTCATTTTTATTCATGTGTAGTGCCTTTAAGTGTGTATCTCACATTCAAAATAGGACAATTTTGTGGTTGTTATATATTTTTAACCACAGCCTATTTGTGCCATCATTTTACCAGTTCTTTTGAAGCATAAATACTTTACCCCCCTTTACTTCCCTTTATTCTCCTCTATTTATAAACTTATTTTCTTAAATATTTCCTCTGCATACATTTAGAAGCATATTAGATGGTGATATCATGGTTGCTTCAATGGGAATAATTTAAAAAACACAAATTAGAGAATTCAAGAGGAAAAGCAAACTCTGTTGTATTTACACATATTTTTGCCTACTCTATCCTTTCTTCCTTCCAAGGTTTATTCTTTATTTTCTTTCTGTTTAGAATATTCAGTCACTAGCACCAGTTTTTTTGGCACCAAGTGTGGAATACATGAGGTGAAAAGAACACCCAGGGAGCTCAATATCATGTCATGCCTTGAATGTCAAATCCCTAGTCAAATTGTCAACTTCTCTGTAACTTCAGAATCTCCTTATATTTCTTGTTATATAATGTCCAGGGCTTGTAGTTGTATTTAGTGTGATGAATAAGAAAAAGTGCATCTAATCCATCGTTTCAGAAGCCTAATTCAAGATTCTATCCAAATTTATTTCAAGTACCACTAGTAAGTGCATTCCAGCTCTGAACATATTTGCTTTAAGTCTTTAGTATTATTGGCTCTCACCCTTGGCATCTTCTAAAGTACTATTATCAGTTGGATCGCTTTTCATTTAATTTAGTTGATTTTGTAATCCCATGGAGTAGCATTGTGACAAGTATATGGAATTTAGAGCTAAACAACCTGTATTTGCATTTCATCTCTACCACTTGCTAGCTGGGTGGTCTTAAAGAATTAATGTAAGCACCTTTTTAGTTATAGTATTCTCTAAAATCAATATCAGTATTGATGATACCGGTAGTATCAATATCTTCCTCCTCACAGATTTTTGGTGAGATTAGACCATTCAGATGGTCTAAACCAAATCCCTTATGATTATACAGTGGAAGTGAGAAATAGATTTAAGGGACTAGATCTGATAGACAGAGTGCCTGATGGACTATGGATGGAGGTTCATGACATTGTACAGGAGACAGGGATCAAGACCATCTCCATGGAAAAGAAATGCAAAAAAGCAAAATGGCTGCCTGAGGAGGCCTTACAAATAGCTGTGAAAAGAAGAGAAGCAAAAAGCAAAGGAGAAAAGGAAAGATATTCCCATTTGAATGCAGAGTTCCAAAGAATAGCAAAGAGAGATAGGAAAGCCTTCCTCAGTGATCAATGCAAAGAAATAGAGGAAAACAACAGAATAGGAAAGACTAGAGATCTTTTCAAGAAAATTAGAGATACTAAGGGAATATTTCATGCAAAGATGGGTTCAATAAAGGACAGATGGTATGGACCTAACAGAAGCAGAAGTTATTAAGAAGAGGTGGCAAGAATACACAGAAGAACTGTACAAAAAAGATCTTCACAACCCAGATAATCACGATGGTGTGATCACTCACACTCACCTAGAGCTAGACATCATGGAATGTGAAGTCAAGTGGGCCTTAGAAAGCGTCACTACAAACAAAGCTAGTGGAGGTGATGGAGTTCCAGTTAAGCTATTTCAAATCCTAAAAGATAATGCTGTGAAAGTGCTGCACTCAATATGTCAGCAAATTTGGAAAACTCAGCAGAGGTCATGGGACTGGAAAAGGTCAGTTTTCATTCCAATCCCAAAGAAAGCTCAAACTACCGCACAATTGCACTCATCTCACAAGCTGGTAAAGTAATGCTCAAAATTCTCCAAGCCAGGCTTCAGCAATACATGAACCATGAACTTCCAGATGTTCAAGCTGGTTTTAGAAAAGTCAGAGGAACCAGAGATCAAACAGCCAACATCTGCTGGATCATCGAAAAAGCAAGAGAGTTCCAGAAAAACACCTATTTCTGCTTTATTGACTATGCCAAAACATTTGACTGTGTGCATCACAATAAACTGTGGAAAATTCTGAAAGAGATGAAAATATCAGACCACCTGACCTGCCTCTTGAGAAACCTGTATGCAGGTCAGGAAGCAACAGTTAGAACTGGACATGGAACAACAGACTGGTCCAAATAGGAAAATGGGTATGTCAAGGCTGTATATTGTCACCCTGCTTATTTAACTTACATCCAAAGTACATCATGAGAAATGCTGGGCTGGAAGAAGCACAAGCTGGAATCAAGATTGCCAGGAGAAATATCAATAACTTCAGATATGCAGATGACACCACCCTTATGGCAGAAAGTGAAGAGGAACTAAAAAGTCTCTTGATGAAAGTGAAAGAGGAGAGTGAAAAAGTTGGCTTCAAGCTCAACATTCAGAAAACTAAGATCATGGCATCTGGTCCCATCACTTCATGGCAAATAGATGGGGAAACAGTGGAAGCAGTGTCAGACTTTATTTTTTTGGGCCCCAAAATCACTGCAGATGGTGATGGCAGCAATGAAATTAAAAGACACTTACTCCTTGGAAGGAAAGTTATGACCAACCTCGACAGCATATTAAAAAGCAGAGACATTACTTTGCCAAAAATATCTAGTCAAGGCTATGGGTTTTTCCACTGGTCATGTATGGATGTGAGAGTTGGACTGTAAAGAAAACTGAGCACCGAAGAATTGATGCTTTTGAACTGTGGTGTTGGGGAAGACTCTTGAGAGTCCTTTGGACTGCTAGGAGATCCAGCCAGTCCATCCTAAAGGAGATCAGTCCTGGGTGTTCATTGGAAGGACTGATGTGGAGGCTGAAACTCCAATACTTTGGCCACCTCATGCAAAGAACTGACTCATTCGAAAAGACCCTGATGCTGGGAGGGATTGGGGGCAGGAGAAGGGGACAGCAGAGGATGAGACAGCTGGATGGCATCACCGACTCAATGGACATGAGTTTGAGTGAACTCCGGGAGTTGGTAATGGACAGGGAAACCTGGCGTGCTGCGATTCATAGGGTCGCAAAGAGTTGGACACGACTGAGCAACTGAACTGTACTGGCTGAAAGTGTAACAATGCATGTGGAAACATTCTTGGACCATAATAGGTGTTTAATGATGTTAATGAAATCTTATGTCTTCAGAGCACACTGTTTAACCAGCATTACCATCTTAAATAAGATTACTATTACTATAGTTACTAAAAGGAAAGGTAAGAATGTCTAAATTGAAGCATGGATGGACTAGAAGATAGAACTAAGTTACATAATTTTTGTAGCTAGCCATATTAGAAAAAAAATGGTTATAACCCCACTGGATCAACTCTAGCAGTCATATTAAACTGGCATGCTGTAAAGACACAGGTGGGGTTCAACAGGTTCCCTGGGCTTCCTGCTGTGGAGCAGACATATGCTGGATCAGTCAGAATAGTGTGTGTGCAGCCATAGACATCTAAGGTAATCCCAGACCTGTTATTGCTCAATCTCAGGTGGCTGAAAGTCACTAGTCCCTCTAAGAAGTTGGAGGACACCAACTGCTCAGAGGTTGTGTAACTGTTAGCATGCTAGGTCTTATTTGTTATTGGAATTAACTAGATAAATTGCTTCACTAAGAATAACTGTGCAACATCACACTCTTCTTCCCTTCTTCCTTTCTGATTTGATTTCATGATGAGATGAAACTGAGAGTGGCAGTATTTACTCTGTGATCTGGGGTGGGAAAGTCTGAGGACAAAATCTACCATGCTGAGAATGGAGGAACAAAGAGATGTTAGGAACCTGAGTTTCCTATGATTTTTGTTGAATCACTCGATTAACTGGTGCTGTATATTGATGCTGCTGCTATGCAAGATCATAATTGCTTCAGTGTTTGAGTCACTTTTATCTGGATCTTCCCTTCTGGCTCATCTGGTAAAGAATCTACCTGCAGTGTGGGAGACCTGGGTTCAATCTCTGGGTTGGGAAGATCCCCTGGAGAAAGGAAAGGCTACCCACTCCATTATTCTGGCCTGGAGAATTTAATGGACTGTATAGTCCATAGGATTGCAAAGAGTCAGACACGACTGAGCAACTTTTACTTTCACAGTTTCTCTTATTTAGACAGAGTGTGAGAACATTTCATAAATTTCTATGCATACATAAAGAGAACGCTGGAGTGAGTTGACATTTCCTCTTGCATTGGCATGTAGATTCTTTATCATTGAGCCACTTGGGAAGCCAAAAAGAATGATAGAAATAATTGAATTATTGCACACACATTATATATCAAATGGAGTAGCAAATGGTTTTTAAAATAACATGGAGATATGTTGTTTTCTCTATCTTGCCTCTGATATAAAAGAAATTTAAAAATTACAACATAACCCCATCTCAGTGAAAAAGAACTAATGAGTCTCTTGATGAAAATGAAAGAGGAAAGTGAAAAAGTTGGCTAAAACTCAACATTCAAAAAACAAAGATTATGGCATCTGGTCCCATCACTTCATAGCAAATAGATGGGGAAACAATGGAAACAGTGACAGACTTTATTTTGGGGGGATCCAAAATCATGCAGATGGTGACTGCAGCAATGAAATTAAAAGACACTTGTTTCTTGGAAGAGAAGTTATGACCAACCTAGACAGCATATTAAAAAGCAGAGACATTGCTTTGCCAATAAAGATCTGTCTAGTCAGGGCTATATTTTTTCCAGTAGTCATGTATGGATGTGAGAGTTGGACTATAAAGAAAGCTGAGCGCCAAAGAATTGATGCTTTTGAACTGTGGTGTTGGGGAAGACTCTTGAGAGTCGCTTGGATTGCAAGGAGATCAAACCAGTCAATCCTAAAGAAAATCAGTACTAAATATTCATTGGAAAGACTGATGTTGAAGCTGAACCTCCAATACTTTGGCCACCTGATGCAAAGAATTGACTTATTTGAAAATACCCTGATGCTGGGAAAGATTGAAGGCAGAAGGAGAAGGAGACGACAGAGGATGAGATGGTTGGATGGCATCACCGACTCGATGGACATGAGTTTGAGCAAGCTCTTGGAGTTGATGATGGACAGGGAAACCTGGTATGCTGCAATCCATGGGGTCGCAAAGAGTTGGACACTACTGAGTGACTGAACTGAACTCAATATCCCCATTTTTCGGGCTGCGGTAAATTTTTACCCTCAAAGCTAAACATTTTCATGGAAATAGATGGTGCTTAGTAAGGGAAAAGTCCACTGAATGTTCTGCTTTTCTGGATTGTGTAAATCCAGAGAAGAAATTCTATCCCAGAGGCCAGTTGTTGACTGATTAGCAAGTGGTAACATCACTGTGTGAAGAAAGGGGTGGGTTATTTTCTGCAGGTCCCCAAGGCCTAACTTCTGGCCTCACTAGCTGCTGGTGCTCCTCCCTCAAACATTAGCTTTAACCTTCAGAAGGTTGATATTCCCAGTGGGTGAGCACTGACGTATAGTCTGAATGGTGTCTGAGGTCAGTAATGCACTCTTAATCATTTTGGTATTTAACTTCAAAGCTAGGGACTCAATTAGGGAGATTAAAGGTAACTAAAGCAGGACTTAAGTCATCTTTCCTTACACGTCCCTAATATAAGCAAAATCATTCTTATGTCAGGGTCTTTAAAAATCCATTTAGAGAAGTGTTAATCAATTCTTCATTTATTTATCAGACATTTATTGGGCAGAATGTGGGGTCCTTTGAATAAGACAGGACCAATGAGACCTGGCCCCAGTCATCAGGGAG
Organism: Muntiacus reevesi; assembly: GCF_963930625.1. NCBI lineage: Eukaryota > Metazoa > Chordata > Mammalia > Artiodactyla > Cervidae > Muntiacus > Muntiacus reevesi. The sequence goes on from NC_089260.1 coordinate 59,972,832, forward strand.
GTTGCAAACAATCCACCAGGAAATGCAGAGAATAAGAGAAAATAATAAAAGAAGAGAAATGACAGAAGGTCTCAGGAGTGGAGCAAATAAGAGAGAGCACACTTCAAACCTAGGGTGATCCACCTGGGGAATTAAGAAAGGTGTGTGCAGGAAGTGACCGTGAGATGGTTCCTGAGGGAATGAGTGAGTTTAAACATGAGGAATCACAGGCACAGAGCGTTTTAGCATCTCAGCATGATGAAGAATGTGCTGAAACCAACACAATGAAACCAACATATGTTTCAACCCAGCTTTGCCTTAGTAACTCGACTTATTTAAGGAAATGAGTCACATTGAGTCTGTTTCTTCATCTTTAAAATGGATATAATAGTGTTCACCTTATAGATTTGGAAGAATTAAGTTTTGTGGCCCATTGTAAGTATTAGTGTCTGACCTAATTTTTACCTAAGGTCCACTAACTGTTATTATTATTTGCACCAAGTCATCCAGAAAAGGGAACATTTGAGATGGATTCTTGGAGGAATTATAAAAAATGAAAAGGTGCACATTAGAGATGACTGAGAAACATATTTGAAGACCCAGAGAACTCAAAGCATGGGAACCAGGAAGTGGATTTTGGAGAAGAGTCATGACAGAAATGGAGATGAGAGAATAAAATGTAGGTGTGACTCTGAGAATAGGGTCTGGGAATACCAAAGCTCCCATCAAAATGTCAAAATAATGCACTGGTCAGCTGGTGGTATTAGCATCCTAGAACCAAGGCATAAACAATGATAAAGTAAGACTGTCTCAAACTAAATAGTAATCAGATGCAAGAGAACAACTGTATTTGATCACCATCACTGGAGTAACTTTTTTCTTAGTGTTGGGATTTTTTTCTGAAGCGTGGGATCTTCGTGCGTCCTATAGATTCTTTCGCCGTGGTGCACAGACTCTCTAGTTGTGGCTCACAGGCTCCAGAGTGCGCGGGCTTAGCTGCTCCATGGCATGTGGAATCGTAGTCCCTTAACTCTAGGGATAAAACCCACACACCCTGCATTGCAAGATAGACTCTTAACTGCTGGACCACCACTTAAATCCTGCAACCTTCTTTAAGTGACTTAATTTTCTAAAAATCTCCAATGTAGAGGAGAATTCAGAGAACAAGCATGTGAGTGAACATTGACAGAAATTTGCAAATATTATAGGTTGCATATGAGCCACTGTACTGAGAATGCATGACACAAATGCTGGGACTGCCTCCTGTCCACCACCTTCATATCAAACCAAGTCCACATAGACAGGACCACTAAGTACCCTGTCCAGGTTAAATCTTACTGAACTTCATAATAGACTGGCTATCCTTCTCTACAAAGCATGTAAGACAGCTACTAGCCTTTGGCTGGTGTTTAAACCTAGCTCTGTCCCTTCTTCAGTCTCCTGCTAGTTTGTTGAAACTTAAATATACTAAGAACTGGCAAAATTAAAAATTTTGAGCTGTGAAACTGAAGACCAAGCAGAGAAATATGGCAAAAGAGGAGGCCAGAGAGATTTGCAGCTTACTTGATTCACCACTCCTGGCTTTGAACATAGTGCTAAGGGGTCATGAGTCATAGAATGTAGGTAGCTTCTGAAAAATGAAATGACCCTTAAGCAACAATCAGCAAGGAAGCTTGAAACTCAGTCCTACAATCACATGAAACTGAACCTTCCAACAATCTGAGCATGTTTGAAAGTGGATTTATCTACAGATCTTTCAGAAGGGAAGATACCTGATGATTGATGCCTTGCTATCAGTCTTGTGAGACTCCAAGGAAAGAACCTGTTGACCCCTGCTATACCCAGAATTTCACCTTCTGAAATAGATTTAATAAATTTGCATTGTTTTAAACCTCTAAGTGTATGGTAATTTGTTATAGCATCAATAGAAAACTAATAATACAATTAATTGAAACTCTCTAAAAAATTTTTCCCAACTAATGAGTGGCATGGGAAAATAGCCCAGTACCTTCCTGTGGCACCAAGGGAAGAGAGCACTCACAGAACACTCAGGCAGGCGGAATCATTTAAGTTACCTCCAGGCCAAAGTAAGGATCAGTGTACATGGAAGTTAGATTACCGAGCTTGTGGGCTATGGAAATCCCTCCTGTAACTGAAGCTTCATGGCATATGAACACAGCTGCAACTTCCTGGTATAAAATTCCCAGTGTGGGTTCTGAAGAAATGGGGAACAGGAAACAAGGGAAGTAGAAAACCTAATTAGTAAGATTAATCATGATAAAACCCAAAGGTAGTTTTCTGCTCTGTATAACTGCAGATGATAAGGATATAATGCATGAAACTACAGATAAATCCCCACATTCATGAGAATTACTGTAGAACAGGTGCTGCCCAGCCTGGGGATACAAGACCATGGAGGGTGGATTGAGGTATGAAGGGCTGAGAATAATAATTCTATGGCTCATTTCCACTGGCTAGGTGGCTGGGTTGCAAGAGCTGCAGTTGGTTTTCTCTTCTTGCTCCTCTGAGCCTTCCAGAAGGTTCCACTCCTGCCAGATCATGAAGGGATAGAGATCACTGAACTTTACCTTGAAGGTGATATCAAATGCAATATCAGGTACACAGTGCCTGGCCTGTGTGATGCTGTTACACCATCATCATCATCAATCATCACATTCATTAGGCATTTTCTACACACCAGGCACTTTGTGCACTTTATCTGATTTTATGCTCACTATAACACTCTATGAGCAGTGTGCGTGTGTGTGTGTTTGTGTGTGTGTGTGTGTTAGTCACCAATCATGTTCGACTCTACGACCTTATGGAACTGTTAGGCTCCTCTGTCCATGGAATTTTCCAGGCAAGAATACTGGAGTGGGCTGACATTCACTTCTCCAGGGGATCTTCCCAACCCAGGGATCAAACCCAGGTCTCCTGTATTTCAGGCAGATTCTTTACCATCTGAGGCACCAGGGGAGCCCAACACACTGAGGTAAGTAATACTATTACATCATTTTACAGATGAAGAAACTGAGGTTTAGGGAGCTTAAATAGCTTGCTCAAGGACTAGAACTAGAAAGCGATAGCTGACCCTGAGGAGTCTAACTTCAGCATTCTTATTCCTTAACACACATCACATTGTCTTCTTGTGCAGCTGCTCTGAATGCTCTGAAGGGGCATCCAAGGGCTGTTTCGCACTAAACTGAGAAAATGCACAACCCTGAGCTGCAGGACCTAAAGGTCCTGGGCTGGTGCTGTCACAGCCTCCTCAGTGTGCTCTTGTCTGTATCAGCAGAGGCCCAGGAGCAGAAGTCCAGGTCGCCAGGGGTCCAGAGGTCCTCTCCAGATATGCCTTTTATCCTTCATTCTGAGCTCAGGGCTCTGTCCTAACATCTCTCATTTTCGTTGCTTAACTTCCTCCTCCTTGTCTCTTCAGAGGCAGTGTCTTGTCTTTCTCCACAGCTTTGTCTTCGGATGCCAGTGGTAGCAAGACTCTTGGCTCTTAATTCCAAAGGCCTTCCTCTGCGGCTGCCTCAGACAGCCTAGCCCACCACCTTGAAACCAGAGCTCCTGTTAGGTCTTATGTTCCAGGTTCTTAGGTTCATTCTGTTGAGACGCCAGTGTGAACAGTCCTTGAATCTGCCAAACATTCTCACCACCAGACCACACCTCCACTGCAGGGGTCCTGCTTCCCAACCTGAAACCTGGGATAATATTAATTTATTCCAAGTTGAATCCTCCAGCAAATATTCATATTTTAAAAATAGTACAGTTGTTTCTCCCCACTGTGAGTCTGTCTCTGGGAATGCATTCACCAAAGTTTCATCGACATCAGCCGCCTGGGTTTCTCTCCCTTGTTCACACTCTTCTCACCCAGAGGGAGCATTTTATTTTCTGCAACCACAGCCCATGCTCCAGCTGGAATTCCACTGCACTCAGTCTACACTATAGCACTTCCTTCTTAACCTAACCTGGGACTTGAAAACAGACATTTGTTTAAAAAGTAATAAATTCATATGGTAAAAAACTAAAACAGGACAAATGGCATTTAATGAACAAGGTACTTCCAGTTCCATTTAGCCAAAGATCCCACTGTGAACTGTTGTCGCATTTGCTGTCTAGAAAATTTTCATACAATCATAAGTACATGCACATTTATTTGAAATAAATGAAGCATATTCTACACAATATGGAATGTATAATGTTTTGTGAACTTTTTTCTATGCTAGAGATGTTGCCTTTTCAGCATATGCAAAAGAACTCTATCTTATTTTTTAACATCTATTTGATAAACATACATAGCTATATCCTAGATTTTTCAATCAATTCCATGGTAACAGACATTTAACTGTTTCCTGTGTTTTTTGCTACTATACTATTATTTTAATGAGTATATATGTATATATATGTGTGTATATGTACATGTAATGTCTATATTTAAATAGTCTTCCAATTACCCCTTTATTTCCTTTATATTATAAGATTACCTAGTTGCATTTATTTTGTAACTCATTTGTTTTTCCCCATTAAACTGTAATCTCTTTAAGGAACGGGACTTTATTTCTTCTCCTTTTTTGGTTCATTTCTGTATCTCTGGCACTTAAAATAGTGTCTGGAACATAGGTGATATTCAATAATTTTTTGAATAAATGAATCAGTGAGGAAAGAGATTTTTCTTACATGATAAAAACCTCAAGTGGAGATGAAAACTTAAGGCATTTACTAGGGATACTGTGGCTGGTAAAGAATCCACCTGCAATGCAGGAAACCTGGGTTTGACCCCTGGGTTGAGAAGGGAAAGGATACCCACTCCAGTATTCTGGTCTGGAGAATTCCATGGACTGTGTCGTCCATGGGGTCACAAAGAGTCAGCTACGATTGAGCGACTTTCACTCAGGGATTTACTGGAGATTGCTAAGTGTCTTTTAGGTAGTACCAATGTTTAATTCACCAAGAATTTTGAAAAGGCTTGTTCTCACTCGTTCTCCAACCATATGAAAACAGTTTAATACCTTTATTGTAAGGTCAGGGCCCCTTTACCCTCCTCATACATTAATTCTTAACCTTGCAGGCATGTGGACCTCCTAGACTACACGTTAAATCTCTGTTTATGACTTCCCCCATAGATGCCCTTTAGTCTGTTTTCACTTGCCCACTCACACTAGTGACAGTCACTATCAAAACTGTAGATACAGGGGGAATGGCCACATGGGCTTGGAAGCAGGCACCATCCTTTGGGACAAGGAACCCTAGAGAACCCGACTACCATAGTATGATTTAAAAAGATGAGAGTCTGTGTGTTTGTGTGTGTTTTGGGTAGGTATTATTACACTGCCCTGGGCATGCTGGAGCAAGGATTTTACTTTCTCAAGTCTAATTTCAATATTACCAATACTGGAAAATACAAGTATTTTAGACACTTTTATAAGAGTAGAGTATTTTTCATACAGTTGTCTTTCTTTTTAAGAATTTACCAAATCTCCTTACCTCCAGGTTTTTTTTTTTTTTTTTTTTTTTTTAACAAGAAGCAAAATAGGAATGTCTATAGGAATTAAGAACATTGGGAAAAATAGAGGAAATTTGTTCTTTAATATGAACATTGCCATAGTTTTTGAAGCAAGTACATTTAAGAAAAATAAAAGGGTTGATGTGCTACAATATAGACAATTAATGTATGGAAGCTCTAACCCTGAGAAGGGTGTCTGGTGCTGAAAGTAAAGCCAGATGCTATAAAGAACAATACTGCATAGGAACCTAGAATGTTAGGTTCATGAATCAAGGTAAATTAGAAGTGATCAAACAGAAGATGGCAAGAGTGAACATCAACATTTTAGGAATCAGTGAACTAAAATGGACTGGAATGGGCAAATTTAATTCAGATGACCTTTACATCTACTACTGTAGACAAAAATCCCTTAGAAGAAATGGAATATCCCTCAAAGTCAACAAAAGAGTCCAAAATGGAGTATTTGGGTGCAAATATTGTCTCAAAAATGATAGAATGATCTCTGTTCATTTCCAAGGCAAACAATTCACTATCACAGTAATCCCAGGCTGTGCCCCAACCACTAACGCCAAAGAAGCCAGGGTTAAACAGTACTATAAAGACCTACAAGACCTTCTAGAACTAACACCAAAAATTATGTCCTTTTCATCACAGGGGATTGGAATGCAAAAATAGGAAGTCAAGAGATACATGGATTAACAGGTAAGTTTTTAATACTTTGGCCTTGGAATACAAAATTAAACAGGGCAAAGACAAAAATGTTTTGTCAAAAGAATGCACTGGTCATGGCAAACACCCTCTTCCAACAACACAAGAGACGACTCTACACATGGACATCACTAGACGGTCAACACCAAAATCAGATTGATTATATTCTTTGCAGCCAAAGATGGAGAAGCTCTAAACAGTCAGCAAAAACAAGACTGGGAGCTAACTGTGGCCCAGATCATGAACTCCTTATTGTCAAATTTGGACTTAAATTGAAGAAAGTAGGGGAAACCACTAGGCCATTCAGGTTATGACCAAAATCAAATCCCTTACGTTTATATAGTGGAAATGACAAATGGATCCAAGGGATTGGATTTGGTAGACAGAGTGCCTGAAGAACTATGAATGGAAGTTTGTAACGCTATACAGAAGACAGTGATCAAAACCATCCCCAAGAAAAAGAAATGCAAAAAGGCAAAATGGTTGTCTGAGGAGGCCTTACAAATATCTGAGAAAAGAGGAGAAGTGAAAGGCAAAGGAGAAAAGGAAAGATATATCCATCTAAATGCAGAGATCCAAAGAATAACAAGGAGAGATAAGAAAGCTTTCCTAAGTGAACAATGCAAAGAAATAGAGGAATACAATATAATGGGAAAGACTATTGATCTCTTCAAGAAATTTAGAGATATCAAGGGAATACTTCATGCAAAGATGAGCAGAATAAAGGACAGAAACAGTATGGACCTAACAGAAACAGAAGCTATTAAGAAGAGGTGGCAAGAATACACAGAACTATACAAAAAGATCTTAATGACCTGGATAACCATGATGGTGTGATCACTTACCTAGAGCCGGACATCTTGGAGTGCAAAGTCAAGTGGGCCTTAGGAAACATCACTATGAACAAAGCTAGCAGAGATGATGCAATTCCAGTTGAGCTATTTCAAATCCTGAAAGATGATGCTGTTAAAGTGTTGCACTCAATATGCCAGCAAATTTGGAAAACTCAGCAGTGGCCACATGACTGGAAAAGGTCAGTTTTCATTTCAATCCCCAAGAAAAGCAATGCCAAAGAATGCTCAAACTACTGCACAATTGCACTCATCTCACACACTAGCAAATTAATGCTCAAAATTCTCCAAGCCAGGCTTCAACAGTATGTGAACCGTGAACTTCCAGATGTTCAAGCTGGATTTAGAAAAGGCAGATGAACCAGAGATCAAATTGCCCACATCCATAAGGTCATAGAAAAAGCAAAAGAATTCCAGAAAAACATCTACTTCTGCTTCATTGACTACACCAAAGCCTTTGACTGTATGGATCACAGCAAACTGTGGAAAATTCTTAAATAAACGGGAATACCAGACCACCTTACCTGCTTCCTGAGAAACCTGTATGCAGGTTAAGAAGCAACAGTTAGAACCAAACATGGAAAAATGGATGATTACAAATTGGGAAAGAAGTATATTGTACATCAAGGCTGTATATTGTATATTGTCACCCTGCTTATTTAACTTATATGCAGAGTACAGCGTATAAAATGCCAGGTTGGATGAAGCACAAGCTGGAATCAAGATTGCCGGGAGAAATATCAATAACCTCAGATATGCAGATGACACCACCCTTATGGCAGAAAGTGAAGAGGAACTAAAAAGCCTCTTGATGAAACCGAAAGAGGAGAGTGAAAAAGTTGGCTTAAAGCTTAACTTTCAGAAAACTAAGATCATGGCGTCTGGTCCCATCACCTCATGGGAAATAGATGGGGAGACAGTGGAAACAGTGTCAGACTTTATTTTCTTGGGTTCCAGAATAACTGCAGGTGGTGACTCTAGCCATGAAATTAACAGATGCTTGTTCCTTGGAAGAAAAACTATGACCAACATAGACAGCATATTAAAAAGGAGAGACGTTACCTTGCCACGAAGTCCGTATAGTCAAAGCCATGGCTTTCCAGTGGTCATGTATGGATGTGAGAGTTGTACCATAAAGAAGGCTGAGTGCCAAAAAATTGATGCTTTCTAACTGTGATGTTGGAGAAGACTCTTGAGAGTTCCTTGGTCTGCAAGGGTATCAAACCAGTCAATTCTAAAGGAAATCAATATTCATTTTAAGAACTAATGCTGAAGCTCTAATATTTTGGTCATCTGATGCTAAGAGTGGACTCATTGGAAAAGACCTTGATGCTGGGAAAGATTGAAGGCAGGAGAAGGGGACAACAGAGGATGAGATGGTTGGACATCATCACTGACTCAGTGGACATGAGTTTGAACAAGGTCTGGGAGATGGTGAAAGACAGGGAAGCCTGGCGTATTGCGGTCCATGGAGTTGCAAAAAGTTGGACATTTCTGAGTGAGCAAACATAACAAACCCTGAGAAGATGTAAAACATATTAAAAAAATATAAAATACTGTATATTCCTCTTAACTGAAAAACTATATTCACAAAAAAAACAGTTTTTTTGGGGAAAAAAAAAAACTAGTTTGAAAAATAGCATGACGTTAAGCAAAAGCTGATACTAGAAGATAGAAATATAAATGGAGCTGTCAATTCCCTTATAAGTATATATTGCATATGCTGGTGCTAATTTGCTTCGGTCATGTCTGACTCTTTGCTACCCCATGGACTGTAGCTTGCCACCCTCCTCTGTCCATATGATTCTCAGGGCAAGAATACTGGAGTGCATTGCCATGCCCTCCTCCAGGGGACCTTCCCAACCCAGGGATCGAACTTGCATCTCTTATGATTCCTGCATTGGCAGGCAGATTCTTTACCACTAGCACCACATATGTATCAAAATAAAAATAATAAGTTCAGCATATTACCTAAGATTGTCAGGGATAATCTCATAAGATTGCATGCATATCTTAAAATAGGAATACTAGGAAGCATAAAATTAACCTATATTTACCTCTCTTGCTTGGTAGAGACTTTTTATTTCCTTCCCCCATGTTTTAAGTAATGATGGCAGATTTGCTCAGATGGCTCAGCAGTTAAAGAATCTGCCTGCAATGGAGGAGGCACAGGAAACATGGGTTCGATCCCCAGGTCAGGAAGTTCCCCTGGAGGAGGTCATGGCAACCCATTCCAATATTCTTGCCTGGAGAATCCCATGGACAGAAGAGCCTGGCAGTTTATAGTCCATAGGGTCTCAAAGAGTCGGACACAATTAAAGCAATTGAGCACACACAGTGTTGGAAAAACCATTCATTTGAGGACTGCTACTGTTGCTGCTGCTAAGTCGCTTCAGTCATGTCCGACTCTGTACGAACCCATAGACGGCAGCCCACCAGGCTCTTCTGTCCCTGGGATTCTCCAGGCAAGAATACTGGAGTGGGTTGCCATTTTCTTCTCCGATGCATGCATGCATGCTAAGTCGCTTCAGTCGTGTCCGACTCTGTGCGACGCTATAGAGAGAAGCCCACCAGTCTCCTCTGTCCACAGGATTCTCTAGGCAAGAATACTGGAGTGGGTTGCCATTTCCTTCTCCTCATTTGAGGACTGTACTTCTCCAACTATCCATGGAAAAGGGTCAATTTCCCCCCCATCCATCCTTAACTGATATTTTTATAAAGTACAATAAAGAATACATTACTAGGAGCATAAAGTAAAATATAGGAATATATAAAGCAAACAAAAGCCATACATTAGGGCCATATTTTTAAACATCAAATGGAACAGACAAAAAATGAGTTCCAACCTGCTGTACAAGTTTCTTCAGCTTGTTCTCAATGTCTCACGTTCCCTAGCAGACAGATTATAAACTATGAGAGATCATCTCTGGTGCATAGACTACAATAGAGGACTTTACTAAAGAATGCATTTATTTTCTAGGGTTTAATTTCTTGTCCATTTATTCAATTCTTTTCAAACACTCTATGAATTTTTTACTCTCACAGTGGCATTCTGTTTAAATCCTTCTTGTATTCCTCCTAGAAATTCAAAGTACCTTTTAATGGAAAAAGCTTTGGAAGACCTCTATTCAGTTCAGTAGCTAGGCCTGAGATGGTAAATTCCTTTTACCAATTTCAGCTGCTTGCTGGGCAGCACATTTCAGGCCACAGAGCCCAGTACCCCAGCCCTACAAGCCTCTGTTCACTCATGTTCCTACTTATCACCGCAGAGAGGCCCTCAAATATTTTTTAAGGCTTAGGGGTATTTTTATTCAATTTTCCTTAGTTCTCCCAAAGGCGAATGGCAAAATCCTTCCTCTCCTGTTCTTTTGGCTTTCATTTTTATTTCTCCAGTATTTTATTTCTGCTTTTGCTAATACTCCACAAGAGAAGAAATGTACACATTAGTACACAATAAACACAAAACTCTTCTATTGAGGAAAATAGAAACATGATAAATCTACTTATACTAGAATCTCTAGTAAAGGAGGAACTCATGGTTAAAAAAACTCATTTTAGGCACTAAAATATTTTGGCTAAATTTATGGAATATAGATCTCTAATGGACAAAACAAAAATCACATATTTGTAGAATTTTCCTAAAATGCTCTTGATGTGCTAGTCTGGTAAAACTTTGAAGTGATATAATTTGTCAAAATATATATTCTTATTAATAGTTATAAGTTGATTTTTAAAAAGTTATTTATTTATTTTTAATTGGAGGATGATTACTTTACAATATTGTGTTGGCTTCTGCCATATATTAACATGAATCAGCCATAGCTATATATACGTTCCCTGCCTCCTGAGCCTCCCTCCCACCTCCCATCACTTAAAAGTTGATTTTGATTTTTATTTATCCACAGCCAGCAGTGAGTTCTCCTTGAAGAAATTTAGGAGGAAGTGCTGTACAAGGTCAAATCATCGCTGCTCTGAGCCTAGTTCCGGTGATTGACAATTTGTGTGAATTTTAACACATCTTTTATGGGGCTTCTGACTTGCTATTTGTCCAATAAAGAGAGTGAAATCTTTCAGAGAAAGAGTGGAGACCAAAAGCAGGGGCGTGGCTAAGATTTAAAAGCCAAGTCACCTCCTTGCAATAAAACAGTCACTGCTGACTAATGACTTAATGTGAATTTAATCTGAGCTTTTTCACTGAATGCTTCTTGCCAGGCTTTGTTCTAAGTGTTTTAAAAGAATGAACTCCTGTAAGTCTCAGAGCCACAGGATGAGGCGTATGCTGTCTTTATTCCCACTCTGCATTTGAGGAAAAAAGCACAGATGGATTAAATCACTTGTCCAAGGGCATATAGCTTGGAAGTCAAGGTGCTGAGGTTTGAGCTAAAATCAATCCCGAGTTTACATTCTTAACATTCTGCTGTATCTTATCCTAGTTGTGCATATGATCTCATTAATACAGGCACCCCAGTGCCATTTTTAACTTTAGATGAGAAGTCCTGGTAATTTTACCTATTAAATACTTTAAATACTTTTAAACTCTATCCCTTGCTCTATACTTATTCCCACTGTTTCATCCAGGTAATTCACTCATATATCAATAAATAATTGTTCATTAGTAAGGCATTATCAGGCATTTTCTAAATTCGGGGTCTGTCACGGTGAATAAGGCACATTCTCTGCCATAATAGTGCTTATTATCTCACAAGAAGATAGTACAAAAGATGAGATTACTTATGACAGTGACTGTATTTCCTCTTTACTTATTTCTTACTCTTTGCCTCTAGATTCAATGATGAAGTCATTAAAATTGCCTCTAGTCTCTAATCTCTCATGCATATATGATTGCATGAGATTGCAGATTTCATAATTCTATGCATTTGTTCAGATTGTCTTCCCTACTTGAACCCTTTCCCATTTTTTATCTCCTGGCTTAGGGTTACTTTCAAGAATCACTTCCTCTGGGAGTTCTACCCATACACTAGTTAAACTGGTCTAAAAGCAAACCACACTAGTGTGTGTTTGTTCCTTGGTCAAGTATTGTGTCTTCTTTATTGAATAAAGATGCTGTCTTAGTCTGTTCAGGCAGCTGTAAGAAAATAACTTAGACCAAGTGGACTATACACAACAGAAATTTATTTCTCACAGTTCTGAAGGCTGGAAAGTACCAGATCAAAGCACCAGCAGATCCAATGTCTGATGAGGACTCATTTCCTCATTCATAGATGGCATCTTTTCACTGTGTTCTCACAAGGTATGAAACAGAGGAATCTCTCTGGGGCTTCTTTTGTAAGGACCCTTATACCCTTCATGAGGGCTCTACCCTTATGACCTAATCAGCTCCCAAAGGCTCCACCTCTTAATACCATTGCTTTTGGGATTCAACATATGGATTTGAGAAGGACAACAAACATTCACCCCATAGCAAGTGCCAAGGGCAGGATCTAGTGCAGCACTGACATTTAGCAAATATATATAGAAGTGAACCAGAGAAGTTGTTAACTTGAACCAGAGGATTGTTCAGTCCTCTCTCCCAAGTCTGTAGTTCCTACCACTTGCTTGCCAGAGGAGAATATTTATAGCTACATCCTAGTGAGTCTAATCAGTATTCTTTCCAACTGCCATTCTCACTCAGGCACATACTAAGTTCTTGCTTCACTCAAGATTAAACACCTCAGTTCTACAGATCTGGGAAAATTCACAGTCCTGCTCATTCCCACCATCTGTACATTTGAAGACTGTTGTTATGTAGTTGCTCAATTATGTCCAACTTTTTGTGACCCCATGGACTGTAACCCACCAGGTTCCTCTGTCCATGGGATTTCCCAGGCAAGAACACTGGAGTGGGTTGCAGTTTCCTTCTCCAGAAGATCTTCCCAACCCTAGGGTGGAACCTGGGTCTCCTGAATTGCAGGTTGATTTTTTATGACTGACCTACCAGGGAAGTCCACATATTTGAAGATAGGCAAGTGATTATTCACCTTTAGCAAACATAAAGGAAATAAAAGCATTGAGATGATTCTGTAACAATATGACAGTCTATTTTTTATCTTGAAAATAAGCTGGGAGGGGTTGAACCCATAATATAATACATGGCAATTATATTTTATCATATTCTAGAGCCAGATTTCACATACACTATGGGTGTTGACAAGCTGACTCTGTTATCAAAACATATTCTCTTTGTTCAATATAATGGGTAGGTCCAGAAACATTATCCAGCAAAGATCATGGCTGAAATATAGTTTCTACCAAAAAATGGGATAGAAATTATAGGTCAGAAAAAAATTTAAATTGCATTTGCAAACTAAGTAACTAACCCAACCCAACCCATTTGTCAGTAATGAAAAAAATCCTCATTTTATTCTTTTTAAGTCTAATTTAGACTTCCAAGGATATTTTATTTACTTTTAAATGTGTCTATTATTGTATTCATAATGAAAATTAATGAAATGAGTTTTTACTTCCATGAAAATAAATTTATTTATTTGGCCTTGCTGCTTGGCATGTGGGAAATTAGTTTCCCGACCTGGGATTGAACCAGCAGCCCTTCAGTGGAAGTACAGAAATCTTAACCACTGGACCACCAGGGAAATCCCCCCAAAATAAGTTTAATATTTAAAGTTTAAGGAGAAGAATCATCATTGTGCTTTTCTGTCTCAATCTGTGGAAAGAGAAATCGACATTTTCTGCAAATTTTAGAGAAATCTTAATAGTAAAAGGCAATGAACCAACAGATTTCTATTTTACTCTTGGAGTTATAGTTGTGAGCTATGTGTTCCCATTTTAAAACAGAAGCAGTATCCAACCTTCAAAGTATGAGAAGAGAATCAGTCCCTGAGAAATGGTCCCCTTCAATCCTTCTGTATTCTACTATAAAATGTGGCAGAAGCAAATAAGAGTTTATTTACTGCTGTATAAAACTTTGGCTGAAGAGGCAAGGAAAGGAAGTCTGCTTTTGATTTCAACCATCTGGAAATATTACAGCTCAAAGCTAAGATCTTCCAATTTTCTTGTAGGATAAGTAGCGTGTTTCTCCTTAATTCGACACTGTAGGCCAGAACAGAGGTCACAGAGATGATGCTTTTATAGGTAAATTTCTCCATGTAGCTGTACCACTCCTCAGGAACTTTCAAAAACTTGAGGAAAAAAATGGATTAATAATGGTCTTTTTAAATGTGAAGTCCCCACACGTTTTAAATTAGAGAAATTATTTGCAAAGTCATCATTGCCCTGTTTTGTAATCCCTCGTAAATGTAGAATGTAGCTCTTTTACATCTATTCACCCTCAAAACTGATTTTTTTTCTCTTCAAAATAAATAAGAATCATTTTTTCCTCAAGAATATCTGGATAGGGTGATTTTCCCCAATTCTGAGATCAGCCCTCTAAAGGATTGTTTAACACTTTATACATCACTTAACCCCTTGGAACTTCTGTTTCTCTTTCTGTAAAGTAATACTGACCACCCACTGAACCCAAGGGCAGGGAGACAGGAGTGCACCAGTGCTGAGGAGGAAAGTGTGAAGCAAATTCTAGGCAGACAGTGTGGTCTCCTGGAGCAAAGCTTCAGTTAACCCCCAGGAAAGCAAAGGGTTTTGATCTTGATTCAGAGACTAAGTGACCTTTGAGAGTCCATCTACTCTTAAAGCCTCAACTTTCCCATCTGGACAGAGTCCATCCTCAATTCAAACTGTCTTATTTGTCTTGCTTATTTTGGTCTAATTATTTTTTCTTCTGTGCTCCTATCCCTTTTATTTTTTATAATATTTATCTTTTTTTTTTTTTACAATATTTCCTTCTATCCATTTTCTTTTCTCAACACATTCAAATTTATTGATTTCTTTTTGCTTAGAAAGTATGAAAATTGTTATAAGATCTCAGAGCTCTTCTTGGGAAAAGCCACTTGGAAATAATAAACATAAATAACAATAAATACTTAGAAAGCTCCCAGAACTGATGAAGTCCTTTTGCTGTTTCCAAACAATAGACAGAAGAGAATTCAAATTTCTTAATTTCTCCCTTTAACTATCCTCAATCAATTCTGACCTTGGAGGAAAAAGGCACTGTATTTAAGTCCCCCTTCCCATTTTAATCCTAAATTTACAGAAACTTTTGCACTGAGAGTTGAGAAAGGAATTTTTCCTGAGATAGAGGACAGAGCTCAGGCAATAAAAATTTAGGTATGAACAGCAGCAAAAATGTTCAAGGTAAGATAATCATGTAACTCACCACAGTTAATTCAAAGAGGCAAACCCGATTCATCTTGTCTTTCCTTATGATTGGGGCAATGTTACTTAAAATAAGAGGACTTCCACACAGTGATAAGATAATCATGTAACTCACCACAGTTAATTCAAAGAGGCAAACCCGGTTCATCTTGTCTTTACTTATGATTGGGGCAATGTTACTTAAAATAAGAGGACTTCCACACAGTGGTAAGATAATCATGTAACTCACCACAGTTAATTCAAAGAGGCAAACCCGATTCATCTTGTCTTTACTTATGATTGGGGCAATGTTACTTAAAATAAGAGGACTTCCACACAGTACTTAACAATTCTATTTATTATTTGATGATTTGAGGTTTTCATGATACTTGCTGTCCAAGGACATGATCTTTTTATAAAAAGGTTTGCAGCTCTCACTCTTGCAAAGCGGGGGGGGGGGAGGGGGGGAGTTTAGAAATGTGGCTTTCATGATGATAGATATAATACACTCTCAGTTTGTTTCTGCTGTGCGCTTCACTTTTGCTTTCCTGTATGTTGACTACACTGAGTCTTGGACACCATTTGTATATTTCAAAAGCTGAATGGAGTAGAGAATAGGCACCTGTGACAATAGCCCCAGGTGGGTGTCAAAGTGCTTTACTGACAGCAGCAGAGAGTGTGGTTCATTGGCAGGAGCTCCAAAGTGCCTGTGTTCCCTTGGATCCAGTTGTGCTTTTCTTGGAGTGAATATTGGATCTCACTTCCGTATTGAGAGAGGAAAAATATAGGAAGGAGATAGAGAAACTGTAGGATGTTTTCGGTTGACATCAAGCAGTACATATAAAACATAAAATATAGAAATGCATCTGGTCTTTAAAAAGAAACAAAAACAGAAAATAAAAGAAAGCCCTCTAAAAGGCAAAGAAGAAAGAGTCCTTTGCAGAGAATCATAGTACAAAAATCAGGACTGTTCCAATTAAACCCTTAGTTATGTAAAATTTGCCAAGTTTTTTTATTTTGCAGTTTCACTCCAAAGTTCAGACCAGAAATACAAGCTGGTCTCAGAAATGATAGAAGCTGTCAAAATAAGGTGCTGGGGAATGGAAGCTGTGAAAAGAACACAGATCTAGCCTAGTATGACAATATGAGAAGAGGAGCATAAAAAGGCATGAGATGTCCACATCCTTCACATGAGAAATGGATTAGAGAAATTAAAAAATATTTCAAGCACCCTGAGGAATAAGAAGCTATAAAATAATGAAGAAGAAAAGGAAACAGGGAGAACAGAAGAGAAGGGCAACAACTGATCTCTGAGGTCCTTCGAATGAAGTACAGGTGAGGGAAACCGAGGTACCCCAACTGACTGGTATCACCAACTGTCAGAGATCTGAATGACGCTATCTTGGATCTCCTGGCCCAATCAATCCAGCTGTTATCTGACTGGAACTGCCCGAGAAATCCCAGGCAAAACCTCCTTGCAGCCCATAGACCTGTGGAGAAAAAATGTTCAAAAAAATAGACCCTTCTTTTTGAAGCCTGTACACTCTAAACAAAGTGGAGGCAAATTTTTTTATTTGAACCATGTTATCCCATCCAGTGTATTAAAAAGCAGAGACATCGCTTTGCCAATAAAATTTCGTATAGTCAAAACTATGGTTTTTCCAGTAGTCATGTATGAATGTGAACATTGAACCATAAAGAATGGCGCAGAAATGATGCTTTCAGACTGTGGTGTTAGGGAAGATTCTTGAGAGTCCCTTGGACAGCAAGGAGATCAGACCAGTCAATCTTAAAGGAAATCAACCCTGAGTATTTATTGGAAGAAAGTGAAGTCACTCAGTCCTGTCCAACTCTTTGCGACCCCATGGACTCTAGCCTACCAGGCTCCTCCGTCCATGGGATTCTCCAGGCAAGAATACTGGAGTGGGTTACCACTTCCTTCTCCAGGGGATCTTCCCAACCCAGGGATCAAACCCGGGTCTCCTGCATTGGAGGCAGATGCTTTAACCTCTAAGCCACCAGGGAAGCCCATTTATTGGAAGAACTGATGCTAAAGCTGAAACTCCAATACTTCGGCTACCTGATGCGAAGAGGCCACTCATTGGAAAAGACCCTGATGCTGGGAAAGATTGAGGACAGGAGGAGAAGGGGGCAAACAGAGGATGAGATGGTTGGATGGCATCATCGACTCAGTGGACATGTGTGTGTGTTAATTGCTTCGTTGCATCTGACTCTTTTTGACCCCACGGACTGTAGCCAGCCAGGCTCCTCTGTCCATGGAATTCTCCAGGCAAGAATACCGGAATGGGTTGCCAATCCCTTCTCCAGGGATCTTCTTGACTCAGGGATTGAACCTGGGTCTCTTGTATTGCAGGCAGATTCTTTACCATCTGAGCCACTAGGACATGAGTCTGAGTAAACTCAGGGAGATAGTGAAGGACAGTGGAACTGGCGTGCTATAGTTCATGGGGTTGCAAAATGTTGGACATGATTTAGTGACTAAACAACAACAGCAACCCCATAAAAAATAAGAACAATGCTTTTTGAAAAATTATTATTGTTTTGAATCTGTGATCAACACTTTTGGCAAAAATATCTATACATTCCAAATAAGATAATTTGTCACCAAAAGCATTAATTCTGCATTCGTCCAGAAGGCAAAGTGGAGTGAATATCAGAAGCATACAAAGCTTCTTCTACAATTGCTTAAGCTATGAAAATTCCTAAGACTCTGATTTGGTAAGTAATTTCAAAACCAAGGCATAAAGGAACGCATTTCTCCATGAATCATGGTGAAATTTCTGAATTTCTTCATGTAACTATCTCCAAGTTGTTAAAAGAACTAGTGATACGAAATAATGAACAGATGCTTCTATGACAAATGCTGAGGAGATGGGAATATATTATAACATAGGATACTGATCAGTGATCACGTAGCCATGCTTCCTTAGATGTATACAAATCAGGTGTATTTGAGGAATATATAACTGAGTTTCTTGCTATTTATTTAAATTGTTAAGTTCTTTAAGTCAGCTTGAAGAACCATTATTTTCTTTGTGAAATGGAAATTATGGTTCTCATATTACACAAGACTTTTGCCATGACAACATAATAGTTATAGAAAGAAACAAAACCAATCTTAAACTACCATAATAATAATTAACCTAGTATTGCAGAACCCTGATGGCTACAAGGGGCAACAACAGCTGAAATGGTAGTAGGGGAGGGGAGGATTTTCAAAACCGAGACTGGAAGAGCAAGACTGGCCCTCCAAAACACAAACCAAGGTTTTCCACTGAATGACCATTAATAATCAGTTGTACCAGTTCAGATATAAAATAAAACATTTTACCCTTTCCTTCACCGTTCTTTTTTTTTTTTTTTTCATTTTCATTGTCCTTGTATCTTTTCCAACTAAGCCTTCAGTACATTCAGTAGAAGCCCTCTTTCTGTGTGTTGGTAACTATAATGTCAATATGTAAAAATAGGTCTTAAACAAACAAATAAGCAAATAAGACTTCTCTTCATTATATATTTTTTTTCAAAATTACTCTGTACCAGACCTGCTTTAAGCACTGCAGCAAACAACTATGATTCAAAAAAGAGTAAAGTCACGCATGGTGATCAATAACAACCCTGGGATGTTGAAATTTTTTTTCCTAATATTGGACCAACGCTGCCATTTGGCACCAGTAAACAGGACTTGTATTACCGACTTCCTTTAGCAGAGTTGGCTATAACCTCTTCTCTAGCTGCCGCTGCCATCGAGGATTTGTCTGCATATTTGAGAAGTAGAGCCAGGAAAAACAGTTGTCTTTGCCCAAGAACATAAGTCTATCCAGTAGTGGAATAAGCCAAAGATATCTAAGTGAGCTTTGGGTTTTGCACTCAGCTTAAAAGTGATCCTTCCCTTGATCTTCCCAATGCGTTTTCTTAAAGGTATTGAAAGCTGAAGGCCTCTGAAGAAAGGTTTCTGCAAACAAAGCCCAAGAGCACTAAAAAACCTCAAACCCATGTAAACAGGATCAGCTGTTTGCGCTAACCTCTTGCTCACTAGTAGCCAATTAGCTAACTCCACACTCCCACACACCCCAGCATGTTCCCAGAATAATAATGATGTCTCAGGAGGGTTAAACAAATGACCAGAAATCACATAGCTAGTGCCTGGACTAGTAGAGTGAGAATCAGAATCAATCCCAAAACCGAGCAAGCCTGTTCCTCCCTGCCATGTTGTTTCTTGGTCTGCAGGCCGACTTTTCTAGTCTTTACAACAAATTTAAAGAAGTCTGAGATAGATAACTGCCCTGAAGGAGTTTCATTCTCATTCAGGAAACAAGATGGAAACACATATTGATTATATACTAATAAAATATGAAAACAGTCCCAAAGGTCTCACTGCACAGAAATGTCTCTAACATCACAATTTCCCTGAAATTTTCAACAGTAGAAAATACTAAATGTGTCAGTTGAACAGGTTAACTCTTAAATGCTATTTCACGTGGAGCAAAGAAGAGAAAAGAAATTTGGTACTGAACCAAAGAGAGCCTTGATTCATCATCTGGGTGCTGTCTTTTCTGATCAGGTCTACGTATGGTCAAGGTTTTCTTTACATTTTAAAAAGATAGTTACTAATTGAATAAATAGACATTGAATTTTTCAAAGGCTAGAAAACCTTATTGTTGTTTTTTAGTTTCTAAGTCACCTCCAAATCTTGTGATCTTATGAGCTAAGACTCCTCTGTCCATGGGTTTTCCCAGGCAAGAATACTGGAGTGGGTTGCCATTTTCCTCTCCAAGGAAAGTTTATACTCACTGATAAAAGCATATATTTTGATTTTACTTCTTGGAGCCAGTGGTTCCAACCCTTACATTTTCCCCCAGTTGGTGATTCATAGATTTAAAAAAGCACTTTTGAAAATGAGGTTGGTTTAATGTTTAGGTTAGAGAGAGATTCATTGATTCCCTGGGTTATATCCAGAAGCCCACCTTGTACATAATGTCATCATATAGAATAAGTATCTACTGGGTACTGAGGTTCCATGTACACGTAACAATTAAGATGACATTTTAATTTGAGGTTTATTAATCTAACAAAGAAATGGGCATTTCCTTTTTATTCAATAGAAGCCAATCCTTAAGTCCAGGAGCTTCTAGATGATAAATAGGGCTGCTGGGCCATGTAGTCATCCCTGCTTGGGTTGAAATCCTTTTGTGATAAATTATTTTATCCATGTATTTGTTTCTTTGCATTTTTATGTAAGCCCAAGAATTTCAGATACAGCAAACTACAAATGTCTCTGACATCCTCAAACTGCCCTCTCAAATTTGTACAATAACACTGAGCATTTGGATGGAGAACAGACATAAAAGGGAAATGCCTCTCTACAGCCATATTATTTAAAACTTTTAAATTTTTCTTTTTTGTCAGAAATATGCACAATAATTTTCTTTTCTGATAAGCAAAGATCCAAAAATGGAAATTAATTTTATACTACTCACTACTGCTTATTTTAGATATATAAATAGCAAAGGTTGGACTTATCCTATCAAAAGTATCACCAAAACCTATGTATTTGGCCCACACTGTGTGGACCTTTCATACAAACAGCTTTACTAAATGTTTGATTTGTCTTTTTTTCTGACAGCAGTGAAAGACACAAAAAGATGCAATGTTATTTAACTGGCTTTTGTTTGAACTCTTAAGGTGTTAAGGAAATGGGAAATTATCTTTCAAGCCTTGACTCTAGGAAAAGGTTTGTTTACCCTGAGAAGCCAATAAGAGTATACTGATATTGTGGGTTCTGGCACTGATGTTATTTACATCTTTGCCTTGGTCATTAGAAAATTCAGAATAAATTGAGCCAATATAATTAATCAGAACCTAATGGTTATACCAATTTGTAATAGCCTCTTGTTTCATTTGCTATTCTATCCTTTTATTTTGCAAGCTTTTAGTTTTTTTTTTTTTCTCTTTTTTAAACATGACTTCTCCTACTATTACTGACTGAATTGTATTTATTCAAAAATGTGTTGAAGTCCAACCACTGATGTGATTATATTTAGGGATGAGACCTTTAAAGAAATGATTAAGCTTAAAATGAGGTCAGAAGAGTGGGACCTTAATCCCATAGGACTGGTGTCCTTATAAAAAGAGGAAGAGACTCCAGAGACCTTTCTCTTTGTTCATAGAGGGAAAGCTAGGTGAGGACACAATGAACGTGAACCTCTGCAAAACAAGAAAGGTCTCACCAGAAGCCAACCCTGCCAACACCTTGATCTTGGACTTACAGCCAGAACTGTAAGAAAATAAATTTCTATTGTTTAACCTACCCAGTCTATGATATTCTGTTATGGCAGTTCAAACAGACTGATATACTTAACATAATCCCTTTTTGTTCTTTTTTTTTTTGGCAGTAAAACATTCAAGGTAGGAAAGAAAAGCTGTCTTATGTAGGCCATATGCCCATTGCTCATTTTCCTGTCATCTCAGTGATACTGGTCTATCCTCTTTCCTCACAGAGAGAGATTAGTGTGGATGTGACATACTTCTTGAATGTTTATTGTGCCATTTTATTCAATATTTGGAAGTTCTCTCTCCCTTTAAACACATCTTCCTCTTTTTATTTTATTTTATTTTGATATGGGCTATTCTTTCTTTTTTTTTGTTAGTTAGAGGCTAATTACTTCACAACATTGCAGTGGGTTTTGTCATACATTGACATGAATCAGCCATGGAGTTACATGTATTCCCCATCCCGATCCCCCCTCCCACCTCCCTCTCCACCCGATTCCTCTGGGTCTTCCCAGTGCACCAGGCCCGAGCACTTGTCTCATGCATCCAGCCTGGGCTGGTGATCTGTTTCACTATAGATAATATACATGCTGTTCTCTCGAAACATCCCACCCTCGCCTTCTCCCACAGAGTCCAAAAGTCTGTTCTGTACATCTGTGTCTTTTTTTCTGTTTTGCATGTAGGGTTATCATTACCATCTTTCTAAATTCCATATATATGTGTTAGTATACTGTAATTATCTTTATCTTTCTGGCTTACTTCACTCTATATAATGGGCTCCAGGTTCATCCATCTCATTAGAACTGATTCAAATGAATTCTTTTTAACAGCTGAGTAATATTCCATGGTGTATATGTACCACAGCTTCTTTATCCATTCATCTGCCGATGGGAATCTAGGTTGCTTCCATGTCCTGGCTATTATAAACAATGCTGCGATGAACATTGGGGTGCACGTGTCTCTTTCAGATCTGGTTTCCTCAGTGTGCATGCGCAGGAGTGGTATTGCTGGGTCATATGGCAGTTCTATTTCCAGTTTTTTAAGAAATCTCCACACTACCTTCCATAGTGACTGTACTAGTTTGCATTCCCACCAACAGTGTAAGAGGGTTCCCTTTTCTCCATACCCTTTTCAGCATTTATTGCTTGTAGACTTTTGGATAGCAGCCATCCTGACTGGCGTGTAATGGTACCTCATTGTGGTTTTGATTTGCATTTCTCTGATAATGAGTGATGTTGAGCATCTTTCCATGTGTTTGTTAGCCATCTGTATCTTCTTTGGAGAAATGTCTGTTTAGTTCTTTGGCCCATTTTTTGATTGGGTCATTTATTTTTCTGGAATTGAGCTTCAGGAGTTGCTTGTATATTTTTGAGATTAATCCTTTGCCTGTTGCTTCATTTGCTATTATTTTCTCCCAATCTGAGGGCTGTCTTTTCACCTTACTTATAGTTTCCTTTGTTGTGCAAAAGCTTTTAAGTTTCATTAGGTCCCATTTGTTTATTTTTGCTTTTATTTCCAACATTCTGGGAGGTGGGTCATAGAGGATCCTGCTGTGATTCATGTCAGAGAGTGTTTTGCCTATGTTCTCGCCTAGGAGGTTTATAGTTTCTGGTCTTACATTTAGATCTTTAATCCATTTTGAGTTTATTTTTGTGTATGGTGTTAGAAAGTGTTCTAGTTTTATTCTTTTAAAGGTGGTTGACCAGTTTTCCCAGCACCACTTGTTGAAGAGGTTGTCTTTTTTCCATTGTATATCCTTGCCTCCTTTGTCAAAGATAAGGTGTCCATAGGTTCATGGATTTATCTCTGGTCTTTCTATTCTGTTCCATTAGTCTATATTTCTGTCTTTGTGCCAGTACCATACTCTCTTGATGACTATGGCTTTATAGTAGAATCTGAAGTCAGGCAGATTGATTCCTCCAGTTCCATTCTTCTTTCTCAAGATTACTTTGGCTATTCGAGGTTTTTTGTATTTTGATATGGGCTATTCTTAAGGTCTTTATTGAATTTGTTACAGTATTGCTACTGTTGTACATTTTGGTTTTTTGGCCACAAGACATGTAGGATCTTTGATCCCTGATCAGGAATTAAACCCGTATCCCCTTCATTGGACGGTGAAGTCTTAACTACTGGACTGCCAAAAAAGTCCCCACACCTTCCTCTTTTATCTTTTGCATATGTCCAGGAAAGGGTAAACTGTAAGGAGCAGTACATTTTTATTCAAATAATAAAATCTCAATTCATGTCAACCCGCTTTTGTGTCTTGTAAATGCTCTAGCTTTAGATTTCAAAGGCTTTCTTGGCTATTCCTCCCTGGCCTAATAATGGCTGTTCCAAAATTGTCAGGGGTGGACTCTGATCTTAGTGGTTTCTGGCTGCTGTTCTCTTATAGCTACAAGGTGATAAGAGAAGAATATGCACTCGGGGTGACATCTGGCATTTTATAGAGTGCCTAAAATCAAACATATATCGCCACTTCCTTCAGAAACAGTATAAGCCTTACTAAACAATCCAAGAAACAAAAAAATTCATACACACTTTAGTATGAAAGCTGTATTACTTATGAATGAATAACCATGACATTATTATGCCAAGAGGACATTTGTCCCTTCCTTGCCTTTAGTTCCTTTATGCCTTATAAAGATTTCTATATTAACTAATGATACATAATATCCCACCAAAATGTCATCTCTCTAATAAAGAGGCATCTCCACTAACCCAGAGAGATGACAGGAGATTTATAGTTCCTCTCACCACAATTACTGATGTGAACTGAGTCATTTCAAACAAGTGAAGATGGCAGAAAATTGCAAAATTGATTTCCTAACACTGTGCAATCAACTTGGGACATTTATAACATATTTTTTACATCCAAGTCGCTTGCTATGTTAAGAGTGCTCAGTTGTTTGACCACCACTTGTTTCTTTAGTTAGCTGCTATAACAAAATACTATAGACTGCATGGTTTGAACAATAAGCATTGATTTTTGGAGGCTAGGAAATTTAAGATCAAGGTGCTAGAAGATTCAGGGTCTGGTGAAAGTCCTCTTCCTCGTTTGGAGATGGCTGCTTTCTTGCTGTAACTTTGCATGGCAATCAGAGAGATCATTTCTCTCATGTCTCTTCTTATAAGGGCACCAATCCCACTTCTGAGACCTCTATCCTAATGACCTAATTACCTTCCAAAGGCTCTCCTTTCAAAGATCAACATGGTGGTGATTAGGGCTTCAGCATAGGAATCTGGAAGGAATACATTTACTCAGTCCCTCACACCACTGCTTTGAGGACTAATGAGGCAAAATGTTACCGTAGGAGGGATCTCCTTGAAGTCGAGAGGGAGCCATTGCACACCCTGAACACTGTTATCTAGCTTTAGTCGTGTTGGAACGTTGGCCTTACCTTTTTAAAAAAACATCTGAAACTCTCACAAAGTGACCTGAAAGGCCAAAATTTCATCAGATGATGGGATGAGAGCTTCTAGTGAGCTGCGTCCAAGAGTGTACTCAGTAGATGTTATTGTGACCAAAAGGTCTTGGAGAGCTCAGAGCTATCAATGGCTTCAGAGATTTCAAAGGCAACTCTTTCTACTGCTTTTAAGCCTAGGCTTTTAAGAATCACAAAGTTCCAAAAATGAATACATCCTGAAGCTAACCCTTAAGCAGACACTCTCTTTTAACTTACCAGCTATTCTCAAATGATGTATGGCTGTTAAGAGAATATTGATCATCTTTGACTTTGAAACTTGAATATGACAAAAATTATCTATCACCTTTTGAAACATATATGCTCTTGACTTAATTCAAAAGACTGAGACACAAGACCCTCAATATTTCCTTGTAGCTAAGGTTCATTTCAATTTTACCTCTAGTTATTTTCAGCTGTAGCAGGAAAATATCTAAGATAAACATTTTTTTTCCTGATTCTATAAAATGAATACTCCATATATGCGTAGTATACAAGCATACATTTGTGTCTGTGTGCATGGGCTTAGGTATATATGTAATGTAGATACCCCTATATATCTAAGATGAAAATTTGCATTTACTTATTTTTGATTTTTTTCCTTGTGAAACTAAATTATTATTTTTCTTCTTATTTCTCAAATGAAATGTTACACATTACAGAACTTCAAGGATAACTATTTTAGAGGACATTGTCTTCAACTCTGCATGTTAACTGGTTTAATTCCTTGGCACTGACATTTCCTACTAAGTCACTGGTTTGGATATGGTGATCTACATCTAAGAGTGAGTGAAGACTAGGAGAGATATGTGGAAGTATTTTATGGCTGACATTCATTTTCTTGTCTTTTAAAACCTACATATATTAATCAAAGGGGAAGTTCCCCTGGAGGAGGAAATGGCAACCTGCGCCATATTCTTGCCTGAAAAATCCCATGGACAGAGGAACCTGGTGGGCTACAGTCTATGGGATTGCAAAGAGTCAGACACGACTGCTGGACTGAGCACACATACTAATCAGATCTGTGAAAATAATACATCTAAGTGTGTCCTATTAACAGTGAAATAGCTGGTGATGAAGCTTTATTAATGAAGCATATATTTTAAGCTAATTACTTCCAAATGTCTTTGGTTGCTTCTTCATCAAGCAAAACTATCTTTATCATACAATTCAAATGTATGTTTGTTTGTACTATTGTAGATATGTATTATGTATATTACCAGACATATGCAAAAAATAAATTTAAAAATCATTATACAAAGATAAAATTACATTAATAATTTTATTATATTTAATAATGATCCCAAAACAGGTTGTTCTCATTAAAATATTATTAGCAATTGTATTATTCTAAATAGTCTTTTCTCTCTTGTAGTGACAATGAGTTTTCATTGACTTATCATAAAAAAACTTATTTCTTACTCACTTTAGAATACACTGTGGGTATGCTTTTGCTGGTGATTTTCTCTCATGTAACTCCAACCTGAGTCCATCTTGGAAGACTGCAACATGTGATCTCTACAGTCACTTAATAAAAGGGAAGTAAAATCTGATTGTACAAAGTATTTTAAGGGCCAGACAGAGGAATTAATATACAACTCTTCAACTTACATTTCATTAGCTAGAATTCAGTCAAATGACCCTGATCTGACAGCAAATAAGTCTGGGAAATGAAGTCTTTATATGTGTCCAGGTAGAGAAAATGATGAATTGAAAACCTACCACTATTTCTGTCATAACCTTTATTATTGACATTATTAGTTATTAAGGCATTTGATTAAAGACAAGACAATACACTTAATATTTTATAAAATATTGACTTAATACAGTATATCATGTGTATGTATGTTCTCAGCCATACCTGACTCTTTGCAGGCCCATGGACTGTAGCCTACCAGGCACACTGTCCATGAAAATTTCAAGGCAAGAACACTGGCATGGGTTTCCATTTTGTTCTCCAGGGGGACTCAGGGATGGAATCCCCATCTCTTGTATCTCCTGCATTGAGAGGCAGATTCTTTACCACTGTGCCACCTGGGAAGCCCAACACACTATATTCAGTTCAGTTCAGTCACTCAGTCGTGTCCGACTCTTTGCGACCCCATGAATCGCAGCACGCCAGGCCTCCCTATCCATCACAAACTCCCGGAGTGTACTCAAACTCATGCCCATCGAGTCGGTGATGCCATCCAGCCATCTCATCCTCTGTCGTCCCCTTCTCCTCCTGCCTGCAATCGCTCCCAGCATCAGTTTTCTAATGAGTCAACTATTCTCATCAGGTGGCCAAAGTATTGGAGTTTCAGCTTCAGCCTGAGTCCGTCCAATGAACACCCAAGACTGATCTCCTTTAGGATGGACTGGTTGGATCTCCTTGCAGCCCAAGGGACTCTCAAGAATCTTCTCCAACACCACAGTTCAAAAGCATCAATTTTTCGGCACTCAGCTTTCTTCACAGTCCAACTCTCACATCCATACATGACCACTGGAAAAACCATAGACTTGACCAGATGGACCTTTGTTGGCAAAGTAATGTCTCTGCTTTTTAATACGTTATCTATGTTGGTCATAACTTTCCTTCCAAGAAGTAAGCATCTTTTAATTTCATGGCTGCAGTCACCATCTGCAGTGATTTTGGAGCTCAAAAAAATAAAGTCTGACACTGTTTCCACTGTCTCCCCATCTATTTCCCATGAGGTGATGGGACCAGATGCCATGATCTTAGTTTTCTGAAAGTTAAGTTTTAAGCCAACTTTTTCACTCTCCTCTTTCGGTTTCATCAAGAGGTTTTTAGTTCCTCTTCACTTTCTGCCGTAAGGGTGGTGTCATCTGCATATCTGAGGTTATTGATATTTCTCCCGGCAATCTTGATTCCAGCTTGTGCTTCTCCCAGCCCAGCGTTTCTCATGATGTACTCTGCATATAAGTTAAATAAGCAGGGTGACAATATACAGCCTTGATGTACTCCTTTTCCTATTTGGAACCAGTCTGTTGTTCCATGTTCAGTTCTAACTGTTGCTTCCTGACCTGCATACAAGTTTCTCAAGAGGCAGGTCACTATATTACAGAAATTCAAAGACCTGCTTCTAAATTTAATCTATTGCAAAACTGGCTATAAGGATTGTGACTGCTGAAAAAGGTACTTCATAAAGTTATGTAACTTTGAATGGGAGAAAACAACTTGAAAAGGGTTTTTTTTTTTTTTTTTATGGACCTTGCAACTCTTTTGCCTGACAAGGGATTGTATTTAGCTTCTAACCATATTACTGCCCATTACCTCTAGCAGACATTTCTGTTTGCAGCAGGCAAAACAAGTGTTACTCTAGTGATTTCAGCCTCTTGATATCAAGTAATCTCAAAAGTGGTTCCCAAGCATTCATTTTACCTTGAAGGAGATTTTTAAAAGTACTTGCTTTAGTATCAAATATCCTAAAGCATTGCTAAAAACAAATCAAAGAGCAACATCTTAGTCATGATGGCATCATATTAACTATCAAGACACAATATGCCCTCAGGAAGAACATCAAAATTCATTAAAATCAGTATAAATTGATAGTTGGGACAGTCTCCCTAATAAGTCTCTCATCTTATTTTTACTTTGTAGGAAGGATGATAAAGAGCTTGTTCTACTAAAATGGTTAGCATCTCCATGTTCTTGGATTTTGTTGTACTTACACTATAAATATTGTCTTCAATTTTCAATTTCTTAATGGAATATTTTAAGCCACTTGCTCATTTTATGAGCAGTGAAATCATGCAGGACCCTGCGGAGCTCCAGAGCATCTAAGCCTTTCTGTCTCTATGACCTTCCCTGAATTCTAAAAGGCATATTGCTAATCTGGGAAAGGAAGAGATGCAAAGACAAGGGAGGGAGAGTCAGGAAATCACAGTGTAGCTTTGGGTCAGGATCCTGGTTCCACTTCCAGGGATACACATAACAATGCCCTTAAGCTCTTTAAGATGTTAGCATTCTTCATACCTTGCTTCCCAGGTGGTTCAGTGGTAAAGAATCCCCCTGCCAATGCAGGAAACGCAGGAGACCCGGGTCTGATCCCTGGGTTGAGAAGATCCCCTGAAGGAGGAAATGGCAACCCACCCCAGTATTCTTGCCTAGGAAATTCCGTATACAGAGGAGCCTGGCAAGCTACAATCCACGAGGTGACAAAGAGTCAAGCATGACTGAGCACATATACACATTCTTCATACCAGAGAAAGACCACCTGATGTTACATTAAAGGAGCCAGAGAAGTTAATCAGGATTACCTGAGACCAGGTTAGAGGAGTGGAGGCCCTTGCACAACATTAAGACTCAACATTCAAAAAACTATGATCATGGCATTCGGTCCCGTCACTTCATGGGAAATAGATGCATCACTTTGTGACAAAGGCTCATATAGTCAAAGCTATGGTTTTCTAGTAGCCATGTACAGATGTGAGAGTTGGACCATAAAGAAGATTGGGTGCCAAAGAAGTGATGCCTTTGAATTGTAGTACTGAAGAAGACTCTTGAGAGTCTCTTGAACAACACGGAGATCAAATCAGTCAATCCTAAAGGAAGTCAAGTCTCAGTATTCATTGGAAGGACTGATGCTGAAGCTGAAGCTTCAATACTTTGCCACCTGATGCAAAGAACCAACTCATTGGAAAAGATCCTGATGCTGGGAAAGATTGAGGGCAAGAGGAGAAGGGGGCGACTGAGGGTGAGATGGTTGTGTGGCATCACCTACTCAATGGATGTGAATTTGAGCAAATTCCAGGAGGTAGTGAAGGACAGGGAAGCAGGGCATGCTGCAGTCCAAGGGGTCTCAAAGAGTCAGACACTTGAATTGCAATTGAACAGCAACAATCTTATTTGCAACCCCACCCACCCTTGAACATTGCTATAAACCTCCTCAGCAAATCCTGCTATACTGAGACACTTCGATTTTGAGGGCAGGAGCCCTCTGTGTCCCCCTTTGGCTGGCAAAGCAATAAAGTTATTCCTTCTACTTCACCTAAAACTCTGTC
Organism: Muntiacus reevesi; assembly: GCF_963930625.1. Classification (NCBI taxonomy): domain Eukaryota; kingdom Metazoa; phylum Chordata; class Mammalia; order Artiodactyla; family Cervidae; genus Muntiacus; species Muntiacus reevesi. The sequence goes on from NC_089260.1 coordinate 60,002,837, forward strand.
TCTGAGATTTAATTTGGCACTGGTGCACAGAGGCCAAGCTTTCAGGAGTAGATTGTTTGAAACTGAATCATAAAATTTATAAATTCACTTAAGTGGATAAAAGTTAATACAAATTATTTCAATGCAAGAAAAGAGAGGAAAATGAATGAAAGTTCCACTGATAAACCGCTCTCCTCCCACCTCCCACTGTGTTTTGAAACTCTACTCTTCTCTGGATGTTTCTTGAAAGGTATGTGACCATCTGCTGGTTAGCCTGAGTCTGGCCTCCGATGTCCAATTATGTTTAAATATTTGTGAAATAATTGACTTATATTTACAAATAAACACAAGTAGAAGTTGTAATGTTTTTCTTTTTCCTTCAACCCAATGGACAATCTTAAGCATTCCCGGAGGCACAGGCCTACTTTGAAGATGCTGCTTTAAGAACCAGAAAAGGGGTACCTCACCCAAATGACACCAGTTTTCCCAATGGACTACTGCTAGAAGTTTTAGGTAGAAAATCTTGATATAGAGCTATTTGCTTTTGTGTATGAAAGTACAGCACAAGAGAGCAGTGTCTGTATGCCAAGTGTGATCAGTCGTGTCCAACTCTGTGACCCCATGGACTGTAGCCCGCCAGGCTCCTCTGTCCATGGAATTTTCCAGACAAGAAAATTTGTTCTTAGTTCTTTATTAACTTAAGCTTTCCAATTTTGTATTATTTTCTTTTTATTTCAAGTCTAATCTTCTAATTTTTAAATTTTCTGAAGTCTTAATCCAGCTCTGGATATGAGTCTAGGTGAGTTATTTTTATGTGAAGTTTGGGAGTGAGAGTGAGGAAATACATGGGGGTTTGAGCATGGTGCAAGTATTAGTCAACAAGGCTATTTCTGCCCAAGTACTAAATTCAAGGTTGCTTTAGCTTTTGACTACTATTCACTAGAAAATGAATTTATGTAAGAAACAGGTGCAGTCCTGCGTTTTAATGTTTTATCCAGTTTGATGCTAAAAAATAGAAATCAACTATTATTCATGTATACAATGAACTTCCTAAATTTGCATCTGATTTTATGATGTTTTGAATACAATACTATTATATATGCTAGATATTAAACATATTAGAGTGCTAAGACTGTGGAATATGAAGTTAGATTTTTCTGAGTTTAAATACTGGCCTTGCTACTTAATATATGCACAGCTTTGAAGATTTGTTTCATGTCCTTAAGACTTTTATATTATACACATTTATTTGATGATTAAACAAGGTAATATCATACACAAGCCAGAGTACAATGGTTGACAGATAATATGTGTCCAATATATTAGTTTTGTTGTAAATATTACTCATATATCTATGACTTTGTTGTTCTTTAGTCACTAAGTCATTTGCAACTCTTGGCAACTCCATGGACTGCAGCAAGCCAGGCTTCCCTGTCTTTCACTGTCTCTTGGAGTTTGCTCAAACTTGTGTCCATTAAGTTGGTGATGTCATCCAACCATCTTATCCTTCATTACCCCCTTCTCCTCTTGCCCTCAATCTTTCCCAGCACCAGGATCTTTTCCAGCAAGATGGCTCTTCGCATCAAGTGGCCAAAGTATTGGAACTTCAGCTTCAGCATCAGTCCTTCCAATTAATACTCAGGCTTGATTTCTTTTAGGATTGAGCGGTTTGATCTCCTTGTTGTCCAAGGGACTCTCAAGAGTCTTCTCCAGTACCACAATTCAAAAGCATCAGTTTTTCAGCACTCAGCCTTCTTTATGGTCCAACGTTCACATCTGTACATGACTACTGGAAAAACCATAGCTTTGACTATACGGATCTTTGTCAACAAAATGATGATTTGGTTTTTAATACAATATATAGGTTTGTCATAGCTTTCCTTTCAAGGAGCAAGCATCTTTCAATTTCATGGTTGCAGTCACCATCTGCAGTGATTTTGTAGCCCAAAATAAAATCTGTCACAGCTTCTACTTTTGTCCCATCTATGTGCCATGAAGTGATGGGACCGGCTGCCATGATCTTAGTTTTTTTAATGTTGAGTTTTAGGCAAGCTTTTTCAGTCTCCTCTTTCACCCTCATCAAGAGGCTCTTTAGTTTGTCTTCACTTTCTGCCATTAGAGTGGTATCATCTGCATATCTGAGGCAGTTGATATTTCTCCTGGCAATCTTAATTCCAGCTTGTGATTCATCCAACCTGGCATTTTGCATGATGAACTCTGCATATAAGTTAAGTAAGTAGGGTGACAGTATATAACCTTGCCATACTCCTTTTCCAGTTTTGAACCAGTCAGTTTTTCCATGTAAGGTCCTAACTGTTGCTTCTTGACCCACAAACAGATTTCTTATGGCACAAGTAAGTTGATCTGGTATTCCCATCTCTTGAAGAATTTTCCAGTTTGTTGTGATCCACACAGTCAAAGGCTTTAGTGTAGTCAATGAAGCAGAAGTAGATCTTTTTCTGGAATTCCTTTGCTTTTTCTAAAATCCAGTAAATGTTGGCAATTTGATCTCTGGTTTCCTCTGCTTTTTCAAAGCCCAGATTGTAAATCTGGAAGTTCTTGGTTCATGTACTGCTGAAGCCTAGCTTGAAGTATTTTGAGCATAACCTTACTAGCATGTGAAATGAGCACAATTGAAGAAGGCCTTCTTATCTCTCCTTGTTTTTCTCTGCAATTCTGTATTCAGTTGGATATATTTTTCCCCTTTTCCCTTGTTTTTTGCTTCTCTTCTTTCCTCAGCTGTTTGTAAAGCCTCCTCAGACTACCACTTTGCTTCTTGCATTTCTTTTTCTTTGAGATGGTTTTGGTCATTGCCTCCTACACAATGTTATGAACCTCTGTCAATAGTTCTTCAGGCACTCTGTTCACTCTACCATATTTAATCTCTTGAATCTATTGGTCGCCTCCACTGGATAATCAGGGCTTCCCTGGTAGCTCAGTTGGTAAAGAATCTGCTTGCAATGCAGGAGACCCTGGGCCAGGAAGATCTGCTGGAGAAGGAATAGGCTACCCACTCCAGTATTCTTGGGCTTCTCTTGTGGCTTATTTGGTAAAGAATCCACCTGCAATGTAGGAGACCTGGGTTTGATCCCTGGGGTGGGATGATCCCCTGGAGAAGAAAAAGGCTACCCACTACATTATTCTGGCCTGGAGAATTCCTGGGATCATAAAGAATCAGACACCACTAAATGACTTTCACTTTCACTGTATAATCAATCATAAGGGATTTGATTTTGGTCATACCTGAATTGCCTAGTGGTTTTCCCTACTTTCTTCAATCTGAGCCTGAATTTTGCAATTAGGACCTCATGACCTGAGTCACAGTCAGCTCCAGGTCTTGTTTTTGCCGACTATATAGAGCTTCTGCAAGTTTGGCTGCAAAGAATATAATCGATCTGATTTTGGTATTGACCATTTGATGATGGCCATGTGTAGAGTCCTCTCTTGGTTGTTAGAAAGGGTGTTTGCTATGACCAATGTGTTCTTTTGACAAAACTCTGTTAACCTTTGTCCTGCTTCATTTTGTATTTCAAGGCCAAACTGATCTGTTTCTCCAGGTATCTCTTCACTTCCTAATTTTGCATTCCAATTCCCTATGTTGAAAACAACATTTTGTTGTTGCTGTTATCAGTTTTAGAAGGTCTTATAGGTCTTCACAGAACTGATCAACTTCAGCTTCTTCAGCATCAGTGGTTGAGGCATAGACTTGGATTACTGTGATGGTGAGTGATTTGCCTTGGAAATGAACCAAAATCATTCTGTCGTTTTTGAGATTGCACACAAGTGTTGCACTTCACACTCTTATTGACTATGAGGGTTACTCCATTTCTTCTAAGGGATTCTTGCCCAGAGCAATAGATATAATGATCATCTGAATTAAACTGTCCCTTCCCTATCCATTTGGGTTCACTGATTTCTGAAATATTGATGTTCACTCTTGCCATCTCCTGCTTGACCACATTCAATTTAGCTTGATTCATGGACCTAACGTTCCAAGTTCCTATGCAATACTGTTCTTTACAGCATTGGACTTTACTTTCACTACCAGACACATCCACAACTGAGCGTCATTTCCACATTGGCCCAGCCGCTTCATTCTTTCTGGGACAATTTCTTTTGTAATTGCTCTCTGCTCTTCTCCAGCAGCATATTTGACACCTTCCAGCCTGGTGTCCATCTACCAGTGTCACATCTTTGTTTTTTCATACTGTTCATGGAGTTCTAGTGGCAAGAATACTGGAGTGCTTATATCTATGACTACTTCTTCTCAACAGTATTTGAAAAAAATATATGTTTTGCAACTTTCATTCTGTTTAAAAAGTTTAAGTTTCTTGATTCTTTCTTAGGCCATTCCTGCTGAAATCCTTTATCTCATCTCCATCATGTCCTTTGTTCCTTTATAGTATATAAACCTAATGGTAAGAGAACTGATGTCAGAATATGAGTTGAATTGAAACTCTTACAAGTCTTTGCTAACCCCCTGAAGAATTTTATTTTTAAGCACTATTGCTAAGTATGTATATATTTATTTTAGTTTATTTTATAATATGTATTCTCTCTATATATTCTACTATATATATAATGGAATATATTTTATTCTAATATATTCATCATATTCTATTCTGATTTTTTCAGTGATCCATTGAAAAGACAATTCTGGATTTTATTGACAAATACAAAGAGAAAGCACAAAAACAACAACAAAAAGATTGTTCTATTTGTATCACAGTCTGCCCCATGACTCAAGGTCAGGTTTGAAGCCAACAAAAGAAAAGAAAAATAAGCCAAGGACTGAATTCATATTTGGACCGTTGCATTCTGGGTGTGTCATGGGGCTCCACAACCTTTTAGGTTAGATTACTTACTCTGTCCTCATTTCCCCATACTCCATGTGTTTTTCAGGAAGAACTTCCAGTGGAAAAGGCTCTGGTCCATACCAGCTGCAAAAATTTGTTTATAGTGATCAATTCAAATGAAAAATAGTGATTGAAAAACTATCATACAATAGAATCTGTGCTAAGTGGCAGGACACAAAACAAGAAAATATATTGGGTCCATCTTTCAAAGGGTCAAGCTGCATTGAAGAGCGAGGAAAACAGAAGAGGGGGTGAAAGAAAGGAAGAGAGGGAGAAGGGAGAGAAGAGGTCTTTTCGTGAACTGACCTATAAGCTAAATTTCCTATTTGATTTTGAAAGAATAGAGGAGCATCCAGTTTGCCATTTCTTATTTCTTTAATTTTAAAATTAAAGTTTTTCTTTTGTTTTTACTTCTAAAGATGTGACTTTAAAAATAGTGATGATACTTGCTGAATTTACAATATATTGCACAGTTTTTACCAAGCCTCCATAGTTTCATATACAGTATTAAAAAAGCCAGAACTCTTCTGGATTCACAAGCCCTTGCAACTTAAAGGAAAGAGAAAGGGAGTCAGGGAGAGTAAGGGAGAGAGAAGAGAAAAAGGGAGTCTTCTTCATACAGGAAGTGAGAGTTATTTTGGGAAAGGATGGGTTAGAGAAAAGTTCTGCCAATGGCTTCCCAGGCCTAGCAGACAACATATAATCAAGATATACATTACATTCTTTATTTTGCAGTTAAAAAGCAGTTAGAAAAGAAGTGCGTTGCTCCAGTTCATATGACTAGAAAGTTCACACCTGAGATTTGAACCACGTGGGCCTGATTTCTAAGCTAGTCCTATTTCTACTCTTTTTTGATAGCAGTTTCTTGGACTTTCCTTGTTTTTGATGACCTTGACAGTTTGGAGACTGTTACTCTGATATTCTATAGAATGTCTCTTAACTGGTATTTTTCTGACACTTTTCTCTTGTTTAGACTTGGGTCGTATGTAATTTATTTTTAGTAGTGAATTCTTTATAAGTGTGCTGTATACAACCCAAATGTTTGGGATTATTTTAGGCATACATTTTTATCATTAATCTTTAATTTAATGTCATATGTAAAGAAAGAATGCTATTATTAATTTTTAAGGTTTGTGAAAAACTATGGTGTTTATAGTAGTGAGAGAGTCAATTCCTAGGTAGGCTAATAAGAAGTCTAAATTCCATACATATGTGTTAGTATACTGTAGTGTTCTTTATCTTTCTGGCTTACTTCACTCTGTATAATGGGCTCCAGTTTCATCCATCTCATTAGAACTGATTCAAATGAATTCTTTTTAATGGCTGAGTAATATTCCATGATGTATCCATGGCTGATTCATGTCAGTGTATGACAAAAACCACTACAATATTGTAAAGTAATTAGCCTCCAACTAATAAAAATAAATGGGAAAAAAAAAAGAAGTCTAGGGCTCTCAAGGAGGAGATAGGTATCTGGAGTTCTCAAGGGAAAGAAAAGGACAAACTTTTTTTTTCTTTAAGCCCAGAGCTGATGATTGCCGGATAAACAACTAGTCTTGCTCAGGATATGCTTTTCCCTTAAATTCTGTGCCAGTGACAGCAGTGCATCCTGCCTGAGCACGTTTCTCCTTTTTGAGACCCTTCAGGCTGATCTCGTCACCTTAAAATGTGTGTTATGGGAGTGGGTCTGGTAAGGTCTTTCTACTATTAGTTCTGATCCCATTATCTTAAAATGTACATTGTTGGAGTGAGCCTGGTAAGAGTTTACAACCTTGATACATTCTTTTGATCTACCTTAATAACCATTTTAAAAAGTATATAACTCCCTTGATAAGACTAGCTAGGGGGGCACTCTCCATCCCCCTTCTGAAGTATACATCAGAAGCTTCCTCTGTCCTTTCTCACTTTAATAAAACTCTGCTACACAAAAGTTCTTGAGTGATCAAACCTGGTCCCTGGTTCCTGGTCCCGAAGCTAAATCTTCTTCAGAGATCACAAATCCAACACCGTTCACCATAAGCTATCAGCAGCATTTTTTAATTTTAATTTTTTAAATTGCAAGTTAGTTTACAATGCTGTGTTAATGTCAGGCGTACAGCAGAGTGATTCAGTTATACACATACTTATATATATATATTATTTTTCAGATTCTTTCCCTTTTTAAGTTATTGCACGATATTAAATATAGTTCCCTGTGCCATACAGTAGGTCCTTGCTGTTTATTTTATATATAGTAGTGTGTATCTGTTAATCCCAAATTCTTAATTCATCGCCCTTCCACCTTTCTCCTTGAGTAACCATAAGTTTATTTTCTATTTCTGTAAGTCTATTTCTACTTTGTAAATAAGTTTATTTGTATCAACTTTTAGATTCCACATATAAATTCTATTATATAATATTTGTCTTTCTCTGACTTACTTCACTTAGTATAATACTCCTTGCGTCCCATTCATGTTGCTGCAAATGGCATTATTTCAATCTTTTTTGTGGCTGAGAAATGTTCCATTGTATGCATTCCATTGTATGTAGAAATGGTGCCATTTTTAAAGCACCAAATTTTTAGAGCTTGGTGAATATACCATGAGCATGTGTATTAAGTCAAAAGAATGTGTATTCCACAGTTTTGGGGATTTTCTGTGACATAATTATCAGTTAGGGCCAAATTAATGTTGTTCATCTTATCTCTGTCTTTTCTGATTTTTTTTGTCCAGTTGTTCTATCAGTTGTTGAAAAAAGGGTAATGAAATCTCCAAGTATGATTGCAATATTGTCTATTCTCCTTTCTTTCTGTCAGTGTTGAAGCTTTGTTATTAAATACAAATGGTTTCTGATGAACTGGGATCAACATCATTATGTGATATCTCTACTGTAATCTGGTAAAATTCTTTGCCTTAAAATGTATCTTATCTAATATAGTCACTCTTGCCTTCTTATGTTTACTACTTGCGTGATAGATTTATTTCCATTTACTTTATTTACTCATATCTGTGTCTTTCTATGTAAAGCGATAGAGCAGACAGTTTATAGTTGGGCTTGGCAGTTTGATGCCTTGTGGCAACCCTGGCCTATTAGTTTGAAGAATGTTTTGAAGTTTTTGTATGACAGGATTGTGGACCACAACTTTTAATGTCAAAATCCATTTTCTAGGTTCTTTTTGGTCTTCAGATTAAAGGTTCCATAGCCCAATAGAGTGAATCAAAGGGTGACACACAGAGGGGTGAAGTTTACATTCTGAGAAGCTGTCAGGCTCACTTAGAATTCAGTAACATTATAGTTACAGTTCATCAACCAATAATGTGTGGAGCAGTTGTATTATCATACAGAAACTTCCTGGATTATTTACATCTTCCTTATACAACCTTGAACAAGTTGCTTGACTTCTCTATTATTTTTATTTTCTATAAATTGTCCATTTAAAAAAAATTCTTGAATTCTTAGCTTATAAAGCATTACACTAGGAGACCCATCACCATCACATGATCAGAATTTCTCCTATGTTCCCTTTGCATATTTTCTACCATGACGCTAATCATAGCTTGTTATTTTTATTTATTCATGTGTTGAACTTTTTCAATGTCTTACTCTTCTATATCTGAGAACATGGTTAATGAATATTTTCACCTACCATACTCTGACATTATAATTGTTATCATTTGCTGCATATTCCAAATGTGCCAGAAATTTCTCTAAATATTTCTGTGCAATTTTCACAGCAACCCTTTGAATCAGATATAATTACTTTTATGCTTATTTTATGGGTGAGAAAAACAACATAAGATCCAAAATGTTCAGTAACTTGCCTCAAGATAAAAACTAGAAAAGTACAGAACTTGGCTCGATACTATTTTCTTTATTTCTATATTGATTCATAAAAACAAGGTGAGTTCTCAGAGAGTATTTTTAAAAGAAGAAATGAAACCTTAACGGCTAACAATTTGAGTTTTGTGGTAAATAGTATACACAAAATCATCCAGTTTGATTCTCTCAATAATGTTACAGCATAGAAGCTGTTGAAATACTCTTATCTGATGACAAGAGGTTAAACAACAACATAAGTCATGCAGGAATTTGTTTAAAAGTTAGAACTTAAGTGCATGTCTCCACCATTAATTTTACAGTTTCTTAGAGAATAAAATAAAGGTGGATTGTCAAGTTTCTTGTAAAGCTCAGAATAATTTTGGGAGAGAATTCGAATAGTATACTGTCATGGACAGTCTATGGTGGGCATGAAACATCACTGCAACTCTTCATATCTCCTAACATCACATTTTTTACAATGAGAACTTCTAACTCCTCCTACTAAGAGTGGAAGTCTATTTAACCAGCACTCTATTCTGCTCTTGCTTTTATGACTTGTTTGGCCAGTGTGACAATAAACAATGTGACACTACTAAAGGCTGAAAAATCAGTTAATTTATTGGGACTTTTCTGCTTGGTGCTTTAGGGAATACTGCAAGCATCATGATGTGAATAAGTCTGGGCAGGGCTGAGGGTTAATGGGAGACACGTGGCCTGTCACCCCACGGACACTGATTCAACCAGCAGACTTGTGAGTAATGGCACCCCAACCTCCTGGTTCCAGCTGACCTGCTGAGTGGGCCCAAACTAGAATGGGCCTGGCCAAAGCACAGAATTATCAGAAATAATAAACATTATTGCTTAAGACGCAGTGCTCTGGGTTGATTGCTACATAGTGTGAATTAACTGACACAATTCCTACCTATAATCTTCTATTTCCATCACCAGATATATGTTCCATGTTGTGGTCATGGTGAAAGAATGGATGGTGTAGTGAAGATAAGGTAAACCAATGGGATCAAGGTGCCCCATGCTATGTAACAAATAACCTAATTTACTTGTATTTAGAGGGAAATATGAAATCTATTGTGGCCAAACATATGCTAGCCTTGCTTGCAAATAATCATGTTGTAGATGGGGACTTCCCTATAGCTCAGATGATAAAGAATCTGCCTGCAATGAAGGAGACCTGGGTTCGATCCCTGGGTCAGGAAGATCCCCTGGAGAAGGAAATGGCAGTCCACTCCAGTATTCTTGCCTGGAGAATCCCATGGACAGAGGAACCTCGTGGGTTCCTCTACAGCCCATGGGGTCACAAAGAGTCAGACACGACTAAGTGACTAACACAACACAACGCTGTAGATGAACTATTTTGGGGTGATTGTATTTTATTGGAAAGAATATCATATAGGATCTTTATTATTGTTATTATCCAAACATACTAGCTGGCTTGTTTTTTAAGACATCTTGGAAAAGACATGACTTAATTTTCATGCTAAATTTGTTCTCCAGTGTTGGTCTCATTTGAGGAATAGATGTTAAGAATCACTTCTGCAATGTCTCCTCCAGATCATTTTGTCTAGTCCTCTTTTAAACATGAAACTTCTCATATAAATGCAAACATTTGTTGCTACCTAAAACTGAAGATAGAATCTATTTGATAAATGGTAAACACTGCCAGGATGATGGTGGTGAGCTCACAAATCCAAACATACAGTTGACTATCATCAATCAGAGATAAACTGGATATTTTTACCATAAAGTCAACAGAAGTCCACTTAAACTATACAATACATAATGAGTTATAGAGTTTATACTTGTCATTTATGGGACACTCATTCAAACCCAAATGCCAGGCTCTTTTCTCCTTGGGCAACTCATTCTAGTCTTTTATCTTTGGTCAAATAGCATATGCCATGGGCATGGAACGAACACAGGGTTCCTGAATCTGAAGAATTCTGCTTGATTCTCAGTACTATAATTTACAAGTCATGTTTTGTAGCATAATTAGACTACTTAATATCTTTGTAAATTAATTTTCTTACCTCTAAAATAGCTAATATTTATTCAATATATTCTACATGCAAGGCACTGGGCCGTGTATTTTATGTGAGATATCTCATTAATTCTCACAGAAACACCATAAAGTAGATGCTTCATTATTTTCATTTTGTCCTGAACTTAGTCACTCAGTAGTGTCTGACTCTTGCAACCGCATGAACTGTCAGGATGCCCATCAGGATCCTCTGTCCTGGGATTTTCCAGGCAAGAATACTTGAGTGGGTTGCCTTTCTTCCTCCAGGGGATGGATCTTTCTGACCCAGGGATAGAACCCGTGTGTACTGTGTCTCCTGCATTGCAGGCAGACTCTTTACCTGATGAGCTATCAGGGACCTAAAAGGAAATTGAGATTTGGAGAGTATCTTGTCTAAAGTGATAAATCTGTGATTGGTAGAACCAGAATTTTAGACCGTTCTGATTCCAGAGCCCCAAACTGTTAACTTGGGAGAACTCTCATGGTTCATCTCTCTCCATCTACTTCCATTTCAGTTCTCTTGGGAATGCATATGCAAGAGTTTATGTCCTTGAGAGTATTATACATATTAATATTCATTGAAGAAATAATAATCAGCTACTATCTAAGTAACAATTGCCAGACTTGATTTCAACCAACCCAGTGTATAGATACAGTTATTTCAAGGAATGTGTGTTAAAAGCCAGAATTGTCCTCCATGACATCAATGTCAAAAAGTTAGCAGTGTATCAAAAATATTTTCATTGCCTTTAGTAACTCTGTCCATCATCTGTGAACACACATAAATATTTTTGAATTAGTATGTGTATCTTTATTCCCTACCTCTAGGGTAACTAGTTCCATATGTTTATTCTTAACTCAGTTGTCCTTTTGTTTGTGGCTTAAAACTTTCTCAAATTTCAAAGAATGTTTCTAGTATTTTGATTTATGAATGAGTTTATATTCAATTTATTTAAATCCTTCATGATTGCATGGACTTCTAAATTATATCTTTCTAAGTCTTTGTTTTCCCATCTTCCCAATTTTAAAGAGTCATAATATTTTTGAAACTCTTTTCAGAAACATTAGGTGTTGTCTATGTAATGCCAAACAGCTGGCGGAAAATGGAATAAAGAAAGGAAACATCGGGATGTACTCACATGTCCAGCTGTTTGGCATTAGGTAACTGAGTTTCTAGTTCTCATCCAGATATTCAGAGGCAGAGAATATGTGGTCGTATCTTCCTGTTTCTAAAGGTTACTGAGCAGTGCAGGAGGGTAATAAGGTTTAGAAACGATAAATCAGGATGTCACAGTGTCAACACATCCAAAGAGGTGATTGGATTCAGTTTCTGTTCTCTGGCTTTGAAACAATAAGATGATTTTCCTCTAGCGACTTGCAATGGCAGAGAATTGAAAATGACTTTCCAAAAAGGAAGCCTCCAAGAGTGTTTAGTAACCAGACGGGGGCTTTGTTGCTGTTGTGGTTGATTTTAAAGTTAGGACATCCTGTGGTTTGCTAGGCATTAGAGAAAGTGGCCAGGAAGAAGTATTAAGGAAGTGTTCTTGAAAACTCTTTTTCTCTAATAGGGCCATAATTGTCTAACTTGTATATAGTCACACTACTTTTGTCGTGTACTGCACAAGACATCTTACAAGATAAATTAGCTACAATATTTGGATAATGGAAGAAAAGGCCATTATAATATTACATACAATGAGCAAAGTACTGCAGTTTCTAATTAAGTGCTCAAGTCTGTTGTACAATGAACTATTTGTTGAACTTTTAAAATATAATTTGGAATCTTTGAATAAATGACTTACGGCCATGCAATAAAAAGAGACATTTATGCTGGAACACATGGATTGCATTATCTTTTCTGGGACTTGCTCGCTCTTCTACTGATGGGGCCTGACTACCTGGTATATAGCAAGGAACCAGGTGGCTTGGTAGGAAGGACCGTGCTCTGTCTTAGGTGGCAGTAAGCCAAAGGCCAGTCTGGAAAGAGTCCTTAACTCAGATTAGCTGTTGTCTGGGTGGGGAGTAGGGGGTTGGGGGTTGGGGGTTGGGAGCTGGGGAGAGTCTTCAGCTTTGGAAATGTTAGTGACATCAAGGACAAAGAAGCTGCAGTAGGGCCCAGGAAACTATGTAACATTTTAAGGAGTCCTTGTCTCATGCTGTGCATCAACCCACTTCCTGAAATTTACCTTCAAGGAGAAATTGAAAACTTTCCCTGTATATATGGATGTATAAACTGAAGGAAAAGAGAGTGCATGCCAGCATGTTTATGCATATATTTCAATCTCTTTAACAGTCTTAAGTAATTTGACGTTCCCGTTAGCTCGGATGTCATGGCCAGAAACAGTCTCTCAGTTCTCAGGGAAAGAAGATTTTTAAAAAGCCCTAAAGAGCCACAAAGCAGGCTCAAGAGGCTTCTTGGACATCAAACCTCTCTTACAAAACATTTTTGATGAGTCAAGTATAAACAAATCAGATTCACAGAGGCCAAATTTTTCTTGACAAACATGAACTTAATAATGGGACTGGGGTTGGGAGGAAGAAAGAAGAGGTTGGGGAGTGGTCTTGAGAAACATGCTGAGTTTCACTGATTACAAATGATTGTAGAAAGAGTTCTCTTTCTTTCTTTCCCTTTACAAAAATTTGCTGATATACAAGCCCAACTAGAGCTGGATTCACTCAGCACTGCTATTGCTCCATAACTGAATCTGGTGATGATATTTGGTTCAGTTACTATTTAGTATTCATTGTATTTGTCCAAAGTGACTTTAATATATACCCCCCCACCAAGTCACAGTTCTGCATAGTAATTGATACTACAAGTATCTTTGGATGCCTTTTTCTTTTCAGAAATGAAACACTTTTTGCTTAGTAAATTTGAATATAATCGCATCTAGAATTCAGGAAGTACAAGTAATGACACCAGAAAAGGCTTCCTGTATAAAAGATGCTTAAAGTGAGTTTAAAGTATATGAAGCATTTAGCCATTCATGGAAATATGATCATTTCAATAAGGTTAAAAAAATACTTCAATGTATAATAAAACTGGATAACATATTAAGGAAACTGAAAATTGTCTAAATTCCTAGAATGTCCAATTTGAGAGGAAATAGAAGTTGATGAGATTGAGAAGAAAAGAAGGGCCATATATTGAGGGTGTGATTAAACTTAGAAAGATTTTAGTGAGAAAGAGGAGTGATTTTATTAAACACTAAGTTGGCTGCAATGTGGAATATGGATTAGATGGAGCTAAAGCTATAAGCAGGATAAAAGACTATAAAAGATTTTTGTGATGTAGGTATTCCAGAAAAGAGTTCAGATAGGATGACAAGATGGGGGAATTAAATAAGAGAATCCTTTTCTCCAGTTATAATACTTAGAGCTAACAAATATGGTGAATAGTATAGAACTTTCCCATAACTTTCCCAAAGCTGGTTTAAAACTCAACATTTAAAAAAGACTAAGATCAACTAAGATCATGGCATTTGGTCCCATAACTTCATGGCAAATAGAAGGGGAAAAAGTGGAAACAGTGACAGATTTTATTTTCCTGGGCTCCAAAATCACTGCAAACAATGACTGCAGCCACGATATGAAAAGATGTTTGGTCCTTGGAAGGAAAGCTATGACAAACCTAGACAGTGTATTAAAAAGGAGAGATATCACTTTGCTGACAAAGATTCATCTAGTCAAAGCTATGGTTTTTTCAGTAGTTATGTACAGATGTGAGAGTTGGACTATAAAGAAAACTGAGCGCTGAAGAATTGATGCTTTTGAACTGTGGTGTTGGAGAAGACTCTTGAGAGTCACTTGGACTGCAAGGAGATCCAATCAGTCTGTCCTAAAGGAAATCAGTCCTGAATATCCATTGGAAGGACTGATGTTGAAGCTGAAACTCCAATACTTTGGCCACCTGATGTGAAGAACTGACTCATTGGAAAAGATCCTGATGCTGGGAAAGATTGAGGGCGGGAGGAGAAGGGGATGACAGAGGATGAGGTTGGTTAGGTAGCATCACTGACTCAATGGACATGAATTTGAGCAAACTCTGGGAGATAGTGAAGGACAGGGAAACCTGGCATGCTGCAGTCCATGGGGTCACCAAGAGTCAGACAAGACAGTGATTGAATAGTTCCCATAACTGGAACACAGAGTTTGGGTCTGAGATGTAGATTCAAATTCTACCATTTGCTTGCACAGTGGTGTAACCTTAGGTAACTCACTTAGCTTCCCATGGTTTCCCCATACTGTCAAGTGGAGATAAAATATATCTAACTCATCGTATTGTTATGTGAAAATTAAGTTAATATATAAAACACTTAAAGGAATGTCTGGCAAAGAGTAGAAATTATTAGTGCTACACACAAGTATTGTCTCAAGTTCTTCATGTTTAGCTTGTAAGTCTTAAAAATAACCTCATGGTAAGGGCACGAGCATCCTTATTTTTCAGATGATGATACCACAGCTTGGACAGTTTGCTTAACTTTTCCAGTTAGTGGTTAGTAAAAAGCTAGTACAAACCTAGAGCCATATGCTCTCAGCATTTTGTTATGACCTTGGTGGGAGTTCAGGCTGCCTCGTCTCTAAATAGAGAGAAACTTGGGAACAATATCGAGTGTAAGACACATATTGCCTACTTGTGTCAAAGACGGCATTAGCACTACTCTTCAGGGAGATGGCTTAGAATAATAGAACATATAGAAGTTAAAACTTAGGACACCTGATTTAAACACTGACTCCTCAATTTATGATTATTACTTTGAGCAATGTCTTCATCTGGGTGTGGTTGAAGACGGAAAACAACCAAGTTGGACAAATCTCTTTGTAAATGATAATGTGCCAGATGAACATTAGTCATTGATTGTCCCCTTAAAATGAGTGAAATAATTGTTAACCATGACACTACTCCCTTTGTGTCAACCACCAAAGTAAGTCATAAGTGAAAACCATTCCTCTCTAAGATCATTAATTCTACAAATTCATAAAGAATATCTTCCATCAGTTTGTATTGTACAAAAATTTGAAAAGGTAATTTAATGTTGAATCTTACCCACTTCCAGCCATTACAGCTTTACTATGACTCAAACATTTTTCTAAATCATTTATGGCATAAATTAAAGCTCCTTTAAGACAGGAGAGGAAAGCAGTTAGACCATGAGAGAGCAGCTCCAAATTTTCTAAAATAAGATTTTTGTTTCTTGGGAAACATATTAACATATGAGCGTATTTCCAAGAGCCCATGAGAATTTTTCACTTGGGAACTTCATATTAATGGCAATCTAAAATATGTACATGATCATGTGTTTTGACCACCTGATGGCAACCTCACAACTAATAATTGGCCCTGTATTCAAATACCTTAATAGTGTTTTTGTTTTTGAGTTTGTTATACCCCCATATGGGTTTCCCAGGTGGCACTAGTGGTAAAGAACCCAGTTGTCAAATGTAGAAGATATAAGGGATGCGGGTTTGATCCCTGGGTCGGGAAGATCCCCTGGAGGAGGGCACTGCAACCCACTCCAGTATTCTTGCCTGGAGAAACCCAAGGACAGAGGAACCTGGTGAGCTATAGTCCATAGGGTCACAAAGAGTCGGACATGACAGAAGCGACTTAGCACGCATGCAGGCATACCCCAGTGTTCTACTTTATCCTGGGATAAAGTGAAAAAAAAATTAAAATAGAGGCAGAATTACTATGTAAATGATGAATTTACGCCAAGTGAGGGCCAAATGACATCATGTTATGATATTTCAGTAGTTGGAACAGAGAAGAGAGGTGGAAAAAATGACTGATCTCACAGTGCACAGATGTATGGGTATGATGACCACAAAAGAACTTGAACCCTAAGAATGAGTACCATGTTCCTTTGTGTGTGGTTTTTAGTTTCAAGTAAACGGCAACATTCATCACATTAAATAAATGTTACTAAATTGAATTTTACTGGGTTGCATCTTTTGCCTGCATCTAATTAGTAAATGTGTTTGAATTTTATAGCTTAAATGATTTATAGGCATACAAAGTTAAATCTAGGTTTAGATTTGTGCACATTTTAGCAACATTATAATCACAGTCCTTTACATGAGCATCAATATTAAACAGAACTTTGGTTTCTCTTAAAAGAAGGCTGCCCATTACTCAACTTTGAGAAACAGTAAAATAATGGCAAAGGACACAGACTTTGGAATCATAAGTGAGTTCAAGATCCAATTCTTTTCTTCCCTGGCTGTGTTATCCTGGGTGAATTGTTTGACTTTTCTAAGCATTAGCTTCTTTTCTAGAAGGTATTCATTACAATAATCACAAACACTTAGTTCTTCCTCTGTGCCAGAAATGTTTAAATTCCTGAACCTAATTAACTCTTGCTGTTAAAACAATCCTGTGAAAAAGATGAAGAAACTGAAGCATAGAAAAACTAAACAAGTTGTACAAAATCATGCAGTTATTAGAACATGAGTCCAGATAATCTGACTCTCGAGTTCAATTTGTTGCACTGCCTTTCACACATCCACTATGGTTTCTTAAGTATATTTACACTATAATATAGATGTTCACTTGCAGCTTTCCAGGACTAATTTCTGAGCTCTTCCCTGACACAAGTTCCATGATTGCCCGTCTGCAAACTGGTAAAAACACATTTGGGGAAAAGCTGGGAGCGGTTCCAAAGAAAATTCCTACTGGTGTCAGAATGAAGGCTAATTTTTACTGGATGTTTACTAAACATTAGGAACTATACTCAGCAATTTTACATCATTATCTCATTCAAACATTAAACAACACTGCTAAAAAATCATTTCATTTACAAAGAAAGCTTTTCTAAGCAGTAATATTCCAGTGTATGTATATGCCACTTTTTCTTTATCTGTTGATCCATAGATGGTCACTGAGGTTGCTTCCAATTCTTGGTTATTGTGAATCACGCTGCAATGGACATGGGGTGCAGATACCTCTTTAAGATCCTGATTTCAATTCTTTTAAATATATAGCTAGAAGTGGGACTGCTAGATCATATGCTGCCATTTGTGAAAACAGAGATGAACTTGGAGGAACTATTGCTAAGTGAAATAAGCCAAATACAGAAGAAAACATAGTGCATGATACTATTTTTAAGAATGGTCTAAGCTAGTCAATCTCATAAAAACATACCAGACTGATGGTTGCTAAAGGTTGGAAAGAATAAGAAATGTGAAGATGTTGGCCAAAGGTTTCAAAATTTCAGTTATACATGACAAATAAATTCTGTAGATGCCAAGAACAGCATGGTGATGACTGTTACCAATACCATGTTGTATACTTGAAATTAGCTAAGCAGATCAAAATAGTACTAGAAAGTCTCTGAAAATTAGATTGTCATTGGGACCACAGCTCACAGAAAGAGGCAGGACCTATGTGCTAAATCTAAACCTAAACAGAGTGGTTGACCTTTAAAATTTTCAGCAAATCTCAGTCTCCTAATGCAATAGCCTAAATGTCTAGGAAATCATCCTTCATACCAAGAACCAAGAAAATCACCTCTCGAATAAGAAGACATGGTCAAATAACACCAACACTGAGATAAATCAGATGCTAAAATTGTCAGGTAAAGATTTTAAAACAACCACCATGAAATGATTCAACAAGCCATTATGAATTCTCTTAAATGAGAAAGTAATAAGATCTCAGCTAGAGCTAATTGAGTTCAGTAAGGTCAGGACAAAGATCAGTACACAAAAATCATATTTTTGTATAATAAAATGAACACGTGAAGCTGAAAATAAAAACGTAATACCATTTACAAATTGCTCTAAAGAAAACAAAATACTTAGGTACAAATCTAAAAAAGTTTGTATTAATATCCTGAAAGTAGCAAGATATTTTTAATTGAAAAAGCATTCAAACAATACTGATAAACAGCTCACCTCCACTACACTAGCCAGTGGGATAATACAAAGTCCAGGTTTGGAATACTTCCTGAGAGCTTAGAAAGTAACTGAGAAAGAAAAACAAGCACAAATAAGAGGCTCTGCTATAGAATGGAAGTGGCATGGAATCGTACAAAAGCTTGGGATTAAGAAGGTGGAAAACACATGTTTCCAGCCAAGATCTTCTACAACTAAAGCAGTACTGGGAGGGAATTTAGATTGGTATGTAGATTTAGCAAATTCTTAAAATCTGCAAACCTCATTTCTCTCATCTATGGAATGGAGCTAATAATAGCTACACCCTAATTCAGTAAAGATTATATGAAATAACCTGTTCGGGCTATACTCAAGCACGACCTCTGGTTCAACCCCCCTCCAGGTATCATCACATGTAATGTTTGCCTTATATCTCAGTATTAGATGTGATCCTCATTCTCACATTACAGATAAAAGGAACTTCAGGGTGTTGTCTTTCCCAAGGTGTCACAGGTATTAAATAACAAAAGTGGGTTCCAGTTCATATCTCTGTGAACCCAGAGCCCAAATTCTTAGCTGCTACAAGCTATTACGTGGCAATTCTCTTTTTCTCCCATTACCTCACTTTTTTTCATGAACCACTATGTGAGGACTTCCCTGGTGGCTCAGACGGTAAAGCGTCTGCCTGCAATGCGGGAGACACAGGTTCGATCCCTGGGTCGGGAAGGTACCCTGGAGAAGGAAGTGGCAACCCACTCCAGCACTCTTGCCTGGAGAATCCCATAGATGGAGGAGTCTGGTGGGCTACAGTCCATGGGGTCGCAAAGAGTCGGACACGACTGAGCGACTTCACTTCACTTCATGTTGAGGGCTGGAATGGGATGATAAGCACAGAGAACAAATTATTAGGCTAAGCTCTCATCTTTAAAAACATGTTCCTTTTTTAAAAGAGACATATTAAGTGGTATACCCCACTCTTTGCTTCTATCCCCCCCCCATCTTCATTAGATTTTAATTCCTAAATCACTCCCATATACAATTTGTTTAATTCATGTAGTACTTAATGCCCTGTATGTGAGGTGGCATTTTTATCTTCCTATTTGGCCAAATGAGCTAAACTTTTCTCTGCTACATTCACCTTTTCATTCCCGTTGCACCAAACATACTTGTGGATAAAGTAAAATGAAATCTTATCCTTACCCCTCCAATTTCCACTTCCCCAGACCAGTAGACCAGAATTGAAGGGGGAAACACCTGAGGGAAAAACCCTTGGGGAAATACCACCAGAGAGAACCAACGCTCACAGAAGAAAATTCATTTCAAGTCCTGGATTTCAAGACTTCACCTACAAAAATGTATCTTGAGCTTGGCTTCCATTTATAAACTATAAAACCTGTATATTTTAGACATATCTACAAAACACTAAAGATTTTAATTAGTAAGGATTGTAGAATGCTCTCTGAGAACAACTGGACAATTTTTACATTATAGGTAATAATTGTTTATCAGCGTCACCAACAGGCCTTGTGACATGACCTGTGAAAACAGTGACATTTATCCTTGAATGGTCTAGTGGCTAACACATGAAAGATAGTAAATATGTATTCACCGACTGACTGAATATGTGAATGATTATTACAAGTGTATAACTCAGCTAACTAAAGGATTACTCTCCTGGTTAATCTTGGGTGTCAACTTTGTCCACAGAGCACACAGATATCTGGTTAAATATTATTTCTGGGTGTGTCTGTGAGAGTGCTTCTGGATGAGATTACCATTAGAATCAGTAGACTGAGTAAAGCAGATTGCCCTCCCAAATATAGGTAGGCCTTATCCAATCCATTGACGGCCTGAGTAGAATAAAAGGTTGAGTAAGAAAGAATTCTCTTCCTGAACACCTTCAAGCCTGGGGCATAGTTTTTCTCCTGCCTATGGATTCAGACTCAGACTGAAATTTATACCATTGGCTCCCCTGGTTCTCAGACCCTCGGACTGGAACTACATACTGACTGTCTCAGCCTTCATAATCACATGAGCCAACTCCTTGTAATAAATCTCTCTCTGTGTCTCAAGTTTGCCTTGTCTCTACTCCATACCACTCAGTCTCACAATATAGAAAGCCAGATTTTCCACTGCATCTCTTGCTCTTAGACCAGGAGTTGACATCCTCTTCTCTGTGCTTGTGGAAAGGTTTGAGGTTTCTCTGGCTCCAAATAGCTAATCCAAGGAAACATCTCCCATTGCTCACTGGGATATTTATCCAAAAGAAAATTGAAGGCTGCTGTGGCTGAGCAATTGGAAACACTTTCCAGTTAACATGTCACAGTTCTGCATCAGTCCTTCTCCTTTCTACAATTGTAAGCATTCACCGAATATATATGGACTTCCCTGGTGGCTCAGTGGTAAAGCATACACCTATCAATGTAGGACATGCAGGTTCATTCCCTGGGTCAGAAAGATCCCCTGGAGAAGAAAATGGCGATCCACTCCAGTGTTCTTGCCTGGGAAATCCCGTGGACAGAGGAGCCTGGTGGGCTACAGTCCGCAGGGTTGCAAAGAGTCAGACACAACTTAGTGACTGAACAGCAGCAGCATATATTTATAAATGTGTTGAGTGCTCCCTATGTGGTGATCACTGTGTCACGTGCTCCCCAAACATTATCCCATTTATTCTTAACAACAGTCCTGTGAAACTGGCACTGATAGCACCCTCTTCCAACAACACAAGAGAAGACTCTACACATGGCCATCACAAGATGGTCAACACCGAAATCAGATTGATTATATTCTTTGCAGCCAAAGATGGAGAAGCTCTATACAGTCAGCAAAAACAAGAACAGGAGCTGATTATGGCTCAGATCATGAACCTCCTTATTGCCAAATTCAGACTGAAATTGAAGAAAGTGGGGAAAACCACTAGACCATATAGGTATGATCTAAATCAAACCCCTTATGATTATACAGTGGAAGTGAGAAATAGATTTAAGGGACTAGATCTGATAGACAGAGTGCCTGATGAACTATGGATGGAGGTTTGTGACATTATACAAGAGACAGGGATTAAGACCATCCCCAAGAAAAAGAAAGGCAAAAAAGCAAAATGGCTGTTTGAGGAGGCCTTACAAATAGCTGTGAAAAGAAGAGAAGCAAAAAGCAAAGGAGAAAAGGAAAGATATACCTATTTAAACATAGAGTTCCAAAGAATAGCAAGGAGAGATAAAAAAGCCTTCCTCAGTGATTAGTGCAAACAAATAGAGGAAAACAACAGAATGGGAAAGACTAGAGATCTCTTCAAGAAAATTAGAGATACCAAGGGAATATTTAATGCAAAGATGGGCACAATAAAGGACAGAAATGGAATGGACTTAACAGAAGCAGAAGATATTAAGAAGAGGTGGCAAGAATACACAGAAGAACTGTACAAAAAAGATCTTCACAACCCAGATAATCATGATGGTGTGATTCCTCACCTAGAGCCAGACATCCTGGAATGTGAAGTCAAGTGGGCCTTAGGAAACATCACTACAAACAAAGTTAGTGGAGGTGATAGAATTTCAGTTGAACTATTTCAAATCCTGAAAGATGATGCTGTGAAAGTGCTGCACTCAATATGCCAGCAAATTGGGAAAACTCAGCAGCAGCCACAGGACTGGAAAAGGTCAGTTTTCATTCCAATCCCTAAGAAAGGCAATGCCAAAGAATGCTCGAACTACTGCACAATTGCACTCATCTCACACACTAGTAAAGTAATTCTCAAAATTCTCCAAGCCAGGCTTTAATAGTACATGTACTGTGAACTTCCAGATGTTCAAGCTCATTTTAGAAAAGGCAGAGGAACCAGAGATCAAGTGACCAACATCCATTGGATCATCGCAAAAGCAAGAGAGTTCCAGAAAAACATCTATTTCTCCTTATTTGACTATGCCAAAGTCTTTGACTGTATAGATCACAACAAACTCTGGAAAATTCTGAAAGAGATGGAAATATCAGACTACCTGACCTGCCTCTTGAGAAATCTGTATGCAGTTCAAGAAGCAACAGTTAGAACTGGACATGGAACAACAGACTGGTTCCAAATAGGAAAAGGAGTATGTCAAGGCTGTATATTGTCACCCTGCTTATTTAACTTATATGCAGAGTACATCATGAGAAACGCTGGGCTGGATGAAGCACAAGCTGGAATCAAGATTGCCAGGAGAAATACCAATCACCTCAGATATTCAGATGACACCACCTTTATGACAGAAAGTGAAGAAGAACTAAAGAGTTTTCTTAATTAGAGTGAAAGAGGAGAGTGAAAAATTTGGCTTAAAGCTCAACATTCAGAAAACTAAGTTCATGGCATCCAGTCCCATCACTTCATGGCAAATAGATGGGGAAACAGTGGAAACAGTGTCAGACTTTATTTTTCTGGGCTCCAAAATCACTGCAGATGGTGATTTCGGCCATGAAATTAAAAGATGCTTACTCCTTGGAAGGAAAGTTATGACCAACCTAGACAGCATATTAAAAACAGAGACATTATTTTGTCAACAAAGGTTCATCTAGTCAAGGCTATGGTTTTTCCAGTAGTCGTGTATGGATGTGAGAGTTGGACTATAAAGAAAACTGAGCACCGAAGAATTGATACTTTTGAACTACAGTATTGGAAAAGACTCTTGAGAGTCCCTTGGACTGCAAGGAGATCCAACCAGTCCATCCTAAAGATTAGTCCCAGGTGTTCATTGGAAGGACTGATGCTGAAGCTGAAACTCCAATACTTTGGCCACCTGATTCGAAGCACTGACTCATTGGAAAAGACCTTGATTCTGGGAAAGATTGAGGGCAGGAGGAGAAGGGGGCGACAGAGGATGAGATGGTTGGATGGGATCACAGACTCAATGGACATGAGTTTGAGTAAACTCCGGGAGCTGGTAATTGACAGGGAGGCCTGGTGTGCTGCGGTTCATGGGGTCATAGAGTCGGATACGACTGAGAGACTGAACTAATCTGAACTGAAACATTATCTCATTCATTCTTAACAACAATCCTGTGAAACTGGCACTGATATCCCAAATTTACATGTGAGAAAGTTGGTAGTCAGAGAGGTGAAGAAGCCAGGACTTAAACTCGGGTCTGCATGAATGCAAAGCACCCCTTACTACCGTGTTGTGTTGTGGTGAACAGCTTCATTATTGAATGCAACACCTAAGTGAGGCTAAAATGACTCAATTTGGTAATGAAAGCCAAGTTCATAGGCTCATAACCTCTGGGCAGTGGTATTAATCAAAATCTGTTTTAACCCTTTCAGGGGAGTTGCAGAAGCAACCACAGGGATGCTACATTTGGAGTAGACACTGTTTCTCTCCACAGAATAGACCACTTGCTGACTTTGCCTTGGGTCACAGAAAACCTGCAAGCCATGTGCACCAAAGAAAAGTCGGACTCCTTGGGAGAAATTATATTTTCCAGATTGTACAAACTTTGGAGAGCTGAGCTTAGTCAGGTTAATGCAGTTTAACGCAAAGTCAAAGTAGGAGGGGAAAGAAAGCAAAACTAATGAAAGTCCGTCTTTGATCTCTGCTAATCAAGACATTTCATGAGGTACTTTATAATCTTGTAGTACTCAGTTCGTAATGAAAATGGTTTAAGTATGATTTTACTGGAGAGATCTAAGAAGCAGCCATCTAGGGAAGCAAGCCAGATATTAGGTAACTCAAGACCACTCAGGAAATCAAAACAAAGTTACAGCTCCATTAGCCAAGTGTAATGTTTTTGGAGGGAAGGCAAAGGGCCCCAGGTAGCCAGAAATTTTCCCTGCCTTCATTTTCTCTGGGGAGAATATCAAATATATTGCACATTCTGGGGCATCTTAATCCCTATTCTTAACCCTTATTCAGGCAAGGCTACAAGGCTTTTACCACCTTTGCACACTAACACTCAGCCGCTTACCTTGTAATAATTTGTCTTTCCACCCTGGCAGAGTCTGACTTGCCAGATGGACACTTCATTGAGTGTACATGTTCTGGAAGGAAGGAGATGTCTCTTGGGATGGGTCTGACGGAAAACAAAGATGTCCAGTGAATTACTCTACATTTCAATAGCACTTCGTATTTGCAGAGGGCTTTATCATACTGTTTTATTAGTGATTGCCTACAACAACCCAATGAGGGAGGTGGCAATGTTTTCACCATGCAAACAAAATTGAGGCAACTTCAGGCTAATTTGTTCCAACCCACACAACAAGGATTAGAAATTCCATACCCAAGGTTACTGTTTTCAGAGCTTCACTTGTCTCTGAGATTGCGGCTCTGATGACACAATTCCAAATTAAAGTTGAATAACATAAGGTGACACTCCAAATATTCATGCTACATGTAAATCTTGTATGACATGCAATAAATACAGCATCACAGAAAGATTGGGCTTCCCAGGTGGTTCAGTGGTAAAGAATCTGCCTGCCAGTGCAGGAAATATAGGTTCTATCTCTGGGTCAAGAAGATCTGCTGGAGAAGGAAATGGTAACTCACTCTAATATTCTTGCCTGGGAAATCCCATGGACAGAGAAGTCTGATGGGCTACAGTCTATGGGGTTGCAAAAGAGTAGGACACGACTTAGTAAACAACAACAACATGTAAAGACCATAAGAGTGGTTTGCCACTTTCTTATTTAAAAAAAAAAAATCTACCTATTTATTTATTTATTTGGCCACGACTCTCAGAGTTTCTGGTTGTGGCATAGTTGCTTCACAGCACGTGGGATCTTAGTTCTCCGACCAGGGATCGAACCTAGCTCCCCTGCATTACATGGTGAATTCTTAACCTCTGGATCACTGGGTAAGTCCTGGTGCTTTCTTCTTTATTTACTCAATCTCACATTTTTCTTGTTCTTCCAGTTGGTCTTCAGTGATTCTTCTCTTATGCTCTCTTTTTCATTGCACTGGCAGCTGTGAGCATCCCCAAGGGTCTAGTTCCTTTTTTATGTCACTACTCTTCTCCAGCTTCAAATAACACCATAATATTAATAAATCCAAAATTACTGAATTGTTCTCTTGCTTCCAAATTCTTTCATCCATTTGTTGAATCAACACATATTCCTTGTATCTACCCCCATGCTAAGGACACAGGACAAAGTTAATTAAAACTCAGTGCTGCTGTTTATATAAGTCACAAGCTATCGACATATGGCCACATAGACAGACTCCAATATTCTGTGCTTTAACATTGTAATGACCTTGGCATTAGTAGGACAGAGAAGCATCTTGTCCTGCCTGGAGGTGGGGAGTTATGGAAGGAGGCCTACAGGAAATAAACATGTTTCTAATTCTCAGTCCCAATTTATCATACAATCATTCATATATCCAGTGATTAATAATTGAGTGGTGGGACTTCCTTGGAGGTCCAGTGTTTAAGACTTCGCCTTCCATTGCCAGAGGTGCAGGTTTGATCCCCGGTCAGGGAACTAAGATTCCTCATGCCCTGTGGCCAAAAACATAAAAACAGAAGTAATACTGTAACTAATTCAATAAAGACTATAAAAAATGGTCCACATCAAAAAAATAAAATAAAATAGTTAGCGGTTACTGTGTTAAGTCCAGAGTGTGAATACAAATCATTACACAAGACACATTACCTGTGACCTCAAGGATTTTGCTGTATAGTCAAGAAGGTTGGAACTTTTAACAAAACCAGGAGGTTTCCCCATCATATTAATATTTCTCTTTATCTAGTTAACCAGTTTTTATCACTCATCTTCAATGTTTGTTTTTAACTTTGCATGGTTCCAGTAGAAAATAAAAATTTTCTGTTTTTTATTTTCAGATTAGATGATAACTGCTTACACTGTTGTGTTGGTTTCTGCTCTATAGAAATGCAAATCAATCATAATTATATATGTATAAATATCCCCTCCCTCTTGAGACTTCGTCCCACCTCCCATTCCAACCCTCTAGGTCATCAGAGTGACAGGCTGGGCTCCCTGTGAAAACCAGTTTGTAGAAAGATAATTTTCTTAATGGAAAATTCTGTGTCTACCAGTAATTTACCATGTAGCTAGCTGAAAGGAAACTTTAGAGGCTCTTTGAATTTACCTGTTTCCCAAATGAGAATTATTAATAGTATTGTTAAAATGGGAGTGTTCATTATCAGAGAAATGCAAATCAAAACCCACAATGAGGTACCATTACACGCCAGTCAGGATGGCTGCTATCCAAAAGTCTACAAGCAATAAATGCTGGAGAGGGTGTGGAGAAAAGGGAACCGTCTTACACTGTTGGTGGGAATGCAAACTAGTACAGCCGCTATGGAGAACAGTGTGGAGATTTCTTAAAAAATTGGGAATAAAACTGCCATATGACCCAGGAATACCACTTCTGGGCATACACACCAAGGAAACCAGACCTGAAAGAGACACGTGCACCCCAATGTTCATCGCAGCTGTTTATAATAGCCAGGACATGGAAGCAACCTAGATGCCCATCAGCAGATGAACGGATAAGGAAGCTGTGGTACATATACACCATGCAATATTACTCAGCCATTAAAAAGAATTCATTTGAATCAGTTCTAATGAGATGGATGAAACTGGAGCCCATTATACAGAGTGAAGTAAGCCAGAAAGATAGAGACCAATACAGTATACTAACGCATATATATGGAATTTAGAAAGATGGTAACGATAACCCTATATGCAAACAGAAAAAGAGACACAGATGTGCAGAACAGACTTTTGGACTCTGTGGGAGATGGTGAGGGTGGGATGTTTTGAGAGAACAGCATCGAAAC
Organism: Muntiacus reevesi; assembly: GCF_963930625.1. Taxonomy (NCBI): domain Eukaryota; kingdom Metazoa; phylum Chordata; class Mammalia; order Artiodactyla; family Cervidae; genus Muntiacus; species Muntiacus reevesi. The sequence continues at coordinate 60,030,140 of NC_089260.1, forward strand.
ATGTGTATTATCAAGGGTGAAACAGGTCACCAGCCCAGGTTGGATGCGTGAGACAAGTGTTCAGGCCTGGTGCACTGGGAAGACCCAGAGCGATCTGGTGGAGAGGGAGGTGGGAGGGGAGATCAGGATAGGGAATACATGTAAATTTATGGCTGATTCATGTCAATGTATGACAAAAACCACTACAATATTGTAAAGTAATTAGCCTCCAACTAATAAAAATAAATGGAAAAAAAATAAAATGGGAGTGTTGTGATAATTAAATTACAAGGATGCTGTATAAAAAGTATTTTTCAAATGTAGCCTATTTGCCATGTGAATAGTGGTTAGATTATTTTTACCTTTAATTATGATAAATTTATCTTGTCTTAATATTATTTGCAAACCTTTAGGTAAAAGTATTATTGTGAATAAAATATTATAGTGCATAAAAGCATCATTAGGTCTGTTTCAAATAAGATAGATTACAAAATGTTTAATAATCTTAGATCTATTTTCATCATATGCTTCAAATAATATGTACAGTGTCAATAACTGTTGAAAGCCCTTGAGAATCAGAGTTTTAATTTTATGAGAAAGTCTCTAAAAGAATCATCAAGTAATATTTCCCATTGCTGCAATAAGATAGTTGGAACTTAATGTGGTTTAGCATATTTCCAAGGGTTACAGAACTAATTAAACATAGATGTGGAATTAGAGCCCACATCTGCTGATTTCTCAGGCATCACACTTTGTCAAATTGGGTTAATTTCATACTGCAGGCAAATTACTTAGGTTATATTAGGCCAAGGCAAACAAGATCCCATCTGTGTGATATGCGATCCAGAGGGTTTTATTTCTCTGCTGTTCTGCTTTACTTAGCACCATGTTATACATGAGATGGAGTGGGGAAACATGTTGGCACCAAGAATACGGGGCTCTTCTAGGGCAGCATGGAAACTTACATCCCATTATGAGGTCCCAGAAGCTAGGATCACTTATTCCTAGGACTTAATTCACTGCCATCTCCCAGTCCTGCCCCTCACCCCACCCCAACACACACATACACCAAAGGCCTGCTTGAAACAATCCTCTGAATGGTCGCCTGAAAAGTGGCGAAGTAAAGTCGCTCAGTAGTGTCCGACTCTTTGCGACCCCATGGACCGTAGCCTACCAGGCTCCTCCATCCATGGGATTTTCCAGGCAAGAGTACTGGAGTGGGTTGCCATTTCCTTCTCCAGAGAATCTTCCCTGACCCAGGGATCAAACCCAGGTCTCCTGCATTGCAGGCAGATGCTTTACTGTCTGAGCCATAGACATTTGTCTACTGGCTCCCATTTTACATTGGTCAAGGGTTGCCACCCAGGGAGATGCTTCACTCACCGCTCCAGATGTGGAAGCAGATAGAGGAGCCACACCATAGCATCGGGCAGAAAGTGAGAAATGTGAGGTACAGCTGTAGTAGATGTGATCAGGCTACACCTAAGCCAAGCTATTGCTGAAGCCATGGCTGGAGTAGAGAGTACGAGAAGAGGTGAAGACAAACATGAGAAGTCAGACCTTCCTCTGTATCTATCATATATTCTTGTATAAAAACATTAATAAAGTACTTACTATGATCTCACATTCTTTTAATAATGCTAATACTGTGTATCATATTATACAAATGCATCAATAATACGAATAGTAACATACTGCTTACTATTCATCACACATTCTTCTGTATTTTCCACAGGTTAAATCATTTAATTCTCCAAATAACTTATGCTGTAGACACTAGAACTGTGTCCATTTTGCAGATTATGAAACTGAGGCACAGAAGTTAATTAAGTTACCTAAGTTCACACATTTACAAAGTTATATATCTGGGAGTTAAACTCTAGTTATCTAGCTCCAAAGACCATGCTCAGACTAAACTGCACTAAGCAGTACTTGGGAGGTGAACAAAGAGGAGCAATACTTTGGTTTCTAAGTTGGCATAAAATGAGTTACTATGTAAGACATGCAGGACTCTTATTTTAACAAATGTGAGAAGGTTCAGTGTAATCAAAGCATGAATTTGGGGGTCCGACAGGTGTTAATTCACTTTCTCAGCTTCTTTTTAGCTGTCTTGCACAAGCCACTTAAACTTTCTAAACCTCAATTATTTATTCTTCTATAATGGATCATGTTTACTTCATGGGATCATTTTGAAAAATATTTTTCAAGGGCCTCGAGTACTCAGTAAGTCCTTAAGAAATACATGGTAGCTTAAAATTGTATATTTTTATAGAATTTTTATTATTTCACATACCTCTTCTGCTTTTGAAAGGACTCTTTAAAGAAATGGGAAAGTGTTGGCAGTATTCGGCTCAGAAGGAAGCAGGAAAATTATTTATTTATATATTTGCTTTTCAGTTGAAATTTTTTTTCAATGTTTTTCCTGCCCTTGGACAACATAAAAAGTCAACAGTCCTAACATTGAACATGACTGAGTTCTCTCAGAAGAAAAATCCAGAGGCTACAGCACGTATGAAGCCCTAGAGGTGAAAAATCTGGGTTAAAATCTCAGCTTCATGACTATTAAGCTACTAGGTAATCGTTTTTTCTTCTTAATATCATTGACCATTAGTTTTTGTATTTTTGAAATGAGTATGGTAAGGAACAGGGGCTTCTCTAGTGGCTCAGATGGTAAAGAATCTGCCTGCAATGCAAGAGACCTGAGTTCAGTCCCTGGGTAGAGAAGATCCTCTGGAGAAGGGAATGGCAACCCACTCCAATCTTCTTGCCTGGATAATCCCACGGACAGAGGAGCCTTGCAGGCTACAGCCCACGAGGTCTCAAAAGGATTGTATATTTCTTAGCGATTAAATAGCAACAACAGAATAATAACGCTTACTTAGCAGTGGTGTCCTGACAATCAAGGACATCATGTAGGTAAGTTGACTGACCCATACTATATACTAAACTAAGCCTGTCTAGTAGGAAAGAAAAATATGAGACCACAATTCTATACAAAGGAAAAAATTTCCTTGCTATGATTTTTTTTTCTTTCACTCTTATTTGCCTCCTTATTCTCTCAGGGGTACCCTCTGTGATTATATGAGTACAGATTTGATTTTTAATCCAAGGAAATGGCAAGTGGCTGAAGGCACAGGGCTAGTCTATGACAGAATGGCTATCATTGGAATAAGTGCCATGTGCTTAGTCATGTCTGACTCTATGTGATCCCTTGGACTGGAGCCTGCGAGGAGCTCCTCTGTCCATGGAATTTTCCAGGCAAGAATACTGCAGTGGATTGCCATTTCCTCCTCTAGAGGATCTTCCCAACCCAGGAATTGAACCCATGTCACCTGCGTCTCTTGCGCTGCAGGCGGATTTTTTACCAGCTGAGCTGTCGGGGGAGCCCCTTGGTAAATAATGCTAATGGATGCAAATTGGTTATGTGTGAGCATGCTAAGTCACTTCACTTGTGTCAGACTCTTTGTGACCCTTTGGACTGTGGCCCACCAGGCTCCCCTGTCCATGGGGGTTCTCCAGGCAAGAATACTGGAGTGGGTTGCAATGCCCTCCCCCAGGGCAAATTTGCTGGCAGAATACAAGTTTTTAAGAATCATTTTCAATGCATGAAATAGTTGAATTTTTAGGGATGGAGGGTGTTTCAAAACTGTGTTTTATTGGTGGGTGTTGAGAAGACGGTGATGGCGGTAAGAGATGGGTAGTAAGAGCCTCTCTGGATGAGAGCTGTACCTGTTATATTCCCAGGAGATTTGGATGGGACACACTTGACCCTACAATTGCTTTTTGTACTTTACCTTAAAAAAAAAAAGGCCAAGCATTCTTGTAGTTTTGATGTCTGGAAATGAAGACAAAGTCATATATAAGACCACAGCTGCAAGCCCCTTGCTTGGGCCTTAGTTTGATATTTTGCCAAGGTCAGCATTGCTCAGATGCCTGATTGCCCCTCAGGAGGTGGTTGGATTCAAAGCACAGCCTCTGGTTCATGTGTGCGTGCATGCCTGCTAAGTCACTTCAGTCTTATCTGACTCTTTGAGATGCCATAGACTGTAGCCCACCAGGCTTCTCGGTCCATGGGATTCTCCAGACAAGAATACTAGAGTGGGTTGCCATTTCCTTCTCCAGGGGATATTCCTGATCCAGGAACAGAACCCATCTCCTGCATTGGCAGATGGGTTCTTTACTACTAGTGCCACCTGGGTACATAAAAAAGAAAAGTGAAGTCACTCAGTCGTGTCAGACTCTTGCGACCCCATGGACTGTAGCCCGCCAGGCTCCTCTGTCCACGGAAATTTTCAGGCAAGAGTACTGGAGTGGGTTGCCATTTCCTTCTCTAGGGGATCTTCCTAATCCAGGGATCAAATCTGGGTATCCCACATTGCAGGCAGGCACTTTACCATCTGAGCCACCATGGAAGACCCTGGGCTTATGGTACCTCATTAATGTGATATTGAGACGAGATATCCTGGCATTCCTCATTGCCTAAATCCATTTGATACCTGGTGTAGATTGGTTTTGGGATTTAGAAATAAAGTGGTGATATTAATAGAAATAATGTATGTTTTACAGATCAGGACAAAGGATCGCTCCCCAGCACTTTCTGGAAAAGCCCTGGTGGGGATTCTCATCATTGCTTATAATCTTCTTATGACTCATGTTCTTCCATGGTAGCACCACCTTCCCCTGACCCCTGCCCATCCTACCAATGTGATGACTTTAGGAGAGTATGAGGTACTACCTCATACTTCTGAGAAATGCTATTAGCTATATCAAGAATACTATTTCCCAACTCTTCCAAAATTTTGACATCCTAGAGATGTTAAAATTATGCTCTGCTCCTTTAAAGTTTCTTAGGACTGGAAAAATAATCTGTTTTCTGCAGAAAGGGGGTAAATGCCTTTCTCTCCAACCCAGAGGCAGAAGTACTCCAGGATACCATGAGGGACCCTAGCAATATGTTTACATGATTCTATGATTTATAATAGTGGCAGGATAGATTTAAACTGCAATTAGTTAAGACTGCTATCTCTTTTTTCTACCCTTCTGTCATATATATTCTTGTATCTAGTAGTGTTGAAATGGCAAAGGTATTTTGAGGATCCAGCTAAGGGAGAATTGAATTGGAGAACTCCTTAGTTTGGATTTAGAGTATGTATGTAGTTTGTAGTTGTGTGTGTGTGTGTGTGTGTGTGTGTGTGTGCGCGCGCACGCGTGCGCCCTCAGTCACAGTTATGTCTGACTCTTTGCGACCCCATGGACTGTACCTTGCCAGGCTCCTCTGTCCATGGAATTCTCCAGGCAAGAAAACTAGAGTGGGTTGCCATTCCCTTTTCCAAGGCATCTTCACAACCCAGGGATCGAACCTGGGTCTCCCTCATTGCAGGCAGATTATTTTACCACTGAGGCACTAGAGAAGCCCAATTTGTAGTTACTTCTGCTGTAATTGATACACTTTTAACCACCCAGTGTACAAATGGCTTCTAAAAATACTTCTGTCCCACGTGCTGCCTGATACAGCATTTGATATAAAGCTGAAGGCTAGATGACTTAATGTGATATTAATAGGTCTTCTGGCATCCAGGACTAGAATTATATGGCTAGAGGGGAGGAAGAAACACATTTGAAATGCTTGAGCCAGGAGCTAGTTTTGGAAAATTTTACCATTTTTTAAATGGTAAAATTAAAAGTAGAAGATTTAGTTTATGTCAAAGTCTAGAGAAAATGGAAGATCTCTCTTGTCAAAACCATACTTGATGATAGGTAGCTTTAAATGTACTCTATGCTTTTGTCTTGATGTAAATCACAAATGTGAATTTTCTCAAAATTCCTTTCATAAGGGCACAATTCTGAAAAATACAATAAAAAGCTAATATGTTTGTAAGTGAAGTTACAATGCCTGGGTTATCTTTCTATTTATTCTATGAAAAAATCACAAAAAAAATATTGCTGTGGCAATCAAAGAGTATGTAGCCAATAAACATTTTTAAAAAGGAATTATAAAAACTAATGGGTATAAGACAGGCTGTAGGGTTATAATTGTATAACACAGGAACATAGCCAATGTTTTGTATTAACTGCAAACATAGTGTAACCATTAAAAATGCATGTATATGGAGGGAAAACAAGCAAATTTTTTAAAAAAAGAGAGATGTGACAGGTAATTAAAAAATATTTTTGTGGCTTTTTGGATAGTGTTTATAGTGTTTATCAGCTTTTTACATACTATCACTCACTGTGGCTCTTTTTTCTCATAAATATTTCTTCTCTTATTTTGTGCTGACAATTTGTATTCATTTTCTTCAAATGGTGCATCCCAACTGTGTAAACTTGCAGCATCACAAAACCTCCACCTGCTTCTCCCCTCCATGTTTCTGTCACCCAGGCCTGGTGGCTGTGCGTTAGTTGTGCGTCTATGTTGCATGGCTTCCCTGGTGGCTAGAATCTGCCTGCAGTGCAGGAGACCCGGTACCTATCCCTGAGTCAGAAGATGCCCTGGAGAAGGAAATGGCAACCCATTCCAGTATTCTTGCCTGGGAAATCCCATGACAAATCCCATGGGATGGGAAATCCCATCACAGAGGAGCCTGGTGGGCTACAGTCCATGGGGTCTCAAACAGTTGAACACGACTAAGCAACTAACACTTCCACCTTGTGTTACCCAATGAGCTTCCTTTAAACAGCTCATTCAGCTCCTGCTCTCTGCCCCCTACACACTGCACAGCTCCCAACATGGTGCATGGGATTAGGCCAGGAAATGAGAATCATTTGGAACTCTTCCAGGCCCGATGTGACATCACCGTCTATTTCTCACCTAAGTCATTGACAACCCCTTGCCCCCACCACTTTTCAAGCTTTCTAGCCCTAGGTAATCAACCCATGGCTACCTGGGAGACCCTGACTCCTTACAAAGCCATGTCTGAATCTCAGGACTGGCTCCTGCAGGACTCCAACTACAGAAGATACTCTAACTGAGGCAACCAAGAAGGGTAAGAGCCATGTGGGTGTAGGAATCAAAGTTTTTAGAACATTCCTAGGAACAAGTTTAGGGAAGCTGAGTCACTAGACAATGGGCAAGGGATATGTTCTCCTTTGAAAAATAAAGTGTATCATACCACTCTCTGGCTTAAAGCCTGTCTGTAACTTTCCTTTAGATCTGAAATAAATGGAAAGACCTGGCAATGGTCTTCAAAGTCCTTCATGATCTGCCTCTCTCTCCAAACTTTCCAACCACTTTTTAGGTATAGTGGCCCACTTTCAGCCAGTCAGACTTGCCTAGATCTTCCCATATCTGTGCTTTTAATATACACTTCTGACTCTCTAACATTTTTTTCTGTATTGTTTATACAGTTTTTACCTACTCTCTCCAGGTCTCCTCTTAAACTCTTTGCGACCCGGTGGACTGCAGCATGCTAGGCTTCCCTGTCCTTTACCATCTACCCTAGTTTGCTCAAACTCATATCCATTGAGTCAGTGATGCCATCACCTAAATTAGGCCCACTCTGTACATTCCATCTCAGCATCAATCGCTTATCACCTCTCATAATTGTTTGACTAATCTATACATTTGTAGTTTTGTCTGAAACTTTCACCATACTACAGACATTATATGGCATCTAGAAAATTCTCCAATGATGTTTGCTCATTACCATCAAATGATATTAAACAATATGACCACAGGAACCTAGAAAGAAGGTACACATGGCACAATTTTAAATGCATGTTATTCTAGATCACACTGGCTGTTAATATATAAGTAGCTAAATAGGTAGATATTTACTGAATAAATATATGCATAATAACAAATAGATAATACATGAATATGTGAATGAATCCATGAACTGAAGATAAGGATCAGAAGCAAAGCCAGATGAATGCAAAGATAGGCATTTGTTACCTAGGGCACAAAATTTAAGAAGACAGTCACTATAGGTTTTTGCAATGTTCTTGTGCATGTGGAAGAAAAGTTATGACCAATGTTCTTGTTGTGTGGAAGAAAAGCTATGATCAACCTAGACAGCATATTAAAAAGCAAAGACATTACTTTGCCAACAAAGGTCCATCTAGTCAAAGCTATGGTTTTTCCATAGCTTTAGTCCAATGTGAGAATTGGACTATAAAGAAAGCTGAGCATTGAAGAACTGATGCTTTTGAACTGTAGTGTTGGAGAAAACTCTTAAGAGTCCCTTGAACTACAAAGAGTTCCAGCCAGTCCTTCATAAAGGAAATCAGTCCTGAATATTCATTGGAAAGACTGATGTTGAAGCTGAAACTCCAATACTTTGGCCACCTAAGGCAAAGAACTGATTCATTTGAAAAGACACTGATGCTGGGAAAGAATGAAGGCGGGAGGAGAAGGGAATGACAGAGGATGAGATGGTTGGATGGCATCACTGACTCAAAGGACATGAGTTTGAGTAAACTCCAGGAGTTGGCAATGGACAGGGAGGCCTGGCATGCTGCAGTCCATGAGGTCACAAAGAGATGGACATGACTGAGCAACTTAACTGAACTGTGAGTGTGTATGTGCTAAGTTGCTTCGATCGTGTTTGACTCTTTGCTACCCTATGGGATGTTGCTCACCTGGTTCCTCTGTACATGGGATTCTCCAGGCCAGAATACTGGAATGGGTTGCCATGCCCTCCTCCAGGGGATCTTCCCAACCTAGGGATTGAACCCACATCTCCTGCAGCTCCTGACTTGTAGGTGAATTCTTTACTGCTGGGGCTTCCCTGGTGGCTCAGAAGGTGAAGAATCCGCCTGCAATGTGGGAGACCTGGGTTCGATCCCTGGTTTGATAAGATCTCCTGGAGGAGGGAATGGCAACCTATTCCAGTGTTCTGGCCTGGAGAATCGCATGGACAGAGGAGCCTGGCAGGCTACAGTCCATGGGGTCCCAAAGAGTCGGACCTAACTAAGCAACTTTCACTCATTCACACTAGAGCAAATGCAGCAACCTGGACATGTAAGCAAGTCCTGGCAAGTCTCACAAATAGGAAGGGACTTGCCAAGTTATTTGAGCTTCCCTGTAGCTCAAACAGTAAAGAACCTGCCTGTGATGCAGGAGACCTGGGTTCGATCACCGGGTCGTGAAGATCTGGAGAAGGATATGGCAAGCCATTCCAGTATTCCTGCCTGGAGAATCCTGTGGACAGAGGAGCCTGGTGGGCTACAGTTCATGTGGTCTCAAAGAGTTGGACATGACAGGGTGATTGACCCTACTACTGCTCTTTACCTCTGAGCCACTGGGGAAGCCCAACATTCTTATAGTATGTGCTAATTCTGCACTTGCATGAACTTAAGAGAGAGCTCCTTAAATATTCGACTCTAGCCACATTTCTTATCTCATCCCATTCTGGGCGCTGAAGTAGTGTTTTGGCAGAGACTCCAAACAGAGACAGATGCACTACACTTGCCTTTACTGCCTACCATTTGGGGTGGAAAGAAATTATGGCGACTTGAATGTTCGTGATTGGCACGTACAGCTTCATTCCTTAGCCATGTTTTTGCAGGCATGCGTCTTACTAACTTCTAGGACAGTAATTTTCCATCTTCAGTGTGGGTAGAAAATCACACAGCATGCTAATTTCAAAGTGCAGATTATCATCCTTCACCCCAGGGAGTCTTATTCAGTGATCCTCAGAACACACTTGGAAACTCACTACTCAAGTCCTTCTTGCTATCAGCTGCTTGAACTAGATAAGTCTTTGTAGTAGAGGGCTGTCCTGTGCACTGTGTGAAGTTTAGCAGTTTCTCTGGCCTCCGTTCACTAGATGCCTGTATCACCCTCATTCCCAGCCGTAATAACCAAAAATTCTTCTGGACGTTGCCAAAGGTTCCCCAGGAAGAACCTTTGTTGTTGTGTTGGGAACCACAGCAGTAGACAGCCTCCACCTACATATAGACAGAGTTTTCACCTTCCCAGGTGGTGCAATAGTGAAGAATCTGCCTGCCAATGCAGGAGACGTGGCTTCTATCTCTGGATCGGGAATATCCCCTGGAGTAGGAAATGGAAACCCACAAGTATTCTTGCATGGAGCATTCCTGGACACAGAAGCCTGGTGGGCTGCAGTCCACGGGGTCACAAAGAGTCAGACAGGACTAAGCACATATGCACCTATGTATATGAGTTCCTGGCACTCCTGTCACACTGAACAGTTAATACAGTCCCCAGTTTCTGTGCTTGAAGTTTGTGAAGTGATAAGTTTGCAATCTGAATTGGTGATATAATGCAGGAGGGCCTAAACTTTGACTCCCACCTAAGAAGTAGAGTTTTGCAGGTGGTTGTCTCCACAGGGTGTTCGGGGTCTTCTGTCATTGTCATCTAAACCTGGAATATGTCTTTGGGATACCTTCTGGCCGGGTGCCTCCATAATATCTTCAAGCTGCTATACACATGCGTCAAATGCATTCAAGTCAGGGAAACAGCCCTCCAAGGAGCTGGAAATAGGTCTCAAGATCCCAGTGGGCGCTCTCTGCCAAAGGAGTCAACACTGAAGCTTCTCTTGGCCTCTGTCACGGCAGAACTTGCAAATGTTATTGAAATATATTTTCTGGGGCCCAGAGGAAGGTGAAAAATGAGTTATTTGTCATACAAATTGCCAATGGATCAACTTGGCCCTTTTTAAATTAAATCTGTTGCATATACACATCCTGTTGGACACTTGTTTTTTAATCTAATATCAGCTCACATGCCATCATAAATTTGGTCCTTTGTGAAAGAGCTTTGGAACTAAAAATAAGGGAGTGCATTTTGCAGACCACAGAGTTCTGCTTCTTGGGGAATGGTGGTCAGCATAAATGAGGAGCTGAGGATTTATTTCTTGCTAATTATTTGCTGAAGAATATGTTTTCATGTTAAAAGGGACTTAGATGGTGGAAATGGTAAGATTTTCTATGTGAGCTTGGGAACAGTTCCTCCTTCTCTGAATCTCACTTTCCTCACTTGTAATTTGAAGGAGTCTCACTAGCTAGTAGGTGAGTTCCCTCTCAACAAACGTGTTTGCAAATAGCATGGCTGGAAGCTGGGCTTCCTGACTGCTGGCTGTTTGCTGTCTTCTCTTGGAAGATAATGGTGTCCTCAGTAAATCATCCTCAGAAAAGTTTAATCCACATTCTAAAGGTTTCACAGATTTGTTCTTGTATATCAGTAATTTAAAGGAGGGTTTCTGGGGACTTCCCTGGTGGTAGGTGGTTTAGATTTTGTCTTCCAATGAAGTGGGTGTGGTTTCAATACCTGGTTGGGGAGCTAAGATTCCACATGCCTTGAGGCAAAAAAAAAAAAACAAAAAAACAAAAACACAAAACATAAAAAGAGAAGCAATATAGTAAAAAGTTCAATAGAGACTATAAAAATGGTGTACAAAAACAAAAAATCTTTTAAGTAAATAAACAAAGGAGGATTTCTGAGAACAAGGCTCCCTACATGTAACTGATATACTTCTATGAGTCAGTCACTCCAGAGATCTTCAGAGTAAATACTTTGATGATACTTTTGGTGCAGGTGGGGCTTCTCTGGTGGCTCAGATGTTAAAGAATCTCCCCCCAATGCAGGACACCTGGGTTCTATCCATGGGTTGGGAAGATCCCCTGGAGAAGGGAATGGCACCCACTCCAGTATTCTTGCCTAGAGAATTCCATGAACAGAGGAGCCTGGCCGGCTATAGTTACAAAGTCAGAGATGACTGAATGACTAACACTTTAACTTTCTGGGGTGGATGAGGGCTCCTTTAGTTCAAAACAGCTAAGATTACCTGCCCTCATGGAACCTATGGCCTGGGGATTAAGAAATTAGTTGGACAAAGAAATTACAATTTCCATGAATCCTCTGAGCTAGGAAACACATTTAGAGGGAAAGAGATAATCTAATTTTCTTAAATTATGATTACTTTTTCTTTATTTTTTTTTTTTTCTTCTCTTCCCTGAAAAGTCAGTTAGAGGTGATTTGTGGTATTAAAGAGCAGAAACTGACATAAGTCTTGGAATCAAATATACTTAATTGCCATTCTAGCCATGACTCTTGCTGTCTGTATGATCCTGAACCTCATTTTACTTATTTGCAAAATAGGAACAATATTTTTGCTGGAGATGTTGCAAAAGTTAGATTTAATAGAAATATCTGGCACTTCTATTTTCTCTGAATCACTGGACAAAAGAAAAGTCAATAGGTAATGGATCACTCACCATTTTAGACAGAAAAGAACTTTCAAGCATGGAGAATATTGGATTCATGTAATATGCAAAACCCAGGCAATGTGTCTCTATAATGCCAGATACTTATTACATTTAGAATTATATGGAGAGCTAATTTTAGTGTTTTCATGCAGATGTTTGGCATTGTACGGATATAATCAAAGAACAGTTGGAATATTTGCTTTTTATCATAACATATCCTTAGAGATCCATCATTCGGAATCTTCTAAATTTTCTGGGATAAGTGGAATAATGATGACAAAAAACATCTGAATCTATTTTATGTAGCCGAGTTTTGGATCTAGCACAGTTGTTGAAGAGATACGTGAAAATAAAATTTAATTTTACACAGAACTCCAGAACTCCATTTTTGCCTTTATTCATTGAAAATATTAATGATTTATTCAATTTCTGTTATATACCAAAGATAGTGCCAACACTCGGGAAAGCATAGTCCTTGACCTTATAAGTATAATTGCCTAGTGGATAGACACATACTAAATCATCACAAAAAATAGAAAAGTACAGCTATGATAACATCTTTAGTGGAGAGAACCATGGTTCTGTGAGTGCACATTGATGAGTTCGCAATGGTTTCTCTGTGGAAACAGAATTGCCATCTAGAGGGAAATAAAAGAAAACCAAGACAAGTGGGAGGGAAAAGGATTCAAGGCATATGGAACAGAATGTGTGAAGACCCAGTACGATGAGCATTGTTGTTTAGTCACTAATTTGTGTCCAAATCTGCAACCCCACATACTGTAGCCTGTATGTTCCTCCGACCATGGGGTTCTCCAGGTGAGAATACTGGAGTGGGTTGCTATTTCCTCCTCTAGGGAATCTTCCCAACCCAGGGATCAAATCCTTATCTCCTGCTTTGGCAGGCAGATTTCTTACCACTGAGTCACCAGGGAAGCCTGTTAGTGAGTACAGAAAGTATATAAAACTGAAGAAAGTCTTCTTATATAGGGATGCCTAATGAGAGAAAGATGACAGTGAGTTTCAAGAAGTAGTGGTGGCTGGCCAAATCAGATATGACTGTCTTAGTTTTAGCAATAACCAAATCATTCCATTACCCTAAAAGAAACAGGGAGACACTGATGACAATTTTAAGGCAAAGGAGATGATTGGTCAAATTTATGCTTGGATAAGTCACTTTGCCTAGTAGAGGAGGAATAGATTTTGGAGGGAGTCAAGAAGAGAATGCAGTGAAACCAGTCAGGATTTTGCTACTGAAGTTACTGTGGAGGATAGTCATAGCTCAGAAGAGTGTTATGTTTAAGAGTCAGAGAATAAAAATACAGATATGGGAGAGACATACAGAGTATAAAATCAGCTAGACTGGTATGGACTGACGATGGGCATTAGATAAGTTAGCAGGGGGTGTCAATGATGATACTTATGATTTATGCAACTATATCTAAAATGGGTCCTTTGGGAACTTCACTGGTGGCCCAGTGGTAAAGAATCTGCCTTCCAATGGAGGGGACATGGTTTGATCCCTGGTCAGGGAAGTAAGATTTCATGTACTGCTGGGCAATGATGCCCACACACCACAATTAGAGAAGCCTGCATGCTGCAGCAGTGACCCCCCCTCCCCCCACGCCACAACAAAGACACAGTACAGCCAGAAATAATAAATAAAAAATTTTAAAAAAATAAAATGGGTCATCTGTTCACGAAGAGACAAGAGATAAGGCTCAAGAATATTAGAAAATCATGAGTTAAGTCTGGGATATAATTTTAGCAAGCCTTTTGTATACTGTTGAAGAGATATTCATAAGGATACTAGAAAATAGTCCAAGTCAAACTGAAGGTTTTTCCAAGATCCCTACATCAGAGAAAGTGTAGTGCATCTCTTTGTGTCATCTCTCCTGTTTTTTGTTTGTTTGTTTGTTTTTCCCCTAGATTCACACTTTTTGCTACCTGTTCCTTGGGACTGTAGGTCTTTGAGGGCATCTGGGCAGGGTGAGAGGGTGGTTTACAATGACAGCCAGAAAAATGTTCCACTTGGCTCCAGAAAGGATGTCTCTGATTAAAAATATTTTTCTTTTTGCCATTCAGAACTCAGAATTAAACACACGGTTCCTTGAGTGTGAGAATCAAGTCAAGTAAAAGTGTCACATTGAAAGGAGCAGGTGCAGTAGAGGAAATCTAGAAAACATTATGCTTTCTATTCCCTATGGAGGAGATGACTATCTTGATGTGAGAAGAAAAACCAAGCTAAACAGCATTATTTGAAAGTGCTCTTTTTGATCAAAATTATAAAATCTAGATGTTTAATTACTAGATAAGCTTACTTTCCACTTGTTCACATTCTATTTTTATTTGCCATATTTACTTACATCCATTTTAAGAAAAATAAAAGTGTTTGTGTGATATTCTTCTCACTATGACCATCAGATATTTCCTTCCCTGAAAATATAAACTATTACTTTTACAGGACAGTACCTGTTGCATTGGTGCAGAGAAAATATTAAAGATTTGAGGTGCTTTAAAATGCAGATTCTTAAGCCTGTGTTCTTGGAGATTTCGATTCATTAAATCTTTAGTAAGGGGACTTCTCCAGTGGCCAGTGGTTAAGAATCCACCTGCCAATGCAGAGGACACAGGTGTGATCCCTGGGCAGCTAAACTGGTGCCCCATAACTACTGAAGCCTGCATGACCAGAGCCCATGTTCCACGACAAGAGAGTAGCTCTGGTTTCTGCAATTAAAGAAAACCTACGCTCAGCAATGAACATAAAAAACTAATTAAAAAAATTTTTAAAAATCTTCAGGGGATCAGGATGGGGAACACTTGTAAATCCATGGCTGATTCATGTCAATGTATGGCAAAAATCACTACAATATTGTAAAGTAATTAGCCTCCAACTAATAAAAATAAATGAAAAAAAATTAAAAATAAATATAACCTAACTCTACACCAAAAGCAACTAGAGAAGGAAGAAATTAAGAACCCCAGGGTTAGTAGAAAGAAAGAAATCTTAAAAATTAGGGAATAAATAAATGCAAAAGAAACAAAAGAGACCATAGGAAAAATCAACAAAGCTAAAAGTTGGTTTTTTGAAAAGGTAAATAAAATTGACAAGCTGTTAGCCAGACTCATCAAGAAACAAAGGGAGAAGAACCAAATTCACAAAATTAGAGATGAAAATGGAGAGATCACAACAAACAACTCTGAAATACAAAGGATCTTAAGAGACTACTACCAGCAGCTCTATGCCAATAAAATGGACAACTTGGAAGAAATGGACAAATTCTTAGAAAAGTATAACTTTCCAAAACTGAACCAGGAAGAAATAGAAGATCTTAACAGACCCATTACAAGCACGGAAATCGAAACTGTAATCAGAAATCTTCCAGCAAACAAAAGCCCAGGACCAGATGGCTTCACAGCTGAATCCTACCAAAAATTTAGAGAAGAGGTAACACCTATCTTACTCAAACTCTTTCAGAAAGTTGCAGAAGAAGGCAAACTTCCAAACTCATTTTATGAGGCCACCATCACCCTAATACCAAAACCAGACAAGGATGCCACAAAAAAAGAAAACTATAGGCCAATATCGCTGATGAACATAGATGCAAAAATCCTTAACAAAATACTAGCAAACAGAATCCAACAACATATTAAAAAGATCATACATCATGACCAAGTGGGCTTTATCCCAGGAATGCAAGGAATCTTTAATATCTGCAAATCAATCAATGTAATACACCACATTAACAAATTGAAAGATAAAAACCATATGATTATCTCAATAGATGCAGAAAAAGCCTTTGACAAAATTCAACATCCATTTATGATTAAAACTCTCCAGAAAGCAGGCATAGAAGGAACATACCTCAACATAATAAAAGCTATATATGACAAACCCACAGCAAACCTCATCCTCAATGGTGAAAAATTGAAAGCATTTCCCTTAAAGTCAGGAACAAGACAAGGGTGTCCACTCTCACCACTATATTCAACATAGTTTTGGAAGTGTTGGCCAAAGCAATCAGAGCAGAAAAAGAAATAAAAGGAATCCAGATAGGAAAAGAAGAAGTAAAACTCTCACTGTTTGCAGATGACATGATCCTCTACATAGAAAACCCTAAAGACTCTACCAGAAAATTACTAGAGCTAATCAATGAATACAGTAATGTTGCAGGATATAAAATTAACACACAGAAATCCCTTGCATTCCTATATACTAACAATGAGAAAACAGAGAAATTAAGGAAACGATAACATTCACCATTGCAACAAAAAGAATAAAATACTTAGGAGTATATCTACCTAAAGAAATGAAAGACCTACATGTAGAAAACTATAAAACACTGATGAAAGAAATCAAAGAGGACACAAACAGATGGAGAGATATATTGTGTTCATGAATTGGAAGACTCAATATTGTGAAAATGGCTATACTACCCAAAGCAATCTATAGATTCAATGCAATCCCTATCAAGCTACCAACGGTATTCTTCACAGAACTTACAAATTTCACAATTTGTATGGAAATACAAAAAACCTCAAATAGCCAAAGCAATCTTGAGAAAGAAGAATGGAACTGGAGGAATCAACCTGCCTGACTTCAGGCTCTACTACAAAGCCACAGTCATCAAGAGAGTATGGTACTGGCACAAAGACAGAAATATAGATCAATGGAACAGAATAGAAAGACCAGAGATAAATCCACGTACCTATGGACACCTTATCTTCGACAAAGGAGGCAAGGATATACAGTGGAAAAAAGAGAACCTCTTTAACGAGTGGTGCTGAGAAAACTGGTCAACCACTTGTAAAAGAATGAAACTAGAACACTTTCTAACACCATACACAAAAATAAATTCAAAATGGATTAAAGATCTAAATGTAAGACCAGAAGCTATAAAACTCCTAGAGGAGAACATAGGCAAAATACTCTCCAACATAAATTACAGCAGGACCCTCTATGACCCACCTCCCAGAATATTGGAAATAAAAGCAAAAATAAACAAATGGGACCTAATCAAACTTAAAAGCTTTTGCACAACAAAGAAAACTATAAGCAAGGTGAAAAGACAGCCCTCAGAATGGGAGAAAATAATAGCAAATGAAGCAACAGATAAAGGGTTAATCTCAAAAATATACAAGCAACTCCTGAAACTCAATTCCAGAAAAATAAATGACCCAATCAAAAAATGGGCCAAAGAACTAAACTGACATTTCTCCACAGAAGACGTACAGATGGCTAACAAACACATGGAAAGATGCTCAACATCACTCATTATCAGAGAAATGCAAATCAAACCCACAATGAGGTACCATTACACGCCAGTCAGGATGGCTGCTATCCAAAAGTCTACAAGCAATAAATGCTGGAGAGGGTGTGGAGAAAAGGGAACCCTCTTACACTGTTGGTGGGAATGCAAACTAGTACAGCCACTATGGAAAACAGTGTGGAGATTTCTTTAAAAACTGGAAATAGAACTGCCATATGACCCAGGAATACCACTCCTGGGCATACACACTGAGGAAACCAGATCTGAAAGAGACACGTGCACCCCAATGTTCATTGCAGCACTGTTTACAATAGACAGGACATGGAAACAACCTAGATGCCCAACAGCAGACGAATGGATAAGGAAGCTGTGGTACATATACACCATGGAATATTACTCAGCCGTTAAAAAGAATTCATTTGAATCAGTTCTAATGAGATGGATGAAACTGGAGCCCATTTTACAGAGTGAAGTAAGCCAGAAAGATAAAGATCATTACAGCATACTAACACATATATATGGAATTTAGAAAGATGGTAATGATAACCCTATATGCAAAATGGAAAAAAGACACAGATGTACAGAACAGACTTTGGGACTCTGTGGGAGAAGGCGAGGGTGGGATGTTCTGAGAGAATAGCACTGAAACAAGTACACTACCAAGGGTGAAACAGATCACCAGCCCAGGTTGGATGCATGAGACAAGTGCTCAGGGCTGGTGCACTGGGAAGACCCAGAGGGATGGGGTGGGGAGGGAGGTGGGAGGGGAATCGGGATGGGGAACACATGTAAATCCATGGCTGATTCATGTCAATGCATGGCAAAAACCACTACAATATTGTAAAGTAATTAGCCTCCAACTAATAAAAATAAATTAAAAAAAAAAGAAAAAAAAAAAGAAATGGCATGCAGTATGTGAGCTGATAGCCATCAATCAGGCATCAGGTATTAGGGTGTCCAACAAACCCCAAAATATTGCATTCTGGATTCATAGAAACAAAGTACATGATCTTATTTAGCTATAAGAGAAGTAGAGATTTCAAATATAAAATCATTAATGCTTAAGAATCATTATGTGAGAAAAAAAAAAAAGTCCTTAGGAAGCCCAAGTGATCTGCATATTTAAAAGCTTTCTAGAATAGAGAAAGGCACACCACATTTCGAGAGCTGCAAATTTAGAGCAGAAATCCATTGCTTTTCATTTGACAAGAATACAGTTGAAGGGTTTTCATAATGTTTGCTTTTTATATCATCCAACTTTCACATTCTTCTTTGTTTCACTTATTTGCAGAATTCCTACATGCCAAAACGGTCTGTCACAGCAGCTTCAAAAAGGCAGAAGATCTAAGTTATTTTGTGGCTATCAGAGTTGCAGTGTCCTTCTGTGAGACTGAAGCACCTTTATCTGTTACATGGCACTGAAACATGAAAGGAAACAGGAAACAAAACATTTTATTTTAATCTCTAATGATTTTTTCCTATTTCTATTTTACAAGCATCCACATTGCTTTACTTGAAATAATGCTTCATGTAAACAGTGAGACCATGCTGAAGCAAAGGAGAAGTTCTGTTACAATGTTTGCATGATCCTTTAAATTGGCTTGCTTGACATCTTTTCCACCCTTCTCTGGGTATTTTTCCCAGGCTCACTGGCTGCAAAACTGAGTTGATGCTCCAGATGTGACTTAAGTTCTGCCAGTTGGGTGCAGTGATTGGCAGTGAAATCGAATTCCAAATAGAAGCATGGAGAAACGCAACAGGATTTGAGACACCCATTTCACTTGTGCAATGTAGTAGATAGGGCAACGTTTTAGGGAGATAATAATTTGAGAGTTGGTCACTTGTTTCTTGACATGGGACATTATTATTCTGAAGGTAGGCATTATTTCCAATTCTCCAGCTCATATCCAGGCTGGAGCTAACCATCTCCTTGGCAGGTCAGTTCTGCCATGTTATCCTAGAAGTCAATGCTAGAGTCACAGCTTTTCCAGTTGTTTCAGGAATTTGGAAAGAACCTTTAAGTATTTTATTCTCTGTACTTAAAGCAGGAAGTGAAAGTCAAAGTGTTAGTCACTCAGTCAAGTCCTACGCTTTGTGACCCCATGGACTGTAGCCCACCAGGGTCCTCTGTCCATGAAATTCTCCAGGCAAGAATACTGGAGTCAGTAGCCATGCCCTTCTCCAGGGGATCTTTCCAAACCAGAGATTGAAGCCAGGTCTTCTACATTGCAGGCAGATTCTTTACTCTCTGAGCCACTAGGGAAACCAGAAGAGGATAGTAATTAGATACATACACTATGGGACCAGAATATTTGGGTTGAAATCCTGGCTCAGATAATCAGTAGTGTGTTACTTTGGGGAAATCTCTGAACCCCAGGCTTTTCATCTGTAAAGTAAGGAAATTACATACTGCTAGGACTGTTGTGAGGACTTGATCCGACATACACATTACATACTCAAGCGGAGCCTTGTACACAGGGAGTACTTGGTAAAAATTTTAGTTGCAATCGTTATTCATTTTTTTCTGCTTAAAATAGTGTTTCCTGCCTCTGGCAACTGACTGATACAAAGTGCATTCAAGTTTGTCATCAGTTGTGCAACTCTGGATGAGCTATTTCTTTTAGTTACAAGGTTCATGGTATCAAAGATGAACCTGATTTTGATGGCCCACTAACTAGTATTGGACACTTGCAAATATATTTCTCCAGCATCCCTAATATATAGAAAATATTAAGAAAATAAAATGTAAAATAAGACAGTAAATGCAGTACTCTAAGACAATAGGGGAAAAAATGTGTTTTTTTTTTCTGATATGATGTATTAGCTCTTTTAAATATCAACTCTCAATTTTCATGAAATTCACACCAAAGTTATGGTTTATCCTTCTGAACCTACAATTAGAAACACAATTCTGAAGTGCCATATCTCTATGCTTTATAGAATATTTATTGATTTCTTCTTTTTTTTTTTAATTTTTAATTTTTTATTTTTCAGTGTGATTTCTTCTTCACACAAGCTTTCATGTAACACTTTGGGAAAAGTGTTCAGAAGAAAAAGAAGGGAACTTGTATGAATTTGCACCCAAAGATTGTTCTCAGGGATTAAGAACTAATATGGAAACAATAGACAAGCAACTGTAGTGACTTTTGTATTCCTTTTGAGACATGCCTTGTGCTCAGTCAATTAACAGCAAATAAAAAGGAAAGTGAAAAGTTCGACAACATTAATTATAATGGTTACTACTGGCTATAGGCTTACTATTTGCCAAGCCCTTTCCTCTTAACGGGTCCCAGAGAGATGGACATGACTGATCATGCACACACGTCCTCTTAACACAAACAAGGTCCCTGTGAGGTATTAATAGTACTATTATCTCCATTGTATAGATGGTGAAACTGAAACACAGAGAAGTTAAGTGATTTTCATTGCCTCATGGTTATTAATGACAGAGTCAAGGCTGAACACAAAAAAATATGTGATACCAAAAGTCCGTACACTGAATCACTGTATCATACTGCCTTGTAGGTATCAAAGTAGCCTTGCCAGTCTTTAATCTTTAAATCTAAGATTCTAATATAGACAAACCTATGCTCTTCCCATGTAGGACAGACAGAATACAGACAGTTTGGAGGTTCTTCTGATGAGTCAGGGCTCAGCAGCCACAAATCTCTTTTTAAACACAGCAGAAGCCAATTTCCTTGTTTAATTGTGTGTGAGATGTAGCAGTTTATAAACTATGACATATTCAGTCATCCATACACAGGTAAAATACTCAAGGTGAAGAGTGAAATTACATCTGTCTTCTCACAAACCATGTGTCTTCTTAATGCTTTGCAGACTAATTGCTCAAGTTGCTCTGGAGGCAGAAAATGCTTGAGTTTCACAAGGTCTTCAGTCTTCCTCTCTTCATGCTTGCCACACATGAAAGCATCCTGACAGCATTGCTAAATGTTGATGCTTATTACCAGGGAAGAGCCTATAAGTTTTCATAACTTGGCAAGTGTCCGGGTATGGCTAACCTTCTAGTTTTAAAAACTAAGAATGTATTTTCTCATGAAAATATATACTAATTGTTATCAATATTATAAAATAAATATTACCCAAGTATTCAAGGTAAATGTATATATTGGCAAATAGGACTATTATCATTATTATAAAATATTATCAATATTGTTGATATTATATCAATAATATAAAATATTATCAATTATAAAATATTATCAATATTGCAATATATATATATTGATTATTATCAATACCACTAGAATTTTTGGCTATGTGTACATAATCTCAATCATTTTTATTTTCTTTCCCACACAGTGAAGAGCTTAAAAGGTGCTATGAGAAATATTTTTGGAATTCTCATTTTGTTATTAAATAGTAAATAAAGACTCTTTTTGAAAATACACATGCACACAGAACCATCCTATGTTATAAATGGGATATATTTCTGAAAACATTGTGATATCCAAAATTCAAAATAATGCAAAACAAATCTTGATAAAGAGTGATTATTTTCCCTGAATATTTATCCTAATCACTTGGCCCACCTATTTTAAATGACATAAATGTTCACACTTTTTCAAATTATGCCAGTAAATTGTGAAAGTGTTAGGTCACTTAGTCGTGTCCAACTCTTTGCGACCCCATGACTGTAACCTGCCCGGTTCCTCTATCCATAGGATTTTCCAGGCAAGAACACTGGAGTAGGTTGCCATTTCCTTCTCCATGCTAGTAAAATGAAGCTCTATTAACATCTACATTGCCTTATGTTAAAAAATTAAAATCAAATTCATGTAAAAAAATGCAACCAAAAAATAAATAAATAAACTGCATTCATATTTTCAACACTTTGTGGATGTACATGAGTCTATGTAAAGAAACCAGGCTACTTATCAACAAACCGATCTGTCTGCAGTTGGGCCAAATGATGCTGGCCCAACAGGAAATGATATAAAGTATGCTTCAAAAACAACTCAAAAATGCATGTACTTTGATAGAAGTCTGTTAGTGATTCAGACAGAGGGACACGTGAGCAATTTAGGCTTTAATCTTGAGACTGGTATTGAGTTGGAACTGGTTTGAACAAAGTTTGTTTATTCTATGTATCTAGAGTCAGAGCCGATACATCTCCTAGTTTTGAATAGCTTTAAATGTCTATTCCAATTTGGACAGATTTGATAAGCCTATTTGCAGATAACTAGGACTCATGTATGAGTTGTTGCATGTGCACTGCTTGAACCAAGACATGTTTTGAAAAATAGCCTTCTCTGCAATTGTATCTGTATTTGTATTTTGGGCAGCTGGGGTTTCCTTCTTCCTTGAGTATTCAAGGTAAATGTATACATTGGCAAATGGGACTCTAATGATTAGCCTATCAACCAGGAGATGAATGAGGGGGCACCAAACAATAGATCAAAAGAAAGTTATACTGATGTGTGTTCCTGGGGAAGGATGGGTCAGGGCACAGTGACAGAACCCAGGTTGTAGATTGTTTAGTCCAGGGATGAGAATGAAGAAAGAGAAGAGAATGGTAGTAAACACCTAGTGAGAACAGGAAAACAATATGAAGGTGGTTAGCTGAGAAAATTTTGGAGAAAGATAGCATTTTTCTAGAGATAACCAGGAAAAACTTTGAAATTCAGAATGTGGATGTTTAGGGTTGTATTAATCTTAATGAGTACCATAAGTAGTTTTCCAAACAATACTAATTGTTCTTACTGTTAATAGTTACTTGTCTTTAGTTGAATTGTGTTTCATTTTGTTTTGCCCTCTTCACAACAATAATATTCAACTGATACTAAGAAAACTCAATATAGGGGCATTCCCTAGAGGTCCAGTGGTTAAGACTCCACACTTCCATTGCAGGGAACAGGAGTTCCATCCCTGATCAGAGAACTAAGATCTTGCATGCCACACAGCATGGCCAAAAAAAATAAATAAATAAGTAAGTAAATAAAGGAATAAATGAATTTTAAAAAACTCAATATATCTGTGTCTGTAGTCTAGTCACTTACAAAAATGGACTCCAATCACTGAATTAGAATAATTATTTTGAGATTTAATTTTCATATTCAAGTGTTATTAAAGTCAGGGGCAATTTCAGAGGCATGTGACCAATGCTTTTGCACAAGAACCCACATTTAGAAGGAAGCCCGTCCTTGAGGTTTAATGCTTTGTGGACACCATCTTGAAATTTCTATTAATTTGATCTCTGAATTGGAGTTTTGTGGGTAAAATTTTATGGGACAATGTAGCATGAGACAGGGCCTCTTAGCCTCAGCACATGTGCCCTCCCACTTCCCTGCCTCCCTGGAACATGTTTTTAACTATCTGCTCCTCTCCTCCACTCAGCAACCATTGCGGTCGTTCACAACCCCTCCCCTGATAGTGGGGGTGTGGGTTGGAGACAGGGAGGGTTGAGGGGAGGTACTCATAATCTGCAGGTTGAGTAGTGAGAAGGGACCTTGAGTGTCTGGGAGGGTCCAACTCACTCTTGAATATCTCTGGTGCCCAAAAGAGTATATGATTAAATAAAAAATTAAAACCACCATTGACAGAAAGAGAGAGAGAACAAGTCCAAAAAATATTAAAAAAACAAAACCAAAAAATGTTGTACTGCTTTTGGAACGTGGGGTTCAACATTCAACTTTGGAACCGGGCAGCACAGATTTCATCACTGGTTCAAATACAAGATTCCTCTTACAGTGATTATGTAGTCCAGTGCTATTCAAACATTGTTGAAGAAATAGGACTCACAATTTAAAGAAACATTATGGGGAGTTCCCAGGTGGTCCAGTGGTTAGGACTCTGTGCTTTCACTGCTAAGAGGCCTGGGTTCAATCTCTGGTTGGGGAAACTAAGGTACTGCAAGTCATGTGAAAGAGTCACACACAAAAAATAATAATAAGTAAAAAGAAAAGAAAACTTTCTGCTTTTTCCTGACCTGTGTATGAAGGCAAGTTTCCACCAGTTCTGTTGCCTTGCTCCTCCTCCTCCTCTGCAGGTGACCAACAATCCTGTCTCTGAGGAACACAATCTGAAAATCCCATTAACTACAGCAAACTCCTCATTTGACAGAAGCAGAAATCTAGGCCCTGAAATCAAGAAACTTCTCCATGATCGCCAAAAACCTTCCCTAAGTTTCTGAGAGGAGCAAACCTGCTTTAATCGTATGTAACGATGCCCAAGATGGCTTCCATCATCAATGTATCAGCTGTAGCTAACTAAGCTTACCATAGGAATATCCATGCCCAGAATGTAAACCTTCTTCATTCACCTAAATTTCCTTTTCTTACATCTTCTGCCCTTTCACTGTGCACTTTTTATATGTTAGACGTTGAGCTGAGAGCCTTACACGGAAAAGCTCTCTTACCACACTAAGTTTCATGGTTTCTCTAAGTGGCCAGAATCCATGCTTATTATTTTACACATGAGGACACGAGCCTTTAAACTGCTTAAGTGAAGTTTGTCTGGGTAGGGAGAGCAGAGCTGGCATATGAACACAAGTCTGGCTGCCTCTGGGCTTCCCAGGTGGCGCTAGTGGTAAAGAACCAACTTGCCAGTGCAGGTCGACATGAGAGACTCGGGTTCGATCCCTGGGTGGAGAAGATCCTCTGGAGGAGGGCACAGCAACCCACCCCAGTACTCTTGCCTGGAGAACCCCATGGACAGAGGAGACTGGCGGGCTACAGTCCATGGGGTCCCACAGAGTCAGACACGGCTGAAGAACCTTAGCACCCTCGAGCCTGGCTGCCTCCCATCTCTTTCTGAAGGGAGGCAAAACCAGTACAAGTCACTCCTAGGCTCCCTAGCACTTCCTAGCTCCTTTCGGCCAGCAACCCAGAAGAGATTTCAGGTACCAAACGAACCTCCAGTTGAGAGAGTAACACTGACATATACATGCTACCATGTGTAGAATAGCTAGCTACCGAGAAGCTGCCTATAACACCAGGAGCCCAGCCTCGTGCTCTTTGATAATCTAAAGGAGTAGGAAGGAAAGTGGGAGAGGGAGGGGGGCTTGAGAGGGATGGGGTTTACATATTCTTATGACTGATTCTATGTATGACAGAAACCAATGCCACACGTTAAAGTACTTACCTTCCAATTAACATGCATATATATCAATTGTGCATGTACATATGTGTGTGTGTGATTGATTCATTTTGCTCTACACCTGAGCCTATCACAATCACCTGGGCTTCCCAGGTGGTGCTAGTGGTAAAGAACCCACCTGCCAGCGTAGGTAGATGTAACAGACTCGGGTTTGATCCCTGGGTCGGGGAGATCCTCTGGAGGGTATGGCATCCCACTGCAGTTGTAAGTCAACTATGATAAAAAATTTTAAAGATAAAAAATCCTCATTCGCTGCAGGAAGCTGTCGGTGGTCCGTGGGCTTCCCAAGGCTAGGAAGGAGATGGCTATCAATGGGATCTCAGATAGAGTTGCCTACAGTGAGTATCTCAGGAGTATGTTGTAGGGGAAAACAAAAATCATAATTTTTAATTACCGTGCTAGCTTCTGAGACTGCCGCCCCAGCTGGAGTTTAAGAGTTGCCAGAGCCTATTGCTGCCCGGAGCTGTTTTCCAGCTGCCACTCTTGGAAAATTGACAAATTTTACCCATGAGTGGCAACTCTGTTGCAGCTTCTTATTTTGATCAATCATAACACTTAAGGAATTTGCTACAATGAATGTCCGGAACCACTGAATTCTGGGTGCTGAGTTTGTTTATAGCACTAAAGAACAGGGGAAGTTTACATTTGTCATCTGTTTTATCAAGATTGCTCTTTTTAATTTCTCAAATGATTGAAATCCTTTCTTTCACAGCCTCTAATCTCAATCTTCAAATATCACCTGCTTAAAAAAAATCAGTTAAGATTTGGAAATTTCACTAGCCAAATTCTAAAGTATTTTACAGAGTGGTTATGCTTGACTTCTGTGTTTGATTAAGTAAGTACTCATTTTGGGTGGCTTTATTATTTTTGGATAAGTCTCTCAACTTAATCAACACTGGAAATTCCCTTCCCAGACACACGAAGAATGAGGTTATCATGCTAAAGTTTGAAACAATTATATTGCAATTTAAATACCATTTAAAATATAATAAATGCATTGGGAATATTCAAAGTGTGTGGAAGATACTTTCCTGATTCTAAAATTTATTTCAGATTTCCAGGGAACTATATCTGCTCTGTCCTTAAATCCTTCAATAAAGGGCAATATAAAACAAAATAATATATCTTTCATTGTACACATTCATGTATTTGTTCTACAATATTTATTAACTAAATATTATTTTTCAAGCTTTGCAATAAGAGCTAAGGGTTGAGGGATGAACTGGCTACATTCACTCCCACCTAAGATATTGATATCAAGCTTTTCAATGTTATGATTGAAGCAGGTACTGGGTACAGCAAAGGTAGAAAAGAAAGAGTGGTTGGTACTATGTGCCATGTGCTTAGTCACGCCTGACTTTTTGTGATCCCTTGGACTGTAGCCTGTCAGGCTTCTCTGTCCTTGGAATTTTCCAGGCAAGAATACTGCAGTGGGTTGCCATTGCCTCCTCCAGGGATCTTTCTGACCCAGTGATCAAACCCACGTCTTCTGTGTCTCCTGCATTGCAGGTAGATTCTCCACCCCCTGAGCCATCGGGGAAGCCCCAAAGAGTTGCTCAGTCATGTCTGACTCTTTGTGACCCCATGAACTGTAGCCCACCAGGCTCCTATGTCCCTGGAATTCTCCACGTAAGATAACTAGAGTGGGTAGACATTCCCTTCTCCAGAGGATCTTCCCAACCCAGGGATCAAACCCTGGTCTCTTGCATTGCAGGCCAATTCTTTACTGTCTGAGCCACTAGGAAAGCCCCAGTACTAGTTGGAGTTGGGAAAATCTGGGGCAGGGAGAAACAGAGTTCAAGAAAACTTCATAGAATGGAAAAGTACAGAGCAAAGAAAAACAGTAGGCAGAATTCAATTAATTTACAGGTCATATTTTATTAGCCACTACTCTAATTTACACGATCTTATCTGGCTTGTACTGCACCAAGAGTTATATAACAAGGGGATTATGTTCATTTTACCAGTGAAATTATTTGGGCAGAAGATTGAGTAGAAAGTGAGAGACAGAGGAGTGACCTTGTCTCTTTTTGTTTGTTTGTTTGTTTGTTTGTTTGTATTTTCAATTCTAGTCCCTGTCTCTTTCTTTTATACAAGAATGGCCTTGTCAAGTGAAGGAAGTGCGCCAGCCTGATACTCTTAAAGACTTTTTAATGTTTTTGATGTGGACCATTTTTTTAAGTCTTTATTGAATTTGTTATAATATTGTTTCTGTTTTATGTTTTTGGTTCTTCGACCACAAGGTATGTGGGGTCTCAGCTCCCTGACCAGGGATCGAACCCATACGTTCTGCATTGGAAGGCAAAGTCTTAACCACTGGACCACCAGGGAAGTCCCCCCACTCCAACCCCTGGGCTGATACTCTTAGTTGTTACCATCTGCAGTACTCAGTGCATGGTCTATCTTAGTGACTCAATGACACCCCAATGATTAGAGTAGCTCATTAAAACTACAACACAGGGGACTTCCCTGGTGATCCAGTGGTTAAGACTTCACCTTTTAATGCAGAGGGTACAAGTTCAATCCCTGGTTGGGGAGCTAAGCCACATGCCTTGCAGCCAAAAAACCAAAACATAAAACAGAAGCAGTAGTGTAACAAATTCAGCAAAGACTTTAAAAATGGTCACATTAAAACAAAACAAAATAAAACAAAACCTCTCTAGGATCAAAAATAACTGAAGCGCTTGGAATCAGGACATCAAATTCAGATAACTTGCACCGTCACTAACTAGCAAGATGACCAGAAGTCAATTGCTTGGCCCATGAATAAGTTCTGTGCAATCAGTCATAGCCATGTCACCAAATTACTGCAGGGGAATGTTTCTGTTGTAGAAGAGAGAAACATTTAATTTCAGTTGAATCTAAATTTTGATTCCTCACTGAACTTCTGTCCCAGAGTCTTCCTCTGTCCCTCCTCTCATCCATGTCAACCACCCCCACTGACTTCTAAACCCATCAACTATAGGAAAGTTGTAAGCAGTGGAGTGACAAGGCAAAAACTACTTTTAAATTCACCTGTCATCTTCATATCACATTTCCTTTAGAGCCAATCCCATCTCAAGTTTTTTTTACAGATAATGTTTGACTGAGAAACTCTTACTTGTATGTCTTTTTCCATCCCAGTTCTACCTATTGAAGGGAAGAGATTCAAAATCTCACTGCAGAGGATTTGGAAACAGGGAAATGTGAACAACTGAGGTCACTTTTGTAATTAATCTACCCTCAGAAAAAAATGAGGGCAGAAATGAAGAATCTCCCTTCAGAGCCACAGTTAAATGATGCCCCAAGTAAAGTCAGCAGCGATTTATTGTGATATATTTTTCCTTAGTGGATCTATTTCTGATCATTCTATCTACACCAAAACTACGGTTCTGAACATGGGAATACCTCTAACATTCAAGTCTGACAGGGTCATCAGAAATCGAAAGAGCAAGGATACACTGGGCAGTGTAACTCACAGGCTGCAGTCAGATCTCACCAAGCTGGCAGTCAGAAAACAGGGCCATTGAGTTATAGGAGGGAGTGGGTGGCTTTGTACAAGTCAGGAGGAGCAGGGAGGGGGAACTTAATGACCTCAGTGGTCAAGCAGGCCAAGCTCTCTCCACTGCTATGACTAATGATTTGATAAATGAAAAAATGTACTTTGGCTGACAAGTCACTACATCACTATTGTATGTTTTGCTTTAAACCACGAGAGCCAGAGAGGAGGTTCCTTAAGCTGTTTGCAAATGGAAACTAATGATTTATGTTCTCACACATGGACTTGCAAGCAGGGACCGCGTCACTGTTTTCCAGATTGTAAACAGCCTGCTCAAGTGGTCCAGCAGGCGTTTCCAGCATAGCATGTGTCTGCCTCCAGCCTCTCCCATGTACATTTCTGCTATGGTGATTTTGGGTCATTTATATCATGGAAAGAGACAGAAAATAATTAAGTGTGACCTTTTATTATGGCTGTCTTCCTAAGATTCTACATCAGATTTGAAAGCAAAAACATGTTATTTTAATGAAGTGATTTAGTGAAAGATTAAAATGTATAAAAGGTATCTTTTATGATATTAGAACACTATGACATAGACTTTACAATTGTGGGTGTTTAAATGTTTACAATCAAGATGCATATTTTCATAAGATGAACACCCTAGAGACACACATCTCTAGGTATTTTATCATTTTTCTTTTCCCCAGTCATCCTCCAGGAAAAGTAGGTTTCAAATATCTCACTCATTCTTTAAACATACCACATGAGTCAGTTACATACATGAGTGGATCAGAGTCCAAATTATTTTGCCAGTATCTTGGCCCTGGATTAACAATTATGGCTTTTTAATGGCACTTTAAGACTACTTATATTGCTTGAATGTCAAATGCAATTTCATCATCTGAATCGGTGATATACAGATATAGATTTCCTAACTCCAAATCTCTTTTCACAATATTGATATAATGAATTCATGAATGATTTAATTACCATCACAAATTTTACACATGGTAACTAAACAGAGATATAAATCTTTTGCTGGAAGTTGTCATGTAGGATGTGAAATGTTTAGACTTACTGGCTTTGTTTTGCTTTCTTTCAACAAGTAGAACTAGTATTTTGATCAATGACCAAAATTCAGAATATCACTGTAGTCTAAAGGAGAATTTCCTCTTGGGAAGTTTGCTCAAAAGAATTTATTACAAGATGTAACTACTACAAGGGATTTGGGGACAGATTTGCTTATTCATGCATTTTAAAAAAAAACATTCCTGTAGGACACTTTGCTAGTTCCCTGTGATTGAAAAGCCTAGATTGTAGTAGCCACTTGCTGGATTTTATTGAAATGATGTTTAAAGAACATATATCAGATTGTGAGGCATTAAAAATAGGGAGAAAATCCAGTTTTGGCAAACACTTGGGGGAAACGGCTTCTCTCAAATACTGCTATAGAAGTACAAATTAGTACAATCTCTCTGGAGGGCAATTTGACAATAGGTATGTGAACCTATAAAAATGTGCATTCCCCTCCATCTGCTAATTCTACTTTCAATAACTTAACTTGAGTCATGATTGGACAAATATTTAAGCAAAGATAAAAGGATGTATAAAAGGTGTATAAAAGGGTGCTATATTCAGCATCTTCCAGTTTAAATTAGAAGCAACCCCCTTTAATTAGAGATTGGTCAAATATTAGCAAATTATGGTAATTCGAAAAAAAGGGAAACAATGTCACCATTAAAGTAATGATGGAAACCTGAATGAAATGATACTTAAAATGGTCTCAAATATTGTTGCTTGAAAAAGCAAGTTGGGACAGGGTATTTCTAATTCCATTCTGGTAACCATAGACGTGGGGCTTTCCCAATGGCTCAGTGGGTAAAGAAACAGCCTGCAATGCAGGAGACACCAGACACGCTGGTTGGATCATGGGTCGGGAAGATCCCCTGGAGAAGGAAATGGCAACCTACTCCAATTTCCTTGCCTGAAAAATCCCATGGACAGAGGTGCCTGGTGGGCTACAGTCCAAAGGGTCACAAAGAGTCAGACACAACTGAGCACAGTACAAACAAAAATCTATAGAAGTAACTTTATGTGCATGCATGTGTGCTCATTTACATATCCATAAACATTCATGTGGATTTAAATGCATATGCACATTGAATCAGCAAAGGAAACAGAATATAAATAGCAGTTATAGACCACCAGTAGGTTGATGACAATAAAGATCATTGCTGCTTTTTATTTTTGAATTTTCTGTTTAAATGTCTCAACTTGGATTATTGTATAAAAATAAAACATGAACACAGCATAGACTAGTTCAGTTGTGTGTGTGTCCTTAAAGCAGAAATTAAAGTGGCTGCCTGGACATAATTCATTGCCCAGACTAGCCTGGCTGCTAAAGACCTCTTGAGACCATTTAAATAGCTTACCTTGAGGAATTTAGGTAGCTAACACAGTATCAGATGATTTATCTGAAGTTATTCTTATAGAGAATCTCTCAATAACATATTTCCTTCCTAGCTTTCTTTTACCCAGAACACTTTGACCACTTTTTTTTTTTTTCTGTCCATTTGTGCTTGGCTATTAGGAAACAGACATGGATCCTCCCTCAGCATCAACCAGGGCATAGCACTGCTCAATACACACAGTATTTTAGTTCACAGTGACCTATATTCTCTATTTTCTCTTCTTATAAAACCTCTTCCATCCTCACAGTTACCGCCTATGACTGAGAAGGAGGAAGAATATTTAGACTTCCAAAATGCAGCAAGAATTTGGATAGGTTCCCCAGACAGCTTATTCATATTTTTTTTCTTCCTGGTTTCTGGCTGAGACATGTGATGCTGGAACATTATAAATCCACATCTCAGTCTTTTAAAGTTGAGGAAACACCTCAGTAAAGAAGCAAAAGCTCCTGATTTGGATGACTTTTGAAACCTATCCAGCTATGAATAATCTTCGAAAGAAGCAGTCTGGGTGTTAAAGGGACTGGTATGTGGGTATCTGCTTTTTCATATTACTGAAAACAGTTTAGAAAAGCAGAAATGTTTTGATGTCAAAGTACTTTTTGTTTATTAAGTTCTCACAGTTAGATATAAAAGCTATCTGATTTATCATAGCCCCAAATTGACAAGTATGGGAGGAAGTGGCTAGTGGGACCCCAATCATATAAGGGGTCACAACAAGCCACTTTAATAACTTTGTGAAGAAAGTTTTTTTCTCTTAAAAAATTGAGATATAATATACTCACTACAAAATCCACCCTTTAAAGTGTATAACTTAAAAAAAGAAGAGTTTTTCAGTCTATTCTCAAGGTAGTGAAACTATCATCACTACCTAATCAGAACCCTTCATCACCCCACGAAGAAGCATCATCCCCATTATCAGTCACTCTGCATCCTGCCTTCCTCCTGGTTCCAGGGACCACTCATCTACATTCGGTCTCCATGGATTTAGCTATTTTATAGTGAAGAAATTCTTAACATGTTCATTTTAGAGATGATAAAACTGAATTCCAGAGACTAATAAGCTCTCTGGGGTTATCCTATTTGTATGCTGTATAGTCAGAATGTGACCGCGAGTCTTCTCGCTCTTGATGTAAAAGGAGGATGTGTAAAATGTTGAAATTTTGTTGTTGTTTTTATTATTGTTTAGTCCTTAAGTTATGTCTGACTCTTTTTGAGATCCCATGGACTGTAGCCCACCAGGCTTCTCTGTCCATGAGATTTCCCAGGCAAGAATACTGAATGGGTTGCCATTTCCTTCTCCAAGGGATCTTCCCGACCCAGGGATCAAAACCATGTCTCCTGCGTTGGCAGGCGAATTCTTTACCATTGAGCCACCCAAGAAGCACTTGCTGAAATTAGAACCATTAATAACTCTCTTCTTTGACCAAGGACTGCACTAATTAGTATATGTGTAAAGCAGATGGGACAGCAAAAGATAGCCTTTATTACTGACAAAGATGCTGTGGGAGCAAGTGCTAATATTTTTGGGAAACTGGACTCATCAATACTGAGTCCAGAAATATGGCAGACATCCTCTTCCAAGTACAGAATATTCTGGAAGACCACTCTTCCAGAGAGCAAACAGGGAACAAACAATAACCCCTATTCTTTGTAGACAGGCTACTGCCAAGGAAGAGAAAAAGAGTGAGATAAGTTGAGTGCTGCTGCTGCTAAATCGCTTCAGTCATGTCTGACTCTGTGTGACCCCATAGATGGCAGCCCACCAGGCTCCCCCGTCCCTGGGATTCTCCAGGCAAGAACACTGGAGTGGGTTGCCATTTCCTTCTCCAGTGTATGAAAGTGAAAAGTGAAAGTGAAGTCACTCAGTCATGTCCGACTCTTAGCGACCCCATGGACTGCAGCCTACCAGGCTCCTCCGTCCATGGGATTTTCCAGGCAAGAGTACTGAAGTGGGGTGCCATTGCCTTCTCCAAAGTTGAGTATGCCTACCTTATTTTTCTTAAGCTTACCAGGAAGGAAGTCTCTCCTTTTCTCCCATGGAGCAGTAGATAAGAGGGTAGAAGAAAGACCAAGAATGTTACACTAGTGGAGCGTTCTCCACATGGAAGGAAACAAGTGTGGAAGAATCATTCCCACACAATAGTTTGAGATTGTGTGGTCTCATAACTTCAAGTACCAAACAGCGTGTGTTCTTTTCAGCTCTCATAAATTTTATAGATTCCTGGGAAAAGATAAATAAGATGTGACAAACCAGGGGAGCTGGGTCTTCTCCAACGTTCCCCCTCCCATCCATGTCATCACTTGATGTCACTTTCTGCCCCCAGATTAGGTATATACAATTCCAATTTACAAGAAGAAAACTTTATTTGAAAAAGGAAGGAGAACTTTAGAAGAGATTTCGGGTAGGAAAGGCAGTTGAGGAGCACCTTACTGATATCCCCTTCAAACTGTAAGAATCCACAGGGTAGAAGAGGAGCAGATTCTTCTCCACAGATGGAGTCTGATGAGAGGGAGCCTCGCAGGTGTGTCCCAGGACTCTGGAACATGAACGAGGGCCAGTGGAAGAAGGTAGCCTAGTGGAAGAAGGTCTATCCCAAAACACCTTCAGAACCTACAACCCACAAGTGCAACAGAGCAGATTCAGAAGTGTTGGTTTGCCAAAGAGATTAGTATAAGTTCATTGACGGAAAGGCTAGGGTCACGGGTCCTAGAAGTCACATGGTCAGGAGAAGCAAGTTCTCCCGAAGCTCGTGTGGAGAGTACTGCTGGCTGGTTTCATAATGGAAAAGCCTGAGGAGAATGAGCAAGGTTCAAATTTCTCAACACAGCCCGGCCATGACATGAAGCAGACAAGAGTGGAGATTGAATCCCGTGGTCAGTATACCAGTGTGTCGCCAGTCATGAAGTGATGACCCCCTGCTTGCCTGAGAGGCTTCCTTCTTCCATCTTCTGTCCCATTCTTGAGAATTTAACTTTGGGGTCAGACAAAGAAAAGGAATGTCTAAGATAGAGAACTTTGAATGGGACTGAAGCTGAGATTAGCAATCCTGAATTTACACAAAAACGTCTTGGGTTGAACTAAGAATTTCCCCTCAGAAGGACGTTATTAGTTATTCTGTTAAGGGTCAGAAATAGGGGCTCATGAACTAAGTTTTGAAAAAATCCTTTTTGCATACGTGGGTTTTGTGATTTATTTTAATTGTGAATCAGTATTGTTGTCTAGTTGCTAAGTTGTGTCCAACTCTTGTCAACCCCATGGACTGCAGCATGCCAGGCTTCCCAGCCCTTCACTATCTCCCAGAGGTTGTTCAGACTCAGGTCCATTGAGTCACTGATGCCATTCAACCATTTCATCCTCTGTAACCCCCTTCTCCTCTTGCCCTCAATCTTTCCCAGCATCAGAGTCTTTTAGAATGAGTCAGTTCTTCACATCAGGTAGCCAAAGTACTAGATCTTTAGTTTCAGCATCAGTCTTTCCAATGAATATGCAGGGTTGATTTCCTTTAGGATTGACTGGTTTGATCTCTTGACTGTCCAAGGGACTCTCAAGAGTATTTTCCAACACTACAGTTCAAAAGCATCAATTCTTTGGTGCTCAGTGTAACCTTATCCATAATGTCACTGTGCTATTGTGTCATGCTTTTCTTCTAGCCACTTTCCACTTCTACTAGGTCTTGGGGGCAAATTGAACAGAAACATTTTAATCTAGCAAATGCACTGTAATTAACAGAAGATCAGATTTCTACAGACCTGATTCTAAAGTGTTCCAAAGAAGATCATTCTAAGTGCTTTCACAGGAGGATAATCATTCTCAGTGATTCTTTGGATTTCAACCAAGACCCTCAAATGAGATAAATCCAAAATTACAACTCTTGACAGCAGTAGCTGAGAAGTGGATGTTTAGAAGATGTAATCTCCATGACAACCTTGTTCTCAGAGAGAGTGCTTTTTAGATTACGTCAATGATACAAACTTCCTTGAGAAATGATGTAATGGATTTTAATACTCATTTTCTATTTCTTTGAGTAGATGATGATGTAAAAGGTTGAACCAAAAAATAACAACCAGTCTTACACATGCCAGTCCTCTGCTGCATTGGTAAATTACAGCTGTGGTCTCCACCAGGTAATTAAAAGGTGTTGATGAATAACGATCAGCATTTGGAGTTATCTAGATTTTCCACAATACATGATCCATGAATCTTAGAATCAGAGTGCTAAAAGAGACTTAAAAGTTTTATAGTTCTTTCTCCTGACCCCTGTCTACAGATAATGAATACAAGCTTCAGAAAAGCACTGCTATTTGATTAAGTGGACTATATTTGCTTGTGGCAGAACCTAGGTCTGAGGAAAGTGGTTTTTGAGCCTCTTATAAACTCACAAGTAATATATTCCTCTTATGATTCAATTTCACAGAAAACAAAATCTATGAAGATATGTTGTTCATGTCTACAAAGTTGCTTCAGTTGTATCTACAAAGTTGTGTCTGAGTCTTTGCAACCTATGGACTGTAGTCTTCCAGGCTCCACTGTCCATGGGATTCTGCAGGCAAGAATACTGGAATGGGTTACCGTGCCCTCCACCAGGGGATCTTCTTGACCCAGGGATGGAACTCACGTCTCTTGGGTCTCCTGCATTGGCAGGCAGGTTCTTTACTGCTAGTGCCACCTGAGAAGCCCTTGAAGATATGTTATTAATCCAGAATCAGGCAGAACACCATAGAGTTTCAGAACCTGGCTTCTGAGATTCAACTGCATGGTTTCAAAACTCGATGCTTTCACTCATTAGCAGGTGAATGGATAAGTAACTTAACCTCTGTAACCAAGCTTCCTCATTTGTATGATAATGAAAAAAAATTAACAGAGCCTACCTCATAGAGCTTTTGTTAGGGTTAAATGATTTAATCCATATAAAGGATTTAGAACACAGGGCTACATAATAAAACTTAATAATGCTATTTCTTCATGGGTAAATACATGGGCATGCACTCAAGGAAGAATCATACAGTGACATGAGCCCAGAGGAAAGCTGCGTATGGGAGTCCAACATTTTTGTATTTATGTTTGCAATCTGCTTCTTCTTGTTGCTCAGTGGCTAGGTCATGCCCAACTCTTGGCAACCCCATGTAACCCATGTCAGCATGCCAGGCTCCTCTGACCTCCACTATCTCCTGGAGTTTGCTCAAACTCATGTGCATTGAGTCTGTGATGTCATCCAACCATCTCATCGTTTGTTGGATCTGATTGTACATAAATATAATATCACTGGAATTGAGCAGGGATGTAATATTGGTAAGGTAGAGTAAGAAGTCCTGAGTGATTCAGCCCCTGGGCTTTGGATATCTCCCCTTGTTCTCTGGGCTAATTTTTCTTCCTTTCCTATGATGTCTAAGAAATTGGATTGGCCAAAATGTTCGTTCAGGTGTTTCTGTAATATCTTATGGAAAAACCCGAGTGAAACTTTTGGCTAACTCAATACTTAGGAAAACTTTTAAAGGAAAAGAGAAAATTAAAAGCAGCTGATAGAACTCTTCTGACTCCATTACTGCATTCTCTGAAATGTAGAAAGAGTGACCTAAATTCAAACACAGAACAACTCGTGAATGTCTTGGAATTCCAGACACACACCCTTTTCCCCCTGGTTAGCCCTGTTTCCCTACCCTGAGTCTCTCCACCGGGGAATTCCTATTTGCAAATCTTAGTGTATCTTCATTCTGATGAATCCTGGGAACTCAGACACATCACACGCAGCATCTGGGAAAATGGGAAATCCTTCTGTTTGCCTCCCCGGAGTTATCTGGGGATGAGAAACATCTGTTATCATCCTTTCAGTAACAGGGTATTTGATGAGTTTATTTTTCCTACTCTGCTTTGAATATTCTCAGCTCAGCAAAATATTTTCTGTAAGGAAGTCATTGAAAATAATGTATGATAAACTAATGAACTTAAGGTGTTATCAATCATAAATATATTGTAAAAGATCCCAGATATAATCATCTCCTATGATTAAAAATAATTATAGTTAAGATATTCAAAAGATAGTGTTTTTGGCTCTTTGCACAACAGTGCCCAAGAAGCAAGCTATCTGTGTTAGCGGTTTACACACAACTGGAAGAAATAAAAAATGCAGTGAAACAGGTGCAAGGGTGTTAGAGTCACTGAAGCACTGAAACTGTCTTAAATCCCATAAAAGAGCAGCATTTGGCAGGTCTCTACATAAATGAGGTTGGGTTTGCCAGAAAAGTAAAATAACACTACTGGTAAGTGAACGAAAAGCATATCCTATCAGAATTTCCCTGCATTCCATCCAAAACTTCTATGAAGCCTTAGTAATGGGCTGATTCATCACATATAAATTCCATTCCAAAAAACAAAAAGGAATCTAAACTTTCCCACTATTGCTCTGTAGAAAAGCAAAGAGTAATATTGAAAATATGTTTGCTAATTTCTTACTCCTAAAGAAATGTGTCATTTTGCTTAACAATTATGTTTCTCTTCACCTCCACCTAAAGTCTTATAATAAAGGGAGTATATGAAGTGATTGAAAACTATAAAATATTTTTTCTCTTAAATTAAATGGTTTTGGTTATGGTATATAGATGAATATAGATAAGCTTGTTCATGTGTGTGTGTGTGTGTGTGTGTATGCTCAGTTGCTTAGTCATGTCCAACTCTTTGTGACCCCATGGTGTGTAGCCCACCAGGCTCATTTGTCCATGGGATTTCCAGGCAAGAATACTAGAGTGGGTTGCCATGTCCTCCTCCAAGGGATCTTCCCAACCCATAGGGTCACAAGGTTACCAATAATTATTCATCTGAAATTCAAATTCCAAAGAAATCCACCTTACTCATTTAACTGCTAAGTGACTTACACTAAGTGTATGACTCAAAATCAGATGTATGACTTTAATCAGAGTTTAAACTACATGGAATTCATAGATCATAAGATCTAGAAATACTTTGTCCTTCTGAGTGTGGGGAGACAACAGGATGGGAAATAGGTCTCTGGACGAAGTACTGGAAACATTTTTTTTTAATTATTAAAGATCTGTTTACAGTCCACAGTGTCCGTTTTGAATTGCATGTTAGCTAAGTAAAATGACAACCGTCCACTGTTTATAAATGAGAGATTCCTGTGGTTGTGGGTCTTCCACTCTGGGGAGTAAACTTAAGTCACAGAGACACTTCCTACCTCCAAGTCCCCACTCAACTTTCTTACCCATAAGCCTTTGTAATGACTCCACTCCAGTACAGAAATGGTCTAGAAGTATTGCTTAAGATTGTGAACTGATGTGTGCAGGAGGTTATTTGCTTAGCTGGGAACTGGAAATTAAAGAGTGTTAGCAAAACTTATGAAGCATAGATTGAACTGAGCTGGTGCCTAGAGAAAAACAAGCCATAAGACTCTGTGCCATCCCATTTTCAGGGTACAGTGTCCAGAATATAGAAAAGATAAGGGAGAGGTTCTACCTTAGGACCAACGATGTAAGTTTCTATTTTATTTTTTATCTCTTGGCTGTAATGGGTCTTTGTTGCTGCACGTGGACTTTCTCTAGTTGTGGCATGTCGGAGCTACTCTTTGTTTTGGTGCCCAGGATTCTCATTTCAGTGGCTTCTCCTGTTGTGAAGCACAGACTCTAGAGTGAGGACTCAGTAGCTGTGGCACATGGGCTTAGCTGCTCTGGCATGTGGGATCTTCCCAGACCAGGAATTGAACTCATGTCCCCTGTATTGCAGGTGAATTCTTAACCACTGGACCACCAGGAAGCCCTAAGCTTCTGACTACTGACTGATGTAAAACAGTTCCCTCAGTTGAGTGGATCAGTAAGGCAACCAACCAGGGAGGAAATTCACAGATCATTTCCAAGACAACTGTTGGCATCCCCCTGATATCTATTCATCTGCCCAAGGAAGTGATCATAAAGTTGATCAAATAGTGTGAGTCCCTCAAGAAAAGGAAGAGAGGGATGTGGGGACTGAGGGAAGGCAGTGATTCCATCTTTGTTCAGTACAAAGACAAAGGATCTGGGAGATGTTTTGGTCCTCCCTCTGACCTCTTCATTTCTCCACTATTGTTCCTTAGATAAATGTAATTGGGAAAAGGAGTGAAAATAGGCACATTAGTGTATATGTCATGCATATCTACCTTTGTTCTCGTGTTGGCTGGGATCAAAATCGATGGCTATAAGCAAAGATTTTCTGCATGCATCATTTTACACAAACAATTCAGGTTTTGACATTGAAACCCAAAATACAGTTTTATTGCCATCAGTCAAGCATTGTGAAGATGGATGTCTGCAAAACAGTTTCTAGGAGGGATTAGAATCTTCTGAAAACTAGTAAAGTCATCATTAAAAATATTCTGTGGTCTAATCAGTTTGGAAATCACAGGTTAAACAGGTTAATTAGATTTATTTTCTGTAGTAATTCTCAGCCTTTAATGTATTATTTAGTTATTCTAATTCTAGACAGTACTATCAGACAGAGAAAGGGATAGGAGAGAAAAATCATATGTAAATTGCTTTAGGGAGGCAATCAACCTTATCTGCTACAACACAATCGCATGCTTTATGGCCTTCCCTGTGATCAGGGAAAAGGGATAAATGATACTCATTTAAACATCGGTTACCTATGTTTTTAAGTATTTTTAAGATTTTTTTATGTGGACCATTGTTAAAGTCTTTATTGAATTAGTTACAATATTGCAATAAAAAACTAATACGTTTGGTTTTTTGGCCACGAGGCAGGTGGGACCTTAGCTTCCAGGGGTTGAACTGGCACACCCCTGCCCTGGAAGGTGAAATCTTAATCGCTGGAAGACCAGGGAAGTCCCTAAGCAATCAGTTATCTTTTAAACAATGTCCACTAGTCCCACAGGTACATAGTTTGAGAAATGGGGATATAGAGCACATCTCTTGTATAAAATCTTGTGGATCATTGTTGTGCAAGTTTGTGCAAATTATTTAATTTCCCAGAGCCTGGATTTTCTCATTCACAAAAGTGAGCTAATACATAGCTCTTCAAAGTGAAATTTAGTTGCTCAGTCATGTCTGACTCTTTGCAAACCCATTGACTAGAGCCCGCCAGGCTCCTCTGTCCATGGGATTCTCCAGTGAAGAATGCTGGAGTAGGTTCCCATTTGCTCCTTCAGAAGATCTTCCCCACCTAGGGACTGAACCCAGGTCTCCTGCATTGCAGGCAGATTGTTTACCATCTGAGCCACCCAGGAAATCTGTCCAGCACAGATGGTTTCCCGAGAGAACAGTTAGTGTCCAACAGCTATTGCCCTTAAAATATCTTCTGTCATTTATTCCATTTATCAACTCAACTAGGCAACCAACACTTTTCTTTTGTGGTGTCTACTATGAATCAGGCACTAAGAATATAGACAGGATTTCATTCCCTGAATGAACTTACTGTCCAACAGTGAAAACAGACAAGTTAAATAAGCATTAGTGGTCACATGTGACAATAGATTTGATCGAGCATATTCAAGGTGCTAATTGTCAGCCTTGGGATCTAAGGAAGGTGGTAGAGACCTAGTACAACTACTCTTCTGCTGATCCACAGTGAAGGAGCCAGCATAAAAATCACACCCACAGAGAAATAAGAAGTGAAAGATTGGAGAGCAGAAAACAATGAAAAGGAGCCGTGACTTCAAACTGGGTTTCTTACTTGGCCTCTATAGGAATTCAAAAAGGTGGTAAAGCTGAATAAGTCACATTTCTCAAGGACAAAGAGCCAGTTCCCAGTGGAGCCAAGTCTATTGCCCAAGGTTTCTGAATTCCAGTCCAGACTCTTCACCATTGTTCAGTGTTAAGTGCCTACAGCAGGGATAAACAGAGGAATTCCTTTAAATCTCCAACTAAGGATAACCCTATCACTAGTTTCTTCATAAAGAATACTTCCTCAGAATTCTGTCCTTTATTTTCTCATTTCTCATGCAACTGCAAAGTTTCATTTTCTTTTTACCTATGTCATAACACCAGTACAGTTCAGTTCAGTCACTCAGTTATGTCTGACTCTTTGCAACCCCATGAATCACAGCACACCAAGCCTCCCTGTCCATCACCAACTCCTGGAATCTACCCAAACCCATATCCATAGAGCCGGTGATGCCATCCAGCCATCTCATCCTCTGTCATTCCCTTCTCCCCCTTCCCCCAATCCTTCCCAGCATTAGGGTCTTTTCCAGTGAGTCAACTCTTCGCATGAGGTGGCCAAAGTATTGGAGTTTCAGCTTCAACATCAGTCCTTCCAATAAACACCCAGGACTGATCTCCTTTAGCATGGAATGGTTGGATTTCCTTGCAGTCCAAGGGACTCTCAAGAGCCTTCTCCAACACCACAGTTCAAAAGCATCAATTTTTCAGTGCTCAGCTTTCTTCACCATCCAAATCTCACATCCATACATGACCACTGGAAAAACCCATAGCCTTGATTAGATGGACCTTTTTTGTCAAAGTAATATCTCTGCTTTTTAATATGCTATCCAGGTTTGTCATAACTTTCCTTCCAAGGAGTAAGCGTCTTTTAATTTCATGGCTGCAATCACCATCTGCACTGATTTTGGAGCCCCAAAAAATAAAGTCTGACACTGTTTCCACTGTTTCCCCATCTATTTCCCATGAAGTGATGGGACCAGATGCCATGATCTTAGTTTTCTGAATGTTGAGCTTTAGGCCAAAATTTTCACTCTCCTCCTTCACTTTCATCAAGAGGCTTTTTAGTTCCTCTTCACTTTCTGCCATAAGGTGGTGTCGTCTGCATATCTGAGGTGATTGATATTTCTCCTGGCAATACTGATTCCAGTTTGTGCTTCATCCAACCCAGCATTTCTCATGATGTACTCTGGATAGAAGTTAAATAAGTAGGGTGACAATATAAAGCCTTGATGTACTACTTTTCCTATTTGGAACCAGTCTGTTGTTCCATGTCCAGTTCTAACTGTTACTTCCTGACCTACATACAGATTTCTCAAGAGACAGGTCAGATGGTCTGGTATTCCCATCTCTTTAAGAATTTCCCAGAGTTTATTGTGATCCACACAGTCAAAGTTGAATGGTTCTGTGAAGACCTACAAGACCTTTTAGAACTAACTAACCAAAAAAGATATCCTTTCCATTATAGGGGACTGGAATGCAAAAGTAGGAAGTTAAGAAACATCTGAAGTAACAGGCAAATTTGGCCTTGGAGTACAGAATGAAGAAGGGCAAAGGCTAATAGAGTTTTGCCAAGAGAACACAATGGTCATAGCAAACACCCTCTTCCAACAACTCAAGAGAAGACTCTACACATGGACATCACCAGATGGTCAACACCAAAATCAGATCGATTATATTCTTTGCAGCCAAAGATGGAGAAGCTCCATACAGTGAGCAAAAAGAAGACCGGGAGCTGACTGTGGCTCAGATCATGAACTCCTTATTGCCAAATTCGGACTTAAATTGAAGAAAGTAGGGAAAATCACTAGACCATTCAGGTATGACTTAAATCAAATCCCTTATGATTATACAGTGGAAGTGAGAAATACATTTAAGGGACTAGATCTGATAGACAGAGTGCCTGATGAACTATGGACAGAGGTTTGTGACATTGTACAGGAGACAGGGATCAAGACCATCCCCATGGAAAAGAAATGCAAAAAAGGAAAATGGCTGTCTGAGGAGGCCTTACAAATCACTGTGAAGAGAAGCAAAAAGCAAAGGAGAAAAGGAAAGATATTCCCATCTGAATGCAGAATTCCAAAAAATAGCAAGGAGAGATAAAAAAAAAAAAAAGACTTCTTCAGTGATCAATGCAAAGAAATAGAGGAAAATAACAGAATGGGAAAGACTAGAGATCTCTACAAGAAAATTAGAGATACCAAGGGAACATTTCATGCAAAGATGGGCTTGTTAAAAAAACAGAAATTGTATGGACCTAACAGAAGCAGAAGTTATTAAGAAGAGGCAGCAAGAATATACAGAAGAACTGTGCCAAAAAGATCTTCATGAACCAGATAATCACGATGGTGTGATCACTCACCTAGAGCCAGACATCCTGGAATGTGAAGTCAAGTGGGCCTTAGAAAGCATCACTACAAACAAAGCTAGTAGATATGATGAAATTCTAGTTGAGCTATTTCAAACCCTGAAAGGTGATGCTGTGAAAGTGCTGCACTCAATATGCCAGCAAATTTGGAAAACTCAGCAGCGGCCACAGGACTGGAAAAGGCCAGTTTTCATTCCAATCCCAAAGAAAATCAATGCAAAAATGCTTGAACTACCACACAATTGCTCTCATCTCACACGCTAGTAAAGTAATGCTCAATATTCTCCAAGTCAGGCTTTAGCAATACGTGAACCGTGAACTTCCAGGTGTTCAAGCTGGTTATAGAGAAGGCAGAGGAACCAAAGATCAAATTGCCAACATCTGCTGGATCATCGAAAAAGCAAGAGAGTTCCAGAAAAACATCTATTTCTGCTTTATTGACTACACCAAAGCCTTTGACTGTGTGGATCACAATAAACTGTCATAACATATCTGATTATAATTCTACTAGGCCAAGAACTATGTTATATTCTATATATTTTCAGTACCTAGCTTGTGTTGATTGATAGAATTGATGAATTGACATATTAGATGAGATTAGCTTGTGTTGATTTATATAAACAATTAATAAAACGCTTTTAGCGTTGAATTGGATATTCTTTTGTTAAAAGTAGGAAGTTCTCATTAAACTTTTTTTACTTCAATTTTGCTGTCACTGTATCTGTTCATATAAATTATGAGAGCAGAGAAATTATAGTAGAAGAGGAAATTTCCCCTCTGTGATTAAAATACTTGGAATCTAAAGAATTTATAGTCTTCTTCTCATAATGCCTTCTGGGGAAAAATATTTTAAGGGTCAGGAGAAATTATTCCCAATTCTCCCATTTTTGCTCATTTGGTAGTTATCTTTTAATGTAACAAAAATGATTGAGCTAAAAATATTCTAGAAAACTTATCAACAAATCAAATAATACCCAGCTCAAGTCACCTGAAGCCATCAATTTCTAATATCTTTTTGGAAATAATTTTTTAAAAAACAGAGGTTAGATTAAACATAACATTTTTAGAAAATATATTTATTTTATATACCAAGTTGGCCTTGACCTTAATGGTTAGGTTAATTAAGGATTTGGGAGTCTATAGGAATAACTCTATTGATGATGGATGGAGAATAGAGGCTGGCAGGCATCAACAGGTTTTATAATCCTATAGTTGAGTCTCA
Organism: Muntiacus reevesi; assembly: GCF_963930625.1. Classification (NCBI taxonomy): domain Eukaryota; kingdom Metazoa; phylum Chordata; class Mammalia; order Artiodactyla; family Cervidae; genus Muntiacus; species Muntiacus reevesi. Next base: position 60,074,871 of record NC_089260.1, read on the forward strand.
ATTTTGAGGACTTGAGGTCACCTTAGTTAGGACTGGCTGCTTCCATTCATGGAAGCCGTGATTGTTGAGCAAAGGAAAAGCAAGCTAATTTTATAATTAGAATTGTTTTGTGTGCTCAGTTGCTCAGTGGTATCCAACTCTTTGCAGCCCCATGGACTGTAGCCCGCCAGACTCCTCTTTCCATGGGATTCTTCATGGCAAGATACTGAAGCGGATTGCCATTTCCCACTCCAGGGGATCTTCCCAACCCAGGGATCAAATCCTAGTCTCTTTCATTGGCAGGCAGACTCTTTACCACTAGCACCACCTGGAAGCTCGGTCTTATATAGTATAGTTGTGTCTCAATTTTGAGGACTTGAAGTCACCTTAGTTAGTATTTAATTATTTCATTCACGGAAGTTCTCTGATCAATTAGCAAAAAATGAACAAGCTAATTTTATCATTGCAATTGTTTTAGCATGCCCTAAATGATGAACATCAAACCACTTTAACTGGAGTCAGAAAATGAATTTCTTGTTTATTAGCTGGAAGCAGCCACTGTGACTTCATTGAAATCCTCCTTGCTTTGCTTGGTAGCCAAAATTTGGTTAAATAAATGTTCTCACTAAAGGGTTAGCGTCCTTAATGCAAGACAGGGGGGGAAAATGGGCCTTAAGATATTTGTTCATAGCTTTTCTGGACTATTTTGATGCAACTTCAGTTGAAGTTGGGCATTGTCACCAAGGGTTGAAATGGAAACATCTCCTTTACTCATCTTCAGAGGATGTTTATATGATTCCATTTGTCTGCCTCTAATTCCTTAGAGATTGAATTATACTATTGGGTCTCCTGAAGAGTGTTTCACATATTTACATGGTTTGTTTAATTTCACATTATCCTTTGTGGATAGGAGTATTTGTCTTGCCAAGCAGAGAGCCCACACAAAAGTCACACACACAAGTTTAAAGAAAGGACTTTTAGATCATTTGCTTGAATAAAAGACACCACTTCTCATTCTAAAAAAAAATAGAAGTCAAAAACTTTTTTGACTATCACTGATTATTAGGAAGTCCTCCTTAAATTACCTCAGTACAAATGAAAAACACACACATAAACCAAATGCCCTTTAGTTACAAGGTTTTATTTATTGACTTACTTTTAAAATCAAGGATGAAACATTAAGGCAAATGCACTCTGGAACTCGTGAAAACAAGAGGTTTGATAATTTGAGATGAAACCTCCTCCCCAGCCCCTGCTTCTGCCAAATAGCCAACATATATTCACACCACTACAGAATAATAAGAAAGACAAGTAATTGTTGGGCAATTCTGACTCTGGGTCTTCCTTATTTTGTGTGGTTTTCTATAGGTCTGAGACTGAGATACACACAAAAATGACAAATATCAGAGTGCTTCCAATGGTCTGCCAGATCCTTCACATTCTGGCCCCCACTTACTGGGCCGAGGGCTTCCCCAGTGGCTCAGCAGGTAAAGAATCCACCTGCAATGCTGGAGACAAGGGAGATGCAGGTTGAATTCCTGGGCTGGGAAGATACCCTGGGGGAGAAAATGGCAACCCACTCCAGTATTCTTGCCTGGAAAATCCCATGGACAGAGGAGTCAGGTTATATGCCAAAGGGTCACGAAGAGTCAAACAAGACTGAGCGACTAAGCATGCATGCTCTGGACCCATACAAAGTTGTAACTGTCTCCCTCTACTGCAGACACATGGACATCCTTGCCATTCATCTCTCTATGCATGTACCCATGTTTTGCCTACAATTTCCCCTTTGCTCAGAAACCTCTTCTTTTCTTAAAATTTTTATTGGAATGTAGTTGCTTTCCAATGTTATGTTAGTTTCAGATGTACAAAAAAGTGAATCAGTTATGCATATACCTGTATCCACTCTTGTTTAGATTCTTTTCCCATGTACGCCTTTACAGTTATCTTTTTATTTTATTTTATTTTAGCGACTCAGAGCAACTTGTGGGATCTTCATTAAGGCCCAATCAGAGATTGAACCTGGGCCATTGACAGTGAGAGCACGGAGTTTAACCATTGGGCCACCAGGGAACTCCCAGTTACCTATTTTATATATAGTAGTGTGTTTATGTCAATCTCTAAATCCCAATTTACCCCTCTCCCCATCCCTAGAAAGTTCATCTTTGTGGGACTTATCTAACCATCTGTATAAAATAGTAAATCTCCCTCATTTCTTTGGGACTCCTGAGACTCCTCAGTCTGTTTCTTACTCTTTGGCAACTCTTGCTACATTACAGACCACCCCAAACCTTAGTGACTTATAGAAACAAAGATGTGTCATTTCTTACAATTTTGAGGGTTTGCTTGCACTCATTCAAGCAGCTACACTCATCTGGGGGTGTGCACTGAAGATGGGCTCACTCACATATCTGGCATTTGATACTTGTTGTCAGGTGGGTATATTGGTTCTCCTCCATGTGCCCCCACCCCCGCCATCCTCCTGGAGGCTTACAGCGAAGTAAGTAGTGAGGCTCGTTGAGACCAAGGCTCCCAAACTCTGATAGCATTCCAGCTGTATGATATTAACAAGGCACGAGGGGTGAGAAAGGAACCCAGTCTCTTGAAGCGAGGAGCACGGATGAATTGTGCCCATATTTAATCTACTGTAATTTATTTTCTAGTTTACTTACGTATTTACTTCTTTGTTTCTTGCCTCTCCCATTCAAGTGTAAGTCCCGTGAGTACAGAGACCTAGTTATATTTCTTACTGTGTATCCCCAGTGCTTAGAACAATATCTAGGACATAGTGAGTGTTCATTCAATATTTTTTTTAATGAATGATCACTGAGTAGATGATCTCATTTGATCTTAACAATGATCTTGCAAAATAAGGAAGGTTTGGGGAGGAATAAATTCCTTGAAGCAGGTTCTGTTTATTTGAAGCAGCACCTTTAGTTCATCACAGAAAACTTGGGGCCACAGTAATCCACAAAAATTAGTGCTGGAAAATACATGTTGACTCACTATTGCTACAGTGGTTTTATAGATGAGAAAACAGAACCTTGAAATGCTTTCTGACCCCAAAACTTATAATTATTGTTAAAGCTGTATTTAAATATTGGCCTTCTTGACATTTAAGTTCTTTTTGACACAATATCACCAGATTACATGGTGTGATACAATGAATCATGCATATGGCTATGAGCCAGAAACACAAGGAAGAAAAAAATTTAATCCATGAACTCGAGTCATTTAATGTGTACTGATAGAAACACTAGATATCTTTTCAAGAAAATTAGAGATACCAAGGGAATATTTAATGCAAAGATGGGCTCAATAAAGGACAGAAATGGTATGGACCTAACAGAAACAAAAGATATTAAGAAGAGGTGGCAAGAATACACAGAAGAACTATACAAAAAAAATCTTCATGACCCAGATAATTACGATGGTGTGATCACTCACCTAGAGCTAGACATCCTGGCATGTGAAGTCAAGTGGGCTCTAAGAAGCATCACTACAAACAAAGCCAGTGGATGTGATGGAATTCTAGCTGAGTTATTTTCAAATCCTAAAAGATGATGTTGTGAAAGTGCTGCACTCAATACACCAGCAAATTTGGAAAACTCAGCAGTGGCCACAGGACTGGAAAAGGTCAGTTTTCATTCCAATCCCTAAGAAAGGCAATACCAAATAATGCTCAAACTACCACACAATTGCACTCATCTCACATGTTAGTAAAGTAATGCTCAAAATTCTCCAAGCCAGGCTTCAGTAGTACATGAACCATGAACTTCCAGATGTTCAAGCTGGTTTTAAGAAAGGCAGAGGAACTAGAGATCAAATTGCCAACATTCGCTGGATCATAGGAAAAGCAAGAGAGTTCCAGAAAAGCATCTATTTCTGCTTTATTGACTATGCCAAAGCCTTTGACTATGTGGATCACAACAAACTCTGGAAAATTCTGAAAGAGATGGAAATACCAGACCACCTGACCTGCCTCTTGAGAAATCTGTATGCAGGTCAAGAAGCAACAGTTAGAATTGGACGTGGAACAACATACTGGTTCAAAAATGGGAAAGGAGTACGTCAAGACTGTGTATTGTCATCCTGCTTATTTAACTTATACACAGAGTACATCATGAGAAATGCTGAGCTGGATGAAGCACAAGCTGGAATCAAGATTGCCAGGAGAAATATCAATAACCTCAGATATGCAGGTGACACCACACTTATGGCAGAAAGCAAAGAAGAACTGAAAAGTCTCTTGATGAAAGTGAAGGAGGAGAGTGAAAAATTTGGCTTAAAACTCAACATTCAGAAAACTAAGATCATGCATCTGGTTCCATCACTTCATGGGAAAGAGATGGGGAAACAGTGACAGACTTGATTTTGGGGGGCTCCAAAAGCAGTGCAGATGGTGATTGCAGCCATGAAATTAAAAAATGTTTGCTCCTTGGAAGGAAAGTTATGACCAACCTAGACAGCATATTGAAAAACAGAGACTACTTTGCCAACAAAGGTCCATCTAGTCAAAGCTATGGTTTTTCCAGTAGTCATGTATGGATGTGAGAGTTGGACTATAAAGAAAACTGAGCACCAAAAAATTGATGCTTTTGAACTGTGGTGTTGGAGAAGACTCTTGAGAGTCCCTTGGATTGCAAGGAGATCCAACTAGTCCATCCTAAAGGAGATCAGTCCCTGGTGTTCACTGGAAGGACTGATGTTGAAGCCGAAACTCCGATATTTTGGCCACCTGATGCGAAGAGCTGACTCATCTGAAAAGACACTGATGCTGGGAAAGATTGAAGGCGGTAGGAGAAAGGGATGGCAGAGGATGAGATAGTTGAATGGCATCACTGACTCAATGTACATAAGTTTGAGTAAACTCCAGGAGATGGTGGTGGACAGGCAGGCCTGGTGTGCTGCAGTCCATGGGGTTTCAAAGAGTCAGACACTACTGAGCAACTGAACTGAACTGCTAGAATTAAACATTGACTGAATAAATACACAAACTGTGTGGAAATGGTACTAAGATGTGATCTACAAAGGACAGTGCTGTGGGAGGTCTCAATAACAATGTTTTATATTATAGAAACAGCAGTGACCCAAACAGATACTCTTATTTGCCTTGTGGAGTTTGTAGGTAACGGGGCTTCCATGGTGGCTCAGATGGTAAAGAATCTGCCTGTAATGCAGGAGACCTGGGTTCACTCTCTGGCTTGAGAAGATCTTCTGAAGAAGGGAATGCAACCCACTCCAGTATTCTTGCCTGGAGAACTCCATGGACAGAGGAGCTTGGTGGGCTACTGCCCATGGGGTCACAAAGAGTTGATAATACACTGATGGTGTATTAGTGAGACAATATTTTAGTCATGTAGGCACTTTGCTTTGATTCACAAGACCTGCTCTTATAAACTATTGGTAAAACCAGTGGTAAGGCACTTAACCCTTATGCTACCTAAGTATACGCATTGGTACCTTAACTTGTGAAGAATATAAGGTACTAGTATTATTGAGAATGCCCACTTTCTTGCCATACTGCTAGATCCTTTTAATTGCCCAATTTTAGATCTGCCTCGACTGAGCTTGGAGAATTGGAGACTTGATCTCTTCAATACAAAAGTCACACAATTTCTAGAAGGGAGTAATCAGTTCTGCAGAAGAACGACCCTGGTTCTAGTTCTGACTCTGTTCCCGCTGAGTGGTTGCCTTTGTACAAGTCAGTGCCCCCCTAGGGACCTCAGTTTTCTCTTCTCTCTATGAAGGAATTTACCTAGATTTGTTCTAAGGGCTTATTCTCAGTGCAAGATCTGCTTCTTCTCATCACCACTGTTCCGCAGCTCACACACGCACGCCTCCCTCCCCACACACACTTTATAATCCTCTTTGAGAATCTACTTCTATTGTTCTATCAGCATCTGGTCTATTGCAAGCTGGGGAGGAGAGAATGGAAAAGAGGAAGAAGCCCCAGGCACAAAAGGTGATGTCATCTCTACCCCATGCTGAGCTAGTGCCTGCTTTCCAGTTGCAGAGACTCCCTGTGGCTTCTCACAAGTGTTCTTGGGAGTGGGGAGGTGGAGGTCTCCAAGTTCATCTTGCAATCCTGCTAATAGCCTTTACAGCATTCATTCCTCAGATCAGGCTACGCCTCTGGGTTCCATTCATAAATAAAACTCAAGGTAACCCTCTAAAGTCTGAGCTTTAGGGGAAATTTGTTCCAGAAAGGAAAGTGCTATTAACTACAGAATGCTAGGGTAAGCAGAGTGCTTTGCAAATAATGCCTAATAAACAGACAAGGCCAGGTGTGAAGCATGATTTATATTCTCCCAGGGTACAAAGCCTTTTAATGCGTTGGCTGCTGATGGTCATCTTGGAACTGTGCCATTCTCCTGTAGGACATTGTTACAGTCTAACACTCCAGGTGGGGAGCAGCAACTCCTTGCTTTTTTTTATCCACCTTTAGAAAGAAAACTCTAGACCAAAATTAATAAAAGCTCAAGAGCATGAGGGGGAAGAGATATGTGATCAATGGTGAAGGAAAACTTTTCATAATTAAAAGTCATCTGGCCTGAGACCTCCACTGGACTGACAAAATCTCCTTCTTTTAGCTGCAATGAAAAATAAAGCTCCTCCCCACTTCTAACAGACTTTTTTGGTAGGGTTTCTGCTGGGCCATTCTGTTTGAGACTGGAGAAGACTGGTCTCATGTTTAAGTCATGCCTCTCCTTCCTGTCTTACACATGGGAAAAAACCCTAGAGGGGGAGAAAATGAGCATGTATAGGAAAAATCAGGAAAAACATGGTAGGAGAAAGGGGTTGGGAAAGAGTAAAAATAAAGAGAAAAAAATTGAAATGTGGTGTGGTTGAATGACTGATAGTTGAGCATTCAGACATGATGTGAAGTCACTCAGTCGTGTCCGACTATTTGCCACCCCATGAACTTGTAGCCTGAACTTGTATTCCTCCATCCATGGGATTTTCCAGACAAGAACGCTGGAGTGGGTTGCTATCTCCTTCTCCAAGAGATCTTAGTCAGACATAGGTTAGTCCTAATTCTAGTTTTGTGTGACCCTCAACGTTTACTTCTTTTTGTTTATTTTTTAATAAGAAATGAATCTGTTGCTACTGCTAAATCACTTCAGTCGTGTCTGACTCTGTGCGACCCCATCCCTGGGATTCTTCAGGCAAGAACACTGGAGTGGGTTGCCATTTCCTTCTCCAATGCATAAAAGGGAAAAGGGAAAGTGAAGTCGCTCAGTCATGTCTGACTCTTCGCAACCCCATGGACTGCAGCCTACCAGGCTCCTCCGTCCATGGGATTTTCCAGACAAGAGTACTGGAGTGGGGTGCTGTTGCCTTCTCCAATGAATCTATGGAAATATACAAATAAATGAGCTTTCATGAGCTTTCCCTATCCTTTTCTTAAATTAATTTTTATTGTTGTATATTTGCTTTACAGTGTTATGTTAATTTCTACTGTACAGCAAAGTGAATCAGCTCTATGTACACATATATCCCTCTTTTTTGAGTTTCCTTTCCATATAGGCTACCGCAAAGCATTGAGTAGAGTTCCCTGAGCTGCAGAGTAGGTTCTCATTAGTTATCTATTCTATGTATAGTATCAGTAGTGTATATACATCAGTCCCAATCTCCCAATTCACTCTATCTCCTGCTTCCCCTCTTGGTATCCATATGTTGGTTCTCTATGTCTGTGTCTCTATTTTTCTTAATAATTAATTTATTTGGTTGCATTGAGTCTTGGTTGCAGCATGCAGGATCAGTGGCATGTGGGATCTTAGTTCCCCAACCAGGGATTGAGCCCATTTCCCCTGTATTCGAACATAGGTACCCTTGGAAAGTGATTCTTAACCACTGGACAAACCACAAAACACTAGGAAAGTCCCATGTGTCTCTATTTCTTTACTTATTTCTAAATACCAGTTTTATTATCTATGAAATTGGTTTTTTAATAGGTGAATACTTATAATAGTTTGGACTGTGAAAGGTAAACAATCTTTCTAAAACATGGAATAATTGAAATAGCCAGAAATAGCCTCAGGAGACATGATGAGTAAGTGCAAGCTGATATCCCGTGTTGTATTCTGGAATAGATGCAAAGGATATTACTATTAAAAAAAAAAACTGTTGAAATAGGAACAGTCTATAGTCTAGTTAATGGTATTATACCATTACTAATATCTTAATTTTGATAGATTGTACTGTGGACATGAAAAATATTGACATGAGAGGAAGCTGGGTGAAGGGTGTCCAGGAACTCTTTGAAAAAGTGAAGTGAAAGTGAAAGTCACTCAGTTGTGTCTGACTCATTGTCTGTTTGTGACCCCATGGACTGTACAGTTGATGGAATTCACCAGGCCATAATATTGGAGTGGGTAGCCATTCCCTTCTGCAGAGGATCTTCTCAACCCTGGTCTCCCACATTGCAGGTGGATTCTTTACCAGCTGAGCCACCAAGGAAGCCCAATTATCTTTGAAACTCTTAGGTAAAATTATTTCAAAATTAAGAGTTAAAAAATAGAGTCCTGGGACTTCTCTGATGGTCCAGTGGTTAAGCATCTCCCGACACAGTTTTGATCCCTGGTCTGGGAAGATTCCACATGCCACACAGCAATGAAGCCCAGGTACCACAACCACTGAAGCCTGCATGTCCCAGAGACCATGCTCCTCAACAAGAAAAGCCACTGCAAGGACAAGCCAATGTACCGCAGTTAGGAGTGGCTCCCACTGGCTGCAATTAAAGTCTGACCACAGCCCCTCCCCTCCCCCAAAAATAAAGAAGTCCTCTTGCTAAATGCCCTAGCCTCTCTTTACAACCTGTTTCAGTCCTATTTGTCTTGCAAGGTCCAGCTCCTCTGAGGTCCCTGGTCATGTCTCACCCAGCTTCTTCAGGAAATTCCTACCTTTTTCTTCAGTTTCCTTGTTGTATATCACAAAGCCTGAAGATTTTAATTTCTATTGAATGCCTGATCCAGCATTCATTGGAGATTCATTTGGATAAAAGACAGGTTATTTGAAATACAAATTTATTGGTGAGAGTCAAAGGCTATCAGTCACTCATGTCTGAGGCTGAGTTGCTTTGATGGGATTGTTGTTGTTTATTCGCTAAGTCGTGCCTGACTCTTTTGTAACCCCATAGACTGTAGCCTGTGAGGCCCCTCTGTCCATGGGATTTCCCAGGCAAGAATACTGGAGCAGCTTGCCATTTTCTTTTCCAGGTGAACCACTGAGAAAAGTCAAGGATGGTTAATGAAGAAGAGAAAGCAGGAAGCGGGTGGCAACTGGCAGCCAGAAGGCACACGATCACCTGAACGATGGAGACAGAGAAGTCCAGAAGGAGGAAGAAAGAGAAAGAAAGGGCCCTAAAGGGTAACACACTCAAACGTGTCCAACAGCTTACCTTCCATATGCCTTTGAAAACAAGTTCAGCTTTGGAGTGTTTCATGCCTCAAGCATGAAAGGTATCATGCCTCAAGCAATTTCTATGAGAGGTGATGGCAAGAAAGATACTTAGAGAGAGGTGGGGAAGCAAGACAAGGAAGTCAGTTGATGAAGTGTACAGGAAGCCAGATACCAACTCAAGCAGCAGCTTTATCCCACTGGTGACCTCCGAGAGTCAGTCATGCATGAGCCCCAGAGATTTCCCATCCAGAAGGTATGAGAGTCAGAGTATATACACACTGTCTGCCATCATCCAACATCAGCTGTCTGCTCTATGTATGTGTGTAGGGTTGGGGGTATTCTTTGGGATCCCTACCCTACCTGGGAGCTGCTGAAAGTTCTCAGACGGGGCAGTAGCTGGCTTGCTCACATGGGAGTGGATACAAGTGGGTATCAATAGCTTCTCCTATAGGAGTCCAATCTGCTTGCTCCAAACTTCAATTCTCGAACTTGTTAGCTGGGAGAGCTTTGGCTAGTTTCACTTTGCTCTTTCCGTAGGTTTGTTATGAAAATAAGAGCTTCATTGTGTAGCAGCATTTCACTCATTATCTCTGCCCTGAAAGCTACTCAAGCGATCATTCTCTTGGTGATCATTCTTTGGGTGATCCTTCTCTCCCTATCCAAGCTCTCTTCAGATCATACTCACTCTGTGGGTAGAGATCCAGCACTACAGCCTCAAAGCTAGTACTGGGATGTGGAAACCAAGTACACCTTTGACTTCATAATTCCAGGCTGATATAGGGGATGTTTACCTTCATTTAAATGGGGGAAATAAGGGTAGAAGAGAGAAAAAAGTAGCAAACAGAAACCAACGTCATGGCAGTTGAATGGCTCCTTCATTGGATTTTTAAGGCTCATGTAAGGAATCAGGAAAGTCTGTTTCCATGAGTATCTTTCTCAGGAGGTCTCCCAGGGATCATTCCCACATAAGGAAGGCCTCATTAGCCCCTAAACATATGTATTACATATCCCAGCCTGTGAATTTGTGGCACCAAGACATTTTTAACGAAGTGCATTTATGGTGTTTGGCCAAACGCAACTCAGAAAAACAAATATATTTTCCATTTCTTGGGTCCTTAGGGAGAGATTACGTTATAAACCATTATCCAGAGGTTCTTTTTAAGACTTCTTTGACTTGACAGCCCTTTCAGTTTCGCAATCTTTTCCGTAAAGGCTGGGCTTAGGTTGTTTACGCACTACTGCTTTCTGACATCCTCCTTTTCATCTGAAATCCAATGAGGCTAAACATGAGCCACGCATTTTAAACATGAACCTCATGCTGCTGAGCTTCAAATAACTGCTACCAAACAATGGAGGCTTCTCAAATAACTGAAATTTGGTGAGCAGTTCTTTGGGGAGCAAAGAAGAAACTGTCAAGACATCAATCTAAGAATTTTTTTTTTTTTTAACATCTTACAGGGAATTGTTTGATGTTGCTTACATTCAGTTTCACCTTTCAACCATCCTGTACTTGTATTTGGATGACCCAAAGAAAACCACCAGACTCATTACACGTAAAAGAGGAGCAAGTTATGAGAGAAAAAGTAAAGAATTAATTGTACTTCATAATTAGTTACAAAATATGAGCCATTTCTCCTTTGAGTATTTTATACACCAGCACCTTCCTTTCCATTCTTTTTATTTTCTTTGTTTCCTTTCTTTTTACCATCTTTTCTTTCCAGTTCTCATTGCTACATAATTGGTGTATTTTAGTATATAGTTAAGCAACCAACCAACTCTAACAAGCAAGACCATTGACTTGATTGCTTCAATTCATTGTATCTTGCTCTTGCTCAGAAATCAATAGCTGTTCTCTTCTCAGAGGAAAAAGTGGCAACTCTTACTGATGCTGATCCCAGCCTTAATGTCCATTGTGGTGGTTTAGTCACTAAGATGTGTCCGACACTTGCAACCCCATGGACTGTAGCCTGCCAGGCTCCTCTGTCCATGCAATTCTCCAGGCAAGAATACTGGAGTGGGTTGCCATTTCCTTCTCCAGGGGATCTTTCCCAACCCAGGGATTGAACCCGGGTCTTCTGCATTGCAGGCAGATTCTTTACCAACTGAGCTATAAGGGAAAACAATTAGTTAATATCCATTACTTCCCGACATAAATCTTCACTGTTCTTCAGGCTAGTCTCTTTATAGTCTCCCAAACATACCTCATGATATCCTATTTCCGCACATTTGGCATTTCTCCTTTGCTTTTATTCAAGTATCACCCACCTATCAAAGGCTGACTAAAATCTCACTTCCTCCGTAAAATTCGCAAGCATAAACAGCATGATGAGAGGGAAGGAGGGGGAGAGGGAGAAAGAAGGGGATAGGAAGAGGCAAAGAGAGACACAGAGAGAAAGAGGCATTGGTTCTAGAGAAACATTAAAGTGGTTTTGAGGCTCATCTTTGCAACTGACAAGCTTTGTGTTCGAAGGGAAAGTCCTTAATGTCTTTGTCTTCTTTATAAACAGTTATGTGAGCTTGAATGAGTTTTTAAAGTTTTACTTATTTTTTAATTTGTTTTTGGCTCTACTGGGTCTTCTTGCTGCACGCGGGCTTTGTCTAGTTGCAGAAAGCAAGAGCTACTCTTCTTTGCAGTCTGCGGACTTCTCATTGTGGTAGCTTCTCTTATAGCAGAGCACAGGCTCTAAGGCTTAAGGGCTTAGTTGCGGGTGCAAGGGTTTTGTTGCCCTGAGGTATGTGGGATTTTCCTCGGCCAGGAATTAAATCCGCATGCCCTCCACTGGCAGGCAAATTCTTAACCACTGGACCACCAGGGAACTCCTGAGTTTTTGATTGGATTAAAGAAGAGGAGATGCAAGTTATCTAGTAAAGGGAACTGATTTATTTATTCAACAATTTTTCATTAAGAGCCTCATGACATTTAGTCAGTGGAGCACCGTGGAGCTACAACTGAATTTGATGGAAAGATTGACCTTCACTGATATTCAGTAATTAAGTAATAATACTATTATAATATTACTTAGTCATCCTATGCTTAGATATTTACCAAGGAGAAATGAAAATATATGTCCATACAAAGATTGTAGCAAAATATTCATTGCAGCTCCATCTGTAACAGCCCCAGTGTGAAACAACCAAGTGTTCACTAAAAGGTGAATGATATATTCACCCAATAAAATACTCCTTAACAATAAAAAGGAATAAGCTGTTGATACAAACAACAGCATGGATGAATCTTAAAATATTTATTTTGTGTTAAAGAAACCAGGTCCCCTACTCCTAATTTTTTTGTAAGTACATATAGTATGATTTTATCTATGAAGAATTCTACAAAATGCAAACCAATATATAGTGACAAGGCAGATCAGTGGTTGGCAAAGGCAGAGGGTGGTGATCTGGAAGGGGAAACTACAGAGGGACACGAGAAAACTATCTTGATTATAGAAATGGTTTCATGGATGTAGACATGTCAAAATTTATCAAATTGTGCACTTTAACTTTGTTCAAATTATTGTATGTCAATAAAGTTAGATTAAAGTTAATAATAGCTGCCCTATATATTTGGTACAAATTGACTGTAGTATCACACAAAGAAGAAATATGGTATTTTGTCAACAGATTCATAACCCCCAAATTACTAGGACTGTACATCTTTATAGGGATGGATGATAGGCACAGGATGGGTTAAAAAGAATATGCTCTGGAAAAAGAAGGATCTTCACTCTTCTTTAAAATTTTTCAGTGAAAAGCCATGCACCAGATATTGAGAATTCAGGAAGCCTCTGAAGGATTAGAAATTCCAAAAACAAATTTTTTATGTGTATTACTGAGCTCTGTAACATATGACTTTTAAGTAACATTATTAAATGTTCCTTTCAGAGAAAGTTAATCACTGTTCTCACTTTTATTATTGTTTGAAGGTATATTTACAATTTTTAAAATGCATTATACATTATAGCAGATCTTTTCTGCTTCTCATTCCTTAACATATAGGCTACAAATTCTGGAAGAGAAATGTCCCCATGAAGAATAAAGTATGGTGGGTAGCATCTATAGAAAAGATTTTGGCTAAACCTCTAAAGGAGAACTTAAATTTTTTTTTTCTATTTACAATGTTTTGTTAGTTTCTGCTATACAACAATGAGAATCAGCCATAATTATACATACATCCCCTCCCTCCGGAACCTCTCTCCCTTCCTTCCATCCCATCCGTCCAGGTCATCACAGAGCACCAGACTGGACTCCCTGTGCTACACAGCAAGAACTTTTAACAGTCAAAAATGTCACTAAGTGTTGTGAATTGCTTCAGTATGGAGTGAATTTCCTGTCCCTGGAACTCTTTGAGGTATGCTACATTCAGCAAGATACCATCGCAGGTGGGTGATGACGCAGGAAGGATTCACAGGGGAGACTGGAACAGAAGACCTTCTTCTTCTGTGGAGTTGTTCATCCTAAACCATTGCCTCAGCAAAAATGCAGTGAAGTTGCCGCAGTGAAATTGCAGTAACAGGTTTCTGGACTATTGCAGATTTCCTGCAATTTCTCCTTAAAAAGAAAGAGGTCCCTGGAGATATATCGTCCTCCTGCAGCCTGCCATTCACGTCCGGGATATTTTCTCCTCACCGTTCATAACTGAGAACGGATCATTTTTAACATAGGAGAGACATTGTACAAATTGTTCGTCCTTAGCATTCAGGGAAATAAACATTTGGTGCCTTTTACCAGTTGCAAAGGGGAAAATTCAGAGGGTGTTGCAGAGTCAGGGCTTCCCGGTGGCGCTAGCAGTAAAGAACCTGCCTGCCTAACGCAAGAGACATAAGAGATGGAATTCGTTCCCTGGGTCTGGAGGTTCCCCTGGCAGAGGGCATGGCAACCGACTCCAGTAATCTTACTTCAAAAAGTCCCGTGGACAGAGGAACCAGGTGGGCTACAGTCCACAGGGTCGCAAAGAGTCAGACAATACTGAAGCGACAGCACGCTCGCGTGGCAGAGCCAACTGAAGCCAAACTGAATGCAATATGCCCATGTATGTTGTTGGCTTGTTTTAGGCCAGAGTAAAGGGAAAAAACTCTGGGTGTGCCCTACCAACTACTAGCATTTTCTTTGTCTTCTTTTTAAATTATATTATTTATTTATTTATCTTTGGCTGTGCTGAGTCTTCATTACTGTGCATGCGCTTGCTCTAGCTGCAATCTCAGGGGCTCTCTGGTTGCAGCCTCACAGGCTCTTGAGTGCACCGGCTCAGTAGTTGTGGCATTTGGCGTTAGTTGCTCCTTGGTATGTGGAATCTTCCTGGACCAGGGATCGAACCCATGTCCCCTGCATTAAAAGGCAGACTCTTATGGACCATCAGGGAAGTCTTATGAGTATTTTCTAAGTGCAAACTTCCCTGGATAAGAAAACTGAAATCACTGGTAATCTGACACCTCTTCCCTTCCTCAGGCCACTTTCTGCCTCAGAGGAGAATCTTCTCATCTATAATAACAACAAAAGTTGGCGAATTCAGTTCTCTTTCCTCTTCTCAACCCCCTATTATATTTACCTACTCTATCTGTCTACCCATTTTGAATTTTACTTATTTGGATTCCCTGAAATATTCATAACCTAGAAGTATCGGTGTTTTGATTTTAAATGGAAAGAAAAAAAGAGGAAGTCTGAAAGGATGGGCTTGGGAAAGAAAAGATCCACAGAAGGATATTAAACTAGTCTTATTTGCAAACAGCGTTACGTAGACCCTTATGTTCCTGCTCCTGCTGGAGAAAGAATGAAAGGACAGAAAGAAAAGTGCCCTCTAGTGAGACCACCCGCTTCTATCTAGTTCTGCCACAAACTGGATCTGTGCCTTTGAGTCATTCCTTTCATCTGTTTGGGTCTCATTTTTTTTTTCAGCCACATCGTGTGGCATGTGGGATCTTAGTTCCCTGACCAGGAATCTAACCTGTGCCCCCTGCATTGGAGACGCAGGCTTAACCACCAAACTGCCAGGGACAGTCCCGGGTCTCAGTTTCCGTATCTGTAAAATGTTACCTTGAACTAGATAGTTTGTTGAATAATGAAATATTAAAACATTTATGGAAAGAAAAGGGGAAACAAATAGACAACAAGGAGCAAGTATTCAACTCCTCAGCAGGGGTGGCGCTCTGTTTAGACGGATGGTGGAGGAGTTGAAATATCATTGGCATGAAGCTACAAAATTGTGAACATTTACCAATGTGTTTTTTTCCATGTATGAGGAAATGGCCAGGCATGGTGATGAAGGGGGAAGGGCTTGGTAAAGATCCAAACTGGAGGGTTGTCAGGAAACTGCGGCTGCTAGTGACACTGGTAAACCAGGAGTATGTCTTTGTAGATAATATGAACAATCTCAGCTGCGTACCTATGTTTTAAATTATTTCTGAACTGTTTGTGCTGAAGTCATGATAAGTGCTCTATGAGGTAAAAGTTATCAGCCTCTCCCAGACTTGTTTTTGGGTGGGGAGGTAACAATTAGAGGTTTAAATGCGAAAACTTCACTATTTCTGTGGAGGTGGTGTTCCCATCTGTATCACTCTCTGAACATGTCAATCTCATAATGAAGTACACATACACACACACACATCCATACTCATAGTAATTCTGGATCAGCTCACTAGCCAAATTCAACTTTTAAATGTCACTACTTTCCATTACATCTCTCAGTTCAGTTCAGCCACTCAGTCATGTCTGACTCTTTGAGACCCTGTGGACTGCAGCATGCCAGGCTTCCCTGTCCATCACCAGCTCAAACTCATATCCATCAAGTCGGTGATGCTATCCAGCCATCTCATCCTCTGTCGTCCCCTTCTCCTCCCACCTTCAATCTTTTCCAGCATCAGGGTCTTTTCCAATGAGTCAGTTCATTGCATCAAGTTGGCCAAAGTATTAAATCTCTACATTTGCTATTTGACTTGCCCTGCATTTGTTAACGGAGAAGGCAGTGGCACCCCACTCCAATAGTCTTGCCTGGAAAATCCCATAGATGGAGGAGCCTGGTAGGCTGCAGTCCATGGGGTCGCTAAGAGTCGGACATGATTGAGCAATTTCACTTTCACTTTTCACTTTCATTCATTGGAGAAGGAAATGGCAACCCACTCCAGTACTCTTGCCTGGAGAATCCCAGGGACGGGGGAGTCTGGTGGGCTCCCATCTATGGGGTTGCACAGGGTCGGACACGACTGATGTGACTTAGCAGCAGCAGCAGCAGCATTTGTTAAGGCTTCTCTCTCAACATCAAAAATCTGCCTATTTTGCTGCTTAGCCAATCAAAAGTGTTCTGTATATAAAAGAATCATACCCTAAATCCCACAGAAGTCATCTACTCATCTTTGGTCATTTGCAAAAGGAATGCCAAGTCTATGAGTCTCTCCAAATCTGAGAAATAATATTGCCTTTAAATTATTTTTTAAAATAAGCCTCTGAAATCAAATTGAGTAAGAGAATGATGTAAGGCATAAGGGGAAAGGGGATGAGGAATAAAGGAAGCAAAGATCTCTGCTCACAAAGAGCTGATAAGATTACAGTAAGGCAAGGTTAAAAACAAAAAAGAAAGCACAAAGACAATAGACAAAGTTGCTTTAACACAAAAGACAAAACATAGCATTTAAGTGATGTATATCCCAAGAGGCATGCAGGTTGGGGTCTGACCTGGCTCCAGGTGGTTCTCCTGTGATTTCAGCTCCATCTCCAGCCACATCTTCACTCTTAGCACTGTATACACCCACCACGGTGAAGTCCCCCAGGTCCCTTCCCACTGCCCTCTCTCTAGGACACTCTCTCCTTCCTTTGTCACATGGATACTTCGGGCAGAACTCTCTTCGCCTTCTTGAGTACCCTGCCTATTCTCCTCATTTGTGTTAGCATTTCCTCCCTGAGGAAGTCTCCACTGACAAACGCAGGCTCAGTCAGTAGCTCTTTTTCTCCTAGTCTCCATAGCAACTTACTCATGGCTCTGCATACATGCTGGTGTGTTCACAGTATATTATCATTTGCTTAAATGTTGCTGCTCCCCAAGCCTTTAGGCTCCCACTCTGTCCCTTTCCTGGGAATTCTCATTCACTCCAATCACATCAGTGGTCACTCATGAACTGATGCTGACTCACAGACATGTAACTCTGGCCAAGGCCTCACTCCTGACTGCCTGGCTGCTCTACAAGCTGCGTGCTTGCAGAGCATTTCCACATGGGTGGGATCACCGACAGGCTTTCACTCTTGAACACAATCCTATTTATGTATTTAGTAGCAGTTTAGTTTCTGTCTCCCCAAACCCCTGCTCTTACCGAGCAGATATGTATTTATTGCTTAAATGAGTGTCTGGCCTAGAGGAGGCACTCAGTACAGACTTTTAAAGTATTTACCTCAGTGAACTCATTATCGTCCCTGTGGAGTGTGTATTATCTCCTAGGTTCCCATTACCATTTATCCATTCACTCAAAGGATGAGAGTGTTACTCAGTCAGCCGTGTTTGACTCTGCGACCCCATGGACTGTAGCCAAACTCCTCTGTCACATGGGATTCTTCAGGCAAGAATATTGGAGTGTGTAGCCATTCCCTTCTCCAGGGGGTTTTCCTGACTGAGGGATCAAACCTGGATCTCCCGAACTGTAGGCAGATTTTTTACCATCTGAGCCACCAGCAAAGCTTATTCACTCAGAACAAGTAAGTCTCAATTTTAATAGGAGAAGGTAATGGCAACCCACTCCAGTATTCTTGCCTGGAAACTCCCATGGACGGAGGAGCCTGGTAGGCTACAACCCATGGATATTGAAGAGTCGGACATGACTGAGCGACTTCCCTTTTACTTTTCACTTTCATGCATTGGAGAAGGAAATGGCAGCTCACTCCAGTGTTCTTGCCTGAAGAATCCCAGGGATGGGGGAGCCTGGTGGGCTGCTATCTACGGGGTCGCACAGAGTCGGACACGATTGACCAACTTAGCAGCAGCAGCAGAAGCAATTTTAATCCTAACATCCACCCAGAGGGTAAGTACTTCTTAACATTCTCTTACTTCTTTCCAGAATGACTGCCTCAGCACTGACATGAAATACAGCACTTGTCTCTTAGCTCTCCTTACCAGCAGTCTTTTTCTTTTTTTAATATTTATTTGTTTATTTGGCCGTGGCTCATCTTAGCTGCAATATATGTGATCTTTTTTTAGTTGCAGCATGTGAGATTTTTAGCTGTAGCATGTGAACTATCAGTTGTGGTATGTGGGGTCTATTTCCTGACCAGGAATCGAACCTGGGCCTTCTATACTGGGAGTACAGGGTCTTAGTCACTGGACCACCAGGGAAGTCCCTCTTTCCAGCAGATCGCTGTCCAGATCACCCACCAGTACACTTCTTCAGAGCGGTATTTTGAACACCAAATTCTAGGGTATGATTCCATTACTCTAAACTTGTAAATGGCCCCCCTTTGCCTATGGGGGACTTTCCTGGTGGCTCGGTAGGTAATGCGGGAAGCCTGGGTTGGATCCCTGGGTGGGGAAGATCCCCTGAAGAAGAGAACTGCTACCCACTCCAGTATTCTGGCCTGGAGAACTCCAGGGGCTGTATAGTCCATGGGGTCGCAAAGAGTCGGACGTGAGTGAGCGACTTTCACTCACTTGCTTATGGGTTAGACTGTAAGATGTTGAGCTACTGATTTTGGAAATGTTAGTTCTAGTCACCTCTCTTGTTTTATTTCCTTGGTAAATATCTACTGTTTAAGTATCTACTAACCTAAGCATCACCTCCTGCCTAAGCCTTTTTAAAATCTCAGTGTTCCAGGTAGAAAGGAACAGTTTTCCTTTATGTGCCCACTGGGCTTCGAGTATTGAGACAATGTCCTATACAATTTTTCATCCTTATTTACTTCTAGTACAGATTGGACCACTATTTTAGCAAGGGTTTTAGAAAAGTATACTAAGAAAATATTGACTGTTAATAGGAAAAGGTAGATTGACAAGGAAAGCGACAAAGGAGACAAACACAAAGCTGGGAGGATATGAATGGAAGTGCATGGAGATATGACTTATTGTGTTTGTTGGCCAAAAAGTTTGACCAGGTGCGTCCATAACAGCTTATAGAAAAACCGAAACAGACTTCCTGGCCAACTCACTACTATACACAGAGGATAAACCCCAGTGGACTTGTCTACAATAGAGATGTCTTCTAGAGAAACAACGGAATTGGGATACAGTTAAATCCCCTATCTGGCCACAGCACCACATCTTTTTGTTTTTCCATTGCAAAATCATAATCCTAAGTAATTGCAAAAGATAATTAAGATTCCCCCCAATTGTTTATTGCAAATTTCCCCCTGATTGTCCTAAGATCTCAACCAAGACTTGGCCTACAGAGTTTCTGTTGAGACATCATTTTTCACAATGGCAAATAAGTTTTTCCGAGAAAATAGGTGGTAACTTGTCTTTTGAAGGCACAAGAAATTGCTAAAACTTATCTAGCTGCGCACTCTTTCCTTATAGCTATTGATTTTGGTTAGCTGCGCAGAATGACTGTTTGTTTTGGCTAATTCTTAATTCATTTTCTCTGGAACACTTTTCATTTTAGAACCTGTTTTGGACCTACAACCCAATCTGTGGAATGTAGATTAAAGGCATGTAAGTCTAAGTAGAGATGGTGAAGTAATTGATGAATATACCTACATATCAAACATTGCAACTAATTAGAAGACTCCTATGTGTGGTGCTAGTGGTAAAGAACCTGCTTACCAATGCAGGAGACATGAGACTTGGGTTTGATCCATGGTTCAGAAAGATCCCCTGGAGCAGGGCACAACAGCCCACTCCAGTATTCTTGCCTCGAGAATCCCATGGACAGAGGAGCCTGGCGGGGTAAGTCCATGGGTTCACAAAAAGTCAGACATGACTGAAGCAACTTAGCACACATGCACATATGGAAAGTGCATTTTTTAATGCAGATGGTGCATTTTTAAATGAACATGATGCATTTAATATAATTTTTATTCATTTAAAAAGGGAATGATTTTATAGCTGCTTTTGCTCAGTATATTCTATGTCAATCAATGAAACCTAAAACTACAAATCTATTGTGTTAACCTTGTAGGGCAGGACCTGTAATATCCTTCAGTATTATAAGGTGATACAGACTGAAATATCAGCTACGATACAGTTTGAAACTAAGGTTTAGAGCCACATGGCTTCTTAAATCTTGTTCATTTTTCTAGCTTATTCACAAATCATCTAACAAAATCCTAAACAATTACTTTCCTTTTTTCCTCACTTAATCTGCTTCTGTGTCCCTTACTTTCTCCTCTTTTGGCACAAAATAGTTCAAGTCTGAGAATTCAGTACCACATTAAGTAGGTTATTCCATGCCTCACTCTGAACTTTTCCTTTTCTCCATCCAAAACCTTTTCCACCCAAATGGTTTCCGTCTCAGTTGACAGTAACTCTCTCTCTACCCAGTTACTGTCCCTGAAAACCTTGTAATGTTCTTAGCTCACAAATCCTCTTTGTTCTCTCTCCAACCATACTCAGAAATCTGCTCTCTTGTCACTATCTCCACCACTAACATGCTAGTGTGAGCCAAACAGGTACATAAGCTGACTCAATTGAAAATTCAAAATTTAAAAGATAAAGATAAAAATTATATGCAATAATTACATATAGATTATGTATATATCTATAGACATAGATATATAGATTATATATAGATTATTATATAGATAACAAAATTTTTATAGAGCAAAAATCAAGATTTTTCTACTTCTATAACATAGATTGTAAGTTAACTTAACCATTTGCTAAAGTGCACCAATTAACAAAACTTCATATATTTAATTATACTGAGACTGAAACTGGGCTTCTCAGGCAGTGCTAGTGGTGAAGAACGCTTCTGCCAATTCAGGAGACATACAGATGTGGGTTCGATCCCTGGACTGGGAAGATCCCCTGGAGGAGGGTGTGGGAAGATCCCCTGGATGAGGGTGTGGCAACCCACTCCAGTATTCTTGCCTGGAGAATTCCATGGAGAAAGGAGCCTGGAAGTCTATAGTCCATAGGGTCACAGAGTCAGATAGCACTGAAGTGACTTAGCATTCACCCATGGGGCTGAAATTATAGTTACTCTTAGAGATCCCATTAAATTTAAGCATTGTCCTCTATATAATGTTAAAAAGTAGCTAAGTATAAAATCAATCCTAAAGGAAATTTATTTAGGAAATCAATCCTAAAGGAAATCAGTCCTGAATATTCATTGGAAGTATTGGAAGCTCCAATACTTTGGCCACCTGATCTGAAGAGTTGACTCATTGGAAAAGACCTTGATGCTGAGAAAGATTGAAGACAGAAGGAGAAGGGGATGCCAGAGGATGAGAAGGTTGGATGGCATCACTGACTCGATGGACATGAATTTGAGCAAGCTCTGGGAGTTGGTGATGGACGGGGAAGCCTGGTGTGCTGTAGTCCATGGGTTGCAAAGAGTCAGACACGACTGAGAACTGAAATGAATTGAAGTATAAGATAGAAGGAAAAAATATTTATGCTTCATTTTAACTGTAGTCTTGCCTAAATTTTCCTATGGTTGTGATACCTGTTTCCCTAACATATGTGCAAAGGACTGAGTGTGCCCCTCCTCCAAAATTAATATATTGAAACCTTCATTCCAATATGGTGGCAATTGGAGATGGGGCCTTTGGGAAGTAATTACATCATGAGGGTGGAATTCTCATAAATAGAATTAGTGCCCTCCATGAAAAGGACAGACAGCTGTCCTTCTGTCATGTGAGAATGGTGAGCAGTCTGCAGTCCAGGAGATGGTTCTCATTAGAATCTGACCCTGCTGACACCCTGATCTTGGACTTTTTGCCTCCAGAATGATGTGAAATCAGTCACCTAGTCTATGATATTTTGTTTTAGTAGCCTGAATTGACCAAGACGATTTCCAGGCCTGAGCACAGGCTCTCTAACATGTTCAATAATGAACTAGGGAAACCCCTAGTGGTCCAGGGTTAGGACTCAGTGCTTTCACTGCCAGGGACCAAGTTCAGTCCCTAGTTGGGGAACTAAGAGCCCACAAGCCTTGAGCCACAGCTAAAAAATTCAATAGCAATAATAATAAACTAAAAGTAAAGTAAGTCTTTGGATCTGCCAGACTTGCTTAATTAGTTGGGGTCTCACAGACCCTAATTTTAAAATCTGCTTAAAACAAATTTCAGGTACATTTTAAGACCTTGTGCAAGCAAGAAGAGAATAGAGGGTTGAGAGAAAAACTCCTCCAACCTAGAACTCTGCATCTTGTGAAATTATGCACTCAAAGTGAAGGAGAAACAAAATTTGGGGACTTTCTTGCCAAAAGACTTGCCTTGTGGAACAATGTTAAAAGAAATTGTTTAAAAGAAAAGGAATGTAATATAGGTCAGAAACTCAGATCTATATAAGGAAAGGTAGAACACTCAAGAAACATTCAGTGAAGGAAAAACAAAAACTTTTATTTTTCTTATCCTTGATCTATCGGATAACATCTTGTGCAGAATAATATAGCAGTGGTATGTTCAATGATTATAGCTTATGCATAAGTAATAAATGATAGCAATGATCTGAGGAATGGAAGAAGGCATTTGGTTTTATTATTATAAAGTAGTTGTACTACTCTTAAAACTGTGCTGTGTTATTTGAAAGTATACTTGGATTAATTGTAATGTGTATTGCAAATTCTATAGAAATCACTAAAAATATATGTAAAAAGAAATATAATTGTATGCTAATAAAGGAAAGAAAATGGAATCTATAAAGTGGTCAGCTAAAACCACAGAAGACAGAGAAGAATGGATGACAAAAATAGGAATAAAGAAAGGTAAAAACCAGTAACGAATACAGTAAATATTAATCCAACTCTATCGATTATTACTTAAAATGGTTTGAATACACCAATTAAAAGAGATTGTCAGAGTGAATCAAGAAATAAGGCTCAACTACATATTGCTTGAAAGAAACCTACTTAAAATATAAAAATGTGTGCTATGTGCATAGTCACTCAGTCCTGTCCGACTTTTGTGACTGCATAGACTGTAGCCTGCCAGGCTCCTCTGTCCATGGGATTCTCCAGCCAAGAATACTGGAGTGTGTTGTCCTTTCCTTCTCCAGGGGATTTTCCTGACCTAGCAATCAAACCTGGGCCTCCTGCATTGCATGCAGACTCTTTACTGACTGAACTATGAGGGAAGCCCCAATTATAAAATACACAGATATTAAAAATAAAGGGACAGAGAAAAACATATAGAGTTAGCTCTGATAAAAATTAAGTGGGAAATACTATATTAATTTCAGACAGAGCCAATTTCAGAGAAAATAAAATTGTCAGGGATAAAGAAAGTCATTACATAATAATAAAGGAATCACTTCTCCAAGAAAACATAACAGTCTTTAATGTATATGTGCCTACTGACACAGTGTCAAAATGTATTAGTCAAAAACTGATAAAACAGCAAGAACAAAATAGATCAATCACTATAGTAGTTGGAGACTTCAGCATCTCCTCTGTCAGAAATGAACAGATCTAGCACACATAAAATCAGTAATGATAGAGCTGAGCCCAACAGCTTTTTCAGTCAAGGGGATAATGTTGATATCTATAGAACACTTTATCCAATGATAACAAAACACACATTTTTCTCAAGCTCGTATGGAACATTCACCAATATAGACCACATTTATGGCTGTAAAACATATCTTAACAAATACAAATAATAGAAATTATATGTTCTCAGACAATGATGGAATTGAACTAAATATTAATCATAGAAAATTACCTGGAAACCCCCAAATACTAGTATATTAGACAATACACTTCTAGAGAACATGGAGGTCAAAGAAAAAATTCTCAAGAGAAATTAAAATATATTTTGAAATAAATAAAAATTAAAATATAACTTTATTCCTGTACTAAGGGAGAATCTATCATAATTTGGCACTAAATTTTATGTAATAGAAATGAAGGGCCCAATGACTCTTTGGAAGCAAAAAAGTGCAGCAAAAGAGTCTCTGTGCTGGGAGTCAGAGGATGAAGTCCTAATCTGGTCAGGGCGTGGGTGAGTCACACAGCCAAGGGTAGATCCTATTTTCACATCTGTATAATTAAAAGGTTCAGTAGCTCTTTGAGGTCTCACTTTCTGAGATTTTATTACTTTATTTAGGACCTTAGCCCACCTATAGGCTACTCTGTTCATGGAATTCTCCAGGCAAGAATACTGGAGTGGGTAGCCATTCCCTGCTCCAGGGGTTCTTCTCAACTCAGGG
The DNA here is from genome assembly GCF_963930625.1 of Muntiacus reevesi. Taxonomy (NCBI): domain Eukaryota; kingdom Metazoa; phylum Chordata; class Mammalia; order Artiodactyla; family Cervidae; genus Muntiacus; species Muntiacus reevesi. The sequence goes on from NC_089260.1 coordinate 60,099,529, forward strand.
GCTGAACCCTGGTCTCTTGCATTGCAGGCACATTTCTTACCAACCAAGCCACCAGAAAAGCCTCAAGAAAGGTGCAAGACAAATTTTCAAGAATTTTAATTGACTCTGAAGGAAAAAAAAAAAAAGAATTTTATTAGATTTTTACAGTTGTAACAAATGGCTACAAACTTGGTAGCTTCAAACAATAAAAAGTTATTCTCTTTTAAGATCAGAAATCTCAAATCAGTTCCTCCAGGCTATAGTCAAGATGATGGAATGGCTAGTCCTTGATGGAAGCTGTGGGGGACAATCCATTTTATTACTTTCTCCTGCTCTTCAAAGCTCCCTGCATTCCTTGTGCATTCCTCATGCATCACTCCAATGTCTTGCCTTCATCATTGTATCTCCTACATGTGTAGTCAAATCTCCCTCTGCTTCTCTCTCATATAAAGATGCTTGTGATTACATTTAGGGCCCACCAGAATAATCCAGGATAATCTCTCCATCTCAAGATCCTTAATTTAATCACTTCTGTAAATTCTCTTTTGCCTTTTAAGGTAACATTCATAGGTTCCCAGGATTAAGATTTAGATATCTTTGGGGTTTATTTTCCAGTCTACTACAAGAACCATCCCAAGAATTCAATAAATGAAGTCATATTGGAGTCAGTGGAGAGAGGATAGAGGTCTGTTGGCACGAACAGACTTTATTTAAAAGTCAGTAGAATTTAACCTGTCACAGTAGGATAAAATTAACATCTGATAAAATCTAGTGCTAGCTATGAATAGAGGAATATGGAAAATAGACTTTCTCTTATATTATTTTTGGTAATGTAAATAGTTACAGCTTTTTTGGGGAAGGATAATTTGGCAATGTCTATCTAAAATGTATAATAATGTTTGATCCACTCATTCCACTGTTTTAAATGTATCTACCCATATATCAGTAAAAAGTAAAACTGCTTTTAAATTCAAAGATGTTGACTGTAACTTCGTTTGTAGTAGCAAAACTTAGAGAATTCAATTTACCATTACTGGAGAGCTGGCTTAATAAATTTTAGTATGAACATACAAAGGAGCACTCTTTGGCTATTAAACAATGCAATGAAAATAGTTATAAGGTATATTATTACATAATGAAGTTAAGGTGCAGAAAATATAAATATACAGAAAAAGTATATTATGATCTATTTTGTGTAAAAATATAGGTTATTTATAAATTGGAATGGGCATAACTTTATTTCTGGAAACATGTATAAGAAATTATCAATAGTAATTTCCCTTGAGAAGAGGGGCTCTAAGGAAGAAAGAATGTGTTTCCTTTCTGCCTTATATCTTTTCTGTTCAGTTTAAAATTTCTAGCTATGAGTATATATATTATAGTTTTTTTAAGTGCAACCTCTGATACCAGTCTGCCACAATTTGAAGTAGTGCAAATAAGATAACTACCTCTCTGTGCCACATTTCTACAACTTTAAAATGGGAATACTAAGAGTATTTCATTCACAGACTTGTTAAAAGGATTAAACAAGAAATGCATCTTTCTTACAAAGGATTAAAGAAGCGGATCTAAAGCATCCAAAACAGTGTTTGCATATTTCAAGTTTCTAAAATATTATCTGTTATGTCATATTCCTTTTATTTACCCAAAGTGAAAAATGTTGTTTAGGCAGAACTCTAGGACATTTTTGTGTCTTCTGAACACTTTCTGTATTTAAATGAAAGCCTAATAAATGCTATTAAATATATATATATATATATATAGAAAGAGAATAAATTAGCATGAGTCTCGACAGTTTAGAGAATTTTGGAGGTTTTTGAACAGAATAAGCTCATAGCATGAAAGAACACAGATAAAACTTTCCTAGTCTTTGGTTTTTACAAAGCATTTCCAGGGATCACTTAATGTTTTAGATTTAGGACGTGCCCTGCCAATGAAACACAGATAAATTGGAAGACAGGATGGTATCAAATGGGCAGTTCAGATAGGAAGTAACTGGGTCCTGACTAGGTGGTGGAAGCAAAGGAGACAGAATTGGAGAGACTGGGACCTTAGTTAAAAGAAAAGGATGAGTCAAGAATTTCTAGTTATGTGATTGAGTTAGGAGGGTAGTATTAGCAATGCAGAAGAAGTTGAGTAACAGGTAGGAAGGTAGGGACTAGTGTTTGAGTTAGGAGGGTAGTATTAGCAATGCAGAAGAAGTTGAGTAACAGGTAGGAAGGTAGGGACTAGTGTTTGGGACTTAGCCATGGGATCATACTTAGTTTGGGCAGAATATTGTTATTGAGAGGTTATATAATTAAAAGTTCATAAAATACAAAGGCAAATGAATCAAATAAAATTTTAGAGCAAGAGATCTTTATTATAAAACAAAATGTCTTTTTATGTATCTCTTGGAGTTGATTACATTGATCTGATGTTTTGAAAATCTCAGATGTGGATCTTAGGTGGAACTGCTCAGTTATATCCAGGCTTCCCAGGTGGCATAGCAGTAAAGAATCTGCCTAATGCTGCAGACAAGGATTCAGTCACTGGGTTGGGAAGATCCCCTAGAGAAGGAAATGTCAACTTACTTCAGTACTCTTGCCTGGAGAATTCCATGGACAAAGATGCCTGGTGGGTTGCAGTCCACGGGACATGACTGAGCACGCACCCTCTGTTATAGACTCAGTAGGAACATATTACCTGTCATTTAACTGCTTTGCTTCTCCCTTTCCTCATACATAAAATGGGGGTAATGATGCTATCTAATTTTTAGGGTTGTTGTATTTAAAAAGATAATATTTGTAAAATGCTTAGATGTGATCATGCTCAATATATTTTAATGAGGGTGAGAATGGATCCAGGTGGAGGTGTTTATTCCTGCTACCTTCTGTGTGTAGACTCTTGAACCAATCAGACACATTTACTATATACTCTATTTCAGTTGTTGCTGTGAGTAGGGAAACAGGATTTTCAAGAGTCAAGAATCACTGTCTTCAGACAAAGATGAGTAAAGTGCAGATCAACTGCTGGCTTTTCTCCTTTCCTTGACAGATATAATAATGCCAAGTGGTTCTGTTACCTAATTTGAACCTGAGTCATCAGCTTCCTGGAAAGTAAGTGTTCACTGTTAGACCAAAATTTTCTCATTCAGGGTCTTTCTGTGAAGGCCTGATAGTTAAATATGAGCATGTTTTATGCAGTTATCCAGATGTATGGGCAGCTCAAAGTCAGGGACAGTCTTCTGATCCTTGTCACTGGAATTTGGCTGTTTGATCTTCACCCAAAGTTACAGGAAAAGGAACTTAGCAAAATCTGAAGAAGATTAAGACAAGAGAAGAAGAGAGAGAATTTTTCCCTTTGAAAATTAACTGTATGTGATCCTTCCTCACCCTTACTGAAATTTCTTGCATGTACAATTCCAAAGAACAGATATTAAGACCCCCAAATCTGCGGAAGAACCAAAGAACATAAATTCTTATTTGTTGACAAGGAGATGACTAAATCCATTCCAGCTAGTTCTTTGCATATGAGAGAACTCAATAGAGCAATCCTAACAAAGCACTTACATATGCATATGTATTTGCACAGCTATACGAATGTGCAAATAACTATATAAGTATAAAAGTAAGAGGCTGTTCTAGTCCTTTCTATATCATCTATCTCTCTTTCTATTTTGTCTGAAATGACAGAAGTGGTGAGTTTTCTTGTACAGTTTCAGCATGGTCTTCCCGGGTAATCCACCTGCCAATGCAGTAGATATGTGTTCAGTCCCTGAGTCGAGAAGATCCCCTGAAGGAAAAAATGGTAACCCTCTTCAGTATTCTTGCCTGAGGAATCTCATGAACAGAGGAGCCTGGTGGGCTACAGTCCATGGGGTCACAGAAGAGTCAGACAGGGTTTAGCAACAAAACAACAGTATTTCCTGACTCCTAGGCAGGCAGGCAGACATTCATACTAACAGTTTTGATGGTATATGTCTCCATCAAAACCAATTATAAAAGTATGAATATCTGAGTATCAATTGACCCACTATCATACTGCTAGAAATGACCCATTACCATACTACCAGTAGTGTGTAGGGATGCAAACAAGTCTTACATTAGAAATCAAGAGATGGATGTCTCAGGCCTGCCTCTTCTGTAAAAGAGGGTCAGCAATGAATTTCTCCTAAGTTTTTCTCAAAGTGTGTAATCTCTTCTCCCTTCACTATTCCATTTCATCCCAATCCAAAGCTTAATATTTTCTAATATTTATTTAGAATATCAGCACACATGTTTGAGGCAGAGAGATATGAGGCAAGCTTTCTTTTTTCAAGTGCTGAGAGGGTAGATAAAGATTACGGTAATGAGGAACTGTGCCAAAACATAGTTTAGCAAACTTTTTCTCAGTATTACCCAATCAATAGAGAGATTCTGAAAACATGTTTGAAACAGATGTCAGTGGTGAGTATAATGAAATAATACCAAAACGCAAAGAATTTCACGTCCAAATCAAACAGTGGTAAGTGTACATTTACACAAACCCATATTTTAAAAGTCACATTTTCATTAACTCTTATTCTAAGTCAGGGTAGAACATCACCCCCACATTCCTCACCCACTTCTCACAGCCATACTACCAGAGAAATACCAGGAAAAAAGGAAGAATGAGGGAAAACAGCAGATTTAGGTGTCATAGTCTGGTTAATTGCCCGCAATACCTTGGCTTTCTCCAGTTCTTCCTCATTTTGGAAATGGGAGACCATAGTAAAAGGAAAACAGTATGATTTGTTCCTAATCATGAAAAGCAACTCCTTTTTTTCTCTCCCTTCCTTATTAATGCCATATGGAAAATTTATCAGTTTTTTTTTTTTCTTACAAGGAAAAGAACTAAGGATGTGGGTGATTATGAAAATATGCTCTGCAAGTAGATCTTCTTTTTAAGTGAATGAAATTTTTAAATGTATTTATTTTGCTAAAAAATTAAACAATCATTGATATTTAGTGAATGCCATTAATTGTTTAATGCTAATATGACAAGATTTTAAAGTTAATATTGATCTTTTAGAAAATGAAATATTAATAACCAACTCATATTCCTGGAGAGAAACCACAGTGAGCACAAGGTTTGGGGACACACTGTATTCCAAAACTTTTTTCCCTAAGAAAAGTTTGTTTACATTTATGAAGCTTTGACTATGAGCCAGAGTTTAAATGTCACTTAATCTTCCCAATAGCTTTAGTGAGTAGATTCAATGATTTCTATTTGATCAACAAGCAAACTGAGATACATATCACACAAGTACTAAGTGATGGAGTTGCGGTCTCAGCATCAGGAGTTCCCTAGGGACTAGATCACTAACTGGAAATAGACAAAACCATGTTTTAGGAGTAAAAGAACACAGCAGTCTTTCTTGGCTTATGGAGAAAGCACAGACTATCTCTCTTGCATTGAATGACAATAAATCTCTGGATAAAGAGTGTGCTTCTCATTCATTTTAATTCAGGTTTCTTAGCCTCAACCTTGGGTCAGATAATTCTTTGTTGTAGGGGCTACACTGTGCCCCATAGAATGTTTACAGCATTACTTAAGTGCCAGTAGCAGCCCCTCCGCCCAAGTTGTGACATTCAAGAACATCTCCAGACATTTCCAAATGTCTCCTTGGAGGCAAAATCACCTCTTTTGAGAATCACTGCTTGAATCAATCAAAACATTCATTTTTCTTTAGTACCTCTGCTGCCAAGCTTCATTAGGTTGACACAGAAAATACTGAATTATGCAAGTCTATGAAATCATATTGTTTTTATGTCCATTTCATGTGTGTGTTAGTTGCTCAGTAATGTCCGACTCTTTGCAACCCTATGGACTGTAGCCCAACAAGGCTCCTCTGTCCATTGGATTCCCCAGGTAAGAATACTGAAGTGTGTTGCTATTCCCTTTCCATGGGATCTTTCCAACTCCAAGAATTGAACCTGGGTCTCTGGCAATCCAGGCAGATTCTTTACCATCTGATTTACCAGGGACATGACTAATTTTCAGAATATTTCAGTGAGGATCTTACTATAAAATATATAGGAAAAATATTTTAAATCCCATTGTCAAGTAAGAACATTGAAACACAAATAGCTGAAAAGAAGCATCAAGTTTGGTACAAAGGACTCAAAACAGAGAACAAAATTTGAATTTTACACCTCCAAATGCATTAGAAGACCCTCGGCAAGTCTCCAATGTTTAGTCTCAGTTTTCCTCCCCTGTCAAATGAGAATGATAATCCTGCTTTTGTCTCTCACAAATCTCTTAGATGAACCAAGTCAGAAGATCACGTTAAAGTACAAAGTGTACTTATTACTGTTGGTTTGCCAGTGGTCATCCAGAAAAGTAAGGGCTGAACCAAAGCTGAAATATCACAACTAATATTCTTTCCTTAGCCGAAGTGTGGCAAATATGTGGGTCCTGCTCCTTTGACTCTGCAGATATTGCTAATTAATCACAGATCTCTTTCCCAGAGTGATCCCAGAAAACTTCTCAGTAACACACTCTAGACAGCTATAAACTGCAGGTCAGATTTTGAACTTGAAAGCAAACCTATTGCTTCCTTTTATATGAGATAATGCTGCCCCTAGGTTCTGAATCCTTCGAAGATCAGTTACTTTATGCCTTCTTGTTTACATAAATTGTTGATATATTTTATTCATCTATATTAACTTTTAACAGGGAAGTCAAATCAATTGACAAATCCAACATTTACCTCAGGCCTTCCAAACGTGAGTGAGTGAGTGATAGTCACTCAGTGGTATCTTAAATTTTGTGGCCCCATGGACTGTAGCCAGCCAGTCTTCTCTGTCCATAAATTCTCCAGGCAATACTGGAGTATGTTGTCATTTCCTTCTCCAAACATATAGCCTATGATAAATCAGAAGCCTCAAGCCTCATTTAGGATGCAGGCATGGGCACAACAGTTCCAAAACTGTAGAGGGTAGCTGACACACTTGGGGAGCTTGTTGAAAGAGATTGCTTGGGCTTCAGAACTTACATTTTAACATGTTCTCAAATGAAGCTGATACTGCTGGTCCAGGGACCATGTTTTGGAAACTACTACTCTAGTAAAAAGACAACTGCTTTAGAGCAAGAAGACCTCGCCTTGAGACATCCTTCTGGTTTGTATAACTTCTGTCATCTGGGTGGAAAATTCTAGGCTTTCTTGGCTTGAGGTTAGTGCTTTGTAAAGTGGCTCATGAAGCCTGACATACTTACCTCATAGAGTTGTTTTGAAGATTAAATTACATCGAGGACATGGAAGATTCTTACAAATGGCAAATGCTTAGATGAGTAAATGCTTGTCAGTGCTTTTGCTGTTATTTGGAGAAGGTGCCTTTTTAGCTTGGAAGTTCAACCAGCTATTTATGGACCCACTTCCTCCTGGGCAGTTGACCAGCTTTCTCTCCTCTCCGATGGCCATAGGCCAACTGCCCCAAGGAGCTGCATGAAACATGTCGGGTCTCTCTGTAATGTTCCCACATATTTGTCAGACTTAACCAGAGTCTAAGTGAAGGAAATGCTTTCAAAATGTTCTGGATGTTAGGCCCATGGCATTGTTCCCCTTTACTGGTCTATAGGGACTAAAGAGAGTCTGTCGATCAGAGATGAACTAGGGTGGAACCATCAGCCATTGGCAGTTATTCCTCAGAGATTTACTTGTGACTCATGACAGCAACTTGCCAGGGGGAGGGGAAGGAAATTATCTGGAAAACACCCTTAATAAAACTGAAACGAACATTCTGGGAAAGAGAGGAAAAAGTGAAAATTAAGATGAAACAAAGTTAAGTTCCCCCAAAGATCCCCATCTGTCTCGTCTGATTTTTTTTTCACTGAGAGTAGAAAGAACCCAGATCTTTACTCTCTGATTCCTGACTCTGACACTTTATTGACTGTAACCGTCGCTAATGTGATGAACAGAAACTAATTTATTCCCCAGTCAACTGTCTCTTTCAAGTTAATATAATTCAGTTAGTTTTTTGTCAATGACACTTTTCAGAACCTCTTTTCTTTTTTTTTTTTTCCAGAAGAGACTGTCCAGTGGGAAGAAGAGAATGAAGATCATCCCATGGTTTTCTTTCAAAGAAAATAGAGCAAGATTTGGAGGAACCAAATATGGCCTTTGAGTCTACAGACTGCCTATAAATGATAGTGATATAGCTATTTCTCTAACACTATCTCTGAGGGTGCAACAGATCAGGAATCACTGAGAGCCTTTGTGTTATTCACTTAGTTGTGCCCAACTCTTTGCAACTCATGGACTGTAACCCACCAGGCTCCTCTGTCCATGGGATTTCCCAGGCAAAAATACTAGAGGGTAGCTATTCCCTTCTCCAGAGGACCTTTCCAACCCAGGGATAGAACCTGGGTCTTCCTCACTGCAGGCAGATTCTTTACCGTCTGAGCCACTAGCCTTTAAATGGTAGCAAGACTGTTCTAGTGGCAAGGTTTACCTGAAAAATTTGCATTTCTTTTTTCATCTAGAAGATGGGTGGGGGGTTGCAACATTCTCTCCCAAAACATACTCATTTGTTTGTTTATCCACTGAACTCTTCTTCTTTTATTGGAGCACAACTGCTTTATAATATTGTGTTGGTTTCTGCTGCACAACAGAGTGAATCAGCTGTCTGTACACATATATACATATAACTCATGAAGCTCAATATCAGAAAAAAAAAAAACCAATCAAAAAATGGGCACAAGACCTAAATAAACATTTCTCCAAAGAAGACATACACATGGCCAAGAGGCACAGGAAAAGATGCTCAACATCACTAACTATTAGAGAAATGCAGATCATTGAACTCTTCTTGTTTAGTTACTAGAAATATTTCCTGCCAGTTACCTGACTTCCAGAATTCCTTGCAATGCAGAAGGCCAACTACCAAAAAAGTCACTCCAGAGTGTTCTAAAACACAGGGTAGCATCTCAGATATACTCCTGAACAAATTGAATCAAGTAGGATGTGATACTTGGTTCCCTCTTTTTTTCTGGTACCTCTATAACAGATCAGTTGCCTTTGTCTCCAGATACGAGCATCCCCGTTTCCCCCTAAAGTCCCCAACATACCAAAGTATATATTGATCTTGCTTTCAGTTCTTTTTATATGTGACTGTCAAGGTATGTCCAAGTGAGTTTCAAAGCTCTCTATAAAATAGATTTTTGTTTGTTTGTAATTGTTCCTACCATCACTCTTCTCTCCAAAAGCATTGATGTGTCTTTATATGAACTGGAATAGGACATCATCGATTCAGTGGACATGAGTTTGAACAAACTCAGGAAGACAGTGAAGGATAGGGAACTGGGGTGCTGCAGCCCATGGGGTCACAAAGAACTGGACGTGACTGAGTGGCTGAGCAACAGCAGCAACCAGAAAGGTAGACACTCAGAAGTTCTTTCTAAAATCTCATTTTCTTGATTCTCTTTTCTCTTCCGGGAGACCCCACCACAAACAAATTTGAAGCTCATGCTGGGACACTCTTTTCCATTCCAAATTAGCCTACCTATCTCATACTTTAGCACCACTTTTTACCTTCCTAATGTCTGTGGACCCACTTTCTACTCATCAACCGTATCCATGCTCCATTGATCTCTAGCTCAGCCTCAATTGTTTTTTATGTCTAATTTTCTAGCCCAGGTGATCATTTCATAAGACCATAGTCATAATTCTTCCAAGTGGAATGGATCTTGGTCTGGTCCCCAAACTAAGTTAAAACCTACCTTAAAATCAGCTAACTTTATCGAGGTCTAAGCATCAAACTCTACACTAATAGTAATAGGAGGCACTCATAGGGTGCTTCCCATGGCCATGCCCTGTGTGCTTTGCATTAGTTAACTCAGTTTTCATTATAACAACCCCATGAGGTTGGCATTTGTATTGTTCCCATTTTGCAAATGAGAAAACTGAGGTACAAAGAGGTCAAGTAACTTCCCACACAGTTAGCAAGTGGTATGGCCATGATCTGTACCCAGAAGTCTGTCTACATCATTCACAATGTTGACTATACCCGCATCCTGCCTCTCAAAGGGTAAAGCCCGTTATAAAGGTTATCTCAGTGAGTCATCATAGCAACTGCATGAGATAATTTCTGTTGTCCTTCTCATTTTCATTTGGGAAAACAAAGATTTAGAAAAGTAAAACCCCATGGTTTATTTAATGTAGAACTGGAACTGGAATTTAAGTATAGCTGATATTAAATCCTGTATCTTTATTTATTGTTCTGTTCTATGTTCATCCATAAATATTTTCTTCTTTACCTCGTTCAATGGCACTTTTAACCAGTGTTTCTCAGACTTAAGCGATGTCTTTGATACTATGAGACATATAAAAAGAAAAAAATATTGCTTTAGATCCCCAATATTGACTTAAATAATTGCTATTATGCTATATAAAGATGCAGAAATATAAAACCAGTTAAGTACTTTGTATGCTTATAATTATTTTATGATTGCAAAATCTAAATTAAGTTACAAATTAAATAAAGCTAAAAATTCAATAAAATTCCAAATAATATAAATAATATCAAGCATCATTTCAATTATAAGATTTTTTGATATTTAGGTGATAAAGATTTTATTTTTTTAATTGAAATATGGTTGATTTACAATGTTTCAGTTGTATAGTTGATTTACAGGGTAATTTAGTTATATATGTACATATATATGGGGATTCCATGGTGGCTCAACAGTAAAGAATCCACCTGTAATCTCCTACAGTAGACAAGGAGATGAGGCTTCAGTTCCTGGGTCAGGAAGATACTTTGGAGAAGGGCATTACGGCCCATTCCAGTATTCTTGCCAGGAGAATCCAATGGACAGAGGAGCCTGGCAGGCTGCGGTCCATGGGGTTGGACACAACTGAAGCAACTCAGCACTCATGCATGCACAAACGTATATATATATATATATATATTCTTTTTCAGAATCTTTTCCATTATAGGATATTACAAGATATTGAATATAATTCCCTGTGCTATACAGTAAGTCCTGATTATTTATCTGTTTTATATACAGTAGTATGTATCTGTTAAGCATAATTTCCTAATTTATCCCCCCCCCCACTTTCTTCTTTGTTAACCATAAGTTTGTTTTCTATGTCTGCAAGTCTATTTCTGTTTTGTAAATAAGTTCATTTGTATCATTTTTAAAAATTACATATAAGTGAAATCACATGGTATTTGTCATGGACTTACTTCACTTAGTATGACAATCTCTAGGTCCATTCATGTTGCTGCAAATATCATTATTCTATTCATTTTTATGGCTGAGTAATATTCCATTGTGTGTATGTATCATACCTTCTTTATCCATTCATCTGTAGGTGGTCATCTAGGTTGTTTCCATGTTTTGGCTACTATAAATAGTGCTGATATGAACATTAGGGACAGCTCAGTTCAGTTCAGTTGCTCAGTTGTGTCTGACTCTTTGTGACCCCATGAACTGCAGCACGCCAGGCCTCCCTGTCCATCACCAACTCCTGGAGTCCAGCCAAACCCACGTCCATTGAGTTGGTGATACCATCCAACCATCTCATCCTCTGTCGCCCCCTTCTCCTTCTGCCCTCAATCTTTCCCAGCATCAGGGTCTTTTAAATGAGTCAGCTCTTCGCATGAGGAGGCCAAAGTATTGGAGTTTCAAGTTCAACATCAGTCCTTCCAATAAACACCCAGGACTGGTCTCCTTTAGGATGGACTGGTTGGATCTCCTTGTGATCCAAGGGACTCTCAACAGTCTTCTCCAACACCACAGCTCAAAAGCATCAAATCTTTGGTGCTCAGTTTTCTTTATAGTCCAATTCTCACATCCATACATGACCACTGGAAAAGCTATAGCCTTGACCAGACGGACCTTCATTGGCAAAGTTATGTCTCTGCTTTTTAATATGCTGTCTAGATTGGTCATAACTTTTCTTCCAAGAAGTAAGTGTCTTTTAATTTCATGGCCCAGTCACCATCTGCAGTGCTTTTCGAGCCCAGAAAAATAAAGTCAGTCACTGCTTCCACTGTATCCCCATCTATTTGTCATGAAGTGATGGGACCAGATGCCATGATCCTAATTTTCTGAATGTTGAGCTTTAAGTCAAATTTTTCACTCTTCTCTTTCACTTTCATCAAGAGGCTCCTTAATTCTTCTTCACTATCTGTCACAAGGGTGGTGTCATCTGCATATGTGAGGCTATTGCTATTTCTCCCAGCAATCTTGATTCCAGCTTGTGCTTCCTCCAGCCCAGGGTTTCTCATGATGTACTCTGCATACAAGTTAAATAAGCACAGTGACAATATTCAGCCTTGATGTACTCCTTTTCCTATTTGGAACCAGTCGGTTGTTCCATGTCCAGTTCTAACTGTTGCTTCCTGACCTGCATACAGGTTTCTCAAGAGGCAGGTCAGGTGGTCTGGTATTCCCATCTCTTTCAGAATTTTCCACAATTTATTGTGATCCACACAGTCAAAGGCTTTGGCATAGTCACTAAAGCAGAAATAGATGTTTTTCTGGAACTCTTGCTTTTTCGATGATCCAGTAGATGTTGGCAATTTGATCTCTGGTTCCTCTGCCTTTTCTAAAACCAGCTTGAACATCTGGAAGTTCACGGTTCACATATTGCTGAAGCCTGACTTGGAGAACTTTGAGCATTACTTTACTAGTGTGTGAGATGAGTGCAATTGTGGGGTAGTTTGAGCATTCTTTGGCATTGCCTTTCTTTGGGATTGGAATGAAAAGTGACCTGTGGTCCTGTGGCCACTGCTGAGTTTTCCCAATTTGCTGGCATACTGAGTGAAGCACTTTCACAGCATCATCTTTCAGGATTTGAAATAGCTCAACTGGAATTCCATCACCTCCACTAGTTTTGTTTGTAGTGATGCTTCCTAAGGCCCACTTGACTTCACATTCCAGGATGTCTGGCTCTAGGTGAGTGATCACACCATCATGATTTTCTGGGTTTTAAAGATCTTTTTGTACAGTTTTTCTGTGTATTCTTGCCACTTCTTAATATCGTCTGCTTCTGTTAGGTACCTACCATTTCTGTCCTTTATGGAGCCCATCTTTGCATGAAATATTCCCTTGGAATCTCTAATTTTCTTGAAGAGATCTCTAGTCTTTCCCATTCTATTGTTTTCCTCTATTTCTTTGCATTAATTGCTGAGAAAGGCTTTCTCATCTCTCCTTGCTATTCTTTGGAACTCTATCTTTTTGAATTAGTTTTCTTTGGATATATGCTCAGGAGTGGATTACTAGATCATACAGTAACTCTATTTTTAGTTTTTTAAGTAACCTTCATAATGTGCTCTGGAGAAGGAAATGGCAACCAATTCCAGGGCTCTTGCCTGGAGAATCCCATGGATGGAGGAGCCTGGTGGGCTGCTGTCAATGAGGTCGCACGGGGTCAGACATGACTGACGCGACTTAGCAGCAGCAGCAGCAGCAGCAAGTGTGCTCATAGTGGCTACACCAATTTACATTCTCATCAACAGTGTAGAAGGTTCCCTTTCTTCCAGCATCTGTTATTTGTAGACATTTTGAAGAGCACTACTCTAACTGATGTGAAGTGATACCTCACTGTGTTTTTGGTTAGCATTTCTCTAGTAGTGATATTGTTGGTTAGTGATATAACCAATATGTGCCTATTGGTTACCTGTATGTATTCTTTAGAGAAATGTATATTTAGGTTTTCTGTCCAATTTTTTATTAGGTTTTTTTTATGTTAAGTTGTGTGATTTCTTTGTATATTTTGGAAAGTAATCCCTTGTCAGTCACATCATTTGCAAATATTTTCTCTCACTTTTTAGATTGTCTTATCATTTTATTTGTGATTTCCTTTGCTGTGCAAATGGTTTCAAGTTTAATTAGGCACCATTTGCTTGTTTTTGCTTTTGTTTGTATTATTCTAGGAAACAGATTCAAGAAAATATTGCTGTGATTTGTGTCAAAATGTGTCCTGCTTATGTTTTCTTTCAGGAGTTTTATAGTATCTGGTCTTACCGTTAGGTCTTTAATCTATTTTTATTTGATTTTTGTAAATGGTATTAGAGAATGTTCTAGTTTCATTCTTTTATATGTAGCTGTCCAGTTTTCCCAGCACCACTTATTGAGAGACTGTCTTTTCTCCATTGTATATTCTTTCCTCCTTTGTTGTAGATTAATTGATGATAAGTGCATGCGCTTATTTCTGAGTTCCTTACCCTGTTCTGTTGATCTATGTGTCTAATTCTGAGCCAGTACCACATTTCTTTGATTATTGTAGCTTCCTAATATAGTCTGAATTCAGGGCACATGATTCTTCCAGCTCTGTTCTTATTCTCAAGATTGTTTTGGTAACTCGGGGTCTTTTGTGTTTTCATTTTAATTTTTAAAAAATGATTTTTTTTGTTCCGTAACTGCAAGGCATTTTTAAATGGGCAACTTTGTACTGAAATGACATTTGCAATGTGACCATGGTAATGATTGCTATGGAAGAGCTGTTTGAGCCTGGCATTTCTGACTACCATATATCCTATGATAATACAATCTCTCACCTATTATGTTTATTCAATGACCTGAGAAACTTTCATCTGTATAATGTTATTTGGCCTTCACTTACCCAAAGATGTTTGCATAGTAAGTCCATCTCTGTTCCTACACAATCAACCCACAGTAATAATGTTAGTTTAATTTGGTGCTGATTTGTCCATTACTCAGGACACACATGGCTAGACCCTTAACAAACTCCTGTGGAGGGTGAAGACAAATTTGATCCATTAGCAAGCTTTAATTGAAGGTCACCTAAAATGGCAAGGTCTCCCTGCATCTCTGAATCTTAAACAGCTGGAACTACTTAAATGCCTTAAGACACACACACATACACACACACACACTTAAAGTGCTGTCTCAAAGTAGACTTCTAGAAAATACCCAGTACATACTAATGCACACACACAATCACCCTTTATGATGTTTTAAATGCCAAATTAAATTCAGCTTTATTGTGTTTTAAAACATCAGCTCTGGAAGAAAGAAAAAAAGGTTTTAAAAAGTTAGAAGCAGTTTCATGAGTGAATGAACTGAATGCCTGTTAATTCCATCACCAGCAAAAACAGTAGTGTTTAGAGATTAATGTGTAATTTCAGATTTTGATTCAAAATTGAGTGCATGCTCTGGCTTCTAAGTGAAGAGAAAAAGGGAACTGGAAGGAAATCAGGAAGAGGATAGTCATGGGAAGTCACTTTTTTTCTTTTTACTATACTGCAAAGAAAAGAAAAAACAGCTCAAAAGAAGAGGAACTAGCATCCTATAATTAACTTCTATAACTACAGGAGAGACTGAGACTAAAGAAAGCTTCAGGGTAACTTTGTTTCTGGACACAGGAGCTTCGTATACAGTGTAAAAGGGCTAACAACATGGTAGTTAAAAGGGTTAAGCTTAAAAAAAAGTTAAGTATAATTGATTTATAATTTTGTGTTAAAATTTAAAGGGTTTAACTTTTATTTTGCCTAAACATTAGGAAATGGAAGGAAAGAGTTAGAATTCCAAACTAGCAAGCACTCTGTTTTCAACATCTTTTAATTACTAGACTTGATCATTTGTGTATATTAGTCATGGAGATTTTAATAATGGCATAAGTTGATATCTATTTCCATTTTCATGCTAATATCTTTATATGCATTATTTTATTTGGTCCTCTTGATGTCAGAAACCACACAAGGTAGTCATAATTAAAATCCCCATTTTTATAGGTAAGGAAAGTTAGTCAAGAAGAGGTTAAAGAATTTATTTATGGTTACTTACGCATCTATCAAATGACAGAACCAGGATCAGAGTCTGGGTCTGTGTGATCCCTAAGCCAGAGTTCTTAATCCCTAGCACCGTTTCCTTCCAGAAAGCACTCTCCAGGTAATCAGATCCGAATAATATAATGTACCACAGCAATTAACTGTCAAGCCTGCTTATATTTTTGATGGGAAACCTGAGACCCACAGATATTAAAAGAATTCTTTAAGCTTATAAAACAAGTAAAACCAGGTTCCAAACTCACAATCCAACATTTCTACCACATGTATTATTTAAAAAATAAAATAGAAACTATTCACATTATGTGTTTTTGGTCTAATTTAGTTCTCACAATTCTGTGTATCCAGTACATACTTACTGAATATTAACTTCATGTATAAGAAAATGGAGGCTGACATGGTAAATTTTTGGTAGTTGCAAAATTAATGGCTTTGATTTTTTGTAAAAAAAAAAAAAAAAAGCATAGTTGAATATAAAATGGAACTATGCCTGCTCCTTCTTCTGTTAACTTTGGCAGCTTTGCTGTCCCACAGGCTGCAATGCAGGCCATCAAGCTAACTGAGCTCATTGACAGCTTTTGTTCATAACTGAATATTTTCTGGCTGGTTTCCAGTTTGTCCTTAAGTCTGGTTACCTTTCATTCTCATTACCTCAGAGTCTCTGAAGGCATCTGAGTTTGTGAGTTTGTACTAGCAGAGTACTTAGAATTTAGGGTGACCACCTATCTCAGTTTGCCTGAGGAGGAGCTTACCTGGTGACTCAGATGGTAAAGAATCTGCCTGCAAAGCATGAGACCCGGCTTCAATCCCTGAGTAGGGAAGATCCCCTGGAGATGGGAATGGCAACCCATTCCAGTATCCTTACCTGGAGAATCCCATGATCAGAGGAGTCTGGCAGGCTACAGGCCATAGGATCTCAAAGAGTCAGGCATGACTGAAGTGACTTAGTATGCACGCCCGAGAGGAAGAGGTTTCTCGGGACGTGGGTTTTTCTTTCTTTTTAACTTTTTTTTTTCTATTTATTTTTATTAGTTTGAGGCTAATTACAATATTGTAGTGGCTTTTGCCATACATTGACATGAATCAGCCATGGATTTACATGTGTTCCCCATCCTGATCCCCCCTCCCACCTCCCTCCCCACCCCATCCCTCTGGGTCTTCCCAGTGCACCAGGCCTGAGCACTTGTCTCATGCATCCAACCTGGGCTGGTGATCTGTTTCACCATAGATAATATACATGTTTCGATGCTGTTCTCTCAAAACATCCCACCCTCACCATCTCCCACAGAGTCCAAAAGTCTGTTCTGTACATCTGTGTCTCTTTTTCTGTTTTGCATATAGGGTTATCATTACCATCTTTCTAAATTCCATATATATGTGTCAGTATACTGTATTGGTCTTTATCTTTCTGATTTACTTCACTCTGTATAATGGGCTCCAGTTTCATCCATCTCATTAGAACTGATTCAAATGAATTCTTTTTAATGGCTGAGTAATATTCCATGGTGTATATGTACCACAGCTTCCTTATCCGTTTGTCTACTGATGGGCATCTAGGTTGTTTCCATGTCCTGGCTGTTATAAACAGTGCTGCGATGAACATTGGGGTGCACGTGTCTCTTTCAGATCTGGTTTCCTTGGTGTGTATGCCCAGAAGTGGTATTCCTGGGTCATATGGCAGTTCTATTTCCAGTTTTTTAAGAAATCTCCACACTGTTTTCCATAGTGGCTGTACTAGTTTGCATTCCCACCAATGGTGTAAGAGGGTTCCCTTTTCTCCACACCCTCTCCAGCATTTATTGCTTGTAGACTTTTGGATAGCAGCCATCCTGACTGGCGTGTAATGGTACCTCATTGTGGGTTTGATTTGCATTTCTCTGATGATGAGTGATGTTGAGCATCTTTTCATGTGTTTGTTAGCCATCTGTAAAGATATGGGTTTTTCAATGCTAAAACCAGGAAAGGAATGGGGAAAGGAGGATAAGGTAGGAACACTATTAGACATCCATAAAATATTGATGTTTTCTGTTGTAGAGGTAGAAACACTGGGGTCTAGCTTTATAAACACATTCTAAGCATTGTTCATCCATTCATATTGATAGACATTTATTTTCTAATCTACGTCAGACAACTGCTAAGAAAACGTGAGAAGAGCAGAACAGAGAATCTCTGCCTTCAGCAATCACAGCATATAGGTAAAATGGATAAGGCCAACTTACAAATAACTGTAACACCAGGCAGAATGATGAAATGATACTGGAAGCTGACATGAATGTTCTGTGTGTGTGTGTGTGTGTGTGTGTGTGTGTGTGTGTTTCATAAGAGGGTGATACAGCTTTCCATTAGGAGCCACGTTACATAACTGAAGTTCCCATGGATCTCAACTCTCCACTTAAAAAAAGATAGCAAGGTCAGTACAATGAAGGATACACTGCAAATGCCAAATACAGTTTCTTCAGCTGTTTCTAGGGGAATCCAACTTTTAATAGGAAATCCGAGTCTTTAACAGGAGAGTCATTCTTATGAGGAAATCAGTCATAATGAGATAGTTTCTTAGCCACAGTCACTTTTCACAAGTGTGCAAATGCCTTAATTGATTTTACTTAAAGGCACAGGCAGCTCAGTTGGACATGAACTGTCTTTGCAGGTGAACCTGTGGAGTGGGTGGGCCTAGGAAAAATCTCTCAGTGATATTAGTTGTGGAAGACAAGTAGCTTATGACAGCTAAAAAGCATTGTCATTACCCTTACCAAGCTTCTACCTTGCTCCACATCACTGCTTGTAATGACTGAGAAAACATGTCATTAGACACCCAGCATACCTATCTGTATAATGGACTGTATTAATTTAACACCTGAACAAACCTTCACGAATCATAGCTATTGACAGGGAGGGAAGTATTCATTCCATCCTGAGGTTTTGGAGGGATGAAGAAAGTAGAGGAAGGCTTCACAAGGGAGGCTACCCTTGAGTAGAGCATTGATGGTTCAGGAGTCGTTCACTAAGAGATGGAGGAGAACTGTCAGTCTTGACTGATAGATATGAGGTGAGCAGGGAGCTAGAAGCGGGAAAGATGGGATGCATCTGGGGAATGGAGAGTGTGTTAGGCTGAATAATGCCATCATCTGTATCCAAAGATGTCTACAGTCTAACACTGTGCTGTGTGCTAAGTTACTTCACTTGTATCTGACTCTTTACGACTCCATGGACCATAACCTGCCAGGCTCCTTTGTTCATGGGGTTCTCCAGGCAAGAACACTAGAGTAGGTTGCCATTTCTTATTCCACGGGATCTTCCTGACCCAGGGATCTAACCTGAGTTCCTTACATCTCCTTCATTGACAGGGGGTTTCTTTACCATTAGTGCAATGTGCAAATACGTTACCTTCCATGGCAAAAGAACTTGGCAGATGTGGTTACACTGAGTGTGATCTCCCCAACTCTGTTCTTTTTTGAAGTTGTTTTGACTACTTAGGTTCCCTTGCACTTATACATGAATTTTAGGATCAGTTTACCAATTTATTTTTAAAAAGAATTCATTTGAATCAGTTCTAATGAGATGGATGAAACTGGAGCCCATTATACAGAGTGAAGTAAGCCAGAAAGATAAAGAACATTACAGCATACTAACACATATATATGGAATTTAGAAAGATGGTAACAATAACCCTATATGCAAAACAGAAAAAGAGACACAGAAGTACAGAACAGACTTTTGGACTCTGTGGGAGAAGGTGAGGGTGGGATGTTTTGAAAGAACAGCATGTATATTATCTATGGTGAAATAGATCTCCAGCCCAGGTGGGATGCATGAGACAAGTGCTCGGGCCTGGTGCACTGGGAAGACCCAGAGGGATGGGGTGGGGAGGGAGGTGGGAGGGGGGATCAGGATGGGGAATACGTGTAACTCTATGGCTGATTCATGTCAATGTATGACAAAACCCACTGAAATGTTGTGAAGTAATTAGCCTCCAACTAATAAAAAAAAAAAAAATTTAATAAATAAATGACAAAAGCAAAAAAACAAAAAGCAAGTTAGTTTTTGGTAGGGATTTATTTCAATTCATAAATCAATTTGAGGATTATGCCCATTTAAGTAATACTAAGTCTTCCAGTCCACAAACATGGAATTCTTTCTATTTTTGTAGATCCTTCTTTAATTTCTTTTAACAATATTTTGTAGTTTTCAGTGTACAAGTCCAACACTACTTTTGTTCAATTTATTGTTAATTATGCTGGAGTTTTTGGATGGAACAGTAAATGAAATTTAATTTCTAATTCAGTTTCCTTTCTTGTTATAGGTCTGTTCAGATTTCCTATTATATATTTTTATTAATAGACTACTGTTTAGAATACTTTTTATTGTTATTTATTTGTTTTGGCTGCACTGGATTTTCATTACTGCACACAGTTTTTCTCTAGTTGTGGAACAGCGGGCTACTCCCTAGTTGCGATGCAGGGGTTTCTCATTGCAAGGGCTGCTCTTGTTGCAGAGCCCAGGCTCTAGGTGCACAGGTTCAGTAGTTCTGCTACATGGGCTTCAATGCCATGTGGCATGGGGGATCTTCCTGGACCAGGGATTGAACCAGTGTGCCCTGCATTGCAATGTGGATTCTTAACCACTAGACTGCTAAGGGAGTCCCTAGAACAGTTTTCAGTTCAGTTCAGTTCAGTTGCTCAGTTGTGTCAGACTCTTTGCAACCTATGAACCGCAGCACGCCAAGCCTCCCTGTCCATCACCAACTCCCGGAGTTTACCCAAACTCATGTCCATTGAGTCAGTGATGCCACCCAACCACCTCATCCTCTCTCGTCCCCTTCTCATCCTGCCCTCAATCTTTCCTAACATCAGGGTCTTTTCAAATGAATCAGCTCTTCGCATCAGGTGGCCAAAATACTGGAGTTTCAGATTCAATGTCAGTCCTTCCAATGAACATCGAGAACTGATTTCCTTTAGGATGGACTGGTTGGATCTCTTTGCAGTCCAAGAGGCTCTCAATAGTCTTCTCCAAAGTTCAACTCAGTCACTCAGTCGTGTCCGACTCTTTGCGACCCCATGAATGGCAGCACGCCAGGCCTACCTGTCCATCACCAACTCCCGGAGTCTACCCAAACCTATGCCCATCGAGTTGAAAATGCCATCCAGCCATCTCATCCTCTGTCATCCCCTTCTCCTCCTGCCCTTAATCCCTCACAGCATCAGGGTCTTTTCCAATGAGTCAACTCTTCGCATGAGGTGGCCAAAGTACTGGAGTTTCAGCTTCAACATCAGTCCTTCCAATGAACACCCAGGACTGATCTCCTTTAGGATGGACTGGTTGGATCTCCTTGCAGTCCAAGGGAATCTCAAGAGTCTTCTCCAACAACACAGTTCAAAAGCATCAATTTTCCGGCACTCAACTTTCTTTACAGTCCAACTCTTACATCCATACATGACCACTGGAAAAACCATAGCCTTGACCAGATGGACCTTTTTCGGCAAAGTAATGCCTCTGCTTTTAAATATGCTATCTAGGTTGGTCATAGTTTTCGTTCCAAGGAGTAAGCGTCTTTTAATTTCATGGCTGCAGTCACCATCTGCAGTGATTTTGGAGCCCCCAAAAATAAAGTCTGACACTGTTTCTGTCTCCCCATCTATTTCCCATGAGGTGATGGGACCAGATGCCATGATCTTAGTTTTCTGAATGTTAAGCTTTAAGTCAACTTTTTCACTCTCCTCTTTCACTTTCATCAAGAGGCTTTTTAGTTCCTCTTCACTTTCTTCCATAAGGGTGGTGTCATCTGCATTTCTGAGGTGATTGATATTTCTCCTGGCAATCTTGATTCCAGCTTGTGCTTCTTCCGGCCCAGCATTTCTCATGATGTACTCTGCATACAAGTTAAATAAGCACAGTGACAATATTCAGCCTTGATGTACTCCTTTTCCTATTTGGAACCAGTCGGTTGTTCCATGTCCAGTTCTAACTGTTGCTTCCTGACCTGCATACAGGTTTCTCAAGAGGCAGGTCAGGTGGTCTGGTATTCCCATCTCCTTCAGAATTTTCCACAGTTTATTGTGATCCACACAGTCAAAGGCTTTGGTGTAGTCAATAAAGCAGAAATAGATGTTTTTCTGGAACTCTCTTGCTTTTTCGATGATCCAGCAAATATTGGCAAATTGATATCCGTTTCCTCTGCCTTTTTTAAAACCAGATTGAATATTTGGAAGTTCACGGTTCACGTATTGCTAAAGCCTGGCTTGGAGCATTTTGAACATTACTTTACTAGCATGTGAGATTAGTGCAATTGTGCAGTAGTTTGAACATTCTTTGGGATTGCCTTTCTTAGGGACTGGAATGAAAACTGACCTTTTCCAGTTCTGTGACCACTGCTGAGTTTTCCAAATTTGCTGACATATTGAGTGCAGCACTTTCACAGCATCATCTTTCAGGATTTGAAATAGCTCAGCTGGAATTCCATCACATCCACTAGCTTTGTTTGTAGTGATGCTTTCTAAGGCCACTTGACTTCACATTCCAGGATGTCTGGCTCTAGGTGAGTGATCACACCATGTGATTATCTGGGTCATGAAGATATTTTTTGTACAGTTCTTCTGTGTATTCTTGCCACTTCTTCTTAATAACTTCTGCTTCTGTTAGGTCCATACCATTTCTGTCCTTTATCAAACCCATCTTTGCATGAAATATTCCCTTGGTATCTCTAATTTTCTTGTAGAGATCTCTAGTCTTTCCCATTCTGTTGTTTTCCTCTATTTCTTTGCATTGATCACTGAGGAAGGCTTTCTTATCTCTCCTGGCTATTCTTTGGATCTCTGCATTCAGATGGCCATATCTTTCCTTTTCTCCTTTGCTTTTCACTTCTCTTCTTTTCACAGCTATTTGTAAACCCTCCTCAGACAACCATTTTCCTCTCTGTGTTCTCTGAAGTGTTGAGTTCTTGCTATGTGTTCACTAAGTATCTGGTGGTCAGTTATTTCAGAAGGGCAGAAGATCCTTATCCCACTACCTGAATTCCTTAAGCACATAGAACTCAGAGATTTGTGTCTTTAGGTAGAGGACACATTGAATGGATTGCTCATTGGCTATTTATATTTCTATGGGAATGAGTTATCTGATGTTGTCCTAAGGAAAAATTTTGATGCAGTCTAAGTGGTAGATTGGTTTGTGGACTGCACTGCTTCTTTACTCTGTATTGTCATCTTTGCCAAGTGGCTTTGCAGTTCTCTTATCATGAGAAGAGTTTTATTCATAGTTTAGTTCGAAATCCAGTTATGTGACTTTCTTGATCAGCAAAAGGAAAAAAAAAAAATATATTTATGTGCCATTTCTAAGCATAGGCCTCAAGAAACATTGATTGTCTGCACTGACCTTCTTGTACTTCTGCCATCCCCATGACAAGGACATACCCAGACTGGCCTGCCCTTCCAGAAGGAGGATGAGAGACAGATGAGACAGAAACTTCCCTAGTCAAACCCTGCCTGGTATAGAATCTTCAGCCCAGCTTCAGATAATCTGAGCAATTCCAGCCTGGATTATCTAACTTGCAGCCAACATACACTTGTGTAAACTATAAAAATACAGGATTTTTAAATTCACAAATATTTTGCATTATTATGCTGCAACGGTTGATTGATTCAGCAGTTCATTATTTGGGGCTGCCAAATATTCAGATGGGCAGGATGAAGTGCACACCAATAAACTGAAGGGAGAGAGGAGGGAAGTTTAGGAGCATCCAACAGAAATATTGTCCTACGTCATCTTGTTGTGCTGTACCCAGTCTGGTGAAATGAGTGCAATGGCAAGGGTCTTCTGGTACTGGAGAAAATATAAGTGGGTCTGCTTAAACAGATATATTGTGTCGCTAATAATCATAAAATGTAATATTTATTGACTTTATCATTTAATATTCATTGTCACATGCCATGGCAAGGAAGGTATAGCTGGACTCATTTGCAGAAAGTAATAACCAAATATACAATTACATTTACAATGTGGTATAGTAAATGCTGGTCTTCCCACGTGGTGGGTAAATAATTAGCCTGCCAAGGCAGGAGACGCAATAGATATGGGTTCAATTCTCAGGTCGGGAAGATCCCCCAGATTGGGAAATGGTAGCCCTCTCCAGTATTGTTGCCTGGAAAATTCCATGGATAGAGGAGTCTGGCAGCTTATGGTCCCCATGTGGGCACAAAGAGTTGGACCTGACTGAGCAACAGAGTACTGCAGCAGATAATAAATGCTACAGTCAGGGCAGTAGAAGCTGCTACTGGATAAATCAGAAGAGATATCTGAACAAGACTTAAAGGTATAGCCAACGCCAACAATTGAAAGGAGGGTAAAGAGTAGGGAAAGAGAACATTGAATATAATAGGCACTGGTTGTTGAATTCTTGCTCTGTGCCAGCCACTGCTATGTTCTTTACTTGTATTGAAGTCTTTACATCAACCATATGAAGCCAGAACTTTTGCAGATGAAGAAACAGGCTGAGAGTGGTTATATGACTTGCCTAAAGTCATAAAATTAATTAGCGGAAGAAATGTGGTTGGAACCTATTCCTTCTACTCTTAGCCAATGCAGTGTAAGGCTTTCCCTTATCCCTCCCCTTTCCTCTCCCCAAGGCCATACTGGGAACACCAAGGTTCCAGTCTAGTGAAAAGAGAATTCCTTTCTCCGGGCTCATGATCACTTTCCTGTCTTCCTACAGATGAGGATTTCTTTCTGGCTTCAGTGCAATGGACCTTAAACAGCTCTGTCACATGATGCTGAGAATAAGGGCCAACCAGTTGGTCTGAGGCCAGAGTATTGGTCTCAGCATCCTGAAAGCAAGACAAGATCTGTGCAGATGTTTTGCTCTCATATTGGTGCCCCACCTTCCCATGTGAAACCCTTTCAACCAAAGCCACCTTTGGCTGATTTCCAGCCCCAGAAAGGGGAGCAGGGGAAGTGAGTTGGAGAGTCCATTAGTCCTTAAAAGCCCAGGGTCAAGGCATAAAACCAACAGGAAAATTTCAAAATGCAAAGCCCACTCAACTGTAGTTCAGGGAAACTGCTCTAGAGTCTATGAGCTGTGCTGGTTAATGGCTGGGCACAACTGCAC
Source organism: Muntiacus reevesi (assembly GCF_963930625.1). Classification (NCBI taxonomy): domain Eukaryota; kingdom Metazoa; phylum Chordata; class Mammalia; order Artiodactyla; family Cervidae; genus Muntiacus; species Muntiacus reevesi. The sequence goes on from NC_089260.1 coordinate 60,124,366, forward strand.
CTAATCAGCCTTTGGTCCGGGAAGCCTCTCATTGCAGTAAGCTGCCTGGCACACTGCTCAGAGGCAAAATCTGATGAGACAAGAACAAGATTCTGCACTCCATTGAAAGCAACCAGGGATACTGTCTATACTGGGGGATGCAGAAATATTCTAACCTGCAAAGAAAGGGGCTTTCCATGGCTTTTCTAATAATACACATTTATCTGAAAAGGAAACTAAGAAAAAGCCCCACTGGTCAAACAGAAAGCAGATCTATTTCCTGCACAGTGCAGGCCCTGTTCTGAGTTCATTCTTATGGAAGAGACACCCATGACGCACCCTGTTTTAAATAACTGACTATTTGCTTCTCATTTGAGATGCACAATCTTCTCAATGAAATGGCCACTTAATAACCCTCTCTTTAAAACTGAACAACTGAGTTAGTTGCTAGTCAAAGATTTCTGTCTCTCACCCTGGCCAAACATCCATGGAGTGAAAGAGGAAATGTCTCACTGTGCTTCAAACATAGAAGGCTCTTTTCTGCCTTTCTGTCTTTGCACAAGCTGGTCTCTTTGTCTAGAAAATTGCTTTTTCGCTGTTGAATGTTTAGTAGTCCTTCCAGATAACAGTGGTGGTGGCAATGATTATGATGTGTGGGCCATAATATTTGCACTGGTGTGTTCTCTACCTGTTACTGCACTAAAAATTTGGTGTGGATTATTTCCTTCATTTCTCAAAAATTATGTGCTCTCTTTCTCCCCATTTTACAGACAAGAAAACTCAGGTACAGAAGAGTACGTTGCCCAAGGAGTGTGGCAAGTGAGTGCAAAAACACTGCCCTACACATCAACTAAAAAACTGAATGAAAAATACGGAGCCCATCAAATGTAAGTAACGATACTCTCCTATATTCCTGGTAGGAATATAAATTGGTAGAACCACATTGGAAAGTTATTTGATAGTATTTATTGAAGTTGAAAACATATGCAAGTCATTCTGTTCTAAGATGTCTTTGTTGTTGTTTAGTCGCTAAGTCATGTCCGACTCTTTTACTAGCCCATGGACTATAGCCTGTCAGATTCCTCTGTCCATGGGATTTCCCAGGCAAGAATACTCTAGTGGGTTGCCATTTCCTTCTCCAAGGGATCTTCCCAACCCAAGGCTGACCCAAGGATTGAACTTGCTGGTCCGGCATTGGCAGGCAGATTCTTTACCACTAAGCCACCTAGGAAGCCCCCAAGGTGTCTAGACTCCCCCAAAAGGCATAATCATCACTAAAGATTAACATTTATGTTAAATTCCATTCCAGAATTTGCTGACCCCAGTGAAATGCAAATAGATGTTCACTAGGCAATTTATATAATAATGTTAATCACTATTTATAATAGTTCTAATTTTGAATTATTCAGATACTATCAGCACTAGAGTGATGAGGGTGGACATTCTTATCCCCACATCATTTTAACATGTTAAAAATTTCCAAAATCAAGACAACAAGTAGACATTGTGCCCTGAATTCATTTCACTGTCTTTTGGAGTTCTCTTAGGAAAGATACATTCATGAAGAACAATATTAAATAATGCAAAATTAAATAACTTGGTGAATCAAGGTGGTATAGATTCTGAGATAAGTCAGATTTGGGGCTAAATTCCAGAGCCACAGTTATTTATGATCTACTTAATATGTGTCATATATAAGGTGTGGAGTGAAAAAGATAGTTCCCTGGCCATTGTCAAAACTACATTTCAATAAGGTAACTAGTAAATAAGAAATTTATAATAAGTCATATATTATTAGCACATTATTGACAAGTGATTTTTGCAGAAACTAACACCTGTGGTCAGCAATTTTTTTTGTAAGTGAATGCTGAACTATTTCCGGTCAAACACATTCAATAACAAATGATGTATTAATACATCTCCTGTCAATAAGCTGTTTTAAGTGCTATTAAAAAAAAATACTAAAGAGGTGGAGAAAGAATGATGGCACTATTTTAGATAGCGTTGTCAAGGATGTCCTCTTTGAGTATGTATCATTTTGGTGAGTGCCCTCTTGAATCAAGACAAAGAACATCAAGGTAGAAGAAACAACAGGTGCAGAAAACCTAAACAGAATGAACACTAGTGTGTATGTAAACTAGCAAGAGGGCCCATGTGTCTGGACGGGAGTGAGAATGATAGAGAGAACAGGAAGTGAAGTTGGACATATGAGCATGGGGTGGGTGATGAAGGACCTCTTAGACTATGAAAAACACTTAGAATTTTTTTTTGAGTGATGAGGGATCTTACCTGGTGGATCTGGTGGTTAAGAATCTACCTTGCAATGGCAGGGGACATGGGTTTGATAGCTGGTTGGGGAAATATGGTCCCGCAGGCCAGGGAGCAACGAAGCCCATGCACAGAAACTGCTGACTGCCCACCACAACCAGAGTTCATGTGCTACAGGAAAGAGCCCACGTGATGTGACAAAGATCTTGAGTGTCACAACTAAGACCCAATACAGTCGAATAAACAAGTAAGAATGATAAGAAGCATTGATGGTTTTGATCAGGCAAGTGACTTGATGTGATTTGTATATCAAAAGAGCACTCTTCAAATGTTGCTGCAGAGGGTTATGATAAAGATTACATGCTCTGAGTGCTGGCTTTTGTTGCATTATTATTAATGCTATTTCATAGAATTAACTGATTTTCCTCATGACCAATAGAAATGGGTCATTTGCTATATGGTAGAAACATGTACTGCCATTGAAGTAATGTAGTGCATGAATGGAATTTAAGGGAGAAACAATAAAAAATCCTACCAGTCATTGTTTTAGCAACTTTTGTGATATCATAGTACAAAAGAAATTGAATTACTCTGATTTTTTAAAGGGTTATGAATACGAAGTGCATTTTTTCCTCTTTTAAAATCAGTTGTTATTGCTTTTAACTTTATTAACAACTTTATTGAGATATAATTCATATTGTCGCTTTCCCCGAGTTTCTTTTCCCTTTTATTAGTTGTAAAATGTGTGTGTGTTTGTATGTGCATATGTACGTGTGCATATGTATGTTTGTATGTGGTATTTAAAAACAGAGCAAACTGATTTTTGAGAAGCACAGGTAATAAAATACTTGGATTTATAGTATAGGATGGAGTAAGATTGATTGTATGCAGCAGAAGAAAACTGGAATGTTTTCAGAGTTTCTAATTGACATATTAATTTTGCTGGTTACCTTTTTTTCTTAATGCCTGCACTAGTTCTGACAATTGCTCTGACATTTTATAATTTAGGCAAGAAGGCTGAGAGTTGATCTATGTCTTTGCAAGGAACAAACAGCAAGATTATATGCTGGACAGAGTCTGGTGTTTCATGTTGGTTTTCATCAGTCTTTCCCTGAGTTCATAAGAGACTCCCAGCTTACACGTTGTTTATTACTGGGGAGAGCAGTAAGCCTATTTAGATACCTCCGCATGGTTGTCCACTTATGCACTGTTTCAGGTTTTCATTTGCTCATGTGCATCTCGGGGTCATTTTAATTACTAAGATAAACTCCCCATCCAGGTGTTCTTCTAAAGATCTTTGGTTCTTTTTGTTTTAATTTTTTATTTAAATTAAAAAGTTTTTTTTTACAGAGTTGTGTTGGATTTTGCCATACAATAATGCAAATCAGCCAGCACAGGGACAGTCTGGCACTCTGTCCAGTGATGACCTGGAGGGATGGGATGGGGGGAGGGGAGGGAGGCTAGGGAGGGAGGGGATGTATGTATAAGAATTTTGATTCCAAAGGGTCATTTTGATCTCTTTTGGCTTTGATCAAAAACCTAAAATCACATCAGAGAGAAAAAAGATCTCATGGGAACAATCACATGAGACATTTTAATCAAGAAGACACCTCACCTCTTGCTACATTTCATCCTTTTAGGAACACTCCATCTATTTCCCTGAATGCACCTGAGCTTACAATGTCCCTCCAAAATGTATTCAGTTAAATAATTTTTCTTCACCCTTGGTAATACTATTCAGAAATCACTATTTTGACAGTTACCCATACTACCTCAGAGAGAATGGATCACTTCCTCTTATACATTAATAATAATATACAGCTATAAAAATCCACTTGCTATGCAACAGAGAATAGTAAGTCTGTATAAAGACCTGGACACTGTCCTCAACATGTTTACCTTTGAAGAGTTTCTCATTAGTTTGCTTTTGCTGCTTTATCCCGAATCATAAGAATTGACTCAATTTTTCAGGAATTTTGTAAACCTGTTGTTTAACCTAACCATTATTAAAATTTAAATTATATTAACTTACAATTAAATAAATCATAGTAAGAGAAAAGTTAATACTCAAACTTTATCACTTTCTAATTATTTTACTATATTTTACTATCATCTATGCTCCAAGGTTATTCACATTTATCCTATCTAAAGATGTACTACATAATGGAGGATGTACTACATAATGGCCTACTACTAGTCAGTTCTTCCCAACTCCATGCTTAGTGAAGTCACACTAGTGGCTTGAAATTGGCCATGGTAGGAGTATTTCCACTATAGAAATGGCGAATGCTGCAAATGAGTTGTGATAGATTTACCAGCATACCACTCATTCCAAGTCAAATGAAACATTTAGAAGCAGCTGTACTACTCAGGCTATGGTATTTTCACTTCACATTCAAAATGGATCAATCTTGACTGATACCTAGAAATTTTTCTAATTAGAAGAAAAAGATATTGAAAAAGCAACAGATAATACACCACAAGTCCACACTTTCCTAAAAATGATACAGAATCATTAAAAAATTTAGGAAGTTGTAATAACATTTATCTGAAATCCAGCTCTTGCTTTAATGGCAATTTTCATTTTTAACTTGAAGGATCATAAATTCTGAGCAATGAAAAAGGAGCATTTAAGTTTTACAGAGTTGTTTTTTCTCCCTGAATACTGCAAACATTCCCCCTCAGATAAGAAATGCCCTGGTCCTTAACTGGTTACCATTTTGAGAATTCCGTATTTGTAACTTGAAGGATTATAGCCTTTTTAACCTTTTTGTAGTGCTCATATTTTAATGTATTTTTTTCATTCTAACACAGTAAATAAGTTAAACCTCTATTAAAATATACAGACACATTTGCATTGTATAGATTTTCAAGATAGTTTACTGTTTGTTTTCCATGTGTTCTATATTAATTACCATGCTTCAACTCCAGTATTTTTTTGCCATCTTTTTCAATTGTTATAAAATTTTGATAAATTGTTATATAATATTTACCCAGGATGCATGCTATAAATACTCAAAGATATTTAGATTTTAAGGTATTACACCCAGAGATTCTGCTTCAGAAATTGGAACCAGTTAACAGAAGCTAGAAATATGGAAAGTGTTGTGAGAATAGAGATAAAAATAATCCTCAGTTTAGGAGGTCATAGAAAACGAGACCCAGTTCAGCAACATCACATCTGTCTCTTGTTGGGAAGCTGGAGAACCAGAAAGAAAGGAATTTAACATCCTTCATTCAGTCATTAAATACCTATTTAACATATAATAGGTTATACCCAGTACTACATGCTAGGATTGCAGTGCTGATCTAAACAAAAAAAAATCTGCATAACCAAGAATATTTAGAGAGATTACTCAAGATTAGGTTGAATATAAAAACATGTGAAAAAGCAAAATATTTATAGGCTCTGAAGAGAAACCAGAGATTGTCATATAGAGTGAAATGTCAGGAAGAGAAAAACAAATGTCATATAGCTTAATTGCAAAGCAGAAATAGAGACATAGATATAGAGAACAAATTTAAGGATACCAATAGGGGAAGTGGAAGGGGGCATGAATTGGGAGATTGGGATTGACATATATACATTGTTGATACCATGTACAAAATAAGTAACTAATGAGAACCTACTATATAGCACAGGGAACTTTACTCAGTGCTCTGTGGTGACCTAATTGGGAAGGAAATCTAAAAAAGGGGATGTTTGTATACATACAACTGATTCAGTTTGCTGGATAGCACAAACAAACACAACATTGTAAAACAACCATCAGTTCAGTTCAGTTCAGTTCAGTCACTCAGTCATGTCCAACTCTTTGCGACCCCATGGACCACAGCATGCCAGGCCTCCCTGTCCATCACAAACTCCCAGAGTCCACCCAAACCCAAACCATGTCCATTGAGTCAGTGATGCCATCTAACCATCTCAACCTCTGTCGTCCCCTTTTCCTCCTGCCCTCAGTCTTTCCCAGCATCAGGGTCTTTTCCAATGAGTCAGTTCTTCCCATTAGGTGGCCAAAGTATTGGAGTTTCAGGTTCAACATCAGTCCTTCCAATGAACACCCAGGACTCATCTCCTTTAGAATGGACTGATTGGATCTCCTTGCAGTCCAAGGGGCTCTCAAGAGTCTTCTCCAACGTCATAGTTCAAAAGCATCAATTCTTCGGCCCTCAGCTTTCTTTATAGCCCAACTCTCACATCCATACATGACCACTGGAAAAACCACAGCCTTGACTAGATGGACCTTTGTTGGCAAAGTAATGTCTCTGTTTTTAATATGCTGTCTAGGTTGGTCATAACTTGCCTTCCAAGGAGTAAGCGTCTTTTAATTTCATGACTGCAATCACCATCTGCACTGATTTTGGAGCTCCAAAAAATAAAGTCAGCCACTGTTGCCCCATCTATTTGCCATGAAGTGATGGGACCAGATGCCATGATCTTAATTTTCTGAATGCTGAGTTTTAAGCCAACTTTTTTATTTTCCTCTTTCACTTTTTATCAAGAGGCTCTTTAGTTCTTCTTCACTTTCTGCCATAAGGGTGGTGTCATCTGCATATCTGAGGCTATTGATATTTCTCCCAGCAATCTTGACTCCAGCTAATGCTTCATCCAGCTCAGCATTTCTCATGATGTACTCTGCATATAAGTTTAATAAGCGAGGTGACAATATGCAGCCTTGACATATTCCTTTTCCTATTTGGAACCAGACTGTTGTTCCATGTCTAGTTCTAACTGTTGCTTCCTGACCTGCATATAGATTTCTCAAGATGCAGAGAAGGCAATGGCACCCCACTCCAGTACTCTTGCCTGGAAACTCCCAAGGATAGAGGAGCCTGGTAGGCTGTGGTCCATGGGGTTGCGAAGAATCGGACACAACTGAGCGACTTCACTTTCACTTTCACTTATACTCCAATAATATATTTTTTAATGTGAAAATAAGAATATGTGTTTTAGGGAGTTGCTGGAGAGGTGCCAGCTAAGATGTGGGAGGAGAGAGGGAAACTGTAGAGTGAAGAAATGGGACAGAACAACAAGGATATGGAGCAACCGAAAATGAAGCTCACTCAGTAATGTCCAACTCTTTGCCAACTATACATAGTATAGTATTCCATATACATAGTATAGTATTCCATAGACTTCCATACATATAATTCTTCAGGCCAGAATATTGGAGTGGGTAGCCTTTCCCTTCTCCAAGGGATCTTCCCAACCCAGGGATAGCACCCAGATCTCCTGCATTGCAGGTGGATTCTTTACCAGCTGAGACACATGGGAAGCCCAAGAATACTGGAGTGGGTAGCCTATCCCTTCTCCAAGGGATCTTCCTGACCCAGGAATTGAACCGGGGTCTCCTGCATTGCAGGCAGATTCTATACCAACTGAGCTATGAGAGAAGAAGCCCTGGGGCAGCTGAAGCCAATCCAATCATTTCACATATGTCACAGTTTTGTATCTGTGTTTATGGCCCAGGACCGGCTGGGATTCTCTGATATGCAGGCTGATTCCCTAGTCAGAAAAGTGAGACACAGCAGGTGCCCCGGAAGGGGACCTCTCTCTGCCTGTGGCTGTGTAAGCTGGTTATGGCCCGGCTCCAGGCAGCTCCATATACCTCGGCATGTGACAATGACACCTTTGTTGTACCATGTAGCAGCTCTGCTCCAAGACACATTCTAGTAGCTCATCACCTCCAGCAGTGGGAAATGATCTCTTCTTTCATGGACTTATTCTAATCTAGATAATTTGTACAACCTTGCCATCTGACTTAGAGAATAACTTACATTAAGACCCTCTAGTTTCTTTTAGCTCTAACATTCCACAGCACTGTCATTCGGATAGCTTTTGGAAACCCTTGGGGATTTGAATGAAGAATAAAATGAATCCCACACTTTCTTCAAGGGTCAAGTCTCCTGTCTCCCTGAAACCTCCTCTTCCTCTGAACACTGCCTTCTTCAAACTCCTGCGATAATTATGTTCTGAACTCTCCCAGCTTCAGATAAGAACAAAGTAGGCTCTCAGGAAAAAGGTGGTTGAGAATGAGAAATATGTTTTAAAAGTCAGAATAAAGAACTGAAAGCCAACACACTGTGTGGTCAACAGACTAAAGTGCCTGCTACTGATGAGTATGGTGACCTCAGCCTTGAGTTGAAAAGGGTGTTAGTCACTCAGTCGTATCCAACTCTTTGCAACCCCATGGACTGTAGCCCACCAGGCTCCTCTGTCTATGAAATTCTGCAGGCAAGAATACTGGAGTGGGTTACCATTCCCTTCTTCATGGGATCTTCTCAACCCAGGGATCAAATCCAGGTCTCCTGCATTGCAGGTGGACTCTTCACCAGGGAAGCCTTGAGTAGAAAGGCTGTCACTGTTAAGGAAGGTAAGTAGCAAGGGCAGAACTCATCCAAAGTAGGAAGGTTATTCTACAGGTGCTATCTACGTGGGTTCTAGCTCTTATTCCAGTCAGAGCAGAATCATGGCGGGTGGGATTTGGCTGGGAACAGCACTGAGCTCCATGGGGAAGGGCACTGATAAGAGATATACAGATAAGCAGAGTGCTGAGACACAAGCATCGAATACAGAAGCATACACACACACATATAACGAACACATACACAATGTAACTGTAATATTGTTCACAGATTGGAGTGGGGGAGCATTTTATGTCTCTACTTAAAAATAGTATTTTATTTTGTCCTTACAATCTTTTTATTCTTTGTCATAAGATACTTGGAACTCAAGATGTTTAAAGTATTACTGGGGTTTATGCTTTTATTGTTTTTAATTCAAAACATCATTCCAAGTGCAGGTAACACATAGGTCCCTAAGTGACTGCAAAAGCCTCAGTAACAAGGTACTATTTTCTTATTTCCTGATGTATGTGAATTTTCAGTGTTAAAAGGTTAAAATAAGAAAAAGACAGCTTACTACACTCTAATTATTTGTTTTAGAGGAAAAACTTGGTCCAGATGAAGAACCATCTACCAGACTGAGCAGCCAGCACGAAGAGTCCTTTGTATGGAGGCACGTTCACTTTACTAGATATAGAAAGGAAGCGACAGGAAATCAGAGAGTTTATTTTAAAGATCCTATCCTTTCTTCCATCATAACATAAACAACCATCCCCTCTTCTAGTCGGAAGGCACGGTTTTCCCTAGCCTCATGTGGCCACAAATGAGAACCACACTAAATAGCCACTACTGGCAGAAGACAAGGAGGAAAGAAAGTGTCCATATGAGGTTTATTTATTTTTATCAGAGGCTGCAACTGTCAGGGGGAGACAGTCAAAGTCATACAGTATATTCTGGACAGACTGTCAACTTCAAAGCAGAGGTCCATGGAGCAGAATCAGGAATCTTCTCCCCACCACCAAGCAAAAAGCCATGCCAAGTTAAGCTGAACTTCCCCCATATCTGAAATGAAACACTCACACTGTGAGTTGAAATTTTGCTGGCAGGTAGTGTTAAGGAAGCCATTGCTTTCTGAGAGGGTTAAGAACTGCCAAGGCAGAAAACATAAGGGGTGCACAGTAGACAAAAGCTGGGGTTAGTATTAACCTTTTCCTGTGGTATTTCTGGCTTTTTGTTGCATTACTCATTTCAAGATATTTTAAGAAAGAGGACTGTGTTCTCTGACTGTAAATACGAATGCAGCAGGTTGAACCAGGATACACCAAATATTTTTCTAACTGAGGGAGACCAATGTAGAATTCGGATGCCAAAGAGATGACTACATAGCCGTTTGTCTCACATTTACTCATTTAGGGCTTATGGGAGTGGAAAGAAACAGCTGGTGTGAGCTATTTCTACTGAGAAGCAACGAGATGCAGCATGCCCTAGGAGATTATTTTAAACCTAAGGTATATTATCGTCATGGGTCTTTTATAGAACCCTCAAGCCCAATAAGCTTCTTTGTCAATGTATATATACATATACAAGGAAGTTTTAACTGGATTTCATTGGTGAGTTAAAAAAAAAAAGACAAAAAACTATTGTGCCATATTAGCCCTTCAAGGTGACAAGATGAACTGCTCCTGTTAATAACAAAGCGATCTGTATCTTTCACATGTCATGTAGAACTTCTGAGTTTCACCAACTTTTTTCCACCTCACAAAAGCCTCCAAAGGACTGAATTTTTTAGGACGTTTACTTTTCCATTACTAACATTTCCAATACATCCTCCAAATTCAACTCTGTAGTCTCTCCTCCACCCGAGAAGGAGTCAATTTAGATTTTTCTGGAGAAGGGCTTCAGGTAGTGATTTATTAGTATTCCGCTTAACATCTGGGGAAACTCAATGCAGAAGTGTAATTCTAAGGAAGGGTCTCTGTTTTCACAGAATTTTAAAACCAAAAACAAATATAGGAGAGTTTAAAGGTCAATTTCCTTATACATAGGTATATTATTAAAACTTAGCAAATTATTTAGCACATAATAAGTGCTCAGGAAATGTTAGCTGATGAATATTATTGACTTTTATCAAGCGGTGCTGGAGAAGAGTCTTGTGAGTCCCTTGGACAGAAAGGAAATCAAACGAGTCAATCCTAAAGATCAACCCTGAATAGTCACTGAAAGTACAGATACTGAAGCTGAAGTTCCAATACTTTGGCCACCTGATGCAAAGAGCCAACTCATTGGCAAAGACCCTGATGCTGGGAAAGATTGAGGGCAGGAGGAGAAGGAGGTGACAGAGGATGAGATGGTTGGATGGCGTCATCAACTCAATGGACATGAGTTTGAGCAAACTCTGGGAGATAGTGAAAGCCAGGGAAACCTGGCGTGCTGCAGTCCCTAGGATCACAGAGTCGGATACAACTTAGAGACTGAACAACAATGTTAGTTGCTGAAAATCGCTGTCTTTTATCCAGACTTCTGTAGCCTTTGTTTGCTATATTGGTTCTCATTATTCAAGATTCTGGCTATAAACAGGAGAGGATATTACGTGGCTACTGAGTTCAATAGGCATTGGATATTTGTTTTGTTTTCTTTGCTAAATCCTTGCTAGTTGTTTTGTTGCTGTAGCTCCTTTGGTGGTTATTCTGTTTTGTTTGCTTTGTTTTGCATTATCTGATTTTTTTCTTCCTAAAGAGTAGCATAAAAAACTACTAGATGTGTTTTTATAACTTTTACATACTGATACCAATCATCCCCCAATGCCAACACACATGTGTGCGGATGCACACACACACATGCACACATACACACACAGATGTGAGACTCCTAGACTCCTATAAGAGACTTCTCTTAGGGCCACAATATTCTCAGAAATTTAATTATCTGCTTTTATCATCTACTACATTCCCCTCAAAGGAAAATTGGCTTTTTAAGGCAACTCTTAAAAGCTGAAAAACTTTCTAGTCTGCCTGTCCTCACTCCTAACATGTCTTTAATGATGACATTTCAGTCCTTTGCTTGAAGCTATTTTTTAGAAGGTCATTTCTGACCATATTTACGTACAGTCTCAAAGAGAATTCAAGTGATTTGGCCAAGGTCTCATATAAATTAGTTCTAGAAATAAAATGAGGCTACATGTTTTTCTGACTCCCAGTTCAGTATACTTTTCTTTACACAAAACTGAAGGCTTCCATCCAAAAGACCCAACATTTTCACCGGAATGAAAAATGGCAGTGTTAACAGTAATTATATTGTAAGATGATTTCTCTAGTGTTATAAATGTCCACCATGTATCTCAATGAAATAAATGGATACCAAGTCAAATGGGAGAAGCTGTGCCCACAGATGATTAGAGGGTCACAATATCAATGATGCAACCTTAGATAAATGGTAAAATAGGTGTGAGATTGATCAAAAGGTCAACAAAAATACTAGCATGGTGGTGACCTAAGAATTTTAATGATAGTGAAAGTCGCTCAGTAATATCTGACTCTTGTGACCCCATGGACTATACAGTCCGTGGAATTCTCCAGACCAGAATACTGGAGTGGATAGCCTTTCCCTTCTCCAGGGAATCTTCCCAATCCAGGGATAGAACCCAGGTCTCCTGCATTGCATTAGAGTTTAATGAGAGTTTAAGCAACCTTGATGTGTCCAAAAAAGAATTTGCTTTCCTTCCAGATTCACCTGTTTTCACATAAATATTATTCTTTAAATTGTGGTTATTGTCAAAAATGTTCTTTCCCTTCTTCCCTTTCTATTATCTGACCCCTACCTTTCCTTCAAGGTTTTATCCTGTCCCACGAAGACTTTTCTCAATAGCCAACCCCACAACTTTCTTTCCTTACTCTGAATCTAAGTCTATTCTTTGACTCTGCTGAAGTTTTTTTTTTTTTCAAAAATATATTCTAAGATTTACTCTCCTGACTAATACCCCTATGAGGTCCACATATTTGCTTTTTCCAAATAGTTTAATGGAGTTCAGTACATTTCTGACAATGAATTGACTTCATTTTGAAAATAATAATTCATCTGAAGCTTAAATATAAACATTTGATGTATAAAAGTTTACTTATTTCCTATTATAAATGTAGTATATACTATTTGTAGAAAAATTAGATGACATAGGAAAAGCGAAAAAGTTTTGAAATACATATTTTTCTCATTTATTCACATATATTTTTGTTTTCTTATTTGCTTCACATAGCTGAACTTGCTTATTTACTTTTAATTATATTTATTTATCTGTCATTACAAAATCAGCACATTGTAATTATCATATTTTAGAGAATACAGAAAACCTCATTAATGCAAATAAATGTCACCTGCTGCTGCTGCTGCTAAGTCGCTTCAGTTGTGTCCGACTCTGTGCGACCCCAGAGACGGCAGCTCTACACCTCCACAATTCACATGCAATTATTTATAAATTAATTTTCATGGAAAACCAAACAAAGCTATAAAATTTAAGTAACACAAATCAGACGATGAAAAATAATTGAGGAAAACAGCTACATGTTTCTTTGGATCTAGCTTGTCTAGACTAAGGTACTCCTCCCTGATAAATACTTGGAACCTAATCTCACATGTGGCATCATGCCACTTTTACCGTATTTTACTCATTAAAGCAAATCACTAGATTCAGCCCACATGCAAAGAGAGATTACACAAGACCATGAATACCAGGAAACAGTGATTAGATGAAGTCACATCAGATGCTGTCAACAAGATATAGCATATGTTGTTGGTCTTTCATTTCTGTCCTTTTCACTAAGCATAATTCTTTCAAGATACATTCATGTTGTTATCCTATTAGCAGGGCAATTTTTTTATCCACTCACCTCTTGATTAATATTTAAATTGTTTACCATTTAGGGTTTGCTGTGAATTGAATGTTTGTGTTCACCTCCTCAAATTTCTACATTGAAATCATAATCGTCAGTGTGATGGTCTTTTGGAGAGCAGACTTTTGAAAATTTATTAGGTCATGAGGGTGAAGCTCTCATGATAGAATTAGTGCCTTTATACAGAGACAGAAAAGAACTTGTTCTCTGCCCCCCTTATATACATATATGCACTGTGTGAAGGTATAACAAGAAGATTGTCATCTACAAACCAGATCCTCAACAAAACCCATTCATGCTGGCACCCTGAACTTGGACTTCCCAGCTTCCAAAGCTGTGGGAAGTATATGTCTGTTTAAACCAACTAGTCTGTGATATTTTTGTTATAGCAATCTGAACTGATTATGACTAATAAGACAGGGCCATTATGAATAAAATCTTGGGGTTTCCCAGATGGCTCATGGTAAAGAATCTGCCTTCAATGCACGAGACATGGGTTCAATCCTTGGGTTGGGAAGATCCCCTAGAGAAGGAAATGGCAACCCATTCTAGTATCCTTGTCTAGAAGAGACTCTTGAACTACAATCCATGGGATTACAAAGAGTCGGACATGACTGAGCACACATTATAAATAAAGCTGAAATGAACACTCATGTACTTGAGTTTGTGTGCAAATATTAATATATCTTCACTTCTCTTGAGTAAATACTTGGGAGTAGTATTCCTGGGTCATATAGTAAATGTTCTTTTAACTTTAAAAGAAGTATCAAAAGTTTTTCAATGGTTGTTCTGTCATTCAACATCCCCACCAGGTTTCCTTTTGCTCTGCACCCCCATTGACACTTGGTATCATCATTATCAGCATGTAGAATCTTCCCAGGCCAGGAATTGAACTCTAGTCCCCTGCAATGGAAGAAGGATTCTTAACCACTGGACCACCAGGGAAGTCCCTCAAATAGACCTTTCATGTATCTCTAGCAAGGCCTTCCTCTTATTCATCATGGTAGGTCTTTCAAATTTTCTCAACATTCCTCAAGTCTACTTTACCCTCACTGCCAAACCCCTCATTTTCACTAGAGTTCCTCCATAGGCTTCTAACAATTTGTTTTTTCTGAGAAGTCATCCCTCAGCTCAGTTGGACAGATGACTCAATCATAATTGTCAATTATGGATTGATAATACTTTTCTAGTATTGTTGTTTATTCTTAAAATGTAAATTTTGTTCAGTATATGTGAGAAATTTTTTAAATTAGTTTCTGCAGAATGTGATGATCTTTTTCAAACTGCATATTCAGGTCTTTATCAGTGGAGTAAATGCTTCTTCAGTTGTATCATTATCTAAACTCATCTAAGATCATTCTATTACCCTCATATTAATAACTGTCATTCTTAGACTGGGTGAATGTTCTTTGTCTTTTACAGCCATCTTTACTCTTATTATTTTTATCAATTTTTAATCATTTTTTCTTTCCTGAGATATCTCACATTTGTCCTTCTCATCACTGATTTATTAGTGAACCAATAATTTATCTGACCCAATAAATTATTTATTTGGTCAAAACTTTCCTGACCAAATAAAACTCCATAATTTTTGTTTTAGTCTCTCCTGTTTCTACTGTGTGTTTCAAGTAACTATTTTATTTCCATATTTCACCTTGTTTCTTTATGATCTAACTGTGGTGTCTTTCTCATTCTTTTCTTTCCCTCTTATATTATCTCTGTAGAAATTTTTGCTTCTAATTCATAAATAATCTCACATCCTGTTGTAAAATTGTATTTTAAAATTTCTCTCTGCTTTCTCTATAAAATATACTTCAGAGGTATGTCTTTCTTCTGAGTTTTCAGAATAATATACTCCTCTTTTCATATATTTACTGGGCCCTTGTTTTCTGATATTGGGACTGGTTTTTGTTTATTGTGTTTCTTATTAATTTTGAAAGGAGAGCTCTATCCAGACATGATATTTGCCAACAAATTTCTGAGTGAATTGCCCTTGGGTTCTTTCAGTGCTCATTTAGCTGTTAGTTCAACTTTGTGTTCAGATTAATAGCTGGGGTGACGAGAAGGCTAAGAGAAATAGCTTGATAGGCTTTATATTTGACCTCATTTCCAGGCATGAATTCATCTGCTTTAACTCACTTGAAATGATATTCTCTCTAATCCCTAGTGCCTGATTATTTTTTTTATCACTCTGCCTAAAATCCCCAGTATGTTATCTTCCCGAGTTAGGGATCGCCCCATCTCTGCATTGCCCTGTTCCCTACCAGCTAACTTCTCAAATTACTTTATTATGGAGACAAAAGTCCCAGGGGTCAATGCTCACAGCTCTGTATACAAGGAAGATAAGGACAGCCTCTATTTACAAAGTCGTGTCTGGTAGATTGTGGGTAAAGTATAAAGAAAAACACTCTAACCCCAAAGTAAAATTCTGAACACTAGAAAAGGAATGGCATGTTTTTTTCTTGTTCATAATAATTTAAATAGAATTTGAAGCCAGGTCTTTTTGACTGCAATGCTCAAATTCAATAGAGTAGCTACTACTTCTAAAATTTGATTCTTTTTTTAGAAAAAAAGGTAAAAACATTCCCCCCCCCCCCCCCATTTATACTACTAGATACACAAATGAAAAAGACACATTCCTAGCCCTCAGAGATACAAACATCCCTCTCTAAAATAACAGCGCAGCTTCTGTGGTAAATTCTAGAGTAGAGATAAGGTAAAGGATTACATTTTTGGATACAAGTGTTAGACCATCTATTCCCATAGTACAGTAAACTCCTCTTTGTACAGTACACTCTAAAGAAATGGGTATTTGGGATAAACAAGAGCTGCAGTACATTAGGTGTGGTCCAATTCATACCCAGACGGCAGGAGTATCACTCCCCTTGGTCTGGACACTACAGTCCTGTTAATTCAGCCCCAGATCAAATTATCCTCTTGGCAGCCTTGAGACACTGGTGACTCATGTTGGGCTGGCAGTCGACTGAAATCGCTAATCCCGCTCACACGTGCAGCTGTTTAGTTCCATCTCCCCCATCCTGGCTCGGGGCAGGGCTTCTCAGAGGCTGAATGCTGTGTTTTCATATTTCCTAAAATCGTCTCATTTAGAACTATGGAAATTTCACACACTGCCTAATCATCATGACATAGGGATGAAACAAGCTGAAACTGTTATTAATTGGCTTTTTAAGCAAAAAAGCTAATTAGAAAAGAGATGCCAAAAAAAAAATCAGGAATAATGTCAGTTTCTTCCAACTTCTCATGTCAAATAACATAACAGTTTTCTTCTGTCCTCCTCCTGAATAAAAGGATTATGTAAATGTTCTGCATCCATATTTTCTATGTAAAATTCCAGTTACAGAACTTCGGGGGATTCATAAACACAAGGCAAAGAGTAGTCTACTTCCTCAGGCTGATCACCTACTCCACTTCAAATATAATTTTAGATGCCCTCTTCTCCCCAAATGACTGAGCCACACTAAGGGGGAACTCACATTTTATGAGCATCCACTTGATTTATTTAGGTTTAGGCACTTTATACTGGAGAAGGAAATGGTTACCCACTCCAGTATTCTTGCCTAGGAAATCCCAAGGACAGAGGAGCCTGGTAGGTTATAGTTGATGGGGTTGCGTAAGAGTTGGACATGACTTAGCAACTAAACAACAACAACAAGGCACTTTATATGTGATATTTACATCATTGTCATGACTCTCTGTTTTATAGTGACACAATTAGAGGTATAAGAAGAATAATGATATTGTCCTAATTTATACAGAATATAAATGAAGGAAGCAGGATTTGACCATCAAGTTACTTGAATTTAAGGCTTAGTTTATTCAGGGTTTCCCTTGTGGCTGAGCTGGTAAAGAATCCTCCTGCAATGCCGGAGACATGGGTTCAATCCCTGGGTTTGGACGATCCCCTGGAGAAGGGAAAGTCTAGCTATTCCAGTACTCTGGCCTGGAGAATTTCATGAACTGTATAGTCCATGGGGTCACAAAGAGTCAGACACCACTGAGTCACTTTCACTTTATTCAGCAAACCATGTAGATATTCCCAGGCAATGCAAAGAAAGCAGACAACTCCAGGAGAAAAAAGGGGAAGTACATGTACTTCAAAGGGAATGTTAATGAGGTAGTATGCTTACTTTGGTCTTAGTTTCTAAAGCAATGCCAAACTCATAAAGCATACTAAGTAAATAATAGAAATTAATATATTAGCCAGGAAATGGTTAGGTATTTTTAATTTTGCTTATCAAACCAGTCACTTTCAATTAATCAGCAGAAATGTATTAAGTTCTTATTTTATAGTCAATACCTCCCGGGGTATCATGGGACCTGGGGTAAAATAAGACGGTATGGTTTGAGTGAAATCCAATATGCATGACCAATTGTCTCCAATTTAATCAAGTAGCAAAATGTATAATACTGATTGATGATGCTATGGATATTTATAGATAGAGCACTTGAAAGATTTTGGGGGAAACATAAAATACTTACATGATATGAGTTTTGATGGTTAGTGCATTTCATAAAAGGAAAGCATCATGAGGAAGGCAGGCATAGGTGCAGGATGTTTGAAGAAAAGAAGAAAAAGAGACATAGGAGTGATAGGAAACAATCATAAGTTAGGGTAATGTTAACTACTGTAGCACACAGGAATGAAATATATAATGCATGTAGGTTCTTACTGGAAGATTTTAATTTAATTTTATTTTTGTTTAATTGGAATAATTGCTTTACAATATTGTGCTAGTTTCTGCAGTACAACAAAGTGATCGGTCACGTGTATACTTTATCCCCTCCCTCTTGAGCATCCCTCCTACCCACCCCCAGCCCACTCCTCTAGGCCATCACAGAGCACTGAGCTGAGCTCCCTGTGCTATTCAGCAGCTTCCCAATAGCTAGCTATTGTTCACATGATAGTACATAGACATCACTGCTACTCTCCCAACTCATCCCACCCCCTCCTCAACCCACCCATGTTCACTAGTCCATTCTCTATGTCTGTGTTTCTATTCCTGCACTGCAAATATAGGTTCATCAGTACCATTTTTCTAGATCAGGAAGCTTTTTAGAATCAGATACATAAGTGGTGTTTAACATACTTCCCATCACATTCCATTGACCAGAACTCAAATATGTGATCACATGTAGCATCAATGGAGCTGGTGAAATGTTGTCTATCTGTGTACGCAGAAGTGTTCCAGTTAATAGCTAGCTAACCTCAGCAACAGAAGTGAACTAACTTTAAACAAACGCACACAAATACACACATTTGTGTTTCAGTTTTTTTATTGTACAATAGAGCTAAAACTCTTGACAGCTTGTTCATAGGCTTTATTTTAGGAGGAGCAAATGACAGAATTTACATAAAATTGCTTTGAAAGTACCAATGATTTCTACAATTTTTTTCTGATTTGGGGGTTGGTGTCTCTTCTCAGATGCCGGGAAGTTGTTATGCTATAGCCATATTTTTTTTGTAGCTACAAAATAGAAGATGGGGGACATAGCACTAAATTCAAGAATCAACTCTATCAAGAGTTTTGCACTGGGAAAAGTAGGAAATTCCCCTTATAAGACTACTTCCCATGAATCCAAGTTTCTGCCAGCTCTATGTTGGGTACTAGTTAAATATTTGTTGATAAAGGAATATTGCCTTATTCTCCAAGAACCCAGAAAACATTTATCAATATCATATGTATCAACGAGAATTCTGTGAATGAAGATGTAAGATAAAACGAGGGAAGGATAAGAAAGAGAAATAAGAAGAGGAAACGGAAGTATCAGAGAATGCTATCTTGCTTCACACCAGTAATCTTTGTATATATTATACTATTTTACCTTGATTATTTTTTATATTTATTAATATTTAATTTGTTTGGCTATGCTGCATCTTAATTGTAGCACACAGGATCTTTGATCATCATTGTTGTATGTAGAATCCTTTAGTCATGGCATGTGAACTCTTAGTTACAATCTAGTTCCCTGACCAGGGATCAAACCCCAGCCCCCTGCCTTGGAAGCTTGGAGTCTTAGCCCCTGGACCAAGATATGGAAATCCCATATCTTGATTATTAAAAAAAAAAAAAAAAAGTTTTACTGAGAACAGACTTTGAATGTATAGATGGCTAGAAAAATATTTATAATGAATCTCCAAAAGCCATATCTAGATTTCACATCATGATATGAAAAAGAGGCTTCCCTGGTAGCTCAGTGGTAAAGAATCCGTCTGCCAATGCAGGTGATGCGGGTTTAATCCCTGGGTTGGGAAATATGCCCTGGAGAAGGAAACATCAATCCACTCCAGTATTCTTGCCTGAGAAATCCCATGGACAGAGAAGCCTGGTGGGTTACAGTCCATGGGGTCACAAAAAAGTCAGACATGACTTAGCTACTAAAGAACAACATGAAAAAGGAAGGTAGGGCAATGGGGCAATTGTTTAAATTAAAAACGACTTAAAAGATTGAGAAGGCGGGAGGAGCGGCAGCGGTCAGGCTACTCAGCGCGCGAAGCAGGCACCCGGCTCTCGCCCGCCCCGCCGCCACGATGCCCAAGAGGAAGGTCAGCTCCGCCGAGGGGGCGGCGAAGGAGGAGCCCAAGAGGAGATCGGCGAGGTTGTCAGCTAAACCAGCTCCTGCAAAAGTGGAAACGAAGCCAAAAAAGGCGGCGGGAAAGGATAAATCTTCAGACAAAAAAGTGCAAACAAAAGGGAAAAGAGGAACAAAGAGAAAGCAGGCGGAAGTGGCCAACCAAGAGACTAAAGAAGACTTGCCTGCAGAAAATGGAGAGACTAGAAACGAGGAGAGCCCGGCCTCTGATGAAGCAGAAGAGAAAGAAGCCAAGTCTGATTAATGACCACACACTCAGTCCTGTCAGTGGTCCCTGTCTCCCTTCTTGTACAATCCAGAGGAATATTTTTATCAACTATTTTGTAAATGCAAGTTTTTTAGTAGCTCTAGAAACATTTTTAAAAAGGAGGGAATCCCACCTCATCCCATTTTTTAAGTGTAAATGCTTTTTTTTAAGAGGTGAAATCATTTGCTGGTTGTTTATTTTTTGGTACAACCAGAAAATAGTGGGATATTGGATACGGGAGGCTTTGATTGTCTTGGGTGTCAGCTTAACATTCCATAGATGGGGGGTAGCTTTTATATCCTATAATACAAAAGCACACTAAATGGCAGTTTGGAGTCAGTTGTGCATTTAATGTCTTGAACACTTAATTACTTCTCTTCCCATATTGTTTTGGTAGAATTATTTCCTCCAGCAAACCACTTTTTGATCTTGGCTCTCCTGGTCAGAATTTTGTGCACTATACTATAACATCTTTGGTCGTAGTAGTTCAGTTTTCCTAGTAACTTGGTTAATGTGCTGTGAACGATTGACAGTTTAGGTATGTAGTGTATATGATATTAAATTGTGAATCAGTGGGACTTATGATGTAACAACATATCAATATTTGAAGATATTGGTACTTGATATCCTGTTAAGGAAAGTTTGCTCCAAATTTTAAGCTGGAAAGTCACTGGAATAACTGTTAAGAATCACAACTACATGATATTTTAGATTTCTTGTACGTATGTGAAGAATTGTGTACAAACTGAAATGTCTGTGTAGTGATCCTCAAAACAACCAATAAAATCTCAGTTATAAAAGAATTCCTTGGGGAAAAAAAAAGATTGAACAAGCAGATACAGTGAGTGGAAACTGATTAGATGATTGTATGAATAAAGCATCCATGAAACAGTCAGAGACAATGAGGAAAAGGTAAATATGAGCTAGCATGGTGTTAGATGGTATTGATTAAATCATAATAATTTTTAAATAGGTGAGATACTAATCTTGTCATTAAGGAAGGATGTTCTTAGTTTTTAGAAATAAATACTAAGATATTTAGTGGCAAAAATATCATGATGTCTAATAGTCCTCTTAAAAAGTTCAACAAAAATATAATGAAGTAAATATAACAAATGTTACCACTTTTCATTGGCTTGCTGAAGGGTTGGGACATTTGTCTTGAACATCTTGGTCTTCAAAGCATGGGATACAAGGGATAAAAACTAGGTAAGTTACAAAGCAGGGCTTGGGACAAACTTGACTGGAAAAAGTGAAAATGAAAAACTAAAAGAAGGTAACAGTGAAAGTTTGACTACTTCAATTCAACCTAATAGATATTTAGTGAGCAATGAAGCACTTATTTTATACAAAGCAGTGTTAACCAATTTGGAGAATTCAGAGGTTACTAAAGCAGTTCCTTCTATCAAGAAAACAAAATGATGTCCTGAAAAAGTTAACAAATTGGGCATTCCTTGGCAGTCCAGTGGTTAGGATTTGGCATCTTCACTGCTTTGTCCTGGGTTCAATCCCTGCTTGGGGAACTAAGATCCCACAAGTCTCACAGTGCCGGGGAAAAAAAAATTGTTTAAATAAATAAATAAAAAGCTTAAAAAGTGGAGAAAATATTTGCAAATCACTTGTCAAACAAAGACTCAAAACTAAAAAATAAGAAAACAAAAACCACTCCCCCCAAAAAAAGTTACAAAAAATGGAAGGAAGGTATCAGGAAAGGTCTTCTGGGAGTGGAGGGCAAAGGAAGGCAGAGAGGTGGAGAGATCTCCTTAAATAAACGTGTTCACTCATTCACTCATTCATTTACCAAATACTTGTTTAGCACTGAGAATGCAATATAAATAAATTAGGCAAATGAATAAGATTCATAAGATGCACAGCCCAGAGCAGATTTTTCTTCCATCTTAAACTGAGTCAGGGTTTCGTCTCAGAATGGCCTCTATGTTCGTATAACGCTAAGGCTGCTATAACAAGAGAGCAAAAGCTGAGTGACCTAAAACAGCAAAAATGTTTTCTCTCTAAATTTTGGAGGCTAGAAGTCTGAAATAAAGGTTTTGCAAGACCATGCTCTGTCTAATGGCTAGGAATGAGAATGCTTCACGCTTCTTTCTAGCCTCCAAGGGTGGCTAGCCATCTCAACATTCTTTGCCTTGTAGATCTCAGTCTCTGCCTCTGCTGGCACATGGTCACCTCTGGCTGTGCACCTCTTCTCTTCTTGTAAGGACACCAGTTACACTGAATGAAGGGTTCACTCAACTCCAGAATGTCTCATCTTAATTACATTTGCAACGACCCTATTTCCAGATAAGGTCACATTCTGAGCTACTGAGAGTTAGGACTTCAATATATCTTTTGGGGACAAAATTCAATTCATAAATACCTGTAATCCTAAAATCAATTACATCTATACAACATGTGCATTGGATTTCACTTGCTTAGAAATAGGACAATTATGCCTCAGAAACAATTTCCTCAAGCTATGATGAGCTGCAAGTCTCCTGGGAGGTCATGACTCTGAGATGAAATGCACGAGAACTCTATTTGGCCCCTAGTTTTTTGTGGCCAGCCTGTTCTCTTCTTAATTTACATTATTTAAATGTCAGAACATATTTTAGGGTATTATGATATGGTATTTGCACACATTAGACTATGTGCTTATATAGCACATACATAAAATGAAATTTTAGATAGCTTCGTTTAACAATAAATTTGTGCATCTGCTTCATAAGAACTTATCACCACTCATAGGTTTCTTGGCAACTGAGTTATTTTTACCTACAGGAAACTAAAGAGGAGCTGGAGGGTATTTAAAACAACAAATTCCCAACTGTTAGGAATTATAAGCCTGTGTCCTTGTGTAATATCTTCCTGGACAGCTGGCTCTGGCCTAACTGCTCTGAAGTCCAGTTTTCAACTGACCAGACACTTTCTGAAGCCTGCCGTGCATGGTGTATGGAAGCCATCAGGCATCACAGGTCTTGTACCGATTATACAAGATGTTCTTTTTATGTTTCTCAGTGAGAGATGCTGCAAAGAGACAAGGATGCATCTTACTTTGAGGACTCTCTGCAGTTTATCTCAGTCATTTTTCACATACAATTACTGATTACCACCACACCTGCATTGCACCACAGGCCTGAATTAAACTCTGGTTCAAGGATTCTCTGCTTGCCGTGCTCAGATTTCCTAGCCTCTTTGATGCTTCAGTGTCTTCACTGGTAAAATTCTAAAATGATACCCATCCAGTAAATTTGTTGGGGGAAATCACCTGATACAGGGCCTAAGTATGAGTAAAATTTGAGGAAGGAGAATAGAGAAGTTATTGCTTTGACTTTTTCCTTTTTCTCTGTCACTTCTCTTTCACCATAAACCTGATCATTGTGAGGTCCTGAAGTGTTAGTTGTTCAGTCACATCTGACACTTTGTGATCCCATGGACTTAGCCCGCCAGCCTCCTCTGCCCATGGAATTCTCCAGACAAGCATACTGAGGTGGGTTGCTATTCCCTTTTCCAGGGGATTGTCCAACCCAGAGATCAAACCCTGGTCAATAGAACCCACATTACAGGCAGTCTTTACCATCTGAGCCACCAGGAAAGCCCATGAGGCCCTAAGTAGGTTTATATTTTTTTTAAAGAAGTGAGAACTTCATTCCATTTTTATCAGTTCAAGGTGATGAGAGACTCCATGGTCCTGGATACCTGTGCTCAAGAAACTGACTTGTGCTTGGGAAGGATAGATGTGTATTTTCTCAAACTGCATCATTATCACCATTATCACATTCTTACAACCACCATATTGTTGTCACCCTCATCAATTATAGTTAGCACTTATTAAGTGCTTACTATGATTCAGGCCCTGTCCTAAAGCCTGCATCATTTGTGCAGAACTCATTTTTTAAATTTATTTATTGATTGATTTTGGGATTCCCTTGTGGCTAGCTGGTAAGGAATCCACCTGTAGTGCAGGAGACCTGGGTTCAATCCCTGGGTTGGGAAGATCCCCTGGAGAAGGAAAAGGCTACCCACTCCAGTATTCTGGACTGGAGAATTCCATGGACTGTATAGCCCATGGGGTCGCAAAGAGTTGGCCACAACTGAGCAACTTTCACTTTCATTTATTTTTGGGTGTGCTTGGTTGGGCTTTCTCTAGTTGTGACGAGTGGGGGCAAGTCTTCATTGTGGTACATGGGCTTCTCATTTCGGTGGCTTCCAGAGCCTGCGCTCAGTAGTTTTGGCTCACAGACTCAGTTGCTCTGCTTCCTGGACGAGGGATCAAACCCATGACCCCTGCATTGGCTAAGGGGATTCCCATCCACTGGGCCACCAGGGAAGTCCCTGTAGAACTCATTTAAACATTAGTATACCTTTTTGAGCTAAGCATTATATGTTTCTCTCAAAATTGGAGAGAAATTCTCCACTTAATTTTCTAGAGTTAAACTTGCTGGGTTTAATCCTTGTCCACTGAGTGGTGGCCTGTGACCTAGGACATGTTACTAACCACCCTATGCTTTGTTATTCTTAATAAAATGGAGTGATAAATATGATACCAGTACCTGCTTCATTGGAATATTATGAAGAATGCTGCTGCTGCTAAGTCGCTTCAGCCGCATCCAACTCTGTGTGATCCCATAGATGGCAGCCCACCAGGCTCCCCCATCCCTGGGATTCTCCAGGCAAGAACAGTGGAGTGGGTTGCCGTTTCCTTCTCCAATGCATGAAAGTGAAAATTGAAAAGTGAAAATGAAGTTGCTAGTCATGTCCGACTCGTAGCAACCCCATGGACTGTAGCCTACCAGGCTTCTCCGTCCATGGGGTTTTCCAGGCAAGAGTACTAGAGTGGGTTGCCATTGCCTTCTACAATTATGAAGAGTACATGAGTGGAAAGTATGTAGTGCTTTGAATGTATTTCATAGAGAAAGAATTACACAAATGTTTGCTATTTCTTATCTCTGTATTTTAAATGGGGGAACAGACTTGGGGCTTAACTGACTAGACTAGTCTTACACAACTTTTAAACATTGGCCCTGAGATTTGGCCATAGGCAATCTGATTCTGTGACTTCCTTTCAAAACCTCTATACTTCATATTTAAACAGACTTTCATCCCTAACCCAGTCAATCACTGGAGAACTGGCACCACGTCATCTAAACCTAAGGGCCTGAGATGGGCACAGATAACAGGATCTCACACACCCCCACAGGCTGGAGTGGAATTGAGATACAACTTGGTCTGAAGATGTCCATTATTCTTTCTAAACAGGGTAGAGACACACTGATTTAAAACCCTGCAAATCCTGGAGATTGAATTGCAGAAAAGGTGAAGAGTAGGGACAAGGGAGATGGGCTTCCCTGAGAGCTCAGCTGGTAAAGAATCTGCCTGCAATGCAGGAGACCTGGGTTCGATCCCTGGTTTGGGAAGATTCCCTGGAGAAGGGAAAGGCTACCCACTCCAGTATTCTGGCATGGAGAATTTCATGGACTATATAGTCACAAAGAGTCGGGCACAACTGAACGACTTTTACTTTCACTTTTCAGGAATAAGGGAATCTCTCATTTGCCTTTTGAAGCCTGAGCTCAGATAGAGATTGAAAAGGCAGACAGAAATCCCTCCTCACCTTCCCTGTTCTCTTGAGTTCAGAGACAAAGTCTCAGGACAGCCTGTTCTGGGTGTGGGTAGAGAGCAGAGGTTGGACATCCAGAGAGGCTTAAGTTACTCAACTGAATGTGGAGTGCGTTCTCTCTGTTGGAGATAGACAATGGTCTGGCTCCCCTGCCTGGGTAATTAGCCTGGATCTTGAAATCAACAGCGTTGTCAAGTAGTGATTCACATAATCCCAATCTAGGCACTCACCCACCATTCTTTCTAGAATACATTTAGCAACAGCTGTGATGAAGAAGTTTGATAATAAATTGAAGTGCTGACTCCATATTTTATAAGAACATACACAGACTTTTTTCATCTTTATTTTTTTATTATATCCATGAGCTAAGTTCTTCTGGACTTCAAGAGTGTTTCTTGTTTTCCTTTTCTCTTTCTCTCTCTCTCTCTTTATTTTATTGCTCAAATCTGGCACCACAAGAATTGTATGGCAGAGTTGATTCAGAAGCAGTTTCCAATCCTTCTACTTGGGGGGTCCAATCAGCCTTAAATAAAAACCATCATGGCTAGCACTTGGGGACCCTAAAGTTAGAACTTTGCCCCCACACTTTGTAATGGGGCCAAGTTGCCAGGGACCTTCCTCTTGGTTATAAAGTGCTCAGGGTACTCAATTAGGTCTTCCAGAATGCCATGTTCCCTGCTGAGCCTCTAGAAAGCTGTGTATAAAGTTCCTTGATTTACTTTTAATTTGGGACTTTGTTTGGTTTTGTTTTCTAAAAATGAAGACAGAAAGTTGGGCATCTTTAAGAAACCCCTTCACCTAAGAGGTAACCTCAGAACACGCGAAAGTCCTGTCTGCAGGAGCTAAGTCAGGTACTGTCAGTCCCTCCCTCAGACCACCTCTCATTGTTTCTCTGGCTCCTTCTCCACAACTCCTAGGCTGGGACCAGATGGGCTGTGGCTCTTTATTTAGAGCATGGGCTTGTGTTGAGTTTTGTACACTGCCTCTCAAGTTCTGATCCCTGATATACAACTTATTTTCGGGGTGCACGAACTGTGTGTGCTCAGGCACTCAGTTGTGTCTGACTCTTGGCGGGCCTATAGATTGTAGCCTGCCAGAGTCCTCTGTCCGTGGAATTTCCCAGGCAAGAATACTGGTGTGGGTTGCCATTTCCTGCTCTGGGGGATCTTCCCCACCCAGGGATCGAACCCACATCTCTTGCATTGGCAGAAGGATTCTCTATGACTCTGCCAGCTGGGCAGCCCACACAAACAGTGACTTGGGCGCAGAAATACTCTGGCACAATTTCACTTGATGAAGCTCATATATGAATAAAGGATTTCATCTGTTACCTCATTCATTCAACCTTTTCTTCTTAAACTCACCATAAAATTGACAAATGTTCTTTGCAAACCCTTATTTCTCATATGATCTTCAGGGTTTTTTTCCATCAAATAGGTTTCCATCTAATTTACATCCAGTGTTTTTTGTTTGCTTGTTTTGTTTTAATTTTTTTTTTTTTTTTTTTTTTTTTTTTTTTTGGTCACACAATATGATATGCAGGATCTTAGTTCCATAATCAGGGAGCAGAGGGGGCACAGAGTCTTAACCACTAGACTGCCAGAGAAATCCCCTGTCCAGTATTTTTTCTTTTTTCACTTTGAAATTATGTTTCTATGACTGATATTTAAGGGCTTTCTTCCTACAAAAGTGCTTCTTTAACATCATGGAAGATGTATTATAAATAAGGGACCACAGTAAGCAGACCAAAGCTCTTACCCAGCTAATATTTAATCTACAAGACTTTAAAAAAATCTAAACTATCAAGTCAATTATTCAGAAATATGACTATAAGAGCTTATTTAACCTATATGCAGAGTACATCATCAGAAACGCTGGGCTGGATGAAGCACAAGCTGGAATCAAGATTGCCGGGAGAAATATCAATAACCTCAGATAAGTAGATGACACCACCCTTGTGGCAGAAACTGAAGAATAACTAAAGAGCTTCTTGATGAAACTGAAAGAGGAGAATGAAAAAGTTGGCTTAAAACTCAGCATTCAGCAAACTAAGATCATGGTATTTGGTCCCATTCAGTTCAGTTCAGTTCAGTCTCTCAGTTGTGTCCCACTCTTTGCGACCCCATGAATCGCAGTGCGTCAGGCCTCCCTGTCCATCACCAACTCCCAAAGTCTATGCAAACCCATGTCCATTGAGTCAGTGATGCCATCCAACCATCTCATCCTCTGTCGCACCCTTCTCCTGCCCCCAATCCGTCCCAGCATTAGGGTCTTTTCCAATGAGTCAACTCTTCACATGAGGTGGCCAAAGTACTGGAGTTTCAACATTAGCATCAGTCTTTCCAATGAACACCCAGGACTGATCTCCTTTAGGATGGACTGGTTGGATCTCCCTGCAGTTCAAGGGACTCTCAAGAGTCTTCTCCAATATCACAGTTCAAAACCATCAATTCTTCTGTGCTCAGCTTTCTTCACCATTCAACTCTCACATCCATACATGACCACTGGAAAAACCATAGCCTTGACTAGATGGTCCTTTTTTGGCAAAGTAATGCCTCTGCTTTTTAATATGCTGTCGAGATTGGTCATAACTTTCCTTCCAGGGAGCGAGCGTCTTTTAATTTCATGGCTGCAATCACCATCCGCAGTGATTTTGGAGCCCCAAAAAATAAAGTCCGACACTCTTTCCACTGTTTCCTCATCTATCTCCCATGAAATGATTTAAGGGACTAGATCTGATAGACAGAGTGCCTGATGAACTATGGACAGAGGTTCGTGACATTGTACAGGAGACAGGGATTAAGATCATCCCCATGGAAAAGAAATGCAAAAAAGGAAAACGGCTGTCTGAGGAGACCTTACAAATAGTTGTGAAAAGAAGAGAAGTGAAAAGCAAAGGAGAAAAAGAAAGATATTGCCATCTAAATGCAGAGTCCCAAAGAATAGCAAGGAGAGAGAAAAAAAAAGTCTTTCTCAGTGATCAATGCAAAGAAATAGAGGAAAACAACAGAATGGGAAAGACTAGCGATCTCTTCAAAAAAATTAAAGATAGCAAGGGAACATTTCATGCAAAGATGGGCTAGATAAAGGACAGAAATGGTATGGACCTAACAGAAGCAGAAGATATTAAGAAGAAGTGGCAAAAATACACAGAAAAACTGTACAAAAAGATCTTCAAAACCCAGAAAATCACGATGGTGTGATCACTCACCTACAGCCAGACATCCTGGAATGGGAAGTCAAGTGGGCCTTAGGAAGCATCACTATGAACAAAGCTAGTGGAGGTGATGGAATTCCAGCTGAGCTATTTCAAACCCTGAAAGATGATGCTGTGAAAGTGCTGTATTCAATATGCCAGCAAATTGGGAAAACTCAGCAGTGGCCACAAGACTGGAAAAGGTCAGTTTTCATTCCAATTCCAAAGAAAGGAAATGCCAAAGAATGCTTGAACTACCGCACAATTTCACTCTTCTCACACGCTAGTAAAGTAATGCTTAAAATTCTCCTAGCCAGACTTCAGCAATACATGAACTATGAACTTCCAGATGTTCAAGCTGGTTATAGAGAAGGCAGAGGAACCAGAGATCAAATTGCCAACATCCGCTGGATCATCAAAATAGCAAGAGAGTTCCATTTAGTGACTCTCTATTTCTGCTTTAGTGACTATGCCAAAGCCTTTGACTGTGTGGATCACAATAAACTGTGGAAAATTCTGAAGGAGATGGGAACACAAGACCATCTGACCTGTCTCTTGAGAAACCTGTATGCAGGTCAGGAAGCAACAGTTAGAACTGGACATGGAACAACAGACTGGTTCCAAATAGGAAAAGGAATATGTCAAGGCTGTATATTGTCACCCTGCTTATTTAACTTCTATGCAGAGTACATCATGAGAAATGCTGGGCTGGAGGAAGCACAGGCTGAAATCAAGATTGCTGGAGAAATATCAATAGCCTTAGATATGCAGATGACACCACCCTTATGCCAGAAAGTGAAGAGGAACTAAAATGCCTCTTGATGAAGGTGAAGGAGGAGAGTGAAAAAGTTGGCTTAAAACTCAACATTCAGAAAACTAAGATCATGGCATCTGGTCCCATCAGTCCCATTACTTCATGGCAAGTAGATGGGGAAACAATGGAAACAGTGACAGACTTTATTTTGGGGGGCTCCAAAATCACTGCAGATGGTGACTGCATCCATGAAATTAAAAGACACTTGCTCCTTGGAAGAAAACTTATGACCAACCTAGACAGCATATTAAAAAGCAGACATTACTTTGCCAACAAAGGTCCATCTAATCAAGGCTGTGGTTTTTCCAGTAGTCATGTATGGATGTGAGAGCTGGACTATAAAGGAAACTGAGCACTGAAGAATTGATGCTTTTGAACTTTGGTGTGGACTGCAAGGGAATCCAACCAATCCATCCTAAAAGAAGTCAGTCCTGAATATTCATTGGAAGGATTGATGCTGAAGCTGAAACTCCAATACTTGGGCCACCTGATGGGAAGAACCAACTCATTGGAAAAGACCCTGATGCTGGGGAAGATTGAAGGAAGGAGGAGAAGGGGATGACAGAGGATGAGATGATTGAATGGCATCACCGACTCAATGGACATGAGTTTGAGTAAACTCTGGGAGTTGGTGATGGACAGGGAGGCCTGGGGTGCTGCAGTCCATGGGGTAACAAAGAGTCGGACACAACTGAGCAACTCAACAGAACTGAACTGAAGCATTTTGTGTAGCATATGTTGTGACTCAGCAGAACTTCTTCTGGAGAAAGGGGATCTGCTTCCTGGCTGTAAGTTGTCTCTAGGAGGGTCCCTCCACAGGATGTCTCCAGTGTTACATGTTTTCAATGAGCCTCTTCTCTGGTGCTCAATTCCCGCAGCACAGGCAACTTTTCCAGCCTTTACTGCTACAATGCAAGTGGTTTCTCCAGCACGGAGATCCTACCTTAAGAACTCAGACAGCTTCTCCAGTGCCCAGCTCTTGCAGTGCATGGCCGCAGGCAATCCTCAGCATCTGTGAGCTTTCCCTGGCATGTCTCTTGAAAGTTTTCAATAGTGGAGTGATTTTGGCAGGATGTGTGTATGCGCTAAGTCGCTTCAGTTGTATCCAACTCTGCGACTCCATGAAGTGTAGTCCGCCAGGCTCCTTTGTCCATGGAATCCTCCAGGCAAGAATACAGGAGTGGTTCCCACGCCCTCCTCCAGGAGATCTTCGCAACCCGGGGATCAAACCTAAGTCTCTTACGTCTCCTGCACTGGCGGGCAGGTTCTTTACCACTAGCGCAAACTAGGAAGCCACTTTTGCACAAACCACAGATTTCCATCAAGTTCTTTTTTTATAACTTTTAATTTTATATTAGAGTATATTTGATGAACAATGTCATGTTCATTTCAGGTGTACAACAAAGTAATTCAGTTACACATACACATGTATCTATTCTTTTTCAAATTCTTTTCCCAATGTGGTTGTTACAGAATATTAAGCAGAGTTCTCTGCATTATACAGTAGGTATATCAGGGCTCAGAACTTGAGAAGCAGTGTACAAAGTTCAACACAAGTCCATGCTCTAAATGGTGAGACATGGTCAAGTTCTCTCCAACAAGATCAAGGTCTCAGCCCACTGCATAACGTGGGTGGTATGCTTTCTCAGGGTCTCTATCTCAGATTTGGAGGGGTGGCTATTCTCTCTGATTTCTGTATTCTGTTTGTTTATATCCAGTTTATATACCGGAGAAGGCAATGGCAACCCACTCCAGTACTCTTGCCTGGAAAATTCCATGGACAGAGGAGCCTGGTAGGCTGCGGTCCATGGGGTCGCTAAGAGTCGGGCACAACTGAGCGACTTCACTTTCACTTTTCACTTTCATGCACTGGAGAAGGAAATGGCAACCCACTCCAGTGTTCTTGCCTGGAGAATCCCAGGGAGAGGAAGCCTGGTGGGCTGCCATCTATGGGATCACACAGAGTCGGACACGACTGAAGTGACTTAGCAGCAGTAGCAGCATATGCAGTTCTATTTATTTCTTATCAGTCTAACTTCAATATTCTACTCTGAGTTTTAATTAATAATTATTTACATTAAACTTTCCCTGTTCAATCTACTGTGCTTCCTCTCTCTTGATTGGATCCAAACTGATACATGGGCCCTGACAAAAAAGAAGACATGGTGTTTTTTCTAAATTAAATATCAGTCTTATGTAGGAAACAAGAAATAAACACACGAAGAAAGTAAAGAGCATGTAAATAAGAAGATAAAAAGGTAGGGAAATTACTTTAATCTGAAAAGGAAGCAAGCCCTCAGCCTTCTATACTGATTTCCCATTTTTCCTCTGGGGCCTATTAACACTGGAACATTCTGGGATTCAGACCTTAATCCTCTGTCTTCTTTCTGTGTTCACTGCTTTGGTGATCTCATCTAGTTCTATGACTTTAAGAGTAATTCATATACTGATAACTTAATTTATGTTCCCAACTTTGACTTGTTTTCCAAATGCCAGGAGCCTACTAAATATCTGGACTTAGATGTCTAATAGAAACATCAAAGATCAATCTTTTCTCCAAAGTCATCTCCATCCTTCTGGTTTACTCATAATCTCAGATGATACTTGATTCCTCTTTTTCTCTCACAATCCTCATCCAGGATGCCAGGAAATACTATTGATTCTAAGTTCAAAGTGTATTCAAAATCTTGTTTCCACCACTCTTATAAAAATATCCTAGTCTGACATACATCATTTGTTAGGTGGATTTCTACAACAGCCTCCAAACTTCTTATCCTGCTTCTCTACTTGCAGATCTGTGGTCTATTCTCTACAAAACAACCAGAGTAGTTCCCAGGGCTTAGGGTAGTGGTATGCATGTGTATGTGTGTGTGTGTGTGTGTGTGTGTGTGTGGAAGAAGACTGTGATTATGAAAGGTCAAGACAAAGATTCTTGTGATGGGACCATTCTGTGTCGTTCCTGGGGTGGTGGACAAAAAAACTCACACATGTGTTAGAATTCCACACACACACATGAGTACAAGAAAAACCTGGGAAATCTGAGTAATATAAATGGGCTGTATCAATCTTAATTTCCTTATTGTATTATTGCATGTTTTGCAAGTTGTTACCCTTGGGGGAATGAGGAAAACTGGATGAAGTGTATAGGATTTCTCTGTATTATTTCTTTTTTCTTTTTTAATTGCGAGAAAATTATGAGTCAAGTTTGGTTTTTTCTCTTCCAGTTTTATTGAAATGTAATGGGCATACAGCATTATATATGTTTCAGGTAGACAGCATAATGATTTTACTTAAGTATGTGCGTGCCCCGTCACTTCAGCCCTGTCCAACTCTTTGTAATCTTATGGACCTTAGCCTGCCGGGCTCCTCTGTCCATGGGGTTCTTCTGGTGAGAATACTAGAGTGGGTTTTCATAACCTCCTCCAGGGGGTCTTCCTGAGCCAGAGATTGAACCCGTGTCTCCTGCATCTCCTGTATTGCAGGTGGATTCTTTACTGCTGAGCCACCAGGGAAGCCCTGAATTACATGTATTATTAAATGATTAACAAAGTTAAGTTTAGTGAATATCCTTCATCTCATATGGATATAAAATCAAAGAAAAAAATTCCTTTTGATGAGAATGCTTAAGACTCACTCTTAACAACTTCATATATAATATACTTCAATTTTACTTGTACTAATAATGCTCTACACTGCATCCCTAGTACTTAGTAATCTTATAACTGGAAATTTGTACCTTTTGACCAACTTCATCTAATTCTCTCTCCCCACTATGGCAACCACAAATTTGATCTCTTTTTCCATGAGTTTGTTTGTGAAGTATAACTAACTTACAACAATACATTATTTCCTGTTATGTGCACAACATAGTGACTTGATGTTTTTAAACATTACAAAATGGTCACCATGAATAGTCTGAAAGAAAGTGAAAGTTGCTTACTCATGTCGAACTCTTTGCGACCCTCTAGACTATACAGTCCATGGAATTCTCCAGGCCAGAATACTGGAGTAGGTAGCCGTTCCCTTCTCCAGGGGATCTTCCCACCCCAGAGATTGAATCCAGGTCTCCCCCATTACAGGCAGATTCGTTACCAGCTGAGCCACCAGGGAAGCCCATGAATAGTCTAGTTACCATCTATCACATACAAAGTTCTCATGTTGTTATTGACTATATTTTCCTTGCTGTAGATTTCACCCCCGTGACTCATACTTGTGACTTTGTAATTGGAAGCATGTATCTCTTAATCTCTCTCAACTATTTCACTCATCCCCTTCTTCTCTCTGGCTACCACATAATTTTTCTCTGTATCTATGATTATTTCCCATTAGGTATGTTTTTTCATTTGTTTCGTTTTACAGATTATACAAAGAAATGAGATTATAAGGTATTTTACTTTATATGTTTCACATTTCACTTAGCAAAATACCTACAGCCCCTTTCATGTTATTATAAATGATAAGATTTAATTCTTCTTTGAATTCTTTTACATGTCTGAACAATGTTGCATTGTATATAAATACTATATCTTCTTTATCCATTCATCTATCAATGGACATTTAGATTGCTTTCACATCTATTGTAAATAATGCTAAGATGACCATAAGGGTGCATATATCTTTTCAAATTACTGCTTTTGTTTTCCTCAGAAAAATATCCAAAGGTGAAGTTGCTGGATGGACTTCCCAAGTGGCTCAGTGGTAAAGAATCCACCTGCAATGCAAGAGACTGGGGTTCAATCGCTGAATAGGGAAGATCCCCTGGAGAAGAAAATGGCAACCCACTCCAGTATTCTTACCTGGGATATCCCATGGACAGTGGATCATGGTAGGCTATAGCCCATGGGGTTTCAGCAGAGCTGGACACAATTTAGCGACTAAACAATAACAACAGCAGTGGTGGTTCTGTTTTTAATTTTGTGAGGAACCTCCATACTGTTCTCTACAGTAGATGCATCAGTTTACATTCCCACCAACAGTGTACAAGGGTTCCCTTTTCTCAACATCTTCATCAACACTTATTATTTGTTGTCTTTTTGATAATGGCCATTCTGACAAGTGTGAGGTGATTCCACAGGTTGAGGTTGTTATGATTTTAATTTCCCTAATAATTAATGATATTGAGCATCTTTTCTTTTGTTTGTTGGCCATCTGTATGTCTGTATGTCTGGTTTAGAAAAATTTCTATTTAGCTCCCCTGCCCATTTTTTAATTGATTGTTTGTCTTTTTGATGTTGAGTTTTATGAGTCTATATATTTTGAATATTAAGCTCTTATAAGATATATCATTTGTAAATATCTTCTCCCATTCAGTATTCTACATAGCCATTCCATTTCTAGAACCTCAGAGGGATAGTCTGAGGCTTTAGAAGAAACTACATCTTAGCTCAGTTTTTTCCTGTCTATTCCTACTTTCCTCACTGTCTTCCAGGTGGTTTTTCCTAAAAGCATTCCCCTATAAACCATCTGCAAAAAAAAAAGTCTCAAGATCTGTTTGCTAAGGAAGTAAATATAAGACACTGTAAATATTCAGCACTGTTCTCACTGTTCAAGGTGCTAATCTCCTGACTTTAGGAAAAAATCAACAACAAATGTCCTCAGGCTTAGACTATGGTAAAAAGTCCAAAAACCTTTTAGAATCATCATGGGTTGCCAGTTACACTCTTGAATCATTCAAAAGGAGCAGCAGAAGACCAAGTGGAAAGGGCTTCTGTACAGAGCTTGCTCGTTGTGCAAGCGACAGTGGAAATGGTGACCACCAGAAACATCAACAAGAGAAAAGCCATGAAGTGACCTCATCAGGACAGCTGCAACAGAGCAAGAGGACAGCTTCAGAGGTGACCTGAGGGTGAGGGGAGCCTCCAGTCCACAGAACAGCGTTGCACTTCCTCACGGAAGAAAGGGACTTGGATGGGCACAGCAGAGACCAGGTGTGCCATGGGAAGAGGAGGCAGTGAAAAATAAGGGGATTGGCATTCCAGTAGTCAGGTTCATGAGGGTTCACCGAAAGACTCCTATTATTATGGACTTTTGGGTTCACGGTTAGAGTCTGGACGACATGTGTGCTTGACACTGCTGGAATAGTATGCTCATCCTCCTTCATCTT
The DNA here is from genome assembly GCF_963930625.1 of Muntiacus reevesi. Classification (NCBI taxonomy): domain Eukaryota; kingdom Metazoa; phylum Chordata; class Mammalia; order Artiodactyla; family Cervidae; genus Muntiacus; species Muntiacus reevesi. The sequence continues at coordinate 60,160,427 of NC_089260.1, forward strand.
TCATATTCTGTCCTCCATGCTTACCATGGGGAGGCATGTGACCCTGCCTCATAAGGGACATCTACTCAGATGAAGCGGTAGTCAGCTGACATCAGTCAATCACAATCTCTTCCTCAGGGTCTTTAAAACAAACTTTTTTTTTTTTTTCCATTTATTTTTATTAGTTAGAGGCTAATTACTTTACAATATTGTAGTGGTTTTTGCCATACATTGACATGAATCAGCCATGGATTTACATGTATTCCCCATCCCGATCACCCCTCCCACCTCCCTCCCCACCCGATCCCTCTGGGTCTTCCCAGTGCACCAGGCCTGAGCACTTGTCTCATGCATCCAACCTGGGCTGGTGATCTGTTTCACCATAGATAATATACATGTTTCCATGTTGTTCTCTCGAAACATCCCACCCTCGCCTTCTCCCACAGAGTCCAAAAGGCTGTTTTGTTCATCTGTGTCTCTTTTCTGTTATATCAGGTCTACATGGTTACATTCTCTAACTTGAATGCAAAAAAGTTCTGCTAATATGTTGCGTTAGGGATACAGAAGGAATGCAATATTCATGGAGCATTATTGTATTCAAGGCATTAAAAAACTAAATTTACTAACTGATAGTAGTCTAAAATAAAAGCAAGACATTTAACACTAAAAATAATCATATTTGGAAAGCATGGTAAATGGATATTAATGAATCTTTCCAGGCCAGATCATTTCAATTTGGTTGTTAAGGGAAGTAAACTTTCCAGATTGTCATCACTAAGATGCACTTCAAACCTTCAACAAAGCTCTTTTTTAAAATGATTCATTTTTTATGTGGACCATTTTTAAAGTCTGTATTGAATTTGTTACAATACTGCTTCTGTTTTATGTTTTGTTTTATTTTTTTGGCCATGATGTATGTGGGCTTCCCTAGTGGCTCAGATGGTAAAGAATCTGCCTGCAGTGCAGGAGATACAGGAAATGTAGGAAATGTGGGTTCAATCCCTGGACTGGGGAGATCCCCTGGAGAAGGGAATTGCAACCCACTCAAATATTCTTGCATGGAGAATCCCATGGACAGAGGAGCCTGGCAGACTACAGTCCATGTGGTCGCAAATAGTCAGACACGACTGAGGGACTAACACCTCACATGTGGGACCTTAGCACCCCAGCCAGGGATTGAACCCACACCACCTGCATTGGAAAGCAAAATCTTAACCCTGGACTGTCAGGGAAGTCTCTTCAACAAAACTCTCTACTGGACTTTTGTTTGTGATCCAAATGAGTGATTCTAAAAACTTGCTCTTCAGATTTTTCAGAATTAAAATATATTTTTAGCTTTTTGTAAAGTCAAACCTTGAGTTACAGTGTGATAATCACTCAGAGCTACTGAAGAAATCTGGTCAAATTTATTTAAAAGGCAGTCATGTGACCTAAACTGAACCAGTCAGAACCTCCCTTGGGAGCATTTGAATTTTGACTGCAGAGCACCAGGAAGACAGAAACAGGTTTAATGCACATTCCTTGGGGGAGGAGGGCATGGGAAAAAGTAGGAATCAGAATGAGAAATCTCTTTTTATTATTCAAAGCGACTATGTTTCTACCCTTTTCTCTGCCTGGTTCTCTGGTCTTTGATCATGAGTAACTTCAATACATTCCTACTCTGCTTTAACTAGCTAGTCTAGTTCTGCGCTTTCAAGAAAATGGATATTGAAAGATAAGGAAAGTTACTCTCATTGAGTCTGAGTAACCTGCACAGGACCACTCATCTTACAGGATTCAAAGTCACATCTTTGTCCAAAATCTATGCTTTTCACCACTCTAAACCTTGATGCATCAGTCTTTTATATTGTCTAAGCTGCATATTGTTAGATATACAGCTATCTTTGTATTTCAGTAATTAAAGTAACATTAGCAGACTCTATCATTTTAATAGCTTGCAAAAATGTGTATATTGAGATATATGATTTCACTTAATGCCATTAGTATTTGTTTGTGTATGTGTGTGCTGAATTGTATCCAACTCTTTGCAATCCCATTGGCTGTAGCCTGCCAGTCTCCTTTGTCCATGGAATTTTCCAGACAAGAATACTGGAGTGAGTTGTCATTTCCTCCTCCAGGGGATCTTCCCAACCCAAGGATCAAACCTGCATCTCTTGCATTATTAGGCAGATTCTTTACTACTATGCCACCTAGGAGAAAACAATTGTAAAGAGGTTATTAGAAATCATAAAGAACATCAGACTCAGAAAATAAATCTGTTTTGAACTCCACCTTCATGTGCTAATGGACTTTGGAGACATTTCTTATACTTCTGAGTCCTAGTTCTGTCATCTATGAAATAGGGTTATTAATACATAATCGATAGATTTTCTTAGTGTTAAACCATGTATTCAAACTGCTTGTCATTTGGTAGAAACTCAACCATATTAGGGGCTCCCCTGGTGGCTAAGACAGTAAAGAATCTGCCTGCAATGTGGGAGAACTGGGCTTGATCCCTGGGTTGGGAAGATCCTCTGGAGGAGAGCATAGCAACCTCAGTATTCTTGCCTGGAGAATCCACATGGTCAGAGGAGCCTGGGAGGCTACAGTCCATGGGGTCGCAATGAGTCAGACACGACTGAGTGACTAAGCACAGCACACAACCATATTAACTTGTTATTGACTAAGTTGTGTATTTTTTGCTTAATTGTAATAAACAACAAGATCAAGTTTTTGCTCACTTGATCAATAAAGACAAATTCCTCCATCAATAAACATTTCATGTGGATAAGGTATGTTTAAAAAGATGAGCAAGATATCCTCCTCCTCCTTGTACAGATTGCAGCCTATTAGAGAGAGGAAAAAATAAACTTCTAAACAGTTAATTTAGTATATAAGGCATTATCACTGAAAAATATGACTGTGTTTTAGAAATAAAGGATAGAGTCACCAACTCTTAATTTATGATTATAAGAAGGGTTTCTCAGAGGAGGTTGTAATTTCGACTAGGTTTGTAGGATGATGAGACAAAGTGAGTAAAGTTTAATATTAACCAAGTACATGGGTAGGAATTAGTGACATTGAAGTGATTATCTACTAATCTGTTTTTCATATCTGTCAGTTTAGTTTAAACAAGAAAAAAGTAGTAGGACTTTCCTGGTGGTCCAGAGGTTAAGATCCCACCTGCCAATTCAGGGGACACAGGTTCAGTCCCTGGTCAGGGAAGATTCCACACACCATGGGGCAACCAAGCCTGCAAGCTGCAACTACTGAAGCCCACACACCCTAGAGCCTGTGCTCCACGGCAAGTGAAGCCACTACAGTGAGAAACCTGCACAGTGCAGCTAGAGAGCAGCCCCCACCCACTGCAACTGGAGAAAACCGCAAGCTGGTGCCCAGCACTGAAGCCCCAGTGTTTCCAAAAATATATAAAATAAACAGTAATGATTCTATCAGTGCATTTAGAGTAAAAAAAAATGAGTCCAAATGATTTCATTCACAATGATAGAAGAAAAGAGAAGATGAGGCTATAAGGACCCAGATTTATTAAACTCCAAAAGTTCATCAGGGTTAGAATAACTACATATTCTCATCCAGTCACAGTTCTGTAGACTGACTTTTATCTGCTCTGTGAAGGAAATCACTTAAGCGTGGAAAGGAAAGATAGATAATACCAACGGCATCAATGGATTTGTCTCCTGCCAAATAGTATCATTTCCACGTAGACGCTTTCTTAATTGGACCTTGTCCAGGCTGGCTTACATCCACATAGTGAGATATCAGCTCTGTATGCCCAGAAGTAAGGCTCTGGACAATTTGGAAGGCTGCCATCTAATGGGGTCACAGCAACATAAGCAGCTTCAGTCATGGTCCTGGAAGATCAATGGAAGCTGTCAGCCCTCTTGACACTTGCTAATATCTAGCTTGTTTCTTCTGCCAAAGTCTCCCATGGGAAGGCTCACTGTTCCCAAATCACCAAGCAAGGCCTAGATTCTTGGCTATACTGGGTAAGAAGACTACTCCTGGGTGGGGCTGAAAAATAGTCAAGTAATAAAAAATTAAGCCTCTTTGAGGAGGTGACCTAAATGTCAGGATGAAACCAGCCATGCCAAGTTCATGGAGAGGAGTGCTTCAGGCAAAATAAAGAGCTGCAGGTAATAATCCTGAAGCGGGGACAAGCTTGTCTTGGCTGGGAAACACAAAGACTGACAGTGTGTAATGTAAGAAGGAAGAAAGAGAGAATTCAACAAGAAATCATGGAAACAGACAGAAGGCAGATAGTGCAGGACCTTGTGGAGCAGGGCATCCTGAGATAGAAGACATTTTAAGACTTCAAAGCACATGAGTGACATGACCTCACACTGGCTGTTCCATGGGAAAATACAGAGAAGCAAGCCCAGAAGAAAGAGAAATAGATGTCTCTGACAACAGACACAGGATGATGGCCACATGGCTAGGGTGGTAGCAATGAGGATGAAGACAAGTGTCCCTGATGAGTCAGGCCCCATCTGATCTGTGCCATGGGCAAACCTGAATGTCTCCTTCCAATGCTCAGAACTAATAAGAACTCAAATCGGAAGAATTCCTTTGAATTTCCAACATCTTATGATGTTTGTAGATGGGAGTTCTTATACTTTTATAAATGAAGAAATGGCGATATTCACTCACAGTCAGCCAGAACATGGAAAGTGGTGCCAGGACTCAAATCCATCTGAAGACATGCCATGCTCTTCCTACTGGCCCCCTGATCACATTTTAAACATTCCAAAGCATTTACTTTGTCAGATGCAGAATCGTCTGTATTGAGTGTTCTTTTAGAAGTCAGAACATACAAGATAATTATAGCCATTGATTGCTCTGTGTTTAAAGGAGAAGAAGGCCACCTATTATTTCTAATATTTCTAGAGAAAAATTTGAAGGCTGTATTGAAGCCCCAAATTTGGTGAATTAAAATGCATTTTTGAGAAGTAAAAGCCCTAATATTTAAGTAAATATTCCAGGCCTGGCCCAGCAGTTTGTTGAGTAATGTAACTTTCAGAAGGAAGGAAGGAGACAGGAAGAAACATTAACGAAGTTAGTGGCTTAGGAAGGAGGGGAGAAGAAAAGAAAAAATTATTAAACCCCAATTATGTGGTAAGTATTTTCCTTAGGTAGTTTTCATATACTATATAGAGTACCCAATAACTCTGAGAGGTGAAAGTCATTAGCTCCAAACTTGTTTTGGCCACCTGTGTTCATGCTAAGTCAATTCAGTTGTGTCCCACTCTGCAACCCTGTGGACTGTAGCCAGCCAGGCTCTGTCCATGGGATTCTCCAGGCAAGAATGCTGGAGTGGGTTGCCATTTTTTCCTCCAGGGGATCTGCCAGACACAGGGATCAAACCTGTTTCTCCTGTGTCTCCTGCATTGCAAGCCAATTCTTTCCTGCTAAGCCCCCAGGTAAGCTTTGCTCTGTCCAAACGTTCTTTCCAAGTGGGTAACATGACAACAATTCATTTGGGGCAAGAATTGTAGAGTATCCATTTTTAACATGTTATTATATTTTTTATTAGTGCTAAAAATTTCATGTACTGTGATGACTATTCAGGGTGACTGTTTAAATCTAATAACATAAAAGCCTGAGAGTTTATGATTTATAACTCCTTTGGTGGAAAAGAATTCAAGCATAGTCTCAATATATTAGATTTAAGAGTAAAGTAGCTGCCTAAAGATAATGCAGATTTGAGGTTTTCTGCATTAAAAAGAGAGCCCTAAACACCTGGGTAAAAGAGACCAAAAGGCTAGATCAGGGTTTACAGCCAACTCTGAAGTCTTGACCAAGGTGCTAAAACCAAGTGATTTGCAAATTACTCCTTTGTGGTAAGGATTCTGGCCTTTCTCTACTCTTGCTCTCTTTCTTTAGACCTCGCTTCATTCCAGCAAATATTTGAGGAAGCTGAATTGTACTAAATGAACTTGAAATTTTCTTTCTCCACTAATTCTGAGTGAGTAAAAGTTGCTCAATCATGTCCATGTCCGACTCTTTGTGACCCCATGGACTGTAGCCCGCCAGGCTCCTCTGTCCATGGAATTCTCCAGGCCAAAATACTGGAGTGGGTTGCCTTTCCCTTCTCTAGGGGATCTTCCCAACCCAGGGATGGAACCCGAGTCTCCTGCATTGCAGGCAGGTTCTTTACCATCTGAGCTACAGGGTAGGATAAATAGCATCATAAAACTGGCTAATCAGCTTTGATTCCAAAAGATTCTTCTTACAGAATGCTTAACTCCTTAAACTCTCATCTAAGTTTTGTTTTGTTTTTTAATTCAAGAGACATATCATGTGTTATCTATAGATATGGGAAGTTTAGTTACACGGCATACAGTTATTGTCTCTGTTCTGAGAGTGAATTATGTAATACTGTGATTTTATTGTGATTTAGTTAAAAATGATTGCATTTGATTTTGTGACACAACAATCAACTTGGCTCGAGACAGAGAATAAAATGCAACCTTTCCCTTTATTTGTAAAGCAATTATGTCTCTTTGAGTCACTGCCCTCATACATTGCCAGTTCAGTTCAGTTCAGTTCAGTTCAGTCGCTCAGTCGTGTCCAACTCTTTGCGACCCCATGAACCGCAGCACACTAGGCCTCCCTGTCCATCACAAACTCCCAGAGTCCACCCAAACCCATGTCCATTGTGTCGGTGATGCCATCCAGCCATCTCATCCACTGTTGTCCCCTTCTCCTGCCCCCAATCCCTCCCACCATCAGGGTCTTTTCCAGTGAGTCAGCTCTTCACATGAGGTGGCCAAAGTACTGGAGTTTCAGCTTCAGCATCAGTCCTTCCAATGAACACCCAGGACTGATCTCCTTTAGGATGGACTGGTTGGATTTCCTTGCAGTCCAAGGGACTCTCAAGAGTCTTCTCCAACACCACAGTTCAAAAGCATCAATTTTTCGGCGCTCAGCTTTCTTCACCGTCCAACTCTCACATCCATACATGACCACTGGAAAAGCCATAGCCTTGACCAGATGGACCTTTGTTGGCAAAGTAATGTCTCTGCTTTTTAATATGCTATCTAGGTTGGTCATAACTTTCCTTCCAAGGAGTAAGTGTCTTTTAATTTCATGGCTGCAGTCACCATCCTCAGTGATTTTGGAGCCCCCAAAAATAAAGTCTGACACTGCTTCCACTGTCTCCCCATCTATTTTCCATGAGGTGATGGGACCAGATGCCATGATCTTAGTTTTCTGAATATTAAGCTTTAAGCCAACTTTTTCACTCTCCTCTTTCACTTTCATCAAGAAGCTTTTCAGTTCCTCTTCACTCTCTGCCATAAGGGTGGTGTCATATGCATTTCTGAGGTGATTGATATTTCTCCCAGCAATCTTGATTCCAGCTTGTGCTTCTTCCAGCCCAGCATTTCTCGTGATGTACTCTGCATATAAGTTAAATAAGCAGGGTGACAATATACAGCCTTGATGTACTCCTTTTCCTATTTGGAACCAGTCTGTTGTTCCATGTCCAGTTCTAACTGTTGCTTCCTGACCTGCATACAGGTTTCTCAAGAGGCAGGTCAGGTAGTCTGGTATTCCCATCTCTCAGAATTTTCCATAGGTTGTTGTGATCCACACAGTCAAAGGCTTTTGCATAGTCAGTAAAACAGAAATAGATGTTTTCCTGGAACTATCTTGCTTTTTTGATGTTCCATCGGATGTTGGCAATTTGGTCTCTGGTTCCTCTGCTTTTTTGAAATCCAGCTTGAACATCTGTAAGTTCATGGTTCATGTACTATTGAAGCCTCTCTTGGAGAATTTTGAGCATTACTTTACTAGCATGTGAGATGAGTGCAATTGTGCTGTAGCTTGAACATTCTTTGACAGTGCCTTTCTTTGGGAATGGAATGAAAACCTTTTTCAGTCCTGTGGCCACTGCTGAGTTTTCCAAGTTTGCTGGCATAATGAGTGCAGCACTTTCACAGCATCATCTTTTAGAATTTGAAATAGCTCAACTGAAATTCCATCACCTCCACTGGCTTTGTTCATAGTGATGCTTCCTAAGCCCACTTGACTTCCATTCCAGGAAGTCTGGCTCTAGGTGAGTGATAACACCACTGTGGTTATCTGGGTCATGAAGATCTTTTTTGTATAGTTCTTCTGTGTATTCTTGCCACCTTTTCTTAATATATTCTGCTTCTGTTAGGTCCATACAATTTCTGTCCTTTATGGAGCCCATCTTTGCATGAAATGTTCCCTTGGTATCTCTAATTTTCTTGAAGAGATCTCTAGTCTTTCCCATTCTATTGATATCCTCTATTGCTTTGCATTGATCACTTAGGAAGGCTTTCTTATCGCTCCTTGCTATTCTTTGGAATTCTGCATTCAGATGGGTATATCTTTCCTTTTTTCTTTGTTTTTCACCTCTCTTCTTTCCTCAGCTATTTGCAAGGTCTCCTCAGACAACCATTTGCGTTTCTGCATTTTTCTTGGGAATGGTTTTGATCTCCACCTCCTGTACAGTGTCACAAACCTCCCCATCCATAGTTCATCAGGCACTCTGCCTATCAGATCTAATCCCCTGAATCTATTTGTAACTTCCACTGTATAACTATAAGGGATTTGATTTAGGTCTAACTGAATGGTTTAGTTGTTTTCCCTGCTTTCTTTAATTTAAGTCTGAATTTGGAAATAAGCAGTTCATGATCTGAGCCACAGTCAACTCCCAGTCTTGTTTTTGCTGACTATATATAGCTTCTCCATCTTCAGCTGCAAAGAATATAATCAATCTTATTTAGATATTGACCATCTGGTGATGTCCATGTGTAGAGTCGTTTCTTGTGTTGTTGGAAGAGGGTGTTTGTTATGACCAGTGTGTTCTCTTGCCAAAACTCTGTTAGCCTTTGTGCTGTTTCATTTTGTACTCCAAGGCCAAACTTGCCTGTTACTCCAGGTATCTCTTGGCTTCCTACTTCTGCATTCCAGTCTCTTATGATGAAAAGGACATCTTTGTTTTGGTGTTAGTTCTAGACAGTTTCGTAAGTCACCATAAACAGTTCAACTTCAGCATTAGTAGTTGGGGCATAGACTTGGATTACTGTGATGTTGAATGGTTTTCCTTGGAAACGAAGGAAACAAAAATCATTCTGTCATTTTTGAGAGTGCACCCAAGTGTTTATCCAGATGTTAATCAACCTCTTTATGGAAAGGGCATCATAGTTATCAAAATGTGAAGATTTCCATATATAATGTGCCTGTCTTGCTGATTCATAAAGCTAATCAGCACACTGAAAGTTCGTGAGAATCTCTTCAGTGAAGAAATTTGATGTCCTCAGTGTTTTCTAAATATGCCTAAAGATAACACGCTTTTATTTTATGGAAGGTGGCTTCCCTGGTGGCTCAGCGGTAAAGAATCTGCCTGCCAATGCAAGAGACTCAGGTTTGATCCCTGGGTTAGGAAGATCCCCTGGAGAAGGAAATGGCGACCCGCTCCAGCATTCTTGCCTGGGAAATCCCATGGACAGAGTAGCCTGGCAGGCTGCAGTCCAAGGAGTAGCAGAAAGTCAGACACCACTTAGCGACTAAACAACAACAAAGTTTCATGGAAAATCTTTCAGTGTATCCGGGCACTCATTTAACAAGCACTTACCATATTAAAAGTCTTCCTTCTAAGCATAGAGCCTGATATACAGTGCACTTCTCTAACAAATATTTGTAGAAAGTCAAGTAAGTACATGAATGAGTGAAATCCTATAAAGTGAGGATATTTATTTATATGTTCAGACTTGTGCTGTCAATAATTTTTTAGAAACATGTTTAACATCACCTAAACTTGGGCAAACTCTAGGAGATGGCGAGGGTCAGGGAGGCCTGGTGTGGTGCAGTCCATGGGGTCGCAAAGAGTCAGACACAAGTGGGTGACTGAACAACAACAACAAATCCATGTTTGGGGCTTCTCTGGTGGCTCAGATGGTAAAGAATCTGCCTGCAATGCAGGAGACTCAGGTTCGATCCCTGGATTGGGAAGATACCCTGGAGAAGGGAATGGATACCCACTGCAGTATTCTTGCCTGGGAAATCCCACAGACAGAGGGGTCTGTGGGCTATAGTCCATGAGATCACAAAGAGTTGGACAGAACTGGGTGCCTTAGCAGGCACACACGCACAATCCATGTTTATTAGGTTTCTCCTAGTTAACTGGCTCTCTGCTCTGTGATGAGGACTGCAGAATCTCGAACAAGGTGATAGTAACACAATATCCCATGTGGAAGAGAGATATGAAGTATATGGTGGTATGGAACATAGATGGCAGTGTAACCAAGCAGGACCTTCTGGGGCTTTCCAGGGGATGGGCCTTTACCCTTCCCCCTATCCTCTGCTTTAGGTCTTCTTTGAAGTAGCTAGAAAGTAGTACTTAAAGTTCATTTCCTGCATTGTTTTGCAAATGTAAAAACCCCTCCCTCTCCAACAAATGGAACGTGCAAACTACTGGACCACCTGCAACACCTAGCCCCAGGCCTCCTGGAGCCTAAGGACTGACAAAGTTAACCCCTGTGACACCAGCCTGCTACTCCCTACTCCCTCATCTGGATTTTTAAAAAATGCTTTGAGAGAAGGTGAGGGTGGGATGTTCTGAGAGAATAGCATTGAAACAAGTATACTATCAAGGATGAAACAGATCACTAGACCAGGTTGGATGCATGAGACAAGTGCTCAGGGCTGGTGCACTGAGAAGACCCAGAGGGATGGGATGGGGAGGGAGGTGGGAGGGAGGATCGGGATGGGGAACACTTGTAAATCCATGGCTGATTCAGGTCAATGTATGGCAAAAATCACTACAATATTGTAAAGTAATTAGCCTCCAACTAATAAAAATAACCGGAGAAAAATAAAAATAAGATATAAAAGTGCTTTGCCAAAACCCTTCTGGGACTTCAGGGCCCTTGAGGGCATGAGGCATCCTGTCTCCTTGCCCCACCTTGCAATAAAACTTTCTCAGCTCCAAACCCCACCTTTGCAGTTTGTTTGTCCTCACTGTTGTCAATCTGAGTTGAGTTAATTGACAAATGAGAGTTAGCCTTGCAAAGAGATGTCTCCACGAATATATTTGATGTGCATGTGCTGTTTTTAAGCAACTATTAATCATATATTAATACTCATGTATATGCTGTTTTGAAGACAAAATTTATTATCAGAAATGCTTTTATTCAATAATGGGTTTAGCTTCATAATCTAGGAAAACAGGTAACATAGGAACAGGCGTCAGAAATACGTATCCAAATTTTATCAGAGAAAACATGAACCACGTACCACAATAAGAAATGCAGCATTTAACGTTTAACTTATTAAGAATATGATTTTTTCCAGTGTCTATAAATCTTCTTTATAGAAATCCTAGTGAATTATCACTTCACCTTTCTCGAAGCTAAGAAAGAGCTTCCTACCCATAAATGTTCCTTTCCCTAAACTGGTGAAACTCTGCCATCTCTAACCTCTCTTTCTTCCATAAGTTATTTGTCTATCCAGGTATAAAGGAATTCTTTACAAATGAAAAATTTGGAGATTTTTCTTTTTTTTAATGGAAATCAGACTCTGACTGTTTCATAAGCTATATTGGGAATTTCATTCCTTCATCCATTTATTCAGTCCACAATTTTTTATTGAGCTCCTACCATGTGACAAACTATACTAAACTCAGAGGATGGGATGCTTAAAAAAATCTCACGCAGTTCCTTCTTCCACTGAGTTTATCCTATGAGAGAGACAGAGATCAAACAAGGAATCATTGAATGAAAATTAAAAATAAGTATGACAATGTTCATAGGAGAATATAATAGAAACATAATCATGGAAGGAGAGCCTGAGAAAACATGACTAAAGTGAGGTTGAAGGATGGAATAAGAGTTAATTTGGGGAACTTCCCTACAGGTCTGTTGGTTGAGACTTCGAGCTTCCACTGCAGGGATCTCAGATTCCATCCCTGGTCAGGAAACAAGGATCCTACAAGCCTCTTCTTGTGACCAAAGCAAATAAACAAAAACAACAACAAAAGAGTTAATTAAACAAAGGTAATAGTGGGAAGGAAGTTTCGTTGGGGAGAGCTTTTGGAAATGCCCACAAAAGTGTTGGAGCCTGGCTTGCTGGAGAAATTCAAAGAATTCCTTTAAAGCAAACATCATTTCTTATTTTTGAAATCCCAGCAGTTTGGCACATAATCACTCTCAAAGTCTGTTTATTGAGTAAATGTCTTAACTTAGTAGACAGTGTGAAGGTAACTTTCTTCCCCTGACACAGGTATCAGTCCACTGCCCCAATCTAAAGTGCAGCCTTCACATCCCAAAGCTTTTCCTGTAAGCTAATTGAGAAAAAATGCCAGACTCCCCTTAAAGATTCATTGAGTTCATCCTGAACATCCTTCTTTCGGGCATTCATCTACTTATTCACCAAATTATATTGAACTCTTGACTCTACTAGCCACTGCAGAGGACTCAAAAATGATGAAAACGTAGCATCAGATTAAAAAACTTTTAGTGTTCAGGATATTATCATGTTCACTGATATTCATAACATAAGGCAGAAGAAAAAAAACAGAGCTGTGTGGTAGAGATAAAATGAAGTATAGAGTGAAGGGGAGTAAGAGAACCTTTCAAGTTGAGGTATTTGGGGAAGAAACTGGTAGTAAAATTATGCCTTGAATGAAGGATGTTGAAGAATTTTGACAAGCAAATATGAAGAGGAGCAAGGAAAAGTCATTTCAAGTTTTAGAGTAAAATGCAAACCAAGATAAAGAAAAAGGGCAAAGTATGTGCAAGAGGAAGCAAATCTTGAAATCTAGTTTTTGTTTTTAACATAATTCTACACAACACTAGTCACAGGGCAAGATGAGTCATGTCAAAAGTCAAACTGGAAAATTGAAGCTCTGGAGTAGCCAGGTTAATTATACCAGGTGCATCTATTTTTATGTGCTAATTCTTGACATTAAACCTTGATGGAGGGCTTCCCTGATGGTCCAGTGGTTAAGGATGTGCCTGCAAATACAGGGGACACAGGTTCAATTCTTGGTCCAGGAAGACTCCACAATCCAAGGAGCAACGAAGCTCATGCACCACACTCCTGAGCCCACTGTCTAGATTTCATGCTCTGCAACAAGAGAAACTACTGCTACTACAGTGAGAACCCCACACACCACAACAAAGAGTCGCCCCTGCTTTGCTGCAACTAAAGAAAGCCAGTGCACAGCAATGAAGACCCAGTACAGCCAAAAATAGATAAATAAATAACTTTTTAAAATTAGGCAGAAGATCTGAATATACATTTTTTTAAAAAAGAAAACCTTGATATAAATGTAAGTGTGTAAACATATTTGTGTAGGCCAAGAGCAGGTGAAATGAAAAAATTATCTGTGTAATTCAGAAAAAGATCCTTCCTAGAAAGTAAAAGAGGACAGAGCTGAATCTGCTGATCTTTAATCTACATTTTTATATTTATTATAGTTTATCCAACTCAACCGTATAAGCCTCATACAAACATGTAAAGTAAACTAGAAAGCTGAAAAAATGAAAGGCAGGTTAAATAATTTCAGTGCATAGATAGGATTAGGTATATTGAGGCTACAAAACAAAATGATGTACTGAATTGCATTTACCCAAACTTTTCCAGTAGTCATGTATGGATGAGAGAGTTGAACTATAAAGAAAGCTAAGCACTGAAGAATTGATGCTTTTGAACTGTGGTGTTGGAGAAGACTCTTGAGAGTCCCTTGGACTGCAAGATCCAACCAGTCCATCCTAAAGGAGATCAGTCCTGGTTGTTCATTGGAAGGACTGATGTTGAAGGTGAAACTCGAATACTTTGACCACCTGATGCAGAGAGCTGACTCATTGGAAAAGACCCTGATGCTGGGAAAGATTGACGGCAGGAAGAGAAGGGGATGACAGAGGATGAGATGGTTGGATGGCATCACCGACACAACGGACATGGGTTTGGGTGGACTTTGGGAGTTGGTGATGGACAGGGAGGCCTGGTATGCTGCGGTTCATGAGGTCGCAAAGAGTTGGACACGACTGAGCGACTGAACTGAACTGATACAAATATAACTTTTTTTCACTTTCCAGTTTACCTAGTTTGGGAAAACACTGCCAGAATCCACCTCCCCCTCACCCCAAATGATTCATTTTGGCTATTAACATGTCATCCAGTGCTGAATGCCTAGTGTTTTCTTTCAAGGACTGGTATTCCTTCTTTTTAATCTTATGAAAAAATTGCACTTTCTACCCCTTTGGCCTTGCTTCTCAATGATTTCTTACTTTGTACACAAGAGCATTTTCTCAATTCCTAAAGTGTGACAAGTCTTTTCTAAAAGAAATGAAAAAAGTTAAAATATTGAAAGTTTAAGTATTTTTTCAAAGAAATAAGCTACACATTTTTAAAAGGTAGAGAGAGCAAAAACATTGTATTCTTTCTATTATGAGCACATCAGTCGATTAAACTTAGCACACTGGATAAGATCTTTAAGTATTTTGTTTTTCATAACATGTTTTATTTTTTAAAAAGGAAAAACAAGTGTATTTTGACAGAGAAGTAAAATACAGAAAATGCAAAATTTGTTTTAACAATTGATATACATTATTTTGAGGCAGTACCGTTATTTAAAAATACAGCATAGCCAATGGCCAATAAAATAAAATAAAAATAAAATTTCCTTTGGCATTTCATTTGGTAGAGTTAAATAGAAAATCTTTCTTAAAGAAATATTAGCTATTAACACAGTTCATAAGTTAGAGTATATGTCTTTTTTTTTTAATTTTTATTTTATATTGGACTGTAGCAGATTAACAATGTTGTGTCAGTTTCCGGTGTACAGCAAAATGGTTGTTACACATATGCCTGTATCTGTTCTTTTTCAAATTCTTTTCCCATTGAGGTTTTTACAGAACATCGAGCAGCATTCCCTGTGCTATACACTAGGTCCTTGTTGGTTATCTGTTTTAAACACAGAGGTTGTATTTGTTGAAAGAATTTTTCCTTGTGTTTCCAAAATCCTTTTCTTCCATGATAACCCACATAAGGCATGGCTAGCGAGGCACACAGGGCAAAACACTCTTTGGTAGATGTACTGTAAGGGAAAGTGCATGCACAAAAATTCTTCTCATTTTTATAGCAATAACAGCTTAAACCTGAGCTTCCTCTTATTGATGAAATATAAAAATTTGGTTGAATCAAAATAAAGTCAAACAATTTTTAAAAATTTATTTGTAAATGGAGTATAATTGCCTTATAAATGTTGTGTTAGTCTCTGCTGTACAACGTGAGTCAACTATAAATATATTAATACATATATCCCCTCCCTCTTGACACTTCCTCCCACCACAACCCCCTATTGTACCCCTTTAGGTCATTATAGGGCCACAAGCTGAGCTCCCTCCCTATTTTAAACAGCAGCTTCCCACTAGCTATCTTTTTTGCACATGGCTGTGTATATATGTCAATGCTACTCTCTCAGTTGTCCCAGAAGCAGTGATATATTTCCTTTGTTGCCATCATCTGACTCCACAATTCTGTGCAATCAGTACAGTTCCTAGAGGAAGAAGGTTTTGTGAATGTCTACAAACTTCAGGGTATGATTATACATCAAGCATCATGTCATACTGCTCTTTCTTCTTCCACCTGCCACATCTCTTGACAAAAACCACATAGAGCAACAAAAACACTACCCAATAGCATGCATAGGTGGATAAAGCAATAATTAGAACTTTCTTTTTGGATTCTGAGAATGGCTTTCTAACTTCCTCATAAATGGTGAAAACCAAACCACCCAGGAGGATTATAGACCAGACTGATACTGGAATGAGTCCCACAAAATTAGCAACAATTTTTTTCCTTCCAGATGTGCCCCACCCAGCTTTGTTTATTGTCACAATTGCAAATATCTTAGCAGGAAGTAAACTTGACATGCATAACACTGAGTAGAAGGGCATGAAGACCATGACAATATTTCTTCTAAGGCAGATAGCAAAGGATGACTTTATGAGAGCCACTAACTTGATGGTTAACAGTAAGAGGAGAATGTTCCAAATGTTACCCCTGTAGAAGAACCGGATTACTGTAGCAATGAGAAAGAAAGGGAAGAACCCAGTGATGACGGCTTCATAGGTCATCCACAAGTGATGTTTATGAAACCACAATGCATTGTACAGCCACTCTCGGAAGTAGGATTTGCTCCAACGGGTCTGCTGGTTTAACCATCTGAGATAATCCTTAGGTGTTTCAGTAACGCATTTGGATCGAGCTGTGTATTTCGTTGCATAGCCCAGACTCAGCACTCGGTTCGTTAGATGCCTGTCATCTCCAAAAGTACATTGGCGGCCCATGAATTTTTGATTGTACCAGTCTTCCACAAATTCATGCAGTAAGGAGTTTCTGTACATTCCCAGAGGTCCACTAATGCACTGGACACATCCAAAATAAGACTGACAGGCCCTTTCTATGTTAAAAGCCATCCAGTATCTCACACTGCTGAGGAAGGAGATCCAGGAATCATACTTGTTTAAAATCTGCAAGAAAAATAAAAGTAAGTAAAAATAATTACATAAAGGTAAATCTGCTGAAAATTCCAGTAAAATCTGCACCATCCTGAGGTTACTACCTAGTGTGTTTTGTTATTTTGTTTGCCTATTTTGGTTTTCTCCCTATTTTTGACACAGTTATATATATATATTTTTTTGATTCTCTATTACTGGATTAATTTTATAAGTGGATTACATGTATTGGGACTAGATAATACATTTTTTTTCTATTTCATCACTCTTTTTGCTATGATTTTTGTTTCTGTTCTTTTTGTAATATTGAGGGGTTTTTTTAGCCTTAATTCTCAGTTCCTAAATTCTCTCCCACTCTTCCTTACCATTCAATATTTGAAAATTGCTAAGTCTTATTTTCTTCCACTCTAGTTAATTTCCAATCATGCAATTCTGCTATTTTTCCTTCTCCTTTCTCCATACATTTTTGCAATGCCAGTGATAAAAAGGTTTCTTGTGTTCTGTACCCAAAACTTAAATCCTGGCATAAGGCTCTGTATACAATTTATTGAATGTTGTTTTTCTGGCAATATTTCATAATTATCTCCTCTATCTCAACTTTGTTCCATTTTCAGGGGAATTTTGCATGCTTCTTTTTTATCATCAGGCTATCTCTTAGTCCATCTAGTGCATCTTCTTTGCCTTCACTATCACCATGCATATAAATATGGGTTATACAGTAATGCGATACCTAAATTTAAATCAAATTTCCATATGCTTCTTATCTTTTGCTAAAAACTAATTGCACTTTCCCAAGGAACTCATTTTAAACCTCACATACTTTCACATATATATTTTACACATTTCAAATCACCTTCATTAATATTAGTTTCATTAATTTTTTTCCCATTGGTAGCAAATAACATGAAATAAACAATTGGAAAACCACAGGTTTTAAAGACATAGGTATACAATATAAAATCCATTCCTGCCATACTTCCATTTTGCTTAATCCTTGTATTAAGTGAGTTCCAATATCATCTTATCAGAACATTAAGTTACAGCTCAAGAAGATATGGTGGAAATAGTACACACACATTTTATTTTCGGGCTTCCCTAGTGGCTCAGACGGTAAAGAGACTGCCTGCAATGTGGGAGACCCAGGTTCAGTCCCTAGATCAGGAAGATCCCCCTGGAGAAGGAAATGGCAAAAAACCCAGTCTACTCCAGTACTCTTGCCTGGAAAATCCCATGGATGGAGGACCCTGGTAGGCTACAGTCCATGGGGTAGCAAAGAGTTGGACATGACTGAGTAACTAATACACACATTATATTTTATATAACTTATTAGCCACTACATACATGGGTTATAGCCCAGGATTAAGCAAAGAAATCATAAATTATTTCAATTTAGACAAAAGAAGACACAGAAGTATGTCCAAAGCACATTCTAATGTGTCTCCAGCTCCAGAACCAATACCTGGCACAGAGTTTGGTGTGGAGTGAATGTACAAGACCCTGATGCTGGGAGGGATTGGGGGCAGGAGGAGAAGGGGACGACAGAGGATGAGATGGCTGGATGGCATCACCGACTGGATGGGCGTGAGTTTGAGTAAACTCCGGGAGTTGGTGATGGACAGGGAGGCCTGGAGTGCTGCGATTCAGGGGATCGCAAAGAGTCAGACACGACTGAGCAACTGAACTGAAGTGAAATGTACATTCAAAGGGTCATTTTTGCTTCTAAAAGTGACCCATGCAAAAAGTGAAGCCAAACCCACCTTGACATCTCCCCCAACACCTCCAACCTTGTGGTCTACTTCTAAAACTTTTACCATCTCCACAGTTGCGGCAGGATCAAGCATGGTGTCTGAATCACAGACCTGCATAGGAAAAATTTAAAAGTGAATGAAATATTAAAGACAATTAAGTATGCTCCGTATAGTCTAAATTTAGTCCGGTTCAGTTCAGTCGTTCAGTTGTATCCAACTCTTTGTGACCCCATGGGCTGCAGTATGGAAGGCTTCCCTGTCCATCACCAACTTCCAGAGCTTACTCAAACTCATGTCCATTGAGTCAGTGATGCCATCCAACCATCTCATCCTCTGTCATCCCCTTCTCCCACCTTCAATCTTTCCTAGCATCAGGGCCCTAAATTGGGCATATATATTATATTTTCAACATTACTGTCACTAAGTCTCAATAAGTAAGTATCAGAGAGATGACAGAATTTGTTATATCATGGTCAATCAAAAAAAAAAAAAAAAGAAAGCTTGCTTTTCAGCAAGCTCAGTATTTAAGTTAATGACATCGTTGGCTAGAACAGCCAAAGTGATGGGCCAGGAATATCTTGTGAAGTGACCTGCTTTTCCTGGTTTGCTATGGTTGCTCCCAGTTTTGGCAGTGAAAGTCTCATGTCTTAGGCAACATGCTAGGTTTCCAGGACTTGGAAAATACCATGAGTTATCACTCAAGGTGTCTTTTTTTTTTTTTTTAATTGCTTTAACTAAGGCTTTTAGAGTGTCCCTGGTGGCTCAGATGGTAAGGAATTCGCCCCCAGTGCAGGAGACCTGGGTTCAATCGCTGGGTTGGCAAGATCCTCTGGAGAAGGGAATGGCTACCCACTCTAGTATTCTTGCCTGGAAAATTCCATGGACAGAGGAGCCTGGCAGGCTACAGTCCATGGGGCCACAAAGAGTTGGACACAGTGGAGCAACTTTTACTTTTAGGCAACTTGTCCCAAAATCTGAAAGATACAAAATTTTCTAAGATAGTATTGAAAGGGAGGCATGTTTAACAGTGATTTCCCCTCCATTTTAATATAATGAATAAAATACAGGAAAGCAATTCTCTTAAAATTAGTTATATAATTCTGAAGCAAGATGTCTATATGAACTTGGCAAATGGCACTCGGTCAGAAAGGAAACCTGCATGGCCTTCATTCTTTATTCTAGAGCCTTAAGTATTTTTCTAGACCTTTGTACATAAAAGCAGATGTAAATTAACTGAAGCAGTTGTAGTAATTCTAATTGTTGTCCTTAAAAAAATCTTTATATGAGTCTAAAATTGCAATTTTGAAACCAAGAAAATTGTTGGGATTTTTCTGTATCATGAACAAACAGACATATCTGTTTGTTTCTTTGTAGACCCATGGACTATACAGTCCATTGAATTCTCCAGGCCAGAATACTGGAGTGGGTAGCCTTTCCCTTCTCCAGGGGATCTTCCCAACCCAGGGATCAAACCCAGGTCTCCTGCATTGCAGGCAGATTCTTTACCAACTGAGCTATCAAGGAAGCCCAGACATTAGATTCTAGTCCTGTTAATTGCACCAGAGGCTTTGTTACATATCTATAAACTGGATTAAATTCAGCATTCTTCTAGTTTCCTCAAATACATGGCTAAGACTCTCCAAATGAATGTTGCCGATTTTCTCCCACTCATTTCCTTTGCAGTCACTAAGAACAAAGACTGCCCTTAAATCTCCTAGAAGGGACTGTTCCAGGTTTTCCCCACTACAGATGGCAGCCAAACTTCAAGAACTAGAACCTTCAGTCCACATCTCTCCATTAAGAAAGGCTCCTTCAGACTCTAGAAACTTCACACTAGCTTGAAACCTCAAAATCAAGTTGATGAGAAAGAGAAGTAGCTGACATCAACATAATTTTCTCCCACCCAGGATAATAGATCAAAATCTTATAGCTTAACTAAAAGTGAAACACTGTCTTTTTCTCTCTCTATCCTTACAGTACTCTGGCATTGGCTTGGATCTGTTCATCATGCTGTAATTCATTAACAGTGCCAATTTAGTGGAAGTGATTTGTGACCAGATAGTATTTACCTTAATTGTGGTTATCATTTTCCTTGGGTTTATGATTGCCTACACAGAAGGTACATGGCAGTATTGTGGTCAAAACTACCTGCATTAACACTTCTGGGGAAACTGAAACTCAGTTACCTAAGATCACTGAGCAAAACACTTGGCTTAAAAAGATGATTCTTTCAATGGGGTCTTTTCATGGACTTACTTGATTTTTTAAATTCATTCTCTCTTTTTCACTTCTTTTTTTAAATGCATATAGTTGCTATAGAATGTTGTGTATATTTCTGCTGTACAATGAAGTGAATCAGCTATATGAATACATATATCCCTCCCTGGACCTCTCTCTCACCCCATGCCTCCATTGCACCCCTCTAGGTCATCATAGAGCCCCAAGATGAGCTCTGTATGCTATACTGCAGTTTCCCACTTGCTATTTATTTTATACATGGCAGTGCATTGATGGCAAACCTAAGCTCCCAATTCATCCTATCCACTCCTTACTCCTTGTGTCCACATGTCCATTCTCTATGTCTGCATCTCTATTCCTGCCCTGCAACTAAGTTCATTTGTACTAATTTTCTAGATTCTATATACATCCTTTAATATATGATATTAGCTTTTCTCTTTTTTACTTACTTCACTCTGTAAGATACAGCCACTATGGAGAACAGTATGGAGGTTCTTGAAAAAATTAAAAATAGAACTACCATGTGACCCAGAAATCCCACTCCTGGGCATATACCCTGAGAAAATCACAATTCAAAAAACACATGCACCCTAAAGTTCACTGCAGCACTATTTTAAAATGAACTTATTTGATTTTGATTGGCTTGGGTCTTGGGGATCCTGGTCCTAAAATCCACTTCAGACATTGGGAATTATCCTGTTTATAATAGTCAACATATTCTCCCTGGTATATTGTATTCTCTCAAAACTTTAAATGCCATGATCACAGTCACTGACTGCCAAGCAAATGTTCCTAAAGAACACTTCCTAAGTTTTTTAAAGAACAATTCCTTAAAATTTGATCATGTCTCTGTTAAGCTGAATGCTGCTGTACCATGCTCAGGCACGCAGTCATGTTCAACTCTTTGTGACCCCATGGACTGTAGCCCACCAGGCTCCTCTGTCCGTGGGATTCTCCAGGCAAGAATACTGGAATGGGTTGTCATTTCCTCCTCCAGGGGAGCTTCCCGATCCAGAGTTGAACCCACACCTGTTACATCTCTTGTACTGGGAGGCAGATTCTCCAGCATTAGAAAACCATGTTAAGCTGAGAGTCTGGTCTAAATATGGGAATTGTTAAAAAAAAAAAAAAAAGCAATAGGCCCGAAATGGTGTCAGTTGTGCTTAGCCCATGTCAGCAAATCAAGACTTAATATTGAACCTAATTGTAATTTAAGCCTCTCCAAAAAATGTGATGTTTAAGCCATCAAACTGGAATTACCTGGTCAGCACCAGTGAAGAAATCTGCCTGATTGACCCCCTAGCTTCTCCCAAAAGAAGATGACCTTGCCTGAAACAATCTACTTTTTGGTAGAAACTTCCCCATCCAAACAATAAATATCATGGTTGGCAGATGGAGGTGTTATCTGTAATTCCCAAGTCTGGCAGTCCTGAATGGAATTTAGTCAAGATTTAGTCTAATTATTTATATCAAATGTAATTACTTTTATAGTTCTCTCACTACTTTATAAAAATAGTAAGGATTTAATATGCCAGTTTTGAAAAAAGCTAAGAAAAGAATTAGCAGAAGCATAAAGCCTCACAGTTGAAGTGGAGTTTACACATATTTGGCATGACACCCTCACCTAATTAGCTAAGGAATCCCAACATTTTAAAAATGAATCTGTTTCAATTTTACTAATTATAATTTTTTTCTGAAAAGATTCAGTTCAGTTCAGTCACTCAGTCGTGTCCCACTCTTTGTGACTCCATGAGTTGCTGCATGCCAGGCCTCCCTGTCCATCACCAACTCCCAGAGTCCACCCAAACCCATGTCCACTGAGTCAGTGATGCCATCTAACCATCTCAACCTCTGTCGTCCCCTTCTCCTTCTGCCCCCAATCCCTCCCAGCATCAGGGTCTTTTACAATGGGTCAGCTCTTCACATGAGGTGGCCAAAGTACTGGAGTTTCACCATCAGCATCAGTTCTTCCAATGAACACCCAGGACTGATCTCCTTTAGGATTGACTGGTTGGATCTCCTTGCAGGTCAAGGGACTCTCAAGAGTCTTCTCCAACACCACAATTCAAAAGCATCAATTCTTTGGCACTCAGTTTTCTTCACAGTACAACTCTCACATCCATATGTGACTACTGGAAAAACCATAGCCTTGACTAGACTGGCCTTTGTTGGCAAAGTAATGTCTCTGCTTTTTAATATGCTATCTAGGTTGGTCATAACTTTCCTTCCAAGGAGTAAGCGTCTTTTAATTTCATGGCTGCAATCACCATCTGCACTGATTTTGGAGCCCTCAAAAATAAAGTCTGATGCTGTTTCCACTGTTTCCCCATCTATTTGCCATGAAGTGATGGAACCAGATGCCATGATCTTAGTTTTCTGAATGTTGAACTTTAAGCCAGCTTTTTCACTCTCCTCTTTAATTTCATCAAGAGGCTTATTTACTAACAAAAAAAAAAGTACTTGGTGAAAACAGCAAATTAAATGCATTATTGGAAAACTTAAATGCCTTATATGACTTAAGGTAGTGGTCCCCAAACTCCAGGATCTAATGCCTGATGATCTGAGGTAGAGTTGATTTATTA
This sequence comes from Muntiacus reevesi, assembly GCF_963930625.1. Classification (NCBI taxonomy): domain Eukaryota; kingdom Metazoa; phylum Chordata; class Mammalia; order Artiodactyla; family Cervidae; genus Muntiacus; species Muntiacus reevesi. Next base: position 60,183,467 of record NC_089260.1, read on the forward strand.
ATAACAGAAATAAGTGCACAACAAATGAATCATCCCCAAACCATCCCCCCTCTCCAGTCTGTGGAAAAATTTTCTTCAGCAAAACTGGTCCCTGGTGCCAAGAAGTTTGAGGACCACTGACTTAAGGGGTAGATAGGGTATCCAGTTATAAAAAGTAAACATCACCTCTCTAGATGTAGCTGAATTATATCAATTTTGGGGTTAACTTCTAATTTTTACTTTTATGTTGCTTTTTAGAAGCATGGTAGATATATTTTCTAAATAAAACCCAGTTTTTATTTTCTTGCCTTTCTGTATTGGTCCAGTATGGTCTCACTTTTCTAGGGGAAAAAAAAAATACACAGAACCTAGGCATAAGTTTGCCTTGGAAAATGAACAGAGATCATTCTGTCATTTTTGAGATTGCATCCAAGTACTGCATTTCAGACTCCTCTGTTGACTATGATGGCTACTCCATTTCTTCTAAGCGATTCCTACCCACAGTAGTAGATATAATGGTCATCTGAATTAAATTCACCCATTCCAGTCCATTTTAGTTCTCTAATTCCTAGATGTCGATGTTCACTCTTGCTATCTCCTGTTTGACCATTTCCAATTTGCCTTAATTCGTGGACCAAACATTCCAGGTTCCTTTGCAATATTGCTCTTTACAGCATCGGACCTTGCTTCTATCACCAGTCACATCCACAACTGGGTGTTGTTTTTGCTTTGGCTTCGTCCCTTCATTCTTCCTGGAGTTATGTCTCCACTGATCTCCAGTAGCATATTGGGCACCTGCCCACCTGGGGAGTTCATCTTTCAGTGTCCTATCATTGTGCCTTTTCATACTGTTCATGGGATTCTCAAGGCAAGAATACTGAAGTGGTTTGCCATTCCTTTCTCCAGTGGACCACATTTTTAGGTAAAGAAATGCACAAAATTCTCCAAGCCAGGCTTCAGCAATACAAGAACCATGAACTTCCAGATGTTCAAGCTGATTTTAGAAAAGGCAGAGGAACCAGAGATCAAATTGCCAACATCCGCTGGATCATTGAAAAAGCAAGAGAGTTCCAGAAAAACATCTATTTCTCCTTTATTGACGATGGCAAAGCCTTTGACTGTGTGGATCACAATAAACTGTGGAAAATTCTGAAAGAGATGGGAATACCAGACCACCTGATCTGCCTCTTGAGAAATCTGTATGCAGGTCAGGTAGCAACAGTTAGAACTAGACATGGAACAACAGACTGGTTCCAAATAGGGAAAGGAGTACCTCAAGGCTGTATATTGTCACCCTGCTTATTTAACTTATATGCAGAGTACATCGTGAGAAACACTGGGCTGGAAGAAGCACAAGCTGGAATCAAAATTGCCGGGAGAAATATCAGTAACCTCAGATATGCAGATGACACGACCCTTTTGGCAGAAAGTGAAGAACTAAAGAGTTTCTTGTTAAAAGTGAAAGAGGAAAGTGAAAAAGTTGGCTTAAAGCTCAACATTCAGAAAACTAAGATCATGGCATCTGTTCCCATCACTTCATGGCAAATAGATGGGGAAACAGTGGCTGATTTTGTTTTGGGGGGCTCTAAAATCCCTGCAGATGGTGACTGCAGCCACAAAATTAAAATATGTTTACTCCTTGGAAGGAAAGTTATGACCAACCTAGACAGCATATTAAGAAACAGAGACATTACTTTGTAGAAAAGGTCCATCTAGTCAAGGCTATGGTTTTTCAAGTAGTCACATACGGATGTGAGAGTTGGACTATAAAGAAAGTTGAGCACCAAAGAATTGATGCTTTTGAACTGTGGTGTTGGAGAAGACTCTTGAGAGTCCCTTGGCCTGCCAGGAGATCCAACCAGTCCATCCTAAAGGAGATCAGTCCTGGGTGTTCACTGGAAGGACTGATTTTGAAGCTGAAATTCCAATATTTTGGCCACCTAATGCGAAGAGCTGACTCATTTGAAAAGACCCTTATGCTGGGAAGTATTGAGGGCAGGAGGAGAAGGTGACGACAGAGGATGAGATAATTGGATGGCATCACTGACTCAATGGACATGAGTTCGGGTAAACTCTGGGAGTTGGTGATGGACAGGGAGGCCTGGCATGCTGTGGTCCATGGAGTCACAAAGAGTCGGACACGATTGAGCGACTGAACTGAACTGAGGCATAAATTTTCCACTGTAGAAAATATCAGTAGTATTTCTCTAACACAAGTCTCAGAAGAAACCTAAACAGATTTCTCCAATAGCAAAGTTTTTCTGATCTTTCTTTATCTATCACTGTTTTGTAAATATACAGTTGTAAGCCTGGAAGATCAGTCACTAGGTTAGTGACTAGTGAAGGCAGAAGTTCAACCCACATTTCAACCTCTCAGCATCCAGAGTTTATGGCCACACCCACCTCTATTGACTCAAGCTGGGAAAGGTAGAATCAGAAAGTTAAAATAAGATTAAAAACAACAGGAATGGGAACAATCTAGAATTAATGATCAAGTAACTCCACCTGCTTGTGAGCAGAAGCAAACCAAGGGAACTGTCTCTCTGAAATGACAAAAGTTAACCAAACTTTGAGGTTCTGTTTATTTAAATTGGTCCCCCCCTTCCAGTTTCCAACAGCAACTTGCCATAAGTTCTCTGAGAGAGATTGTTCACATGGTGAATTTTTTTTTTTTTTTTTCACATGGTGAATTTAACTGTCAGAAGGGAAAGCTCTCAGAAATCCCTTGGGAGGAGTTTGTTATAGTGGGATTAAAGAGTTCTTTATAGAAGCTCAGTTTCTGGATGTATTTGGTGATAGAATGCCAACTAGAAAATCATCATCTACCACAGTCTGTGAAAGGAAATATATTCATGGATGTATAATATCTATTTATTTTTGTGTGAAGGGTAGAACTCTAGCCCTTCTTAAAACCAGTCTTGTAGAAGCAGAATTTCTACCTATCTCTTCACCAATTAATACAAGTCTATAACTTCACAAAAGTTGGCTGTTCACCTCTGGACTAGAAGCTGTGGGGGAAAATACACCAGTTCATGAAGAGCTTAACTTGACACTGGGGAAAACCACAGGACATGATCTGTACGCAGGAAACTGAGAACAAATCAAAACTTCTTTCTGTCCATCTTATCATATAAAATGAAGGCTACAAAGAAACATATAAATTCTCAACAGCTGCCCCCAGAGTACTTCAGTTACTTAGATTTCCTGCATAAAACAAGAATCAACCAAATATTATATACAATCAGTTCTCGTTATTCACAGTAGGGATGTTCCTACCAGGTTTCCATGAACAATGAATTAGCAGATGTAAAAAAATTTCTTTTAGCTGAAACACAGAGTTTGACTACTCCAAGCCTCTGATCACAACATCTTTGTCTAGTGATCAGTGTCTAAATTTTTAAAATTTGTGTTTCTGTTTTAAAACACACGCAAAGACACACACACATATGACTAGCAGTGAACTTATGTCCAACAGTACTAGAACTCATGCCTGAACAAAGCTCATCTAACAGACCTATTTTCTCCACAAGGTATTTATAACTTTATGGCATTATGAACACTAGATAGCACTTTGACATTATACTTGGGGACCATTTTAAACAAAAACATGATAATAAAGTAAACAAGTTACCTGTTTACTGTGTAAAAGCTGAGACAAGAAGGCATGCATGATCTTGTTTGACTTCAGCAGAGAACATGAATATTGGCTGACAAATCTTTTGCCACTCCACACATGTCTGAAAATGATTACAAAAGCACTGCAACTATTGATTTTGGGGTAGTATACAATTTAGATAGTAGGTTAATTTACAAAAATGAAATTCATGAATAATGTTGGTCAACTATACTATTATGAATGAGTCAGTCTTATTTTTCCCCTGCTCAATGAATCTTGGATAGCTAGAATGCTATCAGGTTAAATTCATAATAAAGTTGTCTCCTATATGAAAAGTGAAATGATGCTGCAAAATGTTGCACTCAATATGTCAGCAAATTTTGAAAACTCAACAGTGGCCACAGGACTGGAAAAGGTCAGTTTTCATTCCAATCCCAAAGAAGGGCAATGCCAAAGAATGTTCAAACTATCATACATTTGCATTCATTTCACATGCTACCAAAATCAAAGTGAAAGTTGCTCAGCCATGCCCCACTCTTTGCAACCCCATGGAATTCTCCAGGCCAGAATACTGGAGTGGGTAGCCTTTCCCTTCTCCAGGGGATCTCCCAACATGCTAACAAGGTTATGCTCAAAATCCTTCAAGCTAGGCTTCAGCAGTACATGAACTGAGAATTTCCAGATAGATGTTCAAACTGGATTTTAACAAGGCAGGGGAATTAAAGATCAAATTGTCAACATCTTTTGGATCATAGAGAAAGCAAGGAAATTTCAGAAAGAAACGTCTATTTCGCTTCATTGACTATGCTAAAACTTTTGACCTTGTGGATCACAACGAACTGTGGAAAATTCTGAAAGAGGTGGGAATACCAGATTACCTTACTGTCTCCCGAAAAACCTGTATGCAAGTCAAGAAGCAACAGTTAGAACCAGACATGGAACAATAGGCTGGTTCCAAATTGGAAAAGGAGCATATCAAGGCTGTATATTGTCTTCCTGCTTATTTAACTTCTCTGCAGAGTACATCATGGGAAATGCCACGCTGGATGACTCACAAGCTGGAATCAAGATTACTGGGAGAAATATTAACAGCTTCAGATATACAGATGATACCACTCTAGTGGCAGAAAGACAAGAGGAAATAAAGAGTCTCTTGATGAGGGTGAAAGGAGAGTGAAAAAGCTGGCTTAGAACAAAGCATTCAAAAAACTAAGATCATGGCATCAGGTCCCATCAATTCATGCAAATAGATGGGGAAAAAGTGAAAACAGTGACAGATTTTATTTTCTTGGGCTTCAAAATCACTGCGGACAGTAACTGCCGCCATGAAATTAAAAGACGCTTGCTCCTTGGAAGGAAAACTAAGACAAACCTAGAGAGCATATTAAGAAGTAGAGATATTAATTTGCTGCAATAGTCTGTATAATCAAAGCTACGGTTTTAGAGTAGTCATGACTGGATATGAGAGTTGGACCATAAAGAAGGCTGAGCAGCAAAGAATTGATGTTTTCAGTTTGTGGTTTGAGAGTTTGAGAGTCCCTTGCACTGCAAGGAGATCAAACCAGTCAATCCTAAAGGAAATCAACCCTTAATATTCATTGGAAGGATTGATGCTGAAGCTCCAATACTTTGGCCACTTGATGTGAAGAACCAATTTATTGGAAAAGACCCTGATGCTGGGAAAGACTGAGGGCAGGAGAAGGAGGCAACAGAGGATGAGATGATTGGATGGTATCATCAACACAATGGACATAAATTTGAACAAACTCCAGGAGATAGTGAAGGACAGGAAAGCATGTCATTCTGTATTCCATGGGGTTGCAAGAGTTGGACATGACTTAGCAACTGAAAAATGAACAATGTCTCCTATATACTTCCCTTTTAGAAAATGTTCATCAGTTCAGTTCAGTTCACTCATTCATATCTGATTCTTTGCAACCCTATGGACTGCAGCATGCCAGGCCTCCCTGTCCATCTCCAACTCCCAGACCTTGCTCAAACTCATGTCCTTTGAGTCGGTGATGCCATCCAACTATCTCATCCTCTGTTATCCCCTTCTCCTCCTGCCTTCAATCTTTTCCAGCATCAGAGTCTTTTCCAATGAGTCTGTCTTCGAACTGGGGGCCAAAATATTGGAGCTTCAGTTTAAGCAGCAGTTCCTGCAATGAATGTTTCTGATTTCCTTTAGGATTGACTGCTTGGCTCTCCTTACAGTCCAAGTGACTCTCAAGAGTATTCTCCAACACCACAGTTCAAAAGAATCAGTTCTTCAGTGCTCAGCTTTCTTTATAGTTCAACTCTCACGTCCATACATGACTACTGGAAAAACCATAGCTTTGACTAGACAGACCAGACATTGAATAGACTAGACATTACTCTGTGGGCAAAGTAATGTCTCTTCTTTTTAATATGCTGTCTATGTTGGTCATACCTTTTCTTCCAAGAAGCAAGCATCTTTTAATTCCATGGCTGCAGTCACCATCTGCAGTGACTTTGGAGCCCAAGAAAAAAAATCTCTCACTGTTTCCCTTGTTCCCCCATCTATTTGCCATGAAGTGATAGGCCTGGATGCCATTCCAGAATCTTAGTTTTTTGAATGTTGAGTTTTAAGCCAGGCTTTTCACTCTCCTCTTTCATCAAGAGGCTCTTCAGTTCCTCTTTGCTTTCGGCCATAAGAGTGGTGTCATCTGAAAAAATTGTTCATATTTATTGTGTATTTTATACTTGGGAAATCCCTATTGCACACATCATAAGACAATTTTTCTCTTTCATCACACAGACTGGTGGCCACTTACCTTTTAAAATCCATGTTCAGTGATAGGAGATATGTTAAAGCAATTAAATAATCTAGATGTCACAAGATACTTAGAGTCTTCTGATATTATAGAATAAAACATGGTTTAAAATGAAATTTTAAAAAGGATAGAAGACATATATATCAGAAAGTATTTATTTGAAAATCTATGTTTGGATCAAGTATTTGTGGCAGATGATTTAAATTTTGCTTATTGTGGTTTTCTACATTTTTTAAAACACTGCCATAATCTTGTGCTATTTCTACAAATGAAAAAACTAACATAAGTAATATTTTGAAAAGATAAGGACTTTTTGCCCTACCTTAAACTGTATCTAGGCAGATCAGAGAAAAGAAAAAGTTTTCTCAGAAAATACTTTTATTCAAGATTAAGAAAATCTTCCTCATTCTCCTCTTTATTTCTCATTTTGTATATCTTTGTTTTCTCATTTTGTTATTTTTATTCTTCTGTTTTTATATCTTCTCTGTCTCTGAAAGGAGCCATTAGCATCACTGATGAATTTACTACTACACTGGATTTATCCTAGACTAAATCCTCCTTCCATATTCCACATCAATATTAATTATTTGAGGGACTATAAAACTGAGACAGTTATCAATAGAGAAGACTAGAAATGATAGTGGAGAGAGACAAAGAGGTGATAATTGATAAAAATTGGTCTGGAATATACCAGAGGATGTCAACTGAGAGAGCCTAGGAGTGTAGATGGAACGTTGCCTTGAGATGAGAAATAAGGTCAGTACCTTTGGAACTGTAAGCAGGAAAGAGTAAAGAAGGCCTTGATAGCCTTTAGAACAAGTACTTCTGCTGTTCTCTTTCATAGGAGGCAAGATCACAGGTAGTCAAACAGGGAGGAGTTTGGGTAAGGCCCTAGGAGAGTGACGAAGACATGAAATAACAGACATGAGAGGAATAAACAAGACATCTATTCAAGATCAAGTGAAAAGAGTGCTGATGAGTGCCAAGGATCCAGATGCAACTGGAAGCCAATCATTTTGGCCATCTATCCGCACACTTAAGCAGTGTTCTTCAGCCAGGTTAGCAAGTATGAGCAGATGGTCAATTTCTTCCCCTAGTCGCCATTCTCTCTTGTGTATTAGGAAGAACGTTGCTTCCTTCTGCCCCTAACTAACTTGAACTCCACATCCAAGCATTTGCGATGCTCAGGAGCTGATAACCTCCATCTCCTCCCTCCTTGGTCTTCCTGGGGCTTCTGCTCTACAACTTGGACCCTGGAACAGTGGTTTTGTTTTCTTTTCCATTTTTATTGGCGTATAGTTGGTTTACAATGTTGTATTCGTTTCAGGTGTACAGCAAAGTGAATCAGTTATGTTGACACGTATGTTTGAATTTTGGGCTTCCCTAGTGGCTCAGCAGTAAAGAATCTGCCTGCCAATGCAGGAGATACAGGTTTAATCCCTGGGTCAGGAAGATCCCCTGGGGGAGGAAATGGCAACCCATTCCAGTATTCTTGCCTGGGAAATCCCATGGACAGAGGAGCCTGGTGGGCTACTATCCATGTAGTCGCAAAGGATTCAGACACAACTTAATGACTGAAAAGCAGCAACAACATTGAATTTTAGTAATTTCCACTGCTATAGGGCAGAGTGGTTAAATATCTGGGGATTTGATGAAGGATGAATGGAATGTACTGGTTGCAGATGCCAAAAGATTTTTTTTTTACTCTTGCTTGAATGATTGGGATGGGCTGAGAGTCCAAAAAGGATTCAGGGCCCAGTTATCAGTTGCTGCTGAGATCAATTGATCTGGAGGCTTCATCCTGAAGGAAGAGAAGTTCTCAAGCCTGATTACATCTGTAGCAGGAAGCCTATTCTAACATTTTATATTTTATTTTTTTCTTGGACAGGTACAATGTCAAATTATCAAGAATATAAACAAAATTCAAAAGAAAAATGATGGGAGGAGGCAGTTTGGGCGGAGCAGGTTGAAAAATAAAAGGAACCCCACACGATGATTTCTTGATTAGAAAGGACAAATGTAACAATTGTTTTAACTAGAATTAAAGATAAAGTGTCAAAATAGATTTTTTTTTTAGGCTTCATTCTTCAAATCCTCTGCAAGTTTCCAAGTTACTCTTTCCTTTAAATGTTTTATTCTCTCATCTGGGCCTGAAGTTGCACTGGGTAAATATGTGAAGATGTCCTGCGTTAATTAAAACTACTTAAACTGTGATAGCTCTAGAAATTAGAACTTGGGAGTGAAATTCTATCAATTCCCTAGGAGAGAGATTAACATACAGAAGGTATCAACTTAAGAAACACCTCAGGACTTCCCTGGTGGTCCAGTGGTTGGCAGGAAGACTCCCAATGCAGAGGACATGGGTTCAATCCCCAGTTCGGTAAGATCCCACATGCCAGGAGCAACTAAGCCCATTTGCCACAACTACTGAAATCTGCATGCCTTAAAGCTCATGCTTTTCAATGAGAGAAGTTACTGCAATGAGAAATCCCTGGAACCACAACAAAGCATAGCAGCACCGCCTCACTGCTCAGCAAGTGCATCAGTAAGAACACAGTGCTGCCAAAAATTAATTTTTTAAAGAGAAATACTTCAAAACTCTTCAGAGATTAAACAAATTGACTCTGTGGTGGAAATTGACTTGGACTATAATTTTCAAGTAAGTACTAGATGATCATATAAAAAGTAGCATTAATATTACCAGCAAGCTTTTAAATAAAGTTAACGATACCATCATTAGCAACTTCTATTAAGCCCACTTAAATACATGTTTTGTAATAATGATCTCAAACCCCTTCTGAGATTAGTTTCTTGTATCCAGGTAACTCAGTTTTAGGAGGTGGTCTTCCTCAAGATCAGCTGCTATTACTAACTATGACTAGAACCTCAATCAGTTGACACTGAAGCCCAGAGTCCATTCTTATCCCATTACACGCAGAGAGACCCACTGGGCATCATAAAGGCCCCTAAGGAACATGATCGGTCCTCTGAAAACTAGAATTTTGCTTTCAACAGAAGGGGGAAGGTGTCCGTCTGATTTTGTAAGCCAGAAACATCTCTCCTTTCTTGATACAATTATGGCCAAAATCTACCAAAATTATCTGTAAAAAATTATAACTAGAAAACTACAAGGAGCAGGAAAATCCCTACACCTATTTTTTTTATGAATGTATAGTTGATTTATAATGTTGTGATAATTTCTGTGTTAACCTATTCTTAAATGAGATTTTTTAATATATATTTTTGTAAAAAGACTCCATTGCTAGAGTGATATCTTCTTAAGAAGTGCTTCTCTATCTCAGTAAAACCAAGGGAAAAAAAGAAACACTTCCATAACCCACCTCCCATTAAAAACAAAAAAAATCTCACAGGAACCCTAACAACATTCTAAAAAAGAGAGCCTCAATGACAACTAGGAGTGGAGAATCCCAAGAGTGTGCAGGCAGGGAATTAATGAGAGACACAGCCTGTCTAATTTTCATGCAAGCAAACACTATCACAAATGTTTTCAAAGGTCAAGTTGCAGTGAATGAGGTAATGCTATTTGGGGAGTGAAATAAACATGACTTAGGTTTTTCTCTGAAAAGTTGGTTTTTCCTCCCCCCTTCCCTTTTTCATTTTTCTGTTCTTTTTCTCTGTGTCTAAATTTTGAATTCCTTATCCTTCTAAATCAAAATTGTATTCTCCATTATTTTTTTTGCCTAGACTCCGTGAAAAACTTCCTAGAGCCTGTAGATTTTCTCAAGACCTTTCTGCTGGAACAGACACTATTTTCTTACAAGACTACTGCTGATTTTAAGATTGTGGAAAATAATGTTGGATTTGACTTGGCAGTTCTGAGGTGGCAGAAAAGGGGAGAGAGGGAAAGAGACAGATCTACAGATCAAAAGAATCTTGATTTCTAATCATTAACATTGCACAAGTGAAGTGATTTCATTGTCTTAACCATTTTATATGGTTTTTTCTTCTTTCTCTTTTGAAACGTGCTTTCAACAGTCATGGGGCTTCCCCAGTAGATCAGCTGGTAAAGAATTTGCCTGCAATGCAGGAGACCCCAGTTCAATTCCTGGGTTGGGATGATCCCCTGGAAAAGGGACAGGCTACCCACTCCAATATTCTTGGGCTTCCCTGGTGGCTGTTTTCAGATGAACTGAAAGGAGTACTGTGTCCAAAGGAGACAAAGATGGGCTATAGCATATGACTGGAGAGCTACAAAAGATGCTTTATTTAAATGTATGTTTGTCCTGGCAGATATGGAGACCTACCTGTACATAATCCACACTTCGCCCCAGTGCTCTGAAGGCCGTGTACATGACTTCTCTTTTTCCACCCCACTTTTGCATGATGCAAATACTCTTGTTGGACAAGACCAACTGGGTGACGTGTTGCGAGCTTTCTTTGTGTGACTCATCCGTCTCACCAGGACCCTTCACATGGTAGTTGTTCTTCCAGATATAAGTGGCTGACTTGTCCCTGCCCATGACTTCACTGAAGATGTCCATCATGTAAAGGTCATCTTCCGAGTTTCCATCTATGACCATGACAACTTTAATTCCAGGGTAGGTTAGCCTTTTCACAGATTGCAAACATTTCCGCAAATAGTCTGGATCTTCTTGATATGCAGCAATGCAAAGAGCAACAGTTCTGTCCAAGTTAACGGGGATATTTACATAATTTTTCATTTTCCGGTGCTCCAAAAAGGCAAACAGGTTTTGAATAAGAACATGTAAAGCTAAAAAGGCACCATATGGTCCAAAAGATAAATAGTAATCATCTGTGTGGATAAAGTGGTAACCAATAACATAGGAAAGTATCATTCCAGTGAGGAGAGAGACTCCAAAAAGTGTGGTTCCAAATATTCTCAGGATAGATAGAAACTTCTCACAATGCATCTGTGAAGCAATCACATGGTACACTTGGTTAGCCACTCTTGTCCCGCACTTGTTACATACAGGGTGCCACAGGGAGCACATTGGATTAGAAGCATCCCAAGTGTTCTAGCCCTGAGTTTGTCACTAGCTCTATGACTTTCTCCATCTCAGTCTGCCCATCTGCCAGAAAAGGATAAGGATGCCCTTTTGACATACCTGAGAGGACTCTTTAAAACATCAAATGAGATGAAGTTGTGACGTACCATTGAAAATCATAATGTGTAAGCAAGTATTATTAGATTATCTATCTAAAGATGCACTTTATGTTCCAGGTCATAGCCAAGTATATAATCTAAAGTTCTTGGCAAGCAAAACACCTTCATCCTGCTCCATGATGTTCGCTCTCCCCCAATCCTGCCCAGTGAAAACTCCACAGGTTTTGCTGAATTTTCCATATGTAATTCCATCTCACCTCTGATTCAAATCCCTCAGCTCACTTTTTTCATGCAGCCAGCTGAGGTAAAAGGCCAGCATAACCAGATTCTAGGACTAGCTCTTCCATCAACTAGCTATAGGACTTCCCTGGTGGCTCAGCAGTAAAGAATCCACCTGCCAATGTAGAAAACTTGGGCTTAATCCCTGGGTCAGGAAGATCAAATGGAGAAGGAAGTGACAATCCTCTCCAGTATTCTTGTCTGGAGAATTCCATTGGAAGAGGAACCTGGTGGGCTACAGTCCATGGGGTAGCAAAGAGTCAGACACGACTAAGGGATTAACACTCTCACTTTCACACTTTCTTTCTATGAAGAACAGTATAGTGGTTTCTTTAAAAAAACTAAAAATAGAGCTAAAATAGTTTAAAAAATAGAACTAAAAAACTATAAATAGTTTCTTAAAAAACTATCCATATGAACCAGCTATCCCACTACTGGAATATACCCTGAAACAATGCAAAAGGATGTAAGTACCTCAATGGTCATTGCAGCATTATTTATGATAACTAGAACATGGAAGCAAACTAGATGTCCACTGACAGATGACCAGATAGAGAGGATATGTTACATATATACAATGGATTAGTACCCAGCCATAAGAAAGGAATGACATTTGTAGTGATGTGTATGGATGTATAATCTGTTATATAGGGTGAAGTAAGTCAGAAAGATAAAAACAAATATCATATATAAGCACGTATATATAGGATCTAGAAAAATGGTATACATGAACCTATTGCTGGGCAGGAATAGAGACATAGACACAGAATGGACATGTAGGCACAGGGGTGGAAATGGAGGGCGAGACGAATTGGGAGAGTAAGACTGACACATATTGTGTATACACACACACACACACACACACACACTGCTGCTGCTGCTGCTGCTGCTGCTGCTGCTGCTGCTGCTGCTGCTGCTGCGTCGTTTCAGTCGTGTCTGACTCTGTGCAACCCCATAGATGGCAGCCCACCAGGATCCCCCGTCCCTGGGACTCTCCAGGCAAGAACACTGGAGTGGGTTGCTATTTCCTTTTCCAATGCATGAAAGTGAAAAGTGAAAGTGAAGTCGCTCACTCGTGTCTGACTCTTCGTAATCCCGTGGACTGCAGCCTACCAGGCTCCTCCATCCATGGGAGATTCCAGGCAAGAGGACTGGAGTGGGGTGCCATTGCCTTCTCCATACACACACTACCATGTGTAAAATAGCTAGCTAGTCGAAAGCTCCTGTATAGCACAGGGAGCTCAGCTTGGTCTCGGTGATGACCTAGAGAGGTGGGATGGGGAAGGAGGGTGGGAGGGAGACCCTAGAGGGAGAGGATATATGTACATATAGCTGATTCACTTTATGGTACAGCAAAAACTAATGCAAGATTGTAAAGCAGTTATTCTCCAGTAATAAAATTTTTTAAAAAAGAAGCAACACCTCCATAAATGGAGTCATCTGTTCTAAGCCCTCAGTCAGCAAACTAAGACTTAATATTGAAACTAAATGCAATTTCAGCCTCTCCCAGGAGTGTGACTGGTCACTCTGGAGTTATCTGGCCATCATTAATGACATAATTTGTGATAGATTCCCTCCTTATCCCAAAGGAAGGTGCCTTAAACAACCAATTCTTTAGTACAAACATTTTTTTCCCACCTCCTTCTGCTCATAAAAGCCTTTAATTTTGCATGACTCCTGGGATCTCTTTTTACTTGTTAGGTAGGATGCTGCCTAAATTAATGAATGATTGAAAATGTCATTGTTGTTGTGTGTGGGTGCTCAGTTTTGTCAGATTCTTTGAAACCCCATGGACTGTAGCCCACTAAGCTCTTCTGTCCATTGAATTCTCCAGGCAAGAATACTGGAGTGGCTGTCATTTCATTCTCCAAGGGATCTTCCCAACTCAGGAATTGAACCTGAATCTCTTGTGCCTCGTGCATTGGCAGGCAGATTCTTTCCCTGTGCACCACCTGAGAAATCCCAATTATTGAATAAAGCCAATTAAATCTTCAAGTTTACTGTGTTTTTGTTTGTTTGTTTTGGTTTGGTTTGGTTTTGGTTTTTTAACATATTGCTCAGCTCCAAGAGGCATCACTCACATTTTACTTCCTGCGGTCACTATAGTAGAGAAAAAAAACTTCCCTTCTTCCCTTCTAGATTTTTGGTCGGTTAAACCATTAAAATGACATAAGATATATTAACAGAGAAAAGCAAGTTTAGTTATGTACTTATGGGAGTTCTCAAAAGACATGTAGACTGAAAAGACAGACAGGTAACTAAGGCTTATGTACTATCCTGAGCTAACAAAGAGCTAGGACACTGAGTCACAAGTGAGAGGAAGACAACTTCCAAGAAAGCATAGGAGGGACTTCCCTGATGGTCCAGTGGTTAAAAGTCTACCTGCTTATGCAGGGGACATGGGTTCTGTCCAGGAAGATCCCACATGCCAAGGGGGCAAATAAGCCCATGTGCCACAACTACTGAGTCTGAGGGCTGCAACTAATGAAACCTGCGTGCCTATAGCCCATGCTCTGCAACAAGAGGAGCAACCACAATAAGCCCACACACCACAACTAAAGAGTAGCCCCTGCTTGCCACAACTAGAGAAAACCCACGAGCAGCAACAAAAACACAGCACAGCCAAAAATAAATAAACAGAACTTATAAAGAAGGCATAGGAGATGTTTGGATCTTAAGTCCTAGAAGAGATGGAATAGAAAATCTATATTACAAAAGCACAAAGAATATATCCAAGTTTTATCCAAGGAGTCTCAGGGTATATTTGCTTATTATCAGAAGTCTAGAGTAATTATTTTTGAAATTTTCCTTCTTTTCATTAAGTTCAGGACATTGTGCTTCCAGTGTCCTGATTTTTTTTTACATTTGCAAATCTCTGCAGGAAACAGGTAGCAATCTGAGTGAACTTTCAAGTTGCTCTCAAAGTTACACTTTTGTTTCTCGAAAGATTCATTGCAAACAGGTCTCTCTAAACCCTATCTAAAGTTGGTAGAATTTTCTGAAAGTGGAGGTAAGAGGGGTTTATAATTCAGATCTGCTGCTGTCCAGGGAACATGAATGATCCATAGTGGGATTCCAGGATACATCTGTAAAGGGTATTGCACATGAAAGTCTAAAGCTAACGAAACCTGTTTATAGAGACCTGGAAAGTAGGACGAGTTGTAAGGGGTAGCAGATTGAGCCATATCACCCATCTCGGGTGATTTTGATAAATTTGCTTTCTGGATGTTTTGGGAGGGCTCTCTGAAAATCTTTTCAAGAAAGGGAAATCAAAACAGGCAGTTGGGTATTTCAGAGATTTACTGGGGAGGTTAGAGAAGTTTGGAGATCTAAGGGAGTTTGCCAAAGGATAGCACTGGATTTAAGTAAGAAGGTAACCCAAAAGATCTTCCAGGGGGTCAAGGACAGGGAGTTGGGGAGAATGGGAATTTACATTAGAGGTGAACGTTAAGATTTGTTCTTAGTATAATTCTTGTTTTTTATCTTGTTAAGGGAGTCCCTAGCCCTTACACTCCTTGGCACGCAGTTTTCAACATGGTCTTTATGTAAGTATAAGTAAAACAATTGTTTAGGCTGGGAGCTCTCTATATATTTTTTTCTTTTAAATATAGTCATTTCAAAGGATTGAATTGATGAGTTGGATCTGCTAATCACAATAGCTACTCAAGCCAATAAATCTTTTAAAGGTTTAACCATGGATGCAGTAGGCATCCCAAAGGAGAATGCAAAAGATATAGCCCTCACAAGATCCCAAAAGGTGATTCCCAGAGTTAACAAAGACCTTCATTGTCATAAGCAGTAGGAAGGATGTAGTGAGAAGGATCTCTTCCGGTTCTCACAAGAATATAAGACACCTTCAGTCACAGATGTGCTAACCTGTCATGCCAGGCGGGCACTACTAGAATGGGCTTTTCTACCACTACCAAGACAGTGAAGGTTGACAGGACAAAGGCTGCTTGTGGACTGGAACCCCTTATGAAAATTTCCCTTGAGAGCTGACATGATCAGACAAAGATGATGCTCCCTGTGAATTTATGACCCTGAACCCAGCCTACTCAACTAGCTACCAAAAGCACATCAGTATATGCACATTCAGGCTTCAGAGGAAATATTCTCATTGAGAAAAAGAGAGTTTCAGCATTTTCATTTCAACTAATCCTGCATGCAGAGATCTAGAGACTGACGCAGTAAGAATTCTTACCTTCTGCTGTCTCTTGTAAGAGATCCCGCAATCTCAGCTGTAGCAGCCCCAGCAGCAATGAATATGTCGAGATATAAGATAGTGGAACTTTTTTCTTCTTTTATAAGTTCTTTGGCTCGTTAAACAATTAAAATGATATAAGATAGATTAAAAGAATGAATTAATCACTTCCGTAGATGAGCCCCATAAAGATATGAAGACTCAAAGGGCAGCCATGTGTTGGAGGTTTGTATAACATTCAGAGCTAAGGAAACAAAACAGGTGGAGAATGAGGGAACAGAAAAGGAGGAGATGTTTTGAAAACAAAGGTTACCTGGTTAACGCAGGTAAGTTTCTCATGAAGAAAAGTATTTCTTTTTTTTTTTTAATTGGTGGCCAATTACTTTACAGTGTTGTGGTTTTTGCCATACACTGATATGAATCAACCACAGGTGTATATGTGTCCCCCAGTCCAAACCTTCCACCCTTCCACCTCCTTCCCCATCCCATCCCTCTGGGTTGTCCCAGTGCACCAGCTTTGAGTGCCTTGTTTCATGCAATGAACTTGGACTAGTGATCTATTTCACATATGGTAATATACATGTTTCAATGCTATTCTCTCAAATCATCCCACCCTGGCCTTCTCCCACAGAGTCCAAAAGTCTGTTATTTATATCTATGTCTCTTTTGCTGTCTCGCATATAGGGACATCTTTACCATCTTTCTAAATTCCATATATATATATATATACATTAATATACTCTATTGGTGTTTTTCTTTCTGACTTACTTCACTCTATATAACAGACTCCAGTTTCATACACCTCGTTAGAGCTGATTCAAATCAGTTCTTTTTAATAGCTGAGTAATATTCCATTGTGTATATATACCACAATTTTCTTGTCCATTCATCTGCTGATGGACACCTAGGTTGCTTCCATGTCCTAGCTATTGTAAACAGTCCTGTGATGAACATTGGGGTGCACATGTCTCTTTCACTTCTGGTTTCCTCAGTGTGTGTGCCCAGCAGTGGGATTGCTGGGTCATATGGCAGTTCTATTTCCAGTTTTTTAAGGAATCTTCACACTGTTCTCCATAGTGGCTGTACTATTTTGCATTCCCACCAACAGTGTAAGAGGGTTCCCTTTTCTCCACACCCTCTCCAGCATTTATTGCTTGTAGACTTCGGATAGCAGCCATTCTAACTGGTGTGAGATGGTACCTCATTGAGGTTTTGATTTGCATTTCTCTGATAATGAGTGATGTTGAGCATCTTTTCATGTGTTTGTTAGTCATCTGTATTTCTTCTTTGGAGACATGTCTGTTTACTTCTTTGGTCCATTTTTTTAATTGGGTTGTTTATTTTTTGGGTATTGAGCTACATGAGCTGCTTGTATATTTTTGAGATTAATTATTTGTCAGTTGCCTCATTTGCTATTGTTTTCTCTCACTCTTAAGGCTATCTTTTCACCCTGCTTATAGTTTCCTTCATTGTGCAAAAGTTTTTAAGTTGAATTAGATCCCATCTGTTTATTTTTGTTTTATTTCCATTACTCTGGGAGGTGGGTCATAGAGGATTTTGCTGTGATTTATGTCAGAGAGTGTTTTGTCTATGTTTTCCTCTAGGAGTTATACAGTTTCTGGTCTTACATTTAGATCTTTAATCCATTTTGAGTTTATTTTTGTGTATGGTGTTAGAAAGTGTTCTAGTTTCATTCTTTTACAGGCGATTGACCAGTTTTCCCAGCACCACTTGTTAAAGAGATTGTATTTTCTCCATTGATTATTGCCTCATTTGTCAAAGATAAGGTGTCCATAGGTGTGTGGATTTATCTCTGGGCTTTCTATTTTGTTCCATTGATCTATATTTCTGTCTTTGTGCCAGTACCATACAGTCTTGATGACTGTAGCTTTGTAGTATAATCTGAAGTCAGACAGGTTGATTCTACCAGTTCCATCTTCTTTCTCAAGATTGCTTTGGCTATCCAAGGTTTTTTGTATTTCCACACAAATTGTGAAATTATTTGTTCTAGTTCTGTGAAAAATACCATTGGTAGATTAATAGGGATTGCATTAAATCTATAGATTGCTTTGGTTAGTATACTCATTTTCACTATATTGATTCTTCTGATTAATGAGCTTCATATATTTCTCCATCTATTTGTTTCATCTTTGATTTCTTTCATCAGTGTTTTATAGTTTTATATATAAGCCTTTTGTTTCTTCAGGTAGATTTATTCCCAAGTATTTTATTCTTTTCATTGTAATGGTGAATGGAATTTTTTCCTTAATTTCTTTCTGTTTTCTCATTGTTAGTGTACAGGAATGCAAGGGAATTCTGTGTGTTAATTTTATATCCTGCAACTTTACTATGTTCATTGATTAGCTCTAGTAATTTTCTAGTGGTGTCTTTAAGGTTTTCTATGTAGATGATCATGTCATCTGCAATGAAAGTTTTGCTTCTTCTTTTCCTATCTGGATTCTTTTTATTTCTTTTTCTGCTCTGATTGCTGTAACCAAGGCTTCCAAAACTATGTTGAATAGTAGTGGTGAGAGGGGGCACCCTTGTCTTGTTCCTGACTTTAGGGGAAATGCTTTCAATTTTTCCCCAGTGAGGATAATGTTTGCTGTGGGTTTATCATATATAGCTTTTATTCTCTTAAGGTATATTCCCTCTATGCCTGCTTTCTGGAAAGTTTTTATCATAAATGGGTGCTGAATTTTGTCAAAGGTTTTCTCTGCATCTATTGAGACAATCATATGGTTTTTATCCTTCAATTTGTTAATGTGTTGTATCACATTGATTGACTTGTGAATATTGAAGAATCCTTGCATCCCTGGGATAAAGCCCTCTTGGTCATGATGTATGATCTTTTTAATATGTTGTTGGATTCTGCTTGCTAGGATTTTCTTGAGGATTTTTGCATCTATGTTCAGTGATATTGGCCTGTAGTTTTCTTTTTTGTGGCATCTTTGTCTGGTTTTGGTATTAGGGTGATGGTGGTCTCATAGAATGAGTTTGGGAGTTTACCTTCTTCTACAATTTTCTGGAAGAGTTTGAGTAGGATAGGCATTAGCTCTTTAAATTTTTGGTAGAATTCACCTGTGAAGCCATCTAGTCCTGGGCTTTTGTTTGTTGGAAGACTTTTGATTACAGTTCCTATTTCTGTGCTTGTGATGGGTCTGTTAAGATTTTCTATTTCTTCTTGGTTCAGTTTTGGAAGGTTACACTTTTCTAAGAACTTGTCCATTTCTTCCAAGTGTTCCATTTTACTGGCTTATATTTGCTGATAGTAGTCTCTTTGTATTTCTGTGTTGTGTGTTGTGATTAGAAAGGTATTTCTGATCATGAATTCCCAGGTGGTGTTAGTGGCAAAGAACCTGCCAGTCAGTGGAGGAGACATCAGTTCAGTTCAGTTCAGTCACTCAGTCATGCACAACTCTTTGTAACCCCATGGACTGTAGCACACCAGTCTTCCCTGTCTACCACCAACCCCCAGATCTTGCTCAAGCTCATGTCCATCAAGTTGGTGATGCCAGCCAACTGTCTCATCTCCTGTTGTCCCCTTCTCCTCCTTCCTTCAATATTTCCCAGCATCAGGAGACATAAGAGATGCATATTCAGTCCCTGGGGCAGGAAGATCCCCTGGAGAAGGAAATGGCAACCCACTCCAGTATTCTTGCCTGGTAAATTCCAAGGACAGAGGATTCCGGCAGGCTACAGTCCATAGGGTCACAGAGTCTTACATGGCTGAGCATCCAACAGTTTTCTAAAAATAGTCCCCTTTTCTTGGTGTAAGAGCCCTTCCCAGTGCAAATTTAGGCAGTGGAGGTGAAAGTAAAAAGCTTTTCCTGAATCTGCTGGGTTCCAATCGCCTTTAGCTCAATATGATCCTAACGCCAAAGAGACATATTTGGGGATGGCAAATTCTACTCCTCTTCATCATACATTGAGGTGATGCTGAGTAAACACCCACTACACTTTGAGGAATCTTAGTGTGACTGCTCACAACTTGTGTTTCCTCTCTTTCTGATCACAGATATCTTGATGCATGTATGACCTTCCAACCTTATGGAAGTATGAGAAAAACCTCTTCCAACAGGGACTTTTAAAAGGCAAAAGGTAAGCCTCCCACAGTCCGTCTTTTTCCTTCCACAGATTTGACGTACATATCCACAAATTTCTAGGGTATTTCAGAGTCCAAAGACACAGGGAGCTTGCTTTAAATTTCCACATTGAAGAGACCCAGTCACTAATCAGGAATACTTACAGAACCCAGAAACCCATTTACTCACTCAGCAGTTCCCAAACTTTTTAGCACCAGAGACCAATTTTGTGAAAGACAATTTTCCCATGGACCAGGAGTTGGGGACAAGAAGGTTTCAGGATGATTCAAGCACATTCTATTTATTGTGTACATTATTTCTAATGTAATGCCTTCAGTGATCTGACAAGATGTATCGATCTGTGACCTGGAGGTTGGGGACCTCTGCACTAGATTCCTGGTTTATTATAAAAAGGATGTAATTCAAGAATAGCAAGATGGAAGAGATGCATAGAGCAAGGAACAGGAAAAAGGCACAGAGCTTCTATGTTCTCTCTGTACCCAAATCTCCACATGTTCACCAACCCAGGAGCTCTCTGAACCTTCTGCTTTTGGGTTTTTATGGAGGCTTCATTATGATTGTTTACACCATTGACGATTGTCAATCCAACTCAGTCTCAAGACCCTCTCTCCTCCCAGAGGTCTAAGTGTGAGATAGGAAAGTAAAGTGAAAGTGTTAGTTGTTCAATCATGTCTGACTCTGAGACCTCATGGACTGCAGCCTGTCAGGCTCCTGTCTATGGAATTCTCCACTCAAGTATACCAAAAGTGATTGCCATTTCCTTCTCCAGGGGTCCTTCCCAACTGAGAGTTAGACACATCATCTCCTATGTCTCCTACACTGGAAGGTTGATCCTTTACCATCTGAGCCACCAGGAAGCCCCAAATGTGGGATGGGAAGTTCCAACCATTTAACCACATGGTTTGCTCCACGGGCAACCAGCCCCATCACTAGGTATGCTTCATGGAATGGACATATGGACTCTGAGGAGAAGAGGAAGGTGGCACAAATTGGGATATTAGAAATGACATATATAGCTAGCTAATAGATAGCTAGTGGGAAGCTACTATAATATAACCCACGGAGCTCAGTTCAGTGCTCCGTGATGACTTAGAGGGGTGGGATGAGGAGGTGGGAGGGAGGCTCAAGAGGGAGCAGGTATGTGTCTACATATGACTGATTCACTTTGTTGCACAGCAGGAACTAACATAACATTGTAAAACAATTATACTACAATTTAAACAATTACAAAAATACAGTCACCTCATGAACATAACAAAAGACACCTCTAACATTATAGGAAAATCCAAAGGTTTTAGATGCCCTGAGTCAGAAAGAGAACAAACAGCAAATATATATTTCTTATTATAATTACTCACCCTATCACAGTTGTTCCCCCTGAATTTTTTTTTTTCTTCTCCTCTTGCAAGAAGGAACTCTAATGAGGGACATAATTGGTATAATTGCAGTGTCCTCGTCTTCATTCATGCCAACTTCAGGGTTTTTGTCATGTTTGCTTATAATTAATGCTTAATTATATGTGAATATAACTTAAAGACTTTTCCCTTAATTCAACTGGTTTTTGAAAGTTAAGTAAATTTATTTACATTGATACTTAGGGCTAAGCAACTATTTCTGCAAAATCTCTTCCTGGATATGCTATTTGTATTTTTCTATTCCACATTAAGACTTAATATTGAATGTTGACATAAAACCTATTAACATTGTGGTTGTTCCTAGTTGTGTGGCCATCCCCTCACTCAGCTCCAAGTGACACCATCTACATTCTAGTCCCTGTGGTCATCGTTGAGGTGGTCTGAGTGGATATGCATTATACTTTAGGGTAACTCACTGTGACTGCTCACCAATGGTGTTTCCACTCCTTCTGAGCAGACTGCTTGATGTGGCCATGACATTCCAGCCTTTGGAAATCTGAGCTCTGCCACTTCCAACAGGGTGTTTAAAAGAGATAGTGGGTCTCCTTCAATATATTTTTTCTCTCCACAATCTTAATGTACATATAACATGTCCTAGGGGATTGCAGAGCTCAAAATAGAGGGAGCTTGGTCCTTATTTCCCTTAAGGAAGGGAGCCTGTCGTCAATCTGGAATGCAAGCTTTGGACTTTTATGTTAACAAGAAACGATTTCTGAGTTTTAGTTTATTAATTATTAGTTAATTCACCCCAATTACAATGTAAGTAATACAAAGCAGGCTGAAGACCAGGATTCTAGCTTGTGGATATTAATTTCTTTGTTAAATGGAGATGATGATACTTGTCAATGAGCTTTCACAGGGCTACAGTGAAGAAGAAACCCAAAGTGTTTGTGAAAGTATAAAAAAAAAAAAAAAAAAATCAGGGACACAATTCAGTTTAAAAACGTCAGCTAACATGGAAGTTAAAAAACAACAATAAAAACAAATACATGTTCCACTTTTGGCACTTATATAGGACACCGTAGTTTATAACATGTGAGCCTGATAAAGGTAATCACAACACAGATGAAGAATTCAAGCTGCCAGGCAATGGTGAAATGTTGAGTTTTCAGTGAAAGGCAAGAGAGCACAGCCTCCCTTGTTAATTAAAACCACTAACTGGATGCTAAAAATTCCCAAAGTGTACATTAACCAATGCCTACAGTGCTAGAAGCACTAGACTAGGAACTTGTCTTTTCCAAGACATGAGTGATTCTCAAGAGAGTGAAAATTTTCAAGGGGACGAAAGCACTCTGCCTGGGAGAAGCTTAGAATTGTGTTCTGCTTGTGTTTCAAATCACCACAGCCAGCAAAAGAACTGCCTGCCATTCTTTTCCATTATTCACATTTTCCTTGCTTTTATCAGCACACGTGGACTGAGAGCGTTCCCCTAGCATCTGTTGGTTGCTGCTGAAGTGGGAACACCCTCTTACATCATAGAAGTCCACAGAATGTCCTTCTGCAGCCTGGGAAAAGTTGTTAGTAAACTGCAACAATGTGGCAAGGGTTGAACCTTTCTGCTTCTGAAAAATATTGCATCATTGCCTAGTATGACACATATGGCATCTGAGTACAGGGCAAGGTACATTTAGAGTCACTTTATTGAGGGACTAGGTTGATCCAGAGACTGACAAACAGGATGGGTTTCTTTGTAATTTCCCCTGAGTGATTTCAGAGATATGGGTACCATATGTGTGAGAATTTCTGAGACAATCCCCAATTCAAATATTCTGTTTCATAAGCAAACCCTGTTTGTCAGACATATGGCTTTACTATTAAATTGAAAAATATGGTTAGTCCCATCCTTGATCACAAGAGATTACTACTCAGTACAATGATGACTTAGAAAGCTACCTTCTATAAATATTTAAAATACAACAAGACCAGTATGGTACTGGCATAAAAACAGACATATAAACAAATGAAACAAGATAGAAAGCCCAGAGACAAACCCATACACCTATGGATACCCTATTTTTGGCAAAGGCAAGAATATACAATGGGGCAAAGACAGTCTCTTCAGTAAGTGGTGCTTGGAAAACTGAACAGCTACATATAAAAGAATAAAATTAGAACACTTCCTAACATCATATACAAAGGTAAACTCAAAATGGATTAAAGACCTAAATGTAAGACCAGAAACTATAAAACTCCTAGAGGAAAACGGAGGCAGAACGCTCTCTGACATAAATCACAGCAAGATCCTCTATGACCCACCTCCTAAAGTAATGGAAATAAAAACAAAAATAAACAAGTGGGACTTAATTAAACTTAAAAACTTTTGCATAGCAAAGGAAACCATAAACAAGGTGAAAGGACAGCCCTCAGAATGGAAAAAAATAATGGCAAATGAAACAACTGACAAAGGATTAATTTCTATAATATACAAGCAGCTCATATAATACCAGAAAGACAAACAACCCAATGAAAAAATGGTCAAAAGACCTAAACAGACATTTCTCCAAAGAAGACATGCAGATGGCTAATAGATGCTCAACATCACTCATTATTAGAGAAATGCAAATCAAAACTACAATGAGGTATCTCACACTGATCAGAATGACCATCATCAAAATATCTACAAACCATAAATGCTGGAGACAGTGTGGAGAAAAGGGAACCCTCTTGCACTGTTGGTGGGAATGTAAATTGATATGGCCACTATGGAGGACAATATGGAGATTCCTTTAAAAACCAGGAATAAAGCCACCATATGATCCAGCAATCCCACTACTGGGCATATACCCTGAGGAAACCAAACCTGAAAAAGACACATGTAACCCAAAGTTCATTGCAGCTCTATTTACAATATCTAGGACATGGAAGTAACCTAGATGTCCATAGACAGATGAATGGCTAAAGAAACAGTGGTCCATATATACAATATTACTCAGCCATAAAAAGGAATGCATTTAAGTCAGTTCTAATGAGGTGGATGAACCTAGCGTCTATCACACAGAGTGAAGTAAGTCAGAAAGAAGAAAACAATCATTGTATACGAACGCACACATATGGAATCTAGAAAGACCGTACTGATGAACCTAGCTGCAGAGCACCAGTGGAGACACAGACATTGAGGACAGACTTTCGGACACGGCTGCTGGGGGAGGAAGGAGAGGGTGGGAGTGACATGGAAACACACATTACCATATGTAAAATAGCCGGTGGGAATTGGGTATGACTCAAGGGACTCAAACCGGGCTACGTAACAATCTAGAGTGGTGGGATGGGGAGGGACGTGGGAAGGACGTTCCAGTGGGAGGGGACGTGGGTAAAACTGTGGCTGAGTCATGCTGATGTTTGGTGGAAGCCAACACAATGCTGTAAAGCAGATATCCTTCAGTTAAAAATAAATATATTTTTAAAAAATAAGAAAATAAAAATACAAAGCTCACTATTAAACTTTAGCCTTTTAACTTTTAAATTGCTTTTGGATTTAATACCAATTATTTACTAAGGACTAGTCTTCACAGAATTCTAGTCCCAAACCAAATATTAAAGAATAGCTTGGTACACCATAGTGTAAAAAGTATGAAAGTCTCTCTCTCTCTATATATATATATGTATATAAGTATATGTATATATGTATGTGTATATATATGTGTGTATATATATGTATATATGTGTGTATATATATATATAAAACTTTCACTAATGTGCATAAAACATTGCTTGGCTGAGGTTAGTATTCAGGTAATGAATGGTGAATGTGACTTTATTCCTAAATATTATCACTGGCATGGTTTGTCAACTTTTATTCATCATTTACTAGGCTCCAGGCATTAGGGCAAATTTGTTTCCTTGAATAGCAAGATCCTATTTAACAATAAGTACATTGTTAATCTCATATTACAAATCATATATACATATGATGAGGCAGCCAAGACTGAGTGTTTAAGTAACTTCCCCAAATTCCAAAACTTGCCCCAATTCACATGATGACATAAATGCCAGATGATTAGACTATTCTTGGCAAATATTGACTGAATAGATATGAACTTTCATGACAAAATAGGAAGCATCCTTTTATTTCTGGTTAATAAACATGTTGTCTTGTAAGGAAAGATTAGAAAAGAACTTTGAAAACTGTCTTCCTGCTATAATAGAAAAATGAGCATTGGTTACTCAGGTACAGATACAACACCAGCCAATAATACTCAGAGATTTCTGGTCTCATTTACCTTCCTACACGCCCACAGCCAAAAGGGACCTGGAATGATGTCCCAAAGGGCGCTGGCTGGTGGTTCCATCTAGGCAGCAGCAGTGTGGCTCTTAATGCCCAAATTTAGAATCCTGTTTCACTGTAAGAAAGGTAGTCCTGCAGAGCAGATATAAGCCTTGTTGTTTGCCCATAGGCCCCAAGTGGGACTCTGTACGTCACTGGGGCGCCATTGGGCACAATTCCTCCCTCTTGACCTTTCTCTATTAACCAGAGAGCAAACAGTGGATGAGAGAGAATAAAACTGCTCCCATTGCCCTAACTGAGTTCCTGCAGCTCTCATGAAGGGGGCTTCCATTTTGGATAAGGGAAAAACTGAAGTGAATTCTAATGAGTTGAGTCAGCATCTGGGAAAGGCTGTGGACACTAAGGCCAAGTGACACCTCTTCTGAGAGGCCCTAGCATACTGCTCCTTCTAAAGTAACTCCGCCAGTAAACCGACTCTACTCCAATAAAGTTTTTTAAAAAATAAAAGGAAACATTAAAAATGAATAAAAAATAAAGTAATTCTTCCTCCCTGACCTTTCTTCACTGCCTGTCAGTCTCCCCTGACCCTGCTTGATTTTCTAAGTAGCACTAAGAATACTCCTTGGCTATAGGGACTTGTGTACCAATCAACTGTGTATTTCTGTACCATAAAACGTTTATATAATAGGCATTAGATTATATTATTATAGTAGTATTTATAGTATGTACTCAATAAATATGCTTTAATTAAGTGAATAAATTCATATGGATTCAAGTAGTCAATGAGCACAGGGCCGTCCTCTGTCTTTATTGCAGGGGCAGTGGATACATACTGAGCCCTTAAGTTATCCTTCGTCCAGCAGTTTTTTCCCTTCTCTTAAAAAAAACAATTCCTTAATTTCTTGCCCAGCTATAAAAGGGTAATAATGGCTGTGAGGGTGACCAGACCAACTCTAGAAGCTTTTTGGAACAAAGTTAGAAAAGGAAACAATAAGGAAACAAAAAACACTGACTTGAAAAGACATATTCATCCCCATGTTCACTGCAGCATTGCATACGACAGACAGTACAGGAAACAACCTAAGTGTCTAGTGATGAATGAATGAATGAATGAAAACACTGTAATGTGTGTATTTCCTGAGATTTTATTCAGACAGATAAGAATAGATATCATGATCTCCCTTATATGTGTATTATAAATAAATAAAAAATAGAATGGATTGGTAGCTCCTGGAGGAAGAGGGTGGAAAGTAGGAGAAATAGATAAACTTTGTTTTTCATCTTAAATATACTAGACTTTTAGAAATCATCATGTCACAGTACATGATTAGAAAGTTATTTTTCTGTTACATCTCTTCTGAAATGATAATGATCAGTATTTACTAAACACTATCTACCAGGAACTTTGCACTTTAATAGATTTCTTTTAATCTCCACAGTGATCTTGTTGACCCCATTTCATGGATTAGGACTCTAAGGCTTGGAAATAATATATACAACTGCTTAGTGGTGAAGCTGGTATTCACACCAAGGGTTTTTTGACCCTGGAAACTATGACTTTGACGAGTCCACCTTATTGCATCTTTTAATTAAGATATTTCTATGGATGTGGGAGATGATACCAATTTGCTATTTTAAACAAATATAATTTCCTCCAAGTTTTTCAGAAATGAGAAAACTAAATTTTCTTTTTTTTCACATACCAGTAGTACAGATACCTAAATTATCTTTTAGAATATTTTTTTTCTTTTATCCAAAGTCCGCAATAATAGAAACTTAATGAAAATTATATCTTAACTTGTTGAATTATTTATTAGGCATTAAAAATGAATTTAAACTTAATGACACTTCCTTGAGACAGTGTAAATACCTAGCTGATTTCAGTGTTTTGTTTTAGAATTCAAAAGTCACTTGATTCTGCTAGAAAATCTAGAAAACTACTACCATAGCCTTTTTTTCCCCACACTGGGTGGAAAAAGTTTATATCAAGCTTCTGTAGTGCAAAGATGAACAATTATAAGTATATATATCCTCAGATACAAATTTCCAAAAAACAGACTTTCTCAATCCTCCTTCTCTATCTTATCAGAATATTGAGATTTTCATCTTTTGCATTATATTATTTTTGGTAAATGCATGTTTGAAATTTTCAGCATGCTCCTTCAGGACAACCTTTTATTAAGCATCTGTTTTCCACATATGCCATATAAAGAATTACACTAAATCAATATAAATAACCAGTCAGGATTTTTTTCTTAAAAAAAGTAAAGTATTAAATAAAACCATATCTTTTATGTCTAATTTTAAATTCTAGGTATAAATAACTTCAAAAAAATTGTTTACATTGCTTAGAAATCTCTATCTTTCAGTTGAATACTAAGTAGTTTTGAGGAATAGAGGTTGAGTTCAGGTGAGAGAGGAACGCTTACTGTGGTATGAGTCATAGAGTAAAGTCTAAGATAAATTGGATTGCTTATCTAAGGCAAATCAAAGAAACACACGATGTTACACAGAACTCCTTCTTCTAAAGTAAACCCCACCCAAATCAGAGTCAGTACAGTTAAAAGCCTAGAAATCAGAGTGACGGCTGAAATAATAAAACACAGAAGCTCAGCAATGACTCATGGAAGTAGTACACTCTGGGTTTCATGCTATGCATTCCAGTCTTCACCATGGGCATGATTCAGGCAACTTCCTAGGATGCGACAGCTCTATGACCTTGTTACCCAGAGCAAATGTAGCTCGGGAGGAAAATTGTGCTGTTGGTTGCAGTGGGTGCTGACAGGTCTATGACAGAGAACCATAACCCTACACAAAGTCATAGTTTCTCCCCACCTACAATTCTCATTGTGGTTCTGGTTGCTAGAATACCCAAGCTTAACAAACTCAGCTTCAGAGAAAAGCATTCTTAGCAAAGATCTCTGAAATCCATGGGGTCAATGGGGGAGAGCTTAAGCAGAACTTCTCCTTTAGTTCTCATATCACATATTGGTATTATAACCACTGGGTTTTTCCTCTTTTTCTTCCTGCCATCCATAAGAACATATATGGTATATACTAGGGACCATATTTTCATCACCTCTGAAAAAAAAAAAAAGCAAGAAAAGGCAAATGTTTCCCAGGAGAAATCTGAGCAATTTTATGAGTTTAGGGGTCAAGTTTGGGGAATAAATGAAAATGAGATCTTGTTTTTTACCAATTAGATATCCAGTATTCTTACAATATTTATTGTCAGTTTCTTGTGTTTTGGTAGTAAGGATATGTATGCGTATGTGTGTGTACGTGCACATGGACATGTTTTGACTTTTGGAACTAGACAGAATTGGAATACACACCTGGCTCTTCCTTTCAAAGGCTGAGTAAACTTGAACAAGCTATATAATAGTTGTCATCTAAATTATAGATGAAGCTATACTTCATCTATAAAGTGTAGCTAATTATATTGACTTCATCTAATTATGAAATTGAAAGATAGAATGGATTTCATTCAATACCTGAAAGTAAATTTTCAACTGTTAGAACTCAGGGATGTCAGCCCTCTGTGGATTACTACCCTGCTAATAACCACCTAGTCAGCCTGACTCTCGTTACCTTTAAGCTGTTGCTGGTTAGTCGTGTGCTAAGTAGGCTTCAGTCATGTCCAACTCTTTGTGACCCTATGAACTGTAGCCTGCCAGGCTCCTCTGTCCATGGGAATTCTGTAGGCAAGAATACTGGAGTGGGTTGCCATTTCCTTCTCCAAGGGATCTTCCCAACCCAGGAATCAAACCCATGTCTCTTATGTCTACCTGCACTGGCAAGTGGGTTCTTTATCACTAGTGCCACATGGGAATCTGTTTGCTAGTTAACAAGGGATAACTCTGACATAGCGGAAAGAATAGCAGAATAGAAAAGAGGTGGATTCAAGCTCAAGTTCTGCCTCCTATTAGCTGTTCAACTTTAAGCAAACCACTTGAGAGTTCTATGAATAAGCTATGTGTCCTTGGATGATTAATATCCCTAACATCAAATGTTCAGGGTATAATTAACTTAGTAATTTGTAGGAGACAGGAAGAATAAAAGAAAAGCAGACCCCAGCAAGGGTTGCAAAAGAAATTTGCCAAAGAAATTTATTATTATTGATAAACTGGATGCTATAAGGCATGAGACTCTTGGAACAAGTTCAGAGGGAACAGTTCATACTCTTGAAAACAAAATATGATCCTGGGGTCTGAAAACCGACCCCAGGCTATTTCTCAACTGGCGTGCAGCTCAGAGTCACATATTTTACGTATCTGGTGGAAAATCTATAGATAAGAATATTAGTCTGATTTACTAATTTGTTATTGTTTACTGTTTCTTAGCTACTCAATGGTTAATGATCACTATGTTCTTTGGCCCTGAAGGCCACATGAGTTATAACTTAACTCCCTGCATATTCTTTCCTTTATGGCTGAAAGTATAATAAAGCTGGCTTGGATTCAGTTTCAACACCTTCCCCTTGGAGTGGTGTTGGTCCCCTGATCCTTGCTTTTCACTGAATTCTTGTGTCTTGTTTCTCATTCTCTCGCCATATTGAGCTTTCAGAAATCCTGCTTGTCGAGCCTGTCTCGATATTAATTTTAATGATTTTAACCCACAGCTGAGTGTCTAGAAGAAGGATGGATGTAGGTTGCACTGTAGGCAGTTTCCTCATCATAGTCACCTGAACGAGGATGAATACAAAGAGCAAATTTGTATCTACTTTTTGAGCTTCATTTCCTCATCTGCAAAATGGGAATGATATCGTTGCAGACTTACTGGTAAGGAATACATACACTTATTACAACTTCAATGGGATATTAATGGCTTCAGTGTCTTAACAAAAAGGAATAGTAACTCGAATTATAAATGCATATGCACTTTCTATTTCCACAAGGTATTGAGTTGTTGCCTAGGATCTCAGTACAAAGGGTTAAAAGGCACATTTAGAACCAGCTTTACTGAAGGAATGGCTTGATATCAGTAACTGACACACAGGATGTATCATTATAGTCCAAAATCTAATAAAGATCAGATCAATGTCCTTTTAATTGTAGCCAATATTTCAAGACGTAAAAGCACAAAAGATGAAAGGAGATATTTTTTAAAATATTTGGTTAGTGAATGCATGACTCAAGATCACATCTAATAAATAGCAAAAATGATTTTAGAATGCAGGCTTCCTTTACTTTTAAGCTACTGTTGTGTAGGAGGAGGGAGAGATAGGCTTCCAGTCATATGTACTAATAGAATGATTAGAATTATCATTCAACTTAGGCAGGTGACACTAACAAGATATGTGGAAACTTGCTTCTTTGTTACAAGACATTCTGCTTGTGGTCACTTGCCTTCTAACAGTGGATTAGAAAGTATGGTCAACAAAAGGTTAAAAAGCCGTGGTTCCCAAATACTGTGGTACATCTCGAAATCTGTAAAAATTACTGATGTGTGGCTCCTGAAACATTCTGAGCTAGTTGGCGTGGGGTGCTACGGGGGCATCAGGATTTTTTAAATCTTAAGTAATTCTAATTGCAATAAAGTTTGGTAATCATTGGGTTAAAGTCTGAGAAAACTTTCATGATCTTATTTGTATAGATGTACATCCCTCAGATGTATTGCCTCTGCTACTGTCCTCAGTTAGAAATCCTAAGTTGTTGTTGTCTAGTCGCTAAGTTGTGTCCAACTCTTTGAGACCCCAGCGACTATAGCCTGCTAGGCTCCATGTCCTTTGGGTTTCCCAAGCAAGAAAACTGGAATGGGTTGCCATTTCTTTCACCAGGGATCCTCCCACCACAGGGATTGAACCACAGGGAATCTTTACCACTGAGCCACATGGGAAGCCCATAAATCCAAAGAGAAGTACCCGATTGAAGCTTCCCAGGAATCTTCACATGACAGCACATGACCCTTCCTTTCTTCCCTTCTAACCTCTCTTCCTCTCTGGTTCTGAAGTTGGCTTTTGTCTTTCAAGTATTACTGCACTTCTTCTAGCAGAGACCCTGGAGCCTAAGCCTGCAGGGGGTTAAGCAAAACACTTTTCAAAGACCTTGTCATCTGAGCTGTCTCTGGATCCTGGACTTTAGGTTTCAGATTTCGCTTCATTTGCACCATCCATATTGATCAGTGGCTTCCTAAGAGGCCCGTTCTCTCAACTGCCCTATTTGCTCCTGAACTTCACCATCCTCAACCTCATCCTCAAGTTCACAGTGGCAAAGGGGGAAGTTACAGAATGACCTGGAGTGAAATCCTAGCTCTACATGTTCCCCCATCAGCTCATGGGCTCTGTCTCTATAGGTCACTTTTTTGTGACCATATGTACCACAGTGTCAAATCACTACATGAAATCTTTCCAGATCTCTCAATCAGATGTGTTTTCCCCTCCATGTGAGCCCCCATAAAACTTGAGTAATCCAGTTGCAGCATAGTCCAGCTCAAAGGTGTTATATTTGAGAATTCCTGAATTAAATTTCATCCACTCTCCTTATTAACACTGTCACTCTGAGTGGTTTTCTTAACATTTCTGAAGCAAGTTTTCTCTTATATAAAGTTTTCTTTGTGTGTGAGGTGAGACTAGAGATCTCACCTCAAGTATCTAACTCCATGTCTGATGCATATTCAGTTCAGTTCAGTCGTTCAGTCATGTACTCTTTGCAACACCGTGGACTGCAGCACGCCAGGCCTCCCTGTCCATCACCAACTCCTGGAGCCTACTCAAACTCATGTCCATCATGTCGGTGATGCCATCCAACCATCTCATCCTCTGTCATCCTCTTATCCTCCTGCCTTCAATCTTTCCCAGCGTCAGGGTCTTTTCCAATGAGTCAACTCTTCGCATCAGGTGGCCAAAGTATTGGAGATTCATCATCAGTCCAGTGAATATTTAGGACTGATTTCCTTTACGATTGGCTAGCTGGATCTCCTTGCCATCCAAGGGATTTTCAAGGGTCTTCTCCAACACCACAGTTCAAAAGAATCAATTCTTCGGTGCTCAACTTTCTTTATAATCCAAATGTCACATCCATACATGACTACTGGAAAAACCATAGCTTTGACTAGACGGACCTTTGTCAGCAAAGTAATGTCTCTGCTTTTTAATATGCTGTCTAGGTTAAAATAATAGCTATTATTTTACATTTTTATGGGTCAGATCATATTTCGCCTTATATAGCAGATAGTGAATGTAGATAGTGAAATTAGAAGATACTTGCTCCTTGGAAGGACAGCTATGAAAAATCTGGGCAGCATATTATATTATATTGAGAAAAAGAGAATGGGAGAAATTATACCATAATTACAATGCTGTAACCCAGAAATGTCTACCTAGAGTTCTGAATTTATCCCAAAATTCTAATGCATACACAACATAATATGCACACTAAAATATGTACATTAAAGAGTGAAATTTTTATTGAAAATATAAAAGAATGAGCAAAATACTAGGAAAACTTTTGATGGAGTGTGATGGCTATTTAAAAAAAAACAAAATAGTATCTCGACTGTTTGAGTAGTCTTATTTAGCTCTTAGAAAAATATAGTAAAAACTAACATAAGGAATGAATGAATTTGCACACATTGGGATAAAAGAAAAAAGTTTAGAATTTAAGAGCTCTTTTAAAGCCTTTGACTGTATGGATCACAATAAACTGTGGAAAATTCTGAAAGGGATGGGAATACCAGACCACCTGACCTGCCTCTTGAGAAACCTATATGCAGGTCAGGAAGCAACAGTTAGAACTGGACATGGAACAACAGACTGGTTCCAAATAGGAAAAGGAGTACATCAAGGCTGTATATTGTCACCCTGCTTATCTAACTTATATGCAGAGTACATCATGAGAAATGCTGGGCTGGAAGAAGCACAAGCTGGAATCAAGATTTCCTGGAGAAATATCAATAACCTCAGATATGCAGATGACACCACCCTTATGGCAGAGAGTGAAGAGGAACTGAAAAGCTTCTTGATGAAAGTGAAAGAGGAGAGTGAAAAAGTTGGCTTAACATTCAGAAAACTAAGTGAAAAAGTTGGCTTAACATTCAGAAAATTAAGATCATGGCATCTGGTCCCATCACCTCATGGGAAATAGATGGGGAAACAGTGGAAACAGTGTCAGACTTTATTTTGGGGGCTCCAAAATCACTGCAGATGGTGATTGCAGCCCATGAAATTAAAAGATGTTTACTCCTTGGAAGGAAAGTTATGACCAACCTAGATAGCACATTAAAAACCAGAGACATTACTTTGCCAACAAAGATCCATCTGGTCAAGGCTATGGTTTTTCCAGTGGTCATGTATGGATGTGAGAGTTGGACTGTGAAGAAAGCTGAGCGCCGAAAAATTGATGCTTTTGAACTGTGGTGTTGGAGATCCAACCAGTCCATCCTAAAGGAGATCAGTCCTGGGTGTTCATTGGAAGGACAGATGCTGAAATTGAAACTCCAATACTTTGGCCACCTCATGCGAAGAGTTGACTCATTGGAAAAGACCCTGATGCTGGGAGGGATTGGGGGCAGGAGGAGAAGGGGACGACAGAGGATGAGATGGCTGGATGGCATCACCAACTCGATGGGCATGAGTTTGAGTAAACTCCAGGAGTTGGTGATGGACAGGGAGGCCTGGCGTGCTGCGATTCATGGGGTTGCAAAGAGTCGGACACAACTGAGCGACTGAACTGAACTGAACTGAACTTTCAACTCTGTTCTGTAACATTTTAGATTGCATCTATAAATTGTTTGATGGGCATAACTATATGTTCTAGTCAATTCTATATAAATCCACATTTTAAGTCCTTCATCACTGGCATGTTTGAATGTGAACTGACCCTAAAAATTTTGTTAAAATGACCTTTTAAATAAATCATCATCCTATCTAAAATCTCCAAAGGTATATTATTATCATATGCCTCAGAGTAAAGAGAAATCTGTAAGGACAAACAAAAACAAACAGCAACAACAACTTTGAAATCTACAAAGGGCATTGAAGTAGCTCGGCCTCTTTTCAGTTGCCTCCTTTTTTCAATCAACCTCTTGGCTTCACCCTAAGGCTGAACTGAAAGTCAACATGGAGTGATGCCTCCAATTACGGGAAGCCCTCCTTGGCCGACCAAGACTTCCAGATTGATTGCATCACGCCTCCTCTCTGGGTGTGATGTCAAAGGCCATTCTGGTCCAGCCAAGTGGATTAGAGGAGTGGAGAATTTTGGGGCAGCTGTTTGGGAGACAGGCGGCAGCAAAGGTCTTCAAGGGTGGGCAATTTATTGGACAAGGAAAGGTCAAAGGGCTCCTATGTGCACCTTCTGGGAGCAGGGTTGTAGCAGCTCACAGTGGGTGAGTCCAAGTACACTGGAAATTGTGCAATAGGACCCAGGTCTTGTAAATCCCTCCTCCCCAGGCACTGCGTCCAGCTCCCTAGGCCCTCTTTCCAGCCTTAATCATACTATCAGAACCATATCCTCTTCATGGTGCTTTGATGGAAAAGTTTCTCTGGCCTCCCCATCCTTGCCCTTCACATAGATCCTACTTTTGGACCTGCCCTCTTGTGCACACCAACCTATTTCTGAGCACTTGCTCATGCTGGTTGGGAACCAGCAGAAAAACTCCACTCAGGATGCTGTTTCAGTTCATTGCAACCCTGACTCTGGCTCGTCTACTATATCAGGGAAGGAAAGCTGTGACTCTGGGATGAGATGAAGAGGAACCATAGCTACACTCTAAATTTCTGTGGTCAGTGCAGTCTTCTATTAATATATATTACTTAAATATAATAACGCAATGTAGCATCTTGTGATAGACCCATCTTATATTGGGCAACAGGAGTTGAAGCTTTAAAGAGCGGTCTTTTACAGCTTCATTTAACAACAAATTTGTCCATCTGTTTGGTGAGAACTTCTCACCACTTGCAGGTTTCTTGGCAACTGAACTATTTTTACCTACAGAGAACTAAAGAGGAGCTGGAGGGTATTTAAAACAACAAATTCCCAACTGTTAGGAATTATGAGCCTGTGTCCTTGTGTAATATCTTCCTGGACAGCTGGCTGTGGCCTAACCACCCTGGAGCCCTGCTTTCAACTGACCAGACACTTTCTGAAGCCTGCTGGGCATGATGTGTGGAAGCTGTCATGCATCCCAGGCCTTGTACCGATTATGAAAGATGCTCTTTATATGTTTGTCAGTGAGAGATGGCGCAAAGAGACGGGGATACAACTAGCCCTGGGGACTTGCTGCAGTTTATCCAATTATTTTTCACATGCAATTACTGATTACCACCACACCTGCATTGCACATGGGCCTGAATTAAACTCTGGCTCAGAGATTCTCTGCTTGCCATACTCAAAAGGTTTCCTAGCCTCTTTAATGCTTCGGTGTCTTCACTGATAAAATTGTAAAATGATCCCCATCCAGCAAATTTGTTAGGGAAGTCACCTGATAACAGGGCCTGAGTATGAATTAAATTTGAAGAAAGAGGGTAGAGAAACCATTGTTTGATTTCTTTTTTCTCTGTCCCTTTTCTTTCACCATCAACCCAATGACTGTGAGGTCCTAGCTTGGGTTTATTTTTCAAGAAGTGGGAGCTTTTTTCCATTTCCATCAGATCAAGATGACGAGGTACTCCATGGTCCTAGATACCTGTGCTCAAGAAGCTGACCTGTGCGTGGGAAAGACAGATGTATATTTTCTCAAACTGCATCATTATCACCATCATCACATTCTTATAACCACCACATTGTCATCATCCTCATCAATAATTATAGTTAGCACTTAGGAGGGCTTCCCTGGTGGCTCAGATGGTAAAGAATCTGCCTGCAATCCAGGAGACTGGGGTTCGATCCCTGGGTCAGGAAGATGCCCTGGGGAAGGGAATGACTACCCACTCCAGTAAGGTCCAGGCCCTATCCTTACTTGTTTACATAGAGCTCATTCACACATCACTATATCCCTTTCAGTTAAGTACTATTCATTTCTATCAAAGTTGGAAAAGCAATACAGCATAGTAATTGGGCACTTAAGTCACCAGAGCAAAATGTGCTGTGTATAATCCTTGTCCACTGAGTGCTAACCCAGGACATGTAATTAATCTCTCTTTGTGCTCTATTATTCTTAATAGAATTATTATGCTCTATAAAACAGTGATTGGTATTATAAGAGTATCTGACTTGTAAGAATATTTAAAAGATTACATGAGTTGAAAGCATATTTCAGAGAGTAAGAATTACACCAATATCACTATTTTTTTATCTCTGTATTTTAGATGGAGAAACAGACTTGGGGTCTAACTGACTAGAATAAGCTTATGCAGTTTTTAAACACAATGCACTGAGATTTGGCTATAGGCAATCTGATTCTGTAGCATCTGTTTAAATCCTTTACACTCTATATCTAAATAGAGTTTAATCACTAAACCCGTCAACCACCGGTGAACCAGCACCATGAGTCTAAACCTAAGGGCCTGGTACTGGCACAGATGACAGGGCCTCACATATCCCCACAGGCTGGGAGTGGAATCAAAACACAACTTGGCTTGGAGATTTCCATGATTCTTTCTAAACAGGGTAGAGACACATTGATTTGCATGCCTGTGTATGTGCTCAGTCACTAAATTGTGTCCAACTCTTTGAGACCCCATGGGCTGTAGCCTGCCAGGCCCCTCTGTCCCTGGGATTTCCCAGGCAAGAATACTGGAGTGGGTTGCCATTTCCTTCTCCAGGGGATCTTCTCAACCAAGGGATCAAACCCATGTCTCTTGCATTGCAGGCAGATTCTTTCACCACAGGGCCATCTGGGAAGACCCAGAGACACACTAATTTTTTTTTTAATAACTTTTTTTTTACATTTATTATGCACCTTCTTTTCTTTTTTTTTAAATGAGACAAAAATGAATATTTTTAATGATAAAAAGGTACAATTTACAAAGATAGACATCATAAACCATTAGACACCTTAACAATAAAGAAACAAAGATACATAAAGCAAAAATCAGAAGAAATATAAAGAAAAAAATATATAATCATAGTGAGACATATTAACAATTCTCAGAATATTTTATCAAGTACAGAAAAAATAAGAATAGAAGAGTCTAGAATGATGTCATTAATAATTTATATATAATAGATATATATTTAATTAATTTGTATTAATCATATCCTACACAAATATATTTAAAATTTTGTATCTCAAACGTTATTAGATATCCATAGGACATTTAGAAAAACTGGCAAAAAGATTAACATTACTAAATTTCAAAAAGTAGAATTATTTTTTGTGTAAGACTCGCTAATTTAAAACCCTTCAAATCCTGGAGATTGAATTGTAGAAAAGGCCAAGAGCAGGGATAAAGGAATCTCTCATTTGCCTTTAGAAACCTGAGCTCAGATGGAGAGTGACAGAGCAGACAGAAATCCCTCCTTGCCTTCCTCGTTCTCTTAGGTTCAGAGATGAAGCCTCAGGACAGCCTGTTCTGAGTGTGGGTAGAGAGCAGGGGTTGGACACTCCGAGAGGCTTAAGTTACTCAACTGAACATGGAGTCCATTCTCTCTGTTGGCGATAGCTGATGGTCTGGTTGCCCTACTTGAGTAGTCTGGATCTTGAAGTCAACAGCGTTGTCAAGCAGTGATTCATATAAGTCCCAACCTAGGCACTCAACTGGCAGCTCTTTCTCAAATGCATTTTAAAATGGCTGTGACTGAAGTTTAACAAAGAAGTGTGACTATGAATTAAGTTACTGATTCCATATTTTAAAAGAACAAACACACTTTTTCCCTCTGTTATTTTTTATTATGTCCTTGAGCCAAATTTTTCTGAACTTCAAGAGTATTACTTTTTTTTTTTTTTTTTCCTTTTTCTTTGCTCAAATCTAGCACCCAAGTAGAGCATGGGAAAGTTGATTCAGAAGCATTCTCCAAGTCGTCTACTTGGGGGGTCCAGTCAGCCCTAAATGAAAACCATCATGGCAAGTGCTGGGGGGGGAGACTAAAGTTGGAACACGTGCTTTGTAATGGGGGCAAGTTGCCAGGGACTTTCCTTTTTGCTGCAAAGATCTTAGGATACTCAATTAGGTGTTCCAGAATGTTTCCTGCTGAGCCTCTAGAAATCTGTGTACACAGCATATGGCTCCTTGACTTATTTTTTAATTTGGGACCTTTTTTTTTCGCCAAAAATGAAAGCAGAAACTTGGGCATCTTTAAGAAACCCCTTCAGATAAGTGGTAACCTTGGAATACATGAAAGTCCTGTCTGCAGGAATTAAATAAAGTAGAATCACTCCCTCCCTCAGACCACCTCTCAGTGTTTCATTAGCTCCTTTCTACAGCTCCTAGGGAGCCAGACTGGCTATGGCTCTTTGCTTAGAGCATGGTCTTGTGTTGAGTTTTGTACACTGCTTCACGAGTTCTAACCCTGATACATGTCTCATCTTCAGGGTGTCTAAGCCGTGACTCGGGATCCAAAAGACCCCAGTGTACTTTCACTTGATGAATCTCATGTCTAAATAAAGGATTTCAGTCTGTTATTTCATTTGACCTTTTTAGTCCCAAGCTGTCCATAAAATTAATAAAGAACCATGATTGTAAAATAACCTTTGCAAGCTCCTTTCCCCATCAAAGAGCTAAATACAACACACAAACACTTCAGTACCAAAAAAAAACTTCAGAAATCTAAGATAAATGGGTTGTATCAATGTCAATTTCCTTATTGGGATAGCATACTATGATTTTGTAAGTTGCTACCATCGGGGCGTGAGGATTACTGGGCAAAATGGGTAAGATCTCGCTTTATTCTTTCTTCTTTTTCCTTTTTTAATTGAGTAAAAAAAAAAACTAGCTAGTAAAGTTTTTTCTTTACAGTTTTATTGAGATTTACTAGACACGCAGCACTACATAAGCTTAAGGTGTACAGCATAACAAATTACATTCATCGTGCTATAATTAACACTTTACATTTAGTGAACATCCATCATTACGTACAGATATAATAGGAAATGAAAAGAACTTTTTCCTTGTGAAGAGAACTCTTAAGATTCACTCTTAACAATTTTCATCTATGACAAATAGCAGTGTTAATGACATTAACCGTGTTTTGCATAACATTCTCTTGTACTTATTTATCGTATAACTGGAAGTTGATATCTTTTGACCACCTCCATCTAATTGTTTCACTGCCTACTCCCCACTTCTAGTAACCACAAATACAGTCTCTTTTTCTGTGAGTTCTTGTTTATTTTTTGAAGTGTAATTGACCTACAACACTATGTTAATTCTTGGTTAACAAAATAGTGATGTGATATTTCTATACATTACAAAATGATCACCATGGTTAGTCTAATTAGAATTTGTCATCATACAAAGATATTATTTTATTACCTACTGTGTTCCCCATGCTATACATTTCATCCCCATGACTCATTTATTTTATGAGGTCTGTCTGGACCTTTTAATCTCCCTCACCCATTTTACTTGCCCCCCAACCCCTATTCTCTGGCAACCACATGTTTGTTGCTTGTAACTATGACTCTGTTTCTGTTTCGTTCTGTTTGTTTGTTTGTTTTAGATTCCATGTGTAAGTGAAATCACGGTATTTGTCTGGCTCTATCTGTTTTATTTAGGTTAGCATAATACTCTCCAGGTCACTCCATATTGTCACAAATGCCATGATTTCACTCTTTATTATGACTGAGTAATGTTCCATTACTCAGCCATAATAAAGAATGAAATAAAGATTAGTGGTTATGGAATACCACATACTCTTTATCCATTCATCTATCAATGAGGACTTAGGTTTCTTCCATTTTTTGACTGCTGTAAATAATGCTATGTTGAACATAGGAGTGACTATATCTTTATGAATTATTGTTTTTGTTTTCCTTGGGAAAATGCCCAGGAGTGGAATTGTTGGATTGTATGGTAGTTTTATTTTTAATTTTTTGAGGAATCCTCATTTGGTTTTCCATGGTGGCTGTACCAGTTTACATTCCCATCAATAGTGAGCAAGGGTTCCTTTTTCTTCACATCCTCATAAACACTTTATTTTTCGTTGTCCTTTTGATAATAGCCATTCTGACAGGTGTGAGGTGGTATCTTATTGTGGTTTTGATTTCTATTTCCCTGGTGATTAGTGATGCTGGGAATCTTTCCAGGAATTATTGACCATCTGTATATCTTCTTTGGAAAAATGTCTATTCAGGTCTTCTGCCCATTTTTAATTTTTTTGACCTTGATTTCTGTGTTCTTTGTATATTTTGGAATTAACCCCTTATCAGATATTTTGTTTGCAAATATATACTTCCATTGATTAGGCAGCCTTTTAATTTTGCTAATAGTTTACTTCACTGTACAAAGCTTTTTAGTTTGATGCAGTTTCATTTATTTATTTTTGTTTTTGATTCCCTAGCCTGAATAGCCAAAATAAATGACTGATGTCAAAATTAATATTGCCTGTGTTTTTTCTAGTAGTTTTATTGCTTCAGGTCTTACCTTGAAGTCTTTAATCCATTTTGAGTTTTTAGTGTGAGAAAGTGTATATAGTATGAGAAAGTAACCCACTGTGATTCTCTTCCATGTAGTTGTATAGTTTCTCCAAAACCATTTATTGGTGATATTGTCCTTCCTCCATTGTCTGTTCTTGCCTCCTTTGTCTTCCACTGATTGATCATGTAAGTGTGGGCTCATTTCTGGGCTTTCCATTGTGTTCTATTGCTGTGTGTCTTTTTCACACCAGTTTTGACTTAGTTTTATAGTATAGTTTGAAATCAGGGAGTGTGATACCTACAGCTTTGTTCTTTCTCAAAATTGTTTCAGCTATTTGGGGTCTTTCATGTTTCCATACAAATTTTAGAATTATTTGTTCTAGTTCTGTGAAAAGCATCATTAGTATTTTGATAGAGGTTGTATTGAATCTGTAGATTTCCTTAGGTAGTACGGTCATTTTAACAATATTAAGTCCCCTCAGTTTCAGTTTGTATGTGTCTTCATGTCTGAAGTAGATCTCTTGATGGAAGCAATTAGTTCCTTTATGTGTAAAGTAATTGATAGGAATCTACTTAATGCCGTTTTCTTAATCATTTGGAGGTTGTTTTTGTATTCTTCTTTGTTCCTTTCTTCTAGTTTTGCACTCCTCCCTTATGACTGATGATTATTTTTAGTGTATTATTTGGATTTCTTTTGTGTGTGTGTATTATACTATTCTAGACTTTTGTGTTGTGGTTACCATGATATTTATATGCATGTACCTGGTCTTCCCAGGTGGTGCTAGTAGTAAAGAATCTGCCTGCCAATGCAAGAGATGCAAGAGATGAGGGTTCAATCCCTGAGTCAGAAAGATCCCCTGGAACATGAAATGGCAGCCCACTCCATTATTCTCGCTTGGGAAATACCAAGGACAGAGGAGTCTGGAGTCTTTGCAGTCCACAGGTTGCAAAGAGTTGGACCAGACTGAGTGACTAAGAACACACACATAACTGCTGGTACAGTATTTGAAACTCAACAGGACTTTGGGAGTTCTGGGGCTGGTTGGGCTCACTGATGGGTAAGGCTGGATACCAGCATGGCTGACTTCAGTGTCCAAGGGTCACAGGGCTGATGCGGGCTCACTGGTGAGTCAGTATGGTCCCATGATATCTAGCTGTAGGGTCTAGGGTATCTCAGAGCTGGTCCTAGTGCACTGTGGCTAAGTTAAGTCCACAGTGCTAATTGGCTAGAGGAAGGACTCCAAAACGGCACCAGCTAGCAGCAGTGTACTAAGGGCAGAACAAGCTCCCCAAATGGCTGCCACCTCCTGAGAAAGTTCCAGTTGCCTCCTGCCTCTCTGGGAGGTTCTCTAAGCTCAGCGGATGAGCTTGACCCAGGCTCCATTCAAATGACTGCTTCTGTGCTAGGACTCAGAACTTGGTAGCTTTTACTGGTGCCCTTTAAGAGCAGGGTCTCTGATTCCTACAACCTTCTGATTCCCTTGTACTCAAGCCCCACCTGTTTGCAAAACCATAAGTTCTGGAAGCTCATACTCCAGTGCAGGACCTTGGGGCTATCCAGCCCACTGTGGGGCTTGGGCCTCTCTCTCCATGGGGATAACCTCTGCAATTGCAGTTATCCTCCCAGCTGAAGGTCACTAACCCAGGGATGTGGATATGAGCTACACTGCGTCTCCACCCTTCTTACCTGTATCATCATGGCTCCTTCTGTATATCTTCAGTTTGGGGAAACATTTTCATCTAGTCTTCAGGTCCTTCTCAGTGATAGTTGCTCTGTAAATTGTTGTGATTTAGGTGTGTCTTGGGAGGAAGTGGGCTCAGAGTCTTCTTACTCTGCCTTCTTGGCCACTCCCGTCTGTATTATTTCTAACAATGTTGTTGAATCTACAATTATCTTAATGTGAAAAGTTTAATTAAAAAAAAAAAAAATTGATCCCAAAAAGAAATGTTTTGTGGTTGACATGTGGAGGACATGCTAGTCCAGTTCTTGCTGACTCTAGCCAGCTGTGCTGTGCTCAGCCCTACTGACTCTAGCATCTTTGCGACCCCATGGATTGTAGCTTGCCAGATTTCTCTGAATTTAGGTCTGTGTGTTAGTCACTCAAGTCATGTCCAACTCTTTGTGACCCCATGGACTGTAGCCCACCAGGCTCCTCTGTCTATGGAATGCTCCAGGCAAGAATACTGGAGTGGGCTGCCATTTCCTTCTCCAGGGGATCTTCCCAACCCAGGGACTGAACGTGTGTCTCCTGTGTCTCCTGCATTGGCAGGTGGATTCTTTACCATTAGTGCCAGTGGGAAGCCTTATTGACTCTAGTATCAACAACTCTTTAGAAAAAGGATTTATCTTATCTGAGAAAGGATTGTCTTGACTTTTTTCTTAAGTAAGAGGAATTGGAATTGATTGAGCTGTCTTGCTCCATGGAAGATTCTCCTACTGTATAATAAGGGAATATGCACAGATTTTCTTTGTTACACTTGTGAGTTACCTTTGCCTATGCCTACTTAGCTTGGTAGAGAGGATTCTTGGATTTGTATTTTCAGAAAACCTAAATTTAAGTATAGGCCATGGCACCAAATTTACTTTGCTTCTCTTTTCAGATCCAGAGTCCACAGCATCCTTAGTTTACTCTTCTGAGATACAAGAAAATGTGAACATAAAGAATGACAATGATTAGACAGTCTCTCTAACTTCAACTTCATCTAAAAGGTTGTGACTCTGGACTTCCAATCTTAGTGCCAATGTTCTTTATAGGCACAAATAACCCTCCACATTCGGGCTTCAAAGAAAACAGCTGGAGGCACCACACTTACTTGTGTGTAATAAAGCATATTTTTACAGAGCAAGTCTTGGGACAACCACTTATTCAATTTTCATTCAAGAAAAGCCAAGAGTTTAAGTGACAGACCTCCAGGAGACCCTGAAATTTCATCCCAAGTTTTGGTAATAAATTGCAATATTTTCTCACAGGTTGGTTAAAGCTAGGCTTACTGACTTTTGGAGTGATCAGCATTATTCTACAACCACTTCAGGAAACAAAAGTAGAGAAAATTATGAGTGAGAAGCAATGTAGGGAAAAATGAAAGGACCTTGTACTTAGGAACTCTCAAGTGTTAGAGAAGTCCTAAATCTAAAGATCCATTGTAGGAACTTCTCTGGTGGTCCAGTGGCTGAGACCCTGTGCTCCAGTGCAGGGGGGCTGGAGTTCAATCCCTATTTGGGGAACTAGACCCCTCATACCACAGCTAAGATATGTATGTATTTTTTTAAGCGACCCATTGTGGGCAATCTGGCAAGCAGAAGGTCTTCTGATAAACAGGAAAATTCTGATGGAGAATGGGGAAAAGAAGAATATTAAGAAAAGTGTTCTTCCAGTTGAGACATTGACTTCAATGTTTATCAGAATAATTTTTACCAAAACAGAAGCAAAAAGTACAAGAGAATCACTGTGGCTGTTGTTGAGATGTATATATATATTCCTAGGGTGTCCCAGGTGACTCAGATGGTGAAGAATCTGCCTACAATGCAGGAGACCCAGGTTTGATCCCTGGATTGGGAAGATTCCCTGGAGAAGGGCATGGCAACCCACTCCAGTATACTTACCTGGAGAATCCCATGGACAGAGGAGCCTGACAGGCTACAGTCCATGGGATCGCACAGAGTTGGACACAACT
The DNA here is from genome assembly GCF_963930625.1 of Muntiacus reevesi. Classification (NCBI taxonomy): domain Eukaryota; kingdom Metazoa; phylum Chordata; class Mammalia; order Artiodactyla; family Cervidae; genus Muntiacus; species Muntiacus reevesi. The sequence goes on from NC_089260.1 coordinate 60,228,297, forward strand.
AATGCATTTTCACTTTCACAGATTCTTAAGGTCCACCTAGGGTCTATTAGCTAAGAAGCTCTAACTACCTAGGAATCTGATTCTTAATGGGTACACAGTCTAGGAGAGGCAATTCCTATTTCTCTGCTTTAGGACAGAGGTACTTATGCTCCCAGTCACCAACAGTATGGGGGCTTCCCAGGTGGTTCAGTGGCAAAGAATCTGCAGGAGACATAGGAGATGCTGGTTTGATCCCTGGGTTGGAAAGATCCCCTGGAGGAGGAAATGGCAACCCATTCCAGTATTCTTGCCTGGAATAATCCCATGGACAGAGGAGCCTGGCAGGCTATAGTACGCGACATAGGGTTGTAGAGTGGGGCATGACTGGACACAGAGCAATTAGTACTGACTGTTGTTAAATGAGTTGAGTTACTCTCCTGGAATTTCCAATTGCTGAAGTGAGCTTCTTTGCCCAAGGCTGAGTCTTTTCTCCTGTCTCCCACCCGAGAATACCTTTCACCCAATTACTGATTGATATGAAGGGAGAAGGGGTATTAACAAAAGTATGGTCCCTTTGTCTAAATCTAGGACAACTCTGGAGGGCCATTCCATTTCTAGAAATTTTGATGGATAGGCTGAAGCCTTAGATGCAACTGCATCTTTTTTTTTTTTTTTTGCAACTGCATCTTAAAACAACTTTTTCTCGTGGTTCTCACACTATCTTGTTTGTTTTTTTTCTCTCTCTCTCAAAAAGCAGATTCAATACAAAACATGGTCCACTGGAGAAGGCAATGGCAAACCACTTCAGTATTCTTGCCTTGAGAGCCCCATGAACAGTATGAAAAGGCAAAAAGACTCAATAACCATCTGGGAAATAAAAACAAATTAATTTCAAAGAATTTATGCTGAGGAACTGGATGAAAAACACTGTAAATAGATACTGTTCTGGGTAAGTTCTTAGTTGCTCAGTTGTGTCCCAACTCTGTGCAACCCCATGGACTGTAACCCGCCAGACTCCTCTGTCCATGGGATTTTCCAAACAAGAATATTGGAGTGGTTGCCATTTCCTCCTCCAGGGGATCTTCCTGACCCAGGGATTGAAGCTGTATCTCTTGTCTCCTGAATTGGCAGGCAGGTTCTTTAGCACTAGCGCCACCTGGGAAGCCCATAAAAAATGTTATTGGAACACATCAATTTGTTTACATATGGCCTATGGATGCTTTTGTGCTACAATAGCAGGGTTAAGTAGTCACATGACAGACCATGTGGCCAGGAGAGTCTGCCTTGTATACTATCTAGCTCTTTACATTAAAAGATTGCCAACCTCTAGTATAGCACCAAGTGACATTTATCAGCAAATTACTGGGACTAGAACCATCACTATGTTGGTGTTGAGTGGCAGGAATGTGTTGTTCTTTCATGTAACTGTATGAAGTTAATGAAGGATTCTTAGGAAGCAAATAATAAAAAGAAATGGGAAATAAGATGAATTTGAGGGATAAGTGGTAAAATGAATTAATTACTATTAAAGCTCCTCAAACCATGAAATGTTATTAGATGCCCCAACCCACTTTTTGAAAAAAGCAACATTTATTGTCCTTTTCTGATCATAAAAGCAATACATAATTAAGGTACTTGAAAAATACAAAAAAATGTATACAGAATATAAATCGGTCATATTCCCACGAGTAGAGATAACCATGTTTTAACATTTTTGTTTTTACAAAATTGGCATTATCTTACAAAATGGTTGTATTTTTAAATGTAACATATCTTCAACAGCCTCATATTCTCTAGGAACATTTTGCTTAATGGGTAATTATAGCCCATTGTTTGGAAATGCCATAATTCATTTAATTATTACCCACATTATTAAATCTTAAATTAGGTTAAGATTTTGTTATTTGTAAATAATGTTATAACAAACTTGCCTATGACGTCTCTGAAATGTATGTTTTTTTTCCCCCACTATGATAGATTACTATAGTAAAACAACTTCTGTCTAAATCGGGGCTGTTTTCAGGAACAAGGCAGAAAAAGAAGATTCAAGAAAGACAAAGTCATGTTAATTGGGACTGTCTCTCTCATTTCTCTAAATTCCCAACCATACCAACTCGAGAGATTTCTGCCTTCTGATTAATAACATTAAATGACCTCTATTGCTGACTTAACAATGTTCATTTTTCTATATACCCCATTCTTAAGTCCATACCCTTACAATCAAAATAAAACATTGTTTTGTTTGAATTCCCCCTTCCCTTAGAAAAAAAGGCAATAATCTTATCAAAAATATTTTATTTACAAAAAAATTCAATTATACTATACATCCTATACTGGAAATACATTGAATAATTGCTAAAATAAATACAGGCAATTAATTCAATCTTTTATAAGAATGAGAGAATCTGTATGTTATCAAGCTTAACTTAGAACATAAATAATTAAAAAGGCAAACTCAAGTTTTAATCTCATTTAATGGCATGGTCTGTCTCCCACAAGCTCTCCTATCAGTGAGAGTCTATGTTGTAGAAGTTATGTGCCTTTTTGTACTCTGAAGGTAGAATGTGCAGTTTTTTCTTAGGCAGGATGGATGGACAATAGATGTCTGCATTAAAAGGAAGCAGAAAGTTAGGAAGAACATGGTCGAATACTTCTCCACATTTCTGCTTCATCACAATGCTTTTCATGAAATTCTACATGTCTTCTTTTTTTTTAACATGGGTCTACACAGCACCAGCTCCAAGGTCATGCCAAAAGTCAAACTGGATAACTGAGGCCCCAGAGTAGCTAAATTAATCAGGCTGAGGGTACCTGATCCTTCAAATTTTTCATGTGTCAATTATTCTTGATACAACTATTAAACCTTGATATCATGTCTACTCTGTAGACGCATTTATATAGGCCAAGAACAGAAGAGGTGAAGTAATTATCTGTATAATTCAGAAAATATCTTCCCTAGAAAGCTAAAGAGGACACCGGAGCTTGATTCTGCTGGTTTTGAATTTATATGCTTTATCCTTATACTTTATCCCATTCACCCATATAAACCTCATACTGAAATGCAAAGTAAACTAACAAGCTGGGAAAAAAAGGGGGGGGGGAGGTAAAGTATGTTCCACATATAGACAGAATCCAGTGAATACAGGTCACAGAACAAGAGATGAACTGAATTATATTTGTCCAAATTATACAGATAATTTTTCCCACATTCCTCTTAGCCTGGGAAAATACTGTGAGAATGTCCAAAGACTATCTTTGATACCCAGATTTTGTCCACGGCTGGATGCCTAGTATTTTCTTTCAAGAATTAACATTCCCTTTTTCAATCTTTTGAAAAAATTGCACTTTCCTACCCCTTTGGCCTTGATTTTCAATGACTTCTTTGTACAGATAAGTATGAATTTCTACTCTCGAAGTGTGACAGGTGTATTGGCCTTTTTTAAAAGAAATTTTTTAAAAAGTTAAAACATTTAAAGTTCACTTTTTCACAGAAATAACTATTCAATTTTAAAGGTAGAGAGAGAGAAATATTTTATTCTTTCTATCATGAACAATGTCAACCAAGTTTCACATTTTGGGTAGAAATCTTTTTAAGTAGGAATTTTTTAAGAACTTATTTTATTAAAAAAAAAAAAGGAAAAACAGGTGTATTTTGGCAGAGAAGTAAAATATAAAATATGCAAAATTTGTTTTGAAATTGGCATACAAAAATTTTAAAACACAGTACAGTTATATAAAAATACAGCACAGCCAACGGCCTGTAAAATTTCCTTTGGCATTTCATTTGGTAGAATTAAACAGAAAAATCATTCTAAAAAAAAAAAAAATTAGCTATCAACACAGTCCATAAGTTAGGTTGTATATGTTGAAAGAACTTTTCCTTGAGTTTCCAAAATCCTTTTCTTCCATGATAACCCACATAAAGCATGGCTAGTGAGGTATATAGGGCGAAACACTGTTAGGCGGATGTACAGTAAGGAAAAAGTGCATACACAAAGAATCTTCCCATTTTCATAGAAATATCAGGTTAAATCTGAGTTGTTCTTCTTGATGTATCATTTTCCTTTGGCAGAATTAAAATAAACCCATACAAATGTCTTTGTTCAAGTCCCAGCAGCAGCGATATGTCTCCTTTGGTGGCGTTATATGACGCCACAATACCATACAGTCCCTAGAGGAGCTAAGGTTTTGTTGTGTCTGCAACTGCAAACATCAAACGTAAGATCATACATCAAGCACCATGTCGTACTGTTGTCCCTTCTTCCGCCTGCCACATTTATTGATGAGAACCACATACAGTGTCAAAAGCATGACCCAATAGCATGCATAGAGCAACGTTCCAACAATTAAAACTGTCTGTTTGGATTCTGAGAATGGCTTTTTAGATTCCTTATAAATGGTGAAAATCACACCACCCAGGAGGATTGTAAACCAAACCGATACGGGAATGAGTCCGATGAAATTAACAACAATGGTTTTCCTTCCAGATGTGCCCCACCCAGCTTTGTTTATTGTTGCAATTGCAAACATCTTGGCGGGAAGTAAACTTGACATGTACAGCACTGAGTAGAGGGACATGAAGACCATGACAATGTTTCCTCTAAGGCAGCTGGCGAAAGATGACTTTATGAGACCCACTAACTGGACAGTTAACAAGAAGAGGAGGATGTTCCAAATTTTACCCCTGTAGAAGAGCTGGATTACTGTAGCAATGAGAAAGAAAGGGAAGAACCCAGTGATGACGGCTTCATAGGTCATCCACAAGTGATGTTTATGAAACCACATCGCGTTGTATAGCCACTCTCGGAAGTAGGACTTGCTCCAGCGGGTCTGCTGGTTTAACCATCTGAGATATTCTATAGGTGTTTCAGTAAGGCACTTGGATCGAGCTGTGTATTTCGTTGCATAGCCCAGACTCAGCACTCGGTTCGTTAGATGCCTGTCATCTCCAAAACTACATTGGTTGCCCATAAATTCTTGATTGTACCAGTCTTCCACAAATTCATGCAGTAAGGAGTTTCTGTACATTCCCAGAGGTCCACTAATGCACTGGACACATCCGAAATAAGACTGGCAGGCCCTTTCTATGTTAAAAGCCATCCAGTATCTTACACTGCTGAGGAAGGAGATCCAGGAATCATACTTGTTTAAAATCTGCAAGAAAAATAAAAGTAATTAAATAAAGGTAAGCCCCTGATGCAAAGAACTGACTCATTGAAAAAGACTCTGATGTTAGAAAAGATTGAAGTTGTGAGGATAAAGAACGACAGAGGATGAGATGGTTGGATGGCATCACTGATTCAATGGACCTAAGTTTTTTTTTTTTTTTGACCTAAGTTTGAGCAAGCTCCGGGAGTTGGTGATGGACAGGGAAACCTGGCATGCTGCAGTCCATGGGGTCTCAAAGAGTTGGACACGACTGAGCGACTAAACTGAAGCCCCAGCTTAAAATACCAACAAAATCTGCACTATTGTGAGGTTACTACCTAGAGTCATGTTTGATTTTTTTATCCTTCTATTTTGATTTCTTTCCTTTTTAACATGATTTTCCTTTATTTTCTTCATGTATTACTAGATTAACTTGATAAGTGGTGTGTATGTGTTAAAACTTGTTAAAAATAACTTTTTTATACTTACTTCATCACTCCCTGTACTGCTTTGTTATGTTTTCTTTCTCTTGTTGTAACATTGGGACTTTTTTAGGATTGAGTTCTCAGCCTTTAAATTATTCTGTCACTTTCTTACCATCCAATATTTGAAAGTTTTTAAGTCCCATCTTCTTCTCCTTCCAACTCTATTATTCTCCTTCCTCTCCAGTTTTAGCAATGCTAGTGATGAAGGGGTTTTCTCTGGCTTCACCTCAAAACTGGACTCCTGAAATAAGGCTCTACATACAGGTTACTAAAATTATTAGCTTTGGGGGAGGGGCAATATTTCTTAATTCTCTCCTCTGTCTCAATTTTGTTCCATTTTCATCTGGATTTTATATGCTTCCTTATAATCACCAGGGTATTTCTTTGTCCTTCTAGTTCATTTTCTTTGCCTTCACTGGTACCGAGCATATCAATATGGATTATACATCAACATAATACCTACATTTAAAGTCAAAAGTCCATGTGCTTCTCACTTTTTCCTAAAATCTAACTGTATTTTTGCAAAGGATTCACTTTAATCTTATATTTTAACATAATGTTTTCTCATCCATAAATATTAATCACCTTCGTTAATATTGCTTTCACGTATTGTTTCTCTATTGATGGTAAATAACGGGAAATAATAACCAGAAAATCCACTTCTTTGACTTTCTCTCTAGTGTAAATTTGAATTGCAGTTTCTCTTTTTTCCTTTAGTTTTCCCGATTTGGATTTTTTGACTAGTCATATATTGCTCAGCTTTTAAATATAGAGGTATATGGTACAGTAATAAAAAACACCCACAGCCATAACTCCATTTCTTAATCCTTGCACTAAATTCCAACATCATTTTACCAGAAAATTAAGCTGTGGCTTAAAAAGATACAGCAGAAATTACACACTTACATTATATTTTATGTTAACTTATCAGCTACTACATACATGTGTTACAACCCACAGCTAAACAAAGAAATCATAAATTACTTCAATTTAGACAGTAGAAGAGGTAGTACAGTGGGTACAAAACACATTCTAAAGTGTCTTAGTCCCCAGAAACAATACCTGGCACACAGTTTGGTGTATAATAAATATATATTCAAAAAATCAATGACAAAGGTTGCTACTAAAAGTGACTCATGGAAAACATAAAGCCATACATACCTGAACATCTCCCCCGACACCTCCAACCATGGGATCTTCTTCTAAAACTTTTACCATCTCCACAGATGATGCTGGGTCAAGCATGGTGTCTGAATCACAAACCTGAAAAGAAAGTAAGAAATGAGTTAAAGAAAATAAGACAATGAGCATGCTCCATGGAGTCAAAATTGGACATATATATATATTATGCCTTCAGCCTATTGTCACAAGGCCTCAATAAGCAAGTATCATCTGAATGTGAGTTTGTTATATGATGGCTAATACAAAGAACTTGCAAACTCAGTATTTAAGCTAATAACATTGCTGAAAAGAACAAATGAAGTGATGACCTAGGCATGTCATGAAACGTGGTCAGGTTTTCCTGGTTCACCATGGATGTACTCAATTTTGGCAATGAAAGTCTCATATCCCTGGTAACACCTTGGGTTTCCGGGTCTTGGAAAACATCTTGATTGGTCACCATAAATGTCTCTCTCTCTCTTTTTAATTGCCTTAAATCAAGCTTTTAGATATCTTATTCCTCAGGTCTCAATGATGATGGGAAACTCCTATGGCAATACTGAAAAAGAGGTATGTTTAACAGTAATTATTTTCCTCTATTTTAATATGGTAATTAAGACAGGAAGGTGTCTTCTAAGGTGGGTTGTATAACTCTGAAACAAGATGTCCATTTGACCTGGACTTAGCAGATGACATTCCATCAGAAAGGAAACTAGCTTGATGGTCAGATGACCTTTTTATTTTAAGAGTATTAAGTATTCATCTAGCTCTTTATATACAAAAGTAGATGAACCGTGAACTTCCAGATGTTCAAGCTGGTTTTAGAAAAGGCAGAGGAACCAGAGGTCAAATTGCCAACATCCGATGGATCATTGAAAAAGCAAGAGAGTTCCAGAAAAACATCTATTCCTGCTTTATTGATTATGCCAAAGTCTTTGACTGTATGAATCACAATAAACTGTGAAAAATTATGAAAGAAATGGGAATATCAGACCACCTGACCCGCCTCTTGAGAAACCTATATGCAGGTCAGGAAGCAACAGTTAGAACTGGACATGGAACAACAGACTGGTTCCAAATAGGAAAAGGAGTACATCAAGGCTGTATATTGTCACCCTGCTTATTTAACTTCTATGCAGAGTGCATCATGAGAAATGCTGGGCTGGAGGAAGCACAGGCTGGAATCAAGATTTCCGGGAGAAATATCAATAATCTCAGATATGCAGATGACACCACCTTTATGGCAGAAAGTGAAGAAGAACTAAAGGGTCTCTTGATGAAAGTAAAACAAGAGAGTGAAAAATTTGGCTTATAGCTCAACATTCAGAAAACTAAGATCATGGCATCCAGTCCCATCACTTCATGGCAAATAGATGGGGAAACAGTGGAAACAGTGACTGACTTTATTTTTCTGGGTTCCAAAATCACTGCAGATTGTGATTGCAGCCATGAAATTAAAAGACGGTTACTCCTTGGAAGGAAAGTTATGACCAACCTAGATAGCATATTGAAAAGCAGAGACATTACTTTGTCAGTAAATGTCCATCTAGTCAAGGCATTGGTTTTTTCAGTTGTCATGTATGGATGTGAGAGTTGGACTATAAAGAAAGCTGAGCACTGAAGAATTGATGCTTTTGAACTGTGGTGTTGGAAAAGACTCTTGAGAGTCCCTTGGACTGCAAGGGGATCCAACCAGTCCATCCTAAAGGAAATCAGTCCTGAATATTCACTGGAAGGACTGATGCTGAAGCTGAAACTCCAATACTTTGGCTACCTGATGAAAAGAGCTGACTCATTTGAAAAGACCCTGATGCTGGGAAAGATTGAGGGTAGGAGGAGAAGGGGATGACAGAGGATGAGATGGTTGGATGGCATCACCAACTCAATGGACATGAGTTTGAGTGAACTCTGGGAGTTGGTGATGGACAGGGAGGCCTGGTGTGCTGCGGTTCATGGGGTCGCAGAGTCAGACATGACTGAGCAACTGAACTGACTGAGATGTAAATTATCTTAAGCTTTTCTGTAAGTGCTAATTGTTATTTTGAAAAACGAACTTTATACAAGCCAAAAAAAAAAAAAAGCAAACCAATTACAACTTCAAGAAAACTTTTAGAATTTGTCTATACCCAAGAATGGCTCACAGAAGATTCTACTGGAGGCCAAAGGTGCAGGGTTACAAATAGTATGTTTTTTTCCAAGCTGATTTATGAACTTACTGAAAAATGAAACAGAAGAATAAAGGAGATATGAAGCCAAAATATTACCTATATACTCATAAAACTGATATGGAAAATAGGGCTCATATCAATGCAGTAGCCAGTTTTATAATTATGTTCCCCAGAATTACTAATGTATCAATTCTGAACAGCACCTAAGTGGGACCAGTCTCCTCCTGAAGACACAGTTAATGGCCCTTTGAAAGGTATGGCTGCTTCGGAGTAGCCCACTCCCAGAACAAAGCAGGAACTAGGCTACCCCTTACACCTTCCATACTCCCCGACCAGATTAAGTCACTTCTCATAGGGAGGAATTAGGTGTGTGATACCTGTGGATGGAGATTCTTCCACAGGATCAAAGAAAATCAGAAGTAGGAAAAGAGCTGTCACTTCTATACTTCTAATTATATTAATAACATCATATGTTTTTCTGGAGGACTCAGCCAGGCCCAAGAAGACATACAGTGATCAAACTTGACACACCATGAACCAGTTTCATATCCCCACACAAGCAACAAAAGACATGATTGGCAGAGACCAGAGTGTTAGCTGCAGTTCCGTCGTTTTTCTATGTCGTCTGGCTACATCTATTAATTTAATCAAGGCTTAGTCTAGTTATATCAAAAGCCAGTATTTTTACAGTTCTCTGAACTGGTTTATAAAAATAGTAGGAATCTGATATACCAGTTGTGAATGAAAAAATATGAAAACAATTTTTAGAAGCATGAACTCTTGAGTTAACTGGAGAAGGAAATGGCAACTCACTCCAGTATTCTGCCTGGGAAATCCCACGGACAGAGGAGCCTGGCGGGCTACAGTTCATGGGGTCCAAAGGATCAGACACGACTGAGCAACTGAGCATACACACACTTTTGAGGTCAAAGGGATTTTCTATGTGTATATTGTAGGAGACCCTCACATATATAACTGGGAAATCTCAAAATTTTTTAAAATGTATGTTGTTTAATTTTACTAATAGATTTTTCTGAAAAAATTAATGTATATTAATAACAAATAATGTTGGTGAAAACAGAAATTTAAATGTATTATTGAAATTTATAATTTAAGGAGTATATAGGGTATCCAAAATTACAGAAATGAAATCACCTCTCTAAAGTCAATTAGCTATATGAAAATTAATTTCTGAATTTTTATATTACTGTCCCTATTTAGAAACATGCATTTTCTAAATAACTTCTTGCCCCTTTTGGGTGAGTGGGGATGCATTCTATTTTGGTCCAGCATGGTCTGACTTATTTTAGAGGAGGAAAAAATAGACAGCAGCTAGGCATTAGTGTTCCATTAAAAAAAACAGAATTTTGCTAATACTTGGACTTGTATCCAAGCATTCAAAACCTCAGAAACCTAGACAAATTCTTCCAATAGCAATGTTTTTCTCTCTCTTGCCTTGTTTATCACTGTTTTGTAAATACACGGTTATAAGCCTGGCAGGCCAGTCACTAGGGTAGTAAAACATGAAGGCAGAAGTTCAACCCAACTTTCAACCTCTCAGCATCCAGAGCTTATGGCCACACCCACCTCTATTGACTCAAGATGGGAAAGGTAAAACCAGAAAGCTAAAATAAGACTAAAAACAACAGGAAGGGGGCAATCTAGAATTAATGTTTAGGTAACTCCTCCTGCTTGTGAGCAGAAACAAGCCAAGGGAACTGCCTCTCTGAAATGACCAAATTGGAACCAAACTTCTGAGGTTCTGTATATTTAAGCTGGGCCCGCCCCTCCCAATTTCCAACAGCAAAGTGCCAGAAGTTCTCTAAGAGAGATTGTTCACATGGTGAATTTAACTGTCAGAAGGGAAAGCTCTCAGAAATCCCTTGGGAGGGGTTTGTTATAGTGGGATTAAAGAGTTCTTTATAGAAGTTCAATTTCTGGATGTTATTTGGTGATAGAATGCCAACTAGAAAACCACCATCTACGACAGTCTGTGAAAGCAAGTATGTCCATGGACATAATAGTATTGATTTGTTTGTGTGTAAAGGCTTTAACTCTAGCCCTTCTTGAAACTAGTCTAGTAGAAACAGGATTTCTAGCTGTCTCTCCACCAATTAAAAACAAGTGTATAACCTCACAGAGGTTGGCTGTTTAGCTCTGGGCTAGAAGCTGTGGGGGAAAATACACCAGTTCATGAAGAGCTTAACTTCACACTGGGGAAAACCACAGGACATGATCTGCACACAGGAAACTGAGAACAAATCAAACTGTCTTTCTGTCCACCCTGAATGTATCATTCTAATTTGTTTAAATTGCATGATCACCAGTCATAATATTTCTCACTGGGAGATATGGAAAAAGGCAGTCACCAAATTTTGATTAAAATGAATGGAAAAGAAGAAGAAAGAAGATGTTATGGGGCAGAACCAGCGGCCTCAGTCATAACCACAGAATCATCAGTTAAAGTGGGTAAGGCCATGGCTCCCCCTCCATCAGTGCTCAAGCCAAGAGTTAGGGCTGCCCCTTTCTGCATGTCTACAATAAGAGCTGGCAAACTAAGGACCAAGAATCAAGTTAGCCTTGCCACCTGTTTTGGGATGGTCTATGAAATAAATGATCTTTATCTTTTTAAATAGTTGAAGAAAATTTAAAAAAATTTGTGACACATGGAAATTATATGAAATTCAAATTTCAGTGTCCATAGATAAAGATTTACTGGAACTCAGTCACACACATTTACTTTCATATTATCTATGACTGCTTTCACACTAAAACAGCTAAGCTGAACAGTTACAACACAGACCATATGGTGTGCAAAGCCTAAATTTACTATCAGGTGTTTTACAAGCAAACTTTACCAACCCTGGGCCTCCAATAATTGGTTGCAGGAGGAGAGTTCTCTGTCATAAAAAATTTTTAAGAAGTTGAGATAAAATATGTCCTAAGCCACAATTTTAATTCTAGTAAATTTTTAAAAAAGATTTCCTCCATCTCCACGTGTTATAATTAGTAAGAGTAACTGCATAAAAAGTATAAAATATTAATAAACTAGATCTTCTTCTTTAGCCAAGATTTGCCTATTATAAGAGCAAATATCTTCAGAATCAAGAAGCCTCAATTAAGTAGTGAGTCCTATATCTCACTTCTACAATTTTCAGCAAGTCATAGTGGAGTAAGACACCAAATAGAAAAGTACCTTGTAAATACAAAGGATCATTGGGAAGTATACCATTCATTGTTCATCGTTCAGATACCAAGTCGTGTCTGACTCTGCGACTCCATGAACTGCAACACGCCAGGCTTCCCTGTCCTTCACTATCTCCCGGAATTTGCTCAAACTCATTTGTACAGGATAATAACCTTATGTTTTTATACTGTAAGTAAACCCGCACCTCAAAAAGCATGGCAATCTTTACCACAAATAGATAACTCGACAGAGAATCTCTAAAAGGAACATGAAAATTGATTACATATTAAGAATCTCTTATCACAGTGAACAAATTTAAATGTGTCTGGAATTATCTATAATAGTTATAGACTATCATTGTCTATTCATAACTTATCAGACTATAAATCCACTCTAGCTTACCTCACTTGTCATTAATCTACCTCACTACAGTTTAAAGAAAACTATCCTGTTACATCTTCTATCAAATGTCTTTCAAATCCTGACTCAGGTCTAAAACGCCAAGTTCCCCATGTTTCACCTTTTAAAAAAAACATATTTCCTTTCAGACTGACTGGTGGATTCTCCATATCTGTCTGCTCCAAACCACTTCAAAGGGCCCTAAGAGCAACGCAGCAAGAGGAAGTCTTAATTTTTTAGGCTGCCTGAGGAAACAAGGTTGAAAATAAATCCAGACCCCTACTGTTGCTACTGCCTTCATCCTGTCTGCTTAGAAGGCTCAACCCTTTCTTAACCTTGACCTTCATCTTAACCTGGATGCAGTGAGACTATTTATTGCTAATATGTTTGAAATTTACCTTTGGTCAGGATCCCACTACTACTTTCCCTTTGACAACTTAACCACATAGTAAATGGAAAGACCCTCCTACCCTGTTTCCCTCAGGCTATTGCCTGAAAGAGAAGTCAGCCAGAATTCTGAACTTCCCCAATAGTTACTCACTAGCAAACACAAACCAGTGCTAGGCCCCTAAACAACATCAGAGCAAACATACTACTGCAAAGAAAGTGTCATGCAAAACCTTGGAATCAGACAAACTGGAGTCTCCATCGACCACTGAGCAGTTATATTTACTTGCACTAGCTTTGTAGCCTTAAACTCCTTACCTTACCTTTGTAAGTCTCCATTTTGCAGTTGAAAAATATGGATAAGTCAATCCACTTAGCAGTTTGTTGTAATGGAGAATAAACTAGATACTGTATGTATAGCACTTATAAAGGCTAGCTCAGAGTAAATGCTCAATAAAAAGAAGTGATAAATTGGGACTTCCCTGGAGTTCTACTGGTTAAGAATCTTCATTGCAATACTAGGGACATAGAACTCTGGTCGGGGAACTGAGGTCCCAGAGCCACCAACAAAAATCCTGCATGCTGTAGCTGAGACCTAATGCAGCCAAATAAAGAAATACTTTTTAAAAAATGGAGTGATCAAAACCAGAGGCAAAAAGGAAGAACACTAGTCCAATGAAGGGAAGAGTCCTTATCATTACTGTAAATAAACCAAAACTCACTCAGAGAGCAGAAGCTAATGCCTAATCCAACATCCAACAAATTTAAGTTAAACAAGGTGGATTATTGAGCAGGCACCATTAAAGTCCTTAGATTGGGCTGTCTGCTAGGGAAAAAGATTAGAGAGCAGTTTATGGCAGACTGTGAGTGGCAAAAACAAAATCATAAAATCTAATAATTTTAGGACTGAAAAGACCATTTGAAATTAATCTATGAAATCAATCCAGGAAAAAATAAATGCCCTCAGAAAAGAAATTTTCTTTTGGGAGAGGGACAGGGGCATGGGTAGGATTATTCTTTCTTATGCTAATTTGGTTTACAGTAAAAGATCTCAATATAGCCAATAGGAAGCCTCTAAATCCCAGACACCTAAACAATTTGTTTGTTATTTGTTGCTCTTTGGTAGAATATGTTACCCAAATTGTTATAAAATATTTGCTTTCAGGTGAAATATTTATTTAAGGTGAAAAATGAGTCATTTGGTTATTCTCTTTTCTTTTTCAGGAAAGTTAATAACACGAGTAAAAGTTAAGACAGTGCAAAAGCAAAGGTGACAAGCTAGCTGGAAAATGAGAAACCAAATGTTGTCACCTCTAAGACTTAAGTCAGGAAACACCCTTTATTACAAGTGGTTGGAATTCCCATTCTAAAGAAGGGAATCAGGAAATTGCATAATGGTGGCCTTAAATAAGAGTCTACATTCAAGAACCTGACTTTGGAGAAAAGCATAGATTAAAAATGAAAAGAAAAGTCTAATGATATACTCTTGCAAAGCATAGGTAGGTTGCTAGGAAATTAAGACAGCCCTAAACTGGAGTCTTGAGCTGTAAGTGATCTCAGAAATCATCTGTTGTACAAGTTGAGGCCCATAGCAAGTAATCAGTTAAATCAAGAATTCAGATTTCCCCATTCTTATGTCAATGTGCTCTTAATTTCATCCTCTAAAATGAAGAACATAAAGGTGCATTAACATTCTCAATAAGGTCCAACAGAAATTTTCAGAAAATAGGAACCAATCAAATGTTATACTCCAGTCAATTCTCATTATCCACGGTAGTTATGCACTACAAAGTTTCCATGAACAATGAATTAGCATACATCAGAAAATTGCTTCCAGCAGAAGTACAGAAGAGTTAGGTTCCTCAAAGCCTCTGGTCACAGCAGTTTTGCCTAGTGATAAATACCTAACCTTGTTTTATTTGTGTTTATTTGGGTCACCTTATTTAATATATATTGTTGATTCGTTCACATTGAATTCATGTCCAACAGCACTGTAACTCAGTTGGCGATCTTAGTTTCCTGACCAGAGACTGAACTTGTGCACTTGGTAGTGAAAATGAGGAGTCCTAACCACTGGACTGCCAGGAAATTCCGGCAAACAGCCTTTGTTCAGAACACTAGTCAGCACTTCACTTTAGGACCATTTAAATAGCTACATCACCAACAAAAAGCACAAAAATATGAAAAGCATGTTATTAAATAGACTAAAGTTGCTTGTTTATAGTATAAAAGTTGAAACAAAAAGACCAAGCATAATCTTGTTTGACCTGAGTTGGAAATATTTACATCAGGTGACTCACTTTTTTTTGTCACTTTGACCATGTCTGTAAACAATCACAAAAGCACTGCAACTATTGATATTGGGGTAATAAATACATTTTTACTCATTAGGCTAATTTGTAAACACCGAACTCATGAACAATTAGGGTCAACTCTACTATCAGGAACGATTTAATCTTCCTTTTCTCCTTCTCAGAAAAATGTTGGATAGCAAGGGTACTGCCAGATTAAATTAATAATAAAATCGCTTCCTATAATCTTCCCTTTGGGAAAATATTGATACTTATTGTATATTTTTAACCTGGGAAATTTTTAATGGAGACATCAGATGATACTGTTTTTTGTTTTTTTTTTCTTTCCTTTGTCACATAGACTGGTAGCCCCTTATGTGGTAACATATTCAGTGAAAAGAGAGATGATTATCAAATCTAGATGTCAAATTAAAATAAGAAAAAGTAGAAAAGTATATGCTGAAAAATATTAAATTTTATAATCTATACATGGGTCAGGTATTTGCTTCAGATGATTTTTCTTTTTCATTGAAGTATAGCTTATTTACAGTGTTTCAGGTATACCACAAAGTGACTCAGTTATAAATATATACCTATGTATTCTTTCCAGATTCTTTTCCAGTATAGATTATTATAACATGTTGAATATAGTTCCCTATGCTATACAGTAGGTCTTTATTATCTTTTATATATAATAGCTTATCTATTCATCCCAAATTCCTAATTTCTCTCTGCCATCTCTATTGCAGATGATTTTAGTTTTGCTTTTTGCACTTTTCTACATCTTTGAAAGTTTTCCAGAAAATACATTGATTGAAAATTAAGAAAATCTTTATTCTCCTTTTTTCTCATTCCCTATACATTATTTTCTCTTTCTTATTTTTCTTCTGCTGCTTTTCTATCTTCTCATCTCTGGAAGCAGCCACTAGCATCACAGATGAATTTCCTACCACGCTGGGCTTGTCTTAGACTAAAGCTTCCTTAAATATTCCACATTGGCAGTTATTATTTGAGTGGCTACAAAGCTGAAAAAGTAATTATTATAGAAGGCTAGAGATAGAGGGGAGAGATATAAAGAGGTGATAACTAATAAAGCCTTGTTCTTAAAGAGACCAGAGGGAGCCAACCCAGAAAGCTCAGAAATGCAGGTAGAAAGGTTAACCTTGAGATGGGGGTGAGGCTGGGGACCCTTGGAACTGTAAGCAGAAGACAGTCAGATCTTGACAGCCTTCAGAGCCCATGCTTTTGCTGTTCTCTTTTGTAGCAGGCAAAATCATCTGTTTGTAGTTAAGCAGGGAGGAGTTTGGGTAAGGCCTTGGGAGAGTGACGAAGATACGAAATAACAGACACGAGAGGAATAAGCAAGACATCTATTCAAGATCAAGTGAAAAGAGTGCTGATGAGTGCCAAGGATCCAGCTGCAACTGGAAGCCAATCATTTTGGCCATCTCTTCGCACACTTAAGCAGTGTTCTCCAGCCAGGTTAGCAAGTATGAGCAGATGGTCAATTTCTTCCCCTTGTCCCCATTCTCTCTCGTGTATTAGCACCTGAACGTTGCTTCCTTCCATCCCAAACCCACTTGAACTCCACGTCCAAGTACTTGGAATGCTCAGGAGCCAAAAACCTCGACCCCCTCTGCCTTGGTCTTCCTGGGGCTTCTGCTCTGCAATTCTTGGACCCTGGGTCAGTCAGAAGAAAGGATGAGAATACTATAGTAGAGTGAATTTCACACAATTTCTGTTTTTATAGGGCACAAATGGTTAAAATAGCAAGGGAGGATGGAGCATGGCAGTATAGTTTACTGGTTTCAGAATGCAAAAAGAGTTTTTAGCCTTCTTTGAGTGCTCTGAATGGACCATAAGGCTCAGGATGATTAGGGTCCAGTTAACAGCTGTTGCTAGGGTCAGTCTATCTGGACACATCATGCTGAAGGAAGGAAAGTTCTCAAGCCTGATTAGGGCACCAGCAAAAAGTCTATTCAAACATTTTAAATTTTGTATTATTTTTTCCTGGACAGGCCCAAATCAAGTTGCCAAGGATACAAACAAAATTCCAAACAAAATGATGGGAGAAGGGGATTTGGGAGAAGCAGGTTAAAAAAAGAAGAAAAACTACACAATGACGTGTTGATTAGAAAGGACAAACGTAAATTGTTTTAACTAGAATTAAAGGCAAAACGTAAAAACAGATGTTTTCTCATTTTAGGGCCAGAGCTTCATTCTTCAAACCTTCTGTAAGGTCCGTAGTCATCCTTTACTATAAAAGTTTTATCTTATCCTCTCATCTGGTCATGTATGTAAAATGTCTCCAGTTAACTAAATCAGCCTTATTTTCGAGTTTTAGAAAATAGGAGACACTTGGTGGTTGAAATCAACTCCCTAGAAGAGAGATTTTACACAGTTGGTATAAACTGAAGAAATGCTTCAAATGATTCAACTATTAGTGAAATTAACCACTGACATGTTAATTAGCAATTGAAATTATCATAATTTGCATAAGGACTACATAATACTATTAAAGCATTTGCTGTTAATAGAGTATTATCTTTTATATGATTAACAGCAAATGCTTTAATAATATGAGCAATGCCATTATCAGCAACTTTGGCTAAGCCCCTTTGGATTCATAATTTGAAATAATTATTTGAAATCCATTGAGAGATTGGAATCTTCTAACCAGGTAACAGAGATTTGGGAGGTGGTCCTGCTCAAGGTCAACCAGCTACTAATAACTGGGACTAGAATTTCAGTTGATTGAATTGAGTCCAGTGCTCATTCCTGACCCATTACTCAGAGACCCAGTGGGCATTACTCTGTGTTGATAAATTGCCCTAAAATATATGATGGATCTTCCAAAAACAAGGGTTTCATGTTTAAGAAGAGGAAGAGTGTTGAATATATATCTGAAGTCAGAGAATTTCTTCCTTCTCAGTATCATTGTGAACAAGTCTAACTTAAATATCTGCAGAAAATTACGACTAGAAAACTCATGTGAGCCCTACTAATGTTCTAAAGAAGCAAGCTTCAGTGAGAACTAGGAGAGAAAAAACCCTAGTGTTAGCAGTCAGGAAATTAATGAAGAGACACAGCCTGTCTAATTTTCATGCAAACAAACACCATCACAAATGCTTTCAAAGGTCAAGTTGCAAGGAGTGAGGTAATGCTGTTTGGGGAGTGAAATAAACATGACTTAGATTTTGTTCTGAGAAGGTTGGGTTTTTTTTTTCGTCTTGTTTTTGTTTTCCTTTTCCCCTTTTCTATTTCTTGGTGCCTTACTTTTGAATTTCTACACTTTCCAATTAAAATTTTCATTGCCCCCATTTTGCCTAGCTTCTGTGAAAAATATTTTATAGCCTTCCTTTGGTCCTGCAGATTTTCTCCAGCTCCTTCTGCTGGGGTACACACTATTTTCTTACATCGCTGGAGAGTTTAAGAGTGTGGAAAATGATGCTGGAATTGATTTGGCAGAACCAAGGGGGAAGAGACGGTAACGGAGGGGAAGAGAAGGAAGGGTCTCCTGTTCAAAATAATCTTCACTTCCAACCAATCACACTGCATGAAGTAAGCATTTTCATAGATAGTTTTAACCGTTTTACAAGATTTTTTTTCTCTTTTTCAGAATGTGCTTTCAACAGTCATGCTGTTTTCAGATGAACTGAAAGAAGTACTGTGTCCAGAAGGGACAAGGATGGGCTATAGCATATGACTGGAGAAATACAAAAGATGCTTTATTTAAATGTATGTTTGTCCTGGCAGATATGGAGACCTACCTGTACATAATCCACACTTCGCCCCAGTGCTCTGAAGGCCGTGTACATGACTTCTCTTTTTCCACCCCACTTTTGCATGATGCAAATACTCTTGTTGGACAAGACCAACTGGGTGACGTGCTGTGAGCTTTCTTTGTGTGACTCATCCGTCTCACCAGGACCCTTCACGTGGTAGTTGTTCTTCCAGATATAAGTGGCTGACTTGTCCCTGCCCATGACTTCACTGAAGATGTCCATCATGTAAAGGTCATCTTCCGAGTTTCCATCTATGACCATGACAACTTTAATTCCAGGGTAGGTTAGCCTTTTCACAGATTGCAAACATTTCCGCAAATAGTCTGGATCTTCTTGATATGCAGCAATGCAAAGAGCAACAGTTTTGTTCAACTTAATGGGGGTTTCTAGAGATTTTTTCATTTTCCGGTGCTCCAAAAAGGCAAACAGGCTTTGGATGATGAGGTGTGATGCTAAAAAGGCACCATACAGTCCAAAAGAGAAATAGTAATTATCTGTTTGGATAAACTGGTAGCCAACGATATAAGCAGCTGTGATTCCAAGGAGGAGAGAGACTCCAAAAAGTGTGGTTCCAATTATTCTCAGGATACATAGAAATCTCTCACAATGCATCTGTAAAATAACCACATGATACACTTGGTTAACCACTCTTGTTCCACACTTCTTTAAACACAGGGAACATACTGGTTCCAAGTGTTCTAACCCTGAGTTTCTCACTTAACTAGCTCAGTGACTTTCTGCATCTCAGTTTAGCATCTCATTGGCAAAAGAGAGATAAGAATGTCCTTCTGGGGACTTCCCTCGTAGTCCAGTGGCTAAGACTCTGCATTCCCAATGCAAGGCACCCAGGTTCGATCCCTGGTCGGGGAACTGATCCCACATGCCACAACTAAAACTTGATACAGCCAAATAAATGATCTGGGGGGAAAAAAAGTGTTTTTAAAAAAAAGAATGTCCTTTTGACCCACTTCAGAGGATTCTTTCAAACATCATATGAGATGGTAGTGCATTGTACCACTGAAAACTATAATGTATGAAACAAATATATGGATGCATCATTTTTAGTACATTAGATCATTTATCTAAGGATGTACTCTGTATGTGTGGTCATAGCTAAGCATAACACCTAATTTTTTTTAGTGATCAAGGCACTCTGGCACCATCATATTCCTTCATTCCTAATACTGACCACTGAAAGTTCAAAACTCATAGGCCTTGCTCAATCTCTTATGTATCATTTTATCTCAGCTCTGATGCAAATCCCTCAGCTCACATCTTTCCCATGCAGCTAGCTGAGGCTGAACATAAAAATACGTGGATTCTATCATTCTGGCTCTTCTATCATTTAGCTGCGTGACTTTGAGCCAGTCACTTTTCCTCTCTGGGCTTCAGTCTTGAAAAGTCTGTTAGGGACTTCCTTCCGGTCCACTGGCTGAGACTCCCTGCTCCCAATGCAGGGGGACAGGGTTTGATCCCTGGTGGGGGAACTATATGCTGCAACTAAGATCAAAGATCCCTCACCCCACAACCAAGACCCGGCACAGCCAAATAAATAATAAGAAATAAAATTTTAAAAAATTTAAATCTGTAAAATAAAGGCATTTAGACTGGATTATTTCCCAAGTTTCTGTTGCCATTAAAACTTCCTTATGCATGGATATCCTACACAGACATTTATCAAAGCTCCTGAAATTCCAAATTATAGTCCTTTGTTTATATGACTGTCTCCTTCATCCATCATCCACATCAGCCTGTTAGAACCTAGTAATCAGGAACTTTATTGGAACACAGCAAGGACACAATGAATGTTTGCAGAAGTAAATTATATAATTAAAGAAGAAATAGCATCATGCTTAATTCAACAGGTAAATTTTCTTTAACAACTTAGACTTTAAAACATATTTCAGTTCTGAAAAATATCCAGTTTTGTACTCCTCCCCAGCTTATGAATCTCCTGAAATATTTTGAATGTGTGTACAAGAGGCTCATATATTTTGTACTCCTCAAAGCATCTCCAATTATGACCACAGACGAGGTGCTTGGTCTTGTTTCCTGGCTCCTATTCCTATACATGCCACAGACAATTCTCTGGACACCTGCTGGGTATCCAACAATTAAATCAATGTTGGCATCATATGCCTGACCATCAGATTCCACAGGTTCCATCCTATGAGATTGGCCCCTCACAGACCCACACTCTGATGTCAGTTGCAAGCCCAAGTTGTTACCTGTAATGATAAACTGGTTAAAACTCATAGGATCATGAACTCCCCTCCTGAGTTCAATTAATTTGCTAGAAGGATTCACAGAATCAGGAAACCTGTTTACACATCAGATTACTGGTTTAATATAAAAAAGATGTAATTTAGGAATAGGCAGATGGAAGAGATGCACAGGGCAAGGTATGGGGAAAGTTCCATGCATCACTCTCCCCAAATTGCCACATGTCTGTTAATCCATAGGCTTGCTGAACCCTCTTCTTTGGGGTTTTTATGGGGAATTCATTACATAGAATGATTAATTATATCATTGACCATTGGCAATCAAACTCCATCTCTAGCTTGTCTCCCCGCACCGCTCCCTGCCCACTCCTCCACCCCCCCACTTATCTGGACAAGAAAATGGAAGTTATTCCAAAAGTCACCTCATGAACCTAACAAAAGACATCTCTAAATCTGTAGGAAATGCCAAGCATTTTAAGAGCCTCATGCCAAAGATCAAGTCTATATTTATTAGAATTAATTACAATATCATAGGTTTCCCCCGAGTCTTTTTTTTTCCTCCCCTTCCAAGAATGAACTCTAACGAGGGACATACTTTGTATGACCTTCAATCGTTTATACCAATTTCAGGGGTTTTGTCATATTTGCATATAATTAATATTTAACCTTTCCCTTTAGTTCAGCTAGTTTCTGAAAAGTTAAGTTAATGTATTTTAAAAGTACCTTGGGTTAAGTAATTATCTCTGCAAAATCTCTTCCTGGATATATTATTTATATTTTCCTATTCCACATTAAGACTTAAAGTTGAGTGTTGACATAAAATCTGTTAACATCTTGGTTGTTACCAGTTGTGTGGCCATCACATCACTCAACTCTAAGTGACACCATTTACATTCTAGGCCCTGTGGTCATCACTGAGGTGGTCCTGAGTGTATTATGCTTTAGGGTAACTTACTGTGACTGCTCACCAACTATATTTCCACTCCTGAGCAGATTACTTGATGTGACCACAGCATTCCAATCTCTGGAATTCTGAAATGTGCCATTTCCAGTCGGGCTTTTAAGGGATAGAGTGGGCATGCTGCAATATCTTTTTCCCCCCCACAATCTTGACGTACATATTAACAGGTCCTTGGAGATTGCAAAGCCCAAAGATAGAAGGAGCTTGGTCCTTGAACTGCCATATGGAAGGAAATCAGTCACTAATGCCATCAATCAGGAATACCTGCCTTGGACTCATGTTAACAATAATTTCTGAGTTTGTGTTTGTGTGCCTGTTACGAATATTGGCTTTAGTGTCTCCAGCTCATTACAATTCAAGTAATGTAAAGTAGGCTGGAGACCAGGGTTTGAGCTTGTAGACATTATTTTCCTTTGCTAAATGGAGTTGATGATACTTGTCAAAGACCCTTCACAGGACAACGATCAGGAACAAAACCAAAGTGTTCAGAAATACAATAGTTTAAAAGATCAGCTAACGTGGAAGCTAGAAATAAAACAAAATTCAAATGTGTATTCCACTTTTAGCACTTATATAGGACACCACAGTATGTAACATGGGAGCCTGAAAAAGGTAATCATGACACAGATGCAACCTGCTGGACAATGGTGAAAGGCTGAATTTTCAGTGAAAGGCAAGAGAGCATAGCCTCCCTTGTTAATTGAAACCACTGGCCGGATGCTGAGAACTCCCAAAGTGTACATTAACCAATGCTGAAGGTGCTGGGAGCACCAGACTAGGAACTTGTCTTTTCCAAGACATGAGTCATTCTCATAAGAGTGAAAAATTTCAAGGGGACGAAAACACTCTGCCTGGGAGAAGCTCAGAAGCGTGTTCTGCTTGTGTGTCAAATCTCCACAGCCAGCAAAAGAACTGCCTGCCATTCTTTTCCATTATTCACATTTTCCTTGCTTTTATCAGCACATGTAGACACAGAGCATGTTCACATAGCATCTGCTGGCCACTGAGGAAGTGGGAACACCCTCTTACATCATAGGAGTCCACAGAATGTCCTTCTGCAGCCTTGGAAAAGTTGCTAGTAAACTGCAGCAGTAGAATCTATTTCTGGGAAGTCTGGGTTGCTGCCTAGTGTGACACAAACAGTATCTCAGTGCAGACCAAAGGGTTAAAAGGCATACTTAGAGCCAGCTGCACTGAGGGACTAGATTGATCTCAGGAACTGACACACAGGATGTGTTTCTTTATAATTTCAGAGATATGGGCACCATATGTGTGAGGCTTTCTGAGACAATCCCCAATTCAAACACTCTGTTTCATAAGCAAACCCTCATTGTCAGACACATAGTTTATTGCTACATTGGAAAATATGGTTAGCTTCATCCTAGATCATTTGCGGATAGAAGGACTTAGAAATCCGCCTCCCCAAAATATTGAAAATATAAAACTTGGTTTTGCCCATTATTACACTTTATTGATTTTTAAGTTGCTGCATAGAATTCTAGGCCAAACCAAATGCTAAAAAACAGTTTGGTGCACCATAATGTACACTCCAAGTCAACAGATTATTTGTGTGTATATGTATACAATGTGTATCTGTGTGTGTTAGTTATCTGTCACTCCGTCGTGTCTTGACTCTTTTGTGACCCCGTGGACTCTAGCCCACCAGGTTTCTCTATCCATAGAATTCTCCAGACAAGAATACTGGAGTGGGTTGCATTTCCATCTCCAGGTGATCTTCCTGACCCAAAGATCAAACCCAAGTCTCCTGCATTGCAGATGGATTCTTTACCATCTGAACCACCTATATATGTATATATAATTATCTTCACTAATGTCCTCCAAGGACATAAAATATTGTTGGACTTACAGTCAGTATTCAGAAAATATTTGAATGATAGATGTAACTTTATTCATAAATATCACTGGCATCATTGTGATGTCAATGATCTTTAATTCATCATTTCTAAGCTCCAGGCATAGTCAAGTTTTGTTTTCTTGAATAGGGAACAATCCTACTTAATTTAAACAGTAAATATAAAATACTGTTAATCTCATGTTACAAACCACACATATATATGATGAGGCAGCCAAGACTGAATATTTAAGTAGCTTGCCCCAAATCACAAAACTTGCTCCAATTCACATAGTAGCATAAATGCCAGGTGATTAGACTAATTTCAGCAAATATTGGCTGAATAGATTTGAACTGTAATGAAAAATTAGGTGGTGATCTTTTGTTTTTGCTTAATAAGCCTGTTGTGTAAGGAAAGACTTAAAAAGAACCTGAAAACTGTTTTCCTGCTGTAATAGAAAAATGAGCATTGATCTGCACTCGGGAACAGATACAACAGCCAATTCCCAGAGATTTCTAGGCTCATGTATTTTCCTACATGGCTACAACCAAAGCAACCTGGAAAGATGTGGTGCCAAAGGGAATTGGCTGGTGGTTCCATTTAGGCAACAGCAGTGCTGTTCTTAATGTTAACAGTCAAAATCCTGTTTTACTCTAAGAAAGGCAAAGACAGAAGAAGGCCCTAGGCTCTGCCAGTCTGCACTGATTACTTAAGTCTAAATGGATTTTTCACTTGTTTAAAATGTATTTATTGACTACCTACTCTGTGCTAAATCTATTTTTTGGATACAGGAATACACAGTTGATTGAGACACACAAGTACATACAGCTATGGGTGCATGCTAAGTCACTTTAGCCGTGTCTCACTATTTGCGACCTCATGGACTGTAGCCCACCAGGCTCCTCTGTCCATGGGAATCTCCAGGCAAGAATACGGGGGTAGGCTGCCATTTCCTCCTCCAAGGGATCTTCCCATCCCAGGGATAGAACCTGAGTCTCCTGCGGCTCCTGCGTTGCAAGTAGATTCTTTACCACTGAGCCGCCAGGAAAGTCAATCTATAGCCATAGTGTGTACTTACTGCTTCTTAGAAAATCAAGGGGAGACAGTGTCATAGGTTCCACCTGTAGAGCAGATATAAGCCTTGCTGTTTGCTCATAGATGCCAAGTGGGACTCTATAGGTCCCTGGGCAGCGCTGGGCACCATTCCTTCCCTTTGACTTTCCTCTATTAACCAGAGAGCAAAGGGTGGATGAGAGAGAGTAAACTGCTCTCATTGCCCTAGTACAGTGGTGAGAACTAAGTCCCCACAGCTTTCATTACAGGGGCTTCCATTTTGGATCAGGGAGAAGCTAAAGCGAATTCTGATGAGTCGAGTCAGCATCAGGGAAAGGCTGTGGACATTAGTCCAAGTGACACCTCTTCTGAGAGGTCCTAGCATACCACTCCATCTAAGGTCATTCCCCCAGTAAATCAACTCTACTCCAACAAAAAAATTTAAAAAGTAAAAAATAAGAGGAAATACTAAAAATAAATGAAAATGAAGTAACTCCTCCTCCCTGACATCTCTCCACTGCCTGTCACTATCTCCCTTGACCCTGCAGGATTTTCTGTTTTTTTAATTAATGTTTATTGGAGTATTGTTGCTTTACAATGCTGTATTGGCTTCTAATGTACAGCAAAGTGAGTCAGCTACACATATACACATATCCCCTCTTTTAGGGATTTCCTTCCCGTTTAGGGCACCAGAGCACCGAGTGAAGTTTGCTGTGCTGTACTGTAGCTTCTCATTACTTATCTATTTTATATATAGTATCAACAGTGCACATGTCAATCCCACCCAGTCTCCCAATTCATCCCACCTAAACCCTGCTCCCGACTCTGCTTAATTTTCTATATTACACTAAGAACACTCCTGACTTTAGGGACTTGTGTATCTCAATCAACTGTATATGCCTGTGCTATACAACAGGGTGGTTGTGGTTTAGTTGCTAAGTCGTGGCTGACTCTTTGAAATCCCACGGGCTGTAGCCCACCAAGCTCCCCCGTCCATGGGATTTCCCAGGCAAGAATACTGTAGTGGGATGCCATTTCCTTCTCTAGGGGATCTTTCCAACCCAGGGACTGAATGCAGGTCTCCTGAATTACAGGCTGATTCTTTACTGTCTGAACTACCAGGGAAGCTCTTAGAAGCCCATAAAACAGGGTATGCACTCAGTAAGTACATTTTAAATAAGTTAATATTCATTTAGACTCAAGTAGTCGATGTAGCCTGACAGAGCACAGGGCCTTATCCTGTCTTTGCTGCAGAGGCAGTGAATATGCTGAGCCCTCAGGGTATCCTTCATCCAGCAGATTTTTCGCTCTTTTAAAACCAGTTATGTAATTTCTTGGCCGGCTATTTAAAGGTAGTGGTTGGGGGGTGGGAGGGGTTGAGTATCCAGCCAGCTCTAGAAGACCTTTGGATAAAAAAGTTAGAAAAGGCAAATGATCCTGAAGTTGTAAGTTATAGTCTGAGCAAGCTGAGTTCGGGGGTCAAGTTTGGGGTATAAGGGATAATGAAGTCATCTATTTTCCATTTAAGCTCTAAGTAGTTTTCCACTTAACCTCTATTGTAAGTGGTCTTATAATAGTTATTGTCCATTAATCTACACACTGCTTTGTGTCTTGATGCTAACGGTTGTGAATGAGTGTATGTGTTTGTGTGTGAGTGTGCACACCCATATATATTGGCCTCTGGAACCACACCGAGTTGGATTAGACTCCCAACTTTCAGTGGTTTCTTTTTTTTTCATCTACGCTAAGTCACTTCAGTTGTATCTCACTCTTTGCAGCCTATGGACTATAGCCTGCCAGGTTCCTCTGTGCATAGGAATTTCCAGGTAAGAATATTGGAGTGGGTTGCCATTTGCTTCTCCAGAGCATCTTCCCAACACAGGGATTGAATCCACGTCTTACATCTCCTGCATTGGCAGGTGAGTTCTTTACCACCAGCACCAGCTGGGAAACCCTTCTTCATCTTTAAAATGGAGCTAATCATAATGACTTCACCTAATTATGAGATTAAAAGATGCATCTCATTTCAATACCTGAAAGGAAACTATCAACAGAGCTCAGTGATGTCAGCTGTCTGTGGGTTACTACCCCACTAGTAATCACCTACTCGGTCTGACTCTCTGTCCCTTTAAGTTGTTGTTTGTTAGTTAACAAGGGATAATTTTGACATAATGGAAAGGATAGCAGGGCAAGGAAGAAATGGATTCAAGTCCAAGGTCCCTCTGCCTCATATTAGCTGTTCAACAAACCACTTGAGGGTTCTATGAATGAGCCATGTGTCCTTGGACAATTGATACCTCTGAACTTAAAAATATTTAGTGGTACAGATAACTTTATTCGTTTTAATGATTTTAACCCACAGCTGCCCATAGCTGAGTGTCTAGAAGAAGAATGGATATAGGTTGCACTGTAGATGGTCTCCTCAACATAGTCACCTGAACAAGGATGAATATAAAGTGTAAATCTCTTTTGGTCTCTACTTTCTGAGCCTCATTTCCTCATCTGCAAAATGGGAATGATAACTTTTTGCAGGATTATTGGTAAGGAATATGTATATTTATTAGAGTCAATGGAATATTAATGGCATTAGTATCTTAACATAAAGGAACATAACTCAAGTTATAAGGTGACTTGCACTTTCCATTTCTACAAGATATTGAGTTGTTGCTTAGGATCTCAATACAAAGGGTTAAAAGGCACATTTAGAACCAGCTTTACTGAGGGAAATAGACTGACCTCAGGGACTGACACATAGGATGCATCATTATAGTCCAAAATCTAATAAAGACCAGATCAATGTCCCTTCACTTACAGCTGATATTTAAACACACAGAAGCACAAAGGACAAGAGGAGATATTTTTTTTAAATATGGTTATTGAATGCATGGCTCAAGGTCACATCTAATAGCAGAAATGGTTTTAGAACATAGATTTTCCTTACTCTAATGTGTGGGAGGAGGAAGAAATAGATCAAGTCATATGCAGAATGATTAGAGTTAGAAATACTAACTTACATAGGTGACACTAGCAAGGCATCTGGAAATGTATTTCTTTTTAACAAGACACATTCTACTTTTGGCCATTTGCCTGCAAATGGTGGATTAGAAAGGATGGTCAACAAAAGGCTAAAAAGCAGTGGTTCCCAAATATTGATGATGTATATCCAATTCCCAGGGAATCTGTAAAAATTACAGAAGTGTGGCTCCTGCAACATTCTGAGTTAACTGGCATGGGGTGCTACAAGGGTGTCAGGAGTTTCTAAATCTCCTTAAGTAACTATAATTGCAACAAAGTTTGGTAATCATTAGGTTAAAGTCTAAGAAAACTTTCATGACCTCATTTGGACAGATATACATCCCTCAGGTATATTGCCCCTGCTACTGTCCTCAGCTAGAAATCCTAAGAGATGTACCCAAATGACGCCTCCCAGGAGTCTTCACATTAGAGCACATGACCCACCCCTTCCTTCTCCCCTTCTGACCTCCTCTTCCTCTCTGGTTTTGAAGCTGACCTTTGCCTTTCCAGTACCACTGCACTTCTTCTAGCAGAGACCTGGAGCTAATTCTGCAGGGGTTTAGCAAAACACCTTTCCAAGACCTTGTCATCTGACCTGTCTCTGGATCCAGGACTTTAGATTTCAGATTTCTCTTCTTTTGTACCATGTTGATCAGCAGCTTCCTAAGATGCCCATTCTCCCAATTGTCTATTTGTTCCCAAACTTCACCATCCTAAGCTTCATCCTAAAGTTCACTGTGGCAAAGGGCAGAAATTACAGAAAGACCGGACATGAAATCCTCACTGCGTATGTGGCCATATATACCAGTGTCAAATCCTTACATGAAATCTTTCCTGATCTCTCTCAATCAGATGTGATTTCTCCTCAGTCTGAACCTTCATAAAACTTTACTAGTCCAACTATATATAGCATAGTCCAGCTCAGCGGTATTATATTCAAGAAATCTTGGATTAAATTCCATTCACTCTCTTTAGTAACACTGAGATTTTGAGTGGGTTGCTTTACTTTTCTGAGGCAAAGCTTTTTTTCCATAAAGTTTTCTTGTTAGGGGGCATGGCAGGGCACTAGATACAATTCATATCAAGTATCTACCTCAATGCCTGACACATATTAAACAGGTGATAAATAGTAGCTATTATTTTACTTCTTTATGGGCCAGACTGTATTTTGCCTTACACTATGGTTATTTAAAAACTTCTTTGACTATGCTTTTCCTATGATGCATTCCATTTAGGTGTGTACTACATCTTGTTCATTTTTA
The DNA here is from genome assembly GCF_963930625.1 of Muntiacus reevesi. Classification (NCBI taxonomy): domain Eukaryota; kingdom Metazoa; phylum Chordata; class Mammalia; order Artiodactyla; family Cervidae; genus Muntiacus; species Muntiacus reevesi. The sequence continues at coordinate 60,257,653 of NC_089260.1, forward strand.
AAATAAATTGCAGTACAATTGCATGCTTTTAAGAGACATTCATATTTAAATATTTTACATTTAAATTGAAGAAAAATTTAAGAGTGTTTTGACTCTGACATGTTTCTAGGTTGTGAACATGGCAGTACATTATGAACTCCACATAGATCTAACATTCAAAATATTATTGAATTTAAGATATATGAAGTGGGATAATAGTTAGTCTATGCAGACTGCTGCTACAGAGGAAAGGATTAAAACCAAGTTGGGGTGATGAAAATGGTTTTTCTGCAGGGAGCTGTCCCTCCATACAGTGTCATACAAGCTGCCACAGGTTCCATCCTTACAGCCTGTTAGTGGAACACAGCCTGGATGAGCATGGGTAAAACAGAACCTGTAAAAGGACAGTGGGGCTTATGCTCTATTCTCCAATTACATTAACTTATAGCTCCCACATTATATAAAAGCCAAGAAGTTAATAATACGCTACTTGTTCTTAAATTAAAAATACAACTGTGTAATAAAACTTTGCTAAACAGTCTCTCCCAGAGATCCATAAATAAGGCCTTTCCTCATAGAAAATAAATGAATCAGTGGAAGGTATGAAATTCAAGAAATATTTCTTAAAACAATCTCAGTTGGTAAGGAATCCATGTGTGAAAAAAATTTATGAAATTCAGTATTGTGCGACTATTCTACAGACTTTACAGTAATGATTAGTTTTGATATGACTTACTTTTTCTAGTAAGTCTGTTACCCATTTGTTGCACAATTCTTGTTTTCCAAGAAGGTAGGTGACTTAAACATCTTTGTGTCGAGGAGAGTGGCATTCAGTGGCATTGGTACTAGTCATTGATTTAAGACCTTGAATTCTTCTTAAAGTTGCCATAGCTTTCTCTGAAAACAAAGGATCCAGTTCTAGGTACAGTACAAGTAACTCCGGTAATGTACATTTGTCACACTTCTACAAGAAGGTTTTCTATTCACCCAGCTCAGGTATTATATAGATAAAAAAGAAAAGAGGAGAGATTATATCTTCATTATAATGCTATAATTCAGAAATGTCTTAGAATTTTGAATCATTAGTCTCAATATTGATTAATTCATTCACAACATAATATATATACTAAAATTTGTACTTTAAAGAGTCAAACTATTGAAAATTTAAAAGAATAGCCAAATTATTTGGGAAACCGCCGTTGGAATATAGTAAGCATTTTAAAAACAGTATTTCAGTTGTCAGAATAATCTTATTTAACTTAGCCTTTGGAAAAATGAAGTGAAAACCAGTTTAATGAATGATTCAACCTGTGCACATTGGAATGAAAGGAAAGTTTAGAATTTAGGAGTTCTTTTCAAACCTATTCTAGAACATTTTCAATTGTATCTACAACTAATTTGATGGACATATCTATTTGTTCTACCCAATTCTACACAAACATCCATTTTAACTTTTAACCTTTCATCATTGGCATGTTTGAATGTGTGCTGATCCTCAAAATATTTGTTAAAATGACCTTTAAAAAAAATCATAATCCTTCTTAAACTTTCAAAGGTACATTATCATATGTCTTCACTGAAAAGAGAAATCTGCAGGAAAGAACCTTGAAATCTACAATGAACATCGAAGTTGTTCTTATCTGTCGCCTCCGTTTCCCAGCAAAGCTCAACAACCAACTTCCTTTTCTTTGCTCTCAAGCAAAGTTGAAAGTCTATATATACTCAGGCCGCCAGTTGGGAAAGCCCTCGGTGGCCAATCAGAGCTTCCCACTCTATTGCGTCACACCTCCCCCCTGGGTGTGACGTCAAAGGCAATCCCAGGCCAGCCACGTGGGTTGGGTAAGTGCAGCCTTTCTGGGCAGCTGTTCGGGAGACACCAGGCAGCAGTGGTCCCCAAGGGTGAGGAAGAAGGCTGGGAGGAGCCGGCAGAGCTCCTACACCCACCTCCTGGGAGCAGGGCTGCAGCAGCTCACTGGGGCCAGAGGCGCGTGGGGTTGGTGACTCCCTAGTACTTCGCGCGGCCCGTTTGGGGGATGGAGGGAGTGGCCGCGGGAAGCTGGCACCTAAGCCTGTGTAATAGGACCCGGGTCTTGTAAACCCTCCTCTCCAGGCACCGCCTCTCAGCTCCCAGCCCCTCTTTCCAGACTTAATTATCCCTTCAGAGCCATTTCCCCTCGGCTGCGTATCCTGGGCCAGAGGAACAGCCTCTCGCCTCCCAGTCCTCGCCCTCACACAGACCCTCCTTTCAGACCCGCCCTCCTGTTCACAGGGACCCATTTTGTAGCCCTCGCTCACGCTGGGCGGGAACCAGCTTGACGAATTCCGCCCAAGGTGTTGATTAACCATCCCAACCTAGCCTCTGGCTCGCCTCCCATCTTCACCCCCGGCTCCCAGTGGCGCCCCACGCCCCCACCCGGGGCTGGGGACGGCACCCCCAAAACCCCCACCCGACCGTGCCCCGCGCTGCAGCTGCGGAAAGAGGCGTCTGCGTGCCCGATGCCACGTCGGAATTGGCTCCCGGGACGATGCAGCTGCCTGCTAGCCCCACGCGGTCCCCATGCACGCCCTGCCTCCGGGGGCTCGGCGGCCGACAGAGGGATGCGCGCTCTCCTCCCGCTCGGGTCTCCCAGTGCCACTGCCTGGGTGGGGGACCCCTGGCCGTAGTGAGGCTTCCGGAGCCGGGCTGAGCCCAGATAGACCCACTCTGACACTTAAATGGAGTGCAGAGAGTGCAAAGAGGGGGGGGGGGGAGGCAGGGGAAAAAGGGGGAGTGGCCGAGCGAGGCCGGTAGCCGCTCGGAGGTGGCGAAGGACCCTCCCTCCCTGGGGCCAGAGCTAGGACCCGCGATCGCTTTAACCCTTTGCATTCCAAGAAACAGGCTGCCTTCCCACTTAGAAGGAAAACGCTCTAGGCTGTTCAGGGCTTTTCTCCCCACACAGAGTGTGGGGAAAAAAGGAGAGATGATGAGAATGGAAGGGGGCGGCTGTGGGGAATGCATTTTCCTTACACAGTGGACATGCTTGTTTCCTAGCTCGGGAGCCCCTCGGCAGCTCCGGAAGATGTGGAATGGAAAAGTACATCCCGGGAAGTGCAGCTTTTCCCAGGCAAAGAGGTTACCTGTGTTCCCATAAAGGCAGTAGATTTCTGGCGAGCGCCGCAGAGATGGGACAAGACCCGGGGTAGGTTGCTAAGCCTGCCAGGGATCCGAAATATCCCCTGACTTGCAGCCTGTTGGAAATCTTCAGACCTCAAACTTCTGTCGAAGACGGACTTAAAATTGGGTTTAACTCTTAACGTGGGGGTAATGACTTCCCCCTCCCTGGCCTATTTGGGGACCCTCACCGTTCACCGAATCGCGCCAGTGTAACGTACCTTGTTCAGCTCTTGGTCATAAAGTTGTCCTCAGCCTGTCTGTGTGGTCCTGAAGGGTCGGTGGCGGGCAGTTTCCAAAATTGAGGTAATAGGAGATCAGATGAATTTGAGACGACCGGCCAAGAAAAATAAAAAATTTAAAAACAACATTTAAAAAGGATGGGGGAGTCTCGAATGTTTAGGTCTCCCCCGCTTAAAATAAAATCACTAGTATTTTTTAATATTTCCGTTGCACTTCAGTCTTCTAACTCTAAAAATGTTATCTGTGCTTTGAAAATAAATTAACTTTATTTTATTTTATGCTCTAGTTCCTTTCCCCTAATATCGGAAAACCTCTGCTCTTTTTGTATTAAAGAAAAAAAAAAAAAAAAAAAAAAAGCCTGGTGAAAACTCAGCAGAACCCAGGAAGCGTAGAATCAGGAGAATGTCTTTGGCTGGGGCTGGTTCAAGTCCCTGGTTCAATGGGCTGCTGGAAGCCAGGACTGGGTAATTCTTTCCAGACGTCTTGACTTCTCCTTCCTCGCGGTTGTTGCCTTTCTGCCTCCTCCAACTTAAGGGGGTCTTAACAGGAGAGCTGGTGGGTGTTTTAATAGGGCGGAGGAGGGAATAGGGGTGAGGGGAGTGGAGAAGGGAGGTGCGGACTGGGAAACCGGAGGGGAGGGAACTGGGAGCGCGGGCGGGCGGGCGGGAGGCGGGGAGGGGGAGAGGGCGAGAGAAATTGGCCATTCAAAGCTCTCTCTGAGCTAGAGGCCGGTTCTAAACTCCAATGAATTCAATTAACTTGATTGCAAACGTGTGCAGAGCAATGCTGCGCACACAGGCGGCCCACCACCTGAGTCCCTCCTTCCCTCCAGCGGAGGAGCAGGGAGGCCAGGCAGCGTAGACATCCCTGACTCTTCCGACTTACAGGGATCCCCACTTCGCGATGCACTGCCAGTTCTGTTTAAGTAATTTGCTTTAAGACCAAACGGTGCCCTTAGGCTAAGTAACGGCCTTGGGAAAGGAGAGCTGGGGGGTGGGAGGGGGGGGTGTACACCTGGAGCCTCCGAAAGCCGGCTGAAACTCTTTAAAAAAATCAGTGACTGGTCTCCCACTGGTTAACCCTTTCTTCCCTCCAACCCAAAAGTTTCTGAGCTGATGTCAAGTGTCAAAACTCTCCTTTACACAGAAGTTTCGCCTTGGGTAGGCGAAAGAGTAGAAAAATAATTGTGTTTATTCCTTAACCTGATCCCCTAACATTAAAATATGCCAGCAGCGAGCATTATAAATAAAATATAACAATAAAAATCATCCTCTAGAGAACTCCAGAACAGCGCGGTTAAAAAAAAAAAAAAAAAGGCCGTGTCTAAGAAGCTGCGTGTGTCTAAGTGACTTTTGCTTCTTGGAACTTTTAAGAAGATAACAAGTCAAAATACTTATTTTTGCTTCGTGATAACCTATTCGCATCTTTCTTCCCAAGGACCCAAGGCAGGGGGTTAATTTTCTCCTTTCCTTTTCCTCCTTTCTTTATTTCTCTTTGGTCCTCGCCAAAAGCCTCCTGATGACTTCAAATGGACAGTAGGTGGCACTGTTTAGGAAAAAATGAAAGTGAGCTTACAATTTAACTCTTTCGGTTTGGGGAGATTTCGCCGAAGTTATTACAGAATAAAAGAGATTTCTTTTTTTCTTCCAACGTTCATCTGAGGTGTGGACTTACTTCGAACTCGACTAGGCCTTGAAAACTAGGTTCTTGCTCCTTATCACGTATCTTGTACATTAATGAACAAGTCAAATCAGAAAAGTCAGTAACCTGGGAGCGATGCTTTTTCAACACGTCCCGCAGGATGTGCTGGTGGTGGGATGGGGGGTCGGGGGAGAATGCTGTGATTAGAGGTCAAGAATTTTACTGCCAGCCCTGGTGTCAGCCAACCCAGTCCCCAGCGGCCGACTTGCAAAGCACTACGCATTTCCGCCCACCCCCCACACGCAGCGGTCACACCTCTGGGAAGTATCTCCTCGGCCTGAGGACTCTACATCGCTCCGGGGAAACCCACTTTCGAATTTTCTCCTGCAAACTTGGCAGCCTTCTGCCTTAGGTGGTCAACTCCTGAGAAACTGGCATAAATTTCAGAGCCCAGTTTCATCTCACTGAATAAGAATTAGTGATTTGTAGTTGTATGGTTGTTTTTTTTAAATGCTGAGTTATAATTGCAAATATATTATCTAACGTAAGTATTCTTACACATAATGTGAATTAAACGGACTTAAGAGTAGGGTGGAAATTGTGGGATGTCAAATACCTAGCCGTGGAACCCCACAGGAACACAACCTCAACTCTAAATTTCCATGAATATTATACGTAACACAGTGTTGTTGATTATTCCTTGGTAGCATTTAGCTTTTTCTGTGCTAAGAGCTCGAGCAATGAGAGCATTTAGTAAAATTGAGTTTCTTAAACAAAAATACACTTGTTATTTGTCCCCTTCTACTTGTAATTTATGATTCATAAAGCAAAAGTAAAATGTCTCCTAACACTGCTGCTGCTGCTGCCAAGTCACGTCAGTCGTGTCCGACTCTGTGTGACCCCATAGACCGCAACCCACCAGGCTCCCCCGTCCCTGGGATTCTCCAGGTAAGAATACTGGAGTGGGTTGCCATTTCCTCTTCCAATCCATGAAAGTGAAAAATGAAAGTGAAGTCGCTCAGTCGCTTTGGAGTTCAGAAAGTGAAGTGGCTTTGCGACCCCATGGACTGCAGCCTATCGGGCTCCTCCGTCCATGGAATTTTCCAGGCAAGAGTACTGAAGTGGGGTGCCGTTGCCTTCTCCTGTCTCCTAACACTAGATGAATATAAAAATATTACACATCCATGCATTTCTATCAGTCTCCCCCGAGCCTAACAACACTCCCCAAAAAGCGGAGGGAAAAGGATAGCACAATTTAAAGTCAGAGGAGAAAGCTTCTTGAAGGCAGAATATTGTTAACTGCCAGATTTTCTTAGGGGATTCAGAATAAGAAAGACCTCACAAATCCCACTTTTGATGCAAGATTGCATGATATAGGATCCATTTGTATAATCCTGGAATCATATTTCACCTCTTTAGACCTTTATTACCTAGCTGATCAGTGGAGAAAATACCTACATTACAGAGTTGTTATGAAGATAGAATGTATTACATTAAATTGGTTTGGCCAAAAGGTTTGCTCAGATTTTTCTGCACGATGTTAGGGAAAAACTCGAACATTTTGGCCAACCCAATGTTAGGAGATTAATGTGTTACCTTTCCTTTAGATAGAGCTTCCGAATGTAACCCAATGATCCTTAATATAACCAATATGGATATTAAAAAAAAAAAAAAAACTTTAGCACCCTTCTCCTTGCTTTCTATTCTTTATAAGCATTTCTATTCTTGATAGGCATTAACTGTAGTTTTATCCTATGCTCACTTATTGGACCTACTTCAGCTTTCTTCTGTCCCATCACTGACTCATAGATTAAAGATTAAATTCCTCTGGGTGCCCCTAGATATACCCCAAATCTTCACATTTAACTGAAATTCCTTTCTGAGTCCTAGGCCTGAATTACAGCTGCTACTGCTGCTGTTGCTAAGTTGCTTCAGTCGTGTCCGACTCTGTCTGACCCCATAGACCATAGCCCACCAGGCTCCCCCATCCCTGGGATTCTCCAGGCAAGAACACTGGAGCGGGTTGCCATTTCCTTCTCCAGAATTACAGCTACTAGCCATCTAATACTGATTCATAAGCAACAAATTAAAAGACATGAAGTCCAGTTCATAAACAAGCTATTGTTGTTGTTAAGTTACTCAGATGTGTGCAACTGTTTGCCACCCCAAAGACTGAAGTACACCAGGATTCCCTGTCCTTCAGTATCTCCCAGTGTTTGCTCAAGCCCATGTCCATTGAGTGGGTGAAGCTATCCATCCATCCATCCTGGCCAACTGAATAACATTTGATAATTAATTTAAAATTTAGCATTCTATTTTAAACGTAAGCTGTTTGGATCAGAGAGTGACAGATATTTTCAGGTTTTGATATTCTAAGACCAACTTCATACAACCTATATCTATTACATTTTCAACTATACAAGATAATGTAGCAAAAAACTTCAGAAGCAGATTTACTGGAGTCAGTATGAGTTGCTACTGATCTCCTCCCTCTCACAACACAAAGCAAGTGTTTATATGTCTGAGAGACAAGGTTTTCAAAACAAGGATTTTTTTTTTTTTAATTCTACCATGAAGTGAAGTGAAACTCCACCATGGAGAGAAATCTGTATGCAGGTCAAGCAGCAACAGTTAGAACTGGACATGGAACAACATACTGGTTCCAAATCAGGACAGGAGTAGGTCAAGGTTGTATGCTGTCACCCTGCTTATTTAATTTATATGCAGAATACATCATGTGAAATGCCAGGCTAGATGAAGCACAAGCTGGAATCAAGATTGCTGGGAGAAATATCAATAACCTCAGATGCAGATGATACCACCCTTATGGCAGAAAGCAAAGAAGAACTAAAAAGCCTCTTGATGAAAGTAAAAGAGGAGAGTGAAAAAGTTGGCTTAAACCTCAACATTCAGAAAACTAAGATCATGGCATCTGGTCCCATCACCTCATGGGAAATAGATGGGAAAACAATGGAAACAATGAGAGACTTTATATTCTTGGGCTCCAAATCACTGCAGATGGTGACTGCAGCCATGAAATCAAGATGCTTGTTGCTCGGAAGGAAAGTTATGACCAACCTAGACAGCATACGAAAAAGCAGAGACATTACTTTGCCAACAAGGTCCCTTTAGTCAAAGTTATGGTTTTTCCAGTAGTCAAGTATGGATGTGAGAGTTAGACTGTAAAGAAACCTGAGCCCTGAAGAATTGATGCATTTAAACTGTGGTGTTGGAGGAGGCTCTTGAGAATCCCTTGGACTGCAAGGAGATCTAGCTAGTCAAACCTAAAGGGAATCACTCCTGTTTGTTCACTGGGAGAACTGATGCTGAAGCTGAAACTCCAATACTTTGGCCACTTGATTCGAAGAACTGACTCATTGGAAAAGACCCTGATGCTGGGAAAGATTGAAGGCCGGAGGAGAAGGGAATGACAGAGGATGAGATGGTTGGATGGCATCACTGACTCAATGGACAGGAGTTTGAGTAAGCTCTGGGAGTTGGTGATGGACAGGGAAGCCTGGTGTGCTGCAGTCCATGGGGTCACAAAGAGTTAGACATGACTAAGCGACTAAACTGACTGACCATGAAGTGGCTTGCAGGATCTTAGTTCCTCAACCAGGGATTAAACCCACACCCTTGGCAGTGAAAGCACAGAGTCCTAACCAGGAGACCACCAGGGAATTCCCCAAATAAAAGGATTGACTACCTTTATAATTCTCTGCATAAGAGAGTCTCAAACATTTTGGGGTAAAGGATCTCTGTATACCCTTAAAATTATTGAGATCTTCAATAAGCATGTCTATTTGGGTTGTAGGAATCAATATTTAGCATGTTAGAAATAAAACTTGACACAACATTGTAGATCAACTATATTTGAATAAAATAAATTTAAAAAAGAAAAGCTGACTGAAAGAGTTTAAAGCATATTTATTAATTCATTTAAAGTACTACACACAATGACTAGTCAACTTAATAGCATATTTTTTGTGAAATGTGGTATTGTATTCCATGTTTTCAGTTCTCTACTGTCTGGTTTAATGAAAAAAAAAAGTATTCCCATATCTCCTTCATCATTCAATTGTTACTTGGATTAACGATTGACATTTTAAAACTCTGGCTTCAAACAGATGTGTAATTGGGAAATGGAATATTTTAATAGCTTTTTTTAGAAGCTTTTTTATTTTTAGCTTTTTTTGTTGTTGTTCTTTGATGCTAAGTCAAAACTTCAACAAAGAGTAATTTTTTTAAGGTAAATTGCAAGGATTGCCCTGGTGGTCCTGTGGTTAAGAAAATGTGCCAGTCACTCAGTTATGTCTGATTCTTTGTGATGCTATGGACTGTAGCCCATCAGGCTCCTCTGTCCTTGGGATTTCCCAGGGAAGAATATGGAGTGGGTAGTCATTCCCTTCTCCAGGGGATCTTCTTAACGCAGGGATCAAACCCAGGTCTTCTGTATTGCAGGCAGATTCTTTACCCGCTGAGCCACCAGGGAATCCCGACCGCTTTCCAATGCAGGGGACACACTGGATCCCACATGCCACAGGGCAATTAAGTCGCAACTTGAGAGCCTGCAAATGGCAACTCTTTAGTCTTCAAGTGCTAGAGCTCATGCTGCATAACAAAAAAAGCCCCATGCTGCAACTAGAGAAAGCTTGAGCCTCAACAAAGACCTAGAGGAGCCAAAAAAAAATGTTTTAAATAAAAAAGTAAAGGTAAATGGCAATGTTGAATCTGAAACAACAGGAAGGAACTTGGTGTACTCTGTCAAATTAAAATCTGCTGGTTTATCTTACACCGTAAATGCATCTTTTACAACTGTTAATGAATTTGTGATATCATGTATCAGTCATTTATAAAATATCAGCTCACTAAATTATATAAATTTCCCAAATGTTGGTATATTTCATTATTCCATATTTTAAAAGTTATAACCATTGAAGCACCACCAACCTTCTCCAAAAAGTCTTCCACTATTGGGAAGCTATCATGGTCATAGTGGCAAATAAAGTTTACTGAAATTCTAATATCCTTTTGAAAGCTCATATATTTTTGCTAGCATCAAATAATGTCAATCATTTTCATCACAGTGGCAAGTTCACTTACTTTTCAAAAAAATAAAATATCTTTCAGAACACCCAAGTCTGAATAATAGTTGGCCTGTGAATTATTCTTTCAGGTGAAAATGGTATACCAGGATAAAAGTGGTCCCCTCAGCTCACAGCGGAATCACAGCTTTTTCACCAGACAAACATGGTAGCTTGGTATTTCTTCATGCAGAATGTTAAAAAGACATACTCTCAAAGATTGACATTTAATAAAATGAATAATTTTTTTTTACTGTTTTATCAAGAACTTTCTTAAAGTTTTTTTTTTTTTTTTTTTGTATGGATGTGGACCATTTTTAAAGTCTTTATTGAATTTGCTGCAGTTTTGCTTCTGTTCTATGTTTTGGTTTTTTGGCCACAAGGCATGAGAGATCTTAGCTCCCCAACCAGGGAGCACGTCCTGCACTGAAAGGTGAAGTACCAACCACTGGACCACCAGGGAAGTCCCTCAAGAACTTTCTTAAATTTGTTTTTTTTTTTTTTTTTTTTCCTGTATGGGGGAAAAGAATACAAAAACTGGTAGGACTGAGAGTACAGTTTAATGCCACTGCCCCGATTCATGCTAAGGTATAAGCAGCTTTACTCACCATTATTTTTGCACCATCAGTGTAAGTGTCAATGTAGTGAAAGATGCAGATAATTTCTTAGTCTTGTTTTAGAAATAGTGTTGATCTTGCTGGTCCTCTGAAAGGGTCTTGGGGTACCCAAGCATCTACAGATTATGCTTTGGAAAATGCCAGTTTACATTAAGGATAGCAAATGTAGTGGTATATAAATCTGTGTGTTTCACTTTAAGAATATAGATAAACTTTCACATTAAGAAGAGATCTACCAGTGGGAATATTAGGGGAAGCACATTGACTGAAACCGGCCCACCCTGGCCAGGCACCATAGTAACCATTTGCGTGAGCTCTTTTATGACAGGAGGTCCTGGTAAGGAACACGGAACTAATAAACCACCACCAACTGGAAGAGTTCAGGAAAGATCAAAAGGAGACACCACATGTCCGACCGCCTCCCAGAATCCTTGCTGGCATCCATCTTGGCACCACCAGGAAGAACTCTGAGTGAGAATAACTAGCTAAAGACAAACCGGAAACTAGTCCCATCACCATAAAACACAAGACTGGGAGAGCAGTTCTCCTGGGTTTCCTTACTCTACTGCTCACCGCCCAGGCGCCCTTTCAATAAAAACTCTTACTTTGTCAGCACATGTGTCTCCTTGGACAATTCATTTCTGAGTGTTAGACAAGAGCCCACTTTCAGGCCCTGGAAAGGGTCCTCTTTCCTGCAACAGGAAGAGAAATGTTAGTAGTAATTCTGTCATATGAAGTATGCCTATAGGAAACAGCAATGCCCAGAATGATATTTCAGAGAACAGAAAGGCTTCAGAGAACCTAACAGACATGGAAAGCTTTCACAATGCTGGCATATACATGTGAGACTTAGCATATTCTCTATGAGCCAAAGGGAATTAAAACAATATGTCTCAGCCTCATAAATGGTAGTATTTGCAAGATTCTGTATTGTGCAAAGACAGAAAAAGATTGTTCAGGAATTTAGTGAAAGTGTTAGTCACTCAGTCTGTCCTGTGACCCCATGGACTATAGCCCAATGGGCTCCTCTGTCCATGGAATTCTCCAGGCAAGAATACTGGAGTGGGTAGCCATTCCCTTCTCCAGGGGATCTTTCCAACTCAGGGATCGAACTTTACCATCTGAACCACCTGGGAAGCCCATCAGGAATTTAGATTTCTATTCATAGTTCCCAGTTTAGATAATGTAAACAGGTTTCCAGTAGTTCATCGAAATTGGACTGTGTATTTTTAATGTTAATTCCAAGGCTGAACTCTTGAGGCTCCAGGATTAATTCAGATGAAATTTTGAAGGTAAGACTAGGTTTTTCACTTGTGGGTAGAGGGAGATATTGAAGCATCTATCAGATACCCAGGAAATCAGAATGAACAGACTAATTCACTAATATATAGAAGAGGATACTTTAAATCTCATCGTAGTTTTTGAAGATCTTACTGTATCAGGCAGAATAATAATTTTTCAATTGTTGATAATTTAAAATTCAATTTTGAGTATTATTAAAGCTGTGCACTAAAGATTACCCAAAAGAAAGAAAAAGAACAAAACTCCTTTTCCTCATCATATACTCTCTTTGTAATCTTTCAATATCCCTTTCCATAGATAAAGAAACTAGCTTTAAAATATTATGTGGCTTAGTCTAAAAGATTACTCAAAAGTACCTAAGATGAATGACTGTGATTTGATTGGCATCACAATATCCAAATACAACCATCTGAATGAATTATTGAAAAAGAAAAAAAAGAGAAAACCTTATATTTTAAAACTTTATCTTAAAGCAGCAAATATGGGAGAGCTTTGCATTCCTGTTATTGGACTCTTTAAATTTTAAGAATTATCCCCTGGCTCATATGGGATTCAGATTAGAGGGGGACAGAGTTGTTTCATGTAACCTAAATGACATTTTTTATTACGTGATTTTCTGACCCAGATTACAGAAAAGGACAGAACTGTTTATTCTGTTTAAATACCAATAGCTCCATCAGTAAGGGTTTATATTTTACATGACAAAACAATAAAAGCAGAAAGAGCTAGTTGAGGGGAAGTCTAAATCTAACTGTCCTTTGATATTTTAATAGTCTTAATTGTAATGACTAAGGAGATTTTGAAATGGTAGTGCTCACAAGCAGTTGCTAATAGTTGTAATTGTGAAAATATAGCTACATTGTTTAACTTATCTTCTTTGAATATTGGTTGGCATTTCACCTTTTTCCTGAAAAGCTTAAGATTTCCAGCTTTAAAAAAATCTTAAAGATATACTCAATTTCTGGAAACTAATGTATTTCTTACAAGAGGGGGGGTAGTTAAAAGTCATCTAGGTAGAGGAAATTTCTTTTTGTATATATAATTAAGGGGAAAAAATGACTCTGTTCTCAGAAAAGTGAATATATGCTAAAAAATGTCCATACAATTTCAAGGGATTCACCGATTGCTTTCCCCCAAATCTGTTCAAGGGCAAATTAAAAATTTCCTTGTCCAACAGGAGTGTTGTTAGGTCATTATAAATACTATAATACCCTAAACCTTTAATTCTTTAGCAACTATATCATATACTTAAAAGTTTTTTGAAAGGACAAAGAGGTAAAAAACTAAACAAGCCTTTTATTTTCTCTAGTGATTCACAGTGATTTTTTTTCATGCATCAATTTAGGGAATGTAAAATCTCAAATTAAGGAAATCAGGCATTTGGGAGAAAGTCATCTAAGGGGAATAGGAAACTGGAAATAGAAGATTTTTAAAGAATACATCATTTGCCTTGGGAATTGAAATCTGATTCTATACTTTTATACTTTTAGGAGAAAAAGAGCAACAATAACAAAAGTCCGCATTCTAATTCAAACTTTCAAGGTAAGAAGACTGCCTTCTAAGGCAAGTAGCTGAAATTATTAGAAGAAAAATGCTGAAACAATTCAGTAAAGTGAGACTTCCTACCTTTGTCCAAGCGAGGTGTAAGCTCCAAAACCCAATTAGCAGAATTATCATTCCAAAGGTACCTGCAGACTGGTGCTGCACTCTCTGTCCTACAAAATGCCATTAAGAAATGTGACAGCTTGCATTGCCTTAGTCACATCCTGCCTACCTTAGACTTTAAGTATAACTTGAAGATGAAAGCAGGCCATTGTCATGCTAGTCAAAGGAGTTACATTCTTCTGGCTTGTAGGAATGATCTCTCCCATAGCACTGCTTTCCAGTATTTTAAAAGTTCAAAGTTCAACCCAGATCAATGTGGATCTGAAAACTTAGTATAGAGGGGTGCCATCTATTTAACTATGCTTAAGCTAAGAAACTAGAACGTATTTTGATTTGTCTCTTGCAGACAGCACCTGTTATTTGTTCACACTTAATTTGTCAGCAAATGAAGCAATTAGGGAAGTTGCCTCATTGTTTATTTTGAAAAGCCAGGTGGTTCCAAGAATCAGAGGTGACAAGTAACTTAGACTTCTCAAAGTATGGACTGAGGGCCACCTCCATTGCAGTAACCTGGTTGCTTTTAAAAGTACAGACATGTCCGTGTCCAAACTCCAGACCCAGTTCACCAGAGTTTACAGTGGTGAGTCCTGAGAACCAGGGCTCCCCAGGTGGCAGAGTGGTAAGGAACCCACCTGCCAATGCACGTGGCACAAGAGACATGGGTTCGATCCCAGGGTTGGAAAGATTGCCTGGAGTAGGAAATGGCAAACCACTCCAGTATTCTTGCCTGGAAAATTTCCATGGACAGAAGAGACTGGCAGGCTCCTACAGTCCAAGGGGTCACAAAGAGTTGGACATGACTAAGCGACTGAGCACGCACACCCTGAGAATCTATTTTGAACACTTCCTTGGGTAATTCTTGTGTACTTTGAAGCTTGGGAACTTCTGCTTTATGAGTTTCTTGGGCTTTTTACACATAGCTCTTTAAAATTCAGCTTTTGGTCTTAACTGTACTTGGGAAACAAAAGAGCAAAAACTCTTTTGCAAAATGCAATCAAATTGTGGATACCAAAGAATTTATTTAATGACACTGTGATTGTCTTGAACATGATGAGGTTTGTATAATCAGTAAGTTTTCATTGGTGTATTAACCTAGTGATTTCTACCACAAGTGAGGCAATATCACATATAGACCTGAGGGCTCTTGGACTAGAACTATGTGTTTTTGGCACCCACACAGCTCCTACCTGTGTGGTCTTGGGCAAATTGCTAATCTCTCTAAGGTCTCAGTTTCTCTTTATGTAAAATGGGGAGATTACTAAAACTTTACCTTAGAAGCTCATGTTGAAAGTAAATAAAATTATCCCCTTAACAGTCTGATACCCTGTTAGTCACTCAGTCGTGTCCAACCCTTTGTAACCATATGGACTGTAGCCCACCAGGCTCCTCTGTCCATGGGATTCTCCAGGCAAGAATACTGGAGTGGGTTGCCATTCCCTTCTCCAGGGGAGTCTTCCTGACCCAGGGATCGAACCCAGGTCTCCTGTATTGCAGGCAGATTCTGATAATTGTGCGATAAATGTTAACCATAATTACTGGTGTTGTTGAAAAGAAAGTGCTTAAGAACTTGTTCCTCCGTTGTCATAGAGATGTTCAATTTCTCTTCTTCAGGTTAAGACTTTCTGCTACTGTACTACTAGAATATACTCAGAGTTCAAAAATTTAAAAAGCTGGTCAAATCTTTTTGAAGATATAAAAGCTATAGATTTGGGTTTTAATTCTTAAAGAAAATCTTTTTAAAGTACTCATTGAATACCAGCCATAAGTATATAGTTCAGAAGGTATATGACCATTCACTGAGTTTACCTAAATTATAAAAAGTCCTAGGTTGAAGAATTAAAAGCCAAATTTAAAATACTTCTTTGAAAGAGTTGAATGTTCTTTTTTTTGCATAATGTATTTACCCAAGGAAGCTTACTTAGATGGAGCACCTGGTTTTCAGCACATTCTTGCTTCAGCACATTCAGCACCTATATTTCCAGCTGAAAAGCTCTGAGGTGAAGAGAGGTCAAATGAATTGCCCCACGTCACACACAATGAGTCAGTGATTCAGGCCAGATTGAATCAAGGAGTTTCTTTGGTAGGTGTGTCCAAAAATAAATAGTTAACTGAAAATAAATCTTTATACCTCTGTTTTTAGAGCAAAGAGAAGGGATGTATTTATTTTTCACATCTTTATTTAATTTAAATTCCTAAATAAAATAAAAGATATTTCTAAATATAACAACTTGAGCATGACTTCCCAACTCTCTTCCAAATAACTGAATTTAGGCTGTTTACTGATTATATTGAATTGGAAATACAACAATTCTGTCTAAGAAATTCTGGCCAATTTGTCATCTGTCTGTCATCTCTCCTCATTTGGAATCATTGTGTTCATTGTTACCGACTATTTGTTCATCAAAAGTTGATTGAGCATCTACTATGGGCCATCTGAGGCAGGAGATGGATGGGCCCCAGGCTGAATAGTTTATCACCTGTGGTCAGAAACTCCATAATAGCAGAAACACCAGAAAATCAGGATGATGCAGGAGGCTGGGCCCTGCCCAGATAAGAGATGAAAGAATATATATTCCTCATTCTCAAACTCAAGGATACCTCCCTGACTACAAATGTACAGAAAGGCTCCTTGGAGGTCAAAAGAAAAGGGGCATCACCTCATAGTAAGTGATGCTGAGGCAGGCAGTAACTGACTCCCTCCCTGCCCAGGGTACAGTGATTGGACGTTCACTCCCTATAGACTGACAGTCCATGACGAGAACAGCAGGACAATTAAAGGAAGAGGCTAGGCCCTGCCCAGACCACGAATTTCTCATTCTCAAAGTCAGGAGACCACTCCGACTACACATGTGCAAAAAAGCTTCTTGGAGGTCAAAGGGAAGTGATGCCAAGAGAGGCTCATCACCCACAGTCCTTTGCGGTAGAATTCATCTTGGCTAAGAGATTCATGAGCACACATGGGAGGATCCTGAGATACACCAAATATGGACGGTGAACCAGAAAAGTCAAAATGATTGGCCAAAAGAAACCCAGAAGAAATGCCCCACAAATATAATTCAAACTACCACGAGGGTGTGACTCAGAGACTCTCTGTCTCTCTGAGTCCACGCATGTTTCTATCCACATGTACTGTACTCTTTTTTCCTCTTAATAAACAATTCATTTGTTTTACTACTTTCCGTCTTTGTGGAAATCCTTTCCTGCAAAGTTGAAGAGCCAGGGCCCTTGTCACTGACCACTGGTCTAGTGGCTAGGATCTCATGCTTTCACCACTACAACCCGGAGGGAACCCAAGCTCCACTCCAAGCTACTGCAGGCCGGGGCCACCCGAGATCAATGCAACTATCCATAGACCTCTTCGCTAGAATCCATCTTGACTAAAAGATGAGCATGTACACATGGGAGGACCCTGAGATATAGCAGATATGGACTCCTAATGAGGTAAAGCAAGATGACTGGCCGAAGGAAACCTAGAAGAAATTCTTCATAAAAATAATTCAAACTACCATTAGGGCGAGACTGTCCGTCCCTCTCTGAACCCACCTTTGTGTATGTCCACATGCACTGTGCTCTCTTCCTCCTAATAAACACATAGCCACTTTTTGTTTCTATGTGGGAATTCATTTCTACACAGCTGACAGGCCAGGGCCATGCCACTGACCCCTGTCCCCAGTGGTCTAGTGGCTAGAATTCAGTGCTCTATTTCTGGCTGCCTGACCTCAGTCTTTGGCTGGGAACTGAAACCCTGCTTCAAACTGCTGCAAGCTGAGGCCACCTGAGATCTCATCTACAGCCTGACTACTAACCCTCATAGGACTCAGCACAAGTATTAACAGAGGCTCACGTGACACATGTCTAAATGCTTAATATTGATGAGTTAAGTGGGCAAAGTATTCAATAAAATTAGTTCCTCTTCCTACCTTGAAAAAGGTACCCTTGTACAAACGTGCAAGGTCTGTTTCAAATTTAGAGTTAATGCCTCAGCATTTTGTGCCAGAAACACAGTCTGAAAACTCACTACCAGCCACCATCCACCTCTGGTCTGACAATCGTTTATGTTTGTCTGTTTTTTTCCCCACTCCTGGCTATATCTTATAATGTGATGGGCAGTGCAGACATGCATTGACTATACCAGTTTACACATTCAGGTACATGCATCGTTCCCCAAATCAGGCACCCACTGCACCATTCTATTGACCTCTGACCTCTAATTCCAGGGTAGAAGCTTATGCTGGCCCTGAAAATAGGCTTAGTACCAGAGTCCTTCATCCTGGGTGTCAGGGTAGTACTTCCAGGCACCGTACCAGGACATCCATGAGGTGAAACTGCTCCACAGTATAATCTGAGCATATCCTTCTTCTATTGTACATATCACCACTTTCCATTGTCAACTCAGCATAGGTCCAGTGCTTCAGTCTGATGTTGTCTTGAACATTCCAACCTGACAGAAAACCTTTCCATGTAAAGTACACTGGGTTAAACAACTTACAGCACTTATCCATCTCAATACCTTAGTCTGTTTGTCCTTTCTGCTCTTTTCTCACCTTGGTCCAAGTGTAAAAATTCTTATTATCTCTCTCTTCTCTTGTTTTTAATTTTTTTTTTTTTTTTTTTTTTTTTTGCCTCACCAGGTCTTATCGCAGCATGCAGGTTCTTTACTGTAGCATGCGGGGTGTTAGTTTGTGGTATGTGCGATCTAGCTCCCTGACCAGGGATCGAATGTGGGCTCCCTGCATTGGGAGTGCTAAGTCTTATCCATGCCTATCTTTCATATCATACTTTTTTCCCTTTATAATTTTATAGTTAGGCTTCCTTGGTGGCTTAGTGGTAAAGAATCCGCCAGCCAATGCAAAAGACTTAAGAGATGTAGGTTCAATCCTTTGGTAGGGAAGATCCCCTGGAGAAGGAAATGGTAACCCACTTTAGTATTCTTGCCTGGGAAATCCCACGGATAGAGGAGCCTGGAAGTCTGCAGTCCATGGGGTGACAGAAGAAATGATTTAGCAACTAAACAAATTTAATTTTATAGTTATGTTTATATATACAATCTCTCCTAATTTTGGTTGTGGAAGCTTTGAAGACTAGTCCCACGCCATTTATTTACTTCCAATTCTTTGAAGATAGTTTTATTGGTTTTATAGAAATCTTGTTTATTCATTGTAAATAAGCTATACCACAAAAGAGTTCAAAAAGAGTAAAAACTCAGAAATGGTGCCAGTTTTTTCATGTAGACACATAAATCAATGTACAGAAGTTACACAAAGAGGAGCATTTACTTTTTGCAACTCTTTTCTTTATTTAACTATTTTGTGTGTTTTCAGTTAATGATTTAGAGATCTACATAATCTTTTTAATGACTGCATATGATTCTATACTAGTAATATTTGGGGAATATATCTAATCAATCTCTCTTACCTGATAGTTTATTCTGTTCTTTCTTATCTGTTATTAAAGCACTAAAGATATGACCTTCATTTAAGATCTTTTCAGGTATGCACAAGTGACCCCTTAATGATAAATTCTTAAAACTAAGGTTTCCATATAATAACAAAGGAATTGTTTCATTCACTTTCTCTTGGAGCACTAGGTACAAAGCCTTAAAAACAATAGATATTTCATAAATATTGACTGAATGCATTCAAGAGTAAATTCATGATTGTTTATTTAATATCCATTTACATAACTAATCTAATACAGTATTGTGATTAGGTGTTCTGGAAGGAGCCAATCCAGAGATATGCTACCTTTTTACACAGAAAAATGTTTAAAAAAAAAAAGAAGTAGTAAGGTATGAAATAAATAGAGTGAGAGATATTTGTAGTGAACATTACAAGTGTTTATTTGTTCTTCCTTCCCAGCAATGCTATGAGAAGCTAAAACTAACATCATTGCATCCATTTTGCAGAGGAAGCATTTTACCATTAAGACAAATTATTGACCTGAGGCCACGGGACTTACAGTAAGGAGGAGCCTCACACTTTTTCTTGCCACCTCTAGCCCCCTCACCGTGTTTTCTTAAATATGCCACTCTGACTTTTAGCTAAATAACAGTTTCCCACCATTGCATCTTAATAAAGAACTCTGAGTCAGAAACTGGCTTCTTAGAATAGCTGTTTGTAAGGAGGATCCTCTTTTACCAGGAAACACAAACTGAAGAAGACTAACAAACTTTGTTTCTTCAATGACCTCTAACTGACCGGTTACACCTGATCATGACTAGGCATTTTACTAAAAAACCTGCTTTGCCTTTTTTCCAGCTGGTGAAGACTGCAAGTTTGTTGAAAATTGTATACCTTGTTTAGATGAGAAAGGAATGTGCCCTGCTGACTTAAACACATGTAGTTTGCTTTAGAACCACCCCATTTTTTGATTAATCCTTAGCACCAAGCATACTCCCTGGATCATGATAGACTGACATACATTCATATATATATATATATATATATATATACTTCCCCAGTGGCTCAGCAGTAAAAAATCCTGCAATGCAGGAGCCCCAGGAGTCTCTGGATTGTGAAGACCTCCATGTGGAGGAGGGCATGGCAACCCACTCCAGTATTCTTGCCTGGAGAATCCCATGAACTGAGGAGCCTGGCAGGCTACAGTCCATAGAATCCTGAAGAGTGGAACACAACTAAAGTGAATTGGCACACATGCACACATATAAATTTCCATATATACATATACATACATGCAGAAAGGAAGAGGAGGGAGAGAGAAAGTCTAATATCTTCTACAAAGCATTCACCTTTAGCAATGGCTGTTATTGGCTTATTTTTATTTTGATAGATAAAATTTTAATCATCCCTAAGCCTCTACAAGTGACTGATCCAATAAGGTTAAATCAGCTTTCAAATGTTCTTTGTTCTTCCTTTCTCCAAATGATCCTATTTATATTTTGAAATAGGGGACCCAATCTGAAAGGCTAAGAGGTTTTTTTTTTTTCTTCTTGAAATGAAAACATTTAAGATGAGTGGGAGAAAATAATTATATTAAAAAAAATTATTTAAACAAATGGACATAAATTGTGCTTAGTCTAACTTTTACAAATATTTGTTTCCTGTGTAGAGACAAGCTTAAAAATGTTTTCTATCACTATTAAAATACAATCAAGCTGAAATAATTATCCGTTCATCCTCTCATCCAGACATTTTTTTTTCAGTGAATTGACCACATGGTGAAGATTTATTGTTGGTGTATTTTAGTCACTAAGTCATGTCTGACTCTTTGTGACTCCAACAACTGCAGCATGCCAGGCTTCCCAGTCCTTCGCTGCCTCCTGGAGCTTGCGTAAACTCATGTCCATTGAGCTAGTGATGCTATCTAACCATCTCATTCTCTGTCTCTTCCTTCTCCTCTTGCCCTCAATCTTTCCCATCATTAGGGTCCTTTCCAATGAGCTGGTTTATTGCATCAGGTTTCAATTTCAAATATTATAAACAATTGTTCACTTAATATTTATCATATGATTCATGCAAATTTGAGTTTGGGAGAAAAAAGTGGTGTTGATCCCTACAGCTAACATAAATAGTATGTTCTATAGGATAATAGTGAAAGTTATTGGCATACTGTATGATAACTAGAACACATAAAACCAGAGATAAAAATAAGTCCAATTGTAACAAAAGAAAAGTGAAAGTGTTAGTCAGTTGCATCCAACTCATTGCGACCCCATGGACTGTAGCTCACCAGGTTCCTCTCCTCATGGGGTTCTCCAGGCAGGAACACTGGAATGGATTGCAATTCCCTTCTTCAGGGGATCTTCCTGACTCAGAAATTGAGCCTAGGTCTCCTGTATTGTGGGCAGGTTCTTTACCACCTGAACCACTAAAGAACGTAATAAATATGAATACACGTATTAAGTTTACCTGGAAAAGACAGATTTCCACTCTATCACACACATATAGACACATACAAAAGATTTTACTATTTTTCCCCTAAATAGACAAATTTTCACCTAAAAAGAAAGCCAAGCCAAAAAAAGAAATTTAGAGGAAACTAGCAGAAATTTGGAAGTAATGAATGACACACAGAAAATGAAAGATAATTTAAGTTGCTAATTTATTCTACTACTCCTAAATCGTGGGCACATTTCTTACATTTTTGATTTGTTATTCATTTTGGTAATTACAAATATGCTTTTTTGTCTCTTAGATATCTAAATTTATAAATTAGTAGTAGTAGTAGAATAAAGTAACAACTGGTAGGATTTTAAGAATATATGGATTGGGATTTCCTTGGTAGTTCAGTGAATAAGACTCTGCATTCCCAATGCAGGGAGGCTGGGTTTGATTCCCAAGCAAGCACTTAGATCCCACATACCACAACCAAGAGTTTGCATGCCACAACCAAGACCAGGTACAGCCAAATAAATAGATACATTTTTTTTTTCTTCAGAAAAGAAAATATGGATTAATCTAAATTAATAGCTATAGTTTTAAAAATTTCTCTTATGATTATTTAGATATGTCTTTTTTTCTAATGTACGAGTGTAGAACTACACACTTCCCTCTCATCAATGTTTTAACTATATCCTCCAGTTTTGTTATACTATATTTTTATTTTCATTCTGTTAAGTGTAGTTTTGATTTACCTTGAAAGTTCCCCTTTGACCCATGGATTATTTCAAAGTATGTTGCTTAGTTTTCACACATTTGGTGATTTTCTTCCCTTTGTGTTAACAATTCCTAGTTTTAAGTTCATTGTGGTCAGAAAACACCCTCTGTATGACCTTACTTCTTTTACATTTTTGTTTTGAGATTTGTTTTATGGCCATAATGTGGGCCATTTAGGAATGTGTTCTGTGGGTACTTGAAAAGAATATATTCTGCTTTTGGTGAGTGGAATGTCCCATAAATGTTGATTGAATTCTATTGGTTGATGTCATCAGTGCTATTAATTTCATGATTTTCTAACTGGTACATATTTCAACAATTCTCAAAAGATGTTGAAGTTTCTAACTAAAATTGTGAATAAATCTATTCTCATTTCAATTCTATTAATTTCCCCCCTCACAGAATTTAAAGCTCTATTGTTTAATACATGTACATTTAGGAGTACTATGTTTTCTTACCTATCTCTTAGTATGTGATATTTCTGTTGTTTTGAAAGCTACCATAACTGATATTAATATAGCCACTCTCACTTTGCTTTCCATTTACATGATATATCTTTTTTTATTCATTTACTTCTAACCTGTTTATTGGAGAAGGTTTTGGCAACCCACTCTAGTACTCTTGCTTGGAAACTCCGGTGGACAGAGGAGCCTGGTAGGCTGCAGTCCATGGGGTCGTGAAGAGCCGACACCAGATTAAGCGACTTCACTTTCACTTTTCACTTTCATGCATTGGAGAAGGAAATGGCAACCCACTCCAGAGTTCTTGCCTGGAGAGTCCCTGGGACGGGGGAGCCTGGTCAGCTGCCTTCTAGGGGGTCGCACAGAGTTGGACACGACTGAAGCAACTTAGCAGCAGCAACAGCAGCAACCTGCTTGTACCATTATATTTGAAGTGAGTACCTCATAGACTGCATACACTTGCATCATTTTTTTAATCTACTCTGCTTATCTGCGTCTTGTGATTGGTATATTTAGAATATTTACATTTAAAATTATTATTGGTATGTTAGCACTTAAGCCTGCCATTTGAATCTTTGTTTTCTGCCTCTTCTGTTTTTCATTTCTTTTTCCCACTTTCTTATGGCTTACTAAAACATTTTTAAAAATTCCATTTTGTTTCACCTACAGTTTTTTTCACTGTATCCTTTTATATAATTTTTTAAAGGGTTGCTCTAGGTACTCCGTTGGGTTTCCCTGGTGGATCCATCAGTAAACAATCTGCTTGCAATGGAGGAGACCTGGGTTCAATCCCTGGGTCAGGAAGATCCCCTGGAGAAGGGCATGGCACCCCACTCCAGTATTCGTGCCTGGAGAATCCCAGGGACAGAGGAGCCTGGTGGACTGCTGCCTATGGGGTCGCACAGAGTCAGACACGACTGATGAGACTTGGCAGCAGCAGCAGCCGCAGCAGCAGCAAGCGACTAGGAATAGCACAACACTGGTACTACAATATGTATATAACTTATCACAGAAAACTGGTGTTGAGATGTTTATTAGCTTGAATAAAATTTTAAAACTTTATTTCCCTTTGTGTTTCTTTAAATTCTATTTTTATAATTGTTCTAAACATTTCCTCTTCACAAATATTAGATTTGTGATGGTCCCACTGATTCATAGGGCTCTGTTAATCTTTTTTTATCCACTATGTATATTCCTTCTGTTTTTCAAAAACAGACCTTTCAAGGTCTTTTTTTTTTTTCCTGCCTTGCATATAAAAATTTTATCTTGGTATACTTAGTAGTAGGAATAGGGAAAAACATATCTATTCCATCTTTTCAAAACTAGAAGCTTAAAAAAATAAAAACTAAAAACAGAAGCCTATTCCATCTTGTCAGAAGTAGAAGCTTACTCCGTTTTTGATAATTACTATTATGATTACTTAGTTTAGTAAATTATACAAGAAAACAATGTGTTTGGGGGATTAATTGATCTGTAAAACTAAAATTGTTTGAAATAATTGTTATCAAACTAGGTATGGATGAGAAGGAATATTGAAGGTTTCTGCATTGAGATTTGAGTTTCAAATGTTTCCAGAGTTTTCACTCCATTCTAAGGAAACCAGAATCAGAAATAATAAAAATTCCATTACTGGCATGGCTTATAAAGGATAGATGGCACAAATTAGTTGCTATGTACTTTACTCCCCCTTAAATGCCATAACTGTACATCAAAAGACTGACAAATTAATATTCATTTATATGCAAACCTTAAATATAACATTTATTATTATTTTTAATACTCTAACTTTTGAAATATTGATTGGGAAGGATAAGAGAGATAAGCATCCTGCTTGAATTTGATTTCCTACTTTTAAATATACTCTTTCCAATTAGCTGGACTAGAAAATTTAAGTTGTTTCTTAGAAAGCTTAGTTTTGTTCTTTGCTTTTTTTGTACAAGACCTAGATGATTATTGACTGAACTCTAAATGGCTTTGACAGTAACAGAAAAATCTACCTGAAGAGCAGTTCTAATTTAATTTCAAGCTTTTATAACTTATCTTTTAAAATATGCATTTTATAAAATCTCGTCTTTACTGTGCATGTGCATACACACACACACGAACATGAATATGCTTCGTAAAACAAAGCTAGCTATATCCTTGCACCTGCAACTTCTGGGTGGTAATAACTTGAGTTACACTGAAACTCATGTGATGGAGATGTTAATTTCTTTGTTCTCTTTGGATAGTGGAACAGATGCTATCTTAAACTTCAAAGGAATTTGACTACTTTCTGAGTTTCGTTAATGAACAACAACTTTTCACAACCTGGTTTAAAAAAAAAAAACTAACAAAATATACAAAGGAGAAAGATCACTGAAGAATTCATCAGTCTTTTCCTTCTGAAATATTTTTTAGGGGTAGAAAGGAAGTCAAACTCAAAACATTTGATCTTTCCCAGGAAACTGAAATGCACTGTATTTATTGCTTTTCAAATCGAACAGTTCATCCTGTGGCCTCGTGTGTGCAGAAGTTGCTTCAGTCGTGTCCGGCCCCGTAGACTGTAGTGTATCAGTCTCCTCTATCCATGGGATTCTCCAAGCTAGACTTCTGAAGTGGGTTGCCATATTCTCCTCCAGCGGATCTTCCTGATCCAGGGATCCAACCCATGTCTCAGGTGTCCGGCATTAGCAGGCAGTGTCTTTAAAAAACTAGCACCACCTAGGCCTGTGACCTCACATCATGGTAAACCACCCAGTACTACCAGGAGGAGATGGGCTTTGGGAGATAATTGTTAAAGAATTTGATTTTTAAAAGAGAGAGAGAGAGCACAATTGGTGAGAAGTATTTTCATTTTTGTCCTTCACTGGGCTTCCCTGGTGGCTCAGATGGTAAAGAGTCTGCCTGCAATGCAGAAGATCCAGATTTGATTCCTGGGTTGGGAAGATCCCTTGGAGGAGGACATGGCAACTCACTTCCGTATCCTTGCCTGGAGAATTCCATGGACAGAGGAGCCTGGTGGGCTATAGTCCATGGGGTCACACTGAGTGACTGTCACTTTCATTTTTTTTCACTTTGAGTTAGAAAAAGAGAGAGAGAGAACCCAATTGGTGATAAATATTTTCATTTTTGTTCTTTGCTGTTTAGTTTAGCTCAGGTAATGCACTGCTGTGTGGCCAGGAGACTTGATTCTAGGACCTTCCGTGTTGTTAACTGGTATAAGATAACAGATAATGATGGAATCTGATAGTAATTATTTCTTATGAATCAGGCAGTGATCTTAGCATTTTGTGATTGTTGTCATTTAGTCACTAAGTTGTGTCTGACTCTTTGTGACTCCATGGACTGTAGCCCACCAGGCTCCTCTGTCCACAGGATTTCCCAGGCAAGAACACTGGAGTGGGCTGCCATTTCCTTCTCTAGGGACCTTCTCATCCTAGGGATTGATTCTGTATCTTCTGCTTGGCAATCATATCCTTTACCACTGAGCCACCTGAGAAACCCTCAGCATTTTAAATATGTTAAGTTATTGAATCTCTTTACCGACCTTACACAGAGAAATTATTATCATCCCTATTTTTTTTTTGGCAGTGCCACATGTCATGTGGGATCTTAGTTCCTGCATCAGGGATTGAACCCTTGCCCCTTGCAATGGAAGGCAGAGTCTTAACCACTGGACTACCAGGGAAATCCCTCATTGTCATTTTATAGATACTTTAAAAGGCACAGAAAGTTTAAACAACTTGCCTGAAGTCACCGAGCAAGTAAGAAAGCAGTGGAGGCAAGATTCAAGTAGGCATTCTGCCTCTAGAGGCCATTTCTCTGAAACACCCAGCTCTGTCTCTACAACTCTGTTAACATCCCATCAACTCTCTGAGCTTTGGCTTTCTAATTTTTGAAAGGAGAATAAAAATGCACATTTTAATTTACTTGATGTTACAAACTCATCAAATCTGGCATTCAACAAGGACTTTAATGGTTACATAGGCCAAATTAACATGCTATAACTAAAGAAATTAAGTTCTAAAAATTAAGCAATTTAGGGCCACACAATTAGTGACAGATCTGGAACTTGGTCCTTTGAGCCAATCCTTACTGAATGTCGAACACATCTAATGAGGATACACATACTGATAGGATTGAACATGACAGCCCACATTTCATAGTGTGAAAACTAATAGTAAACACATTAATTTATCACTTTGCTATTAGGTACTATAACAGATCATCGACTCAATGGACATGAGTTTTTGCAAACTCAAGGAGATAGTGAAGGACAGGGAAGCCTGGCGTGCTACAGTCCTTGGGGTTGCAAAGAGTTGGACTTGCCTGAGCGACTGCACAACTATAATAGAGGTATATGATAGAGTACCATACAAAACTGAGGACAGTATAGTTAACATTGTTAGGATTGTGTGGGAAAATAGTAAAACTGAAAAAAACAAAGAAAAAGAGGAGACAACTTTTGAACTGATTCTTGAAGGATACAGAGGAGTTGCTTTGAAGACAAAGAAGAAGGTTCATTGAGGCGGAGAAAAATGTTTGTTCAGGTTACCAATTCAGAACACACACTCAAAGAAAGGAGATTTCCTTGTTGGTAAACTTCAGGCTATCTGAGCTCCAACTGGAAGTTCTGTGACTAGTGTAAGACCACAGATGTCTTTGGCCAATTAGAATCTCTAACCTTTTATGTGGGTTTCCCCAGTAGCTCAGAAGTAAAGAATCTGCCTGCAATGCAGGAGACACAGGAGACATGGGTTTACATGGGTTTAATCTGTGGGTCAGGAAGTTCCCCTGGTGGAAGAAATGGCCCTTTAAGTATCAAGATCAAGAGAAGGTTTTGGTCAGCTGGAGTTTCAGAAACATAAAGATTTATGTTCAGAAACACAAATATAAAGGCTCTAGTGCCCAGGTTTCCCAGCTCTCAGTTGTGAGAAGCTAATTTTAATTCTTTGGTTTCTTCTAAACAAAGTGGGACTAAGGACAGGATCCTTTTTCTTATCTTCGTGTCTTCATGGCCTGATACAGTAGCTGAAACTGAGAAAAGTTTATTTAACAATAAAAAGAAATTTTTGTTGTAGATTTATAGATGTCAGGCACTGTACTCAGAATTACATGTACATTTTCTGTTTTAATCCCCACATCTGACCTATGAGAGAATAATTGAGATTGGATCAGAGAACTGGTCCAGAACCCCCAATGACACAGGGGCACAGACTTTGAGCAATATCCGCCCCCCCCCCCCCGCCCCGCCTTCAAAACCTGCAGCATTTTAAAAGTGTAATGAATTCATTTACAATAATTTGCATGACTTTAATGTATTTCATAATTTCCCCAATGCAAAATGTACCTCATGAGAACTGATATGTAACTTAAAAATACTACTTTGCATAAAATGAATAAAAGTGTTTATTTGTTTTAAAGACAAAAATCAAGAAGAGGTTGCTATGTTTTTCAAGAAAAAATTGAAATTAAAAAATTAAAAGTGTTCACTGAGATATTTGTAATGTACAAATACTTTTTAGAAGTGTAATAGAAGAGCATTCTTCTACTTTCTTTTAGAAATCATTAAGCATTTTCTTTTTAAATATAGCTTATACAGAAAATGATTATCATATGAAAAGCACTTTTTAAAAAGCCATTTAAAAAACTGTTAAGTATGTGTAAACTCAAACACATGTGAACAATTGCAGCCTTCTTTCATTCTGCTTGCTTTCAAACCCAAACCTATGGAGAAGGCTAGGCTCTCCCAGAAGACACTTTCAGAATTAAAAGCATCCAGAGAGTTGGGGAGTTCATACATATTTCAGTCAGCCTGTTGATTAAACCAGCCCTAGTGCTCAATTCATCAGGCTGACTCTTTCTAAAAGAAAAGGATAGAAACTCTACAAAATAATTAGCTGGGGATAGATTGTAGGTGTTGATTTGCATGTCGCTACAGTATTGCCTCTAAATCTCTTATAATCACTCAAGGCAGCCCCACCCCACTCAATTCTGTTTGCTGTTTTAATTGAGAATCTCGAGAAACTAAATTAGCAATACAATTGCAGAAAGAGGCAATTAGAGTAAATTGTGTATTTGTTTATTTTCTTTTTGGCCATGTGGCATGTGGTATCTTGGTTCTCTAGCTGGGGTTCACACGCATGCTCCCTATATTGGAAGTATAGCATTTTAACCACTGGGCCACCAGGGAAGTCCTTGAGTAAATTGTGAGGTTAACCAGGACTTGAGAAGCAGCAGAGGCAAATGACCTCACAAACTGCCATCAGTCTGATTCCAAATCAGTCAAATCAGACTGATTCTGACTAAATCAATCCAGTGGGATCTTACCAAATGGGACAGAGGCCCACCATGTTCTCTATGCTGTTGTTGTTCAATGGATAATTCATATTGGCTCTAAAGTTTCCCATACTGGGAGATAAAAATGGAAGGTGACTCTGCTGAAAGGGTATTTATCATCTAATAGAGATAAGCCATAAAACCCAATTAGGCCATTCTATGCAATGCTGTGGACAGGTTTCCATGGATTAACAGAGGCCAGAGAGGCATGTACTCCACTGTATTTGGAAGGAAGAGAGAAGGGGAACTGTGGAAGGCAGATAGGGGTGTCGAGAAAGTGTGCTATTTTCTCGGTTCAGTCTTGCTGCAACAAAGATTTGAAATAGCAGACCAGTGTTACAGCTACAGCTCCGTTAGAGCTCAGAGTTTTATTTGGTAAGCAAAGGATAGTACACCCCAGATTCCAAAGGAGAGGCCTCAATGTGGCTTGGCTCCCTCTTTTTTTATTTAGTTATTTTTATTTTATTTTTTTCATTTATTTTTATTAGTTGGAGGCTAATTACTTTACAATATTGTAGTGGTTTTTGTCATACATTGACATGAATCAGCCATGGATTTACAGCTCCCTCTTTTTAAACTTTATTATGTCTCCTCCTCCCAACACCCCTGCACTCTGCCCTATGCAAATCAGGGCTAGTACCCATCATGGATCAGGAAGGGGGACGGGTTTGTTTCATCTGAGGTTCCCACTCCAGTCTGCAGATTTTTGCTTTGTTCCCTTTTCTCTGGCTTTCCCCCCCTTTCTTTGCCTATCTTTTAGCTGCAGACATTTTGGACTCTCTTTTCTATTCTAACAGGGGGATCCAAGAAGACGTCATAAAGATCTCTGGATTCAGTTTGTGCCTTGAAAGGACGGTACAATTTCTGAAGGCAGGAAAGGAAGAGGCATTCAAAAGGGAATCAAGTATGTTAAAAAGGTACTGTAATCACTGTGCGAAGGATGCAAGGGAAAGCACAGCTGAGAGTGGTTTGACTAGGGTGCCCTTAAATCAGAGTCAGGATCCCAAGACCCTTGCTCATTCAGCAATTAGTCTACAGGTTAAAAATATCAAACTCACACAATTTTTTTCTGCCATTTTATTTCCATGTGATATTTTAATAGCTATTTACATATGCGGGTGTGCTAAGTCTCTTCAATCATGTCCTACTCTTTGCGACCCCATGGACTGTAGCCCTCCAGTCTCCTCTGTCCATAGGATTCTCCAGGCAAGAATGCTGAGTGGGTTGCCAGGCCCTTCTCCAGGGAATCTTCCCGACCCAGGGATCAAACCCATGTCTCATTATGTCTCCAGCATTGAAGGCGGGTTCCTTACCACTAACACCACCCAGGAATGGCGCTACTGGTAGGATTTATGTATAGCTATATCAATAACTACGTAGAATGTATTGCACACTTAATATACGCATTCTTCATTTTATCCCCAACAGAACACTGAGGAAAGCATTAATGTTATCTCCATTTTCCAGAGGAGGGAACAGAGCTGAAAAAGGTCAAGTAACTTGCCTCAAGTCCAAGGTAGCCAAAAGTTTGGATCACACATCCGGATCCTAGATCCACAAGCTTGACACCTGATACACACTGAATGCCCACGATATACCAAAATGTTTGCTCAGAACGGAATTATACACAAGGGCAAGAGTGACACAGTCCGTCTTCTCTGGGCCATCTTCTTATTCCTCAAAAAATTTCAGCAGCTTAGTTTAGATAGAGCAATAAAGCCACTAATAAAAAACCAGTTATAAAAGGTCCCCTTTACTCTTTGGTGCAACTACCTATAATTAAGTAGTTAAAAGTGAGAGGAAGGAAGAAAAAGAAGGGAGCAGAGGGAAAAGGTAAAGATGTTTATACCCTTGCTCGCCCCAAGGGTAGGGTGAGCAAACGAGACGGGTAGGATTGTAGTATTCATGATGTGACCTCTTGGAGGATAAAGAAGCACAAGTGTTAAATACATGATATACTGCAAGCTACATGCTTTAACATGCATTAGCTCACATAATTCTCACAACAAACTTGTGAAGTAGGTATAATGATCCCATTTTGTAAGTGAAAAAATTACAAGGTTTGCCTGGTAGTTTAAGACCACGTTAATATGAAACCTAGAAGTCTGACATGACCATACTCCTTCCCTCCCCTTAACTGGTAACCTCTCAGTTCAGACCTTCTCCTCCAGATTACAAATGAGTATTAGAAACCATGGCAACCCCCAGAAACGTTCAGAACACAACAAATGTATGTGGGGTGGAAGTGTGTCTAGGAACACGGCATCATTCAGGACAAGAAGGCTTGAGGGGCACTTCCTTGGAGGATTCAAGAGTTAAAGTGGAAACTTGAATATGATCCCCCAGATGGAAAAGCCAAGATTTCTTATAAACAGAAAAGTTTTTCTGAAAAGTTGGCAATGAATAGTTTGACTACTGTAGAGATACGATTCAATGAGCTACCCTCTCTCAACTTCAAGTTGGCTGTTGTCTTCTTGATATTTAATAATGACAATGATAATAATAATGACTATATATGGAAGACAAATAGTGCCAGACACCATGCTGGGTCCTTTCCAAACATTATCTGGAATCATTTTGTCAAACCTGCAAGGTGAGAATTATTTCTGTTTTATAAATGAAAAACCCATGGCTCAGAGAGTTTAAGTAACTTGTCCTGTTTACTGAAGATAAATAGATCTAGGATTAAGCCCACACTCTTCCCATTAGGCCATCACCTTGCATGCCTTAGACACTATTATTTTATTTTATCATGGGTAACTAGTGGACCATACTGAGCAGATATAATTCTAGTCAAAAGCAAATAAATTTTGTTTCAGTTAACATGCAGCTATAGATACTTAAGGGCTTCCTTGGTGGCTCAGACAGTAAAGAATTCATCTGTAATTCAGGAGACATGGGTTCAATCCCTGGTTGGGAAGATCCCCTAGAGAAGGGAATGGCTACCCACTCCAGTAGTCTTGCCTGGAGAATTCTCTGAACAGAGGAGCCTGGTGGGCTACAGTTCAGTCGTCTGAGTCGACACAACTGAGCAATGAACACATAGGTGCTTAAGATGAATAAACTGAGTTTACTGAGATACTGAGATGGGTGTTCAATCTCTATAGTTGTACTCATTTTATGAACACATCATTGTACTTGGACAAAGTTGTTTTTTAAGAAAATATATTTACATTTATTTGGCTACACCAGGTCTTCACTGTGGCATGTGGGACCTTTAGCTGCAGCATGCAAAACTCTTCAATTGCCAAATATGGGATCTAGTTCACCAATCAGGGATCAGACCTGGGTTCCCTGCATTGGGAGCACTGAGTCTTAGCCACTGGCCCACCAAGTCCCCGGAGTAGATTTTAAACCTTGGACTTTGTCTCTCTATGTCTTAGTTTCATTGTCTGTAACATGAGAGTGTGAGATTCAAAATCTAAGGATGCCCTGGACTCTTAGCTGTCATATTCTACTTCCCACAGGACTGACAATCTCAACTGATTGATAATTCTGGATTTCAGGTTCTGGAACTGTGATTTCTGAAGACCTAAGTAAATAATTGGCTTCCCCGGTGGCTCAGAGATTAATGCATCTGCCTGCAATGCAGGAGACCCGGGTTCAATCCCTGAGTCGGGAAGATCCCCTGGAGAAGGAAATGACAACCCACTCCAGTATTCTTACCTGGAGAATCCCATGGAGGAGCCTGGTAGGCTATGGTCCATGGGGTTGCAAAGAGTCGGACATGACTGAGCGACTTCACTTTCACTTAAGTAAATAATGGAGCATTTCCCTGTTTGCATGGGTAGTTTTTCTCCTTCCTCCCTTGAGGCACTCTGCTTAAAGTGCTTCTCTCAGACTGAAGAGAAGAAGGAAAAGCTCGTTATCTTTAAGTTACCTAACTTCGTGAGCTTATCCACTTGTCCTGTTTGATAGTTGACTGTCCTAAACAGTAAGTTGTATCTTGTGGCTTTATAGCTGCCTCACAAATCATCACATGTGAAAACTGGAAACGGAACAGAGAAAATTATCTCCTTTCCCTAAGAGATAAGAGAAAGTTCTAAGAAGCCCATCTGTTGGAGAGCAGTTAAGAGCGCATCTGAAGGATCCTCGGAAATCCACATTCCAACACGACTCTTCAGATCTACCAGGCTAAATCTGAAGGGGGTGCAGTCTGCTTTCTCTCCTTCACACCCAACCGATAATGCAGAGATGCCCGAGCTGAAGCAACTGGCGGCATGCCTGTATTAGGCTGTCTAGAACTGCGAAGTGGAAAGGGGCCATTCAGAGGGTCAAGATACAGTTAGGTTCAGGCTGGACCAGGTCTTCGACCAGATTCAGACTCAGCCATTGTCTGGATATGGCAGCCAAGTTTCCACCACCTGCACTGTAATTAACATGAGCACAGACAGTCATTTCTTAGTAAGAGAATATAAAAGCAAGCAGGAAGGTGAACTAGCTGTTAGAGCTTGGGGTTCATTTCTGGGAAAATCAGTAGTCATCTCACAGAGTCATTCTTACTGTGTACAATCTCAAACCAGCTACATGGAATGAAATAAGAGAAACTATATTAGCAGCTGCTCTCAAATTTCCCCTGGCTGTCAGGATTTGTCTTAATTTGGGTTTTAGACTCTACTCTCAATAACCCCATAAATCCAGAAGTAGCTGATGTGATTCATCTGGGAATCAGTTATGGCAGTAATCTGTGTCCAAATGTTGGTTTTCTAGTATACCTATTCCAAGAGCTGTGTTCTATGAAAGGATATAAGTCATGGTCTCCACAACCCTGAGTCACTACCCCTTACCTACATAAACTCTACAGTCAATCCTGATTTTGAACTTGGCTTGTCATTTATGTCCTTAGCCAAGTTTGGATCTCTGGGGTGGGAGCGAGGGTGGACATGAGGGAAGGGAAGAAGGTCTGCTATTGACATGACTAAAAAGTGGATCAGCCATTAGTAAGAAGACTTTTGAGGGATTACAAAATTGTGACTGTTCCAACAAATTATTAACATAAGCTGCCTTTGATATAAAGCCTGAGGTATTTTTTATGATGATAAAAGCTGACACAATTTCCCCCACTTCCTCCTGAAAAACTTCATCATTTTAATCTCAATTCACCAAAAATATTATCGAAGATCTGTGTAAAAGTCCCCTTTCAGGGGTTATAGACATAAAGAAGATGGAGTGCTAGCTCTCCCGGGGCTCACAGTCCAGTGGAAATACAGATATTGATCTCCAGTGGGCTGTGCCTGCAGAGACTTGGAGGATTTCAGTTTCCAGCCAGAGATTAAAGTCAAGCTGTAGCCATGAGAGCACTGAAGCCTAATGACTAGACCAGTGACCTATGTCCTGGCCTTTTGGCTTTGCAGAAATGAATTCTCACAAAGACGGAAAGTAGTGAAACAAGTAAAGTGACTTTTAGGAGGGGAAAGGGTATGTGAGGCGAGACACACGGGTGGATTGAGAGAGAGAGATGTGCCTTTGTGGTAGTTGGAATGTAGGTCATTTCTTTCTTTTCTTGTTTCTTTTTTTCTATTCTATTCATTTATTTGGCTGCACCAGGTTTCAGTTTGGCTGCATGGGCTCTTTTAGCTGTGGCATGTGGGAATCTAGTTCCCCGACCAGGGATCAAACCTAGGCGCCTGCATTGAGAGCATGGAGTCTTAGCCACTGGACCACCAGGCAAGTCCCGGAATGTGGATCATCTCTTACAGGTTTCCTTTGGCCAGTCATCTTGCTTTGCCTGTTCTGAGTCCATATTTAGTTTATCTCAGGGTCCTGTCATGTGTGTATGCATTACTTAGCCAAGATGGATTCTAGCAAAAAGGCCTATAGGTAAGTGGACATCACTCCCTTTTGGCCTGCAAGGAGCCTTTCCGCACATGTATAGTCAGGAGGGTCTCCTTGATCTCGAGAATGAGAAATGCATGCTCTCTATCTTTCATTTATAGGGCTGGGTTTAACTCTTCCTCCTCTTCATTTTGGAGTATCTGTCCACAGGGGATAAACTCCAGCTGTTCAACCTGGGACCCATCTATCTCCTGCCTTAACATGTAATTCTAAGTCAGGGCACACTGGAATGGGTGCAGTGCCGGGGTCCAGCCTCGACAGGATCCAGGGGATACCCTCAGGATGAACGGCGTCGGCGAGAGAGAGAGAGAAGACACATGAGACTAGCCTTGATAGGGCTAAATCTGTGTTTTACTTTTTGACAACCGGTTTTATACCCTTTCACAGAACGTTTTCAAGGTACAAGATGCTTACTCATGATTACACAGGATTAGCATTACATCATTTTGATTTTTAGGAAAAGCAGGATTTTTTTGCTTTCTAATTCTATAGTAATTTTTAGCACATGATCTTCTGGCCTTGGGGCTATTAACATTCTATGCAGGTCAGGTGATTGTAAACCTATTTTCCGTTTTTATGGTGACCTTAACTGAAAGGTAACAGTGTCATAGGGAAATAGTACAAAGTAGACTTATATTCTTGTTAATACAAAAATTAATCTTTCTGCAAAAGTTGTCAGTTGCATTTATCTAAGAAGTTTACCCCATACTGACTCTGCGACTTTGGTGAGGCAGCTTCTGCCTAGTACTCCTGGCTGACAATAAACAACCATCTCATTGTTACCACACTAGGGCTAAGTTCTTATTTCCCTAGATCTTTAACTATATTAACAATGGTTTTTATAACACAACCTTAGCACATTAAAGGCAAAAATACAGCAAGCAAAACACAGCAAGCAAATCACAACCCAATAACCACCTATAGAATAATTTTCTTATGTTTTCTAATAGGACTCCTTTACCCCTTAAAAGGGCTCTATATCTATTAGGGCTTTTATATAATCAGGTTCTTTATGCTATTTTATGATTAGGATATTATAAGCAATCATGCATATTAGTACCAAGCACATAAATGCATTTGGCTAACAAAACTACCAGCAAAGGAGTTTGAATTAAAACACTCCTTTCACCCTGAATAATCTCATAAAATACCACCACCTGGGAAACTTATTGATTAAAGTTCTAAATTGATTCTATTTTGGGAAGAGATCGGGGAAGGCCTTCCTGCCTGTGTCAGAGAAATTAGGGAGTAGTCCATTGAGGCAGGCATCAGAAAGACAGATATCATCTTTAAGGTGAGAGCCGGGGACAGCTTTTCGAAATCCCTGAAAACCTGATCTGCCTTGCCCCTCAGGTTTTCTCCCCTATGGCCTTTTTAGGGGTAGGGTCTCGTGTGTTGGCTCCTGGCAGTGCAGAAGTCATTTCATCTCATCATCTTTCTCTGGCCTCCTAAATGGGGGCCTAAGACCCCTCATCTGAACACCTGTTACACACCGTACTCGTGGCAACGAATGTCCATCACTAACCAATATACAGATTCTCCTTCTTAGCGACAGATTCCTGATTTTATCTGTGATAACACTGTACATGCTAGGATAATGCATTTCCCATCATCCTTTGCAGCTGGATGTGTCCATATGATTAATTCTGGGCCAATAAAATGTGAATTGAAGTACTTTGTGGCACTTCTAGAAACTTGCTTAAAAGAAACCAACTCAGGAGTGGAAGAAGCACTCTTTTGCTTTCCTTCATGAAACAACCTAGAAGGCAGATGTGTTGGCTATATATTCAAGAACTATCTTAGACTGGAATTCCTTGGCTTACCATTTGTAAGGCCTCTGTGATTTCATTGCTGAGGGCACAGGTTCAGTTCCTGGTTGGGGAACTAAGATCTCTCAAGTTGTGGGGCACAGTCATAATAATAATAATAATAAGTAATAATCCTTCCTTTAAAAAAAGAGAGCTATCTTGGAGCATAAGTTAACCCTGAGGGTGAAAGCCATGTACTAAGGATAGTAGAGCAGAAAAACAGGAGGTTGGATCCCTGAGAACTTGGCAGAGATGCCATAGCAGCCAGAATTTTTTTTTTACATGAGAGAGAAATAAATTTATGTTTTTAAAAACCCACATTGGCTTTTTTCTTAAATATAAGCAAACTTAATCATGACTAATACAACTGATGTAAAATTTACCAATACTGTAACTGCTTACTTTTCTGATTTTCTACATATACATACAAATTTTAATTTTCTTAATGAAACAGACCTTGCTAATTTAGTCTTTTTTGGAAAAAATGTGTGCATTAAATTGAAAGATTGAATAAATCTAAAGCTTTTTCAATTAGGTTGAATAAACTTTATAAATTGAAAGATTTATAGACTTATGGAAAATTGGAAAAGGGATTTAAGACCATGACAGGAGTCAAGCATGAACCCAAGGTGTTTAGCCAAAACAACTGAAAGGATGAGTCAAGGCAGGTTTGTGAGAGAAGATCCAGGATTTGGTCCTGAACATATTAAGTTTCAGCTGCATATATAAATTTGGGAGTTGTCAGCAAATAATGGCAATTAAAACCATAAAACTTGATGAGCTCTTATAAGAATTAATGCAGAGGGAACAGAAGTAATCATAGGATTAAACCTAAAGCATTCAATGTTTAGAAATCTACAAGATAAGGATAATTTTTTAAAAATGTAATCAAGAATAGTCACAAAGTTGAGAAAAAGACCAAGAGAGTGGTTACACAGAAAACTACATTAAGAACATACTTCTATGTATAAAATAGATAAGTAACAAGGATATACTGTATAGCAAACAGTGCTGCAACATATACTGGGGTGCATATATCCTTTTGGACCATGTTTTTCTCCTAATATGTGCCCAGAAGGGGGATTGCAGGATCATATGGTACCTTTATTTTTAGTTTCTCAAGGAGCCACCATACCGTTCTCCATAGTGGCTGCATCAATTTACATTCCCACCAACAGTGTAGGAGGGTTCCCTTCTCTCCATCCTCTGCAGCATTTATTGTTTGTGGATTTTTCGATGATGTGATTTCTCATTGTAGATTTGTGGTGGCACTGCTGGTAAAGAACCCACCTGCCAATGCAGGACACACAACAGACTAATGTTCCATCTCTGGGTTAGAAAGTTCTCCTGGAGAAGGAAACTTCAACTCCCTCTGGTTTTCTTGCCAGGAAATTTCCATGGGCAGAGAAGCCTGGAGGGCTACAGTTCATGGGGCAAGAGCGTCAGAGACGACTAAACAACTAAGCATGCACACGATAATCAGTAATATTAAACATCTTCTCATGTGCCTCTTAGTCTATATGTCTATATGTCTTCTTCTGAAAAATGTCTATGTCTTCTGCCTATTTTTTTATTGGGATGTGTGCTTTGATGATTTTAAACCTCATGTAAAATTCAGTAAATTTTGGCGATTAATCCCTTGCCCGGACATTTATCTTAGTAATGACTTTTTATTTTATTTTATTTTATTTTGGAACAAGGCACAGTATGGGCAACAATGTCCCATTGAAGATGCAACTAATTTGATTAACTATCCCCCTATCCTTAGACATTTACTCCCCCCTTATTTTCAGGGCTTTTGTAAAATATTGTGAACATTTGTGTATATGTAAGTTCTTGGTTTCATTTGGGTTATTACTTTAGCCTAGATTGATTTTTTTAATTGGTAGGATGAATTAGGGTGAAACAGAATGGACTATGTTTTTTTAGTTAAATGACCAGTTAAAAAATAAAGTGCAAATTTTTTTTCTTCTAAATTTCAGAATCAGAGAGAGATAAGGCTAGAGGGAAATTTTAGAAATGACTCACTTCTTTGATGGGGAAACAGAGGGCCAAAGAAACAAATTTATTTAAGTGTTATCCATTAGATCATATAATTCATTAAGTGGCAAATTAGAACCAAAACCATTTTGAACATTTTTAGATGTTCAAAAAAGAATATTTTCCAATACTTTAAAAATGTAACTGAATTAAACAGGTATTCAATACATCTTGACTGTTTTCTGCCACTTTTATAGTAAGAATATTTTGGATTAAAATGTAAGATATATTATTATATTTTGGCATTTTAGCCAATTGGGGCTGAATGACAGAAGAAAAATACATATAGGTAGAAAAAAATTTTTAATTTATCATTTTCTAATTGAAAAGGAAGTAGGGTATTTGAGTCACATAAAAAATGGTACACATATCCCATTTGGTTTTGTATTTTGTTAAAGGTCTTCTTTGTCAAAATTTTGCACATTACTTTTATCTACTTTTCCCTCACTAGTGATGAAAGGGGCTAGGAATTTCTCCTTTCCATGTGATGTCTGAGTGCCATACATGTCTTGGCACATCCAGAAAGGAAAGAAATTGATCAAGATTAGCAACAATGGAATCAGAGTCATGTTATAGCTATACTTTATCAACTATAAGACATGTATGCAAACAGAACTAAAAGATAGACATATATATATACGTGTATATATGTGTGTGTGTAAACATGACTCATTAGCTTTATGACAAAGTGCTTTTGGTCAGAACATCTCTGGATAGATATCTATGTCATAAGAATAGATTAATCAGAAAAGCAAGTCAGGAATTGTCCTGGCAGGGTAAATAGTAGTGATTAGGAAAATATGTATTGAGAGGGAACAGCAGACATAAAAGCAGAGTTCTAGGTGACAGGGAACTTTTAAGGCACTGATGAGAGTATTTATTTGATTTAGTGCAGACTCCCTGCAGGACTCCTTCCTTCCTACACCATCACAAATGCTTTTTATGATCAATGGCTTCTTACCCTAGGCCTGGAGATGAGCAAGAGGACATGGTGTAATTATGGGGCAGTTATGAGGTGTGACCTGAGACTAACTCAGCGGCCACAGAAGAGGCTTTGCTAGTATGGGCATCCTGTAAACTTCAGAGACATGTGATAACTAGGGCTAGAGAAGAAGCAAAGAAGCTTTACATCTTTATCAGTAGATCTCTGTATTAGGCAACCCTCTTTGAGTGAAGAAGACAAACTCCAATTCAAAATCGTTTAAGGAAAGGGAAATTTGCACTGGCAAATTTCACCAGGGGTTTCCTTCATTTATGGTTACATCAAAAGATACAAGCAATGAATTGAAAGATAAACTGAAGCACATAAACTTTAAAGAGTTTATTTGAGCAAAAATTGATTACAATTGGCCAGCACCAGATCACAAATGGATAGAAACATTCAGTGACAAGAACCAGGGACAAGAAAATGTGGAGAAAGTATGGTGGGGAAGAAAGGAAATGACTTGATTGGCTATAGCTTAAAGCCTGTTTGGCTGTTTGTGACTAGTTATTCTTAGTTATTTTGATTTTATAAACTTGAGGCATTTCCATGCTTAGATGTTGATTTGCTCACACCAGGGCATTAGAGCCACAAGAGTCTAACAGCCTGCTTGTTTAATTAACTTTACAAGTGTCACAAAGGTTCTGTCTCTGCCTTTCTTGGCTGAACTATTGTCTCAGTTAACTGGTTTTAAGGCAGCCTGTCTGCCTCCGCCCACCACCACCTTGGTGGCAAAATGATAACAAGCTGTTTCTCTATCACAGTGGGGAAGTGACTGCCTCTATTCCAAAAGTTAGTGACTTTAAATTCATTAGCATGGCTTAAAACCTTCTTATCTCTAAAGCAATTCCTGTTACCAGGATGATAATGGAAACCCCAGGGTTTAAGTAGGAGAGGTTGATCCATTGAACCTGTAAGATTAGAGTCTGGGAGTTAATGCATGTTGAATGGGATGGAGGTATATAAGACAGGCGTATTTCTTCTCAGTTATCATAGATTATTTTCTGATAAGCCTCCTAAAATGATTTTTTTAATTTTTGTTTTATCTTAACAGAGTTGGCAAGAAACTTGATTGGGATCCTGTTCCCATTGACTCTATGACTTTTCCTTTTGCCACTGTGCCACCCACCCCTGAGAGGAAACCCTGACTGAAGATTGCTCAGTTTTTAATATAAGTTGCTGATATTGAGGAGGATAGAGAGGAGTCAGAATCAGCTCTTATTCCCCTTCTTGCCCTCTCTCAGACCTTGTCCACTCTGCTTCTTGCTAAACCTTCTTTCCATATCATCTTACTCCTTAATTTTCAAGATGTGATTTTTACTGGTCTTATTCAAACATATGGTCTCTATTAAGTACCAGATGTCATTATATTCACATAGTTCAGGCTTGGGTGCTCCTGGGTTATTGACCAAGGTGCTCATACGATTAAGAACAATATTCACTGGAGCCTATTATACAGAGTGAAGTAAGCCAGGAAGATAAAGAACATTACAGCATACTAACACATATATATGGAATTTAGAAAGTTGGTAATGATAACCCTATATGCAAAACAGAAAAAGAGACACAGATGTACAGAACAGACATTTGGACTCTGAGGGAGAAGGCGAGGGTGGGATATTTCGAGAGAACAGCATGGAAACATGTATATTATCTATGGTGAAACAGATCACCAGCCCAGGTTGGATGCATGAGACAAGTGCTCGGGCCTGGTGCACTGGGAAGACTCAGAGGGATTGGGTAGAGAGGGAGGTGGGAGGGGAGATCGGAATGGGGAATACATGTAAATCCATGGCTGATTCATGTCAATGTATGACAAAACCCATTACAATATTGTAATTAGCCTCCAACTAATAAAAATAAATGGAAAAAAAAAAGAACAATATTCATTAGCTACTTGCTAGATACCCAACACTGTTCTAAGCACTTTGCATACATTGTTTCATTGAATCCACTAAAAACTCCAAGATAAATATCATTAGGCTTAATTTATAGATGAAGAAAATGAGGCGGAGAGAGACAATAAGTAATGTATATAAAGTTGTACTCAGTGCATAAAGGGACCTGGATTTGAAGGCAGGCAGTTCAGCATCCAAACAGATGTTGGAAAACATTGTTTCTCAGTGTGTCCAAGAGACCACAAGGGAGGACTAGGCTGCAAAAAGCTGTGAGGACATTGGGCACCAAAAAAGATGTTTGTAAATGAAGAGAAGAACATGAATCTGCCCTCAACTGGAAGGGTGATCTTGGGAGAGAGGAGAGAATGATGGAGACCCTCTCGGGATGAGCTCCTAAACCGCATGCAGAGTCAGAGAGAAGAAGCCAGCAGAGAGCAAAGCTATATTGGGATAGTATTGAATAAGCCGTCAATAAACATAGGAAACCAAGGATTTCTCTGGTGGTCCAGTGGCTAAGACTCTAAGCTCCCAGTGCAGAGAGCTTAGGTTCAATACCTGGTCAGGGAGCTAGATCTCACATAACGTGACTAAGAGTTCACAGGCCACAACTTAAGATTCCTCCAAGCTGGAACTAAGACCCGACACAACCAAATAGATAAATATTTAAAAATAAAAGCAAAACCCGGTAGCTATTATTTTTGTAAAAAATGGGAAAGCAGATTGAAAAGTCCAGAGGACTAGCTCACGAGAGGAAAGGCAGTGACTCAGTGTGGTAGTTTCACAGGGCCAACATGATATACCCAACATCTTAGCTCAGTGAGCAGGGAATCCATGGTGCTTAATGTCTGAGATGTTCAGGTTCAGTCTGAGTGAAATATCTTTTTCCAGAACTGGTGGTTTTTACAAACCTAAGTTCCCCTCAGTGTGAAAAAGCAGACAATTGTTTCTTTGCTACAACCACAGTCCTAATAATGTCACTTTCTTCCTCTAAATTGTATGCTTCCTAATCTGGGTGTGTGTATGCTCAGTTGCTAAGTAGGCTTTTTGCAACCCATGGATTGTAGGCCACCAGGTTCCCCTGTCCATGGGATTTCCCAGGCAAGAATAGTGGAGTGAGGAGCCCTTTTCTTCTCCAGGAGATCTTCCCAACCCAGGAATTGAACTTGCATCGCTTGTCTTGGCAGGCAGATTCTTTATCACTGAGTCACAGGGAAGCCCAACCCAAACTGCACCTGTCTTTAAAACAGCTCACCCTAGGTAGTTTGGGGGAGAGTGATACATGTATATGTATAGCTGAGTCCCTTTCCTGTTAGTTCAGTTCAGTCGCTCAATTGTGGCCAACGCTTTGCGACCCCATGGACTGCAGCATGACAGGCTTCCCTGTCCATCACCAACTCCTGGAGCTTACTCAGACTAATGTCCATCAAGGCGGTGATGCCATCCAACCGTCTCATGCCCCGTCATCCCCTTTACCTCCTGCCTTCAATTTTGCCCAGCATCAGGGTTTTTTTCAAATGAGTCAGTTCTTCGCATCAGGTGGCCAAAGTATTGGAGCTTCAGCTTCAACATCAGTCCTTCCAATGAATATTCAGGACTGATTTCCTTTAGGACGGACTGGTTGGATCTCCTTGCAGTCTGAGGGACTCTCAAGAGTCTTCTCCAACACAACAGTTCAAAAGCATCAATTCTTTGGCACTCAACTTTCCTTACAGTCAACTCTCACATCCATCCATGACTACTGGAAAAACCATAGCTTTGACTAGACAAGTGTTTGTCAGCAAATTAATGTCTCTGCTTTTTAATATACTGTCTAGGTTGGTCATAGCTTTTCTTCCAAGGAGCAAGCATCTTTTAATTTCATGGCTGCAGTCACCATCTACAGTGATTTTGGAGGCCCCCAAAATAAAGTCTGTCACTGTTTCCATTGTTTCCTCATCTATTTCCCATGAAGTGATGGGACCAGATGCCATGATCTTAGTTTTCTGAATGCTGAGTTTTAAGCAAACTTTTTCACTCTCCCCTTTCACTTTCATCAAGAGGCTCTTTAGTTCTTCTTCACTTTCTGCCATAAGGGTGGTGTCATCTGCATATCTGAGGTTATTGATATTTCTCCCAGCAATCTTGATTTCAGCTTGTGCTTCATTCAGCCTGACATTTTGCATGATGTACTCTGCATATAAGTTAAATAAGCAGGGTGACGATATACAGCCTTGATGTCTTATTCCTTTCCCGATTTGGAACCAGTCTGTTGGTCCATGTCCAGTTCTAACTGTTGCTTCTTGACCTGCATACAGATTTCTCAAGAGGCAGGTCAAGTGGTCTGGTATTCCCATCTCTAAGAATTTTCCACAGTTTGTTGTGATCCACACAGTCAGAGGGTTTAGTATAGTCAATAAAGCAGAAATAAATGTTTTTCTGGAACTCTCTTGCTTTTTTGATTATCCAATGAATGTTGGCAATTTGATCTCTGGTTCCTCTGCCTTCTCTAAATACAGTTTGAACTTTTGGAAGTTCATGGCTCACGTACTGTTGAAGTCTCCCTTGGTGAATTTTGAGCATTACTTTCCTTGTGTGTGAGATGAGTGCAATTGTGCAGTGGTTTGAAAATTCTTTGGCATTGCCTTTCTTTGAGATTAGAATGAAAACTGACCTTTTCCAGTCCTGTGGCCACTGCTGAATTTTCCAAATATGCTGGCATATTGAGTGCAGCACTTTCACAGCATCATTTTTTAGGATTCAGATAGCTCAACTGGAATTCCATTACCTCCACTAGCTTTGTTTGTAGTGATGTTTCCTAATGCCCACTTGATTTTGCATTCTAGAATGTCTGGCTCTAGGTGAGTGATCACACCATCGTGATTATCTGGGTCATGAAGATCTTTTTTGTATAGTTCTTCTGTGTATTCTTGTCACCTCTTCTTAATATCTTTTGCTTCTGTTAGGTCCATACCATTTCTGTCCTTTATTAAGCCCATCTTTGCATGAAATGTTCCCGTGGTATCTCTAATTTTCTTGCAGAGATCTCTAGTCTTTCCCATTCTACTGCTTTCCTTTATTTTTTTGCATTGATCACTGAGGAAGGCTTTCTTATCTCTTCTTACTCTTCTTTGGAACTCTGCATTCAAATGGGTATATCTTTCCTTTTCTCCTTTGCC
Source organism: Muntiacus reevesi (assembly GCF_963930625.1). Taxonomy (NCBI): domain Eukaryota; kingdom Metazoa; phylum Chordata; class Mammalia; order Artiodactyla; family Cervidae; genus Muntiacus; species Muntiacus reevesi. Next base: position 60,302,450 of record NC_089260.1, read on the forward strand.
TTTAGCTTCTCTTCTTTTCTCAGCTACTTGTAAGGCCTCCTCAGACAACCATCTTGCCTTTTTGCATTTTCTTGAGGAGGTCTTGATCACTTCCTCAAGAACAATGTTACAAACGTCTGTCCATAGTTCTTCAGGTATTCTGTCTATCAGATCTAATCCCTTGAATCTATTTGCCACTTCTACTGTATAACCAACCGTAAGGGATTTGATTTAGGCCATACCTGAATGGTCTAGTGGTTTTCCCTGCTTTCTTCAATTTCCATCTGAATTTGGCAATAAGGAGTTCATGATCTGAGACACAGTCAGCTATCGGTCTTGTTTTTGCTGAATGTATAGAGCTTCTCCATCTTTGACTGCAAAGAATAGAATTAATCTGATTTCGACATTGACCCTCTGGTGATGTCCATGGCTACCCTGTTAGCTCAGTTGGTAAAGAATCCACCTGCTATGCAGAAGACTGTGGTTTGATCCCTGGGTTGGAAAGATCCACTGGAGAAGGGAAAAAGCTACCCACTCTAGTATTCTGGCCTGGAGAAGTCCATGGACTGTATAGTTCATGGGATTGTAAAGAGTTGGACAGGACTGAACGACTTTCAGTTTGCTGTTCACTTGAAACTGTTACAACATTGTTAGTCGGCTCTACTCCAATATAAAATAAAAGGTTGAAAAAAAACTTTAAAAAACTGAAAATTAAAAATAAAATAAAATAAAATAAAAAGTAAAAATAAAAAATTGAAAATAGCTCATACTATCTAAAGCTTGTTGAATCCATGACCTCGTTTTAAATGTGTCCCTGCACATCTGTTAGATAAAGGAGACAGTAAAGATCTCAAAGAACAAAACAACAGCTAATAGAGTGTACGATACTATACAACATGTGTCATGTTCTTCTAAACATCAAGGAGGGTCCTTTCCTCCTAAAAGCTGTCCTGTGTATAGGATTAAAAAATCCACCTCTTAAAAGAAGAATATTTAAGGCTCTGAAAATTGTATACAACTTCAGCTTAAAAGGGAATTGTTGTTCCTCAGTTTCTGGGATTATCAAAAACAATTTATGGGGAAAATCATGCATTTTATGTATTTTTTATTTATTTTAATCATGTATTAAATGTCATTGAGTTTGCACAGTTGGGCGCACACAAACACACACACACACACACACATACACAAACACAGAGCTCAGTTTACAAGGAACTATTTTGCAGGTTTTAATAGGATAAAGGTCTTTATAAAATTTAGCTTATTTAGGAGGCATATTCATGAATTTCCAGAGAGCCATTGCAAGAAATATCATTAGTGTTATCAATATTATCTGAGATACTTTAGAACATAACCCAAGTATACAAATTAACTTTGCATTAAAGTTTGAAGTGACGCAGCCATTGCCTGTGAATATCATCTCTCAATTTGTAAATTACCAGACATAGTGATAATGTGGCCTGACTACAACTGTGTCTGCATGAAGTACTTTTTCTTTTGTGCAATCAAGACCCTAAAAGTATGAGATCTTCTTTTATTCCTTTCACTGAAAGTCATTTATTAATTTTCCCTGCAGTAAACGTAATTCCAGAGTTTATTCTTTTTTTTCCTTTTAAGGAGGAAGGAGTACATTTTCCAGCCATTTCCTTAGTCATTCTAGACAGCTAGCCAATGAAATATAGACTAAACAACACAGAGAACATTAATTCTACCTCACAATGCATGTACACAGCTAGTGATGCATAAAGCTTCATTCCAAAACTGACAATGAGACGATTGTCCAACTGTTTAAAGTCCAACGTCATGAAAAGTTTTCTGAGGGAGTTGGAAGGAGATAAGAGAACAGACCTTGGGGAATATGTTCAAAATCACCAAATAGTGATAGCAAAGCCAAATTCATACCTATATCAGTGGGGTGCAGAGGATCCAAAGGATCTGAGAATCTTTAATGTTGAATTTTAGAAAAAATATCTTCAAAATGAACCTAAAAGAAAAATACAAAAACAAAAACATGCTGTTCACAGATGTGTTGGGTGTTTTCTGTCAGTAGAAGTATAACTCACATATAGAACAACTTATAAAGCCTAAGTCTAGAGTTGGTTGATTGGTATTGATTGATTGATTAAGGCTGGATGGCCTTTATTTTGTTTTGGCTGCATCATGCAGTCAGCGGGACCTTAGTTCCCTAACCAGGGATCGAACCCAGGCCTCCTGAAGTTGAAGCATGAAGTCCTAACCATTGGACCTCTAGAGAATTTCCTAAAGCTGCTTCAAATATGCATACATGTTAAGTTGCTCAGTCATGTCCAACTCTTTGTGACCCCATGGACTGTCAACCGCTAGGCTCCTCTGTCCATGGGATTCTCCAGGCAAGAATACTAGAGTGGGTAGCCGTTTCCTTCTCCAGGGAATCTTCCCAACCCAGGGATTGAACCTGGGTCTTTTTGATTTTCTGCATTGTCAGGCAGGTTCTTTACCATGAGTACCACCTGGGAAGGCTGGTTTAAATCTGAACACACCATAATTTTAATTCTTAGGTCAAGAAACAGAATGTGACTTCCCAAAAGACATGTCTGTACACCCATGTGGTCACTATCCTCCCACAGGTTAGTTCTTATCTTGACCTCTATCATTAGATTAGTATTGTTCCTGAACATTGCATAAATGGACAGTGTACAATCTTTTGTGATTGGCTTTTTCTTCACTCAACATTTGATTTGTTATGTAAGTGTTGTAGTGTTAATGGTACATTTATGCTCACAGCTGTATAGTATTTTCAATGTGTAAACATACCTCAACTTATCCATTCTCCTATTGAAGACATATGGATAGAAAATATTATACATTTTTTATTATATCACTGAGCTCGACTTACTAATATTTTCTTTAGAACTTTCATATCAGTATTCATGAGAGAGTTTGGCCTGTAAATTTTTGTTTCTTGTGATAGTCTTGTTGTGTCTTGGTATAAAGATTATTCTGGCTTAATAATTGCTTGGAAGTAATCTCTGTTTCCAATATCTGAAAGATTTTGTATAAAATTAGTGTTCTTTCTTAAATTTTTGGCAGAATTAAGCAGCAAAGCCTGGATAATATATTCCTTATTAATCATGAGAGCTACTAAGAATTTTTATTGTCTTTTAGAAGTTTTTGACTTGGTCTTTTGTTCTTTTGAATGTATAATTTCAAAACTTGCCAATGTCTTCTGACGGAGACAGACTCCATGTTTCATGTCCTTTAGTTCTCCAATTTTGACATTTCTGTTATTTCAACTCCCCTAAGCTGTCCTGATTTCTCTGCCCCTTGAAGGACCTTTCTCAGGCTTCTCAGGTGGCATTAGTGGTAAAGAACTCACCTGTCTATGCATGCAGACATAAGAGACACAGGTTCAATCCCTGGGTTGGGAAGGTCCCCTGGGGAAGGTCCCCTGGAGAAGGTCATGGAAACCCACTCCAGTATTCTTGCCTGGAGAATCCCATGGACAGAAGAGCCTGGTGGGCTACAGTCCATGGGATCATGACGAGTTGGACACGATTAGAGTGACTTAGCATGCATGCAGCAACTTTCTCAGGAGAAGCTCAGGTTTCTAGACTATAGTGTGGTATTAGTCACTCAGTCATGTCCAGCTCTTGTGGTCTGAAGAGGTCTGAAGCCCGCCAGGCTCCTCTGTCTATGAAATTCTCCAGGCCAGAATACTGGGGTGGGTTGCCATTTTCTCCTCCAGGGCATCTTCCCGAGCCAGAGATTGAACCCAGGTCTCCTGCGTTGCAGGCAAATTCTTTACCAATTGAGCCACCAGGGAAACCCAAGCTGTAGTGTAAGATCACCAAAGAATACTCCAGGGAGAGCAGACATCAACAGCTTACCTCTGAAATGTCTTTTTCTTCTTTGGATGTTTCTACAGATCTCTGATATTTTCAAATATATTCATTTATCTGGTGTTTTTGGAGTTGTGTTGGCCTTTTATGAATTACTCCATCATCTTCGGAAGTTGAAACTAAAAGGAGAACTTTTAAAACATTTTCTTTCCTATTTGTTTGTGCTAATTGACTGACTATAGTAATAAGTTCTGGCACCATTTAGGGTGCTTACAGTCTAATATGGACAATAGAAACTAAAGAAACACACAACTAGAGAATTTATAAGTACACGTAGTGGTGTGTGATGAACTCAGTCAAGTTTTAAAATGATTAACTCCACTTAAGCTGTTGCCAAGAACTTTCAAACATTTCTTTGCATTATTACTCTAAAAGACAGTGATCCTTAGAATAGTTACAATTTTTTTCACTTTTTAATTTAAAATTAATTTAAAAGATAATCTGAATGATAAGTAGAAAGATAAACAAAATGAAAAATTAGCAACCCTTCTTAGAAAAATGAGATCACAGGGCAAACTGTGTCCCCACATTGGAGATATCACTAGACAAAGAAACTTCAGTAGAAATCTTTGCAGGAACCAGTGCCAAGGTGGGGAAATCTAAACTTTGATTGATGAGTTGCTAGAGACCCAGTGTAGACAAGTCTGAGACATAACTCCAGGGAGACTTCATCATCAGGAGAAGCACACACTTTTGTGACTCATACCTTCAAGGCTCTATCAGGTTCTCATAGAAAATATCAGAAAAATCCTCTTCTGCTCTGGCAGGAGGAGGGCAAAAAGAGCCAGTTTGAAATCTCCCAGAACAATCTGTCTTTCTTAACATGGTTTGCCTTCAGTGAAAATTATTTAACCAGAGACCAACCTGCTGGGATTTTATCAGAGCCCATTTGAACTGGGGAAAGAAAATTCCCGACCCCAGCCAACTTCAACGTTTCATGTGTGGGAAGGGAAATGCCAAATTCTGGCCCACTCTTGTCATTCTGCCCACCTGAGAATGAGGGGAAATTGAAAAGCAAGTGTGAAATTCACAGTCCAAGGGCACTGGCCCACTAAAATATTGAGACCTAATCACTAGACTATAGAATGTGTCCACTCCCTCAACCTTATCAACCCTTTATCAAGGCTTATTTACAGCAATTTATTTTACCCAGTAAATCAAGTTCAGATATAAAGGGGGAAAATGTAAGACATACTATAAGAAAATGTATGCTGTGAAGAGAAAACACCCATCAGAACCAGATTCAGCTGTGCCAGAGATGTTGGAAATATCAGATTGGGAACTTGAAACCACTGTGATTAACAGGCTAAGGCTACTAATGGATAAAGTAAACAACAAGCAAAAACAAGTTTGTGATGTAGGCAGGGAGATGAGAATTCTGAGAACAGAAGAGAAATGTTTAAAATGAAAAGCACTGTAGCAGAAATGAAGCACCTCTTTAATGGGTTTAGTAATGGAGGGCTATGACTGAGGAAAGAATCTGTGTACTTCAGGAGTTCTCAACAGAAACCTCCAAAACTGAAAAGCAAAGAGAAATTAAAAAAAAAAAAAAAAAAGCTTAAAAAATAAGAATGGTAAATCAAAGAACTGTGGAACAGCTACTAAATGTATAACATATATATAATGGGGATATCAGAAGGAAGAGAAAGAGAGAAAGAAACAGAAGAAATATTTGAAATAATAATGACTGAGAATTTTCCCAATTAGTGTCAGATACTTGTGAATACCGATATCACAAAGGAGTATCTTACTGCTGTGTGTGATACTCTCCCATTGACATCATAAGTAAGGCTGCTCTCCCCCAACAACCTTGAATAGCATGCTATATATAATTCAGTGTGTTTCTTTGGTTGTATAACATTTTTTTATGTGTATGTGAATTCTAGAGATTTAACCATTCATTTAGCACTTAGTGATCACTGTGTCAGACACTATCACAGTTGTTGGGTATTGAAAGATAAAACTTAAAATTTTGACAGCCTTACAAGAGTTCACATTTATTGGAGAGCACAGACACTTAGTCACATGATTGTAGATTTTTAATAGTTTCTAAAAGAACAAATAATTGGCTGAATGGTAGAGGCAAGAACATGGTGCTATGAGATGTTTCAGAAAATCATCTAGGCCAGACAAGGAGGGAGATCAGAAAAAGTCTTTAGAGTAAACTTGAGATGATACTTGAAGGATGATAAGCAATTGGCCAGATTAGGTGAAGACACAAGGTGGGTACCACGTCCAGGTAAGGGAACAGCACATGTCAACACATATATGTGGGAAAGAATGCATTTGGGAAATGTAAGAGGTTGATTCAGAGTAAAGTGGTAGAAAGTCCAAATGCTCCTCTAAATTATGACTTGGTTTTCAAAATACTACAGAACAACAGAACTTTTTTAAGCAGAAAGTGACATCAAGTTGTATGTGTTCCAAAAAGCTCAATCTCTCCTTGGTGTACAAATTAAATAGGGAAAGGGTCAGGGTCAGAAAATGAGAAAGGTGAAAGCCTGAACTACGGTGGTCTCAGTAGGGTTTGAGAAGAAGACAGACTGAAGACAATGAAATGTGATCTGGTATCACCATTGCCAATTGTTAACATGGATTCAGTGCCATCACCATCAAACAAGATTTTATCTTTGTTGCTTTAACATCCCTCTAGAAATTCTGCAATGTGTGTGTGTGAATGAAAATATAGCCTCCTTATTTTAATGTTAGAAACATCTCTCTTTGGTAACATCATCTGTTTCTTGCTTATTAGCTTAAAATCAAATGAAAGCAAACTTTAAGTATGAGTCTTTTCCCAGAAGAGTTTTTTCATTTAGTCAACCTATAATATAGCAGATGCACTGTGAGTGTGCCTAACAAAGTATTTTATTACCAGTTGAATTTTCACACCATTTTACAATGAGCTGGTAGTTAATGTGTGTTTACCTTTATTCAAAACTCTATTAAATCTTAATTGGGAATGGAGCACTTAGTAAGTCAGTTGTTCTAACTGGTGAACAGAGGGGTCTGGAGGAACATCGGATTATACACCTTGGGGACCATGGTGCTCACCAGATATATGAGAAATGCCAGTTGAGACTACAAGCATATTGAACAGGGGTTGGTGTCAATTGTAAAAGAAAGAAGATAAATTTGATGTGAAAATATCTTTATTAGTACTATTGTCCTAACTTGCCCCATTTTTGTTCAAATGTGGCAAAAATTAAATAGAGAAGTTATATAAACTCTCTGTGCCTTAGCTTCCTCATTTGGGAAGATTTTTATGAGATTAAATAAGTTTTCACCTGGCGGTGAAGCAATCAAGAGCACAAACCTCAGAGTTCACAGACAGAATGCCCGACCAACATTCCAACCTTGACCACTAGTGTCCCTGTGACCTTGGGCAAGTTATTTGTCCTCTCTATACTCAGTGTCCTCATCTGTTAAATAGGGATAATAATAATACATATTTCATAGAGTTGTTGGGAGATTAAACAAGCTCGTATTTACAGAGTGCTCAGAATAGTGCCTGGTACATAGTAAGTGCTATGTAAATGTTTACTAAATATATAAAATTAAAAATGGAGAAAAAGGAAATAAGTTTGTCTCAATAAAAGCTTGTTTCTTTCCCTTCCATTTCAAATGTTTAAAAGAAAAAACTTCTTTGGATGAAATACAATATATGAATTAGGTCAGAGAATGATTAGTAAAAAAACAACACTTCTTTTCAAAATAGTTTTCTCCACTTTTCCTTTAAAATCTCTTCCAAATATGTCAAATACCTATAAATGGTGGTTTACGTAGGAGTGTGAATTTGTGTATATATCAATGTCTAATACATAAATAAATGTATTTTTATATCAAAATGTATATCCAAGAATTTCTGGTGATATCCTTTGTTATTGTGCAATCCCTGTGATAATGACATTAGTTTCTGAATACACTGGTCAGTTAATACATTCTGGTCTGAGCCTGGGTTTTTTTCCTGTTCACTGACAGAAGAGAACAGAGAGGAAAAGAAGCAATAGTGCCCTGATCTATCTTGCTTTCCAAAAATGAGAAGTGTTTATGTTAGAGTATTTGGCAAACATGAAGTAAGTGTTGTTGTTGTTGTTGTTGTTGTTTTGAAACCTGCTTTTAAGGCCAAATTTGTTTGGGGTGGGACACTGCTCTTGGCTTAGAAGCCACATTCACCACCAGGCCCCTAAGCTGGGAAACACAAATGGCCAATTATGCTGTGACCCATCCCTGGACTGTTAACAGCCTGCAAAAAGGAAGGTCCTCGGCAAACAGCCTTTAAAATGCAGGAGAGTCTAGGTGTCAAGGGATCTCCATCCTACTGAACCTTTTTATCACAATGCAAATCCTGCCTAACTTCTACATTTAGAGGCACCCTAGTGACTGCTTCATTTGACAATAACTGGGGAGACCTTGGGTAATGAGAATGAATGATCCTGGCAAGATAAAACAGTGTCATAGGCATTTTTATTGACTATTCAAGCACTAGACTAGAATCTCCCCGAAGGCAATGTCTAGACTTCTTTCAGTTTCAATCTGAAAAGATTTAACCATTGATGGCAGATTTTTTTATTTTGGTACTTTCCATGACAGCAGGAGGAGATTCCAGGAGGCTGTGGGGGAGGGTCTGAAAGACAAGGGAACAGGGAACTGAGTTTCTAGAATCTTAAGATACTAATTCATATTTTAAGTGCGTGTCCCAAGGACGAAAGAACAAGGTGAACAAGGAGAGTCTTGAAGTGCAGGAAAAGAAAAAACCAGGCCCTTGTCATTCTTCCCTCTCCCATGTTGTAACAACTGAAGAATTTTTAGGCCCTCCTGAACACTATAATCTGTCTTCTCTCCTACCCCATATACGGAGAAGGCATTTGCCTTTCTCTTACTCGCAACCAGTATACAAACCTCATCCAATCAGCAAATGACCTACAAAGACCCCTATCCAGCTCCTTGCATCCTGGCTATAAAAATGGACCAAGGACCCATGTTCAATGTGGTCTCTTCCTATCAGGAAGCCAGCCTGATATGCTGCCAGTGACTGTCCCCTCCCCCACTCTAATAAACTTTATTCTCCTTTCATTCTGCCTCCTGTCTGGAAATTTTTTTCCAACTCACCCATGGGCCACAACAGTAAGCTCTGAAAGCAAGATGTGCAATATAAGCACCAGTGCGTTAAATGGTGTGTGTGTGTGCGCGCAAGCACGCTCGCGCTTTTCTTTCTTCCAAAGTCCCTTCCCAGTCCTAGGTGGTCCCCCAACTAAATTGCCACCGGAAACTGTTTAGATCAATGGGGGAGGTGATTACAAAAGATCGCCCACCTGCTGAGTTGTAAAGAGACTCTCGGCAGGCCTGAGCCTGCCTCCCTTGGCCATTCATTTTCTTTTTCTTTCCCTCAATCCCTCCCTCTGTGGAAAAGGAGCTTTACATCCTTATCTGCTTCCTCCAGATCACACTGTGATAAAGACATAGCTCTACAGTTGTTCTGTGGTCCTCTTTGCTTTTTCACTTCTCTTGGAAGAAGTGTTAAATACTCAAGATCTATCCATTTGTGTCCTGGATGGTCCATATGCCGGGCTCAGTGAATCTTCTAAATTCTAGATCTCTTCATTTTTAATAAGCACTCATAATTTTTCACCACCCATATTGCATGCGGGCATGCTAAGTCACTTCAGTCATGTACGGCTCTTTGCAACTCTGTGACCTGTAGCCCACCAGGCTCCTCTGTTTATGGGTATTCAGGCAAGAATACTGGACTAGGTTGCCATGTCCTCTTCCAGGGGATCTTCCCCACCCAGGGATCAAACCCATGTCTCCTGTATCGGCAGACAGCTTCTTTACCACACCTGGGAAGCCTATCTTAAGCAAGTAAAAATTGCAGAGGGACACCTAGAGCAATGGCTCTATTTATTCATTACTCTACCAGAACCTCTATTTATTCATTATTTTACCAGAATATAAATAAAATATTATAAGCAATATTAGAATATTGAATAATATTCTACCAGTATTAGCAAGCAACTATACTTGCTAAGAACACTACTGCTAAATTCTATGGTTAAGGTAAATCCTTCATTTGGATATTTGCTCTCTTGGCAATTAATTACATTGCTCCTTTTATTTGTCTCTCTCTTGCAAGAAGTCTTGTGGGTGTGGATGATCTTGTTAGTCATATATCTCTGTTCAGAATCCCCTTACTTGTATATTCTTTTTATTTAATTTTTTAATAAAAATTATAGGTATATGAGGCATACCATGATGATTTGATATACAGAGTGAAATTATTAACACAGACCAGCTAATTACTGTCAATTAAAAAATGATGTACAACTTGAGAGTTGTGAATTTTGCCCCAAATAAAACTTATCTCACAACTCTCAAATTGTACATCTTTTTTTAGTCAACAGTTATGGTGACCAACGAAGTGACCCAGAGTGGACCTCCTTCCTTCAACTGGACTCCACGAGGGACCGGAGCTTTGGTACCAGTAGTGGCCCCTTGCGCCCGTCTACCTCCTTGGGGAGTGCAGACGAGTTTGGGTCTCTCCTGGTTTTTGAATCTCCCATATTGGTTGAGATTCTGAGTTTTATTTGGCGGTGGAGCAGGTTACCTGCCCCCTCCTAGTAGGAAAGATGCTATGAGGGGCCCAGGGTGAAACATCCAGGGCATACCCTCTCATGGTCTGGACACTGAGTGGGGCTCAGTTGAAAGATACCGAGGAATTCCCACCCAGTCAAAAGATGCTGGGTGGGGGGCTGGCCAAAAGATGCGAGGAGAATTGCCCACACAGTGGAAAGGTACTGGGTAGGGGGGCTCAACTGGGAAAAAATCGAGCAATACTTGGGCCTCGGCTGAAAGATGCTGAGGTCACTCCGTTGTAGGGGACTTGAATGGTCTTGGCTGAGTGTTTAAGTAAGAGGCTGATTTGACACTTTTCCTAAGTTTGACTGCCATTATAGAATTTGTCAGGATAAAAGTGAGGAAAATACATGAGAGCTTTGCTCTGAAGAAAAGGAAGACTCCTCCTGGCCGGTTTCGGTTTTCTCAGGTGACTGAGAAATTTATGGGAGTGGTGGAGGCCTAGTCCTCATACTGTGCAGTGGTCCCAAAGGGAAACCCATTCATTAATTGAAACACTTGCTGGTTCAGGAATCTCACATAAGGACTGACCATTCAGCAACCTGAGCAGCCACTGTGGTCTTAGATAGCTGGAGGCAGAATCGGAGACACGTAGTTGAAATGACTCTGGGGTGACTCCTGGAGGATTTCAGCTCACAAGCAGCACATGGGCCCACTACACAAGTTGACTAGTGATTTTTATCCCTGACAAATTCAGCTTAAAATGGAAAACAGAATCTCTCAAAAACAGAAACAAAGGGATATCAGAAAGCCAGCCTCTGACTAACACTCTAGCCAGATTCATGTACAATACATATAGAGCTCATACTTGCAAGTACCTAATTAATTGGAGAAATTATACTAAAAGAGATCTCGGCCTAAAATGGCCAAATTGGGGTTCTTTTGATATTCTAAAATTGATATTTTTGTGTGCACAATTAGAAAAGGCTGGCCGTGCTTTGACTGGTATCTAGAAGCTTCTAAAACAGAAAATAATAGAGTAACTTGTTCGCAGAAAATCAACAAGAAATTGCTTGAAACTATCATCAGAAGTAAAAAAGCTGCTAGCACTAGCTTTGCCAGGTCACAGGTCTAGTGGAACTGGGAAGTCACGTTTGGCATTTATGCCATTTGGTTTTTCCTTTTTGGGGCACTCTTGCCACTTGGCTTTTTATTTCTGGGCATCTCTTTGCTTTTTGTTTCATTTGGAGTGTGACTCCTGGCTGGTGAAGTTCTGGTTCGATTTGGTTTGTTGGTTTGGTTTGAGTGCACAGACATCTGGTACAAACTGTTCAAGCTAATATGTGAATTGCTCACTCTAAGTTTCCACACCCCACCTGGGAACCCCTTGGGAAAATTTTTTAAATGACTGACTGGTCAGTCTATAGCTATGATCCAATGACAAGAAAAATGGCCTAAAAATATTAGATCTTTATTGGCATAGGATAGGAAAACGGGCTGAAGTTCCCCTATGTCCAGGACTTCCTCCTATAATCAACAGCCAGGGGCTGATCAAACTAAGACCCTTACTTCCTCAGAGGGACAATCCCTGCTGGGACCAATCTGCCCTTGTTATCAGGGCCAAGTTGAGCACTATCTGGTCTAAGTTTCAGCTATAAAACTATGGTCACAAAAAAATACAGTTTTTGACAATGTGCTCACAATATTCTTTAGACTCCAGAGGAAGCTTGAAAAAAAATTATCTCTTTAAGAATTCTTGCCCTGAGGAAATAACTCCTTCTATACCTTTAGACCAGAGCTCTCTGGATCACTTATCTAGACCATATCTAATTCTTGAAACCAAAAGGAACAAAAAGGGGAACAAAGTCTTTTAAAATCTTACTCCAGCCATTTTTAAAAATTCATAACAAAGTTTGGAAAACAAAGCTGGAGGACTCTTGTGTCTTTTTGTATGTATGTATGCTTCTGTGCATCTTTGTTTTGTTTTGTTTTTAATAATACTGCTGATTGCTGAGATTAGTTTGTAAATAAGCAGTAATCTAATTGGCCTTAAAAAAAATAGTAAGAGCTTACAAATCAAATAATTCTAAATACAAGAGAAATTAACCTAAATGAATTTCAAGTTCATGTGAGATGGGAAATATTCAGTGTTAAATGCCTGATATTAATTTTTATTTGTTGATCTAAATAATGTAGACATGTCTAAGAGTACTTAACATTAAGCAGAATATTTTCATTGTACCTAAGTTTGCTGCTGCTAAGTCGCTTCAGTCGTGTCCAACTCTGTGCGACCCCACAGGTGGCAGCCCACCAAACTCCCCCGTCCCTGGGATTCTCCAGGAAAGAACACTAGAGTGAGTTGCCATTTCCTTCTCCAAGGCATGAAAGGATCGTCTGACCCTTAGCGACCCCATGGACTGCAGCCTACAAGGCTCCTCCATCCATGGGATTTGCCAGGCAAGAGTACTTGAGTGGGTTGCCATTGCCTTCTCTGGTACCTAAGTTTAATATAAGTTAAATATTACTGTATCTGCTACAAGTTTGTCAGCAAGGAAATTACCTCGAGTGAAGAAACTTCTAAAAAATGTAAATGAGATATGAGCCTTTCAGTTCAGTTCAGTTCAGTTCAGTCGCTCAGTCGTGTCCGACTCTTTGCGACCCCATGAATCACAGCACGTCAGGCCTCCCTGTCCATCACCAACTCCCGGAGTTTACTCAAAATTATGCCCATTGAGTCGGTGATGCCATCCAGCCATCTCATCTTCTGTCGCCCCCTTCTCCTCCTGCCTCCAATACCTCCCAGCATCAGGGTCTTTTCCAATGAGTCAACTCTTCGTATGAGGTGGCCAAAGTACTGGCGTTTCAGCTTCAGCATCAGTCCTTCCAATGAACACCCAGGACTGATCTCCTTTAGGATGGACTGCTTGGATCTCCTTGCAGTCCAAGGGACTCTCAAGAGTCTTCTCCAACACCACAGTTCAAAAGTATCAGTTTTTCAGCGCTCAGCTTTCTTCACAGTCCAACTTTCACATCCATACATGACCACTGGAAAAACCATAGCCTTGACCAGACAGACCTTTGTTGGCAAAGTGATGTCTCTTCTCTACTTTTTAATATGCTATCTAGGTTGGTCATAACTTTCCTTCCAAGGAGTAAGCGTCTTTTAATTTCATGGCTGCAGTCACCATCCGCAGTGATTTTGGAACCACAAAAAATAAAGTCTGACACTGTTTCTGAAGAAGGAATTCATAGGGTCTGGACTCCATCTCAGGCCTGTCTGTGCTGATCCTGCTAGGTCACCTCTCCAGTGGACTCTGAACTCTCTGCTTAGCGCCTGTGGGAATGACAATGGAAGGATAAGACCCCCTCTGGGCAGGGGAATCTTGAAGATCACATTCAGGTTAAGAGAAAACAGACACTAATCACCCCTGCCTCAGGACAGTATCTATCGGAATGTAACCACAGGCTTATCGGTTATTAACTGGCTGGAATATAACCACAGGCTTATTAACTGTTTGAACACATAACATGTGAATGATGGGGTTATTGTGATTGTATTTACCGTTCCTTTGTAAGCCTCAAGGGATTTGGGCTGGTGGGTTTGGACAGGTACACAAGGGGTATAAAAGATTTTCACAAATGCTGGTCAGGGCCCTTGGCTAAGAGGAGACTCTGCCTTGGGCTCGCAGGTGTAATAAACTGCACTCCACTATCTGCATTGTCCTTCTGAGTGAGTTTGTTTCCCGGAAAGCATGGCTATAACATTTGGTGCATTGGCGCGGAAACTCCTCATTTTGAGGAGACAGGTCACATTTGAGGCCACCCCGAGGCTTTGTGGCTTGAATCTCCTAGAGTGGGGAAGGCGCCTCACCCCTCTGGAAGGATTCTGCTTCTCAACGCCCGGACCTTTCACGTCAGCAGGTAGTGGACGGCAGCAGGGGTACTGAGCGCTCAGGTGAGGAGGAACCCACCCAGTAGGGTGGGAGAGGGGGCCTGATCACCCCCCTGGGAGGGACTAGAAGGAGCAGGGACCCGCAGGAGCCTGGAATAGGTAGGCGGCGATTGCTTGGTACACAGGTCGACAAGCGTGCTAGGGTTTAAGAATGAAATTTGTGAAGGTCATTTAGGAGGTGTGTCCACGCTGTCTGGGGGGAAATTATTACCAAGCGATTGCCAGGGGATTTTTAGGATAGGAAACTATCCTATTTTTAGGACAGGGGGATACAGAAGTGAGTATGAATTGGCTTTCCGCAGATGGCCTGGGACATGGGATATTTAACCCATCTGTGTTTTCAAGTCCACCAAGGCAGAGCGGACTTTAAGGCAGAAACTGTCTTGGACCATGTGATGTTCTGGCTCAGCTGTGCTAACCGGCAGGTGAAGACACACCGATCCCCCTTCTCCCTCTGGGATCTGGCAGGTAAGGCTCTTCTCACCCCAATTAGGAAGGAGGCAGAATGGCAATTTAAGTGTCACTGAGTGGAAATATCAGAAGTACATAGGGTACTGAGAACTTCGTAGACAGAATGAAAAGGAAAAGTAGAAGGTCTGAGAAAGTAAGCAAGATGGGGGCAAGTGAATCTAAGGCAACTGTATTGGAGTGCATGATTAAAATTTTAAAGAAGGGATTAGGAGGAGACTATGGGGTGGAGATGAAGCCTAACTGCCTCCACATACTCTGTGAGGTCGAATGAACCCCTATGGGAGCAGGATGGCCACCAGAGAACACCGTGAACTTAAAAATAGTGGAAGTAGTCTATACAGTAGTCACAGGAGAACCAGGACACCTGGATCAATATCCATCTATTGACTCATGGCTAGGGTTAGCTTGAGACCCTCCTACTTAGACAAGGTTCTGTATCCAGAAGGGAAAGGGAAAAATATTAATGACACAAAAATTGACTGATGATAAAAAAGGAAATTCTACAGGATTTGGACGGGGATGACCTGACCCCTCCCCCATGCTGGATAATGACACGCCTGCCTCCCAGTGCCTCACCAGGACCCGAGGCCGCCTAAATGCCCGACCCAGGGCCAGGTGAAGTTTCTGCAACAGCCACTGCTCCTCCACCAGCTTTCCCGGAGTTCGTAGAGCCGCCGTTTTGGCAGGCTCCGATCCCGGTGACAGAAGCCTCTGGCCAACACTTTCAGGATCCGGCTCCAACCGAACCGCCCAAGCTATACCGGCCTCTCCCGGTGAGTACTGACAAGAAGGGGAGGGAGACGTTGGAATTAAGCAGAGACTGCGCTCTGCCGGAGGGAATGAAAGAACAGACAGTCGAACATGGGTCAGTCGGTCCTGAGAGATGGGCGAGCGCCCTTCCGAAGGGATGGGCGATGGCCTCCGTTGCCCTCAGCCGATCGAAAGGGAGTCGTGTTCAGATCCCTGAATCCGGAGAACAGACAAGAGACTTACAGTGCAAGCTGCTGCTCTGGGAAAGTCTATCTCGGGCGCTCTGGAAAACCTCATCTGCCCCAGGGACAGGACAGTCCTTCAGCCGGTCCCAAGGGAGGCCCTGGGCCCGTTACAGCCAAACCAGTGTGCCCGGTGCTGAGGTTTTGGCCACTGGAAGAATGAATGCCCTAAGGCAAGGAAGGAAGAGGAAGCTCCCGCAGTTGTGGGCTTGCTGACTTGGAAATTAACTAGGGCTGCCAGGGCTCAGAGATATCAGGTCCCTGAGAGCCCATGGTAACCGTAAAAGTGGGGGACCAAAACATTGATTTCATGGTGGATACAGGAGCAGAACTGTCGGTAGTAACAAAACCTGTAGCACCACTGTCCAGAAAGACTACCGATGTAACTGGGGTATCGGGAGAAGAGATGATTAAATCGTTTTGGCAGCCCAGAAAATGTAAGATGGCGGGGGGAGGCGGGGCACCAAGTGATTCATGAATTCCTCTACATTCCTGAGTGCCCAGTACCCCTGTTGGGAGGAGACTTGCTCTCCAAACTAGGAGCACAGGTGACTTTCTCCCCTGAGGAGAGGCCCACCTTCTGGACGGACTCTATGACTTATTTGCCCTCTCTCTCAGTGCCCCCCCCAAGATGAGTCGAGGTTGCATGAGCCTCTGAAGGCAGAACCGGGTGGGCCGGAAGAGCATGAGAGAGCTAACTCAATTGTTCCCTGAGGTCTGGGTGGAAGACAACCCCCTCCCCCCAGGCTGGCTGAACATCACGCCCCAGTGATAATGGAACTCAAACCAGGCACCATCCCGGTTAGAGGGCGCCAGTACCCGCTATGGAAGGAGGCCTGAACCAGCATATTGCCCCACATCAATAGATTGAAACAAGCAGGCATTCTAGTAGAGTGCCAGTCGGCTTGGAATATGCCAATCCTGCCAGTCAAAAGGGAAGGAGGACAGGACTATAGGCCTGTACAAGATCTCAGGCTAGTCAACCAGGCTACTGTGACTTTACACCCCACTGTTCCAAACCCCTATACCTTGCTTAGCCTCCTCCCGCCGAGGACTAAAATTTACACTTGCCTAGATCTCAAGGATGCCTTCTTCTGCATACACCTCGCCCCAGCGTCACAGCCCATCATTGCCTTTGAATGGGAAGATACAGTCGGAAGTACCAGATAACAAAGGCTTAACTCCACAGCCATCTTTGGGGAAGCCTTGGCTTCTGATCTGGACTCATTCCATCCGGAAGAGTATGGATGTCAGCTCCTATAATACGGGGATGACCTGCTGCTGGCTGCCTGAGACCAAGGAAAAATCCTGGAAAGGGACAAAAGCACTGCTCCAGCTGCTGATGGAAGTAGGTTACTGGGTGTTGAAGAAGAAGGCACAGATCTACAAAGAGGAGGTAAGGTATCTGGGGTTTGTTTTAAAGAAGGGCTGAAAGTTCCAAACCCTAATTGGGTCCTATATACTGATGGCACTAGCCTGATAAAACAAGGACAACGGCTGTCAGGTTAGCCAGAGCGGAAGGGGCCATCAAGACTGAAAAGAGATGGTGGGAATTGCCAAGTGGCAAATTATTGGTACCGGAGGAGCTGGCACACACTCTGGTAAGCCAAACACCCCAAGCGACCCACCTAGGTCATGCTGCCTGCTCACAGGTTAATGCTGCCTCTCGGGGATTCAGACAAAAACCTCCGGATATTCAGCTGAAAGGCACGCTGCCCCCTGAACACCTGGGAGTGGACTTCACTGAAATGAAACCTCACCGACACTACCATTACCTGCTGATCATGGTATGTGCGTTCTTGAGATAGGTAAAAGCTTTTCCTACCTGGACTGAAAGAGCATCAGAAGTAGCCCGGTGCCTGCTTAGGGAAATGGTTCCCAGATTTGGATTTCCTACCAGCATTGGAACAGGCAATGGCACAGCTTTTGTAGCTGATTTAGTACAACAAGTAAGCAAAACTTTAAACATCAAATGGAAACTGCACACTGCATATAGGCCCAGAGTTCTGAGATGGTGAAATGAACCAACCGGACACTTAAAGAGACTCTCCAAGTTGATCAGAGAGACTGACTGCTCCTGAGTGGACTTGCTTCCAATGGCTCTGCTCAGACTCAGGATGACCCCACAGTCCCAAGGCTATTCTCCATACGAAATTGTGTATGGGAGGCCTCCTCCCATAATAAAACAGGTGTCAACAAATTTGCCTCAGGTAAGGAAGGATAGGATTTCACAGCAGATGGAACTGGGTAAGGTAATAAATCGGGTAACTAAGTTTGTACAAGAAAGGGTGCCGTTCCCCCTTGGGGAACAGATTCGTGAGTTTATATTTGGTGACCAAGTATGGGTCAAGGATTGGGAACATGATTTGCTAGCCCTTTGGTGAAAGGGCCCTTATGTTACTCTGACTACCCCTACTGCAGTTAAAGTTGCAGGTATTGTCCCTTGATCCATCACACCAGAGCGAAGAAGGCATACCACGCTGACCCAGAGGACGCCGAGTGGACCACCCAGAAGGACCCCACCGACCCACGGGAAACCAAGATCATTCTGAGGAGGAAGAAGAAAACGAGGTCCCGGACAAGCCCTCTACAGGATCGAGCTGGGTAAATGACTCCTTCTCCTCGGCCTCACCAATGCAGTTCTGAACCTGACCACTGCTCCTGCACAGGACAACATCTTCATCTCGTGGGCGAAATTTCACAACTCCTCCAACTGTTGGGTATGTGGGGCTATGCCCCTGTCAGTAATGGACGGACTCCCCTGGTGGGTATCGCTACTCCGTTCCTCTCTCTCACCAACCATAACCTTTCTTTGCTCTCCTGGTGTAAGAAGAAGCCATCAATGGGCCAGGGACATAGGGTTACATTTAACATGAACACCAGCCTTACGGAGATAACAAAGGCTTATACCTCATATATGAAACTTAAAGACGAAAAGGGCTCCCTTACAAAAGGGGTACAGGCCTCCTGGTACCTTGAGCAATACTACCAGGTCTGGGATGAATATTTCTGGATGACTCCTGAGAAAGGACAGTTGATCGCCCCTGCTACTATTTGCTGGGAACAAAAAGAACAGAAAGTTGGATTTGGAGACTGTCCCCTAGACCCGAAAGAATTGTTATTTGTGCACTAAACAATGTAAACAAATCTTGGAAGTTACCTATCACCCCAATCAATCTGCTCGGTGGCCCGGTTCTGACTGGCCTGGAATCTGCTGGGCAGACCCCAGTGGGACCCAGTGGCTCTGTGGGCTTAACTTATGGCCATGGTTAGCCGGCTGGGTGGGGCATTGCACATTAGGATTTGCTTTCGCCTATGGCAGTATTAAGCCTAGCCTACACCAGCCTCCAGCAAACCTGCCTTATCTGCATGCAAGATGGACACAATCCGTGTTCCAGTGGTATGACTATCTTGCTGCCTTGTTTGTACCCTCTGTAGGGACAACAGATATCATGGTTAAGGTAAAGGCCTTAACTAATTTCACTAAACAGGCCCTCTTAGTACTAAAGTCATTCAAGCTTTGAATGAAGAACAGATTCAGATGAGGAAGGCAGTAATTCAAAATAAGATGGCATTAGACATACTCACAGCAGCCCAAGGAGGGACTTGCGCGAGTGTTGTGTGTACATCCCTGACCTGTCTGAAAATGTATCTACTGCCTTGGAGGATAAGCAAAATCAAGTGAAAGCCATGTCTAATGAACTGTTGTTATAGTAATCTTGATCATACTGCTTTGTGGGCCCTGCTTCCTACAATGCCTTGTGAATTTTGTAACCCAGAAGTTGATAGCATTCTCTCATGTGGGTGGCAGGAGGGCTAAGGTACAATATATCTCAATAAATGATGCTCATTATGGAAACTAAGAGCATCAAGAGCGGGGAATGAGGAAGGAATTCATAGGGCCTGGACTCCATCTCAGGCCTGTCTGTGCTGATCCTGCTAGGCCGCCTCTCCAGTGGACTCTGAACTCTCTGCTTAGTGCCTGTGGGAATGACAATGGAAGGATAAGACCCCCTCTGGGCAGGGGAATCTTGAAGATCACATCCAGGTTAAGGGAAAACAGACACTAATCACCCCTGCCTCCGAACAGTATCTATCAAAATGTAACCACAGGCTTATCAGTTATTAACTGTTTGAACACATAACATGTGAATGATGGGGTTATTGTGATTGTATTTACCGTTCCTTTGTAAGCCTCAAGGGATTTGGGCTGGTGGGTTTGGACAGGTACACATGGGGTATAAAAGATTTTCACAAATGCTGGTCGGGTCGTTGGCTAAGAGGAGACTCTGCCTTGGGCCCGCCGGTGTAATAAACTGCACTCCACTATCTGCATTGTCCTTCTGAGTGAGTTTGTTTCCCGGAAAGCATGGCTATAACATTTCCACTGTCTCCCCATCTATTTCCCATGAGGTGATGGGACCAGATGCCATGATCTTAGTTTTCTGAACGTTAAGCTTTAAGCCAACTTTTTCGCTCTCCTCTTTCACTTTCATCAAGAGGCTCTTTAGTTCCTCTTCACTCTCTGCCATAAGGGAGCCTTTAGACTCTATTAAAAATGATTATGCTCTTTAGGAATATGTGTCTAAAATAGTCTCTCCAGATTGGGGTAACTTCAACTTCTAAGAGTTGTGCTAAACTAAGTGTTGGAAGTCTATTGAATAGCTATTTCCAAATAAAATAAGATTTTGAAACATTTACTACTAAATACTAATTACCTCTTACAGAGAACCTAAAGAGATTTGGGATTAAAAAGAAATGATGTTTGGTACCATTCTAAAATGTTCCCTAAGAAAACAAAAGTTTTAGAAATTATCACTGGTATTTATATATTTATCTATAAAAGTCAGTTCCTGGTTGCTTAAGGGAGCTAGGAAGTATGTTTTCGGTAAAGAAGGTATGAGGAATGGAATTGCATTTTGTGATGGGAAAAGGAAGTAAGTCTGACTTACAGGTGGCTTTTTAGGTTGGAAAAACACAGTGATGGGTACAGAAAGTAATGAGGTTTGTGAAAAGTGAACCATGAGGAAATAGTTTTGTATATATATAGTTAGGACTAAGTTTAAAACAAAGTTAATTAAGTTTACCTTTTAAATAAAGTAAGCTGGTGCAAACACTTGAATTTAACTTTTCTCTCTGTTAAGAGGACACCTTTTCTTCAGACATTGAACTGCCTTTGATAATAGATTTAAGTTTCTGTATCTCTTAAATGATCTATTCTGAAATTCTTTATTGTGATTGACTAGGTGAACAGTATTGTTTCACAATGACCTATAGTCTTATCTGACTGAGAGTTCTAAACCTTTTTGATATTTGTTGACAAGGCTTCTTAAATCATTCTAATGAAGATTTCTAGCTAACTTTGGGATGCTTCAGAGGGAAACATCCCAAAGAGATATTACACTGATTAGGATAATTTTATATACAGAATTACATGGGAAGTATTGTCAAGTGAGTTATAAGTCTCAGGTTATATTATATGGTAATATGTTACTAATACAGATATCCTAGAAACTCTATGGAGTTCCTAAAATTTTGATATGCTTGGGTAAAATGTTATCAGGCATAATTCTAGGAACTATCTTAAAATATTGTCATAGCACTAACCAAGTTTTGCAAAAATGCTTCCTCTTCAAGATTTATAAAAGGGAATTTTGGATAAATACCAGTTTCTGAACTGGGAAAAGATTCTAATTGCCGGGAGCCGGCACATGGGATCCCACCCATGACAAGGTCATGAGGGCGAAAACCTGACAGGCAAGGTGGATCAGGTTTTCAGGGGTTTCAAAGAGGTCAGCTCACGAGATCCCCCCCATGACAAGGTCATGAGGAGAAAGCCTGACAGGCAAGGCGGATCAGGTTTTCAGGGATTCTGAAAAGCTGCCCCCTGCGGCTCACCTTAAAGATGATATCTGACTTTCTGATGCTTGCTTCAATAGACTACTCCCTAATTTCTGTGACACAGGCAGAAGGCCTTCCCCGATCTCTTCCCAAATAAAAATCAATTTAGAACTTTAATCAATAAGTTTCCCAGGTGGTGGTATCTTATGAGATTATCCAGGGTGAAAGGAGTGTTTTAATTTAAATTCCTTAGAAAAATAAGAGCTTAGCCCTAGTGTGGTAACAATGAGACGGTTGTTAATTGTCAGCCAAGAGTGCTAGGTAGAAGCTGCCTAACCAAAGTCGCAGAGTCAATGTGGGGTAAACTTCTTAGATAAACTCAAATGACAACTTCTGCAGAAGGATTAATTTTTATGTTAACAAGGTTATACTCCTACTCTGTACTGTTGCCCTATGAGACTGCTACCTTTCAGTTAAGGTCACCATAGAAACAGAAAATAGGTTTACATTCACCTGACCTGCATAAAATGTTAATAGGCCCCAAGGCCAGAAGATAATGTACAAGACCCTCATAAACAAAGAAGTATGCAGAAAACACCCTGGTTTCGTGAAGAACAAGCTGATGTAATGTTAAACTATCTTCCCCTAGAAATGTACTAACTTAGGGTATAAAAGCTGCGGTAAAAAATAAAGCATTGCCAGACCCTGCCAGACCCTGCTGCACCCCCCGTCTGGTCATTCTCTCTCTCTCTTTCTCTCTCTCTCTCTCTCTCTCTCCCTCGCAGACTTGGCCCTATCAGGGCTGGTCTCACGTGTCTTCTCTCGCAGACGCCGTTCATCCCGAGGGTACCCCCTGGATCCTGCTGAGGCTGAACCCTGGCATCTAATGAAAAACCTGATGACTTCACAAAGGTTAATAAAAGGACTTAATGAACTGGTGAATATGCTTATAACTTTTATGGTTTCTAGTTTTCAAGGTTTAAGGGAAACCTTCCCTTCAAACTAATTATGATGGTAATTTGGATAATTATATTTTATAAACAAATTGAAACATTTTATCTTTTCTTTCTGAACCCTCCAGACTAAACTCTTAGTTTTCAATAACTTTATCAGATAAGTAAGGAAGGTTATCTCACTAACAGGTACAGAAATCTGAAGGAATCTGAGACCTTGAGAAAGGAGGGATTCACTTAGATCCGTTAGCAAAATCTGTGATAAACCTTTGGCATGACTTTTCTAGCCCTGAAAGGTTTTATTTTAAAAGTTCAGTCTGAGACTTTTATAGTCTCAGCAAAGCAAAAAAGTGTATGATCAATTATGGTTATATAAATCATCAGGCCAAGTTTATTGCTACCAGACCTATATTACAAACAAGTCTTAATTTGGTTATATTTGGTAAAAAACGACAGTGATTTTAGAGAGAAAAAGATGTTTCAATGAATGTTAAATCCCAGTTTGTTAATGGAGGTCTGTATCTACTAAGACTCATTTCCTGGATGGTTCTTTGTTGTTAGGGTATATTAATGTAAAATTTAATTGCATTATTAAATGACACTCTAGGGTTGTTTCTGAAGCTTATTTTAGTAATCTGTCTTTGGATGAAGATCAGATGCCTCATGCATGACCTGCAATCAAGACTGGAAGACATAATTTAAGGAACTGTTTCCAACCTGAGTGGAAGGACCTTTCTATCAGGTACTCTTAACTAGCTCATGCCCAGTGAAATTGAAGGGAAATTGATTCCTGGGTTAACTCTCACTTCCAAAGGCTCCTAAGCTGAACTGGTCTATAGAGAGGCCTGCTGACCTCAAACGCACCTTAAAGCAATGCTCAAACAGAGGGATCTACACTATGCTAGGATGAGGGGAAGATGACGTTAGAAGTAGACAGCTTGTCCAAGATGCTGATCTGACTTTTATGATAATTTATTATGTTTTCTTGATTCCTTGGACCTATGCCTACCAATCAAATGTTTTCTTCATGGACACGATTCTATGCTAGTTTAAAACCCAATCCAATTGTTTGGTTGTGGCCAATTACCTATGTCTAATATTTCTGGGTTAACTTGTTGGATTTCTGTTCTCTGGGGATATCCACTAGGAATTTATTTTAGATGAGTGTTCAGCCCTGTTCTATCTTCATGATATTACTAGATGGGATTCTCTCACCTGGCCAATTAATAATACCTGCTCTGGGGATACTGGCCATAGATTTAAGTTTTCTCTTAGGGTCATTTAAATTCAATCAGAGTGATGAGCTAAGTCTCAATTAAAAAAAAAATTAACCTCTCATCTACGAAAAGGAAAATTGCCACAATTATGGGTGGATCTACAAGGTTAACACCAGCCTATGGCCATTTAAGTTTAAAAACTCCTCTACATTGGGAAGGGTTAAATCATACTAAAAATGATCAACCTGGTAATTATGAGATAAGGCTGGGTACTTTATAAACTATGTCTATTTTTACCCTTAGAGAGAGTGACTGTATGCAACTCAGTAGATTTGTGGCACTAATTTATGACCGTCACATCTACAGGGATGGATACGAAGGTATAGCCTGGAATTCCCATGAATTTAAGGTCATACATGTTAATGAATTAGAGGTAACCCCAACCAATCTACCATTGGTGTGATCCTAGTGGTTCAAAGATCTGTATTCTACTGGTATGACCATTTAGCAGCTTGTGTGTGTGTGTGTCCACCTTCAATGGGGTTCAGTTCAGTTCAGTTGCTCAGTCACGTCCCACTCCCTAGTGTTATTAACTATACCATTTGTATTTTGCTTGTTTCACAAGATTATTATTTCTTGTATTACCAAGTGTTTGACTGAGCCTCCAACAAAAATGATGACTAAACTTGAAGCAGTTGATCAAATGTATAGCTTGATATATGATCAATGAGTGTAATAGTGTAACTCTAGGTAGGAAAAGATGCAACAAGAGGGAATACTTTTCTGGACCATAACTAGAAGACAGGTGTCCAGAGATCTTTGACTATTAAGACCTATTCAATAGTCTTTGACTATTAGACCTACGCTATTAAGACCAGTAATAGCACATTGAGTGTCTTATCAACAAAAACCTTCTTCAGAACTGGGAACAAACCTTCCCAGCAACGCAAGACCAAAATATGGTCAGAATTATGACCACAAGGGGGCCATGTCAACTACAAACTGGCACTTACCAAGAGCATGGCCACTGACTGAACAACAAAGGCATTTGCCATCTGCCTCTACAGAGATTGAACCCTATGTTGCCATAGCTGTTGACCTTCAACAACCCCTGAGGGAGTTCAGGGTGGAGTGAGGCACTCCTTGCCCCAGGGAATCTGGTGGGACAGGTCTTTAGCTAGTTGGATGTTTTTAGGAACAGATTTTATTATCTCAATCCTTGCATCTCCTCATATCTAGAGAAGCAGTAAATCCCTTCATGGTAATATCAGATCCTCATGACTAACAAAAAACCTTTTGTAAAATGAGTGCTTCATGGTATTGAATTCTGCCTTCACCAAAACCTTACATATTGACTTTCCCCCACTGCTGCTTTGGAGCAGTCTCTCAGAGCTATCTGAGATGCTGCCTCCCAGGCTGCAGTCCTCATTTTGCCTCAAATAAAACTTAACTCACAACTCTCAATTTGTACATCTTTTTTAGTTGACATTACTATATCATCTCATAGAGGTACCTATGTGTGTGTGTGTGTGTGTGTTATAGGAACACCTGAAATCTAGTTTCTTAGAATTCAGTACAGTATTATTAATGTTTTTTTTAAAGATTTTTTTTTGATGTGGATTATTTTAAACTCTTTATTGAATTTTGTACCAATATTGCTTATTTTATGTTTTGCTTTTTTGGCCTTGTGCCATGTGGGATCTTAGCTCCCAACCAGGGATGGAACCTGAAACCCCTGCATTGAATGGCAAAGTCTCAACCACTGAACCACCAGCGAAGTCCCTCAATACATTATTATTAACTACAGTCATAGTGTTGTACATTCAGCCTCTAGATGTATGCATCCTACATAATGACAACTTTCTACACTTTGGTCAACACCTCCCAGAACCCGGTAGCCCCTGTCTTACTCTCTGCTCCTCTATATTAACTTTTTTTGATTCCACATACACATGAGATCGTGAAATTTTTTCTTTCTTGTGTTCCCTTGTTGTATTTTCTGTTGCTTGAGGAAAAGACTAATTCTATTAATATACAGAAGATTCGGCTATTTCACTTGTAATTATGAAAGCCTGGGCACAGGTGATGGTTAGCAGAAGACTAAACAGAACTGACAATAAAACTCACACAAGCCTAGATGAAGTCCTATTTCTCAACTCTGTGGGGCTTAGGACACAGTGTTAGGCCTGAGATGAGAACTGTGACTATCATCACTTTGTAAATTCTCTTCCTGCGGCGTAGGTTTCAGAAATAGGAAAGATAAGAGCGTGGATTTTTTTCTTTTTCTTTTTTTTTTTGGTTTGGTTTTACTTTTCAGAAAGGACTATTTGGGGCTGCAGTTGGAGTTACACTTCAAATTAGGAAAACAGAGGCTTAGTAAAGCTAATATCAAATAAGCTCATAATAATAATAATAATAAAGTGCAAATGAAAACACAGTATCAGAGAACAAGCAGTGAGTGAGTGCTCCTCTTACAATGTCTGGAGTGAGTTTTGTGTTCCTGAGTGACGAGTTTCCAGACTGTGATCAAGATTAAAGACCATTTGCTGGGTTTTGGTATACTGTATATTTCACTTATGTTGCTGTTATTTTTATTCACAAGGCCATTTGATATAGTAGACTGTTGAATCAGACAGGCCCCAGTTTGCTTCCTGGGCACTTAATTATCTATCTGACCTTAAAGAAGGCTTGGCTTTAGTCTTCTCTCTTGTAGAGAGGAATGGTGATACTTATTTCATGGTGCTGTTGTGAGATTTCATCATACTTATATAGTACACCCAGTACTCAGCATGCGTGCTCAGTCGTGTCTGACTGTTACCCCCTGGACTGTAGCCCACCAGGCTCTTCTGTCAATGGGACTTCCCAGGCAAGAATACTGGAGTGGGTTGCCATTTCCTTCTCCAGGGGATCTTTCCCACCTAGGGATCAAACACCTGTCTCCTGTTTTTCCTTCACTGGGAGGTGGATTCTTTACCACTGAGCCATCAGGGACTAAAGGATACTCTTTTCTTCCCACTTTTCCTAGCTTATGGTCTTCTTAAGTTCTTCTTATGTTCTGTTTAAAAATTAAAGCATTTTCTAAAGAACTGGAGGAATATCCTTTAGTTACTGACCACATCCTTTAGAAGACAGAAGAATCATTCAATAGCTAATAGAAAAGTAATTAGTGGTGCGATGATGAACTGTTTTGATAAGTGACAAACTTCAGGAATGCCCCCAGTGATAGCATTATAAACTGGGTAAGTTTAAAAACTGGATTCCAGCAAGTGAATGCATCTTTTAGGACTGTTGGTTACTTCTTTTTTCTTTTTTTTAGACTCAATAAAAACTTTCTTTAATCACCATAATCTCATTATCCAGGTACAAGCAAAGACAATTTTCACTACACAGTGTTATCTTAATATCTCAAAAATATACACATAGGAAATTTGGGGATCTAAGTGCATGTGCTATTTTGCAGTCTTTTTTCCATCTAGCATTACATACATAACATTAAAAAGCTGCATGATGTTTCCCTTGGGAGTGTGCCATATCTTATTTAATCATTCCCAAGATGTTTGCTATTTTTCTCAAGTTAAACTTTTATCCTGATCTCCTTCAGAGAAATGCTTGAAAATTGAGGCAAAAGGAGTGCACTTTTAATTTTTAATATTTTTTTCATAAATTACAGAAAATTTGTTTCACTCTTTCAGATCCCACTCAAGACAAAATCTAGGGTAGCTTTAAACCAGTTCAAATCAAACCAACCCAAGTTCTCTTCCAGTACTATTTTCAAGGTCTTAGTGAACATCTTCCGTCACAACTGCATGAACCTGTTGGTGATTAGGATACTTATTTCTTGAAGCAGAGTATCTAGGGCAAACCTCCAAACTTGGCAAGTCAAGTTCCACTACCTACTTAGGCTGATGGGTTCTTTCTTTAGCCTAGAGCTAAATACTTCAACACTGCCTCCTGGTGGTGGAGAGAAGAGGTATTTTTATAAACAAATCAAAAGAGCCTGGTAGCCTCCTGTCCTTGGGGTCACAGAGTTAGACATGACTGGGCACACACTGAGGGAAAAAAAAAACAAACAGGTGTAGGAGGTACCTTTGGTTTAATTGGGTAATAAAAGTCCAAAATCAGAAATAAATTCTGATAACCAAAAAGGGAATAGTATCAGATCAAATCTATATATGTTTCCTACTCTGGTCAAGAAACCATGTTAATATTGCAGTGGGTTGGATTTAAGAACCATTGGATTTGAGAACTGTTATAAAATATGAGCAAAGGGTGTTCCTTTGGCAGATGATAGAGTGAAGAAGACTCACAGATTGATTGAATGAAGGAGACAGGGATTATTTCATTTTAGTGTTTTTGGGAGGAACACTTATTCTTTGTCGTCATTATAGTAAACTGGTGAACACCCAGGGAATGCAGTCAAAAACTAGTAAAATATCAGAATTGGGAAAGATAGTAAGCATCTGTGGAGTCTAACATGACTTATTGTGTTAAATGACTAGACCAAAATCACACAGGCAATTAGTAGCAGAGTGTAGGACCTGGAATAATCATTACTCACTGAGCCGTTATTAAGCGCCTGGTATTGTGCTAGATCATAAAAGTTTAATGCCCCTGCCCTCCTGGAGCCATTGGGACATTGATAACTATACCCTTTGTCTTCTCTTATGAGAAGACTGTGAAATAAATGCTCTTCAAAACTGATAGCTGGGAACTTTCCTGGTGGTCCAGTGGTTAAGACTCTGAGCTTCCACTGCAGGGGGCATGGGTTCAATCCCTGGGTAAAAACAAAAACAAAAGCAAAAAAAAACTCTCTCCAAAACTGTTATTTATTTGCTTATCTGGAGCTACCATCAGGCTGGACAGTGGAACTACTGGGAATTTAAATTCTCTAGCATAGGCAAGATTCCATGTACCCATAGGCAGGCCTAGGATAGGTCCTTGTTTAATTTATAATTGTCAAGAGCAATGATACCAAGCCTTTGTAGAAGATAAAAACCTTTAAATTATAATAGATGGATCTCACACCCAGAAGTCTGGGTGTGTCCAAAATCCCCAGTCCCCACTGAGGAAAGTCAGTACTTATTCATTTTAGCCAACATGAAAGGACTTTACCTGTCACTGTTTAGTCATTACCCCATGTAACACTGTAATTGCCTAAGTATGAAATTCATGAACTAGTTTATAACATATCTCATCATTATGATTAATCTGGGTAAATAATAGTAAACAGACTCTATCCTTTTCTAATAGTGTAATGAACTCCCAGTGCATTTCAATATAGAGGCTCCAATTTTCTCAGAAGTCACTGTTGATAGTTTTCAGATTTTCATGTTTACCTAAGCAGCAAAGACTGCTGTCTGCATGTGTCTGTGTGTGTCTAATTGTCCCTTTCTCCCCAACCCCTTTTCCAAAATGAAACAATATGGCTCTAAGGAAGTTCTCTCATAACTTCTTAGCTCTAAACTAATTTTCCTGGATGGTTAAGGGGTAAGAGATCACCAAGTATTCATTTTATTGATAATATAAGGATTTATGATTTCTGTGCATGTTTTATAAGGATTTAAACACATAGACCCTGGGTTTCCCTGGTGTCTCAGTGTTAAAGAATCCATCTGCCCATACTGGAGACACGAGTTCGATCCCTGCTCTGGGAAGATCCCACATGTTGCAGGGCAACTAAGCTCGTACCCCACAACTACTGAGCCTGTGCTCTAGAGCCTGGGAACTGCAACTATGGAGCCCCCGTGCCACAATTACTGAAGCCCTCGTGCACAAGAGAAACCACCGCAATGAGAACCCCCTGCACCACAACTAGAGAGTAGCCCCCACTCGCCACAACTAGAGAAAAGCCCACATAGCAACAAAGACCCAGCACAGCCAAAAGTACATAAATAAGTAAATAAAATTATTAAAAATCATGTAGATCTTTATTTTCCATCATATAAAATGTTCTTTTCAAGTTGTTTTGAACAAATTTATCTCTGTTTTCACACATGTTTGAGGAAGCTGTCCTGTCAACTCAAGTTTAAATGGGATCAGTGATACCTGTCCCGCACAAGGATATTTTAAGAAACAACTTCAATAACCTTGATAAGACGCTTAGCACACTGCCAGGCAATTACATGCCCAATAAATAGCCATTTCTTATTATTTGATAAGGTAAGACCCTGATGCTGGGAAAGATTGAGGGCAGAAGGAGAAGGGGATGACAGAGGATGAGATGGTTGGATGGCATCACTGACTCAATGGACATGGTTTTGGGTGGACTCCGGGAGTTGGTGATAGACAGGAAGGCCTGGTGTGCTGCGGTTCATGGGGTCACAGAGTTGGACACGACTGAGCTACTGAACTACTGAACTGAACTGGACTAGCAAATGAGCTGATAACTGGCAATCAGCAAAAGTCCATGTAGGCAGGGAGTTTATCACACTTCATGGATCCAGTCTTAGGGAGACCAGTGCCCAAACACAAAATAGCATCCACCATGCAGGTGGATGAGATACAGAGCAAGCATATAATTATTGTGAAATTGTGCCAGGAGATGGAAATCTCAGTGACTGGAGACTTTGGGGACAAAATAGGCTATTTCAGGGCATGCTGCTGCTGCTGCTGCTAAGTCGCTTCAGTCGTGTCCAACTCTGTGCGACCCCATAGACGGAAGCCCACCAGGCTCCCCCGTCCCTGGGATTCTCCAGGCAAGAACACTAGAGTGGGTTACCATTTCCTTCTCTAATGCAGGAAAATGAAAAGTGAAAGTGAAGTCGCTCAGTCATATCCGACTCTTCATGACCCCATGGACTGCAGCCTACCAGGCTCCTCCGTCCCTGGGATTTTCCAGGCAAGAGTACTGGAGTGATAAAAAATGAGGGAATGTCTATTCCGGGAATTAGAATCTCAAATCCAAGCCAACCAGCTGAAAGTGATCCTTGCAAAGGATCCTCCACAGGGCATAGGGACCAACACATCTTCCCAAGTCTTTATCAGGGTCGCACACCTCCCCGCCAATCTTTGTCAGGGTCTGCTAGTTGGGAATGGGCTGAACTAGCAACTAGTTCTCCAATGGTAGAGTTAAAATTGGTTGGGAAAAAGAAGACTTTAATTATAGCATCCAGAAAAATGGGTGTTTGTTCATCTAAAAATACTGGCCATTAAACATCCACAAAGAAATTGATCCCCAAATGAAATCTAGAAGTCTTGTATTCCAGGGGAAAAAGAAGGGGGAAAAAAAAAAAAAGATTGGAGTAAAGCTTTTGTGTTTGATTTCCCACTCAATTTTGGACAAAGTACTTATCCTTTCTAAAACTTAATTTTGTTCTCTAAAATAATAGTGTGTATTGGGACTTCCCTGGTGGTCCAGTGGTTAAGATTCATTGCTCCTAATGCCGGGTGCATGGGTTTGATCCCTCATCAATGAACTAAGATTCTAAATGCCATGTAGTGTGGCAAAAACAAACAAACAAGAAACCCAGTGCATATTAAAAGTACAGAAAGATGACGCTAGTGGTAAAGAACCTGCCTGCCAACATAGAAGACATAAGAGATGTGTGTTCAATCCCTGGGTCGGGAAGATCCCCTGGAGGAGGGCATGGCAACCCACTCCAGTATTCTTGCCTGGAGAATCCCATGGACAGAGGAGCCTGACGGGCTATAGTCCATAAGGTGGCAAAGAGTCGGACATGACTGAAGTGACTTAACATGGCACCATTATAGCAAATGAGAAAGTGCATAGGAAAGTACGTAGATTATAAATACTGTAGAATACTTGTCATTATTTTTTTATTTTTGTTTTCAACCAATACTGTCTATTTTCTCCCACATTTATGTTCTATTTTTTCATTTTTATAGAATTACAATGTGATGTAAAATATTTTCTATTATCATTTCACAAACAAAATATAGCAAACGCTCTGCATAATTATCAGACACAATATTAAAAATGAAAGCTAATGGAAGCATAGTCAGCTTAGGTTAGTAGTTTTCAAACTTTTTTTCTTAAAAATTATTGGGAAAACTTTTTTTAATAGATAAAAACAAAAAATTATTGGTGACTTCATAGAACTTTTGCTTATGTGGTTTATGTCTATAAATATTTATCATGTAGAAATTTTTAATTTCCTCAGTTTTCTTAGAAAAAATATATTTTATTTAAACATAGTAACAATAAACCAATTATGTGATAATATACACACTTAATGAAAAGAACTATACTTTTCCAAACAAAAAGGCCAATAAGAAGAGTGACATTTTACATGCTTTGCATGAAATCTCTTTCATATCTGGCTTAATGGTGGAGTCATTATTTATTTATCATTATTTATTTTTACCTACTCTTCCCTGCTGTGTCTTTCTCTACCCTCTTCCTTCTCTTTCTGACCAAAGAACACATACACTCTCACACTCAGAAGCCACTAAGTTAGACCAATGCTCTCTCCTGTCCTCTGAGCCTTGGCTGCAAGGGTAGGTGAATCTCCACCACCTTTTGCCCTCACAGGACAGATGAACAGCAGCTCTGGTTGAGTGACGGAGATAGTGACCTAGGAGCCTAATGGAATTCTAGACCCATTAGTTCTTAACCTCTCATTCTTTGCTCTTAGCAAAATAAAGACAGCATCTAACACAGAACAATCCCCAATAGGTAATGGACTCTCAAGAAGCTCTCCTTTTGATGAGAGGTTCTCTTTTGCCTATGGATCCCATTAAGTTAACTTTCCTCTTCTAATCTTATGGTTTATCTTTATAGCATTAATTAATTATTACTTTTTAAACTTTTGGCTGCACTGGGTAGCGCCTAGGACCTTGGTTTCCCAGTCAGGGTTCGAACCCACACCCCTGCCTTGGAACCCCAGGACCTCCAGGGAAGTCCCTATTTGAATTCTATTATATTGCTTTTTCCATCTAGAATATCAACTTTTTTTTTTTTTTTCTATAGGCTATCTGAAGTCTCTTCTGCCATCCTGTACCTGTGGAAATGAGAAGAGGGAAGCTATTTCAAAGGCAGGGAGGGGACCCTGTGAATGATGCAATCATTTCTAATGTGAAAGGAGACACACTTGTGTTTTTTATATATAATATCCACCCAAAGTTGTAGAAACAAAGGGCGTTGCAGAGGAATTTGAGATTATTCTCTGATGAGAAGAGAACCATGACATCACACAGGAGGGATCAGCACCATTTCACTGTAGTCAGAACTCGTTGCCTAATTTCACTCCTAGGTGGGGTTAAACAGTTTAAAGCTTACGTCTGTCTGCATGTCTTGCTGCTGACAGTTTGGCAAAAGACGGACCACAAGGTATAACCATCAGAATAAATTTATGGAGGGATCATTATTTGTTATTGTCCTCAATTTGATAGTTGCTTTGGGATTCATGTTTTCCCCCTACTCTAATAGTGATTTTTATGATACTTAGCAAAATCCTTTCACTCTGTTCTGAAACACAACATATTTTTCTTTCTTTCACAAATGATTATCACAGAGTTCATGTGGTTTTCCCACACAGAGGAATTACTCTGTCGATACATTAACTTTTCAGATTGCACACATCTTAACCATCTATGTTTGTGTACTTTTTGTTTCTGGCAGAAATTTCTCAAAATCCTAGCCTGAGGCAAAAAGTTGGAAATAGATTTTTCTCCAGGGATGCCCTTTGTCAACATTCAGGAAAGTTTAATTCTTTTTTTTAGTTGATAATCATTTTATTTATTTATGTATTTATTTTTGGTTGTGCTGGATCTTCATTGCTGCGTGGGCTACTGTCTAGTTGTGGTATGTGGGCTTCTCATTGCAGAGGCTTCTGTTGTTGGCGGGCCTAGGGTGCATAGGCTTCAATGGTTGCAGTTCGCTGACTCTAGTGCACAGGCTCAATAATTGTGGATCACAGGCTTAGTTGCTCCATGGCGTGGCATGTAGAATCTTCCCAGACCAAAGATAGAACCCGTGTCTCCTACATTGACAGGAAGACTCGTTACCACCAAGCCACCAGGGAAGTTCTGTCTGTCTGTGCTTAGTCGCTCAGTTGGGTCCAACTGCAACCCCATGGACTGCAACCCACCAGGCTCCTCTGTCCATGGGGACTCTCCAGGCAAGAATACTGGAGTGGGTTGCCATGCCCTCCTCCAGGGGATCTTCCCAACCCAGGGATTGAACCCAGGTCTCCCGCATTGCAGGTGGATTCTTTACCATCTGAGCCACCAGGGAAAGTTCAAATTTCCCTTCACTCAGATGGAAGGGTGCTGAATCCTCAGCAAACAGAAGAGATATCTATGTTCACCTAGTCCAAACTAGATGATAAGTTAGTTTGGTAGGGTCACTTCTTTTAATGTTGGGATCCTTAGGAGAAAACTCACTCAATTACATTTTATGGCATTGGGGCAAAGACTATCATCATCATCGGTTCAATTATGAATGTTTATTGTCCATTGAAAAAAAACTCAGAATATCTTCATGTCTGTGGTGAACTGGACAGTTGATATTAGATTCTATTAGTTTATAATTATCATTTAATTCATAGTTAATTATATCATTCTATTCTAGTTGCAAGTATTCAACTAATATCCTATTAGTTGAATATTTGTCCATTCCTACTTCTGCCCCCCAGCAACAGAAATCAGTCACAAATGAAAAAATTAAAAAATGAGTACCTTTCTCATTTGGCCCTACATCAAATGTATTTATCAACATGCAGAATTAACTCAGCAAATGCGACTCAAATTGGGAAAGCTGCCTTCTTTTTCCATCTATATTGTGTGTTGTATGCTTAGTCACTCATTTGTATTTGACTTTTCAAGACCCCATGAACTGTAGCCAGCCAGCTCCCCTATCCATGGGATTCTCCAGGCAAGAATATTGGAGTGGGATGCCATTTCCTCCTCACTATTTTAGGTCAAATTCTCATCACCTCATCTGACTTATCATGATGGCCTCCTGTTGGTCAACTTGTCAACATACTCTTTCTCCTCCAGTCTGTTCTACTAATGTCTGATTCCTCTTCCTGAAACTCAACTATGATTAAGTCATTATCCTTCTCAAACATCTTTTGCACTTGATGAGTCAGTCGCTCAGTTGTGCCCGGCTCTTTCATTGTGACCCCATGGACTGTATGTAATCTGCCAGGCTCCTCTGTCCATGAGATTCTCCAGGCAAGAATACTGGAGTGGGCAGCCATTCCAGGGATCTTCCTGCCCCAGGGATTGGACCCAGGTCTCCTGCATTGCAGGCATTTTCTTTACTGTTTGAGCCACAGGGAAGCCCTAAGTTTCTGTCCTCAGGACTCGACGTCTCTATCTAATTATCTCTCACCATTTACTCTCTGGAAAACAATCTCAAAACCTTTGAAACAGTTAATCCCTTTCCACTGGAAAAGTTTTAATTACGAATGTGCTTACTCACCCAGAGATTATATTTGTATTTATATCTTTCCTACACAGTAAATTGGCAGGAAATTCCCCTTGGATTACTGATGGCAGTATCTACCAACTCTACCCTCTGCTCCAGAAGAGTAGGTGCCTGTTGTCTGGAGTTGCTTTGCCGGTTCATATGAGAAGGCAGGCTCCCTTAGGTGCGTTGCTCCATCGCTGAAGATCACCCGTCCTAGGACTGTGAGTGTTTGTGTGTGTGTGGTAGTGAGAGAGGTGGAGAGGGGAACATAATCTTGGATTTCTGAGGCTAGCTTCCTTTACAAGTGTGGACAAATGGAACACTATCCATGAAACAAGGATGGAGAAAGGGATCAGAGTCTCTACAATTTTGAGATTTTTTTGGCTGCGCTGAGTCTTCATTGCTGTGCATGCTTTCTCTAGTTGCAGTGAGCGGGGTACTCTCTAGGTTCAGTGCTCAGGTTTCTCATTGCCGTGGCTTCTCTTGCTGAGGAGCATGGGCTGTAGGCACTTGGGCTCTAGTAATCACAACATGGGTGCTCAATATTTGTGGCACACGAATTTAGTTACTCAGTGGCATCTGGAACCTTCCTGGACCAGGGATTGGACCCATGTCCCCTGCATTGGCAGATGGACTCTTATTCACTGTGTCACCAGAGAAGTTCCATTTTGAGATTTTAAATGGATATGCCTCTTTGGAAGCTAGCTATGAAACCCGGGAAGAAAAAAGGTTGTCATTTTAAATTCATGGGATGCTAGATGGGGATCAAGTCCTAAAGTCTTCAATATAAGCTCCTAAAGGCAGGGTCTTTGTCCAGGTTGGTGGACATTTTACCTTCAGAGTCAAACATAGTACCTGGGACATGGTAGATACTCCACATCTAATAAACATATAATAAGTATTTAGTACTTACTAATAAATACTTAGTACTTATAACTATTATAAATATTAGTATTATAAATAAATTGCCTATTATACCTGATTCGGCTTATTTGGAGGTGCTGTGTATTTGAACACAAAAAGCTGCAGATTTACACACACATGCTCAGAATACCTGAGATGGGTTTTGAAAAAGACTGGATTGGGCTCAGGTCATGTGACCCCTGGCCTTGCAGATAGAAGGCAGCTCTATCATGTGACCATCATGTGACACTGGGCAATCACTTCATTCCCTGATATTCTCCTCTGTCTTCTGAAAATTGATGCAGCTAGATTAAATAATCTTTTCATTCCAGGTTTAAGATTCTTTCATCCCCTGGATGGCACGTTTTGTCACAGAGTTTCTTCTATCTTGGCTCTAACAGTAACATTTTTATAGGCTGTGCTTTGGCAAGTGAGAAACTGAAAATATAGGATTAGTGGTTATAAAACCAAAGTGGTTTTCAGGTTCTTAAAAGTAGTATTGTTCAGGGTCTTTTATTCATACAGCAAAGTCTAGTGATGAGCTCATCATTTCCAATATAAATTGAATATTTCTTTGTGTTTGTAAGTTGATTGGAACATTTTGCTTAGAATTTAACCTTGCCAAGAAGTTTTCCAAGCGCTCTTAACACAAAAGTGATATTCTGCCATTAGGTCAGAATCCATAGGAAAATAAATGTATCGAAAAACATCAGTGACTTTAAAAACCAGATCCTTAACTTCAAAAGATGTAGGAGACTGAGAACTATGATGAGAACTTAAGGCTCTGTCAGGGCAGTCCTGTTTCAATTGGGACAAAATATTTTCTTTTATAGGGTCTTGGATGTATAGAATATGAGTGTCAGTAGTTCAATATAGGCAATACATCATCTGAAAAGGAACACTCAACTTCTCGTTAAAGAATTGATAGACAAGGTTACTTGAAAGCACTTTCTAATAAAATCCTGTGGATGATGGATAAAATATAACACACTTTCCTTTTAAATGCACCACTGAGCTCACAAGAAAGCAAAATGTGTCCTCAGGGTCAAAAACAAAGCATCTCTAAAAGTCAGATTTTTTAGAACATATGCAAATACTAAAAATTTCCTGGGGGTTAGGGGGATGGGGATAACTAGTTTTTGATATCCAGCCAGGAACAGGAAAGAAAATCTTAAACCTATGCTTTGTCGTAAGTTGGAGGTGGCATCCCTCAATAGCACTTAGAACCTTTGAAGGTCTATACCCAAAGCTAAAGATAGGAGTACTAGAAAAATCCACCCACCAGCATAGGATGATAGCAAGAAAATCTTGCTCTTCTAATAACAAATGAGGCAAGAGAGGCTGTTATTGTTGTTTAGTCACTAAGTTGTGTCTAACTCTTTTGAGACCCAATAGACTGTAGCCTGCCAGGTTCTTTAGTCAGTGGGATTTCCTAGGCAAGAAGACTGGAGTGGGTTGCCATTCCCTTCTCTAGGGGATGTTCCCCACCCAGGAGTCAAACCCTGTCTCCTGCACTGCAGGCAGATTCTTCACCACTGAGCCGCCTGGGAAGACTCAAGAGAGGCTGATCCGAATTAACACATTCTCTGCTCCTTGCATTTCTACAGAGGAAAGTAGCTGTATTAATTAACATTAAATTTTATTTAATCACGTTTAAAGGGAAGCTCTAAAATACTAGAAAAAACAAAAAGGATAAATGTGTGGACGGGTCATCATTCATTTATTGCTTTCTTGTCTTTGCAGCTAGTCTGTGAGTTCCGGGAGACTAGAGACCATGACTTGAGCATTGTACCACACCCTTGCCAACACCGATTTCTCTAGCGGCCAGTCCTGAGCCTGGTTAAATGTGGATTGAAACGATGAGCCAGCCAAGAGCACTCTTTCCTGGGAGTGACTGTTTGCGGTCTGGGATCTCTGGCCTCCTACCAAGCCGGGGACCCACCAGACACCCCACCCAGACCCTGGGTGCGCTGCTGTGTGGCCTCTCGCAGCTGCGCCCCGCACCCCGCCTCAGCTGCGGCTGCGTCACTGCGAGGATGAAGGGATCCCCGTGCGCCGTGTGCACATGGCCTTGTTTGTGATTAGCCGATCCCGAGGGAAAACAGGCTGTCCAGCCCCTGCGGCCCTTAGCGTTTCATGTGGCTGTGTTCTGCAGGAGGGTGGGCCGCGGGGCGGGGGAGACGAGTTTGCACCCGAGGATGACTCGCCTGCATGCCGCTGTGCCCCCTGCACCGCTCCCCAAGCAGCAAAGGAGGGGACCTGGGCTGTTCCTTTCAGGGCCACCCGGTCCCTGAACGACGGGGGAACACCCGCTCCCTCTGCCAAGCGGGCAGTGTTTAGGCTGCGCCTGGCGGGGAGAGTTGGTTGAGTCACTTGGAATTGAAGTAAACCCTGCTGCTGGGCTGGGGGCGGGGGGATAGGCGAGGTGCACAACCTCCCAGCCCGCCCTCTCCCATCTGCTGGAGAGTCTGAGCCAGAACAAAAAGGGCGATTGGTCCAAGCGATCGCTTAAATGTAGCTTCTTTTGTGAGTGGCAGACTGCAATGTTCATGTCGCTCTGATATCCAGGGCGGGAGGGCAGCCCGCATTAGGGGTCTGGAGAAGATCTGGGGGCGGGGGTGGGGTGGGGGTGGGTAGTACTTCCCAGTATTTCTCAGTTCTGTGTCCTCCTGCACAATTTGAATTCCACTTCCTTTCTCTGTTCTCCCCACACCGCCCCTCCCCTCCAAAACAAAACACAAAACCCTTAGATCTCATTCCCAGGATATACCTGTTAGTTTTCAAATTCTTAAAAAGAAAAAAAAAATCATTGTTATTTAATTGTGTTATTGAAGAAAAGCTAGAGCAGGTAGATCAGGGCTAAAATTAAACAAGTCTTCATGAAAAAAAAAAAAGTTTTCTCCACAGGTAACAGGTAATAAGGATATAGATGAAACAAAATGCTGCATGGGATTTAACTTCAGGTTGCAAAAATCACATAGCCATGTTAACTAAGTCCTGTGCCCCACACAGTGAGGCCAAACAAAGTGAAACGCTGGAATTTGGAGCAGGGAAACTCTTATTGCAAAGTCATGCAAGGAAAACGAGGTGTCTCTTGCTCTAAAAAGATTTGTGCTTCCCAAAGGATTTCAGCAAAGCATTTTTAAAAGTTGGATGAGGGAGGAGAAGGGGTCGCAGGGTACCTGATCAGCTTATGCACGATTCCCTGGTTGGCTGAGGGCACAGGGTGGAGTCACAGGGTTAACTTCCAGTCCTCAGACTCTGAGAGGCCTGGGGCTTAGTGCTAGTGGTCATCAGATAGCTAACCTCTTTCATTTGGTAGGGGGTGTTTTTTTGCAACTGCAAAACAACTCAGGAAATTTGCATAAAATACTATTATCCAGGTACTTCTGAGAGGAGTTGGCTTCCCTGGTGGTGCAGAGGTAAAGAATCTGCCTGCCAATGCTGGAGCTGCAAGAGACTTAAGTTCAATCCCTGAGTCTGGAAGATCCCCTGGAATAGGAAATGGCAACCCACTCCAGTATTCTTGCCTGAAAAATAGCCTGGCAGGCTATAATCCATGGGGTCGCCAAGAGTCTGACATGACTGAGAACGCCCGCACACGCGCACACACACATACACACACACACACACACACACACACACACACACACACTGAGAGGAACTAAAGCAGAGGATATGGGGGAAGACCTGTCCGAGGAAGGCCCCATAGAGTCCTGCTGGTGTACAACAGTGAGAATCAAGAGTTGGCAGTGCATCTCTGCCCCTCTCCCCCCATGTCTTCTCATCTGGAGATGGCAAGACTTGGCCCAGAGATCTCTGAGCGTCTCAATGAACCAATCTAAAAGTCTAAGCTGCAGCAATGACACTGTGGTGCTATAACTTTAAAAGCCTCTCTGGGATTTCTCAGCCTTCTGTGTCAGTGGAGTCTGAACCCCAAAAAGGGCAGCTCCAAATTAAAGGATGAGAGCTTTGAATGAGTGAGGGAAAGCCCAAGAGACACAAGGAGTGGGTGTGTCTCTGGGAAGGGACAGTGAACAAGGCTCAGATACCTGGCTCTATTTCATGGTTTGTCTCATGAACTCTGCACATTTGCTCCTGGGGAAGTTTTATTTAATGATGCTGTGAGAGGCTCAGGTAACACTGAAGACCTGTGTTTCAAATGATTATGCTGGGGCTCAGTGCAGGGGAGGCAGAGAGGAGATGGAAGTAGGGCTGGGAGAATTGGGTGCTCAGTGGCTGTTCCCCTGGCTCCCTGAGGATTGGTAGGGTGGGCTCTGCTGTTCTGCCTTTCAACACCTTCTCAGGGTATCAAACCATTCAGCAACAGGCGGATCCAGAGTGGCTTTGGGGTGCACTGAATACCTCAGGAGGGTATTCTGAGGCTCGCTGATATCGTATCAATACTTGACCTCCAAGCATGTGTGCTAAGTCGCTTCAGTCATGTCCAGCTTTTTGTGACACTATGGACTGTAGCCCGCCAGGCCCCTCTGTCCTTGGGATTCTTCAGGCAAGAATACTGGAATGGGTTGCCATGCCCTCCTCCACAGGATCTTCCTGACCCAGGGATTGAATTCACATCTCTAAACCTCCTGCATTGACAGGCAGGTTCTTTACCACTAGGGCCACCTAACCGCTAGGCATTCTAAATTGCTTTCAAGAAATAGCGCTCTCCTTGTGGACATCTATCACATTTAAAGGGATGATTGCTTGTTATAGGATCACAAACTCCAAATCACACAGATTCAAGTTCCAGCTCTGTTCTTTCTTTCCTGTGTGTGCTGCAGAGCTGCTGGGTACGGTTGTGCAGGATGTTCACTGCTTAAGAGTGTCAGACCCAAGAAGTGAGTAGGATCTGAAACACAGCCCTTATTCTGCTGTTTAAATCTAGTACCTTGACACAAGAGCTGTTTTCACTTGCAAGAGGCTTATTTTTCTTAATAAAACAGAGACATCAATTGCTTGCTAAACCATGCAAACTGGTTTGCTTCCACCTGGAGAGACATTTTTCTAATTTGCATCAAGGCATCTTATGAGCTAAGGTATCAGGTCAGGGGTGATCTTGTAAACTTTTGTAATCTTCAGCTTCCTCATCTGGGAAGTGAAGGGAATAAAACACACTTCATATGATTCTGCAGCGGTACATATGAATAAAGAATCCAGTGTGGTGCTCAATTCTGGATAATAAATTCTCAATAAATAGCACCCTCATAGCATCTCCACAATATTTACTTGAAAAATTATGATGAGGAATTTTTTTAAAAATCATAGAACAACTGGCCTGTGCTCAACTAATGCTAACAGTGTATTTTTTTTTTGTCCTTTTTTCTCCCTAGTGTTCAATAATGACATGATAAATAGCAGAAACTGTGGATGAGATGGGAATTGTGAAGAGAGGGAGATTTTTAAAGTCAGGGCTCAGAAAACCTCATGGTAGAGGTAGAATTTTAAATTGGACATTCTATGCAATTTTTCCAAAAATACTTGGAAAGTATGTGTGACTAAAATGATGGGGATGAAACTGAAAATTTTCTCTTTGGTCTCACTAGGTCTTTTTTTCCCCTTTGGCTGTTACAAGCAGCTTGTGGGATCTTAGTTCCCCAACCAGGGATTGAACCCCAGTCCTCTGAAGTGAAAATGTGGAGTCTTAACCACTGGACCGCCAGGGAATTCCCACTATGTCTCAACCCACGAATTAAATAGCTGGAAAATTCTTAAAAGAGGAAAAATAGCAGTAGACAATTGGAGAGATTCTTTGGAAATGGCAGTGGGTGAATATTCTTCAGCATAGGAGCCTTACCTCCAGAGCCACGGCGGATTATGAGAGGCTGATAACTGCTCCCTCAGGAAAGTGCCTGATGTCTACGAGGGCTGGCTGTGGAGCCATAGCTGCACTCGACTGAGAATCTTTCCTACAATTATGTTGGTGACATTTCAGCTAGTGGCAGGAGCCCACCGGAGCAATGAATGGATTTGTCACTATCAGTTGATTGCCCATCAGACTCCTTCTGTCAACAAGCCTGGCTGCTGCTAATTCCCTAGAAAAGAGAGAGGGATGTTCCTATTTCTGCCCCATATTCAAAGGTGCCTCTAGTCAACCTAAGATGATAAAGAACAAAAGGTCAGTAAAAAGAATGAAATAATGTCATTTGCTGCAACACGGATGGACCTAGAGATTATCATACTGAGTGAAGTAAATCAGACAGAGAAAGCCAAATATCATATGATATCCCTTATATGTGGAAACTAAAAAAAAGAAATGAAACAAATGCACTTACTTACAAAATAGAAACAGACTCACAGACTTAGAGAATGAACTTATGGTTACCAGAAGGGGAAGGATGGGGGAAGGGATAGTTAGGGAGTTAGGGATCAACATGTACACCTATATTTAAAATGGATAACTAACAAGGACCTACTGTATAGCACAGGGAACTCTGCTCAATGTTATGTGGCAGCCTGGATGGGAGGGGAGTTAGGGGGAGAATGGATACATGGATATGTATGGCTGAGTCCTTTTGCTGTCCACCTGAAACTATCACAACATTGGTAGTTGGCTATACTCCAATATAAAATAAAAAGTTGTTTGTTTTTTTTTAAAGAATGCAGTTTTCAGGTATTTCAAGGGTAGTATTAATATGTCTTGTACCTTTTCAAATCACCAAATGCAAACGTGAAAATTCTTATTTCTTTTCCAATTTTTTGCTGTGTGGATGGGATTTAGAATTTCATTCTGGCTCTTCCTCTGACTGCTTGTGCAACTCTGGTCTAGTCATTTAGTTCTTCTGAACCTCTTTCTCTTCATTGTTTAAATGATAAAACTTCCCTTACTATCCTGGCTAAGGTAGAGCTTTCCTCCCTGTTACTTTGCATAGCACTGTCATTTTTATTTCCTTTCAAGAACTTGTTAAAAGTTGTAGCTGTTTCCTGTACTTTATTATTATTTTATCATTTAAAACTCTGCCTCGAAGTCTAGAAAGGACTCTGTCTTGTGCCCTATTGAATCTTTAGTTCATATAATGTGCACAAATATTTGTTTCAGAAATGAATCGCATTATTTAAGCATATAGAAATATTCTTTGAAAAGAATAAAGCATTACAAAAGTTTAAGTCATTATTGTAATCTTTATTTGCCATTTAGTATTTACTTTCAGTCTCATTTTCTCCTGCTAATTCACCCTTAGGTGAAAGGTAACAATCAGGAGGAAGATGTCTTGAATCATTCATGTCACAAGCACTAAAACTGTAAAAATCTTTGAACCATTTTTAACACATAGCTATTTTGAGTGTTTTAAGGGATGTCACTTCTGCCCTCAGAAGAGCCCCAATTTTATCCT
Source organism: Muntiacus reevesi (assembly GCF_963930625.1). NCBI lineage: Eukaryota > Metazoa > Chordata > Mammalia > Artiodactyla > Cervidae > Muntiacus > Muntiacus reevesi. The sequence continues at coordinate 60,345,917 of NC_089260.1, forward strand.
AAGACAATTTATTTTTCTAAGGAATTAAATCTCAAATGCAAATAACAAAGGCTAGAGTGAGCTCATTCATGTATTATCAATCATTAACCATTTTTATTAAGATAAGGAGCATTGTCCTTCAGTAAAGTCACAAACAAGGATTTAAAGTAAAGCAATCACACAGACCTATATAAACATATACATTTCCTTGTGAACAAGCAATAAATGCAGGCACAGGGCCATGTAATTCCATTTATAGTAAAGAATGTTTTTAAAGGAAACAGAGTCTGGAGAGATGTAGTTTAATCATCACCAAACCTGTTTCATTATTGTACTAGTCAATCTGAAGTTAGGGGATACAGCTCCTTAAAGGTTTAGAGAAGAGACTGTCTTTTTTCTTCCACTTAAAAAAAATACAATTAGATAACTAACAGGATCTCAATTTAGTCTTAGACTTCTGCTTTCATAACTGGAGAAATAGTCTGCTACTCAGTTCAGCCTTCTGCTTCTTGGAAAGCAGATAACTATTTGCAATTTTAAATTCATAGCATTTTCATTTTCAAGATTCACACTATTTGCAATTTTAAATTCATAGCATTTTCAAGATTCACAACAACAATAGTAAAAATTCTAGGAGTCCCACCTCAGACACATCTTATTTTATGAACTGTAAATCAAATACGTTCAGGAACTAGCAAATGTTTCTAACTCGCAACAAGAAATTACAAATAATAGCTTCAATTTATTACATCTTTAACAATATTTCATTCATTATCATAGGTATTTGCAGCCATAAATAAATTTTAATCCTAAAATTATTCTTGAAAACTGAATCTAATAATAATCTGTAAACTGCTATTAATCAAACTACTGGCTGTTTACCCCAATCCATTCTCTCTTTCATTAACAGGGCTATAGCTGTGTTCCTTCTGTTTTGCTTAAGAATAACTTTTGGATTCTGTACTTACTCTTTTTCTCTGTTTCCTGGTGAAGGCAATGATGCTGGTTACAGCAAACATGGACACCTTGTATTGAAGATGGTATTGAAGCTGTCATTCTTGGTCTCTAAATGACCACAAGGAGGAGAGTCTTGGATGCTTTTTTTTATTTTTTTTTTTGAGTCTTGGACTCATGTGAGTGAGAAATAAGGTTCTATCTGTTGAAACCACTGAATTTTAGGTACTCTTTTTCTTTCTTTTAAACACCAGTTATCATTATGCTAGCTAATCTGAATGTTAAAGGAAAGTTCCTGGAACATAGAAACAGCTGGATAATTGCTAGTTCTTATCACTTTTATTACTAGCAATAATTTGTCTCACAAAAACCCTGTTTTAGATGAGAATTATGGTAGATGATACAATGAACACTGGAAAGCTATCTGCCGTCTGAATTAGTAATAAATTTCTAGTGAATGAAAGAAGTCTGGTGGAGGAGGTGAACATTCTTCTAGTTGTTATTTTAACTCCTGATTTGAAATTTGTCTTATTTTCAATAATGATAATTTTTTAATCTGTTTTGCAAACTTCTTTGATAATGGGAGGGCTCCCAGGTGCTAGTTGTAAAGAACCCGCCTGCTAATGCAGGAGACATTAAGTGATGCAAGTTTGATCCCTGGATTGGGAAGATCCCCTGGAAGAGGGCATGGCAACCCACTCCAGTATTCTTGACTCGAGAATCCCCATGGGCAGGGGAGCCTGACTGGCTGCAGTCCATGTGGTAGCAAAGAATCAGACATGACTGAAGTGACTTACACACTCACACGTGATAATGGGAAGCTGAAAATAGTAAATGCCCTTAAAAGCAGAAGGATTCAGAATAAACCAGGTATAAGAAGGGACTCTATTTCATCACTTAACTCTTCTGGTTCATGAAGGATCCTGTAAGTCTTAATTCTACGGAGATGGGAGAGGAAACACTAGCTTTCCCTTCTAATCCTTTTGGCAAGTAGTGGTCCTTTGCAAAGCATAGGTTCCAGGGAGCCATTCCAGAAGAAGATGTGGGCAGTTCTCATCATGTGTAAGACTTGTGGCCAGGATATGGAGGAGGGTTTCATATTTCATTTTTTAATCTCTATCTATCTATACTTCAGTGAGGCATATTCTCAGATACTATCTCCTCAGTATTCCACCCCAAAATGGTCTAGGCTAAAACTGCATAGACTCAGGAAAGGGGGAGAATAATTAATTGGAAACTCTCCAAAAGGAAGAATTGGGTCATGATCTTTAAGACCCCAGATCCCTCTGTCTGGTTTCCCTTTTCCCTATAATGACACCACCTTGCAAGTTTCCAACAAACCCTATGTTTACAGGAAAATCTGCATCTCATTTCTGCTAAAATATGTTTTCAATTTAGGATCTGAGTTTCCAGATTGACTTGTGAACATCTAAAGGACTCAATGTCACCGTGAGATGATGGTTCCCAAGGGCCAGTTGGTCATCAGCAGAGAAATGGGCAGTGATTAGCTGGCTGTCGGTGGTCAAAGGTGCTGCTGATGTGACGGCGGAAACCAACGTGGGAAAAGTGAGAAGGAAAGAGGGAAAAATTGATGGTGTTGTGGGGGAGTGGAATGGAACAAGGGAAGCTTTATTAGCTAAAGGGATTGTTAGAAGATGAAATATGAAGAGGGTCGAGATGGGAAAAAATGAAAACTTTACAGATAATTTGGAACGAGTTTAAAAGATCACTTTAAATGGAAAAAAGATATTCAGATATACATTTCAAACCAAGTGGTAACAACCAAACCAAAAAAAGAGAAAGAAAAAGAATCTACATTTGAAGAAATTAGATTGACAGAAGGGTCAGAAGGTACAGGGGTTAATCACGATGTTAGTGTTAGCCACTCAGTCGTGTCCAACTCTCTGCAACCCCATGGACTGTAGCCCACCAGGCTCCTCTGTCCATGGGATTCTCCAGGCAAGAATACTGGAGATCTTTCCTATTCAGGGATCGAACCTGAGTCTCCTGTGTTACAGACAGATTTTTATCATCTGAGCCATCTCCAAAATCATGATAATAAAAAATTTTGAAAAGTAGTAATTCTAAGGACTACTACCATCCATGAAGATCTGTTTACCTCCCAGTCATTTTGCCCCCATTTTATTTAGATCATCTCACTTAATTGTTTGTAGGAATATTAATGTCCCTGCTGTACATGAGAAACCATAAAAATCAACAGGTTTTAAAAGTTGTTGTAACTCTCCTCTTCTTCCTCTCTACTCCTTGAAACAAAGGTTTGATCATGATGTGTTTGTTTGAAAGGTGAAAAGCCATCATAAAGTTATTTTACCAGATACGGAGGAGGGAAGAAGGGATTATCTTGCTATATTTATTTTGTTGATGATGATTTAATGGAATTTATCGATTTATGTGTGAATCTCCCCTCTCCCACCCCAAACCATTTCTCCTCATTGGCCCCCCTCTGACCCCTAATTTGACTGCCCATAAAGTAGGCAATATCCTTGTGTGCAAGGAGGTACTCTGATTGATTTTGCTTGATTCATTGTATTTGAGGGATGATGGCATCCACAGTTCCAGCCCTGACGTAATAGAGTGTCAGGAAAGGAAAAGTCCATTTTTGTGCTATGCATGGGAAAGTGGTCTGGAGGGAAGATGGCTTCTTTTCAATAACTCGTTTGAGAGCTTTCTGCAAGAAAAGGAAGTGTCATTTGTTCAGCAAAGGTTTTTGTTCACTATTTTGAGTATTCTGGACCACTTGTTTGTAATAAATATTTGCCATTAGTAAACACCCTCAAGGGCTTCCCTGATAGCTCAGTTGGTAAAGAATCCTCCTGCAATGTCGGAGACCCCGGTTTGATTCCTGGGTCTGGAAGATCGGCTGGAGAAGGGATAGGCTACCACTCCTGTATTCTTTGGCTTCCCTTGTGGCTCAGCTGGTAAAGAATCTGCCTGCAATGTGAGAGACCTGGGTTCGATCCCTGGGTTGGGAAGATCCCCTGCAGAAGGGAAAGGCTACCCACTTCAGTTTTCTGGAGAATTCCATGGACTGCATAGTCCATGGGGTCACAAAGAGTCAGACACGACTGAAGCGACTCAGCACATACACAAAGGAGCTGCCCTCTGAAAGATGAAAAAGTTATAATCTTTATTTGGGTGCCCTACATCCCCTTTTTCTGTCTGTTTTCTCCTTTTTTTCTAACTCCCAGACCTATTCCCTTTTATCCTGATCACACGGACCACAGCCTTGTCTAACTCAGTGAAACAAGGCCATCTCATGAGGGCCCACCCAAGATGGACGGGTCATGGTGGAGAGGTCTGACAGAATGTGGTCCACTGGAGAAGGGAATGGCAAACCACTTCAGTATTCTTGCCTTCAGAACCCCATGAACAGTATGAAAAGGCAAAAAGATTGGACACTGAAAGATGAACTCCCCAGGTCGGTGCCCAATATGCTACTGGAGATCAATGGAGAAATAACTTCATAAAGAATGAAGGGATGGAGCCAAAGCAAAACAACACCCAGTTGTGGATGTGACTGGTGATAGAAGCAAGGTTCAATGCTGTAAAGAGCAATATTGCATAACAACCCAGAATATTAGGTCCATGAATCCAGGCAAATTGGAAGTGGTCAAACAGGAGATGACAAGAGTGAATGTCGACATTCTAGGAATCAGAGAACTAAAATGGACTGGAATGGGCGAATTTAACTCAGATGACCATTATATCTACTAATGTGGGCAGGAATCCCCTAGAAGAAATGGAGTAGCCATCATGGTCAACAAAAGATTCCAAAATGCAGTACTTGGACGCAATCTCAAAAACAACAGAATGATCCCTGTTTGTTTCCAAGGCAAACCATTCAATACCATGGTAATCCAAGTCTATTTCCCAACCAGTGACGCTGAAGAAGCTGAAGTTGAACAGTTCTATGAAGACCTACAAGACCATTTAGAAATAACATCCAAAAAAGATGTCCTTTTCATTATAGGGGACTGAATGCAAAAGTAAGAAGTCAAGAAACACCCGGAGTAACAGGCAAATTTGGCCTTGGAGTACAGAATGAAGGAGGGAAGAGGCTAATAGAGTTTTGCCTAGAGATCGCAGTGGCCATAGCAAACACCCTCTTCCAATAACACAAGAGAAGACTCTACACATGGACATCACTAGATGGACAATACTGAAATCAGATTGATTATATTCCTTGCAGCCAAAGATGGAGAAGCTCTATACAGTCAGCAAAAACAAGACCAGGAGCTGACTGTGGCTCAGACCATGAACTCCTTATTGCCAAATTCAGACTTAAATTGAAGAAAGTGGGGAAAACCACTAAACCATTCAGGTATGACCTAAATCAAATCCCTTATGATTATACAGTGGAAGTGAGAAATAGATTTAAGGGACTAGATCTGATAGACAGAGTGCCTGAAGAACTATGGACAGAGGTTCATGACATTGTACAGGGGATAGGAATCAAGAGCATCCCCAAGAAAAATAAATGCAAAAAAGCAAAATGGCTGTCTGAGGAGGCCTTACAAATAGCTGTGAAAAGAAGAGAAGTGAAAAGCAAAGGAGAAAAGGAAAGATATACTCATTTGAATGCAGAGTTCCAAAGAGTAGCAAGGAGAGATAAGAAAGCCTTCCTCAGTGATCAATGCAGAGAGGAAAACAATAGAATGGGAAAGACTAGAGATCTCTTCAAGAAAATTAGAGATAGCTAGGGAATATTTCATGCAAAGATGGGCTCAATAAAGGAAAGAAATGGTAGGGGCCTGACAGAAGCAGAAAATATTAAGAAGAGGTGCAAAGAATACACAGAAATGTACAAAAAAGATCTTCATGACCCAATTAATCATGATGGTGTGATCACTCACACTCACTTAGAGCCAGACATCCTGGAATGTGAAGTCAAGTGGGTAGGAAACATCACTACGAACAAAGCTAGTGGAGGTGATGGAATCCCAGTTGAGCTATTTCAATTCCTGAAAGATGATTCTGTGAAAGTGCTGCACTCAACATGCCAGCAAATTTGGAAAACTCCGTAGTGGCCACAGGACTGTAAAAGTTCAATTTTCATTCCAGTCCCAAAGAAAGGCAATTTCAAAGAATGCTCAAACTACTGCACAATTGCACTCATCTCACACGCTAATAAAGTAATGCTTAAAATTTTCCAAGCCAGGCTTCAACAGTACATGTACCATGAACTTCCAGATGTTCAAGCTGGCTTTAGAAAAGACAGAGAAACCAGAGATCAAATTGCCAATATCTGCTGGATGATCAAAAAAGCAAGAGAGTTCTAGAAAAACATCTATTGCTGCTTTATTCATTATGCCAAAGCCTTTGACTGTGTGGATCACAATAAACTGTGGAAAATTCTGAAGTAGATGGAAATACAGGCCACCTGACCTTCCTCTTGAGAAACCTGTATGCAGGTCAGGAAGCAACAGTTAGAACTGAACATGGAACAACAGACTGTTTAAATAGGAAAAGGAGTACGTCAAGGCTGTATATTGTCACCCTGCTTGTTTAACTTATATGCAGAGTACATCATGAGAAACGCTGGGATGGATGAAGCACAGACTGGAATCAAGATTGCTGGGAGAAATATCAATAACCTCAGATATGCAGATGACACCACCCTTATGGCAGAAAGTGAAGAAAAACCAAAGAGCCTCTTGACAAAAGTGAAAGAGGAGAGCGAAAAAGTTGACTTAAAACTCAACATTCAGAAAACAAAGATCATGGCATCTGGTCCCATCACTTCATGGCAAATAGATGGGGAAACAGTGTCAAACTTTATTTTTTTGGTCTCCAAAATCCATGCAGATGGTGATTGCAGCCATGAAATTAAAAGAGGGTTACTCCTTGGAAGGAAAGTTATGATCAACCTAGACAGCATGTCAAAAAGCAGAGACATTATTTTGCCAACAAATGTCCATCTAGTCAAGGCTATGGTTTTTCCAGTGGTCATGTGTGGATGTGAGAGTTGGAGTATAAAGAAAGCTGAGCACCAAAGAATTGATGCTTTTGAACTGTGGTATTGGAGAAGACTCTTGAGAGCCCCTTGGACAGCAAGGAGATCCAACCAGTCCACCCTAAAGTTGATCAGACCTGAGTGTTCATTGGAAGGACTGATGTTGAAGCTGAAACTGGAATACTTTGGCCACCTGATGCAAAGAGCTGACTCATTTGAAAAGTTCTGATGCTGGGAAAGATTGAAGGCAGGAGAAGAAGGGGGCGACAGAGGATGAGATGGTTGGATGGCACCACTGACTTGATGCACATGAGTTTGGGTAGGCTCCAGGAGTTGGTAATGGACTGGGAGGCCTGGTGTGCTGCAGTCCATGTGGTTACAAAGAGTCAGACATGACTGAGCAACTGAACTGAACTGAACTGAAGTGTATTTATGAGTGAGAAAAGCTGCCTGAGAACAAGTAGTTCTGGAATTTTATCAAACACTGCTTCTAAGTAGTTGTGTAATGTTAGTTTTAACATCTCTGAATTTTCATTGTTTTAGCTGTAAAAATGGGGGAAAGAAAGCCTTCCTTTCATAGTCCTTCTGCAGATCTTGTCTGAACAGGCTTTACTTTTTCACAAATAGAAACTTCTCAATAAGTAGTAGTTCATATTTCTGACATATAAAAAGCCTTTAAGAGTCAAAGAAAGTAAGCTATAATGATGGATTAGTACTCTGTGGGGACTGTATTTGTGGAGTTTGAATTCTCAGTCAGAACTAATCCTTACTTGAATTCTGCTCCATTTGTTAAGTCCATAACCAGCACTAACCATGTTTTATTAACTAGTTGTTAACATAAGGGGTCCACTGCTAGACTGTGAATTTCTGGAAAGTTGGGATCGTGTCTTTTTTGTACTTTTAGGTCCCAGAGGATGGATCTGTATCATTGTATGCTTGATTCTTAAAAGCTGTGTTTGAATTTTGCTTAGTGCAAAATTAGTGCATTCTTCTCAGATATGAGAGAAACCAATCTTTTGCCCAGTTTTGTAGGTAACTAGGGCTTCCCAGGTGGTGCTAGTGGTCAAGGACTTCCCTGCCAATGCAGGATGCATAGTAAATGATGGTTTGATCCCTGGGTCAGGAAGATCCCCTGGAGGAGGGCAAGGCAAACCACTCCAGTATTCTTGCCTGGAGAATCCCATGGACAGAGGAGCCTGGTGGGCTATGATCCATAGGGTCACCAGGAGTCAGACACAATGGAAGCGACTTAGTATAGTAGGTAACTTGATTTTTTAAGACTTGCAATGAATCCATTCTCCTAAAGTATTCTAAAGTCTTCCTTTTTTTTTTTTTTTAAATGAAGTATAGATGATTTTCTCTTTCTTTATAGAGAGTGTTTCTAATGAAAAATGACCTGGCTTCTCTGACTGTCCAAGGATGAAGAATCCATCTTGCAATATAGGGGACACAGGCTTGATCCCTGGTCTAGGAAGATCTCACATGCCCCGGAGCAACTAAGCCTGTGCCCCACAACTAAAGTTGGCATGCTCTAGAGCCCGTGCTCTGCAACAAGAGAAGCCATAGAAAGAAGCCTCTTCTGCAACTAGAGAAAGCCCACACACAGCAATGAAGACACAGCTCAGCCAATAAACTGGAAAAAACAGAACAAAAATGACCAACACCTGCCCTCAGCTGGACAGGATAACACCTGCATCAGATTCAGCTGCCTTCGTAGTGCTTTCATCTGCAACACACTACATTTTGTGTTTAACAAAGATGATTTTTTCCCCAAAGGAATTCATTGGAATAAGAGAAAGAGTGACAGAAAAGCAAATGCTTTCCTCACTGTTGCCTCCAACTTTTCATTCAGGCTTCAGGCTTTCCTTCATCCTTTGGCAACAAAAGAAAAAGAAGATAACAAACTCAACATTCAAACAAAATAAAATCAGATGAATGAATTCTCAGCTTGTCCCAGTTGGGATCACTCCCAGTGGGAAAGGATAAATATTACCTGATTTCATATTGTACTGTTTGGAATCTTAGCTGAAGTAATTTTGTTTTCTGCATCAAATCTGCTTTTGAAATCTGACTGAAAAAAAAAAAATCCACACAGTGGACCAATGAGTTTATTTTATCTACCTCTCTTCCTTACCTTTCTAGATTTCTGCTTGTATAAGTTTTGATTGCCAAGACTTAAAAAATAACTTTAAATTGACATTTTGACCAGAAAAAATGTGATAGGGAGTCATATATATATATATATATATATATATATATATATATATATATATATTTTCCACCTGAGCTAGTTTCCTAACCACAAGATTGTCCTGTAATGTGTTTGCTATGGAGAAATCTAAAAAATTTTAGTGTCTTTCCCTCATATGGAAACAATTGAATATTTAGTGTTACAGATTTGTTTTGTGCTTAGTCACATTATGCAAATTTTATATTGTTAAGGAGCATCAGTATATACTTTAAAAATATTATTTGTCTCAAAATATAGTTGCAGTTTCTGCCTTTTAAGACCTTGAAGAAGACAAGTTGGAACTTTGGGCATGACTGAGTTAGATAGATGTGAGTTGGTATTTAAGTTACAAAAGCATAGCTTTCAAAAGGCTCCCTTTATTTATTTTCTTTCCTTTCCCCTCCAACACACCTACTGAACTGAGAAAATGTTCTGTTTTTTCAAAGTTAATAAAAAACCTTCTCCTATCTTTTGGCACTGGTGCCTTTCTGGATGACCAAGTCTTGTTAACGGTCTGATAATCGGTTCCCTTCTGAGGAAGTTCTTCAGGGGTCAGAGGCTAATGGTATCAAACATCAGGCTGTCTGGTTTATTGTAAGAGTGTTTGGTTAAGATCAGGATCTCAAGATAAGAGCAGTTTCTCTGGTTGGGGAAGGAAACTGTTTCTGTTGCAGCACAGGGATTCCTGGAGGGAAGTAAAGAGCAGGGGATCCCCTGAATCCACGATAACTTGTGATTGTTTTTCTCTAAAATCTTTGGGTAGTCAAAACACCATCATTAAATGCTGGGAGAATCCAACCTTGAGTTATGAATGGAAATAAAACTTACCTTCAGATCTATGCCATTAAGATGAGCAAGCAAATCAGATGAGAAGAAACTGTGAAACTAAACAAATGGGTTTCCAGCTCCCTGAATTTAAACCCCTCCGCTCTGGGTTTGGAGGTCAAAGCTCACCACTCAAGGGGACACCTCATATTTTATTTAAGCACTTTTTTCCCTAAGGAGTTGAAAGTACCTGGCAGACATTAACTCTTGTGCAGTAAAAGAAAGCATAGATATTACTAAGCCAAGAGTTACTTTCAAAGATAAGAGTCCCTTGGCCCATCCAGTTCAATAATATTGCTTTTATTTTCACATTACTTTGTTTTTAATGTATACTTTCAAGGTGATACATCACTTTAGCTAGTCCCCTGATTTACAAGAAGATGGCTCTATCTACTTGGAGGCTTTTTTTTCAAAAAGGACTAGAGTGTTGTCAATGTCATCACAAAATCCCTGTGCATGAGATTGTGTGAGATTAAATATCATTAATATTTGTTCCCATTTTCTTCTCAACTTTACGTTCACTTAACAAAGACTCTCTTAAAAATACCCAACCATCAGCTGAGAAGAAAATGTTCAGGACAAGGAGAATCATTAACATATGGCAGGGAAGTATAGGAGGGTGTTTATGGTGACACTGTAGTTCAGCGTTTTCATTTTATTGATGAGGAAATCAAAACCCAGAGAATGTCAAGGGATTTTGTTTTGTTGTTATTGTTGTTGCTTTGTTTTTTTTCCAGAAGGAGAGGAGAAAAATAGAAAGATGCTTGCCTTTCTAGTGAAACTGTCCTTTGAAATTCTAACCTTAAGGAAGTCCCAGTTAGGGCTGCAGCTAGCTTGGGTATGCCTGCTGTTCTGAATCTACCCCCCAATAGTCATCTTGGTTCTGAACAACTATACCCATCAGGGCTTGGGTTTTTCCTCTGAAAGGGAGAACAGATATTATACCAAGGGCATACCTCTTAGCTTTAAATGACTTGGAGTTGCCTGGATTCCTACCTTGGATACTATGACTATACTTGGTTCTGAATTAGTTATGTCCTATATGGAGTTGGTGATCTGCATGTGGCTTGCTTTTTCACACATTAACTCAGTTGTTATACTGTTCTTGTTTCTCAACTTTCTGGTGCTCTCTGGTCCACAGCAGAGGAAGGAAAGAAAGCACTGTTTGCTCCAGATAGCAGGTCATCCACTACCCCTCTCTACTGGTTTCTGGGATCCCAAGGGAAGATCATAGCATTTCTCTGTATCTAGCCATCCTTTCAAAAACAGCCTGAGTCCATTTCTCCCATGAAGCCCTTCCTGATCTCCTTAAACTTCTTTTGTCTGGTTACAGCTCTTACTGCATTGCTTATTTGACAGTGTTTTGTTTTGTTTTTTTAATTGGAGGATAATTGCTTTACAATGTTGTGTTAGTTTCTGCCATACAACAGTGTGATTCAGTCATAAATATACATGTATACCCTCCCTCCTGAGCTTTCTGGTCCTCCCCATCCCACCCTCCAGGTCGTCACAGAGCTCTGGGCTGGGTTCCCTGTGTTACACAGAGGCTCCCACTAGCTATTTTACACGTGGTGGTATACATGTGTCAGTGCTTCTCTCTCTTCAGCCCAGCTTCTCCTTCCCCACTGAGTCCCCAAGACGATCCTCTACATCTGCATCTCTATCCCTGCCATGCAGATATGTCCCTCAGTACCATTCTTCTAGATTCCGCATATATGCATTAACATACGGTATTTGTTTTTCTCTTTCTGACTTACTTAACTCTGTATAATAGGCTCTAGGTTCATCCACCTAATTTCAGCTAGCTCAAATTTGTTCCCTTATATAGCTGAGTAATGTTCCATTGTATATACGTACCATAACTTTTTTATCTATTCATCTTGACAGTGGTTCTTACTTTGCTTATTTTTTGTGTGTATCTCTGGGACCCATCTTACCTCCTCAGTGACTCTCTGAAGAATGTAAAGAAAGGAACTGTGTCTTTTATGTCACCATCAATGTCTCTTGTTGGACTTAAAAATAGAAGCTTAACAGCACACTTTAATGTTTTCTCTGATGCAAAGGTTGTAGTTACAAGAAAGATCTTGTCCCTCGTTTTTCTCTTCTTGTTCACCTCCTTCCCACCCACTGTGACAAGGACTGCTCGAAAGTGACTAATGTTAGGATAACTTTACACTGGTTTATTCATATACCTTGCGTTTTCATTCCCATAATTATATTGTGAGATAAATATCATTATCTCCAATTTTCAGATGAAGAAATGGAGACTCAGAGGTTAAAGAACGTGCCTGGGATCACACAGGCAGCACGGGGCAGAGTAGACAGTGGAGACAGGATACAGGGCTCTCTGCTCAGGATGATTTTGTTATTCCTCGATATCCCCTTATCTTTCCTAAAACAATTCAACAGAGTTCCATTATATAACTGTTCTATACCTACATTAAAAATGCTGAGATAAATAACAAGGTTCTCCTGCATAGCACAAGGAACTATATTCAATATCTTGTAATAAACCATAATGGAAAATAAGATGAAAAGGCATGCATGTGTATAAAACTGAATCACTTTGCTGTACATCAGAAACTAACGCAACATTGTAAATCAACTATGTGTGTTCGGTCTCTCGGTTGTTTCTTGACTCTTTGCAACCCCATGGCCTGGAGCCCACCAGGCTCCTCTGTGCATGCGATTTTCCAGGCAAGAATACTGAAGTGGTTGCCACTTCCTACTCCAGGGGATCTTCCCGACCCAGGAATCGAACCCACATCTCTTGCATCTCCTGCATTGGCAGGAGGACTCTTTGCCACTAGCACCACCTGGGAAGCCCAAAAATCAACTATGCTTCACTTAAAAAAATGCTGCGATAAGGCCCGAGTATACCCTGGACACAATTATAAAGTAGATGTCATTTATCTTAGCTACTATAATTTTATTTTCGGAATTGTTCCCTTCTCTGAAAACACAGGATTTTTTATTGTGCTGACACCTTACTTCCTCTCCTGTTCCTCTTATCTTGCTTACTCCAGTCCCTCAGACTCATTGACACTGAAGTATAAGTGACTGATAAAATGTATTTCTTGTTCATTAGCGATTCTCAGGTAGAAAATGTAAGCAAAAGAGATGATTTTTGACTGGGAGTTCAGATGTATACCAGCGGGTGTAGGAGAGTCAGAAAGCGCTCCTTGCCTGTTGTTTTCTCGTAAAAAGGGTCACATGATAAAAATGAGTATTTGGGAGGAGAACAATGTCTGGTCTTTAGGCAGATTTCCAAAATCATGTCCTGGATTCCTAGGTCTCTGGATCATTCTAACAGAGCAGGAGTCTGTGTGAAATACTGCACAGTAATAAAATGTAGAGGCTGAGAATAAATCAGGTTAATGTCCCCAAGTGGGTATAACCCAAAGTCCAGAGCCTCCCCTCAGAACAACTCTGTGGTAACCATGAAACAAACAGGTGCAAGACAGGTGCAGGGGGATGAAGACAGCCTCCACTAGGGAGATGTAGGTAGGCGGTGTTGAAAAATGACAGCTCATGCCATGCCAATCTCTTATATTTTTTTTTCTATTAAACCATTTTACTTGGGACTAAAAGTAAAATAAACTTACCCACATTTTCTGATTGAGAATTGTAGCCAACTCCAGAAAATGTTTTCTGTTAGTTTTTTCCTTGTTTACTCAACTTAGGTGTTTTTTTTTTCACTTATCATTTCCCCAAAATTCATCTGCTTTGTATAATTGGGTAGCCTTCAGAGCATTTAACCCACCCTTTGTACACTCTGTAGATGCCATGAGATCAGGACAGTATTAATCTACTACTTTCAGGGGTGGGTCTTAATTGATATGACCCTAATCATTCCCATTCCTCCTGCCACAATGACTACTTCACAGATAAGCATGGAGCCCAGGCTTATATGTTGAGTTCTCTTCTGACACCAGAACCTGAATTGTATTAAGATAATCCTGATGACAAAAGTAAACTAGAGGGAGAAGGGCTCTGAGATTTTCTTGTATGTTGCTTGATCTGTTACTGCTGAAAATTTTCTATTTTACTGAATAATCACAGAGCCCTGTAATTCAAATCTGCGTTGCTATGCCAAACTAAAGAAATAATTATTTTCTTTTCATTGTGACCATATACCAGTTAATTTACAAAATGAATATTGTTCAGATTATTTATTTCATTACCTGTTAGAAATGCATTATTTTAAACAGAACATTTTAAAATGCAAGAAGATTAGGCTGATGCCTAACACTTGGTGGGTATCTGATGCATATTTTTAACTTTTCTTTTTCCCTTCTGGTAAGTGTAAAGACATGCTTAAAGGTCAGTGGACATGCTATAGGTCATGTATATGGCAGGAATAAAAATATTTCTCACTATGTTCAAGTTGAAGAACCAATGCCAGTTCTTGCACACAACACTGATTGACAAACACATTGGTTGATTTTGCAATAACTGGACAAATAGAGCTTATTCACAGCAAAACAAAAGAGCTGGAATCTACAACCCATAGCAATTTTAGGGAATTCTGAGATCTCACTCAATTTTTTGTCTAAGGACTATAACCCTAAGGAATATACTTGAATGCTGATATGGAGAAAGATTCTACATGAAATAGTAAGAAAACAAGAATACATGGGTGATTAAGACTTCTCACAAAATACTAATTCATATTTACACTGTGTTTAGGGATATTTAACTCTGTCCTTTTTGAGAGAGTAAGGTCCATCTAGTCAAAAGTATGGTTTTTCCAGTAGTTATGTATGGACGTGAGAGTTGGACTATAAGAAAGCTGCTGCTACTGCTAAGCCGCTTCAGTCGTGTCTGACTCTGTGCGACCCCATAGACGGCAGACCACCAGGCTCCTCCGTCCCTGGGATTCTCCAGGCAAGAACACTGGAGGGGGTTGCCATTTCCTTCTCCAATGCGTGAAAGTGAAAAGTGAAAGTGAAGTCGTTCAGTCGTGTCTGACTCTTCGTGACCCCATGAACTGCAGCCTACTAGACTCCTCCGTCCTTGGGAGTTTCCAGGCAAGAGTACTGGAGTGGGTTGCCATTGCTTTCTCTGTAAGAAAGCTGAGCACCGAAGAATTGATGCTTTTGAACTGTGATGTTGGAGAAGACTCTTGAGAGTCCCTTGGACTGCAAGGAGATAAAACCAGTCAAACCACAAGGAAATCAGTCCTGAATAATCATTGGAAGGACTGATGCTGAAGCTGAAGCTCTGATACTTTGGCCACCTGATGCAAAGAACCAACTCATTAGAAAAGACCCTGATGCTGGGAAAAATTGAAGGCAGGAGGAGAAGGGGATGACAGAGGATAAGATGGTTGGATGGCACCACTGATTCAATGGACATGCGTTTGAGCAAGCTCTGGGAGTTGGTGATGGACAGAGAAGCCTGGCATGTTGTAGTCCATGGGGTTACAGAGTCAGACATGACTGAGTGGCTGAACTGTAGACATTTCTATCTTGTAATTCCACAATTTTTCATTGCAAGAAAAGGATATTCTCTCTCTTTATTTTTAACTTTTGGTGGAACTATGTGGCATGTAGAACTTCCCTAACCAGGGCAACCAGGCTCAGACCCATGCTTCCTGCAGTGGAAGTGCAAATTCTTAACCACTGGACCACGAGTGAAGTGTTAGTCATGCAGTCATGTACCACTCTTTTGAGACCCCCCTGGACTGTAGCTGATCAGGCTTCTCTGCTCATGGAATTCTCCAAGCAAGAATGTTGGAGTGGGTTGCCATTCCCTTCTCCAGGGGATCTTCCCAACCCAGAGACCACCAGGGAAGTCCCTTAATGATTTTTTGGTATATGGCCTCAAATTTTCTCCCTTCAATAGAATTAAATATGTTGAAATTAATTTAAAAGATTTATTTATTTATGGCAGTTCTGGGTCTTCATTGTTGCATAGGCTTTCTCTAGTTGCAGTGAGCAAGGGCTACTCTTTGTTGCAGTGGGCAGGCTTCTCATTGCAGTGGCTTCTTTTGTTGGGGAGCATGGATTCTGGGATGCTTGGACCTCTATAGTTGTGGCTCTCGGGCTCTAGAGGGTGGGCTCAGTAGTTGTGGCTCACAGACCTAGTTGCTTTGAGGCATGTGGGATTCTCCCAGACCAGGGATTGACAGGTGGATTGCTAACCACTAGATCACCAGGGAGGTTCCTGTTTCAGTGTATTTATGTCACAGAAGAATGATCTGAGAAAATATGGTATCTTCTTTCAAATTAATATAAGAGCTTGAAATATACTTTAAAAAAGAATAGATATGTACTACTTAATCTCCCCTTAATAGAAATGCCAGATTAAATGATGCTGTCCATTTCCTCTATTAACCACACTGGCTGAAGCCCACAGTTATTGAAAGCTCATGATTGGCAGACTTTTCTCTAGGTGTCCACACACCTCTATTCTCAACAAATGAGTTGATGTCAAATGTTAAGTCTGGTGATTCCCAAACCAATTTACACCAGTAACACTTTATGGGTAGCCTCTGTGTCAGGCCCTGGATCCATATGCAGTCTGGCATGATGACCATTCATCATTCACTATCCTGGAAAAGCAAAGGGGAATTAATGAAATATGAATGTAAGGACATTAGCACATGCCTGGCACCCATTCAAAGGTAGGCTTTGTTGTTAGCAATATTTTCATTACTTTGAATCATAACAATGGCTGTGCAAAGTAGCATCTTTCCCATTTCTCCATTAAAAACTCAAGACTCGAACAAGTTAAGTGGTTTTCCGCCCCCCCCACCCCCAGTTGCACAAAAATAAGCAACAAGACCAGAGTCTTATCCTGTCATTTGCTCTCCTAAGCCTGAGGTCACTGCGATGTATCCATAATACATTTAGAGAAACCAAGGTTTCCTTGAGCACCACCAGTCCAGGCCAGAGGGGAAAATGTGTTTCCAGTCATCTTTCCAACACTAATGGAATAAGTATTTATGTTCCAGCCCTAGTAGATTAGCTGCTATTTTCTAGCCTCATGCCTCTATGGATGTTTCTTGTTTGTTTTGTTTAACACCTCTCCCTCCTCACAACAACCTATTTTCCACTTTGGAAATCCTATCTGTTCTTTGCTGAACCATGTAATTTTTAAAAATCCTCTTGCTGTAAGCTACAGACATCACACAATTATTGACACTAAGAACAGCCGTAATAGTACACAAAATTTATTGAATATCTCCTCTATACCAGGCAATGTGCTAAGTAGAGTGTGTGATACATGGGGTACCCCATGAGGTCAGCGTCTGGATAAGAATCTTAAGAATTAGGAGTGTTGAGTAAAATCCCTAGGTGACACAGCTGTTAAGCAACTGATATGGCCTGAATTTTTGCATCTCCCCCAAATTCCTGAAAACTTAACACCCAAGGTAATGGTATTAGAAGGTAGCATTTTGGGAGATAATTTTGTCTTGAAGGTGGTGCTCTCATGAATGGGATTCTTTGTTTATTAAATAGAGCCCAGAGTGCTCACCCCACTGTGTGAGATACAATGAAAAGTTTGCAGTCTGCAACAGGGAAGAGGGCTTTTCTATGAGAACCTGGTCATATTGGCACCCTGATCTTTGACTCCTAGCCTCCAGAACTGTGAGGAATAAATTTCTACTATTTATAAGCTACTCATTCCGTAGAACTTTGCTATAGCTATCAGAAGGGATTAAAATAATAATAATGGTACCTCATTGTGGTTTTGATTTGCATTTCTCTGATAATGAGTGATGTTGAGCATCTTTTCATGTGTTTGCTAGCCATCTGTATGTCTTCTTTGGAGAAATGTCTGTTTAGTTCTCTGGCCCATTTTTTGATTGGGTCATTTATTTTTCTGGAATTGAGCTTCAGGAGTTGCTTGTATATTTTTGAGATTAATCCTTTGTCTGTTTCCTCATTTGCTATTATTTTCTCCCAATCTGAGGGCTGTCTTTTCACCTTACTTATAGTTTTCTTTGCTGTGCAAAAGCTTTTATTTTTCATTAGGTCCCATTTGTTTATTTTTGCTTTTATTTCCAATATTCTGGGAGGTGGGTCATAGAAGATCTTGCTGTGATTTATGTCATAGAGTGTTTTGCCTATGTTCTCCTCTAGGAGTTTTATAGTTTCTGGTCTTACATTTAGATCTTTAATCCATTTTGAGTTTATTTTTGTGTATGGTGTTAGAAAGTGTTCTAGTTTCATTCTTTTACAAGTGGTTGACCAGTTTTCCCAGCACCACTTGTTAAAGAGGTTGTCTTTTTTCCATTGTATATCCTTGCCTCCTTTGTCAAAGATAAGGTGTCCATAGGTTTGTGGATTTATCTCTGGGCTTTCTATTCTGTTCCATTGATCTATATTTCTGTCTTTGTGCCAGTACCATACTGTCTTGATGACTGTGGCTTTGTAGTAGAGTCTGAAGTCAGGCAGGTTGATTCCTCCAGTTCCATTCTTCTTTCTCAAGATTACTTTGGCTATTCGAGGTTTTTTGTATTTCCATACAGATTGTGAAATTATTTGTTCTAGTTCTGTGAAAACTACCGTTGGTAACTTGATAGGGATTGCATTGAATCTATAGATTGCTTTGGGTAGAATAGCCATTTTGACAATATTGATTCTTCCAATGCATGAACACGGTATGTTTCTCCATCTGTTTGTGTCCTCTTTGATTTCTTTCATCAATGTTTTATAGTTTTCTGTGTATAGGTCTTTTGTTTCTTTAGGTAGATATACTCCTAAGTATTTTATTCTTTTTGTTGCAATGGTGAATGGTATTGTTTCCTTAATTTCTCTTTCTGTTTTTTCATTGTTAGTATATAGGAATGCTAGGGATTTCTGTGTGTTAATTTTATATCCTGCAACTTTACTATATTCATTGATTAGCTGTAGTAATTTTCTGGAAGAGTCTTTAGGGTTTTCTATGTAGAGGATCATGCCATCTGCAAACAGCGAGAGTTTCACTTCTTCTTTTCCTATCTGGATTCCTTTTACGTCTTTTTCTGCTCTGATTGCTGTGGCCAAAACTTTTACATGCCAGTCAGGATGGCTGCTATCCAAAAGTCTACAAGCAGTAAATGCTGGAGAGGGTGTGGAGAAAAGGGAACCCTCTTACACTGTTGGTGGGAATGCAAACTAGTACAGCCACTATGGAAAACAGTGTGGAGATTTCTTAAAAAACTGGAAATAGAACTGCCATATGACCCAGCAATACCACTCCTGGGCATACACACTGAGGAAACCAGATCTGAAAGTGACACATGCACCCCAATGTTCATCGCAGCACTGTTTATAATAGCCAGGACGTGGAAGCAACGTAGATGCCCATCAGCAGATGAATGGATAAGGAAGCTGTGGTACATATAAACCATGGAATATTACTCAGCCATTAAAAAGAATTCATTTGAATCAGTTCTAATGAGATGGATGAAACTGGAGCCCATTATACAGAGTGAAGTAAGCCAGAAAGATAAAGAACATTACAGTATACTAACACATATATACGGAATTTAGAAAGATGGTAACGATGGCCCCATATGCAGGGCAGAAGAAGAGATGCAGAAGTACAGAACAGAATTTTGAACTCTGTGGGAGAAGGTTGGGATGTTTCGAAAGAACAACATGTATATTATCTGTGGTGAAACAGACCACCAGCCCAGGTGGGATGCATGAGTCAAGTGCTCGAGTCTGGTGGGCTGGGAAGACCCAGAGGAATCGGGTGGAGAGGGAGGTGGGATGGGGGACCGGGATGGGGAATACGTGTAACTCTATGGCTGATTCATATCAATGTATGACAAAACCCACTGAAAAATAAAAAATAATAATAGTAATAATAATAAAATGGGATTTAAACCCAGGAATACTGAATTGGAAAGTTAGACTCACTGTGTTCCATTTGGTGAGTGGATGTGTTCAATGGATTCAATATTTATTCATGGGAAGCTTGGAGCAATTTATCTTTCTCTAGGATTAGAGAAAGGGTAAAGTCTTACCCTTAGGTAAACTGAGGGTAAAGGTTTCACCTGGAGTTGAAGTGTTTCTATGAAGCAAAAGATATAATTTTTGAGCCACTAGGCTCATAGAGGTTTGATTATGAAACTAAGATGTTTTCAGCATGAAAACAAAAACATGAAGGTGATAATGACATTGTTATTCAACTTCAAAAGAAAATGTCCTTGGGTAGGACATAGACTAGACTTCAGGGACAGAAGAAAGTGAAAGGAAATTTAGAGTGAAATAAATCTCAGCAGAAGCCCCCTTCCTTCCTCCCACCCCTCCCCCAAAGAACCTGCCATATACCAGTATATTTTTTACATACTCAAATCACAGAAAACTACTTTTGCCATTTTTTTCTTTACAACTTAGTGTTTTCAATCAGGTCTATCTGATTTCTTACTTTAAAAATAATAGATTAAATATATATATAAAGACATCATCTATAAATCAGTTTCAGACATGTCCAAAAAAAGGGAAAATATTCAAATTGCTGTATTAAGTAGAATTTGTTATTAAGTTGCGTAAGAAGTGTTCTTCAGTTGTAAAAAAGACCTTTGTGATGTATTTCTGCTGTCATTGGCTTCTACACTGCATGACTAGACACTTAACTATGAACATAAAAATTCAGAGAATTGTTTAATAACGCCCAGTAAAAAAAGCTTGCCAATCTCTGCTGAGTAACTGATGGATGGACACTTACCAAATTGAAAGGACAAAATAAATTTTGACATCCAATATTTTATCTGCATGAAAATGAGTTCTCTGTTATTACTGCTAATTCTATTATTTCCCAATCAGCAGTCATAAGTAAGTATATGGTTACTGCAATTGTTTTAATATTTTAGATTAGATATTTAATAACAAGTTCATAGAGTCATTGTAGATATTAAGCTTTGAATAAAGAATGTGTGCCAGACTTGCTTGAGAATGCAATGGAAATGTAGATTGCAAGCCTGATATCCTGAGTGTGTAGTAAAATGCCTGGAACATAGTAGATTCTCAAGGATTTTATCAAAATCAAAAGAACTGAGCAGGAGGAATAACAACAAACTGTATTTGAGTCTATGGCAAACTTTCATACAGATTATACTGTCAAATTCTGTGATAAACCAAGATCTGCTTAGAATTTATATGAACATAACATATTTCTAAGAATATTCAGTGGCAATATATTTAAACTATTTAATACAGTAAAGCATGTTTAACATGAAAGTGTCTTGTCTTACACTGAGTTTGAATCACCGTTCTTCTCCATTGTTAAATTGTGCAAGTTATTGAAATGCGTTGGGAAACTGCTCTGTGCCTTATTTTATCTTCACTATAAAATGGGGATTGTCATAGAGTTGTGATGTTACTATGTTACTATACCTGGCACATAGTCAACAATGTATAGATGCCAATCTTTTTTATTTTGTACCATTTCTACCTTCCTGTTGATTTGGAAAACTCAAAGTATGCAATCATTTTAAATTATGTGATGCTGCTTGGCTTTAAATAATAAAAGAAGTTCAGTTGGACTTTCATGTTTTACATTTTTTTAAATAGATTTTTTTTGTCTTCATACATAGCTTTCACTTTTTTCTCTATTCCCCTCTTAGTACCAATTATTTCTTTTCTTCTTTTGTGATACCCTGAATTTTTTTAAGGGAACCAACCCTTGTGCAATATCAGTTTGTGTATTTCAAGTCAGGATCTATCCAGCCTTACCCCACAATTTCTCCCCCTTTGGTCTCTGTATTCTTTCCTATCTACACCTAGGACCAACCAGAATTAGGAACAATTACTGAGAATAATTTTGGAGTGATGGGCAAAAACAAACTGCATACTTTTTCTTTCTGTTTTAATTGAGATCTTTAAAAAAATGTAACTTCAGATGGAGGTTGCCACCTGGGAGCAGAAAATGAAGATGGAAAGAAACTGAGTTCTAGCCTCAGGTTTGAGTGCCTGGAGTCCCCATGACCGGGGTTCACACGTGGGTGAGTCATAAACCAAAAGATCGTTTTTGCTTAATCGAGTTTAATTTTTTTGTCACTTGCAACCAAAAGAAAGTAAACTAATAATCTCTTTCTTGTTTTATCAGTGTCTTTTACTTTTCTCCACACTCCTCCAAACACCCCATTAATTTGCCATTATTAATCAACTCTGGGGGCTTCCCTGGTGACTCAGACGGTAAAGAATCTGCCCATCATGCAGGAGATCTGGGTTTGATCCCTGGGTTGGGAAGATCCCCTGGAGAAGCGAATGGCAACCCATTCCAATATTCTTGCCTAGGAAATCCCATGGACAGAGAAACCTGGCAGACTACAAAGAGTTGAACACGATTCAGCGACTAATACTTTCACTTTCTTCTATCAGCTCTAGCCTTCAGTTCAGTTCAGTTCAGTCGCTCAATCAGGTCTGACTCTTTGCGACCCCATGAATCACAGCACACCAGGCCTCCCTGTCCATCACCAACTCCCAGAGTTTTACTCAAACTCATGTCCATCGAGTCAGTGATGCCATCCAGCCATCTCATCCTCTGTCATCCCCTTCTCCTCCTGCCCCCAATCCCTCCCAGCATCAGGGTCTTGTCCAATGAGTCAACTCTTCGCAGGAGGTGGCCAAAGTATTGGAGTTTCAGCTTCAGCATCAGTCCTTCCAATGAACACCCAGGACTGATTTCCTTTAGGATGGACTGGTTGGATCTCCTTGCAGTCCAAGGGACTCTCAAGAGTCTTCTCCAACACCACAGTTCAAAAGCATCAAATTTTTGGCGCTCAGCTTTCTTCACAGTCCAGTTCTCACATTCATACATGACCACTGGAAAAACCATAGCCTTGACTCGATGAACCTTGGTTGGCAAAGTAATGTCTCTGCTTCTTAATAGGCTATCTAGGATGGTCATAACTTTCCTTCCAAGGAGTAAGCGTCTTTTAATTTCATGGCTGCAGTCACCAACTGCAGTGATTTAAGAGCCCAAAAAAATGAAGTCTGACACTGCTTCAACTGTTTCCCCATCCATTTCCCATGAGGTGATGGGGCTGGATGCCATGATCTTAGTTTTCTGAATGTTGAGCTTTAAGCCAACTTTTTCACTCTCCTCTTTCACTTTCATCAAGAGGCATTTTAGTTCCTCTTCACTTTCTGCCATAAGGGTGGTGTCATCTGCATATCTGAGGTTATTGATATTTCTCCCAGCAATCTTGATTCCAGCTTGTGCTTCTTCCAGCCCAGCATTTCTCATGAGGTACTCTGCATATAAGTTAAATAAGCAGGGGAATGAGGTAATCTAGTTTGTTAATATTTTATCCTACCTTGAATCAATATGCTCTGAGAAGGCTTGAGAGAGTTTTGTTATATTTATATTTAACTTTTTAGAAATACTTTTTTAAAAAATTAAAAAAAAATCTTGGCCATACCTAGCAGCAAAGCTCAGACTTACCACTTAACACTCAGACTTACCACTTATTTGAAAAAGTTATATCTCTCCATATCAGTTTCATATTTTGAAGCACAAGGATAATAATACACTACTTGATTGAAATGAGGAGTGAAGATACAACACTTAGAACAAGGCATGGCATTGATGACTGCATTTGGAATAAGCTACATCATTTGTAGTTAATTTCCAAGTTGATGAGATGCATTCAGTTATTCAGATGATTATTGATCTATGTACTCTATTTATGGATTTTTTTTCTCCCTGTAAATGTTTACTTTAGGATATTTTATTTTCTCCTTTACCTCACTGAAGAGAGGATCAGAAAGAAAGGGGAGGAATAAATGTAAATATTGTTATGCCCGACGTCCGAATCCCTGAGCGGGAAGAGAGAAGGCTTCCAAGACAATGCAACTCACAGGAAGGGAAGTTTATTACTGACTAAGCCAGGACTCTCTGCTGCGACCAACAATGCAGTGGTGTGGGTCAGAGAGCCCCGAGCCCAAGCTGTTACACAAATTTATAGGGTGAGAAGCGGATTGGTTACACGTTTGCAAAGCAATTTCATTGGTCAATACTTTCGCGCGCGGGACTTTCCTGGTGGTTTCCGCCCTGTTCCTAATTTCCTAATTGAGAAACATCGGTCAGTATTAAGTGAAAGCTAATTGGTCCTAACTGGCAAACAGTGGTCATTGTTAAGCGAAAGCTACCTGATAATCTTACCAAGTAGGAAGGCCTACTCCTAATCTAAGCTGAGTTACTTCTGCTCGCCTCACAAATATCACTTTTTGTTGTTTAGTTTGATATGACACATGTCAAAAAAGTGGAAGCCTTTCATTTCAATAAGCCTTAAGAATTTGGATTTGGTAGCACAGTCCTTCATTCTTGTGCTTCTTCTGTATGTAAAACTTTATTTTCCTGTAAATATTATTTTCGCAGAAGAGCATTTTACTAGACATTTAAATTTTCTAGAATGATAGTGCCTGAGGAAACCCCCGATTTCATATCCATTTAGACATACCTGTAACTTCAGAGGGGTTATTATGTGTTTCTGTAGCATTCTAATAGTTTACGTGTGCCTTAAACACATATGCTTTTATTGTCAATCTTCCTGTTTTACAGTCTCTCCAATTCAATCCTACCTTTCCCACATGGAAGAAGGCTAGGAAATCTGCTCAGATTTCCTTTTCTCAACCTCCCTGCTGCCAGCTTACCTCCTTCTTTCCATCCCATAGGAAGCCAACAGCCAGTTCAAATTTCCTCTGTGGGGGATATATCCCACCTGGTTGCGTCTCCTGCCTAGCAACAGGTGGTTATTTTTGTACTATCAGCGCTTTGGACTCCCTGGCTGTCAGATCTCATTGCCAGTGGAAGTGTAGATGTTTGAATTCCTTTCAGACTTCAATAGGTATATCGCCAATTTCCATTTTCTGAAAATAATTTCCTTTCTCTCCTCCCTGCCCCCCCCCCCTTTTTTTATGGCCACGAAGTATGCCTTGTGGGATCTTAGTTCCCCAATCAGGCATGGAGCCCACGCCCCCTGCAGTGGAAGTACGGAATCTTAACCACTAGACTGCCAGAGAAGTCCCTGAAAATAACTTTTTGACAAAATAATCTTGTTTCTTAATAATTCCATTAAGTTAAAAAAAATTTTTTTAGTTATACTTAAACGCTGAATCACTGATAGATGTTTGTTGCCTCTTTTCTGATTTTTTTTTTCCAAGCAGTTTCCAAACATGTGGATTGTATCACCTTAGTCAATGAACAGGACTTCCTCTGTGGCTCAGAGGTAAAGAATCTGCCTGCAATGCAGAAGACCTAGGTTCAATACCTGGGACAGGAAGATCCCCTGGAGGAGGTCATGCAACCTATTCCAGTGTTCTTGCCTGAAGAATCCTATAGACAGAGGAGCCTGGCAGGCTATAGAGTCCATAAGATTGCAAAAAATTGGATGCAACTGGAGTGACTAAGGACAACTGGTGACAATGGAATCAGAATTCCAGGAAACCCTGTTTTTCAGCCAGATTGTACTGTGGATTTAAGTGTTCTTCGCTTTACCATTATTTTGGGGTTTGAAAAAAAAACAATGAATTGGGATTCCTAAGGATAGAACACAGGACTATACACTTAAAAATTATTCACTGTAGGTAATAGTGATTGCTAGTCAGGCCTGGTAGCCACTGGACAAAACAATATCTTAATAGTGGAAATGAATATGTTTAATAGGTCTTTATTTTTCCCATGGGAAGAAACTAAGGAACTAAAGTTTTTGTTTTTGTTTTTTTTCCAAATAGGAAAAGCTTAGGGACAATATGATCAAAATGATAAATGGCCTCATCAAAATATACCAGGTATGAATTTTTCCAAGTCTCAGGAATGTGAAAAATTACTTGGTATGTTGTTTAAAGACATATCAAATGTTTGCTTCAGCTGCACATATACTAAAGCTGGAAAACACAAAGATTAGTATGGACCCTGAACAAAGATGACACACACATTCATGAAACATTCCATGTTAAAAAAACAAGAAAAGACTTATCTAACTACACCTTACTCTGAGCTCTCATTTTGTTGATATGCCTTGAAATTTAGTCTTTGTCTTTATTAGAGATTCCTCCTCATCTTTTCCTGAAGGATTGTGCAAAACCTCATATGGTCTGATACATAGCACAATATTCCAGAAGGACCCTCCTTTCCTGCCCACATGCATCATCACTTGTGGGCTCTTCACAGTAGTCTTTGTGGTGACTTGGAGTCAGAAATCACCTGGGTTCCCTCTGCACTTTTGGGCATTACATTTTTGACTTTGCTTGGAGGTCCAATGTTTAGGGTACACCAAATCCCTCGCTGAGATTAAGTCGTCTTATCTAAGACTCAGCAAGAGACCAGGCTTAGAGTTCTGCTCCTCATCGTTTGTTCTGCCATCTCTCCTTTCACAATCTTGGGCAATCTCCCTGTCATTTACTCTCTGATCACTTGCACTTCTACCATTTGATCTGTAATCCTTTGCCATATTTTATCATCATGTAGTGTGAGTGTGGTACTGTACAGTTTTCCATGTACAGATAAGATGAAAGCAGCTTTCATCAACTTTTTCATTGCTAAGGTGGAGCAAACACAGGGCAGGGTGGTGTAATGTAAGAACATCAGCTTAAGATCTGTACATGAAAGAGCTTAAAATTGAAAATGACTGCTTAAGGGCAGGAGTATATCTGAGTATAATTCTTTTATTTCTAAAGTAAGGATAGTAATACTTAACCTCTCTAAAGGTATTGTTGCTACAGAGGTAATATATGTAATACATCTGGCCCAGAACAGTTATTCTTTTATTATTAGATTAAGGAAATAGCAACCCACTCTAGTATTCTTTCCTGGAGAATACCATGGACAGAGGAGCCTGGTGGGTTACAGTCCGTGGGATCGCAAAGAGTCGAACACAACTGAAGCGGCAGAGTATGCATGCGCACACTGATAGTTGACATGAGGCTGGGTAGATCATGATGAACAGGGGATGAATTATACGTCTTCAGATCTCAGCCTCGACCAAAACTCCATGCTTTTGATTGTATGAGTCTATTTTTCTCTCTTCATAGCATAACTTTTCTTCCCTTTCTCATTCAACAAATTTTTATTACTTAAGATAAATTATATATTTTGCTCTAGTCACTAAAATTACTAAAATCTAATGATTTTAATAAGATAGGCTAACACAGCTTGTCACAGAGTTTATTATTGAGGTAGGGATATAGTGGGGGAGGGCAGCCAATTAAAATATAGAATTTTTAAAATTATTACTGAATTTGTTACAACATTGCTGCTGTTGTGTACATTATGGTGTTTTGGCCGTGAGGCACATGGGATCTTAGCTCCCCAACAAGGGACTGAACCTGCACCCCCTGCATTAGAATGTAAAATCTTAACCACTGGACCACCAGGGAAGTCCCTAAAATGCAGCATGCTGAGTGCTAAGATATATGTTGCAAAGGGACCTTTAACTCATGTGGGCATCAGTCTGTACCCGAGTGGTAGAGAGAAGTGATATCTAGTCATAGAGAACATCTTCTACTTGGTTGATTAACTGATTATATGTAGCTCTGCCTTCTTTCTGAAGACAAAGTGTTCCACAATTACTCAGCATTGCTAGCCATACTTTAGGACATAATAAGTGTTTTGGCCAAATTCTATTCCCTTGATTAATACATTTAGCTGTAGCAGGTTTAAAAAAAAAATTTCTAATGTCATAGTATCTCCTATGCCATAATGCCCATAGTATCTCCTATCTTCTTTCTCTTAACTTTATTGTTAAAAAGATTAAGGCAATGATATCCATTTGTCTTTTTTTTTTTCACTTGTTTAAATTGGGAACATTTTCTTAAAACAAAAATCTTATTGGGATATTAAAATTTAAAACAGAAAAACCACAACTCAGACATGTTTTTGTTAATCAAGAAATTCTCAAATTTTCTCCACCCTCTTCCCGCTATTCTTTCCTAATGCTCTAGAAATCTCTCTCCAGAACCCTGATGAGTTCATGTAAAGTAAGACGGGTCGAGGTAGAAGACTTTCTGAAAGTGATTTATGGTGAAGGTGTCATTCAGCATTAGCCAACCTGAAATTCAAAGATAGTCAGGATGACATTTCAAATTATTTCCAAAAATAAGAGTCTATAGATAAATGATGCATTAGTGAGATCCAAACTCCTTTTTCTCAGAACTGTTTTCTTGTCTTTTAGTGATTTTTCTCGGCTGTTCAGATTAAAAATTTGCTGGTGCCACTGGAAACAATAGAAAATGTGTCATAACAGTATAGGAAGAAAGGATAAAGTGACATGGTCTTGCCCATCTTATTCTTGGGAAGAACATGCAAATTTCATGTTTCTTCTTGGTGTTCTTCAAGATTCAAAGTCCTTCTCTTTTCATAAATAGGGATTTGAAAAAGGTCAGTGTTCAATAAGAGAGGAAAGGTTTGGTCATGTTTTATGAAACTCTTGGGAGAAGGAGAGAGAGAGCAGAAAAGCCATTTTCCAAGCGGTTGTACGGATGAGATATTGTGTGGTGTACTTGCTTACAGCTGGTAGTAATCACTCCCCAACAGCATACGATTATTTCCCAGTATCAAATGTGAACACATGTGAGCCTTTCTTTTCAAGAGCACTTTTTATTCATGTTCTTGAATATAGGTTATCATTGTGATCCTAACCCACATTTATTAGAGTCTGTTTTTAATCAAATGAAAGGTCTTTACTGAGGAATATTTCTTGTGGGTAAAAAAAATGAACCCACTGAAAAGTGGATAACAGCAATTTCTTTGATAATTCATTTAGTTTTTCTTCTTCATTTTTGAAGACCTGGCTTTAGTAATGTGTTTCTATGAAGACTATTGTTTATTCACAAGTACCATAAATATCTACTTATAGTAATGTAAAGTTAGCTTACCAAGAAAGTAATGCTTTTGGAGAAGACCATGACCTATCCCATACTAAAATAATCTTAATTGGATCCAAGGTAAAAGATATTTTGGTTTCACTTTTATTTATTTTCAGAAAATGTAAAAGCAATTCTTTAAAATATACATCTATTTGATGTCATTGTAACTGTGGCAGGCTGAAAAAAAGTGTTCACCCCAAGACACATTCACTTCTTAAAGCCTGGAATCTGTCAATAATATCTCATGTGTCAAAAGATATGATCAAATTGAGGATCTTGAGAGAAGGCACTTACCTAGAATTATCTCATAAACCTTAAATACCATCACAAGTGTCCTTATGAGAAAGAGGTATACTCTAGACCCTGTGTTTCGCAACTACTGAAACCTATGCACCTGGAGCTCGTGCTCTACAATAAGAGAAGCCAGAGCAAAGAGAAATCTACACACTGCAACGAAGAGTAGAGAGCAGCCACAAGCCAAGAATGCTGACAGCCACCAGAAGCTAAGATGAGCAGGGAATGTATTTTCCCCTAGTGCTTCTGGAGGGAGTGAGCCTTGTCTAAACCCGTGATTTCAGGATGCTAGATTCTGAATCTGTGAAGGAATACATTTTTCTTTTTAAGATGTCAAGTTTGTGCTATTTCTAACAATTACAGGGAACAAAAACAGTTATATTAAAAACAAAATTGAAGCTATCTAAGGTAAGTTTCAATTCTTATTTTATGTGAATGCAAAATCACCTGCTAGTCTTTATGAATTATTGATTGATTTATATTTTTAGGATAAATATATTTCTATAGGATAAACTTATCTTTCATCCATTTTCTTCCTTAATCCCACATCGCATTTTTGTTGAATCATTTCTTTTCATTATGGCTATACATGACATTGGAGAAGGAAATGGCAATCCACTCCAGTATTCTTTTTTTTTTTTCCACTCCAGTATTCTTGTCTGGAAAATCCCATAGATGGAGAAGACTGGTAGGCTACAGTCCATGGGGTCACAAAGAGTCGGACACAACTGAGTGACTTCTCTTTCACTTTATACATGACATACAACTCTGATTTACTTGGCTAAAGCTGAGACTATGGTTAAAATGTTAAGATTGCTCTTGTTATTTGAATTACTTGATATTTCACTTCTCTCTCTACTGCCATTTAGTGAATGCGTATTTATGATCTAGAAATGATCTTAGGTTTTGCAAGATTCATGATCGATAAGTTTGACACATCACCAGCTTTCATAGGGTCTGTAGTGAAAGAGTAAATAAATAATATTAATAAACAATTGCAAAACAGTGAGAAAATATTTACCCACTGTACCTGAAGACTTGTTGTTTTGACCACATTTTATAACAGTAATTATTTTATAAAATTCTAAAAAAAATGGCTCAACATGGGAAAAGGTATTGACCGGAATCCATGCAAACAGCATTCTTACACAGTTGTTCTTTGGTTATCTGCAGGGGCTGGGGTTCCAGGACCCCGAAGGGTACCAAAAACTTTGGATGCTCAGGTTTCTCATATAAAATGGCTCTAGTATAGACAACCCTCTGTAACCATAATTCCACAAATTCAACTCACCTGGGAAAGAGTATTTCAGTCTCATTTCCATTTATCTTTCCCAAACTAAAAAGCAATTCTTTAAAATATGCTTCAATATGATGTCGATGTACTGTGATAGACTGAAAAAAAAAGATCCCCCCAATACATTCATTTCCTAATCCCTGGAGTCTGTGAATATTAATTATATCCTTATGTGGCAAAAGATATGATTAAGGATCTTGAGAAATGACACTTAGCTTGGATTGTCTGGGAAACCCTAAAGACCATCATGGGTGTCCTTATAAGAAAGAGCTAGAGGGAAGAGGAGAAGACAATGTAAAGGCAGAACAGAGGGAGATGTAGCCAGGTGGGCTGAATCCATAAATGTGGAACACAAGGTTGCCTGGGGCTGGCCGTATATGTGTATGTGCAACATATATCTTGG
The DNA here is from genome assembly GCF_963930625.1 of Muntiacus reevesi. NCBI lineage: Eukaryota > Metazoa > Chordata > Mammalia > Artiodactyla > Cervidae > Muntiacus > Muntiacus reevesi. The sequence goes on from NC_089260.1 coordinate 60,376,682, forward strand.
ATTCTCTTTATAATTTTTGTTCTGTCACTGTAAAGAGACAAAAGAAACTTGACTCCAGTGCTCTGATGGTAAATGTACTAGTTATTGCAGTATCCAAGGCAAACATTGAAATTCCTCATGCCAGTTTTCCTGCATCACTCTGGGCAACACACCAAGTCCTAAGGAATGCCTTAGAATTAACGTCTCATTTTAAGTATCAATCCTTTCTTCATAACACTCTTCCTATTGTTGATTGTTTAGGAAGAACTTTAACTTATTCTTTAATTACTAGATTGTCAACAAATGTGCTATGCATACATTATGTAAAATGTTGGAAAATAAAGCAAAATCAGATGCAAAGCCTGACAGAAGAAAGCTGACAAGGATGGATATTAAAACAGACTCCTTTCTTTGTAAAGCATCTTATGAAGTCATCTGAACCATAGGAAATTGCCAATATTTAATTATTTTTGACCTACAATAACTGTGATTTCATATCATTCAGCACAATCATTAGTAGAGATTTGGCAGCTCACTGGTGAATTTAATGTGACTTAAGTGTCATGTGCCAAACTGAGTAAATATATTCAGGCCAGTTTTCAGTTTGCTTCAATCATTTTCACCAGAAATGAGTGGTTCTATTTGTTCCCCCATAGGTCCATATAAACTAAACTGGGTTGTTGCAAACATCTTTTAGAAATATTCAACTTCTATTAGGCTGCAGTTTTAGCGGAACAAGACATTCTTCTCACTCACTTTCAGTTCCTTGATACTCTAGACCAGGGATAGACATTTTTCCCCCCTTTGGTAAAGGGCCAGATAGTTAAGTACTTTAGTCATATCATCTGTTTCAGTCCAGTTCAGTTCAGTCACTGAGTCGTGTTCGACTCTTTGCGACCCCATGGACTGCAGCACACCAGGCCTCCCTGTCCATCACCAGCTCCCAGAGTTTACTCATACTCATGTCCATCGAGTCAATTATGCCATCCAACCTTCTCATCCTCTGTCATCCCCTTCTCCTCCTGCCTTCAATCTTTCCCAACATCAGGGTCTTTTCAAATGAGTCAGTTCTTCACATCAGATGGCCAAAGTATTGGAGTTTCAGCTTCAGCATCAGTCCTTCCAATGAATATTCAGGACTGATTTCCTTTAGGATGGACTGGTTGGATCTCCTTGCGGTCCAAGGAACTCTCAAGAGTTTTGTCCAACACCACAGTTCAAAAGCATCAATTCTTTGGTGCTCAGCTTTCTTTATAGTCCAACTCTCATATCCATACATGACTACTAGAAAAACCATAGCTTTGACAAATGGACCTTTGTTGACAAAGTAATGTCTCTGCTTTTTAATATGCTGTCTAATATGCTGGTCATGACTTTCTCCCAACTTTTCTTTAATCATCTCTTTAGTACTCAAACCTTGCCTTTAAGAGCAGAGGAGCCAAAGATAACATTTAAGTGAATGAGTATGGTTGAGTTCAAAACTTTGTTTATTCATAATGAAATTTTAACTGAAATATTTTGATATTTGATATTTTTTATAATCTTTATTTTGGTAAATTTTCAATAGTTAAAAAAATGCAAAATACCTTCTCAGTTAATGGACATATGAAAGCATGCAAGGGTCATCATTAGCCCTTGGGGTATATAGCTTTTTCATGTTTATTCTGGAAGTATACTTGTCAAAATGTTTAGGAAGCTCTTTGTAAGATTCTTTGGGTCTATGAAGTCTTAGGTTCAATAGAAGAGCCAAGAGAATCCTTCAAGTTTAAATATCCTAGGATCCTATAATTTCTGCTCAGTAGGGAGGCTACAAATGTCATTATTCTAATATTTAGCAGATTCTGTTCTGAGAAAGGAAATGCCTTTTCTTCTCCAGGAGATAATCTCAGAAGTACTGTACACTAACTGGGAAAACAGTGGTAACTGAGTCAGAGAGGAAACTCAACCAATGGAAATTTCATTTCCTCTCTAGCATAGAAGTACTAGGCTAAGGCAGCCGGAATAGCTCAGTTGCAAGAGCGTTAGACTGAAGAAATACTAGGCTGTGTGATTTTCCCCCTCCATTTATCAGCACCTGTTCCAGATGAAGGTTGCGCTTTGAGGGTCAAATAGAACAGAGCCCTGGGCATCCCCATTGAGATCCATGAACTTCCTCATGAGTCTGTTTCCTCATTTTGGAAGTCCTAAATGAGATTAACTTGCTTCTTTCTTTTGCTCTCTCCTTTTAACTACTCATATCTGCTGAATAATCTTTCATTTTGCCAGCTATAATCACAAACAGCCACAAGGTTGGACAGTTTATGCCCCTGACTTACAAAGGGTTCGTTCAGTGATTGATTTCATGCCTAAAAAAGAGAGAGAGAGATTACCTACAAGGTGTAAGTAATTGGGTGTGAGCAATCTCTGTTCTTTGGGAAAATGAACACTTCATTCTGAGCTGGAGATCAGCCAACTGGACAGTGATTTGAGAACATTTTTTCATCGTCTCCTTTAGTTGACTGCTCTTTTCACTCAAGATCGCTGATGATTTTGCTTTCACCCTTGCCTGAAAATCAAGCCATTTGTAAATCCGTGCCACTATACAGAGCCCATTGGAGAAAGAAGGCAGTATCATTTCATCCTACCTCAAACAGAATAAGGTGATTACAGTAGAGTAGACAAAGGACTCTAAGTCACACTTGGGACTATTCTCTTTAAAGTGTAGAAAACTCTGGGTGTGAATTATTGGTTTGAGAATTGTGAGTGGTGGCTAATACATTGGAGTCATTTTCTTTCTTTTTTAAAAAAATACTTATTTATTTGACTATGCCAGGTCTTATTAATATTTACAGCATATGGGATCTATTTCTTTGAGCAAGGATTGAACCTGGGCCCCCTGCATTGGGAGCATGGAGTCTTAGACACTGAACCACCAGCGAAGTTCCTGGAGTCATTTTCTTTTTTGCCATAATGGTTGTTGTAGCTTTTTATATAGTATGAATTTGCAATTAGAGTTCCCAGTTTAATTCAAAACATCATTTCTTTACTTACTTGTGCCTCCATTTTCCTCATCTGTACAATGGGGTAATAATAACAAGCTGTTCTGAGAACAAGAGACTTGATTCATGTTTCTTTGAATGGTTTACCTCATTTAATTATTATTGTCCCAAATATCAATATCTCTACTGCTTGAGTTCTATTTACTTTGTACATTATATTGGGAATATGTGCCCTTGGAAAATCCAGCTTTTACTTAATTCTCGGTGCTTTTCTTCTCAAATCCTATAATCTAGACTCAGAGATGACTTTAATTCCAAATGGCTATGTTCTCCCTACTTCTGTGCCTTTGTACATATATATTTCCTTTCTTCGACTTGACCTGAAAAACAAATTCCAGATGCTTAGGTAGCTTCTCTTTGAGAAAGACATTTCCAGCCTTTGTCCTCTGTTTCCCATCATAAACCATAAAGTTTCTGTGCTGCATGCTGTACTTACATTGTATTATCTATGTATCTGATCCCCAGGTTTCTATAGTATTACCTCTTCATAAGAAAGAACTATTTTTCCCTTTGTTTTAATATCTTTTGTGTTAATTATTCAGTTGTGTCTGACTCTTTGTGACCCCGTGGACTGTAGCCTGACAGGTTCCTCTGTCCTTGGGATTTCCCAGGTAAGAATATTGGAGTGGGTTGCCATTCCCTTCTCCATGGGATCTTCCCAACCCAGGAACCAAATCTGGGTCTCCTGCATTGCAGGCAGATTGAATAGCTTAGCTTAGCATTAAGTCAGAAATAAGAAGTGAATGTTACTACCATTATTGACCTGTAAAAAATAATTTAATAGGAAATAAGATTAGAATTGTAGAGAAACGCTTGGAGAGGTTTTCTCTTTTCATTCGTAGTCTTGTACACTTAATTGAGGGGGAAAAAAAACGCTACAGCCAGTAAATCAGAAATAAACCATGTCTTGGCTGTACAATCTGTCCTGGATTTCTGTATTCTCATAGATTCTAGCTTCACTAAGTTGGTCCTGTTCTTTCTCCTATTATTGCATTCAGTCATGTCACATGCCCAAGTCTGTGTCACAAGAAACCCAGTAAGAGGCAAGGCAAAAGTAGGTATAAAATGGTTTCTTCTTGAAATGTCTTGTTCATTTAAGCAGGATAAAATCAAGAGGTACCAAGAGTAACAAATTAGGTGATATGAGTTCAGTTCAGTTCAACTGGCACTCAGTCATATCCGACTCTTTGTGACCCCACAGACTGCAGCAAACCAGGCTTCCCTGTCCAACACTAACTTCCGGAACCTGCTCAAACTCATGCCCATTGAGTCGGTGACGCCATCCAACCATCTCATCCTCTGTCATCTCCTTCTCCTCCTGCCTTCAATTTTTCCCACAGTCAGTCTTTTCCAGTGAGTCAGTTCTTCACATCAGGTGGCCAAATTATTGGAGTTTCAGCTTCAGTATCAGTCTTTCCAATGAATATTCAGGACTGATTTCCTTTAGGATGGACTGGTTGGATCCCCTTGCAGTCCAAGGAACTCTCAAGAGTCTTCTCCAAAACCACAGTTCAACAGTATTTCTTTGGCGCTCAGCTTTCTTTATAGTCCAACTTTCACATCCATACAAGACTAGTGGAAAAACCATAGCTTTGACTAGATGGACCTTTGTCGGCCAAGTAATGTCTCTGCTTTTTAATATGCTGTCTGTAGGTGATATGAATATAAAATTCAATCAGCAAACACATACTTGTTTCTATAACACAGAAAAGTCCAATTTGCAAGTTGTGTGACCAGCATTATAACAGGAATACCAGTGTATGATAATGAAGAGTACATTGGGCCAAGAGTCAGAAAAACAGGTTTTTCACTCTGATGTTGCCATTTCCCAGCTATTTCAATTGTTCAGCATCACCCTGAACATTTCTCTCCTGGTTTTCTCATTTGTGCAGCAGAGTTGAGATCTGGTATGCTTTTTATTTCCCTATCAGAGTATTCCTCTAAAGAGGTCTAGATACTCTTTGAGAAAGCACTTACTCCGGGACTTCACTGGTGGTCCAATGGTTAAGAATTTGCCTTCCAATGCAGGGGACTCAGGTTTGCTCCCTGGTTGGGGGACTAAGATCCCACATGCCACATGTCAACTATATATGTACTGCAGCTACTGAGCTTGTACACAGCAACTAAGACCCCACGCAGCCAAAAAATAAATAAATATTAAAAAAAACACAACCCTGATTCCTCGCTACTGCTTCTCAAATGAAATTCTTTGTTTCTACCTTCCATCTATGGGGAAGTCACTCCATTTGGGAAGTTGTAGAGTAACAAATTTGGGGCAAAACATTTCAGTAAAGGGCTTCCCAGGTGGCACAGTGGCAAAGAATCTACCCATCAATTCATGAGATGCAGGAGATGCAGGTTTGATCCCTGGGTCAGGAAGATTCCCTGGAGAAGGAAATGGTACCCTACTCCAGTATTCTTGCCTGGAAAATTCCATGGGCAGAGGATCCTGGTAGGCTACAGTCCCTGGGGCCACAAAGAGTTGGGAGTGACTGAGCACACACACATTTCAGCAAACAGGATAGCTTCTAGCCCATAAAGGAAGCTCTGGAAGCTGGGCAAGCATTATCCAGGATGTTCTTTGATTTTTAATTTGGAGACTTTTCATTCTCTTAATCAAGTGACTACAGGATGAGATCTACAGTCCTCACTCCTCAAAAGAAATATCTCCTAGGCTTTCTTTCCAACTCTGAAACCTAGTGATTTGAAGATAAGCCAGCTCTGATTCTGCAACTGGGAAATTGCTATAAAGCAGCTGTCCGAATCCTCTACCACCTAGACAATCACAAGCTACTGGTAAGATTCAGATCCAGAAAATGGGCTCAAATGAATTTAATTGACAAAAAGCTTCCTGTCTTCCGATATAGATATCTTTGTCCTTGTTGCACACTGTTCTATGCTTCCCACCCCTTAATCCTGGGTCCTAGAAGCCTACATGTGGTGAAAAAAGTATTCATAAATTAAGAGATGACTGGTATTTGTGTGTCTCTTCAGTGAATGCATTGGGTTCGCCAAATATTCATTTGGGTTTTTCTATGACATATTATGGAAAAATTGGATAAATTTTTGGCCAACCCAATATATCTGAAAGTCAGCCATACTCCTTGTTAATTACAGATTGTTACTCCTTCTGTTTCTCTGCAATTACACTTTCTACCTCCTTCTAGGGACCACTTTGTTCATATGTCTCTCTCCCCTATAAATGAGCATTGCCTCTTCACCCCACTGCCCCAAAACACCCATTAAGTTCCCAGTTCTGAACTCAACCCTGTCTGTGGTCTGCCATGTAAATTATTCAATAATCCACTTGAGTTCACATTGTCAATAGTAGGTAAGAGTGAATGGCATTACATTTCCTACAAACCAACTGTGTGTGTTTCTTTTTTTCTTTTTTTTTCCAACTGTGTTTTAATGAGAATAAATCATGAGTATAATCCATAGATTAAGAGTTGCTAACATCAAACAGTCAAATTAACAGGTCTACATTCAACCCTCAATAAACTTGGCCCTGCCCATGGATTCTGCCTTAGTGACCAGAGAACTTCATTTTAAAGCTCTGTGGACTACTATCTCCCATTGAAGACATTTACTTTTCATTAGGAAAATAATTTTTGCTGAAGAAAGGGTATCATATAAAATCACAAATATTGGCAATATTTGCGTGCATGCTTGGTTGTGTTTAGGCTTCTCTGGTAGCTCAGACGGTAAAGCATCTGCCTACAATGCAGGAAACCTGGGATCGATCCCTGGGTCGGGAAGATCCCCTGGAGAAGGAAATGGCAACCCACTCCAGTGTTCTTGCCTGGAGAATCCCATGGACTGAGCACCCTGGTAGTCTACAGTCCATGGGGTCACAAAGGGTCGGACACAACTGAGCCACTTCGCTATTCGCTATTCAGTTGTGTTTGACTCTTTGGGACCCCACAGGCTGTAGCCTGCCGGGTTCCTCTGTTCATGGGATTTCCCAGGCAAGAGTACTGGGGTGAGTTGCTGTTTCCTTCTCTAGGAGATCTTCCTGATCTTGAATCCATGTCTCCTGCATTGGCAGGTGAATTCTATACCACTGAGCCATCTGGGAAGTCCCAATATTGATAATAAACTGGCCAAAACCAAAATCTTGAGTTCTTCTTCCTTCTCATCTTTGCTTTTCTCTCTGTCTCCACACTCCCATTTCTGTAATTTAATGGCACTGTGTTTCATGAAAACATTCCTTGTACTGAGTGTGTTAAGGAAAGGATGAAGATTTACTCCAATCTGTCTCCTGAGAGTGTCAAGAAGTAAATTGCCCCTCACTTTTCTGTTCTGTTGATGATCATCAAAATTATTGAAAATGTCAGCTGAGAGCATTCTCATGCAAATGGATAGACCTGAGCAATAGAGTCAACAAAAATAAAACATACTGTACTTGGAGGACTCAAACTTATTTTGAAACTTTCAAAGTGAATTCATTTGAATATAATTTTTCTTTAAAAAATATGTAATATACTTTGTTCACCCTATGTGGTATCAATCTTTATATTACTCCTCTAGGAAAAAAGAAAGAGATACCATTTTGAACTTCAGTTTATTCTTAAGAGATTGGAAATTACCAGACAGGTTGTAAAGGAATTGACTCAAATATATTGGCAGAAAAGAAAGCCTTTGTAACACATCTCCCCCATGTGCAATTTCGAAACCACCTAAAACACTAATAAATGGGAGGACTGCCTTTTCTTTGGATGAGCCACTGTCATGGTGATGTCTGGATTGGATTAACTCTTCTAAGTCAATATACACTCTCTGACTGAAGTCGAAGCAGGGATGTAGTCAGATTGTAAACACTTAGCACAGGAGAAAAGTTCAGCGATTCTTAGTGTTCCTAGCCAACTTTTGGAGAATTCACTGTCAGATCGTAAAGAGAATGGGAAAGTATAGGTTTCCTTATTATTATTCTAGAGTTGTGTCCTTTTCCTCTTGCTGGCTAACTCCTGCAGAAAGGGGGAGAAAATGTGTAATAGCAAGGGGACCACACCCTGACATTTTATTTCATCAAAACTTTGTAGCCAATTTGGGACTAGTGAAAAAAAGATTCCAAGTCAAGTTAGATTCTGAGTCGTCTTGTGGCAATTTGTCCTCATGCAGAAAATAAACAACAGGGATGCAAGAAGCAACATGTCTGCTGTTTTTTATTTTTAAGATGACACATACAAAATAAACCAACATCTTGGTCAGGAGGAACTTTATCAGGGTCAATTACTTTCATTTCCCAGGAGAGGTTTAAATAACACATGCAGAACTAGACCTTTAGCCTTGGCAACAGATTGTCAGGATTCCCCATCTTTGAGAAAATATGCATTTCTCTATCAGTCTACCTTAGTTTCCTTAACAAGCTGATGGAATTAGGTAATTTCAGTGTGGGCTCCAGACTTGGTACATTACAACACGTTTAAGTAATTTATATGCATGCTCAGTTGTATCTACCTCTTTGCCACCCCATTGGACTGTAGCCTGCCCAGGCTCCTGTATTCTTGTAATTCACCAGGCAAGCATACTGGAGTAGGTTCCCATTTCTTCCTCCAGGGGATCTACCCAACCTAGGGATAGAATCCGTGCCTCCTATGTCTCCTGCGTTAGCGGATCCTTACCACTGAGCCACCTGGGAAACATTCAAGTAGTACATGTATGGCTAAATTCTTAAAGATAGATCCCATTTATACTCTCTCCTTGGTCTGCTTTGAATAATAAAAATTATAACTAAATTAGTATTTGTTTATTGTATTAGTAAGTTTTATTTAAATTCTTGAACTTTCCATAAAAAAGTTGAGGTTTGGGAAATTGGGTCTAGATCATAATGCCTATTTTCTAATATTCAAGATTCATAAACCGGATTGCTTGTAATCTAGGTAACAGTATCATTTTTTTTTTCCAGTTTCTGAAATGGGCAAAGTACTAGAACAGAACCATTTGCAAGATTTTAAATAACAGATCAACTTCAATTATACTAAATAAATAAGTAGTAGTAGGAATATCAGTATCAATATTTTCATCATTGTCATCAGCCTATGAAATGCTAGTCAGATACCCACTATGGACAATTCACTGTGCTAGGCATGAGGAATTTAAAGTTTCCATTTTGGTCCTTATTTTGTAAAAACATTTATTTAGGAAGACGGAACATACTTATAGATAGATTGGCATAATAGAAGTTCTCAGTGAATGACCTAGTCACAAAACACCATGGGAATTCAGGAAGCGAAGCAATAGTGATGTAATAACCAAAACAAAGAGAAATGATTTGAGTTGGGCTTAGGCTATTTGGACTTTGAAGAGGAAGAGAAGAGGAGAGAACATTCCAGGCAGGTTGGCCTAGATAGCAAAGCTTTGGATATTGTAATGAGCACACCTATTAGGGAAACAGTAAATGATTCTGTTTGATTTATGAGAGTCAGCGGAAAAAGCAGAGACATCACTTTGTCAACAAAGGTCCCTCTAGTCAAAGCTATGGCTTTTCCAGTAGTCATGTACAAATGTGAGAGCTGGACCATAAAGAAGGCTGAGTGCTGAAGAACTGATATTTTCAAACAGTGGTGGTGGAGAAGTTTCTTAAGAGTCGCTTGCACAGCGAGAAGATCAAACCAATCAATCCTAAAGGAAATCAACCCAGAATAGTCATTGGGAGGACTGATGCTGAAGCTCAAGCTCCAATACTTTGGCCACCTGATGCGAAGAGCTGACTCACTGTAAAAGACCCTGATGCTGGGAAAGATTGAAGGCAGAAGGGGAAGGGGACGACAGAGGATGAGATGGTTGGATAGCATCATCAACACAATGGACATGAGTTTGAGCAAACTCCAGGAGATAGTGAAGGACAGGGAAGCCTGGCGTGCTGCTGTCCATGGGGTCATAAAGAGTTGAACATGACTTAGTGACTGAAAAACAACAACAGTGGAGACCCCAAGAGTCACATCCTAAGGCAATTGGGCAAAGCTTCTGTACTAGACTGAGCGATTTGACTAGATTAGGAGGAAATGGAGAAATATATTCAAGAGTACTAGAATTAGGTGTTCCAAACTTAGGAAATCATGGACCCAGAAGAAAGGGATCAGAATCTCAGGAGAAAAACCTGAGAAGTGATATAGCTGAACAGATCTTGGCTGATGTTAGAACCTGTTACGCTTTGGCTCATATTTTCCATCCTGACTTCACCTGGGCTGATCCTTTTTTGGCACTGAACACAGCAACTTGCAGTCTATGTTTCTTCTAGGGCTGAAAGTGCTTTGTGTATAAGAATCTTTTTTCTTTGTTTCTCTAGTTTGCAGCACTTCAACCAACATGTTCCAAACTCAATAGCCATATGTTAACTAAATGATGGATTTAATAAGTAAGACAATTGAATAGGGCAATTATAGCAATGTATCTTTTCGAATTAAACTTTTTTGTCTTTGGCAGATATATGCCCAGGAGTGGGATTGCTAGATCATATGGTAATTCAATTTTCAGTTTTTTGAAGAAACCTTCATACTGTTTTCCATGGTGACTGCATCAATTTACATTCCCACCAACAGAGTAGGAGGGTTCCCTTTTCTCCACACCCTCTCCACCATTTAGTGTTTGTAGACTTTTTGACAATGAGCATTCTGACCAGTGTGACCTGACACCTCATTGGGGTCTTGATTTGCATTTCTCTTTATAATGAGTCACCAGGGAAGCCACACTCAGACACATTTTAAATGCTTCTTAGAGTCAAGGCTAAAGGGAGATTTTAGGCTTTCTGTATCCTGTGTTTGGGGCTTCCACAGTGGCTGAGTGGTAAAGAATCTGCTTGCCAATGCAGGAGACCTGGATTCGATCCCTGGGTTAAGATCCCCTGGAGAAGGAAATGGCAACCCACTCCAATATGCTTGCCTGGAAAATCCCATGAACAGAGGAGCCTGATGGGCTACAGTACAAGGGGTTGCAAACGAGTGGGACACGACTTAGCAACTAAAGACAACAACAACAATATTACTGATGCTGAGCATCTTTTCGTGTACCTGTTAGCCATCTGGGTGTCTTTGGAAAAATGTTTGTTTAGGTCTTCTGTCTATTTTTTGATTTGGTTGCTTATTTTTTTTTATATTGAGCTGATGAGCAGTTTGTTTATTTTGAAGATTAATCCCTCGTTGGCCTCATTGTTTGCAGATACTTATGAACAAAGCTAGTGGAGATGAGGGAATTCCAGTTGAGCTATTTCAAATCCTAAAAGATGATGTTGTGAAAGTGCTGCACTCAATATGCCAGCAAATTTGGAAAACTCGGCAGTGGCCGCAAGACTGGAAAAGGTCAGTTTTCATTCTAATCCCAAAGAAAGGCAATACCAAAGAATGCTCACACTACTGCACAGTTGCATTCATCTCACATGCTAGCAAAGTAATGCTCAAAATTCTCCAAGATAGGTTTCAGTAGTATGTGAACCATGAACTTCCAGATGTTCATGTTGGATTTAGAAAAGGAAGAGGAATCAGAGATCAGATTGCCAACATCCATTGGATCATTGAAAATGCAAGAGAGTTTCAGAAAAACATCTACTTCTGCTTTAATGATTATGCCAAATCCTTTGACTGTGTGGATCACAACAAACTGTGGAAAATTCAAGAGATGGGAATACCAGACCACCTGACCTGCCTCTTGAGAAATCTTATGCAGGTCAAGAAGCAACAGTTAGAACTGGACATGAAACAACAGACTGGTTCCAAGTCAGAAAAGGAGTACATCAAGGCTGTATATTGTCACCCTGCTTATTAAACTTATATGCAAAGTACATCATGCAAAATGCCGGGCTGGATGAAGCACAAGCTGGAATCAAGATTGCCGGGAGAAATATCAATAACCTCATATATGCAGATGATACCACCCTTATTGCAGAAAGTGAAGAAGAACTATAAGAGCCTCTTGATGAAAGTGAAAGAGGAGAGTGAAAAAGTTGGCTTAAAGCTCAGCATTCAGAAAACTAAGATCATGGCATCTGGTTCCATCACTTCATTGCAAATGAGTGGGGAAACAGTGGAAACAGACTTAATTTTGTTTGGGCTCCGAAATCACTGCAGATGGTGACTGCACCCATGAAATTAAAAGACACTTGCTCCTTGGAAGAAAAGCTATGACCAACCTCAACAGCATATTAAAAAGCAGAGACATTACTTTACCAACAAACATTCGTCTAGATAAAGTTATGGTTTTTCCAGTAGTCATGTATGGATGTGAGAGTAAGACTATAAAGAGAGTTGAGTGCTGAAGAATTGATGCTTTTGAACTGTGATGTTGGAGAAAACTCTTCAGAGTCCCTTGGTCTGCAAGGAGATCCAACCAGTTCATCCTAAAGGAAATCAGTCCTGAGTATTCATTGGAAGAACTGATGTTGAAGCTGAAACTCCAATCAATACTTTGGCACCTGATGTGAAGAACTGACTCATTTGGAAAGACCCTGATGCTGGGAAAGATTGAGGGTGGTAGAAGGGGTCAACAGAGGATGAGATGGTTGGATGGCATCACTGACTCAATGGACATGAGTTTGAGCAAACTCCAGGAGTTGGTGATGGACAGGGAGACCTGGCGTACTGCAGTCCATGGGGTCACAAAGAGTCGGACACAACTGAGTGGCTGAACTGAACTGAACTGATAGGTTGTTGAATAAAGAGCTTACTCTTAATTCCAACCCACTTTTGCAGTAGGTTATTCCACTCTTCTAATGCATTTAAACTCTGCTGAACTCAGGCTTACTGTTACCTGTATTAGCTTTCCTGCTTTCACAGTTTTTGCTAATTTCTTTCTTCCATTCGGAATGCAGTTTATTTGTACTTTCAGTTACTAAAATGTCACCTACTCTTCAAGGTCTAACTAAAAACACACTGCTTCATAGAAGCAGCAGATGATAAATAATTATCCATTGTGTGTATACTTCAGCATGTACTTCATTGGATTACATAATTATATTTTATGTTACTTAGTGACCTCAAATCACAGTATACAATTACTCATAAATGTTAAAATACTTAAATATATATTATATAATTACTTAATAAGAGTTCAAAAATTTAAAATATACAATCATACTCTAGTAAAAGTTTAAAAAAATAAATTTGAAGTTTCAGTTCAATACCTTTCTCATAATCATTCCTTCTAACAACTACTACTAAGCGTTTCGCTTTCTCTGTAGTGAAGATTAAATCAAACACACTTAAACATTTAAAAAAGTATTTTCTAAGTTCAAAGTCTTCTAGTGCAAACATAACTTTTGGGTTATCTTGATGACTAAATGGCAGTTTTGATGAACAATTCTTATATGATCTGGTCTTCTGCCTTTCATTTGCTCAAACTGTAAAAAAAGAGTCAACCGTTCATTATCTTTTCTTTTTTAATTATTATATAATTGACATAACATTATCATCACACTATAGGTCTTGTCAAGTTACTTTGCATTTTAGTGGTTTTATGTCTGCAGTAACCACAGCTGCCAGAATGTATATAGTCTATTCTCTCTTCCATGATGAAGTAAGTAATTAAATGATTTAAATAAATACTCTTCTAGGTAAACAGAATTCTTTTTTAAGTAATATAGACAGCTATAGCTCTTGAATATGTTATCAAAATAACTAAAAACACAAAAGATGAACAAATAGGGTTAATTCTATCATTATGAATTTTTTATTATAAGAAATGATGAGCATTATTGGAATTATGAAATGTTGAAATTATTTTTTATTTTAAGAAATAAGCTCACCATTCTTAGCCAAGCTAAGTATGCATTTATGTAATAAGGCATACATTTATGTAAAAAGGCCAATGTTGAATTCTCTTTCTAGGTGTTTCATTTCCTGGGTGCAAAGCTTCCCTAAGAACAGAATTAAAATTCACTGTTTATTTATCTCCAGATTTCTAACTAGAGTGGATACAATCAAACATAAAATTATTGAATGTGTGGTTCTAATAACAAAAAATTCAAAAGTCATGGCAAGATCATATGTAAATGTCTCATTTTACTCTTTAACTAACTTGCAGAAAGATCCACTACTAAACCTTCAAATGTGGATTTAGGCTACCACCTTGACCAGTTAAAAAAAGTAACAAGATCAGGTTATTTTAAAGTAATTTTAAAATGTAGGGGAAAATTTTTTTAAAAAGCAGTCATACACTGATTGGAAAAGTTATATGCAATCATGCAATAGACATTAGGAAACTGTTAAACATGAAGTAGTTCTTTGCCTTGACACGGAATTGTGTTCATAATATACTGGGAATAAAAGAAACTAAATTTCAGAAAAGTCTGCTTAGTGTTGACACCATTTTTTTCAGTCTCTCAGAGTAAAACCTTAAAATGGTTCTTGACTTTTTTCTTTCTCTCATGGTTTGCTTTTAATTCTTTGGGAAATAATTTTGACTCTCAAGATATGACGCCATCTCTCCTCTCTGGCTCATAACAATTCTCCTTTCTCTTCCCTTTGCACCTTCCAGTGGGCTCCCAACACACAGTCAGAATAATTTCTTTAAACACAAGTCATATCATGTTTACAGTTTTGCTCAAACCTGCCAGCAGCTTCTGCCTCATGCAAAATGAAAGCCAAAATTCTCACAGTGAACTACAAGGGCCTCCACGATCTTGCTTCCATTGCCTCCCTGTCCTTGTTTCCTCCTACTGTTCTCTGCTCCACTTCTGCTCCATCTGTTTCCTTGCTGGTCCTAGAACAAGCTAGGCATTCCGCCTTAAGGCTGTTTCACATCCCTGGAATTGTTGCAAGAAAGGAGACCTCTTCTAGGGTCTGAGACTGGGCTCTTGTCTAACACCTGGAAACGAATTGTCAGAGGAGACACATCGCAGACAAGGCAGGTGACTTTACTAGGAAGGGGTGCCTGGACAGAGAGCAGAGGGTACGGGAACCCAGGAGGACTGCTCTGTCACGTGGCTCAGCCTTGGGTTTTATGGCAATTGGGTTAGTTTCCAGGTTGTCTCTGGCCAACCCCTCTGTCTTGGAGTCCTTCGTTGGCACATCAATCAGCCAAGATGCGCTCCAGTGAGAAATATTCTGAGAGGTTGGGAGGATGTATGGATTGGCATCTTCTCTCTCCTTTTGACCTTTCCTGAATTCTTCTGGTTAGTTTCTCATTCCTTACCAGGACCTCCAGTTTAAGTTAACTCATACAAGTGGCTTACTATGGTGCCTGGCCAGGACGGGTGTTTCCCCTAACAAAATGATTTTCCTGCAGGCACCCACATGGCTGACTGCTCACTTCCTTTAGGTGTTTTCCTAACTGTCATCTTCTCAATGAGGCTTATCCCAAGCACTCGATTTTAAAAGTCAAAATTATAGTCCCAGCTTTATCCCTAGCACTCTCCAGTTCCCTTCACCCTTTCTACCATATTGCTCATTATTTATTTATTATGGAAAGTAGGTGAAGAGAGTGTTAGTCGCTCACTCGTGGCCAACTCTTTGCGACCCCACGGACTATGTAGCCTGCCAGGCTGCTCTGTCCATGGAATTCTCCAGGCAAGAATACTGAAGTGGGTAGCCATTCCCTTTTCCTGGGTCAGGGGATCTTCCTGACCCAGAGATCGAACCTGGATTTTCCATGTTGCAGGCAGATTTTTTAACATCTGAGCCACCAGGGAAGCCCCTTATTCATTATAATCATTATTTGTTATCTGCTTCTAGCTAAAGAAAGAGTACTACTACTATCCATTCTCAACAAGAGAATGGATCTTTGTCCATTTGTTTACTCCTATATTTTAAGTATCTGGAGTATAGAATGCAATTAAATAACTGTGAAATAAGTGTTTTTTTTTAATAACATAGAACCTAATCTCAAGGGATATATATCAATTGTTAGTGAAGATGATGATGGGAAAATATGGAGGGGTGGATAGAGTTTTTACCTTTCACTTCCTCTAGATCTGCAATGCTAGATATTTAAAGACAGTATAACTTTTATAATAACAATGCATATCTAAAAATGAAAAGCGAACACATCAGCCTTAATTCCACTATTCTAACCCATTCAACACTGATTTTTCCTATTGAATAGACTTGTAATAAATTAAACAGACTTGTTTACTGTTTTGCACAAACCTGCCAGCAGCTATTCAATTACAAGCAATTGAATGAACTTGTAATAAAAACAGATTGCTAGTAGCTTTTGCAGTCACATCTATTAGGAAACTTGATTCTAATATACTGTTGCAAATTTCTTTTTATTATGAAAGAAAGATTCTTTTTTTTTTTTTTGAAAGAAAGATTCTTAATACATGATTCACTAGAAATTAAGGAGAAGAGTTAAAATGTAGACTGGAACTTTCAGTGCCACCCACCTTTGAGAATGCATTTGCTCACAATTTCTGATAAAACTATACTTTGGAAGGAGAAGGAAAAAAGCAAACTCTTCAACTTGATATGATTCAAAAGATCTGGAGGTCTCTATAGAAACACAGGTACATAAGAGTTATGCATGTATTTATATAAATTTGTAAAGCTCATCTGAATGTGGATATCATCTGTGATTCTTTCTCCAAAACAGAGCTAGCCTGCAGAGGAAAAAAAAAGTAGGTAGTAGATTGACAATTTCTTAAGAGCTGTCGTTTGGTAAAATAAGTTCCTATTGCTGGTCATAGTACCCCAAAATAAACAGAAACAAGAAATTGCCTGCAGGCTGTCTATTAAGATTTATCCATGTTTTCTGGGAGGATGAACACTGGCACATAGCAGAAATGCATCTTATTTTGATAAAATGATATTTCCTAGTATAGTCTTGCAACAGTGGCTCAAAAAGTAAAAGTTATGGGGTTAGAAGTAGATTTAGGATGGAGTATGGAGTGATGGCAGAGAGGGCAAGGCAAGTTTGGGGTTGGGGGTGGCTATGAAAGAGCCAGGGACCAGAAGTCATTGGTTGCAAGGAGCTTGTTAAAAGTCTTTAAAATGAATCTACTTTATTATTGTTCCTACCAATGCTCACAGACAGAATTGCATCTCTTTCACGCAATTATCCATTCACTCAGCAAAATTTCATTGAGCACATACTGTGTCACAAGCCTGGGGGTAGATAAAGGAGTATATTTGTAGAAGATTAAGACACAGACTGTGCCTTTGAAAGTGAGTGCACTGGAAATTCAGTGAGGTCAAGTGTCTGCTGCTTCCTGCCCCAGAGCAGCCCTTGTCAAGCTCACTTGGAGCTTTCCCTTCATTTCCTGAAGGGACTCAGCCAGTCCCTAAGCTGCCAGGAGCATATGGCAGTTTACACAATCTGACTTCAGACTGCTGGAGCAGCTCACGTGCCCAGCTGCTTGGACAGCAACAAGGAAGGCAGCTGTGCAGGCCCACAGGCCTCGCTGGGCCACCCAGGAGCTCTCCTGGAGGGAGAAGCTGGAGCTATAGCCCACCTGGCTCCCACAGGACACTGAGAGGTCAAGCCGGGAAGGGCCAGACCCTACAAGCCATCACCTTTAATACTGAGCGTGCAAAATGGGGCTTTGAGGGAGCGTTCTGGGGCCCAAGTAAACTCTTGACCTTACTGATCCTTATTTACATTGCCTTGCTTTTTTTTTTTTTTTTTTTACATTTGCCAGTTTCTATAGCACTTTTCTCATTTTCCTGATTTATCCTAGTATTTATTAAGCACCTACATCTTTTTTTGATCCTTCATATGCTTTTATTTATTTTTTCATTTTTGGAACTTTTTATTTTATATTGGGATATAGCCGATTAACAATGTTGTTAAGCACCTACATCTTGCCAGACATTCAGATACTGAAGAATACAAAGGTGAAAAGGACATTACTCCTTCACTGAAAGAGCTCTCATACCATCAAAGGAAGTGGAAAGACATCCAACACTTATTGTGTATTTCCTATGTGTCAGAATCTGAAAGATAGGTAGGTAGGTTTAGATTCTCAGTCCTGTCTGAGTCTTTTGACTCCATGGACTGTAGCCTGCCAGGCTCCTCTGTACACGGAATTTTCCAGGCAAGAATACTGAAGTGAGTTGCCATTTCCTCCTCCAGGGGATCTTCCTGACCCAGGGATCAAACCTTCATCTCCTATATTGCCAGGTGGATTCTTTGCCACTGCACCACCTGGAAAGCCCTTCTGACGGATCAGTTCAGTTTAGTCAGTTAGTTGTGTCAGACTCTTTGCGACCCCAAGCACTGCAGAGTGCCAGGCTTCCCTGTCCATCACCAACTCTTGGAGCTTGCTCAAACTCATGTCCATCCAACCTTTTCATCCTCTGTCATCCCCTTTCCCTCCTGCCTTCAAACTTTCCCAGCATCAGGGTCTTTCCCAATGAGTCAGTTCTTTGCATTAGTGGCCAAATTATTGGAGTTTCAGCTTCAGCATCAGTCCTTCCAATGCACACCCAGGACTGATCTCCTTTAGGATGGACTGGTTGGATCTCCTTGCAGTCCAAGGGACTCTCAAGAGTCTTCTCCAACACCACAGTTCAAAAGCATCAATTCTTTGGCACTCAGATTTCTTTATAATCCAACTCTCTCATCCATACATGACTACTGGAAAAACTGACACATGGATCCCACTAAACAATATTACCATTATATTGTGCAAATTGACATTTAGAATGTAGGCTTTTCTCACTCCAAAACTCAAAAATAAACTCTCCTATTATAATAAATTATAAGAAAATAGGCTAATGGACTATTCACTTAAAAAAGCTTTAAAAGTAGGCTTTGAGCATGATTCTTTTCTGCAATTTAAATGTCTGTCTTTTTTTTTTCCTTTTTACAATCCCATGTAACCATTTACCCTGTATGCTTTTGCTTTTTTAACTCCATTTTAATTTTTGACAAGTTGGAAAAGAGATGTCTGTATTAACTATGATATAGGCTATGTTGCTCTAACAAACAGGTCCAAAACACACTGACTTCAATAAGATAGAAGCCTACTTTTTTCTCATGCAACAGTGTAAATCTGAGGGGTCCAGGTTAGCCAACCCACTCAGCTCCACAGGCCATACAGGAAATCCAGACTGAAGCTGGATATTGGTCTAGGTTTCAGTCCAGAAGACCAAGAAGAAGACAAGTAGAGGTTAAGTAACATTCTTTAAGAAACTGACACAGACCTTCCAAGCATCACATTCACCTACATTCCAGGCACTCCGCCAAGTGGCAAAGGAGGCTAAGAAGTGTAGTTTCTATCTGAGCAGTCATATACCCAGATAGAACATTCTATGCAAGGCAATTTGAGAAGAGAGAAAAAGTCATGTAGAGCTGACTTTAAGTTATATAGCTATATCATGCCCCTCCAATAATTTTTTTTTTTTAATGTAACTGAATGAATTGACTAGTAAGGTTATAGGCTTGACAATTTTGGGGAGGCACAATTTTTGAAGTCTACAGCAAGCACCCCTTTAAGATAGAGTAATAGGTTCTCCTGGAGTACATCTTCTTTGACTACTATAGATAGAAGTATTTTCTCTCTATTTTATGAATCATTAAGGTTTTATTTCAAGAACTTATTAATATGCCTATCTTTAGGCATTAATATTTCAAGAACCTATTAATATGCCTATCTTAAGGCATTAATCTTTTATTTCAAGAACCTATTAATATGCCTATCTTTAGGCATTAATGCTTTATTTCAAGAACCTATTAATATTATCTTCTTCTCATGAGAAAGGGTACTGACTTACTTATTTGAAGACCTCAGGAGCATACCAGTAAGTCTGCATATGTTAGAAGATTAATATTGAATAAATGAATGAGTAAACTGAAATATATAACATAAATATATTTATATATGCTATATATGATATATAAAATAAGTGTATATTATATATTAAAAAAATATATGTGTATTTCTGTAAATGTAGGTTAAGTTGATTCATTTATTGAGTATATTTTGTGGGCTGTTGTGAGAAGATGATAAACCATGAAAGAGGAATAGATCTCCCCCTACCCCAATGCACACTTTAAATATACTCAGATAAGTTTATTCCCATATTGGGTATATTCTTGATTCCCAGAGGTATATAAAACCTTTTAGTTATGTACATAGCAAATAACGATGCTTGGGTACCTTCAAGGTCAAGATAGATAGTTCTTGATAGCTTTTAATAAAAGACTGTTTCTCTTAGCCATCTCCTGCATTTGTCCTCATTACCAGCTGAGTCTTTGAAAGGTTTGTGATTCAAGTTTACAGGAAGCATCTCGCCTTCCTAAAGCAGTTTATGAGAACTTAAGAGGTTTCCCCTTTCCTCTCTTTTCCTGAAATTTCAATCTCTTAAAAAAAAGAATTGTTTTTAATTTTCATTTCCCTGGCAAGCGGTCTTACTTTTTTTTTTTTCCAGAAATGATGTCTTTCCCTCTTCTCCAGTCCCTTCCCCAGGTAACAGTGATTTGAGCTTCTTTCCCCTGAGTTTTGGCCTTTGTTTCTCAGCTACAGTGTAATGCAATGTCCTCCTCCAAATGTTTTGACCTCAAACTAAGTTTCAGGGTAATCTCTCATGTTGCTCATTCTGTTATATATTATCATATTATATATCCAAGAAAATGGATGTATTGCAATTTGCTTATAATAACCTGCAACTTGACAAATATAGCTAAGATTATCTAGAATGTCTTTAATAGTTTCAAAGGAGATATTTAGAACACATAAAAGTAGTTGGCCATTTGTATATCTGGCAGAAATTATTTGCTTTGGTGAATGCAACTTATATTTTTCTTAGAACAATCTTGGCTATATTTATTCTTAGTGAAATTATTTTCCAATCAAATATATGTCATTTGGTAAACAGCTTTTCCTAAAAAGAGACTGTTACATTAGTTAAGTTCAGTGAAATGTTCTCTGTGTCTATATATTGCATATAAATTTTGTTCTGTGTGCATGTATATTTAGACATTAAATGTATATGAATTTGAGTTTTTTGCTGTTCCTTAGTCACATCTTTATCTATCGCAGAACCTAAAACAAAAACATATATGTTGAATATATGTTGAATAACAAACATATCTGTTTGTTGAATAAGGAACATTCTTTCATTCACTAAACTGAGCATCCACTGTATGCCCAGCATTATACAAGCATTGACAAATGAAAGTGAATAAAACAGTTTTTGCCTTTAGGAGTTCACAATATAGCTGAGGAGAGACAAATGTGATTGTTATGATAGACTGCCTCATGAGTGTGTTAAAGTGAACTGATCCTAGATTTAATTGGTCCAGACATGCAACTAGATCTGGGTAGTGAATATTTTAAAAGACAAATCATAGTTTTCTAGACAAAGAAAACTAGGATGGAGTTGTATACAGAGTACATACCTGGGAGTCTAAACTCTGTAAAAAAATGTAAACATTGTTAAGTTTCTCAAATCATTAAAGGTAATCATGAAGATGAAGTAGTCATACTCATGTTCATTAAATTATGCTTTACTGAAGCGAATAGCATGTTGAAGGTGGTGTGATTCACAGGGCAGCAAGTAAATGCCCAGTGTTGATGTCATTGCTTTTGCTATAGAAATAAAGCCTTTGGAACCCTAAATATCTCTCAAATGTTGTGCCCTTCCTTAATGTGGTGTATGAATGCAGAGAATGACATGACTTGGGACTACGGAATTGAAGCTGCTTATAAAAACCTCAGCCTAGTTATGTCCCCTTATACAAAGGGTATGGGCACTGAAGCCAGACAATCCCCAGCAAATATGGTGGGTCTTTATCAGGGGAGTAATCTTAGGTAAGTACCACAAAGTCACTGGGATTCACAGTCCTCAACTTTGAGAGGCCAAGAGTAACTAGCTCAGAGTGAGGATTAAATGTGATAAACTATCTGTATTAGTCAGAGTTCTCCAGATAAATAGAATAAATAGAATGTGTGTGTGTGTGTGTGTGTGTGTGTGTGTGTGTACACTGTTGGTTCTGTGTGTATATATGTACATGTACATACACATTCTAAGAGATTTATTTTAAAGAATTGGCTCAGCTTACTATGGAGTCTAATAAGTTCCCAAATCATCAGGGTGAGTCAGTAAGCTGGAGACCCAGATAAGCCCATATGTATTTCTTTCTAAATTCAGAAGGTCTGAGGACTGGGAGAACCAGTGGGGCAGGTCCATTTCAAAAGCTGGCAGTCTCAAGACACAGAAAGAGCTGATGTTTCTTTTCAAATCTGAAGGCAGGAAAAAACCCAGTGTTCCAGTCTGAAGGCAGACAGGCAGGAGGAATGCTTTCTTGAGGAGGTGCAGATATTTTGGTCCATTCAGGCCTTCAGTTTATTGGATAATGCCCACCCATACTGGGGTGGGGTGGCAGGGTAGCAATCTACTTTACTCAGTTGACAAATTTAAAGGTTAATTTCATCTAAACACATGCTCATAGCCAACACCCAGAATAAGGTTTGACCAAATATCTGGGCACCCCATAGCCCAATAAAGTTGACACATAAAATTAGCTATCACAAATATCTAAAGTTCCTTTCACAGTGACTGAAATAGAGCTTTATAAAGATTTTAAATAAATGAAAGAATAAATAAAACCATGATTAAAAACAAAGGTAAATGGTTTTCTTAATCATCGTTTCACAAGAAAAAGGAAGAAATTGGCAACACATAAACAAATATTCATGTAGAAGCTAAAAATCACTTTAGGAGGGTGAAATAGAAGAGTAAGAAGGAGGAACTAGTGTCAGGAAATTTACTTTAAAGTACACAGTATTATCATAGTTTTCCTGGGAGGGAATATGGCACGCAATCAACCACAGCAGAGCACAGAATGAGAAAATCAACTTGTGGCCAACCCAAAGGACAACTTCATAACCACAATCTGGGATGCTTGACGAGCTATAAAGTCTAGTGGAAATCCAACATGGAAATGAAGGGAAGTCGTGTGTTCGGTGCTGTGGATTCTTTACTCAAAAATTCCTACAAGACAACAGATAAGGCATCAAAACCATGGAGGATTGTTAAGACTAAACTTTCCCCAGAGAAATAAAGGGAACTACTTATGGAAAACAGAGCTTCCCTGGTGGCTCAGATGGTTAAGAATCTGCCTTCAATGCAGAAGACCTGGGTTCGATCCCTGGATTGGGAAGATCCCTTGAAGAAGGAAATTGCAACCCACTCCAGCATTCTTGCCTGGAGAATTCCATGGACAGAGGAACCTGGCAGGCTACATACAGTCCATGGGGTTGCAGAGAATCAGACACAACCAAATGATCAACACTTTACAGGAAAGAAGCTGTAGACATGGGTGTGGTATGGGATTTTTTTTTAAATAGATCCTATTATTTTGACTTGAATACATCTAAATGTTTTATACTTATTTAGTGCCTGCTAGCACCAGACATTATGCTGATTACTATCATTGCTGTTCCATTCATACATAAACATTGTAAGTTACATGTAGATATTCATCTTACAGATGAGGATATTGGACCTTAGAGAAGCAAAGGTTAAAGCCACATGTCCAGAGAACACTGGATCAAACCCAGGTTCTCCTATTCCAACATCAGAATATTAAATAGCTCTAGGCATTTTTTACAGGCAGCCCTCTGTTGTTGCATGAAGCATGACAATAGGGATGAATCTTTTAAAAGATCCTTGAAGGCTCTACAAGCTACAAAATATCTGGCTTTCTAACTACTTGGATAAAATAACACTCGTGCCTGTATTTTGTCACGTGTATACAGAGCAAAATAGAAAAATCTTTTCCAAAAGATGCATCATGAAGCCCAGTTGGACCATCTACCATGGGGAAAGGGAAAATTTAGCATTTGTTTTGACATAGTAGGAGGAGATGGGAAGAAATGCTTCCTTTCAGTATGCCACACGTGCTTGACAGTATTCTTCAATGAGTATGAACGTGGGCTTTGGTACTATTTTAGAACAAAGGTGACTAAAGAGACATGAAAACTAGATATTTAGATCCTGGATTGAGGAAATATGTCTACAGTGACTACTATGGGGCTACTTACTGGTTTCAACAAAGCCCAAATGCAGTATATTTTTAACAATTGATGAACCCAGGCAAAGGGAATATTGTTTTTTGTTTTTTGTGTACCACTCTGTTAATTTTAATTTCATCAAAATAAAAATTTTGGAGATAAAACCAAAAATAAAATAGGCCAAAATAACTCTGCTCCAAAAGAGTATAGGTTTTGTAGCTGGTTAGATGTGGTTTGAATAGCAGCTATGCCATTTGCTAGATATGTGACTTTTAAATAAAAATTATTTAATCTTTTTAAGTTTCAATGTTATCTCAATAACTGATATAAAAAATCAATCACACAAATATGTTATATGAATTGAATGAATTACTTCCTATAAAACATGTAATAGAATTCAATATATCGTATAAAAAATGTCTCATGGTAATTTTGCTTCTGTGTGCTGCAGCTACTCAGGCATCTCTGACTCTTTTGTGACCCCATGGACTGTAGGCCAAGGGGTTCCTCTGTCCATGGAATTTTGCAGGCAGAAATACTAGGGTGGGTTGCTATTTCCTTCTCTGGGGGATCTTCCCAATCCAAGGATCAAACCCGCATCTCTTTCATCTCCTGTATTGGCAAGTGGATTCTTTACCACTAAACATGCACACACACAACACACACACACACACCTGGGAAGCACACATGTCATGTAATGACTATAATAATAAATATCCCTTTCATGACTTTAATTTGCCTATATTATCAGAACAATTGTTTAACTTTTTCCTCAGGGAGAACTGTCTCAGAATTACTGTGAAAATATTTTTACTGCATCTAAGCTTCTTAAAACATCAAGTTTGATCTCAGAAATTGTCAAGGTATATCATACACTACACTTTCAATCATTGTATACCTCTTTGTGAAAAACCATGGAGTTATTTTTATAAAGTTAATAAAAACTTCTAGAAATTGTGAACAGGTCTGTTGTATAGATTTCACTCTTCTCCCTAGTAGTGTTTGTCAAAATGAGGCATTTTTCCCACAGGAAAAACTGTGAGAAAACCAAGCTTCTCCCCAGCTACTGTTTGATACCTTTTCCCTTTTAGTGAGACAGCTAAATAAGCCAGAAGATCTGCTACCTACATTCTAAAAAAATATGGTTGGTGTGAAAAATAACATAAATTGCTAGCAAAATTATTGTAAGTAATGACTATCAGCTGTCATATCTTTATGCTTTCAGTTACTATATGATCACTTTTGTGTAGCTTTCCTTAAATGACCAACTTATAGAGATAGACAACGGATCAGTGGTTGCCAGGGATTAGTGCCCAATGTGGGTGGTGGTGGGGGAGAGAAGGTCATGTAGCTATAAAATGTCAACATGAGGGATCCTTGTGATGACAATAGTGACATTGTTCTGTATCTTGACCATCGTAATAGATACATGAAATTACACCTGTGATAAAATTGCATGTAACTAAACATGCACACACATACACACACACACACACAATCAAATGTAGGTAAAAGTGATAAAATCTAATTAAATTGGTGGATTTTATCATTTTGGTTGTAATTTTGTGTTGCAGTTTTGCAAGATGTTATCATTAGAGGAAACTAAGAGTACTTATCTCTCTGTATTACTTCTGTCAACTGCATGTGATTTTATAATTTTCTCAAAGTAAAAAATTTAATTAGAAAACTTATTACTTAGTGTCTTTTGTCTACCTTGATGTCCATAGTAACCTTTCATGCTAGAGAAGTTTTTCTAGATTATTTACATATATTTTAACAACACTTTGATCTTTGTCCAACTTCCAGATAGAACCTTCTGCCTTTTAAATGGCCAGTAACTAGTGCATAATTGCTGACTTCCCATCCTGAGATAAACAAGTTAGGCAAATGTGGATATATTTGATTTGTCATTTGATGAATGAGAAGGAACTTCTCCAGGAAGAATAGGAGCAGCTTGAGTGAGTACATTTTCTTGAGCATGCCCAGGGGGAAAATGAAGGCATTGTTTTCTGATGTGACACCTTGAGCAGACTGCCTGGCAAGCCCGCCACCAACGATGACTGTCCGTAACAAGAGTCTGGTATCAATTAAGGAAACGTGAACTTCTAACCTGTGTGAACTGTCACGGTTGAGTCCTGGCCTGGCTGATCTCTGAATTTCCAGAGGTTAATCACAGCACTCCACAACTGACAAGACCCTCCCTTCTTTTTCTACCTCCACTGATGAAATTTGGGTCCTCTGAAGCCACAGAGGGGAGAGAAGCCCCCTCCTCTTTATTTCTAAAGTAAAAAAAAAAAAGAGATAAATATAGTCTTGTTCAAGGATGAACCTCCCTATCTATAGCAAAGTAATATATGCTCAATATATTTTTAACAAGTATTAATCTGAAATAAACCTTAAAAGGAATTCCAGCCCACAGCTTCTAATCTATTCACCAGAAAAAAATATATTGATAAACAACAAGGTCATATGCAGGTCAGGAAGCCACAGTTAGAACTGGACATAGAACAACAGACTGGTTCCAAATAGGAAAAGGAGTACGTCAAGGCTGTATATTATCACCCTGCTTATTTAACTTATATGCAGAGTATATCATGAGAAACAATGGGCTGGAGGAAGCACAAGGTGGAATCAAGATTGCCGGGAGAAATAACAGTAACATCAGATA
Source organism: Muntiacus reevesi (assembly GCF_963930625.1). Lineage (NCBI taxonomy): Eukaryota > Metazoa > Chordata > Mammalia > Artiodactyla > Cervidae > Muntiacus > Muntiacus reevesi. The sequence goes on from NC_089260.1 coordinate 60,403,257, forward strand.
TGCAGATGACACCAGCCTTATGGCAGAAAGTGAAGAAGAACTAAAGAGCCTCTTGATGAAAGTGAAAGAGGAGAGTGCAAAAGTTGGCTTAAAGCTCAACATTCAGAAAACTAAGATCATGTCATCCAGTCCCATCACTTCATGGCAAATCGATGGGGAAACAGTGGAAACAGTGGCTGACTTTATTTTTCTGGGCTCCAAAATCACTGCAGATGGTGATTGCAGCCATGAAATTAAAAGATGCTTACTCCTTGGAAGGAAAGTTATGACCAAAATAGACAGCATATTAAAAAACAGAGACATTACTTTGTCAACAAAGGTCCGTCTAGTCAAGGCTATGGTTTTTCCAGTGGTCATGTATGGATGTGAGTTGGACTATCAAGAACACTGAGCACCAAAGTACTGATGCTTCTGAACTGTGGTGTTGGAGAAGACTCTTGAGAATCTCTTGGACTGCAAGGAGATCCAACCAGTCCCTCCTAAAGGAACTCAGTTCACTGGAAGAACTGATGTTGAAGCTGAAACTCCAGTACTTTGGCCACCTGATGGGAAGAGCTGACTCATTGGAAAAGACCCTGATGCTGGGAAAGATTGAGGGCAGGAGGAAAAGGGGACAATGGAGGATGAGATGGCTGGATGGCATCACCGACTCAGTGGACATGGGTTTGGGTGGACTCCGGGAGTTGGTGATGGACAGGGAGGCCTGGCATGCTGCGATTCATGGGGTCACCAAAAGTCGGACATGACTGAGCTACTGAACTGAACTGAACTGTACAGCACAGAGAACTATATTCAACATCTTATTATAAACCATAATGGAACAAAATAGAAAAAAAGTGTATATATATACATATATATAGATATATAAAACTGAATTACTTTTCTGTATAGTAGAAATTAACACAACATTGTAAATCAACTATACTTCAATAAAAAAGAGAAAATACATCAGTCATCTATTTATTAAATGCTTACTATGTATCAGGCACTGCCTTTGCATTTGTAAGTACCAAACTTTCAAGTATTCTGTACAATAGATGGCATCTATTATTAATATCCATTCAATAGATGAGGTCATTGACTTCACAAAGGTCACAAAGTTGTTAAATGGCAAGGCTGATAAATACAGTAAGAACAGTCTCAGTGCTTGTGGTCAAGCTATCAGATTGTCTCAGATCTGATAATTCATGGGAAGTGTCCATTCATTAGGCCCAAGTATGTATTCAAAAGTGAAGACAACTGTCTTGGCTTAGAGCTTAACCAAAATTGTCATATAAAATTTTGATAAGCATTCTAAAGCTGTTTTAATGCTTATAACAATCCCATGAAGTAGAAGTTATCAACTCTAGTTTATTAAATGAGAAAATGGAGTCATTGGGGGTGATTAAGTGGCTTAAAATGATAATTCATATAATACGCTTTGAACTCTGTCTCCTAAGTTTTATCTTCTAAACCAGGCTCTTAGGTTTACCATGTATTGTTGAATCTTGCATTTCAGGGTCAACGTTGCATCAGCAGAATTTTAATTCAGCTGGAAAGTCTGACTAACTAGGTTAATTAAGTTCCTTGAGGTAAAATTTGCTCATCTATTATATGAAGGTGGTCATAAAAACTGCACTTTTCATCTCAGTGGATTTTCATGCAGAAAAGATGAGGGAAGTAAAAAGACTTTGTCAGCAATAAGCTCACAAGCTTATTTAAGTTGCCGCTATACTTACGACTTTTCAGAATTTTTTACTTCTAGGAAGCAATGCAAAAATGGAAAGTCGATTGGATTGTAATTTGGGGGCACTATATATCCAAGGTTGGATTCATTGTTCTATTCATTCATTCATTTGTTCAATTATATGAGATGGCCTATTCTGGATCTTATAGAAAATACAAAGGAGTTAGTACTTTATATAAATCTGTCAAATTGTAGTTATACAAAAACCATGTCTTATTCACCATTACTTCATAACTATGATCTAAATTTGACTCAGTCATGCATACTTCATACAAATTATTACAAACTTACTATAGTACTCATCTTTAGTGTATTCAATGTTTTCTACCCAAACACACACACACACACACTCTTGCACATGCACATACACCCTAACTAGGAAATGTGCTAGGCTGTGGGTATTCAAAAGTCTCATGAATCTCATAACCTCAGAATGAAGTCAGACAATTAAATCAATTACTGTAATCACAAGATCTATGAGGGAGTTAGACCGAGAAGTCACTTCACAGTCTACCACTAATGCATGACCTTGCAAAATCACTTAGTCTTTGGCTTAACCACATTGGACTAGAAGAATAAATGGATCTAAAAAGTAGAAAATTCTATGTGGTGATGTTTGAAAACCACTAACAGCAAGGGGTTATTTGCAAACAAATCTAAATATTTTCTATTCAATTCAGCAGGTGTTATTGCACACCATCTATATGGCAGGCACTGAATTTCTTAGCATCTTTGAAAATAACCACCTATTCTCTGCAGGCAGAGATGTATTCTCTAGAGCTGTTTTTCCAATAACATTTATTTTAACAATAATATGCTTAGTCTGCTGTGAAAATACAACTTCACTGATTAGGCAGCCAGCCCAGTCAAACATTGTTTGGGGTTATAATTATAGCTATTTAATTGTTGAACAATCTCATAAGAGCTGCAAAAGCATCTCAGTTTGTTTATGCAGCAATTTAAGCTTGTTTTTTCCCCTTTATCCTTTTTCCTCTTGAAAGGAAAGCTCAGGATAAGTCTAGCCTGAAGCCCCAGAGTATAATTAAGCGCCCCCCCCCCCCCCCAAAAAAAAACGCATTGGGACCAGGAGGCTCCTTTTTGGTTAAAGTAAGGAGCTGTTGCCATGATCTGTTTTAATTTGATAAACACAGAGAGCTATTCTGTCCCGAGACCTCTTTCCCCCCACTTAGAAAGGGGGTGTTTACGTACAGCTGTGGGGAATTACTCACAAGAGGTTTAAACAGTGGAAAAAGAAAACATCCTCTTTTCTTTCTGGACCCACCCAGCCCACCAAAGTTTACAGACTTAGCCAATGAAAAGATAGATCATGGTTCACTGAGAACTCGCTTTGGAAGATGGAGACCTAGACTGTATCAGAACAACTAGAAGATCTGAAGGGTGTAGAGAGTGGCATTAGTAGCTACAGGGGGATGGCAAGGCAAATCCTTTGAAGAGATTTTGCTTCAGAGACAGCTTGTAGATTGTATACTAGCAGAGAGCCGTGGTGCCCAGGGTTGTATAAAAATGTATATTGGGAATATAAATTGCACTTACAGGGTCCGTACAGGGTCAGTAAACTCCCTCTTAGCCAACAGTGAACAAAATCTAGGTTTTCTTCTAATTTTGCGTAAGTGTTGGATAAAAGATAAAATGGTCTTTCTCAATTTTCCCCTCAGCTCGAGTAATTTTTTTCTGTGCATTTTATTTAAACTTTGTGCAAAATAGAAGCAGAGAATTTAACTAAATGAGAAATATGATTAAAAGATCTTAGAGCGACCTTGAAATGAGTGGTTAAAATTTTAATAAATCAATCACTAGCTATTCTGTTATTGGGTTTCCCTGGTGGCTCAGTGGTAAAGAATCTGCCTGTCAATGTAGGAGATGTGAGTTTGATCACTGGGTCAGGAAGATTCCTTGAAGGAGTATTCCTACTCCAGTATTTCTGCCTGGGAAATCCCATGAACAGAGGAGCCTGGCAGGTTACAGTCCATGGGGTTGCAAGAAGAGTCAAACATACATGAGACTAAATAACAACAACAAAACTGTTATCATTTTAAATTAGAGTTGTGATTTTTAGTTTTTATGACTTTTTGAGAGGTGAGTCATGGAGTAGATTTCTCAGAGTATCTAAGAAATAATAAATATATTAGAAATTAAAAAGCATACATATTATTTTGAAAGTATAGAGTCAAATTGTAATGCTTTGAGGCACTATATTTTACCTACTAAAATTTAAGAAAAGAAGAAGAAAGCAAAGGGAAAAAAATAGAAAATTTTATGTTCATTTCCTGGGGTGGAATTCACCAAAATAAGTTCTATCAAAATATGCATTTCTGGGAAAAAATTATTTAAGGAGAACTTTCCTGTATGTATGGCTTAATTAAACCAAGGTTTGATTAACTATAGTTTAATAATTATAGTTAATAGTTATAACTATACTTATAGTTCAGTAAGTGATGTAACTTAGAATTCCTTAAAAAATTAGCATACCAGTTTTAAATATTTTCTTCAGATTGTCATGAAGATGTCAACCCAGGAATGAGATTAAATTGTCTCAGTGTTCCTGCCAGAATGGACATTTTCTTAAGATTCACTACCTCTCATTTGCATGTTTTTGTAGACTGACATTAAAACAAGCTCCAAATCAGTGGTACAAAATTAATTCTGTTCACCATTTCTCAATTTACTTTGAATACTGCTTCCAAATATTTTGACTCAATATATTTATGGTAAACTCAGGCACTAGGCCATACACACAAGCTTTCCAATTTTAAGCTCTCAAATGATATAAAAAGCAGCTTTTTTGACCAAATGGATTTCTTGTTTGTAGAAGTCTGTCATAGTCCTTTTATTTTTTTCCTTAAAATATAACTTCCTAGTAAATGATAACGCCTTTCACATAAGTGAATTTTCTTCTTTGTTAGAGTGTGTGTCGTTTCCAGGTAGAGATGGATTGAAATCCAACATAGTCAACGATGATGACTGTAAAGACCCCATGAAGTAGTTAGAATTTTCCATTGTCCTCCATCTAAAATGATAACAAACACGGTTTTAATTCACTTAATTCATGGTGTGTTTTTTTTCCAAAAAGAAAGATACAATACTTGGAAAGCACATACTACATAACTGGGTAAACTCATTGATAAAAGTAAAAGTAACTGTTGCCATGAGATTACTCCACAGAAAATGTTTGTAAGTAAACTAGCCAGTATTTGAAGTAGAGGGACTCCTCGAGTTTTCTAAGGGAAATAAAACCAAAATCTTAACTTTCAAGTCCTTGGGTCTTTTGTAGTAAGAATGACTTAGAGACAATTCTGTTTTTCTGTCTCTTCTCTATCCTTCCACTCCTTTTTTGCTTTCTTTCACATTTTCAGATGTCATTGTTAAATTTATTTTTATTTCCTCCTTTAAAAAATAACGTCTTATTTTTTGTTTTATTTCAAGGTTGTATTTCTACAAAGTTGTGGAGGTTTAGCTTACCTGGTGCATAACAGCTGCTCAAAAGTAATTGTTGAGTAAAAATGAGTAACTTAAGTCACACAGATTAGCTGTAGAGAACGTGGAAAACATCCCCCTTTTTCCAGGAGCAGGGACAGCACAGATGTTTCCTATGCTGGGTTTATCAAGCTCTGCAAAATCTCCCCACGGGTCTCTGAGTGCCTTTTGGTAAGTTTTACATGCAGTTGTCTTTCTTTCCCTCTTTGAAGTCCACTTAGCTGGTGAGAAAAGTCTAGAGAGGATGACAGAAGCAAGCCCAGTAAAGGTAGCCTTTAGAACATAATGACCCTGGACTCCATGAGTTTAAAAAAGTCCATTCATGGCTAGAAAATGAATATTATTTATCCAAAAGGTTGCAGCTGTTACATTCTCTAGAGAAAACACCAAGTAAGACCTATCCATGCCAGGTTTTTCTGATTGCCTAACCTCAATGATTCTGAGATAAAATCCCAAAATAGGCATTTATAAAGGCAAGGAATGAAAGGCAACAAACGCAGAACCTGGGCAGTTTTTGCAGCTGCTGGTTTATAAACTACAAACCCAATAGTTGTTTCTCTCCTGATGTTGCCAGTTTGCCTAGGTGATAGTCTTGTGCCAGTCAAAACAGTCACAGGCATTTCTGTACAATGTATTCTGTTCTGTCCACACTGGGGGCTGTTTCCAAAAAACAGAATAACGGAAGCACTGAATAAAAAAAATGAAACCAGAAAACTTAAGCCCTCCGATAAAAGAAGAAAACAAAAAGTAACACGAGAAATGTGTTTTTCCCAGGAACGTCCACATCGCTACAGACCCAGTTTTCAAAAGTGGATTTTCTTTGAATAGGGTTTGGATTTGCCAACAGGCTATTAGGATATAATACACCAGTCACAATTCTCCGAGAAAGGATCTAAGGTTTGTTGTAATTTTGCCACTTTCCCAGAGATGAGTAGAGCCAAGAGGAAGGGGTGAAGCAAAGAGAGCAAAAGATTGCAGGATTGAAGAAAAGTTGCTGGATCCTATCCAGTCATCTTCAAAGGATAACCTCTTCCAAACAGAGCAAACCTTCAGGCGGAGATTATGCAAAGCTCCTGCTTTCCAACACCCCTGAAAACCTGCTACCCCCGTCCATTCAGATTTGAGGATTAAGAAAACCAGGGGAATGAAAGCATCTATTTATCCCTGGTCCATGTCAGGAATTGTTCTTCTGAGCTGGACCCTATGGCTTTATTGGTGGCGTGATTGTCCCTTTTAAATATTTTTTTGGGGATGGGAGGAGGTGGGCGTCTGTATTATCTGATAGTTCTGTGTTTGTTTTTTCAGCAAAGATGCTTAATTGTGTAACTCCTGGCTAGGTTTCCTTTGCCAAATGATAAAAATCAAAGTTGGAAAAGACCTATTAGGTCATTTTATCCTAACTCCTGCCAGTGAGAATTTTGCCTCTAATATGCACGACGAGGCGTCCACTTCTTCCCTTGGGAGATTAGCCTCTACAATCCAATTAGTCTCTGCTGCCAACACATTTTCCCTGACATTCAATTTACAATTAATATCATTGTTTTTCTTAATTCTGTACTCACCAATGAAGTGTTTACTTTCTTTTATTGTTTTCGAATTTTAATCCGCTGATAAGTCTATTTTCTTATGCCTCCCCCAAATACACTCATTAATTTTTTTCCTAGAGCCTTTTAGTTTATTTGCTATTCTTTTGTTATTTGTTATTCTTTGCACAGCTCTGTATCTCTTTGATACAAGGAAAATGAAGGCTTCTCATTTCCCTACTTGGCACCTCTCATCAGCAGGCAAGGATGTGGTGGAATTGGGTAGAAAATCGAGACGCTTTAAGGTTTCCATAAAATTCAGGCTTCCTCAGTATTTGACTTTTACTTTCCAGAAATGAGTGGCTTGAGATAGGCTGGCAATTTCAAGTATCCCAGCATTTCAGTTGTGTGTGTGTGTGTTTGCACGTGTCAGATTTTCTGCTGTGAAAAACCTGGCTCAGATGATCAGATGAGATAAGGCAGGCAGAGATAAGAAGCTAGAGAGGAGGAAGAATATTACAATAGTGAACTTTGAGACTGAAGTAACTCAGCCATCTTCCAGAATACCTCATTCCCCGAAGAGCAAGCCCTTTCAGGCCAAGGCGAACCACTGCGGACCAATGTGGCTCCATGTGTCCATGAGACAGGCTTCTCCCTACAGCAAGGCGCTTTCCTCCTGAGATTTTGTTCCTTCATTGCCTAAGGCCCTGGCCTTGTTCCTCCTGCCTTGTCTTGTCTCCCTCTTCTGATCCTCTGGCCTTATTTTGGCAGGCAGATTGCCTTCATCTATCCAATTTACCATGTCGATTTGGTCTCCACCTCGTGACCTCTGCTTGGCCTTTGGGCCTAAGGGAGGAGTCCCTCTTTCTGGATCCTGCCCTCTGACTAAGCCCTCTCTTGCTGCTCCTCCCTTTTCTGGGGATCCAGAACAGATACCTTCCCAAATGCCAGTTTTTTCCCCTATGTACTTAATTATTTCATTGTTAGGACTGTCAGTTCATGCCAATTTACACTCAGCTCCATCACAGGCCACAGGCCTCACTCAGAGTAGCTTGCCTATATGGTTTTTAAGGGGTGTTTTATAGATAATTAAGTCTCACAAACGTAAGAAAAAATTCTTGATGTCGTCTATAAGGCCTTAAAAATCTCCTGGCTAGCATCACAATGCAATCACATACCACTGACCCCTCTCACTCTGCCTCACTCATGCTGGCTTCCCCTCAGGTCCTTCAGGCTTCCCTGGTGGCTCAGAGAGTAAAGAATCTGCCTACAATGCTAGAGACCTGGGTTGGATCTCTGGGCTGAGAAGATCCCCTGGAGAAGGGAATGGCTACCCACTCCAGAGTACTGCCTGGAGAAGTCCATGGACAGAGGAGCCTGGCGGGATACAGTCTATGGGGGCCGCAGAGTTGGACACAACTGAGTGACTAGCACTTCACTATCAGGTCTTTGCTGCGCAAGCGTCAATCTCTTCCACATTGGGATCTTCATCTTACTGTTCTTTTTGCTTGCCTAAGTGTCACTTACTCATCCACAATGAATATATAAGTCATAGCTTACATGGAACGTAGACCCAAGTACCCTCCCCTGGACTAAGTTAGGTCCTACTGTTATACTTTATTATTTAGTCTTATACATGCATTGAAAGCACTTACCAAAAATTGTGAACATGCATTTCCTGGTTTGCTAAGTTATTTGACATTTGTACAACTCTATGACATGTGAAGATGGTCCCATGATTATTCTTCATTTCTGTGTATCATAAGTGTTCAGTATATCACAAGTGCTTGGTCAGATGAGTCATGTAAAGGATAGAAAGCAGAATAGAAGTTAACAGTCAGCTGCTATGACCGATAATTACTTGTCTTAATCTAGCTGCTTTGGTTAATTTTCTTTGTACTTATATAGTTTGGCTAACATTAAAAGAACTGTCATTTTGAATATCTATATCAGGTATTGTACTAGTAAGCTTTTGGTTTTTTGTTGTTTTTTTTTTTATTTCAGGCAAGAGAGAGCCACTATACAATTTTTACTTGAAAGAGGACTTTGGGAGAAAAATAGGGAGCTCGTAATTAATGAGAAAATGGAGGAGTATATTTGGTGCACAGATAGAAACTAAAAGAGCATAGGATCTGGGCAGTAGAAGCAATGCTTTCCTGCCACTATACCACTGCTCCCAGACATCCCTGAAGTATCCAGGCATTTTTATTAGTTCCCACTGCAGAATCCAACACTGGCTGTCATGAATGAACCAACCATCCATTTGTTTGCAACCAACCTAAAGTTCAAAGTCCTCACTGAGTCAGAGGACTGCCGGATCAAGGAATGGCTGGGTAATTCAGCCCTAGTCTCTGAGTCAGAAAGAGAAAGGAGTCCTCACCTTCCGTACAAGCATTCTGAAGTAGATACTCAAATGTCCAACTCCCCACGCAATGAGTTATTTCTTCCCCTCACCCACTTTTTATATATTAAGTCATTTAATTGCCTCAAATACTTTATGAAAATGTAGGTATTATTATTACCTCCATGTAACTTTTGGAGAAACTGAGGCCCAGAGAGGCTCATAACTCAGTCAAGGACACACAGCTAGCAAGTGATGAAGCAAGAATGATTTTTTTCATTACTGCTAGGTGTGTCAAGATGACCTCAGCATATTCCAGCAGATTGCAGTTCACTTTGACTCTGAATTAGATGTCTCATTTCAAATTAATGTATTGAAATCTGCAAGAGTAGTAACCCTCTGCCCTTAGGAGGAATACATACCCCAAAAGACACATCACCAGCAAAACAAGCTCTAACCTAGCAACGGTGGATGTCGCACATTTCTCTCTTTTATTGGATTCCTCTCATGCTCACCACCATGAGCATACATGAGCGGTCCATAAACCAGAATGAAGCTAACTAATTGGTTGGTCCATGAAATAAAAGTTAATCTCATCAGCACTAATCTCTATCATTTCCAAGTCCTTAGCTAACACGATGCCAAGTACTTTAATAATGAAGATTTTGTTTTGCTACTTCTTTTGATTTGTCCTGTATCTTTTCTTCCCTTTTTTGGTTGTAGATCATACATCCCACATCACAGGTCCAGACATATCACAGATATTGGGGCCTGTCACAGTCTTCCATCTGACTACCACTGCTTGATTCAAAAATGAATATGAGAACCAATTATCAGGACCAATCAGTTTTCTTCCCCAGGATTTTTCTAACTGGAATTAGTTGGATAGAATTTTTTTCCTTTCTACTCATGAAATTTTTGAGAATTTAAGATCCAACCTGGTTACAGTCTTGTTTTTAACCTTGTGAAGATGGTTAGTTTGTGATAGCACAGCTCTTTGTAAAAAAAAGGCAAATATAGAAGTCAATATGAAAATCTAATGATTTGAATTCACAGATATACTCATTGTTTTTTGTTTTTTCTTTTTCCTTTTTGGTGTGTGGCTTGAAATATAAATTTTTCGGTTAATTGAAATATAAATTTTTTGTCTTACTTACATTTCCTGCTTCTTGCAATCAAAGAGTTGTGTGTAATGTATGTACGTCATTACTGATTCATACACTGCCCCCCCACCCCAAGTTAGGTATTATTATTTTACAAATATGAAAATCAAGGCCCAGGAAATTGATATCACTGTCCCAAAGTTGCACAATTAGTCAGTAAGGAGCAGATCTTGGATAACAGATTTTCTTACTTCCAAATCATAAGCTAGATGCTGTAACACTCAGCACGCATCCTGGGGTGCTACAATCCGTGAGTTCCCAAAGAGTCAGACATAATTTAGTGACTGAATGATAACATATAACATTCAAAGAAAAATCTGCATTAATTAAAAATAATTCAATTGTTAATCAATATCTACAATATCCTGACATGAATCCCACTGGTGATTTATTTATCAATTTTTGGCTTTACTGGGCCTCCATTGCTGTGTGCAGGCTTTCTCTAGTTGCAGTGAACAGGGGCTACTCTCTAGTTGTGGTACGTGGGCTTCTCATTGCAGTAGCTTCTCTTATTGAGAGGCATGGCTACAGGGAGCATGGGCTTAGTAGCTGTGGCATTTAGGCTTAGTTGCCTCAAGGCATGTGAGATCTTCCAGGACCAGGGATTGAACTTTTGTCCTTTACATTGGCAGGCAGATTCTTAACCATTGGAGCAGCAGGGAAGTTCACACAATAGTGATTTTACACATATGACAATATGTATATCTTAGCTCATGATTATTTGCTTCATTTCTTATAGTTTATCTAGGACTTTTGGTTACTCATTCTTTTACTCAAGATGGTAAGTATAAATTCAATGTCCAGGGAATGGAATAAAGTTGAATAATCATAAAAATTTTTTTTGAAGAAACATTTTTAACCATGTATATAATACCACATTGGATTTGGGACAGAGAAATAAAAATCTGACCGAAATATATCCTTTTTCATTATTATACAAATCTGAAAGGCTTGGGGAATTGATGGTTTTCTACTGATCCTAATGATGTAGTTAGTCAGAAAAATATGTTTTCAAACATTAAGACAACTCACATGCTTTTTTTTTTTTTTTATCCAAAACATATTTATTGGGTTGGTTCCCCATTCATCTTGATGCAGGATCCTGTTCGTGCTGCTCCTTTCTGATGGAGCATCCTTCTGTAAGCCTTGCTTTTCCTCCTATAGGCTGGCAGAGGACAGTATAGCAGCCAACATACTAAACTACTGTTTGTGCATGGCTAAAGACGGTGGTGAGTTTATAGCATCCTGGGCATTTTACATCCAAGAAATAGGAATTAGGGCTCTGTACCAGGAGCTTCTTCTTGTGTTTCCTCTTCTTCTCTTCTGGAGAGGGATGAAGAAGATCCTTTGTGAGATGCATGTTCTCGTGAGGAGGTCGTCACCGCCAGAAAAGGCCTCTCATGTGCTTTATCATCTAAGAAAACTTGCCTAATGGATTTTTCATTCCTTTACTATATGATACATACAAATCATTTTTTAAAATTATAGGATGAAAAAGTAAGAGACATTCTCAGTTTTATGATGAACTCACGCAAACAGTATAAGGGTTGTTTGTATATTTCTTCTTCTATTTGTTTCATTTATTAAAGTTTACCTGAGAGTCCTGTGAATAGTCCAAGACCCAGTCTAATTCCACTGCCTCTGAAATGTCTTCCCAAAGATCTCAGATATTAGGTTTCAAGAGTTAGGGATATTTGGAGATATAAAAGTTCAAAGAAAATTATTGTTTGTTTGAAAATATGGAGTGAGAAAATTCTAGTCCATTTCTGATCTTATTGTCTTGCCTTATAATCAATATTTCTCACATTTATTCTAATTGGGCTTCCCCAGTGTCTAAGTAGTAAAGAATCCACCTGCAATGCAAGAGATTTGGGATTGATACCAGTTGAGCACTTAATACATGCCAAGCGTTCTGCTAAACACTAGTGGTGCAATAGTGATATAGGTGATGACAGAACAGAAGTGACATACATTAATGTGAAAAGGTACATTTTTCTTTTTTAATTTAAGGACTCTTCCATGTACATTTCTATTTATGCAGAGATGCATAGTCATTACAATTTAATGGTGTCACATTTTGTCCTCTGAAGTGACCTTCTGGTTACATGAGTGAATGAAGATATGTATCAAACTCCTAGTAAAGCTACAAAGGAACATTTGCTCATTGGTCATAGGATTAGTATGAAATTGTATCTATGATTTAATGTTAGAGAAACTTCTCATGATGGATGGGTTTCCCTGATTAAAAAGACACTGTAATGTGTAGCGAACTCCCCATAAAGCAAGGGGTATGTATCCTGGTGGCCTAAATTTAACTTAAAGGCCAAAGGCCAGAGCTGGAGAAGGGCATGGCAACCCACTCCAGTATTCTTGCCTGGAGAATCCCTGGACAGAGGAGGCTGGTGGGCTACAGTCCATAGCGTTGCAACAGGTCGGACAAAACTAAGCAACTAACACTTCTCACTTTTTCAAGGGTCAGAGAGGCAAGGTCACTTTCAGCACATAATGTAATTGCATTTTTTTCTTTTTGGCCCCAACAAGTAGCATTCAGAATCTTAGTCCCTTGACCAGGGATCAAACCATGCCCTCTGCAGTGAAAGTACAGCGTCTTAACCACTAGACCACTAGGGAAGTCCCTGCAATTTCATTTTAAGATGCTGAGCAAATGAGGGTGAAATAAGAGAGTGGTGTGCCCACAATAATGATCTAGGACTACAGCTATAACACAGCATCAATAAACAAACAGCATTACACTACTCCAAGACAGATGTAATCTTTATTTTATTTTATTTTCAGATGTAATCTTTAATAGCTGTGTCACATGACAGTGAAAGAAGCATGGAAACCAATGGACATTTTGGAGTTTTTAATCTTTTTTTTCCCCTCTATACCTAGATGTGGAGAGGGCAATGGCAACCCACTCCAGTGCTCTTGCCTGGAGAATCCCATGGACGGAGGAGCCTGGCAGGCTGCAGTCTATGGGGTTGCGAAGAGTCGGACACGACTGAGTGACTTCACTTTCACTTTTTGCTTTCATGCATTGGAGAAGAAAATGGCAACCCATTCCCTTGTTCTTGCCTGGAGAGTCCCAGGGACGAGGGAGCCTGGTGGGCTGCCGTCTATGGGGTCGTACAGAGTAGGACACAACTGAAGTGATTTAGCAGCAGCAGCAGCATGCCTAGAGGATTGTTCCACTCTGTAGAGAGTAAATTATACTGCGCAGGATTTTTGAGTAACTTGAAGGATAAGGAAAGGGTTAAGATGGAAGCTTAAAGAGGAAGTGACTAGGCTTCTTTAATGGCAGAGCAATGACTAAAGGATTAATTAAAAGTGAAATATATTAGGAATGATGATAATCACAAGCTAATGAAATTAAGCTTTACTAAGAACATATTATTGTCTGTTTAATATGGTTTATCAGTTAGTTTCCACTTTGTGATAACATAGGGACAATCTTTAAATCTCAGTAGATTATGGCAATTAACTTTTAGGTCTCCCTTAAATTCCATGTCACTGCAGGTCAGCTGCTCCAGACTATGGCTCTGTAGCATGTCTCTTATTCATTTTGTGATCCAGGCTGAAAGAACAGTTCCTGTATGGGCAATGGCGACCACGTGGCAGTTCTTAATGTTTCTGCTTACACGACACACAGTCCATTCATTGGTCAAAAACAGTCAACTGATCAACTCTGTCTCAGTGAGGTGGTAAATTTGTTAATCCTTGAGGAGTCCACATAGGTCTCATAGCAAGAGAAGGAATGCACAGTCTTCTTAAAAGAAAGGTAGAAAATAGGGTGGGGAGGGGAGCAGAGGGAAATGATATAATCTACTGCATGTGGAATTTAAACTCTGGACAGTTCAAATAATTAATTCTTGTTTCCCTTTATGTTGCATTGTATTTCTATGAAAAACAGAAACAAATCCTTTCAAGTTAAGGATATAGTGCTTTTAATGGAATCTGTAGGATGTGATTCAGGAGAAAACCCACAAGCACAACTGGACCTCCACAATAGAGCTGGGTGACCTAAGAGCCATCACGCATGAGTGTATGGTGATGGTCCTCCTAGACATTCCAAATCTCCATGTATGGTTGCCAATGTCCACAATGGTGAGGGAGAATGCCAAGTAGTATGTTTGCCAATGAAGATGCAGTTTAGTGAAATGAAGATTCTTTACCACAGATGGGTAAGAGTGATTCATGAAACAAATGTTGTGGCGTATCTCCTCTTTAGTGAATCAACACCAACTGTTCCAACCAGAAAATTTTTTACAATATTGTCCATAAAGGGACATAAAAAACATATTGCTGTATCTCTAACACCTAGCAAAGTCAGCAGGTACCCTGTTGGTGGTGATCATATTTTTAAAAAAGGAATTGTTCTTAACTTTGACCTTCAAAGACACAAGAATGGTGGCAATTTAGTAACTGAGAAAAGTGAAGGCTTTGTATTTGCTAAACAATTATTCTAAATAGAGATAAGATATGCTTAATTAACTTACTTAAATTTGTTCTCATTAGCTCTGTAGATATTATCCTTATATTTGAAAGCATTTCAGAGAGTTGTAGCACTATCCAAAGCCATGACAATCATGAGAGTAAAGTGTCAAGGATTTGAAAATCTCTAAATACTCAAAATAAATCTGAGAAAAGCTTTTTCTCAATAAAATTTAGTATATGGGGAAAAATTAAGAGAGTTCTTTACACTCTTAAATTTTATATAGGTTTATGACATATACATGCATATATTTATATACAATGATATATATATAACCATTTATTAAAAAGGTTAAATTCCACTCCTACTAAATCATACTCTCATTAAAAATAGCCTCATTATTCAAGTTAATTTTTTTTTTTTTTTACCCTTTGCTAACATTCAATCACTCAGTATGAAAATTTGGCATTGGCCAGAGCATTTACCAAAACAATTTCACGAGGTATTTTCTTGTTTTTGGAAAGAGCAATAATGGAATTATTCATGTTAAGGAGCTTTCCTACAATGGCCTTTGACATTGCTCTCTTTAATATATATAATACTTCTCTATTGTCTTATGAGGAATCTCAGTAAAGTTTCTTCACTTGCTCTTCATGTTCAGAGAAATATTGTTTCAGTTTTTGCTTGTTTACTGTCAGAGTTTTTTTTTTCTTGACATAGGAAAATAATATTTTCACAATTTCTGTAGATCTGTGACATTATAAATGGAAATGAAGGAAGTTGATGCCACATACAAAAGTGAGGGCCTCTGGTTTAGCTGGACTCTCTCTAGAAAAACAACTCATCCTTGCATATCTGCCTCTCTTGACTCACAACTACTTCACAGGACACATCATTCAAATTTGTGTCCCAGTAAAATATCCATTACTTTATGACATGGTTACCAGCCAATAAATGTAGTCTCCAATCTTAAATCTGCAACTAGTCACCTACTATGTAGGTATTCTAGAATATCATTAATAATGTGATATTTTGCTCGAAGAGCTTCTGAATGAGATTTTGATGTAAATTTACATACACACACGTGAGACTACTGCGCCATAGGAGCGCATTTAGCTGGTCATTCAGTTAGCTATTTGTTTACTCACTATTCTATCCTTCACACCTTTACTGTTATGTGAGATCCAAAATCTCGGTGAGATAGTGCAACTACAGAATGACTGAAGATTTGAAAAGGCTTCATAGAACACATTTATGTGTCTGGGCTAAAGTTATTTGTCTCTAACCTTGCAAAAATTACATCATGGAAAAATTTAGCTTCTGAGTGCTAAACCGGCCCTCATTAAACTCCTCATTCCTCTTTAGTAGTCCAATTAAAACCCTTGATTCTTTGTTAACAGGATCCACTCTGAATTGCTCTCTTCCTCATGCTTTCCTGCCATGTATGCATTTGTAGTATAGCATTTGGGATTTCACTGGTGTTAAGAACAAGATTCAATTTTGTGCTATTTATCTTGGGGGCATTTGACCCATATTTTTATCTATCTTAAGTTAAAGATCTTGAAACAGTGTCAAAGAGATGGGAAAGGTAGATTAGTTTTAGATCTTAAAAGAGAAACTAACATACAGAGGGATTAAAACATAAACTTAGGCTTGTAGGTTTTAGATTCTGGGATGCTTCCAAGAAACGAGGAGCAAAATAAGGCTGTCTTGTAAAGGATCCCAAGAGCTAGACTAAAAACAATTGTTTGGCTATCCTTGGACACAGATGAGCATATTTGAACATTGTTGACTTCTTAACAACTCCTTTCTTCTCTTCACCATAGGCTTTAACTCCTACTGGTGTATCTGTCTTCAAGGTGACATCTCCTTTCCTTGTATTACTTTGTCCTCGGTCAAGAAGCAACAGTTAGAATAAGACATGGAAAAAAAAAAAAGAATAAGACATGGAAAAATGGACTGGTTCAAAATTGGAAAGAAGTGTGAGAAAGCTGTCTATTGTCACCCTGTTTATTTAACTTAAATGCAGAGTACATCATGCACAATGCCAGGCTAGTTGAATCACAAGCTGGAATCAAGATTGCCAAGAGAAATATCAACAACCTCAAATATGCAGATGATACTGCTCTAATGGCTGAAAATGAAGAGGAACTACAGAGTCTCTTGATGAGGGTGAAAGAAAAGAGCAAAAAAGCTGACTTAAAACTCAACATTCAAAAAATGAACATCATGGCATCTGATCCCATCACTTTATGGAAATAGAAGGGGGAAAAGTGGAAGCAGTGACAGATTTTCTTTTCTTGGGCTCCAAAATCACTGTGGACAGTGACTGCATCCAGGGAATTAAAAGACGATTTCTTCTTGAAAGGTAAGCTTTGATAAACCTAGATAGCATATTCAAAAACAGAGACATCACTTTGCTGACAAAGGTACATACAGTCAAAGCTATGGTTTTTCCAGTAGTCATGTATGGATGTAAGAGTTGGATCATAAAGAAGGCTGAGCACTGAAGAACTGATGCTTTCTAATTGTGGTGCTGGAGAAGACTCTTGGGGGTCCCTTGGACACCAAGGAAATCAAACCAGTCAATCCTAAAGGAAATCAACTATGAATATTCATTGGAAGGACTGATGCCAAAGCTGAAGGTTCAATACTATGGCCACCTGATGTAAAGAACTGACTCATTTTGGAAAAACCCTGATGCGGGGAAAGACTAAAAGGCAAAAGGAGAAGGGGGTGGCAGAGGATGACATGGTTAGACACATCTCCAATTCCAGTGAACATGAATTTGAGCAAACTCCAGGTGATAGTGAAGGACAGAAGAGACTGGCATGCTGTAGTACATGTGATCACAAAGAGTCAGACATGACTTAGCAACTGAACAACACCTGGATGACACCTAACACTTTCCCCATGTTCCCTTGAACAGTCATGATTTTACCTACAAGCCAGACAATTGATGCTTTGTGACTATCTCAAGTTCTCTACAAGTGGGGGAAACACAGGGGAAAAGGCACATGAATTGCTTAGGAAAGTGGTGAAGATCGTTAGTCAGTAAATATGCCTTTTTCTCATGGTAGGATCCCAGGAAAAGCATCAGATATAAACAAAGTATTTGGTAGCATGAATAAGTTGCAGAAGAAAGAGTTGATGAGAAAAATTCCATAAGTAGAACTCAGTAATCTTACACAGAGAGGTGAGCTGGCTTCTGTTGGAGATACTGGCTGTAGGAAAGGGTTAATACTAGGAAACCAAGTCTTCACTCTTGAGAGACAGCGGAGGATCTTAATTTTAAAGTGTTTATCCTAAAACATTGAGTATGAGTGCAGTATCTTTATGTGTTTGTGCTGATGGGTTTAAGGTGTAGACTCAAATCATCTTTTCTTTTAGAAGTCACCTTAGACTTTATCCAGTTCAATTTCTGATCAGTGCAGAAACCACCATCTCCAAGGGAACCCTGACACGTTGCCCTTCCTCATTTTTCAGCACCGTAAGTGACAGACAACTGCTGGGATCAGTCTTTCCCATCTCAGGCTATGCCTTTTGTTAGAATGTCCTTTTTTTATGTTGTATGGAAAATTACAAGTTGAAAAGCATCTCACACAATGGCTGGCACATAGAAGGCATTCTGTCTCAATAAGTGCTGCTGACTCCAAACCAGAAGTCCGGCAACATTTATTTCTATGTTCTTTGTCTATGTCTTTTATCCTCAAATTACACGGTATCATGAGGAAGGTTGACCATGAAGACCTTGAAGATACAATACACTAAAAGGAATAAAAGCCAACACCTTGGTCCACCTGCTTTACATCAACTCCATCAACTAATGTGAACAGCTTATAAGTTTTGCCAGCCATCTGGTAGCACCATAGCCAGTGTGTATGTACCTGCAAGTGCTAGTTTCACTGGGATGTGGTTGTGTTGATTATAGTCATTTTACTTTGCTTACATATAAATCACAGTTGCTGATTTTCTAATAATTTTATAACATTAGAAAAACCAGTGTGTTGGGGAATTTTGTAAATTGTCAAAACAAACAGAAAGGAGATTATGCCCTTCTTAGTTTGGGATCTAGGTACACTGGATCCTTTAAATACTAGAAAGTTCTGAGTGATATGTAGGGCACTTCTAAGCAGATGGTTTAAATATTCAGAAGCCCCCTACATTTTAGAACAAACTAGCCCTCAGCATTTTCACCTCTGTTCCTTCTTTTTACCAGAGCCAAACTACTGAGCATCTTTGGAGGAGGATCCCTTTCTGCTAAATTGTAGACTGAAAACATTTTGCATTTCTGTTTCCAGATTGCTTGGCATCAGTACTCCAGTTGCTTTGTATTGATCAGTCGGATGTATCTGGGAGACTCCTGGATACAAACTATTGTCACCAGTCCTCTGTGGGTTTGCTCTGTAGGCTTCCATGTGGGCCTGGAGAAAGGCTGGATTGTAGAAAGATTGTAAGTATGAGGTTTGGGAGGGGCCCAAGTCCTCCAGATGTTACTGCTTTCATATTTTCAATGTGATTCCAGGGACTTACCCTCCTCTCTGAGGAAGATAACTAATGCCTTTGGCCTCATAGCATAGTCAGAAAAATGTGATCATTTGAAAGGGAATGTCTACACATAACTCTTTCTTCCACCTACCCCATGGCTAATACAGATGATAAGCCTGGGCTGCTCTCCTCTCCAGCCAACTTGGACATTCTAAGGCCATGTCTGAATACTCACTGCCTTTTCTATGTCAAGGATTTTGGCCCCATCTCTACCTACCCTTCTATGAAAACAAACAGAGGCTTCTAACTGGACAGGAAAATTATCTGAGGAAGTAACTTATCAAATGAGTCAGTGTATCTGACCAGAACTTCCTCTTTCTGTTGGCGTCTCCTAATTCTGACATAGTCAGGCTTAGTGGTGGTAGAAAGTATTTTAAGCTAAATTCCTGTGGTCACTTTTTCCATTTTCAGGCAATGGGTCATTCATTGTACATGGTGGTGAGCCAGAGATTTTGCTTCTCTTTTTGTATCATTTAAGTCTATTCCTTCTAAGACACATTTCCTACACAATGGGAAAACAGACAAAATATAAAGAAATCTTAGTCAATGGTTTTATGTTTTGGTACTGAATTCAGTGGAGGATTTGGTGGAATAAAAGGTAAACTTACCAGGGGTCAGTGAAATTCTACCTACAACTAGCATCATTTCTTTTGAAACATGATGTATTTCTAAAGAAGAAAATGGCTATCCACTCCAGCATTCTTGCCTGGGAAATCCCATGGACAGAGAAGCCTGGTGGGTTACAGTCCATGGGGTCACAGTTAGGCATGACTGAGCGATTGAACAACAATGATGTATTTCAGTGTATCCAGTTTTTGGATCCAAAGGAATAAGTATGGTTATAATTTCAATAGGTTTTTAATAGGTACACCTCAATGAATATACAGTTTTTCAAAATCTATAAACCTATTTCAGCTATACTTTCATTGTTTAAGAAACAGTGCTCCTCTTTTTGTATAGATCAGTAGATTTCTTTTCTTTCTCCTAATCTAACATATCTGAAGTATATCATGCACTCCCTCTAGTCCTCCCTCACCATTACGGCAGTGAGTTTCAAATGGAGATGACAGCAAGGCAGACACTCCTTTGAAGGGTGTATCAGAACTTTGGGGGCACAGAAATGTCTATGTTGAAGTTAGAAAAATATCATTTTGTCATATTTTGTGTGATTTGGAGATCATCAAAATCTTCATTATTAAAGTTTTTTTATAAGTAAATTATAGATCATCTATATAATTCTATAAATTATTTGTACTACCTTTTACTATTAAAAAGATGCTTATAGAGAGTTTTAATGTATGGAAAAATGGCTAATAATATAAAGCAGCATATAAAAATAGGTACAAAAGAAGGATACATTTCAATTTGATGGTACCTAGCTTCCCTGGTGGCTCAGATGGTGAAGAATCTCCCTGCAACGAGGGAGACCTGGATTTGATCCCTAGGTAGGGAAGATCCCCTGGAGGAGGGCATGGCAACCCACTCCAGTAGTCTTGCATAAAAATCCCCAAGGACAGAGGAGCCTGGCAAGATACACTCCATGTGGTTGCACAGAGTTGGACACAACCGAGCAACTCAGCACAGCGCAACAGATAAACACAAAAGAACAGGGAAAAGCTGGAAAGAAATGTGCTAAGAATAGCAGTAATGCCCTGTGTTTGCGAAGATTATTGATATATTTCTGCTTCTTTATGGTTTTTTGTTTGTCTAATTATCTGTAGTAAATGGATATTGTTTTGATAGTGAAATAATATAAAAGTAGAATAAAATGAAAGAAAAGAGTACTGAGGCAGAAACAGAGGTCTTGAATTCTGTTTCACAAGGTAAGCATTTAGATATCAGGGAATTATCTCTCTGTGAATAAGCAGAGCCATCGATAGATGACAGGTAGACTTGTACCCCTATGGATTCTTGAATTGTTTCCACCACTCCCTTCTATTTAAGTTTCCTCTTCAAAGGAAACTTAATTATCTTAATTACCCTTTACCCCTGGTGTCTCTTTACCACTGAGCCACTAGCTGGAGGCTCAGTGGTAAAGAATCCAGCTGCCAATGCAGGAGACATAAGTTCAATCCCTGGGTGGGGAAGATCCCCTGGAGAAGGAAATGGCTACCTCCTCCCGTCTTCTTGCCTGGGAAACCCCATAGATGGAGGAGCCTGGTTGGCTACAGTCCAAGGGGTCACAAAAGAGTCAGACAAGACTTAGCGACTAAACAACAATAAAAACAACTTCAAAGTCAAGTAGACACAGCTCTGCTTTCAATTTAGTTTACTTTCATTCCTATATTGAGAAAAGCTCTCTTACTGGAAGGAGGTTTCAGAGGTCTGTGGGTGTCCTTCATGTTCTCACACTCTCACCGTGAGCTGATTTTTTGCCATTGCCTATTCGTTGCATGAGGCAGAATACTTAAAGGTAGCTTTGTCTGCCTGTTCCCATTGGTTGGCAGATGCCTCTGAAAAAAGACAGAAAAGCCCATCCACTCTTGGACCATAAGCTATCCATTCATGTATTGAAGTCACTGGAGGCTGATGTAATGATAGCAACCATTCATGTTGCCAGACAAGAGAACTCTGTCTGTAACACAGAAGTCTGGGGTGATTTTAGCTGGCCATTCCTTGCATAGAAATGATGTTGTAGGACCCTGATTGGCTGGGCATTGACAGATTTTAAAGGGAATATGAGGTGGTCTGAGCTAGTATAAGGCTTTGAGAGCATTCTGCCTTCCATCTGATAAGAAAAACTTCAGTTTCTAATTGCAGTGGCCTTGGGAATTAAGTAGTCAAAATATGTGAACTCTTATGAAAATCAATCATGATAAAAACTTACCAACTTGATGAAAAGTCATCATGGAATTTTTTTTGAGCTCAGGGGTCAGTACCCCCCTCCCCCCAAATTGTCTTTTTTCCCATTTAAAACTAAAACCACAATTAAAGAAAAGGTTACCAGCAAAAATGTGAGTGCTGGGCACTGTTTTGTGTCTCTGGATCAAAGGCATACAATAGGGTGATTAAAAACATGCTGACTCTAGAAATTTGGGGCTTAATTAATGAGTTAATAATGGGAATAAAGCTCCTTTCCTTTAGAATTTAAAATTCCAATTATAAGCAATTGTGTTTTTGGCAGTTCATCCACAAAAGGTTTTGAGCAGATTGAATGACTGATTTATAATAACACCTAGGATATGTAGATTGTCCAAGGAGGTAACAACAAACCTAGGATCCTACTAACACTTCCATGCGAGAGGTTGTGAGCACAAATTTTTTTTAAAAGATAATTTTCCATAGTCTCAATTAGCAAATCTGTCATCAACAAAGTACAAAAGAGATTTAAACACTTATTAGACAGTGCATTCAGTATGTGACCCAAAGTAGGAATGGTCCCAAGTAGTACCTGTCTGATAAATTCTTCCCTTTATAGATCAGGAAAGTTTGACCTAAATTGTCCGGCTAGTGTCTAATTTCAATTTTTTATGTAGCAACTTGATTCATGACACAATTTTCTTGAGATTATGCTAACTCAGTAAGCTTTACTAAAGTTTATTTTCTTTTCTTTTTCGTAGGGTTGATGTGTCATCTCATCTAAATACAGGTGATGGTGTGGCAGGCAGATAACCAGATGGATTTAAATAATTGTGGACAGTTACTTCATCTATTCTGTCTTCCAGTGACCTTTGAACTCCCATTTCAATCTCTCTGTTGTAAGAAGTAGCAACGGAGGCAGTTAAAAACAAATCTGTAAGGAATGTGTGTGTGTGTGTGTGTCTGTTAATTGCACATTCGTGTTCAACTCTTTGCAACCCCATGGACTATAGCCCACCAGGCTCTTCTGTCCATGGAATTCTCCAGGCAAGAATACTGGAGTGGGTTGCCATGTCCTTCTCCAGAGGATTTTCCCCACCCAGGGACTGAACGCAGGTCTCCTGCACTGCAGGCAGATTTTTTACCATCTGAGTCATTGGAGTGGGTTGCCATGTCTTCCTCCAGGGAATCTTCCTGACCCAGGGATCAAGCCCATGTCTCTTATGTTTTTTGCATTGGCAGGCAGGTTCTTTACCACTAGCACCACCTAGGAAGCCAGACACTCACATTTTGAGCTCTGAGTAGGGTCAGCCTTACCTGAACTTACAGACTAAAAGTAGAGACTGTATTTTTCCTCAAGGAAGATCAAAATGCTATTATCAGAAATGGCCAATGTCCAGGAAAGCCACAGTAGTTGTCACCATTCAGAACCATCTATTAGAATTTTCACTCTACTAATGAAAAGCTATGGGCTTCTCAGGTGGCTCAGGGATAAGAATCCAGCTGCAGTGCAGAAGACACGGGTTCAATCCCTGGATCAGGAAGATCCCCTGGAGAAGAAAATGGCAACCCACTCCACTATTCTTGCCTAGGAAATTCCATGGTCAGAGGAGCCTGGCGGGCTACAGTCCATGGGGTCACAAAAGAATTGGACACTACTTAGCTATTAAAACAACAAAATGAAAAGACCTAAGAAGTCTTTGCTAATTGCACCTCCAAGGAGGTGAAAATTCTTTAAATTAGCAATAGAAAATGAATTCAGTATGCTTCTGGACAAGGAGGAAAAACATGAACTAGAAGGGTTGAATCAAAATAATGGAAACATTTGAAATAGAGTTTTCTAGTGATGCTCTGTATGACTCTGATAGTTGAAAAAACTTCTAGTTAAAAAAAAAAAAGACTTTTCTGTCTAGTAAGCTGGGTAATCTGAGCAGAAGTCTGTGTTTCTTCTAGGGTCCAAGTCAGTCTCTAATTTACAGTCATAGTCTGTGGTGAAATAAAGAGACAATGAAAAGTAAGAAAGGGAGGATATAAAATCACTCACATGAATAATCATCAGTCCCACCAGTATATACCTAGCCCTACAGTCACACCTTTTATGATTTGAAAACAATTCCCAATTTTTGGAAGGATCTCTTTTATGTCAAATCTCATCAGATGTATTGGAATTAAAAATTTTAAAAATAAGAATGCTTATATATTAGAGAGAAACAAAGCAATTGACAGATTTTTTAAAATTTTGTTGGTTGTTTTGGCTCATGAAAGGATCTTCTATGACATATTATGTATCTCTATGACATGGCAAATGGCTCCATCATCTGTACTGAGAAGGATTAATTGAATTGGATCTCAGGATTTTGCAAGCAGTTTTACTGCAGGATGAACGTGTACTACGCCTGCCAAGAAGTTTAGCCTTAACAGCCCTCACAAGGACTAGACATTTCTATCTGCAAAGGATGTTTATACTCACCTTGGGCTACTTCCAAGGTTTTACTTTGGGTATCTCTTGGATATAACCCTTCATTACAGAACTCTTTTATTCTTAAGAAGGAATAAAAAATCTTCCAACATGAAAAGAAGAAAACCACTAGTGAGACATCATGCATTTTTAATGATGCACTGCAATCACTGCCTACCACCAGACCAGTGCCTGGAGATGAAGAAAGTGTGTGTCATGTCTAAGATAAATCAAAGGGGAATGTTAGCTTCTAGGGAATAACAACCAAAGTGCTTACAAATTTTGAAAGTCAGGAAACCTCAGCTACTAAGTTCCAGAGATTCTTCAGATATGTAAGTAATATCAAAAGAGATGGGAAATTCCAGTTGTCTTTTGCAGTATCCTTCATCTGATAGAGATTCCCTCAAGAGGTTATGACTGAGAAGAAGTGCAGACAGACTTTTCTAAAACTATTGACAAATGCTCTCCCTCAAAGACAAAACATCCAGGAGAAGCTACTTAAGTTGTGATCAAGTATCTAATCCTTTGGAAATGGGTCTTCCTTAGCATTTCCTTTATTTATTTTTTAGCAAAATTTCCCACCAGTTCCTTCATTCCAATTTATTAAATTTTAATGAAGACTCTATATGTCTCCACTCAAAAATTGAAAAGAATCATAATTTGAAAGAAATGGAAAAAAATAAGACCTCAGTAATTCCCAGATCAATGCTCAAAGATGACTTATTAACATACTATATAAACTGTAGTGAATTAGATATCTGGTAATAATTTTTCTTTCTTCCTTCCTTGCTTGCTTCCTTTCTTTCTTTCTAACAAGAGTGTCATGCAAAAATGGGGTGTGGTGTCCAGGCAAAGAAATGAACAGAAAGAACAAATTCCTAACAGCAAGAAAAACTTTTACAAGCTTGAGTTACCAAGAGAAGACAGGTGGCCTTCTCAATGCCAAACATCCAGAGGTCTGCAAATACGTAAATGTTTTAAAAACACTATGGAGTTCCCATATGCAAATTATTTCTATGAATTTAAACTAAGGTTTAGTGATATTTCTTTTGACTATCACCTTCCTCTGAAATTGAAATTGGCATTATTTTTTCCACATCTAGAGTTCTAGATCTGGAACTGGAGATAAAATTAGTTATGTAATCCAACTTCTTTCTGTAAAGAAAAAAAAAAGATACAGAAAATCAGTGGCTTATCTACTACCATTCACTCAGTGGATCAAGGCATTAATCTGGATTTCAGTTTTTAGTTTCTTTTTTTCTTTACTCTCACTACATCCCCATCCTATAGTCTTGTTCATTTCCCTCCATCTCAATTCCAGTAAAAATAATTAGCAGCACTCAACTCATCTACTGTAGTAGCCTCTCTTGTCTCCCACATACATTCTCAATCCAAAATCTTCATAGTGATCTTTAAAGCCTGTGATCGTAGCATCCCAGAATCAGTGTATTTCTTTTTAGAAAGAGAAATAAAACAATACATGTATAAAATTTAATAAAAGATTATGTAACTTTTAAACTCTAATTTTGTATTTGTATCTCTTGTCTCTTGTACTGAAAATCTGATTCTTAATGATTCCTGATACATTCAGTTATTTGCTTTATGTATGTCTGTGTGGGTGTGTTTTCAATTAACATTATCTAAATCATTACTGACAATCAGACCACTGAGTGCAGTGTATGACTCTTTTGTTATATTTTCTTGCCCTTTGGATATATCTCATCCAGGCTGTATAGTCAAAACATTGTCTTTTAAAATCACTATGATTATTTTTTTTATTTGGTTATATGACTAATTTGACACACAGTAGTAAGTTTGTTTTTGTTTTATTTCAATTTTTAGAGGTTGTCTTTTTTAGATATAAATTTTGTTTATTTAACTAGTGAAATAATCCCAAGGTCTCACAGAGCTATAAAGCAAGATTAATTAAGAGAAGTATATCTTTCTTCCCTGGCCCTTTCCCTTTTTTTATCTTCAATAGGTAACCATTTTTATGAAAGCTTGTTTTATTCTTCTATTTTTTTTTTGAAAATGATAACATAAACATTAATATATTTTACACATTCCTTTCTGTTTCTTCTGGTTTTTCCTTCAAAGGTATATGTTTGCATAAAGACATTGAAGATAGAAAACATTTCTTTCTGTCCCAGAATACTATAGTGGACATACCATTAATTCAATGCATGGTGATTGCTCATTAACTTGTGAGTGATTTTCATTCTTTTACAATGGTTTTACAACCACTTGTATCCTTGGGTATGCATCCTTTCACAGGTTTGCCAAGGTCTCTTCAGCATAAGTCCCAAGAAGTGAAAATTTTACATCAAAATATAAATACATATGGAATTTTTCTAGATAGTGCTAACATTCATTAGAACTTTGACATTTTGCAATTCTATTAACAGCATATGAGAATGTCTGTACCCTACTGCCTTAACAAATAAGTCTTCAAACATTAGGACTTGTTGCCAAGTCTTAATGAAAGGGGGATGGTACCTCAATATAGTTTTAATTTAATTTCTCTTATATAAATAAAATTAACTTTTCAAATATCTGTGACCCATTTATACATCTTTCTGTGAAATGTCTGTTCATATCTTTCACTCGTTTTCTGTCAGAGTTTTTTTACTTCTTAATATTTAGAAGCTCTTCATATATCAGTGAAATAACCTTGCATGATATAATTTGCATATATTTATTCCCAGCTTGACAATGGTTTTCTTCTTTTCAACTTTTTTTCCATGTAAATTTACCTTTCAGATTTAATGTACTCAGATTTATCTCTTTGGTGTATCTAGATTTTGTATGTACTAGATCATTTTTCTGTCTCCTAGATTAAAAAGGAAGTCATCCATGTTTTACTTCAGTATTTATATAATGATAGTTTTACTCTAAAATAGCAAAACCATTTTTAATTAATTTGGTTTTATGGTATGAAAAATATATCAATTTAATATTTGTACTTATCACTAACTAGTTGTCTGCCCAGTTATTAAAAGTTCTTATTTTTCCTCATTGCATAGAGAAAACGTCTTTATCAGGGCTTCCCTGGTGGCTCAGATGGTAAAGAATTTGCCTGCATTGCAGGAGATCCAGATTCAACCCCTGGGTAAGGAAGATCACTTGGAGAAAGGAAAGGCTACTCACTCCAGTATTCTTGCTTGGAGAATCCAATGGACACAGGAGCCTGGGGGTCTATAGTCCAGGGGTCTCAAAGAGTTGGACATGACTGAGTGACTGCTAACACTTTCACTTTTTACTCTCTTCATCATATATTAAATTTCCATATGTTTCCCTCCCCCCCACCTCTGGATTTGCCATTGCATTTCATTGGTCTGTTTGTGTACCAAAATCACTTTTTTTTTTTTTTAATAAAGAGGCTTTATGATATACTTTATTGATCTGTGAGGATCAGATCCCTCCCCAATTGCTTTTCATTTTAAGGCTTTCCTACCAATTTTCACTTTTTATTTTTTCAAAAATTCTTTCAAAAGAATGTTATAATCAATTTGTCTTACTCCAAGGACATTGTCATTGAGATCACATTGCACTGAGCAATTAACATAGGGAAAACTGACATCTTCATTATGTTGAGACATCCTAACCAAGAAGATGAAATGCTTTTCCACTTATTCAGTTTATGTCTATGTCTTTTTAGTGTGTGTCTAAAAAAGATTTTCTATTTTTTAAGTTTATGCATGTGCTATTTCATTTTATTTTCCTATTAAAAATTAGACTGTCTCTTCCACTATTTCCTTCATCTATCTTTGTAAATATGTAAGTTGTTTCTCTTTGCAAATTTTATACACTCTACTTTGCTAAACTGCCTTGTTTGTAGTAGCCTATTAAGTTATTTAGATTTTCCAGGTTTATAATTTTCTAATCTGAAAATAGAAACTGTTTCACCTTTCCTTTTTCCTCAATTTGCTTTTTTTATAATATAATCACATTAACTAATTCCTTCAATACAGTGTTAAATAGTAGGAGAGAGAATGGGCAGTGTTGGCTTGTTCCATGATCAATATCCTGAGATTTTTATCTCAACATAGCTTTGTTGAAGCAGCAAGGTAAAACTTGCCTTCCGACTCAAGCAGTCATGGTTTGAAGTTATGCCTCTACTTACTGGCTCTATGATTTGGGGCAAAGAGCTTAAACTGTATGAGTTTCAGTTTCCCCATCTGTAGAATGGGAGTGATAACTTAAAATTTGCCTTTGTGTTTTAGAAACGAATTGCAATGACTAACATGATGACTGACACTGGTAGATATGACTAATATGATGACTGGTACATCAATAAACGTTTGTTTTCTGTTTTGGGGTTCTCTCTGAATGAGCTGTCACCTGAGGATTCCTCAAGACTGCAAGCAGAAGTAGAGAAGTTTAAACTGAAGACAGTGCCACATTTACAATACTCAGTGAGTCTGGCATAGGAGGCATCGTGGAAACCAAGTACTCTGAGCTGAAGTTTCTAAGTAGCAGGCCGTCAAGTGCTTCAAGCAGCAGATAGGTGTATCCAGCTTCGGTGAAAGATCTGGCTGTTATCCATGCAGTGCCCTCTGGTGGTTAGGCTAGTGCTGTAGTTTAAAAACTGCCTTGAAACTGATTATTAGTAAAAATAACTTGGTGGCTCAGTAGTACAGAATCCATCTGCAATGCAGGAGATATGCGTTCAGTCCCTGGGTCGGGAAGATCCCTTGGAGCAGGAAATGGCAACCCACTGCAGTATTCTTGCCTGGGAAATCCCACGGACAGAGAAGTCTGGCAGGCTGCAGTCCATCAGGTTGCAAAAGAGTCGGACACGACTGAGCAACTAAATAACAACAACAAATCAATATTTAGGGGTTGCTTTCCATCATCTAGGCCTGCCAAATAATTGACACGTATTCCCTCGTTTTAATTCTAATAAAATCCTATGAGATATGCACCCATTGGCCTTTTTGGCCAAGCAGGATATTGATACTTACAGAGGTTAATTAGCTTAACTCAGATCACAAAGCTAATTATGGGGGCATGGGGTGCTGAGATTTCACACCAGTATGTTTGAATCCTATCTACTGTGTGCTATTCTATATGCAACAGTATAAAACATGAAAGAAGAAGAGACTTGGAAGCACCTTAGAGAGCAATTCCTCCCCCACAATGAACAGATGAATAAAGGCCCAGAGAGAAAGTTGCACAGTTATTAAACAATCTGAGCTACATTCCTGGGTCCCTTGACTCCTAATATTTGTTCTTTTGATTGCACAAAAGCTGCCTGGCCTTATTTGATTTAATTTGCCTCTCCTGTGATTGTTTGACGTTTCCCCAGGATAGTAAGACAGCCCTAACTATCGTTACAATAAAAAAAGGGGGAGTAGAGGGAATAATCTCTACCAAATTTGACAACTCATTAACTACACTTTATTAAAGGGATTTAATTGCTGACCTTATATCCTGTTTTCAGCTTTCTTCTCCAGTAGCAAATATCAATTAAATTCTAATAATAAAGAGTCTCATTGCAGTTGACAAATAATCCTTTTCAGGAGAATTGCCCTCCGTGACTCTCCACAGGCAAAACTTACATTCTTGCAGTCACAATTCTTTGCTGTTGTTTCCTCTAACATCTGATGTGACAGGCCTGCCAGGACGAGAAACAGACTTGCCCTTTGAGTGCATTTTCCCATATAATGAGGTGGCCCTTGCAGAAATCACTCTGACCATGGTGACAGGTCACTATAACTCCTGAGTGCTGACCATACGGCTGCCTATAATTTGCTCAGTTCATCAGCATCTGTAACTGATTTCTCAGAATGATGCCCCGATTTTATAGTTAAGTTGTTGACAATACAACAGTTTAAAAACTAGATCCCTGATGGCAAGTTTCAGGGAGACAATTTTAACTCATTTGTAGATAATCTTTTGTAACAATCAGAACATATAAAAATTCTATGCACTGTTTAGAACTTCCTGGCCTCCAACCATTGGTTGGACACTTGCTCATTAACTGGTCAGTGTATGGTATGAATGACCCAAAGTAGATGATTTTCAAATTATTTTCCATAGCTTAGCATACATGCTTCTTTGATTTAGTCATAGCTTTTTGTCCAATGTCAATTGCTCTTAATTCAGTCGAAGCAAAAATGTACTATACTTACCTAACTATAGACTTCAAAAATTATAAAAACAGTGAAACATTACAATCAGGTTGTACATAAACAAGAGATGACCACTAATGTTTTGGGTGAAGCTCAACATTTTGTTATTTTTGATGTTAGGCAAAGGAAAAGTGTTAGAGCTCATAGTTCCAGGGAACTTTAGTTGCATAATTATTAGCCAGAACATGTGAGTTCATAGCGGCATGAGAGACTCAATATCTCTTGCACAAAATATATGGGGAAAATGTGATGAGTTCCAATATTTCTTTTAATTTTAGCATTCTGTGCTTCTAGAAACGACTGAGAAGATCATCAGTTGTTAAGTGAATAAAGGTAATAATAAAATCTATACCAGGTTAAGAGTTATGAAATCTGTGATTAGTCTTGTTCTTGTTTTATTCTATGTGCATATACATCTTTTACACTTGTTTGTATAGCCTATCTACATCTATATCTATATCTAGATTATATATATATATCTATGTATAGATTATATATCTATCTATATATTTTAAAGAAACCTAATCATGTCATGTGAGGAACAATGGAATCAGTTGAAGTTATTAAACCAAATGAAGAGAAGACATGAGAATTATGTAATAGGAGTTCTTAAATGTAGAAAGGTCTGTCCTGTCAGCAGAATCCAGCTTATTTTGTATGACTCTAATAGATACAGGTTAGGAGAAGAAAATCCCATGTGGATTTAACAAACTTGCTACCAAGTTGTTTGAGGGTAGAATAATCCCCCTCGCTTTTCAGTGTGCTTCATATCAGTGAAAGTTTCAGTGTACCATCAATGCTGTTTGAATAGAGTATTGAATAAGGAATTCAAAGATCACGTTCCTTGCCACCCTGTATTTTATCGTTCCATGAATCTAGTCCTACGCTCTCATTTATGAAGTAGCATCAAGTCCTCCTGTAGTCAATCAAACCCTTTCAGAAAAGTTCACTACTCCCAGAGAATCACTAGAAGTCAAACAAATGGGTCATGGTCTAATCTTTGATAGTTCATAATCCCTCCTGTATCTACTCTACATTGCAGAGAAAGAAATTACCCCTAAGTAAAGTCCCCTTGCTATTAAGTTCCACAAAACATGAGGCTCCACAACCCTCGGTCTTTAATTCACTCCTCCTGGGTGGAGTCAAACTTCATCATGCCACAGAGTGAAGGGATACCTACCACAGTCAGGAAACTAACCAGGGAAGTATATCTGTCAGAACCTCTAGCCACCCAGAAGGAGCTCCAAGAATCTTAATCCGTAGTGAACCGTGAAACTCCGGGGCAAGCAGTTTACAGCTGGGGATTTGTTTGCTTATGCAAATTCCATCATAAATCACCTCATCCTCAGCTATAGCCCAAGGCTAAAGCCAAGGTGCCTGTGCAGCTTTATCATTGGATCACAAAGGTTCAGGATTTATGGGACAAACCAGCTATGCATTGCCTCAACTTTTTATTAAGTTACCTGAACTCCCATTTTCCAGAGGAAGAAACCAAGATCCCAAGTCTGAGAGACTTTCCTTAGTCACTAGGAGTTTGTGGAGACAGACGTTCTGCCATCTGGTGCTCCATTTCCTCTCCAACCAATCTGCTGAGATCAGTGACTTCAATTCCTGTTAACCTTTCAAAAGCCCATACTGGTGGGAAGGACGGTGACATTAGGTCAGAGGATAAGCCCTCATTGCCTCTAATCGCTGACTGTGTAGCCGTGTATCACAGGATGTTGCTAAACAGTCATAAGGCATTCCTCCACTCACGTCATCAATTCCATGTTTCCTTGGTGAGGAGTCACAACATGTGTTTCTTGACAAAATGCTTTCTGTCTTAAGAGTATTTAATGATCTCTCTCTGCTGGCTCTGAGTGGTAATAACATTTTAGTGAATCAAAGGGATAGCTTTGATTTTAAGAGGGATGGGAGCTAGTCCAAGGGAAGAAAGAAAAGGAAGGAGACAAGATACAGAAGACACTTCACAATAAATCCCATCAGTAGTATTACAGAGTTGAATTTGTCTTGATGTGGTTACAAGTTTATGGGTATATTTGAGCTCTATCTTTCTCTCTGATACACACTCACTAATCCTGAAGGCTCACCTTCCATGAGGCTGAGTTTTCTTAGCTGAGAAAAGGAGTAACAATGCCCCCTGTCCCCCGACACACACACACACACACACACACACACACAAACACACACACACCTACATGCGTATACTCATGCAATCTAGGTGTCTGTGAGAACTTAATTAAATAAGATGGCATATGAAAAGCTTCTTCTGAAACTTATCAAATAACATAATGTACTTATACACTAAGTACATGTACTAACGTACTAAGAGATAATTATGTGTGTAAGACTGACAGAGAGGTGGCAACAAATACTCGGTTTCCGCAGAGAGTCATCTGATGTTAACTTCGGGGACTGTCAGCACCTCAACCTAGACTCATTTGGGTTATAATCTTTACTTCATCACTTTCCAATTATGTGGCACTGAACAGTTTATTTAAATTCCCCAAGGCTCATTTTCACCATCATTAAAGCAGAGACAACAGTCTCTTCTCTGTCTACCTCCCAGGGTTCTTGTAAGGAAGGGATGAAGCAAGAGATATGAAATAAAATGCTCTTAAACTTAAAACCTAGATTGTGTCCACAATGAAAGGAATGCATTATTATTTCTGAAGCTCCCAAAAAAGGCTCTGGACCTCTTGGTCCTCTGGTTGAGGAAAGATGCTAAGAGACTAGGTTTCCCAGGAACGTTATAATCTCTTGCTTGTGAGCCTTCCCAGGTGGCATTAGGAGTTAAGAACCTGTCTGCCAATGCAGACAAAAAAAAAAAGGAAATGGCAATCCCATGGACAGAGGAGTGTGGCGGGCTACAGTCCATGGGGTCACAAAGAATCGAACACAACTGAATGACTGAACATACACACAATAAACAGAAAAACTGAGGCATAGAGAAGTAAAAGGTCATGTGTCTGGGAAATGGCAGGGCCAAGATTTAAATCTCAATAGTGTTTCCCTGGAGCTCTAATCTGAACCATTGCCTCCTACTATCTCACATGCTAGGTCGCTTTAGTTGTGTCTGACTCTATGACCCTACAGACTGTAGCCCACCAGCCTCCTCCGTCCAAGGGATTCTCCAACCAAGAATACTGGAGTGGTTTGCCATTTCCTTCTCCAGGGGATCTTCCCAACCCAGGGATCGAACCCAGGTCTCCCACATTGCTGGCAGATGCTTTAACCTCTGAGCCACCAGGAAAGCCCAAACAGCTTAGAGCCCCTTTAAGTCCTAGCTACCACTCTAAATGTTCCCTTTCCCAGGTGGGTGCAGTCTAATTCGGATCTCCCTTCACCAGGATTAGCCTCAAAAAATTGCTTGTCTCTAGGACCAGGGCACAGAAAGGTAAGTTAATATTATCCATTGGTTTGCCTGTCAGAATTTGCCTCATCAAAGTGGCTTGGTCTTGGAGGTTTAGAAGCTTTTTGTTGAAAATTTAAGACAATCTTTTGTTGTTGCTCAGTTGCTAGGTCCTGTGCAACTCTTTGCAACCCCATGGACTGCAGCACACCAGGCTTCCCTGTCCTTCACTATCTCCTAGAGTTTGCTCAAATTCATGTCCTTCGAGTCAGTGATGCTCTCTAACCATCTCATCCCCTGCTGCCCCTTCTCCTCCTGTCCTCTATCTTGCCCAGCACTGGGGTCTTTCCCAGTGCGTCGGTTCTTTGCATTCAGTGCAA
The DNA here is from genome assembly GCF_963930625.1 of Muntiacus reevesi. Lineage (NCBI taxonomy): Eukaryota > Metazoa > Chordata > Mammalia > Artiodactyla > Cervidae > Muntiacus > Muntiacus reevesi. The sequence goes on from NC_089260.1 coordinate 60,437,611, forward strand.
ATACTTTGGAGCTTCCAGCACTTCAGAGCTTCAGCTTCATTAGTCCTTCCAGTGAATATTCAGGACTGATTTCCTTTCGCATTGACTGGTTTGATCTCCTTGCAGTCCAAGGGACTCTCAAGAGTCTTCTCCAGCACTATTGGCAAACAGCAAAACGTCCTATAACGCCTTATGAAAGTTCAGTGGGATCTAGGAGCAGTTAGTATAAAAGAGTCACCTGAGATGAGTATGACCATGTTCTCACTGGAATGTGGACAGAAGGTCTGGCTTGAGTCCCATGAACTGTCCAACCCAAAGCTGGGCAGAGAAATTCTTAGAAATTAAGCTATGGTTCTGTTTCTACTGGTATAGATACTTGGCTGATTAGGTCCAGTTGACATCCACAAAAGAAGAGAGTGTCTCTGCAATATTTCTAGCCAATCCACATATATTCAGCCTCACTAATTTTTCACTGATACTCATTTCTCATATCCATTATGTTCTAGTTTCACCAATTAAACTCCTCACCTTTAAATCTGTTAAGTTAATTATTTTTTTGGTCTTGAGTGGAGATAAAGGGAGTTGACTCCTGTGTGTTAGCTGCCTCTGAGGTAGGATTTGTGATCAATATTTTGCATGTAAATTTCCAATTAGATAAAGTAATCATTTCTAGAGTAGAGATTAAAAATTCACACACACACACTCACACTTACACACACACACACACTATTTTGACTGAAGCACTTTTCTAAACTAAATTATAGACCACGGATCAGTTATGGTGGGTATAGCTCATATATTTCAGAAAATGAGTGTATTTAAGTCATTCTGTCCAAGAATTTCTCAAAAAGCTTCTTCTGGCTTTTTAGCTTAATCATCATCAAAGAGGCAGTGGTTGGAATAGATCCAAATTCTTCAGACAACTTCCTCTAACTCAAGAATCGAAGTCATTGTTTTCCTTTAGGCACCACTAACTTCAGTCAGACTGTTGCTCACATAAACCTGATGCTTTCCAATCTTAAAATTTTGCTTCCATTGGTTCTTCTATTTCGAACGTCCCTTTCCACTCATTCAACTTGCTAATATTCATCCATACTTCTAATACATAATTGATACCTACCCTTTGACAAAACTTCCCTGGTTCTCCTAACATAAAGCTCTCACTTTTCTAAGATACTTACCTTTTAAACTCTAATTTAACTTGTATTTGTATCTACTAGACTATGGGTTCCTGAAGATCTCATCCATCACTATATTCACCACAGTAAAAATATAATGCCTTACCCATGTTAACCAATCAATATCTACTGATGGAAAAGACCCATTCTTGGTGGAGCATAAAGAAAACTTGAATTATGTGAATGATGACTTCCTCACTTATCAGATGAATGGACTTGTGAGAATCATTGTTTTTTTTCATCTACAAAATATCATTATGTCCATCTGATTTATTTCAGAGTTTTTACAGGAATCAGATAAAATGAAGATATGAAAACTCTTCATTCATTGTGAATGTATTACTGATACAAAAGGATTCTCCAATTCATAGAATTCATAGAATTAAATGTTAGGAAACCATCACCATTTACCAGATGAGGACAATGAGGTCCAGGAAGGAAAGTTGACTTAAACAGACTAAAATTACCATGAAGATCCCGTGACTTCCCACTCAGTGTGTTATGTTTCTTAGAGTTTCCTCTTTTGATCTAATATTATCAAAGCTATTTGGTATCCAGTGAGAGGAGACCCAGAGGTTTCTAAGCAACTAGAAACCTCTAGTGGGTCTCTGTGTGTGTGTGTGTGTGTATATATATATATATATATATATATATATGTGTGTGTGTGTGTGTGTGTGTGTGCGCGTGTGCTAAATTTTAAGGAAAACATGATTCATTTGCAGTATTTTTAGTCTGACCACTGCAAATGTAATATTCTGAAGGCCCATTTTCCATAATATGCATTTTGGAAGTAAAGTGTCAACATAGTGGAGGAGGGCTTCCTCTTAATTATATTACCTTCTTGATCATTTATTTTTTTTCCCTCTTATGCTCTAATATCAATGAATGGATGTCAGATTTCCATCAACTTTCTTCCACATCCTTGACATCCATTTGGGCCAAGTTGTATTCTGTGATTCAAAGAAAGCCAACCCTTCTTCCTCACAGGGCTTTTGTGATAACTAAATGATATAAATGTATAATATTTTCTACTTGCGCTATTTGATATGAAACCTTAGTTAAGTGCCAAATGAAGATTTCTTACGGCTTGGTGGCTTTTTGAGTCAAACAAGTTTGGTTTGAATCCAGTATTTACCATTCACCAGCTCTTGACCTTAGGCAAGTTAACCAACTGCCCGTATCTCATTTTCCTTATAACGAGTTAGATTTAAAAACAGGATCTAATATTATTGTCTTGAGGACATATGTATAGTTTCAACCCTCTGGACTGTAGCCCACCAGATTCCTCAGTCTGTTAAATTCTCCAGGCAAGAATACTGGAGTGGGTAGCCAGTCCCTTCTCCAGGGGATCTGCCCAACCCAGGGATAGAATCCAGGTCTCCTGCATTGCAGGCAGATTCTTTACACTTTGGTAAAGAAAGGCTTCTCTGAGTCACCAGAGAAGCCCAACACTTTAATGAATAGCAACTGTTTTTAATGTGCTATATAATTGTGAGGATTTTTATCATTATAGCTATACCTCTAGCAGCTATGAACAAGGGCAGGGATTGGAGTCTCCCATTTACTGCTGTATCTGCAAACACTAGTATAATGTTGACATAGATAATGCTTACTAAATGTTTGTTGAACCAGTGGATGAATAAACACCTGAGAGAACTCATAAGAAAGGACTCACCTAACTCCTAGTCTAGTCTTCACATTAAAAACACATCTTGGCCATCCTTTGTCTCTGATACAGACCACTGCAATGACTAAAACAGGATCTACTGGGGACATGAAGATGCATTCTTCAAATTCCATTTTTTTTCCCAACAAAGTCTGACACCCAACTCACAGTTGTTATCTTTCTCCCATTTTAAAGCAGGGGCTTGGGGAGGGAGAAAATAGGATTTGAGCCCTCAGCATCATTTCTAGAAGAGAAAACAGCCTTGAGTCATTTATCCTATGGATACCTTTCAGCAGGAGTAAATTAATGAGGTTAGCACCAGACAATGATGTTTCATGTCCTCATTTCTCCCACAGAGACAATATGAAGGGTGGCCCCATGTTTCCTGCTGTTAAGTGGAACTTAAGTGGGAGAGAAGAGGAACTTTGTTTCTGAGCTGATAATCAGCTAAAAAAAGGCACATCAAAAAAAAAAAAAAAAAAGGCACATAAAATCCAGAAGGGAGATCAGTTGGAGCCTTTATGAAGCTCAACAATGCTCTATGCTTTAAGACCTTTATAGATTAGACACAATAATAAATAAAGTTGGAGGAAAGAAGGGTGACCAAAGCCAATCACAGTATGGTATAAAATTTATGTAATTTAAAAAATGCTTTGAAATCATATTTTATGCTGATACATTTTTTTCTGATTCTGCCCCGCTCCCCCCCCCCCTTGGCCAGATTTGGAAAAGAGATCAGTGACATCCATGAATAGTGACCTTTTGGTCAGACCATCTGTCCCAGGAAGTGACTTCTCATAGTGGAAAGTCAGACATGTTAGGTGTGAATGCTGACTCTGCCACTGCTATGTATATGACTTTGGGCATAATCACCACCTGAATGAAGGTATTATGCCTCCTAAAGAGAGTTCCCTGCTTTTGTCCTTGCCTGTCTCTCTATCCTCTGCACAGCAGCCAAGGGGGAGGGTGGGATAAAGTGGGAGAGTAGGATTGACATATATGCACTACCACGGGTAAAAGTAGAGAAGTACTGAAAGTAGTGGGAAGCTGCTGTCCATCACAGGGAGTTCAACTTGATGCTCTGTGATGACCTAGAGGGATGAGATGGGGGCCGGGGAGCAGGCTCCAGAGGGAGGGGATATATGTATTCATATAGCTGATTCATGTTGCTGTACAGCAGAAATTAACACAACATTGTAAAGCAATTATCCTCCAATTAAAAAATACAAATAAAATTGCTCTCTTTCCCCACAAGGTACTCTATCTCATTCCATGTTGATTTTTTTTCCTTCCTAACTCTTATCACCACCCCATATACTCTATGTTACTTATCTTACTTATTATGTCTCTACCCATTGGAATATAAGGTTTATGAGGGTAGGACAGGGAATTTTGTCAGTTGTTTGTTTCTAGAATGAATGCCTAGCACTTGGTAAACGTTCAGTAAATATTTAACAAATGAATAAGGGAGATAATGAATTAACTAAACATACTAAGATTCTCTAAGACTCTTTGTTTCCAGAATGAATGCTTGGCATATGATAAATGTTTAGTAAATATTTAATGAATGAATGAAGGAAACAATGAATTAACTAAACATACTAGGATTCTTTAAGACTCTTTTCCTCAATTGTAAAAATGGAAATAATACCTCCCAGCATAGCCCTATCATATCCTAGGTATTAATTTGTTGCAAGTCTCTTCTTTACACCCAGGCTTATATAAAAATATTTTCTATCATCTATCTATATCCTGAGGATAGAATTAACAATACATTTCTACTTATAGCACCAGTATTTCAATTCCACAGTCCCACTATCATGATCTCATTTTGCAAATTACTTTGACAAAGGGGTTATTTCTGGTTGGTTCATGCCCTTTTGGGAAGATCCACTGGAGATGAAAATTAATGACGACCCACTCTGGTATTCTTGCCTGGAAAATCACAAAGACAGAGGAGCCTGATGTGTTACAATCCATGGGGTCGCAGAGACCGAGCACGACCTTTTACAGAATAAATGCCTAATAAATATTAGTTTTCTTTCTCCTTTCTCCCTTCATTTTCATGCACATTAAGTACTGTCTCAGTCAACAAGATCCTTTCAAAGATCCTTTGCTAGTCTCACTAAAATCTAAAATACCACAATTCAAACACTAAGCAGAGACTCAATAAATATTGGTTTAAATACATATAAAAGATCAGAACCTTAAAAATACTTTTCTAGTTGCAGAAATGCAGATGCCTTAACTGCCTGTTGTCTGGCACAAGTTACTTTTGAGGGAAAGTGAGGACCCAGCTAGAACAGCGATGGATTTGCCATATAACCTCCATCTCTGAGCAACAGTGAACAAAGGCACAGCAGGCCCTGGAGCTGCACTGGTTAGATTGTACTTTCCAGAGATCCTCGGTGACCACAAACAGGCTTCAGTTTATTTATCCAAGGCTCTTCTTTCAGGGCCAGACCGGAGAAAAAAGGAAGGGTGCTTCCAGATGTGTTAAGGAAGGCAAGTACCTAGAAAGCTTTGGTTTGGGTTTCAGCTAGTAATTATAAAAGGCTAAGTATAATCTGGGGCACTCTAGTTTCCCTTCCCAGACCACAGAGCCCTGGGGGAAAGGATCCCATAATAAATAAAGGTGCCCTCTCAGTACATGGGGAAGTATTCACAGATTTGCAGAGAATTTGTCATCCAAGAATCCAAATTAGAATTGGGTCAGAGTTGGGGTGTGTGTGTGTGTGAGGGTGTATATTTGTGTGTGTGTGTCCTACATAACAATGGGTGATGAAAGCAGAATGGTTGGTAAGTAAAATCTTAAGCTTTGAGGCCTGAGTGATCTGACCCACACTTTGTTCAGGATGGGGTCCTCTTTCCTTCAGGCCAAATATGGAAATTGCTAAACAATGGCCATATGTTTCCTTTCTGTGCTGCAGAGGGACTAAAAGCACAGATAGAGCAGATACAAAGAGGAGCCCTCAGGGAGAGAAATCTTCAAGGTATTATTAACACAGAGAGAAGCAATTATCTGGGAGCTACAAAGATATCAGATTGGGAGATGGGAAATTATTAAGGAAAAAAGACTCCTTGAGATGTGTGTAATTAAATGTAAAAAACTCAGTTCAGTTCAGCCACCCAGTCGTATCCGACTCTTTGCGACCCCATGAACCGCAGCACGTTAGGCATACCAGTCCATCACCAACTCCCAGAGTTTACTCAAACTCATGTCTATTGAGTCGGTGATGCCATCCAACCATCTCATCCTCTGTTGTCCCCTTCTCCTCCTGCCCCCAATCTTTCCCAGCATCAGGGTCTTTTCAAATGAGTCAGTTCTTTGCATCAGGTGGCCAAAGTACTGGAGTTTCAGCTTCAACATCATTCCTTCCAATAAACACCCAGGACTGATCTCCTTTAGGATGGGCTGGTTGGATCTCCTTGCAGTCCAAGGAACTCTCAAGAGTCTTCTCCAACACCACAGTTCAAAAGCATCAATTCTTCGGTGCTCAGCTTTATTTATAGTTCAATTCTCACATGCATACATGACTACTGAAAAAACCATAGCCTTGACTAGATGAACTAAATATATGTAAAAATTTCTATGTTGCAATACTACAAAATATTAGCTTTTTTTTTTAATATCTAAGAGCTATATGGCTAACCTTGCATGAAACATTTATATATCCTTATTGTAACTAATTACAGTAGTAATCTTTTAGAGTAGTTATATTCTAATTTTATAGCTGATGAAACTAAAAACACAGAGGGCAAGTGACATACCCAAGATAACAGCTTGTAAAAACTAACAATCTAGGTTTAATTCAAACAACAGAGAAAAGTAGACTTAAAAAAGAAAGAAAAGAACGAAGTTTTAGGGATCTGTAGGACAGTAACAAAGATCTAATAGTTTAACCATCAGTGTCCCAGATAAATAAGAATGTGGGGCTGAAAATTCATTTGAAGAAAGAATGACTGAAAACTTCCCAAATTTGGCAAATAAAACCCCACAAACCTGCAGATTCAAAAAGATAGGCTACCTACTAATAGTATGGGCTCAAAGAATTCCTCACCGAGACTTATCACAATTAAACTTCAAAAAAAGACAAATCAAAACTTTTGAGGGACTTCCCTGGTGGTCCAGGGATTAAGAATCTGTCTTTCAATGCAGAGGACACAAATGCTATCCCTGGTTGAGAAACTAAGATTTTGCATGCAGCAGGACAACTAAGCCAGTGTGCCACAGCTAGAGAAAGCCCATACACTGCAAGGAAGAGCCCATGTGCCTCAGCAAAGACTCAGTGCAGCCAAATAAGTAAATAAATAAAAACTAAGAAACCCTCTGAAAAGCAGCCAGAAAAAAATAATGCTTATATGTAGGAGAACACCAGTTCAAATTCATAGAATTTTTTTCATCTGAAGTCACTATGGCAGAAGGGAATGACTTTTTTTTTTTTTTTAAATAATTGTCAAAATTGAATCCTATATTCAGTGAGACTGTACTTTAAGTATAAAGTGCAGTGGAGGATGGGGAGGACTACCAGATGATGGAAAACTAAGAGTATTTGTTGCTTGCAGACCCAATGGAAAGAATGGCTATAGGAAGTTTTCCAAAAAGAAAGAAAAAAATAACTGAAAGGTTTTATACTTTAGGAAGGACAGGAGAAGAGATGGATAAATATAGGGAAAGATAATAAACTATCTTTCATATTTTGAGCTTCTTAAATCATATTTGGTACTTAAAGCAAAAATTATAACATGCAATACAGTGTTCAGTGCATGCAGAGGAAAAAATTAAGACAATTAAATTTTTGTGGGATAAAGAGAAAACAAAATAGAAGTAAGATTTCACTACTCTGAAAGTGGTAAAATGTCATATAATTTAAAACACTAAATAAATCAAAGTAGAATTCTAAATAATATTATTGTAACCCAGAGGAGCCCGAACATACCACTAATTACTTGAAATGCAAGCAGACTAAATGGACCAATAAAAAGACAGAGGTTGGCAGAGTGGATAAAACAAGCCCAATATTCTGTAATAACCTAAATGGGAAAAGAATTTGAAAAAGAATAGTTACATATAGATGCATAACTTAATCACTCTGTTGTACGCCTGAAGCTAATACAACATTGTTAATCAACTATTCCTCAATATAAAATACAAAATAAAAGTGAAAAAAGATTCTCCATCCATGAAACAAAAAATAAGCAAAAATCCATAATCCAACTATTACGAACTGAATGTTTGTGGCCCCTCCCACTCCAACAAATTCATATGTTTAACACTCTACCATCCCCCTCAATGTGACAGTTTAGGAAGTGGGGTCTTTGAAGGGTAATTAAGTTTAGCTGAGGTTGTGAGGGTAGACCCCCAAGCTAGGATTAGTGCCCTTAAAAGAAAAGGCACTAGAGCATGAGGGTACAGAGAGAAAGCATCCATCTGCAGGCCAGAAAGCAGGTCATCGCCAAGAACCAAACTTGAGGTCGTCTTAACTTTAGATTTCCCAGCCTTCAGACCTGAGAGAAATAAATATCTGTTTTAGCCAACTAGTCTAAGGTATTCTATTATAGCAGCCTAAGGTAAGACACGAACAATATTCTGTCTGGGCTTCCCTGAGGGCTCAGTGGTAACGAAGCTGCTTGCTAATGCAGAACTTGAATTCGATCCCTGGGTCAGGAAGATCCCCTGGAGAAGGAAACAGCAACCCATCACAGTGTTCTTGCCTGGGAAATCCCATGGACAGAGGAGCCTGGTGGGCTACAGACCATGGGGTCGCAACAGAGTCAGACACGACTGAGTGACTAAACAGAAACAATATATTCTGTCTATGAGAAATCACTTCAAATTTAACATGAGTAAGTAGGAATCAAAAAGATGGAGAAAGGTCTATTATATAAACATTAAAAACAGCTGACATGACCATTGATATGAGATAAGGCAGACTTATAGAGTGACGACAATTAGTAGGGACAAAGACAGACATTATATAATGATGCATTTTAAATCCTGACTACAAGCAAGAAATCTTCTCATATTTATAGGGGTAATATATATAAAATAAAATGTATAGGACTTTTGCTTTATTATACACAAGAGAAGGGGGCCTTCCCAGGTGAGTTAGTGGTACGAAATCTGCCTGCCAATGCAGGAGACTCAGTTTCAGTCCCTGGGTCAGAAAGACCCCCTGGAGAAGGAAATGACAGCCAACTCCAGTATTCTTGCCTGGGAAATCCCATGGACAGAGGAGTTTGGCAGGCTACAGTCCATGGGGCCGCAAAGAGCTGGACACAACTTAGCAATAGACCATGAGCGTGAGAGAAGAGTATACAGTTTATCACAGGGTTCTTTATACAACCTGGAATCTTTCACTAATATTAATATTATTACCTTTTTTTTTCTAACTGACCGATTAAAAAACAAGCAAAAAGTCATCAACATAGAAGAGTAATCCAAAGACTTAGAGTCAGGACAGTTTTCAGCATGTTGGCAGAGATAAAGCCTGTATGGCAGGAAGAAACTTATTTGAATGAAGAGCAGGACATGAGTTTAGAGAGACAGGCTGAGGTCAGACCATATAGGTCCTTACAGGCTACAGCAAGGAATTTATTATAAAGGCAATATGAAGTCACAAGAATATTTTACGTAGAATAGTGATATGATTACCGTTTTGTGATTCTACAGTTGATGGGAAGAAGGAGAGTTTGGATATAGCTTAGAGCATAGTGAGTTTGAGATAAATGTGGAGTGTCTAAGTAGGGATTCCAGTTTAAAAAAGTAGATCAGGAACAAAAATGGTAGTTATGGGCTTGCCTGGCGGTCCAATGGTTAAGATTCTGTCTGCCCATGCAGGGCGACTCCTGGTCTGGAAAGATCCAACATGCCGCAGAGCAACTAAGCCTGTGTGCCACAACTACTGAGCCTGTGCTCTAGAGCCCACAAGCAGCAACTACTGAAGCTTGCAGGTCTAGAGCCTATAATCCACAAGAGAAGACACTGCAATGAGAAGCCCAGGCATCCTGACTAGAGAGTAGCCCCCACCCTCTGCAACTGGGGAAAGCCTGCATGCAGCAGTGAAGACCTAGCCAGCCAAAAATAAATTAATTAATTTTTTAAAAACCTTAAAAAAAACTGACAGTTAAAACATGTGAGTCATTGGCACAGAGTTGGTGTCCAGGGGAGCGAAATGAATCAAAGAAGTCTTTCAAAGGAGACAAAAACTTCAAGAAGAAAACCCCAGCAAATGCAATTATAGAAAGTAAGAGTGAGAAAGGAGCTAAAGGGGATTCCCAATTCTATACCTGTTACATCTAGATTTATTTCTATACTGAGCATCTGATCAATAATCTTATATCTTTTCCTATCCTGATAGAGTGGACTGTAAAGTCCTTTGACTTCTGGAATATTTAATTTAATGTAGGTTTCTGAAATATTTCCTCATATTAAAAGTAGTACTTGTTATATTGCAGAGAAGGGACTAGGGTTTAAATCTTCCAGGGTTGTTTGATTTGCATTCTTACGTAGCTAAAAGAATAAACTACCCAAAGCACATTTAATTTGGATGTCCATACTCTCCCATGTCTGATTGATAGCAGTCTTAACATTATCTTCAAATCTTAATTATCAACTTGAATGTCTAAATTGTTCTCCTTAGAGGGCTTATTATGTCTGAAGTTTTTGAGCCAATAAACTATAAATTTGATGAGATTCCAAATTGTTGTTGTTGGTGGTGGTGTTCGACTCTTTGCGACCCCATGGACTGCAGCACGTCAGACCACAAGATTCTAAATTACCTGCTCTGAATTTCTTCCCACTGTTACCACAAAATCAACCACAGAAAGGATACATTTTAATAGTCCTTTTCATTCCTATCTTGTTTTCAAATCATCACATGTCCCTTAAGTTTAGGACTTTGCTAAGAGAGGGAGACTATTACTCTCCTCCTCATCTGTTTCTACCTGTCCATCTCTTATTGACCACATTGATCATAATTTTGAACTTAGATCCACTATCTAATATTAAAGAAGACTAAAAGTTTAGAATATAAAAGTATAAAGATTAAATGAAAGTAAAATCAATAGCCTCAGCAAAAGTTTTCCTATTTTGGGATTGGATTAGTATATTTAATGAGCAAATATTTAATTTGAAGTTTCTCTTAAAGAGAGATTGACTTGAATGTTTAGCTGGTACATAGGCTGTCAATGAGGTTTTCTAAACTGAATAAGAAAAGCTTTGACTTATAGATAAGTATGTTTGTAGCAGGAGGCTCTTGAATTTGGCAACAGAAAGGTGACTCAACAGGTCAGAGTCCACCACAAAGAGTAAATAAAAACCTGCAAGAAAATAGACAGGCAGCAACACATATTTCAGACTACAGAGTTTCTGCCTCTTACCTCCTCCCACAGTTTACTTCTTTAGGTGGGTTTAATTCTAGAACAGTTAGGTTATTTCTTTTAGTAATCCTTAAAATCAAAGGTAGATAATTTTAAAGTCTTTTCTAAGATAACGAAAGATGACAAGAAACAAGCCAGAAAGTTCAAATAGACAGGTCCGCATTCCCTTGTTCTTTTCTGCGTTGAAGGTATATTAGAAAAGATTTGGATTCTAGCTCTAGTTACGTGGTCCTTAAAGTGAAATGTCATTTTATTCATTTGTACCATAGGAGACAATTTGGACCCTGCAAGATTTCAGATCATTCACTTAAAGCAGCTGGTACATAAAAAGTAGGTAAAACTAACTATAATCATTATCTATCTCTAAGTTTTACCAATCTCTTTAATATTGACAATAGCTATACATTTCTAGATCTTACTGAAAGAATTTCATTACCTAGTTTTCCAAACTGAAATTCTTTTAAAGAAGAGGAGGAGGAAAGAGCAGTGGTCTGGGACCTGGGAGTCATGGTTTTATACCATTTATGCAATGAACTTGGATAGAATCTCTCTACGCTGGACTCCAGTTTCACCAGATATAAAATGTGTTTATTTGCAAATGCATTTGCTGCTATTGCTGCTGTTTAGAAGCTAAGTCCTGTCTAACTCTTTTGCGACCCCATGGACTGCAGCCCGCCAGGCTCCTCTGTCCATGGGATTTCCCAGGCAATAACACTGGAGTGAGTTGCTATTTCCTCCTCCAGGGGATCTTCTTAATTCAGGGATCAAAGTGCGACTTCTGTGTCTTCTGCATTGATGAGTGGATTCTTCACCACTGCACCACATGGAAAGCCCGCAAATGCATTTAGTTGTCTCAATTATCCCACATTCAAGAACAGTGAACTCAGTCAGGGTAATAATACTAGCGGTGGCAGTAATAATAGTGCTTATTACATTTCTAGCATTATTTTAAGCCCTTTACATATATTAACTGATATAATAAAGGGGACGACAGAAGATGAGATGAAAGTGAAAGAGGAGAGTGAAAAAGTTGGCTTAAAGTTCAACATTCAGAAAACTAAGATCATGGCATCTGGTCCCATCACTCCACGGAAAATAGATGGGGAAACAGTGGGAACAGTGGCTGACATTATATTTCTGGGCTCCAAAATCACTGCAGATGGTGATTGCAGCCATGAAGTTAAAAGATGCTTACTCCTTGGAAGGAAAGTTATGACCAACCTAGACAGCATATTAAAAAGCAGAGACATTACTTTCAATAAAGGTCTGTCTAGTCAAGGCTATGGTTTTTCCAGTGGTAATGTGTGGATGTGAGAGTTGGACTATAAAGAAAGCTGAGCACTGAAGAATTGATGCCTTTGAACTGTGGTGCTGGAGAAGACTCTTGAGAGTTCCTTGGACTGCAAGGAGATCCAACCAATCCATCTTAAAGGAGATCAGTCCTGGGTGTTCATTGGAAGGACTGATGCTGAAGCTGAAACTCCAATACTTGGCCACCTCATGTGAAGAGCTGCTCATTTGAAAGGACCCTGATGCTGGGGAAGATTGGGGGCAGGAGGAGAAGGGGACGACAGAAGATGAGATGGTTGGATGGCATCACCAACTCGATGGACGTGGGTTTGGGTGGACTCTGGGAGTTGGTGATGGACAGGGATGCCTGGCGTACTGTGGTTCATAGGGTCACAAAGAGTCAGACACGACTGAGTGATTGAACTGAACTGAACTGAGGATGAGATGGTTGGATGGCATCACTGACTCAATGGACATGAGTTTGAGTAAACTCCAGGACTTGGTGATGGACAGGGAGGCCTGGCGTGCCGCAGTCCTTGGGGTCACAAAGAGTTGGACGTGGCTGAGTGACTGAACTGAACTGAACCTTATGTAGTAAGTACTATTACTATTATACTCATGTTTTTCAGAAAAGAAACTGAGTCACCAAGAGGTTAAACAATTATCCTAATATCACAACATATGGTAAACTGCAGCGGCAGGATTCACATGTGGCACTGTGGTTCCCCATTCTGGTCCCTAACCATCAGGCACACCCCACGTTATGTGATGGGTACATTTGACCTCCTACACTGCTGAGATTTTTGGAGAAGTTAGGACTCTTAAAATAAATCTTTACGGGTGGAAAAGAAAGAAAAGGGGCTCAAAACAGTGATCTAGTACTGGAGATGTCTACTCAAGTTGCCCAAGTATCTGGCAGTCTGGAGTAATTTCAAAGTTTGTGCCTATGGAACAAAAAAGTGTAGCTTGAGCACAGTGGAAGTTTCTTGCATATTTTGCATTTTTTCCATACCCCAGTCCTATCTGCACTCTGTGTGTTTGTGTGCTCAGTCGCTCAGTCCTGTCCAACTCTTTTGCAACCCCAAGGACAGTAGCCCACCAGGCTCCTCTGTCCATGGGATTTCCCAGGCAGGAATACTGGAGTGGGTTGCCATTTCCTTCTCCAGGGGATCTTTCCCACCTCTGGAGTAAGGGATTGAATCGAAGTAACCTGCATAGCAAGGTGTATTCTTAACATGAACCACTGGGAAGTCTCCTAGAATTTTGATTTTAAAGCATGATATTTCTGTCATTTGTATGCTAACTTCAACTTCTACAGAGTCAAAGTCTGAATGCATAGCTGAGCGCTCATGGTGGTTGGGCCATCTTTTGTTTGTTCTTTAATGAGTCCAGTGCACACTTTCTCTGCTCAAGCTTCTACTCTTTGGCAATTCATCACACATTGTCTTGCAACATCTTTGGAATCTCTGTCTGGTGTTATTTAGCTCATATTGTTATTCAATTCTTGAGTATACATTTCTGATTCCTCCAACTAGGCTGTAAGTTCCTTGAGGTTAAGGAGAGTATTTTATAATAACTGGCCATCATTATCATTTGGGTGCATATTACAGCATAAAAAGTTATTCAACACACATCATATTCCTTTATATACCAGTTCTGTAAGAAAGCGAGCCATTTTCTACAGGTAAGGAAATGGAGGTCAGAGAAATGACTTACTTGTTTCCAATACTATCACATTTTATAAAAAAGGTTTTTAAAGTAACATTTATTTCTTAAAAGTTAGCATGTGCATAATGGGAAACCAAAAACACAAGAAGCAAAACAGAGTCACCCATGATCACAAGCAGTTTCCCATTTGATCTGTCCTTCTAGGTCTCACTTGTATATTTACACAACTAAGCATCCATTTGTATGTAATTAAGATCATATGGGTATGCATCATGCTTTTTCACACATCATGAATATTTACTATTTCAAAGTCCCAAAGCTATGAATATTTTGATGACCATCAATTTTAAGAGTAAAGGCAGGTCTTTGAATTTCTTTTTGAAAGTTTTCAGTTTTTAACTTTGCCCACAGCTCCAAGCTACCTTTTACATGTTTCCACCGTGCCTAGCACAGGGTCTTGTACACATCAGATACTTAATAATTACTTGTGGGCTGATTTTAGATTTCAAAGGAAGTTAAAGGAAGAATCATCAGGATCTGGAGCTGCATGGCAAACATCTGTAGGAAAAGTAAATAAATGAACTCACTGCCTGGCTTCTTCCAAACTGACAGTGTTTGGTGTTGAGGAAGCAAATTATTTGGCTGAGTTGACTGAAATTTTCTTTTTTTAAATAATATTTATGACTTTAAAGATAGAATACAGCTCACATCTCTCAAAAACCAGAGAGCATGTGTGTGTGAATTAAAGTCAGTTTTCGCAAGGTTCTATTTTTTCAGAACCACATATGCCTCTGTGATTTTTGTAAAATGAGTAAAGAGCTCTACTTAGCTTTCCGCTCATGGCCAGTGAGGGAAGAGCTTGGAGCCTGGCTGGGAAGTCAGAAACACGTGGTGGCTCAGGATCCTGGGCAAAACAGGGTAACAATAATAGTCATTTTTCATCTTCTAGTCCTTGGTGTCTAGAGGCCATTGGGGAATTTAACAAAATATACATAAAACTCAATTCTGAAAACAAAGCCACACATCCCCCAACCTTAACCAAGCAGGGCCTTAGGGAAAATGATAATAAACGTTTTCCTTCCTTGCCACCAACGTTACAAACCATCGGCAGTGACACTGAGAACAAAGAAGTCAGAGGTTATGGGAAGGGGAAAGAGTGAAACTAGAGAGGAGCTCAAGAAGAAAATAAAGGTGCATGACTGCTTGAGAAATTGCTTCTAGACATAGATAGAACATGCATTTGATGTGAAACTCAAACCAGCCACTCCCTCACACACATACACATACACACACATACCATCACTAATGATGAGAAGATAACTCTGAGTGATAAGTTAGGTACATCAACATGGGAGAGGAGGAAACTGTCTGTTATGGTCACAGGAACACATACTTGACTTGCTTAAGAAGTGATATAATGAACCTAAAACTGCTCTAAAAAGTAAAGTTTATTCATTTATAAAAAAGCAAAAAGACAGATGACCAGATGTGGTCGTTGCCAATCTTATGAGTAACTTACACGAAGAACAATATATAATAAATAAACCTGAGGGAAATATCATTTTTTTCTTAAAAAAAAAGAAGTGATAGAACACATGCCAACAATTCAAAGATGCTTGCAAGGTATTACCTAAAAATCAGGTTGTAATCAACATGCACATTTTGTTTCACTTTTGATGCAAATGTGTTTTCTGTACTTTGGGTACAAATACATGCAAGTTAGGAATGCATTAAAATATGAAAAGCTATTTTTTCAATATTTGGTGCTTGAGAATATAGGTCTTTTTATATTCCTCTCCATGCTTCTCTGAATTTGATATTAGAATCATTCTATTTTCATTTATGTTTAGCTAAGAATCTGCCTGCAATGAGAGAGACCTAGGTTCGATCCCTGGGTCAGGAAGATGTCCTGGAGAAGGGAATGACAACTCCACTCCAGTATTCTTGCCTGAAGAATCCCATGGACAGAAGAGCCTGGTGAGCTACAGTCCATGGAGTTGCAAAGAGTCGGACATGATTGAGTGACTAACACTTTCACTTTCACTTTCATCCTCATTTAGTTCTATGACAGGTAACTCAGGTAAATTCACTCACCATTATGCACAGAAGGTGTTGTGTGCACACTTCACATTAGTTCTCTCCCTCACTGCCTTTAACGTACATGTTGATAGATGGATGGCAGCCTCAGGAAACTAGTCACCCAAGAACTTAGGTGACATGGTAGTAGTGCAAGTGTTAAGTCTCTCAGTTGTGTCTGACTCTTTGTGACCCCATGGACTGTAGCCTGCCAGGCTCCTCTGTCCATAGAATTTTCTAGGCAAGAATATTAAAGTGGGAAGCCATTCCCTTCTCCAGACAATCTTCCAAACCCAGGGATTGAACCCCAATCTCCTGCATTGTAGGCAGATTCTTTACCGTCTGAGTCCAGGGAAGCCTGAGGTGCCACTAACATGAGCAAATTCATGACTGCTGAAAGAAGCCATGTGGTTGCATGGTTTGGGAATAATACCCAACAGTGGCTATCCTGAGTTCAGGATAAAGTGTCTGAATTCCTTTATCCCATTTTCTCAAACTAATAAACTGAGAGTATCAGTCAGCCTTTAGAGGTCCTGGGAAAATAAAACAAGTTTCCCTTGGTAAGAGACTACTCCAGTCTTCAGAAACTGACTCTGTAACAAGACTGTCTTCTCTCTGTAAGTTTTGCAATAAGAAAGAAGCTGGGGAGTGAAAAACTTCCAAGAGACAACTGGAAAATTCAAAAATAAACACCAAATTAGTGTAAAAGTCCTATGAACATTCTGTTACTGAAAAACTTGTAGCATCTATACAGATCAAAACAGGAATGCCTAGGATTTCTTTCATAAAATCTGAATGGTTCAGAAAGGTGTGAGGATTCCTTAAATTTCTGGAAAAATCAAAGGATCTAAGAAGAATGGGGCAAACTACTATATGACTTTCTAATAAAAAATGTTTCTTTGTGCAGGATCTACAAATGATATTGAGATGTTCTTCTTTTGGGATCCGTAGGGTGTAGAGATTGTTAAGTTCAGTTCAGTCACTCAGTCACATCCCACTCTTTGTGACCCCATAGACTGCAGCACGCCAGGCCTCCCTGTCCATCACCAACTCTCGGAGTTTACTCAAACTCAATATCCATCAAGTCAGTGATGCCATCCAACCATCTCATCCTCTGTTGTCCCCTTCTCCCCCCACTTTCAATCTTTCCCAGCATCAGGGTCTTTCAAATGAGTCAGTTCTTCACATCAGGTGGCCAAAGTATTGGAGTTTCAGCTTGAACATTAGTCCTTCCAATGAATATTCAAGACTGATCTCCTTTAGGATGAACTTGTTGGGTCCCCTTGCAGTCCAATGAACTCTCAAGAGTTTTCTCCAACATCACAGTTCAAAAGCATCAATTCTTCAGAGCTCAGCTTTGTTTATAGTCCAACTCTCACGTCCATATATGACTACTGAAAAAACCACAGCCTTGACTAGACAGACCTTTGTTGGCAAAGTAACGTCTCTGCTTTTTAATAAGTTGTCTAGGTTGGTCATAACTTTCCTTATGACAAGTTTGAGATCGTGGGGTTCTTTAATTGCTTTAGGTTGCCTGTTGGAGAATAAGTGATATGTATTTTCTTTCCTTTGAATAAAATTTCCCTCTGATGCAGAGTGACTAGCAGGCCTCCGAATGCACAGACTTTCTTAGGTTGCTGCATTGGAGCCAAGTCCAAATGAGCTGTGTCATCACCAGGAAGTAAAGAAAAACAAGCTCTTTGTGCCAAGGACTTTTCAAATACCGTGGAGGCTGAGGCCATGTGGTTTGGACAGCACAGATGAGGGGAAGTGAGACTCATGAGTGTCAAAGGAAGTCCAAGTGGCACAGAATCTCCACCTACATTTTTCTTTTTTTCTGCTGCACTGCATGTGGCATCTTAGTCCTGATCAGGGATCAAACCCATGTTTCTGGCATTGGAAGCACAAGTCTTAACCACTGGACTACCAGAGAAATCTGTTCCACCTACGTTTTCCAACATAGAACCTACTGTTTAGGCACTTTCAGAAACCAGTGATACACAAAAGATATTAAAATTATTCTCATTGTGAGGATTTTAAAGAAGGTCATTGCTGGTTTACATTTCTGGGAAGAATACCAGGATGAAATGGCAAAAACTGAGGCAGAACCTAGCATTAAAAATGCCAACTCCTACTCTCTCACCTTTTGCTTTCCTTGCTTCCTGACCTCCTTCTTTCCCATGGGGTAGGATACATGGCTATTGGCATTATCATCTTAGAAGACCTAGTAGAAAGTCAGAACATAACTTCACCAGCATCTATATCAGTCTCTGAGAAGGAGAATTACCAGCCCAGAATAGTCCAGTTCTCCTTGCTTTGGAACAATTTTTGTTGTCATGTCCAACTGATGCTATAATTGGGCCAAGTCTGGGCCATGAATACGCAGGAAAAAATGAATATGAAGTAGGCAGACTAAAAACGGAAATCAGCACCTACTGCAGATTATGATATTCTATGAGATTTCCAAAATTATGATTAAAAAACAATCTAGACACTATACAGAATGTGACTTCAACATAATACTGTGCTAAATATTTTATATATATATATATATATATATATTCTGGCTTGCGTGCTCATTCGTGTCTGACTCTTTGCGACCTTATGGACTGTAGCCCACCAGGCTCCTCTGTCCATGGGATTCTTCAGGCAAGAATATTGGAGTGAGTTGTCATGCCCTCCTCCAGGGGATTCTTCCTGACCCAGGGGTCGAACCTGTGTCTCCTGCATCTCCTGCACTGTAAGTAGATTCTTTACCCACTGAGCCACCTGGGAAGCCCCTTATACATGTACATTTTATTTTAATAAATACAGACACACAAAACTCCTACAAATGGACACTTATATATTATGTATTTTTTAATAGTCAAAATTGTGTATAGATGCTGAAATAACATAATTTGTAAAGTAGCAAGTTGCCCGTCTGTAAAGGTATTCAAACAGAGACTGGGCCTTAAATCCACAATCATGTTAGAAAAATATTTCACAATTGTATCTAGTTTAGCCTTCTGAGATATGGAGAAGACATGCAGGATTTGTACAGCATGGCAAAAAGAGAAACCTGTCCTTCCCTGAAATTCAACCAGAACATTTCTACTTGATCTGTTTCACATACTAGACTCCCATACAAGGTTTTAAGAGTGGTTTGTCAACTAAGAATTAAAAACTCGAAATCCACAGTAATAGCTGTGTAGAGATGCTTCTTAGATAGCAGGTAAGACAGCTTTAAACTCTGAGATGTTCTCCAACCATGTGTATAGAAAGAGATCAATAAAACTCATTAAAGCTCCTCTTAAAGATTAAGTTCTATGATTTTACAAACCTTTTGGGGGTGAGGTGCTTCAGCCTTGGGACACTCAAAAGTACTAATACACATTCCAGAGTCTAGCTAGGTTTGGTGGTGGTGGTTTAGTCACTAAGTCGTATCTGACTCTTGCGACCCCATCGACTGTAGCCTGCCAGGCTTCTCTATCTATGGGATTCTCCAGGCAAGAATACTGGAGTGGGTTGCCATTTCCTTCTTCAGGGGATCTTCCCAATCCAGGAATTGAAGCAGCGTCTCCTGCACTGCAGGCAGATTCTTTATCAACTGAGCATATGAGGGAAGCCCTGGGTTTGAGATTTCAGCAAATGAAGCTACTGCGTGAGGTCTTCCCACATTGAGTTCTCATGAAGCTTTAAAGAAGCCTCCATTAATAAGTTTTTTTTTTTTCACATGTTGTGGCTCCACATCCTAATGAGTCCAACTCAAATCAAGCTGTTATATTTAACCATTTCCTTTATCTGTTTTCTTAAGAAAACAGGGGAGAGAATTCCCTGATAATCTAGTGGTTCCAACTCTGTGCTTCCAACTGCAGGGGGCACGGGTTCCATCCCTGGTTGAAGTACTAGGAATCCACACGTCTCATCTCAGCAAGAGGAAAATAATAAATAAATCAAATAATCTTGAAAAAGAAGAAAGCATGGGAAAGAAGATATGTTTTTCTCATGTATTTCCAACCCCTGATTCATGATCGTTATTATCTCATCGAAGAAACATGCAAAACAGAGACTTCGGGTATACATTTTACAGATGAAGAGACCGAGTTAACTAAGTTGACTGAGATTCCACTGATAGTTACATCTCCTATGGTTTAGTTTATTCACTGCTTTTATTTTAAAAGGAAGATTGGACTTTAGAGTTAGAGGCAAAAGCACGAGGATAGAAAAGTAAGATGATTCAGGCAGTCAGGTAGATCCGGGTTGCTGAAATCCATATTCTCAAGGATGGCGGAGAAAGGAAACCTGGTCCAATTCCATTCACACATTCAGCTAAAACATATCAGTGCCTTGTCTGTATCAGAACTTTGCTAAAGGCTATTGTACAAATATGAATAAGATGGCCTTTTGTTTCCAGTAAATGATCATCTATTGGGGGCAAGATGCTAAACATAAAAATAGATACTGCTTTATCATATTCAAGTTCTTTGTGGGGATATCATAGGGCATAAAAGACAGTTTTTATAAGAAGGACCTTGAAGGACATGCAAATATATGTATTTGTACTAGTGAATATCTTAGTATTTCAAAAGGCACAGTGCAGTAATGTGAAAAAGAATTATAAATAAAATGTTCTGAGAGCATAGAGGAGAAAGAGACTTTTTCTCCTGGCAGGTCTGTGGAAAATTCTTAGAAGCAGCAGCGTTGCCAGCCAACCTGGAAGGAGGAATGGGATTTTTCTGCCTCGTTTAAGAATGATTCTACTAGTAGGAATTTGTGATACTCTGCCAGCTCAGTATGAATGATACTTGATATTTCTCAGCAGTTGGGTCAGTAATATCATCTCTATATGGACTCTGCTAGCTTGTAGACTTGGACATCTGTAGAGCACTTGAAAATGATGGTATTGCAGATGATTCGTGTATCTATTAAGATTCTGCTGCCAGGCATCTTGATTGTTTTTCTCATGGGAAATGTTTTGTTTTCTCTGATTTTTTTTTTAAATTTAATTATAGTGGATTTACAATACTGTGTTAGTTCCCAATGTACAGCAGAGTAATTCAGTTTTGTATTTATAAAAATTTCAAATTATTTTCCATTATAGGTGAAGCGACTTAGCAGCAGCAGCAGCATAGGTTATTGCAAGATATTGAATATAGTTCCCTGTCTCCTACAGCATTGGAGGAATGTAAATTGGTGCAGCCACTATGGAAAACAGAATGGAAGTTCCTTAAAACAAAACAAACCTAGAAATAGAGTTGCCATATAAACCAGAAATCCCATTCTCGGGTATATATCGGGAGAAAACTCTAATTTGGAAAGATACATGCATCCCAATGTTCTTGGCAGCACTATTTACAACAGTCAAGAAGTGGAATCAACCTAAATGTTCATCCACAGACAAACGGATAAAGAAGATATGGTACATCTACACAATGGAATATTATTCAGCCATAAAAAGAATGAAATAATGCCATTTGCAGCAACATGGATGCACCTGGAGATGATCGCACTAAATGAAGTAAATCAGACAGAGAAAGACAAATATCATATGATATTGCTTATATGTGGAATCTTAAGAAAAAGATACAAATGAACTTATTTACAAAACGAGCAGATTCACAGACTTGGAGAACCATCTTATGGTTACCAAAGCATAAGTGAAGGAGATAGATTGGAAGTTTGGGATTGACATATATATTTAAAATAGATAGCCAACAAGGACCTACTGTGTAACACAGGGAACTCTGTTCAATATCCTATGATGACTTAAATAGGAAAATAATTTGAAAAAGAATAGATACATGTGTGTGTGTAACTGAATCACTTTGCTGTGTACCAGAAACTAACACAACATTGTAAATCAAATTATACTTCAATAAAAGAATAGAGTTGATCATAATTTATTTTTTTGTATATGTATGATTGCAAGATTAAGTGTACATGCATATATAATTGTGAATATAAATATAAATATATATATATATATATATAAATGTATATAACTGAATTTTTTCCTGTTCCTGTTCATATAAGTTGAAACCAGCAAGTTTTCCCATTAACTTGACTCCTGGTATGTTTCTCGTGACTGATAAATTGAGTCTCTTGATTTAAGAAAGCTCTTTTTTTTGTCATGCATGCTGATTTTTATGGTGTAAATATTCCTATTGTAGTTGATTTCCAGTTTCATCTTGATGCCCTTGAACACAGACTTCAGATAAGATGTGCACTTGATAGATGGTACAGCTGGCTCCAGCATACCAGTAAATGGCTCTGAACAGTACTGAGATTTATAAACAAGAAGGAAGGAAGCCACCTTAAAAAAAAACCACATCAACCTAAGGAAGAAATTAGAGTCAAAATTATGACCACAAGTACCAGAAACATGGGCTTCCCAGGTGACATTAGTGGTAAAGAACCTGCCTGCCAATGCAGGAGATGTAGAGATGTGAGTTCGATTCCTGGGTCCAGAAGATCCCCTGGAGGAAGGCAAGGCAGCTCACTCTAGCATTCTTGCCTGGAGAATCCCATGGATAGAGGAGCCTGGCGGGCTATAGTCCATGAGGTCGCACAGTCAGACATGACAGAAGTGACTTAGCACACATACACACCAGAAACATTAAAATACATTTCAAAAAGAGCAACTTTTGACTTCCCTGCTTAAACTATGGTTACTTACTAGTGATCTTAGGCTAAAGCTCAACATCTTCACCGAGGCCTACAAGTGTCTGTATCACCTGTCATCTGACCCTCTTCCTTACTGGCTTCCCTTAGCTTCTTGCAGTTTTGCAAACATGGAATCTATTCTTTCCAACCATAACCTCTATAGGAGCTTCTCCTCCTGTCTAGAATTTGTTCTCCTCTCTACCCTCCAGTTATCCAACAGCTCACATCCATTCTAAGGTTTCAGATAGAATGTCTCTTCCTATAGAGAAGATCTCTGAACCTCCCTCTCTCCAGTAGATCATGTCTCTTGTTACATCCTCTCCTAGGATACTCTTAAGTTCTTCTAGGAGCACTTACAGCAAGTCTAACTACACAGTTAGTTGTGAATCTGTCTTCCCTTCTACAAAGTGCATTGATAGGGTCTGTGTCTGCCTTGCTTACTGTCAAATCTCCAGCACTCAGCACAGTGCCTAACCTATTAATTCCATTAATAACTGATAGAGGAATGAGCGAAAAAGCAGGAGTTTGTGAAAGTCTCAAAAATGATCAGTAGCAAGTCTCTAACAACTGGAATGATTCCCTTCTATCACAACTTTTCCTTTAAAACAAAGAGTTTTATTTGCATAGTTATCATGCCATAGACTGGTTGAGTTCAGTCACTCAGTTGTGTCTGATTCTTTGCGACCCCATGGACTACAGCACACCAGGTTTCCCAGTCTACTACCAACTCCCAGAGCTTTCTCAGACTCATGTCCATTGCATTGGTGATGCCATCCAACCATCTAATCCTCTGTCATCCCCTTCTCCTCCCATCTTCAATCTTTCTCAGCATTGGGGTCTTTTCAAATGAGTCAGTTCTTAGCATCAGGTGGTCAGTGTATTGGAGTTTCAGCTTCAGCATCAGTCCTTCCAATGAATATTCAGGACTGATTTTCTTTAGGATGGACTGGTTGGATCTCCTTGCAGTCCAAGGGACTCTCAAGAGTCTTCTCCAACACTACTGGTTAGATGAAGGTAAAGCTCCAAACCTAAAATAGTCACTTGGCTCTGTGTTAAGCTAGTAGCGAAACCAAATTAAACAAAAAATAATGATAATAGCAACTTCTCTTTGGGGAGGAAAGCTCTGAGTAGTACATATTTTATTTTTAAATAATTTTCCATCTTTAAGAATTGCATATTCATCGGTCTTGCAGTGGTTTGACCAGTGATATCATCTTTCCTTATGGCTTCTGCCCACACTTGTCTCATCAAATCAATCACCTCCATTTAGAAAAGAGGTCTTAGCAGCCTGAAACATTTTACCAAACCTCCTCTTATTTCTCCACATCAAGGTGCCTCTCACTACAGAGCTGGTGTTGGTTCATGGGGTAAAGAAGGGAAGGTGCAGGGGGACATTTGAAGTACAGTAGGTTCTTTGAAAATTGTAAAGGATTCTGAGAAACCTGAGTCCTCTTAGGTCCTCAGCCCAAGGATCGGGGAACGTTTTCATGGCTGTAGGTCAATATCAGGAAATACAGAATTCTCCAGAGAGAACATCAAGAGAGTTTTGAGTTTCACATGTGGACTAGTGAACCAGCTCCCTCAGCATGTGTAGACTTCCACTCTCTTTGGTTCAACACCCTGAGAGGCAAACTGAAGTATTTTCACTTGAAATATATATATTTCAAGTGAAATATATATATAATATATATTCAAGTGAAATATATAGAATATATATTCAAGTGATATATATCACTATATAATAACATATGAAATATGTTATATATTATATATTTTATATATAAGTACATATTTTTTAATAAATATATATATTTTTTGTTAACCTTTTCTTTTCCCCTTGTCATTTGACATTTCCTTCCCCGGTTGATTTTTCTCCAATAAGCTGGCTTTGGATTTTAAATCTCTAGTGTTAACTATCCAGATTCAATTTTTCCCTCCTTCAGCTTCGTTTCAAAGCTGTCTTCTATTTCCCCAACTACAGGGTGCTTCTTTTGGCCACGTGCCACTCCTCACTGTATTTACAATTTCCCCAGTCCACTTCCTATCTCTGTAATCGCATTCCCCCTTCTTGTGTTACTTCTTGAGAGTCCAACCTCTATTTCTGGAGTCAGGAGTATGGTTTTGATTAGAAAGCTGTTTTGCCTCTGGTCATTATACACTGGCTTTCAGTACCCCAGTCCACTCTTCATTACTGTCTTCCTCTGGCCACGGTTTGTTCAAGCATAATGATCTCATCTTTTTCTCTTTAAGGACTTGACCCCATTTCTTTCCCTGAACCATGTTACATTATGGGTGATACTATTTATGTTTTTCTTTTTGCCCTAGTGACATGCTTCAAGCTCTCCATTTCCCCCTAGACTGGGTCAGAAAACGCAGACTATGTGTTTAGCACCACCTAAGCTAATTCTTTCTTTTAAAATGACCCCCTCCAAGTTCTACAAATGTCCTCAGATCTGCATCTATTGGAGTCACCAAGACAACTTTGCAGAGGATATCAAGCAGGTTGGAAAACCTTGAATTTTGAACCAAATTTCTATTTTTAGCTCAGAAACAGACATAAACTCTTGAGTCTCCTCTTCAGTAAATGAGGGAAGAAGCAACTGTGTTGCTACTCATGATTCCTGGACTGTGAGGGAAGTAGGGAAACAGGTAGAAAAGGAGGAGGCAGGGGACCAGGTTTTATAATTCCATCTAGGGTCCTTGCTTGAGTGACTTCTTCAGTCCTAAAGCTCATGGTTTATTTTGTTTTTAATTTACAAAAATGGCCCTAATAATGCTTTTCCTGTTTGCCACGAACTTAATAAAAGAAATCTAGTATATTTTAAAGTGTTTTGGGCCAACAGTGAAATGGTAGAGGTAGGATATAGGATTTAACAGCCTGGGCTTTGGAGTCAAACTTGATAAAATTCAAGTCTTGATTGCCCTTGAGTGAGTTATCTGACATCTATAAACATATATAAACCTAAGTTATTTAACATCTATAAACTGAAGTTTGTTTAGCTAGAAAATTGGAAAACAAAAAGTTTTATCTTTCAGGATTGTTTTAGGGATAAGCACGGGGCTTCCCCCAGTGGCACTAGTGATAAAGAACCCGCCTGCCAATGCAGGAGACTAAGAGATGCAGGTTTGGTCCCTGGGTCGGGAAGATCCTCTGGAGCAGGACATGGCAACCCACTCCAGCATTCTTGCCTGGAGAATCCCATGGACAGAAGAGTCTGGTGGGCTACAGTCTATGGGATCTCGAAGAGTTGAACTGGACTGAAGTGACCTAGCACACACACATAATAATTAATTATAAGCCCTCAAAAGTGTGCTTCATGGAATATGATTAATAAGCTTTGGATATTATCACTCTTAACAATATCTGCTATTGTTACATCTTCTAAAGCAGTCTAAAATAATGGAATTATGTGGAGCTATATTTGTTTATACATTCACTTCTCCAAGTCAAAATTTGGATTCCCCAGAAGAGAGCATGTCTTCAGTTTATCTCCTTAGCCTCAAACACACTGAGACATAGAAACTCAACAAAGATGTACCAGTTTTAAAATGTGGTAAGTGACAATATTACTGTCTTTGCAGCTGAGACTCTTCTGCCACATTGTTAGACAGTTTCAAGTCCCTTCTTTCATGTGTCAGAATCTAAAGAAACCATCCATTTTGCTCTGTGCATAGGTTGATCTTTGCTTCCTACTATTTGGAGGATTCTGCCCTGTTACTTTTCTCTTCTCCTTATTTTTTTCTACAAAGTTCAATAAAAATTCTGAAGAAAAAAGTAGTACACAGTCTCCCTGAAGTTCTACTTCAGGTGTTAAAAGTGAAAGCCACTCCTTTTCCTTATATTGTTACTTAGTGTTGATAATCTGATATGTACATTTCCAAATTCCTCTTTGTAGGCAGAAACATATCTATGCATACCATATAAAGAGTTTTTAGTCACTTTGTTTCAAACACCACATCGTGCGTGAAACTGAAAGTCACTCAGTCATGTTTGACTCTTCACAACCCCATAGACTGTAGCCCACCAGGCTCTAGGCAAGAATACTGGAGTGGATTGTCGTTCCCTTCTCCAAGGGATCTTCCCGACCCAGGGATTGAACCCAGGTCTCCTTCATTGCAGGCAGATTCTTTACCATCTGAGCTACCAGGGAAGCCCAGTTGAAGCAACCAGCACCTCCTCTGAGCCAGAATTGCTTTTTCCACTTATATTGATAAGTAAAATCATGAAAATATACAATTTGAAGACTATTGTCTATGGGTATTTAGGTTATTTTCTTTTTTAGTTTCATTTTTCAAGTTATTATCTATATATTGCTATCTCTTGATTCAGCAAATGTAAATATTAGCAACTTGTATCTTACTAAAATAGGTGAGGATTTTAATTCTTATCCTTTTTTCCTGACATTTCACCAATATATATATTTTGAAATATTGGTTAAATTTATATTCCATGTTTTTGTTACTACGACCATGTAAACAACTGTGTTTCATGCTGAGCAAGTAGTCCCTAGATCACATTGTTTTTCTTGAATAGCTTACCAACTTCCCTTTCCCTCATTTAATTGTTGCATAATTTTCTTATTGTGTGACTATTTGGCTAAATCTTCCAATATCTGAAATAAGCTCTGTAAAATGTCTCTCAAAAGGAGTTTTCACAGAATTTAAACCAGCTTTGTAATCTACAAGTTCCATTTTTCCTAGAGGTGTCTTCTGGGTCCTCTTTTCTCTGTTCAAGCATGAATCCGGTTCTGTCATGTCTGTGACACTGCTGTTCTGGGATTTTCCTTCACCAGTATCCTAAGAATTGCTTTCAAATTTAATCTGTTTTAATTTATCTGCATCTCAGTCTTCATGCCTTTTTTCTTGATTTACTAACTTATTACGTTGAGACATTTCTTTGAGTACATTGTTGAGAAAGATTTCAAGAAGGTAATATTTTTGATATTTCACTCTTTCAGAAATACTTTTATTCTATCCTCACTCTTAGCTGGTAGTTTGAATGAGTATAGGATTCTAGGTAGACATTTATTTTCACTCAGAATTTTAAAAGTATTTGTCTATTACCTTTCAGCTTTTGTTGTCATTCATATGATAGTGTTCTTATACAAGATTATTTTTATGTAGATTCCAGACCCTTTGTATGGGACAAGGTCTTATGTCCTTTCTGGAAGCTTTTGGGTTCTCTTCCCTAACCTAGGTTTTTTAAATTTCCCAATTACTTGCTCTGGTATGTGCTGATTAAAATTTTATTATGTTTTAAATTTTGTGGGCCCTTTAACCTTAAAGACTCATGGACTTCAGCTCCAAGATATTTTATTGTGCAATTTATTTGTTAATTTTCTTTATACTATAATCAAGGCATTTTCTTTCTTTGACTTATTAGTTGTACTTTGGTACTCCATAGATTGATCTTCTAATATGCTCATTTTTTCCTCTCCAAGTGATTGTCTAGCTCTGCTTTTTGTTGTTGTTGATGTTCTATTTTTTGACAAGATTTCCTCAGTTATTTCTTTCAATTCTTTTACTGGTCTTGGAGAAAATATCTATTTTATTTTTTTTCTGTAGGAACTAATATTATCAGAGTTCTTGTTTTCTCCTATCGTCTTTTCCGTGTTCCACTGATATAGTATCTTTTTTTATGTTGTTGAGATAAAAGCTTTCATTTAAAAATAACCCTGAGTTCTTTCTATTTTTTTTTTTTTTACTCTTCTTTATTTCATATTAAAAGCTTTTCTCCAAAGTTTTGTGATCTTTAAGCCCTAAAGAAGCAGACACTTATTTTTGAGCCATTAAGAAGCAGAAACTCCAGTGAGCAGAGCTTATCAATTAGTAGGCAACCTAGGGGACAATTGGGCTTCTCTAGTAGCTCAACTGGTAAAGAATCCACCTGCAATGTGGGAGACCTGGGTTTGATCCCTGGGTTGGGAAGATCCCCTAGAGAAGGGCATGGCAACCCCCTCCAGTATCCTTGCCTGGAGCACCCCCATAGACAGAGAAGCCTGCAGACTTAACTGAATGACTAAGCACAGCACAACATAAAGAGAGTTGGACTTTTTAAAAGGACTTGTTCCAAATTTCAGAATTAATAGGCTGCTTCTTGTAAGGCAGTTTAGGATCTTCAGAGAAGGGTATCGATCTCTTGAAATAAGGTGAAGGAGAAGGATCTGAGGTCCTGTCTTTTAGGCTCTGTCCTTTGACTTGATCCTTTTTTTCCACTTACAACTGTATCTCTCACCCTTTTCTGATTTTTATGTCTTCATGTCAAGAGACTCCTTAGTTTACTTTCTTCAGAATATGCGTCTCCAATTTCCTGTGGAGAGAAACAAGGGGTAGACATTTACTGCATAGGATAGGGTGGAAAATGATGCTTTTACAGACTTTCAAGCAATTCATATGCTTTGAGCTCAGCCTCTTTGGCACCTTCCTTGTGCCTACTGCCTGTTTCCTGAGACCTGAGTGTTTTCTGTGGAGCAATCACCTTGCTTCTCATTGGTATCCTAGTCTGTTCCTGCTTTCTCTGCTCGGCTTGGTCATTTCCCATTCACCCTTTCAAATTCTGTGGAATCATGTACAGTGATCCAAGCTATACACACTCCATTTTCATTGAAGACTAAACATATCTTCTGCTATCTTTGTAGTTTTAGGGAAGAAAAGGGCAGGAAATTTTTGATGCCTTTAACTTCTGGATTTACTATTGACTTGAGATAAAACTTCTTCCATCACCACACAGTCTTTATGTCTTAAAAATAGTTCATATGACAATTTTTACTCTCATTCTTGCTGTGATTGAAGTAAGGAAGGGTCATCAGTTTGAGGATTATTGTTATTGAACCTCTATAGCTTTAGTTACTTAATTTCATAACTGATGTTACAAGTCTTTCAGCCGATTTCTTCACTACTTTCTCACATCTCTTTTGTTGGAAAATAAGAATAAAAAAGTAAATAGTACAAATGTCATAAGTAATGTACTATGACCATGAAGCAATAAAAAATAAACTAGAAATAAAGCTAAAGTTTTTTTTCTCACATTTTGCAACACAAGTTTGCTAAGATGTTCTCTTACTGCAATGTTCTTAATGTGTTCTTAATATTTTACACCCTATTAATACTATAAATAAATTAATGGCATGTTTCACAATGTTTTTTTTAAAATAATAATCATAATACTAAAAGTAGTAGGTCTAAGCTTAAAAATTATAAAGCCAAAAAACAATCCTTCCCCCACATACTCAGTGAACAATGATGTTTTTATAGTATATATTCTAGGGTAACAACCACACTACATTAATTTTCAAATGCATTTTGCTCTAGTGATTCTGTTGTATGATCAATGATTCAGTGAGATTTAAATTCTAATTGTTATTAAGAAGAGAATTCAGTAAACAAAGTTTAAATAAACAAGATACTCCCTAGTCCCACCTCCATTCCATTTCATGTTAACACTGAGTTGTTCTTATGAATCTTCTAAGTAACCCTTTTCTACTCATAATTAATTCCATATCCATCTGGAGGCAATCCTGGAGTGTGAGAAGGCATTTTGTGACCTTATTTGCTTGAGACTGTTTAGTTCTGGCCTGACCTTCAGTTCTAACCAGGTGCAGCTACTATCACTCCCAGGTGACTTACAAAGGTGTCTATCAAATGACACTTTAATACCTAGCTTGAGACACCGAAACTACATGATGGTCAGTGTAAGGCCTTTCTCGGGCTGCTGATGCCTTATTGATAAAGTTGTGCCACTATGAAATTGTAGTCAAAGCAAAAATCTCCCACATAGGTTATAACAGGTTATCGATCTGGATGATTATTTAACAAGACTCTCCTAAGGACTTCCCTGGTGGTCCAGTGGTTGGGAGTCTGCCTGCCAGTGCAGGGGACATAGGTTTGATCCCTGGCTGGGGTGGATCCCACATGCTTTGCAGAGGATGGTCCCCATACAGCTAGTGAAGTCACTGTGCTGCAGCTACTGAAGCCAGTGCACCCTAGATCCTGTTCTCCATAACAAGAGAAACACCACATGAGAAGTTTGCACACCACAACTAGAGAGTAGCCCCCACTAGCTGCAACTAGAAAAAGTACATGAGCAGCAGCAGACACCCAGAGCAGCCAAAAATAAATAAGCTAATTAATTTTTTTTAAACAACATAACTTTAAGTGTCATGAAGGAAAAAGATACAGAAAAGTCTGATTTTCTTAGGAGAAAGTAGGTAGAAAATAAATAAAACATGAAGTAGGCATGTCTAGGTGAAACTTCTCGAACAGAATAAAGATATTGTTTCCAGGAAAAGGGAGGATTCAAGTTGTAGGGTTAGAGGGCATATATCAGAATTTGGCTTGAGCCATCTTTAAACACTGGCATAGTTTAATTTGTCATTGGACAACTCTCCCCAGCCAAGTACACTTTCTCACGACTCACTCTACTTTGGTGTTGTATGGGTCACCTGGAAAGAAATCAACTTTGTGAGGAACATCATTTCTCAGTCCCTGGAAGCGCACTATCAAATTTCTCTCATGAGCCAACTTTCCTATGTCAGTTTGTTGGATACATTTTTTAGACCTCTCTGTAGCAAGAAGAGAATGTTTTAATGGATTTTTTGATCCATCTAGGTTGGTCCTAGAAAGAAACTCTGAGCTCCTCGGAGTGATGACGAAGTGTAGGTGAGATCCACTTACAGCCACAACAAAACTTTTTGGAGGACTCTTCTTACTGTGCTATGTTTGCTTGGATCTTCTTACAAGAAAGGACTTTTAGGTTCTGGCTTCAGTAGTTCTCACATCCTTAATCTACAATCAAGTTCTATTGATGCTGCACTGCTCAAAATATTTTTCATTTGTTTTTAAACCTTGATTTCCATCCAAGTGTTTGGATGTTTCAGAACCTTAGTTTGATAGTAACAAATGCTATTTGTAGTTTGAAAGAGAGAATGCCTTAATCTGTATAGGCATATACTTAACCTAAGGCTTCTTTTCTTTTTTCTTTTCTAATGCATTTTTGGTAAAATCTTCCCCTGAAGAGATTTGAAAAAACAAAACCATGACATCTCTACATTGTTGTAAAGATAAAAATTTATCACACTGCTCCCATTGCTTCATATTATACCCAAACCAAATTAATCCTCTTTCTCCTCCAACCTCACTTTAATGACATGGTATGCCTACTTAGTAAGGTTTCTTGTAAGGAATGGCTTGATTAAACATGAAGTGTTATAAATAATTAAACCTGGGTAAGACACTTGTTATAACATCTTTAAGTCATGAAATTACACTTTAGGAAAACAAGATGCTGGAAAGATGGTTCCCCAAAAGATAAGGTGGGCTTCTTGGGTGGCTTAGATAATAAGAATCTGCCTGCAACACAGGAAACCTGGATTTGATCCCTGGTTGGGAAGATACCCTGGAGAAGGGAATGGCTACCCACTCCAGTATTCTTGCTAGGATAATTCCACGGACAGAGGAGCCTGGCAGGCTACAGTTCATGGGATTGTAAAGAGTTGGACATGACTGAGTGACTAACACACAAACACACATGCACCCAAAGGATAAGGAAGGTTGTACTAGTATATATAATAGAAAAGAGCATTCTAGGTACAAAAAAAATTATCAACAAAGGGACAATTAAGAATATAGTTTCTTTGGTCTTATGATTTTAGGTTGTCCTTCCTTTTAAAATAAATATTGTACTTTGGAGGTATGTGTATGTGTGTGTGTTTCAAAATTATCCACTAATCATCTGGGATGATAAAGACTTATTTGCCTCTCACTACGCTGGTATGACTTGAAGGTAGTTTGGAATTAAAATACTCATAACTACTCTAAATTCAGAGTTCCAGAGACCACTACTGACTCCCTACTGGAGCCTCTGAGGCATTATTGTAGAGAATCAATTAAGTCTTGGTTGGAGAGATGGAGGGGCTGACAAGATAGCTCCTAGGCTAAAAACAACCTCTTTGTATAGAGGTTCCTGTTGATGCAGTTCAGCTGCTAAGGCATGTCTGACTCTTGTGACCCCATGGACTGTATCCTACCAGGATCCTCTGTCCATGGCATTTCCCAGGCAAGAAAACTGGAGTGAGTTGCCATTCCTTCTCCACGGAATCTTCCCAACCCAGGAATCGAACCTTTGTCTCCTGCTTGGAAGGCAGATTCTTTACCACTGAGCCACCTGGGAAGCCCGGGATAAATGTTAGCTTTCCCTAAAGATGGGTGGAAAGTCACAGAGTGGATATTAGAGAAAAAAAAAGAGGCGGTTCCACAGATTAGGAAGTGATATGTTATTTCTGTAGTTCTCTTTTGGATCACAGGAAAGAGGAAAGTCATGCTACTCCTAAGACTTCAAATATTTTGTTCTTTCACATTTCAAAGCTTGGCATGTTACAGAATCTCTATCTTAGAGTAAGATTATTTTTAAAGGAGAAAATAAAATTGTTTATTAGATTTATCTGCATGTCTTCAGAAGGTGCGTAAATGGATTATAAAACATATTACAACAGACATTTGAAAATAATTAGGTCTGGAGGATATAATTATGGCAAGCTTAGATAAGTTTTGTTTTATGCTTTATGCTTGATATTGTTAGAAATTTGTGTAATAAGAGTGCACGTACTGCTTTTGTCATTTAACTAGAGTACAGATTCAAGTTAATTTCTAACTTCCAAATGTCATAGAACAATTGGCTGATTATCATATATAGAAAATGGGAGGAAATTTTGCCATAAAGTGGTCTGAGCTTATCTTGAATGTTTTATTTTCATTGAATCCTGTGTTCCACATTTTATGGGGTGAGGTAAACACTTAAAAAGAGAGTTTACATTATCAGAGAAATGCAAATCAAAACCATAATGAGGTACCATCTCATACCAGTCAGAATGGCTGCTATCCAAAAGTCTACAAGCAATAAATGCTGGAGAGGGTGTGGAGAAAAGGGAACCCTCTTACACTGTTGGTAAGAATGCAAACTAGTACAGCCACTATGGAGAACAGTGTGGAGATTCCTTAAAAAAACTGGAATAGAACTGCCATATGACCCAGCAATCCCACTGCTGGGCATACACACCGAGGAAACCAGAATCGAAAGAGACACGTGCACCCCAATGTTCATTGCAGCACTGTTTATAATAGCCAGGACACGGAAGTAACCTAGATGTTCATCAGCAGACGAATGGATAAGGAAGCTGTGGTACATATACACAATGGAATATTACTCAGCCATTAAAAAGAATTCATTTGAATCAGTTCTAATGTGATGGATGAAACTGGAACCCATTATACAGAGTGAAGTAAGCCAGAAAGAAAAACACCAATACAGTATACTAATGCATATATATGGAATTTAGAAAGATGGTAATGATAACCCTGTATGCGAGACAGCAAAAGAGACAGAGATGTATTGAACAGTCTTTTGGACTCTGTGGGAGAGGGCAAGGGTGAGATGATATGAGAGAATGGCATTGAAACATGTAAATTATCATATGTGAAAGGAATCGCCAGTCCAGGCTTGATGCATGATACAGGATGGTGGTGCCCTGGGATGACCCAGAGGGATGGGATGGGGAGGGTGGTGAGAGGGGGGTTCAGGATGGGGAACACATGTATACCCATGGTGGGTTCAAGTCAATGTATGCAAAATCAATACAATGTTGTAAAGTAAAATAAATTAATTAATTAATTAAAAAAAATAAAACGAGAAAATAATAATAGTAACTAGTTAAAAAAAAAAAAAGAGACAGAGTTTAAATCAACAGTCGACTGTGGGAACCAGTGTTGCACTTAGGGATTGTATTCAACTAGAAAAATGCATGCTGAGAGATTTTCCTGGTGGTCCAGTGGTTAGGACTCCATGCTTGCACAGCAGGGGCACAGGTTTGATACCTGGTCAGGGAAATAAGATTCCACAAGCAGCCCAGCACAGCCCTCCCCCCCGAAACCCCCCCAAAACTAGAAAGGAAATGAATGCTAAAACCTGAAGAGAGTGGAGCATTGATCCCACAAGCTGCTCAGCACTGCTAAAGAAACCAACCTTCCCCCCAAAAACTGGAATATCTAAGGAAGCTAGTTTTTTCTCCCCATTTCTACATTGTGTCAAGAATTGTATTTGTTTGTGCAAAGGTTTTACCTTTACATTAATCCAATGTATTGGAAGCCAGTAGGACTCTCTTGTTAGGGTCTAATATTAAGTGCTTGCACAATGCCAGGTGCTGTTCTAAGTGCTGGACCTGGGTGGGAACATCTCATCCTTGTAACACTGTATGATGAAGACACTGTCTTCTTCTCTGTTTTTCATCTGTGGAAACTGAAGCATGGAGAATTCGGACAACATGTTCAAGGTCATAAAGCTGGTACATGGTATGAGTCAGGATTTGAACCCAAATAGTCTGTGCCTGTAACCACTATCTACATTGCTTACCAAGAATAGTCTTTGAGGATATCTTTGAATTTTGATTTTTGATGTATGATGCTAAAGTATATCAAAACTATTTAATCATTTTAAAAAATAATAAAATAATAATCAATTTCAGATACAGTTGAAGCCATGTGTACATACCTTTCTAATCTAATTCCCTTCACTTATCAAATATGAAGATTTTGATATATTTTCTTTAGAACTTTCAAGGAAATAAAAACAATTATAAAATGAGTTGAAGGCTTCTCTCTACCTCCCTGCATTTTATTCCCTTATTCCTTTTCTAGAGATAATCAATATTTTGGATTAAAACCAAAAACTTAACACCTAGCCGGTAGTTATCCCAAGACAAGGGCTTAGAAAATGTTTATTAAGTAAATGAATTATTGAATTAATATGCAAATAATTGATGAGTTGTGATTTACACACGCACGAATATTTGTACTCTTCATTTTGCTTAAAATGGTGTTAAAACAACTCAAGGCATTGCAGAGCAAAAATTTTCCTAACTTTTTTCATTATTATTTTTCTAACTGAGTTATCAAGGGTTATTCTAGTTAGATGGTGGAATGGATAATTTGTTGTTTAACCCCCCAGGTAATTCCCCTAGTCTCCTCTTCTGGACCAACTTTAAAGTCTTTATTGAATTTGCTACAGTATTGTTTTTGTTTTGTTTTTGGCCACGAGACATGTAGGATCTTAGCTACCCAACTAGGGACTGAACTCATACCCCCTGCATTGGAAAAGGAAGACTAAACTACTGAACCACTAGGGAAGTCCCCTTCTCTTAATAACTTCTATTTTCTCTAAGAGCATCCATGAGATTCCAGATAAACTGACTCTACTTCCAGGTCCAAGATGCGACCCAGGCAGAGGAATCAATTTATTTGATTGACTACAGAGATTGCTTTGGAGTGGTGGGGAGGCAGGAGGGACATATGCTAATGAGACTGACTCTCTGGACATCTGTTAGAATGTTGACACAAAGGCCACTCATGGAACAGATAGTTCTAGTATGTGTATGAAGAAACCAAAACTGCTGCAGCTCTCTTTTGCTGCTATGCAGAAAGACAAACCAAGGAGGAAGTCAATGCATCAGTTCAATTCAGTTCAGTTCAGTCACTCAGTCGTGACTGGCTCTTTGTGACCCCATAAATCGCAGCTTGCCAGGCCTCCCTGTTCATCACCAACTCCCAGAGTCCACCCAAACCCATGTCCATTGAGTCGGTGATGCCATCCAGCCATCTCATCCTCTGTCGTCCCCTTCTCCTCCTGCCCCCAATCCTTCCCAGCATCTTTTCCAATGAGTCAATTCTTCGCATGAGGTGGCCGAAGTATTGGAGTTTCAGCTTCAGTATCAGTCCTTCCAATGAATATTCAGGACTGATCTCCTTTAGGATGGACTGGTTGGATGTCCTTGTAGTCCGAGGGACTCTCAAGAGTCTTCTACAACACCACAGTTCAAAAGCATCAATTTTTTGGCACTCAGCTTTCTTCACCATCCAACTCTCACATCCACACATGACTACTGGAAAAACCATAGCCTTGACTAGACGGACCTTTGCTGGTAAAGTAGTGCATAGATTGGGGGAAATAAAAGGAAGCTCAGAAAAATTAAATCAGAGCTCTAATGTCAACATGAACATCTGAATCAACTTATAACTGAACTAATCTATGCTGGATATTCTCATTATATGAACCAATAAATTATCTATTATTAAGAATATTTGAAATTATTATTATAAAATATATCTATTATTATAAAATGTATCTACTTATAATTATAAAATATATCTCATAAATCATTCAAAGGATAATTCAATTATTGCTTATAGTCCAAACTTAACCAACATAATTAACACTTTGCCCTGTTTGCCTCCAAATTTTTTTTAACTTTTTATTTTATATTGGGGTATAGACAACTGACAATGTTGTGATAGTTTCAAGTGAACAGCAAAGGGACTCAGTCATACAGTTGCATGTATCCATTCTCCTCCAAACTCCCCTCCCATTCAGGCTGCTGCATAACATTTTGTCTCAGAATTTTTGAAGAACTAATAGCAATAAGAATCAATTTCAGACAACGTGAAAGTCAGGCGTATATACCTTTTCAATTTAATTCCGTTCATTTATCAAATTTAGTATTTTGCTATATTTTCTTTAGAACTTTCAAAGAAATAAAAACAATGCCAGAATTAGTTGAAAGCTTTGGTCTACCCCTCCTCATCCCATGTCCTTAATTCTTTACTAGAGATAACCAATATGCTGAAATGTGTATCTTTCCCATCCTTTTAAAAGTTTTAATAACTTTGTTACACATGCCATCATGGTAGTAATAATCTATACTTTATCAGTTTTAAACTGCATAAATGATATACGGTGGTGTCAGAAATGTTGAGAGATAATGGAAGCAATATAGCATAGTAAGAGGCACTGTAAGGAAAAAGTTGGAATAAGATGCATGTGGGTATAAATGCTGATTATATTTACTTTCTTACTTTTTATGACCTAAGAAAAGTTACTTAAATTGTTTGAGCATCAATTTCCTCATCTGAAAAATGGGTATAAAAATATGCAGTTCCTAGGGTTATTTTTAAGGAGTAGGGAAAACATATTGCATGAAAAGTGTGTTGGCTAGCACTTCTAATAGCACATAAATGTTAATATTTGAATTTATATCAATGAAAAGAAAGACCAAGAGGATGCAGATATCAGGGGAGTGGCATTTGCTAATGAAAAATCCCACAGGTGTTTTTCATGAGGGTGAAGCATTCCTCCAGCTAAGCTCATGTTATGTTAGGTAATAAATGCTATGTACATCTTCTGAAGTACATATTCACTTTTTGATTTTCCTAAAAACTATTGCTTATCATAATTCCTTCTTTTGCTAACTCTAAGGAAAACCTACCATGGCTGAAAGCAAAGAACATGCCTATATTTCTATCATCTTTGACTTAGGAGTCTGCAATTTTTCTATGCTTCTTAATTTTTATTTCTTGCCACACAAGTATGATATTTCAGTGAAATGAGTGAAACAATAATAATGCAAGAAGGAGTAGAATTGAATAAGTATATTGCTAGTTACTAAGATTTCCAGACGTTTTTTGAAGATGTTTTTATATTTAAATATACTCTAGTTGTCCTTTTACAAGAAGTCTCTTACAGAAAGGTTGCAAATTGTCTCTCTGTCACTGATCATATGTTCTGATATTTTTGAAGATCCACGAATAAATCTACAGAACTTTCTGCTAATATTTATGGACTCCCTCACTCATGTATTCAACAAACATTTGACTCCTTCTGTGAGTTCTTGGGGACTTCCCCAGTGGCTCAGACAGAAAGAATCTGTCTGCAATGCAGGAGACCTGGGCTTGATCCTTGGGTTGTGAAGATCCCAAGACAAGGGAATGGCTACCTACTCCAGTATTATTGCCTGGAGAATTCCATGGACAGAGGAGCATGAGCTCCTTGATATGAAAGATCTTGCAGTTTGAGATACCTACACTGATTTTGAGATAAATGAATTTAAAATTTAGCCTAATGCTTGGAACATAGTAGGACTTTATCACATCATTGTCAAATAAGTAGATGATTTGCTAAGAGTTAATGCCTGCTGGCATAAAGAAAGTAAATGGGTCTGTCTCATAATTTTCTGGGTAGCTATGCTGGAAATTTACATGGATATCCAGCAAAGTATTTTCAAAAGATGTATAACTGTAACTTGCATTCATTTATCTCTTTTCAAGTAATGAAGTCATTAGATGGTTTTTTTCCCCCCTTTGGATCTGGCTGATCATTTGATACTTTATCATGGATACAAGTCTTAGAAACAGAAAGCATTTACAAAACAAGTTATAAAGAAATCCCAACACGAATACATGGTGGATGTGAAGTACATGGTGGATGTGAAGAGACTTGGGTTTAGGACTTGGTTCCTTAACTGGTTTCCTATGTGACTTTCACTAAGTCCTTTCTCCTCTCTGATCAGAGAAAGAGGAAATGAGATTAGATCAATTGTGAAGGTTTTATTCTAGTGCTAGACTTTTAAGTGACATTGAAGTTCAAAGAATATTGGAAAAGGCACTGCGGTATTAATGGAAAAGCCAGGCAGGAATGGTTCAGATTCTAGCTGTTTTGCCAGCTCTGTGACTGTGGGCCAGTTGCTTAGAGAAACAAGGTGATGTAGTGGGGAGGAGCATGGCCTTCAGCTCAGTTCAGATCTCAGTTTTGCCATTGAGTAACCCTGTGGATTGGAACAAGTTAGTTAACATCTTCCTACTTCCTTTCCTCATATTTAAGGTGCACTTAAACCATAGGCTTAGAGTAAAGATGAAACAAATGAGCGTTTGGAAAGTGTAACAATATGTGAATATGTATTCATATACATGTATGTACACACACATACACGTATCTGTGGTTCCCAGGTGGTGCAGTGGTAAAGAATCCACCTGCCAAGGTAGGAGACACAAGAGATGTGGATTCAATCCCTGGATTGGGAAGACTCCCTGGGTAGGAAAAGGCAACCCACTCCAATATTCTTGCCTGGAAAATCTGATGGACAGAGGAGTGTGGCGGGCTACAGTCCACGGGGTCACAAAGAATCAGACATGACTGAGAGACTGCACATGTACACACATGTGTCTGTATGAGCGTGCATATATATATATGTTTATATATATATATATATTTTAAGAGCTATCAATTATACTCTATATTTGCATGTATGCTAAGTCACTTCAGTCGTGTCTGACTCTTTGTGACCCTCTGGACTTTAGCCCCGCCAGGATTCTCTGTCCATGGGATTCTCCAGGCAAAACTACAGGGTTGGGTTGCCATGCCCTTCTCCAGGGGATCTTCCCAACCCAGAGATTGAACCCACGTCTCTTAAGTCTCCTGCATTGGCCAACAGGTTCTTTACCACTAGCGCTACCTGGGAAGCCCAACTCTCTATATAGGCATATATATATGCATATGTGTATCTATATATATGTCTGTACATACACATATACATGGACTTCCCTAGTAACTCAGCTGGTAAAGAATCCACCTGCAATGCAGGAGACCCCGAATCGAATCCTGGGTTGGGAAGTTCCCCTGGAGAAGGGATAGGCTACCCATTCCAATATTTTGGGGCTTCCCTGGTGGCTCAGAGTGCAAAGAATTTGTCTGCAGTGCAGGAGCCTGAGTTCTATCCCTGGGTTGGGAAAAGTGCCTGGAGGAGGGCATGACAATGCACTCCAGTATTCTTGCCTGAAGAATCCCCATGGATAGAGGAGCCTGGCAGTCTACAATCCATGGGGTTGCAAAGAGTAGGACACAACTGAGCGACTAAGCACAGCACAGCACATGTGTACACACACACATGTACATACATAGTATAACTGCTATCTTTTAAATATGTGTACATGTATTTTTCTGCATATATCTTTTAATAAACTGATACATGTGTATGTATATATATGTTTGGGTTTCCTAGATGGCTCAGTGGTGAGTTTGGGTAAACTCTGGGAGTTGGTGATGGACGGGGGGCCTGGCATGCTGCAGTCCATGGGGTTGCAAAGAGTCAGACATGACTGAGTGACTGAACTAAACTGAACTGAAAGAATCCACCTGCCAAACAGGAAATGTGAGTTCAATCCCTGGTCTGGGAAGATCCCTTGGAAAAGGAAACGGCAACCCACGCCAATATTCTTACCTGGGAAATCTCATGACCAAGGAACCTGGCAGACTACAATTCATGGGGTCACAAAGAGTCAGACATGACTGATCAATTAAACAACAGCAACTACTATCTGTCTATCTAGTATAACTAATAGCTTTTATTAACATCTCTAGGCCCTATAGTTTCCCATACCTACAGTTAGGATAATAATGCATACATCGTCAGTTCACCACGTTTAGTTGGGCTGTTGTGGAGAATGTATAGGCACTGATTGCATCAACTT
Organism: Muntiacus reevesi; assembly: GCF_963930625.1. NCBI lineage: Eukaryota > Metazoa > Chordata > Mammalia > Artiodactyla > Cervidae > Muntiacus > Muntiacus reevesi. The sequence goes on from NC_089260.1 coordinate 60,478,840, forward strand.
GCGGAGAGCTAAACACATGTTAGACAAGAGCCTGGATATTTTACATGTCTTTTTTTTTTTTTTTTTTGAGGTATTGATGCAATTCAGAAGGAGAGTTTTGACTGGAGCTGAACTGTGATGGATTGTTAAGATTCATAATATCATTCTCACTACATATATAGCATACTACTTATGAAAGCAAACTGTAGGTGACAGGCATTGTTCTAAGACAGAGATAAATATGAAAGACCAATTACCCACTCTTTGTTTAACATATATTAAAAAAAAAAGACTTAGCCAATATAAAAATACATAGCTTTGGTAGCAAAACTTTCTGTAAAGTAAATGAAACAATGCTAAGGAACCATGACTGATGGGAAAGGAAATGGAATGAGATTTAGAAAATCATTAAAGGTAAAATGTACAGGTATTAAAGATTTTGTTGAGTCTTTCAGTTCAGTCACTTAGTCGTGCCCAACTCTGCGATCCCATGGACTGCCGCATGTCAGGCTTCCCTGTCCATCACCAACTCCCAGAGCTTATTCAAACTCATGTCCATCAAGTCAGTGATGCCATCCGACCATCTCATCCTCTGTCGTCCTCTTCTCTTCCTGACTTCAATCTTTCCCAGAGTCGGTCTTTTCCAGTGAGTCGGTTCTTCACATCAGGTGGCCAAATTATTGGAGTTTTAGCCTCAGTATCAGTCTTTTCACTGAGTATTCAGGACTGATCTCCTTTAGGATGGACTTGTTGGATCCCCTTGCAGTCCAAGGAACTCTCAAGAGTCTTCTCCAACACCACAGTTCAAAAGCATCAATTCTTCAGCGCTCAGCTTTCTTTAGAGTCCAACTCTCAAATCCATACATGACCACTGGAGTCTTAATTAAGGGGAAATTGTTCTTAGTACATTAGTACAAAGATGAATAATACATTTCCCTTTGACATAATATTTTATAACCACTTTTCTTCTATTTAACCTGAATCTTAAATATCTATGGTTTCCTTCCTTTACAAGTTGTTTCTGTTTCGGGTTCTCTGACAGGTGGATGATCCCCAGATGTAATGAACACACACTGGATTGTGTTTACACTGTTTCAGACAAGTGAGGTGTTTGACAGTTTTAATTTTAATTCAGGAATTACTTTTAGGGTTATATAGGCAGAGCCTTCCAGGTGACACTAGTGGTAAAGAACCCGCCTGACAAGGTAGGAGATGTAAGAGACGTGGGTTTGATCCCTGGGTCAGTAACATCCCCTGGAGGAGGGCTTGTCAACCCACTCCAGCATTCTTGCCTAGAGAATTCCTTGGACAGAGGAACCTGGAGGGTTATACAGTCCAGAGTCAGACTCAACTGAAGTGACTTAGCACATATAGATGCCTGTAGCACATATAAATATGTGAATTAGCGTATATAGATGACTTAGCACATATAGATGATCTTGTAGTTTTAAGCTTTCTGCTAGAATTTGGAAGGAAGTTTCAGATATGGTACTTGGTTCAAGAGTTTGGGTGGCATCTTTCCATCCATCTGTCTTCGACAATGTGAGCATGAACACAGGAAAGTCTTGTGAACTTGGGAGGAAAAATTAAACAGTTGGGAAATGAGGCCAGGAGGACAGCTTTGGTGCTGTGTCTATCCCACCTTGCTCTTCAAGCAATTTCAACTGGGGTGCACATGGACACCATGATAACACACTGTCAGGGTGTAAATAATGTGCAGGAAACCAAGGGGCATTCAAACCCCAAAAGCTATGGAACATCTGATATGAATTTTGTATTTTCTTTTTTAAAAATTTTTTGTTTATTTTTTCAATTGAAGGATAATTGCTTTACAGTATTTTGTTGTTTTCTGTCTAACCTCAACATGAATCAGCCATAAGTATACATATATCCCTCCCTTTTGAGCCTCCCTCTCATCTTCCACCCCAACCCACCCCAGTAGATTGATACAGAACCCCTACTTGAGTTTCCTGAGCCATACAGCAAATAAATTGGCTATTTTACATATGGTAATGTAAACTTCTGTGCTACTTTTTCCATACACCTCACCCCCTCCTCCCCTCTCCACATGTCCATAAACCTATTCTCTATGTCTGTTTCTCCATTGCTGCCCTATAAATAAATTCTTCAGTACCATTTTTCTAGATTCCATATATATGCATTAGAATACGATATTTATCTTTCTCTTTTTGACTCACTTCACTCTGTATAATAGGTTCTAGGTTCATCCCCTCATCAGAACTGACTTAAATGCATTCTATTTTATGGCTGAGTAATATTTATTTGTGTATATGCACCACAACTTCTTTTTTAAAAATTTATTTATTTATTTTACTTGGAGGTTAATTACTTTACAATATTGTAGTGGTTTTTGCCATACATTGATATGAATCAGCCATGGGTGTACATGTGTCCCCCATCCTGAAACCCCCTCCCACCTCCCTCCCCATCCCATCCCTCAGGGTCATCCTAGTGCACCAACCCTGAGTGCCCTGTCTCATGACTCAAACCCGGACTGGTGATCTATTTCACATATGGTAATATACATGTTTCAATGCTAGTCTCTCAAATAATCCCACCCTCGCCTTCTCCCACAGAGTCCAAAAGTATGTTCCTTACATCTGTGTCTCTTTTGCTGTCTCGCATATAAGGTCATCATTACCATCTTGTTAAATTCCATACATATGCATTAATATACTGTATTGGTGTTTTTCTTTCAGACTTACTTCACTCTGTATAATAGTCTCTAGTTTCATCTACCTCATTAGAACTGATTCAAATGCATTCTCTTTAATGGCTGAGTGATATTCCATTGTGTATATGTAACACAACTTTCTTATCCATTCGTTTGCTGATGAACATCTAGGTTGCTTCCATGTCCTAGCTATTGTAAACAGTGCTGAGATGAACATTGGGGTACATGTGTCTCTTTCAATTCTGATTTCCTTAGTGTGTATGCCCAGCAGTGGGATTCCTGGGTTGTATGGCAGTTCTATTTCCAGTTTTTTAAGGAATCTCCACACTGTTCTCCATAGTGGCTGAATTAGTTTGTGTTCCCACTAGCAGTGTATGAGGGTTCTCTTTTCTCCACACCCTCTCCAGCATTTATTGCTTATAGACTTTTGGATAGCAGCCATTCTGACCAGCATGAGATGGTACCTCATTGTGGTTTTGATTTGCATTTCTCTGATAATGAGTGATGTTGAGCTTCTTTTCATGTGTTTGTTAGCCATCTGTATGTTTTCTTTGGAGAAATGTCTGTTTAGTTCTTTGGCCCATTTTTTGATTGGGTCATTTATTTTTCTGGAATTGAGCTGCAGAAGCTGCCTGTATATTTTTTAGATTAATTCTTTGTCAGTTGCTTTGTTTGCTATTATTTTCTCCCATTCTGAAGGCTGTCTTTTCACCTTGCTTATAGTTTTCTTCACTGTGCAAAAGCTTTTAAGTTTAATTAGGTCCCTTTGTTTATTTTTGCTTTTATTTCCATTACTCTGGGAGGTGGGTCATAGAGGATCCTGCTGTGATTTATGTCAGAGAGTGTTTTGCCTATGTTTTCCTCTAGGAGTTTTATAGTTTCTGGTCTTACCTTTAGATCTTTAACCCATTTTGAGTTCATTTTTGTGTATGGTGTTAGAAAGTGTTCTGGTTTCATTCTTTAACAAGTGGTTGACCAGTTTTCCCAGCACCACTTGTTAAAGAGATTATCCTTTCTCCATTGTATATTCTTGCCTCCTTTGTTGAAGATAAGTTACCCAAGGTATGTGGATTTATCTCTGGGTTTTCTATTTTGTTCCATTGATCTATATTTCTGTCTTTGTGTCAGTACCGTACTGTCTTGATGACTGTAGCTTTGTAGTAGAGTCTGAAGTCAGGCAGGTTTATTCCTCCAGTTCCATTCTTCTTCCTCAAGATTGCTTTGGCTATTTGAGGTTTTTTGTATTTCCATACAAATTGTGAAATTATTTGTTTTAGTTCTGTGAAAAATACTGTTGGTAGCTTGATAGGGATTGCATTGAACCTGTAGATTACTTTGGGTGGTATATTCATTTTCACTCTATTGATTCTTCCAATCCATGAACATGGTATATTTCTCCATTTGTGTCATATTTGACTTCTTTCATCAGTGGTTTATAGTTTTCTATATATATGTCTTTTTTTTTTTTTTAGGTAGATTTATTCCTAAGTATTTTATTCTTTTCATTGCAATGGTGAATGGAACTGTTTCCTTAATTTCTCTTTCTGTTTTCTCATTGTTAGTGTATAAGAATGCAAGGGGCTTCTGTGTGTTAATTTTATATCCTGCAACTTTCCTATATTCATTGATTAGCTCTAGTAATTTTCTGGCGGTGTCTTTAGGGTTTTCTATGTAGAGGATCATGTCATCTGCAAACAGTGAGAGTTTTATGTCTTCTTTTCCAATCTGGATTCCTTTTATTTATTTTATTCTTCTGATGGCTGTGGCTAAAACTTCCAAAACTATGTTGAATAGAAGTGGTAATTGTGGGCACCCTTGTCTTATTCCTGACTTTAAGGGAAATGCTTTCAGTTTTTCACCATTGAGGATAATGTTTGCTCTGGGTTTATCCTTCTATGCCTGCTTTCTGGAGGGCTTTTATCATAAATGGATGTTGAATTTTGTCAGAGGCTTCCTCTGCATCTACTGAGATAATTATATGGTTTTTATCTTTCAGTTTGTCAATGTGGGTTATCACATTGATTAATTTGCAAATATTGGAGAATCCTTGCATTCCTGAGATAAAACCCACTTGGTCATGATGTATAATCTTTTTAACATATTGTTAGATCCTGTTTGCTAGAATTTTGTTGAGGAATTTTGCATCTATGTTCATCAGTGATGTTGGCCTGCAGCTTTCTTTTTTTGTGGCATCTTTGTCTGGTTTTGGTATTAGGCTGATGGTGGCCTCATAGAATGAGTTTGGAAGTTTATGTTCCTCTGTTATTTTCTGGAAGAGTTTGAGTAGGAGACAAAGAAGAAGACAAAAAGAAAGACATCAAAAAAATACTTGAGGAGGTAATAGTTGAAAATTTCCCTAAAATGGGGAAGAAAATAGCCAACCAAGTCCAAGAAACCCAGAGAGTCCCAAACAGGATAAACCCAAGGTGAAACACCCCAAGATACCTATTAATCAAATTAATGAAGATCAAACACAAAGAGCAAATATTAAAAGCAGCAAGGGAAAAACAACAAATAACATACAAGGGGATTCTCATAAGGATAACAGCTGATCTTTCAATAGAAACTCTTCAGGCCATAAGGGAATGGCAGGACATACTTAAAGCAATGAAAGAGAAAAACCTGCAACTCAGATTACTAGACCCAGCAAGGATCTCATTCAAATATGAAGGAGAAATCAAAAGCTTTACAGACAAGCAAAAGCTTAGAGAATTCAGCATGACCAAACCAGCTCTTCAACAATTACTAAAGGATCTTCTCTAGACAGGAAACACAGAAAAGGTTTATAAACTTGAACTCAAAGCAACAAAGTAAATGTCAACAGGATCATACTTTTCAGTGATTACCTTAAATGTAAATGGGTTGAATGCCCCAACCAAAAGACAAAGACTGGCTGAATGGATACAAAAACAAGACCCCTATTTATGCTGTCTGCAAGAGACCCACATCAAAACAAGAGACACAAACAGACTGAAAGAGAGGGCTGGAAAAAGATATTTCACGCAAATGGAGACCAAAAGAAAGCAGGAGTCGCAATACTCATATCAGATAAAATAAACTTTGAAATAAAGGTTATGAAAAGAGACAAAGAAGGACACACATAATGATCAAAGGATCAATCCAAGAAGAAGATATAACAATTATAAGTATTTATGCACCCAACATAGGAGCAACGCAATATGTAAGGCAAATACTAACAAGTATGAAAGGGGAAATTAACAGTAACACATAATAGTGGGAGTCTTTAATACTCCACTCACACCTATGAATAGATCAACTAAACAGAAAGTTAGCAAGGAAACACAAACTTTAAATGATGCAATGGACCAGTTAGACCTAATTGATATCTATAGGACATTTCATCCCAAATCAAGGAATTTCACCTTTTTCTCAAGTGCACATGGAACATTCTCCAGGATAGATCACATCCTGGGCCATAAATCTATCCTTGGTAAATTCAAAAAAATTAAAATCATTTCAAACATCTTTTCTGATCACAATGCAGTAAGATTAGATGTCAACTTCAGAAAAGTGAAAGTCGCTCAGTTGTGTCCAACTCTTTGCAACTCCATGGACCATGGAATTCTCCAGGCCAGAATACTGGAGTAGGTAACCTTTCCCTTCTCCAGGGATTTTCCCAACCCAGGGATCAAACCCAGGTCTCCCACATTGCAGACAGATTCTTTACCAGCTGAGCCACAGGGGAAGCCCACAAGGGAAGTAGATGTCAACTACAGGAAAAAAAACTATTAAAAATACAAACATATGGAGGCTAAACAGCATGCTTCTCAGTAACTAACAAATCACAGAAGAAATCAAAAAAGCAATCAAAATATGCATAGAAATGATTGAAAATTAAAACACAACAACCTAGAACCTATGGGATTCAGTAAAAGCAATGCTAAGGGGAAGGTTCATAGTAATACAAGCTTACCTCAAGAAAACAAGAGAAAAATCAAATAAATAACCTAACTTTACACCTAAAGCAACTAGAAAAAGAAGAAATGAAGAACCCCAGAGTTAGTAGATGGAAAGAAATCATAAAAATTAGGGCAAAAATAAATGAAAAAGAAAGGAGACTGTAGCAAAAATCAACAAAACTAAAAGCTGGTTCTCTGAGAAGATACATAAAATAGACAAACCATTAGCCAGACTCATTAAGAAATAAAGGGAGTTGAATCAAATCAACAAAATTAGAAATGAAAATGGAGAAATCACAACAGACAACACAGAAATACAAGGGATCAAAAGAGACTACTATCAGCAACTATATGCCAATAAAGTGAACCACTTGGAAGAAATGGATGAATTCTTAGAAAGTATAACCTTCCAAAACTGAATGAAGAAGAAATAAAAAATCTTAACAGACCCATCACAAGCACAGAAATTGAAACTGTAATAAAAAATCTTCCAACAAAACAAAGCCTAGGACCAGATGGCATCACAGGCGAATTCTACCAAAAATTTAGAGAAGAGTTTACACCTATCCTGCATTTTCTTTTAAATCTTTAAGATTGGGGATAATAGGAAGAGGAAAATAAAGCTATTTTAAGTCCTTTGCTACAGGGGAAACAGCGGAACAGCAACCTCTCTCTAAGGAGGAATTAGTGGGAATTAATTTTTCCTGAGAATCTTTAGTTCTAGATATTATGCACTGTGACAAGCATTATCTACAAGTACAACTGAGGGACTTTCCTGATAGTCCAGTGATTAAGACTTTGCCTTCCAATACAAGGAGTGTAGATTCAATCCCTGGTTGGGAAGCTAAGATTCCATATCCCTCGGGGCCAAAAATAAAATAAAATAAAGGTACAATTGAACAACATACTACCTAAATTTGAACAACAGTTTCAGTGTACAGAAATCATTCATACTTGTTCATTGATGTCATCCCAACAGATCTGTTTTATGTGTATTCAGTGGTTCAGATGTATGAGTTTTGGATCAGAATCTGTGGATTCAAATTCTAATTTCACTACTTTCCTGGTATGTGACTTTAACGAGAGTCTTTCTCTTTGTGCCACATTGTTCTTATTTGGAAAACAAGAATGAAGATTATATTGACTATCTGTGAAGATTAAGTACTGTAATAATTGTAAAGCACTAAACATAAGACAGTGGCTTGTACATACCAAGAATGCAATAAGTGGTAGCTGGTATTATTGTTGTAATTCTACAGTCCTAAGAAAGAGGCTTTGGAAAATTTAGTGCCTTACCCAATAACATACAGATAACAAGTGTTTAACTTTGTGCTCTTATTTTTTGGATATGCATTGCATTTAATGTCGTATAATTATATGGAGGAGGAAAATGTCAGACATATCACCTGCTCTTAAGAAATGTTCCCGGTCTTTTCTTTCTTGAGGGTAAAAGGAGACTCATGCCATAAGAAACTATAGAAAAGTAAGTATTGGATTATATCTTACTTAGCATTTATTAGTCATACCCAAGATGATAAGAAAGTGTTCACTGAATACATTCAAAGTATTTGAAAGCTTTTTTTTTGTCATCTCTTCAGAAAGGTTGCATTGAATGATGAATAAAATAGTATTAATTGATAGAAAGCTTTAATTTGGGGAACTAGCAAATTCTCAAAATAAATCCCATTATAATGAGATTAACAATAATAATAATAAAAGTACATTCATTATTTTTGAAAATTGAAAGTCATTTGACTCTATCAAAGGAGAAGCTAATCTGAGGTGGAGAATTAGGCATAGGAGCAATGAAAACAGGTCACCAGAAACTTTCTCTTTATTTGAGTCTTTCACTCTCCATCATAATTCAATGATTTCCATTGCTCAAAGGATAAATTTCAATGTGCTTAAAAGGGACTGAAAGGCTCTCCAAAAGTTGAGTATGCCTTCCTCCTCCCCCATCTATCTCCCAATATTTCTGCTCTGTATTTGAAAAATGCCATCTGCTCAGTCCCACACTGTATGAATCTACACATGAGTCACCTCTCATGCTTTTTCCACTGCCCATGACCCTTGACCTCAAATCTTTTCCAGACTAAATCTTACTCATTCTTTGAATCTCTACTGAGGATCATCACTTCCAGAAAGTCTTTGCTGACAGGGTTAAAAGTCTGTTCTCCCCCATGTGACCTCTTTATCACTGCTCTTATATCATGCTCTTATATACCATGCTAATGCTCTGTGTGTTGCATGTGTATTTCCCCCTCTCACTTCCCAAATTTGGGTTTCTTAAGAATCTTTTCTGGCAATTTGTCCTTAATTCCCCTTTCAGGGTAAGTTTATGCCCACGTTTCTCTGTAAACACAGCAGATATCTGGGGCAGTAAAAGGAGTGCTATGCAGCACAGTTCAGTCATGCCCAAGTCTGTGTGACACCATAGACTCTGTCCCCCAGGATCCTCTGTCCCTGGGATTCTCCAGGCAAGAATACTGGAGCTGGTTTCTATTTCCTTCTCGAATGCATGAAAGTGAAAAAGTGAAAGTGAAGTCGCTCAGTCGTTTCTGACTCTTAGAGACCCCATGGACTGCAGCCTACCAGGCTCCTCTGTCCATGGGATTTTCCAGGCAAGAGTACCGGAGTGGGGTGCCATTGCCTTCTCCAAATAAGAGGAGTAATTCCCCACAAATCCTAATTCCCAGTATTACTGGTAGTAGTAGTGCTTTTTCCTCTTCCCACCCCCTATGTCCCAACCCCTTTGTTACCGTTTAGTCCCTAAGTCGTGTTGGACTCTTCTGTGACCCTATGGACTGTAGCCCTCCAGACTCCTCTGTCCATGGGATTTCCCAGGTAAGCCTACTTGAGTGGATTGCCATTTCCTTCTCCAGGGGATCTTCCTTACCACTTACCTGAGTACAAAAGTGCATCATAGAAGATGAGATTTTAGCACCAGATTAAAAGATGTTTTTTTCTCTATATAGTTCAAAATTACATTCTTTTTTTTTTTAATTTTTAATTTTTTATTTTTTCAGTGGGTTTTGTCATACATTGATATGAATCAGCCATAGAGTTACACGTATTTCCCATCCCAATCCCCCCTCCCACCTCCCTCTCCACCCGATTCCTCTGGGTCTTCCCAGTGCACCAGGCCCCAGCACTTGCCTCATGCATCCCACCTGGGCTGGTGATCTGTTTCACCATAGATAATATACATTCTTGTCTTTATTACTAGTAGAAATTTTCCAGAATCCCCAGATCATAAGGGCATCATTTAATGAGGTAAACAAGCACCCTACTCCCCCACTTTTAGCTCAGGTTGCCAATATGCAAACTTTCTAGGAAACTTAGGCATCATTAAGTTTATTTCCCACAAACAATTCTCTTATACATATTAGAAGCCAACTGATTGCCAATGAATCTCCTTATGCATGGAAGGGAAAGGCAACTTTGGAACTTATAAAAATCATAGACTCATTGAGTTTTAAATTTGCAAAGGAATGGATACACAAAAGCTTGGAATTTTACCACTTTAAGCCAAAAACAAAATTTTTGTGAGCAAGAATGGCTTCTCACAGGACTTCCCTGGAGGTCCAATAGTTAAGACTCTGTCTTTGCACAAGTCTAATAGAGTTCAGCATGCCATGTGGTATGGCTAGAAAATGTCATATATAAGATATTAAGCTTTCTCATAACCACATTAAAAAAGTGAAACAAATAGGCAAATTAATATTAATAATATTCTAAACACCATATACTCAAAATGCTATTTCAAAATGTAATAAAGATAATATATGAATATAAACAAAAGGTAATCAATATAAAAATGCAAGCAATTAGTGTTTGATGTATTTTATAGTAAGTTCCAGAAATCCAGTGTGCATATTATACTTTTAGCACACTTCAATATGGATGTGCCTAGTAGACACTGTATTAAATACATGGTATCTACATATGTGTGCATATGTATGTACACCAGTGTAAAGGACAGGGACTGTTCCACTGCATTTTTTTGTACTGCTAATGAAAAGAAAAATGTCCTGTGGTATAGGAGTACTTAAAAATATATTTCAAATAATGGATTAAATTAATAAACAATTCAAGAATAGAAGACTGTTCTATAAATATTAAGGATATGAATGTGTTTAAATAAGGAAAATGTACCATTTTGTGGTTGACACACTGTTTATGATTCCCATAAACTTGGAAATAAGGAGCATTTTCTGGTGCAGATATAATGTTTTCCAGTAGAGGGCAGAGATTTAACTGCAACTAGACATCGAGAACTTAATGGTATAAGATAGCTTATTCAGTGTGAGAGATCTATTCATACTTAAACTTTAGAAATGGAAAACCAGTAAGCGTTCTCACAAGCAGACAACTTTGTTATACTGGTAACTTCCCCAGTGGTTCAGGAGTAAAGAATCCACCTGCAATGCAGGAGACTCACAGGAGGTGAAGATTTGATCCCTAGGTTAGAAAGATGCCTGGAGGAGGAAATGGCAACCCACTCCAGTATTCTTGCCTGGGAAATTCCATGGACAGAGGAAACTGGTGGGCTACAATCCATGAATTTGCAAAGAGGCGGATGTTCAGACGTGACTGAGCGCCTGAGCACACACACATACACACACACATGTACTCCCCAAACAACTTAGGCAATGGCTGTGTGCAGAGACTGGGGTGGGGTTGTGTTTCTAGTGTAAGTTATCTTAATAAAAGTCTAATTATTTAATAGATGGACTACTTTAAGTAAAATTCACAAAATCTTTTAGGATAGCAGTTCACACAGAAAGCTCTCTTTTTTTTTTAAACTTTTTGATTCTATATTGGAGTATGGCTAGTTAACGGTGTAGTTATAGTTTAGTTTCAGGGGCACAGCAGAGCTACTCAGCCATACAAATACACATGTCCATTTCCCCCCAAACTCCCCTCTTATCCAGGCTGCCGTATAACATTGAGCAGTGTTCCCTGTGCTATTCAGTATGCTTTTGTTGGTTTTCCATTTTAAATAAAGCAGAGTGTACATATCAATCCCAAACTCCCTAACTATCCCTCCCCCCAACCCTTCCCTTTGGTAACTATGTTTGTTCTCTAAGTCTTCACACAAGATGTGTCTGTTCATGCCCACTTGTTCTTAAAGATCATTCCATTGATTGCTTTCTAAATTTCATAAATATTTTAATCTAAGCCTCTTTTGTCAGTGCCTTTGTATTGGCAAATAATTTCTCAGTCTCCACCCCTTTCCCCTACTCTCTTCTTTTATTGTTTGTCTCATTCCTTATAAAAGCACACAGAGGAAAAGGAAAATTATATGGGATTCAGGCATTTCTCAGAACTGGAAAGAATGTATTTTAAAGTTCAGAGACTTTCCTTGAGCAAACATGCCTTAACATATATGTTCATGTGAGTATTTGCTTCCAACTGAAACTTCTCAGATAGCATTTTACTTATTTTCGTAATATTGTCTTGATAAAAATATTTCTATAACTTCAAATGGCACTGATTTCAGCATCACCTTATTAGTAAGTCTAAGACACTGATTTCATCAGGATACCTTGTTTTCTTTCCCAAACACTGCTTTATTTCATTTTAGAACCCACATTGCTTTATAGTGTATAAGTATAGGTCACTTTTGCCTGGTTTCAAAATAACATTCACCTACAAAGAAGAATGACTTTTTAAAAGTTTAGAAGATAGTTCCCAAAATGTGTTGGGCAGTGATAGTATCTAGAATAAGCATTCAGTCTCTCAGAGGAATTATTTTGAAATAATGTCTCTTGGTAAGTGAGCAGTTCAGGTATCACTCACTATAGAAGCATTAAACTCATCCCTAAGTAAGTTCAAGTTAAAAGAAGAGAATCTGCAGATAATCTTCATTGCATGTGATACTATCTTGACAAATCCAATTACCTGACCTAGGCTATAAGATGAGTGTTAGCACATATGGTGTTAGCACACAATTAAGACTTTGCTAATAATAGCAAACCTGGCTAGTCCATGAGGTCTTATATAGCAAGCCTGAATTTATCTCAATTTATTTGCAAATCATTTCCTTCCTGACTCTGTGAAGTTGGTCTACAAACATGTTTATACAAGCTACTTGCTGCCCAAATTAGAGCTTATTTTCTATATATGTCTTTTTGAATCAGTTCCAACACCCATTGATCAAGCACTTAACTCTGTCATCTGGAACTCCAAACATGACTGTGATACTATCCTTGGCCACAGGGAGTTTAAAGTTGGTTAGCAAACCAGACACTTAAAACAATTTTAATTTCTCATATTCAGAACTCTGGTAGAGGGATGCAGTGGTATCTGTGAGAGAAGATTCATTTATTCATCAAACTTTTATTGTATACAGACTATGGGGAAAGTACCAAGAATATAAGGTGTCTTGGTGGAGTTCAGCTCCTAGTTGGAGTTTATAGAGAAGCAGTGCATGTAACAGACCTTAGTCACCGAGGAGGAAAGAATTCATTTAGTTGCCTAGCATTTTCTCTCAGTTTGAATTAATCTGAATTTTAGGAAGAGTCTTGTGTCTCTGAGAAACTGATCTTCCTCCTGGTCCAAGTTCTTCTAAACTTTTAAAATTGCCAAGCAATTCCGTATTTTCATCCACTAAATCTTGACCTCTTTTTCTCTACCTCTTTTGTCCTCTGCCATCTTCCTGTTTCCCTCATTTACATGTCTGGATCCAATGTTCACCTAATGCACAAAGATTCTGACAATAAGTCTCTTTCCCAGTGACTTAACCATCATAAATGACACAGATGGCATTCTGTGTATGGTGAAAGAATAGTGGCTATTTGGGTGTGAATATATCCTTGTAACTCAGAAATACAAATAGTTCAGTCTATATAAGGTTTTGCTTTCAAGAAGCATTGTCACTAGCTAAAACCAAAACTGGCCTAGAGAAATTCCAAACATTACTCATGTTCCTTGTGAGAAATTAAAACATATCCAATTCACAACTTCAGCAACACTTCTTATATCCCATTTTCTCTTCTCATTTTTGTTGCATACAATTCTCAGGAGATATGCTTATTTATGATCATCCTTACAACTTCTACGTTCAATATTTCTTCTTCCAGTAAAAGCAGCTCTTTAATTCTCTTTCTCTCCCTCTCTCCCTTCCTCTCTCCCTCTCTCATTACATTGGTTAAGTCAATCATTTTTTCTCCAGTCTTCTTTTTTTACTCTGATTCTGCATGCATTATTAAGCTTTGACCAAAAATGAATCCCTGGGCTGAGAAGAGGGTGTTACGAGTTGGCAAGAAGAGGAATCCTCTTTGGAGGCCAGATGAGTCAAAAAGTTTGCAAACACTCCCATTATATTAATTTTTTTCTTTATATGTGCATATTTGCAGCTCTAACATGCGAGATGAAAGATTTTCATAATCCAAGGTAGATTGAACCTAAGCGCTTCAAGAAAACCACTGATTACATGGTGATTTTACATTAATAAACTTGGTGTGATTAGGTCTTTTACTCTATTTACAGCTCCCATTTTTATAAACTGATGTCCAAAAAGGCATAGAGTCTTGTTTTTATTAAAATCAAAATCTGATGTTCTAGGAATGGGAGTTGTTAGATGTGGCTTTGCCCCCAACAATGTTTTCCAAATAATCGGTTGCAAATGTTGAAACAGGGTACCAGTGAAGAGTGTTCTGTAGGCGTTTGGGTAATACAGATCTGTGTCTTGGATAACAAACTGGTACAATGACTACTGTTGGCTCCTCCAGTCTTCAAAGTTCCTGGTTTTCAGAAAGGGCTCTGGATGTGTTTCAAATTGGAAAGAGCCAGAAGAAAGGAAAACAAGTCTTCTTGTTGACTTGAACTTTAGTTTGTTTTCTAGGAAATGTGTTAATTCACATTTTGCTTCATTTTCTCTGAATTTCCAAAACAACTATACTATAGTTTAAGCCACATTTTAGTGTTTGACAATAATTTTATGCTTATTTCTTTTATTTGTATCATCTTTGTGTCCCTCACTGGCTTCTAGGATACAGAGAAAGAAATTCATCTTATAATTTTTTAGCATTGTTCCCATCTCCTCAAAAATACAGGATAATTGAAAATTCTGAGAGGAGTCAAATGAGAATAAGCTGAGAGTTTTCTGTGTTGCAGGTACTATGCTAAATGTATTGATATATTTTTTTTTTCTTACTGAAACTTCAGAACAATGCTGTGAGATTATATTATTTTCATTTTTTTAAATGAAGATTTTGCACTTCAGAAAGGCTATTTTTATTTGTCTGATACTTCTAGTGAGTAGCAAGCACATCTGAAATTTCTGGGATTTTTTTCCTGCTTACTTTTTAAAAAATTAATTAACTTATTTATCTTTATTTTTGGCAGCACTGGGTCTTCATTGCTGTGAGTGGGCTTTCTTTAGTTGCAGTGAGCAGGGGCTATTCTTTGTTGCAGTGCCTGAGCCATTGCAGTGGCTTCTCTTGATGGGGAGAGCAGGCTCTCGGGCACGTCAGCTTCAGTAGTTGTGGCCCATGGGCTCTAGAGCGCAGACTCAACAACTGTGGCACCTGGGCTTAGTTGCTCTGTGGCATGTGTGATCTTCTCAGACAAGGGATTGAACTCATGTCCTCTGCATTGGCAGGTGGATTCTCAACCTCTGTGACACCTGGAAATCCTCCTGCTTCCTTTTAATTTCATAAAATACATTTTATATCTCCGTGTATGTATTCATATAAATATGTATCTATTTTAAAATACTGAACTCAGTAGAGTACGGATAGAAATGGATTCATTTTTCAATCACTGCCTGAAACCTGCTATGTCAGTTCCCCTTCACTGTCTCTGATACCATCTCAGGAAGTCCTAGCTGCTGCAATCACATCTCATCTAAAACTTCAAATAAAACTTTCATGTTAAAAATTTTTCCTCCCAAGTCAAACTTGACCCTCAACTTCCATGGTCCAGCAGTGGGAAAAGAGATGGTCTGTTATCCATCTCTCATCCCTCTAACTCTCAAGTTCTTCCCTTCCTTCTTCAACCTCATGGATGCCTCTGGCTACTCCAGGTTTGGGAAATTGAAAATGAATGAGAAGAATTGATTGGCTTTGTTCTCCCTTAACTATTCAATGACTTCTGCATGAAAGACGCCCCAAATGCAGATATCTCTGAAGATCTGAATACAGAATAATCTGTTAGATCATTTCATTATAAAGAAAGATCTAGTTAGTGTGGCTTTTCATTCATAAAGTTTGGAGAATGAATGTGAGAGGATTCAATTGAGAAATGAATTAAAATATACACCAATAAGAGAAGAAAAACAATAAAGAAAGATTGCAATAGAAAATACATTAACAGGATTAGAATTGGTAGAAACACTTGTGTGAAAAAAAAAGATTTGTGAAATCTTTGCAAGAGTATTGATATGAAGAAAATGGAGAAGACTTGTGAAGTCCATTCTGGATTGACAAGAGAGATAAAGGAAATACAGACTGAAAGACCATCTGTCTTTCATTTCCCAAGTACATGTTCATTGAAATTCTTATTCACAACATATGAGGATTTGATGCCAGATTCTGTAATTGCTTAGACTCTATAAAGAGTTTTGGAATTAAGTAATAATAGACAAACTCATAATGGGCACTGTCTGTTGAAGGGTCAAGAAGAAATATAAGGAAAAATAAAAAATATATGCTTTCATTTAGAAAAAAATGCAGTAAGTTTTACAATCCTATGGGAATTTTATTTCTAAACAGAGTCTTCCCAATTCACACTTCACTAAAATTTAAGTAACTCATTCTCTCAGACCATCAGCATGTCCGTTGCTTTTTGTGTTGTGGCTTGTTGTGTGGTCTACTTGCCTTTTGGAGTCAGACCTGATAACTTTTATCTCTGGTCATATTTATTCAAAAATTATTTTCAAGTGACTTCAGATTTCACTTCGAATGTTCACGGAAGCGTAATTGGTATTTTTCTAATAACTTAAAAATGTTAAGTAGTAAATTTCTTTAAAAAGTTTCTAATGAAGTGTCTTTATTTTATTTTAGTATCTTATATTTTCCCCTGATGGCTCATTGGTAAAGGATCCATCTGCTAATATAAGAGATATAGTTTCAATCCCAGGTTTCCACGATCCCCTGGAGAAAGAAGTGGCAACTCACTCTAGTATTCTTGCCTCTGTCCATGGAAAAATCCCATGGACAGAGAAGCCTGGTAGGTTACAGTCCATGGGGTCACAGAACAAGTTGGACATGACTTAGCAACTAAACAGTCTTATACTTTATATATTTATAAACTTTCTATTTTATCACAATGTTGTGATAGTTTCAGGTACACAGCAAAGTGACTCAATAATACATATGTATGTACCCATTCTCCCCTAAATCCCCCTCCCATCCAGGCTGCCACAAAACACTGAGCAGAGTTCCCTATGCTATACAGTATGTCCTGTTGGTTATCCGCCTTGAATATAGCAGTGTGCCTGGCAGGCTATAGTCCTTAGGGTCGCAAAGAGTCAGACAGAACTGAAGTATCTTAGCACACACGCACACATGCACGTATTAATCCCACACAGAGTGCTTGCTTAGATGGCTGAGCCTGTGGAGGTAGAAGAATTGCAGACTACAATGTGAATATATTACATGAATCTTGTTTTAAAAGTTAACTATATAACTCTAATTTTTGGATATCAGTCCACAGTCTTTGAATGCCAACTAAGCGTCTATAACAATAATAATGGTCAGAATCCATTGACTATTTCCTCCACTAGTTGAAACAGTATGTCATCTCCCTAAAACATGAAGTGCTCATTTGGAGAAGTTGTCAATGCCCACTTTGTCTCTCCCTTCCCCACAACCTCCACTATGCACATGTACACAAACACGTAATGGATCCCACCTCTATGTCTGTTGGATATGGGCTACATTTTCCTACAATATAATAATCTTTAGTAACATTTTAAAATTTGAAAGGCTTTCCAAATTCATATATTTTAAAATAGTTGTACATTCTCAACATCAGGGCAGTAATAGGGTTCAGTTCAGTTCAGTTCAGTTGCTCAGTCATGTCTGACTCTTTGTGACCCTATGTGCTGCAGCACGCCAGCCTTTCTTGTCCAACACCAACTTCTGGAGCCTACCCAAACTCATGTCCATTGAGTTGGTGATGCCATCCAACCATCTCATCCTCTGTTGTCCCCTTCTCCTCCTGCCCTAAATCTTTACCAGCATCAGGGTTTTTTCAAGTGAGTCAGCTCTTTGCATCAGGTGGCCAAAGTATTGGAATTTCTGCTTCAACATCAGTCCTTCCAATGAACACCCAAGGTATTAAGGAATATGCTGGTCCTGACAGGGAGAAAAGGAATATACTCTTTAAAAAAGAAGCAAGATTTGGACAATGACAAGAGCTGGGAGAGGATACATGGGAGTAGACTCTGAAGGTGTTTGATTGATTAAGGGGGCTGGAGCACATTTAATAAAGGAGAGTTTATCAATTTCAGAACACTCTCTGGATATACAAAATGTAAAATCCTGGCAAAAACACCAAGAGATGGTGCAAAAATGCTACAAAGATGACTCCTAGAAGAATGGAGAAAACTATGGCTAGAACTGCTGTAGCTGATGATGAAAGAAGGTATTTTAATATTTCAAAGATTTGGTTGTGCTAAAGTGGATACTCTATATAACATCAGAGAACTCAACAGAGAACAATATCCCCTGTGAATACAAAGAAACTACACCATTTACTAAGGCAATAAAAATTGCACTTGTAAGTGGAGCAGCAAAATAGTTTAGAAGTCCAAGGGTAACCTCTGATTGAAAATAGGAAGTTCTGTTTCAGAACTGAATTCTGTAATACAGTGTGGTTGATAAAACCCCAAACAATAGAGGCAAGATGATTTTGCATAATTGTCAGAGGCCAGGTAGACAGTATCAGATCAATAGCAGGGGTGCCTGACTACAAAGAGCTGCAGACATAGTCAATAGAACTTGTTTTGTCTGCCATAGATGGGTGATTAACAAGATTCCTCCTCAATATGTACAGTCATAAAACAGTGAGGGATGATCAAGAGAATAATGGCAATAGCCCCATTTAAATATCACAGTCTCTTGCCCAGTGTTAGAGCTAAGCTTGTTTTTGGACTCAAAACCCACTAGTTGAAAGAGAAGTTGGATCCATTACTACAGAAGGAGTCTATAAATTCAAGGCAAGTTTCCATGGTAATTATTCCATGTGGTATCTGTCCTCTGTCCCCACATATCTTTGATGTAATCATGGGAGGAAAAGAAAGTACAGCTACAGCAGATACTTCAAGCCAGATGAAAAGAAGGGGAAAATACAGCAGTTGCTGATTTACTGTGAGAAGGAAATTCTGCCTAAAGGTATTGTGAGTCTCCTGTTTTTGGAAGTGAGAGAAGTTTCCTTGATTCAATCCTGATTCTGCTCTCTGGGAATAACTCCAATGTTCAGTGTTCTCCCTGGCCCTTAGTTATTCCATCTGGAAGGTTTTTATTCATGCATTATCTTTCATAATGACACCTAAGTAAGGGGCTGGGATCATGCCCTCATTGAGGGGTATATCATCCCAAAGTCCATTTCCAACTGGTTCAGGTGCAGAACTTCAAAGATTTTTAAGGTTTGAAAAGACAGATTATTTTGCTTTCAGCTCATTTTTTTTCAGTGTCAGTAAGATTCCCAAGAACATTTAGTAAGCTTCTATTCTATCTGTTTATTGACAAACTCATAGGCTACTCTCCACAAAAATGTTATTTTTATTTTTATTTTGTTTGTTCTCAACTCTGCTATCTTCCTTCCCTATATGATTCGTTCTTTAATGATGGCTATTTTGAAGCTCCTTGAGATAATGTGCTTTAGTAGAAAAGTTACATTTCTAAGTTTATCTTTGCCTCAGAGTTGAATGTTAGTGAGACTTTTTTGTTCCAATCCTTTTGTAAGCTTCTATCTTATCACTTGATGTGATAGATAAAAATATACAACTCCTACCCAAAGATGTCCATGTTCCAGTATCTATAAATGTGTTAGCTAACATGGTGAAGGAACTTTGCAAATGTGATTTAATTAAAGATTTGAGATGGAAAGATTGTTCTAGATTATTCAGTTGAGCCCAGTGTACTCAAAAGAGTTCTTATAAAATTCCAAGTCAGAGAGGATTTAGAAGCAGAAGTCACAGTGTTATGCAGACCAGAGCCAAGAAAGTGGACAGTTTCTAAAAGCTAGAAAATTTGGTGTCTTTTGCTTCTACCACTTCTTAAACCTTTCATCCTGGAACTGACATGTCACAGTTCCATTCACATTCAGTAGGGAAGTAATAGTCACATGCCCCTGGAGATTCAAGGACAAACTGAGACTTGTAGAACTGTGGCTGGGAAGAAGAGTTAATGGACTGTACTGAACACATAGAAGTTCTGTTGTAGTCAGAAGTCTTTTGGAGGGGGTATTTGTGCTGCAATCTGAATTTAAGTAGGAAACAACTGAATAAAGAGGTGGGTCGCTTGATGTTAATCAAGCATTTAATCAATACAAATTAAATGAATGCAGATTAAAGAGCATACCTTGGGCAGAAAGAAATATAGCAATTTGAGAAGCAGAAGATCCTTGTAGGCAGGACAAAGTGAATATTGTAAAGAGTATTTGATGGTCAGAATACAATAAAGACAAGAACCAAACAAGGTCAGATTTTATAGATCATGTCATTGTTTAGAGTGTTGTACATGTGTGATGAGATTCATTGATGGATTTTAGAAGTGAGTGTGGTTCCAGGATATGTTACAATGGATGGACCTAGGTACAGTGGATATAAGAAGACAAATGTGAGATTGTGGTAGCAGTTTTGGTGAAACAGTGGCTCTACTTTGACTTAAAGAAACTAAGATGAAAAGAGGTGGATAAATTTGTGATATGTTTTGGAATTTGTGCTTTCCATTGGAGTTATTATTCCTTCCAGTTTGAAATCATATACACACACTCACACACATGCCAAAGAATTTTATTTATTTTCATCAGAGTCATTAAAAAAATTACTCAAAATTTTTATTCCAAAGGTACAGGCAGAAATGTGGAAAATATACATTAAATTTAGATTAAGAAGATTATAGTGACTACAAGTATACTGAGTGCCAATTTGAGCTCACTGAAGTATAATGTGCTCTGAAAAATCAAAAGCAAATTTTCTTTAATTAGTTTTTGTTTGTTTCCATGCTGTAAGTTCTGTGGATCTTAGCTCCCTGACCAGGGAGAGAACCTACTCCCCTGCATTGGAAACATGAAGTCTTTAACTACTGGACTGCCAGAGAAATCCTCAAAAGGTAAATTCAAATAAAAAAGAGTGCCATAACGAACTCTTACTCTCTACCATGGGCACAGAGAAAAAGGAGATATATGCCATGTATTTGTATTAACATACTAGAGATGAAGCAGGAAGTACTATTTACACTTGGCCTCCATTTCTAGATTTTTTCATTAGATTGGGGAAATGGAAAAGGCAAAAAAGAGAAAGAACATGCCAAGAGGGGCCACTCAGGCACTTGCAACAGCTGTCCTGCAAAAAAGGAATTATAAAGGAAAGATCAGCATAAAATAGATACAGTGTGTGTCCCATAATTGCAAAACCATACTGAATTCCCTGTTCACTTAAGTCGGGTTTCACATCTGGTCCATATGTGTAATTGGAAATCTCAGAATTGCATTTTCATCAAGGAAGATAAAGATGCCAAGAGCTTTACTAGAGGATTTATTTGTTTGTGAGTAATATGCATGGAAATATGACAAAGAGAAAGCTATGCCTGGAACTGGGATTTAGCACTAGTAACTGAGAAAAAAAAAATCTTCCTTTGTAAGGAGGCATATAAGAAGTTGTAAACTTTCATCTGATTTAGCGTAATTAATTACTGAAGAGTGAAACAAAGCGTAGATGACGTACAGTCAATCTAAAATCTTCTGGGACCTTTTGTTAAGACCAAAAATAAGCACAAGGGAAAGTGAAGATTGAAAGTTTGAATTACTAAAAGTACATTGCTCAAATTCAGGAGAAAATTGCCTGCTTACTTCAATGCTTAACCTGACTGATTCTACATGATGCCAAAATGTTCAGATTGTTAGATAATTAGAGCTGAGGATAAACGATAACTTGGTGAATGGTGGTTCTTCTGACTTGTCATCCAGGTGTTCCGACCCAATAATGAACACATATTTTATTGCAGATGATAGTAATTTGAATTCAACATGTTACATAAAATCATCAGAAAGATTACTATTGTATACAGCTATTGTATATTGCCTAGTATTATAGCCTAGCACTCATCCTCATCAACAATTTCACATTTTCCACAATGAGCATTTTGCTGTGTTCACTTATCCTTGCCTTAAACAGGCAGGTGAAGTAGAACCCTAATCTTACTCAGTAGCCCCAGGGTGTGGGCATCCTGAGAGGCAGGAAAATGAAAGAAAGGAAGAAAGTGAAAGTCACTCAGTTTTATCCACCTCTTTGCAACCCCATGAACTATACAGTCCATGGAATTCTCCAGGCCAGAATACTGGGGTGGTTACCCTTTCCCTTCTCCAGGGGATCTTCCCAACCCAGAGATCGAACCCAGGTCTACCACATTGCAGACAGATTCTTTACCAGTTGAGCCACAAGGGAAACCCAAGACTACTGGAGTGGGTAGCCTATCCCTTCTCCAGATGATCTTCCTGACCCAGGAGCAGATTCTTTATCAACTGAGCTATGAAGGAAGCCCTAGAGGCAGGAGTTCTTGCAAAGTACCTATAGCTCTGGCCAAATTGTATGTTCTCATTGAGCCTCAGTTTTCTTCTCTTACAAAATAAAGGCATTAAAATGAAACACCATAGCAAAAATACTTTGGGCTGCAGATAGCAGAAAATTAACTAATAACTTCAACAAATATTGGTTTATTTTCCTTACATAGGAAATGGTCTGGAGATGAATTGTCTTAACACAGGGCCAGTGAATCCACATCACCCTTTTAGACATAGGATTCTCCCAGATATTTGCTCCACTATTCCTAGGTTGTTTTTTTACCTCATGGATAAAATGGCAACCATAACTCCAAACACAGTTCCTACATTTAAGGTAGCAGTAGGAAGAACAAATGGTATTGCCTACTGTGCTGGCTCCTTCCAGTAGGAAAGTATACACACACACACACACACACACACACACACACACACACTTTAAAAAAGCAACATAAAAAAATAAAAATAAAAAAGCAACATGTATTTATGATCTCACAGTTTCTGCGGGTCAGGAGTCCTGACATGGTTTAGTTGGGTCTTCTGCTTAGGATCTCATTAGCATACAATTAAATGTCAGCTGGACTGTAAGAACATATGATTTTTAGAAACAAAGTCTTATTAAATTTTTGCCTTACATATCAGTAACCAGAAACATGTCACATGGCCATGTCTACTTGACATATAAAAGCAAATGTAGACCTGAGCACATTTTTACTCCAAACCCAAAGTACTATTAACCAGAGAGAAAATGGGACATGACTAGTTTAAATGCAAGCTTCTCTCACAGGGATTACTAAAGTCCCTTTCAAAACTCTGTGATGGGGAAAGTTGGGATAGATAAGGTTTAGTGGAATTGCCAAGTTGGTATTAAGAAATCATTGTTCAGTTCTTAACAACGATTTGGAGAGTTGCCTGTAACTGAGAAGAACCCTTGGGGTCTTCTCATTTATGACTACAAAATGGAACTTTCACCGAAAAAATTATGTGATTAGAAAAGTAACTTAAAACAGGATAACTTCTAAGTTTTTGGAAAGATTATCAGCATTACTTCTAGGATTCATGGGCTTTGTGAGAAAATTCCTGCACAACTTTTAATTAACAGTTGTCAAGACATTGCCTTTTTATATGGCAACCAGATGTATCTTTTTAGTTTGATTGTACTCACACATTTTCTGCTTTTTTGAAAATGGAAATACATATATATATATATATATATATGTATATGTGTATATATATGTGTGTGTGTGTGTGTGTGTGTGTGTGTGTGTGATATTCACGTGAGTGCATGCTAAGTCACTTTAGCCGTGTCTGACTCTGTGCAACACTATGAACTGTAGCCGACCAGGGTCCTCTGTCCATGGGATTCTCCAGGCAAGAATACTGGAGTGGGTTGCCATGCTATCCTCCATAGGCTCTTTCCCACCCAGGGATGGAATCCACATCTCCTGCGTCTCCTCCATTGCAGGCACTTTGTTTACTGCTGAGCTACCAGGGAAGCCGGTTTATATATTTATATATTTATATAAAATTTATATATTTATTTATTATATATATTTATTATTTATTATTATATATTATATATATTTATTTATATAAAATTTATATATATATATATTTATATAAAATCTGGGTATTTACTAGATTTCTTCAATCTTCTATGTCATATGTGTTTGTACGTATATGAGTCTGATGATGGAAAATAAAACTACCTTGCCATAAGATTCTGAAAGGTGAGCACACAAAAACAAAACTTAGGTAGAGACTTGGGAAGGTTCAGATATTTTAATAAATATTCTGTTCTGCTGAATTACTAGAATCAAAGAAGTTCACATGGCTATGGGGAATTTGGGGGTATTCATTTATGCATTCAACAAATAATTATAGAGCAATTACTATATCCTAGAATGATAGGATAGTATGGTAAGAATTACTAGTATCATAGGAACTGCCTAGTCTCTGGGGGTTATAGTAATGAACAGGGTGGAAAAAAGCTTATCAGGCATTTCTTAAGTTGGCCTCACAAAAGGAACAACTGGAATTTAATCTGAAGGTATAAACACTAGTTTCTACATATTTATAGAACATTGCCAAAGTGATGAAGCACTTCATGCACCTTACATGTACAACTTTTTTGAGGCAACTTTTCTGTATGCAACTTAAAAGTTTAAAATTTAGATCCTATAATCTATCAACAATTATTTGGGTCTCTTAATAGAAGACTTTAAATGTTTTCCAATAACACTAGCTTAACAATGAACACAAGAGACTATGAGACGACTTAGAAGAGGAATAGGGAACATGGAAAACTGGGGCAATGTTTTCGTTTTAACTCTATCTATAGCACACACAATTTACCTGTCTCTCCCTTTCATCACTTTAAAATAAGAAGTCAGGAAATGCACTATAAAGACCCTAAGTCTTCAAAACTAGAGTTTTTCTTTTTTTTTTAAGCTACATATATTTAACAACTCTGACTTCCTTTATGGGAATGCAGAGTGATCTTCTCTAAGATCAACCTTTACAGGAAGGAAAAGAAGGTTGATCCTCAGTTCAGTTCAGTTGCTCAGTCGTGTCCAACTCTTCGTGATCCCATGGACTGCAGCACGCCATACCTCCCTGTCCATCACCAACTCCCAGAGTTTAGTCAAACTCATGTCCATTGAGTCAGTGATGCCATCCAGCCATCTCATCCTCTGTCTTTCCCTTCTCCTCCTGCCTTCAATATTCCCCAGCATCAGGGTCTTTTCCAGTGAGTCAGTTCTACGCATCAGGTAGCCAAAATATTGGAGTTTCAGCTTCAGCATCAGTCTTTCCAATGAATATTCAGGACTGATTTTCTTTAGGATGGACCGGTTGGATCTCATTGCAGTCCAAAGGGACTCTCAGGAGACTTCTCCAACACCACAGTTCAAAAGCATCTATTCTTCAGTGCTCAGCTTTCTTTATAGTTCAACTTTCACATCCATACATGACTACTGGAAAAACCACAGCCTTGACTAGATGGACCTTTGTTGGCAAAGTAGTATCTCTGCTTTTTAACATGGTGTCTAGGTTGGTCATAACTTTCCTTCCAAGGAATAAGCGTCTTTTTATTTCATGGCTGCAATCACCATCTGCAGTGATTTTGGAGGCCAACAAAATAAAGTTTGCCACTGTTTTCACTCTTTCTCCATCTATTTGCCATGAAGTGATGGGACCAGATGCCAAGATCCTAGTTTTCTGAATGTTGAGCTTTAAGCCAAATTCTCACTCTCCTCTTTCACTTTCATCAAGAGGCTCTTTAGTTCTTTTTCACTTTCTGCCATAAAGATAGTGTCATCTGCATATCTGAGGTTATTGATATCTCTCCCAGCAATCTTGATTCCAGCTTGTGCTTCATCCAGCCCAGCATTTCTCATGATGTACTCTGCATAGAAGTTAAATAAGCAGGGTGACAATATACAGCCTTGACATACTCCTTCTCCTATTTGAAACCAGTCTGTTGTTCCATGTCCAGTTCTAACTGTTGCTTCTTGACCTGCATACAGATATCTCAGGAGGCAGGTCAGGTGGTCTGGTATTCCCGTCTCTTTCAGAATTTTCCGCAGTTTATTGTGATCCACACAGTCAAAGGCTTTGACATAGTCAATAAAGCAGAAATAGATGTTTTTTTGGAACTCTCTTGCTTTTTCGATGATCCAGCAGATGTTGGCAATTTGATCTCTGGTTCCTCTGCCTTTTCTAAAACCAGTTTGAATATCTGGAAGTTGTTTACGTATTGTTGAAGCCTGGCTTGGAGAATTTTGAGCACTGCTTTGTTAGCGTGTGAGACGAGTGCAATTGTGAGGTAGTTTGAGCTTTCTTTGGCATTACCTTTCTTAGGGATTGGAATGAAAACTGACTTTTTCCAGTTCTACAGTCACTGCTGAGTTTTCCAAATTTGATGGCATATTGAGTGCAACACTTTCACAGCATCATCTTTTAGGATTTGAAATAGCTCAACTGGAATTCCATCACCTCCACTAGCTTTGTTCGCAGTGATGCTTCCTAAGGCCCACTTGATTTCACACTCCAGGATGTCTGGCTCTAGGTGAGTGATCACACCATCATGATTATCTGGGTCAGGAAGATCTTTTTTGTACAATTCTTCTGTGTATTCTTGTCACCTCTTCTTAATATCTTCTGCTTCTGTTAGGTCCATACCATTTCTGTCCTTTACTGAGCCCATCTCTGCATGAAATGTTCCCTTGGTATCTCTAATTTTCTGGAAGAGATCTCTAGTCTTTCCCATTCTATTGTTTTCCTCTGTTTCTTTTTGCACCGATCAGTGAAGAAGGCTTTCTTATCTCTCCTGGCTATTCTTTGGAACTCTGCATTCAAATGGGTATATCTTTCCTTTTCTCCTTTGCTTTTGGCTTCTCTTCTTTTCCCAGATATCTGTAAGGCCTCCTCAAAGAGCCATTTTGCTTTTTAGCATTTCGTTTTCTTGGGGATGATCTTGCTCCCTGTCTCTTGTACAACATCGCAAACCTCTGTCCATAGTTCTTCAGGCACTCTGTCTATCAGATCTAGTCCCTTAAATCTATTTCTCACCTCCACTGTATAATCATTAGGGATTTGGTTTAGGTCATACCTGAATGGTATAGTGGTTTTCCCTACTTTCTTCAATTTGAGTCTGAATTTGGCAATAAGGAGTTCATGATTTGAGCCACAGTCAGCTCCCGATCTCGCTTCTGTTGACTGTATAGAGCTTCTCCATCTTTAGCTGCAAAGAATATAATCAATCTGATTTCGGTGTTGACCACCTGGTGATGTCCATGTGTAGAGTCTTCTCTTGTGTTGTTGGAAGAGGGTATTTGCTATGACCAGTGCATTATCTTGGCAGAACTCTATTAGCCTTTGCCCTGCTTCATTCTGTACTCCAAGGCCAAATTTGCCTGTTACTCCAGGTGTTTCTTGACTTCCTACTTTTGCATTCCAGTCCCCTATAACAAAAAGGACATCTTTTGGGGGTGTTAGTTCTAGAAGGTCTTATAGGTCTTCATAGAACTATTCAACTTTAGCTTCTTCAGCATTACTGGGCATAGACTTGGATTACCGTGATATTGAATAGTTTGCCTTGGAAACGAACAGAGATTATTCTGTCACTTTTGAGACTGTATCCAAGTACTGAATTTAGTACTGCATCCAAGTACTGCTTGATCTTAGACAAGATTGAAAACCCTATTTATAACTTCCCCTCTCTCCTTGTTTGTGGAGGCTCAGAGATGTAGACCATGCCTATAGATCACCCAGGCTCAAAACTAAGAAGGCCGAGAGGAGCCAAGATGGCGGAGGAGTAGGACGGGGAGACCACTTTCTCTCCTAGGAATTCATCAAAAGAATAACTGAACGCAGAGCAAACTTCACAAAACAACTTCCGATCGCTAGCTGAGGTCACCAGGCGCCCAGAAAAGCAGCCCATTGTCTTTGAAAGGAGGTAGGACAAAATATAAAAGATAAAAAGTGAGACAAAAGAGCTAAGGACGGAGATCCGTCCCGGGAAGGGTCTTAATAGAGGACGTTCCCAGACACCGGGAAACCCTTGCACTGGTGGGCCTGGGGGAAGTGTTTGAATCTCAGAGTTTGAATCTGGCTGGGAGGGATAGAATAAATAAAACCCACAGATTACGAGCCTAAAAGCAACTCCCAGCAGAAAAGTACCCCAGACGCCCGCATCCGCAACCAGCAAGTGGGGGCAGAACGGAGAGGAGCGGGCGGCATTGCTTGGGGTAGGGTCTGGGCCTGAGTGCCCTGAGGACAATCGGAGGGAGCTTTTGTGGGTTCCCAGCTTGAACTGTGGGAGAGCAAATGAGAGAGAAAATTAACCGGCCCGAACACACTGCCGGCCGTTCGCAGAACAAAGGGACCGAGAAAGTCCTGAGAAGAGCTCGCAGGCTGCGGACCGGCCCAGCCCCGCCGGAGGCAGGAGACAGGGGGGAGGGAAAGGGGCAGGCTCGGCCCCAAGGGCCGCATCCCCTGCCACGCTGCAAACGGGCCTCCGCCTTCTAATCAAAGACCTCCGGAGATTCTGGATGGTCGACATCCGCCGGTAGGGTCGTGGCTAGACACGGTACACGCACCCTGCCAGTGCGGGCGGGATTGGGGCTGGGGACGCAGAGGGCAGAAGGCGCACGTACCCGACTGGCGCGGCGGAAACTGAGGCTGGGATAGCGCAGGACAGAAGGCGCGCCGCACCCGGGGAGAGAGCGCCCCCGACAAGCGCCTGGCTGCCTGAGCCACTCGGGCGGCGTAGGGACAAACCGCAGGCGCAGCTTTGTGTTCCGCGCTTTTGTGAATCACCCGAGGGCTGGAACCGCCTGGAGCCTGAGCAGCCCAGACCGAGAAAACAGCCCCAGCCCCTCCCTGCAGCGCCAGCTCCACCTCGGAGCGCGACGGAACTAGCTACCTGAATAAGAATCCACCTCCGCCCACCTGTGTCAGGGCGGAAATTAGGCGCGGAAGAAACCGGCAACAGAAGCCAAACAAACAAAGGGAACCGCTTCAGAAGGGACCGGTGCAATAGATTAAAATCCCTGAAGAAAACACCGACTTCACCTGAAGGGCCTATAGATATTGAGAAGTATAAGCTGGAATGAGGAGATATCTGAAACTGAGCCGAACCCACACTGACCGAAACAGCTCCAGAGAAATTCCTAGATATATTTTTTTCTTTTTTCTTTTTTTAAGTAAGAAAAAAAAAAAAATTTTTTTTTCTTTTTTCTCTTTTATTTTCCTTTAAAATTCCCTATTACTCCCCCATTACTCCTTAACTTTCATTTTCATAAGATTTTTATGATTTTTTTAATTAGGTAAAACAATTTTTTTTTCTCTTTTTTTTTCTTTTTCTTCTTTTTTTTCCTTTTCTTTTTTCTTCTTCTCTTCTATTTTCTATTTTTCTTTTTCTCATTTCTTTTAAAGTCATCTAGTACTCCTCTTACTACTCCTTAATTTTCATTTTCAATACACTATAACCTTACAGGGGGAAAAAAAAAAAAAAAAAGAAGAGAAGTCCTATTTTTAAACCAAACTTCATATATATTTCTAAAATTTTTTTTTTTTATGTTTTGGTTTTTGTTTTTAATATAGTATTTTTAAGAGTCTAACCTCTACTCTAGATTTTTAATTTTTGTTTTTCAGTATATGATATAAATTGTGAACATTTAAGAATCCAATATTCAGCTCCCATTTTTATTCAGGAGTGTGTTGATTATTCTCTCCCAATCTTGACTCTCTGTTTTCTACCACAGAACACCTCTATTTCCTCCTTTCCCCTTCTCTTCCCAATCCAATTCTGTGAATCTTTGTGGGTGTCTGGGCTACGGAGAACACTCTGGGATCAGACAACTTCGTAGATCTGTCTCTCTCCTCTTGAGTCCCCCTTTTTCTCCTCCTGCTCATCTCTATCTCCCTCCTCCCTCTCCCCTTCCTCATGTAACTCTGTGAACCTCTCTGGGTGTCCCTAATGGAGGAGAAACTTTTCACCATTAACCTAGAAGTTTTATTATCAGTGCTGTATGGTTGGAGAAGTCCTGAGACTACAGGAAGAATAAAACTGAAATCCAGAAGCAGGAGACTTAAGCCCAAAACCTGAGAACATCAGAAAACTCCTGACTACATGGATCTTTAAGTAATAAGTGACCGTCCAAAAGCCTCCAAACCTACACTGAAACCAACCACCACCCAAGAGCCAATAAATTTTAGAGCAAGACATACCACGCAAATTCTCCAGCAACGCAGGAACATAGCCCTGAACGTCAACATACAGACTACCCAAAGTCACATCTAACACATAGACCCATCTCAAAACTCATTACTGGGCACTCCATTGCTCTCCAAAGAGAAGAAATCAAGATTCACGCACCAGAACACTGACGCAAGCTTCGCTAATCAGGAAACCTTGACAAGCCAGTCATCTAACCCCACCCACTGGGAAAAAACCTCCACAATAAAAAGGAACCACAGACCTCCAGAATACAGAAAGCCCACTCCAGACACAGCAATCTAAACAAGATGAAAAGGCAAAGAAATACCCAACAGGTAAAGGAACATGAAAAAAGTCCACCAAGTCAAACAAAAGAGGAGGAGATAGGGAATCTACCTGAAAAAGAATTTAGAATAATGATAATAAAAATGATCCAAAATCTTGAAAGCAAAATGGAGGTACAGATAAATAGCCTGGAGACAAAGATTGAAAAGATGCAAGAAATGTTTAATAAAGACCTAGAAGAAATAAAAAAGAGTCAATTAAAAATGAATAATGCAATGAATGAGATAAAAAACACTCTGGAGGGAACCAAGAGTAGAATAACGGAGACAGAAGATAGGATAAGTGAGGTAGAAGATAGAATGGTGGAAATAAATGAAGCAGAGAGGAAAAAAGAAAAAAGAATCAAAAGAAATGAGGACAACCTCAGGGACCTCTGGGACAATGTGAAACGCCCCAATATTCGAATCATAGGAGTCCCAGAAGAAGAAGACAAAAAGAAAGGCCATGAGAAAATACTCAAGGAGATAATAGCTGAAAACTTCCCTAAAATGGGGAAGGAAATAGCCACGCAAGTCCAAGAAACCCAGAGAGTCCCAAACAGGATAAATCCAAGGCGAAACACCCCAAGACACATATTAATCAAATTAACAAAGATCAAACACAAAGAACAAATACTAAAAGCAGCAAGGGAGAAGCAACAAATAACACACAAAGGGATTCCCATAAGGATAACAGCTGATCTATCAATAGAAACCCTCCAGGCCAGAAGGGTATGGCACGACATACTGAAAGTAATGAAAGAGAATAACCTACAACCTCGATTACTGTACCCAGCAAGGATCTCATTCAGATACGAAGGAGAATTCAAAAGCTTTACAGACAAGCAAAAACTGAGAGAATTCAGCACCACCAAACCAGCTCTTCAACAAATGCTAAAGGATCTTCTCTAGACAGGAAATGCAGAAAGGTTGAATAAACGTGAACCCAAAACAACAAAGTAAATGGCAACGGGTCCACACCTATCAATAATTACCTTAAATGTAAATGGGTTGAATGCCCCAACCAAAAGACAAAGATTGGCTGAATGGATACAAAAACAAGACCCCTATATATACTGTCTACAAGAGACCCACCTCAAAACCAGAGACACATACAGACTAAAAGTGAAGGGCTGGAAAAAAATATTTCATGCAAACGGAGACCAAAAGAAAGCAGGAGTCGCAATACTCATATCAGATAAAATAGACTTTCAAATAAAGGATGTGAAAAGAGACAAAGAAGGACACTACATAATGATCAAAGGATCAATCCAAGAAGAAGATATAACAATTATAAATATATATGCACCCAACATAGGAGCACCGCAATATGTACGGCAAACGCTAACAAGTGTGAAAGAGGAAATTAATAGTAACACAATAATAGTGGGAGACTTTAATACCCCACTCACAACTATGGATAGATCAACTAAACAGAAAATCAATAAGGAAACACAAACCTTAAATGATACAATGGACCAGCTAGATCTAGTTGATATCTATAGGACATTTCACCCCAAAACAATCAACTTCACCTTTTTCTCAAACGCACACAGAACCTTCTCCAGAATAGATCACATCCTGGGCCATAAATCTGGTCTTGGAAAATTCAAAAAAATTGAAATCATTCCAGTCATCTTTTCTGACCACAGTGCAGTAAGATTAGATCTCAATTATAGGAAAAAAATTGTTAAAAATTCAAACATATGGAGGCTAAATAACACGCT
Organism: Muntiacus reevesi; assembly: GCF_963930625.1. Classification (NCBI taxonomy): domain Eukaryota; kingdom Metazoa; phylum Chordata; class Mammalia; order Artiodactyla; family Cervidae; genus Muntiacus; species Muntiacus reevesi. The sequence continues at coordinate 60,510,942 of NC_089260.1, forward strand.
TCTGAATAACCAACAAATCATAGAAGAAATCAAAAAAGAAATCAAAATATGTATAGAAACGAATGAAAATGAAAGCACAACAACCCAAAACCTATGGGACACTGTAAAAGCAGTGCTAAGGGGAAGGTTCATAGCATTACAGGCTTACATCAAGAAACAAGAAAAAAGCCAAATAAATAATCTAACTCTACACCTAAAGCAATTAGAGAAGGAAGAAATGAAGAACCCCAGGGTTACCTGAAGGAAAGAAATCTTAAAAATTAGGGCAGAAATAAATGCAAAAGAAACTAAAGAGACCATAGCAAAAATCAACAAAGCTAACAGCTGGTTTTTTGAAAAAATAAACAAAATTGACAAACCATTAGCAAGACTCATTAAGAAACAAAGAGAGAAGAACCAAATTAACAAAATAAGAAATGAAAACGGTGAGATCAAAACAGACAACACTGAAATCCAAAGGATCATAAGAGACTACTACCAGCAGCTCTATGCCAATAAAATGGACAACTTGGATGAAATGGACAAATTCTTAGAAAAGTATAACTTTCCAAAACTGAACCAGGAAGAAATAGAAGATCTTAACAGAACCATCACAAGCAAGGAAATCGAAACTGTAATCAAAAATCTTCCAGCAAACAAAAGCCCGGGACCAGATGGCTTCACAGCTGAATTCTACCAAAAATTTAGAGAAGAGCTAACACCTATCTTACTCAAACTCTTCCAGAAAATTGCAGATGAAGGTAAACTTCCAAACTCATTCTATGAGGCCACCATCACCCTAATTCCAAAAACAGACAAAGATGCCACAAAAAAAGAAAACTACAGGCCAATATCACTGATGAACATAGATGCAAAAATCCTTAACAAAATTCTAGCAAACAGAATCCAACAACATATTAAAAAAATCATACACCATGACCAAGTGGGCTTTATCCCAGGAATGCAAGGATTCTTTAATATCTGCAAATCGATCAACGTAATACACCACATTAACAAATTGGAAGATAAAAACCATATGATTATCTCAATAGATGCAGAGAAAGCCTTTGACAAAATTCAACACTCATTTATGATTAAAACTCTCCAGAAAGCAGGAATAGAAGGAACATACCTCAACATAATAAAAGCTATATATGACAAACCCACAGCAAGCATCACCCTCAATGGTGAAAAATTGAAAGCATTTCCTCTGAAATCAGGAACAAGACAAGGATGCCCACTCTCACCACTACTATTCAACATAGTGTTGGAAGTTTTGGCCACAGCAATCAGAGCAGAAAAAGACGTAAAAGGAATCCAGATAGGAAAAGAAGAAGTGAAACTCTCGCTGTTTGCAGATGACATGATCCTCTACATAGAAAACCCTAAAGACTCTTCCAGAAAATTACTAGAGCTAATCAATGAATATAGTAAAGTTGCAGGATATGGAATTAACACACAGAAATCCCTTGCATTCCTATATACTAACAATGAAAAAACAGAAAGAGAAATTAAGGAAACAATACCATTCACCATTGCAACAAAAAGAATAAAATACTTAGGAGTATATCTACCTAAAGAAACAAAAGACCTATACATAGAAAACTATAAAACATTGATGAAAGAAATCAAAGAGGACACAAACAGATGGAGAAACATACCGTGTTCATGGATTGGAAGAATCAATATTGTCAAAATGGCTATTCTACCCAAAGCAATCTATAGATTCAATGCAATCCCTATCAAGCTACCAATGGTATTTTTCACAGAACTAGAACAAATAATTTCACAATTTGTATGGAAATACAAAAAACCTCGAATAGCCAAAGTAATCTTGAGAAAGAAGAATGGAACTGGAGGAATCAACCTGCCTGACTTCAGACTCTACTACAAAGCCACAGTCATCAAGACAATATGGTACTGGCACAAAGACAGAAATATAGATCAATGGAACAGAATAGAAAGCCCAGAGTTAAATCCACGAACCTATGGACAGCTTATCTTTGACAAAGGAGGCAAGGATATACAATGGAAAAAAGACAATCTCTTTAACAAGTGGTGCTGGGTAAACTGGTCAGCCACTTGTAAAAGAAGGAAACTAGAACACTTTCTAACACCATACACAAAAATAAACTCAAAATGGATTAAAGATCTAAATGTAAGACCAGAAACTATAAAACTCCTAGAGGAGAACATAGGCAAAACACTCTGACATAAATCACAGCAAGATCTTCTATGACCCACCTCCCAGAATATTGGAAATAAAAGCAAAAATAAACAAATGGGACCTAATGAAACTTAAAAGTTTTTGCACAACAAAGGAAACTATAAGTAAGGTGAAAAGACAGCCCGCAGATTGGGAGAAAATAATAGCAAATGAGGAAACAGACAAAGGATTAATCTCAAAAATATACAAGCAACTCCTGAAACTCAATTCCAGAAAAACAAATGACCCAATCAAAAAATGGGCCAAAGAACTAAACAGACATCTCTCCAAAGAAGACATACAGATGGCTAACAAACACATGAAAAGATGCTCCACATCACTCATTATCAGAGAAATGCAAATCAAAACCACAATGAGGTACCATTACACGCCAGTCAGGATGGCTGCTATCCAAAAGTCTACAAGCAATAAATGCTGGAGAGGGTGTGGAGAAAAGGGAACCCTCTTACACTGTTGGTGGGAATGCAAACTAGTACAGCCACTATGGAAAACAGTGTGGAGATTTCTTAAAAAACTGGAAATAGAACTGCCATATGACCCAGCAATACCACTCCTGGGCATACACACTGAGGAATCCAGATCTGAAAGAGACACGTGCACCCCAATGTTCATCGCAGCACTGTTTATAATAGCCAGGACATGGAAGCAACTTAGATGCCCATCAGCAGATGAATGGATAAGGAAGTTGTGGTACATATACACCATGGAATATTACTCAGCTGTTAAAAAGAATTCATTTGAATCAGTTCTAATGAGATGGATGAAACTGGAGCCCATTATAGAGAGTGAGGTGAGCCAGAAAGATAAAGAACATTACAGTATACTAACACATATATACGTAATTTAGAAAGATGGTAACAATGGCCCTATATGCAGGGCAGAAGAAGAGACGCAGAAGTACAGAACAGACTTTTGAACTCTGTGGGAGAAGGGGAGGGTGGGATGTTTCGAAAGAACAGCATGTATATTATCTGTGGTGAAACAGACCACCAGCCCAGGTGGGAGGCATGAGTCAAGTGCTCGGGCCTGTTGGGCTGGGAAGATCCAGAGGAATTGGGTGGAGAGGGAGGTGGGATGGGAGACCGGGATGGGGAATTCGTGTAACTCTATGGCTGATTCCCATCAATGTATGACAAAACCCATTGAAAAATAAAAAAAAATTAAAAAATTAAAAAAAAAAAAAAACTAAGAAGGCCTTACCTGCCGAGTTATTGTACCTAAAGGTAAAAAGTAAGGGTAGTATGGGGCCTTCCCTGATAGCTCAGTGGTAAAGAATTTGCCTGCCAATGCAGGAAATGCAAGAGAGGCAGATTCGATCTCCTGGAACAGGAAATGGCAACCTGCATGCTAGCACATCGCGAAGACTCGGACACAACTGAGCAACTGAGCACACACACAAAACACGGAGAAGGATCCTAAAAACATGTTCTCAAAATAACAAGGTCTTAGCAATTCCCAATTTCCCCCTCCCACAGCTGATGGAAACCTCTTTTCTATTCTCAGCTTCTAATAGCTTGACTATTTTCAATACCTCATTTAGGTGCAATCATACATTATTTGTCCTTCTGTGATTGGCTTGTTTCACTTAACATAATGTCCTCAAGTTTCATGCATGTTGTCGCATACTGTTGGATTTTCTTCTTTTTAAGATTAAAAAATATTCCACTGATGTGTCTAGAGATATTATATTGTACATTTAAAATTTTGAGATAGTAGATCTCACATTGAGCATACTTACCAAAATATATTTTTTAAGGAAAAGAAGTAACAAAGACTTAATGGAGACATTAGGAGGGAAATTAAAAAAAAAAAAAAGTGGAAGTGAACCAATGCGGAATCTAGGAAGCTAAGCTGAGCAGACTCAGTGGCAATTTTTTAAAGAACTTTTTATTTTATATAGGAGTATAGCTGATTAAATAATGTTGTGATAGTTTTAGGTGTCCAGCAGAACACTCAGTCATACATATTCATGTATCCATTCTCATCCAAACTACCCCTCATTCAGGCTGCTACAGTACCCTGTGGTATATAGTAGGTCCTTGTTGGTTAACCATTTTAAATGTAGTAATGAGTACCTGTTAATCTCAAACTGATATTTCAAATCCATTTACCAATTTGGGACATGTTCTTATAAATGATTAAAACAGAGGCTTTGGTGTAGTCAATGTTTCATTGGAACATGAATCATACTCATTTTCAATAGCACAATTTCCTTTTTATTTCTTTAAATTTTTGGCCACATCCACAGTGTGTGGGACCTTAGTTCCCCAGTCAAGGATTGATCTACACCCTCTGCCTTGAAAGCCAAGTTTTAACCATTGGACTACCGGGAAAGTCCCTATAACATATCTTTCAATATGTATGCAATGAAATTTTCTACTGAATTTAGAAAGGAAGCCTATTTATGGTACGTGTATATTAGGCCTACCCCCCTCTAATGGAATAAAAGCAATTTTTTTGTATGCAAAATTTTTAGACATTTTGCTAGGTAAATAAGGACATTCCTGGTGGCTCAGATGGTAAGGAATCTGTGGGAGACCCAGGTTCAGTCCTGGGTTGGGAAGATCCCCTAGAGAAAGGGACAGCAACCCACTCCAGTATTCCTGCCTGAGAATTCCATGGACAGAGGAGCCTGGCTAGCTACAGACCATGCTAGCCAAGAAGTTGCATACTATCCATGGGTTTGCAAAGAGTCGGACATGATTGAGCAACTAACACTTTCACTAGATAAATAAAAATGACACTATATTACATAGATTAGATAAAAAATATTTGTTGGGTGGTAGGTCAAAAGTTGAATCTGTTGATAATGTTTTTACCTCTCCTAGGACTGTAGTAGAAAAGGATATGCGTATTCTCTGAAAATTTAACAGAGGCTTTGCGTACACATATAAATTCATTTTAAAATGTATTAAGTTCAGTCGACCAGTAAATACTTTATCATTTTTCTATAAATTAAATTTTTTGCTGAATCATGCACATATATGCGTGCTCAGTTGCTAAGCCATGGCTGACTCTTTGCAACCCCATGGACTCCGCTCCTGCTCCAGGTTCCTCTATTCATGGGATTTTCCAGGCATGAATACTGAAGTGGGTTGTCATTTCCTACTCCAGAAGATCTTCCTGACCAGGGATCAAACCCATGTCCTCTGTACCTCCTGCATTGGCAGGCAGATTCTTTACCACTGAGTCACGTGCAACCATGCACATTTTCTCCCAAATTTAGTTTTTTTGTTGATTTTTACATAGATCCTTTCAAATTACACATTGAGAGAGAAGGATCACCCTTTGCTGCGGTTATATCATTAGTCTGTAGTTAACTTAAAATTTTAGAATTAGATATTTGGTTTCAACCTCTTACTTATCTGGTTAATAAGGAGTCCTCTTTCAGTTCATATATGAGACTGGCAGACTGTCCTCCAATTATAATATGCTAGAATTCATGATTCTACTTTATATATACATATAATAATTCAGGGTTAAGTGTGTGTGCATATGTGTGTCTGTGTGTTTGTGCATGTGTGTTTCTGTTGGAGGGAGCTCATATTGTTGTGAAGGATGAAAACTTAAGTCCTTATGTGTGAACCAACAGGCTGCTGGAGGCAGGAAGCAGTGATAAAAAGCCTGACCTACCAAAGACGTGAACCTGACATTTTGGGAGGTGAATTAACTCTTATTTCAAAATTTACATAAAATCATTTTAGCATCATTTTAAATTTGGAAAATGCATAGAAGGTATTGTTTTCATATTGAAAATTAGGAGAAAGTTTTGACAAAGATGTTTGAAAATTACTAAGCAGTCTGCTGAAATCACTCTAGGTTAATAAATTCAAAAATCAAATATTGTTTGTACATTTCTTGTAGCTTTTCTTCTATGTCACTGTAAAGACTTTTCTTTGTAATTTATCTTGGCATGGATAGCTTATTTTTCTATTCTCCATCTCTCTTCCAACATATTAGCAAGTTGAGCTGGATGAAAGTTATGTTGGGAAAAGTAAGTCATCAGTCTTCTAAAGAAAACAAATGCCCCCCTACCTCATAGCATAGAGGTAAAAAGCAAAAGTATGGATTCAGAAAGACAATAATTGCAAACCTTGGATAAGTTATTGTCTATAAATTTGCAATTTCATATTAAAATAAATTTGACAAGTAAACTGAAGGTGATTTAAGGATTCATAAGGGAACTGTTTGAAAAGAAGTATGAAGAAGTTCATTTTCTTTGAAGCTCGAAAAAGCATATTTATAACAGTAATAAAAATAATAGTAGTTGTATTATTATAATAGAATAGCAATAGTAATACAAATAGCAAAAATAGTAACAATTGTTATCCATAGCAGAAGTTACCTTTAGCAATGCCTATTTTGGTATAAAAAATCATAGGAATAAGTCACTTAACTGTGAAAATAATGAAGTAAATATATATCCCTTATTCATGAGGAAGGCTTCAACCAGCAAAGTACTCTAAACTGAGGTGCATCAAAGTAAACTGCTAAATATTCTCTTTGGTATCATAATCTGGCTCATTAACATAAGCAGAGCCAGGCCGGATTACAATCCTTTCCCCTCAATCTTATTTTATTACCAAATATTTGTGTTTGATTGCTCTGGGGAGGTTTGTGCATGTGTGTGTGAATATGTGTGTGTAAAAGAAAAACTCAGGTTGGATTTTTCCTTCACTGTAGAAAAAAATATTTGAGAAAGAATGCTAGAGTGCTTCAGGAATAGAACTCTAGTGTATCACACATATTTAAGTTAAAATTGCCTGTCTTTGAGATATGCAAAGCCTCCTCCAACAGAGTATACGATCTAAAAAAAATCAAAGAACAATTTTGTTCTTGTCCTTTGTTATCACTTAGCATCCCCTACTTAGCATAATGCCTGATACTGGAAATTTTATATCTGGTGGATAAATAGATGAAATAATTTCAAATGAGTGAATATCCACCAGAGCACCCACCTCTGTAAATAGATGTTGTCATTCCATTCATTTGGGGGACAGAATTAAGTTGTTCCTGATCTTTTGGAAGGAAGTCTTCTCAGCTCTGGGGCTAGAAGAAAGTTGGATGTAAACCCCAAGACATGACAGGAAAACTGAATCTTCTTGTGAGGAATTAGCTTGCTTTCAGCTCAGAGAAGCAGCAGGGGTTTGGAAGGGACTGTGAGGGTGGATTTGGTCTTTATTTCTTAAGAATATCTATTTATCGTAGCACAATGTTCAAATAATTAATTAATTTGTTTCATAGTCTGTTGATATAGACATCAAACTACTAATTATATGCATAATTATATGTGGGGCTTCCCAGGTAGCACAGTGGTACAGAATCTGCCTGCCAATGCAGGAGACACAAAAGACACGGGTTCGATCTCTGTGTTGGAAGATCATCGGGAGAAGGATATGGCAACCCACTCTGGTATTCTTGCCTGGGAAATCCCATGAACAGAGAAGACTGGCAGGCTACAGTCCATGGGGTCACAAAGTTTTGGGCAAGACTAAGAGCCTGAACACACACACATAATTATATGCAATATACATAGAATGCATATTTATATATATAGTTGTGTACTTATTTACACTTTAAAAATTATTATCCTAAGAATTTAAAAATATTATAGTCTTCAACCAGCAGCAATTAACCTGGAGGCATGAGATTTTAGGTGATTTTCTGATTCAAATCAAAGTAGGAAGACCAGTTGGGGAGACAAGTGAAAGATAGGAAAAAGGCCTGAAGCACATGCATGTTTTTGAGAGGAAATCTCAGACACTGCTCTGGAAGAGGAACCTGGTAGACTCAGAAAGGATGGGAGGTTGAGATTTGGGTATGAAATTAAATGTCACCTTATTTCTGAATGAAAGTTGGTGAGAAAGTGATACATTCATGACATATTCATCACCACATCATCATCCCTAGGAAAACATCGTCTGGCATGTAGAAAGTCCTCCTTAAGGTAATGTCATTGTTACCATTATTATTTTTATAATTATTACTCTGATTGATGTGGTGCCCAACCAAACAGTACACAGAGAAGCATCTATTATACAACGAGGTGAATCAGCTACATATATACATATGTATCCCCTCCCTTTTGAACCTCCTTCCCCCCACCCCCATTCCACTCATCTAGATCATCACAGAGCACCAAGCTGAGCAGAAACTCACAACATTGTAAAACAATAGTACTCCAAAGGAAAAAAAGAAAGATTGCAAAAGAAAAAGGAAAAAAAGTACCCCTTGTATAGCACAAGGAACTCTACTCAATATTCTGTAATGACCTGTATGTGAAAAAGAATTTTTAAAAGACTAGATATGTGTATATGCATAACAGATTCACTTTGCTGTACTACAGAAACTAATACAACATTGTAAATCAACTGTACTCCAATAAAAATTAATAAAAAATAAAAAGTATATCGCAAAAAAATATTTATTGAATACCTTGTACTTTTGCAGATGTGATGGGTGATACCAAAACTTGTTAACACCTGCAGTAAGAAATGTAAATTCAGCTATTCAGATAAAGCATTTGTTCATAAAAGATCAAACCAGCAAAGGAAAAGGAATATAAAATTTATTTAGTACAAACTCATTTAGTACTAAATGCTAAGGAAGCCCATTCATTTTCACTTAGTGCTTTGAGTCATGTCTGACAGAATTGGGCCTGAGCTCTCAAGACAAATCATCTTCTCTCTAGTTGAGGCTAGGACAAATATCAAAAGATTTCTCATAGTAGTTTTGCTACCCGCACAACCTAAGAGTTGAATGGAGACTTAAAAGAGTGACAAATTAGTGGCAGGATATGGTTTTCAGGTCTAATTGTGTTTTTTTGCCAAAGAAAACAAATGTCATTTTACTTCTTTTTTAAAGAGACATAAGCAAATTGCAAGGAAGCTGTTAAGGGATCCAGATAGTGAAAATTCATGGAAAAATGAGGCATCTTTTTCAAGTCCCAAGAGTTGAGAACAAATGTGATTATTCAATGTGCAGGGTGTTCTAATTAAGAAATGAGTTAACAGTTACCTTTTGAGTAGCCCTCTCTATTGCTGATTGTCTATAGCAGAAATGTTCAAAGAGGCCAAATGTGCTTTGTGGAACTGACAATAAAGTACACAATATTTTGGTCAAGAAACTCAAGCCAATACAATCTTTGCATGAATTATGCAGAGAAAATATAAACCTTTTCTTTTACTTATATGTTGGGCCAGCATTCCTTGAACAGAAATATTTTATATCTTTCCTTTGGATTATAAGACTTGTTAATAGAAAGGCAGAAAAGGACAGTGGAAATAAAAAACTTAATATCATTTTTCTCTGAAGATGAAATCAAAGATTAGTTGAATGGTTTTTATGAAGTGTTGTTTATATTTATTACCTTCCCAGTATAAAAAGGAAAAATGAATTGACTTTCTCAAGGAAGGTTTTTGCTTGTTTGTCTCCGTGGTTTTATTTTGCTTGACTAAACTTGTATTTAATTAATTTACTGGTTAAGGAAGTTAAAATGGCCAAAAGTGTTCTTTATGGGAAGAATCTCATTAATTTTCCTTTGTACAGATATTAATTCATTTACTGATACCAATACATTCAATATTGTTTAATGTTATTGTATTTAATTAAAATTACATATTGCATTGTTAACTTATACCCTCCCATGAACTCCTAGATTTAAAAGAACTTATATCACCTTAATGCAGAAACTGTCCTTCTTAAAAGAGAGTCTTAAAAAAATTCTAGACACATTTTAAGAAAGGTTTTAAGAACAGCAAACCTTAAAACTGTAAGCTTCAGTTTATAGGTTTAGAAATTTAAAAGTATGTCTCTGGTACCTAACAGGTGCTTATCAAAAATGCTCACTGTAAGCTCAAGAAAACAATTTGTATGGAACTAGAAATGAAAAAAGTGAATCAAGTTTAAAATATAAACCTTTCCCTCTGAAGTTATTAAGGGGTGGGAAAATTTTAAGGCAATCAAGTTAGAAATTTGTATAAGCAATGCATAGGAAAATAGTGAGCTTTTCCTTCTGATTTAATAACTAAAAACTTAAACAGAAAGAGTTTATTTAAATAGTTAATACCTGCAAAGTACATTAACAAAAATAAGAGGATAATACAAACATCAAAAAAGAAAAGTATAGTTTATAATTAGGTAAAGAGAGAAACAGAGAGTATTTTATCATTTGGGCTTCCCTGGTGGCTCAGTTGGTAAAGAATCATTTATTTATTCAGTCACCAAATGTACCTAGGTAACTACTAAGTACTTAAAAGTATTCTAGGTTCTAGGTACAAAATAATGTGCCTAGATGAAGAAACAAAATATTTGAAATTAATCTCTAAGGGAAATAAGTTTTCATAGACTCTTCCACAGCTATGCAGGATCCCAACTGTGAAATAAAATCTGATGAACACAGAAAATAAGTTGCATAAAGACAATCTGCCCTCCTCTTCTATTAATAAATGTACGACCTGATGGAATATGTTTTATTTGCAGTTTTTAAGGTTCTGTGATTCTGAGGATCTCAGAAGAAATGATAAATCAGAACTAAAATATGGACCAGACACAAAGGACAAGTGCTGTTTTCTCTTGGCCTCATGAGTTGCAAGTATGCTATCAGTGATCTTTGACCTATTTCTGTCAATTCAGAGAACATAACTATCACAGGAAAATAACACAGTATTGTGCAGTCTTCATAGCTACCAAATATACTCCATATTACCTTATGGTTACAGGATTCTTGATGTTCTTCTACTGTAATGTTGATTTTATTGTTACCAGATGCTTGGCCCTGTGCCTTGGGTTACCCTGGTTCACTGGTCCAACAAACAAAACAAAATTGGAATCATATTGAGTACATACATCTGATGAAATAATGATATGAAAGAGAAATAAGAAGAATAGTTCCAAAGGGGAAAAAAATTGAAGTACTGTCTTATGAGGTAGGAACACGAATGCCAAGAACCTTTAAGAACTGAACTCAGCATTCTCAAGAAAGCTTTAATGTGTGAGCAAATTCCAGTGGCTACCAGGACAAAATGTACTTATATTGTTTCACACAGTTTTGTTTTAAGGGACTGGAAGAAGGACTGACGATGTAACCAATGAAATGCATGTTCCCCCATCATGTCCAAAACCCATCGTAGGGATATTTGTCAAAGCCTGTCTGCATAAAATCAGATTTTTAATAGACTTTAATATTTATGTTAGATTGATCTTGGCAGATGTTTTTTAGTTAATCCCTACATTCAATAAATCAGGTTGAAGAACTTACCTTAGAGCACAGACTTCTCTGTTGCTCAAATAAACAATAGCTGTGTGTTTAGTAACTTAAGAGAATGTTCAGGCAGTCCAATTAAACTTGACCACATAGCTTCCCACCTTTTCTGGTTCCTACATGCTAGCAGTACTGACTGCTCTTTAATCAGCCTCTTAAGTTCCTAACTCCTGAAAGATGATAGATAAAAGAAATCGGTGACATATGTGCAATAACACAAAAGAATGTGTCACTTAGAGCCAGAAAACCATAGGTAGGAGTAATAGCTCTGCCAGTGATGAAGTGTAGGGCCTTGGAAAACCACTGCCTCTTTATGAGCTTCAGTTTCAGTATTTTTATCTATGAAAAGGGAATTGTAATGCATTCCTTGTCTATCTAGTAAGGTAGGTGTGATGACTAAATGAGAACATGTGTGGGAAAACTGTAAATTAGCAAGTGCCTTACCTTTGAGAAGTGTTTGCAACATGTGAAAATAGCATTGAAATTGGAACCTTGAAGCATCAGTATGTTTGACAGTACACTACTGATATTTCAATAAATGTTTTGGAGACATTTGAACAAATCTTGTCACATTCTTCGATTTATTTTCAATTCCAACTTACTTGAGAGAACCCTGACTCCTTGTCACTAAATGTCCATGTATTGTACATTCAGAAAGAACCAGGAGCTAAAAACAAGTGTTAAGCCTCTCCAGGTTTTCACTGAGATGAATTTCTGGGGAATACAGTTTAAGTTTATAACAAAAGCCAAAACTATGGCCTCTGAATATCTGATTACAGAGACCATTTTCTCAACAAGAACATGGTGTTTAATCACATTTTAGGGGGGTTAAAAACACATAAAATTAAATATACCCTTTATACTATTTTTAAATGCACAGTTCAGTAGTGTTAAATATATTCTCATTGAGCAACAGAGCTCTATAACTTTTTCATCTTGTAAAACTGAACTCTATAACCACTAAACACTAATTATCCCTCCCCCACCTCTTAGCAATCACCTACTTTCTGTTTCTATGATGTTGACAACTTTAAATACTTCGTATGCAAGGACTCATAGAGTATTTGTCCTTTCATGACTGGCTTATTTTGTTTAGTATAATGTCTTCAAGTTTTCATCCATGTTGTAGCATGTAATAAGGTTTCTTTCTTTTTTAAGGTTGCATAATATATCTCTCTCTATATACACACACACACACACAGTGGGGCTTTCCTGATGTCTCAGTGGTAAAGAATCCACCTGCAATGCAGGAGGTGCAGGAGACATGGGTTTAATCCCTGGTTTGGGAAGATCCTCTGGAGGAGGGCATGACAACCCACTCCAGTCTTCTTGCCTGGAGAATTCCATGCACAGACAGCCTAGCAGACTATAGTTCATAAGTTCGCAGAGTTGGCCACAGCTGAAGTGATTGAGTACGCACATATACAGCACATTTTCTTTATCCATCTATCTGTTGATGGGCGTTTGGATTACTGCCACCTCTTGACTATTGTAAATAATGCTGCAGTAAACTTGAGGGTGCAAATATCTCTTCGAGATCCTAATTTCAATTCATTTGAAGACATACTACAAGAAAGGCAAGATCACAAGGTAATTATATTTTTAATTTTTTGAGAAACCCCCATGTTGCTTTCCATAAAAGCTACAGACTTCATATTCTCACTGAACAGTTGACAAAGTTTCTAATTTCTCTACCTCCTTGCCAACATTTGTTATTATCTTGTGTGTATTTGTTTTTAAGTGACTACCCTAATGGGTGTGAGATGATACTTCATTGTGTGTGTCTTTGACTTGCATTTCTCTTATGATTAGTAAAGTTGAAACTTTTTTCATTTGAGGGTTGATCATTTGGATATCTTATTTGGAGAGCTACCTATTTAAATGGTTTTACTCATTCTATAATTGAGCTATTTGATTTTTTAATAATTGAGTTATTGATTGATTTGTTATATGAATTCCTTGTGTATTTTAGATATTAACCCCTTATCATCAACCTAACTTAAAAATAATTTCTCTCTCAAAGACTTCCTTTTCCCTCAATGTATCAAAATTTTTAAGTTTGATATTATTAAAATATTCATGCCACCCAAAGTTAGATTCAACACAATGCATATCAAAATCTCAATGAAATTCTTTGCAGAAATAGAAAAACATATCCTAATATGCCAAAGAATGAAACTGGACACTTACCTTACACCATACTCACAAAAAAACCTTCAACATGGATTAAAGACTTTAATATGAGACTTAAAACAATAAAACCTCTGGACAAAAACATAAAGGAAAATAGTATAGGACATTGGAGTTGGCAATAATTTTTTTTTTGATAAGACATCACAAGCACAGGCAACAAAAGCAAAAATTGTCAAATGGCACTATATCAAACTAATGAACTCTTTAAATTAAAATTTTGAAGTTTTACAATTTAATAAATGTACAATGTAATAAAAATTATGCTGTGAAATCTCACAATATATCAAATAATCACAGTAGAAGACACTCTAAATTTTACAGGGGCTTGTAGGCAAGGCACTGGGGAAAATGTTGGCATTAGTTAAGCAAAGTGGAAGCGATGGACATAGCCTGACCCTGTGTGTCATAGTTTAGAGACCCGAGACCATGTGACCTAAGAGAAAAGGTTTAAGCAGTCATCCCTTGGTAGCTGAGGGGGATTAGTTCCAGAACCCATTTAGGTACCAAAAGCTGAGGATGCTCAAGTCCTTATATAGAATGGTGTATTATTTGCATTTGGACTTCCCAAGTGGCTCAGTGATAAAGAAACCGCCTGCCAACGCGGGAGACGCAAGTGATGCAGGCTCGATCCCTGGGTCAGGAAGATCCCTTGGAAGAGGAGATGGCAACCCACTCCAGTATTCTGGACTGGAAAATCACATGGGCAGAGGAGCCTGGAGGGCTACTGTCCATAGGGTTGCAAAGAGTCAGATAGACCTGAGCGACTGATCACACATGCATATATTATTTGTATACAACCCTCACACATTCTGTCATATATTTTAAATTATCTCTAGATTATTTATAGTACCTTATACAATGTAAATGGTATCTATGTAAATAGTTGCCAGTGTGCAGAAGATTCACATATTTGAAAATTTCTGGAATATTTTTTCAAATATTTTAAATCTAAGTTTGGTTGAATCCAGGGATGAGGGCACAGTGGGTATGGAAGAAGGTTGACTGCAATCTGGTTTGGCTGGATGAAAGCAAACATGTAAGAAAAACAAATAGCAACTTACCCTGTTATTCAAGGAACTTCATGTAACATTCTCCTATTTTATCTTACAATTTATCCTAATTTGAATCTAGGTACACTTATTTTTGTTTAGTTCCTTTCTATCTTCATCTATGATAGATATCATAAAATCTTTATCCATTTGAACATTTCTTGAGTACTTGCTGTATAGAAGAGAGCTAAGGCTTATGAAAACATAAATCTTATAAAATCCATATTCCCTGTTGTCTACATTCTATTATGTAAAAACCTCTTCTTGAAGTTAAATCTAGCTTATTCAACAACAATTTATTGACTTTCTGTTATCTGTCAGGCCACATGAAAGGCTCTGGGAGTACAAAGATAAATACACTTAAGTTTTTTCATTTATATCCATGGATTCTATTTATCAATGTTTTATCTTTTCTTTGAGTCAGCCCTGAGTTCTTCATGGACATCTTAAGTTACATATCTCTGAATAAGATACATTGCTCTCCTCAGTGTCTAATAAACAGAATTTATTACCAATACTTAACACTAGTTGGATTCAGTAAACACTTATTGAACAACTGTATGTGTGAGGCAACACAGTACACAAGGGATGTAAAGATAGAGAAGAGGCCATCCCTTCTTTATTTTAAAATATGAAAGAACAAAATGATGGCAGGGAGATTTCTAACACTAATTCCCTCTAGAAACATCAACTTAAATAACTGTCCACATGCAATAATATCCTCTCAAGAGGCAAGGATTCCAGGTGAGAGATCACAGCACCTGGATGAAGCACAGAAATGAAGAGATGGATAGAGGAGGGCAGAAAAGACAGATTCACACTAGTCCATCGTTCTTCCCTCAAGACCAGGCAGCCCATCTTCCAGTGGAAGATGGAGAGTGAATTTAGCACCTTATTTCACCACTGATCCTGCATCCAGTTTGCCCAGCACCAAGTTGACCCCTGCAGTCCTAAGTGGCTCCTGTATGCTCCTGCAAATCCAGACCCCCAATCACTTCACCACTTACTGGCCCCAGTGCTCCTAGTTATCATCCTTGGCACAAGATTCCCATCAGCTCCTGTGGATCCAGGACCCCAGCCTAACTAGCTCCTGCCATCTCCAGCTGAACCAGGCAACTCTAGCAGCCCAGGCAGCTCCTGTGGCATCAGGCTCCCAGAGGGATCCTATGAATCCAGGCCCCAAGGATTGATCCAAGACTTGCAAGTTTCAACAGACCTAGGATAGTTCCACAGCTCCCAGGGGTTTCCCCAGCCCTAGGTTCCCAATTCACCTCAGCACTGGCCACCTCCAGGAGACCCAGAAGGCTCCTGAGATTCCAGGCAGTTTCCAGGGACAGTGGGGTCCCAGAAGGCTCCCATAAATTCAAGTTCCTGGCCATCCCAGTGCCAGCCAGCTCCTACAGCCCAGGGCAGCATCTGTAGTGCCAGGATCCCAATCAGCACTCAAAAACTCATGTTCCAGGTGGGCACCTGAGAACCAGTCTCCCACTCAGGTCCTCTACTAGGCCAATTACCATAGATGCACACTTTAAACCTACAGCCCCAAGTTTCATGCCTAACCCTGTGTCAGGCTGGCCTCATTGACTTAGATTTCAGATAACCCTGAAGATCCAGGCTCCCAGCCGACTCCATCACTAGGCCAAACCCCTGTGGCCCCAGCATCAGACTGGCCCCTACACCCTCCACCTCCAGGTCTACCACCCAGCCCCTAAGTTAGAAGCCTCATTTTTATCATCTAAAAAAGGCAGTTGGACACAGAACATTTTTCTCAGATAAACTGGTTGTGCAACCAACTACTATAGCTAAAGATTTTTAGAATGGCATTTGGTACTGTTAGTCTATAGTGAAAGCCACTCAGTCATGTGTGGCTGACTCTTTGTGACCCTATGAACTGTAGTCCACCAGGCTCCTCTGTTCCTTGAAATTTTCCAGGCAAGAATATTGGAGTGGGTTGCCATTTCCTTCTCCAGGGGATCTTCTCGACCCAGGGTCAGAACCTGCATCTTCTGCCTTGGGGGCAAATTCTTTACCATCTGAGCTATGAGGAAGCCCTTGATACTGGTAAGGGTTCAATAAAAGTTGGCTATTATAGTTAATTTGTCTTAATTATTTTTTCAAATTGAAAGATTTACAGACGCAGGATTATGACTTATAAAGAAATACATGTCCACCTTGTTTTTATTGTTCTCAGAGACTTAATAGTTTCATCCATTTTCCTTATAAGGATTGTAAATTCTTACAAAAGCATTTACTCTTGGCCCAGAGGTGAACAGAACTTGGAACAACATATGAATGTTGAAGACCTTAGAGGCTATGAACCATACTACCGAGAGGAAAATGTCTGGGCTATGGATTCATGGTGATTCACTTAACGTGAAGTAGGTAGGACTGGCTCATTCCCTGAATAACAAGGATGTGTGACCACACATGTGACATAAATTCAGATACCGTGGCACAAGAATACTTGGGTACTCAACAGTTAGAAAATGGGTCTTGGGAGCTTCAAGAAAAGTTTGAGTAGCCAATTGGCATGGAGCTTGCGGTTTCTGTGGGCAGCATAAAAATGGAACATTGAACTGCAAACAGGCCAACAGAGCTTTGACAATGCTATTTTTATGTAAGTAAAATGGATAGAAAACTGTAGAGGCTTTCCCAATAATATTCTGCATTGCATAAACCCCAGCATATATGTGTTTGCTGTGAATCAGAATCATAGAGAGTGCCTGAGTCTCCAATGCATGGACGAAATACAATGTCCTGCCAATCTTGAGAAAGATTTGGTTTGATAAATTACAATAATGTGATTTGTTTTGAATCTAAGAATTGTGGAGTATAATTTTTCCATTTAACTACCTAAGGGCTTGAGGAAAATACTCTATTAGACCCAGACCAATGTCAAGTTATAGAATATGGCTCGCTTCACTTTGTGTGTCTGTTCTTTATTGTGGTGATTGGATAGATGAGTGGAAATGAGACTAATAACATCAAATGTTCTTTCCACAAACACCAAAACAGAGATTCAATAAATTGGAACCATGTTGGGTCCAAGGTCATGCTTAAGTAGAATGAAGGAAGCCCTGGAGAATGAAAAAGACCCCCATACAGATGAGTAATTCAAAAATTAAATGGTCACATGTGGAAAAAAAAAATTGACAGCACCAGCAGCATGTTGTCATATTGCCTCAGGAAAGTTTTACCAACTAGGTTTAATAGAGAATTTTATAGATGACACATTGAATTTTGAATGTGCACAGGTGGAAGCTGTTTGCAGAATACCAGCATTTGAAAGTGTGGAATGAGTTTGAATCCCAACTCTACCATGTATTAGCAGTGCATATTTAGGTAAAACATTTTATCATATTCAGTGTCCATTTATTCTGCAGTAAACACTGGGATAATAATGACCAACTGGGCAGAATTATAAATATTACATGATTAATTCAAATAGGAAAATTCCTCACTTGGTACATGGCACATTTTAGAAGTTCAGTTGATTTGATTCAGTTCAGTTGAGAGCATTCAAATCAGGAATACATTTTTTAAAATGTTGGTTAAATATCTGGTTACTCTGATGCTATCTAGACACTTAAAGGTACTTAAAGGGGAAAAAAATCATGACTTTGAATAAAGAAAGGAGTCTCTAGCCTGTGAAATGAAACTTCATAGTAAAACAAAGAATATATTTAATATTAAAGACTTTTGTTCATAATTCACCTTGTGAAAATAGAATACACACACATATATATTGTTTTTCACATCATTTTCAAGTTACTAAAGCTAAAATTAGTTGAATAATCTTGAAAAAGCAAGAGAAAATAATTATCAGAAAAAAAGCAGAAAAAATCAAATGGAACAAAGTGTTAAGAGAAATACTATCAACCTGGAATTCTATACCCAGCACAATTCTATACCCAGTATATCTACATCTGTACATCTATGAATACATTTTCATGAATAGTTTCCTTCTTTTAATTTGTAACTAATATAAAGTAAAACATATAACACAGACAGGGATGAAACTGAGCAATCACAATTAGCCCACCAAGCTTTCCTGTCCTTGGAATTTTCCAGGCAAGTGTGTTGCCATTTTCTTTTCCAGGAGATCTTACCCACCCAGGGATCAAACTCATGTCTCTTGTATCAACAGGAAGATTCTTTACCACTACACTACCTGGCAAGGATTAAAACTTTTTCATATAAAAATAGTGTATGAATTATTATCTTCCCAACCCAGGGGTTGAACCTGGATCTCTTACATCTGGTGAATCGGCAGGCAGATTCCTTACCAACTGCACCACCTCGGAATCAATAGCCAGTATATCTACATCTATATATCTATGAATATATATTCATGAATAATTTCCATCTTTTAATTTGTAACTTCATAAACTAAAACGTATAACACAGACTGGGATGAGACCCTGAGCACTCACAAGTAGAAAGAGGGCTGGATTAAATAAATATGCTAGAGGACAGGGAGCAGGATAAACATAAATAGGACATAATCTTTGGTGAAGAAATAATGATAGAATGAAGAAGACATGTGATAGTACTATAGAGCTGTAAAAGTGGTTGGGGGAATATGAATTCATAAGAGGCTATAAAGGAGAGTGAAATATATATGATGAAATTAATAGAGAAAATAAAATACAAGTATATATTTATACATATGTTAATATAAGCAAAATAGATATGTTCCAGAAATAAGCAAAGTTTAAGTACTCTTTGAAAAAGTGAGAGAAAGCAGAAAGGCTTTTCTTGGTAAGTGTGATTATGTTTAGGGAAAAACATGACAAAGCAAGGCTATTGAAATTTGAGTAGAGATCCTCCAAGGGGCAATGGTATTAATAACAGATATTCTCTGCAGTGACTGAGGGAATCCAACAGGAAGTCATGCAAGATAAAGTTGGAGAAGAGAAAGGGCTAGAATAGAGCACCTAATGGATGCCCAATAGCAAGGTTTTAAGGGGGAGATAGAAATATGAGCAATAGAATAATGCAAATAAGTCATGTTAGAGAAAATTTATTCTCACTGCTGTTTCACAGATTTAGAAGTGAATTATTATACCATAAAAGTTGATCAAGTAACATTTTGGATGAGTGACTTTGGTGGATAGCTTCTTCTCCCTTGCAATATGTTTTCATAGTGAGGGAATATTTATTACTGCAATCCTCTAGTCTCCTTATCTACTTCTTTCCATGGAAAAGATGACTTATTTGATTAGGGAGGTTTATAAAAGACACTGAGCATGCATGACTGAAATCCTTTTTCCCTTTGGTATTCATATTATAAGCTCATCTCTGACTCTCCATAAGTACATGTTTATGTGAGTAGACCTCTAGGAAGGGATTTGTGTGGGTGGGTATATATTTAAATTTGAGCTTTAAAACTAGGCAAGCTATAGCTACCATACTCCATCTGCTTGACTCCTGCATTTTTCAATATTTTTGAACTTTGATGGGGAATAGGATCCTTATTTACTATCCCCATCAAGTCCTAGGGCTAATGAATTAAAAATGAAATATAGGATATATCTTTTTCTTCTTTAATAATCCCTCAATAACCTGGGATTCTTTATTTTTTATTTTTTTGAGCTATAATTTACATACCACACAATGCACTTGCTCTATTTGTACAATTTAACAATTTTTGGTATATTTAGAGTTGTGTGACTATCACTATAGACTTAGAGTTCTTGCTTTTTATTTTTGGCCACACAGCATACGGGATCTTAGTTCCCTGACCAGGGGTGGAATACCACACTCTCTGCTTTGGAAGCACAGAGCCTTAACTACTGAACCACCAGGGAAGTCCCTAGCCTCTTTCATAAAATACTCCTGTTTTAGCTCCAGTCTTGAATGTCTAATTATTAATTGGCAATATTCTGGAAAGATGTTAGCATTGGTTACCTAAATTGGGGAGTCATTGCTTACTTTATTCCTCCATTTTTCTCTTTCAAGAGTCATCACGTTCTAATGGTGGTATATAAATTGTCCTAGTGAAGAGGTGAATAAAGAGTTGAAAATTTTTTTTAAACTGAGAAGTCACTACACTAAGACAATATTTGGAGTTATGAGTGATTCAGTTGGTCCAAAAAGGAGATCGGGAAGATAAGAAGACACAGAGAACTTTGCAGTTGAAGTCATGGATTTCAGCCAGGACTGAAGTCATGGACTGAATACAGGAAGTGTCTATTTATAGAATGGAAGAAAAGTGGGATGCAAAGGACATTAGGGGTACTAAGGAAGTAAGAGAAAAGAGAGAAAAGATGAATAGGTTAAAAAAAATTCATCTAGGCGTGTGTGTGTATGTGTTCGTGTGTATGTGTGTGTGCTTAGTTGTGTCCTATCCTTTTGTGACCCCAGGGACTGTAGCCTGAGAGGTTCCTCTTTTCATGGAATTTTCCAGGCAAGAATACTGGGGTGGGTTGCCATTTCCTTCTCCAGGGGATCTTCTTAACTTAGGGATTGAACCTGCATTTCTTGCATCTCTTGAATTGGCAGGTGGATTCTTTACCACTATGCCAATCTAAGCATGCACATATTTAAATGTAGACTAATTCAAAGTGAGGCTTAGGTAATGGATATGTTCCTTGAAGTAGTCACTGGAGTAGAGTGATGGTAACAACCACTAGTACTAAATTAATGAGCTATCTCATTTACATCTTTGTAATTCAGGATGATAGCCAGATTTTTGTGAATTGTTTAGATCTTAGCTATATTTAGTTATAATCTTGCTGTTGTTGTTAAGTCACTAAGTCGTGTCTGACTGCAACCCCATGGACTGTAGCATGCCAAGATTCCCTGTCTTCACTATCTCCTGGAGTTTGCTTAAACTCACGTCCATTGAGTCAGTGATGCCATCCAACCATCTTATCATCTGTCACCCCCTTCTCCTGCCCTCAATCTTTCCCAGCATCAGGGTCTTTCCAATGAGTCAGCTCTTTGCATCAGGTGGCCAAAGTATTAGAGCTTCAGCATCATTTACCTATGATCTTAAAGAAGAATTAACAGTCACCATATTTTAATTGAACTTTTGCTAAATGTCAAAAACTAAGGCACTCTTGAATCAACAATAAACCAGGCTGACAAGATTCCTGATTTTCTTGAGCTTACATTTTAAAGGAAGAAAGAAATATTATGTGAATAAACAATAAAAATGTCATATAGTGATCTTTCCAAGTAAAGTTTATAAAGAGGGATGTGATGAAAGTGACAGCCTGAGTTCTCTAAACTGGTACTTATAGAGGCCTCTGTCCATGTAAGTATGTTCTTTAGGTTGCTAAAAGATAGTGATGGGTTGGGCAGAGTGTGGCATGAGCCACAAAGGAAGATGGGTTCTGATCCTCCAGTCCTGCTGTGCCAAGCATCATCCACAAAAAATGTTTCTTCCTTTCTCTTCTGAGAAGGCAAGTGGCAAAATCTTAATTTGGTCTTATTTAGTTGTAAGCCAGTTTCTATACATACAATTATATTCCCAACAGAAGAGAACTAGATGAGCACATACATTAAAATCAGAAAGAGGAATAATTATTCCATCTTTTTAGAATACTAGATGCCTATAACATAGCAAGTTATATACTGTAGCTTAAGTTGGGCATTTTTTCCATTAACTTTGAGATGAGGAAATTGAGTCCTTGAAAAAAAAAATGAGGCATTTAAGGCTTCATGTTGATTCTGGGGCTCAGCCCAGGGCAAGGTTAAGTCTTCTGATTCTAGTTTAAAGCTTTGGAATAGTCAAATTTCTCTAAGTTGATATGACACTGTTGGCTAATTTTGTATTACATATTGAATGCCTATATTGCAGTGGCCACTGGGTGGATTGACAAAGAGAAATTAGACAGGCTTTTAGAATATCCAATGACTGACTAACCACTAAAATAGATTCAAGGAAAACAATGTCAAATACTCAGAAATACGCAATTTGGACTACATTTTAAAGGCATGTTGTGGGTACATCTGAGAGAAACAAAATGGCAGCTCATCAAAAGCACACTTATTTGGGCTTTAGCCACAGAGAAAAATCTGATTCCAAAGGCAATCACTCTAAGCACATATGGGTTTGTTTGTTTTCTTGTTTCAAACCCTCCCTGCCTTTTGCTCAGTTATTAAAGGTAGCCTCCACCAGCAAAGAGGAAATCACCAGAATCATGTTTTCCAGATTATTTAAAGACAGTGAAAGCAAAGACTATCTTTGTTTCACCAAAGTCCATAAGTGCATCAGGAAAATTTGTCATCTCTGCTGAGAAAGTGGATTAATTAATGATCTGAAAGTCTGGCAGAGACTTAGATAATGATAGAAAGCATGGACTCTTGATGTTTACTTATACAGATTACAAAGAGGGCTTGAAACCACTGTATAAGGATTTTGATGGGCTTGAAACAAAAAATAAAAATCAGGAAATTGGGTATTATGAAGAGTCCTTCACTGTTGAAGAGAAAGGGTGAGAGATTTTAGTAGAAGATATTTCATGTGATTCAGAGAAGGCAGCTGAGAATCCCAAGAGGAAAGGAGTGGGGAAGGGAACTGTTCAGCAGATGCATATTTAAGGCATATTGTGTGTTTATCTGAGGCACCACAAACAAAAACAAATTAGACATGATCTGTGCCCTTAAAGTGTGCAGCCAAAAGGAGAAAAGGAGATATATCATAAGGAGCTATATCTTCTCATAGGGAGACATAGTGAATAAAAGGTGGACATGGGAATAATGGAGGATTACTTTGCCAACAAAGGTCCATCTAGTCAAGGCTATGGTTTTTCTAGTGGTCATATATGGATGTGAGAGTTAGACTGTGAAGAAAGCTGAGTGCCAAAAAAATTGATGCTTTTGAACTGCGGTGTTGGAGAAGACTCTTGAGAGTCCCTTGAACTGCAAGGAGATCCAACCAGTCCATCCTAAAGGAGATCAGTCCTGGGTGTTCATTGGAAGGACTGATGCTAAGGCTGAAACTCCAATACTTTGGCCACCTCATGAGAAGAGTTGACTCATTGGAAAAGACCCTGATGCTGGGGGGGATTGGGGACAGGAGAAGAAGGGGACGATAGAGGATGAGATGGCTGGATGGCATCACTGACTCGATAGACATGAGTTTGAGTAGACTCCAGGAGTTGGTGATGGACAGGAAGGCCTGGCGTGCTGCTATTCATGGGGTCACAAAGAGTAAGACACGACTGAGCGACTGAACTGAACTGAAGGTTAATGAAACACAGAAGGCACAGAGGAAAGTCAGGGAAGGTTTACTTAGGAGGCTATGTATTAGAAAGAGCTTGTTACTTTTCCTCAAATTGCTTTTTTTAATTAATTTTTATTAGAGTATAGTTGATTTACAATGTTGTGTTACTTTCTCTGTACAGCAAACTGAATTGCTTATGCCTATACATATATCCACTCTTTTTAAGATTCTTTTCTCATATAGGTCATTAGATAGTGTGGAGTAGAGTTCCCTATGCTATATAATAGGTCCTTATTATTTGTCTATTTTATATATAGTAGTGTGTGTATATGGGCTTCCCTGGTGGCTCAGGGGTAAAGAGTCCACTTGCCAGTGCAAGAGATTCTGGTTCCATCCCTGTGTTGGGAAGATCCTCTGGAGAAGAAAATGGCTACACACTCCAATATCTTTGCCTGGGAAATCCCATGGACAGAGGAGCCTGGCAGGCTGTAGTCCATGGAGTCACAAAGAGTCAGACATGACTTAGAGACTAAATAACAACATGTGTATATATCAAACAAAATCTCCCAATTTATCCCTCCCCACCTTCGCCCCCTTGGTAACCATGTTTGTTTTCTACATCTGTGACACTGTTTCTATTCTGTAAATAAGTTTAATTGTACTAGTTGCTTAGATCCCACCTATAAGCACTATCATACGATATTTGTCTTTGTCTGATTTATGTCACTCAATATGACAATCTCTAGGTCCATCCGTGTTGCTGCAAATAACATTATCTTGTTCTTTTTTTATGTCTAAGTAATATTTCATTGTATATATGTATCACATCTTTATCCACTCATCCATCAATGGACATTTAGGTTGCTTCCATGTCCCAATTATTGCAAATAGTGCTGCAATGAACAATAAGGTGCATGTATTTTTTTGAATTATAGCTTTCTCTGGATACATAGCCAGGAGTGAGTGGTTGCTGGATCATATAGTAACCCTATTCTCAATTTTTTAAGGAACCTCTATACTGATTTCCAAATTAGTTTCATCAATTTACATTCTCACCAACAATTTAGGAGAGTTTCCCTATCTCCATACCGTCTTCAGCAATTATTGTTTGTAGATTTTTTTTTTTGATAATGGCCATTCTGACCTGTGTAAAGTGATTCCTCATTTTAGTTTTGATTTGAATTTCTCTAATAATTGGAAGGACTGATGCTGAAGCTGAAACTCCAGTACTTTGGCCACCTCATGCGAAGAGTTGACTCATAGGAAAAGACCCTGATGCTGGGAGGGATTGGGGACAGGAGAAGAAGGGGATGACAGAGGATGAGATGGATGGATCACATCACCGACTCAATGGACATGAGTTTGAGTAGACTCTGGGAGTTAGTGATGGACAGAGAGGCCTGGCGTGCTGCAATTCATGGGGTCGCAAAGAGTCGGACACGACTGAGTGACTGAACTGAACTGAATAATTAGAGATGTTGAACATCTTTTCATGTGCTTTTTGGTCATCTGTATGTTTTATTTGGAGAAATGTCTATTTAGATCTTCCACTCATTTTTGATTGGGTTGTTTGTTTTACAAAGTAAGTTAAAGTGAAATCATAGCATCCATGAGTGTTTAGAATAGGAAAAACTCTTCAAAATCATATATTGTTCCCAGACCAGAGAGGTTTAATTCATGAGTCGGGGTGACAATGACAATAGCCAAAATAAATTGAGCCAATACATAGCATGTGAAGTTCCAAACACATTTTCACAGGTCCCTCGGAGGGCAATCAAGCTAACTGCTTAGTAATGCATTTTGTTTGATTAAATTTCATTGACACTATTATGGAAAGTCAGTGAAGCTAGTGAAGAGAAAATCATTTCCCCACTCTAAGGTTGGGTTTTCAATATATAGTAGGACAATTTGACTATATTTAAAATGTAAAATTGTCTTTCTTGTTACCCCAAGACTGTCCTTAACTGCAGCCCTCAAAACTGATTTCATTCAACCTCATTGATTTAAATGTCTGTTGAACTCCCCAAGCCTCTCAATCAACAAATAAATTCGGGGCATAGCAGAACTTTCTTCAAATGATCTTTAGTATAAGAAGAGAGAAAAGCTTTGCACATTAGTTCAGAAACAATTGAAAATAGACATATAAGTACACATGTATTCTCCATATATTAGTTCTCAGAGGATTATACAAATGTGTTTAGTATTTATTTTTCAGAATCTGTGAGGTATCTGCTTCTCCCTAATAGGAATAAAGAGTTCCTCAATTCAAGTGCTCAGGTCCAGTAGCTTGGTAAGATGTGTGCTTAAATGCAGGAGGGACTTATCATTGACATTGAAGGTAACTTTTTGAGTTTTTAGCTGGTTTTTGACTTTTGAAACAAAGAAAAATTCTCTCTGTTCGTACATTGTGTTGGTTTCATACTGGTGTCATAATGAATTCTCAAAAATTTAATGGCTTAAATCAATACAAAGTTTAATTTTATAATTGGAGCATCAGAAATATGAAATGAATCTTGCATGCATGTTAAGTCGTTCCAGTAGAGTCTGACTTTGCAACCCTACGGACAGTAGCCCACCAGGGTCCTCTGCTCATGGGATTCACCAGGCAAGAATATTGGAGTGGATTGCCATGCCCTCCTCCAGTGGAACTTCCCAACCCAGGGACCGAACCCGCATCTCAGATGGCCCCAAAATAAGTCTTGCACAGCTGATATCAAGGTGTCCAAATTCTGCTTATTATGGAGACTCCAGGACAGAATCTGCTTGCCTTTTCTATCTTCCAGCCTGTCGTTCTTTCCTCATGGCCCTTTATCACTCCAATCTCTGCTTCAGTCGTCACATGTCTCTATCTCTGACCCTCTTGCCTTCCTCTTTTAAGGACTCTTGTGATTACACTGAATCCACTTAGATGATCTCTTCATTTCAGCATCTTTAATTAATCACATTTGCAAAGTCTTTTTTTTTCTTTTTTGATACGAAACATAACATTTTTGAGGCTTGAATATGAGCTTCTTTGGGGATCCATTATTCACACTACCATAGACATCAAAAGCTAAAAAAGAAAAAAAAAAAGAAAAATAAATAACTTTCAAGAAAGTAATAATTTTGAAAGCAATAGCTTTTTTTGGAAAGCAACAGCTTTCAAAGGACATGTTTTTGTTCTCTCTTTTCAAAAAAAAAAAAAAAAACCCAAAGGCATCTGAATATCTTTATAACCAACCCAATATGAACACAATATAAAATAAATGTAAGATTTTAAGCTTCTTCCAAAAAGTAAATGAACTTTTGCCAAGTAAGTCACAGTTTCTAATTTCTAATGTGGTCAAGGACAAAAAAAAATCTACTGTGCTTTATGAAGAAGCTATTTAATACACACATAGAGAGGAGTTCATTTTAAAACACATTATCTGCCAAAATAAAATTGCAATTTTAACCTACCAACCTGAAATTACACAGAAATTTCAAAAGTAATTTAGAATCATGAGCTGGAAGGGATTACGGGCAACATAATACCCTAAATGTGCATGACAGATGCTTATTTGTGCCAGAGGTCAATGCTCAATTATATGCTGTGTGTCATCAGCTGAGCCAAAGTGGGGATGCTCCGAGGGGAGAAATGGATTGAATGAGGATGATCTGATATTAAGATATACAAAAAAAAAAAGAATAAAAATTAAACAAATTTTAAGAATCTCCTAAAGAAATGATAAAGAGGAAGAAAAATAAAACTATAAACAATTTTCTACAGGGCCAATTCCTAAATATACAAAAACAGGTAAGACACTGATGTTTGTTGAGCATTCTAGTGTGTATTTGACACTCATCCTGCACTATTTAATTCTTTTGGAAACCCTGTGGGGTAGATACTGATACTCATTTTATAGATGAGATCCCAGGAAATAAAGCTCTATTGATGGAATGAAGGTCACAGAGCAAGTTTGGCAGTGGCCAAAAAAAAAAAGTCCTAAATTGGATCTTTTGTTTCCAATGCCCTTTTTAGCCTGTTATTCCTGTTAGTTCCTGCTGCTTTAAATTTTCTGGAAAAATGCTTCTTCATTATGTTTTGTGGTTTGTTTTTTTTTCCCCCTACATTAGAAGACATGACTAAGACATAGTATTTTTCTCAAGGTAACTAAAGTCATGCTTTTTAACTTTTTAGAAATGATATTGTGATGGGTAGATAGGGTACCTAATATGTTATGCGTCCCTGGTAGTTCAGTCGGTAAAGAATCTGCCTGCAGTGCAGGAGACCCAGGTTTCATCCCTGGGTCGGGAAGATCCCTTGGAGAAGGAAATGGCAACCCACTCCAGTATTCTTGCCTGGAGAATCCCATGGACAGAGGAGCCTGGCAGGCTACAATCCACGGAGTGACACGAGTTGGACACGACTTATCAACTGAACCACCAACAAGCTGAAAAAGCTAACTTTTGCCTGTGTTCTCAAAACAAAAAAGAATAAAACATCAAAAATCCCTACCAAGAGTTTGTCACTGCTCTAGGAGTTAGAAATCCAAAAATGAACAGGGTTGGCAGAGCCCACGATCACATGAGGCTTACTGTTTAAGTGGGGAAGAAAGGCAACTGATTCTATCTAAAGTTGAGAATATGGGGAGAAGAGTATTATGATAAGGCAAGTTGAGTTAATGTGGGTAGGCAGAGCAAGGGCACCTAACTTAATTTCTAAAGAATCAGGATAGGGTTCCCAGAAGAAATGGCATTTGTACTTAGACTCAAGGGACAGTTAGGAATTAGCTAGGAATAAAGCAGTCAATCTTCAAGGAAATCAACCCTGAATATTCACGGGAAGGACTGATGCTGAAGTTGAAGCTTCAATACTTTGGCCACCTGATGTGAAGAGCCAACTCGTTGGAAAAGACTCTGATGCTGGGAAAGATTGAAGGCAAAAGGAGAAAGGGGGCGGGCAGAGGAAGAGATGGCTAGATAGCATCACCAACTCAATGGACACAGATTTGAGCAAACTCTGGGAAATAGCTTCCCAAGTGGCATTGGTGGTAAAGAATTCACTGCCAATTCAGGAGATAAGAGACACGGGTTCGATCCCTGGGTTGGGAAGGTCCCCTGAAGGTGGGCATGGCAACCCACTCCAGTATTCTTGCCTGGAGAATCCCGTGAACAGAGGAGCCTGGTGGGCTATGGTTTGTAGGGTTGCAAAGAGTTGGACACGACTGAAGCGACTTAGCACACACACACAGGAAGATAGTGAAGGACAGGGGAGCTTGGCATGCTGCAGTCCATGGGTCTCAAAGAGTTGGGCACAGCTTAGCGACTGAACAACAACAATAAGGAGCAAAGGGGATATTATCTAATGAATCTTTATATTTCAAGCGTCCTTAGTTCACTACCTGGAACATTTAGCTTTAGTGAGCACTTGATAAGCTGATTTTAAGAAGGAAACTAAAACAATGAGCACTATTCATGGTGGCAGTTAAGAAGGCTTATGATTAAAACCTGCATGGATGCTGAAGCTGTGATAAAAGGAAATGCACGTTCTCACCTATGTCTTTCTCTAATAGAACTGAGTAGGGCCTGATACAAGAAACTCTGAAAATAAAGATCACTTTTTTATGTTTAGTAGCATTAAGAAACTATCAACTTTGAAACACTATAGTAGGCTCAGTAAGATATGTTTTATTTCTTTTCAAATTCCCAGAACATAACAAAATCAAGTCATTTCTAGTGATGTGGATGGACCTACCACCTGTCATACAGTTAGTCAGAAATAGAAAAACAAATATCGTATATTAACACATATACTTGGAATCTATAAAAATGGTACAGATGAACCTACATATACAATGGTAAAGATGAATGCCAGGATAGAGATGCAGATGTAGCAAACAGACATGTGGACATGGCCGGGGAAGGGAGGGTGGGCTGAACTGGGAGAACAGCATTGACACATATAGACACCATGTGTAAAATGGATAACTAGTGATAAGCTGCCGTAGAGCCTAGAGAGCTCAGCCTGGTGCTCTGTGATGACCTAGAGGGGTGGGATGGGGGTGGGGTGGGAGGGAGGTCAAGAGAGATGGAAACATCCATATAACTGATTCGCTTTATTGTATGCAATATTGTAAAGCAGTTATACGCAAAGAAAAAATAAATATATAAACAAATAAATAAGTAAATTTCCAGAGTATTACCCAGCAGTTCACCCAGAATTTAACTAGTATCACTGTGGCTCTAGCAGAGTGGTGTCCAGAAGTTGTTGCAAGGATAGAAATGTTCTATAAATCTGCATCATCCAATATAGTATTTGCTGACCACATGTGGCTGTTGAATCCTCAAAAAGTGGCTAATGTGACTGAAAAGCCACATTTTAATTTAATTTTCAGAAATTTTAACAAAAATCTAAACACCACAGACTTATAGCATGAAGGGATAATAGAGCATATTATATCTAAGAGGAATCTAAAGTGAAAATGTAAATACATTCAGATGACTATATGGTTTTATTGCTAACAAAGGCTTCCCTGGCAGCTCAGATGGCAAAGAATCTGCCTGAAATACAGGAAGGTCTGGGTTCAATTCCTGGGTCAGGAAGATCCCCTGGAGAAGGGAATGGCAACCCATTCCAGTATTCTTGCCTGGAGAATTCCATGGACAGAAAAGCCTGGCAGGCTACAGTCTATGAGGTTGCAAAGAGTCAGACATGACTGACAGGCTAACACTTTCACTTTCACTCCATGTTGAGTTCAAGGGAATTATCATGTTCCCTCACAATAGACTTCTAAGTGTCATGCCAGGGTCCAGCCTCGGCAGGATCCAGGGGGTACCCTCGGGATGAACGACGTCGGCGAGAGAGAGAGAGAAGACACATGAGACCAGCCTTGATAAGGCCAAGTCTGTGTTTTACTTTTTGACAACAGTTTTTATACCCTTACTCAGAACGTTTTCAAGGTACAAGATGCTTACTCATGCTTACACAGGATTAGTATTACATCATTTTGTTATTTAGGAAAAGCAGGATGTTTTTTGCTTTCTAATTCTATAGTAAATCTTAGCACATGATCTTCTGGCCTTGGGCTTATTAACATTTTATGCAGGTCAGGTGAATGTAAACCTATTTTCCGTTTCTATGGTGACCTTAAATGAAAGGTAGCAGTCTCATAGGGCAACAGTACAGAGTAGAAGTATAACCTTGTTAACATAAAAATTAATCCTTCTGCAGTTGTCAGTTGTGTTTATCTAAGAAGTTTACCCCACCCTGACTCTGCGACTTTAGTGAGGCAGCCTCTGCCTAGCACTCCTGGCTGACAGTTAACAACCATCGCATTGTTCCCACACTAGGGCTAAGCTCTTATTTTTCTAGATCTATAACTATATTAACAATGGTTTCTATAACACAACCTTAGCACATTAAGAGCAAAAACACAGCAAGCAAATGTTAACCCAATAGCTACTTTTAGAATAATTTTTCTTGTGTTTTCTAATAGGGCTTCCTCACCCCCCGAAGGGCTCTATGTCTGTTAAGGCCTTTATATGATCAGGTTCTTTATGTTATTTTATGATTAGGGTGTTATAAGCAACCATGCATATTAGTACCAAGGGCATAAATGCATTTGCCAAACAAACTAAAATACCAGCAAAGGAGTTTAAATTAAAACACTCCTTTCACCCTGGATAATCACATAAGATACCACCACCCAGGAAACTGATTGATTAAAGTTCTAAATTGATTCTTATTAGGGAAGAGATCAGGGAAGGCCTTCTGCCTGTGTCACAGAAATTAGGGAGTAGTCAATTGAAGCAAGCATCAGAAAGTCAGATATCATCTTTAAGGTGAGCGCCGGGGGCAGCTTTTCGGAATCCCTGAAAACCTGATCCGCCTGCCTGTCAGGTTTTCTCCTCATGACTTCGTCATGGGTGGGATCTCAAGTGCCGGCTCCCAGCAGTGTCAGAGTCAAGGACAGACTATTACCTAGAAGACAACAAGTATACAGTCCTGTGGTATTTTATGAGGACTAGCCTTTATCTAAGTGATAGCAGTATGCAACCATCTTGGATTAAACTCTAT
Organism: Muntiacus reevesi; assembly: GCF_963930625.1. Taxonomy (NCBI): domain Eukaryota; kingdom Metazoa; phylum Chordata; class Mammalia; order Artiodactyla; family Cervidae; genus Muntiacus; species Muntiacus reevesi. The sequence continues at coordinate 60,542,865 of NC_089260.1, forward strand.
ACAGATCCTGAATATCCATAGATTTTTGATAAATCTTACAATCTCTTTGAGTGTCAGTGACAAACCTGAAAAATGGGGATATTAATAAACGCACACCAAAAAATGTGTTGTTGGACGAGTTCAGTATATGTCATATATTAGCTCTTAAGAGAAAGGAGTCGATTACCCTTACCAGAAGCATCTAACTCATTTGGAAGAATAACATGAACTTTGGGCCTCATTTCATATTGAAGATTCATTTACGAGTACTTTCTGACAAGTCAATGAAACTCGAATAGGAGTGACTGTTAAGATGGAGACTGTGAAGAAAAGAATAAGACAAGTGGTTAATTTCAGACTATCCCAAAGAGCCAAAATGGAACAATAACTGCATTATCTATTACAAATCATGACTGAAGTTAAGCTTCTGCTAATCCTTAGAACTATTCAGATTTTCCAAGGGGGGGAGGTGGGAGGATAAAGAAAGAAAGAGAAAACCCACTCAGCTCTAGGTAAAACTTTGCAACTGTTTACAAGACAAAAAGGAACTCTCTATAGAAACCAAACATAAACAGCATATGTTATTAAACTCAAAACACATGAAAGAAGAAAAGAAAGTTATATATATTTTCTCAGTGTGACAGAGTCTGAGGCAAGTCTTGGGGGAAGTTGAGTAAGGCCACAAAAAAGGTTTTAGCTTCTTTCAAAGATCACTAAAATAGCCCCAGCCCCCGAGAAAAGGATTTTGCCTCTTTAATATGGATGCCACTCAGAAGCCCATAGAATACATTAAGCTGTTAGAGTATACATTCATTGTCATGTGGTAGAAAGCAACTATAGCTGCATAACATGAATTCATAATTGGATAATGAAGCTCTTTCCTGATGAAACCGTTGAAACAGATGGGAATTGTTCCCTGGACTAACTTTTCATTTTAAAGGTTTCATTACAGCTTCATTTAAGAGGATGGTGGTGGTTCAGTCTCTAGGTCATGTCCGACTCTTGCAACCCCATGGACTGTAGCCCACCAGGCTCCTCTGTCCACGGACTTCTCCAGGCAAGAATACTGGAGTGGGTTGCCACTTCCTTCTCCAGGGGATCTTTCCATCCCAGGAATTGAACCCGGGTCTCCTGAATTGCAGGCAGATTCTTTACTGACTGAGCCATAAGGGAAACTAAGAGGATAGCAAGTGTCATTTATTTTGGAACTGGGCTGTTTGGAAAAGTATGTATCAATCCTAAAAATTGGTTTCCTACTGTTAGCACAAATTTGAGGGGTTTGACGCAACATCCATTTATTAGCTCAGAGTTCTGTAGGGTTTTCTGCTTGGGATCTCACAAAGCTGATGCCAAGGTGTTTGCTGACTGCACCATCATCTGGGATTTGGGGTCCTCTTCCAAGTCACTCCTACTGTTGACAGAATTCAGTTTCCTTACCAGCTTCTGCTAGGGGGCCTCTCTCAGCTTGTTAAGGTTCTCACATTTCTTCTCCGTGGTTCCCTCTATCTTCACACCAGAAACAGTGAGTCAGATGCTTCTCAAGCTTTGAATCTCTGTGACTTCCTCTTTCTACCACTGGCCAGAGAAAACTCTCTGCTTTTAAAGTGATTCCTGTTGTGACTTCCCTAGTGGTCCTGTGGTTAAGACCCCGTGATCCCAATGCAGTGGGCATGGGTCCGATCCCTGGTCAGGGAACTCAATCCTGCATGTTGCAACTGAGAGCCCACATGCCATAACTAAGACCTGGTGCAGCTGAATTAAAAAAAAAAATCAGTTGATAAAGTGTCTCATGAGATTAGATTAGGCTCACTTTTATCATAAGGTTGACTCTGATATATAATATAACACAGTAACCAAAAAGATATCTTACATTTAATGTGTTTCAGGGATTAAGCCATTTCTGGGGAACCACTTCTGGAATTCTTCCTGTCACACTGTGTGTGAGATTCAAAGGGCATCTTCTGATGAATGCAAGAAGTATCAGTAGCATTAAATACAACCCATAGAGGTTGCTCTTTTAATTAAGTAAACATGACAAAATGTAACCCGTTTTCCTGTACCACATCACTCCTAGAAGACTGGCTTCTGGGTTAGTTCCTCTAATTCTGAATAATTAGTTTAGACAAAAATCTATTTAACAACACTAGGGGACAAAATATGTGCTGATTTCTCTATCAACTAGAAGAAGACAAGGTCTGTGGCCCATAAAGAAGCTGTATTTTAGTGCAGGAAATGGATACACAACCACCATGTTAAACTGTGCTAAGTGCTTTACTGAAGGACTGAATGAAGAATCATTGCCTAGCAGCTCCTATTAGGTGAATAACAGCATCCTGGATGCAGTGTGCTGTTGCTGCGTGCGTGCGTACTCAGTTGTGTCTAACCTTTTGCAACCCCATGGACCATAGTCTGCCAGGCTCCTCTGTCCACAGGATTATCCTGGCAAGAACACTGGAGTGGGTTGTTGATGGAGTGTAAAAAGCATACAATTTTTAGAGACCACAGAGGGGATTCATAGATGGGTTTCCTCACTTACTAGTTATTCAACCTTGGGATGTTTGCTTGACACATATTTGGAGGCAATAACTGAACATACTTCATGCATTTGTTGGAGGATTATACATAAAATAACATATATGAAGGCATGCAAGCATTTATATGTCTTTTACTCTTTCAGAAGAAGTCTCTATGACCTCTACCTCAATACAAACCACAGAAATTCAGACAGAAGGTGAGTCAAATAACTTTATTTTCAGGCTCTTGATTGTCTAGGGGAAGATCTTCCCCCAACCATTGCCCTACCTTTTGGCCCCTCAGGCTTCCATTTGTGACATTTTGACTAAGATTTGATGCTCTACAAGTTAATATCAGTATGATATGGAGCAATAAATACTTGCATTGTTTTGCCTTTCAAAAGCCTTCAGATTACTCACAGATAATAACCACCTAGCATGTGATGACAATTATCTTAAAATAACAAAACACCAATTAACAACACAGTTGTTGGAAAGGGACTTGAAAACAGTAGGTCACTTCTTGTATGTCAGATATCTCATGAGAACTCTTATTTGCACTACAGATTTGTTTATCAGATTTTTCTTCACAGGCAGATAAAAAGATGTATGTCACATAGAATGTTTGAATGCCTCCAGATCTTAAATTAATGGCACCTGAATCAGTAAGATATTCATCAGTATGCATGTTCCTTCAAGTATTTTTCACTTGGGTTGTTTACAGAATTGCAGAATTCATCCCACAGAAGACCAGCTCCATGGGAGGCTTACTGCTGAGAACTATGAACTTCCTGTGTTTATAGTAAACACTGGGAATTTGAGAGGACCAGGCTCTCTTTGTCAGTCTCCTGATGAATGACTTTGAAAAAGGTGAACAGATCCAAATGGGAGATAAAGCCAGGAGGGTTGGATCATGTATCAGTTGCCTAAATTTTGTCAGTTCCTGAGATTTTACTGTGAAGGTTATTCACAGCTAACCACAGTGGGATGCTTGCAGTAATTTACTGGTCCTGGATTTAGAAAGAACCTTGATTAGGAAAAAAAAACAAAAATCAAAACCTTATCATATTTCAGTGTTTCATTTTTCATTTTTAATCATATTGAAAAAACAATTTTTAAGGCAGCATATATATGACATACAAGTTCCACTCTTGATTTTCAAAGCTCCCTGCCCTTCACAGTAATCCCACTGATCTCTTTTATTTTACCTAATAGATGATCAATAAAGGTTTAACACAGAGCAGTTGAAGAAGATGTGGTAGTTTCCATCATTTTCATTACCTGGAGAAGACTGTTAATCCACCCTTTGTCTTTCCATATATATATGGATATGTATGTATGTGCATATACATACATATATGTATATATATGTGATATGAAAGAAAATGAGGTTTAAAATATATCTACTTCTTCCATGATTTTAAAAGGATTAGTTTGTGCTAAACTATGTCCCCACTGTTCCTGAAAGCAATTATATTTTGTAGCTTATTTTGAATTATTTCTTGGTTGGAGTATCTCTCCTATAATTCAATAAACTCATCCAGGATCCATGACCTTTATATTTAGAATGCTATCACAAGCACATAGCCCAGGGCCTTGTGTAGAAAATGTGCATTGAACTGAAATGAAATTATGGTCAGAGATCTCAGTAGTAAATTCATGTATCTGAGTCAATCAACCTTTCAATATGTACCTGTTCCTTCTAGGAGGCCCAGTTTATTGGTACATCTCTGGGTCTAAAATAGAAAATAAAACATTAAAATTGTTAATTTTAGTATAAAAGCCTGGGAAATGTGTTATCTTAGTTGAGGCTGAATTTGTAGAGGAAATTGTCTATAGTGGGCATAGATACTTTCTGTTATCAGAGATTGAATGTATCATTTATAGCTTCTTGCTTTTTCTTTTCAACTTCACAGATGACAGCCACTTCTCTGATAAGTAGAGTTTTTTTCTAAGTGGTAAATACAAAGTAGTAAAAATATAAACTATTTTATGAAGACAATGCATTTAGCAATTAAAATATACTAAGTAATTTAACCTATGATATGTTTATTTAGCAACACCGCAGATTCTCAATACAAACCATATATGGGCAGCAAATGTCCTCACCAATAAAATGTAATGATTGAGTTGCCTGATAGATTTCACAGTAGCTGCAATTACATATTTAAACAATCATCCTCTACAGAAAAAAATACCAGGGTGTCACTCTTCATCATAAAACTCAAAAATTTCAACTCTTATGTTTTTAAACAATACATCGTAGCTTTATTTTCAGAAATTTTTTCAGGAAAAAAATCACAATAATTATTCACAAATGGTTGCAACAATCCTTAAGAATAACTGTTATTAATCTCAATTTTAAAACCTGGGTTTGAAAAAACTCTGATTCCAACATGGCTATTTTATTTATTTCAGCCTCTTCCTTTTCCCCCTATACCACCTATGGCATGGTCATGGCTAAGTTACTAAGCTACTCTAATAAACTGACATCTCAGATTTATCAAAATATAAAACCATACACCTACACACTGTATGCAATTTTTATGTTAGTTTCTTAGAGATAGTGGTTCTTGAGGTAGTTGTCAAAATGGATATGTCATGTTTAGATTGATTAAACATCCAACCACTAAAGACTTAGAACTGGATAAATTGTCATATATTACTAAAAATATGTTTACTTGTTCCAGTTTGAATTTTTAAATTTTTTATTTCAATTTTAATTTTTAACCTAGTAAGTAATCTTACAGATATATTAACCCTCTAGAGCTACATTAACAAGAACAAGAAAATAAGTCTGAAAGTGCATGTCACCATTTGAAATGGAACCAACAAAAAAGATGTCCTTGTCAAAATTTCTGAGTCTTCACAGGCCCTTTTTTCTCATTCTTTTTTATTTTTTAAATTACAAAAGTATGATAACACATTTAAAAGATAACACTTGGAAAATATAGAACAAAATAACATAGTTTCACATTATATTGCAATTATTTTTTAAGTCAATAAATTAAGATTTTTAGTTGTACTTTCAGTATCAAACTCTCAAAAATTAATAGAATGAACATACAGAAAAATAGAAGGATATAGTAGACTTGAAAGCATTGTGAACCAATTCAACATAATTAAGATTTATGCAATTTTCACAAAACAGTTCAATTCAGTCACTCAGTCATGTCCGGCTCTTTGCGACCCCATGAATCGCAGCACGCCAGGCCTCCCTGTCCATCACCAACTCCCGGAGTTCACTCAAACTCATGCCCATCGAGTCGGTGATGCCATCCAGCCATGTCATTCTCTGTCGTCCCCTTCTCCTCCTGCCCCCAATCCCTCCCAGCATCAGGGTCTTTTCCAATGAGTCAACTCTTCGCATGAGGTGGCCAAAGTACTGGATTTTCAGCTTCAGCATCAGTCCTTCCAATGAACACCCAGGACTGATCTCCTTTAGGATGGACTGGTTGGATCTCCTTGCAGTCCAAGGGACTCTCAAGAGTCTTCTCCAACACCACAGATCAAAAGCATCATTTCCTCAGGGCTCAACTTTCTTCACAGTCCAACTCTCACATCCATACATGAACACTGGAAAAACCATAGCCTTGACTAGATGGACCTTTGTTGGCAAAGTAATGTCTCTGATTTTTAATATGCTATCTAGGTTGGTCATAACTTGCCTGCCAAGGAGTAAGCGTCTTTTAATTTCAGGGCTGCAATTGCCATCTGCAGTTATTTTGGAGCCCAGAAAAATAAAGTCTGACACTGTTTCCACTGTTTCCCCATCTATTTCCCATGAAGTGATGGGACCAGATGCCATGATCTTAGTTTTCTGAATGTTGAGCTTTAAACCAACTTTTTCACTCTCCTCTTTCACTTTCATCAAGAGGCTTTTTAGTTTTTCTTCACTTTCTGCTATAAGGGTTGTGTCATCTGCATATCTGAGGTTATTGATATCTCCCCCAGCAATCTTGATTCCAGCTTGTGCTTCTTCCAGCCCAGTGTTACTCATGATATACTCTGCATATAAGTTAAATAAGCAGGGTGACAATATATAGCCTTGACATACTCCTTTTCCTATTTGGAACCAGTCTATTGTTCTATGTCCAGTTCTAACTGTTGCTTCCTGACCTGCATATAGGTTTCTCAAGAGGCAGGTCAGGTGGTCTGGTATTCCCATCTCTTTCAGAATTTTCCAGTTTATTGTGATCCACCCAGTCAAGGCTTTGGCATAGTCAATAAAGCAGAATAGATGTTTTTCTGGAACTCTCTTGCTTTTTTGATGATCTAGCAGATGTTGGCAATTTGATTTCTGGCTCCTCTGCCTTTTCTAAAACCAGCTTGAACATCTGGAAGTTCATGGTTCACATACTGTTGAAGCCTGGCTTGGAGAATTTTGAGCATTACTTTACTAGCGTGTGAGATGAATGCAATTGTACGGTAGTTTGAACATTCCTTGACATTGCCTTTCTTTGGGATTGGAATGAAAACTGACATTTTCCAGTCCCGTGGCCACTGCTGAGTTTTCCAAATTTGCTGGCATATTGAGTGCAACACTTTCATGGCATCATCTTTCAGGATTGAAATAGCTCAGCTGAAATTCCATCACCTCCACTAGCCTTGTTCATAGTGATGCTTTCTAAGGCCCATTTGACTTCACATTCCAGGATGTCTGGCTCTAGGTGAATGATCACACCATCGTGATTATCTGGGTGGTGAAGATCTTTTTTGTAAAGTTCTTCTGTATATTCTTGCCACCTCTTCTTAATATTTTGTGCATCTGTTAGGTCCACACCATTTCTGTCCTTTATTGAGCCCATCTTTGCATGAAATGTTCCCTTGGTATCTTTAATTTTCTTGACAAGATCTCTAGTCTTTCCCATTCTGTTGTTTTCCTCTATTTCTTTGCATTTATCACTGAGGAAGGGTTTCTTATCTCTCCCTGCTATTCTTTGGAACTCTGCATTCAGATGGGAACATCTTTCCTTTTCTCCTTTGCTTATCGCTTCTCTTCTTTCCCAATTATTTGTAAGGCCTCCTCAGACAGCCATTTTGTTTTTCTGCATTTCTTTTCCATGCGGATGGTCTTGATCCCTGTCTCATGTACAGTGTCACGAACCTCCATCCATAGTTCACCAGGCACTCTGTCTATCAGATCTAGTCCCTTAAATTTATTTCTCATTTCCACTGTATAATCATAACGGATTTCATTTAGGTCATACCTGAATGGTCTAGTGGTTTTCCCTACTTTCTTTTACTTAAGTCTGAATTTGGCAATAAGGAGTTCATAATCTGAGCCACAGTCAGCTCCTGGTCTTGTTTTTGCTGACTGCATAGAGCTTCTCCTTCTTTGGCTGCAAAGAATATAATCAATCTGATTTAGGTGTTGACCATCTGGTGATGTCCATGTGTAGAGTCTTCTCTTGTGTTGCTGGAAGAGGGTGTTTGCTATGACCAGTGCGTTCTCTTGGCAAAACTCTATTAGCCTTTGCCCTGCTTCATTCTGTACTCCAAGGCCAAGTTTGCCTGTTACTCCAGGTGTTTCTTAGCTTCCTACTTTTGCATTCCAGTCCCCTTTAATGAAAAGGACATCTTTTTTGGGTGTAGTTTCACACAACAGTAGGATATAAATTCTATTGAAGTGCCTATAAACTAGGAGACACTAGAATATATCTAGAGCCATAAGACAAGGTGCAAACATTTCATGGTCTGAAGGCATTGAAATTAAAGAGAGTCTGTTCTCTTATCACTGTGGAATAATGTTAGCAATCAATGTCAAAAGATATTTGAAAATAACCCACATATTTTCAAGTGCAATGTGTCATTTACCAAGAGAGATCTTTGACTTAGACATTAAAAGTCTCATTAAAGTTAGAAGATTGAAAAAACACAGAGGGTAATTGCAGAGAAGAAAGCAGTTAAATGAGAAGTTAATATCAAAATGAAAAATTCATATAAAAGATACTCCAAAAACTCCATGTATTTGGAAATTAAATATCCACTTTTAAATGATTGGTATATCTAAGAAGCCATAAGAAAGAAAATTAGAAACTATTTCACAGAGTCTTTTTATTGTTATAGGACATGAGATGGATCTTGTGGTTTCAAAGATGTGTTAGAGGTGAGTTCCTTGACTCTAGAAAGGAGGATGCTAGGCACTTGGCATTTTGTCACTTCATATTAAGACTGGCTCTTGAGGAACTTTCAAGATATGAGCAGGATGAAGGGGGACTATTTTTGATGCATGACTGTCCTCCAAGAAAAATACCCATCCCCCCACCCATGGTTAGGTGGAGTAGTAGTTTGTTTTATAGATTTACATTTTTTTATTTTAAAATATTTTAATGTTTATTAAATTTCTAAAAGGAGTCACCATCTTTTAAAATTTTTCATAGAAGTTTTATTAGGCAGCTTGTTGTGATTGAGCGGTGTGGGGGAGGGACTGCAACTCTTCTCTCTTAACTCAGCCCAACTTCCCATTGCTTATATTTTAGAAAGCCCTACGGAGTTGCTAGTCATCAGATATTATTGAAACCCCGTGTAAAATAACCAGAACATTTGTATTTTGTTTCCCTATGGATTATGCAAGGGTTTCCAAAATAATGTAAAATATATTTGGCTTGCACTTTGTGAACCTAACATGAAAAAAACCCACAAAATAGTTTCCCCCCCACCCCGACAATATATGAACCTAGGACACAGCTGGTTTTGTCAATTAGGCCACTAATAAGGAAATGATAGAGAACCAAAAGCCCAAAGAATGGATCTTCTTTATAAACAAACAAAATGCCCGTCTATCAAGTAGAATGATTATAGTCAGAGAAGTGCTTATAAAACAATGTAGTCTAATCAGTGATGCATGTGCTTGAAAGCAGATAGACTGGGTCTTCAGCATCGCTTCACCTTTCCCTCACCACACTGCTGGCAAATTATTTGTCCCTTCCAAGCACTGCTGTTTTTCTTTCAGGTATAAAAAGAGGAATAATGGCAATTTTCATTTATTTATATTCTCCATGTGTTGAGCGCCTATTACAAGCTATTAATACATACTCTCCTGGGGCCAAGGAAATAGCAGCGAAGAAAACAGATGAAAATCTGTCTTTGTGGAAAGCACCTTTTAATGAAGGTGAAAAAAGATAAGCAGAACAATTTAACAAATATAGAGTGTACTGAATGATGAAAATGAGATAAGTCTGTAAGATAGGAAGTACTAGGGGAAGTTATTTCAAGTAGTGTGGTTAAAGCATCCTATCTGTAATGGTAACAATTGAGCAAACTATTTTAAAGATGAGGCAGTGAATAGATCACAGTGGGCGAAGACATTTCAGGAAAACAGAATGTGGGTCTGTTTCTTTTGGCCACTAAGCTGCTGTTCTCCAAAATAAGAACACTTTGCTCTTGTTTGCAATGTCCCATTAGAATCAACTTGGATGTCGATTTCAGTGAACCTGGATTCAAATTTATCCTTCCCATAAGGGATAGAATTAGAGGTTTCTCCAAGGGGGTGGTATTGGAATTAGTAGAAAACTATACGGACTATGACCAAGATCCATCGTATGTGTTGTAGGATAGAAACAGTTCTGAAATGAAGAAATGGAATTTTAAATTCTTAGACTGGTAATTCTCTTAATCTATAATCAATCATGAGAGTAGGAAAGAAGAAGGAAAAAAAAAAAAAAGCATCAATGCTGTTCTGAATGCATGTTTAAAAATTAAATAGAATCACAAACACTAGGCTCTGAAGAGTCCTTTTCAGGTGTTTTTCTTCGCAAATAATGGTTTTGTTTTTCTTTTTTAATTCTCTAGAAAAATTCATGCTAAGAAAGACCATATACTGGAAAGTCTAACTTAAATCAATACTAGTAAGTTAATATTCAATCAATTTATTAAATATTATTAAACTTATACTACTATTGAGTTGAATATTTAGTTGATTATTAAATATCAAATTTAGAGCCTACAGGATAACCTTCATTTTTAATTTGTAGGAAAAGCTTAACAAATACCCCCTGCCTTACTTATAGGCATCTGATAAACTTCTCTGGTTATTTATCCACTGGTTATTGAATGGGAACCTGCTATGAATCACTTTGTAAAGCAAATCAAGGGCCCTGAATGCTTATATATTTATATATTGGATTTTTCCAGAATGGGGAATATCTGTTTCTCCAGCAAGAAGGACAACTCAATGCTACAAAAAAATAAAACTAGTTACTCCATTTCTTTACTTCACTCTCTCTTGCTCAGGTTAGTTCCTGTGGTCCAGGGAAGAGCGTAGTTGAAACCACCATCAGAAGGCATTGCACCCATCACTGGGGAAGTGAGCAAGGATTGGCCTATTCTTTGCTTTGTTTGAGTTTTCTTTCCAGTCATCCTGGTGAACCCAGAGGGTGGATAAGTAGCCCATGTTAAATAGCTCGTGTTCAAACCATGACCCTGGGAACCCAGAGGAAGCCTGTTCCACCTCTCTGTCACACAAGAATCCAGGTGTGTGTGGTTTTGCTCTTTGCTTCGCTGTGGATTTCTCTTCCACCTGTCCCCAGGATTGTTGTTTTTCCCTCCAAAGCATGAATACTTGATCCTGTCCTCCAATTTAGCCAAACTCACTTTCCCTGTGCAAGCTACAATCGAAGGAAGCTGCGTGTGTGTGCAACATAGCAGAAGCAAAGCATGCTGGAGAGGCTGTGGAGGAAAAAGACTCCTACTCTGCTGGTGGTGATGTAAATTGATGCAGCCACTCTGGAGAACAGCAGGAAGGTGCCTTAAAAGAATTAAAAATAGAGTTATTATATGATCCTGCTATCCCCACTCCCAGACATATATCCAGAGAAAAACCATAATTTCAAAAGATACATGTACTTCTATATTCATTACAGTACTATTTACAATAGCCAAGACAAGGAAGCAACCTTAAATGTCCATCAACATATGAATGGATAAAGAAGACGTGATATATATGTATATATATACAATGGAGCATTACTCAGGCATAAGAAAGAATGAAATAATGCCATTTGCAGCAACATGGATGGACCTAGAGATTATCATGCTAAATTAATCAGACAGAGAAAAATAAATATCATACAGTATAGCTTATATTTGAAATCTGAAATTAAAAAAAGAAAGAAAGAAAGAAACTTATTTCCAAAGCTCAGACACAGAAAACAGACATTTGGTTGCTAAAAGGGAAAGGAGAGGGAGGGATAAATTAAGAGTTTGGGATTAGCAGATATAATCTACTATATATTAACTAAACAGGAAGAAGGTCCTGCTATATAGCACAAGGAATTATACTGAGTATCCTGTAATAAATCTTAATGAAAGGAATATGAAAAAGAATATATATGATATACATATAATTGAATCATTGTGCTGTATACCTGAAACTTATGTGATATTATTAATCAACTGTACTCTCAATTTAAAAATTGTTTAAAAAAGCAGAGGCTTTCAGTTTTGTGTTGGGCCATTTGTAACCCCATTTGTATAGCTCTCTGTGAATTCATACTTAGCACTTATATCTGGCCACTTTTAACAGAGGATGCACTGTAAATAGAATGTCAGCCTGGAAAACTCAGAATTAAGAGTTACTATACAGAATGTTGGGCTGATGCCACTTCCTCCCATCCACCACCTCCATTTCTTGGTCTTAAAAGAGCCACCATGATAAAGCCATGTTCTATCTATTGGTATGGCCTTTAATTTTTTTTTTTATTATTATTAATGCCTTAATTTCACCTGCCACTAAGTTCACTTCCTAAAAATGGTGAATTTTCTGAAAATTTTTGGTAATGATGGTAAACGATGTAAATATGGTAAAGCGTAAACTATTAACATTCACATGCAAGGGTTAACTATATAAGGGGATTCTCTGGAAGCTCAGACAGTAAAGAATCTTCCTGCAATGCAGGAGACCCAGATTCAATCCCTGGGTCAGGTAGATCCCCTGAAGAAGGGAATGGCTATCCACTCCAGTATCCTTGCCTGGAGAATTTCAAGGACAGAGGAGTCTGGCGGGCTACAGTCCATGGGATCACTAAGAGCTGGACTTGACTGAATAGCTACAGAGTCATAGGCATTCGCAGTAACCAGATATCTGTGTGTAGAAGTAAATTTGAGATGATATGAGTGAGGCACCTTTCTTACTATCTTAATGCTATTGTTCCACTCATGTCCACTGCCACACCAACTTCCATGGCAGTAATCTCTAGATTACTTAGGAATTTAGGAACGCCTCCATCAGGGCTTAATACGGTACCCTATGTAGAGATGCCGAGATGCTTCCTTCAACTCCCTGAACACAGTAGTTTCTCTCAGGTGGAGAAATGGAGAAAATAATATTTCTGCAAACTCTAGATCCCCACCCCCCAAATTGTTATGATTTGAAACCCTCCTACCAGATCCACCCAATAATCTGTTGGGAGTTGAAGCAATAAAACATCTGGTAAATTAGAAACCAGTAGAATAAGTATCTTCCTTATTGAAGAACCCAGAGACTGAGAACTTCCTTTCCATACAGTTTTTGACAGTCCCCTTTGAAACAACCTCTGGTCAAAATACAGCAGCCTGGGTGTATGGCTTAATCATGGAGTCAGGTATTTCATATTAATTTTAGATTTAAAAAAATGATGAGAATTTGCATTAACTTTCCAATTCTTTTTCTTTTCTTCCGTCTTGTAAAGTGGGATTGGAAGATCAGAGGTACCTGTCTCTCTATTCCTTGAATTGGCATTAAATGGCATTCTGCTAAAAAGCTCAAGGAAAATTCTGTGGTTGTCTTCTCAAATGCATCCCAAGTTGACAGTGTATTATTAAAGCAGATGAAAATTTAGTGATCTGAGTTCAAGCCACAATCTGACTTCCTTTCTAAGAGTCAAGTTATTTATCAAATATCAGATAAAGGTAACACTCTCACAAGATAGTTAAAAACACTAGATGATGTGTTTTATATGTGTTTAGAATACATATAAATGTATATTTATATTTATACACACATACATATATATATATAAGTTTATTAGTTCCTCCTTTAATTCTAGAACTGTCTTTTTTTAATCTAAAGTAAGTAATTTAATCTCATAACTATTGCATCTATAAAAATAAATTGGATTATATCAGTGGTTCTCAACTGGGGCAAGTGGTCATTTGTCATTGTCTGAAGACAGTTTTGTTTGCCACAATTGGAAGGTGTGTGTTACTGTCATGGAGTGGATAGAGAGCCAGAAATGTTGCTGAACATCTTACAATGGGTAGGAAAGTCTCCCACAACAATTATCTGGGTCAAAGTGTCAGTAGGGCCCAGTTGAGAAATCCTGGATTAGACGACCACTGAAAATGTGTAATAACACTAAGACTTTCCCCGACCCCCTCCCAAGATGTTATTGCTTCAATTACAAATAGTTGTCGAGTAACAATGGCTTCTCATTACAGTTGAAGAAAATCTAAAATCTTGGCCATGACCTACAAAGTTCTTTGTGATCTGGCCCTGGCCTGCTTCTGTGGCCCCATCTCAAGCTACTTTCATCAGCAGTCACTCTGGTCTAGTCACTCGGGCCTTTATGCTGTACGTTCAATACAGCCCACTGTTCAGGGATTTAAATGTTCATTACACTAGAAATCTTGTCCTCCGATTTCTCAGAGGAAACCGGATCTCACTGTATCTGACCTTCTGATGTGAAATGCCGCCATGTTTCAGGTTTATCCACCTATGTTTTGACCACTTTATTTTTGTTCACATAGTCATTCCTAGTGCTGAGTATGGAAAAAGTTCTCAAGAAACACGTGTCAAATGAAATACTTGGGGTCTTATGTCAGAGAATTTTTTTTTTTTTGGTCTATGCTCTTTGAATTATTTTCTACTTTTAAATACTGATTTTAATTTTGTAATTGTAACATGGAAGATGTCAGACATTTTTAACACAAATAACAATTAAAGGAGGAAAGATCTTTTAAGGATTACAAAGGTTATTGATTTTCTTCTCACAGAGGTAAAAGGAAATAGTGCTTTTCATGTAATTATCATGCTACAAAGATAATGATGGCTTAATTAGGGAGATAGAAATTTATAGGAAAAGGTTCAAGTTTGTAGTATTTATTTGGGGGACTAATGATTGACAGAACAATACATTGTGTGTGCTTTTTTTTTTTTATTTTGCTTTGGTTTGTCTCACAGTGCAAATGTTTCTCTAACCCACCCACCCCCCACCCCCAACATAGCATATTAGGGTCCCACCAACTCCTATGAGAGCAAGGCCAGATATTAGATCTGCTTGTGTTTAAATTCTTGTCACTAGGGCAAAGATTTCACAGCATTTGTTAATTTAATAACCTTCTGAATCAGTGTGATTCATTTGGTGTTTTCTTTTATCTTCCTGTTTATTTATATGAGCACAGTAAGAGTTGCTGACTAATACATGAAGAACTTCTTAGTGTGTGGTTAATAAAATGGTCCTAAATTATACTGAGACTCAGGGGCTTCCCTGGTGGCTCAGACAGTAAAGCATCTGCCTGCAAAGTGGGCGACCCAGGTTTGATCCCTGGCTCGGGAAGGTCCCCTGGAGAAGGAAATAGCAACCCACTCCATTACTCTTGCCTGGAAAATTCCATGGACGGAGGAGCCTTGTAGGCTACAGTCCATGGGATCACAGAGTCGGACACAACTGAGTGACTTCACTTCTTCAGAAAAGGACTCTATTTTCAGGAGATCTTATATATCCTCTGGGGTTACAACTTGTATGTCAGAAATATCTAATTGTCTCTATCAGTTTGCCAACAGATATCAAGAAACAATCATTACTCAGTTTACTTCTCCAGGTTTAGCCTGACCATTGCAGGAATATTCTTCTTATTCTGAGATCTCCAAGTCTGTCTGTATTCCTGGCCTACCAGAAGGGAACATTACTTAGCTTCCTGTAAAGCTGAGAGTTCTTTAGTGATAGACCAGATAACCAGACAATTACCACGGGGGACATTTTTGGAATCAATTTTGACATCTAAATTTTCTATGTTACCCCAAATTTCTAAAATGAATCCAGGTTTCTTCTGCACATAGAAAGCATAGATAGGGACTTCTCTGGTGGTCCAGTGGTTAAGACTTCACCTTCCAACACAGGGGATGAAGGTTTGATCCCTGGTCAAAGAGCTAAGATCCCACATGCCTTGCAGGGCCAAAATACCAAAACATAAAACAGAAGCAACAATGTAATAAATTCAATAAAAATGATCTATATATATACACATACATACATACATATATATATAATTAGAAAAAAGATCAAGAGAATGAGAAGACAAGTCACATATTGGGAGAAAATGTTTACAAAAGACATATCCAATAAAGATTGTTACCTAAAATATGCAAAGAACTCTTACAATTCAGTGATTAGAAAATGAACAAACCTGACCAAAAAATGGGCAAAATCCATAAAATGATATCTCACTAAAGAAGATATACAGATGGCAAACAAGCCCATTTAAAATAGCAATAGGATATCACTACATATTCCATAGGGTCACACAGAGTCAGACACTACTGAAGCAATTTAGCACATATACATATTTCTTAGATTGGCCAATACTTGGAGCATTAACAATACCAAGTGTTGGAGAGGAGATGGAACAATAGGAACACTCATTTATTGCTAGGGGAAAGTCAGATGGTACAGCCATATTAGAAGATTGGTTGTCAGTTTCTTACCTAATTAAACATAATCTTACATCATTCTATCCAGCGATCACCATACTTAGTATGCATTTATTCAAATGAGTTGAAAAGTTATGTCCATACAAAAACCTGCACACAAATGTTTATAGCAACTTTATTCATAATTGCCAAAATGTGGAAGCAATCAAGATGTCCTTCAGCTGGTGATTGGATAAATAAACTGTGGTACATCCATACAGTGGGAAATTAATCAGCACTAAAAAGAAATAAGCTATCAAGCCATGAAAAGACATGAAAGAAACTTAAATGCATATTACTAAGTGAAAAAGCCACACCTTATATGATTCCAAATTTATGACATCCTGGAAAAAGCAAAAGTTTGAAGACATTAAAAAAAAAAATCAGTGATTGGGACTTCCCTTGTGGTCCAGGGGTTAAGACCCCATGCTCCTAATGCAGGGGACCTGGGTTGATTCAAGTTCAGAGAACTAGACTCCATGGGCCACAACTAAGAGCTTATGTGTCATGACTAAGACTTGATGCAGTCAAAAAAAAAGAAAATCAGTGGTTGCCAAGTGTTAGGAGGTCTGGAGGAATGAATAGACAGAACACAGGCTTTTTAGGGCAGCGAAGTTATTCTGTATGATGCTATGATGGTAAGTACGTCACAACGTACTTGTCAAAATGCATAGAATGTAAACACCAAGAGTGTATCCTAATATAAACTGTGGATTTCTGTTATAATGTTGTGTAGGCTCAAGTATTATAACAAATGTACCACTCCAGTGTGAAATGTTGATGGTGGGGAAGGCTGTTTACCAGGGCTGGAGTAGAGGAGTAGGGGAAATAATAGAAACTCTGTACTTTTTACTCAGATTTGCCGTGAACATAAAACTGCTCTAAACATAAGTTCTGAAAAGGTGTAGGAATGTTGGTTCCCATTCTGGGCACAGCATTTGAGATAGAATAGCTGCCACCCATTGAAAAGTAATGCAAAGGGAATTTGGCATAGGCATAAGGAAAGATATAAGGAAAAACAGGTTCTGGTAAGATCTACAATTAAGTGCTAAATATGGCCCTTGAAAGAGTGTGTTTTCACTGAGGTGGTCTGCTAATTGATCAAAAGGTTTAACGTTGAATGCTTTCTTAAATATCAAGCCAATATCCCAAGGCATCTTTAGCTTCTCCTCCATTCTTGAGCCAGGCACGTAGTATCTTCCAAATGAAGGTGAGAGTTGAGCTGCTTGATTTTTTGCAGTAACAGCATTTCTGGAAGGATGGATTGATTTCTGGATCACTTTCCCCCACAGGCTTAGAGTAACCACTTGTACACAGTAGAGATGCAATTAGTAGTGTTTTTTAAAGTGTAATATGAATTTATTCCATGACATTTTCCTCATTGCAGATATTTTAAAATGAATTTAAATAATCAGTGTTTCATAAAAAGTAAATACATTAGAAGAATTTAGATAATACCTGTAATATAGATGGCTTTACTCTGAATATCCACTTTTGTTTTCACTGCAAAGATTCTTTTTTAAAAAGTTGCATAAAAATTATAGATTGCTGCATCCTACACTTCCTGTGTCTCATCTGCATTCAGTCATGTCCAACTCTTTGCAACCCCATGCACCACAGCCTGCCAGGCTCCTCTCTCCATGGAATTTTCCAGGCAAGAATAATAGTGGGTTGCCATGCCCTCCTCCAGGGGATTACCCCAACCCAGGGGTTGACTGTGTGTCTCTTGTATTGGCAGGAGTATTCTTTTACCATTGCACTACCTGGGAAGTGTCTTGTGTCGCAAACATTTTAAATTAACGTCAAGCTTTTCCCTCAACTCTAAATGTTAATGATATTTGCTTCTGTTTTTAAATGGGAAGTGTATACATTTTTTTAAAACAGTGATATTTAGGTCTTCTCTGCCTGATTCTTCAGAAAAAATGTTTCACGCTGAGTTTGAATAGCAACTGAGGGTCTGGTCCAGAAAGCAGTAGGTAATTACAGAGAACCAGCGGTACACATCTGTCAGCTCAATTTCCATGAAAAGGGTATTCCATACCCTTTCTGGAAACTTGAGATGACCGTGAAGGCTACCTGCAAATTCCATCTGCTGTCAAAACCCTGACCTGGCCCTGATATCCACACAAGGCTTTGCAGCAAGCTGTGGTCCAATTTTGTCAGTTTCAGCCTCCAATGTCCTACTCTATGGTCAATCAAACATATGCTCCTGCAATATAGATTTTCCCCAAAGTGCCAAACCATCTCAAGGACAAATGGCCCAGCTCACTGTGTGAAAAATCAAACCTAAGAAATCCGATAAATCAGCCAAGCTAGTCTTTTATTGCAGGCTACCCAAGTACTGCATGTTCTATTTCATAGCCTAGAAGGAAGAAAATTTGATGAATACCAGTTACACTATGTACAAATCTAGTGAAGATAAATATTTGTCCATTTGGAATCACAAAAGAAGTGCTGACTTTGGCAGCACATATAGTAAAATTGGAATCACAAAAGCTTTTATCTGGGGAATCAACCACATGAATAATCCCATTGATCTCACAGATCCCTAGAATATCTTTATCGCATTCAGTTACATGATAAACCATGTCTTGTCCTTAACGGTGAAGTATTGTCTGTCTTTCTTTTTTTTCTTTCCTATTTTATTAAAGTGTAGATGATTTACCATGTTATATTAATGTCTGATATACAGCATAGTAATTCAGTTATACATATAGGTTATTTTTCATTTCTTGTCCATTATGATTTATGACAGGATACTGAATATAATTCCCTGTGCTATACAGTAGGACCTTGTTAGTTATTCATTCTATATATACTAGTTTGCATCTGCTAATCCCAAAGGCCAAGGGGGAGAAGGCAGGGGAGAGAAGGATTGAGAGTTTGGTTCTCTTTCTCAGCGTATCATTTTAAAATTCTTCCATCCAAAGCTCATGTTCTAGTTCTGATATAATTCTGAGATACTCTTTCCCCAATTATAGTAGCTTGCTCTTTCCCATGATTGGACTTATTTTCAGTTGAGTGAAATAAAGCCACTACAAGTAGTAACTCAAATAATAACTTCCATTTTTGTCTTCCTTACACATTCTTTAAATAGTTCCTTGTTAGGAGGAAGTGTTTGCCACCATTTCCTTATACCCAAGAATACTTACAATGATTACAAGTAGTTTCTACACTGGTTTAAGAATTATCAAGAGAGGAATTGGACAAATTGAAACTGTGAAATTAGGAAACTCCTAATGTCTCTTATGGGAGAACAATTTGGAGGACACAATTTTGGAAGAGCAGAGATGAACACAACTTCTTTTATCTGTGGCTGCCTTGAAAAAGAGTCGTAATTTTTGGATAGTCCTCCAGATTTCCTTACTTTCAGTACTCAAGAGGCATACTGTTCTTTTGTTACAGAAGGTCCTATAGAAATAAAAATTTCCAAGCAGAAAAGGAAACTTATCACACTGATTTATTCCCAGGCCCGGGTACTTGCTGTATGGTTTGTTGTTGTTCATTGCTAAGTCGTGTCCTATTCTTTGCAACACCAGACCTCCTTGTCCTTCACTATCTCCTGGAGTTTGCTGAAACTCATGTCCATTGAGTCAGTGATGCCATCCAACCATCTTATCCTCTGTCGTTCCCTTCTCCTCCTGCCATCAATCTTTCCCAGCATCAGAGACTTTTCTAATTAGTCAGTTCTTCCCATCAGATGGCTGAAGTATTGGAGCTTCAGCTTCAGCACCAGTCCTTTCAATGAATATGCAGCGTTTCCTTTAGTCAGTTCCTTTAGGATTGACTGGTTTGATGTCTTTTCAGTCCAAGGGACTCTCAAGAATCTTCTCCAGCACCACAATTCAAAAGCGCTGATTACGGCTAGTGTGTTACATTTTCTCCAGTTGGTCAGTGAATTAAATCAGAAGAAAAAACAATTTATCAGACTGCAGTTCACAGGTGAAGCTTATCTCTTTTTTTTTTTTTTTTTGATTAAAAAAAATTATTTGGCTGCATCAGTTCTTAGTTGCAGCACATGGGCTCTTGTTGGGGCATGTAGGCGTCTCTCTAGTTGTGGTACTCCAGAGAGTTCAGGCTCAGCTGCAGGCTTAGTTGCCCCACGGCATATGCAATCTGAGTTCCTGCAGGCATGTGTGGTCAATCGCTTCAGTCGTGTCTGAGTCTTTGTGACTGTGTGGCCCGCCAGGCTCCTCTGTCTTTGGGATTCTCCAGGCAAGAATATTGGAATGGGTGACCATTTCCTCCTCCAAGGGGTCTTCCTAACCCAGGGATGAAACCATGTCTCCTGCATTGCAGGCAGATTCTTTACTTCTGAACCACCAGGGAAGCCTTTAATTCCCTGACCAGGGGTCAAACCCATGTTCTTTGTATTAGAAGGCCACGTCTTAACCACTGGACCAGTTCGAAGAGTACCTTCTTTTGCTTGATTTATCCAAACAGTGACAAAAGTGATGAGTCCTTCCAATTAGTGATTGTGTTTGTTTATGTGCTTCTCTGAGTGAGATAGTAAGCTTTGTAATTGTCTCTTTTTCTCCCTTTTTAAAAACTTAATGAAATAAGGAGTTTTGGCTTGATTCCCATTATAACACCAACACCAGACACAATACCTGCAAATAATAGATGTTCACTAAATATATTGGAAGAAAGAATGTATGAATGAGGAAAGCTGTTTCTTGAATGCTCATTAAAGCACGAAGGCATATTTAATAACCCTTAAACCAGAAATCAAATGCTCAGATTCATCTGTTTTCATTAACTATCCTTTCATAAATCTTGAAAGCGCTGAGCCTCAATTTCCTATTTGAGAAATGAGTAGCTCTCCATTTCATGAGCTACATCTTCTAAGATTTTTGAGGCTCCATCAAGATAATGCAGATGAAAGCACTCTGAGCTTTTTTTTTTTCACTCTGAGCTTTAAGCTGGTTTATAAATACATGATCAGACATGGCATATCTCCCTAACATCAATCAGGGAAATAATTTACAAAGTGAGTGGAGAGTGTAAGGAGGTAAAGAATGCTTAATTTGCCAGAATTCTCAGGGCAGTATGATACATAATTGGAAGAAACATTTGATAAGGTAGGAAGTAAGATCTTTTGCCATTCCCTTTCCAAGAGCCATAGTCTACTTTCAAATCATATTCAATAAAATTTTCCTCTAAGAAGGTCTACACTTAATGACAGATGTTTTGAATATAGAGTGCAATAAAAATATAGAGCCAGAGGTATGTTGCCTGAGGCACAGAGGATGAATTTTTTCCAACAACTTTCCCTAGAAATTAATCAAAGAGACAATATTTTATTTCTTTAAAGTAAAACTTTAAGACGATGCCTGTCTACCAAGCATACCAAATTAAAAGGTTCCCTGGGATGTACACATATTGTCATGGCCCAATCATATATATAATCATATCAGAATCATACTAGACTGTATCAGATTTAAAGAAAATATGACCTTTGTCCCATAAAGTCAGAATATATTAATGAGGTGGAACCAAGCTATATCTTGTTAGGTAAAAAAGTTAATCTCACATAGCAATATGGGGACTAAGCCAAAGTCAGAATCCAGCATTCTCCATCATGTTGTAGCAAATGTTTTATAAGTGATTATATTTTAATTGCTGATTCAAAAGCATTGAACAGATCAGTCCTTTGTACCGTGTTTTTCTATTCCCTCTCTCCAAATGGACAACCTACATTTAAACTAGACAGATGAAAACTGGTAACAGCTTGCTAATGGATGTCAGAATCTAAGCTCATTTTATTCAAGGGTCCCTTCATTTATTCTTTAATTCATCAAACATGTATTAGATGCCTAACTGGTCCAAGCATCTGGAGTTGCACAGGGAATTACAGTAAATACAAACAAACATTGTGTGTATGTGTGATCTGAAATGTTTACTAGTTGTGGTCGGAGAGAAGAAACATACCATTAAAATAAAACATTTGGCTCTTGGGCTAATTTCCAAGATAAGTTTGGGGGAAAAGAAGTTCATTTTCTGTGTTCCCTCTTTAGGACTGTAGAATTGGGAATATAAAGCCACTAGACATTTGACTGCAATATTTCATTTCTCTTGTAAAAGTTAAATAGAATACTGACATTCAAATTATGCCCACTCTCATCCTGATACTTTTCCAAGATTACCTGAAAACTTTAAAACAGACTCTCCTTTACATTAACTCATGCATTCAACAGTCATATACAATACCCATCATGTGCCTGGCACAGTGAGTAAGTGCTGGCACAGGGGCATTAAGACACAAATGAGACCACTCCAGAAGAACTCACTATTTGTACATAAGCAGCAATTGGATAGACTACAATTCAGAGTGCTAGTACAAAGGTATCAATTCTATCAAAATACAGATGATACACAGAGGCCCATGGAGAAGAGTGAAGTTAATCGGACGTGGGTGTTCAGAGAAGGCTTCCTAAAGAATGTTAAGTTACATTTGGAAAGAAGAATACAGGTTGAAGGTAAGAGATGGTTATGTCAAAATGAAGGTTTAGCATTCAGCAAGGAAAAGAAACCTACAACACACTGTATTCCCTGGGAACACAACTTATGACTGCTGGGAAGAAAATGCAGTGTAGTTATGGTAAAGTTATTTCCGATATGACTAACTTGCATACAACAAACCCATCTTTGTTTGATCCACTAGTTGAAGTTTGCATGTAGTTGTCCACATTCTCTGTTTCTCCTTCAGACTGTACTGCCTTTGTGATCATACAGTTATAATGTGGCTAAAAACAACAATGTACATGTACAAAATAAGGCTAACTTAATGTATAATTTACTATATGAGTATCAAGATAAAATTGGAGAGGATATTTTTATGGCTATGAAAAGTTTTGTTCAAGATCTTTGGCCTCTTTACAATTTTCCCCCCTAGTATCTTATTTTCTAATACATTTTCCATCTTTCCCCTTTCCTCTTCCTTTTCTCCTTCCTCTCCTCTTCCTCCCTCTTGTTCTCTCTTCTTATTTCTTCTTTCCTTTTTTTTTTTTAATGATGATCCTCTATGTCTGTGACTATATACCAAAGCTAGACTTTCATCTGACTGAGTAGTTTTAAATCTGTGTTTCCAGAATTCTTTGGAACTTCTTGTGAAGAAGTCATCCTGGGGATGACTAATCCAGGGGCTTTCAGGCTTACTTTCTTCACCTAGTCTCAGGCAGCCTCACAAAAAGCTGCTATTTAAATTGGGAATTTGAGAAAGACTTCATTTGAAAAGAGAGTTCTTATGCTTCTTTAAATTTTAAAATCACTCTTTCTTGTCTAATTCTCATCTTCTGAGGATAAGCTGAGGCAAACAGAAGAGAAGCGATAGTATCAATACTGTATAGTGACCTAGAGAGAACTACACTTAAACATAGGTCTTTTTTTCTCAGGGATCCTCATCCCTTTAGCTGACTCTAGGTGAGGATCCTCCTGTGCCACATTGCCCACTTTAACAGACAATATCTCTTTGAGGAGTGTAATGAAAAGGACATCACCATGTGCTATGTGTTTTCCCTCAAGTGTCGATTTAACTTCCTCCTAACCTCCTTTGAGCTTTATTTATTTATTTAAAAATATTTATTTATTTGGCTGCATCTGGTCTTAGTTGAGGCATGTGGGTTCTAGGGTGTCTGGGCTCAGTAGTTGTGAAGAACAGGCTTAGTTGTCCCCCAGCCTGGGGGATATTATTTCCCCGACCAGGGATCAAACCTACGTCACCTGCCTTGGAAGGCATTGGAAGGTGGATTCTTAACCACTGGGCCACCAGGGAAGTTCCTTCCTTGTAGCTTTAATAAGAAATACTCTAACTCAATTTGGAAGACATGAACTATGAATTTATTAAATTAACTATGCTCAGTCATGGAAACTATTTCTTGAAATGGGGTTTCTTATCAACTTCTTTGGGGATTGGGGACACAAACAGGCAAGCATCTGAATTTTTCAGTGAAACCAAATATGGAGTAGTCTTTTTGCTATGAGTTGAATTATGTCCCTCAAAGGATAAGTTGAAGTTCTACTCCCCATTACCTCAGAAAGTGAATTCAAATCTGTTGGAAATAAGATGGTCTTAGATGTGACTTATAAATTAAAACCAGGTTATACTGGAATAGAGTGGGGCCCTAACCCAACACAATTGGTGTCCTTACAAGAAGATGACCACATGAAGACACAGGGAGAACACCATGTGAAGAGGAAGACTGAGATTGGAGTGATGCAACTATAGTCCAAAGAATACAAATGATTGCCAGCCATCATTAGAAGCTAGAAGGACAGTGTAGACTAGACTCTCCCTCAAAGTCCTTAGATGTACTCAAACCTGATTTTGAACCTGGTATCAGACTTCTAGTCTCCAGAATTGTGAAACAGCAAACTGTTGTATTAAGGCACCCAGTTTGCAGCATTTTATTACGGCAACCACAGGAAACTGATAGACATGCTAGAGTTCCCAGATGAAGAAGCCATCATCAACCTTGCTGGGCATCTGGCACACTATTGGGAGTAGCTGCCATCTGAGTTGGGTACTCGGAGTGAGTCAGAGTCAGCCAAAAGGAAAAGTGCATTCATAGCAGGGAACAGAGCAGGGGCAAAGGACAGGCTTTGGAAAGGTCTTCTCGTGTTTGAGTAATGCTGAGTAGCTCTGTAGAGCTCCAGTGTGGAACATGGGGTGCTCAGCGTTTGGGCAAAAACTGACGCAATGCCCTTTTGCAACAGGAGAGTTTACTTAAATCAAGAAAAACTCCAAGTTTTGGAATCAATGTGTGTTTTTGTCTGTGTGTGTGTTTAAATATATATTTATCCCCAGATGGTTTTTCTTCCTTTCTTTTAATTTCTTTTTAATTATGGCAGCTATTCTCCAAACATGTTTTTGTTTATCTCAAACTAAGTATACAGTTTCAACATATGGAGCATATTTTGTTTTACTTCAGTTTATCTTAAGAAATCAGCTTTCCTAACTCTTATTGGCAGTGAACCCAAATGATTTCTTCTTTTTCTTTCCCGCTCTACTTTCTCCTCTTTGTCTTTTTCTTTTAGTTATGATTTCTCTCTGTCTTCATCACTCTCAATTTCTCTCCATTCCTTTCTCCCCATTCCTTTCTCCCTCCTTTCCTTTTCCCCTTCCTTCCTCCTTTCCTTCTTTTCCTTTTCTTTTTGGGAGGTCGCAAAAGATTCCCCATGTTGATGAACTAGGTCATTTATGGCAAGAACCAATAGTTCCTTGGTTTGTGGACATTTCATCAGCCTAGAAAATACACACAATGGAAATAATGTTAATAAACAAGCCAGGGATATTATTTGCTTTTTCATTTATAGTATTATGAACCTGGAATTTAAGTCTGTTCATAATCTAGCCCAAACAATTTTATCAGCCTTGTTTTGTATAATGCATTTTCAAACCTCAGTGTATTCAGCTCTCCTATCATTCTTTTCCTTAAAAAGCTAGTGTTCATCCTCTCAGCCTACAGCACTCCACTTACCCTTCAAGATCCAGCTCAAATATTCCTTCCTTTTGACACATTTTATGATTGCCAGCAGAATTAATCTTTTTCTTCCCTGGATTCACTAGAACTTTGTATGTTCCTCCAGCCTTGCTTTGTTATGATTGGTTTTTATTTTCATACACATCTCCTCCGTTAAACTGATGTCAAAAATGGTTTCCAATTGTCCCCAAATCTGCAGTGTATAGTCACAAATTCAATTCAGTCACTCAGTCATGTCCAACTCTTTGCGACCCCATGGAATGCAGCATACCGGGCTTCCCTATCCTTCACCAACTCCTGGAGCTTGCTCAAACTCATGTCCATTGAGTCAGTGACGTCATCCAACCATCTCAGTCCTCTGCCATCCTCTTCTCCTCCTTTCAATCTTTCCCCACATCAGGATCTTTTCCAATGAGTCAGTTCTTCACATCAGGTGGCCAAAGTATTGGAGCTTCAGCTTCAGCATCAGTCCTTCCAATGAATATTCAAAGCACTCCATAAATTCTCGCTGAAGACACACTTGAGTGAAAGAGATTGTAATACTCATACCAGAAGCAAAAAGCTTGTCTTTAATATCCATGCAACTCTTTCTTAAAGTCATTTGCAGACTTCACAATGTGAAAGGCACTAGAAATGTCAGAAACTGGGCATTTGTGGCAGGAAGCCACTTAGGATGCCAAATATAAGACTGATAGAAGAAAAATAAAATAAAACATTGTTAGAGAACTTACCCTTTCTTGGTGTGTATATTCATGTAGCAGAAACTGGGCAATCCAATGGACTTCAAAAACAATGTAGGAACACAGTAATATATTCATGAGTATTTCTGCAGTGACACTGGAAGAAAAAGCTTTACCATTCAAACCAACTGTGTAATCAGTTACACCATGCTGAGATTGTTTTTGAGAGCACTGTTCTGTAAATGACTCATGAAGTCTGCTACAAGAATGAAAGGAGAAGTACTGGCATGTATGTCATGTGTACTTAATATGGGCTTCCCAGGTGGCTCAGTGGGCAAAAATCCACCTGCAGTGCAGGAGATGCAGGAGACATGGGTTCGAACCCTGGGTCGGGAAGATCGCCTGGAGGAGGACGCAAAGGGACGAAGAGTTGGACATGACTGAAGTGACTGAGCACGTATGTATACTGAATATGTCTCTGAAAGTGAAAGTCACTCAGTCATGTCCAACTCTTTGCTACCCCATGGACTATATAGTCCATGGAGTTCTCCAGGCAAGAATACTGGAGTGAGTAGCCTTTGCCTTTTCCAGGGGATCTTCCCAACCCAGGGATTGAACAAAGGTCTCCCACATTGCAGGTGGATTCTTTACCATCTGAGCCACAAGGAAAGTCCAAGAATACAGGAGTGGGTTTCTTATCCCTTCTCCAGCAGATATTCCTGACCCAGGAATTCAACCAGGGTCTCCTGCATTGCAGGCAGATTCTTTACCAACTGAGATTTCAGGGAAGCCCGAATATGTCTGTACTTCCCTAAAACAGAGCCTATATCTTTTTTCTTAAAACCCTCAGCACATTATTTAACACATTGAATATGATCTAAGAAGAGCTTCTGAATGAATGAAGATTGTCTAATCTAACAGATAGCAGGAACAGCACAGCCACCAGCTTCGTGGTTACATGTGTACTATAGCAATTCAGTCGTGTCTGTCTGTGCTACACTATGGACTATAGCCTGCCAGGTTCCTCAGTCCATGGAAATCTCCAGGGAAGAATACTGGAGTGGGTTGATATGCCCTCCTCCAGGGCATCTTCCCAAGGCGGGGATTGAATCCACGTCTCTTATGCCTTCTGCATCAGCAGGTGGATTACTTTACAACTAGCTGTCAACTAGGAAGCCCTGGATATATTATATATTTACAGCTAATTTGAGTTGTTGTAAGGCAGAAACCAACACCATTCTAAAGTGATTATCCTCTAGTTAAAAAAAAATTTTTTTTTAGGAAGGAGACAAGTCTCTATCCCCATCTCTGGCACTGGAGAGAGAGTGTGAGGCAGTCCTCACTAGACAGCAAACCTGGGAGGAAGGTGGGCAAAACTCTCAGGTGGAAATTTGTTCCCTACTTATTGCTGTTCAGTTGCTAAGTTGTGTCCCACTCTGCAACCCCATGGACTACAGAATGCTGGGCTTCTTTGTCCTTCACTATCTGCTGGAGTTTGCTCAAATTCATGCCCAATGAGTCAATGATGCCATCCATCCATCTCATGCTCTGTCACGCCCTTCTCCTGCTCTTAGTCTTTCTCAGCATCAGGGTCTTTTCCAATGGCTCTTCGCATCAAGTGGCCAAGTATCAGAGTGTTAGCTTCAGCATCAGTCCTTTCAATGAATATTCAGGGTTGATTTCCTTTAGGATTGACTGATTTGATCCCTTTGCTGTCCAAGAACTCTCAAGAGTTTTCTCCAGTCCCACAGTTCAAAATCATCAATTCTTCAGCATTTAGCCTTCTTTATTGTCCAGCACTCACCTCTGTACATTACAACTGGAAAAACCATAGCTTTGACTAAATGGACATTTGTTGTCTTTCGCTGCAGGAAAACTCACCTACCAACCCATCCATCACCAGCTTACACATTTCTCTCCTGTTCTTCCTTCACTTACCTGTGGGGAGAATTCTCCTCTGTCCTCTGGCTTATGAAACAACTGGGTTTCCCCAGCTCTCCCCACTTCAGCTAAAGAAGTCCACATTTAAAATCAACCTACAAATGCACAATCATCAGTCTGAGGGTAACTTCTTTAGAAACAGCCAGAGGCTGCGTATTTAATACTTTGAAGCATATTTTCACCCGAAGTGTTAAGCTAACGTCTGTTAAGAATTGTCTCCAGCTCTGTCACTGTGGAAACAGAAGCTCCTCCGTAAACCCCAAATTCATGCCATGAAAAGATTCCACTCAGTGCTAAGACTTTAAGAATAGTTTAGGGGAAATGTTATAGTCTTTTAAAATAAGAAATCAGCAAACTTCCACAAACCTTCACGTCAACATCGTGATTTCTCATTTACAAAGCACTTTCCGCTGGTTAGCGCTGCCTCTGTTTGACTTTAAGCCACAGAGCAACCACAGTGGTTAGAAAGAGTTTGTTGTGGGAACCTCTCTTATACCACATCCAGTTCCATTGACAAAGCTTGGGTCCTAGGAAAAACCATGCTCCTCTCACCACCAGCACCTTCTCCCATTATTTTCTCTTTCAGGACTTTCCAAGGGCAACTTGCCCACCCTCTCCCCCTCTGTTTAGTTACTTTCCTCTTTTGCTCCAGGTGTGAACTGAAAAGCACATTTTTCAGGGGAGTCTTCCCTGACCACCCCCACTTCAAATATTTCTTGTGTACATGGGGATAAAACGTAGAATCACGTTTCTCTCTTCCAGAGTATCTGAAATCAGTTTCTGGCTGTTCATTTTTCAGTATGATTGTGAATACTTGCCACCTTATTAGGTTATGTGTCATTTCTGTGCTTATAACTCAGTAAATACCTGAGAAGGAAATGAGTGACCACCATCCACCTTCGTTTTCAGCTGAGAAATTTGAAGCTCAAAGCACATGTCAAAGATCATGTTACTAGTAAGAGTTTTTGATGTCAGAGAGACCTGAAATTTCCAATTTTAGCATTGGCATTTACTCATTTGGGTGATGGAGAAGGCAATGGCAGCCCACTCCAGTACTCTTGCCTGGAAAATCCCATGGACAGAGGAGCCTGGTGGGCTGTAGTCCATGGGGTCACTAAGAGTTGGACACGACTGAGCGACTTCCCTTTCACTTTTCACTTTCATGCATTGGAGAAGGAAATGGCAACCCACTCCAGTGTTCTTGCTTGGAGAATCCCAGGGACGTGGGGAGCATGGTGGGCTTCCGTCTATGGGGTCACACAGAGTCCAACACGAATGAAGTGGCTTAGCAGCAGCAGCAGCAGCAGCATTTAAGTGATTTTCTTTGAGTCTCTGGCTCTCTGTTATCTGTTAAATTCATATAATAGAAATTAAGAGAATTGTAAGTTATATAAGAAATAAATTGCATATAGTGTCTGTGTACTCTGAATATAGTCTTAACAAATCCATTCATGTCTTTTAAATCTACTAGTTGGACTACTGATTCTAGTCTATGAAACTATTTTTATATTGTTCAAAATCATTAATATCTCTTCTTACAAGGGGAAAATCTGAAGCAAAAAGCAAATAGTATGTGCTAAAAACAATTGTTTCTCTTTTTCCTTTTGCATTTAGCTCATAATGTAGTGACAGAAAAGATTATGACATAAAATTTTCAAGGTGATAGAAATGGAAGCAAAACTACTATGTATTTAGTTTATTTATCATCTTCCTAAATGCCTGGTATAATGCTTGTTGCTTTGTCAGTTATTTACATTAACAAGGATTGTTTGAAAGACAGGCTCAAGAAGGAGATATTTTGGAGATAATGAAAAATTTCTCATGGTAAAATCAGAGAGTGAAGTCAGTGTTTTTACTGGCCGATTTCCTAAGGGATGGAGCTGAGGAAAACGATACTAGTTAAAGAAGTTGTCTGGAGAGAAGGCTTATGTAGTTTTTTTTTTTTTTTTTTTTAAAGGAAAAAATGGAAAGAAAAGGAATATAGAGAAAAAAGAGAAGAAAGAAAGAGTAAGCATTGTAATAGCAAGAGTTGTTTCACTCAAATTTCTTGACACTTAATCTTGTGTTTGATCCACCAGGCCACCTGGGGTGCTCTATAATATTATGATATCTAATGTATGTATAATTTATATATTCTGTATTATATTCCTAGGCTTTTAGAGGTAGGACACAGACCAAGGATATTTATAAAAATTGTAGCATTGAAAAAGCAAGGGGATATAAAAACATTCTACTTCAAAGATTCTATTTCAGGCTGAAAATGAAAGGATATTGCAAAATTCACACATATATGACTTAATATATATTTTCTAGTTCATTTAACTTTAAAACTGTTTTAATACAGCTATATTAGAAGCAACAATTGTCCATATTTAAAATTTTGGCTGGAGAAAGCTCAGAACACTGACATGGGTAGCAAGACGTTTGTGTATGAGAACATGCAGGGGAATTGATATCAGAGGAACTGGGATCAAGTTATAGCTATGCCACTTATGATCTCTGCCATATTAAGGTTAGAAAATGAAATATAAGTTGGCAATGCCTACATTATAGGATAGATATGATTAAATAAGATTAAAATAATATGAATAACTTTTATACACCAATACTTTTAGTCTTAGAAGAAAAGTTATGACCAATCTAGACAACATGCTAAAAAACAGAGACATTACTTTGCCAAAAAATATCCATCTAGTGAAGGCTATGATTTTTCCAGTAGTCATGTATGAAGGTGAGAGTCGGACTATAAAGAAAGCTGAGCACCAAAGAATTGATGCTTTTGAGCTGTGGTGTTGGAGAAGAGAAGTCCCTTGGACTGCAAGGAGATCCAACCAGTCCATCCTAAAAGAAATCAGTCCTGAATATTCATTGGAAGGACGGATGTTGAAGCTGAGAACCCAATACTTTGGCCCCCTGATGTGAAGAACTGACTCATTGGAAAAGATCCTGATGCTGGGAGAGATTGAAGGCAGGAAGAGAAGGGGGACAACAGGATGAGATGGTTGGATGGCATCACCAACTCAATGCACAAGAGTTTGAGTAAACTCCAGGAGTTGGTGATGGACAGGGAGGCCTAGTGTGCTGCAGTCCATGAGGTTGCAAAGAGTCAGACATGATTGAGCAACTGAACTGAACTGAATTTTTAGTCTAAAGGTAATAAATAATGTTTGTTTTTTTTTAAAACAGGAGACAGAAGATAAGGTATCTTTGAAATACTAAATGATGTCCAGCAGCATAGCTGCTGGAAACAAGAAAATAAATGCGCTTTTCTTATCAACAAGTTCCATAGTCATCCACCACGCACCATTTTCTATTCTTCTCCTCTACCTTTACCTCAGCTATTTAAGGAAAAACATTGGGGTGAGGCCAAGGCCAACCTTATTCTAAAGAAGACTGAATGTTGTACATGCACATCTAAACAAGCTGGTGATCTTCAGGGAGGAGAAGAATTCAAGCATTTTTCTTTTAATTCTATATAGCCACTCAAGTCATTATCTTTTTCTTACTGTACTGGCTAAAACATCTATTATAATATTGAATAGAAATGATAAGGCTGAGTATCTTTGTCCATTATTAACTTTCAAGGAAAATCATTTGAGTATTTTATCACTAAGTGTGGTATGAATTGTATGATTTTCACAAATGCCATTTATTAGACTAAGGAATATGACTTCTGTTTCTAGGTTTATGAGACTCTTTTTCTAGGAATTGATATTGGATTATGATACATTTTTCTCTACACCTACTGAAAGAGTCATATTTTTTAACCAGTTAATATGGTTAATTAAATTGATGAGGTCAATTATCAAAATATTAAACCAATCTGACATTAGTGTGATAGAATAATTTTGATCATGATGTTTTATCCTTTTTATATGTGATTTGACTTAATGAAACTGCATTAAGAATCTTTGGACATATATTTGTAAGAAATGTAAGCCTGTAATTTCTTTCTGTTATAATTTCTTTGTCTGGCTTTGGCATGCAAAGTACACTATCTTATAGAATGATTTGGATGTATTCTTTCTTCAAATTTCTGGATGAATTTTTAAAGAATTATGCTTTTTCTTTCTTAAATACTTGGTATAATTCACTATTAAATCAGCTTGGCCTAGAGTTCTCTTATTCAAAGGTTGCTTTTTATTTTACTACAAGTCAATTTTTAAAATAAGTATAGTACTATACTCATTACTTATATCTTTCATGATTGTTGGTTTATTTATTGTCTTTCAAAGGATGTTTTCATTGCATCTAAGTAATTGAATTTTTGAGCATTTTAAATTACCAAATATAAAAAGTACTCATGAAAAGCAACCTGAAAGATTTTGAAATTTATAAGGAAACAGATCATGGTACTTTACTACTTAAATCATCCTAATATCTCCTATTGAATTTCCTATTGAATTCAAATTTAATTAGAATAATATAATATGGCTCATTAAATATCTTAAAAATTGAAGCTCCTCTGTAATGTTATCTTTCTTCCCTTGGCACTTGGGCTTTATGTTTCCTATACCTACAAAGTTATCTCCCAAGACAGAGCTTTCACACAAGTCATTTCTTCTGCTGGAATATTTTTTCTATGATTATTATATGACTGCTTCCCAAAATTCAAGTTTCAACTCAAATATGACTTCCTTAGGAAGTCTTTCTGGGCTCTGCTAATTAAAAGTTATGGGCTTACCTTTGTAGTAGTCAGAAATTTAAGATGACTAACAATTACTCATATCCATGTATAATCCACGCTCTTTGAGGGTGGATAAGATCTGTGAATATATTAGAATATCACTTTCAGGATTTATGCCATGTTATTTGACACGAGGGAGTATGCAGATGTAGGCTTCCCAGGTGACACTAGTGGTAACCAACCCCCCCCCCCCAACCAATTCAGAAGATATAAGAGATGTGGTTTTGATCCCTGGGTTGGGAAGACCCACTGGAGGAGGGCACGGCAACCCGCTCCACTATTCTTGCATGGAGAAACCCTTGGACAGAGAAGCCTGGTGGTCTACAGTCCATAGGATTGCAAAGAGTCAGACAGGACTGAAGCAACTTAGCACACACAGTATGCAGATATAACTAAAGTTCCTAAAAAGTTGACTATAAATTAATCTAAAGGACAATTATTCTGGGTGGCCTTAACATAATCAAGCAAGTCCTTTGAAAGCAGAAATATCCATCTGTTTACATGGAAGAAACAAAAAATCATTTTGTAAGAGAGTCTACAGAGACTGTCAAATGACATAAGCCTCAGGGTGGCCTCAAGGATGCTGAGATTACCTCTGGCCAACAGCCAGTAAGAAATTAGGACCTTAGTCCTACCATTGCAAGGAACTGAACTCTGCCATCAACACTAATGTGTTTGGAAGAAGATCCTGAGCTCCACATGAGACTGTAACTCCAGTTTGCATCCTGATTTCAACTTGATGAGACCTTGAACAGATTGCCTGGTTAACTCATGCCCAGATTCCAGATCTAGGAAAATTATGAGTTGATAAATCATGTTATGTTAAATTGCAGGATTTCTGGGAATTTGTTATGCAGAAATAGAAAATGAATGCTCTCAATTCTCTATTATACTCTCTATTACACTGCATTGTTTTATTTCCTTCATAGCTTAAAACTTTGAAGTTATCTTACTTATTTTCTTGATTATTTCATTGTTTATTTCAGTATTGACTCCCAGAATATACATTCTATTAGAAGAACAATTTTGGTTGTCATTCTGCCAGGTTGATCCTTGCCATTCTGGCTGTTTGAGAGGTAGATTGGAAAGAATTATAAATCTGTTTCTGTTTTTCTGTGAAAAAAGAAACTAATACATGTTGTATAATACTGAGATTTTTCTCAGTGGGACAAAATCTTTCTTTGATATTCTTCAATTTTCTAAATAATTAAATATGAGGGAAAGTCTAAAAATTCTTCAAAATGAGAGAAACACCAAGCCAAAATTTCTCATAAATCAGAGGCATCCTGCTCTGTTATTTTTCAAATAAGCTAAGTAACATCTCAGTACAGAATTTTATTTTGCATAATGAATATATATATATATGTATATATATATGTATATATATATATATAATTTTTTTGTATTTTCCTCTTTTTGTTATTGTGACCACATGTGGTAATGGTGCCAGAACATTCCTCCCTTCTGTGTTTCGTGCCCAAAATGATCCTCATGCTCAGAGTTTCCAGCAGATCTGTCTGTTTTGTGAATTCTCGCTATTGTTATCCTGAAAAGGTAATCAGCAACTGGCTGAGCCAAAAGGAGAGACAGAGAGCTACAATATTGTCTTTTGTCCTGCTACAGGAAGAATTTAACTCCTTTACTGAACTCGCAAGCAAAAAATACACTGATTAATTGTTTTTAAATCATCATACTTTCAGGTACTATATTCCCTTCAGGCATATAAAATTCTTCAAGTCCAGAACTTTGTGGCCCATTATATTTATATTCAAAATCGTACAACTAAACAAACAAATGTCACATTGGTTATCACCTTGAATTCAACCGTGTTGCCACACCCAATCTTTACTCTTCCTCAGTGTTTAATTTTGTGGCTGTTAGCAGCTGTAAACTTGTGACATATGATATGTCACCTTCAAATTCCAGGTCTGCAGAATGTCACAAGGTTACATAGATAAACATCTTTTGCTTTCAACCAGTTAAGCTGCTGGGTGTAAGCCCCAAATCCCAACTCTCCATTTAAACCAGTTTCAGTAACACCATCAGAATCCATTCCAAGATTTTAAACATGGCAAACATCTTCAAGCATATGTCTAGAAGTACTAATATCTTTCTTGTATGAGTTAAGGGATTCTAGACATTACCGTATTCAAAATAAATGTATTTCCCATTGATCTTCATTGTGTCTACAATTTTACCATTGAATTAAACAAAAAATTTGTGCCCAAGATTTACTGCTTTTAAAATGATGGAAGTAATATACCAAATCCCTCATATGTTTGCAATTTTGTTTCCTGCAACATAAATCTAGCCTAATCTGGTAGGTAGAAAAGTATATTGGGAAGAGGACAGCCAGGTTATCCAGGTTTAAATCTTGTATTTATTTCTTATTGAAATGACAACTTTTGGACCAGAGTATACTCACACCTTAAAACTTAATAAAATAATACTTGCCTTACAAGATTGTCATTAATATACTACATAATGTAAGAAAAAGACCAACACGAAGCATGATTATCAGTAATTATTATTGTTTTTATTTTAGTGCTAGTTGTCCAGCTGTGTCCTACTCTTTATGACCCCATGGACTGTAAACCACCAGGCTCCTCTATCCATGGGATTTCCCAGGCAAGAATGCTTATATGGGTTGCCATTTCCTTCTTTAGGGCATCTTCTTGAACCTGGGTCTCCTGCATTGTAGTCAGATTCTTTACCATCTGAGCCACCAAGGAAGGTGACCTGTTAAAGTATTTATTGTGTTGTCTATAGTCAGTTCACTATAGATACATGGAGATGGGATAGTTTTGTTTTATGTGACTTTCAGGAGAAAATAAGAATCAAAGAAAACCATAGGAAGAAACAAAGTTTACTTCTAAAGAAAAGAAAAAAATAATTATTAATCATTTTAGTGCTGTTGTTGCAATTATTTATTGACTGACTACTTTGGGGAAGTTACTGTGCTAATTTCTTACATGTATTATCCTATTGGGCTTCCCAGGTGGTGCTGGTGGTAAAGAACCAACCTGCCAATGCAGAAGTTTCAGTCTTCTCTGGGTCGTGAAGATCCTCTGGAGAAGGGAATAGCAACCCACTCCAGTATTCTTACCTGGAGAATCCCCATGGACAGAGGAGCCTGGTGGGCTACAGTCCATAGGGTCACAAAGAGTCAGATATGACTGAAGCAACTTAGCAGCTGCAGAACTATCCTATTAAATCTTCACAACCCAGTCACCATTTATTTAATGGAGAATCATACAAAGTTCACAAAGAGCTTTGGAACTATGATCTGATCTCAGATATGTCAAATTATGGAAAGGTGTTGACCAGAGTAGTCAGATATTTCTCCAGCAAAGGCAAGTTTATTCAGAGGATTGCAATTTGGGGTCTACAACAATGGTGTGCTTAATCTCTCAGTCATGTCAGACTCTTTGTGACCCAATGGACTGTAGCCTACCAGGCTCCTCTGTCCATGGGATTCTCCAGGCAAGTATATTGGACAGGGTTGACATGCCCTCCCCCAGGGGATCTTCCCAACCCAGGTATCTAACCCAGGTCTCCCGCACTGCAGGCAGATTCTTTACCATCTGAGCCACCAAGGAAGCCCTTGTTAACCATGGTGAGACATGTGCAAGTCCAAAAGGAGGAAAAGAGAATGTTTTTATAGAGAGGAGAAGGAAGTTAGGAGAGCTATGTTAAACAGATAGCCTATGGCTTTTCATTGGCTGAGCTAAGTTTTTCTTCTTGTGGGCTTTGCTATGTTCACAGGATGTGAGAGTACCCCCTTCTGGTCTTCCAACTCTGTTTAATCGGATTTCTTTTTATTATTTCTTTTTTCTAAAGGAAAACAATGAGATCTTTAGGACAGCTAACTTGGATGTATAAGGTAAAGTGAAAGTGAAGTCACTCAGTCATGTTCGACTCTTTGTGACCCCATGGACTGCAGCCCACCAGGCTCCTCCGTCCTTTGGATTTTCCAGGCAAGAATACTAGAGTGGGTTATCATTTCCTTCTCCAGAGGATCTTCCTGACTCAGGAATCGAACCCAGGTCTCCCACATTATAGGCAGGCACTTTGCTATCTGAGCCACCAGGGAAGTAACTGTCAATTAAACTTTGTATAACCTCACTTCAGCAACTTCACAAGTTGCTAAAGATTTATTAAGGTACGGAGTCTAGATTCAGTGTTATGGAAGTCTTACCTGATACCATGACATTTATTTCAGATGGACATTTGAGAATTTTGAGGATGTCATACTAATCACACAGTGCTAAAATTTGAGAGAATTTTGGCTATTGTGGTTTATTTGGTCTTTGTTTGCTTTTCTGGCATAGGGCTCCTAAAAATATATTGGAATTTCCTAAATGATAAGAGCAATAAAGGTGGTTTCTGTTATGTTAATGAGGTGGCTTTTGGAAAGCACTTAAAGAGGACAGCTGGTCATCCGTGAATCCAATCATATGATTATAGGATTGGAGCTTTCAGTCCTACCCCTGACCTTTAGGAAGAGAGGGAGGCTAGAGATTGAATCAAACCACAGTGGCCAATGATATAATCCATCATGCTTATGTAATGGAACCTCTATGAAAACCCAAAAGGATGGAGTTTAAAGAGCTTCCTGGATGCTGAATATGTGGAGTTGGGGGAGAGTGGTACATTCAGAGAGATCATGGAAGCTCCATACCCTTTTGCTATAGCATGCCCTATGCATCTCCTTCATCTGGCTATTCCTCAGTTACATCCTTTCATAATAAACCTATAGTCTTGGAAACTGCTCTAGCAAACAATTAAATCCAAGAAAGGAGTTGTGGTAATCTCTACTTTACAGCCAGTTGATCAGAAGTACAGGTAACAACCTGGGCATGGGAACTGGTGTCTAAAGTGTGTGGCTGTGGGAGGAAGGGGTATTCTTGTAAGACTAAGCACTTAACCTGTGGAATCTGATGCTGCCTGGTTTATAGTGTCAGAGTTGGGTTGAATTCTTGGGCATCCTGTTGGTGTCCCAGAATTGCTTATTGGAGGTGTGAAGGAAACCCACCACTACCACCATATAGGAAGTGGGCCTTAAAACACCTAAAGAATTTTCAAAAATAATTGAAGACAATAAGAAAAGATATAGCTATGGATCAGAAGATGACCACAGACTGCAAAACTTGCTATAAATACATATTTAATGACATTTAAACATCCCATGACATTTGTTTTAAAATGATTTAGAAAATGTGAATAAGATTATAAAAATTATAATGTCCCTAATATATAATGATAAATAAAAAGTATAATGTCTCTAATAGAGTAGTAGTAAAGAATGTTCAAACTACTGTACAATTGCACTCATCTCACACACTAGCAAAGTAATGCTCAAAATTCTCCAAGCCAGGCATCAACAGTATGTGAACTGTGAACTTCCAGATGTTCAAGCTGGATTTAGAAAAGGCAGCGGAACCAGAGATCAAATGGCCAGCATCCATTGGATCATCAAAAAAGCAAGCTCAGTTCAGTTCAGTTGCTCAGTCATGTCCGACTCTTTGCAACCCCATGGACTGCAGCATGCCAGGCCTCCCTGTCCATCACCAACTCCCTGAATTTACTCAAACTCATGTCCATTGAGTCAGTGATGCCATCCAACCCTCTTATCCTCTGTCGTCCCCTTCTCCTCCTGCTTTCAATCTTTCCCAACATCAGGATCTTTTCCAATGAGTCAGTTTTTCACATGGTGGCCAAAGTATTGGAGTTTCACCTTCAACATCAGTCCTTCCAATGAACACTCAGGACTAATCTCCTTTAGGATAGACTGGTTGGATCTCCTTGCAGTCTAAGAGTCTTCTCCAACACCACAGTTCAAATAGAATCAATTTTTCGGCACTCAGCTTTCTTTATAGCCCAAGACTCACATCCATACATGACTACTGGAAAAAACATAGCCTTGACTAGACAGACTTTTGTTGGTAAAGTAATGTCTCTGATTTTAATATGCTGTCTAGGTTGGTCATAACTTTCCTTCCAAGGAGTAAGCCTTTTTTAATTTCATGACTGCAGTCACCATTTGCAAGAGAGTTCCAGAAGAACATTTACTTCTGCTTTATTGACTACTCCAAAGTCTTTGACTGTGTGGATCACAACATACTGTGGAAAATTCGTAAAGAGACGGGAATACAAGACCACCTTACCTGCCTCCTGAGAAATCTGTATGCAGGTCCCAGAAGCAACAGTTAGAACTGGACATGGAACAACAGACTGGTTCCAAATAAGGAAAAGAGTATGTTAAGGCTGTATATTGTCACCCTGCTTATTTAACTTATATGAAGAGTACTTCATACGAAATGCTGGACTGAATGAAACACAAGCTGGAATCCAGATTGCTGGGAGAAATATCAATAACCTCAGATATGCAGATGACACCACCCTTTTGGCAGAAAGCAAAGAAAACTGAAGAACCTCTTGATGAAAGTGAAAGAGGAGAGTGAAGAAGTTGGCTTAAAACTCAACATTCAGAAAACTAAGATCATGGCATCTGGTCCCATCACTTCATGGGAAATAGATGGGGAAACAATGGCAACAATGAGAGATTTTATTTTCTTGGGCTCCAAAATCACTGCAGATGGTGACTGTAGCCATGAATTTAAAAGATGTTTTCTTCTTGGAAGAAAAGCTATGACCAACCTAGACAGCATATTAAAAACATGAGACATTACTTTGCCGACAAATGTCCATCTAGTCAAAGCTATGATTTTTCCAGTAGTCATGTATGGATTTGAGAGTTGGACTATAAAGAAAGCTGAGCATTGAAGAACTGATGCTTTTGAACTGCAGTGTTGGAAAAGACTCTTGAGAGTCCCTTGGACTGCAAGAAGATCAAACCAGTCAATTCTAAAGGAAATCAGTCCTGAATATTCATTGGAAGGACTGATGTTGAAGCTGAGACTCCAATACTTCGGCCACCTCATGTGAAGAACTGACTCATTTGAAAAGACACGGATGCTGGGAAAGATTGAATGTGGGAAGAGAAGGGGACGACAGAGGATAAGATGGTTGGATGGTATCACCAACTCAATGGATGTGAGTTTGAGTAAGCTCCAGGAGCTGGTAATCGTCAGGGAAGCCTTGTGTGCTGCAGTCCATGGGGTCACAAGGAGTCGGACACGACTGATCAACTGAACTGAATAGAGTAGTTACATTAAGGGGATAAATAGTATATGGAAGATGGTTTTTAAAATATGTCATGTGGCATAAGATCTAGAGTTATAGACTTCAATTAGAAATTTTATTTAGATATCTATGTTATGATAGCTTGTGCTCAGTCATGTCCCACTCTTTGCAGCCCCAGGAACTGTAGCCTGCCAGGCTCCTTTGCTCATGGAATATTTCAGGCAAGAATACTGGAGCAGGGTGCCATTTCCTACTCCAGGGGATCTTTCTGACCCAGGCATCAAACCCACATGTTGCATCTCCTGCATTGGCAGTTGGGTTCTTTAGCACTAGCTCCAACTGGGAAGCCCCATTATGCTAGTGATGCTAGATTATATCTATTTTACTCATCTTTGTAAACTTAGACAATCCACTCACCTACCTTGAATGTGTTTTCCCTGTAAAATGGAAATATTATCTTGACTAATTTATGTAATTATTGACAGGGGAAATAAAACAAGATGATTCATATGAAGATTCTTTAGCACACGATTAGGTCAGTAATTTTTATATTTATACTTACTATAAATATATTTTATCATATTTTTCTGTTAATATATTTTATTTTTGTTGCTATCATTTAATTACTAAGCATTTATTGGTTCCATTACTAGGAATTGTTGCAGTTGCACATGAGTTTAGAACGGGAGAATAGGACATAAAGCAGGAGGTGTTTCAGGAAAATGTGTTTTAGTTTGATGGTCAAATAATGACTGAAGAGTCCTCTTTTGGCTTACATTTGATATTTAATCAAAGAATAATCTAATACATATTGCTTTTCCAATATGACATTTTTTGGCATGATCTGTGAAAATATACAAAGTCATGAAATTTTAGATTTAAACCTAAAAAACACTTAAGGAAACAGATTATGTAATCCTTCAATTTATAGGTGAAGAAACCTGGGCCTTATATTTGTAGATAGTGTCTATTATTCCAGCTATAAGATAGACTATACAGTATGCTATATTTTATGTATAAATAACCATAGATAATCATCTGGAAGATAATAATGCAATGTGTTAGTTGACCTCAAAACTATAATCAGGAGCATTTTTCCTCACTCCTCCTTTCCATTCTTTAAACAAAAAACAATAAACAAAAACCTCTTCTTAGTTAGGATTTCTACACAATTGCCTTTCTTTAGAGAGGTCCCTGAATCTTCAGTCTACATTTAATCCCCACCCCTTTATGTGGTCTATGGAATGGAATGCAAAGAGGACTTCTCTAATGTCAGGTTTTACATAATCATTTGAAAAATAATTGTGGGTAGAACACTTAATTTGACACCTACCCTCTTAGAAAATATCTAAGTATACTATATATTATTGTTTACTAGAGGCATAACATTGAACAGCTTATCTCTAGAGATTATTTATTTTAGCTTGATTGAAACTTTATGCACATGGATTATAATTTCATCTTCTCATGTATTATTCTCTCGTTAATGTCTCTGTTCCTACTATACCATATGCTCCAACAGAGCAAGGACACTGCCAGATGTTTCTCACCATTGAATTTCCAGTCTTGGACATAAATATTGGCTCACTGTAGGTGCTCAACCAATATTGATTGCATTAACAATACAAAATAATCAAAATGCAATCACATGTCATTTTGAAAATATCCTAAGAATTCTAGAGTTTCCAGAACAATTTTTCCGACTACCGTTGTCATTCTGGTGGTCTATAGGATCCTGCCAGTCCACAGTTTATTCCTAATCACAAATATTTCTGAAAGAAATATGAGATACTTTTTCTTCCTTACTGAGCAACTGCATGTGTGTATGTGCTAAGAGAGAGAGAAGAGGAAGAAGGGAGAGTGAAGGAGGGAGAAGAAAAAATAAAGCATTAGGAAGCAGAGATTAAACTTTTGAATAAAAAAAGGGAAACAAATTCAGTAAGAGAAGAAAATAAAAATCACTTATGGTAAAATGGGGTCTTTCCTGGGGGCTCAGTGTTAGAGAATCCGCCTACAATGTAGGAAATGCAATTTGGATCTCTGGGTCGGGAAGATTCCTTGGAGAAGGAAATGGCAACCCACTCCATTATTCTGGCCTGGAGGAATCTGGCAGGCTGTAGTTGGTGGGGTTGCAAAAGGGAGAGATGACTTAACTGAACCACGACTAACACCACCCCCACAATAAACATTAATATTAAAGACATTTCAACTTAATATATGGGGAGTAGGTGAAGAGTAGTCATTAACTTTAGCCCCATACATGAACATGGAGGTCTTGGCAACCCACTCCAGTATTCTTGCCTGGAGAATCCCAT
Source organism: Muntiacus reevesi (assembly GCF_963930625.1). Lineage (NCBI taxonomy): Eukaryota > Metazoa > Chordata > Mammalia > Artiodactyla > Cervidae > Muntiacus > Muntiacus reevesi. Next base: position 60,585,277 of record NC_089260.1, read on the forward strand.
GGATGGAGCAGTCTGGCAGGCTGCAGTCCAAAGGGCCACAAAGAACTGGACAAAACTGGACAGCACAGCGCACACATGTATACACGCTTAAACTTATTTAATCTTCATGAAAATCTTACAATATCAGTATTTCTTTTCATTATCCTGAAGTAGTATTGAAGCTTGGGTAAATTTAGTTTAGTGTCAACAAAACGACATAGTTGCTTACTTTAAATACTCTTTGTTTCCTTCCCACCTCCTGTGGGAAATGTAGAATGGTGAGAGTGGAACAGCCTCTGTAGAGCAGAAATGATTCAAGTCTGGATCCTTGAATAACCTTGTGGAATGGAAACATTTACTCACGTTGGAACACCCACCTAATCGGGGGCTGTTACCTCCAAGGGAAAGAATTTTTAAATCTTATTTAATGCATTGTATTTACAGAACATTACCTTGTATTCTAACAATAACAACAACCAAAAAGCCATGGTTTCTACCAAGTATACTTGGAGAAGGCTAAAAAGTTCCTAAACCTGATAGAACTGAAGTTTCAGTTAAAGGAAAATCCTCATGAGCAATGTCATGGTCTTGTTAAAATGGCAAAAATCATGGCTTGTCATTTCTATAAGGAAACGGTATATACTCTATTGAGTGTATCTTGTCTCAGAATCTCAATATTGCAGTCTCATATATCTACTTTTGCCATCATTACATAATGAACAGAGACATCTGTTGAGATAGATTAAAATGGACTAAGATCATGAGAATGATGCATAAAAACAATGCCAATTTTTGAGTTTACAATGAGAAGTCATTGTCACACAATCAGAGATACTCAAGTTCATGTAACCCCTTTATTTTCTTCATACATTAAAGATAAACAGGATGCCAAGTTATAATCAGAAGCTACTGCAGCTTTATGAGAACTGGATATATTCAGTCTATATAATCAGCCCCCTTAGTCCCTGTAGGCAGATACATGTGGGAAGCCAATTTTAATCAGAAGTTGCTTCATGACCATGAAATCAGATGTAAGGAGTTTGATGATTCAGACCTCACATGGTACATCTCGAAATGTGATTCCCTAGGCAATAGGAGCAGCTATGCTATTGTTCATCTTTAGCTAAAATCATAGTCACAATGGTAAGTTATCTGCATTTCCAGATTTGGAGTAGCTTAATCTTGAGGATATGAAAAACTCAAAGTGAAAACCAAGGCTAACAGTTTCCCTTCACTTCTGTCCACTGTTTGCTTCCATTTCATGTATTTGCCTCCTTTTCATCTGATTCCTCTTCTGGTCTACTTATTCTATCTTTAGCTCTTACTACCTTACTCTGGACTAATGTTCCACACTTTTGCTATGTCAAATGAGCTGATTTACTGCTTAGTTATCAAAGGGTAATTTTCTTTCAATCATTTCTGCATTTTGAGGACCCATTAATAGAGCACCCAGGTATTCACAATAAAAGAAATTTTTTCAGAAGTTAATTTTTAAAAGAAAAATGTTAAGGTCAGGTATTGTGAATTACCAGAATTTTATCACTCCTTCTTGACCCTATTCCATTATTTGACTTTATTTTCTTTTAGCTTTCTTATGGCATTTGACCATGTATTGTTTTATAACTTGGAAATGTTATGTCTTTATAGTTCTCCTTAAGTGGCTTAAGGGATATAGCCACTGGTGATTTAACATTGCAGTCACTCCTACACAAGACAATGTCTTTAAAAGATAGGTTCAATTAACATTTGAATAATTAATTCAGTTAAAAGGTAATGGAAAATAATTGAGATGAAAATCACGCTAAGTTCTTTTTGTTCATATCCCATAACTAGAGGAGCTTTGCTAACAGGGTGACAATATTCTTATCCAGTAAACATCACTTTATATAAACACATCAAATCACTCAGAAGATAACAAAAATTCATATGATTATGTATTATCCATCACATGTTAATATTACTGTCATGATAATGGAATAAAATAAGTACCTGAAATATGCGTTAGCTCAGTGATTTTACCCAAATGTTTTAAATATAGTATTATTATCCCTTTTCAAATATAGAAACCAAAGCATAGAAAGAAGTCATACAAAGTCCCCTAACCTGCTGTTTTTTTCTCTTTTTTTAATTGATGTACAATTGATCCCCAACACTATGCTGATTCCAAGGGCACAGCATAGTGATTCAGTTTCTATACATTACAAGAGGAACACCATAATAAGTCTAGTTACCACTTGTCACCATACAAAGTTTTTTTTTTTTTTTTTTTTAATATTATTTTATTAGTTGGAGGCCAATCACTTCACAACATTTCAGTGGGTTTTGTCATACATTGACATGAATCAGCCATATAGTTATACGTATTCCCCATCCCGATCCCCCCTCCCACCTCCCTCTCCGCCCGACTCCTCAGGGTCCTCCCAGTGCACCAGGCCGGAGCACTTGACTCATGCATCCCACCTGGGCTGGTGGTCTGTTTCACCATAGATAATATACATGCTGTTCTTTCAAAACATCCCACCCTCACGTTCTCCCCCAGAGTTCAAAAGTCTGTTCTGTACTTCTGTGTCTCTTTTTCTGTTTTGCATATAGGGTTATCGCTACCATCTATCTAAATTCCATATATATGTGTTAGTATACCGTAATGTTCTTTATCTTTCTGGCTTGCTTCACTCTGTATAATGGGCTCCAGTTTCATCCATCTCATTAGAACTGATTCAAATGAATTCTTTTTAACAGCTGAGTAATATTCCGTGGTGTATATGTACCACAGCTTCCTTATCCATTCATCTGCTGATGGGCATCTAGGTTGCTTCCATGTCCTGGCTATTATAAACAGTGCTGCGATGAACATTGGGGTGCACGTGTCTCTTTCAGATCTGGATTCCTCGGTGTGTATGCCCAGAAGTGGTATTGCTGGGTCATATGGCAGTTCTATTTCCAGTTTTTTAAGAAATCTCCACACTGTTTTCCATAGTGGCTGTACTAGTTTGCATTCCCACCAACAGTGTAAGAGGGTTCCCTTTTCTCCACACCCTCTCCAGCATTTATTGCTTGTAGACTTTGGGATAGCAGCCATCCTGACTGGCGTGTAATGGTACCTCACTGTGGTTTTGATTTGCCCTTCTCTGATAATGAGTGATGTTGAGCATCTTTTCATGTGTTTGTTAGCCATCTGTATGTCTTCTTTGGAGAAATGTCTGTTTAGTTCTTTGGCCCATTTTTTGATTGGGTCGTTTATTTTTCTGGAATTGAGCTTCAGGAGTTGCTTGTATATTTTTGAGATTAATCCTTTGTCTGTTTCCTCATTTGCTATTATTTTCTCCCAATCTGAGGGCTGTCTTTTCACCTTACTTATAGTTTCCTTTGTTGTGCAAAAGCTTTTAATTTTCATTAGGTCCCATTTGTTTATTTTTGCTTTTATTTCCAATATTCTGGGAGGTGGGCCATAGAAGATCTTGCTGTGATTTATGTCGGAGAGTGTTTTGCCTATGTTCTCCTCTAGGAGTTTTATAGTTTCTGGTCTTACATTTAGATCTTTAATCCATTTTGAGTTTATTTTTGTGTATGGTGTTAGGAAGTGTTCTAGTTTCATTCTTTTACAAGTGGTTGACCAGTTTTCCCAGCACCACTTGTTAAAGAGATTGTCTTTTTTCCATTGTATATCCTTGCCTCCTTTGTCAAAGATAAGCTGTCCATAGGTTCGTGGATTTATCTCTGGGCTTTCTATTTTGTTCCATTGATCTATATTTCTGTCTTTGTGCCAGTACCATACTGTCTTGATGACTGTGGCTTTGTAATAGAGTCTGAAGTCAGGCAGGTTGATTCCTCCAGTTCCATTCTTCTTTCTCAAGATTACTTTGGCTATTCGAGGTTTTTTGTATTTCCATACAAATTGTGAAATTATTTGTTCTAGTTCTGTGAAAAACACCTTTGGTAGCTTGATAGGGATTGCATTGAATCTATAGATTGCTTTGGGTAGAATAGCCATTTTGACAATATTGATTCTTCCAATCCATGAACACGGTATGTTTCTCCAACTGTTTGTGTCCTCTTTGATTTCTTTCATCAGTGTTTTATAGTTTTCTATGTATAGGTCTTTTGTTTCTTTAGGTAGATATACTCCTAAGTATTTTATTCTTTTTGTTGCAATGGTGAATGGTATTGTTTCCTTAATTTCTCTTTCTGTTTTTTCATTGTTAGTGTATAGGAATGCAAGGGATTTCTGTGTGTTAATTTTATATCCTGCAACTTTACTATATTCATTAATTAGCTCTAGTAATTTTCTGGAAGAGTCTTTAGGGTTTTCTATATAAAGGGTCATGTCATCTGCAAACAGCGAGAGTTTCACTTCTTCTTTTCCTATCTGGATTCCTTTTATGTCTTTTTCTGCTCTGATTGCTGTGGGCAAAACTTCCAACACTATGTTGAATAGTAGTGGTGAGAGTGGGCATCCTTGTCTTGTTCCTGATTTCAGAGGAAATGCTTTCAATTTTTCACCATATCATACAAAGTTTTTACAGTATTATTGTCTTCCCTATTTTGTACATTTCATCCCCATGACTCATTTTTCTTTCATGTAACTAGAAGTTTGTTTCTCTTAATCTCCCTCACCTGTTTCACTCATCCCTACTATCCACCTTCCTTCTGACAACCATCTGTTTGTACTGTGTATCTATGAGTCTGTTTCTGTTTTGTTGTTTGTTTATTTGTTTTGTTTTTAGATTCTACATATAAGTGAAATTATACACCAATTGTCTTTGACTTATTTCACTTAGCTTTGTACACACTGGGACTATCCAAACTGTTGCAAAAGGCAAGGTATATTTTTTTATGTTTGAATAATATTCATATATATATATGTGTGTTATGTATATATACATATTATCCAGCCATAATATATGAATATAATCATGCATTCATATTTTTATAGAGTTTATATGAATATTATTCAGCCATATATATATATACTAGATGTGGCATACCACATCTTCTTTACCCATTCATCTATAGATGGGCACTTAGGTTGCTTTTATATCTTGGCTATTGTAAAAAAAAAATGGTGCAATGAATACAGGTGTGCATATATCTTTTCTTATCAGTGTTTTCATTTTCTTTGGAAAAGTAACCAGAGGCGGATCAAATGGCAATTTTATTTTTAGTTTTTTTGAGGAAACTCCATACTGTTTTCCATAGGGGCTGCACCAATTTATATGCCAACCAAGAACGCATTAGGGTTTCCTTTTTTTCCACAACCACAAGTAGTACAGCTTGATTCTTTTGCATGTAGCTGTCCCATTTTCCTGACATCCTTTATTTGAGAGACTGTCTTTTCCCCATTGTTTATTCTTGCCTTCTTGTCATAGATTAATTGACTTTATAAATGTAGGTTCATTTCTTGACTCTCTATTCTGTCCCATTGATCTATGTGTCTGTTTATGTGCCAGTACCATACTCTTGATTCCTGTCACTTTGCAGTATAGTCAGAAATCAGAGAGTGTAATATCCCCAGCTTTGTTCTACTTTCTCAAGATTGTTTTGGCTATTTGGAGTCTTCAGTGTTTCAACACAAAATTTCAAATTATTTGTTCTAGTTCTATGAAAATGTGTCATTGGTATTTTGATGTGAATTGCATTGAATCTGTAGATTGCCTGGGATAGTAAGTTCATTTAAAAATATGTATTTCTAAAACAAACAAAAAAAATGTGTTCCTGTATGTCAATGCAGTCTCTCCACAAGAGAGACACTTCCTTTCCCTTACTCTTTAGCTTTAATAAAAGCCATTCTTTGCATCATATTAAACTGATTTATCATTTATATATTTTTTGTTGGATTTTAAGTTTCATGAGGACAGGATGAAAATACATGGCTTGTCTGTTATTGTTTCCCAGGAAAAAAAAAAAATCCCACAGTGTCTGAGGCATATTAGTAACCTAAAAATTGTTAAATGAATCAATAAGTTTAAAGTTTCAGAAAAGTTTTAACAAGGAATATTTTATCCATTTAAAAATTGATTTGGAAAGAGTAAAACAAAAGATGTAGTAGATTTTTATATTATTAGTTAATATTTGTGTTAGAATGCTCCCGTAGTTAGGGTTATAAATTTACATTATGAATAATTTTGATTTCTCATAAAATTGATATGCTAGATCATTAAATTTAATTATAGGCAAAAAATCTGAGAGGAAATAAACTGCCTTTAATCTTCTAGTCTCTGTAACACTGACTCTTATGGTGGCTGGAATAAAAAAATAGAATTGCAGATAGTGGTGGATATTATCAGATATATTTTCCCTACAGGAAACAGGCAAACAGGTTTGGAAACTTCAGCAAGAAGCTTCTAGAAAAGATTTGCTGCCATATGAGATCTGGGAAAAGACATTGGGTTAATCATTGTCTGATATTTATGTGGGTGTCTTTATAAGGGAGGAAGGAAACGGACTTTATCCACAGTTGAATTCCAGATGTATCTAAAGGAACACATTTTATTCCTACTGATGTCAACTGTCTCCTAACTAACTTCTTTCACTAATTATTACAGATTGGGAATTGTAAACTCATGTCATTTCAGGAAACAACTCTCAATGTTCTTGGGGTATGGTTCCTCTCTGATCTCTGCTTCTTAGCTTAATAATAACAATAATAAGAAAAATAACCATCAAATAATAAGCACCCACTGTTTGGCATGTCGTTGCTCATATTACCTATTATAATAATCATAGCAAACATGGCAGTTGTTGTTGCTATCTATATTTTACAGTGATGAAATCAAGGACTAGAAGTTGCTTGTGTTCACAGAGTTAGTTAACAGTTCAATACAGTCTTAAGCTGAGAGTTTTCTTGTGGATGTGTTTTCTACAAAACCTAAGAAAGAAATTCTTAGAGAAAGAAGGTCAAGATTAAGTGTGAACATGCTAATTTCAGTTTTTCTTTCCAATTCCTTTGTCTACATAATGTTGGAACAACAGCTCCATGCAGACAAGCCTTTGGACAACAGAACAACCAAATTAAAAATAAATGAGTTATCAAAACATACAGTTTACAAACAACATATCCTTGGTTTCATAGTCTTAGTATTGTAGGTGATACACAATTACTAAATAAGTTAGAACTACCATGACTTTTGTGCCTTCTATATTTTATTTGGTCTTCTTTATATTACTTTCGAGATTTGATGGTTAAAAATATATTTATCTTGTCCAGCCAAAAATGTGCTTTCTAACCTACTATCTAAGAAAGGTTTCAGACGTAAGAAGCAGAGAGATGGCCAATTCAAACCTTCTTCCAGATGTTTGGGTTTTGAGACAGCCACTGCTATTTGCCAGCTGGAATGTAATTGGATTTGTGAAAGGATAATTTTCATCATGAAACTTGAATAAGTCATTACTTTAGCCTTCAAGGCAAGATCCCTGATAAAGATCTAATTCTAAAACTTTGGAGAAAAAGAAACTCCTTCTCCTAAAAGGAGAATGTATTCACTGGAGGTTTGATTTCTCAACAAATGTGATTCTAAAGGATTGATCAATGAGACACAGATAATGCCTAATGCCATGAGGATTTTCTAACTATTGATCAAAAATTGTAATTGTCATATTGAAATATCCACAATATAAGTCTCTGACTAGTTGCTAGTCCTTACTTACCACTGGTTTCTCAACTTCAGTTTCACTTGCAGGCTTGACCTGGTACTAGTTCTGAGGGATTTTCCTAACTAAAGATAGAAGAAATGTAACTAGTACCCTGGGACTCAGCATTCAGCTCTGATTGTGTACTCAGTTCTGTTCTATTTCTGAGATATCGTCCATACTTTTACTTCATATATGGTAACCAGATCCCTGTTTTGTTTCTTGTCTTTTTTTAATTCTGAGTCCCATACCTCTAAGGGCTTCCCTGGTGGCTCAGGTGGTAAAGAATCTGCCTGCAAAGCTGGAGACTTGGGTTTGATCCTTGGGTCAGAAAGATCCCCTGGAGAAGGGAATGGCAACCCACTCCAGTATTGTTGTCTAGAGGGTCCTGTGGACAAAGGAGCCTGACAGGCTATAGTTAACTGGGTCACAGAGTTAGACATGACTGAGCTAGTAACACTTTCACTTCTTTCATACTTCTAAAACTGAGATCTGAATTTATTCTTTTCAAGCCAGTTTGCAGGAACTAAAGTTCTGACTCTCGCATATGCTTGAGGCATTTTTACCCAACTGCAGATTTTCCTTGATACTTACCGAGCTACCTAGATTCCTCACTATTATTTGCTCTGAATTCCCATAATCTCACTAGGCCTCTCTATGTACCTCTTCTGATCCCTACCTCATACTAAATGCTTCCTGAATACCACTTTTTAAATTACTTTTTGCATCTGTGGTTATGTTGATGGACTGGTACCTGTGGTTACTCTTTCCTGTGTCCATTTCTCTCAGAGCACCTGCATTTGCCCAGTTCAGTTGCATCACTCAACTTTGGATAGACATATGACACACAGGGTCCCATAAATCCTAACTACTGAATATGCAGACAAATATTTCATTCTGGTCAGTGTGTGGGATTGCATAATCCCACATGCCATATAGCACTGCTGGCACAGTTCTTACAGGAACAATTCCTTTTCCTGGAAATAATCACAACCAGAAGCATTAAATTTTGCAACACCCTGGGAAACCACTTGAATTATTCTGTAAGAGTGAGGAAAATATCAAGTATCAGTCCTGGAATCAACTTTTCTTAGAACAAGAAAACCGTGTTTGTGCTATTTTGATCACAGCAATTTTCCCCTGAATATTTTGAGGAAACACATATGCTTATATTATTTTATCTATTTAGATATACAGTGGCTAAACTTCCCAGTTCAAACTGGGAAGATATTTAAACAATGGGGGTGTTTGTTTCTCCAGAAATCTTTAAAAATAGTATATGTGTGTGCTATGTGTGCTCAGTCACTTCCGACTCTTTGCGACCTGATGAACTATAACCCTCCAGTCTCCTCTGTCCATGGTAACCTCCAAGCAAGAGTGGAGTGTGTTGCCATTTCCTACAGGGGACCTTCTTGACCAGGGATTGAACCCATGTCTCTTGCATCTCCTGCATTGGCAGGTGGATTCTTTACCACTGCACTAACTTTGGAAGCCCAAAATTAGTATAGGTTCTCACTTATTTGGGATTTAGCACAAAAGCAAAAATTCTACCTAAATTTCTGTTTCCATATCAAGCCTTATATCTGTAGATTCCATTTTGTGGTGTTCATTTTGCTTCCTGAAGATCTATTTTACATATGGAATTTACCATTAAAATCATAAGAATAATAAATAAGTAAATATTTGTATATATAGACAAGTTTATAAGTTTATATACATATCTGTGTCTGCAGTCACATAACATTTACAAAGTGAATTTTAATATAATATATCATTAAAAGTCTCAAAATACACTGCAAATTAAATATCTCCATTTTATAGATACAGAAGCAGAAATCTTAAGTGAGTTGATTAAAATTTCTAGCAAAACCTGGAGCTGAATTTAGGTATCATAGTTTCAAATTTCCAACTGTTTCCTCATTTTCCATTTACCAAACTCGCTGCCTTAGTCATCACCTCTCATGATGAGGGTCTCCAGTACAGAGTATAAAACATTTTGAAATATATGCTATAAAAGAAGACTGAGACCAAAATTTCAACAAAGGATCCAGTCCAGTAAACTGTAATATTTTTTATTTCAAATATCTTTAAGAAAAATTAACTTCCTAGATAATCTAGGATGGAAAATTCTACTTTTTTTCCTTTACCAAGAATGAGAAAGTAGCAGAATCACCAAACATCCATTCTTGAAAATGAAATATTGATATTTCATTCCTCTTTTAGGTTTTCAAGCAGCACAATTTGATTGGGCATCTATGAAGTATTAGGCACGATGATAGAAATTCAGAATATAAAGATAAGAAAAAGACAGTATCTCTTCTGCAGTTGTTCATAGTTTGGTAGTGAAGGTTGCAATGTTTTTAATAGAGGTATCCACAAAATATTCTGAAAACTTCAAGGGAGAGAACCCCACTCTATTTTTGGAAGCATAAAAAGCTGAGTTGAATAAAATGTCACTTAAAGAAGGCAAAGAAGAAAAACATATACATCTGCTGAGTAAAGAACTCAGATTGAAGTCCATATATTAAGACTTGTGTGCATGCTGAATTGCTTCAGTTAATTCACAACTCTTTGTTACCCTATGGACTGTAGCCCACAAGGCTCCTTTGTCCATGGGATTCTCCAGGCAAGAATACTGCAGTGGGTTTCCATGCCCTCCCACAGGGGATCTTCCCCACCTAGAGATTGAACCTGTGTCTTGTGTCTCCTGCATTGGCAGGCAGGTTCTTTACAGCTAGCAACACCTGAGAAGCCAGTATTAAGGCTTAGTATAATGCAATTACAAAGAATATTCTCAAATTGGTGTGCTGTAAGGGAAGAAAAAGGGTTATACATGAGTCTATAAGTTAGCCTAGGACGAGAGGAATCATAAACGTCCTTCTGAGATTTTTCTACTCATTCCATAGGTTTGTACATGGGGCTGTTGAAGGAGATCGTGAGATCTCCTAGCCAAGGCCACACATTTGATTTCCCCCAAAAGCAGAGCCTGAGACAAGGATTTTGTAACAAGAAGTTTACTGGGGATACGATATCAGGAATCAAGGTGAGGGAATAGAGTGGTAGAAAGCCAAAGAAGGAAAGCCATTAGTGGATGTCTAAATGAGTTGGCTGTCACTGACCTTTAGGGTTCAATTTGGCTTAGAATTCATAGGAGACAGACTGTACTGTTGCCCTACCGAGTGTGTGGAAACTGGAGCATTCATTCACACACTATACTCCTTTCACTGTGGGTATTTCCCAGGGCCATTACCTCCCCAGAACTTCTGGCTTGAGCTAAACTAAGAGGACTCTCATGAGATAAAGCCTATAGCTTTTTTATCAGAGAGATAGAGAAAATGTTAGCTCATTGAGCAGCCATGTGTAGGTGATCTCTTAGGTGGGCCTAGTCATACAGGACGACAAAGAGGACTGTATTTATTTATTTACTTATTTTGCAAAGTGTGAAATTCCCTATTCTATCTGGAGGCATCAGCAGAGACACCTTTGAGGAGGCTGTGAATTTTAAATCACTAGAATTTTCTTCCTAGTCATCTCCTTCAATTAGTCTGCCCCCACGGTAAATTGGAACCATGCCCAAACTGTATCATCCATGACAGAGACCCACTGCCTGCTGAGAGGGTTGGTTTTTAAAATCTGGGGTATCCTAATTGCAGTCAGCAGGCTTCCTTTGAATGCCTGTGGGGCTTGGGAAAGCAAACTGTGTGGTTGTTACTTGTCCTGCCTGGGATATACAGTATCGAGAAACAAGGCCCACCTTCCAAGGCTTCCATCTCTTTTGTAGCCCCAGATTGCAAATGACATCCTTGTGTGGGATGCATTAAAACCCTTTGTGTCCTGGTATCAGCCGGAGGCCTGCTCATTGTACACCCTGGCAGCTCTCGTCATGAGGAATAATAGGCAACATGTTTCCTTAAGTTTTGTTATCTTTTCTCACTCAGCCCCAGCCAATGTGTCTGCTGGGCATTTTCGGGCCCTGCTTTGGTGCAATAATGTGGAAGGCAAGATAGCAGAGCAGCATTTGTTATTGGATTCCAGCTGCAAGCCTAACATCTGCTGAGTATTCTGTAACTTTCTTTGAACATAATTAAATACAATCACCAGCCTTCCCCTTGGTCTCCCACCATAGACCCCATTAGAAAAGGAGAAGAAACTGACATCAAACCTATGTGGAAAATGCTGAACAATGAAACTAATTCAACTTCAAATTACCCATCCATTTCTGCTGAAGAAGCATTTGAAACATTATTGTCCTGAAAGATTTTATGCTCTTTTTCCTTTAGTCCTTTCTTTTTTCCTCCTTCCCTTTCTCTCTCTTTCCCTTTGTTTTTCTCATTTTTGTAAGGGGAAGGGGGCTTATATGGTTCAGAAATTCTTAGGTTTCTCTCTCTCTCTTTCTCTTTCTTTCATCCTTTTCTTAAATATTTATTAAGTACATTCCAGTACCCATGCAAGATAGACATCTGCCCTTATAAATTTAAAATTATTTAAAACAAATTCATCATAGAATCGTGATTAGTAGGAAAAGCATCGGCTTTGAAATCAGACGCACCTTGGTATAATTGCTTCTCAATTGTTTCCTAATTATTTCACTTCCCTGCGTCTTCTTCCCTCACATATAAAATGGCAAGCATTATTTTTTTTTAAACTCATAAGGTTGTTGTGAACTATAAACTAATTAGCAAACCATAGTACATAATGCAAAATATTATAGATTTTCTTCTTTCTACTTTTCTCAGAACAAGTCCCTTTATTCTTTGAAAAGTGTTAGACAATTCCTGTTTTCTAAAGAAATGAGGGGAGGAATGTTAAAAAAAAAAAAAAAAAGAACATATGACTGTCTGTGGCCAAAAGAATACATTCCCATATTCATAGAAACACAACATTTCAGAGTCAGAAGGGACTTTTACTCTATATAGACAAGAAAAATAAACAACCTTAACCAACATGCTTCGAGTCATACAACTAATTCAGGGTTGAGCATTGGCTGAAACTCAAATCTTATGACTTTTCTCCCAGTAATCCTTCAACTCATTGTTTCAGAAAGTCAGTCTGAGAATAAAGATTATTGGCCCAAAGTAGCACAGGAGACTGTTCGAATCTCTCTCACAGCATATATCTGCTACTAGGTTCATTTTTATTTTAAAATATATTTGTAATAAAATGGTAACATTTTTGGGGTAGAGAACATTAGCTGCTCATAGAGAAGTCATCCTCAATCCTCTTCTTTTCTGAAATAGCATTCATTCCACATAGAAACCAAAAAGGATAGTTACTTCCTTTCCCAGCCGCTCCAAAAACTAGGACATGGGTATAAAATTAACACCAGCTGATAGTACATGAGGGCTTGTGTTCTGTTACTTACACTTACAAACTCATTAAAAATGATATACAAAAATACTAGAACCAATCTATAATATTTCTATTTTATTACATACACTCATCTATGTGACTCAACATGTAATACATATAGATGTGTATTTTGAAACCTTTTTTGTATGGTATTACCAATTTCCCATACAATTTTAAATTCTTCTACACTATTATTTTGGCTGCCCAATACTGTAACTTATGACTAAGTGGATGTTTATTTAAGCAACTCCCTACTGTTGATCATTAAGCTTATTTCCAACATTCTGTATTATAAACAGCATCGTTATGACCATCCATGAAACTAAAGTTGTCTTTCTTTTCCATAGCATATGGGTTTTCTCAAAACTGAGAAGCCTAGAAAGAACAAGTTACTTTCATATAGGTTTATACTTTCCAAAGTGTTTTTATATTCAGTGTCTCTTTTGACCTTCAAAATGACCTTTTGAAGATGATCAGGTAGCTGCTATTAGCTCTAATTTTTAGGTGAAAAAACCAAAGATTACAATTTGATTGACTTGCCTAACAACTAAGCTAATATGTGGTATATTATTTGAGGCTTTTGTTTTACTCTGAATTGTAGTATCTTACATCTTTCTTTTCATCGTCCTAGCTGTCTGCTTATCTGTTCAGGGTTTTTTGTTTTGTTTTGTTTTTGACTAAAGAAGACATTATCTTTGCCTTTGAGTTACTTATAATACACTGGGGGAGAAAGGTAGGTAAATTGACATTTACATTATCTTGTAAGAAATCCAATTATGGAAGAACAAAGGAGTAGCTCTTAAATCAAATGGGAATACTACAAAAAGCTTCTTGGAAATGACAAAATTTAAGGAGAGATACCCCATAGCAGGCTCATAATTCTCATAATTGCTAATTCCTGCTAATCAATTAGAACCTCACTTCATCTCTAATACTTTGAAATCACAATATTACTGTCAAATAAGGCAAAGCCCCTTCACATCTTTGGCTATCAACACTGCCCTCATGCTAAACACCTTGACCATACCAATGCTCCCTCATTTGTATACAATCAGTTGCTTTATGAGTATTTATCCCACTTAATATAATCTTTCTATAAATCTCTCTCTCTCTCTCTGAATCCTACACATCACATGAAACCCAGTTCAAGGTTTATGTCTTTCGTGAAATCAGAACCAGCTCCTACAGCTATGCCTGGGAAATACATATACTTGTATGTATGAATTCTCATATAGTTTGAAGAAGACTATATCCCTGATTTTATAAAATTTTCCATTCTCTGATCACAGTTAAAGAAACACTAGATTGCCTATTAGCATCAGCTATTGTGCCTTGGAGCAGGACTACAGAGATATTTAGCATATAGTCACTTCTAAGAGAAGGTCATTGTAATAGACCAGGGGCAGTGGGATGGTAACATTCTGAGAAATGAGTTCTTTGTGCTTAGTCACACAGTCTTGTCTGACTCTGCGATCCTAGGGATTGTAGCCCGCCAGGCTCCTCTGCCCATGGGGATTCTCCAGGTAAGAATACTGACGTCGGTTGCCATGCCCTCCTCCAGGGGTCTTCCCGACCCAGGGATTGAATCCAGGGCTCCCGCATTGCAGGCTGATTCTTTACCATCTGAGCCACTGGGGAAGCCCATGAGTTCTTTATGTGTCCCTTTTTCTCCCCTTCTACAGATTTCTGCCTTTGTTGCTTTTTGATACAGGTGAATATTGAATGATAATGGTCTTAATTCTGAATTTTCATAATCTTCTCTGAAGCTTAGAAGAGCTTCACAACTAACACAAAATATCAGAAGGCTAAACAAATACCACTTAGGAGACTGAATAAAGCTGATACCAAAAGAGGCTTCCTGAGAAGGTGTTGATTGACAATGAAGTCCATTCATTTGACTTTGGTTTTGGAAGCCACTTCTCCTGGATTCTCAGAGATTTCTGATAATGCTTGGCAACACTGCTTTTGGAAATGGCATTTACCTTTATGTTAATAGATTTCTCTGTAATTAACATCGATCAAAGCATTCAGGGGAATTTACCTTCCTGGCGCGAGATCAATGCAATAGAGAAAAGGAATTTTGGTTGACAACTAAGCTATAGTCCTAGAGATGGCACTCAAGAACCCAGGATTTTTGGCACTGAAAATATCAGTGCATGAATATATTGCTGAGGGCAATTTCCATAAGTTGGTTTGAGTTGCCAAACCATGATGGAGAGCCATAAAGTAGGCAAGTTATGTAGACCGTTGAAAATTAAGTAGGCAAATGTAGATTTAAAATTGCTTATGGAAACGCTTTTTTTAATCTGAGGGCCTAATTTATCCACACAGAGAAACGCATTTAATTTTATCATACACACTTGTATTAGTTATCTATTTTTGCTAGACAATTACCACAAACTTAGAGGATTAAAACAATATACATCTATTATCCCAACGTTGCTATGGATCAGGAGTCTGGACACAACTCATCTGGATTTTCTGCAAGTGTGTAATCAAGGTATTAGCTATGCTGCTTTCTCATCTGGAGGAATGACTGGGGGAAAATCCACTTCTTCCCTTCTCTGAAGAAGCTCCACAGGTTTTTGGCAGAACATATTTCCTTTTGGCAGGGTTGATGGCCCTCGTTTCTTGCTGGCTGTCAGTTGGAGGCTGTCCTCAGTTCCTAGAGACTGCTCATAGTTTCTTGTTATATGAGCTTTTTCCCAACATGGCCTCTTAATTTGTCAAGGGAGCAAGGAGAAACTCCAGAACCAGCTGATTAATCTGAACGATTTAGTACTAACCCCTTATATTGTGTTGATCATTTTGCTTTTCTGTCTGCTCCAACTTGGCTCTGGACAAATTCAGGGAAGAATTATGTTTTGCTCATTTTAAATTTCCTCAGTACAGTTGCTCAGTCATCTTCGACTCTGCAAACCCATGGACTGTGGCATGCCAGTCTTCCCTGTTCATTACCAACTCCCGAAGCTTGCTCAAACTTAGGTCCATCAAGTCGGTGATGCCATCCAACCATCTCATCCTCTGTCATCCCCTTCTCCTCCTGCCCGCAATCCCTCCCAGCATCAGGGTCTTTTCCAATGAGTCAAATCTTTACATGGAGTTTCAGCCTCAGCATCAGTTCTTCCAATGAACACCCAGGACTGATCTCCTTTAGGATGGACTGCTTGGATTTCCTTGCAGTCCAAGGGACTCTCAAGAGTCTTCTCCAACATCACAGTTTAAAAGCATCAATTATTTGGTGCTCAGCCTTCTTTATAGTCCAACTCTCACATCCATACATGACTACTGGAAAAATCATAGATTTGACTAGACAGACCTTGGTCAGCAAAATAATGTCTCTGCTTTCTAACATGCTGTCCAGGTTTGTCACAGGTTTTCTTCTAAGGAGCAAGCAATTTTTAATTTCATGGTTGCAGTCACAATCTGCAGTGATTTTGGAGCCCAAGAAAATAAAGTCCATCACTACTTCCATTGTTTCTCCATCAATTTGCCATGAAATGATGGGACTGAGTGCCATGATCTTAGTTTTGGAATGCTGAATTTTAAGCCAGATTTTTCACTCTACTCTTTCACTTTCATCAAGAGGCTCTTTAGTTCTCCTTTGATTTCTGCTATAAGGGTGGTGTCATTTGCATATCTGAGGTTATTGATATTTCTCCCGGCAATCTGGATTCCAGCGTGTGCTTCATCCAGCCCGGCATTTTGTGTGATGTACTCTGAATTAAGTTAAATAAGCAGGGTGACAATATGCAGCCTTGATATACTCCATTCCCAGTATTGAACCAGTCCATTTTTTCCCTGTCTGGTTCTATCTGTTGCTTTTGACCTGCATACAGGTTCCTGGTATTAGCATTACTCAGTGTCATTTGAATGGATGGATAAATTAACAAAATAGTCCTTGTTAGTAAATATATGATGTCAATTTTGGCTTCAAGATTTCTTTTTTTCTTGAAAACACATCCTTTAGATATGAGTACTTGTAATTTTAGTAGTTATATTTTTCCACTTATTGGGTGTTTGAACTTCACCTATTGTTTTAGAAAATTTTTTTTAAAGTTTAAAAACTTTAGATTTTTGAGATATAATTTGCAAATATTTCCCCTTAATTTATCTATTTGATTTTGCCTATTATGTCTGGGAATAGTTTTTAAGTTAACATTTTATAAAGTTATATATATTTTCTTTTGATTATTTCCATGGGGTTATTTTCTCTGCTGATACAGAAAATTAAAGCGTTATGTGCCAAAGTGGAAGAGGGAAATTAATTCATTCTTTGGTTAACCCTGATACCAAAATCAGAATAGACACATAAAATGTAGTGGTTTAAATAAAGATATCTCACAATGCCTTTCACACATGAGGTGCTAAATAAATATTAAATATGTCCCACTATTATTTTTACTCACATACAATGCCCATACCTACAAACACATACAAACATACAAACAAACTCATCCTTTCATACATTCTTAATTCAGAAACTGATTGTGTTTAGGGGTTTTCTCAAACTATCATATTTTGTTTTACAACATATATGGCTTAAAACAAAAGAAATTAATCATGTCTCACCATTCAGTGGGATGGATCTTCTGCATGGTTCCTCTTCTGGGGTCACCTGGGGTGACCTATGTGCCTTCATTCAGTTGGTTGATTACCAGGAGCTGGATGTTTCAAGAATGCTTCACTCATGTGTCTGGTGATTGGGGATAACTGATGTCTGACCCTTCTCTCCACACAGTCTCAGTGTTCCAAGAAGACAAGTGCAGAAACCAAAAGGCTACTTGATGCCCACCTCAGAAGCAATACAAAATCACTTCCACTGGTCAAAGTGTATCACAAGGCCAAGCCAAAGTCAAGGGCTGGGAAAAGAGACTGCTTCTTGCAAGATGCTGCAAATAACTTGAGGTCAATTTTAATCCACCAAATTGTTATAGTTGGATTTGAGACCAAGTCCTAAAGGGGTTCTATTCAGTCATTTGAACAAGTATCAGAATATAAGAGGAGCTTAAGTACAGCCCTTAGCAAGCCCAGGGAATGCTTTAAAAAGAGAATATTCTCCTGCTCATTAATCATTATAAAATACTTAGTTGTGTTAAGTACACCCTACACATATGGGGAACACTTGGAAATCTTAGATTTTACACCCCACCAACCTGAGTTCCTTTTAAACTTCTAACTTTATCTATAGATATGCATGTGCTCATATGCATAGAAATATATAAACATATGTATTATTTACATATAAGCATGCTGTTATTCACAAACTGTATATAAATGTATTTCCATAGTTAAAAATATTTTTAAGTTTCAATCCAACTCCTTTATTGTGATTACATAAGAGGGGAAAGTAATTTATATACATACAGCCTGAAAGCCTTTCAAAAATCCTCTATAGCATTTTTTTTAACTTCTCCCATCATTTGTTGATATGATGTATATGATAAAGACCACACAGAACTTTTATCTATATATTTTTTAAAATCACAGAAAATAACAAAAGGAAAAAAATAACAAAATGGAAACTTTTTTCAAAGTGTCCCATTACATAGTTCAGTAGAGGGTAGATTAGTAAAAACTTAAGAGTGTCTTTGGATAAAAGCAGCACAGATCTGTATGGAAAGGTTTTAAGATTTATGATTGATTTTTTTTGAAACTTCAGCATGTTCATTGCTAACTCTTTGTAGTTTTAATTGACCCTGATCCTATATCTTTCTTATTTCAACTCCTTGTATCCCTAAGTGTGGTCTCAAAATATTTTGATCTGCATATACTCTCCTTAAGAGACAAGTAAGCAACCCTGTCAGACCAGAGATAATCATAAGTTACAATGAGATATAGAATGATATTAACACAAGATTAACAAAGAACAGAAACTACTCTTTAGGATGCAAATCATAATTTAAAAAAAAACACTCATAAAGAAAGAGTCTTAAAGAATAATGGGATGAACAAATCAACAAGTCTTGAGTTGTAGATATCACAGACTGTATATATCACTATATCACAGATGGCTATGTAAATTTCTCCAGTTTTTAGGAGAGCCATTGGCAAATTATGGCCTGCCCCCCAAGTCCAGCTTATCCTCTGCTTTTGTAAAGTTTTATTGGAACACATTCATTTGCTCATATTTTCTTCTGTCCAAAGTTGGTGCTATTTTATCTCTAACTTTAGGTGTTCCCTGGAGGCTCAGACAGTAGAGAATCTGCCTGCAATGCAGGAGACCTGGGTTCCATACCGGGGTTCCAGAACTGGGTCGGAATGATTCCATAGAGAAGAGAATGGCTACCCACTCCAATATTCTTGCCTGGAGAATTCCATGGACAAAGGAGCCTGGTGGGCAACAGTCCAGGGGATCACAAAAAGTCAGACACAGCTGAGGGACTAACACTTTAAAATGAACTTTGCTGCTTTTGATGTACAATAGCAAAATTGAATAGTTCTGACAGAGATCATGTAGCCAGCACAATCTCAACAATTTACCATCTTCTCTGTATGGAAACGTTCAATGATCTCTGCTGTAGTGCATTGGATTTCTTCTGGCTAGGTAAATGAGAACCAAAATCTGCAAACAAAATCAGGAGTCATTTTTGGTTTACAGGGAAGAGTGTTTTTATCAGATCATTGTCTGAAGTTTGGGGTTTGAATTTTGGCTGGCTGTTAGCTGAGCAACTCTAGAGAAGCTATTTAACCTTGGATTCTTCTGTTCCCAAAGTCTCTACTACCTTATCTCGAACCTTAAAATGAACACTGATAAAAGTCCTGGAGCAACTTTCTGAACTGTAAAAGTGTAGTACATATGTGAATTACTATTACTTATAGTGATCATTTAATCCTGCTGACCAATATATTTTTCTTTCTTCAGACTTTCACAAGCTTTGTAAAATTGCAGTTCCCTGTCTTCCCAGGTCAAGGTATGGTTGCAGAGTTTGTTTTTGCCAATGAAATAGGAGTCAAATCATCAGTGTCACTTCAAAGGAAATGTCATTTGGTAGGATCTTTGAACCTATTAATTAAAAACAAAGAAAGTCCAAATTACGTCATTTGGTAGGATCTTTGAACCTATTAATTAAAAACAAAGAAAGTCCAAATTAGGTGTTAACTTTGGTTACTAATAATGTATAAATATTAGTTCATTAGTTGTGGCAAGTGGACAGCACTCACATGTGATCAGGGAAAACAAGGTGTAGGCTTTATGTAAACTCTGTCTTAGTTTTTCAACTTTCCTGCAAATACAAAACTATTCTCAAATAAAAAGTGTTTTGAAAAGATTACCTTGACAAGAATTCCTAGGGACTCACGCATTTTCTTGTTAATCAGGGTTTTCAGGGTCATGTCAAGGTTGAGAATAAAATATTTCCTTTGCTGTTCACATATGCGTGAACTTTATTAATTCATGCATGAGTGAGTGCTAAGTCGCTTCAGTCGTGTCCAACTGTTTGCAACCCTACAGACTGTAGCCCACCAGGCTCTTCTGTCCCTAGGAAGTCTCCAGGCAAGAATGCTGGAGTGGGTTGCCGTCTCCTCCTCCAGGGGATCTTCCAGGGGATTGAATCAGTGTTTCCTGTGGCTCCTGCATTTCTGCCGATTCTTTACTGCTGAGCCACCAGTGAAGCCCTTATTAATTCATGCAAATGTATTAATTTGTTCAAATTAATGAATATTATTAAATAGCTGTCTTACAACAGACCACATACCAAGTATTGTGCCAGGCACAGGAGATACGTTGATGACCTGACTATAGGGTTTTACCAAATTATATCTTTTCTCTTTACTTGGGAAAAAAAAAATAAACTTTAGGTCATTTTGAATTGTATTTGTTTTTCTTCCACTATCATTACTAAAAAAGATTTAAAGAGGAAAATCCTCAGTTTTTAAAGGACATACCAATTGAGTTCAGGACTCTCTGTAACAGGACTAGCTCTTAGATTTTCTTTCTGCCAGAAGGAATGGATATAAACATCAACTGGCCATCCCGGCTCAAAAGTAGAACAGAGAGGTCATTGTTAAGAGATGAAGATGTAATGCAGAAACCAAGAGAGCAGAACAGTGCAGCAGACACAAGTCAAAGCAATTCCCTGGTGATAAGTAATTGGCAACAGACATGCCGCTGAATGTATTGAAGACAGAATAAAACTTCTTAGATTTACTGAATTTTAAACAAAGGCCCCAGAGTAGTTAAAGACAGAGAACGAGGACTGAACTTCAAGTGGTTGCAAACTAAGGGATTAAGTAGTCTCTGCAATCCCCTGATATGTGCTCTAACACAGAAAAAAAGAGCTCTGGCAATGCAAAAATAACTGAGGCAGGAAGAAATGGTGCAGAATGTGCAAAGTAGAAGATAAACGGGTTACAGTTTTTAGTGCTGAGCAATTTGAAACAGTTACTACTACATATCATTTATATTTTGTGAACACACAAACACAGATTAATCCTATGGCAGACTTTATAAAAATCTCCATCCATAGTGCAAAATCCAGTTAATCTAAAGTTGAAAAAAAAAAAAAACTCCACATAAAACATTCTGTATATATACAGGCTAGTTGAAACAGATCTGACAGTTTCTTTTAAAGCTGTCATTTAAGTTTTACCCAGATAACATGGGCTTGCCTAGTGGCTCAGATGGTAAAGAATCTGTGTGTAATGTGGAAGACCTGGGTTCAATCCCTGGGTTGGGAAGATTCCCTGGAGCAGGGCATGGCAACCCACTCCAGTGTTCTTGTCTGGAGAATCCCGTGGACAGAGGAGCCTGGTGGGCTACAGTCCATGGGGTCACAAAGGGTCTGACCTGACTCAGTGACTAAGCCCAGCAGCACACAGCGCAGATAACATGCTCTGCGGTTTTGTATGCATTCTCATCATAGCACTAAGAGTTTGGAATTAGGAATCCTCATTTACAGATGAGGATTCTAGGTCACATAAGTAAATTAAACCACCAAATGTTGCTGCTGTTTAGTTACTAAATCGCAAATGACTCTTTTGAGACTGCATGGACTGTGTAGCCTGCCAGGCTTCTCTGTCCATGAGATTTCCCAGGCAAGAATATTGGAGTGGGTCGCCATTTCCTTCTCCAAAACTACTAAATGTTAGGTAGCAAATTACACTGGATCCAGATTCAAACCCATCTTCCTAACAAGTACTTTCAAAATTCTGATGATCAGAGTAGGCAAAATTAATTTTGATGCCCTTATCTCTTATCTGCTTTAGACAGAATTGTATTTGTGTGGTAGACTGAACGAATACATATATATAATTCACCAGTGAAACGGATCATGGTGAGCTGGTTAGAAACTGAAGAGGGGGGAATCTGATTATTTGCTATAGTTTTTCATGAAATACTAAAGTCTTTAACCTGGAATGCGTGGAGTGGGGCTGAGTGGGATGTTGGAATGGTTGGGCCAAAAATAGAATTTTCATGAGAGATAGCAACTTCTTTGAGAGATATCTCTTCCTTGAGAGACAGCAGGATTGAGTTAGCAGAGAGATGTTTGCATCATCCAACAGGATATATATATGTCTTGTCGTCCCAATCTATAACTTGTGTTGTTCTTTCTCTTCTGCAGCTTACTGATTTGGGGAGAATTTTTATATTGAAACATATTAAAAATTAAAAAGCATATGGGACTCATTTAAACAGTTAAATAATAACAATAAAACAAGCACCAGTGTAGCCAATACCAAACCAACAGTTTTGTCACCCTTAAGCTATCTTTACTCATTTCTTTTCCTCCCTACAAGGGGTAACACTAATCATGAATTTTATCTCTACCATTTCCTGGCTTTTCTCTGTAGTTTTACCACCTACTTATGTGTCTGTATTTAATAAATTGCTTAGTTTTGATTGGCTTTGAACTTTTATATAAATAGAGTGGTCATATACTCTTATTTTAGGCTTCCCAGGTGGCTCAGATGGTAAAAAACTCCATCCTGCAATGTAGGAGACCTGGGTTCAATCCCTGGGTAGAGAAGAGAAGGAAAATGATCCTGGAGAAGGAAATGACAACCCACTCCAATAATCTTGCCTGGAGAATTCCATGGAAAGAGGAACCTGGCGGGTTACAGTCCATGGGTTCCCAAAGTGTTGGACGTGACTAAGCGACCAACACACACACATACACACATACTCTTATTTTAGCCATTGTAAGTTTGGGAGTCTTT
The DNA here is from genome assembly GCF_963930625.1 of Muntiacus reevesi. NCBI lineage: Eukaryota > Metazoa > Chordata > Mammalia > Artiodactyla > Cervidae > Muntiacus > Muntiacus reevesi. The sequence goes on from NC_089260.1 coordinate 60,608,389, forward strand.
CCTGTTAATATGGATGAATTTTTGTTTCCTGGCAATTACTATTTTATTTCATGAAAGCTTCAGTGTACTTACTCATTTAGCTGAGCTGAGCATTTAGGGTTTTTCACTGTATTTTACTAATACTGGCGTTGTTACTGTGAATATTCTGGTGTCTGGCTCATGTGATCCAGGGCACAGATGCAAGTTTACCGAGGATATGTCCCAAAGAGAGGAGATGCTGTGTAGCATGGCATGAAGCTGTCCAATTTACTAGGTAATTCCACTTTTCCCCCAAAATAGTTCTATCAATTTATGCCCCACTTTCAAAGGGTAATAGTCCTCCATCGTTCCAAATCCTCATCAATATTTTCTATAATCCAGTTGCACATATAGTTTTACCAAACTGTGGGAAAAAAGTGAAAGTGTTAGTTGCTCAGTCATGTCCGACTATATGCAACCCCGTGGACTGTAGCCTGCCAGGCTCCTCTACTCATGGGTTTTCCCAGACAAAAATACTGGAATGGGTGCCATTTCCTTCTCCAAAGGAACTTTCTGACTCAGGGATTGAACCTGGATCTCCTGCAGGCAGATTCTTTACCATCTGAGCCACCAAAATTGGTTTATGTGAAATACTGGCTTAGTGGCTTAAATTTTTATGTCTCTGATAGTACAGTTAAACAGTACTCTATATATTTATAGTCATTTGTGTTTCTACTTCTAAGGACTGTCCATTTGTGTCCTTTCTCATTTTATTTTCATTTCTTTCTTTCTCATAAATAGAAATTCTTTGTGTATTCTGGACAGGAGCTTTTTGTCAACTCTTTGTATTAACATATCCTCTTCTTGGATGTGGCTTTATCATTCTCTTTGTGGTATCTTTTAATGATTAAGAGTTTGCATTTTTAACTTTAATGTGGTTAAATTTATCAAGTTTTCCCCTTATGTTTTATATTTTTATGTCCATTATAATCTCTCTAAATCGCCCTTTTGGAAGGTTGTGTCTGGTTTGTAAAGCTATGTTCTTTTGTTGTGTAGGTAATATGTATAATCACTGAAGCCTACTTAAACTCAGTCTTCAAATTTTCCTTTCAGTTTAATCCTTCTCAAAACTTTTTCTGACCTTCTCTTTCCCACTTTCTTGTCTGAACCTTCTCTGTGAGATATTACCATAACTAATTGAAAATTATTCCAAATACCCCTAGAGTCTGAATTAAAAATTAGTTCATATGGGTTTAAATATCAGCTTCTTTCCACCAAGTTTCCCTCACATCCGGTCTACTCCCTGAAAGGTCAGACACTTAATGGTTCTTCTTTCTTCTGAAATCATAGCAATCACAGGCTCTGTGAGTTCCTTCATCTCGTCTGTGGAGAAATATTTTATTTTTTAAAAAAAGAGAATGAAAGAAGGTTTTCTTTCTAATCCCATATAGAGAAACATTTCCTTTTGTAGCCAGATGTACATCAAGATGCAATCACTTGCTCTGATTTTTAATCACACTTGAATGAATTATTAACCTTAAAAATGGTACAAGTAAAGATATTTTCAGGTTTCTGTTCAGCTGTGTAATGTGGCTCTCAGTCCAGGCTTGCTCCTAACCACAAAATTTTCCACCAAACAATAGATGCACAGAAATTTCTGCAATCCTAATAAAAGATACAGATAATCTTCCCCCATAGTTTTTCCTTGTTATGAAGTGAAGAAGCAGTATTCTGGAAAAAACTTTGGGTTGCAATGTAAAAGGTATAGTCAGTTGACCTTCAGTATCCATGGAGGATTAGTTCCAGGACTCCTCTGGATATCAAAATTCACAGATGTTCAAGTTTCTTATATGAAAACTGGTTACTATGTGGAGTGGTTAAATCTGGGCATGAGACCCATGGATACTGAAGGTCAACTGACTTCTACCTTTAGTTTTCATGTTAGAATCACTCTCTGTGCCTCAGATTCCTCCTCTAGAGTACTGAACCAACAGTTTTAAAGTTTTTTGTTGTTATTGTTTCAATATGTATTTATTGTTTTAACTCTGTTTCTGGAAGACCCCACATTTTCAAATGGTCAGTCAGTATATGTCCTTCTTATTAGGCAAGCAGTTTTATTAATGGAGGAGGGGCTGTAAAGCTCTTCAAACTCCTGGTATTTTGGAGGCATTTCACCAGGTTGACTAAATATAACCAGGCATAGTATCTTACTCCAGACCCTGACCTCATTTGCTGCTGTGGAAGAAAACAAACTTAATTCTGTCCAGCTGTCTTTTCCAGCCATATTTTCATTGTCAGTGAGCTCAGACAAAACTTACAATATTACTTTCAATATAAGCTGGCCTTGACAATATATTGGTGTACCTAATTTCTGATTCACTTCCAAGGAAGAAAGCATTATGATTAAAACATGCTTGAATTTACTTTTTACTAAATCTTTTACTTTTCATTTTTCATCTCCTCCACACAAATATATAAAACAAATTTTCAAGTATAAGACAAAAATAATTCTAAAATCTGTTTTTATATGTAGAAAGTATAAGGTGAATTAACATACAAATGCTTACAGTGGGATAAGAACTTAGCTTCTCTAGTCATTCATCTAAAAATTTTTATTGACAATTAATTTATGAAAATTGTATCAGCCTAACTCTTGCCCCAGGATCTTTCCAGGTAGCTCTAGTGGTAAAGAATCTGCCTGCCAGTGCAGGAGATGAAAGACTGGTTCCAACCCTGGGTCAGGAAGATCCCCTGGAGTAGGAAGTGGCAATCCACTCCAGTATTCTTGCCTGCAAGCTTCCATGGACAGAGGAGCTACAGTCCATGGGGTCACAGAGACTCAGACATGACTGACCACATACACACTTTCGTCCCAGCTATCCTAAAACTTCTAATGAGAGAAAAGACCACATGATAGCTTTAGTAAGCATTATTGCTAAGTCTAGAACTATCTAAGAAATAAAACCATTGTTAGAACTTAATATTTGTTTCTAAGTCCCATTCTGCAGGAAGAAAATGGCATCAGTTCTTCCCAGGTATTACTCTAGCATTATGCCACTGATCTTGGGTTATTGTGGGGACACCCTATCATCCTCGGCCTTGGTCTAGGTAGCCTTAGGCTTACTAATGCCTGAAATATTACAGTTTTTTCTTGTTGCTTCTGGAGCAGAGGAACATTTTGGTAGATTTCCCATTTGCCTGGTTACTTTGTATGAACATTTCACTCACTGAGTCTTTCTTGTTCCCCTGACTGAGTTGCCAGGAAATGGTGCTCTGATATCTCTTCATCTTGCTACTCACTTGCCCCAAAAAGGGGTCAGGGTGGTAGGTCTAGTTGCTGGCATTTCTTTCTAGTCTTGGATAAATTTTTCTCAGTTCCTCTTTCCAGCCAAGACTTCTCTTCTCTAAAGAGATCACATTTAAATTAAAGGAAGAAAAGGATCAAGTCATTCAGAGATTGACTGAGCAGATGCAGCATGGCCTGGTTTTGTTTGGAGAATTAATATATATAAAATGTATATTCTAGATATATTCCTTCAATTATTTCTTTCAACAGTCCCATGAGATAAGCCCTTATGATTTTACCAATAAGAATTAAAATTCATTTTGTTAAGGAATGCCAAATTCTCAGCAACTGTATACAGGTACAATGATTTTAATTACGTAAACTCATAAAATTAAAAAATATATATATGTGAAATAAGATACAGTGGGGTACCTGACCTTGAAGGAGAGGAAGAAAATCCCTGAGAAATAGTTGAGTTTTGAAGCATTGAAACAGCAGCGGAATGCAAAGTTGAAAGAGAAGCTTCAGGTTAAGAGGATATTGTATGTGAAAACCCTTAGATGACACATAAGTGAAATGCTCAATGAACCAAATGAACACTAGAGTAATACTATCAAGCACAAAGGTGAGCAGGCCACAAAGTGAGCCAGAAGAATAAGGCAGCAGGGATGCTGCCTAGTCTTGAGAACAGGGATAGTTTTGTTACCTTGGCATCTGATTCTAAGTTCACCATAAAGTTAACAAACAAAAAACTAGAGGGAGAAAATGAAGGAAAGCTATATTAGTTTCTTACTGCTGTTATGATGAATTCTCACAAATTTAGTGGCTTAAGCAACACAAATTTATCTTCCAGTTTTTGAAGTCAGAAGTCCAAAATTATGTCTGTATGGAATTAAAGTCAACAGGACTGCATTCCTTTTGGAGGCTCTAGTAAAGGATCCATTCTTTGCCTTTGCCTGCCTCTAGAGTCTGCCTGCTTGCCTTGATCCATGGCCTCCTGCCAACAATGACATCATTCTGACCTAAGATTTCACTGCCATGTCAACTCCTTCTCTGACTGGAGCCTCCTCTTATGAGGGCCCATGTGATTGCATTTGTTTCACTCAACTAATCCAGAATAATCCCTTCATCCCAAGATCCTTAACATAATCACATCTGCAAAATCTCTTCTACCATGTAAGGTAACATTCACAGGTTCAAGATTATCACACAGACATCTTTGGGGGACTATTAAAATGCCGACCACAAGGCCTAAATAATTATAAAGATTTTAGAAAGAAGACTATTTATAAAATCAAATGTATTAATTGCATTGGTATATTAAATACTAAACAAATGAACTAGTATTTAATATTATACCAATGCAATTAATGTATTTGACCCTTTCAAATTGTGGTGCTGGAGAATACTCTTGAGAGTCCTACAAGGAGATCCAATCAGTCAACTCTAAAGGAAACCAGTTCCGAATATTCATTGGAAGGGCTGATGCTGAAGCTGAAACCAATACTTTGGCCACCTGATGTGAAGAACTGACTCATTTGTAAAGACCCTGATGCTGGGAAAAATCAAATGCAGGAGGAGAAGGGGATGACAGAGGATGAGATGATTGGATGGCATTACCAACTCGATGGACATGAGTTTGAGCAAACTCCAGGACATATAGGAAGGACATGGAAGCCTGGTGTGCTGTGGTCCATGGAGTTGCAAAGAGTCAGACATGACTTAGCAACTGAACAACAGTGTTAAATGCTAAGCAAATGGGATACCAGGACACTTATTCCGTGGTTTAAAAAAAAAAAAAAAGGAACAGAATAGAGAACAATGAATGGGATCTTATTTTACCTAACGATTCATTAAAATATAAAGGATATAGCTAAAGTAAAAATGGGTTAAATTATTAAGGGTTGATTAAGGACTTTTAGTTTTTTCTCCTATAAACAAAACTATTTGGAGGGATAGGCTAGTATCAGATGGGAAATATTTACTTCCTTATTAAAGAATCAAGGCAGAGGGTGATAACTGATTGAACAGATGTGTTGGATCTCTTCTCTTTGCCCTTGCAAATCTACTTTCTACCTCTTCCCACTCTGATCTCTGTTCCAGGAATCTGACTTTCATAGATTACATCAAAGAATGCCCTTGTTCCTTGACTTCTGGTTGGGCTCATCCAACAGGGAGCCTCAAAAAGAAAGATAATGGTTTACTTGAGTAGTTTTCAAAACCAGCTTCCATTACAATTGTGCAGTGACCCACCCCTTTTCACATTGCTATTATTTTTTATAAGATTTTATATTAGAATTCAACACAGGTATAAAAAAGCATGTAAGAAATAAATGTTGAATTTTCACACTGTGTACATTCCTAGAATAAGAAACATACCACGACCAATAGCCCAGGCTCCCTCCCTTTCACTGTCTCCCTAATATCTATCACACACATATAACTGCTATACTGAATTCTAATACTATATTTTTTTTTGCCAGTTGAACTTTTTATAAATGAGATCATAACATATCATAAGTTATATTTGATGTGTTCACTCAACATCTGTCTATATATTCTTTGATTTTCAAATATTTGGGGATTTTCTAGTTATCTTTTGGTTATGGATTTTTAGCTTAATTCCACAAAAATCAGTTAATATCTCCAATAAAGAAAACACTCTACTTATTCAAATTCTTCCTTTCCCATCTGACAAAACCTGCAATTGGGAAATCAGTCACTCCTTCTTTGCCTTGTAGTGTTTGATTGGGTTCTGAAGCTGAATCCACTCTCTGTTCCCTGACATTGAATTAAATCTTGGAGACAGAGTTTTGTATGAAGTAGAAAGGAATAACTTTATCCAATTTGCCAGGCAAAAGGGGCCACAGTAGGCTAAAGCCCTCAAAATTATGTGTTACAACCTAGAGGGGTTAGGAGTTTTATAGTAATGGTTCAAGGAGGGCATGATTCTTCTGATTGGTTGGTGGTGAGGTTCAGTGGGAGTCAGCGTCATCAAACCTTCTGGTTCCAACATGACTAGGGTCTACATGCTTGTAGAAAACATTCAGTTAACATCTCCTATCTGATGGAGGCTTCAGTATCTGCAAGACAGCTCAGAGAGATTGTTATGTATACTTTGGCTACCTGATGCAAAGAAGCAACTCGTTGGAAAAAGACTCCAATGCTGGGAAGGACTGAAGACAGGAGACAAGGGGATGACAGAGGATGAGATGGTTGGATGGCATCACTGACTCTGTGGACGTGAATTTGAGCAAACTCCAGGAGATGGTGAAGGACAGGGAAGCCTAGCATGCAGCAAGCCATGGGATAGCAAGGAGTCGGACATGACTTAGATACTTAGTGAACAACAACAACATATCCCCTGAGGAGGAACCAGGACTCTGCACAAAGTTGCACTATTGTTTCTCGACTATCCTTCCTTTGTCTCTGCAGCCCCTCCCTTCCTTAATTTGCAACTGTTTGAACCTGTCCATTAGAACTCAGGGAAGATCTAGGAGGCCAAATGAAGCCTTTGTCCTGTAATGAAGAAATAGGGGACACAGAAAGGCTTTTGTGCTCAGCAGCCACACAGAGTCCTGCTGTTTCTGTACTATGACTTGTTTAAGCATCAGGAGAGAAAATCACCATCTTTCTATATTCAATGGCCACTGCCGTTCCAAGCCTGGCCCATGTAATCCACAATCCTCTGCGTTGTACCTGGAGACAAGCTGCATGGGGCTGAAAGGTGCAATGGCAGCCTCATGTGAACCTGTGCCTCAGTGGAGTACAGATTGCCCTCTTCATCAAGAAACACAGATGGCGCCTTCAGCTTTGGGAGTCTCTGAATGTTGTGAAAGCACAAAGTCTTTGAGGTGCATGTATCTGTCTTCCAAAGACAGAAAAACGAAGTCTAACTATAAAGCCAGATTAACTTTGTCCATTCAAAAATATATCCCTCCATGTATAGTAAGATATTTACTCTAATAATATATCCATCACTCTAGGTAAGTTGTAGGTCTTTTCATGGAATTATCTTAGCCTTTAAGCAATGTTTCTTCTAAGTCTTGTAACAGGAAAATCATCCTTTAAAAGTGAGTGCCAGTTTTGGAAATAGATTTGAAGTATCTCAGTATAAAGATTAGGGAGTGACTTCGGTAGTATCATTTTGGGTCAAAAATAAGGTGACATTGCAAAGTAAGAAGACTGATTTGTGTGGATGACAACCATCTTAATTTAGGCTGCTATAACAAAGATGGTAGAGACTGGGATTTTCAACCTGCAGAAGTTTCTCACACTGCTGAAGCCTGGGAGGTCCAAGATCAAGGCACCAGCCCATTCTATTCCTGGTGAGGGCCCTCTTCTTGGTTTGCCAAAGGACTCCTTCTTTCTGTGTCCTCATGTGGCAAAGAAGCATCTTTCCTGTGGTTCTTCTTGTAGCATAGCTTGAGAGCTCTATCCTCAATACCTCCCAAATGCTCACCTTCAAATATCACCCCAGTGGGGATTAGGGCTTAAACATACAAATCTGTGGGTGGCATCAAAATTTAGTCCATAAAAATAATTGACTGAAGGTAGTTCAGGAAACAGCAGTTCAGCTGTGTTTCAAGAAATGACATAATACTCTTGCCCAAATATGGTCTTTTCCTAGTCTTCACTGTTTTAATAAATAGCACAAAATTATATATTGACAAGTCATAAATAATTATTTATGCCTTTGATTCCTGTTATATTTTCAACTTCAGTTCAGCCACTCAGTCATGTCTGACTCTTTGCGACCCCATGAATCACAGCACGCCAGGCCTCCCTCTCCATCACTAACTCCCGGAGTTTACTCAAACTCCTGTCCATCGAGTTGGTGATGCCATCAGCCATCTCATCCTCTGTCGTCCCCTTCTCCTCCTGCCCCCAATCCCTCCCAGCATCAGGATCTCTTCCAATGAGTCAAATCTTCACATGAGGTGGCCAAGTATTGGAGTTTCAGCTTCAGCATCAGTCCTTCCAGTGAATACCCAGGACTGACCTCCTTTAGGATGGACTGGTTGGATCTCCTTGCAGTCCAAGGGACTCTCAAGAGTCTTCTCCAACACCACAGTTCAAAAACATCAATTCTTTGATACTCAGCTTTCTTCACAGTCTAACTCTCACATCCATACGTGACCACTGGAAAAACCATAGCCTTAACTAGATGGACCTTTGTTGGCAAAGTAATGTCTCTGCTTTTTAATATGCTATCTAGGTTGGTCATAACTAGCCTTCCAATGAGTAAGCGGCTTTTAATTTCAAGTCTGCAATCACCATCTGCAGTGATTTTGGAGCCCCCCAAAATAAAGTCTGACACTGTTTCTGCTGTTTCCCCATCTATTTCCCATGAAGTGATGGGAGCAGATGCCATGATCTTAGTTTTCTGAATGTTGAGCTTTAAGCCAACTTTTTCACTCTCCTCTTTTACTTTCATCAAGAGGCTTTTCAGTTCCTCTTCACTTTCTGCCATAAGGGTGGTGTCATCTGCATATCTGAGGTTATTGATATTTCTCCCGGCAATCTTGATTCCACCTTGTGCTTCTTCCTGCCCAGCGTTTCTCATGATGTATTCTGCATATAAGTTAAATAAGCAGGGTGACAATATACACTTGACTTATTCCTTTTCCTATTTGGAACCAGTCTGTTGTTCCATGTCCAGTTCTAACTGTTGCTTCCTGACCTGCATATAGGTTTCTCAAGAGGCAGGTCAGGTGGTCTGGTATTCCTATCTCTTTCAGAATTTTCCACAGTTTATTGTGATCCACACAGTCAAAGGCTTTGCAATAGTCAATAAAGCAGAAATAGATGTTTTTCTGGAACTCTCTTGCTTTTTTGATGATCCAGTGGATGTTGGCAATTTGATCTCAGGTTCTTCTGCCTTTTCTAAAACCAGCTTGAACACCTGGAAGTTCACGGTTCACGTATTGCTGAAGCCTGGCTTAGAGAACTTTGAGCATTACTTTACTAGCGTGTGAGATGAGTGCAATTGTACGATAGTTTGAGCATTCTTTGGGATTGCCTTTCTTTGGGATTGGAATGAAAACTGACATTTTCCAGTCCTGTGGTCACTGCTGAGTTTTCCAAATTTGCTGGCATATTGAGTGCAGCACTTTCACAGCATCATCTTTTAGGATTTGAAATAGCGAAACTGGAATTCCATCACCTCCACCAGCTTTGTTCGTAGTGATGCTTTCTAAGGCCAGCTTGACTTCACATTCCAGGATGTCTGGCTCTAGGTGAGTGATCACACCATCGTGATTATCTGGGTTGTGAAAATCTTTTTTGTACAGTTATTCTGTGTATTCTTGCTACCTCTTCTTAGTATCTTCTGCTTCTGTTAGGTCCATATCATTTCTGTCCTTTATTGAGCCCATCTTTGCATGAAATTTTCCCTTGGTATCTCTAATTTTCTTGACGAGATCTCTAGTCTTTCCCTTTCTGTTGTTTTCCTCTATTTATTTGCATTGATCACTGAAGAAGGCTTTCTTATCTCTCCTTGCTATTCTTTGAAACTCTGCATTCAAATGTGAATATTTTTCCTTTTCTCCTTTGCTTTTTGCTTCTTTTCTTTTCACAGCTATATGTAAGGCCTCCTCAGAGAACCATTTTACCTTTTTGCATTTCTTTTCCATGGGGATGGTCTTGATCACTGTCTCCTGTACAATGTCACAAACCTTTCCATAGTTCATCAGGCACTCTATCTATCAGATCTAGTCCCTTAAATCCATTTATCACTTCCACTGTATAGTCATGAGGGATTTGATTTAGGTCATACCTGAATGGTCTAGTGGTTTTCCCTGCTTTCTTCAGTTTAAGTCTGAATTTGGCATTAAGTAGTTCATGATATGAGCCACAGTCAGTTCCTGGTTTTGTTTTTCCTGACTGTTTAGAGCTTCTCCATCTAGGGTCTTAATATATGTCCTCTATGGGGAATGATCCTTTATTTCTCGTGTTCCCTGATACTACACAATAGGTATCAATAATTTTTCATTGAATAGAAAAGTAAATATGGTATTTTGTTTCATGAAAGTGAAAGTGTTAGTCATGCAATTGTGTAAGATTCTTTGTGACCCCATGGACTGTAGCTCACCAGCAAGTTCCATTTTCCATGCAATTCTCCAGACAAGGATACTGGAGTGGGTAGCCATTCCTTTCTCCAAGGTATCTTCCCAACCCAGAGATTGAACCTGGATCTTCTGCATTGCAGGTGGACTCTTTACCATCTGAGCCATGAGTGCCGAGTATTTCTCTCTTTTCTATCTTCTCTGTGGCACCATGGGTGTCAGAGCAGTCTTGATGGATGCAGCACCCCTGTGCAGCTAATGGACCCTTTTTTAAAGAAACTTCTCTCAACCCATTACTATGGCTATGTCCCTAATTCTAATTGTCTCTATTTAGAGGGAGAGGATGGCACCTTTATTAAAGTTTCAGGGAGTTTTCAACTGATATCAGTGTTGAAATGTGAAGAATTGATTGAAATGAAGAGTTTTCAGTTCTTAGACATAGAGTAACTATTATAGTTATCTATGGCTATGTAACAAGGCACCAGAAAACTCAGTGCATTTAAGGAACAATGACTATCTTTCCTGGTTCTGGAGGTTAGGAGGCTCAGTTGCACATTTCTCATTTGGTATTTTTCATGCAGTTCAAAGGAAGTTGCAAATGGAGTTGGGGTCGTACAGAAACTTCTTCACACACATCTGCTGCCTGAGCAAGGATGCTAGCACAGCTGGGGCATGCAGCATCTCTCTTATACATATGGCTTCTCCACATTTCTAGCATGGTGGTCTCAGAGCTCCAAGAAAGAATGTTGCAAGGCAGTAGAAGTTGCCAATATTTAAGGAGTTGGCCTAGAAACTGGCCTAATGCCATGTTTACAATATTCTATTGGTCATAACAGTCACAGATCTCCCCCAGATTCAGAGTGGGAAGACTGTCGTTACAGTTGGATTCCCATTGGGTCTACCAAAACCCAGGGCAATCTGCAAATGAATGGTTACTAATTGTGTAGAGCACACATTGGGGGAAGGGCAAAAGCTGACAATTAGCACCTGAAGAGGTTAAGTATTTGGCAATACCACCTAAGAAATCAATGAAATCTTGGTAGATAAATTCTCAGAACCTGAAGGAATTATATTTGAAACTGAATTGCAAAAACAAAAATATGTAAACAGAAATCTATCTGTTGAGCCTTAATGTAAAACCTGACATCTAGAGTCTACTAGCTTTTAATAAGTTTAATTTTCAGAAATCTAATCTTGATTGATGTATGGTGGAAGAAATAAAATATAGTGCTTTATTTGAAGAGGTCACTTGTCAAATACTCCCAAGGAAAAAAATAGCATTCCTGAGTTATATTCATCCAGCACTCTTTTCTCTTCTCAAGGTAATTTGAAAAGATTTTGCAATTGAGAGCTGAGCAAAATCTGCTCTCTGGTATAATCAAAACAGATAATTTATTGGTTGTAAATGTTAATTTATAACAGCTTGCAAAGAAAATATTTATATATCTCAATATATTGACTACATTTCCTTGTGAAGTTACCTTCGAAAACCGTATAAGGAAACTTACAGTGACAAGCAAACAGATATGGCTGAAGAATGGTTCAAATGCTGACCCAAAGTGGCCAGTCTCTCCAACAGACACAAAAAAATGTGAGGTTATGAAATAAGTTATGGAAGGAGAGATCATATGAGTTATTGGCAGCAGTAGACACAATTTATTCATTGGCAATTACAGCTGGAAAGTTCCACCTCCTTCGTGCCAAGCAGCTCATATAATATAAGTATTCAGTTTAGCACCTGTGAGTTAACAGTATTACTAAGAAGGAAATAACTTGCAGTAAACCTTGACATTGGCCCTGGAAGATCTCTCTAGTGCCAGTCATCTAATTCAGATTTTAATGTGTTTCTGGATCATTTGGGGATCTGGGTAAAATGTAGACTTTTATTATAGTAGAGTTAGACTAAGTGATGAGATTCTGCATTTCTAACAAGCTCCCAGGTGATGCTGGCATGCCCAGTCTATGGACCACACTTTGAGTAGCAGGACTCCATCAACATATCATTTTAGTGAGCTGTCACAATTGTGAGTAAAGTTGAGCCTGAAGTAATATTTTATGACTCCAAAAGTCTTATGAACCGAGACAGCAAGTCTCATTATGGAGATGAAATAAATCACAGATCACGTTTAGAGTTCTAAAGCTGATAGGGATTCCTTACAAATTGTTTCATAGATTAAGTGAAATGGATAAAGATGATCCAGCTAATCAGCAACAAGTCACGCTGTGCAATGTATTTGTGTTCTAGACAGCCACTAGTGATTTAACATGGCTAAATACTTTAAGAAGGGATTATCAAATTGTCAAAAAGGACAAAAGGACTGATGACATCCATGAGTTTTCCATTAGAGCTGATCATAAGTGTAGTGATTAAAGTGTAGAATTATTACAGTGATATATTTAGAACATTATGTCATAATTCACTATGATTTTAGGAGCTCACTGTGTCATTTTTATGATAAGGATCTCATTTAAGAAAAAAGATATCAGATACCCACTTTCTTGTCTTGGCAAGCCACCCATACTGCTATTAGAGAAGAAAATTTAGCGTGAGATAACAAGTCTCCACCTAACCAAGCGTATCTGTCAGGTTCTTTCTCATACACAGCCTCTGTGGTGGGTTGAGCATAGCATAGCCTCAAGCTGTCACTCTACTCTGCCCCTTAATTAGATGGGAAAACTGACTTGCACATAAAAGGTCACACAGGATCTCACATCGAGATGTGTGCAGGCTGGCGAATGTGTGTGTGACTGTATGTCTATATATCTATGTATTTATCTATATTTTCCTATATCTAAATCTATATGATATATAGAACTTTTAAAATTCTTTCTTTTGAAGTTTCATTTTGTATTGGGCTCTAGCCAATTAACAATGTTGTGATAGTTTCAGGTGAACAGCGAAGGGACTCAGCCATACATATACATGCATCCGTCCTCCCCCCAAAACCCACTTCCATCCAGGCTGCCACACAACATGGAGTAGAGTTGCATGTGCTATACAGTAGAACCTTCCTGGTCATCCATTGTAAACATAGCAGTGTGTTCATGACCATCCCAAACTCCCTACCCATCCCTTCCCATCAACAACCATAAGTTCGTCTTCTAAGTCTGTGAGTTTCTGTTTTGTAAGTAAGTTATAGAACTCTTTTAAAAAGAAGACGCTGGAATCTGAAGTAGATCACAATAAATCAAGAGATGTGATAAAGAGACTTTCCAGGATTGGTTTAGGGAAAAGGGTTGTTTTTTTTTTTTTTTTTTTGAGGAATTTTATAGAAAAGTCAATTATTTGATTGAGTCTATTTTTTCCCAGAGAAGGGCTGGGGAAATAAACCCCTAACTGCTCAAGTCTATCCAGAATGATCCTAAGTTGTGGTTACATGAAAAGAATCTGATCTCAAGACTCTGATTTCAAAGTGCAGGAAGAGGAACTTGCTTCCAGATACTTCCTCTCCTATTACAAATGCTAATCTTTCATCTCACATTAAGAAACAAATTGCAAATGTCAACACCCTGTTGATACTTCAAGGATTCAATTTAACTTAGTATTTCTAAATTTATTAAAGGAGTACAATGTGCCCATTATTGTACTACCTGCCATGGAATCAGAGTAACTAATACATGTGCTTACCCTGGGTTCCCTAATAGTAAAGCTCAGGGAAAAAGGATAAAAGCAACATGTGGGAGCAGGACCCAATTTCAATTTATAGCTGCTAAAAAATAGAAGTGAAAAAGGAAGATATGAGAATAATTCATTGAGTTAAACTGTTGTCTGCTTCCTTAGTATAAGCCTCAAAGAGAAACTACTGGATGGTATGAGGCTTATTTTCTAGCACACAGTACTTTCTCTGGAGGTGCTACACAGAAAACTGCACTTCAGAGTAGTTCATTGCAGGGAGAAGGAGGAGGAATTTAACTGTCTGGGTCCCTTCTAGCTTTGGCTTAATATTGGCTAAGGTTTATGCCATGGAGATGGGATTCCCTCAGACCTCCAGTTCGCATCATCTGACCCCTAGGTGATCACTCAATAGGGCCGATCCCACTTTCCCTATTGCCCCATTTCATCCAACTCCAAAGAAGAAAGGCACATGGCATGAACAGATCTCAACCTGAGCTCCAGCCTTAGACTCTGCCCAACTAATCTGGGAAGCTTGGATAGGGTGCTGGTACACGCAATCATGGCTTCCGAGTAGATTATGTATGGTCAAAATGAAGCAGTCAAGGATATCAGAGATGGAGCAAAAGGCTTATGACAAACACAGCTGTTTCCTTAGGGTACAACATCTCACACCTTCCAAAACATCTGGCTCCTCTATTCCAATATCAGATGTCCTTTCATTTATCCATGCTTTATTTTCAGAAAGGGTGACAACAACTATCACTTCATCACCCAAAAGACAATCACCCATGAAATTCGATACAATATGTTATACAGTTGGCATGTCCTAGAAGTCAAAGTGGATTAAAAAAGCCCCAAAAAATAAAACTATAGTGCCTGCTACTGAGATAGTTTTAATGTAGTAATTGGCATTTATTTAGTTCCTCCTCCATTACTCATTCTGGATTCTCCTCACCCTCAGGCAGTCTTTGGCATTTACCACATCCTGAAGGAAAGTGCTCTAAGCCAGCCGGTTGCCTCCCAACTGAGCCTCAACCACTGACAGACTATTTCATGATTCTATGAAGCAAGTTGCTTCTGTGTGAGTGGGAACATGGTCTTGGGTCAGGAAGTGAATTTCCTTGCTTAAAAAACAACAACAACAACAACAAAAAAACTGCCACATATTGCCAAAACAATGTTATGTATGAGAACATATTGGTAAGTGAGGCATTTTTACAAGTCTTTTAACGGAGGTGGTATTTCTGGCAGAGCAGTAACTATGTGTGAAGTATGAATTGAATTCTCTAAAGATAAATGGCTCCTCACTCTAAATACATTCTATTCCTGGTTGCTACCTTTGAGGAATGCTGTCAGTCTCTGCTACTGACTTGTTGGGCACTTTTATAGTCACCACACTGATGAGTGGATTAACATGGCATGGAAGTCTGCACCACCTACTTATGCATTTATTAATGACTTTCAGAATTATTCAAGTCTTATCCCAAATATGTTACTTCCATGGCATGATGGATTTGCAGCTGTGCAGACTCAGTGTTAAGACTTAATGGATCCAACAGCTCTTAATGTCACTTAGTCATTTACATGTCCATGGTTAGGTGCTGAATCTCTACTAGCACATCAGGAGACATATTTCAAATGGATAAGTGTTTCCTACTATAGAAAGCATGACTTTGATCTGAAATCCTATAGGTTTGCACTATGATATTCTTTGGGGGGCTTTTTAGGGACTTAGAGTATTTTTATTCAGCACAGACACGTATACCATCAAATCTGCTAGATCATACTGGTTAAGGACAGAGCAAACTTCAAACTAACAGTTTCCCATGTTAATGAATAAAACATTAAATGTTTGCCTCAAGTTCAATATCTTTTGCTTTTAAAATATAAAAAGAACCATTAATGGTGGTGGGAAGAACAAGGTACAAACAATTTATTCTTTAAAGAGGACGGCTGACAAGTCCCAGACCAAAGGACTTCTAAATTTTTAATTAGTATAGAGTATAAGTCTTACTAGGACATCTAAAGGATTCAATTATCCTGTTATCTATACATGACCTGCTTGAAATCCTAAAATCATTTGGTCATGGATATATGTTATAACAGAATACTTACTCGGTTCTCACTGGACAAAGATTTTAAAGGATGTTGTTTTTTGGTTTTTTGTTTTTGTTTTTATTTTTCAGTGGGTTTTGTCATACATTGATATGAATCAGCCATAGAGTTACACGTATTCCCCATCCCGGTCCCCCATCCCACCTCCTTCTCCACCCGATTCCTCTGGGTCTTCCCAGCCCACCAGGCCCGAGCACTTGACTCATGCATCCCACCTGGGCTGGTGGTCTGTTTCACCACAGATAATATACATGCTGTTCTTTCGAAACATCCCACCCTCACCTTCTCCCACAGAGTTCAAAAGTCTGTTCTGTACTTCTGCGTCTCTTCTTCTGCCCTGCATATAGGGCCATCGTTACCATCTTTCTAAATTCCGTATATATGTGTTAGTATACTGTAATGTTCTTTATCTTTCTGGCTTACTTCACTCTGTATAATGGGCTCCAGTTTCATCCATCTCATTAGAACTGATTCAAATGAATTCTTTTTAGGATGTTGTTAATATAATGAATAAAGTCTTGTTTTATTTATGCTTTGAGATTTTTTGTTTTCTATTTTCAGCTTGGAGTTATATTTTCTTGCCTCTAAGCTTTGATGAGCTCTCAAACTGGGAAAAGAATACACTCTATAGGAATAACTTGATCTTGGAATCAAGACACAATTTAAGATGGTGTCTAGAACTCAGTGACAGAAGACTTTGTGTATACTTTGGCTATAAGATGTCTTTGAAGCTCTATAAGCCTCACATTATTCATCAATAAAATGAGATTACATGATCTAATTGACCATGTGGTAGGGTTCATGCTGATTACAGAAACAAAAGTATTTGGATACTTAAAACACGATAGACACACAAAAGACTAACTTGGTTACTAAATCAGAGCTGCTGAATCTCCCGGCTCTCTTGTCATCCAAGAACAACCCATTCCTTGTTCTATGAGGACATTTCTTAGGATAACTGGGATTAATGTGAGGTTATTACTTATATTCAGAAATGTTCACACTCTGGAGGCCACATCACTTTGACAATGCAGGTAACTTCCTGAATGGGAAAGTCATCTGTGCCATCAATGTTCTGGATAGAGGTAGTCTTCAAATAGAAAACTTGCTCTAAGATACCAATCTATACAGAGGTCACAGCAGGAAAAAAGAAAAATAATGAGGTATTTGAACGTGCAGGAACAAGTTCTCTTGATCTAGAAAGCTACATCTGCCATGTGGAAGATGACCAAAGCCTATAAATTAGTGATAGACCCAGACGGAAGATGTTATGCTGGAGATTAAAGTCACTGTATTTATGTTCACAGCACTCTTTGGCATTTCCTCTCTAGAGTTATCTTCTCTTCCAGTGCTGTCCCAAAATAAAGATGTTCAGACACAAAAATTGGTATACAAATCAGAGGATAAGCTGTAGTAAGATAGACAAATTAGAGAGATATATACAACTTCTCTGTTTCTGTACACTAAAGAAAGGCTGACCTCTTAGAGCTGGGGCAAAGTTTACTCTACCAAGGGGGTACATACTCCCCAGTATGGAATCTGGAAGATAGTAAGAATCAAGAGCCTCTTTTTTTCCCTCTTTGAATAGAAAGACATCCCTCATGGCACTAACATTAGCCTTTTACAAGAATTATCTCAAAAAGGCAATAAAGATATTTGTTTTGGGCCCTAGCCATTGACTAAAACATAATTACCTCACTAGATAAACCATTGTATGCTTGCCAGGAAGTCATATAAAAGATAGCAATAATGAATGATGAGTTTTATTTTATTCTTCTATGTATAACAGAGTTGGAAAGATATTCACTGATAGATGTCAAAGGTTGTGAAGTTCTGGTCAAGTCAGTCTGATGTAAAATTGTGAAATCTTGATTCCACTTCCTATGTCTATTATATTTTCGAAACTCACAGAATTGTGTAATTTCATTCAAAGTTACTTCCATTTTCAGATGAGTGAACCAAGGCTCAGGGAGGGTCACTGACTTGCCAGAGTCAGCCAACTCTTACACATAGAACCAATCAAGATTCTGTGCCTCCTGATTCTTGATTTTATGACTTTTACATGTGTACCCACTATTTTGACAGTAGTAGCTGGGTGGAGGATAAGAGATGAGACCAAAGTCTGAGCAGAAACTTAGTATAAGTATTTCCCTATTATAAACATTTCCCTAATATGGCCTTAGAGATTCAGAAGGGGCACACAGCAAGCACACAACAAGTAATTTACTCCTGTTGACTAGAAACTATGTGGCAAACATGAAAGAATATAGAACACAAAGAACCTATAACAGAAATTCAAGTGCTGACCTGAATCCAGAATTCCCACTTCACATGGTCGAAAGTCATGCCTAAAGTAGGTTTGCTCACTTGCTCTCCCAGTCATGTCTGACTCTTTGGACCCCATAGACAGCAGCCCACTAGGCTTCTCTGTCCATAGGATTCTCCAGGCAAGAATACTGTGAATGGGCTGCCATTTCCTTCTCCAGGGGATCTTCCCGATCTACAGATCGAATCTCCATCTCCTGTATTGCAGGCATATTCTTTACCCACTGAGCCACCTTAAAATACATTAGAGACATAGTTTCATTAAACTCACTCCTCTCTTGTCCTCCATACATAAAACAGGCAGTGTGGGAAGGTGAGAAAATGGTCTGCCTTCAGATTCCTGTTTCAGTCTGGAATGAACAAGGTATAAGTCTGTACTGGAAGAATTGTGAAGGATTAGGGTGGGGAATTGAGAAAGGGAAATTGTCCCCATTCTGCTGAAGCAAGTTGAGCTGCTGACTGCAGTCTGTTGGGGTCTCACTAAAATCCAGGCTGTGCTGGTGTGTTGGCATAGTGGATGCCCACACGCTTTTCCTGACAGCTAGATGAAGACTCTGGAAACACAGCAGAGGAACAGGAATCTGTTCACGGAATAGGTTAGAGTCAGTGCCTGTCTATGGCAGTCATTCGCAGAAAAGACCTGCATGTCATGCAAGAGTAGATTTAAGGGCCCGTGGCTCTAGCTCAAAGCAGCAAGGGAGGCAAATGCTTTGTGACTAGTTGGAGTAAATAAAATCTTCCTGGTAGGAAAAAAACAGAAAGTGATTTGGCAGATTCAGTGTGCACTGAATCTCAGAGGGAAAAAAAAAAATGTGCAGTTAATCAGACAATTCTGAAACAGACTCTAACTCTGGTATCAACCTGAAAGTCAATGATATCTCATTTCTCCTTTTAAATCCCTCACCTACCTCTTGGATGCAAATTCACTGAGGGTATACATCTTGTTGAATTGGGATTAGCAACCAAGCATACAGACACACACACACACACTCACACATCATATACACTTATCCTCCTTTCTATCCTAATCTTCCCATGCACTGTGAATAAGTATTTTTATGTAGGCTCTCTGAACTTTTCAGATTCACATATCTCATTTCTCATCTCTGAGCCTTCAAATATGCTCTTTCTTCCTAACAATACTGTTAGCCCTCCACCTCCAAAATTTTTATCTGTGGTTTGTTAATCCATGGATGCAAAACCTGTGAATATCGATGGCTGTCTCTATTCACTGTACTATGCTGTTATATATAAGGGATTTGAGAGTCTGAAGATATTGGTATCCCCCATGGAATCAATACCCAACAGATACTAAAGAAAGACTAATAATAAATATTTCTTTCTGTACTTCCTCTTCCACATTCTTTTGCATTTAAACTCCCCACATGCATCAAAGAGCATCCTACACTCCATCTTCAACAAGCAGCTCATTCTGTCTCATCTTCCCAAAGCAGGATTTGCCGTCTCCCTTCTGTGAATTCCCATAGCACTTTTTTTCCTGCTTAATTACCACTGGTCAGTTTCCCTAGTAAGCAGACTTTGAGATGGAGATACACAGAAAGGAATTTTATTGGGAAGTTCTCTAGGGGGACAACAGGCCTGAGGAAGTGAAAGAAGTAGAGTTGGGCTGCAATATTGTCTCTGCAAAGACCACAGCCAAACCCATGGGGAGCTCTAGAGCTATGAGGACTCTTCAGATTGTTTTGAATGATTGAAAGAAGGCCAGGGCCTGAGCATCCCTCTCTCCACCAGTCATTGACTGTGAGGACCTGGGGCAAGAACCACAGACAGTAACAGACAGCCATGTTTAGCTGTGAATTGTAGCTGGAATGAGGTTTCTGCCTAAAAAGGAGGGGGAAGAGGGGTAGAAATGTAAGTGGCACACACAGTGGCCACTACATCGATTTATGCAGAATTTGCCACACTGCTTTGCAGACCATGTCTTTGTGTCTTGGAAACTAAAAATCATGTCCCAAACAACTCAGTTCCTTGCAGCTGTTAGCACAATACATACCAGGTGTGGAGGAATTCCCTTGCAGCCCAGTGACTGAGACTCCACGCTTACACTGCAGAGGCATGGGTTCAATCCCTGGTCAGGGAACTAAGGTCCCAAATGCCACTTGGACAAAAAAAAAAAAAAAAAAAAAAAAAATGCTGGATAATTTTCTGAGATGAACTTATTTTGTGCTCTTTCACAGAACATTTTGTGCTTTTCACTTTGAAAACATTAATAAGGTATTTCAGACCCATACTATCTTTTACAGGGGAAAAAACTGAAGTGGAGAGTGATCATTGGACTTGGTCAATGGCACAATTAATTTAAAAGTTTTGATGTGTGTACACATGCTTGATTCACTGTGCCATACAGCAGAAACTGACACAGTGTATAAAGCAACTATACTCCAATTTTTAAAAAATGAAAAAAAGTTTAGGTGAATAAATCTTGGTCTCAGGACTCCCAGGCTGGTTGCCTTTTAAAAGAGTTAAATAATCAATTAACAAAATATAAATAGTAGCTCAAAAAGAGCTACCATCAGGTCAAGAGTTAATAAACTTGCTCCCTAAACTCCTCAAAAATTTCTGCTTCTGGACCTCCCCGAGGTGCCTCAACTTGATAAGTTATTAGACTTCCTTTTGGCATATGTTCACATGGAAAGAGCCAGAACTTTCAACCGAGATTTAAAACAACTTTGGACCATTGCCCAGGACTCATACTGTGGAGAGAGCAAAAAAGCATCTTTCAAGACTCTGTAAAACAATCACAATCAGGAAGATGACCCAAAGTACAATTCGTGAAATCATTTTCAAGAAACTTGCTGCAGTCATAAAATCAAGTGAAGTTGTAAAGAAACTTTCCTTAAAGCAACAATACCTCTCTCCCTCTCCCATTCCTGTTCCCTGCCCTACCTCCTATAACTACATTAGTAACCACTGTAAGTCATAATGTTAGCAGAGAAAGTCACCTGCAGAGCAGCCTGTTTCTAGGAAAACACTGGCAGGCATCCTGCTGCCGGACGCCATCCATGTGCAAGAATGTTGCACACACGTGGCCTGTTAACTTAGCAGAGTTTCTCATTCATTATCAAGCATGAGAATCCCAAGAAGATTGGAGCTGAGAGCAGGCTGGGTTCTACAACCTGCAGAATCTGCTACCTGCACAATCAAGTTCTGAGCATTGTCACCTTGGTTAGTTACCTCTGTCTCTGTGTTACTGATGAATGGTACAGAGAAATCACATATAATTGTTCCCCCACCTTATTTTCTGAGCTATTAGAACAGCTCTAATTCTCCCATTCAATATTAGGCCTCAAACACTGCTTTTTCTATGATTTATTCTTGCTCGAAGGCCATCAAAGACTCCTGATTAAAAGCATAATACCAAAACTATAATCTAGACCTATAGACCCTCCACAAGCTAATTTTAAGCTGCTCTTTAAGTTCCATTGTTCACTTCTCCTTGATACAAATTCTACATTCCAGCAAAATCATACTATGTGTTCTTACATTAGAAGCACTTCCCAAGATTGCCAGCTCAGGTCCTCTTAAAACTCTCTGGCCAATGCCATGCACTTCTTGATTCCCCAAACTCTGAGAGTGCATTTTCAGAAACCAAATCTATACCAATAAAGACTATTCAATAGATTTTGAACTCTTGCTTCTCAATTTATTGATGTGTTTCAGTGACAATTAATTCAGTTACTGGAATTGGAGATGTCACTCACAGTTTTCACATCAACCATATTCCTTACTTTGTATTTTCATGTAGATCACACACACATACAAATACACCTTATATTTTCACACTTCCATAGCTTTTGGACACATTTTCCCCCCTGCACAGAAACCACTTCTTATCTACTCTGGTTGAAATCCTACTGATACTTTAGAGTCCAACTCAAATATCATCTCTTCCTTGGAGACTTTTGGTCGTCCACTCTGCGGTCTATCATGGTTCACATGACTTTCTGCCTAGTATTATTTGTGCTCACATCTCATCTTGTCTCTATTAAACACTCAATTGGACAAGGATAGAAGCCAGGTGTGAACTTCGGTTACAACAATATCTGGTATAATGCACTGGACAAAGTCAATGTTCAGTGAAAAACTGAAAAGGCATTAGGCACATCTTCTAATACTCACTGAAGCATATGTAAAACAAGTTTGGGAAATACTTCAAAATATTTTTACCCATTTTTTTTAGCAATTTAATAGATGTAAAAGGTACAATTTTTAAGTATATAAGTTAAAAATTTAAATAAAGTGGTGAAAAGTATGCAACCACCTCTGTGATAAATACACAGAGCATTATTAACACTTTAGAAACAACCACCTTCCCCTGCCCCACAGCAACTGCCCAAAGTACTTTCCTGATTTCTCTCACCTTAAAATTTTTTTCACCTGTTCATATGAGTAAAATTATACAATATGAACTCCTTCTTGTCCATCTCTTGTTTTGCTTGTTTTTATTTTTTGCTCATTATTATGATGACAGATTTCATTCGTTTTGTTTCTTTGGATAGCCTTATTCTTTTCATTGCTAAATGATCTATTTGTATTAATACGTAACAATTTAGTAATGTTGATGGACATTTTGGCTATTTCCAGCTTTGGCAATTATGAATAAATTTGCTCTGAACATTTGTGTACATGCCTTTCGGTACAATATGCATGCATTTTGTTACATATTTAGCAAAGGTTGAAATTGCCAAGCCACTGTGTGTGCATAAACTCAGCTTTATTGGTATTATTAATAACTCACAGTTTCCAAAGTGATTTTACCAATCCGAACTACCATCAACATTGTGTGAAAGATCTGGCTGCCTTATTTCTTCAACAGGTGACTGTCAGAATTTTTAAACTTTAGCCTTTCAAGTGGGTTCATAGGGGTAGCTTAGCATAGTTTTAATTTGCATTTCCTTGATGATAAATAATGATAAGATATACTTTATTTAGGATAACTTTATTTATAAAATACTTACTTACGTCCTTTGACCCATGTCTATACGTATTGTACTGCTGCATTTGTTTCATTAATTTATAACTATTATTTACATACTCTGGATACAATTTCTTTGTCAGATATATGATTACAAAAAGCCTCCTCCATTCTGTGGCTTGCGTTTTAACTCTCTTCATAGTGTTTTTTCGATGAGCAAAATTTGCTATTTTAATTAAATCTGATTTGCAATTTAAATTAATCAATGTTTTACTTTATGATCAGTGATTATGCATGTGTACACGAGCACATGTGTATGTGTATGTCGGTGCATGTCTTCCAAAAGTTCATCTTTTACATTTCTTTGTTATTTTTATTTATTTTTTTGAAGATTTGCTCTATAGTGTTGTGCTGGTTTCTGCCATGCAACAATGTGAATCAGCAATGCTCATGAGATATTGGGCAATAATTTCTTTCTCTTTTTTGCATGGTTTTTGTAAAGTTTTCTGTTAAGGTCATGTTGGGCTCATAAAATGAGTTTACAAATGTTTCTTATTTTTCTGTCCTCTAGAAGAGTTTTTTTTTTTTTTTTTTTAAGATTGGTGGGTTTTTTCCCCATCAAATGTTTAGGAGAATTCACCAGTGAACATATTTGACTCTTTAGATTTATTTATGGAAATGTTTTCAATTAAGAATTCAACAATTTTGTTCATATTTTTCTATTTGTCTCCCTGTTTGCTTGACTGAGTATTAATCTAAACTGTCAAATATATTACAATGAAGGTTTCCCAATATCTTTTTTCAGTTTTTAAACTGTGATATGTGTAGTGATGGATTCTTTCTCATTCTTTAAACGAATAACTTCATTTATAAGCAGTTGTGGAATTATAGCAAAGTTGAACAGAAAGTACAGTGAGTTCCCATATAGTCTTTGTCCCCACACACATAGAGCCTTCTTCCGCATCGGTGCTCTGTGTCAGAACGGAACCTCTATCACAGTTCATGAACTTACACTGACACATCATTAGCCCTCAGTGCTTGTAGATTACATTAGGGCTGATATGAAGTGTTTTCCTGTCTACAGGTTATGACAAGTAAATAGTGACACATGTCCACCACTGCCATATTATATAGGATGGTTTCACTGTCTTAAAAATCCCCATGTGCTCCATTTTACTCCTCCATCCCCTCAAACCCTTGACTATCACTGATCTTTTTCCTGTCTCTATAGTTTTGTTGTTTTCCAGATCATCATATACTTGGGATCACACAGTATATAGCCTTTCAGATGGATATCTTTCACTTAGTAGCCTTATGTATTCCCAGCAGAGAGAATAGCATCACAATTGTCCGTTTATATTTTTCACTTACTTTACCTTTACTTTGGCATTCTGTCAAAAATATAGCCTCTGGGATAAATCTGGAAGAGATATCATTATCCCCTTTTTGACAGAGGAAGAAATAATGAATTACAGTAAGTCACATAACCAAGTTTATGTAACCAGTCAATCAGCAGCTCAGGGACTTGAACTTGCCTGTGCTTAGGACTGTGGCCGGGACCTGTGAGCAGATCTTACTGTGGCAAGGCGGGAAAGCAGCTGTGTTGACGGTCATAAAAAGCAAAAATAAAGAACCTCAAGGTGCCGAAATGCTGTAAACAAATCTGAAATTAACAATGATGAATTAATAGAATGATGAAAGTAAAAGCAAAGGGTGTGATGTGATTTTAAAGACTGTGTTTTCATTGAGTCTGTCATTTTAGGGTTTATGACCTTAGGCAAGATCATTGTATTTCCTAATTGTCAGTTTCCTCCTTTGTGGGATGGTGACAGATGATGTCACCACCACCACCAAGAGCAGAAACGTTGGATTGCTCTAAGGATAAAGTGAAACTACATATGCAAGGACATTTCACAGTTATAAAATATGTCATTCACTTTCAGGCTAATTTTATACTATTATTGTCCCTCTTAGTCTTGCCAAAGCTTTCATACCTTAAAAACCAGTTACTTCTGGGACTTCCTTGGTGGTCCAGTCATTAAGACATGGGGTCCCATGGCAGGGGGCATAGGTTCAATCCCTGATCAGGGAAGTAAGATCTCACATGTGGCATGGCTTGGCCAAAAAATCCAAAACCAGTCATTTCTTGTTTCTATAAAACAGATTCTTACCTAATAGGAGATTTTATCTATCACTCTGTATCTTTTTTTATTTTTGGTATTGAGTGAGTACACATGTCCATGGGCCACTGACTGTTGGAGTAATAAACCTGGGCTTGAAGAATTATGATTTCAGGTGGGTAGCATGAAGTAATTGTACTGACATAAGTCTATGTCCCCCAAGATAGTCTAAGTCATAAATATTGTGGTGCTGAAATTCAACAGAGACAATACATACACTCTGCACCAAATTGTTATTCAAAATCATTTCTCTCTAGAATTATTGGAAGTTAGCAAGTAACAAATTAAAATAATCTACTACTATCATCATCTTTTAAATAATAGTAATAATAGTATTAATGTAATATAATGAATCTTGCATGAACTTTTGTTAGAATTAGTCCTGTTGGCAAAGAACACTATAACAATATTTAAGAAGAATTTCAATAGATGAAAACCTAAATAAAAATTTTCTCCACATTTTCTGCTTTTAGGTAATAGAAGAAATAGAAGGGAAAAAGAAAGAAAAGAAAACAAACAAAAAACAGGAAAAGAATGAAGAAGGAAAACTTTGTTTTTAATGGAGGATCCATGATAAGAATCTGAGAGTGGATGGGCTCAAAGTTTTGGCATGTATAAAAAAATATACTGAGACAATAATATGAATGGCAAGCTTTTCCCTTTAAAATAGGATTGGGTGATCATTGTTGAGATAAGAGAGGCAATTTATAAGAGTTCTTACAGAATCACAAGATTGGACGGGAAGAAGGAAGATGCCCTGGATGAAAACAGTATGAAAAATGCTTTCTATTTGTTAGATCCTTTAAACTTTAAAATTACTCATTTTTAAAGATATCATTTAACCCATTGTGCAAATGAAGAAATGGGGTTCTGAGAAGTTACACTGCCTGCCCAACATGTAATAGAGCCGGAATTCAGCTTCACCCAATTCTGCTTGAATGTAAGTCCTTGCTTGTTTGTTGATATCATACTGAACTAACAAAGGTAAACATACAAATCCATAAAATTTAAATGGGAAGGGCAATATGAGGTCACTAAAGACTTCAAATAAAAAAGTAGTAAATAGATAATTATAACTTCCTTCTCCCATCAATAATTTCATCTCATTTCCCCTCTTACAGTCCCTCAACTAGTCAAAGTTTCTTACCTAGAGGTTGACCCTAAGCTTTACTTCTAAAAGATGCAGATTCTGAGAGGTCCTATTTCTACTGCATCAAGACAGTTTCCACCAGATCGTTGTCATAGGTATCACCGCAGATCACCTGTGTGCTCTGTGTGGTCCTCTGTGCTGCACCTTGTAGCAACACCTACTTCCTCCTGGTAATCAGGATCAGTCACCCAGCCCTAGGCCATTATCATTTCTTAGTCTGTATATAAAGAGCTCAAAATGTCATATAAAGAGCTCAAAATGCCAGAGATAGTCTTCACTTTTACTTAATTAGAACAACGGCAGTTAGCCCTGGTGCAATCTTCTCCTTTGAAGAACTTTTGAAAATATCATTTGCCAAGGCAAGGAAAGAAAGCAAAAAAGGAAGTGTATCAGGTGTAATAATGAAAAAAGCCCCTACAAATTGCATCCTTTTCATTTTTTAGTGTAATATTTGAATTCAATGTTTTATATCCTTTTTTAGGCACCATATGGTGAGCATTTTTGTATGTTTCTAATATTATTAGAAAGCACAAATTTAGGACTTTCATAACATTTGGGTGGAATTTGAAATGTTTATTCCAATCTCTTCCTGGTGAATTATTAGATCATTTATAAAAAGTTCCATTAAGACTAATGCTTCAGTGAACAACTTCCTAAATAAATCTTTATATAAAATAAGCAGTATTTGGTGTAGAGAAGATGGCAATCAATTGTGAGAGAAAAGAGAACTAGGAACAAAGGCATGAAGGCAAATGTGATGATATATTTTGGAAAACAATGACTCTAAGGTGCCTAAAGTTTGTGCATGAGTGTGTGACTTAGCCATGCAAGAAATTTACACTGTGATGGTGATAAAATGGATTTTTTGAGGGTCCATGTGTCATACAGACAGTAATTAAAGCAGCCAGATTGGATCGCTGGTCTCACCATTTACCAACTGCATGAAAGTTAGTGCATTCATTTTCCCATACATAAAAGGTGGGGTAATAGTACTGACTGCATTGGAAATTTATGAGATTAAATGTGATAATGTAGGAAAAGTGTTAAACATCTGGCATATATAAAGCTATCAACAAATGTTTATAACGATTATTCTTGTTTTCATGAACTTCACCACTATTATCAGTATCACTTTTACTATTG
Source organism: Muntiacus reevesi (assembly GCF_963930625.1). NCBI lineage: Eukaryota > Metazoa > Chordata > Mammalia > Artiodactyla > Cervidae > Muntiacus > Muntiacus reevesi. The sequence continues at coordinate 60,636,165 of NC_089260.1, forward strand.
ATGCCCATTTAACAAGTTTTATGTCCAAGGTTTCCATTAAGCTATGAAGGAAAAATAATAATATCATTAAAATGATTCTGGCTTTGATATCTGGTAGAATAAGTTTCAAATTACTCACTCTGTGGTGATGGACCTACTGTTATTCAACACTTTTGAAGTTGTTTCTTCAACTGTAAGATAAGGATGTAAACATCAACTAACATATGATTGGTCTGAGAATAAAGTAAGTTCATATGTTAGAGCACTTGATCTAATAGACACTTGATAAATGATAGATTTGCTATTAAATATACTATTATTATTATTGCAGCCGCTGCCTTTGTGTGTGTATGTGTGGCTAGAGAGCCTGGTGGGCTACAGTCCAAAGAGTCACAAATAGTCAGACATGACTAAAATGATCTTAGCACGGACACATGCACGTGTGGCTAGAATATAGGTCTTCCTGCAACACAGTTGGTTCAATGCAATCATGACTCCAGAAATCACAGCAGGGTCTCCGCTAACAATCCATCCTTATTTTACAATAAAGGCTCAAAGGAGAAAAAGGACCAACTCTCCAGAAATAATATCCCTGGAGGAGTGCTTCCCTTCGGTCAATTGAGAGTCAGTTGTAACAAAGGAAAAATGGGCATTTTCCTGAATAGTTTTGCTAATCATCACAGACAGATGGGATAGTAGGAGCTCTTGCAGGAAAAAGAGCAATGGTCAGATGGGAGAAAGGGTGGCCTTCTACACTGGCCTTTAGAACCACTTTGAGATTTAGACCTTTGTTTGTTTTCCTGCTCATTGTTTTGAGGGTGTGGGTGGGTGATATTTTGGTCTCCTTCAATCAAACTCTCCTTCCACAAAAATGAGAATGACCTGAAGACCATCTTATCTCCCCCCAAATTCCCTAATCAGTCTCTGGATAAAGTATCTTTTCCTGTCTTCCAGTTTCCTTTGTTATCATCCACAGAGGCAAAAACATATGCTTCATGAGATTCAACAGATCACTTCTACTCTGTGATGTTTCCCAGGGACTAGATAAAAAAGGGAGACAAAGTCAAGAAATCAGTCTCCACTGAACGTTAACCAGGCTTAGTGGAAGTATCATTACTTTCTCCTGTGTGTATGAGGTAAATGTCACTGCTGTGGGCATCCTAGTGGTTACCAACTCACAAAAGGAAGAGCATTTCTCCTTTAATTACATCTTCTACAACCGCTGGTGTTGTTCAGTCGCTAAGCTGTGTGCGACTCTCTGTGATCATGTAGACTGAAGCATGGTAGACTCCTCTGTCCTCCACTACCTTTTGGAGTTTGCTGAAATTCATGTCCATTGCGTCAGTGTTATTATCTAACCATCTCATCATCTGCCACCCTCCTTTTCCTTTGGCTTTCAATCTTTCCCAGCACCAGAGTCTTCCAATGAGTTGGCCCTTCACATCAGGTGGCCAAAGTATTAGAACTTCAGCATCAGTCCTTCCAATGAATTTTCAGGGTTGATTTCCTTTAGGATTGACCGGTTTGATCTCCTTGCAGTCTAAGGACTCTCAAAAATCTTCCCCAACACCACAATTCAAAAGCATCAACTCTTCAGTGCTCAGCCATTTTTATGGTCTAACTCTCACATCCATACACGACTACTGGAAAAATCACAGCTTTGATTGTATGGAACTTTATTGGCAAAGTGATGTCTCTGCTTTCCAATATGCTATCTAGGTTTGTCATAGCTTTCCCTCCAAGAAGCAAGCATCTTTTAACTTCATGGCTGTAATCACAATCCTTAGTGATTTTGGAGCCCAAGAAAAGAAAATCTGTCACTGCTTCCACTTCCCCCCCTTCTATCTGCCATGAAGTGATGGGACCACACTGGTGAAATGTTCCATTTACAAAGAAATTGTTCTATAGATATTTGTATATTCACTCGCAATAATAAAAATTATAGTAATGTGTAATAGTTTGAACACTTTCCATGTAGCGGCCCTGAATCAGTGTTTTCTAAGGTATCTGTGATAAAGTATCAGACTTTTAAAATCAAATTATATTAGATAATATAAAAATGAAATAAAAGACATAGAAATGTATGTGTATTTTTAATTACTAGATTTAACAGACATAAAATAACTGCTGTATTCATTTAAAATTTCTGAGTGTTTATTTAGGTTTCCTGACATTTCATGGGATGGTTACAGACTGTGAACCAGCTCCATTTGTGAACCACGCTTTGGTAGTGCAACTTTAGAGTGTGCACATGATAACATGTGTGCATGCATGCCCAGTCTCTCAGTCATGTCCAACATTTGCAAAACTAGCACACCAGGCTCCTCTTGTCTATGGAGTTTTTCAGGCAAGAATACTGGAGTCGGGTGAACATATCCTCCTTCAGGCGATCTTCCCAACCCAGGGATCAAACCTGCCTCAATTGCTTCTTCTGCATTGGCAGGAGGATTCTTTACCACTGAGCGACCTGGGTAAGTCCCCATTGTAATGTGATCAACACTTACACTACCTTATTATGTAGATGTTTTATTTTTTTTTTGTTTTACACACAGGGAAAATGAGGCACGAGGCATTGATTTGTTCAAGGTCATTCATCTTATAAATGTTAGGCAAATATGAACCCAAGATCCAGAGTTTACATTCTTAACCATTAATATAAGAAATAAAATTTCTGATGTGCTCCTAATACCAAATAATAACAGACAGAGTTATACAGTGCAGTTCTGTATATTTGTATCACCTTCTACTGTTCAAAGTGTTTTCACTTGTGTTTGATCATTTGATACTGACAGAAGTTCTGTGAATAAAGAGGGCAAGAATCATTTCATTCCATTGTCACACGTGGGCACTTGGGTTCCCGAGATGTTAGCTGACTTGTCTAAGGTAAAAGGTATGACTTGAGGTGGCTGTCTGTTTTATAAGAATCACAGTAAGGAATGTGGTTTAGACAAAAGAGATTAAGATCCTGGGAAACCTTTCCTAGTAAAAGGAGCAAAAATCTGTAAGGCAGAAATAACAGAACAGAAGATGCCTGACTGTGCTTATAAGGAAAAAAAAAAAACTACTAGAAACCAGAATAAAGATGTTACTTAAAAGTAGAAAGCTAGGCATGTGACTTGAGGCTTTGCCTACCTTGATGTTTTATAGTTTGCTTACCCTGGAATAACAAGAAGTGGAGATAAAAGTGAAGCATCATAGATCGTTAAGGCATGGGTGTAACTTTTTTGTTTTTTAACAGGATCTTCAATCTGTATATATTTAGTTTTTGTATTCATGTCAATTAATTTTTGCAAAAGCAATATTGGTTAGAGTGACCATGTCTGAGATGAAGATGCTAATAATTACAAGGTTTAAAGAGATTGCCAAAGCTAAGAAGTGAAAGGTTTGAAACTGAATAGTTTTCTTTTGACTTGAAATCCCAGATTCTGTCCTATTTGTAGCAGTGTCTACATAATCTTTCTATTTTATAGATACTTCCATGATCTCGTGGGAAATAAACTGCAAGAATGATGGAGGTAACATAGAAGCTGGGTAGAAATGGATTACTGTAAATAAATGTCAGTTTTGGTCAGGTAAGAATTTAAGGAAAAAGAATCCAAGTAACAGAAATGCCATTTACAAGGAATATGAGACCTAAGTTAGAGCATATCTTTTACTATCAACTAATAGAGTAACTATAAGTCAAATTTTAATTTTTTCATTAAACAAAACTTGAGAGCATGCTATATAACAAATACTAGGATAGGAAGGAAGAATAAGATAAATGTGATACAGACTAAGTTTTTCATGGGATTAATGGTCTATTGCAGGGGGTCCATTAGGCTTTAAGAATAATACAATCCTTCAAGAATTTATTGAAACCTTTGGATTCTGTTTATAGCAGATTTTAGAGATGATATAAACTTGTTTATACAATCCTGCTTACAATTTCAAGGGTTCATAGATTGTACCCCTTTCCAAAATGAAAGGCATCAACAGATCCTCTAAGGAGCTCTAAGCATCACCTAGGTAAATCACTTCAGTTTGACAAGTTGGAAAAGAAAAAATGCATAAGCCAATTGGCAGTTTTAAAGGTATGAACTACTAGTCCCAGTGGTGGTCTACAGAGGATTGGTAAACCCTGCTACTGAGAAGCCAGCAGCTTCTGAAAGGAGGAGATGCCTGGACTAGATCCTCAAGAAAATGAGCTCAGAGGTCAAGAAGTCTTTTTGGAATCTCAGATTCTTAAGCTGTAAAATATAGGGCTAGAAGATTTCAGAGGTTTTTTTTTCCCAGTCATGATATCTTATAATTTATGGAGTTCAAAAGATGCTCATAAGCTGATGTCCTCCCATCCACTGGCAGGCACCTCTTGACTCCAATCACTGTTCTTTTTTTTTTTTTTTTTTTTAATTTTTTTTATTAGTTGGAGGTCAATTACTTCACAACATTTCAGTGGGTTTTGTCATACATTGACACGAATCAGCCATAGAGTTACACGTATTCCCCATCCCGATCCCCCCTCCCACCTCCCTCTCCACCCGACTCCTCTGGGTCCTCCCAGTGCACCAGGCCCGAGCACTCGTCTCATGCATCTCACCTGGGCTAGTGATCTGTTTCACCATAGATAATATACATGCTGATCTTTTGAAACATCCCACCCTCACCTTCTCCCACAGAGTTCAAAAGTCTGTTCTGTACTTCTGTGTCTCTTTTTCTGTTTTGCATATAGGGTTATCATTACCATCTTTCTAAATTCCATACATATGTGTTAGTATGCTGTATTGGTCTTTATCTTTCTGGCTTACTTCACTCTGTATAATGGGCTCCAGTTTCATCCATCTCATTAGAACTGATTCAAATGAATTCTTTTTAACGGCTGAGTAATATTCCATGGTGTATATGTACCACAGCTTCCTTATCCATTCATCTGCTGATGGGCATCTAGGCTGCTTCCATGTCCTGGCTATTATAAACAGTGCTGCGATGAACATTGGGGTGCACGTGTCTCTTTCAGATCTGGATTCCTCGGTGTGTATGCCCAGAAGTGGGATTGCTGGGTCATATGGCAGTTCTATTTCCAGTTTTTTAAGAAATCTCCACAATGTTTTCCATAGTGGCTGTACTAGTTTGCATTCCCACCAACAGTGTAAGAGGGTTTCCTTTTCTCCACACCCTCTCCAGCATTTATTGCTTGTAGACTTTTGGATAGCAGCCATCCTGACTGGCGTGTAATGGTACCTCATTGTGGTTTTGATTTGCATTTCTCTAATAATAAGTGATGTTGAGCATCTTTTCATGTGTTTGTTAGCCATCTGTATGTCTTCTTTGGAGAAATGTCTGTTTAGTTCTTTGGCCCATTTTTTGATTGGGTCATTTATTTTTCTGGAATTGAGCTTCAGGAGTTGCTTGTATATTTTTGAGATTAATCTCACTATTATGCTGTTGTCTTTCTCCCAAAAAGTATACTCAGAACTGGTTTAGAAGGAAGAGGTGATATGCTATCAGACTTCCTTACACTTTTGCAAGAAAGAGTCCATTGCTCAAAGTGTCTTTTACTTGAATAGAGAAATGAGAAAACCTGCTTTTTCTCTCCAGTTCCTGCTGGATAATGTCTCAATTGGGCAGAGCTTTTGCCAATAAGTAAAGGAAGGCTTCTGTCTGTGCTGCTGAAATTGTGGGCAGGGTCACTAAGGAGTGACCACGTAGGGCAGGAACACATGAAAACATTTCTCAGAAAACAGCATTTCTCCCTTCTCAATTGAGACAATGTTTTGTTTTTGTTTAGGAAACATAGAAACTGAGCTTGAACAAGCTGGACTGGGTCATCTAATCTTTCCTCCCGGGAGTGGAAGAGTTGCTGCAGTGTGTTCATTCAATTTTTTTTTTTTTTTTCAATTTCTCTTGGAGACTCCAGTGGGGGTTTTCACCGAACTCTCTGGGCAATCTCTCTGTGCTCTAAGTCAATATTGCAGGAGGATTGCTATGACATTGGAAGGAAAAGGTAAAAGAACCTCCAAGAAAAACATTTGTTGAGGAGGTTGATTTAAAAGGAGTTAACTCTGTACATAGATGTTAAAACTGAATAAGCATAAGGGGCACTGTATTCCCCCATGCTGAAAAAAAAGTTTCATAATTTTTATTAATCAAAGATAAGAAGGTACTTATGCTTCTGTTTCCTAATTGCAAGTGGACTATATGTATATGTATGTATATCCCCTCCCCCTTGGACCACCTCCCCCACTCCCCACCCCATTTCGCCCATCACAGAGGTCACAGGTCACCACAGAGCACAAAGTTGAGCTCCTTGTGCTATATAGCAGGTTCCCGGGAGCTATTTATTTTGCATATGGTCATCTATACATGTCAACCCAATCTCCCAACTCATCTCACCCTCTCTTTCCCCCTGTGTCCACATGTCCATTCACCACATCTGTGTTTCTATTCCTGCCCTGCAAAGAGATTGTGAGATTATTGAATTTTATAAATTTCTTGATTTTCAAAAAATTTCAGCCTTTTAAACATATTGAACATGATCATAGATGCTTTGAGTTTACAAGGAACTCATTATCATGTGTATAAAAGGATACATATATTTGTATTCTGAGTCTTGTTGAATATTTGCAGTGTGACAAATCATTATGTTAGCTATTTTACATGAATTTTCTGTGTCATACCTCATAAAACAATGTGATGGATTTTATCCTTCTTTCTAGCTTATATAACAAAGAAACAACTCAAAATTGAGCTTTACAAAAGCTAACCAATGTGCTCAATTTCATAACTGCATATGGCAGGGTGGAGTTCTGAGGTCAGTCCTATTTGATTCCAAAGCTCTGAACTACTATTTTTTACTTTGCATTTCCTACTCTACATAGTAATATGTTAAGTAATGATCAGGTATTTAAAATGTTTTTCATTTCACTGTTCTTTCAGTTAGAGAAGAGAGTGACTTGCTATTAGATTTTCTGTTTATAGGGACCTTGTTTTTGTTCAGGAACGTATAGAGTGTATATTGCAGGCTACTGACCATGACTGACTTGATTTGTATGCCTGCTCTGTTTCTTTGACCGTAGGCATGTCATACTGTTCATGGGGTTCTCATGGCAAGAGTACTGAACTGGTTTGCCATTCCCTTCTCCAGTGGACCATGTTTTGTCAGAACTCTCCACCAAGAACCATCCATCTTAGGTGGCCCTACACAGCATAGCTAATAGTTTCATTGAGTTAGACAAGGCTGAGGTCCACGTGATCAGATTGGTTAGTTTTCTGTGATTGTGGTTTTCAATCTGCCTGCCTTCCGATGGAGAAGGAAAAGAGGCTTATGGGAGCTTTCTGATGGGAGAGACTCACTGATGGGGAAACTGGGTCTTGTTCTGTTGGGCAGGGCCATGCTCAGTAAATCTTCAATCCAATTTTCTGTTGATGGGTAGAGCTGTGTTCCCTCCCTGCTATTTACCTGGGGCCAAACTATGGTGGAAGTAATGAAGATAAAGGCAACCTCCTTCAAAAGATCCCATGCGTGTACTGCTACACTCAGCGCCCCCAACCCTGCAACAGGCCACCACTGACCCACGCCTCCACTGGAGACTCCTGGACACTCCCAGCAAATCTGGGTCAGTCTCTTGTGGAGTCACTGCTCCTTTCTCCTGGGTCCTTGTGCACGAGGTTCTGTTTGTGCCCTCCAGGAGTCTGTTTCCCCAGTCCTGTGTAAGTTCTGGCAGCTCTATGGTGAGGTTAATGGTGACCTCCTCCAAGAGGGCTTATGCCATCCCCAAGTCTGCTGCACTCAGAGCCCTTGCCCCTGCAGCAGTCTCCACAGGAGACTCTCAAACACAGTTCTGGCTCAGTCTCTGTGGAGTCTCTGGGTCTTGGTGTGCACAAGGTGTGTGTGAGCCCTCCGAGCCTCTCTGGAGGGTATGGGGTTTCATTCTAAATGCAATTTTGCCCTTCCTATCATCTCTCTGGGGCTTCTCCTTTGCCCTTGGATGTGGGGTATCTTTTTTTTTTTTTTTTTTTTTTTTTTTTTTGGTGGGATCCAGCATTCTCCTGTTGGTGGTTGTTCTGCAGCGAGCTGTAATTTTGGAGCTCTCGCAGAAGATGAGCACATGTCCTTCTACTCCGCCATCTTGGAGTGAACTTGGAGTTGTGGGTGTGACTGGTGATGGAAGTAAAGTCCAATGCTGTAAAGACCAATACTGCATAGGAACCTGGAATGTTAGGTCCATGATTAAGGTAAATTGGAAGTGGTCAAACTGGACATGGCAAGAGTGAACATAGACATTTTAGGAATCAGCAAACTGAAATGGACTGGAATGGGTGAGTTTAACTCAGATGACCATTATATCTACTATCATGGGTAACAATCCCTTAGAAGAAATGAATAGCCATCATAGTCAACAAAAGAGTCTGAAATACTAACCCTAACCCTAACCCTAACCCCTAACCCTAACCCTAACCCTAACCCTAACCTAACCAGTACTTGGATGCAACCTCAAAAATGACAGAATGATCTCTGTTCATTTCCAAGGCAAACCATTCAATGTAACAGTAATCCAAGTCTATGCCCCAACCAGTAATACTGAAGAAGCTGAAGTTGAACGGTTCTATGAAGACTTACAAGCCCTTCTAGAACTAACACCCAAAAAAGATGTCCTTTTTGTTATAGGGGACTGAAATGCAAAAGTAGGAGGTCAAAAAGCACCTGGAGTAACGGGCAAGTTTGGCCTTGGAGTACAGAATGAAGCAGGGCAAAGCTAACAGAGTTTTGTCAAGAGAATGCACTGGTCATAGCAAACACCCTCTTCCAACAACACAAGAGAAGACTCTACACATGGACATCACCAGATGGTCAACACCGAAATTACATTGATTATATTCTTTGCAGCCAAAGATGGAGAAGCTCTATACAGTGAGCAAAAACAAGACCAGGAACTGGCTGTGGCTCAGACCCTGAACTCCTTATTGCCAAATTCAGACTTAAATTGAAGAAAGTAGGGAAAACCACTAGACCATTCATGTATGACCTAAATCAAATCCCTTATGATTATACAGCAGAAGTGACAAATAGATTCAAGGGACTAGATCTGATAAACAGAGTGCCTGAAGAACTATGAATGGAGGTTCCTGACATCGTACAGGAGGCAATGATCAAGACAATCCCCAAGAAAAAGAAATTCAAAAAGGTGAAATGGTTGTCTGAGGAGGCCCTACAAATAGCTAAGTACAGAAGAGAAGCTAAAGGCAAAGGAGAAAGGGAAAGATATACCCATTTGAATGCAGAGTTTCAAAGAATAGCCAGGAGAGATAAAAAAGACTTCCTCACTCATCAATGCAAATAGAGGAAAACACCAGAATGGTAAAGACTAGAGACCTCTTCAAGAAAATTAGAGATTCCAAGGGAACATTTCATGCAAAGATGGGCAAAATAAGGGACAGAAATGGTATGGATTTAACAGAAGCAGAAGATATTAAGAAGAGGTGACAAGAATACACAGAAGAGCTATACAAAAAAGATCCTATGACCCAGATAACCATGATGATGTGATCACTCACCTAGAACCAGACATCCTGGAATACAAAGTCAAGCGGGCCTTAGGAAGCATCACTACAAACAAAGACAGTGCAGGTGATGGAATTCCAGCTGAGCTATTTCAAATCCTAAAAGATGATGCTGTGCAAGTGTTGCACTCAATATGCCAGCATATTTGGAAAACAGCAGCGGTCACAGGACTGAAGAAGGTCAGTTTTCATTCCAATCCCAAAGGAAACTGCACAATTGCACTCATTTCACAGGCTAGCAAAGTAAATTTCAAAATTCTACAAGCCAGGCTTAAACAGTACATGTACCAAGAACTTCCAGATGCTCAATCTGGATTTAGAAAAGGCAGAGGAACCAGAGATCAAATCGTCAACATCCACCGGATCATTGAAAAGCAAGAAAGTTCCAGAAAAACATCTACTTCCGCCTTATTGATTACGCCAAAGCCTTTGACTGTGTGGATCACCACAAACTGTGGGAAATTCTTCAAGAGATGGAAACACCAGACCACCTGACCTGCCTCTTGAGAAATCTCTATGCAGGTCAAGAAGCAACAGTTAAAACTGGACATGGGACAACAGACTGGTTCCAAATCAGGAAAGGAGTACATCAAGGCTGTATATTGTCACCATGCTTATTTAGCTTATATGCAGAGAACATCATGTGAAATGCCAGGCTGGAGGAAGCACACGCTGGAATCAAGATTGCCGGGAGAAATATCAATAACCTCAGATATACAGATAACACCACCCTTATGGCAGAAAGCAAAGAAGAATAAAAAGCCTCTTGATGAAAGTAAAAGAGGAGAGTGAAAAAACTGGCTTAAAACTCAACATTCAGAAAACTAAGATCATGGCATCTAGTCCCGTCACTTCATGGGAAATAGATGGGGAAACAATGGAAACAGTGAGAATTTCTTTTTTGGGGCTCCAAAATCACTTCAGATGGCCACTGCAATCATGAAATTAAAAGATGCTTGCTCCTTGGAAGAAAGGCTATGACCAACCTAGACAACCTATTGAATAGCAGATACATTACTTTACCAGCAAAAGCCCGACTAGTCAAAGCTATGGTTTTTCCAGTAGTCATGTATGGATGTGAGAGTTGGACTATAGAGAAAGCTGAGCACCAAAGAATTGATGGTTTTGAACTGTGATATTAGAGAAAACTCCTGAGAGTCCCTTGGACTGCAAGGAAATCCAACCAGTCCATCCTAAAGGAAATCAGTCCTGAATATTCATTGGAAGGACTGATGTTGAAGCTGAAACTCCAATACTTTATCCACCTGATGCGTAGAACTAACTCATTAGAAAGATTGAAGTCAGGAGAAGAAGGGGATGACAGAGGATGAGATGGTTGGATGACATCACCAACTCGATGGACATGAGTTTGGGTAAACTCCAGGAGTTGGTGATGGACAGGAAAGCCTGGTGTGCTGCTGTCCATGAGATCACAAAGATTTGGACATGACTGAGAGACTGAACTGAACTGAACTGAATGGAAATATCTCTAAGAGAAATGTTAGTTTAGTCTGTTTGCACTCTAGTGAACCAGTAAAGTTGCTCAATCATGCCTGACTCTGTGATTCCATGGACTGTAGCCTACCAGACTCATTCATCCATGGAATTTTTCAGGTGAGAGTACTAGAGTGGGTTGCCATTTCCTTTTCCAGGGAATTTCCCGACCCAGGGATCAAACCCAGGTCCTCTGCATTGCAGGCAGACGCTTTACCGTCTGAGCCACCAGGGAAGCCCTAACTGTGCTTTAATATATCAGGTTGCGTCCTTTTCTACCCAGTCTGGAGAACTGATTCCAAATGGATGAATTTATCAGCATATGATAGACACTTAAAAGAATATGCAAGAGGAAAATGGGCTAAACTTAGAGCAAACAGGCTGCCTAAGAAAAACAAGCCTTCCTTCTTCAGTTTGGTTTGTATGTTCCCTGGATTAACTAATATTTACTGTGTGGGATGATTGTCCTTTCACAAATGAAAACATGATTTATACTCATCCCCTCTGAGTGCAAGCTTTTGGATTTTTTTTTTTTAGCAACTTCGAAGGTCAGGTGGTTATTTAAGTTAATCAGCTGATATTAAAGTGCTTTTTCAGCTGGAATTCTATAATTGTGTATATTGTATTCTCTAACTCTATATATTGTATCTTATAATTATATTGTATAAGTTTTCAATATTATTTGAAAATAAAACACTAATTATACCAAAAATATATTCAATATTAGTACTTAAAATTTATGCTCATAATGGAATATTGAGAAAATGAATTAAGTGGAAACAAAAGAAAATAGTCACTTGTAGTATTAATGTTCAAAGACAAGCAAACACACTTTTTGTACTTTTATTTTTTTATTTAAGTATAAACATTTACCCTGTTCTCTTGCTCTGTTACTTTTATATGCATGTGATAATTTTGTAACACTGTCTTATTATTATGTATGGTGTAAAACAATTATAATGGCTGCATAAATTAGTTCAGTAAATGTGGTTTCCATATTTTAACAATTTTTCTAATTGCTGCACACATACTGTGTATATCATTTATATTTTATTATGATTTATTGTACTTATAAATAACATTACGATAAGCATTTCATGTATAAACAAATGTATCTTGAACTCTGAACATGTGCTAGGTCCAGAGCTTGGCCCTATGGAATCATTATTGGAAAAGCCACAGTCCAGTCTGTGAGGACCTTATAATACACTGGAAGAGGTTGACAAATAAATGAGTAAACACATTTCTTTGTGTAACTCATAAAGAGCTTTAATCTGATGTTTAAAACTTGTTTCTGAAGCATAAAAGATCATATAATATTTCCAGCAGGGGTTTGAGACAACTGCCTGGATCAGGGAATGCTTGAGCCAAGATTGAAAGCTGAGTAGAATTTAACTAGAGAAAATAATGGGAACCAAAGAATTTTTTATCAGTGGGAAAAGAACTTGTGCAAATGTACATAGCTCTTTGAACAATACTGACTAGTTCAATGTGACAAGAGAAAAATAAAAAACTAATAAGTTAGCATAGGTAACATACCTTATTTGCTAGGTGCTGTGTTAACCACTTTACAGTCATTAGCTTATTTAATCTTTATAACATCCTTCTGTAGTAGATAGGATTATTATCTCCATTTTTGGATGAAAAAACAAAGGCTAAATCAAATTTTCTAACTTGCTCAAATACAGTGAATATATAATGGATCCTGGATTTTACCCCTACAATCTAATTCCAGATACCAGTCTCAATTATCATTTAATTTATTGGTTGGAGAAAATATTGTAAAGTCCTCAGTCATTAAACTATGCCCCAAAAGCAAAGAGAAAAATTTCAAGATCGTCAGTGATACAGTAGTATCACTAGACCTTTTGATTTAGAAATACTGCTAGGCAATTACCAAATATATATTGTAAAACATATGCAAAAATAAATGAATGCATCCTAAATTAAGGGAGAGGTATTTGAAATATATAGGAGAAAAGTTTAAGAATTGGGATAGAATTTATTTGGCTTGGTTAGAGATTGGCCATGTTTGTTCATAGAATACACTTTTTTTTTCAGAATCTTCAGTGTATTTTCAGAGGTTGTGTGTGTGTGTGTGTGTGTGTGTGTGTGTACACCACTTATTAAGCTATTTTTTCTAGGCCAAAATCCCTTTTATAGTTTGCTTTGTGATGCTGCATCTGGTTTTCTAAAAGCCATATTTCTCTTTTTCCAGCTGGATTTTGGTAAGATATTTCACCCTGGCAGAAATATTTGGCTCTAGTCTTCAGTGCTTTGGGTGTGTTTTTAGCTCCCAGAACCAGCCTTACTGCACACTCAGAACTAGCAGCACCAGACGGGTTGACCTGTTGTCTTGAGTCTAAAAGTCAGCTCTGTAGGGTCTTCTCCAAGCTTCTAGATTCTCAGTATCCCCAAAATCTCTTCAATTTGTCCCCAACTCTAGGAAGAGAACTACATCTTTTAGTTCTTCATCTCTCTTATCACAGTATATTCTTTTGGCACTTGCCATTCTCTACCTCTTCATATTAAATATTCTCTGATAAAATAATTGGTGTAAGTTTTATATTCCTGACCAGGTCCTGACATACTTTTGAATTTGGTGATGACAATTTCTCTGTTACTAGAAACATATTTCTGCGTTAATTAAACAGAAGCTTATGACAACAATTAAAATACCATGAAGGATGCTTTAAAGAGAAAAGTTATCTTAAGAACTATTATCACCTTCCATTTGTTTTCCTATTAATCAATACTTAACAATGAACTAATTAATTATTCTTACCAATATGTTTATTAGAAAATATTTACATAGCCTATAGCTTTGAATTTAATTTACTGATTTTGATTTAACTCTTAAATTTGCATCACTTAAATTTGCCCTTAATTTTGCATCACTTCATCTAGATATAAATCAATTCACTTCTTTCATTCACTAGTGTTAAAAACACTTGCAACATAAAGAGTTGCTTGGTTTGGAATTTCTGATTGTAAATTTGTCTTTGGTGAAAATATAGATGATAAAAAGATGTTTAAAACTCTGAATATCCTAATAGAATCAAAATTTTATTAAAGTGAATGGACAAAATTAAATGAAACAGAAAACTAGGAGAAAGATAATAAGCTTTTGTTTATTTAAATACTTTAACTGGGTCCAGAAAAATTTCAGATAGCAAAGAGGCCATTAAGTGTCACAGAATAGACAAATAGAGGCATAGAAGTTAAAAATGGAGTTGAGCTACATACAGAGAAAAATACAAAAAGTAGTATTTTTTCTCATTTTAATGCTTCTAAGATTGGTAAGTGAACTATATATACTCATCTAATATAGAACTTCTTTGTTTTCCCTTAGAACATATTATTAAATTGCTGTTGTATTTTAGTGTTTAAACATATCTTAGAGTTAAGGAAGTGTGATAAATACAAATTTGCACATGTATTTTGTATATAATTCTTTATCAATCATTTCATATATATTTAAAATTTTTCCTACCCCTTTATTCTTATGATATGACTGATTGATAGCACATGTCTGGTATATTTTTTTCTCCATAGGTCTTCTGTAGTAAGAAATTAATGTGACTTACTACAGTAAGGAAAGAAATACAAAATTAAAAAAAAAAACAAAACAAAATGGAAGGATGTAATTTGGAAGAGTTTAAATATGTATAACTTTCCATGAATCCTGATTTTCTATAAATGCATTTTCCCTCCCCAATTATTAGAATTTAAATTTCATGAATTAATCATGCTTAGTAAATTCCATTTGAAGAACTAAAGTTCTTCCATTGAAAAATATAAAGAATTAGTTACAATTATTTTAAGTAGATTAACATTTTATTCCTTCAACTTAATAACTTTCAGATTTTCACATATCGCTGGGATCCAGGCACCCCCACTTTGGAGACAATTACACTGCAAAGATTATGAAAAGATTTGTATAATGATCTTACTTTATATTATGAGCAAGATTTTGAGTTAGTTTTTAATAAACTTTTGTTTCTCTTAGAACTGATAGGAAGGAAATTTGGGAATAAATTTCAGTTGAGAAAGATTAAAAAATGAGTAAAACATTGTCTTTGTCTTCTTGAAGCCTAAAATCTAATGGATCAAACCAACATGAAAGCACCAGAACAACAACAACAACAAAGTCCTAATAGAATATACAAGAAAGAAAACAACAAATAACTTGTTGTATAAGAGAGGAAGACAGTCATTCTGCCTGGAGGCTCAGAAGAGATTTCAAAGAGAAGAGGCATATTTTCCCACAATATTATCAGCACAGTTCATCTACACATCACTATATATAGTAATGGGCTAACATGGCAAATTTTATGTTATATACTTTTTTTTTTAATTGTAGCTGGATTTAGAAAAGGCAGAGGAACCAGAGATCAAATTGCCAACATCCGTTGGATCATCAAAAAAGCAAGAGTGTTCCAGAAAAACATCTACTTCTGCTTTATTGACTATACCAAAGTCTTTGACGATGTGGATGACCACAAACTGTGGAAAATTCTTCAAGAGATGGAACTACCAGACCATCTGACCTGCCTCCTGAGAAATCTGTATGCAGGTCAAGAAGTAACAGCTATAACTGGACATGGAACAACAGACTCGTTCCAAATCAGGAAAGGAGTACATCAAGGCTATACATTGTCACCCTGCTTATTTAACTTATATGCAGGGTACATCATGCGAAATGCTGGGCTGGATGAAGCACAAGTTGGAATCAAGAATGCTGGAAGAAATATCAATAACCTCAGATAAGCAGATGATACCACCCTTATGACAGAAAGCAAAGAAGAACTAAAAAGCCTCTTGATGAAAGTGAAAGAGGAGAGTGAAAAAGTTGGCTTAAAACTCAACATTCAGAAAAATAAGATCATGGCATCCGGTCCCATCACTTCATGGCAAATAGACTGGGAAACAGTGGAAACAGTGAGAGACTATTTTCTTGGGCTCCAAAATCACTGCAGATGGCGACTGCAGTCATGAAATTAAAAGATGCTTGCTCCTTGGAAGAAAAGCTATGACCAACCTAGACAGCATATTAAAAAGTTGAGACATTACTTTGCCAACAAAGGTCCATCTAGTCAAAGCTATGATTTTTCTAGTAGTCATGTATGGATGTGAGAGTTGGACTATAAAGAAAGTTCAGTGCTGAAGAATTGATGCTTTTGAACTGTCGTGTTGGAGAAGACTCTTGAGAGTCCCTTGGACTGCAAGGAGATCCAAACAGTCAATCCTAAAGGAAATCAGTCCTGAATATTCACTGGAGGAATTGATGCTGATGCTGAAATCCCAATACTTTGGCTACCTGATGTGAAGAGCTGACTCATTAGAAAAGACCCTGATGCTGGGGAAAATTGAAGGCAGAAGGAGAAGGGTACGACAGAGAACCAGATGGTTGGATGGCATCATCACCTCAGTGGACATGAGCTTGAGCAAGCTCTGAGAGTTGCTGATGGACAGGGAAGCCTGATGTGCTGTAGTCCATGGGGTTGCAAAGAGTCAGATGTGACTGAGTGACTGAACTGAACTGAACTGATTGCTTTATGATGTTTTGTTAGTTTCTGCTATACAACAAGTGAAGCAGTTAAATCTATCTATCTATCTATCTATCTCTCTATATATATATCCCCTTCCTCTTGAGCCTCCCTCCCAAGCAAAAAGGAAGAGTCAATTTTGATCAAAAGGATTTTTTCAGTGCCTCTCAGTTCATACCATGCAATGAACTATTAAACTCACTAAACATTTCACTACACTAATAGAAGGAAGCAGACATTTTTATGTATTTAATAAGAAAGTGGGAAATGTCAATTTAATTAAACACAAATTTATAGAATCCATAAAATGCTAAGAACTCTAATTAGAACTACTGATACAGTGAAGACATTTTCCACAAGGAACTTAGAATTCACCTGAAGATGCTTAGTGTTAGAGATCAAATCTGCCTATGTTCATCTATATTCACAGGAGAAGTCAGTATGAATACTTTAAATTGTTTTAATTATATTAGAAAAGAGGCTTCGTTCATTTCCATGCCCACTACACTTAATAAGAGAACTTTCCTGGTGGCTTAGTGGCAAAGGACTTGCCTGCCAATCCAGGAGATGCAAGTTTGATCCCTGGGTCAGGAAGATTCCCTGGAGAAGGAAAGGCCAACCTACTCTGGTATTTTTGCCTGGGAAATCCCATGGACAGAAGGAGCCTGGTGGGCTACATTCCATGGGGTTGCAAAAGAGTCAGTCACAACTTAAGAAATAAACACAACAACAAACACAGACCCACTCTGACCAAGAAGAATTACTGGGGGAGCCAAGAAACTGACTCAAAGGAAAAAAAGAAGAGTGCCTAATCAAAGTGTCATTGAGTCCTAAGCAAAGTTATAATTCTCCTGAGTTCTAGCTTTTTTATTTTTAAAAAAGGTTTCTTCTTGGTTTTGACCTCACTGTATATTCTTGCCATTAATCCTCAGTTTATGGTGAACTAGTTCTTGCCAATAAATAGCTTTCTAGTTAAGAAATGAGTGGCTCGGGGGCTCACTCTCACTATCTTTGGTTGTCTTTGTGGTGTGGTTTTCCCTCTCAACCCTTGCTTGCAGTTGATTTTATGGGAAAAGATTCAGAGCAATTCATACTCTGTTGTCTGCAAGAGAAGGAGAATTTACAAGGTTTGCATCAGTCAGAGGAGAGTTATCAATTGGCCAAGTGCTTCTAAGTCATTTTCCAATTGAAATAAGAAATATCCTTTACAAGTCATTGTAAAAACTTCTTCTGTCCAAGGCTACCATTCTCAGTATTTCAATTTGCCCCCTAGAGCACATCTGTCTGGCTTTTTTCACAAGCCCCATTCCCTTAGCGCTAATGAGAACCTCATGCCGTCCAGTCTAAGAGCACGATTTGGGGCCATTTCTCCCCGATTAATGTAAAGCATGTCAATCTGGGCCCTACGGAGTATGTTTGGCTCTTCTTACTACTGAATCTGGCTCCTAGGTGGTTTTGTATCAGCTTGAAGGTTTCATCTCTTAGTATCATATTGCTTCTTAATTTCCCTTCTTTCAGAATCCAGTGAGATGTATTTGATTTTCTGAGAGGCTAGGCTTCTTCTCATATCTTGGTGAGATCTGTAAGAGATAAAGGTGAGCTTTGTGAAGAAGAAAAAGTTCTTCTGCGAGTGCTGGTCTTTTTCTTAACCTTACAAAATGATTTTGTTTGGTAAGTGATTAAAGGTGGTCTGGATGGCCAGCAAACACAGGAGTAGATTTATAGCCTCAAAACAAGACTTTACAAGATTTCCTTTCAGAAAGCATGGTCCAGGGGCATCCCTTTTATTGAGCTGAGTCTCTAATGAGTTGCTTCAGAAGCAAAGGCTTAATCTTCCTTCCTAAGAGATCTTGACATTTTATGGTTTTCTATGAAAATATTGAGGATTAAGTAGTCAGGAATCCTTGTCGCCTTTCCTTGTCTGAGTTGTAGGCGTGCTTTGCCTCACAGCAAAACCAGCTACTTTTACTCCTGCGACTTTATATTATCTCTGCATTATCTCTTCAGTTTACTGTGTCAACAGCCATTACCCACAGACCTGCTCTGGGGAGAAAAATGAGGAAAATGCTACATATTCATGTTTTGGGATGTAATAATGTAGCATCAGGGAAAAATAAAACCAGTCTTCTCGTCTTCCCCAAATATCAAGAAAGGTAAGAAAAAGAAAGATGTCACTTGAGGAAAGCCTGTCTGTCTTTACTATTTTAGGATTTTGCATATAAATATTTTTACTAACTCAATGTAAAATTTTGAACTTTGCTCCAAGAAAAAGTGCACTATTTGAAGTGCTTTGGATTGTTCAGAAAATTCTAATCACAGAAGAAATTTCCTTATGCATCATTGCTCTCCTATAATGTAGGCTGTTACCTGCTTCACCCTCCAGAATGTGATCTCTATTAGAACAAGAAGCATTTTGTTGATTTGATATTATCTATAGTGCATGCGTTGGAGAAGGAAATGGCAACCCCCTCCAGTATTCTTGCGTGGAGAATCCTGTGGACAGAGGAGGCTGCTGGGCTGCCGTCCATGGGGTCGCACAGAGTCGGACACGATTGAAGTGACTTAGCAGCAGCAGCGGCATAGTGCCTAATATAGTATGTGCCAGGTAAACAGCAAGTTTAATAAATTCTGGTTCAACTGAAAAATCCTGTTCAATGGTTGATTTCTTTTTGCGAATGGAACAAATGCAAGTTTATTTTTCTTTACATAGCAATGGATCTAATTCAATCCTCTGTCACCCTTTATCTAACTCAAGAATGAGGGTGATGGAATGTGCTTTAATGCTACTATTTGTTCGTGTGTCTCCAGGCCAAACTGTGATTTTCCTGAGTGTAAGAACCATGTATATTTCAAATGTATGTCCGCAGCACTGAAGATGTCCATGTAATACTTGCTAAGTAAAGGAAGAGAATGGTCAGACAGGATAAATTCATGGTTCTTACACAAGGGTTAAACTCCTGACATACGCATTAGCACAAAAATAGGTAGGCACAGTAATAGAAGTGACAGTTATGGCCCATTAATTGAAACTGCATAAAAAGTAGATGTTTTCATGGATCTATGTGGTCCATTTTATGACCCGTTGTCCTTGCCCTAAACTCATCTTTGAAGTGTTTCAGTATTAAAATATACTTTGTATAAGTATCAACTAGACTCAGTGGCATGAGATGTCTGGGGAACAGGCAATGAACAAAGCAGAAATAAATTGCCAGCATCTGAATTTTCTTCTAGCTCTGTACTGTTTGCCTCAACTGTTCTCTTGTGAGAAAGATCCTTCATATCATGGTGAGAATAGCTTCCCCAATGGCTCAGTGGTAAAGAATCTGCCTGCAGTGCAGGAGACGTGGGTTTGATCCCTGGGTGAGGAAGATCCTCAGGAGAAGGAAGTGGCAATCCACCCCAGTATCCTTGCCTGGGAAATCCCATGGAGAGAGGAGCCTGGCAGGCTACAGTCCATGGGGTTGCAAAAAAAGTCAGACAGGATTTAGTGAATAAATAACAACAACAACATTGAGTAATTGCCTTGTGTCTGATGATATGTTAAGAACTTTACATGAAAACCCTTGTGTAATTCTCAGCTCATACTTATGAGATAAGTAGTAATATAACCTCTTATAAAGAGAAATAGAACAGAAGCTTTGAGTGTTCAAGTATCTTATCCATCACATAGCAAAAAGCAGGGTTGAAATTGAAACATGCTTATTCTTCTGATATTGCAGTGAAAACCCCTGTACATGAGCACATGGACTTATGAAGAGGATAGAAAAAATCAATTATGCTTCAGCATGTGCCTTGTGCTCAGTTGTATCCAACTCTTTGGACCTCATGGACTGTTGACACATCAAGTTGATGCATCATAGGTGCTCAATAAAAGTTGATGATTCCTAGCGAAGTTGACTCATCATAGGTGCTCAATAAAAGATTGCTTACATGGGGCAGGCTGCTTCCAGATGCAATGAGATGAAATGATTCACTGTATGTCTTTAAATTGGAGTTGAACAAATCTTTTAAAAGATATTGAGGAGGGAGGTCTTTGCATCACAAGAGTAAAATTAAATAATCTCTAAGTGGTTTCCAAATCTGTGATCTAATTAGCTTACAATTACATGACAATCCAGATATTTTAAGAAAAAATAAGAGAGCAGGGAATTTTAAACAGGGAGAGAGAGGGAGAAGAAGAAAAACAGGGAAGTGCAGGATCTAATATTCAGTTATTTCTGGAAGCCAGGAATAAATAGCCTAAACTCTTACAGATGTGCCAAACCTGCTTTGAAAGGTCATCTTACCTTGAAGGGAGGTAGCAAGGAATAAATCGCCAATTTATAGAAGAAGCTGAAGCAATGATGGAAATAGCCAAGTCACCCAGGATTCCCCCAAATAATTCATAATTAACTCTCTACAAATCCCCCTTTCCCTATTGCCACATGTAATGCAATGAAAACCAGCACACAGCTGTCTAACCTCCCAGGATCAGATTGCCCCATCCTTATGTAAAAGAGTATTCTCCTGGTGGAGTTCTTCAGGGAGTTTCAGAGTTTAGAAACCAAGTCAACTGTCAGCCAACTTTGTCAAATAGGTTTGAGGTTATATTCAGTATATATTCATTTGGACAACTGAGAATCAGAGCTCACTTTGCTGCTCCTCAGCCAATTTTGTGCAACATATATCTGCTTCTGTGCTGACCAAGGTTGACATTTATCCAGAGCTTTTGGGTCTTCTTCCAAAAGAAGAGGATCTAGACCATTTCAATAAAATTAATTAAGCTAGTTCATGTGGCATAGGTTACAAAGTACTATATATTCTCTTACTCAACCAAGTCATTGGCTGCTTTTCTTATTTTGTTTTGATTAAATTGCCTTCAGCAAAGAAAAATCTCTTTGATTTAGATTTTTGAAAGAGATGTCATCCCATGTAACTTGGCCCTAACTCCAAGGAACTCCCAACTTCTTAGCATGTAACACCACTTCCCCTTAACTGCTATCTTTATTGCCAGCCAACTGGATGTCTCCATCATGACTGATTCTTTGGGACCATGACTTGATTAAAATTCCAATTGCTGAGTGATTCAGGCAGTGAGGCCTTGTCCATTGACTAGCAAGATGTATGAAGTGGATATGAATCTTTCCCCCACCCTGGGGAACTTCGCTCTCCACAAGTCAATTATAAATGTCCAATGAGCTTAGAGCTAAGGTTCAGAAAATAACAAAAATTCAATGTTCAACTAAGAACATGCACACTTGTATTGAAACAATAAAATTTTAGTATAGTGAGAGCTCATATATTAAACTGCACTTTTTAAAGTTACTGATCGGCTATCATTTGCAGGGTGCTGTGGAAGATGCTATGTTATGACATCCGGATTTCCCCTTAGCATGAGATACTTACTGCCTAGTTGCTGTGAGTATTGGCTGCCGTCAATTCATAGCTGATTACTCTGAGAATTGTCTCAGTTGAAGGAAGTTTGCCCAAGTTTGCAGGCCCTCAGGCCGGCCAGGCAAGAATATAATGGCTTGCTCCTTTTGCCTCAAAGTTGGGTAACTCTGAAGCTCATTTCAGAGCTTCTTGGGTGATGAGCATGGTCTCCACTGCAAGTTTAAGTCACCGCTCAGCTTTTCTCCTCTGGCCAGTTGTGCTTCCTACTCCTTTGGAGTCTTGCTGCCAAGACTATTGCTCAACGATCTCTTGCTTATAAATCTCCATCTTGGATTTGTTTCCCAAGGAATTTTATCTAACAAAAATATTCTTTTAGATACTAGATGGTATTAGAGATGGTTTTGCTTATGACAGTGAATACTTACACGCCTCTGCTTACTCGCAATGGTCTGGGAGAGACATGATAAGTAACTGACTACTCTATAAAAAAGAAGCCCATTCCTCCCCTCTGCAATGCAGAATTCTGCTGTCTCTTTTCTTTGCTCTCATGGTGCTCTCTGCAAACTTATGCTTCTATTCTATGCATTCTATACTCATTTGTTGTCCTAAGTCTCTTGCAAAAAGTTGTGAGCATTTTGGAGACAAGGATTTATTTTAGCACCGACTCCAATACAGAAGTGAAGTGTGAAAGTCGTTCAGTCATGTCCAACTCTTTGCAATCCCATATACCATCCATGGAATTCTCCAGGCCAGAATACTGGAGTAGGTAGCTGTTTCCTTCTCCAGGGGATCTTCCCAACCTAGGGACCAAACCCAGGCCTCCATCATTGTAGGCAGATTCTTTACCAGCTGAGCTACTAAGTAATGTAGTAGGTGCTAAGCAATTTGTGTTGAAAGAGGAAAGAATGAATGGACAGAAAAGGTAAGACAATTTGAAAGTTGAATGCAAAAAATATGCCTATAGAATGGCAAAAATTCAGAGAAGGAGTGGAATTTGGATTCAGCCTTGAAGAAATTTTACAGGTTTGGGGCATATGGGTATTTCAAACTGAGAAAGCAACATTTACTGTCACATGGAAGTAAGTGATTAAGTCAGATATTTGTGTCATAATAATGACAGCCTATTCAGTTCTAATAAAAAAAAAAAAATCAAAAGCAAGGAGCCTTGGAGCTCCCCTGGCCATCCAGTGGTTAAGATTCCATGCTCCCAATGCAGGGAGAATGGGTTCAATCCCTGGTCAGAGAATTAGGATCCTGCATGCCAGGGCAAATAAATAAGTAAATAATAAAATAAAAATAGAGCTACTTTAAAAAAAAGAAACAAGGAGTCTTGACAGAAATACAACAAAATATTTCTTAGAACCACTAGTCAGTATTTCAACAGCATTACATGAGGGCTTAGGATCAGAAACTCTAATATGAAAAATGTCAGTCACTTGGATTGTTTCTCTAGAAAAGCAAGCTCCCCATCTCTATTTGTCTGTTCACTCCTCTATTTCTTTGCAAACCCTTATCTTCAGACCACTTTGACCTCTCAAGAATTGAATAGAGATTGTATGAGACTGTGAGTACATGAAGAGAGATAATCACCCCAGCAGTGACCAGATATCAATTTCTGATTCAGTTTCCATGGTCAGCAGGGGTAGCAGGAGACACTTTGGAAATGGAGCATAAACTAGCTTATGAATGGGCAGAAGAGTGAATGCGGCAGACGGGGAGCTCTGGGAAGCATTTGCTAAAGGCCAAAGTTCTTTATGGTTAAAAAAGTTTCCATTCTTAATAGTGGTAATCATTATCAAGTTCAACAACAATTTTCCTTGTTAAATTTTATAATCCAGTGTGTGTGTGTGTATGTGTATGAGTGTGTGTGTGTGTGTGTGTGTGTGTGTAACAGGTTGGATTAAATATTTAAATTGTGGCAGCAGATTTCTGTCCAATATTATATGTGTATTAAACTAACCATTCCTTGAGTGCATTTAATGCTAGAGAGGAGAAGTCATTTAAATAGAGGACCTTGCTTTGTAAGATCACTTTGTCCAGACTAAAGAGTTGCCACATGTAGACCTCAAAATGGACAGATTTCAAAACAAGCAGCATCTGTAGCAGTTTTATATGTGCCAGGACCCAAATATGAGAGTGAATAAAGCTTCACTTTTTAATCTTCATAAGCCTAGACTTACATGTGTCAGTGATAGAAGCTCCAGGGGAGCAGTGACACATAAAATACTACCATGTGCTAACTGCTGTGACAGAGAGGAACGAACAAAGTGCCCTGGGTGCAGTTCTCCCTGTAAAGGTCAAAGATGTCTCAATAGAAGAGGTGACACTGGATCTTGAGTAACAAGAAGCATTGGCCAGATGGAGAAGTTGGGGAGGAGAGGTCAGCAAAATGACCAGTGTGTGAAAGGCCAGAGCATCACAGAACATCAAGAAAATTTTGAATAATGGGGAAAAAATTTAGTAGCAGGAACTAAATAGGTTATTTTGGTGTGTGTGGGCAAGGTAAAGAACAGATAAAAGAATGAGATAATAAGGAGGATGTTGCCGAAAGTCATGGAGGACATGTGACCTCCAGTTGACCCACAAGCTAGAACCCGGCAATTGGAGCCTCTTGTCCCCTGACCCGTCCTTGGAACATCCTCTTTGCCCACTTTCCTGCAGTGGGAAGTGTTTTTCAAGGACATAGTCTTTTTTTTGGTCCCATCCTGTGGTACTCGGGATCTTAGTTCCCCAACCAGGGATCCAACAGTGCCCCCTGCATTGGGAATGTGAAGTTCTAAACACTGGATCACCAGGGATGTCCAACAAGGTTATAGTCTTGCAAGAGAAAGATTAAATGAGTTAATATATGTGAAGGAGCACATATATTTGGAACAAAGCCTGGCACATACTAAGTATTAGGTAAGTTTTCCTTACTATTGGAAGGTGGATTTTAAAATGCTTTTATTTCCTGCCTCCTTTTCAACACCATTTGGAGCAGGTACAGTTCTTCCTTTCTCCCTTACAGTTTCTCTGTGTCTTTCAAACAAACCTTCTCTTGGGAAGACATCTTCCAGATAAATGACTCCTGACTGACTCGAAGAATGTCACTTCCTGCCAGGGACTCAGGACAATTCTGAGTGAGCGACCCACAGTGACTCACGTTTCACAACACAATCTTTCCCTCCTGCAGCTCTCAGGTTGCAGCCAAACCTAGAGGAACAAAAGGTTTCAGGTCAAACAATTGGAAATGCTAATCGTAATGCTAATGCTAACTTTGGCACCTCCTTGTATGTGTAGTCTTATACATTTCACTAGACCTTATCAATACATAGGTCTTGTCTTCCCAAAGAATTTTTCATGGGCATACTCCTCTCTGCTTCTCTATACACCAGAATATCTGTCACACTGTCGGTTTAAAGCACGTGTCCAGCAATACATGCCAAATAACACTCAGTTGTAAAGTTTTTGATTGGAGAATCACTAGTTGACTGATTTATATATACAGTTTATCTATATCTTCCATTGCATTGTGTTTAAAAGTTTCAAAGTTGGGACTTCCCTGGCTCCCAAGGCAAGGAGTCTAGGTTCCATCCCCAATCAGGGAGCTTGATTCCACATGCTGCAACTAAGACCCAGTGCAGTCAAATAAATTTTTTTTTAAAGTTTCAAGGACCCCATTTCCTTGCACTACAAAACTTAAATTTCTGCAGATATTCCACAGTCTGCACAATCAATTCTACTTCACCTAAACAGTTTAATATAACTAGAACGTAACAGCTATGTTTCTTGATTGCTTACTAGGTCGTGAGCATTGTTTCAAAAAATTTACCTTAATTTTGCTATTTATGGCTCATAAAAAGCAACAAGTTAGCTAGGTCGTGTTATTCTCACCTTCTAGAGTAGAAAAAAGAGGCACAGGTTTTTGAAGAAGCATGCCCAGTTTACTTACCAGTTCAGCAAATGGGGCTAGAGTTTGACATCTCCCCGGCTCCCAAAGGGGCTCTCCCGGAGGCTCAGCAGTAAAGAATCCGCCTGAAATGCAGGAGACACAGGACACATGGGTTCCCCCCTGGATTGGGGAGATACCCTGGAGGAGAACATGGAAACCCACTCCAGTTGTCCTTGCTGGGAAAATCCCATGGATAGAGGAACCTGGTGGATTATGGACCATGGGGTCGCAGAGCGTCAAACACGACTGAAGTGAGTGAGTGTGCTCGCAACCCCCAGAGTTGATTTCAGTTTTTCCCACTGAATAATCATCCCAGTGCATCCATTGGCAAGTCAGTCTTTTTTAGATATGTACTGTTATAATTCTTTTCTCCATAATTTTACTCCTAAAGTTTCCTTGACAATAAAAGCCAGGGTATCTTAATGCCTCTCTTTTGAAATCTACTACTAGAAGATTCCTCCCAATATGTGAACCATATAGATTTTCTCACTATCTAAATGCATCTTCTGAGCTATCATTTGTTTAATTAAATACTCTCATGTATTGTTATGTATGTTCTACCCACAGTTTCCTTTGCTAGGCCTGTCTGCTTGGAACTATGTCCTTCCTCCACTTTAGTGGAGCCTAGAGCTAACTCCATATTCAACATTCAATACAGACAGAAAGTGGTGGATTCTCAGAGTGTTACTATAAGCACCCTGGGTCCTGAATTCTCTATCAAATAGCAACCTGATGTGATGCTTCCACTCATAACATTGAAACATCTTTATTTTCTACTTGTGCAAAAATCTGCTTCTCCATGGTGGCAATTGTGGGCATCAGAGTGGATTGCCAGACTTCTATGAACTGAGGGAGGCATACACAAGTGACAGGCATACTTTGGTGTGATTAAATGACACCTATGTTAGAGCAGCATATAAATTTCCACAGGAGTGAACAGAAAAAAATTAGTCATATTTAGAGAGTTTATGTCTTTTCCAATACCTGTTCTATCCTGGAAAATAGGCAGTCTGGAGAAGATGCAAAAAAAAAAAAAAAAAAGCATGGCATCACAATGAGTAAGGTACAGGCATCTTCTCTAGAAACAGTGTTCAAAAGCTATTTAGCAGCCTGTTTTAAGTTTGTTTTCTCTCTCAGTTCCAGGGGTAAAAGTCTGAATGTCATAACTACAGTATCACTGCATCCAGTGTGCCTGTCAGAATTCCCTTTGGTAGCAGTTGGCATTTATTTTACAAGCCTTATCTTTTTGGGAGAAGTTTTGACTGGAATAAGTTAAAAAAGAGAGTGGGAAAAAATAAATGGCTTCAAAGTTAAGCGAACAAGGAAACTCTATGAAATTGTAAAGCAAACTAATCCATGGTAGAGATATTTCTCCAAAAACTTCCATTGCTTTTATATCTGATGTTTTTCATCTAGACATGAGGCCAAGAATCCTTGCTACCACTCACCAATTCTTCCATGTAAAGTAACACACACAATAAAAATTCAGGAACTGCTTTGTTACAAGGTTGGCATGTGGTTAATCAAAGTTCATGTGGACTTTAGCAAAAAAGTATATACATCCTGCTCAAAAATAACAAATGAGCACATGTCAAGAATCAAACAAAAGCCAGAGCTGTAAAAGAGAGAACGTCAGAGATTCATGCTTTTAAGCGCGTTTATGGTGAAGAGGATTAGGTTAGAAAAAGCACTAGTCTGGTGGGCTTGCAACTGAATTATAATTTAGCTCAGACTCCAATCTGTCCCCCTGCCAACTGTATATTCACTTCTGTCAGTGACCTTCTGCCACTTGAATGGAGTTAAGAGCACATGGGGGCATAGGGTTATAGAAGTAAAGCCAGGGGTTGATCTCAGTGGTTAGAAATCATTAGGGGTTAGAATAGGAGTGTGAATGAGCAGGAAATTTTAAACATGGCCTGTAGGCCCTGTCACTTTGCATCATGTCTTGATTTGATGCATTATCCACACCCACATCCTATTCCCTCCAAGCTTTATTTTACTCTTTTGTGTCCTTAAACCATCTCTGCTCACATCTGTACCACATAATTGAGACCACATAGGAACCAAGTAGGGATGATGTAAAGTTCTTACTTTAAGAAAAAAAAAAAAACTTATATGTGACTTGAGTTAAAAAAAAGGAAATAGTGCTAAGACAGGATGCAACCCTAAAACATGTTGAAACATGTTCTCCCAGGGTAGATGTGGCTTCCTGGAGAAAAGGAAACTTGCTGTGTTTACTAAGGAGTATCTTGCCAATTCCTTTATGCCATCAGAAGTGGTTTATGCCTGAGAGTGTAAGTCATTGACTCTTTCAGCCAACACTCTCATTCATGCATCTATGTCTTCACGTTTCTTCACTCTGCCCATTTTGATTATCCTTCCAGGTATTCTGTATTCCATGCCTAAGCAAAACCTCATATGTTCCTGGAGCGTTGCTCCTTCTGGAAAACTACATCCACTTCAGGTTTGTCAGTCTCTTATTCCTTCGAATTTCCAAAGCACAAGATTTCATATAGAAGTCATTTCTGCCTTTTGGTGCTATGGCTACTTCACATTCTGATGTAGCCTATGAGTCCCTTTTAGAAAGAATGTAAAATGTTTTTCAAATTCATAAAATAACACACAAGGGATTATAATAGAAAGCAGTGTATGGAAGGGCTTCCCAGGCAGCACAATGGTAAAGAATCACCTGCCAATGCAGGAAATGCAGAAGATGCAAGTTCAGTCCCTGAGTTGGGAAGATCCCCTGGAGGAAGAAGTGGCAACCCACTCCAGTATTCTTGCCTGGAAAATTCCATGGACAGAGGAGCCTGGAAGGCTACAGCCCATGGTATCACAAAGAGTCAGACACAATAGAGTGACTGAGTACAATATATGGATAAACAGCTAAAATAGTAAACAAATTTATAATATGATACATGATGCTTTATTAATACACTAAGAAGAAAGATCTAGTAGAAAGTCTAATTACTTAATTTCGAAGTAGTAGTGGTGACTTAATACTTTGAAATATCTGCAACACTGAAGTATTGCTAAGACCATTGTGTGCATGTGATGTATGTTTGTGTGTGTGGTGTTTTCCTACAATCATCGTGGAAGAAAATGCAAGATTTCAGTTAGAGAAGTGAGTAAATATTCCTGAATTCTCCTAGGCTGTGAGCCCCTTAATTTTAACTTAGAGAAGTCCCTTATCATCTGTCTTATTACAACTAGTTGGTAAAATCAGGACACGGATTCTCATTTCTCTATATATACCTCCTTCAGTGAAGAGACTAGTTCTTAGCCCCTTGTAGTAGCACAACCAGAAGTTTTTGAACATACCAAAATGAAATTGAAGACCAACTTATGTGTAGCTAAAACATGCCAAACCAACCACAAGCATTCCCAGAATTAGTTAATTATATTTTTCTTTGACATAATTTCTATTTTGTCTTGTAGTATACATGTTTGCTTGCATTCTTGTCTCTTCCAGTAAATTGTGTTTTCTTAAAAGTGGACTTTGCATCTGGTTCTCTCTGTTCAGGTAATGAAAGCCTAAACTCAAGTGGCCATAACAGTACATCTGTGGAATAGGTTAATATAATATAATGAGAAGGAATAATTGACATATTTCTCATGACAGTAAGGTGAGCCAAAGTTTGATGCAAGATTCTGGACTAGAGATTCTTGGAAAATTAATAGGAAAGTTAATGCACAATGAGTGTGGTTGGGGGCTTACAACTTAACGTTCTTCCATTCCTTTCTATATTGAAATTACAGTGTCTTCCCCCTTTAGGATACAACATGATCTGTAATTGTCTGAAATGTGACAGAATGTGAAATATGATACTACAGAAAATTCGCCTTGAAAATTATAAAACATTAGTCAAGCTTCCATATAAGTATTCTGAAGAAACCATATTTTTTTTCTACCAGTCATAGTAGGTAAAAACAAGGTCAACTAAAATCATTGTCTTGTGGTGAGACCTATGCTCATATATTGTTCTTTCCATTTTTATTTCTGGAAGGTGGCAGATAGAGGCTTTGGGTGGGACTTTAAAACATAGAAGAAAGGAATATTGCCATACTTTCTTCATCTATTCTATGTAGGATTATCCATGTTGGAAAATTAGAATTAAATTATATGTTTGGTTTTTTTTTAATTCTCTTTCTAAAATTTTGTTTTTGGTCATGCTGTGAGGAATATGGGTGTCCTTAGTTCCCCAACCAGGGATTGAAGCTGCATTCCTGCATTGGAAGCATGAAGTCTTAGCCACTGGACCACCAGGGAAGTCCTGTAAACTATATCTTTCTGAGGAGATAAATTTATGTGTGTTGAATTTGCAGTGTTGAGACCACATGCGAATCATTGGAAAATTAGACATAAAGACTGAAATTCTAAAGAGAATTAGACTACTGTTGCTTTGGCTACAAATGTAGATATTTTGAGGTTGCCTTACTATACTCAGTGCAAGGTATATTAATTGGAATTTCTATAATGTAGTTGTTAAGAGCATCAGCTCTAGAATTAAACAGACTGAGTTTATATTTCAAGTTAATGACCTATAATATGGTCTTCTCTTGTGGCTCAAATGATAAAGAATCAGCCTGCAATGCAGGAGACCCAGGTTCAATCCCTGGGTTGTGAAGATGCCCTGGAAAAGGGAATGACTGCCCACTCCAGTATTCTTGCCTGAGAATTCCATAGACAGAGGAGTCTGGCAATCTACATTCCACATGGTTATAAAGAGTTGGACATGACTGAGCGACTAACACACACACACCCCTATAATGCACTTAGTATGAGTCATAAAGGGTACGCAATGAATTTAAATGTGTTGTTACTGAATACTTGAATGAGGTCTTAGGCTGTGATGATATTTTGAAAATCTTCCATTCAGAGGATAGTTGAAAATAAAAGAAGTAATGAGTAAATCTGTTGAAGATATTGTGGAAAGAAAATGGAATACATCAAATTTGTAGAAGAAACCAAGAGTAAGATAAAAGGAAAGCAGAAGAAAATTGTAGACGGAGTTACTGGACAAAAGAAATGGAAGGATCATAATGTGACAACATTTAAGTCTTATAGAGACAAAAGTTTAAAGAAAAGTGAAAGCTAAGAAATTTCACTGAATTGAATAATTTCAAGGATATTGATAAAAGTGCATGTTTACTGGAGTTCTGGAAATAAGATTGAAGAAAATGCAGGAAGTTGAAACAGTAAGTATAGAACAAACTTTTTGTTTGTTCTGGGAATGGAAGTTGCAATATTAGACAATAGATGGAAGTATGGTAGGGTCATGAAAACTTTTTGGTTTTGATTTTGAGACCAAACAAAGGTTAGACAAACTATTGGAGAAAGAGTGGAGATGACTGAGGATATAAATAAAAGATGAGATAATTGATCTCAATTATCTCAAAAGAAATTGGAAACAATGAATGTAGATTCAAACTGAAGGATGATTTGTAGAAAGGAGGAGGGACAAATATCTCTCCGACTAAAGAAAGAATGATTTAAGAATGGGTCAAGTTAGAGTTATCAGTCATAAACTGGTAAATGAAGAGATTCCAACCAGATGACCTGAGTGTATTCACTAAGGTATAAGGTGGAAACTACAAAGAGAAGTGCACTGCAGTCCCCCTTGGTCCAAGAGCCAACCTAGAAAGAAGGGTCACCTCAGTACGCTCTTGCATAGGAATTTCTGAGGCTGAAGAGACTAGGTTGACATGCAGCTTTCCAACAAAGGATGAAGAATGACATGAATGAAGAATAATGATTGAAAGTGAAAGGAATAATGTACAAGAAGTCAGAAGAACTTTCTAAACAAATGGTGCTTGGGTATCAGTCAGTTCAATCAGATTTGCCTACTTCACAGTTGGCATGGTAGGTGCCCAATATGCTACTGGAGATCAGTGGAGAAATAACTCTAGAAAGAATGAAGGGATGGAGTTAAAGCAAAAACAACACCCCGTTGTGGATAGGACTAGTGATAGAAGCAAGGTCTGATGCTGTAAAGAGCAATATTGCATAAGAACCTGGCAGTTTTCATTCCAGTCCCAAAGAAAGGCAATGTCAAAGGATGTTCAAACTACCGCACAAGTGCACTCATCTCACACACTAATAAAGTAATGCTCAAAATTCTCCAAGCCAGGCTTCAGCAATATGTGAACCGTGAACTTCCAGATGTTCAAGTTGGTTTTAGAAAAGGCAGAGAAACCAGAGATCAAATTGCCAACATCCGCTGGATCATAGAAAAAGCAAGAGAGTTCCAGAAAACATCTATTTCTGCTTTACTGACTATGCCAAAGTCCTTGACTGTGTGGATCACAATAAACTGTGGAAAATTCTAAAGGAGATGGAAATACCAGCCCACCTGAACTGCCTCTTGAGAAACCTGTATGCAGGTCAGGAAGCAACAGTTAGAACTGGACACGGAACAACAGACTGGTTCCAAATAGGAAAAGGAGTACGTCAAGGCTGTATATTGTCACCCTGCTTATTTAACTTATATGCAGAGTACATCATGAGAAACGCTGGACTGGAAGAAGCACAAGCTGGAATCAAGATTGCTGGGAGAAATATCAATAACCTCAGATATGCAGATGACACCACCCTTACAGCAGAAAGGGAAGAAAAACTAAAAAGCCTCTTGATGAAAATGAAGGAGGAGAGTGAACAAGTTGGCTTAAAGTTCAACATTCAGAAAACTAAGATCATGGCATCTGGTCCCATCACTTCATGGGAAATAGATGGGGAAACATTGGAAACAGTGTCAGACTTTATTTTTGGGGACTCCAAAATCACTGCAGATGGCAATTGCAGCCATGAAATTAAAAGATGCTTATTCCTTGGAAGGAAAATTATGACCAACCTAGACAGCACATTGAAAAACAAAGACATTACTTCATCAACAAAGATCCGTCTAGTCAAGGTTATGGTTTTTCCAGTGGTCATGTATGGATGTAAGAGTTGGACTATAAAAAAAGCTGAGCGAGGAAGATTTGATGCTTTTGAACTGTGGTGTTGGAGAAGACTCTTGAGAGTCCCTTGGACTGCAAGGAGATCCAACCAGTTCATCCTAAAGGAGATCAGTCCTGGGTGCACATTGGAAGGAATGATGTTGAAGTTGAAACTCCAATACTCTGTCCTGATGTGAAGAGCTGACTCATTTGAAAATACCCTGATGCTGGGAAAGATTGAGGGCAGGAGGAGAAGGGGACGACAGAGGATGAGATGGTTGGATGGCATCATCGATTCAATGGACATGGGTTTGGGTGGACTCCGGGAGTTGGTGATGGACAGGGAGACCTGGCATGTTGCAATTCAAGGGGTTGCAAAGAGTCGGACACACTGAGTGACTGAACTGAACTGAACTGAAGAGTTAATGGATATAAGCATGAAGTTAATTATATTTGACCAGATGGAGGAATAGTGTGATGGGAATGAGTTACTTTACTTTTACGTGTTGACATGCCAAGAAGCCACGATTTGCAAATGCCCCATATGAAATCCAGCTTTTTAAATGCTAAGACCCGTTGGACTTCAATAGCATTCTGACACATACGTGTAGAACAATTCTAATTCCATCCGGCATCCCCTTCTTCTCTTGAATTATGCAGTGCTGACAGAGCAGCCACATTTCCCAAGAGCTCCTTTTTCTCAACCCAGATGTTGCTCCAATTGTGATTTTTACAAACTGATTATTTCAGATTTACTCATTGTTTTCTTTTCACAATATGACTAAATCAAACTATGGCCATAGTTTGCCAGGTCTCTAAGACAAAAGTCAAGAATTTGCCTTGTTCCTCTGTCCATGAAGAATTTCCCATGGACTTGGGGGATGTCCTTCAATTACTAGATACTCTTCTGTAGTGAGTCAAGTATCAGTTGAGACATATTTCACATAGAAGTCAACTTTCTTATTTTTCTTATTCCTGACCTGCACACCATTCTTTTACCTTAAAGGAATGTGCATTGTATTAGATGAGTTCATATTGTAAATTTTATTTTACAGAGCATCTTTCTTCTCAGACTGAAAGAATAATTCTGCTGGATTTGTGATGAACACTCTACATTCAGTGTTTTATTTCTGACACCTCTCTGGGCAAATGAGGTGTATCTTTGACTTCTTTGCAGGAGGCAGGCTAGTAGTTTGAATGTAAAATGCTGAGAGATATCATCCATTCACATTACTATTTTTAGGAAAACGTAGAAGGTAAAATGTGTAAGGGGAGTGAAGGAGAGCAAAAGAAATTGAAGGAAAATAAATGCAGGCCAGATGTTGGATGGTGAGGTTTTACCTTGAGAATAATAAACGCAGACACTGGACTGCCAGATGAGGTTAAAGAGCATAGATGTCAATTTAACTTAATAAATAATTAGATGCTCTTCAATGGGAAAGGCAGTGCTAATTGAGACAAATAATGATGAGATAAAATTGCATTTTCTTTTCTCATTCATCCCTATTCCTCATTTTTATTTGGGAAAAAGATAAATATTCTTAGACATGATCAGGATTCATGATGACTCTAACTTGCCTAAGCTTTAACTATCCAAAGACGGTTGTAAAGAACCAGTACAATTACATAAATTAGAAATCAAGTATTATAAGTCTATGCCTTTACTGTTTCTTGCCTTCAAATGTGTTTCATACCCTCTTTGCTAACATCCTAGTTCAACTTGTGATTCTCTAACTTTTCAACTGCAGCAACTTCTTTCTACTTCCAGTTTCTGCTTATGGTTCCCCCAATAACTTTCATTCTATATGTTTCCAAAAGGACAATCATCCTATTCCATGAGTCTAAATATGTTTGGAAATCTTTAATATTCTTTTGTTGACTATTTTATTTTCACAAAATACCTTGTTTCTATCAAATACTCACCAAATATGTGACCTTGTAAAACATACAAGTTTATGCTACCCAAATGTATTTTTTGTTTTCTTGTTCCCACATCTTTGTCTAAGTGATTCTCTGTGCTTGACATGTTCTCCATGAATCTGACATATGAGTGCTTTTTTTAACTTTTTAATATTGGAGTTTAGTCAATTAGCAATGTTATGATAGTTTCAGGTGCCCGGCATGAATATTTCTTATACTCCAGAGATTTTCTTTATAATCCTTCCTCTCTAAATCTTGCCTTTATTTCTCTCCCATATCCCCCACAGTCTCTTTCTCTTTTTCACTCTCTCCTTTTTTTTTCTGTCTCTCATATTGATAAGTACTTGCTTTTACTCTCAGGTAACCCAGAACACATTCTATTTTGTAATAATGACCCAATCTAATCAGAATATAAACACCATGAGGATAAGGACACAATCTCTTCTACAATATACTCTGCATATTTTATACAGAACTCTGAGAACGTGAAATGTTGTATCAATTACTGTTAAGCTGCATTGAAAACATAAGTATTGATTGTTGATTGGACTGGAGCCTAGTATAAAAGGAGTTGGAAATTGTGAAATAGAGAGGGTCACTAAATATTTAGAAAAGAGCCAGAGAGAAAACTACAGAGTGTTCATCCTCAGAGGTGGTATTTATTAACTATTTGGTTCGTTTCTAAGACACACTCATTATTTTCACAGCTGGAGAAGCCTGAGAAAATGTTCTGGTTTGAGAGATCACCTTTTTCACAGGCTGATGCCAAGCTAAAATAAATTTTATGAAAAAAGAAATATACCAAAGCAAACCAGGAAATAACAAATAGAAAATACCCTTTTCTTTATCCTTGTGAGTTTACTTTCTTAGCATTGATCTTTTTCCTTTCCTCCAGGTTGTTATGTCTTATTGGTAGGAAAAATCAGCGCTGATTATATGGTTTATTCTCTATAGATGCCCATTTTTCATATATTGCAGATTCTGTAGTCGGATTATTTATCACAAGCACTTTGCCACAGCGATTCTTTTCCTCTCTCTGTTCCTAGTTGCATCCAGATTGGGACACATTCCCCTCCCTCTCCCTCAGATTCTTTCTCACACAACTGTATAGCAGGGTGTCTCATGTATCAGTGACCATATTTTCTTACAAACAGATTAGTATTTGGTGATATATAAAATTAAGACTAACAAATAGGTAAAAAAAAAAAAAAAAGAGAAAGAAAGAAAGAAAAGGAAAATTGAAACTATGGACATTGATATACCATGTATAAACTATAAAACAGCCTGGGTAAAATTCAGTTCTAGAAAACAAGGGCTTCTCTGGTGGCTCAGTGGTAAAGAATCCACCTGCCATTGATGAAGATGTGGGATTGCTCCCCGGTCTGGGAGGATCCCCTGGGGGAAGAAGTGGCACCCCATTCCAGTATTCTTGCTTGGGAACTACCATGGACAGAGGAGGAGCCTTGTGGGCTATGGTCCACAGGGTTGCAAAAAGTCAGACACAGCCTAGTGACTAGGCCACAAAAACCAATTCTAGAAAACATGTATCTTGACTCCACCATCTACTGGTAAACATGGATACATATCTTTCCTAGAGATTAAACATGCTTGTTAACCTTTAAACTTCTAAGAAGTCTTACATAGCAGAAGCCTGTTAAAAAAATGCTTTTCATAACCAGAGTTTTATTTTTGCCTTGTATTAATTCCCTCTTTTAAAAAATGGGCAATTTATTAGTGTTCATAAAATATTTGTTATCTGCAGATTTATACCAAATTAGATTTAGCTTTATATTAAAATGAGAAAAAATGTGTTAATGGTATTTGAAAAAGATTAAAGCCTATTTCTGTCTCATGGGAAAATAGGTGCAAAAGTAGACATTACATAACTAATATGGAGGCTCTATAATGTCACTAGGAACACAAGCGCCTATATTTCTGTGCTATCTTTGCAACATGTCTTTCTTTTCATAGTCATTTCATAGTGAAAAATGATTCTTAAAGGGATGTTAGAGTTTAGAAGACAGAGGAATAACAAAAGAACAAAACCAGGATGAAATCCTTTTGAAGGCACCTTTCTAGAATTACCAGTGGACATTACTACTTACACTGCTTTATATGCTTTGGTCACATGGTTACATGCAGTTCCAAAGCTGGAAGAAAAAAAAAAAAAAAAAAACAAAGCTGGAAGAAAATATAGTTCTTAATCCTGGGTGGGCATGTTCCCTCTAAAAGTAAAACTTCTGTGACTAAGGAGAAAAGACAGTTTAGATGTGGTATGAAACTATCAATCTCTTTGACAATTACTATAAATCTAA
Organism: Muntiacus reevesi; assembly: GCF_963930625.1. NCBI lineage: Eukaryota > Metazoa > Chordata > Mammalia > Artiodactyla > Cervidae > Muntiacus > Muntiacus reevesi. Next base: position 60,673,205 of record NC_089260.1, read on the forward strand.
AATGTTGAATTAAGAGACCATTGTGTTAATTAGTCCTAATCTTTCAACCATCTTTTATTCATAACTTTTGGTAGTTTCTTTCCACAGTAGCTCTAGGCTGGACTATATGACTTGCTTTGACCATTAGGATAATTACAAATTTGCCACAAGTAGAGGCTTTAAAATATTTGTGTGTATTCACTTTCTCTTTTGGACCCTTGCCACGCCATGAGAAAAAGCTGAATCAAATCTGTTGGGAAAAAAGAGACCAGGTAGTAGGAGTCTTGTCATCTCAGTTGAGGATCTCCTAGAAGAGTTAATTTCTGTCCAACTGACACAGACATACAAGCAAACAGCTGAGATCAGCCACACCTCGCTCAGATGGGCGGAACCACTCAGCTGAATCACAGTTATAGAAATAAATAGGTGTTTTAATTCACTAAGTTTGACGGTGGTTTGTTACATGGCACAGCTAATTGTAGCTAACAGATAGAAAACAGCTGTCTGTGTTAATTCTCTTTGCCAAAGTAGCTGAGGCATGATTAATAAACTATTAAAATAAGCACCTGCTTGGGATATGTTTGAAAGGCTGAGCAATAATGAAATTTGTAGTAAAAGCAAAGGCAACTTTGAGGTAATGAGTATCTGTGATTGTCAACCATCCTTTCCCAGTTCTCTCATTATATTCAGTCATCATCATTCTGTACCTGCTGTTTCCTGCTTATAAGCGAAGCTCCCATCTCTGTGGACTATTAACCATATCCCCCATTTTATAATATTCATTTAAGTTTTATCTAACCCAGTTTAGTTCTCCTCCAGTACTCAATTCAGGCTGGACTCAATGTATTAATCAAATAAAATACCACCTTTGGTTTAATGTTACCAAACTGAAGATTTATCTCTGTATAGTCATGTGGTACAAGATTTAGTGATTTTCAAGCTACAATATATTTTAGAACTGCCCATGTAGTTAAATTATATGAATTTTATTAAGTATATTAATCTAATATATATTACATAATGTTATATATGTAAATTATATATAAATATGACTTTTTGAATCTTAATATAATGGGGCATTTCTACATGTTTATGTTTGAAAAAATGTCCACAGGGAATTATGAGAAATGAGATTGAGAAACATTGACCAACAGAAAGTTAATTTAACTGACATTTCCACTGTGGGATGATCAAAATTGAATGATGGGATACTTTGATACACCTTAAATCAAAAGACAGAGATATTGAATATACAAAACAGATCATGACTTGCTAACTGAATGTGCGTGTGTGTTAAGTCGTTTCAGTCATGTCTGACTCTTTGCGACCCTGTGGATTATAGCCCACCAGGCTCCTCTGTCCAGAGGATTCTTGAGGCAAAAATACTGGAGTGGGTTGCCATTTCCTTCTACAGGGGATCTTCCCAACTCAGGGATCGAACTCAAGTTTCCTGGGTCTCTTGCTTTGGTTCTTTACCATTAGCACCACCTGGGAGGCCCAAATAGCATGCAATGCTAGGAGCAGGGAACTTCTTTAAACTGGTTGTCCCTGGGAGGCCTCACTGCAGAGATGCTATGTGGAGGTCAAATTTAATGGCAAACTGGAGCAACTACGTAAATGTCCAGAAGAGCCTTCCAGGTAGCAGGACAGCCAAGAGCAAGGGTGACAGGTTGGCTTGAGCTTATTGAGCTTCGGGGAGAGCCGAGGAAGTTGAGGCCTCAGTTGAGGACTGGAGTCGGGGATGGAGCAGGGAGTGGACTAGATCTTGTTAATTCACTAGGGGTCTTGCCCTTTGAACCTATCTCCTTCCTTTCCTTCTACCATCCCCTCCACCATTAGGGGAAACCCTTCATTCTGCTGCGCTGTGTGCTAAGTCACTTCAGTCTTGTCCAACTCTTTGTGACCCTATGGACTATAGCCCGTCAGGCTCCTCCGTCCAGGGTATTCTCAAGGCAAGATACTGGAGTGGGTAGCCTTTTCCTTCTCCAGGGGATCTTCCTGACCCAGGGATCAAACTGCATCTCTTGTCTCCTGCATTTGCAGTTGGGTTCTTTACCACTAGCACCATCTGGGAAGCCATTAACTGAATAGTCAGAAATAATAATGCAAATTCATTTTTAATGAATTTTAAATAAATAAAGATGATTCATTAAATGTGATTTTTCCCCAATATTGACAGATGTTTGATGCCAGCATGCTGCTATTCACAAGTAAATCCATGCAATTGTGGCAGAGACAAATAACATTTGCTGTTTTTTTTTCCCTTTCTCTTCAAATATAAACGAGCCTGGAGATAGTTGCTTCTGGTATTGGTTCTATAGCTCAGCTATGTCAGGATGACTCTCAGATCTCCTTGGTCTTTTTCTCATGGTACAAAATGACTGCTTCAGATTTAGGCATTGTTCCTGTAGATTTTGGGCCTCCGTGATAGTTCAGTTGGTAGAGAATCCACCTGCAATGCAGGAGACCCTGGTTCGATTCCTGGGTCAGGAAGATCTGCTGGAGAAGGAATAGGCTACCCATTCCAGTACTGTTGGACTTCCCTTGTGGTTCAGCTGGTAAGGAATCCGCCTGCAATGTAGGAGACTTGGATTTGATACCTGGGTTGGGAAGATCCCCTGGAGAAGGGAAAGACTACCCACTCCAGCATTCTGGCCTGGAGAATTCCATGGAATATATAGTCCATGGGGTCATGAAGAGTCAGATGACTGAGCAACTTTCACGTCACTTCACTTCCTATAGATTTTGGACTTCACAGGTGACACCACTGCTGAAGAAAATGCTAAAGAATCTGCCCGCCAATTCAGGAAATGTAAGAGACAAGGTTTTGATCCCTGGGTGGGGAAGATTCCCTGGAGTAGGGAATGGAAACCCACTCCAGTATTCTTGGCTGGAAAATTCCATAGATAGAGGAGCCTGGTGGGCTATAGTCCATGGGGCCAAAAAAAGTTGGACACAGCTGAGCTACTGCTGCTGCCCGTAGATTTTAAGGAAGAAGGAATACCTTCAGTGTGTTAAAGGTATTCAATCCCTCTAAAGGAAACATTTTAGAGAAGCTTCTGCTTCTGTTTCATTTGTCTAAAACTGTGTTACAAAGCTACCTCCGAATGAAATGAAGGCTGTCCTAGGGTGTCATAAATATTGCAATACACAATAGAAATAAGGTGCTTAGCAAACTGACTAATACATAGTAAGCCTGGAAAAACCGGGTGCTATAAAACCAAAAATAACAACAAAAAATGGTAAACTGTAATTTTCAAGTACATAGTAGCTAAATCTTCCACCATATTATCATGAAAATTGAACAGACAATTTCAGAGGGAAATTTGTTGAGTTTCTCCTGTTCAGGTACATTTCTTGGCTTTTGAAACAAGCTAGAATAGCACATAGTTTCTGTTGTCAGAGAGCTCACTTTCTAATAGGGGAAACTGATCATAAATAAACAAATGGCTTCAAGGAAGGATAAATCCACAAAGGAGATAGAAGCACAAAGGAGACAGAAGCACAATAGTAGAAAGTGATTTCTGGTTGCCAGAGAGGGTAGGCAGCCAAGATGGTAAAGGAGGCAAAGAAAGACCAGATGCTAAGACATACAGCATTCCAAAACAAAAGACTAACCAGGAAGAGGGACTTGAGCAGAAATGAATTTTGTATATTAGAACAAATTTAAGCCAGTGTGGCTAAAAATCAGTGCATAGAACGAAGAGTGAAAAGAGATCATTTGAGCCAGTTTTAAAAGACTTTGCTTATTTTAGGGCCTTATATCTGGGTATAATATAATGGAATACAATTGGCTGATGTTTTAATCAGCATATGTGTGGAAGATAGAATAACAGGATGCAATCCTGGAGGCAGGGAGACCAATAGGAAGCTTCTATGCTATTCTAGGTAAGACATATAAGTGCCTTTGATTGTAGGAGTAGCAATAAAGATAAGTAATCATATTCAGGGTATATTAAGCAGGTACATCCTGCTAGATTTTCTAATTTATTAAATGTGCAATATGAAGGAAATAGATGAATCCAAGATAATTTCCAGGTTTTTAAGACTAAAAAACTGAGTGAAAAGGCGTACTATTTACTTAGATTAATGAAAACTTGTGGGACAAGTCATTGGGGATTTGCGGAGAAAAGTAGTTCTTGCCAAAATACTTTCAAAATGCTTTTTGAACTCCCAAAAGCAAGCATGAGATAAAGCATATGCATTTATGATTTGCATATGTTCAGGATAGAGTTTTAGATTGGAGTTATAAATTGTGTCACTAGTTTTTTATATAGTATTTGATGGCATAAAGTATCCAGGGAGAAAATGTAAATAGAGAAAAAAAAAGTGTCAGGGGATTTAGCCCCTGGAACACTCTAAAATTTATTGAAGAAGTAAAAAGAGTTAGAGATAGAAAGAGATCATGAGAAGGAGTATCCAGGGAGGTTGAAAATGTTTGGGTCAAACAAACTAAGAAAGAAAAATGTTTTTATAACAAAGGAATAAGATCAGCAACTCTAAATGAGTGTGAGAGTTTTGGTAAAATGAGGACAGAATATTACCCATGGGTTCTATAATAATGGGTTCACTGGTAGTCTGGGTGAGAGAGATTTTAGTGAAAGGCTGGGATTAAAAGTCCTATTGGAGTGTCTTAGAAAGGGATTGAACGGCCAGGAAGAGGAGGTGATACTAAGGAACTTTGCGCTAAGTGCATCAGGGAATTGGGATCCTAGCTAGAGAAATCAGGGGATCAAGATTTCTTTGCGTGTATTGTTTGTTTAACAAAAGGTTAACAGGTCTGCTCTTAAAGCATGTTTTTATGTCCATAGAAATGGCTGATTACGAAGAGAGTAATTCATGCACAACAGAGTAAAATAAAACAGTGAAAGTGAAAGTCACTCAGTCGTATCTGACTCTTTACAACCCCATGGACTGTATAGTCCATGGAATTCTCCAGGCCAGAACACTGGGGTGAGTAGCCTTTCTATTCTTCGGGGGATCTTCCCAACCCAGGCCTCCTGCATTGCAGGTGGATTCTTTACCAGCTGAGCCACAAGGGAAGCCCAAAAGAAAACAGGTGTACCGGTTTTCTGTAAATGTCTTGTAAATGTCAAAAGATATAATGGTAAAGGTAAACACAGAATTGTAATCAAATTTTCCAGACCAGAAATACTTCACATAATAAAGCAAAAGTATATGCTGGATTTCAGGATGTGGTACAACTGTTAAGGGGTTTCCCAGGTGGCGCTAGTGGTAAAGAACCCGGCCTGCCAATGCAGGAGACAAGAGGCACTGCTCAATCCATAGGTCAGAAAGATTGTCGTGGAGGAGGGCACAGTAACTCACTCCAGTATTCACCTGGAGAATCCCACGAACTGAGGAGCCTCACTGGCCAGCCCATTGGATCGCAAAGAGTCAGACATGACTGAAGCAACTTAGCACAACTGTTAAGACTGACTTAGCCCTATCGGGCTTCACAATTGATGATGTACGGTTGATAAAAATGAAGATTTGTCCTAAAAGACATTGAGAAGAGTTCAAGTGGGGGAAAGTGTTGTGTTTTAGCTACTTCTTCAGAAGAAAAATGGCAAGAGTTTCTAGAGAAAAAAATAGAAGAGGAAGGTTATGGCAGGCCACCCATTTCTAAAACCACTCTAGCAGACAAAAAAGTGAAAAGAACTCTATGTTTTGAGATGCTCTTAATCATTTATCAAAGATAAGGTGTCAATTACTATAGAAATGTGGGCAAAGATTCAAGACTGCTGCTGAGGTCAGTCTTAAAATCTAAAGTATGAAACTGACTATGAGGACTCAAAGGAGGCCAACTCCAGTGAGTCCAATAGAAGTGAAATGAAAAATACGTGAAATGTGTGTGAAAACACAGAAAGCAAAGATTAAGGCTTATCTCCAGTGAAAGTAATACAAAGAGTCTCAAAGGAGTTATAATAAAATCAGTAACTTTAGAAGTGGAGCTACTTCAGTGTCAGCCCAGCCCTTTTCCCAATTTTGAACAGTAAATACACAAGGTGTTGCCGTGTTGCAGAAGGACACTGTGTGAAGTGAAGTGAAAATCGTTCAGTCGTGCCCGACTCTTTGCGACCCCATGAACCACAGCATGCCAGGCCTCCCTGTCTGTCACCAACTCCCGGAGTTTACTCAAACTCATGCCCATCGAATCGGTGATGCCATCCAACCATCTCATCCTCTGTCGTCCCCTTATCCTCCTGCCCCCAATCCCTCCCAGCATCAGGGTATTTTCCAATGAGTCAACTCTTTGCATGAGGTGGCCAAAGTATTGGAGTTTCAGCTTCAGCATCAGTCCTTCCAATGAACACCCAGGACTGATCTCCTTTAGGATGGACTGGCTGGATCTCCTTGCAGTCCAAGGGACTCTCAAGAGTCTTCTCAACACCACAGTCCAGGAGCATCAATTCTTCGGTGCTCAGCTTTCTTCACAGTCCAACTCTAGGCCAGGACACTAGTGGGTAGCCTTTCCCTTCTCCAGGGGATCTTCCCAACCCAGAGATGAAACCCAAGTCTCCTGCACTGCAGGCAGATTCTTTACCAGCTGAGCCACAAGGAAAGCCCAAAAATACTGGAGTGGTCAGCCTATCCCTTCTCCAATGGATCTTCCCAACCCAGGAGTTTAACCGGGGTCTCCTCCATTGCAGGTGGATTCTTTACCAACTGAGCTATCAGGAAATTCCAGGACACTGTGTACCTTGGGTTATATCTATGTCACCAAATCAGCAAGCCATGTCACAGATTCTATTCGAGATGCCTACTGTGATGGCTTCTCTGCAGTTTCTAGCTCAAGGCATCTAAATGGCTTCAGCATACAAATCGATGGGCTAGTAAAAATACTTGGAAATACTATGAGAACAAAGTTGCAAACTTCTGTTCAAATCATTTTGGTTGATAACTTTATATTCCCAAGTACACTACAAAAAAAGTTTCCTTGGAAGTTATTTCTGTTTGAATTTCATAACACTTATTAGACTTATGCAATGTTTTAAATTTCTCTTGCACCCCCAGAGTATTTTCACATGTGGCTTTGCTTTGACTCAGAACTTCTCAGGGAGGTGGGTTGGGTAGCCATATTCACCTACACTTTATAAACCAGAAGCTTCTTCAGAATGGGAATTACTTAAACTCCTATAGCCAAAGAAATTTCCAAGCATTTTTTTTTTTTTTTTTTTTGTCATTCTAGTTGGAACTACCTGTACCTGGTCATATCTAAACTCCTTAAAAACATGCTCTTTAGCAAAATCACATCAAATATTAGAGATCTGGAACTTCAGCCAAAAATTATTATACATACAAATACATTTACCTAGAAGACATGTTACAGAGAGGGGGCAAAATATAAGAATTCATACAGCAGCTGTATAATTAATGTGTAAGATTATGTCTTTATAGGAAATGGCTTCCCAGGTGGCGCTAGTGGTAAAGAACCTGTTTGCCAATGCAGGAGACTTAAGAGTCTGGAGTTCAATCCCTGAGGAGGGAAGATCCCCTGCAGGAGGGCATGGCAACCCACTCCAGTGTTCTTGCCTGGAGTATCCCATGGACAGAAGAGCCTGACATGCTACAGTTCATAGGGTCACAAAAGAGTTGAACATGACTGAAGTGACTTAGCATGCACACTATATGAAATAAAGTTTAAAGCCTTGAAATAAATAAACACTTAAAGTATTTAAATACTGAAAGATTTCACCTTATTATAATCAACTGGACTTTTAAATTTACAAATATTTTTTCTCTAATACAATAATTAAAAGCTGCTGTTACTTCTAAAAAGTAAAATAATAAAATAAAATTGAAAGAGATTTTTCTTTCTTTTAGGTATACTTCTGGTGTACTTTTCATTCTGAGCTTTTATTGTGATGGTCATAAATAAAATAATTTTCTGCTTATTTTTCTTCACAGTCTTAATTTTCTTCTCTTTACTTAATTATAAGTAGTTATGATTTTCATCATCTTTTACATCAACAAGAGGGAAAAATTTTGACATCCTAAACTACAACTCCATAGAAATGTCTACTGAATGTCTTTTTCTTGTAAATTAATGTTTAAACCAATTGACCCACAGATATACAGTTTGGAAAAATCTCAAGATTTGTTTTGAAGAGTTTACTGCATATTTTAGGGCCTAAGGATGAAGTCCCAGATGCAGAAAGCTAAACTGCACATTTTGCAGTCTAAAAATCTTTACCTCAGAAAAAAACAGATTTCTCATCCTCCTTTACCACATAGTTGGGGTGTGTGTGTGTGTGTGAATTTTAACATAGAGCCCAGTTATGACATAATATTTGTTTTCTTTTGTATTGTCCCAAGTGGCTGAAAAGTAGCCAGATGAGCAATCTGGCGCCAGTTTTCTGGTCCCTTCTCTGAAGCCTGGCATTAGCAGTTGAACTGCTCATTTAACTCTCTCCTCGACTCCAGCTTCAAGGGTTCTGTGCAGAACTGTACCTTAGCACCGAATACTAATCAATTGCCTGCGAGGAAAACTGTTTGCCCAGGAAAACTCTGTCTGTCAATGAATCCACCTGAATGCCATCATTTCTGACACAAGTGTCTGTTGGAATATTTTGGGACCTGTGTGCAAATTTTCCAGCAGCAGCTCTTTTCTGCTTCTACAGGAAGGTGCTGTGGTGTCCCTTACTGCGTGTAGATTGCCACGGGATGTGGAAGGATATGTCTAAGTGCTCGGTACCACGTGGTCTGGGCAATTCATGAAATAAAGTCTTCTCAAATTGTATAGAAATACATGTTATTTCAAAGCACTTTCACAGTTGTTATGTTATTTTCATAATAATTTGATCTATAGGATATGGTTAGAGCAAACAATATAATATTCATTTTATAGATGGAGAGATAAATGTGAGGATTCTCATCTCAGTTTTCTTTTTTCTTTGAATATCACCAATATTCTTTCAAAGAGCCTTGATGTTTCCTTGGAAGTTTGTCTAGTCATTATTTTTCAATAGAATCCATTGAGCTGTTACTAGGATTCATCTTTATACCTCCACTTCTGAAGTTGACATTCTAGATCATAAATTCTTGCCATGTGCCCAGATTATTTTCACAACTTTCCAGATGTTCTCCCTAGCTATGTTCTCTTCTCCTTTTAGGTGGTGTCCAGGAATTGGATAGCTTGGTTAAGTGAAAAATTAAAAATTTCCAGAGAAAGAGAATGCCAGCTTGGCATATTATTTATAAACTACAAGATGTTTAAGTACCACTGGAGATTGGAGTAGGATATCAGGACTTGTGTGAGATGAGGCTGGAGAAGAAAGTGGGAGTTAAATCATATAGACTTCTATAATTCATGTTGAGGAAACTTTACCCTGAAAGCAAGGAGGTTTTAAGAGTTTTATATGTGAAAATGACATAATCAAATATGGATGCTTGTGAATCCACTCACTCCCAAATTATAAAATGAGATAATATATTAGTGCATAAGGAGAACAGTACAGTACAAATGGTGAATAATAATTGGAAGACTGTGTCAGTAATCTAGCCAAGTGATTATGGTATTCTGTATTAAATTACTGGCAATGGAGTGAATAAAAGTAGATTTTTTAAAAACACACAGGAAATAGATTTAAAATACATGGCTAAAGATTGGAAGTAGAAATAACTATTGAAAAAATCAAGAATAATCCATAACTTTCACCTAAGAACTAGTTTATGATGGCGATTTCCCTGAATAGATATCACAGGAGCTAAATCCAATATGGAAATGATGAGTTTCAGATGATTGACTCCATCCAAATGCAGATGCCGCAGTTGAATTCAGTCACTCAGTCGTGTCTGATTCTTTGAGATACCATGGACTGCAGCACCCTAGGCTTCCTTGTCCATCACCAAATCCTGGAGCTTGTTCAGACTCATGTCCATTGAGTTGGTGATGCCATCCAACCACCTCAACCTCTATTGTCCCCTTTTCCTCCTGCCTTCAATCTTTCCCAGCATCAGGGTCCTTTCCAATTTCCTTTAGGATGGACTGGTTGAATCTCCTTGCAATCCAAGGAACTCTCAAGAGTCTTCTCCAACCCTACAATACAAAATAATCTATTCTTCGGCGCTCAGTTTTCTTTATAGTCCAACTCTCACATCAAGGAGATCCAACCAGTCCACCCTAAAGGAAATCAGTCCTGAATATTCATTGGAAGGACTGATGCTGAAGCTGAAACCCCAATACTTTAGCCACCTGATGTGAAGAATTAACTCATTGGAAAAGACCCTGATGCTGGAAAAGACCGAAAGCAGAAGGAGAAGGGGACGACAGGATGAGATGGTTGGATGGCATCACTGACTCAATGGACATGAGTTTGAGTAAGCTTTGGGAACTGGTGATGGACAGGGAAGCCTGGTGTGCTGCAGTCCATGGGGTCACAAAGAGTCGGACATGACTGAGTGGCTGAACTGAACTGAACTCACATCCATACAGGACTACTGGAAAAACCACAGCTTTGACTAGATGGACCTTTGTTGGCAAAGTTATGTCTCAGCTTTTTAATATGCTGTCTAGGTTGGTCATAGCTTTTCTTCCAAGGAGCAAACATCTTTTAATTTCATGGCTGCAATCACCATCTGCAGTGACTTTGGAGCCCAAAAAAATTAAGTCTCTCACTGTTTCCATGTTTCCATTGTTTCCCCATCTATTTGCCATGAAGTGATGGGACAAGATGCCATGATCTTAGTTTTCTGAATGTTGAACTTTAAGCCAGCTTTTTCACTCTCCTCTATCATTTTCTTCAAGAGACTCTTTAGTTCTTCTTCACTTTCTGCCATAAGGGTGGTATCATCTGTATACCTGAGGTTATTGATATTTCTCCCAACAATCTTGATTCCAGCTTGTGCTTCATCCAGTCCAGCATTTCTCATGATGTACTCTTCATTTAAGTTAAATAAGCAGGGGGACAATATACAACCTTGATGTACTCCTTTCCCAATTTGGAACAAGTCTGTCTTTCCATGTCCAGTTATAACTGCTGCTTCTTGACCTGAATACAGATTTCTCAGGAGGTAGGTCAGGTGGTCTGATATTTCCATCTCTTGAAGAATTTTCCAGAGTTTGTTGTGGTCCTCACAGTCAAAGGCTTTGGCATAATCAATAAAGCAAATGTAGATGTTTTTCTGGAACTCTCTTCCTTTTCCGATGATCCAACGTATGTTGCCAATTTGATCTCTGGTTCCTCTGCTTTTCCTAAATCCAGCTTGAACATTTGGAAGTTCTCGGTTCACGTATTCTTGAAGCTTGGCTTGGAGAATTTTGAGCATTACTTTGCTAGCGTGTGAGATCAGGGCAATTGTGTGGTAGTTTGAACATTCTTTGGCATTGCCTTTCGTTGGGATAGGAATGAAAGGTGACCTTTTCCAGTCCTGTGGTGATGTCTATGGACAGTTTAATACAAGGACTGAGCTTTAGGAAAGATACAAACTATATAAATAGGTGTCATTTGTATAAACTGTGTCATTTATATCAATAGACATCATTTGTATAAGTGGAGCAGCTGATAAATGAATACACACATGGCTATAGTAGGACCTCATTCGTGCAGTATTAAAAAGGTTACTGTTTTTTACCTCATCTGCCTTGTCAATTTTGGACATCAGTTTGAGGTAAAATACATAAAATAACTATCCATAGTGGGTAACATTAATTTTATCAAAGCAATAAAAAGTATAGTACAAAGGATTAAAATTAACATATATAGCCACGTACTTACTATGAACAAAGCATTATTTATTTCCAGAAAAGATATTTATTTATTTTATTGGAGTATATTTGCTTTACACTGCTATGTCAGTTTCTGCTATACAGCAAAATGAATCAGCCATAAATATACATAAATCCCCTCTTTTTTGGATTTCCTTCTCATTTAGGTCACCACAGAGCACCAAAGAGAGTGCCCTGTGCTATACAGAAGATTCTCATTAGTTACTATTTATACCCAGTAGTATATATGTCGATCCCAACCTCCCAATTCATCCCACTGTCTCCTTTCCCCCTTGGTATCTACACCCATGTCTTTTTCTGCTTTGCAAATAAGCTCCTCTATACCATTTTTCTAGAGTCCACATATACGTGTTAACACATGATACTTGTTTTCCTCTGAGTTACTTCACTTTATGACAGTCTCTAGGTCCATTCATGTGTTTGCAAATGACACAATTTCATTCCTTTTTATAGCTGACTAATATTCCATTGTAGTTTAGTACCATATCTTTTTTATTCATCCTCTGTTGATGGACATTTAGGCTGCTTCCTTGTCCTGGCTATTGTTTATAGTGCTGCAATAAGCACTGGGAGTACATATATCTTCCTGAATTACAGTTTTCTCTGAGTATATGCCAGAAGTGAGAATGTTGGGTAATACAGTAACTTTATTTTTAGATTTTTAAGAAACCTCCATATTCTTCTCCATATCAGCTGCATCCATTTACAATCCCACCAACAGTGTAAGAGGGTATTCCCTTTTCTCCACACCATCTCCAGCATTTATTGTTTGTAGATTTTTTGATGATGACCATTCTGATTTTCGTGAGGTGATACTTCATTGTAGCTTTGATTTGTGTTTCTCTAATAATTAGTGGTGTAAGGCATTATTTTGAATTACTTGCTCTTTGTGTTACTTAATCTGCTCAGAAACACAACAGTAGTTCCCACTTTACAGTACCTCAAAGACAAATTAAAGGACCCTCATTATTTAGAGGTGGAGCCAAATTATATGTAAAGTTTTCTAAAATAGTCTGTTTAGTTCACATTTATTTGTTAATAAATATTAACAAATAAATGTGAATAATTACCGTCTCTCTGATACCCCATTAGATATTGTGTACCGAAGTCTCTGTTATATTTATTTTACACTGCTGCTGCTGCTGCTGCTAAGTCGCTTCAGTCGTGTCCGACTCTGTGCGACCCCATAGACGGCAGCCCACCAGGCTCCCCCCTTCCCTGGGATTCTCCAGGCAAGAACACTGGAATGCGGTGCCATTTCCTTCTCCAGTGCATGAAAATGAAAAGTGAAAGTGAAGTCGCTCAGTCGTGTCCGACTCTTAGCGACCCCATGGATACAGCCCACCAGGCTCCTCTGTCCATGGGATTTTCCAAGCAAGAGTATATTTTACATTAGGCTACACTATAAACCCGGAGAAGGCAATAACAGCCCACTCCAGTACTCTTGCCCGGAGAATCCCATGGACGGAGGAGCCTAGTAGGCTGCAGTCCATGTGGTCACGGGAGACAGACACGACTGAGCGACTTCACTTTCACTTTTCACTTTCATGCATCGGAGAAGAAAATGGCAACCCACTCCAGTGTTCTTGCCTGGAGAATCCTGTGGACAGAGGAGCCTGGTGGGCTGCTGTCCATAGGGGCGCATAGAGTCGGACACGACTGAAGCGATTTAGCATGCACGGATGCATTGGAGAAGGAAATGGCAACCCACTCCAGTGCTCTTGCCTGGAGAATCCCAGGGACGGGGGAGCCTGGTGGGCTGCCGTCTATGGGGTCGCACAGAGTCGGACACGACTGAAGCGACTTAGCAGCAGCAGCAGCAACACTATAAACCCAATATAACGAATGGCACAATTATATTCAAATATAGACCCATATACGGACAAATATCAAAAGTAAATTAACAGCTCGTAGACACCTAACCTCAATGTATTTTCAGTCCCTCTTTTTTTTTCAGTCCCTTTTTTGGTTAACATGTTTTAAATATAATTTATTTAGTTATAAGTTTATATAGTTTAATTTTTTAAATTTTTATTTAAGTAGAGTTGATTTACAATGTTGTGTTAGTTTCAGGAATACAGCAAAGTGATTCAGTTATATATATATATATATATATATATATATATATATATATATATATATACACACATATATATAATCTTTCCTTATAGGCTATTACAAAATATTGAATATAATTCCCTATGTTATACAGTTGGTGTGAGATACATGTTGGTTATTGCTCTATAGAAATGCATATATTACTATATGCTAATATTTTAATTTCAAATAAAAGAAAAAATAAATAATAAATTTAAAAGATTTTCACAGCAAAGGAAACCACTAACAAAATGAAAAAACAACCTACAGAATGGGAGAAAATATTTGCAAATGATGCAACCAACAAAGCATTAATCTCTGAAATATATAAAGAGCTAATATAGCTCAATATCAAAAAAACAAACAACTCCAATCAAAAAATGGGCAAAAGAGATTTACATAGACATTACTGCAGAGAAAGCATACAGACAGGTAAAAGGTACATGAAAAGATGCTCAACATTGCTAATGATTAGAGAAATACAAATCAGTTCCTTTTTACTGAGAACCACCAAGCAAGGGGTTCCATGTACCTGCTCCCCACGCTGCTGGACGCTGATCCAGAAAAAGCCTCACCTCCTGAGACATTAAAAATTAATATTTCAACAGCAAACAACATTTAGAAAGAGTTGATCACTCTCATGCCTTGTCTCCTATTTGAATGAGTCTTTAGGCGAACACATCTGATTTTCTATTTACATTCCATTTTTAAGTTAACCTTGAGTGGCCTTTTCAAAATTTAACTTGTGCATCCCTATACTATTTCCTTACCAGGCTTGTTTAATTGAGCATTCATGGTTTTTCTTCTAATTTTTCTTATTGATTCCCATCTAAATTTATTTCAACTAAGCTGGTTTATTCTTTAAGTAATGGTTGATTTGTACATACCATCTAGATTTTGTACCCTGACTACTTCACTTTATTCAGTTCTATACTCTCATCTTTTCTCCCTCTGGTTGATTCCTCCACAAAGGCCAGAGAGACTTGTTTTTGTACTGCTGATCCTTCTGTGTCTTGGTTTGTTTCCTTGGTCTCTGGGCTGTTCCTTTTCCTCTCTGCTCTCAGATCCATTCCTCACTCTTTGCCTCTATGTTGTGGAAGTCTGATCTCTGCAAACTGCATTTCTGGATTGTTTTATTAACAAATGGAAGTGTTAGCAGTAAATTGGAGTCTGGGAGGAAGAGACAATCCAGGGTATTCCTTCTTTTTTTTTTTTTTTTAAGCTTTGGGCAGCAGTTCCAACTGTGGCTGTGTCTCCCACACAATTCTAGGTTTTACTGGATGTCCCTATTTAAGTCTCCAGCACAGAGAATGTTACTGGCTCTCTACTGTTGTTCACTCTGGTGTGTTTCACTGTCTTCTGGCTTTATAACTTTTCTAATTCTTTTACAACTGTTTTACTGTATTAAATTTCTTCCAGCAAACTCCCAGGTATGATCTGTGCTTTTCTGAATGGTCCCTGAGCAGTCCATCTTTTCATCTGTCTCAGCTGCATAATCTTCCACCTGAACTTGAAGGATATGATGAGAGTCTGAAAATAAGTATTTTCCTATGATCCAGTTTTTATTCTTTTTTTGTTCCTTAAAGTTTGTGCTTTATGCTCCTATTGTACTGACTACTTTCTTAGATTTCCCTTACTCATTCAGGATGCTTTTGCTTATGTCAGGTGAGTGTCTGCTCCTCGGTTTTTGTCTTGTCACAACAAAGGTTTGGAGTGACGGACATTAAAGCCCTCTCAGGGTGTTACAGTTCTTGGGTCTTGGACAGACCGTGTTATAGCTCTCAGGTCTCGAACGGACCATGTTATAGCTCTTAAATAAATCAGTGTTACAGCTCAGGGTTACAGCTCTATTTTATTTAGATAATAGCAGGAAAATCCATCTTCGAGGCATGAGGGCACGTCAATCCAAAGACGCAAAGAGAAGAGTGCTCCATCGCGTGGGAGAGAGAGAGAAGAGAGCTTTGGCTCTTCTTTTTATATGTTTCTCTCTCCCTGGGCCTGTCCTGTGTAAATTGGGCCAGCCAAGAGTGCTGTTTGTTTTACCTGAGGTTCTCACTCCATTCCTCGGACCTTCCTTTATTCTATTTTCGCAGGCTTTTCCCTTCCAGGTCTTTTAGCCACTGCCATTCTGGACTCCTTTTCCCTATTCTAACTACCTAACACTTATTTATTTGTTGTTGTTTCTTGTTTGTTGCCATATTCTATACCTTCCTTTATTGGAACCATTACTTATTTATATAACATCTAATACAGTTGTCAAGTCTTTTCATGCTTTTTTAATAAAAAGGCTAATATATATGTATCAGTTTCAGTTCAGTCGCTCAGTTGTGTCCGACTCTTTGTGACCCCATGAATCACAGCACCCCAGGCCTCCCTGTCCATCACCAGCTCCTGGTTTCTACCCAAACTCATGTCCATCGACTCGGTGATGCCATCCAGCCATCTCATCCTCTGTTGTCCCCTATCCTCCTGCCCCCAATCCCTCCCAGCATCAGGGTCTTTTCCAATTAGTCAGCTCTTCTCATGAGGTGGCCAAGTATTGGAGTTTCAGCTTCAGCATCAGTCCTTCCAAGGAACACCCAGGACTGATCTCCTTTAGGATGGACTGCTTGGATCTCTTTGCAGTTCAAGGGACTCTCAAGAGTTTTCTCCAACACAACAGTTCAAAAGCATCAATTCTTTGGCACTCAGTTTTCTTCACCATCCAACTCTCACATCCATACATGACCACTGGAAAAACCATAGCCTTGACTAGATTGACCTTTGTTGGCAAAGTAATGTCTCTGCTTTTTAATATGCTATCTAGGTTGGTCATAACTTTCCTTCCAAGGAGTAAGCATCTTTTAATTTCATGGCTGCAATCACCATCTGCAGTGATTTTGGAGCCCCCAAAAATAAAGTCTGACACTGTTTCCACTGTTTCCTCATCTATTTCCCACGAAGTGATGGGACCAGATGCCATGATTTTAGTTTTCTGAATGTTGGGCTTTAAGCCAACTTTTTCACTCTCCTCCTTCACTTTCATCAAGAGGCTTTTTAGTTCCTCTTCATTTTCACCATAAGGGTGGTGTCATCTGCATATCTGAGGTTATTGATATTTCTCCCAACAATCTTGATTCCAGCTTGTGCTTCTTCCAGCCCAGCATTTCTCATCATGTACTCTGCATATAAGTTAAATGAGCAGGGTGACAATATACAGCCTTGATGTACTCCTTTTCCTATTTGGAACCAGATATATGTATCTTTCCATAGTGCACATAGACTTTATCTTGACTTTTAAATCTGTTTAATGTGTAAAATATAACTCTTTATTTGCTTCTATAGCATTCTCTACAAAATTGTTACCTACATCTGTCAGCAAATACTCACAAATACAAATGTTTGAGCCTTTGCTAAAAGGATGGATTTTATTAACCTCTTTGGCTTTGTAAGGAAAAGAAACACTTCCAATGAATCTTCATTCATCACATATATACATAGCCACACACAGCAGCAAACCAGCAGCAAAACAAAATTTTTTTTCTCTCTACTTTTTCTTTTGCATCATAAATCATTTTATCTGGGGTTTGATATCTTAACTACTTTCAGACCATCTGTATATAAGTTATAGAAACTTATCACATCTTATCTTATTGAATATGTGTCTCTTTTTCTTACTTTATCAATAAATAATAAAATTGTGAATACTCTCTTCACATTTGAATGTCTGAGACCCCTTCCATAATATATTACATATAGTAAAAGTACCATATTGTTAGTCGAATTGAACTAAATATAAACCATTTAAATGTTAAAATGTTTAAAAATAGGAAGTAAATTCTTATCACTTTCAAATATTGTTTTAATTTTGTTCATCTTTTCTCATTATATAATGCTTTTAGGGCTCTAACAGTAACAGATACTTCCATAACAGTTCACTTAAAAAAAAAATGTGTGGCCCGCATTTTATACTATGTAATATTACACTACATAAGATTATGAAAGAAATGTCTTCCAGTAAAAAACTGAACACATGGCAGGAAATTAACTAATAGATTATGGGTGAAGAAAAGAATTCTTAGTCCTTGAGACTGTTTCATTCATTTTTATAACCTTTATTTTATTCATATTTTTGTCCCTTAGAATGCTTGGCACCAAGTATTTGCACATTACACTTTTATTTATTTTTATCCCACTTATGTAAGCTAAAACAAAAATGAAAAACACTTCATTCACTTTCCCCACCGCTCACCTCCACCTCTTGCAGCTAACAATCTTGTCTCTATCTATGAGCTTGGGATTACCAGCTGTTGTTTGTTGGTGGGTTTTGTTTTGTTTTTTTTTAACCTTCTATATATAAGAGATCATTCAGTATTTGCCTTTCTCTGATTTATTTCACTTACCATGATGCCCACAAGGTCCATCCATGTTGGAGCAAATGGCAAATTTCATTTCTTAACAGTTCAGTTCAGTTCAGTTGCTCAGTCGTGTCCGACTCTTTGTGACCCCATGAACTGCAGCACACCAGGCTTCCCTGTCCTTCACCAGCCCTCACAGCTTGTTCAAACTCATATCCACTGAGTCGGTGGTGCCATCCAACCATCTCATCTTCTGTTGTCCCCTTCTCCTCCCACCTTCAATCTTTCCCAGCATCAGGGTCTTTTCAAATGAGTCAGTTCTTTGCATTAGGTGGCCAAAGTATTGGAATTTCAGCTTCAACATCAATTCTTCCAATGAACATTCAGTACTGATTTCCTTTAGGATGGACTGGCTGGATCTCCTTGAAGTTCAAGGGACTCTCAAGATCTTCTCCAACACCACAATTCAAAATTATCAGTTCTTCAGAGCTGTTTTCTTTATAGTCCAACTCTCACATACATACATAACTACTGGACATACATAACTATTGGACATACATAACTACTGGACATACATAACTACTTAGACTAGATGGACTTTGTTGGCAAAGTAATGCCTCAGCTTTTTAAAATGCTGTCTAGGTTGGTCATAACTTTTCTTCCAAGGAGCAAGTGTCTTTTAATTTCATGGCTGCAGCCACCATCTGCAATGATTTTGGAGCCCCCCAAAAATAAAGTCTGTCACTGTTTCCATTGTTTCCCCATCTATTTGCCATGGAGTGATGGGACCAGATGCCATCATCTTAGTTTTCTGAATGCTGAGTTTTAAGTTAACTTTTTCACTCTCCTCTTTCACTTTAATCAAGAGGCTCTTTATTTCTGCACTTTCTGCCATAAGTGTGGTGTCATCTGCATATCTGAGGTTATTGATATTTCTCCCAGCAATCTTGATTCAAGCTTGTGCTTCTATTTTACATATTTTAAAGTTTGCAAATTTCTTTATTCATTCATTTGTGGATACCTAGGTTGTTTCCATATCCTGGCTGTTGTAATTAATGCTGTAATGAACATGGGAGTGTATATATCTTTTCAAATTAATATTTTCACTTACCTTAAATAAATACTCAGAAGTTCTGTTTTTGTTTTTGAGGAAACCTCCACACAGTTTTCTATCATAATTGCACTAATTTACATTCCCAACAACAATGCACAAGGGTTTCCTCTTCTCCACATCCTCACCTATACTCATTATTTCTTGTCTTTTTGATAACATTCATTCTAACAGGTGTGAGGTGATACCTCATTGTGGTTTTAACTTACATTTCTCTAATGATTAATGATGTTGACTATCTTTTTATGTTCCTGTTGGTCATCTGCATGTCTTCTTCAGAAAACTATCTGTTCAGATATTCTGCCCATTTTTAAAGTAGACACTTCACTAAGGGTTTTTTTTAAAATCATAAATGAATGTTGAATTTTGTCATATATTTTTCTGTATCTATTGATATGGTCATATGATTTTTATTCTTTATTTTGTTAATGTGGTGCATCACATTAACTGATTTGCAGATGCTGAAACATCCTCACATCACTGAAATAAGTCCTATTTGATCATGGTGTATGTACCATTTAATCTATTCCAATTCAGTTTGCTAATATTTTGTGGATGAATTTCACATTTATATTTATCAGGAACACTAGTGTGTAATCCCCCTCCACCAATCTCTACCTATCTTTGTCTTTCTGGATTCTTTCCAGGTTTAGTATCAGTATAATGGCCTTATAAAGTGTATTTGGAAGAATTCTCCTTTCTTTTAATTTTTGGAAGTGTTTGAGAAAGACTGATAATAATTCTTCTTTGAACTTTAGGTAGAATTCACTAAGGAAGCCATCTGGTCCTGGACTATTTTGGGGGGATGTTTTTGATTACTGAATTAATCTCCTTACCAGTAATCAGTCTATTCAGATTTTTCTGTTTCATCATGATTTAGGCTTATAGGTTGTATGCTTCTGGGAACTTACACATTTCTTCTAGATTGTTCAATTTTTTAGTGTATCATTGATCACAGCAATCCCTTATGATTCTTTGTATTTCTATAATATCAATTTTAATACCCCTCTTTCATCTTTGATTTTTATTTATTTGAATCCTCTCTTTTTTTTCTTGGTGAGTGTAGTTAAAAATCCATCAATTTTGTTTATCTTTTAAAAGATAGTTCCAGGAAGACCAGAAATTTCCAAATAAGATAAACCCAAAGAGACTCACACCAACGCATGTTATAACTAAAATGTCAAAAGTTAAAGACAGGGAGACAATATTAAACTTAGCAAGAGAAGAACAATTTGTTACATACAAGGGAACCCCCACAAGAATATTAGAAGATTTTTCAACACAATTTTCGAGGGCCAGAAGGGCGTGGCATGATATATTCAAAGTGCTGACAGAAACAATAATCTACCCAGCATAGTTATCATTCAGAATTCAAGGAGAGAAAGAGTTTTCCAAACAAAAGCTAAAGTAGTTCACCATTAAACCGTCTTACAATAACTGTTAAAGGGACTTCTTTAGGATGAAAAGAAAGAGGTGCTAATTAGTAATAACACATATGAAAGAATAAATCTCACTGGAAAAGTAAATTTATTGTTAAGGTAGTGAAGAAATTATTTATACAGCTAGTTTGAAGGTTAAAACACAAAAGTAATAAAAATAACTGTCATTACAATAAGTACTTAAATAATACACAAGATAAAAAACATAAAATAGGATATTAAATACATAAAGCAAAAGGAGAGAGAATAAGCATTTTTAACTTTAAAAAGTTAATTTGTTATCAACTTAAAATAGACTGTTACAGATATAAGTTCTTATATGTAAGTCTCATGGTAACTACAGAGCAAATACCTATAGTAAATATACAAAAGATAAAGAGAAAGGAATCTAAACACATCCCCAAAGGAAGGCATCAAACCACAAAGGAAGAGAAAAAGAGAGTAAAGATACAGATAGAACTACAAAATAGCTAGAAAACTATTAACAAAATAGCAATATCTATCAATAATTACTTTAAATTTAAATTGAATTATCTAACCAAAAGACATAGAGTGGCTGAATGGATTGAAAAAAACAATATTCACCTATATGCTGACTATAAGAGATGCATTTTAGCTATAAGGGCTCAAACAGACAGAAAGTGAAGGATTAGAAAGAGATATCCTATGCAAATGGAAACCAAAAGAGACTTGGGAAAGATATACTAACATCAGAAAAGATGAACTTTAAAATGAAGACTATAGTAAGAAACAAAGCAAGGCAGGGTTTAATGACAAAGAATTCAATTCAACGAGAGGATGCAACATTTGTAAATATTTTTTCACCTAAGACAGGAAGCCTGAGAAAACTGTAAGCAGGTCAAGAAGCAACAGTTAGAACCAGACATAAAGCAATGGACTAGGTCAAAATTGGGAAAGGAGTATGCCAAGGCTGTATATTGTCACCCTGCTTATTTAACTTATATGCAGAGTACATCATGTGAAATGCTGGACTCAGTGAAGCAGAAGCTGGAATCAAGATTGCTGGGAGAAATATCAATAACCTTGATATGCAAATGACAGCACCCTCATGGCAGAAAGTGAAGAAAAACTAAAGAGCTGCTTGATGAAAGTGTAAGAGAAGAGTGGAAAAGTTGGCTTAAAACTCAACATTCAAAAAACTAAGATCATGGCATCTGGTCCCATCACTTCATGACAAATAGATGGGGAAACAATGGAAACAGTGACAGACTTTATCTGGGGGGGGGCCTCCAAAATCACTGCAGATGGTGACTGCAGCCATGAAATTAAAAGATGCTTGTTCCTTGGAAGAAAAGTTATGACCAACCTAGACAGCATATTAAAAAGCAGAGACATTACCTTGACAACAAAGATCTGTCTAGGCAAAGCTATGGTTTTTCTGGTAATCATATATGGCATGAGAGTTGGACCATAAAGAAAGGTGATGACCAAGGAATTGATGCTTTTGAACTGTGGTGTTTGAGAAGACTCGAGAGTCCCTTGAACTGCAAAAAGATCCAACCAGTCAATCGTAAAGGAAATCAATCCCAAATAGTCATTGGAAAGACTGATGCTGAAGCTGAACCTTCAATAATTTGGCCACCTGATGCAAAGAACTGACTTACTGGAAAAGACCCTGATGCTGGGAAAGATTGAAAGCAGGAAGAGAAGGGGATGACAGAGGATGAGATGGTTGGATGGCATCACTGACTCAACGTATATGAGTTTAAACAAGCTCCAGGAGTCGGTGATGGACAGAGAGGCCTGGCATGCTCCAGTCCATGGGGTTGCAGAATCAGACACGACTGAGTGACTGAACTGACTGACAATAGGAACAACTAAATATACAAAGAAATGTTAAAAGGCCTAAAGGGAGTAATAAACAACAGTACAGTAATAGTAGAGGACTCCAGTCACCCACTTATGTCAATGGATATATCATATATAAAGAAAATCAATAAGGAGACATCAGCCTTAAACAGCATATTAGAAAAGATAGACTTAACAAATACTTACAGGACATTCTGTCCAAAAGCAACAGAATACACATTCCTTTCCATTGCACGTGGAACGTTTTCCAAGATAAATCACATGGTTTGATCACAAAACAAGTCTTAAATTTAAGAGGGTTGAAATCATATCAGGCATTTTTTCCAAACACAATAGTGAGAAACTGGAAATTAATTACATGAAAAAAACTGGAAAATCCACAGATATGTAGAGATTTAACAAGCTACTGAATAACCAATGAGTCAAAGAATAAATCAAAAAAGAAATAAAAAATATCTTGAGACAAACAAAAGTAGAAAAGTAATATACTAAGATTTATAAGATGCAACAAAGGTAGTTTTAAAAGGTAAGTTCATAGTGATCAATGCCTACCTGAAGAAAGAAGAGAAGTCTCAAACAATCTAGTTTTGAACCTTAAGAAACAAACAAAAAAATAAGCAAAGCCCTAAGTTAGAAGAAGGAAGGAAATAACAAAAATTAGAGCAGAAATAAGTGACAATAAATTTTTTAAATGTCAATAGAAAAGATAAATGAAACTAAGGACTGGTTTAATGTCCATTTATACACTGAAGAAATAATTTTTAGAAGTTTATTCTCATCTACTCTAATTCTTCTAGAATCTAACTATAAATTTTATTGGTGAAAAAATATAAAGTATTGTAAGAAGTATTATGAGTATCCCATCTTTTAATAGTATATTTTACAACAATATGTTTATCGTGTCACTAATCGATGGCTCATGACCTCATACCCATCCCTGGGGGCACAGGGAAGATCCCAGTACATTCAACAGCTATGTATCTTCTTTATGCATTTTATTGTGAGAGTTTGAAGGTAGGTATGGTACCCTATTCATTTTTGTGTTTTGAAACTTTAGATCCTACCACACTGCATCAGTGTGACCTTGTCCCTCGGAGAATAAAATAGTCTCAGGAATATAGTCGATATTTAATAAATGTTTACTGAATGCGTTAATAATAAAGTAGTTGCCCTGAAAAGCAAGGGAGTGAAGCAGCCAGCAGTACTTCCAGGAAGCAACTGAGAAACACCCTTTGGCACTCACCATTTAATCATCTTAGCATCAATCTTCAAGCTTAAGAAATAAAATTTAGCGCCAAGTTAGCATAGTTCAAGCCAACTACTTCTTCACTCCCCATTGCACTGATTGCCTCACTAAATCTCTCACTTTGCTGAATATGTGCAAACAATTATTAGGATGCAAGAAAGAGAAACTCCTGGAAAACTGTTTTGAATATCAATAAAATATTATAATGTCAAACCACGCACAATAGCATCCTACATTTCAGTATTATTTGAATTCAGTAGAATGGAGACAGAAGTAGATTTGACAGATTATATCTGTAATTGTGTCTTCCATTCCTCTCTATTTTGAACTGTCTCCTGAACTAACTTAATGTTATCAATCATTGCCTTTTCACAATTGGGCGAGACTGACAGGGCCTATAAAAACACTAATTCTGGGTGCCCACAGCCCCTGTCTGAATGTCTCCAGATCTAGCTTCCTAAGCACCTTTGTAAACTCCACAGCCATTTTGTCTCTCTGATTGCTGTCCTGTGTCTTGTACGTTGACTCTGGTCAGAGTCTGAAGATCAGAACACTGATGCTTTGTTCATACTATCAGTTCTTGACTATGTGCCAACTTGGATACTGCTTTGAAGGTTTTCCTTGTGATTTGATTTCCAGCTTGAGAGTTAGGTTAATTCTACTTTTAGAGTTGTGCCCATCTTTGGCTCTTAGAAACTCAAACCTCACTGAACAAAGAAGCTGGGCCCCTTTACTTCCCCAGGAGGAAAGGTTCAAACAAACATATGAATCATCTCATTCTTCTGTAAACAGTGATCTGTGTTCTTTTCCTCACACTCATTCCCCCCTGGAAATCTCTCTCATTTTTCACACAAGAGAGTCTTTGTGAATTATTTCATTCCCTACATGTCTTTCTTCCTCTGAAATCTTTTTGCACTTACTAATACTTTTTTTTATTAATCAGATTTCTGAAAGGTAACTTATATACAGTAAAATTCTCCTTTTGAGTGTGCCACTGGTGAACTTTGTTAAAGACAGACTGTCATTCAGTTAACACTACCATCAAGATACAGAGCATTCCCATTACCGAAAAAATTCCCTCATTGCTATTTGTACTGAATTCTATCATCTTCTACCTCCAATGCCTGGTGACCAATAATCTATTTTCTTTCTCTATATTTTTGTCTTTTTCAACATTTCATTTAAATGGAATCATACAGTATGTGTTTTTTGGTATAATGCCTTTGAGATTCACCCATACTGTTTCATGTATCAACAGTTCATTCGTTTTAATGGCTAAGTAGCCATTGGCATATAGCCATATGGCTATCCTGCAATTTGCTTATATAGTTACTAAGAGATGGATCTTTGCCTTGATTCCAATATTGACTATTATGAATAAGTTTATACCAATATTCACATACAAATCTTTGTGTGGAAAATGTTTCCATTTTTCTTGGGTAATAATGCTGAGTGGGACTACTGGGTTATAAAGGTGTAGATATTTAATACTATGTAGAAATGCCAACTATCTTTTAAGTACCATTTTGCATTATGACAAATAATGTATGAGGGTTCCAGTTGCATCACATACTAATCAAACTTAGTAGTGTGTGTTTGTATATGTGTTTTTAACTTTAGATATCTAGTAGATACGTAATGATGTCATTGTGATTTAAACATGCATTTTTCTAATAATAAATGTGGTTAACCATTGCCAGTCACATGTCTGTTTAAATCTTTTGTCCATTTTAAAAAGTGGGTTATCTTATTATTAATTTCTAAGAGTATTTATATATTATCTAAATATGACTTTACTACAGAGGAATTTGGGTCATATTTTCTCCTAGCCTGTAACTTGTCATTTCATTCTCTAACAGTGTCTTTGTGGAGCAGAAGGTTTAAATTTTGATGATGTTCAATTTATTTTGCTTTTATTTTCAGGGTTATGCTGTTTCTGTCCTGTTTAACAAATTTTTGCCTAATTAAAAGTCACAATGTTTCCTCCTGTTATTTCTTCTAGAAATTTTATAGCTTTAACTTTTACATGTTTAAGTCTATGATACATCTAAAGTTATTTCTTATATAAAGTGTGAAGTAAGTGCTAAGATTTATATTTTGCAAGTGGATGTGTAATTGCTTTAGCATAATATGCTGAAAAGACTATACTTTTTCTTTAAATTACTTTGGCATGTCTTTCACATGTCTTTTCAAATGTCTTTCACATATCTGTGAATCAATAGAATATACATACTTGGGTATAACCTTTTATTATGAATTTGTGGAAAGATCATGATTTTGGAGTCATACTAATATTCATGGCCTGTCTCTATCATTTTCTAACTGTGTTTTCCTAGGCTGTTTATTATGAATCAATCTCCTGATCTAGAAAAAGAAAAGTAATTACAAAATGCAATTTTTAAGACTTCTTTAAGAGTGCTGTGAAATAAGCAAGGTATATTAAAATTCTATTGGTATCTTTTGTTTTTCATAATGTTTTTTACAGGAATTTGCATTTTTGCTATAGTTGCATGTCCCAAATTGCAATTTTTTTTTCCTCTGGGTCACACCACATGGCATGTAGGATCTTAGTTCACATCCAAAATAAACCCATTTTGCTGGTAAAATAACTGTTTCATTGTTTTAGGTTAGCATGATTGGGGAGAGGGGGGGAGTTCTATTCTTTTAAGTCTCCTAGGACTCATGCTTTTATATTATCCTGCTCTAGTCAGAAAAAATGGAGAGAAAGATACATGAAAATGTTGCCTAGGTGCCAGGTATTAAACATAACATACTTGAGACCTATTGTTACTCTCCTAGGATGTATTTCCATTTTAAATGGAAACCTGAGAAAGCTTACTTAACATAAAGCAATGCATTACACATGGTAAAATGACAGGTAGTATTATATCTTAGTAGAGTGTGGGCTGATTTAGGGATGGAGGTCTCCAGGGGTCATTTTCATTGATCAACAAATAACATATTCTTTTCTAAAGTTGGCTTTGAGTCCTAGTAATAACAATGACTTATATTTGTATAGGATGTTAGTGATTACAGTGTTTTCACATTTATTATCTCATTCATGCATACAAAGTCCTTTGGAAATGAATTGGCTACAATTTACGAATAATAAAGTTGACAGTTATGGCAGTTCAACAACTTGCATTCTATTCAAAGGCAAAAGTGGAACTTTAACCAAATTACTTTGACTTTTAGTTCAACAATCTGCTATCAAAATATAGCTGCATCCAGTTTAAATGATAAATTCCTTGAAAATGATGCACTTCTGCCTCCTTTTAATTTTACAAAATCCTCCTTAAGGCAATCAGCAATTTTGTTTGACTTATAGGCTGAATTATTGGCAATTTTAAATAAAAACTTAATTTCAGGGTATGGGAATGGAGATACGAATTCTGCAAAATAATAAAGTGTCTTATGGAGAATAAAATGCTATTGATTCTTGCTCTAAATCATTAAATTCATGTATGATTTCTTGCTATTAAATAAAGAAAAAGAGAGGATA
Organism: Muntiacus reevesi; assembly: GCF_963930625.1. NCBI lineage: Eukaryota > Metazoa > Chordata > Mammalia > Artiodactyla > Cervidae > Muntiacus > Muntiacus reevesi. The sequence goes on from NC_089260.1 coordinate 60,700,477, forward strand.
GTGCTAAATAATATGTATATTGTTGTGGGGTGCAACATATCATAGCACTCTTGATCTCTCTTGACCTGGATTAGTTCAAGAATTTACTTACATAGCCAGTCATCATCCTCTTCACTACCTCCTCTGAGAATCTGAACCTCCCTCAGTGTCTTGTCCATCATAGAACAGAAGTTCTATGCTGGAGATTGTGTGGTTCTTATTGCTAAGGTAGAAAAACAGTCCTTGACTTTGAGATATTACAAACTAGGAAGAGGAGAACTAGGAAGAGGAGATTAAAAAATGCTAAAAACAAATAAAAGATACCACTAGAATTATAATATATCTTACTTATTTTAGGAAATTTTAAAAGAAGCCATAAAAATTACATTTTGTAATCTGTAACCTTCCAAGAGTGGAAAGGGGCTAGAGGTTGAATTATCAGTGGTCAAGGATTTAGTCATTTGCACGTTGGTAATGAAGCCTCCACAAAAACCCAAAAGGACAAGGTTCAGAAAGACTCCAGGTTGGTTAATTTGTGGAGGTGCAGGAGAGGGGAGTGCCTGGGAGGCCATGGAAGTTCTGTCCTTTCCCCATACCTTATGACATGCATCTCTTGTATCTGTTTCTGAGTTATATCCTTCTATAATAAACTGGTAATCTAGGAGGCAAAATATTCCTCTGAGTTCTGTGAACCACTCTAGCAAATTAATTAAGCCCAAAATGAGGTTATGAGAACCTCTGGTTTATAACCAGTTGACCGGAAGAAGCACAGGTAGCATAGGCTTACAGATGGCGTCTGAAAATGGAGGTGGAGAGGACTGTGTAGGAAGTCTCATAGGACTGAGCCCTCAGTCTGTGCAATCTAATGATATCTCTGGGTAGATAGTGTCAGAATTGAGTTGAATTCTCAGAAATCCAGATGGTGTCCCAGAATTGCTTGGTGTCATGTGGGAGATCCTCATTCACTGCCCCTGACACAGACATTGGACTTTGGCCCAGGGCCATGAAAGACTTTATGTAATTACTTTAAGATTGATCCAGGTTATACCATATATCAAGAATTATTTCCAAGGGGTCAAAAGGGGGTGGGATAAATTAGGATATTGGAATTGACATAGATACACTGCTATGTATAAAGTAGGTAACTAATGAGGACCTATTGTATAGCACAGAAGAAAAAAAGAAGCTAGAATCTGTTTGCAGAACATATATTAAGCTAACCTTAAAAATGCATTCCAATATATATTAGGTACAGACAAAAACTGATTCTACTTATACAACATACCTACAGTAGTCAAATTCATAGAGCAAGAAAGTACATTGATAGGTGTCAGGGGCTGAGAATGGGGGTAGGGAGGGAAAATGGGGAGTTACTGTTTAATGGGGACAGAGTTTCAGTTTAGAAACGCGAAATGTTTGAGAGATGGATGATGGTAGGAGTTGCACAATAATGTTAATGTACTTAGCGCCACTGAACTATACGGTTAAACACAGTTAAAATAGTATGTTTTATATTATATGACTTTTACAATAAAAATATCAAACAAAGAATTAATTCCTTTTTATTGCTGAATAGCATTCTATTGTATGAATATCACAATGCATTCTTTCACGTTTGGAGGGATGTTTGGATGACTTCAATTATTTAACAAGTATGAATAAAGCTGCTACGAACATAAGTATTCAAGTTTATGTATGAACGCCTATTTTTATTTATCAGGTGACTAGAAGTAAAATGGTTGAATCATATGGCTAGTATTCATTTAATTTTTGTAAAAATCTGACAACTGTTTTCCAAAGTGGTTGCACCATTTTGTTTTCCCACTAGCAGTTCATTATAGAGTTCTAGTATCTCTATATCCTCTCTATTACTTGGTATCATCACTGTTTTCAATTTTAATAATTTTAATAGATGTGTAGAAATATCATTGCAGTTTCGATTTACATTTCATTAATGACTATTAAGAAGAGGTGGTAAGAATACACAGAAGAACTATACAAAAAATATACTCACAACCCAGATAATCATGATGGTGTATCACTCACTTAGAGCCAGACATCCTGGAATGCAAAGTTAAGTGGGCCTTAAGAAACATCACTATGAACAAAGCTAGTGTAGGTGATGGAATTCCAGTTGAGTTATTTCAAATCCTAAAAGATGATGCTATTAAAGCGCTGCACTCAATATGCCAGCAAATTTGGAAAACTCAGCAGTGGCCACAGGACTGGAAAAGGTCAGTTTTCATTCCAGTCCCAAAGAACAGCAATGCCAAAGAACGCTCAAACTACACAAAATTGCACTCATCTCACAGGGTAGCAAAGTAATGCTCAAAATTCTCCAAGCCAGGCTTCAACAGTATGTGAACCGTGAACTTCGAAATATTCAAGCTGGATTTACAAAAGGCAGAGGAACCAGAGATCAAATTGTCAACATCCGATGGATCATCAAAAAAGCAAGAGAGCTCCAGAAAAACATCTACTCCTACTTTATTGACTATGCCAAAGCCTCTGACCATGTGGATCACAACAAACTGTGGACAATTCTTTAAGAGATGGGAACACCAGACCACCTGACCTGCCTCCTGAGAAATCTGTATGCAGGTCAAGAAGCAAAAGTTAGGACTGGACAAGGAATAACAGACTGGTTCCAAATAACTGGTTCCAAATTGGGAAAGGAGTACATCAAGGCTGTGTATTGTCACCCTGTTTATTTAACTTATATGCAGAGTACATCATGAAAAATGCTGGAGTGGATGAAGCACAAGCTGGAAACAAGATTGCCGGGAGAAATACCAATAATCTCAGTTACGCAAATGACACCACCCTTATGGCAGAAAGCTAAGAAGAACTAAAGAGCCTCTTGATGAAAGTGAAGGAGGAGAGTGAAAAAGTTGGCTTAAAACTCAACATTCAGAAAACTAAGATCATGGCATCTGGTCCCATCACTTCATGGCAAATAGATCGAGAAACAGTGGAAACAGTGACAGACTTCATTTTGGGGGGCTCCAAAATCACTGCAGATGGCAATTGCAGCCATAAAATTAAAAGACCCTTGCTCCTTGGAAGAAAAGCTATGACCAACCTAGACAGCTTATTAAAAAAGTAGAGACATTACTTTTTCCACAAAGGTCCGTCTAGTCAAGGCTATGGTTTTTCCAGTAGTCATGTATGCATGTGAGAGTTGGACTATAAAGAAAGCTGAGTGCCAAAGAATTGATGCTTTTGAACTATGGTGTTAGAGAAGACTCTTGAGAGTCCCTTGGACTGCCAGGAGATCCAACCAGTCCATCCTAAAGGAAATCAGTCCTGAATATTCATTGGAAAGACTTATGCTGAAGTTGAAATTCCAATACTTTGGCCACATGATGTGAAGAACTGACTCATTTGAAAAGACCCTGTTGCTGGGAAAGATTGAGGGCAGGAGGAGAAGGGGATGATAGAGGATGAAATGGTTGGATGGCATCACCAACTCAATGGATATGAGTTTGAGTAGGCTCCAGGAGTTGGTGATGGACAGGGAGGCCTGGCATACTGCAGTCCATGGGGTCGCAAAGAGTTGGACATGAATGAGTGACTGAACTGAGCTGAACTAACTGAACTTGATGATTTGGGGAGGACAGTAATTGAATAAAGTGTATATTATAATTTTAGGTATTCTAAACCATTTTTGTAAGTTCTTAAAATTCTAGAACCCTATTAACTTATTAATGTCTATTCTCTAAGCATTTACTACATTGCTTGAGACAAAATAGACAATTTTTTGTTGTTGTTTCAATAGCTATTACTAGGACTATTAGGACTCAGATTTGGTGAGTGGCAAAAGCAAAGGCTGAGATATTTAGCATTTGTCCCTGGAGTTAAATGGGAAAAATTACGTTTGCTTTTACTTTAGCACACTTTGAGCAAAAAATTCTTAATCACTTTATGTCCAAGGTTCTAATACAAACATACAGGTTGGCTGCAGACACTGAAAATTATTGAACTTAAGATAATTTTTAAACCAATTAGGAATTTATGGTCCTATACATACACTAAGGTGATATAGCTGAATGAGAGGCTATTTTTGCACTGCTCAGAATGTCTTTTGAGGGGGTCTCAGTCACTTGGCACACAGGTTATTTGAATATTCAACTTTTTCTACTTTGGCTGACTTCTCCAGTTTAACAGCATAGTTCCCACTCTACTGAAGGGAAATACAACTTAATAACAATCCTGTAACCAAAGGAACATTATGGTGCCCATCCAAGTTCCCAAGTGAGAGTGAGATGTACCAGCATGTCACCATGCAAGGATTAAAGGACAGTTGCACAATGTATTTCATAACAACCATCAGATCGATCAGCTGCCAAGATCATTTAATTGTTAAAGCAGGGAAAACCCATCAGCTTGAACTTTTTACAGCCTAAATAAATCTGCTCTCTTCCAACAGCCCATGTGGCAAAAAGACAATGCCCTATATGATTATATGTTACACCTAAGCCAAGGTGGAAAATATATTTTAATTTGTCCTATTAGTCTTCTGATTTTCTTCAGCCTTATGTGATATTCTTAAGTGTATGAATCCATTGTGTAATTAACACTTTGCATTTCTATTTTTTATACAGTTTGGAGAGATTTTTAAGTTTGTGTTTTTTTTCCCATTGCCTCTGATTGTATGGGAAAATGAGGTCCAGGAATGATAAATTTGTATTCTGGTGATGACAGAATAACAAACAAATGGATTTGCTCTGTTACCTGAGAAAGGAAAACATTCTAAACAAATGTAAGAAACAAAAATGTGGAAGACATTTGAAATCAACAAACAAAGGATGGTGAGCCCTGAGAGATGGGCACCAAATAAGAGCACAATGATTGCTCCAACTTTCTGCCATGAGAGAGTCTCCAGGCTTCAGTGCAGGGAGAAGGACCCAGAGAATTTTCTGATTTGGGGAGATAGTGCTAAGGCCAGGAAGACCATAGTGCTCGAATTTGCAGAGCAGAGTACCAGAGGGTGTGTGAGTTGAAAACCCTTGTGATTCTGTGGCATTAATGAATGAAATGAGCGACCAAAGGAAGTATAGAAATAGGCTTGAACATCTGAACAACTGACTCTGAAAAAAGTGCAAAGATTTCATTAAGAAATAAGTTAGTCTTTTCAACAAATGTTGCTGAAATGACTAGGTAACTATAATGTAAAACCAATAACTTTGATTAATACCTTGCAACATATATAACAATTAACTCAGAACAAATTACAGTACTGATTTTAAAACTCTAAATGACAGAAGTTCTAAAAGGAAACAGAAATTCTTTATAACCTTAGTTTAAATAAACACTTTATAGGTGTAATCTCAAAACTGTGGTTCATAAAAAAGAAAAAAACACAGACAAATTGGGACTTCAATTTGCTCTGTCACCTGAAAAAGGCAAACATTCTAAACAAATATAAGAAACAAAAATGTGGAAGACATTTGAAATCAACAAAGGATGATGATCCCTGAGAGACAGGCACCAAATAAGAGCCTAATTAAAAACACCTAATCTTCAAAAGACACTGTAAAAAGAATGAGGGAACTAACCATAGACAAGGAGAAAATAGTCACATATAAGCAAAAATCAAATATATGATAAATGACTTGGATCAAGATACTGAGTATACAAATCTTAAACATAACAGAGGGGTCCTGGGTGGAAATGTACATTTGGAAGCTATCAGTAAACAGATAATTACTTAAAGACATACAATTTGATGAGCTCATCAAGAAGGTGGATGGAGAGAACTTAAGAACCTAAGGAAATGCCTTGGAGCACTCAGCTGTTAAACGTTTCAAGAGAAGGGCTAATTCTGTAGGAAGAAAACAAGGAGACTATGATGCCTTAAACACCATGAAAAGAGTATTTAAGGGAAGAGGAAGTAGTCACTTATGTTCAATGATTTTGGTAGGTCAAATAAGTTGAGGAGTGAGAATTTGACCATTAATTCTATCAAAGAAGGCCATTGGTGACATTGATAAGGGTCCTATTTTGTGATGGAATAATAAAGGCCAAATTCTATTTGGAGTGGTGGATTTAGGAGAAAATTGGAGGTGAAGAACTGGAGATGGACAGTCCTGACAATTCTCTCAAGGAACTTTGCTTTAAAGAGACCAGAAAGTTAGGGCAATACCAGGAGGAGGGGGAAGTGGAATCAAAAATTGTTCCTTTCCTCTGTACCAAAATCAGAGAAATGACAGTGTGGATGCTGACAGGATTAATTCAGAAGATAGAAAAATTGATTATATAAAGAAGAGAGGGCTATTAATAGAGTGGCATTCTTGAGTAAATAAAAGGGAATAGGATCTGGTTCAGAGAGGAAAGGGTTAGCCTTAACTAGGGATATGGACAGCTACTGGCTATAAGATAGAAGAAAGTAACGTATGTACTCATTAACTGGGGCTTCCTAGCTGGTGCTAGTGGTAAAAAGGACCTACCTACCAGTGCGGGAGATATAAGAGATGCGGGTTTGATCCCTGGGTTGGGAAGATCCCCTGGAGGAGAGCATGACAATGCACTCCAGTATTGTTGCCTGGAGAATCCCATAGACAGAGGAGACTGGTGGGCTACAGTCCATGAGTTTGCAGAGAGTCAGACACGACTGAAGTGACATAGCATGCATGCATGCAGACGTCAATACTGCAAAGTGGAAAGATATGACAGTAGGAGCCTATAAAAGTTCTATTCTGAGTGATTCTATTAGAGGCAGGGGTATACTATGGCTACTTTTACTCAACAAAGGCAAAATCAAGTAGCTGTGACACAGATCATATGGCCCATAAATCCTAAAGTATTTACTATGTGGTTCTTTTCAGGGAAAAAAAAAAAGTTTGCCAAAGACATGGGAGCTCTGAGTCATGTATTCAACAAATTTTAGCAAGTGTCTACTCTATACCATGCTCTTTACAAGGCAGTGGGATAGGAAAGGCTACTGAAATTGACATTATCTCCCATTTTTTCCCCTGCTCATGATGTCTGATTATTTCCCTCAACACACCATAGAAGGGGCTTCTGCAAGTTATCACAACTTAAGGAGGGGCTCCTGCAAGTTATCACAACCTAAATGACATATATAGTAGATAGTCCCTGTCCTACTTATTCCCTTGGCCAATTTTCAGCATGTTAATACATATATAGACTGGATGAAATGATGTCCTCAAGACCCTAGAATCATGCTTTCATTCTCTTTATGTGAAATTTCAGTGCATCTGTCAAAAAACCAGGGACAATGACAATGTGCTCAATCGCTTCAGTCATGTCCGACTCTGTGGACTGTAGCCTGCCAGGCTCCTCTGACAGACAACTTATAAATTACCGAGTTAGGAGTTTGGAAGACATCCACTCAGATGAATAAAGAAGGAGGTGTTGAGTTCATAGGAAGAAGTTAAAATTGTGATTTGGGCTAGAAAGAAATACAATATTAAGAATCATTATCATATAGATGATAGTTGAACCTATAGGAGCAGAAAAAAGAAGAAAAAAGAGAAGCGTATGGGTTAGTCAAGGAAGTTAAAGGTAACCAAAAGATAACAATATTCTACAAGTCAATTCAACCCAATTAACTGCTCACTATTTGCCGGGATAGATACAGAATTTGAGCAATCATAGAATACAAAATGAAAGAGGAATAAGGTAGAAAACCAAGCTGAACCTTCTAGATTACTTGGGGGGAAAATGTGTAAGATGGTACTTCACTGAATGAATTCACAAAACACAGCATTTACCATATTTTGAACACATTTCTATGACTATAAATTATTTAATGTCATTATGTTTACACAGCCAAGCCACCCAAGAAGTATTTTTATTTAGATTTTACACATTTTTTCCCCACTCTTACACAATTTATTCAGAATATCACATTGCTTGTCTGAATTCATTGATATCAGAGGTTCCTCAAAAGTGGCACCTTTGTTTCCTTCAAACTAGATTTCATATTTTACATCTAACTCAACACATGTCAAAAGTAGTTATATTTATTAAATAATGGCCTAAATTTTTGTTTACAACTTTCTCATTTACTTAGCCTTAATATATTGTTTCCCATGATAGCAGAATCAAAGCGGCATTGCCTGGTGATAACCTTTCCATCAGCTTGTTTCAATCCATAATGAGCAATAAAGCTGTCACCTTCTTAATTCTGCCTCTGCCTACTGCTCTCTTTATGACCCTGAAGTTCATTTATAATGGGGGAAGCAGTTAGATGCACTCTTGCTGGGCTAGGTTCCCAGAAGTATACAGTTTCACAGAGTAAGCAAACTTTGGGGTTTTCTCACTCTCTTTTTTTAATTTTTAAAAATTTCTTCTTTTAAATAAAGGCAAGGGAAGCGGCTAAACATCTGGCTCATCTGATTAGAAAATTAGAAATCAAGTGGCACTGATTTTAAAACATTGTATAAAATAATCTTTAACTAAGAAACATGTTTTTTCAGTAAATGTATTTTTAAGGAAAGCCTTTTCTGATATGTTTTCTAAGTCATTAATTTGGCCTTAGTGTCAGTTGCAGTATGGGAGGCCAAATAGCTGTTTTAAAAAATGGCATCCCCCTCTAAAATATTAACGCAGATCCAGGTTTCTTAGTCTTGGCACTATTGACATTTTGGCTGAGAAACATTTGTTTGTGGGAGGCTATCCTGTGCAAAATGGTGTGTCTAACAGTATCCCTGGCCACTACTCACTTGACGCCAGCTGTAACCCTCAAATTGAGATAATCAAAAATGTTTCCAGACATTGTCAAGTGTCCCTGGGGGTGGGGAACCATAGGGTAGGAGGATGAGATTAACTAAGGCAAATTTAACAAAATCAATCTTATTTAATGCTAATGATTGAAGAAAATTTCAATGCAGAAGTTTTGGGGTTTTAGCTTGTTTTTATTTTCCTTCCTTCCTTCCTTCTTCTCTTCTTTCCTTTTTTCCTTCCTTCCTTGCTTTAATGTATAAATCCTTATTCAGCAAAAATTTTACATGTTCAATATGTAAAATTTTACATAAAATTCCAATGCATAAAATCTAACCTATGAGTTGAACTCCTTGAATTGTATTGTCCTGAGGCTTACTGGATCTATCATTATTTTTATTTTCTGTTATTTATGATGCTATAAAATCTTGCTGCCCAGGAAGAGGCTGCTGCTCCCAGGGTTAGTCCTTTCTCAGCAATAGGCTCAACTGAGAACACGTCTCTCATATACCAACCAACCAATTTCGAATCTATAACCCCCACCACCTCCTTATCCAGCCCTCACATGCCAAGCCAGTATCACTTGCCCTCTGTCTCGGGCAACCACAGATCACCCCTTTAGCCCAAAGCCTGCTGGAATTATTCAAACTAGCCAGTCCTAAACTATATCCCTTACCCTACCTTCCCTTCTTGTGAAATCCCCAATAAAGCCCCTGGTCTAGACTAGCCCCTTGCCCCTGTCTTCTGCCCCCTGACCAAATCCTTGGCACTCCCCCTGTGGCCCTGCATGGCATGTAGTGACCCTGCTCTTTGGGACCTGTGAGTAAAATGAACTTCCTTCAGGCCTCATGCTCTCTTCTCTTTGTGGCCACATCAACATTACCATGGAAGGAAGCATCCATTTACTTTTACACAGAAGTCCAATGTGTACAATTTTACATGGAGAACTAATATACAAAATTCTTACAGATGGCCTGCTCTCCTTGAAAATATGTGGCCCTGAGACTTACAATAATAAAGTTTTTAATTCTGTATTTTATGGTATTTATGAGTTGTGAGCAACACTTTTAGTCTTAAAACACAGACCTCTTGACTCTGCCTTATCTTCCAACTCTGAGGTCCAGTGACTACTAAAAAGGTCATGTCTATATCTTGACTTCTTTAATCCTCATAAATGAATGAATGTAGGTCTTTTCACCTCAGATTTATAGAAGCCTAGATATTAAGCACTTGCCCAAATTTAATTGCAATTTGGTCTCACAGCAAAATACTTTCTTAAATTGAGTTTTAAATAAGGGTGAGACACTATATTAGGCTTGTGCTATATGTGGTAAATTTTGCCAATACTAAGGATTGAATGTTGTCATTATGTACTTTGTGGATTATTTTCAGCCTCACCCATCTAAGTTCTTCTTGCCATTGCTTTGTTTCCCTACAATTGACTGAATTTAAACTAGAATGCAAATTTAAATGGGTTACTTTTTCTCAGAACCACATGAGACTCACATCATTTATCATATATGAGTTCAGCTCCTTAAGGTAAGATATGGGAGTTCTCCAATATATAGCCTCTGCCTATCTTTCCATGCTCATAACTTATGTGTATTATTCTACTGCTTAGGACTTTTCCTGTTATCTACTCCCACCTTTGCATCAGTATGAGTGTTTCTGACATGGATGCTTCTACTTCTCTGCTTGGAAGAGACGTTTCCTTTTAGCTGATTCCTTTTCATTTATAACAGCTAAATTCACAAATTATCAACCTTAGTAAAACCTTTCTTAGTAACTCTACTTTTAACTCCTGGTTATATACATTTGTTTCTATTCTTAGTATTTTAATAATAACCTGTTATCTCGCTATCATTACTTTTAGAGCATAGCAATATAGCTATCTGTTTTTCAAGGTTTGTTTTTTCTTTTTTTGGCTGCATTCTGTGGCTTGTGGCATCTTAGATCCCAACCAGGGATCGAAACTGGGACCAGGCAGAGTGAGTGCCAAGTCCCAACCACTGGACCACCAGGGAATTCTCTGTAATTACCTATTTAATGATTATCTCCTCTACTATATGACACTTTTATGAGGACAACATTGTAGAACTGATTTTATAGTCAATTCCTTGAATAGACTATGAATGTGGGAATTCCCAGGTGGTGCTAGTGGTAAAGAACTCGCTTGCTAACACAGGAGATATAAGAGGGGCAGGTTCAATCCCTGGGTCAGGAAGATCCCCTGGAGAAGGGCATGGTAAACCACTCCAGCATTCTTGCCTGGAGAATCACATGGACAGAGGAGCCTGGCGGGCTATGGTCCATAGGATCACAGAGAGTTGGACACAATTGAAGTGACTTAGCACATGCATGGGAATTGTAAATGTAAATCTTTGTTAGCTATATGGAATAATTTCATCACCGTACTTCAGCTTACAACTAGGTTAAATTTTTATAATGGTCCTTCAAAAATAATCTTTTAAAAATAGAACAGTCTCCTTAGCTTGCCTAGAATATTCTATTGAGTGCAAATCTCAACTGAGAAGGCATGAAGAGATCTATAGAAATTCATTATCTTTTTTTGAAAAATAATTATGTGACTATTTTTCTTACTGATTGTCACAGGCAGACTCATCTTTGAGGATAAAGGACAGCATATATATTTGGGGATATTTTAACAGTAACAGAAGTAGGACATGACTCATTGAGCCTCTAAGCCACTTGAATTTATATGCATTTTAAATTCTGAAATTAAATAAATGGGGGAAGTCAGCAGTGGAAGTCAATGGTTTAGAAAAATATAAATTTACACGATCTTGTTGAAGTAAATTATATTCTTATAAAACCTAAAATATTAGGGACACTATATATAAAATCTTCCCTTGGCGCTCAGTGGAAAGAATCCGCTTGCTAATGCAGGGGTAACTTGTTTGATCCCTGGGTCAGGAAGATCCCCAGAGGAGGAAATGGCAACCGACTCGAGTATTCTCACCTGGGAAATCCCATGAACAGTCTGGTGAGTCACACACAGTCCATGGGGTCACAAAAGAGTCAGACACGACTTAGCAACTAAACAACAATATCAAATATAAAAGCTTAGGTGATCCTTCACTGAAGTCAAAAAGGTTTGCAATCAGGTAAGCAAAGGTTTCAAGGTGGTGTTTGTTAATTTATGGTTGTCCTTGTCCAACTTGTTTGTCCTTTATGAATCCTTAGTGATTTTTCTCACTCACATTCTCATGCCCTAGAACTCTTGTTATTCTGTCGTTCCTTCCCTGTGTGGTCAGAAAGCTGCACTGGAAGCTAAATGGGAAATCATGCCCTACTTTAACCTGGTAAAATTCTTTATTAGACCCTGGAAATGAATTCTCACTTGATTATATCTGTAAATTAAGGCTGACATATCATTCATTAGAGATGAATGCTAAATGATCTCTTCTTGGAAAGCCTCTTTCAGCTAAGATCACTAAAGCCCTGTGTGTATGTAGTATTCAACAGGGAAGTAATATGTGAATAATTATAATGTGAGTCACTGTGATTCTCTATCTTTGCAAAAGCATTTCTTTTTGAAAACAGTGTTTTGTTTTGTTTTTTTCAAAATTATCTTTTTTTTCTTTGCTTAGTAGCATCCAGGGCTCAGTGTTGTACTGTCAATCTTCCTTGAGGTAAAAGTAAATGCCTGAACTTTCCCAGATGGTCATGTTGGAACTTAACTGCAGACACACCTCTTGCTACAATTATGTGTGAAAGTTAGAACTAACTTTATTTAGACACCTACAAAATGTTAGTCATTGCATCATGATTATAATACTATGATGAAGAATTATTATGTCTATTTTATAGATGACAAGAGCAAATATTAAAAGACTTCCCCAGTGCTCCAGTGGCTAAGACTCTGTGCTTCCAATGCAGGGGCCCAGGTTCTACCCCTGGTCAGGGAAATAGATCCCACATGCTGCAACTAAGAGTTTGCATGCCTCAAGTAAATGTCTCCACATACTTCAACTAAAGATCCTACATACTGCAACAAAGATGGAACATCCTGCATGCTACAGCTAAGTCCCAGCATGGTCAAATAAATAAATAAATGAGAAAAATATTTTTTTTAAAAAAGTACTATGATCACCTTCACCTACTTCTTAGAATAGTCTACATAATTAGCTAAAGGAAAGAAACATTTCAAGGTCAAAGTACAGTTAGGTCTTACAGTTTGGGATACTCAGCAAGACCTGGCAGGGATGTCCAGTGCCCATGGAGGACTCTTAACAGACTCACAGACTTCATTCACAAAACCAAGGTCACACAGATGGTCAAGTCTTTCTGCTCCGTTATACTGAATTCACTTCAGACTACTCACCCCTAAGCACACCCATACTTGCTTCTTTAGATCATCACTGCAAAGACTGATGGTCCTCTATTTACACTCTCTCTTTCTAAGTCTGGCTCATTTTCCATTTTCCATGATTATTACATTTTACATCTGGACTACCATAATAATGCACACTCTTGGTCTCATCTCTTGTGTTTTTTTGTTGTTGTTGTCATTTTTCCTTTATACTCTGCACTCTTATACATCAAGGTAGAACAGGATAGTGATTAGAAGCATAAATTTGGACATCAGACTGTGGCATTTCCAATGACATCATCAGGTTTTTAAAGTTGTGTGATTTGGGGCAGTGATTATAAAATCTTGATTCTTCAGTCTCTGCATCTGTAATACAGGCATTTAATACACATGCTTCAAAGAGTAATAGTAGGAACAACTGAGTGAAAACAGATAGTCAATTAGAAGACTGCTTGTCACACAGTAAGCACTCAATAAGTGTTAATATTATCATCATCTCCACCACACCATCATTATTATGTACATTTTCACCATTGTACCAAAGCTGTTTTATCAGTACCATTGAAGTAACTCTTATTTTTTTTTTTAAAGCAATGGTTATTTGTCAGTCTTTGTTATTTTTGACTCACAGGTGCAAAACATTTTCCTGTTGACCATTGTGTCAATCAGAGTCCAGCAAGGAAGCAAACCACTTTAGATATTTCAAGGAGTATGGTGTGAGTCCTAGAAATTAGTTACTTACAAAATCGTATGATGGATTGGAGGACTGGAAGACCAAAAGAGCACCTTTGTACTACTGAATCCAAGAGCACAATGTCATTGATGCGAATCAGAGGTCAGGATGCTTCTACTTCCTTCCTACACCCCTTCGACTTCCACCGTTATGAATACTATTCACACTCATGAAGCTAGGCTCAAGCTACCAGAATCTCTAAACTATTTCTGCCAATCACATTTAACACTATTGCTTGTTAACAAACTGCAGCAGGAAAGAGACCTTTATTTTACATCATCCTTGGCAAAAGAGCTTTGGACATGTCATTTATAGCTTCTTTTATTCTTATTCTTTTGTTTTGAAAGTTGTTTCCTGATAACTTCAACTGTCACCTCCCTCTCAGTTCAGTCACTCAGTCGTGTCCCACTCTTTGCAACCCCATGGACAGCCAGGGGCCTCCAGGCACGCCAGGCCTCCCTGTCCATCACCAACTCCCAGAGTTTACTCAAACTCATGTCCATTGAGTCAGTGATGCCATCCAACCATCTCATCCTCTGTCATCCCCTTCTCCTCCTGCCTTCAATCTTTCCCAGCACCAGGGTCTTTTCAAATGAGTCAGTTCTTCACAGCAGGTGGCAAATGTATTGGAGTTTCAGCTTCAGCATCAGTCCTTCCAATGAATATTCAGGACTGATTTCCTTTAGGATGGACTGGTTGGATCTCCTTGCAATCCAAGGGATTCTCAAGAGTCTTCTCAAATACCACAGTTCAAAAGCATCAATTCTTCAGTGCTCAGCTTTCTTTATAGTCCAACTCTCACAGCCATACATGACTACTGGAAAAACTATAGCTTTGTCTAGATGGACATTTGTTGGCAAAGTAATGTCTCTGCTTTTCAGTATGTTGTCTAGGTTGGTCATAACTTTTCTTCCAAAGAACAAGCATCTTTTAATTTCATGGCTGCAGTCACCATTTACAGTGATTTTGGAGCCCCCCAAAATAGTCTTTCACTATTTCCATTGTTTCCCCATCTATTTGCCATGAAGTGATGGGACCAGATGCCATGATCTTAGTTTTCTGACTGTTGAGTTTTAAGCTAACTTAAGTTACACTCTTCTCTTTCTCTTTCATCAAGAGGCTCTTTAGTTCTTCTTCATTTTCTACCATAAGGGTGGTGTCATCTGTATGCTGAGGTTATTGATATTTCTCCCAGCAATCTTGATTCCAGCTTGTGCTTTATCCAGCCCTCCCTCTAGCTCTAGCTAACTACCAAACCCCTACTCATAACTCTGACATTCTTTCCCTAATTTCAAGTACATAACTCCAAGCATTATTGGAAATTTCCACATATATCATACAAGAGCCTCAAATTCAATATATTTATAGCATAATGAAACAAGCACAAAAGTCAATCAAACTGTCTCTCTGTATGTATGACTTCAATTAGTGATACATTTTTTCTGAAGTGTCAAGGTGCAAATTTTTGTTTTTCAAAATCTCAAATTTCTCCTCCCCTTGCTTTATACATAGTTGAATGATAAAAAATCTAAGAGTAAATAGACTGCATGGTCTTCAAATGATCTTCCATAAACATCAAATCTTTTACTTTGGCTTTTCTTGGAAAGGGTCAGTAATAACTGGAATTTGTACTCACTAACACAGCATGATGTTACTGTATATTTTGGGGGGTTCTGAATTGTAGTATATTTTTACATTTACCTCTGTACAGTTAGGAATGCTGACATCTTACTATGGAAACTGAAGAGTCTAACAAAGACACTCACTAATGGAGAAGTTGTTACAACATAGGATGTAAAATTACTGGCAAGAAGTTGTATAAAATCAGATAGATTCAAATTTTATCTTTGATGCTGTGCATGTCCTTGGGGAAGTTACTTAAAATCTCAAATCCCAGGCTTACTTAAGTGTAAAAGAAAGGTTAAAATGATACCCACATTATAAGGAGGTCATTATGAAGAATATGATAATGATATAATAAAGTTCTTAATGCAATACTAGTCTCAAAATCCAAAATAAACAATATATTTTGGTTAATATTATTGTCACTGATATTGATGCCATTCCTCCTGTTTTTTGATTGTTTTAAGGTCATGCTGTGGTTGGTATAATCTGATAGTCATTATATCATTATACCTTGTAGAGTCACAGCTATAAAACTGAGTAGAAAACCTTAGGAACCTGTGGTATGGATTCTTTGGAGAATCCTTGTGTTCATGTAGGTAATAGATGTACTATGCTGAGTAGATTGGAAGGCGATAAGAAATAAATTGGTCTGGCTTTAACCCTCACAGTCAATTTATAAATATTGGTACTTAATATAATTCAGTTGATAAATATTAGTGTATTTAACACAATTATCCTTTGAGTTGGACTGGGAGGGAAATATTTAGGCATCAAACAGAATTTGAAAACCGTTGTCCTGAGTCATCAGTAAACATTGCTCTCTTCTACTAAGCATATTATTGATGGTAGTAGGCTGTGTCAATATCTATTAGTAAATGTGCATTTTTAAAAATTCAGCTGAAAGTGGAAAGTGTTAGTCACTCAGTCATGTCCATCTCTTTGTGAAAGTCGACCCCACGGATTATAGCCCACCAGGCTCCTCTGTCCATGGAATTCTGCAGGAAAAAACTGGAGTGGGTAGCCATTCCCTTCTCTAGGGGATCTTCCCTACCCAGGGATCGAAGATGAGTCTCCCACACTGCAGGCAGATTCTTTACCATCTGAGCCACCAGAGAAGCCCCATAAATTCAGCTACATACAACAAATATGTTAAACTGTACAACATGTTTTACACTAGAGAAAATGTTAACCTCTCACTTACATCTTTATTTTTCAGCTTTTAAAATAAATTTCCTTTTTTTAAAACTCTGTAACTTTATTATTTATTTATGTTTGGCCATGCCACACAGCTGTGGGATCTTATTTCCCTGATCAGGGATGGAATCCATGCCCCCTGCATTGGAAGCATGGAGTCTTAACCACTGGATTGCCAAGGAAGTCCCTATTTTTTTTTTTTTTTTTGATAGTTTTAACAATTACTTTGATTGTATGCTGTAATAAGACTGAAAGGACTCCCTAGAATCATTGATTATAAATCACCAGGGATTACACAAACTTGCACCTTGGGTCACTGATTGTCTTACAAAGATATTGCATCTGTTAAGCAGGTCCCTGTAACTCTATACATGGAGCTCAATTAGAATTCCTTAAATAAATTCCTTATCATTTGCTAGATAATGACTTAATTAGTTTGAACTTAATTTGTCATTATGCTTGTCTCTAACTTCAGTTCTAAAAAAATAATCTTTATTTTTCTACCTTAAATTTCAAAATACTGAATTTTGTCAAAATGCAGATAAGTTTCTTCCCTGTCTATAACCAGCAGCTGCTAGAAACTTTTTTTCCCTTCTCTGAGCAACTGCTAGGTGTACCCACTGTGTATAACTGCCAAGCAGATTTGGGAGGTCACAGAAGAACAGGGCTGGAAAAATGAGAACATCACGGGGAGGAAGAAGTCCTCACCAAGGCGTGAGCACATGCCGTTCCCCACCACACAGAACGTCTCAGTCTGCAGAGCACACCCCGGGACCTCCCACCATAGATATATTTCTGGCTTCAACTGGGAGAAGCAACAAGTTGACAGTCTCTGCTTCCTCATGGCAGCCAGAGACTTGCTGAAAACTGATATCATTTGGGCCTGTCTCCCTGCAAGACAAAGAACATCACATCCAAAAGAGTGAAACATGTTCTCCCCACGTTGCTGGGGGAGGGTAGGGCGGGGAGATCTCTGCCTGCTTGGCACAGCCAACTCTAACGGGAAGACAGCAGAGTTTTGCAAGGCAAGGGAGCTGGGGGAATGCTCCAAAAACCACACCTCCGCCTTTTGGCACTGCACGTCAACTGAAAATCATTCTTTGGGGGACTGGTTTTTGGAAAGCTTTTATGCTCATGATGAAAGCACAAGTTCTAACAGAAGGTCTGTCGTAGGACTAGAGCTTAGAAAGTAAATAGCACAAGCATATTCTTAATGAATAAGGCCAGTGTTCTCAGGAGACAGCGGCCCATTTGGATTGGATGGCTACATTAAGGATAAAGACATCCCCATGACGGGGGCTTCTCAGGTGGCATTAGTGGTAAAGAATCTTCCTGCTAATGCAGGAGACCCGGTTTCGATCCCTGCATCAGGGAGATGCCCTGAAGTGGGAAATGGCAACCCACTCCAGGATGCTTGCCTGGCAGGCTACATTCCACGGGGTCACAAAGAGTTGACCACCACTGAACACACAGTATTGTATTCTTTAGGGAGGTAAAATGTACAGAAATATAATCTTTGTAGGAATTGTGTGTGTGTGTGTGTGTGCTGTGTGTGCTCAGTCGCTTCAGCTTTGTCAGACTTTTTGCGACCCCATAGACTGTAGCCCTCCAGGCTCCTCTGTCTGTGTGATTCTCCAGGCAAGCATGTTGAAGTGAATTGCCACGCCCTCCTCCAGTGGATCTTCCTGATCCAGGGATCAAACCTGTGTCTCCTGCATTGTAGGCAGATTCTTTACCACTGAACCACCAGGGGAGCCCATGGTAGGAATTAGTACATCCTAAAAGAATGGTACGGATGAATTTCTCATGGGATCAAAGAATGAAAGAACAGTTACTTTCATTGAAAGAAATTACTAAAAGCTTTATAGAGGAGATGCCACCTATAAACAGTACTCAATAAAGAAAAACTATAAGAATAAGTTTGTAGGCTTCCCACTTCAGGGAAACAATTGTGCCATGTTATTTTACCTTTATTGAATTAAAAGTAATTAGAATCTATTCAGCTAAACATCCTATTGGAATTTTAAATGGGTTTATATTACATTTATAAATTAAGTTGGAGAGAATGGATATCTTAAAAATATTTAGTCTTAGTCTACCAGCTTATCTCACTGAGTTAACCTGATTTTCTCTAATTTGACTGAGAAGAGAATATTGGACTTTCACTTTCTCATATAATATCCATTTTCCATTGTTCCATCATGTAGCTTATTTTGTCTTGATAAGTGTTTGGATTTCTTGTCATTAAAATATTATTGGGATCTGAGTGCAGGGTAAGATCATAGAATGACCCTGTCTAAAAATAATGCCTGCCTCTGTGCTGAGTGTAATAAAGACGATGTTGCTTTAAGACAGAAAATGTACCTTTCAATGAGATTCACTCTTGTTGTGTGTTTTCCTAACCTTTGCCACATTCATCTTTCTACACACACTATGCCTTCTAAAGTCTGAAAACAGAAAGCTAAGATTCCCTGAATTAGAGTGGATTAGAGGAATAAATTCGTGGTGAGAAATGTATTCCCTGATGAGAGACATTTTTCTACCCACCTCACAGGGTCACAACCTTTGAAGCCGGCTATTTCTGTGGGAAATGGTAATTATAATCAGTTTTTGAATTTCAACAAAAATATGCTTAGGAGAAGATTGTTATTCTCTGAACCAATAAACTACGTCTAAATTTAGGAACCAGCCCCAAAGCATTAGAGTCCCATGAAGAAATAGTTAATGGGTCATCTCCATATTGCTAAAGTATTGAATTAACATAAAATATTTTATAGGACATTATTAGCTGTTTCATAAGCACTTAAAAATGCCCAGACATGTATGGTTTGGGATTCCATTTGAGGGGTTTTCTGAGACCTTTGCGTCTGTTCTTAGACCAATCATCAGTAGATTCCAGGTCAGGAAACCATGATCTGTATTGTTTAATATGACTTAAAAGTGTAAGTGCTAAGGTGCTTCAGTTGTGTCTGACTCTGTGCAACCCTGTGGACTGTAGCCCACCAGGCTGCTCTGTCCATGGGATTCTCTAGGCAAGAATCCTGGAGTGGGTTGTCATGCCCTACTTCCTGACCCAGGGATGGAACCTGCATCACTTATCTCTCCTGCATTCGCAGGCAAGTTCTTTACCACTAATGCCACTTAAAAGCGTAAGAAGCAGATACAAATGGTGGAGTTAAGCCCAATCCCCATTTGAGATGATCATAGCATCTGATGAAAATTGAAAAGGCTCTGGAGATGAACAGGGTCCATGACTAAGGACTCAGAGATAGTATTCTCCCATCAGTTCAGTTCAGTTCAGTCGCTCAGTCGTGTCCTACTCTTTGCGACCCCATAATTCCCCTCAAAAAAAAAAAAAAAGGAAAAGTATTTAAACAAGTTATTTAAGCCATGTTAATATGCTTTTAAGTTGGGCTTGCCTGGTGGCTCAGTGGTAAAGAATCTTCTTGCAATGCAGGAGATGAAGCTTCAATCCCTGGGTTGGGAAGATCCCCCTGGAGAAGAAAATGGCAACTCATTCCAGTGTTCTCAGACATACTTTAATATGTAAACAAAAAAACATATGTTTTAACAATGAACACTTATAAAACAATGAGAAATTTTGTCAGATCAACAATTTTATATCATACATTCAAAACATGGTGAATCAAAGACCAAAGTTAATTTTAGCTGAAATTAAAAATAAAAAATTTATTTTACATATTCAACAATATTCTTCATTATATTCATCATAATATCTTGCTCAATAGCAGGAAGCTTGTCCCAAAGTATGTAGATGCTTTGAAAGAATTTGATGTGAGTTATTATCAATTTTGGTAACATATAAAAATTCATTTGCTTTATTTCAAATCAGCTTTAATCATTACCATTACAGACAATCCTTCACCTTTAAGTAAAAATAACTACATGCCCTATTGATAAGTGACAGGGGGAATTGTTGGGCCAGAAAAAAACTTTAAAGAGCAAACAAGGTTGAAAGAGACACTTGGCTGAAAGTTATGGTTTCTTACACAGAGTAAGACGAATGCTCAGAGAAATCACTTTCAAGTCTTGCTCTCACACTCCTAAGGTCAGGGAAAACTTATTGGAAGTGTTTCTTTGGTGTGAAGGCCAATTTTCTTCACATTCTATCAACCTGCTCCAGCATGGTGATGCGATTAGAAAATTTTTAGGCTGAAAACCTAGAAATCTTGATAATGAGAAGCTCATTTCTGCCCTCAAAAAATAATGGAAGTCCTAGAGGAATAGCAATCCAAATTTAATGAAAGAAACAAGCTTTCACCCAAAACTTTGATCACATTACAGGAAAAATCAATGGCATAAAATTAATGCTGGCTCTCACTTGGAGCCAATGCCCAATTTGCCTGAGCATAGAGCCAATATGAAAAAATCCAAAGCACTGAATAGCACCAAAGGCAAATCTAGGTTTTGTGGCGCCTGAAACTTACATAAATCGTGAGTCCTTCTTTTAGAAGACGAATTTTAGGAAACAGACTTTGTAAAATTTACAGACACCACCAACCGCATAGTGCCATGGTTCCTAGAAAAATCTTTGCAAGAGCCCATGTAAGTTACAAGCCTGAAAGGCTTTTTTGCCTGCACAATATAACTACCTTCGAGACATCTACATGATAAAGAAATATTTGACTTGAACATCTATTTCATGCAACTGTAAGAGATTGTATATGATAATATAATGCCAAGGGTAAAATTAGCACACTTTTTGATAAATTTTTATTTCTTTCTCCATCTTTTCTTTGCAATAGCAAAAGATATGAGCAATTGATTTTAAAAGGTAACCACATGCTAAGAGAACCCTTTGAAACAGTTCTATACAGGAAAATCTCATAACTTATGTATATATTATTTTTAAATAGCAGATATTTTGATATTGTTATTTCAAAGCAAGCAATCTCTTGCAGTATGGAGATATTAACATTTTTTAAAGCACTTAACTATTAATTAATTAATTGCTACTCTTGCAGATCTGGTTCCTGGGGGAGTAGACCCTGAGATGGGGATTATTATGGAGGAAGTTTTTTAGGGAGTACTCGTAGGATTGTATCTAAGAGAGGGAAGCTAGCATAACTGGACAGAGGAAGAAGTTAAGCAATGATGCAACCACACTGGGCCTCAGCCAAGCCAACAGGAGCTCTGAAGGTGGAATTGTTACTGCCAATCCTCCTGCATCGGAGTAAGAGCAGTGTTTGATATTCCTACATTAAGCCATCATGATATGCAAGTTTCCTCTGGGAGGTAGATGCAATCTCGAGAAGGTGGCTCTTTTTATTATTTTATCTTTATTTTTTATTTATGTTTATTTACTTACCTGGCTGCAGCATTCGGGATACTACTTTCCTGACCAGGATCGAACCCATGTCCCCTGCAGTGGAAGTGCAGAATCTTAAGCTCTGGACTGCCAGGAAGTCCCAAAGAGGCTCTTTTTAAAGCAGGCAACTTCCAGGGAGAATTAACAGGTTAGGGCTGTCATTCAGCTGCACTCCCAGCGTCTGGGGAATATGTCTTTTAATCTTGCAGGCTTGGTCTGGGAAATGTGGAAGAGAACACGATAGTGTACTCTCTGCAGCATCTAGAGCCTCCTCTTCAGATAAGTCCCAGAGTAGCTTCTCCAGGAGACTGGCTGGTCTCTTGATGGAGGAAACATATAAAAACAAGTTGAGCATGGCCAAGTACAGGTCTCTTCTCCCAGTAGACTTCCTTGAACCACTGAAGCTGGCATCATGATACTTATTATATCCTTTTCTCATCAATTCTAGATACATCTTTTCCTCAGCTAGTGTCTCTAGTAGAATCTAGATGGCTTACCTGGTGGTGTGACACAGGATCTTATCCCTGAAGAATATGAGCCTCTGGTCACCATGCTATTCTCAAGCTGCAACTACTGCACTCCTTCACTTGTAATAAAAATTGGCCAAGGATATGACAAGAGACACTGGCAAGGATCACTTCTATGACAAACACATTTCTCCTTGCTAGAATGGTGACTTCTCTTCTTGTATGCTACTCACTATAGGTAAGGAGCCCCTTAAACTCAGGCAGAAACTATAGCTTAAATTTAAATAGGACTTTTGCTGTTTGGTGGCTCAGACAGTAAAGAATCTGCTTGTAATGCAAGAGACCAGGGTTTGATCCCTGGGTCAGAAAGATCCCCCAGAGAAGAGAATGGCTACCCACGCCAGTATTCTTGTCTGGAGAATTCAATGGATAGAGAAGCCTGGCAAGCTATAGTCCATGGGGTTGCAAAGAGTCACATACGCCTGAGCAACTAACACTTTCACATTGCTGTTTTACCTAGCACGTTCTTCCTTTAAGAACCGGGACCTCTAGCCCAGAAACTCTAGAGAGCTCACATTTGTGGGTATAGAAAGCACAAGTTATCCCTTAAGCAAATAATTGGAATCATGATAAATGGGTCCATCCCTACTTCTACATCTTGGTTCCTAGACCTATGCATTGCATATGGTGGGGGCACAGTATCATGGAAAGTTAATGTACATATTAATCCAGGAAGATGGCTCTCTTTCCTCACAAAGCTTTATCTCTGGTGCTCATCGGTGCCTTCAACAGGTCATTCCACCATTCTATCAGGCCAAAGAGTTACAGGCAGTGCAATAGGTGGTAGGAACACTGAATTCCATTGTTAGTACTCATTACCTCTCCTTTGGTTATAGAATGGGTTCCGTGGTGTGTTATAGTAGTATGTGGGATCCAATGTTGGTGGTTCAAATACCTTGCTAGCCCTGAAATAATGTCAATTGAGGTTCTGGGGTAGCAAAAGTAAACTAAGGGTATTAAAGGCAACATTGTACCTATTCCAGTCAATGGAATGAGTCATTGCTCCTTCCAGGGTGGAAGAAACCCAATGGAGTCAACTTGCCCTGGTGTTTGGGGCTGATCTCTCAAAGGAGCGATGTAGTATTAGAGATTCTGCATCAGTTTCTGTTGCTGACTGGCTGGACACTTTCCAGGGACAACAGCTAGATCAGTCTTTTGTGAATGGGAGCTCATATTTGGGGCCACATGCACAACATTTATCTATTTCCAAATAGACTCTCCTTTCATAAGTCCATTGTGCTGGCACCAGGGTGGCCAGTGACAGAGAATGGCAGTTGTAGTCATCAGCAGGTTCAGTCATTACATCTGCCTGGTTATTTCTGTTCAACAGTCCTTGATCTCTGGCGGCATTAACTTGTGATACAAATATTTCCACATACGTGACTACTACCAAGTGCATCTCCTTCAGACCCCCTTTTCCCTGATCTTCCAGTTTTTCTCTTTCTAGGACTCCTGACAACTGGCCAAGACATCTGCCATGCCATATGTATATGTATATGTATATACACACACATATATATGAGCGAGTGTTAGTCACTCAGTCATGTCCAACTCTTTGCGACCCCATGGTCTGTAACCCACCAGACTCCTCATCCAACGAATTTTCCAGGCAAGAATACTGGAGTGGGTTGCCATTTCCTTCCCTAGGGGATCTTTCCAAGCCAAGAATTAAACCTGGGTCTCCTGCATTGCAGGCAGATTCTTTACTAAGTCACCAGAGAAGCCCATATATACATATGTTTAGGTTCTGTTTCTAAAATCTACTTTTATATTTCCCATATTCTCTGGTGAACTTGGACATCTTGTAGCTCCTTAATTTGTCTTATACTCACGTCACACTGCTTTTGGAGACTAATTAAAACTAGTATGTCTAGATTCTATACTCCTAAGATAAAATCTAATTAATGTAGTTTATCCTGAGGAAACGCTGAGCTAAAATTTTTTTCACCTAGCCTTCCCAAGTTTACACACAACCAATAAATGCCTCTCCTCGTGGAGAATCCTTAGACTATTGTCTAAATTAACCAGTTTATCAGCATGCCCTCTTAACAATGTTGAAGGTATGACTTTTTAATATTTAGCATGAATAGGAGGACAACTGCTGAGAATACAGATATGCTAAGTTAGCCTCATAAGAAAAAAAAAAAAACACATCATTTATTCTCTGGGCAGCTATATGCAGCAGAAACACTTCCTCTTGCCATATTGATATGGCTGCATGTGCTCAGAAGTGGAAGAAGACTTCTTTTCTTCTTTTCTGACTGGAAGAAGGCTGAAAGAGTTCCCCATGGAACTCACAGGCCGAGTTAAGCTTCAATACTCTTTCTTTTCTGTTAGTCTATATCAGCTATTGAGATCAGGGGGAATTATGGGAATTCCCTTTGGCTAGAAACTACCTTTTAATATCCAAATCACAAAGATACATTGCTTAGATTTTGTGTCCATACCTGGTCCAATTGGTAGTAGCCGTTTTTTATAAAGAACAACCCTTCTGTGAGTAGAGAAGCAGTCAGTTCTTAGAAAAATGGGGCATGGATTAGGAAGGCAACCAAAAAAGTATGTCTACTACATACACAAAATTTTCAATGCCATAAATATGGCACTAAATCATAATTATTTCATGTATCGGGGGAAAAAAAAAACCCTAGCAAAAATGCTGTTAAAGTCAACAGCATATAAAATATTGGATCCGAATAGCAATTGACCTCCACTAAACTCAACTTGTCTGCCAGAGAGCTCCAAAGAGCTGGCTCAGAAAGATATAACTTTCCTGTGTATTGAAATCCTTTAAGCTTACTAAAATCATATTTAAAAAACCACAGAAGTATTTATTTCAGATGGAAGTGTTTTACCTTTCAATCACATGTGTGTTGTTCAATTGTTCTTGGTATTCTATACACATTTATGAGTATCCACTAAAATCTGACTTCTGTGCTGGGAAGGAAGGGATACAGCAGTAAACTATCGTGTTTCCACAACCAATGGGCAAACATTGAGATGCTGGCTACCACCACGGAACACCAGGGATTTAGGAAGACAAGGAATCTCTTTGCACTGCTAGTAGCAGTGTAAAATGTAGCAACCAAATTGGTAATCAATTTCACAACATTTAGTGTAAATCAATATTCATAAACCCTGAAGCACAGTATTAAACTCCTAAATCAAAGATTAAAGTCTTTCAAGGGAAATGGACAAACATGTTGACCATGGTATTAGTTATATTTTAAGAATTTAGAAGCAAACCAGATGTATGTAAAGTAATAAATCTAAAAACATAATTCTGGATGGAAAGTAAGAGAGAAATGTATATCACGCTACCATTCAGAAATATCAAAAACTATACAGAAACAAAATACCAAAATTATTGTATATGTTTATATATATACATAAAGCTCAGCATTCAGAAAACTTAAGATCATGGCATCTGGCCCCATCACTTCACGGGAAATAGATAGGGAAACAGTGGAAATGGTGTCAGACTTTATTTTTGGGGGCTCCAAAATCACTGCAGATGGTGATTGCAGCCATGAAATTAAAAGAAGTTTACTCTTTGAAAGGAAAGTTATGATCAACCTAGACAGCATATTAAAAAGCAGAGACATTACTTTGCCAACAAAGTTTCATGTAGTCAAGGCTATGGTTCTTCCAGTGGTCATGTATGGATGTGAGAGTTGGACTGTGAAGAAAGCTGAACGCCGAAAAATGAATGCTTTTGAAGTGTGGGGTTGGAGAAGACTCTTGAGAGTCCCTTGGCCTGCAAGGAGATCCAACCAGTGCATCCTAAAGGAGATCAGTCCTGGGTGTTCATTGGAAGGACTGATGCTGAAGCTGAAACTCCAGTACTTTGGCCACCTCATTCGAAGAGCTGACTCATTGGAAAAGACCCTGATGCTGGGAGGGATTGGGGGCAGGAGGATAGGGGACAACAGAGGATGAGATGGCTGGATGGCATCACTGAGTCGATGGACATGAGTTTGGGTAGAAACCAGGAGCTGGTGACAGACAGGGAGGCCTGGCATGCTGCGATTCATGGGGTCACAAAGAGTTAGACATGACTGAGCAACTGAACTAAACTGAACTGATATATCCATATATAATATATTGTGTATATAACAATATGCATGATATAATAAGTGACACATATAATAATATATGGTCTTCTCAGTTGGTACTAGTGGTAAAGAATCCACCTGCCAATGCAGGAGATGCCAGAGATGCAGGTTTGATCCCTTGTTTGGGAAGATCCCTTGGTGTAGGAAATGGCAACCCACTCCAATATTCTTGCCCAGAAAATTCCATGGACAGAGGATACTTGGCAGGTTATAATAAATGGGGTAGCAAAGAGTAGGGCACAATTGAGCATGCATGCATTGCATAATATTAAACATTTCCACTCTTATAAGGAAATGGGACTAAGGATTAGGAAAAGTAGGAAAATCAAAGTAAAATAGAAGAGTGCTCCTTGTATAGATCAAAAATACCAGAAGCAAAGTACCTTCTTTCTTACACACACACACACACACATGAAGGAAATTTTTAAAAGTGAGAAGATAATCATGACCTTCCTGGAATTACCTTTGTAGCAAAGTAGTTTTATTGACTTTGGTAACTGGAAGAATAATACTACACTGCCAATATAAACGTTCCTCATTCTACCTAGAATCCTCTTGATACATATTAGGGGAAAGTCCAAAACTAGGAGAATTGGATATATCATCAGATCTTCCCCTGGTACCTTTATTTATTTATTTATTTATTTATTTATTTATTTATTTATTTATTTATTTATTTATTTATTTATTTATTTGCAGAGTGAGACATATTGTTTCTTTCAAAGATCTTTTCTGCATTTCTCTTGGTGTCCTTTCTTCTTTTCTTCCAGTCCCCTTCTTCAAACACTCCTCAAGGTGGTGTTCTTATCAAAGATCAGCTAATGGTCTTAGATAACATGTTACTCACTGCCCCAGGAGCACTTGCATTGATATATTTAAAAGTATCCTAATTATTTGGTTTTATGACAAGACATAGCAATTTTTATTGAGAAACAAATTTAAACTAGAACTATTTTGTGGATGGTTAACACGCATAAGATGGATATATGAGATGTGTCCCTGGTCATATATACACTGCTGGAGTGTGTGCTCACTCAGTTCATTCGTGTCCAACGCTTTGTGACCTTATGGACAGTAGCTCACCCAGCATCTCTGTCCACGGGATTCTCCAGGCAAGAATACTGTAGTGGGTGGTCATGCCCTCCTCCAGGGGATCTTCCTGACCCAAGGATCAAACCTGCGTCTCCTGCATTGCAGGCGGATCCTTTACTGCTGAGCTACCAGGGAAGCCCCATATATACACTACCATGTGTAAAATACATAGCTAGTGGGAAACTGCTCTGTAACACAGGGAGCTCAGCTCGGTGCTATGTGATGACCTAGAGGGATGGGATGGGGATGGGGGTGGAAGAGAGGTTTTAAGAGGTGGGGATACATCTGTCCTTATAGCTGATTCACATTGTTGTATGACAGAAACCAACACAACACTGTAAAGCAATTATCCTCCAGTTAAAAATAAATTTTAAAAAGACATACAAACTACTATGTATGAAATAGATAAGTCACAGGGATATATTGTCCAGCACAGGGAGATAGAGCCATGATTTTGTAATAAGTTTAAAAGGAAGATAACCAATAAAAACATTAACTATTCTATATAAACCTGAAACTGATATATTATAAATAAACTATATCTCAATTTAAAAAGTAAAAAAAAAAAAAGCAAATAAAAATGTGTCCCTGATATAGTGAGAAAATAGTCTTAGGTAATCTCTCCTTTGTGTCCTCATATTCTGAATATTCTCCACCACATTGTACTGCAGTAATTGGCTGTGAGCCCTTCTAATGCTTCAAGATCTGGCAAATATGGCCCACACTTTAGTTTCAGGCTGCAGTAGAAAGGACTTCTCATGAAGTTCACATTTCTTCATGCTTCTCTCAGCTTTAGGGTTCTGACCTCCTTGCTTTCTATCTTAGTTGAGTTTCAAGTCATAAGAGATACAAACAGGGCCCTTCACCACTGTCCATCAAAAATCATTCTTGGTTTTTCACTAGTTCAGCAATTTTTCTGAGAATTTCAGGACTAACAGAGGAAGATCACTGTGATAGTCTTTCAACATTTTCTGACACTCAATTCACCCTTTTCTATAATCCAAGCTCCTGAAATCTAACTTTCACATTTTACATTCAACTACCTAAAAAATTTATTCCTTTGGTCAAATTGCTTTTTACATACCACTGACAAAGTTGTCAACAATATTATTTTTATCTTACAATAAATCTAATCATTTATTACTATGCTGATCCTCTCATTACAATGGGCACATCATGGGAGCAGTGATATTTGCATATTCATCTTTGTAACCTGAAACCAAAATAATAAGTACAGTACTCATAAATTATTTGTTCAATTAATAAATTAATTAATGAACAAAAGAGTGATTGCCAAAATCAACAGGAAATCAAGAGCAGTTAAATATCTTCAACACAAGGTATTATAGCAACAGACTTTGGAAAAATTTCAAAAAGCTTCCTGACCAAATTTACTGCAATCAGCTCTGAAGAAAACAACAAAGAATACGCAACCATTTGTACAGTCTCTGCTTATAATGCAATTTGCTTATAGCAGAACTTGACCCATGTCGTATATTGCATGTTTCCATTTGTTAATGATTTCTGAAGCAACTAGTTCTCTGTCCTCTTACTCTAATTCTGGCTCAATCCTCTAATATTTGGTGTAGTCAAATTTGTTTTTCTGAGTCACCGTCTCATAAGTCTAATATTAAAAATCATGTTTTGTCCACTTACATCTACCCTATATTATGCTTCCTTTGTATGGCACTCAGTTTGGAAAACAATAATAGCTTGATTTTTATAGTGTCTTAAAGAATGTAACATTGATATCTGCTATCTCCTTTCTATTTTTCTCACAGGCCTGTCTGCTGGGGTTTAGTCTAAGTGACTTGTCTAAACTTTCACAGCCAGTCAATATCATTAAGGAAACTTCCCTTCAAAGTATCACGTAGAATACTCTTTCTTAAAAAAAAAAAATTGATATATAATTTACAACACTGTGTAAGTGCAAAGTGTACAATGGGTTGTTTTGAAATGTTTATGTATTATAATATGATATATAATATATAACACCCACTGTAGCATTAACTAACACCTCTGTCACATCCCATATGTAATTATCATTCCTTTTTATGTGGTGATTATAGTCAACAATACTGTTATAAACTTCAAAGTGGATACCTCTTATAGGTGAATTTCTCAAAGTAAGATTCCCTAACATATTTCCACTCAGAAAGTTGCATTCCATAGGCCTTTCAGAGTGAATTGTTCAAAGGAATTTTCTTCTTTTTGACCTTGTTGGTGTATGCTTGTGTGGATGTGTGTGCATAATTCAAAATTTACATTCTGATAACAAGATAAATGCCACTTTCTACTCTCTCTCTTCCATTCTACTTTTCCATTTGCTTTTTATTTTCCATGTTACTCTTTAGCTCCATTCACAGACTTTTCCCCAGGCTTATCTGGAATAGCAGCACCTCTCTTTTTGTTGAGGCCACTTTTTCCAGTCAGAAGGTGACCTCATGCTGCTTCCTGGAAACTGAAAATAGCAGGACCGTACTGATCTGGAATGTTCTACAAGTCCTCCACTTGCTGTGTTTCTTCCTGTGAGTCCTTGGGAAAGGAGGGCACTTCTTTTGTCATCACAAAGGGGTTGAGTCTTAGAGTTAAAACAGAGCCCAAAATGATACTCAAGAAAGTTCTGACTCTTTTACACCTAGTCAATTATTCCTCCCTTGGGTTCCTGGAGCACTTTCTACTTACATACATTATATTTATCACATTACATTCAAAAGCATTTTATCCACTTATTAGAGATATATTTATTCTCTGTTCACTAAATGCCAGGATTAAAATAGAAAAATATCTCTATTCTCAAAGAACTTCTAATCTAACAGGAAGAAATAAACATAAACAAGATAAAGCACAGAAGAAGCCACACATGCTACGTGTCATTTGTTTTTGATTAAAAACAACAACAACAACAACATTAAGAATCATGGTCCTTTCTAAACAAGCAAGCTTCAGGTTCATATGGAGATCGGGAGAAAATTCCCCAGGAACAAATAAACAGAATTCTAATGAAACTATAATCACAAGTCAAAAAAGACACATTCATTTACTCTTTAAAACAATCCTTTCGGAAGAATTTTAACATATTCACTAATTTACTTATTTAAGTAAGAACATCAGAAAGATCAAGATAAGTATGGTGAACTTCAAAGTTATTTTGAAAATCCAAGATCCCAAACTTGAACAACAGAATTTTAAAGCATCCACTCAAAATAAGAATACTAGAAAACCTTCTGTATTGGTCTGTCTTATGTTACCTTAGACATGGATAATCTAGTAGGATGGGTGATTACCATTTCACATGGGACATACAGCTATATTCTTGTTACCATGTTTCTAAGGAATAGGAAAATCAACTTATGAATTTTCTCTTTTCTTCACAAAAGCAGCCCAGCTCACTACCACCTCTCACAACCTCACAAATCCTGGAGAAAAAGCAGAGAACACCTAAATGCTAGCATCTTCACCAAGGCAGGTTCCTATGCTGGGATAAAGGGTTGTGAATGGACCTGAAACCAAATACTTCCTAGTAACTCAGCCTCCGTGCTGCCACACAGCACTAGTTTCTCCCACATAGGAATGAAAAATGCAGCATTAACCCAGACAGAAACCAGGTGCTTGCCGTAAATAAAGTGAGAAACTTTCCCTGGGAGTTAAAGCAGCTGGTTAGTCAGACCTTCTTCCAGGGCATCCTTGCAGCTCCATGTGGGTTGTGAGGTTTGGGCAAAATGGATACATGCATATACAAAACAGGTAATATTTCTTCTTAGGCTATGTAATTTTCTGTCATAAAACTCACCTTCGAGGAAGTCCTGGCTATTTCCTGCTGTGCTCAGAGTTGGCAGAAACATCTACCATCGAGGTCGAAATCCTTCTTTGTCAGGTGGTGAGAAACCAAATATAGCCCATGAGAGAAGGGTTTTAGGGATATCAAGACAGTGTTTTCTGATCAGTGGCAGATTTTATAGACAGCAAACTTTTTAAACTTGAGGCATAAGAGTTCCATCCTCAAATCCTAGCTCAGTAACACATCTTATCGTTACAGTCATTCTAAACATACTGTCAACACCCATAACACTGGTCTCCCACAGGTCCCCACGACGCCATCAATTATCACTCCAGATGACCATTCAGTTCAGGGGTTGCCCTTTCACACTGTCTTTCTATCTCACCATCTTGACTGGGTACATTACCCTCACATAAAATGCATCATCAATGTAGATCATTTGATTTTTTAATTGCATGATTATATATGATCATTAGAGAAAAATTAGGCACAAAAGCTCCCCCAGTATATGAAGAGGAAACAAGAACCACCAATGGTAAAATCACCTATATTATCAACTAGCGATACTAGATATAAATATTTTGGTTGATAATGAGACTACCATGGATATACATCATGGGCTTCTGGACAACTTCTCAGGTTTTGTTTGTTTGTTTGTTTGTTGTTGTTGTTTTTGTCTGCTCCAGATGCAGCATGCAGGATCTCAGTCCCTGACCAGGTATCAGTCCTGTTTGAGAGTATATACTTTGTGGACAACATTGAACACTCTAACTTATTGAAATCTTTGTCCATTTGCAACCAAAAGAATAGCATCTAATTGTTATTGTCAGTTATTTCCTAGCCAATGCAGTGGGCTGACCTTTGGGGCTTCCCTGATAGCTCAATTGGTAAAGAATCCACCTGCAATGCAGGAGACCCCAGTTTAATTCCTGGGTCCGGAAGATCTGCTGGATAAGGGATAGGCTACCTACTCCAGTATTCTTGGGCTTCCCTTGTGGCTCAGTTGGTAAAGAATCTGCCTGCAGAGTGGGAGACTTGGGTTTGATCCCTGGGTTGGGAAGATCCCTTGGAGAAGGGAAAGGCTACCCACTCCAGTATTCTAGCCTGGAGAATTCCATGGACTGTGTAGTCCATGGGATCACAAATAGTCGGACATGACTAAGCGACTTTCACTTTCTCTTTCATGCAATATAAATAAAAGAAAATAATGAGAATGGGCTGGAGGGGGAAAAGAATTAAAATAAGAATCAAGTAATGAACACGACTCATATACTGTGTGCCTAATGTAACTAGACAAATACCTTCAAAGATTTGGAATGTAAAAAAAAAAAAAAAAACAATTCAGAGTCCATTTAATGTTTTCTCAAAAATCCTGTTTTTCTCAAATCTGCTGGTTTAATCTTTAGATATATACAAGTTTTGTTGTTTTAGAAATTCTGGTAGGCAAAACCATACTTCATATTTCTATGCTTTGATAAATTACAAAAAAAAAATTGCTGGGCCACATTTGTTCGATGGATGATTTTGCTCCTATTTAAAAATGATGATGAGGAAATGGGGGCCCTTGAAAGTTCAGTGACTTCACCACAGTCACATCCTAGTAAGTGCCAGATCCAAGGCTGCAGAGGAAAAGAAAAGAATCAGTGCTTCTTTTTGCTCTACCTCCTGGGAAATTCCCACATTAACACTGGCTCAGAGAGTAATGAATAGATTCTTTCAGAAATAGAGTGGTCACAGTCTGATCTAAGTTAGCAAGCTTTCATTTTGTGTAGACAAAGAAAACAAAATGTTAGGCTGGCTTCTCAGCCTGAGGGCCTCGGAGCAAAGGAAGCTGTCTAGAGCAGGGATCCTTTCAGCTACAGTGAGCATGAATTAGCAACTAGAAAATACGCATTCTGCAGGAACGTGGGCACATCCGGATAGTTATTTACCTTCCCTGCAGGGCAGGTAACCTGATGCAACCACAGACTCTGCAGGCTTTAACAGGCAGAAGAGAAGAATGTGGATTTCAACCTTAAATTTGTATAGATCTTTCAGGCGAGACATTCCCCAAAGACTTTGGGAGCCAATAGTCAAAACCAATATGGAGTTGTGAAACACTAATTGTCCATCCGTAAGCATGCAGGAGACCCTGGATGACAGAAGCCCCCACTCTCCTTTGTAGCCAAAGAGGAAATGTCATGAATCGAGGCTCATATATAACTACCCATACTTGATTACAGGATAAGAGGTTCTGGAAATTGTGTTTACTCACCTGAACTCTGCAATTTAAAGTTGTATGAAACCTATTTGAGGAGAAAAATCTGTAAGGTGGTTCAGTCCCAGGCAGTATGACAGGGCTGTATCCAGTTCCTCCCCTCAGTGTTTCCTACAAACATGATCTCATCTGGTTTATCCTGAGCAGGATAAGTACTGCTGTCCCTACTTTATAGAAGAGTGATAAGAACTTGGTATAATTGAAAAGAAGTGTCCACAGGAAGCTCAGCTCGGTGTTCTGTGATGACCTAGATGAATAGGATGGGGGGCGTGGGGTGGGAAGGAGGTCCAAGAGGGAAGGTATGTTTGTAACACGTAGCTGATTCATTAGGTTGTGCAGCAGAAACTAACACAATGTTGTAAAGCAGTTTCACTCCAATTTAAAAAATCACCAAATACTATTACTTTCTAGTGCAGGTAGATCCTGGTGAAAGGAAGGTCATCTTGTTTTAGTGTTCACCATGATGGATTTGAATATAAGAAGAGGAATGCAATAGTTGTTTCCAGGGGCTGGGGGGTGGGGGAGATGGTGAGTTGCTATTCAATGGTATAAAGTTTCAGTTATGCACGAGAGATACCTTCTAGAGATCTGTTGTCCAACATGAATCTATAGCTAACAACAGAGTGCTGGACTACATATGGGCTTCTTGGTAGGTCAGTCAGTAAAGAGCCCACCTACAATGCAGGAGACCCTGGTTCAATTTCTGGGTTGGGAAGTTCCCCTGGAGAAAGGATAGGCTACCCATTCCAATATTCTTGGGCTTCCCTAGTGGCTCAGACAATAAAGAATCTAACTGCAATGCGGGAGACCTGGGTTCAATCCCCAAATTGGGGATTTTTTTCCCCTGGAGAAGGAAATGGCAACTGACTCCAGGATTCTTGCCTGGAGAATTTCATGGACAGAGGAGACTGGAAAAAGATTCTTTGAGAGGCTGTTCTAACACTTGTAAGTAGTAGCCAGAGTAAACAGGTGAAAAACTATTTCCCACATGAAATTCTTAGATATCTATAAGTCAGATATAAGTCTCACAATGTTTTGAACTGGTTGTTAGGAACACTGCTATCTATATAGCCAAGGAGACCCCAGAAAGAAATGAGGCCACACTCAGAGAAGCAGGTATTTGTGGATATCTAAAGAAAAAAGTCTTCCCTGGTGGTTCAGATGGTAAAGAATATTCCTGCAATGTGCAAGACCCAGCTTCGATCCCTGGGTCGGGAAGATCCCCTGGAGAAGAGAATGGCAACCCACTCGGGTATTCTTGCCTGGAGAATCCCATGGACAGAGGAGCCTGGGGGTGCTACAGTCCATAAGGTTGCAAATAGTCGGACATACCTGAGCAACTTTCACTTTCACTTAAAGAAAAAGAGTTGGCTATTTCTCATGTTTGTATGTTTCTAAATCTAGAGCTCCACAATCTAAAAAGGTTTTTTCTAATTAATGCCCATTTTCATTTCATTTATTAAGTAAAGCGATACTTGCAGCATTGTGCTATGTAGTCATTGCCTTTTGTAAAACATCTGCCCTTTCAGATATCAATTGAGAAACTACTCTGTGCTTCAAATTATATTAGTGATGATTAAGGTATGTGTGATGTTTACTTTTTCTAGTGAGGTCTCCTACAGGAGCATCTAATAAGAGTATATTGAGGGTGTGATAAAAGGCTTTTAGTAGGAAGTTACATTTGATCTGAATTGTGAATAGTGAGGAAAGTAGGACTGATACTGATGGAAGTTGATTTGGGGTAGACCAGTCAGGGATTTCTTGAGTCTCAGGAAACCCAGATTAGATCCCTGGAGAAGGAAATGGCAACCCATTCCAGTATTCATACCTGGAGAATCCCATGGATAGAGGAGCCTGGTGGGCTATAGTCCACAGGGTCACAAAGAGTCAGATAGGACTGAGTGACTTCACTTTCACTTTCACACATATTAAAGACAGCAAAGTGTGTTCTGGTATTAGTTTTAGATGATACATTTTCTAAAGGATATGGTTTAATGCTAGAGTTTTGTCTATGCAATGGAATTTTTTTTTAACTCACTCCACTGAAATACTTTTGTTAGATTTTTATAAGTGGTAATGATTACAATGAAGGAAAAATAGAGGAAGGAGAAGAAAAGGTAAGAAGAAAGAAGAAGAGGACAAGGAGAAGACACCTTTGTGTTTTATCAAGGAGAATTTTGGTTTCTGTAGCCATGATTTAAGATTATCATCTTTAAGTCCCCCAACAATAAGATATCATCAAAGAAAATTGGCTGTCAAATTGCTTTGCAAATTAAACTGCAGCATAACATATCTCTCTGGGAAATAAGGAAATGAGAGACCTAATTTTTATGACATTAGAGATTATTTCATCCAAATTTCTCATTTTACATATAATGAAACTAGGGCTGAGAGGGTTTAAATATCAGCTGCCAAATTCCACAGTGGATTTGCAGCAAAGTCTAATTGAAAAATAATAATGGTATTCTATGGAAATATAGTGGTAAAGCACAATAAGATATGAACACTGAGAAACAGAATTTACAAAAGTATGCCTGCTTTCATTCTCTATTATTTTTTCCACAAACCACAATGTCTTTAAAAAATTTTAATGGTCACATATTTGCATAATACTTTTTTTTTCACCCTTTTTTCTCTTTGTTGTCCAAAGTAATTTAGAACACAGCTTTCATTCTATACCCTTTCTTTCCCATCTTTGATCAGAGAGCCTCAGTCATTCATAAAATTTAGGTAGCTTGCTTTACAAACCATAATGTGAAGCCTTCTGGATCTTGTAAATCACTGAATGCTAGTTGAGATAAAGGACACGGATGACTCAGCTTCTTGGTTCAATGTCTTATGTGTAGCGCCAAAGCAACTGGGAAAAAAGTGGTTGAAATATGGCAATAGTTCACTGTTAAAGCATTTGTAAAAACTTTTCTCTCTTAATTTGGCTGCAGCCTGAGATAACACCTAACTACCAGATTTCGTGCCATGAAACAACAACAAAAAAATGTCCCAAGATTTTTCACACAAACTAGGTCAACGTTCTCATTTAAGTTATCCTAGAATTATAAAAAACGATCATGCTTGCTAAGGAAAATGATGATATCTTGGTACTGAGGTTTTGTTTGTTGGCTTGTTTTTCAAACAATCCAAGACTGCTAAGATTTTAACATGCCTTGTTTTCATTTTTATATTGATTTAGGGCAAGTATTTTTATTTTAAATATGTGGAAATTGAGGTTCAGAGGTAAAATTCAGGTAAAATGCTTTCACCTTACATTAAGTCACACAGATTCCTTTTGCACCTAAAAATAAGCATCTTGGATTTACCTGGTGATCCAGTGGTTAGGAGTCCACCTGCCAACGTGAGGAACATGGGTTTGATCTCTGGTTCAGGAGGATTCCTCATGTTGTGGGGCAACTGGGCCTGTGCAGCATGACTACTGAACCCAGGTCCCCGAGAGCTGCAACAAGAGAACCCACCACAATGAGAAGCTCGCACAAGCAACTAGAGAATAGCCCCTGCGCACTGCATCTAAAGAAAGCTTGTTCACTGCGACAAAAACTCACTGCAGCCCAAAATCAATAAATACAACTTAAATACATTAGTTAATTAATTAAAAATAAGTGTTTTGACCTTGGCTATTGTGGCCTACACAATTGCAAGTAAATCTAGCATAACCAGAACCTTCACCTGTCTGTTACCAGTCTATCAGTCTTCCCATGTTTTGGGTAAAATGTCTTTTCAGATATCACAGTTTTCCCAGTTTATGGCACTTCAGTCTGTTCTTTCTCTTTATCTTTTCACACAGCAGACTTCATCTCTAGCTCAGGTTGTGGTTTTCATACCATCCCTTCAAAAGGCCTTCTATGAATTTCTCAACAGGTTGGAAATGTTTTCACCATCTCAGCCATTTGTTCTTTAATACTTACCACAACATGTAATTTTACATTTATAATTTTATTTCACAATCTCTATCAAGGCGGGGATCATAGAATAGTATATAGAACAAACTAGGTATACAGAAAGCATGAAAAAATGAACTCACTTAAAACAGGGAAATTGACACAAGGAATTGGAGCCAGGTGCATTTCACAATGCCCATGCCTCCCCTGCCCCCATCCTGTTTTATTAGCTATCATTCCATAGCCCCGCTAAGCTGCACCTGTATTTGGGCTCTGAACGCAGGAGCTTATTATAAATTAGACTTATTGGTCAATAATTCAAGGAATAATAGGTTATTTTCCCATCTTGATTGTAACCTGTTTAAGGCACAGATTGTGTCCATCATATTATGGCCAGCTGATTTCTCATTAGTGACACTCTCATATTTTATTGGCCAGAACTGGACACAGAATCCAAAGTAACTATCTGAGGGACAGGAAGTGAAATGTACCATGCCTCTAGAAAGGAGGAGAAACAGAAATATTTGGATACAATTACAGACTCCATGGGAAGAATGATGGAAGAGAGAAAAGAGGAGAGAGAGGAAAATAAAAGAAAGAAAAGACCTAGAAGAGGATAGTGAAAGCAGTAATGGAGGATTATAATTGTGACAGCTTACTGGATGAGTCAATTTGGTTGACCTAAAGTTTCCAGTTATTCAAACACTAATAAAGGTGTTACTGAGAAGAGATTTTGCAGATGTACTAAAGCCCTTAATCAGTTGACTTTAAGGATATCCTGGACTATCTGGCTGGGTCAGATGGAAAGTTTAAATGCAGGAATGAGGGTTCCCTTAATAGACTTAACAAAAATTGCTTTAGTTATAACCGGTTGAATAAAACAAACTGCCTATTTTCCACAAGGGAGACACATTGAACAACATTTTAAGTTTGTGGAAATTCCCACACTCACTCAATATCACTGAATGACTGTTAAGGCAAACAGTTTGTGTGGTTTGAATCCTTGATCACAGTATTTTATGAGATTGGTCAAATGAGTACAAATTTTTTATAAAGTAGAAACTACAAATTAGAAAAGAAAGTGTGAGGACAAATTAGGGAAGCTGATAAAATATTTCTCCTCATTCTCTCAAAAACCAAAAGCAAAAGTAAGTGAAAGTGAATTCGTTCAGTTGTGTCCGACTCTTTGCAACACCATGGCCTGTAGCCTTCCAGGCTCCTCTGCCAATGGGATTTTCAGGCAAGAATACTGGAGTGGGTTGCCATTTCCTTCTCCAGGAGATCTTCCAGACCCAGGGGTTGAACCCGGGTCTCTTGCATTGTAGGCAAACGCTTTACCATCTGAGCCATCAGGGAAGTCAATGGTTCACTAAAATAGAGTAAATACCTTTATAAAATTATTTAAAATATACTTAAGGAAGAAGAAAAATAACATCAGAATAAGCATAAGAGATGAAAAAAGAACACCAATTGAAGAAAAAAAGGTAAACGGGTGACTAACTCAAGAAAAATTAAGTTGTTAAACAACAAGAAAAATAAAAACAATTATAGTGACAATAATATTTGCTTTGAAAGTGTAGTTTGTAAGATTGACCTTAATCACTCAATTGCAATAGTATTGGATTCAGAATAAGTTACAACTCATATGAAAATATTAATGTTGTAATATCTTTGTATTGTTTAGAAGAATAAAAAACATTTTTAAAAATTTTATTTTTAATTAATTTGTTTTGACTGCACCTCAGCTTGTGGGATTTCAGATCCCTGACCAGGGATCAAACCTACGTCCTTGGTAGTGAAAGCAGAGCCCTAAGCACTGGATCACCAGGGAATTCCCCAAAACTGTTTTGTTAAAGTATATATGCATTCTGTTAAGCTTAATATTAATTTACCACCTATGTAAATAGGTGTTAATTTTCAAGGTAATAAAGAGAAAAACATAATAAGATGAAAAAGAAAAACCACATCTCAAGAAAATATGCATTATTTAGAGGATAATGAAACATCTTTTTTTCAAATGTTTTATTTAGGCTCCCTTCCTGGCAGAAAGACTGACTCTTCCTTTGCTCCATTTCTTTTTGCCCTTACAGTTTAAATTAGGGTCTATAAAGTATAGCTTGCCAGACCCACTTCTGGAGCCAGTTTGCTCACGAATTTGTTTCCTACTAACTCTCTTTCTTGACCCTGAGTGAAGCTTAAATCACTAAAGTTTAAATCACTTGGCTTGGATGTCACCAAGTATAAGATACAGATAAGACGCGAATGTAAAATCCTTTTATCTCTTTCTTTGAAACACACAGACCCAACCACACAGCAGCAGTCTCATTGTAAAACCTCTGATAAAATTGCCCGCAGGGAAATGACCCCTGGATTTATTAGGTGAGTAACATACCAAAGAAGTGACAGGTAGCACCACCATGAGAAGAGCAAATCCTCAGGTTAGGACCATTTGGCAGGGACCAGCTGTGCCTGATGTGATGATAAGCCTTGTCTTTACAACAGAGTCACATGTCCTGCTGGGTTGCATGCAGTTTTGTGTCTTCCATAAGCAAGAATAAAAACAAACTCTATGGAAACTCACCAGAACTCAAGCCTAGATTCCCATTTATTTATTTTCTTATTCCTGCTGACTTTTAATATAATACAGTCATCCAAGAATTTTTACACCAGATTGTCTTTACTTTGGCTACTTCCTATCTAGATTTCTGACCAGTGGTCTCTTCAAGAACAAGTTCTGAAATCTAATCTTTATTTCCTTGACTGGGTACTTTGTTTTAGCCCCACTGTTTAGCTTTGGCCTTTTCAGCACAGCAGCATCAGTGATAACAGGAAAGTGGTAAGAATTCAGTCGATACAGTCTAACTGTTGAGCTTAGACTTAACCTTTGCAATATCAGAGCTGTGTATGCAATATTAGGGCAAACACTGAATCTCTTAAATGTCCATTTTCTCATCAGAACAATAGAGAAAAATAATCCAAATCAGAAAAATAATCAGGATATGGCAAAAGTTTATAAACATGAAGTTCATCAAAGGAAATGCTCATACACACAAATTACAAAGAGTTGAATTTTTCTAGAGATACAATTTTATCTTATTAGAAATGATAGGTAATGGTAATATCTAGTGTGAGGATGTGAAGGAATGAGAAATTTAATAAATTCTTGTGAGTGAAAAATAATTTTTACTTTTTTGAGAATTGATAGTATTTCTCGAGATATTTTTCAAATGTAGCTTATAGAAATATTTGCGCATGTGCAATAATGTATAGTAAAATGTTGATTAAAATTTTCATTGTATTAGCCAAAACTTGAAAATACCCTAAATGTATCAATTGTAGAATAATTAATACATTTATGCTGTAATAATTATTAATACAATCTTGCTATATATAGTATATGATGAAGTTAATATTTTCTACTTTTACTGCCAATATTTTATTTATTTAGCTGCTTACTGTATATTGGAGTATAGCTGATTAACAATGATGTAATAGTTTCAGATGCATACAAGTGATTCAGCTATACATACACATGTATCTATTCTTTTTCAAATTCTTTTCTTATTTAGTTTGTTACATAATACTGAGCAGAGTTCCCTGTGCTACATAGTAGGGGCAATATGCCATGAAGTGGAAAATCAGGGCCAATATGTAAGTATAATATATACAACATATAAGAACAATATATATATATGTAAAGTTCATATTTAGTCACTCTCTTTGGTATGGTTAGTTGTTTTTAGAACTGAAACACAACTGTAATTGTTGGTAAATAGCCACTTCCCTAAGCTCTGCAGGTCTAAGAAGAGTTGGCTATCTGCTGTTAAGTCCATGCTTCCCAAATTTTCACTAACCAGAACATTTCACAAACTGAATGAAAACAGGCATAGAGTTACCAAAATGTAGTTTGCAAATTAAGCCAGAAAGATACCAAACAACTACCTAATTTCAC
Source organism: Muntiacus reevesi (assembly GCF_963930625.1). Classification (NCBI taxonomy): domain Eukaryota; kingdom Metazoa; phylum Chordata; class Mammalia; order Artiodactyla; family Cervidae; genus Muntiacus; species Muntiacus reevesi. The sequence goes on from NC_089260.1 coordinate 60,741,970, forward strand.
CATCATTTTCTTCAAGAAAATATTTTAACACCAAAATAGTAAAACAAATGCTTATCTCAGAATAAAGAAAAAGTATATAAGATGAAAAAATGACTTTCAGGAAAAAAAGTGACAGTTTTATTCTAGTATTTTTTTTAATGCTCTCAGAGCAGACATTTGAAAATTTTGTCATAGGTCTATATTTAGGTGTTTTCTTTTTATTTGTGCCTATTTTGAGAAAATAGAAAGAAAAGAAATATTTATGCAACTGAAGGAAAAAATAACCTGAAAAACCACATCACCTAGAATAGAAATGTAAGCAAAGTTTAGTGGAGAGAGTAAGTCTCAATCTTAGAAGTAACAGCTGCCTTGCCAATAATCCTCTATTCAAGCTGTCCCCTGGAATTACCTAGACAATTTTAAAAGAAATATGAGACACCAGTCTCATCTCTAGGGATTCTGACTCAATTGATTTGCTGTGAGACTGAAAATAAGATATATTTTAAGAATTCCTCACTTACATGTGAAATCTAAAGAAAACAAGCAAATGAACAAACAAGACGGAAACAGACTCACAGATACAGAGAACAAATTGGGGCTTGACTAAGCAGAGTGGAGTGGGGGACAGGAAAAGAGGTGAAGGGGATTCAGGTCCAAACTTCCAGCTTTAACATAAGTCATGGGGATGGCACGTACACACAAAGGCTATAGTCAATAATACTGTAACAACTCTGTAATGCTGGTGGATGGTACCTGGATTTATTGTGGTGATCATTTTATAATGTATAAAAATATTGAATCACAATGTTGTACACCTGAAATTAATACAATATCGTATATTAATCATAAGTCAATTTTTAAAACATAATTCCTCCTGTAATTCTAATGGGAAGCCAGAGTTGAGGGTCATTGGTCACAGTTTCTTTAAAATAATGTGAAACAATCAATAAACAAAGTAAATTGTTAAATATTTACTTTGAGAGATATGTTTGAAAAACAAAAAAATTAAGTTGTGAGTTTTTCATAAATAATATTCAAATATCTCATTTTGCCTTAACAAACTAGGGATCAGACAATTTAGATGGTTTACTCAGAGTTACAATCGCATTTAAACATTGATATCAGTGCAAAATACATACATAAATTTTCCCTTGCTTTTGCAGATAGTTAGTATTTCTTCCAAATATTATTATTATAGAAATTATAATTATTCTATAATTAAATGTTAAGGTAATTATAAACGCTATGATTTTAATTTCCTGAAATGAATAAGGTGAACTCATATACTGATTTTAAGGTGACAAAATAAGAATTACCTTTTTAAAAATAGTGTTTATTCCCCTTGGGAGAGATGTATCAATACGGGTCAGTTCATTAATCCATTTCTTGAATGGTTACAATTTGGGGACAAGTCTAAGAGCTGGCAAAAATGAAGCGCACTTGGGAACTGATTCTTTCTTTGAACAAAATACCTTAAATAATTTTTAGGGCAATATCGCTCAAAGCACAATACTATAAATCACACTTATATTAGTGTAACATAACAGTTTAAAATTCATGGTCTAGGGCGAGGTCTAGAGCCAAAATTTAAGAACCATTGCTCTAGTCTGAATCAGGCAGTCTCAGGAGCAGACTTTGAAAAACACAGTTTTGTTTATGAGACTTTTTTTTTTTTTATAATTTATAAACATTTAGCCTATTGTGTTCACATGAGAATTGAATGAAATATTCAGTATAGGGTAGCATTCCTCAGTAGGGTTTTAGCTAAGCCCCTGCAGTGTGACTCCTATTCAAAAGTGGTTCCATGGAAATCTCAGTTCCATTACGTAAGACAGCTGGTGCTTACTGAGAAGGGAGATTAACAGGAGAAAACACCATCTTTTAATCTTTTCTAGACTTCCAGACTCCTGCCACCCACAATTTCTCCTCTCCTGCCAAAATAAAGATAAAGAAGCTTAATTGCTGCACAATTCTAGTTGTCCTGTGGCTTTTAAAATTCATATTAGGACTTGGTCATTGAGTACCTGTTCTCTAATCTTTGTAGCTGCTCTATTTCTATGTGGGTAGTGACGAATTTCTAAACTACAAGACTATTGCACAAGCAGCTATTAATATATAAAAAGTAGAAAAAAAAAGTAGAAAAATATTACTCTAGGAAATACTAATTACAACAGAAAGATCAAGCCCAATTTGATTATAATCTTGCTTAAAATTTGCAGAATTGCCTTTATATTGGTAATTACTGGCTTTGTAGGTAGAAAATGAATCATACAAGTGTTCAGAGGAAATTAATTTAAATTCTGTTTTTCAATTTCTGTCTCATATTATTTCCCAAGTCAGTTTTCTTTTTTTATGAGACCAATAAAAGTTTATTAAATGAATAAATATTTCACTTTCACTATATTTCTTGCATCATATAATGTCAGGACTTTGTTATTATTTTTTTAATTGGAGGCTAATTACTTTACAACATTGTGGTGCTTTTTGCCATACAGTCACATGAATCCTCCATGGGTGTACATGTGTTCCCCATCCTGAACCCCCCTCCAACCTCCCTCCTCATCCCATCCCTCAGGGTCATCCCAGTGCACCAGCCCTGAGCACCCTGCCTCATGCATCGAACCTGGAGTGGTGATCTATTTCACATATGGTGATATATATGTTTCAATGCTATTCTCTCACCTTCACCTTCTTCCACAGAGTCCAAAAGCCTGTTCTTTACATCTGTGTCTCATTTCCTGTCTTGCATATAGGGTGATCATTACCATCTTTCTAAATTCCGTATATATACGTTAATATACTGTATTGGTGTTTTTCTTTCTGACTTATTTCACTCTGTATAATAGGCTCCAGTTTCATCCACATCATTAGAACTGATTCAAATGCATTCTTTTTAATAGCTGAGTAATATTCAATTGTGCATATATACCCTTGCTTTTTTATCCATTCATCTACCGATGGACATCCAGGTTGCTTCCATGTCCTGGCTATTATAAACAGTGCTGTGATGAACATTGGGGTACACGTGTCTCTTTCAATTCTGGTTTCCTCGGTGTGTATGCCCAACAATGGGATTGCTGGGTCATATGGCAGTTCTATTTCCTCTAGTTTTTTAAGGAATCTCCACACTGTTCTCCATAGTGGCTGCACTAGTTTGCATTCCCACCAACAGTGTAACAGGGTTCCCTTTTCTCCACACTCTCTCCAGCGTTTATTGTTTGTAGACTTCTTGATAGCAGCCATTCTGACTGGCATGAGATGGTACCTCATAGTGGTTTTGATTTGCATTTCTCTGATAATGAGTGGGAAATAGATGGGGAAACAGTGGAAATAGTGCCAGACTTTTTCTTCGGCGGGAGGGGGGGGTCCTCCAAAATCACTGCAGATGGTGATTGCAGCCATGAAATTAAAAGACGCTTGCTCCTTGAAAGGAAAGTTATGACCAACTTAGATAGCATATTAAAAAGCAGAGACATTACTTTGCCAACAAAAGTCCATCTGGTCAAGGCTATGGTTCTTCCAGTGGTCATGTATGGATGTGAGAGTTGGACTGTGAAGAAAGCTGAGTGCCGAAAATTGATGTTTTTGAAGTGTGGTGTTGGAGGAGACTCTTGAGAGTCCCTTGGCCTGCAAGGAGATCCAACCAGTCCATCCTAAAGATGAGTCCTGGGTGTTCATTGGAAGGACTGATGCTGAAGCTGAAACTCCAATACTTTCGCCACCTCATGCAAAGAGTACTCGTTGGAAAACAGTAGAGGTTAGACTCTCAAAAATACAATATTAAAAAAAAAAACAATCGCAAAAATATATATATATGAAATTTGCTTTAAAAATAGGGTCTTTTTTTTGCCAGGTAATAGTAGGCTTTAAAAATGAAAATTAAAGGAATAATAACTTAAAAATTAAAAAAAAAATTAAAAAGTGATAATAGTAAAATATATCTAGGAATTTCTCTGGAGCTGTTGAGGGCAGTGTGGGGTCAGTTCAGTTTCAGATAGTTCCTTGTACTTCATCTCAAGGTCTATAGACCCCTTCCAATGTAGTCAATGCTAACTACAGGGTTTTAATCTGTTGCGCCTGTCACTTCCAAAGCGGTTCCCTCATCTTTGTTTATTTTGGCTTCCTCTGTTTGCAAGTGTCTTCAGTGTCTAATTTCTGCCCTGACACAAGGGAGTGAAGGTGGTCACTTATTTAGGCTCACTTGTTCAGCCGTGCTGCGGGGAGGGAGGGACACTGCTAACAAATATCACTGGCATGTGTGGGACGTGCTCGCAGTGTCTGGGCCACACTGGGTTTGCCCCCGCTCATGGCGTGTGTGCTTTCCCGGTCTACACTGCTCAGGCTCCGGGTTGCTCTGGAACGGAACTGTCTAAAGCAGGCCCTGGGTTGCGAGTACTTCTCAGGTCTCAGGTTCAGGTTCTCGGGTACTGCACAAAGGCACAGACTCGGTTGGGCCGGCATTTTGTGCCCTTCCTAGGTCCGAGCCACTCAGGCGACCAGGTGCTTGGCCAGTGCACACTCCCCAGGTGGCACACCTCCCCGTCCCAACCGTTCAGTTTCCTGGGTGTGCAGCGGGAACGCTGTCTCAGGCATGCCGTGTGTCTCCTCTGGGGATATGATCTCTGGCTGCAACCCTCCTGGTGGATGTCAACTGTCCAGGATCTCAGGAAGACTTGCTTAGCAACAGGGAGCCTGCTCACAGTTTGGTAGAGGATGCCCGCTCTGGGGCCGAGTTTGCCCCTCTCCCGCTGGCTCTGGCTGTTGCCTGCCAGCCTCCTGGCCTCCAGGGAGGGATGGGCCGGTCTGCAGCCGGCTAGCTCTCCTCTGGTATTCGCTCAGTCCTTTGTTCTGTGAGTGGGCTGGGCAGCGCCTTAGGTTAGAGCTTTTCACGGGAAAGATCTCTCTCTTTTTTTCCCTATGTCTCTGGCTATCCTCAGGACTTCCCTGGTGGCTCAGACGGTAAAGCATCTGCCTACAGTGCAGGAGACTGAGGTTCAATCCCTGGGTCGGGAAGAGCTCCTGGAGAAGGAAATGGTAACCCACTCCAGTTATTCTTGCCTGGAAAATCCCATGGATGGAGAAGCCTGGTAGGCTACAGGCCATGGGGCCGCAAAGAGTTGGAAAGGACTGAGCGACTTCACTTTCACTTTCTGGCTAACCTACAGTTTGGGTTGCTATCTCCTGTTATCTCCCTCAGATTGTCCTCAGGGCATTCAGGCCTGGTCCTCACCCTAAGCAATGCTGCCCACACCTCCATGTTCAGCCCCCGCTTGCTGGTGGCAGACGCGAGTCTAGGCTACTTCTCTGCTGGGAGTTGCCATTAGGCGCATAATCTGTGGGTTTTATTTATTTTTTCTTCCCTGTTTTGTTGCCCTCTGAGATCCCAAAACTCCCCACAAACCCGTCAGTGAGAGGGTTTCCTGGTGTTTGGAAACTTCTCCTCTTTTATGACTCTCTCCCCGGGATGGGTCTCCATCCCTAACTCTTTTGTCTCTCTTTTTATCTTTTCTATTTTGTCCTACCTCCTTCTGAAGACAATGGCCTGCCTTTCTGGGTGCCTGGTGCCCTCCGCCAGTGTTCAGAAGTTATTTTGTAGAATTTGCTCAGCGTTCAAATGATCTTATGATGAATTTGTGGGGCGAAAGTGGTCTCCCCATCCTATTCCTCCACCATCTTAGGACCACCCCCTCAAGTCAATTTTCTACTCTAACCAAGTAAATATCTACTAAGTCTTCAAATGTCTCATTTTTATTTGTATTCTCAACATTTTCTCTGCCTTCTTAAATTTTCAGAGTCCAGCTTATTCCATACATGGGTGCAGCTTTCACCATATTTTTCCATTACAATTGAGAGACTAGTGTTTGCATTTCCTGGAAGGGGTAGTCTATAGGAAGACAGTAGATAGCAGGACATCTTATATACTTGCATTCAGAGAGCCAGAAATAGTGATGTAGTAGGTGTATGAGATTCTATCCTAGGCAAACAAAACTCAATATAAACTGGAACTTTATTTCTAAAAATGAAATTAGTAATATATATCATAAGGACAAAAATATCTTTGCTCTTTACATAAATAATTCTACTTTTAAAAGTTGGAATTAAAGAAATATAAAGCCTATCAACATAATTTTAAAGCCTATCAACATAAGTTCATTCAAATTAGTATTTTAATAGAAAGCTATGGAAAATATATACATATTTAGCATTAAAGACATTATATAACATTTATATAAAAGCATTTATATAACTTATGGCTAATTGATTTTAAAGATTATATCACTTGTAAAGTTACACATTTAATAACATTTGACTACTTGACATTCAGTACTTCCCTGGTGGCTTAGATGGTAAAGAATCCATCTGCAATGTGGGAGGCCAAGGTTTGATCCCTGGGTCAGGAAGATCCCCTGGAGAAGGGAACAGTTACCCACTCCAGTGTTCTGGCCTGCAAAATTCCATGAACTCTATAGTCCAGGGGGTCAGCAAAGAGTTGGACACGACTGAGCAACATTCACTTCAATTGAAAGTTGCTCCCCACATTATATTAATAATTATGAGATAGAAAATTATAAATACAGTTTACCTTAGTCATGTAAAAAGTATATTCGTGACACTGTTCTGGGCTCTCAAGATGCCACAAAAAAACAAAATGGACAACTCTACTTTTAGGGCATTTATCTTCTAGTAAGATGGAAAGGCAGAGAAATGTTAGGAAACTATTCAATCGTCAAATAAAGCTACAAATAATATAATTTTAAATATGAACAATAAATGGGACAATCTGATAGAGAAGTGTTTGTTGTGCACTTTAGAAATGATCAAATAAATGCTACATGACAGTCATTTTAATCAATTTTACAAAGTGTAATTTACATATAATAAGTTGTATCCACTTAGAGTGTATAGCTTGAGTGAATAAAGCTACAGATTATACTCATGATAAAATTTTCCTTGTGTCTCTTTGAATGCAGTCCCTCTACCCTAAGACTCATATAACCATTGATTGATTTTTCTTATTATAGATATAAGAATACTGCTTTGTCTAGAGATTCGTATACATAGAATCATACAGTTGTGAATTTATCATGTTGGGGTACATATCAGTACCTCATTTCTATTTATTGTGCAGTGGTACTCTATAGTATGGTTTCCCTAGTGAGTCAGACATGACTTAATGACTAAAACAACAACAACAACTCTTTTGTATGGATATAACATCATATGTTTGTTCATTCTCTACTGATGAATCTTTAGGTTTTCTCAGTTTAAGGGCACTATAAATAAAGTTGCTATGAATGCTTATGCATGAATTTTCATGTGGACATATGCTTTCCTTTTTCTTGCTAGAAGTTTCTAGCACTGTAATGTATTTGTAGGTATAGTTAAATTAAAAACTTGTAAACTGTCTTCCAAAGTGGAGGGGTAATTTTACATTTCATCTAGCAATGTACCAGAGTTCCCGTCTCCCCACATTCTTGTAAACACTTGGAATTGTCAGTCTTTTAAATCTTGGTCATTGTTGTCAATTGTCATCTGTGAAAAAATGATTTAGTTACTTCTCTCCTCTGTTTGTAGTGTTGTGACATTGAGGTTTAATTAGCAACTTCTGATGATGATTGATGTTTAGTATCATTTTATGTGTATATGTACGTTCTTCCGTGAAGTGAAAGTCACTCAGTTGTGTCCAACTCTTTGCGACCCCATGGACTATACAATACAGTCCATGGAATTCTCCAGCCAGAATACTGGAGTGGGTAGCCGTTCCCTTCTTCAGGGAATGTTCCCAATCCAGGGACTGAACCCAGGTCTCCCACATTGCAGGCAGATTCTTTACCAGCTGAGCCACCAGAGAAGCCCTCTTTTGTGAAGTGACTGTACAAATGTTTTGCCTGTATTTTTAAAAATTGTGATATTTTTTCATATTGAACTGTAAGAATTCTGTATATATACTGACTATAAGATCTTTGCATATAAATGTGTTGAAGATATTTTCTGACATTGTGATTTGCAAGTTTTCCTAGCAAATTTTTTCCCATTCTAAATGTTGAGAAAGTCCAATTTTCTTTTACGGCTTGTTCTCTCTTCATATTCTATATACAAAAAGTTACATGTTTTTATGATTTATTCTAGAAATTTTATAGTTCCATCTTTTATATTTAGGCCTGTAGTTCATTTCCAGTTAATTTTTTTGTATGTTGTGAGGTAATGTTTGATCTGCTTTTTCCATACAAATATCCAATTTTATGCATTATTTGTTGAAAAAGTATTTTATCACTTTATGATGGCTTTGACATACTGTTGTCACTCAATTGAATTCATAATCTGTTTTAATTCTAGACCTTTTTATCTTCCATTAATCTATACATCTATTATTTTATGCTATTGATTCCTGCAGCTTATAGTAAATCCTGAAATCCAATTGTGAAAGTTCTCCATTTTGAAAGGTGATTTGACTACCTTAGGCCATTCACATTTACAGATAAATTTTAGAGTAAGTTTGTTAATTTCTATTTTAAAAACTGCTATAACATTTTATGTGGATGGTTTCAAATCTGGAGCTTCCTTGGTGGCTCAGATGGTAAAGAATCTGCCTGCAATGCAGGAGACCTGGGTTCAATCCCTGGGTTAGGAAGATCCCCTGGAGAAGGGAAAGGCTATCCACTCCAGTATTCTTGCCTGGAGAATTCCATGGACAGAGGCTCTTGGCAGACTAGAGTTCATAGAGTCAAATCTATAAATCATTTTGGAGAAATTGGTACATTTATAAGACTGAGTCTTCCAATCTATATTTCTCCAATTATTTATATCTTCTTCAACAATATTTCATACTTTCTGTGTAGAAATCATATATATGCTTATTTCATTTGCCCATACATATTTTTGATACTATTGTATATAGAACAAATTTTAAATTATTTTTCAATTTTTTGTTGTTAGTACAATATATAAATATAGTTTCTAAAATATTAACCATGAGTAATATAATACTGCTAAATTCATGTATTGATTCTAACAGCTACTTTGTAATTCCTGGATTTTCTGCAGTTATTTTAAGTATAAAAAGAAACTTTTTATACTTCTTATACTTTTCACACTTTATAATAATTTCTTTTGTTCAAAACCATATGCTCTATTTTCACCTTAATTACTTATTTACTTTTCGCTCTTTTACTTTATTGCACTAATTAGGATCTCCAATAAATGTTGAATAAAAATGGTATGAGTGAACACTTTCACCTTTTACCCAATTTTAGATAAAGCAATTAATATTTCATCATATTAAGTATAACTTTTGCCTTAGATTTTCATAAATGCTCTTTATCACACTGAGAAAAATCCCCCTCTATTCTTAATTTCCAGAGACATTATCATAAATTAATTTGCATTTTGATAAATGTCTTTCTACATCAATTAAATTCATCATATTATTATCTTCTTTATTATGCTAAAGTGGTGAATTACAGGGATATTCAAATATAAAGAAAACTTTGCTTTCTTTAAATAAATAGTTAGTCATATGATAGTATTTTTGTATGCTGTTGAATTTGACTCACTTAAAAAGATAAAAATCACTTTCAAAGATTTTTACATCGATTAATATGAGAATATTGGTTTGTCCTTTTCTTCTATTTTATAATGTCTTTATCAGGTTTTGATATTAGTTTATTACTGGGCTTCTAAAATGAGTTTGAAAATATTTCATCTTCCTCTAGGTTTTGAATAGAATTGTGTAATACCAGATTGATTATTCCTTCAACTCACCAGTGAAATTTTATTGCCCCAACCTTTTCTTTTGGAGAACATTTTTGTTATAAAATATGATTTCTTTAATAAGTCTTCACATTTTATTCAAATGTCAATTCTGGTAAGTTTTAAATACAAAAGAATTTAATCATTTCATCTAGGTTGTTAGGATGGTTGGCACAAATCTTCACAATTTAACATCATTTTAATGTGTATAATACTTGTGGTGATTTTTGAATCATGTCAAATTCAATAAGTGGAATTTATTTTACTCTTATTTTCTAGCTTCTAATCTTCTAATCTGAGGTCATTGATTTTAAAGCTTTCTTATCTTCTTGTAAAAGCATTTATAACTATTGCCTTTAAGCACTGCTTTCAGCATTCCACACTTGTAATATACCATAACTGGCTTATCATTCTGTTTGCAAATTATATTGCAATTTGGTCTTTGACCCATAATTTTTTGAAAATGTTTTGCTTGATTTGTAAAAGAATGAATATTATGAAATACTTTATAGCTATAATTTCAAATTTATTTCTGTTGTCACAGGTCATACTCTATGATTGCACATCTTTGACAATTATTTGAATTTGTTTTGTGGCCAGGATATAAAACAAGATATGTTCATCTTGGTGAATTTTATAATGTACATATGAACAGAATGTGTATTTTGAAGTTGTTTGGTAAAGTGCATCATAAATACCAAATAGATCAAGTTGTTGAGAATGTTGCTGTGATTATGCACTCATTTTTTTGTCTAGTTTTTCTAAACTAGTGTCAAAATCTATGATTATTTTAATTATTCATTTGATTTCTGTTACATTTGGCTCATTCTTTTGTGGCTCTATTGTTAAATATATACATATTTAGGATTATCAATTCTTAATGAATTGATTTTTAATCATTATATTCTTCTTAATCTCAAGTAATACTTCTCATCTGGAAGTCTATATTATCTAATACTTCTCATCTGGAAGTCTATATTATCTAGTAGTAAAAGTCCCACTCTAGCTTTAGGATAAATATTTGCACGGTATATCCTTTTCCATCTATTTTTTAGCATAGCTGTATCTTTATATTTAAAATGCACATCCTGTTCAGACTATAGTTGGGTCTTTGTTATTCGTTCAGAAAAATACCTATTTATTGGAATGTTTAATCTAATAATATTTAATGCAATTATTGGTCTGAGTCTAAGTCTTCCAATCTATTACTTGTTTTCTGTTCACCTCTCTACTGTTTTGTTTTGCTTTATTTTGTTGATATAGTTATGCTTCTGATTCTCTTTCTTAATTTCTTTTCAGTCATTAGAATGATTTTTAGAATTCTACTTTACTTTGTCATTTGATTATTGACTGTAGTCTTTATTTTTAATGGTTTTAACTCTACAACCTGTGTAATTCTAGTTAAAATTGGATTCCTTAACATAAAATATAGAAATCTCACAAACATTTAGGTTCATTTACCCAACCCACTTTTCTTTGTTCTGTAGTTTGCAGTTCTTTTGTCTTTAATTGAAATGAAGTCTACTCCTCGTAAATATGTTTCAAGGATCAGCCAGAAACTAGGGTAGAGTTTACATGCTAAACTTGGGCCCTCTTTCTCTGGTTCCTTCTTTTGTAAGATTCTCCCTTACTGCCTGGCATGTTTAGTTGTACCAGGATTTATATTCTGCACACTCAGAACTTCAGTGTTTTAGTGCCATATTTCAGTTATGGTTTATTGACTTGGTAATTTTGAGCAACTATCTAAATTACAAGGACCATGCATTTATGTGTAGGCCCAGAGGAAGAGTAAACAGCAAATAAGAGGAGACGTGCAAAAGTCTTCATCTAGAATAGAGCTGCATGCTCAGTCACTCAGCTGGGTCCGACGTTTTTGCGACCCTATGGGCTGTGGCCCACCAGGCTCCTCTGTCCATGGGATTTCCCAGGCAAGAATACTGGAGTGTGTTACAACTTCCTACTCCAGGGGATCTTCCCAACCCAGGGATCAAACCCATATCTCTTGAGTCTCCTGCATTGGCGGAGGGACTTTTTACCACTAGCGCCACTGGGAAGACTATATAATGCATAAACTTACAAAATATATGTTAATTAGCTGTTTATGTTATTGGTAAGGCTTCCAGAAAACAGAAGGCCATTAGTAATTAAGTTCTAGAGGAGTCAAAAGTTATTCACAGATCTGACTGCTCTGGGGACTGGAACCCATATCTCCCATGCTGTCCAAGTTCAACTTATGTATTTGAAATTCTAAAGTAAATGGCCCCATTAAAATCTGCTATTCACCCGGGCTGTGGCAGTTTTGACAATAATTCTCCCCACTAACGACTATTCAAAATTCTTTAACTGCTCCTGAGAAAGCTTTAGTCCGAACCAAATGGGGAGATGATTGCTCACAGGCTGATTTAAGTATCATCCTAAATACATGTTAAGAGAAGATTTTAAACACCAGAAGTTTCTTAAATCCATGCTATGCTAATGTTTAAATGCTTTCATTCAATCACTTGTGTTCCCTGCTCATATATAATATACAATCTCTAGCTGACCAAGTATCACTGATTTGCTTTTTTCCCTTCTATAAGACTCCACAGAATTTGTACTTAATGGAACACCTCATATTATAGATTTATCATATGCTTATTTACTTGTCTTCTTTGCTTTACTATAGAATATACTAGGGCTTTTAACTGTGGCTTTTATAATTTCAAATATTATCCCATTATCACTTCTAGATACATTCATAACTTGGTCTATGTAGTACATTTAGTACATGGTTCTGTTTTCCACACAGGAATTCTCATATTAAACAAACAGCCCCTGAAAAATTAATTCAAGCAAGTATTAGAAAAAGTAGTTAAATTCCTTACCCATAGAAACTGTGAGATATGTTTGTATTTTAAAAGAGTAATTTAATTGTTTCCAATTTTATTTTTAAACTTGGGCCATTTCTAATGCTTACCTGGACCATTCATTTCTTTTAGGTGATAGAGGAATAACTAACGTCTAATTTCATGACTAAAATACATATTTGGTGACAAATGAAAATGTCATCAGGTGACAGTTTGGATCTGTTTACCAATACATGTGCAATATGACTTTTTACAGGGCTAAAGACAATTTTGCCTTTTGCCAAAATTGGGCCTTTGCCCCAATCGCAATTGTAGTTGGAAGCAAAAGAAGATTGCTGGGGGGAAAAGGTGTTTCTGATGAGATTCAGAAATAATATACTTTGTGTATTGAACAATTTACAATTTTAGTTAAGTTCCTATCATTTATTCTTTGTTACAAAATAATCACATATATTTGATATGTTTCTGCAACATAGTTAGTAACACCTACCCTAGGAAATTTTGAACAGCAGAGCCCTGTGTGCATCCCAATATCAGTTATATATGACATGAACTCAAAACACTGAATGTCCCCATGGAAAAAACAGATGGAGGCTGACAATACATTTGAAGCATAAATTCCCTCTGGAGTTCACAGTGAGTCAAGAGATAGGTTATCAGAGGAATGATTGTACTTTTAAATCTCTGCAAGGTATAGGGGATGCTTTCATCATTAAGTAAATTATTATAATAAAACAAGATATAGATTGTATATTTTGAACATCTTCTTTTAGTAAAGTACTGAGAGGAATCTATAGTAATGAGAAGAACACCACTATTCAAAATCCATGTGACGATCAGTCTCTGACCCCATGGGAAACTCAATCTATGGGTAACTCAGTACCTAGTATCTTCACCAGCTCTCTTCTTATGTATCCTTCAATATCTATTATCCAGGTTTGGTCCCTGTGTCATGGTGGGACTACTTGCTGACTTCAATTGTCTATTCTGCCACTTTCCTCAGGGCTATGCAACTTTTCTTTTTTATCTGGCTTACCATCCAGGAAAATAAAACGATTGTATTTCTAGGAATTTGGGGGCACAGGAATCATTAAACACTCTTAAAAGTTTCTACATTTTCTTTCAAAACTGGCTAGCCAACCTATAGATAAGGTAGTGATGGATTTTGTGATTTGATATGAAGGACACCTCTGAAACTGCACCCTTACCTAAATTCCCTTTATGTTTTCCAGACATTCTTTTTTAATGGGGTATAGTTGCTTTATAATTCTGTGCTAGTTTCTTCTGTAGAGCAAAGTGAATCTATTATATATATGTACCCATATCCCTTCCCTTCTGGATTTCCCTCCCATCTATGCCATCACAGAGCATCAAGTAAAGATCCCTAGGCTCTACAGCATAGAGAAAAGGGAACCCTCTTACACTGTTGGTGAGAATGTAAACTGTACAACCACTATGAATAACAGTATGGAGGTTCCTTTAAAAACTAAAAATAGAACTACCACATGATCCAGCAGCCCTACTACTGGGCATATACCTCAAGAAAACTATAATTCAGAAAGACACAGATGTTCTTTTCAAGTGACTGAAATGTTACCATTATTAATACATCCCATTGACTATAAAATAACATGTGTACTCATTGTCCAAATTCAAATAAATATGGGTTTATTATTTTTAACTTTTACCAGCAATAACATGTAATATCTTATCAATAGAATTTAAAACAAACTTTATTAGAAGAATGGAAAATAAGGACATTCTGGGTGTTCCAAACTCCATGGAACAAGATTTGTGTTTAACAAAATAAGATCAAAATAGTTTACAACTGTCTTCCTGTGTTAGAAACATAATATCTTGGCTTGGACATGCACTAAGAAGAGTCTAAAACTGGATTTAAATCATATTCCTTCCAAAAAGTAAAAAAAGAAATCTTTCTTTTCATATATTTTGGGAAATAAAGGTATTAACCACAGTGATGGGGAAGAATCCATAGATACCTCAAAAGAAACAATAAGCAATGTCTTGCCTAAAACCCCAGAATCCTAGGAAGGAATGACTACTGAGGACTCTACTTTTAGTGCAATTTTTTGAAACAAGAGGATAAGCCCTCTGTCAGAGTGGTAGAATAAAAGTCCTTCCTATTTCAGAGGTAGGATTTATTTTCATCACATATATTTAGAGAAAGGATTAGCAAAGATGTACTGTGCTGATAATTGTAGGGGCTAAAGAATGTATTCATGAATTTAATAATATCCATGGAAATGGGGGCAAGACTGACACTTGAAAACATGAGTGATGAGTAAAAGATGATACATCATGAGCTAAGTGGACTGCTTTCAGGCACTTGCAAGATTGAATCAAACCAGGCATCTGTCTTCACAGATTTTAGACCTTGGATATATATGTTTTTTTCCCCCTTTTAATCCATCCCTTTTATGCTCTTTCAGAGTTTTCAGCAGACATATCCAACCCTCAGTGCTTTTCATGAAGACACACTTCACCCTCAATACTCTCAATATTCATATTTTTCTCTGGCAGAATATGTTCATTTGCAAATCATAGAATCTAGAGTGGGAATAAGCCTTACCACACATTTGGATTTCTGAATTTTAAGTTTAAAAGCAACTAATATGAATTTCCTTGGAAGTCTAATGAAAACTATGGAACTTCTTGCTCTGAAATATACATTTATCTGTGTGCACACATGCACATAGACACACACATACAGATACATATACATTTGATACAATTGATTTGTTCACAAACTGCCTGAAACTCTTCTACAGGTGCCTTGGATTACTACAGATTCTCCAAGAACAATTCTAATTGTAGGCAGTTTGCTGTGTGACATGCTAAGTCACCTCAGTCATGTCCAAGTCTTTGCAACCCTATGGACTGTCACCCACCAGACTCCTCTGTTCATGGGATGCTCCAGGCAAGAATACTGGGGTGGGTTGCCATGCCCTCCTCCAGGGGATCTTCCTGACCCAGGAATCGAACTCATGTTCTTATGTGCTGCATTGGCAGGCGGGTTCTTTACCACTAGTGCCACTGGATAGGTAGTTTACAGCCTCTCAAAGTCTTCCTCTATTACTCTATGCCTGGATAGTCTCAAACAAGGTGCTCTCCTTGATTTCTGCAACTTGAACCTTACATTATTAAAATCTAAAATTGTCCTGTATTGGCAAATGCAAATGATTGTGTTTAAAGTAAACAAGGTCCAATGTATAGCACAGGGAACTATAGCATCCTGTGATAAACCGTAATGGAAAAGTATATAAAAAAGAACATGTATGTGTATAACTGAGTCACTATGCTGCATAGCGGAGATTGGCACAACACTGTAAATCAATTATACTTAAATAAAATAAATAAATATTAAAGTAAAATAAAATTGCCCTGTAGATGGAACTTGACTTTTGCCTGTCTTTTGAAAGCCTAGTTTTCTCTCCCTTCTCAAGAATGTTTTAGATTTCCTTTTGAATTTGGCAACTATGGCATAGTAATAACTGCTGTGATTGAAACTTTTCGAAAACATTAATTTTACAGAAGGATCTGTCAATCATATTTAACTAGAGAAAGAACAAATTCAAAAATGAGAATCAATTCACAACTTCTACTGCTCATTAACAGTAGGAAGCTATCTATTACAAAGAAACAATCATAGGAGAGAGAACAGGATATCAAAGCCTTATTTTTTAATTTAACTTTTCATTGAGGTATAGTTGACTTACAATGCTGTGTGGATTTCTACTATACAACAAAGTGACTTAGTTATACGTATACATATAAACACATCCTTTTTCATACTCCTTTCCATGATGGTTTCTAACAGGCTATTGAATATAGTTTCCTGTGCTGTTCAGAAGGACCTTGTTGCTTATCCATTCCATGTACACTAGTTTGCATCTGCTAACCAAAACTCCCGCTCTATCCCTCCCCAGCTTCCCTTTGCCAACCATGTGTCTGTCTCTGTGAGTGTGCTTCTGTTTGTAGATAAACTCATTTGTATTATTTTGGATTCCACATATAAGTGGTATCATATGGTATTTTTCTCTTCCTGACAGACTTAGTATGATAATCTCTAGTTCCATCCATGTTGCTGCAAACAGCATTATTTTGTTCTTTTTTTAATGGCTAAATAGTATACCATTGTATATATGTACCACATCTTTATCCATTCTTTTGTCAATGGACACTTAGATTCCTTCCATGTCTTGGCTATTGTGAACCATGCTGCTATAAACATAAGGGTGCATGTATCTTTTTGGATTACAGTTTTGTCCTGATATATGCCCAGGAGATCCCCTGGAGGAGGAAATGGCAACCCATTTCAATATCCTTACCTGGGAAATCCCATGGACAGAGGAGCCTGCAGGGCTGCAGTCCATAGGGTTGCATCAAGTCGGACATAACTGCGTGACTAACACACACACACACACACACACACACACACACACACACACACACACATGCCCAGGAGTAGGATTGCTGGATCATATGGCATCTCTGTTGTTAGTTTTTTGAGGACCCTCCGTATTGTTTTCCATAGTGGCTGCACCAACTTACATTCTCACCAACAGTGTGGGAGGGTTCCCTTTTCTCCACATTCACTCCAGCATTTATTATTCATAGACTTTTAAACTCTGTTAGTTTTGATTTGCATTTCCCTAACAATTAGCAGTGCTGAGCATCTTTTCATGCCTGATGGCCATCTGGATGTTCAAAGCCTTGTTCCTGGTTATGCTATCACACACTAGCCAAGTGTATATGACTAGAAACTCAGAGTTTGAAATTTTTTCTTTCTGTCTTTCATTCTGTCTCTCTCTTTTCTCTCTCTCTTTCTTTTTTTGTCCAGTCTGAGGTAGCAGCTTTAAATATAATATTACACAGAATCCCATATATCAGGTGAAAGTGCATTTTATGCATCTATGGAATCAATCAGTACCTTAAATCATTAATTTCATGAAAATAAATATTTGAAAATATTGAATTATGGAATGCATGTATTTTTATTCACTCCTAGAAGCAATATCCTGTGAATAAAAGATTTAGCATAAACTCTTAAGTACTTGATGGACTCACAAAGAGGAGTGTTCTCTTTGTCAAACTTTCTATGTTATAATAAGAAGGTAACCATTAAATCAAATAGATCTGAATGTCAAATATGGCTCTGCCATTTGTAAATCATGTAAACTTGGACAAGTTACTTAAATTTCTAATTTTTTAATTTTGTTTCTTTGAAATGAAAAAAATACTACTTTTATAAGGTGATGAGAATGTTAAACAAATGTTGTAAGTATATAAGTTGACAATTCAACTTTTAACATCTAATATAAAAGCAAAAATTGGCATTAGATTTTCTCTGAAAATCTTTTATGTTCCCTGGGTTTAAATTTTGCAATATGTGAAATGAATGTAACATACTAGACTAATTCAACCTAACAAACTCAGAATTCTACAACTCGTTGATTCAACCACTAATGGGGACTTCTCTACCTGCCTTGTATTGCTCACATGTGTGCTACTCCATTAGCATACCAATATCACTTAAGAGACAGAACAAATCAGGTTCCCATGCATTTTATCAGTGTCTGTAAGTGGCAGGAAGAACTGCAGAAATTGATACTAAAAACTGGACAAAGCTTAGGTTTCTTTAAATATCTCTGTAAAGGAAGAGATCATTACCGAATTAGCCTACAGCACTTTTCATGAATTTCCATATTTCCTTCTTTATTTTAACAGTATTCCAGTAACTCTTAGCATTACTTACTACCAGTTAGCTCTTAGAATTACTTACTGCCAGGACTGGGTTCTCGTTGGTTAGAATGTGCTCCTGGGCTAATTTTTCTTATACTGAAAATTAGTTTTGAGCATCAGCATTCGTCAACCATGATTCAAATATCAGACTGCCCTTTAGAGATCTTTTAAAGAGCAGTTACCCAATAGTGGAAACTAAAGAGGAGATCATTCAGCTCTGCCTAGAATGTGGTGGGAATTCCTGTGGTTTCAGACCTTCGTGACCTGAAAACGGAGGCTTTTGTGTGGCCTTAGCATTCCCAGGGACTGCTGATTCTTTTGGGAACTCTATATGACTCAGTGCCCTGATGGGCCATTTCGAGCACTTACCAAAAAGTTGGTACATGTTAATAAAATGAATTTGTTTCATTACTATTCCTTACCTCTGTTCAACTTCAAGATGAGGAAGACTTAATGAAAATATGGCATAGAAAGGAAGATGAACAGACTTTAATGTCCAAAACTTCATTGAAATAGAGCATACTTTGAACACAGAATCAATTTGTCATTAGCAGAGTTGCTCTGGATTTTAGGCTAAGTATGGAAGATGACAAAGTTATGTACCATCCAAATCAGGCCTAAGAAAATCTTGACATCCTAGATGAAATAGAAGTAGAGGATAAGAGAGAGAGGAAAGAAAGTGTTGTGTATCAGTCTCTCAGTCATGTCCGACACTTTGTGACCTCACAGACCGTAGCCCGCCAGGCTCCCCTGTCCATGGAATTCTCCAGGCAAGAATACGAGAGTGGGTAGCCATTCCCTTCTCCAGGGGATCTTGGACCCAGGGATTGAACCCAGATCTCCCGCATTAGCAGGCAGATTCTTTATGGTCTGAGTCACCAGGGTGGTACAGGATAAGACAGAGAGGAAAAGGGGGTGGAAATTAACAGTAGAAACTTGATATTTGCATGGCCTTGGGAAAGTCACCCTCTTGAAACACAAATGAATATTTATTGATTTATTTATACTCTATAAAATGTAAATAAATTTGACACACAACCTGTGAGTTCTGTTTTTGTTTTCTCATTCTGCTCAACTTCACTTTAAGACTCTACTGTATTCTTGCCTGAAGAACCCTAAGAGCAGAGGAGCCTGGCTGGCTACAGTCCATGGGGTAGCAAAGAACTGTACTCGACTGAGCAACTCAGCATGCCCATGCTGATTATTTAGAGATTTTTTTCTTTCTTTTAGCTAATGATGGCCTTCTTTTATGTTTTGTGGCTGTGAGGAGCAACAAGGACAATTCATTACACTAGAAAGAAAGGTAGATTTGCAACCAGGAGATATTGCTGCTTCTTCTCCAGCTTGGCCATCAGCATGCATATCATGTAGTCTGGTGGGGTCTAGTTCTCCCACATGAGGAAACAGTTCAACCCTCCAAAAGCTAATTCCTCAAAGCATCGTTTTGTTGAAAATCTAACTTGATGAAAGTATTAATAGACATTCATACATAAAATCTTCTTTGATGATGATTCATATTTTCATAGATGTAAAATATCATTATTAAAAGAATATTTTTGAGTATATTTAATCAATATCAAACTTGCAAAAAAACCCCAATTTTAAAAGGCTGTTCAATTCTTCAAACCTGAAGATTACTGGATGACTAACTTTTCTCTTTGATTTTATTTCCTGATTATAACAGAAAATTCATTTCATATGTGATGCCATTTTATATTGATTTCTTTTTTCATCTTTTTAAAGTTGTTTCCAGTTTTTCCAACACTTCAGCATTTTTAGGATTCTTCCCACATTTTGCTCATTTTAAAAATTTCCATATTTTCCTATTTACTTACAAAAAAAAGAGTTGTTCACTTTATTTAGAAAATTTACAGCAATATCTAATATTAATCTGGCTGGTTTTAGCTGTGTTTGAAGATTTTTGCTAAAGGTCATGAGACTGGTTTTCATTTTGCTGTCATAATAGCTAATGAAAAAGCCATCACTTTTCTCTGTCCAGCTCTCTACTGCCAGATCTTGAAAACTGGTGCAGAGCTAGGGGCCCCTCTGCTGGTGAAGAGACAGGAAATTCAGTGCAAAACACTGGCCTGTCAATCTCAGAGAAGCTTTGATACAGACGAGGAAGGAAGGCTAGCAGCAGGAGGAGGATTTGAAGGCATTTATGTCCTCAGATTAAAGTCCCACCTACCTCACTTTAACCTTGCTAATTTATCTCATCTGAATTGCTATGGATTTTAGAAGTAGACTAAAGCATACATTTAAGTAAAACCTGAATTAAATGAGCTGGTTGTTCAGTTAAATGATACTGTGGGCAATGCACCGCTCAGCAAATCAGTCTCGGAATATTACTTTTGGTCATAGAATAAAAAGCTCTCTAATAGTTAAAGTTTTTATGGCTGAAATCCTCATCCCTCTAAGAATATATTTTATATTTTCTAAAGCAGTAATTTCAAGATCTTTTCTCAGCAATTTATTGATGTATTTAGCAAAGAGTTCCTGAGTGCTCACCACATGCCAGGTGTTACTTTGCAGGCTGGAATGCATTTTGTTAAGATATTTACAATAGCATTTTAAAATATTGCAGGTAGCATGGCAGAAATCAGCATAAAGTGCAGGAAGAGGAAAAAAAGATGATATTGGTTAATTCTACTATCTCAGTAGAAGTGGGAATTGTAGGAGGTAGGATGGTGTCTGGGAAAAACTTTCACAAAAGAGGTGCCTATTGAGATGGCTTTTGCTAGTTGAAGGTGGGAAAGTGAATTCAAGAGGAAAGAGTACCAAGCATAAAGAAATATACAATATGTAGTTGGTGTAATTAAGGGGCAGAGTGCAAGGGATAATGTGGTGAAAAAATAGACTAGAGAATAAGACAGTAGACCAGTTAGGAAGAATCCTGAGCAGCTGTACAAGGGTTTAGGTGGGAGAAAGTGAATAAACAATTCTGACCATAGGAATGCAGTATTTTCAGAGCTGTGGCAGATGATTAGAATGGGCTAGAGGAAGATTTTGGCAGGGACCAGTAAAAATACTATTGTGTTAGGTCATTATGACCTAATGGGGTCACTCCTGATGACCTCAGGCATGAACTTGGTAGTCATCAGGGATGAACTAATGCAATAGCTTTCATATTGCCACGTGCAGGCTGATAAGACACTGAGGAGGTGTTCAAAGATGACATTTGGTTTCTAATATGGTCCAACATCATGAAGAAAGGAGACTAAAAGCAGGAGCAAGTTTTATGGGGAAGAAACTCTTTTCTAATTTTGTTATGTTGGTTATAAAGTCCTGGGATATACTGGCAAAGTCTATGTACTAACCATTGGTTACTGACCTAGCTATAGAATGGTCTCAGACTTTCAGTATTCAGCTGTGATTATTGGACACAATCACATTCTTTGAAGATAAAGACTTTCAGGTAATTGTCTGAATTACATACTTACTTTTACTGCTTATTTTTATTCCTGCCTCTCATCTACTCTTGTTAAGAAGGAAAAGAGAGGCATATTCTAGCTAGAAGATAAATCCTCCCAATGTTAGACATCTGGAGAGCATTTATTGTACTCTGCTAATAGAGGGGAAGAAGAATAGGAGTTCAACTCAATGGCCTGTAAATCCCCTAGGCTAATAGACTGTATTTGTTGTTGTTGTTGTTTAGTTGCCAAGTCATGTCTGACTGACTCTTTGCAACTCCATGGACTGTATCCCTTCATGCTCCTCTATCCATGGGATTTCCCTGGCAAGAATACTGGAATGGGTTGCCATTTCCTTGTCCAGGTTATCTTCCCAAGCCAGAGATCAAAACTGCATCTCCTTCATTGGTAGGCAGATTCTTTACCACCGTGCCACCTGGGAAGCCCATAGACTATGTTAATTCTGGTCAAAAGAGAATATTCACTTCCAAGCAGATCCCAAAGTATTCCAACAGTTGAAACCAGTGAGGTGAGCAGGGTTGACCTTTTTCTCAAGAAAACTGCTTGTATTCATGGTTTTTGTCAGTCACCACCAGATGTGTCTAGTTGAATCTCTCTCCATTCCATTCTAAACACTGTTACTTTTATACACATTCCTATGTTATTAAAACTAGTATTTTTAGAGTTCTACTAAATTAGTCAGTAGTCTAAGGACCTTCAGCGACTGCGATGGTGCACTAGCAGGGCCGAGAGGAGCTACCCCGCATCAGAGGTAAGGAGCAGCGGCTGCGCTTTGCTGGAGCAGCCGTAAAGAGAGACCCTCACATCCAAGGTAAGAGAAACCCAAGTAAGACGGTAGGCACTGAGAGAGGGGATCAGAGGGCAGACAGACTGAAACCATTTTCACAGACAACAAGCCAATCTGATCACAGGACCACAGCCTTGTCTAACTCAATGAAACTAAGCCATGCTATGTGGGGGCACCCAAGATGGAGGGGTCAGGGTGGAGAGGTCTGACAGAATGTGGGCCACTGGAGAAGGGAATGGCAAAACACTTCAGTATTCTTGCCTTGAGAACCCCATGAACACCATGAAAAGGCAAAAAGATAGGACACTGAAAGATGAACTCCCCAGGTCAGTAGGTGCCCAACATGCTACTGGAGATCAGTGGAGAAATAACTCTAGAAAGAATGAAGGGATGGAGCCAAAACAAAAACAACACCCAGTTGTGAATGGGACTGGTGATAGAAGCAAGATTCAATGCTGTGAAGAGCAATATTGCATAGAAACATGGAATGTAGGTCCATGAATCAAGGCAAGTTAGAAGTGGTCAAACAGGAGATGACAAGAGTGAACATCAACATTCTAGGAATCAATAAGCTAAGATGAATTGGAATGGGTGAATTTAACTCAGATGACCATTATATCTACTACTGTGGGCAGGAATCCCTTAGAAGAAATGGAGTAGCCATCATGGTCAACAAAAGAGTCTGAAATGTAGTACTTGGATGCAGTCTCAGAAATGACAGAATGATCTCTGTTCATTTCCAAGAACAAACTATCAATATCACAGTAATCCAAGTCTATGCCCTGACCAGTAATGCTGAAGAAGCTGAAGTTGAACAGTTCTATGAAGACCTACAAGACCTTCTAGAAGCCAATAAAGATGTCCTTTTCATTATAGGGGACTGGAATGCAAAAGTAGAAAGTCAAGAAACACCTGGAGTAACAGGCAAATTTGGCCTTGGAGTATGGAATGAAGCAGGGCAAAGGTGAATAGAGTTCTGCCAAGAGAATGCACTGTCATAGCAAACGCCCTCTTCCAACAACACAAGAGAAGACTCTACACATGGACATCACCAGATGGTTGACACAAAAGTCGGATTGATTATATTCTTTGCAGCCAAAGATGGAGAAGCTCTATACAGTCAGCAAAAACAATACTGGGAGGTGGCTGTGGCTCAGGTCATGGACTGCTTATTGCCAAATTCAGACTTAAACTGAAGAAAGTGGAGAAAACCACTAGACCACTCAGGTATGACCTAAATCAAATCCCTTAATGACTATAGAGTGGAAGTGGAAAACAGATTTAAGGGACTAGACCTGATAGACAGAGAGCCTGATGAACTATGGATGGAGGTTCATGACGTTGTACAGGAGACAGGAATCAAGACCACCCCCAAGAAAAAGAAATGCAAAAAAGCAACATGGCTGTCTCAGGATGCCTTACAAATAGCTGTGAAAAGAAGGGAAGCAAAAAGCAAAGAAGAAAGGGAAGATATACCCATTTGAATGCAGAGTTCCAAAGAATAGCAAGGAGAGATAAGAGAGCCTTCCTCAGTGAGCAATGCAAAGAAATCGAGGAAAAAATAGAATGGGAAAGACAAGAGATCTCTTCAAGAAAATTAGAGATACCAACGGAACATTTCAGGCAAAGATGGGCTCAATAAAGGACAGAAGTGGTAGGGACCTAGCAGAAGCAGAAGATATTAAGAAGAGGTGGCAAGAATATACAGAAGAACTATACAAAAAAGATCTTCACGACCCAGATAATCACGATGGTGGGATCACTCACCTAGAGCCAGACATCCTGGAAAGTGAAGTCAAGTGGGCCTTAGAAAGCATCACTATGAACAAAGCTAGTGGAGGTGATGGAATTCCAGCTGAGCTATTTCAAATCCTGAAAGATGATGCTGTGCAAGTGCTGCAGTCAACATGCCAGCAAACTTGGAAAACTCAGCAGTGGCCACAGGACTGGAAAAGGTCAGTTTTCATTCCAATCCCTAAGAAAAGCAATGGCAAAAAATGCTCAAACTACTGCACAGTTGCACTCATCTCACATGCTGGTAAAGTAATGCTTAAAATTCTCCAAGCCAGGCTTCAGCAATACGTGAACTGTGAACTTCCAGATGTTCAAGCTGGTTTTAGAAAAGGCAGAGGAACAAGAGATCAAATTGCCAATATACACTGGATCATTGAAAAAGCAAGAGAGTTCCAGAAAAATATCTATTTCTGTTTCATTGACTATGCCAAAGCCTTTGACTGTGTGGATCACAATAAACTGGAAAATTCTGAAAGAGATGGGAATAGTAGACCACCTGACCTGACTCTTGAAAAACCTGTATCAGGTCAGGAAGCAACAGTTAGAACTGGACATGGAACAACAGACTGGTTCCAAATGGGAAAAGGAGTACGTCAAGGCTGTATATTGTCACCCTGCTTATTTAACTTATATGCAGAGTACATCATGAGAAATGCTGGGCTGGAGGAAGCACAAGCTGGAATCAAGATTGCCGGGAGAAATACCAATAACCTCAGATATGCAGATGACACCATCTATATGGCAGAAAGTGAAAAAAAACTAAAGAACCTCTTGATGAAAGTGAAAGAGGAAAGTGAAAAAGTTGGCTTAAAGCTCAACGTTCAGAAAACTAAGATCATGGCATCTGGTCCCATCACTTCATGGGAAATAGATGCGGAAATAGTGAAAACAGTGTCAGACTTTATTTTCCTGGGTTCCAAAATCACTGCAGATGGTGATTGCAGCCATGAAAGTAAAAGATGCTTACTCCTTGGAAGGAAAATTATGACCAACCTAGATAGCATATTAAAAATCAGAGACACTACTTTGCCAACAAAGGTCTGTCTGGTCAAGGCTATGGTTTCTCCAGTGGTCATGTATGGATGTGAGAGTTGGACTGTAAGGAAAGCTGAGAGCCGAAAAATTGATGGTTTTGAACTGTGGTGTTGGAGAAGACTCTTGAGACTCCCTTGGACTGCAAGGAGATCCAACCAGTCCATCCTAAAGGAGATCAGTCCTGGATGTTCATTGGAAGGACTGATGTTGAAGCTGAAACTCCAGTACTTTCGCCATCTGATGCGAAGAGCTGACTCATTGGAAAAGACCCTGATGCTGGGAAAGATTGGGGGGCAGCAGGAGAAGGGGATGACAGAGGATGAGATAGTTGGATGGCATCACCAACTTGATGGACATGGGTTTGGGTGAACTCTGGGAGTTGGTGGTAGACAGGGAGGCCTGGCGTGCTGTGACTCATGGGGTCGCAAAGAGTCGGACACGACTGAACTAACTGAACTAATGACCTTCTGTTTTTGTTGCTTAGTCATTGAATCATGTTCTTCTCTTTTGCAACCCCATGGACTGTAGTCCACCAGGCTCCTCTGTCCATGAGATTTTCCAGGCAGGAATACTGGAGTGGGTGGCATTTCCTTCTCCATGGGATCTTCCTGACTCAGGGATCAAACTCTCATTTCTTGCATTGGCAATGGATTCTTTACCACTATATCACCTAGGAAGCCAATGATCTTCTACAGGGAGATTAATAAACTAGTGAAAGCAAAGTGTACTTGTTAATGTACTGAATATGATGCTATAAAACAAAAAGACATTAGAACCCTTAGTCCCACAAGATAGAGGTTTTATTTATCACTCAATGAACAGCCAAAAATTGACAGGGACCCATGGTAGGCAGGCAGCTCTGCTCTATAAGGTGTCCAGAGCTCCAAGTTTATTCTGTCTCTGTTGCTCCATCACTCCTAAGTATTTAGGTCTTGTCTGCATAATTGAATCCGCTACCTTAACAGCCCATGTTAATGTTCCAGTATTATGTAATTATGTTACTAAGAATGAGAGAAGAGGAGGAGATACCAGAGGAAATAAGCAAGGATGATATTTCTAAGAATGGGTAAGTAGAACATTATTTCTAGTATTTCACAATATTTTAAAAATCCATATCTGATATCTTTTGGTAATATCAAAATAAATAAATATACAAAAACTTAGAGAATATAAGATGATTACATGGACCAACAGTGTATAGGGAGAGCTGGGGATTGAATTAGGTAAAATGAAAAAGCTGAGTTAAATACATCAAGACCTCATGGCTTTATGTTTGATTTGTTGCATGTGGAATCATTCAGTGGGATTAAATTTTAGATTAAAGGAGAAGGTTTGGAGAAATGTTCTGTCAAATTTAGTTGTTTCCTCATTTCTAATTGAGGCAGAAATCATATTGCATCAAAAATTCCCCAGTCATTCTGCCTTTCTGGATCATGGCCATCCTCTAAAGAGTGAGTGAAAGTAGTTAATACAGAGTAAACTTTTAAAAGCTCTAACCAAAAGTCAAGGAAAGAGATAATGGGAGGAGAGAGACAAGACATTTCAAGAGAGATTGTTTTTAAAATTATTATTACTTTAGAATGAAAACATACTTATTCCCTAAAAGAACCAGTAGAGGAGAGATTGAAAATATAAAAAAGACATAAATGAAATGAGAAGGAGAAAAAAGGGGAAGAAACTAGAGAAAAGAAGGAAAAATGGAGGGTGAACAAGGAAAAACTCAGTGTTCAGAAGGGAATTCTTGGAGTACTGAACTAAAAAGGATAGATGAGGGGGAAAGTTTAACAGTTAAGGGAGAAGAAGACATCTTTCTCTAGAAAGAGATGAATTTCCACTCAAGAAAATTTCACCATTCATCTCAACACCCTCCTTCAAAGGTAAAGAAAACTGATACTTAGGTGACGCAACCAGAAAATATCTGAGATAGATGGTTTTGTCCTTTATAGTGATTTACATGTTTTTAATAATTTTGTCATTTTCTTTGAGTTCTTTCCAGGTCCTACTTGCCCTATTTAAATTTTTGTGCCCTGAGTCAGTCATGAGTTTCTAATGAAACTAGTTGAATAAATTGTTATGGGGCAGTGAGATTATGCTCCTTTTAGCATATCTTTTGGTCACTTTTTTTTGTCTTATTAATTATGTTCTCTCATAACTTATTACATTTGTAAGTCAGACATGACCTATCTCTAAACTCGCAATCCCTCCCTGTTATCAGAGAGTATGTAGACTGTGCTCAGGCTGAGAAGTTCTGGGTGCCCAGTGCAGCATCTAGGGAAAACACACCGTGATTTATCATTATAAACCAGATCTCTACTCTCAAATACAGTGAAAGATTATTTTTCCTTTTTCAAAAAAGTAAGTCTAGTCTCATTGTATTGAACCTCATCCCAGTGACTCAGTTTTTTGCAGGCTTGCTCATCAGTCCTGTTGTTCCCCATTCACTGACAACTGACATGCTCACTATTTACTCTGCCCCAAGGGACTTCTTGAGAAATATCAGGCAGCAGCAAATGAGAGCTATTGGGACCCAACCCAGACCCTGCTTTTCCAGATCACTGCCTGTAAAATCTTGAGTGTCATGAAGAGAGCTCTGCTATGTTTTTCTTAATGGAGTAAGATAAAACAATCATTAAAGGGAAAGATACTGACCGCATAATAAACTTTTCTAGCCAGGATTGTTACACTGTTCAAAGTCACCAAAATGTCACCAGGAGAGAATCTGCAACTGTTTTCCATCAGTATCTAGCACCTTTATAATGCTGAGCTTTCAATTCTCCGCCATGTGGTGGGCTTAGCTTCATGTGCAACCAGTTGGACTGTTATCCCTGGGGACTCTAGGCTGACTTCTATAACATGCAACTTTTGTCTGAAGGAGGCCTGTATAAGAACTTCATCAAACGACTCAGAGAAATACACAACCTTTTGTATTATTTTTCAGCACTCCTGGGGGTATGTCAGTACAGAGCACCCTAATAAACAAATGAAACATAATCAAACTTAAGCTTTTGCACAGCAAAGCAAACAATCAACAAAATGAAAAGACAGTCTACAAAATGGGAGAAAATATTTGCAAACAATGCAATTGAAAAGTGGTTAATATTTAAAATATACAAATACCTTACAACACAATATATTTAAAAAAACACAAAAAAATAAAAAATTGGGCAGAAGACCTAAATAGATGGCCAACAGGCACATGAAAAGACGCTCAACATGACTAATATTAGAGAAATGTAAATCAAAACCACAATGAGGTATCATCTTATGCAAGTAAGAATGACTGTCACTAAATCTCTACAAATAATAAATGCTGGAGAAAGTGTGGGGAAAAGAGAACCCTCCTTACACTGTTGATGAGAATGCAAATTGGTATAGCCACTATGAAAAACAGGAGTTTTTTTTAAAAAGCTAAAATAGAGTTACCATATGATCCAGCATTCTCACTCCTGGACATATATCCAGAATAGACAAGAACTCTAATTCAAAAAGATACATGCACCCCAATGTTCATAGTAGCACTGTTTACAATAGTCAAGATACAGAAACAACCTAAGTTCCCATCAACAATTGGTTGAAAAAGGTGTGGTACATATACAAAACAAAATACTACTCAGCCACTAAAAAAGAATAAAATTGTCAATTTTGATGACATGGGTGGACTAGAAAATATAATACTAAGTGAATTAAGTTAAACAGAAAAAGACAAATCTATGATATCACTAAGGATGTGGATCTAAAAAATAGTACAACTTAATCTATAAGTAAAACAAACAGACTCACAGATATGGAAAACAAATTTATGTTTACCAAAGGGAAAGAGGTGAGGGAAGGGACAGATTAGGAGTTTGGGATAACTGATACATATTACTATAAACAAAATACATAAGCAACAGGGGATGATTGCATAGCACAGGGAACTGTATTCAGTATCTAGTAAATAATGGAAAATAATCTGAAAAAAAAAATGTAAAACAGAATCACTTTGCTGCACACCTGAAACTAATACAACACGGCAAATCAGCTGTATTTCAATTAAAAAAATAAACAGTCTAAAAGGGAGAATGTAAAATATTAACAATGTTTAATACTGATTACATGTTGAAATGATAACATTTTGGATGTATTATGTTATCTAAAAATATTACTAAAGCAATTACAACCCCCCCCCCCCAAAAAAGAAAATTACAGAGCACCATGTTGTCCCCTTCTGTCAGAGAAAGGCCCCAGCTGGACTCTACCCAGACATCAATTTCAGTTTTCTGAGTATTTGGATTTTTTTTTCTTTTATTGTTTATTGAGGCTTATTGATGCTAAGATTAGTTAATTTTTTTTAAAAGAAAATGGTAAAGAGGAAAATTAAAATTACCCCAGATGTAGCTATCCATCAATAATTATTTTAAAGATACGAGTTTAACTCTCTTCTCTCCATCTCTTTTCCTTTTACTTAAAATGAGAGAGGATATGGTACATTATAAGAAGTGCATAGTTTGGGGTGGTGTGACAGGAACTTGGGGGTATGGATAGGAGTCATATATGTTTAACATTTTTTCTCTCCCCAAAACATAACAAGAGGCTTTAGAGAAAATAAATATCTTTTACTTATGAATGGAGCTTACAAACAAATCAAAATGAAAAATAATGTTTTAAAACTCTTGAGCCATATTGGCAGAGTGCTGCAATAATATTGAGAATGTGTTGGGAACACTTTAATACCAAAAAAATAAAACTGGTAAAGAATATAAACTGTGCACACACACACATATGCAACTAAACAAACATATATGCACAATTGTCTTCCCTGGTGGCTTAGATGGTAAAGAATCTGCCTGCAATGCAGGTGATCCAGGTTCGATCCCTGGATTGGGAAGATACCCTGGAGATGGAAATGACAACCCACTCCAGTGTATCTTGCCTGGAGAATTCCATGGACTGAGGAGTCTGGGGGGCTACATAGAGTTCATGGGTTCACAAAGAGTTGGACACGACTGAGTGACTAACACTTACTTACTTATGCACAATTTTATGTATATATGAAAATGAAAGTTTCTCAGTCGTGTCCAACTTTTTGTGACCCCATGGACTATAACCCACCAGGCTTCTCTGTTCACTTAATTCTCCAGGCAGGAATACTGGAGTGAGTAGTTATTCCCTTCTCCAGGGAATCCTTCTGACCCAAAGATCAAACTCAGGTCTCCTGCATTTCAGGCAGATTCTTTACTGTCTGAGCCACCAGCTAAGCTCAAATATATATATATGTATATATTCAAAGGTCCTTTGTCTCCATGAGACATCACTAAGAGACATGGTAAGAGATAAGATTTTGTACCTACAATAGTAGAAACAGGTAAAGTTTTTTTTTTCTTATCTTCCTATCCTTTGCTTGTTCTATCCTCCTTTCCACTCTTAATCTGCAATCTCTCCACCTCTTCAGCAAAGGAATTTTCATCCTGTTTATTGACTCAAAGACTTGGCTCTCAAGGTCCTTTCTAAAACATACCATGATTCAGACCACTTTTTCTTCAAATTTCTTTTGTAATCTGTCTGCATCTGAATCAACTACTATGAGCTGGAATTATGCCTGTGCTTTGAAGGAAGAAGAGCAAAAGAAAGTTCACAGCATTATTTGCATCTTAAATCCAATTGGCCCCAAAGATTTCTCTACTCCTGGACTACTAAGATAAAAGAACTAATAAATCCTCCTACTTGAGCTAGCTTGAGCTGGATTTCTATTGACTTTCAAATCAAATAATTAACAATAATATAAAAAGTGAGACCAAGATTTTAATGTTGGAAATAACATACTCCAAAAAAAGAACAAATTCAGATAGAATAAATTGAGGATGCTAAGAAGGGAGAAGTAAAAGGGAGCTCCATTAGTCACACATTAGGAAAAAAGATGGTTAAACTTTCATCTGGATTTCAGTCCATATGCACGGCAAACCAGGAAGGGTGAAGAACTTGGTAGAAAAATCTCAGGATGTTGGGATATGTAAGTTGGTTAGTTGTTTTTTATGGTCTTCAGTAGAATTCTTATAGAAAAGAACCAATTTCCATGTAAGGTATCATGTCTGACAATGGAAAGAGTATTGCATGCAGTCTTCTCTGTTTTGAAGAGATGCCATTTTCTATCTGATGCCAACAATACCAGAGTATGGAAAAGCAAGCTTTGGTCTTCAAGAGGCAAACAAAACATTTTTCTCTAAGGTTATGTGCAAACAGACAATCCAGCAATAGGTAGAGTGGGGATTAATTTTTGGATTCAGGAGTTTATATAAAACTGTATTATGTTGATTCCCTTTACACCCTTCCTCCATTATCTCCTGCTCTATTATCTCCTCCTCCTCCACAAGGCAGAGGCAATAACTGCTTCTTTGTGGGATGCATCCTTGTGACAGGAAAATGTTGGACTATGCTATTGTTAACCCTGCCTATTATTTTACATCATATCTAGGTACAACAAGAATGAATGCCATTACTCTGAGGGCTATAGGAAAACATGGAAAGGATCAAAGACTATTGCTTAGAAAAAGAAACCACTATCTGATTCATATTCTACAATTTCAGATTTATAACATTTTGGTAATTACTTCTTAACTCATAGTTTTTACCATAAACAAACTGACTAACCATCGAGTAGGTGCTACGTTTATACCTGAGAAATTTCAAACAATTTTGTATAACAGCCTAAGTGTTTTTGTGTGTGTGTTTGTTTTGTTTTGTTTTTGTTTTTTTAACTGCAAAGCAGTCCTTAGGACTGTAAAACCTAGCCAGTTGAAATAGATGGTTTTCTGTCCACTATTATTTCCAATTAAAGAGCCCTCGGTTATGTCATTGAACGGCCAGAGATGAATACAGTTATCCCAGGGAGCATAACAGTGTGTTGCTAGTTGTGAGACTAAGGAATTCACACTTATTATAAATGATCTAGGGGCTTCTCAGGTGGTGCTGGTGGTAAAGAACCCACCTGCCAATGCAGGAGACATAAGAGACAAGGGTTTAATCCCTGGGTTGGGAAGATTCCCCTAAAAGAGGGCATGGCAACCCACTTCAGTATTCTTACCTGGAGAATCCCATGGACAGAGGAGCCTGGCAGACTACAGTCCACGGGGTCGCAAAGAATCAGACACAATGGAAGCGACTTAGCACACATGCACGCACAAGCTATGTAAATTTACCCGAGGACAAACTATTGCCCACCTTAGACAAGTAGCACGTGCAGTCTTCTATACACCCACGCTCACTGTATTTTGTTTGTCTATCCTTGGAATTTTAATGGTGTTCTCCCTGAGCCTCTATATTTTGAAAGGTTTTTCAGTGGTTGTATGTTTCATCAATATTTAATGGTAAGACATAGGATGATCAGGAGCTACATTGGATGTAAGTAAGCATGAAAGTCTCCTCAAAATTCTTTAGCTAAAATTGGAGTCAGATAGCAAATGTGTTTCTTAATTGTTTTCTGGGAGGGGATAACAGTAGTGTGATTGTGTGTGTGTATGTGTGTGTGTGTGTGTGTGTGTAAATGATTCTATTACATGACTGTTAATTTTATGTGTCAACTAGAGTAGGGCTATGGTGCCCAGTTGTTTAGTCAGATACAAGTCTAGGCGTTGCTTTGAAGGTATTTTTAGATGTGATTAATATTTACAATCAGTTGACTTTAAACAAAGGCAATTACTTTCTATAATGTGGGTGGAGCTCATTCAACCCATTGAAGACCTTAAGATCACAGACTTGACGTGCCACAAAGAAGGAATTCTGCCTCACAACTGCAAAAATAGAAACCTTGCCCAACTTGTCAGCCTGCTGGCCTGCCCTTGAGATTTCAGACTTGGTCAGTCCCTTTAATATCATGAGCAAATTCCTTAGAATTTTGCTCTCAGACTCGCTATATATATGTGTGTATAGACTCAGATATGTATATATTTAAATTTGTATATTTATAAGCATATAAGTTTATAGAAGTAAACTTATCTATAAATATGTTTATGTAGGTATATAAATATAAATACTTGAGACAGACACACATATATATATGATTTTGTAAAACAACTTGGTAGTTTCTTAAATGTCAAATGTACATCAACCATGTGATCTTGCCATTCCATGTTTGATAGTTACTCAAGAGGAAGGAGAGGCTGTACTTGAAGAACTTGTACATGAATATTTATAATAGTTTTATGTGTACTATCTGAAAACTAGAAATAAATGTTCTCCTACAGGTGAATCATTAAGCAAACTGTGGTAAAAGTCAAACAATAAAATGCACTCACCAATAAAAGATGAAAACAACTATTCATGCATGGTACTAATAGATGAATTTCAAAATAATTAACCTAAGTGAAAAAGGCCAGTCAAAAATTAATATGAACTATGTAATGTCATTTATCCTCAAGTCTAGTGTAGTATATCCATGATTTTACATTTCCTAGACTTGTATATGGGAGAAGGCAACGGCAGCCCACTCCAGTACTCTTGCCTGGAGAATCCCATGGACGGAGGAGCCTGGTGGGCTGCAGTCCATGGGGTCGCGAAGAGTCAGACACGACTGAGCGACTTCACTTTCACTTTCCACTTTCACACATTGGAGAAGGAAATGGCAACCCACTCCAGTGTTCTTGCCTTGAGAATCCCAGGGACGGGGGAGCCTGGTGGACTGCCATCTATGGGGTCGCACAGAGTCGGACACGACTGAAGTGACTTAGCAGCAGCAGCAGCAGACTTGTATACGGCTTCCCCGGTGATTCAGTCAGTAAAGAATCTGCCTGCAATGCAGGAGACCCAGGTTCAATCTCTAGGTCAGGAAGATCCCCTAGAAAAGGAAATGGCAACCCACTCCAGTATTCTTGCCTAGAGAATCCCATGACAGGAGAACCTCATGGGGTACAGTCCATGGGATCTCAAGAGTTGTGCATAACTGAGCAACTGTCACTTCGCTTCACTTCAGACTTGTGTATAAAGGGTTCAGTTCAGTTCAGTTCAGTCATTCAGTCGTGTCCAACTCTTTGCGACCACATGAATCACAGCACGCCAGGCCTCCCTGTCCATCACCAACTCCCGGAGTTTACTCAAACTCATGCCCATAGGTGAGTGATGCCATCCAACCATCGCCTCCTCTGTTGTCCCCTCCTCCTCCTGCCCCCAATCCCTCCCAGCATCAGGGTCTTTTTCAATGAGTCAACTCTTCGCATGAGGTGGTCAAAGTATTGGAGTTTCAGCTTCAGCATCAGTCCTTCCAATGAACACCCAGGACTGATCTCTTTTAGGATGGACTGCTTGGATCTCCTTGCAGTCCAAGGGACTCTCAAGAGTCTTCTCCAACACCACAGTTCAAAAGCATGAATTTTTCAGCACTCAGCTTTCTTCACAGTCCAACTCTCACATCCACACATGACCACTGGAAAAACCATAGCCTTGACCAGACAGACCTTTGTTGGCAAAGTAATGTCTCTGCTTTTTAATATGCTATCTAGGTTGGTCATAACTTTCCTTCCAAGGAGTAGGTGTCTTTTAATTTCATGACTGCAGTCACCATCTGCAGTGATTTTGGAGCCCCCCAAAATAAAGTCTGTCACTGTTTCCACTGTCTCCCCATCTATTTCCCATGAGATGATGGGACCAGAGGCCATGATCTTAGTTTTCTGAATGTTGAGCTTTAAGCCAACTTGTTCACTCTCCTCTTTCACTTTCATCAAGAGGCTCTTTAGTTCTTCTTCACTTTCTGTCATATGGATGGTGTCATCTGCATATCTGAGGTTATTGATATTTCTCGCAACAATCTTGATTCCAGCTTGTGCTTCTTCCAGCCCAGCGTTTCTCATGATGTACTCTGCATATAAGTTAAATAAGCAGGGTGACAATACACAGCCTTGACGTACTCCTTTTCGTATCTGGAACCAGTCTGTTGTCCCGTGTCCAGTTCTAACTGTTGCTTCCTGACCTGCATGCAGGTTTCTCAAGAGGCAGGTTAGGTGGTCTGGTATATAAAGTGTATAAGATACTATGTTGCTTTTACATGATAATCATTGGTTTGTAACTGCGCTTCTCCCATTCTCGCTTAAGTCTAAACTGTATAAGGGAAATGAAAAAGAAATTCATATTTCTTTTCAATTGTTCTTATTACTTTACCAGATATGTAGTAGGCTTTTAGTAAATATTGGCTACTTTAATTTCTGAAATATAACATCTTCCAAATTATTATGGATAGATGATTTATCTATTGCTTTTTAAAAAAATGATTCAAACTCTAGTCCATTAAACTGTAACAACTATTCTAATTAAGAGTCAAATTCAAGGACATAAGACAAATTCTGCCACTAGGAAAGGAGAGGGTCTTATAGGCAAATGGGGAATGGGAGTTGATCTCACTGTAACATTTTGTATGACATTTCTCAATTCATTCAAATGTTGAACTCACAACTTTGGATTTTCCCTCCCCTCACAGAAGCAACCAGATGACAACATTGGTCATCTTCATTAGTACCCATAGAGACCCTCCAAGATTCCCCGACACTATGCAATCCTCAAGACATGCAATTGGCTGATGCAAATGCCAAGTATTGTTTGTAACACAGGGATAGGATTGTGGGTGCCACAAACCCTTCTGTGGCTTTAGAATGACTGTTGTTTTAAGAAATGCCCTTCTCTGTGACCTGCCTGCTATTTCAAAGAAACTGTATGTCAGTCACCATCAAGCAGACTTGGTATTAACATAAAGAAGAAACAGCTGAGCCACTGAGCAAATTACTGGAAACTAGGATTCACTGTGGTGAAGTGCTCTGCACTCAAGAGAAAAGGAGTCTTTAGAAAAGACTGTGCAATTTTCAAATCTTGGTTGAGAATGTGCCCTTTGAGATTTTCTTGCAGAGCTGAGTTTTATGAACTGCTAAAAACAGAACCCTAAATAACATTTGCTGTGATCAAAAGAATTTTTTTCCTTATTGTGCAGAAATCAAGTTCTAAGTGCCATCAAATCCACTCATCTCTCAAAATAACCTGGGTTTGCCATTTTTGAACATAGTTTTACCATGTTACTTCTTCTTCCATTCTTTGGTATTTCTGTTGGTGTTTGGAACATTTAAAAAAACTTTCTTAAAGTTAATCAAGTTCATGGTAGCAAAACTGAGTTGGCAGAGCTGTACTGATAGAGATCATTTTGTTTTTATACAATCTCCTTTATTTAAAGAAACAAAACTCAAATACGGGGACTTCTTAATCCTGATGATGAATATTTTTTAAAGGGAAAGAAAGAAGGATATTATTGAGCAAGCCATCTTTCTGGAAAACAGTCCAACATTCACACATTCAATTACTAACAACTTATAAGCAACTATGGTTGAGGCTCTGAGGTACAAGTGTGTGTAAAGGAAGAAGCTTTCCTAGCAAAGAAAGAAGTCAGGTAAATATATACATACTTCGAATGTCAACAATGCCATAATTATGCAGGAGTCCATATGCAGAGGTTCTTTCCATCCCTAACACATATGAAGGATGATACAATTCCATCAGTAACAGTTGCTTCTGAGGACAAAAATGAGGGGAGATGGGAGTAAAGAAAACAGTGTATGCAAATATAACAAGATATATAGGAACAACAAAATCTCGCTCATATGGCTAGAACATAGAAGGAAGGAAATGAATGACAGGGTGTTAATTGCGTGGACAACCCCCTTGGCTACAAATTTTGAACCATCTTGTATGTCATAGTAAAAAGTCTGTGCTTGGTAAATGAGAAGCATGAAAGGATTTTACATAAAGATAACAGGATGTTTTTATTTAGAGCTTCTATCAGGTGGCAGTGTAAAGAATATTTTTAAGAAGGGCAGATTAAGATAAAACATGAAGAGTATGAGAAGGCAAAATGATAGGATACTGAAAGAGGAACTCCCCAAGTCGGTAGGTGCCCAATATGCTCCTGGAGATCAGTGGAGAAATAACTCCAGAAAGAATGAAGGGATGGAGCCAAAGCAAAAACAATACCTAGTTCTGGATGTGACTGATGATAGAAGCAAGGTCCAATGCTGTAAAGAGCAATATTGCATAGAAACCTGGAATGTTAGGTCCATGAATCAAGGCAAATTGGAAGTGCTCAAACAGGAGATGGCAAGAGTGAATGTCCACATTCTAGGAATCAGCGAACTAAAATGGACTGGAATGGGTGAATTTAACTCAGATGACCATTATATCTACTACTGTGGGCAGGAATCCCTCAGAAGAAATGGAGTAGACATCATGGCCAACAAGAGTCCAAAATGCAGTACTTGCATGCAGTCTCAAAAACGACAGAATGATCTCTGTTCGTTTCCAAGGCAAACCATTCAATATCACGGTAATCCAAGTCTATGCCCAACCAGTAACGCTGAAGAAACTGAACGGTTCTATGAAGACCTACAAGACCTTTTAGAACTAACACCCCAAAAAGATGTCCTTTTTATTATAGGGGATTGGAATGCAAAAGTAGGAAGTCAAGAAACACCTGGAGTAACAGGCAAATTTGGCCTTGGAGTACAGAATGAAGCAGGGCAAATGCTAATAGAGTTCTGCCAAGAGAACACACTGGTCATAGCAAACACCCTCTTCCAACAACATAAGAGAAGACTCTACACATGGACATCACCAGATGGTCAACACCGAAATCAGATTGATTATATTCTTTGCAGCCAAATATGAAGAAGCTCTATATAGTCAGCAAAAACAAGACCAGGAGCTGACTATGGCTCAGATCATGAACTCCTTATTGCCAAATTCAGACTTAAACTGAAGAAAGTAGGGAAAATCACTAGACCATTCAGGTATGACCTAAATCAAATCCCTTATGACTATACAGTGGAAGTGAGAAATAGATTTAAGGGACTAGATCTGATAGACAGAGAGCCTGATGAACTATGGATGGAGCTTTGTGACATTGTACAGGAGACAGGGATCAAGACCATCCCCATGGAAAAGAAACGCAAAAAGGCAAAATGGTTATCTGAGGAGGACTTACAAATAGCTCTGAAAAGAAGAGAGGCGAAAAGCAAAGGAGAAAAGGAAAGATATGGCCATTTGAATGCAGAGTTCCAAAGAATAGCCAGGAGAGATAAGAAAGCCTTCCTCAGTGATCAATGCAAAGAAATTGAGGAAAACAAAAGAATGGGAAAGACTAGAGATCTCTTCAAGAAAATTAGAGATACAAAGGAACATTTCAGGCAAAGATGGGTTTGATAAAGGACAGAAATGGTATGGACCTAACAGAAGCAGAAGATATTAAGAAGAGGTGGCAAGAATACACAGAAGAACTATACAAAAAAGATCTTCACGACCCAGATAATCACGATGGTGTGATCACTCACCTAGAGCCAGGCATCCTGGAATGTGAAGCCAAGTGGGCCTTAGAAAGCATCACTATGAACAAAGCTAGTGGAGGTGATGGAATTCCAGCTGAGCTATTGCAAATCCTGAAAGATGATGCTGTGGAAGTGCTGCACTCAATATGCCAGCAAATTTAAAAAACTCAGCAGTGGCCACAGGACTGGAAAAGGTCAGGTTTCATTCCAATCCCAAAGAAAGGCAATGTTCATTGGAAGGACTGATGCTGAAGCTGAAACTCCAGTACTTTGGCCACCTCATGCAAAGAGTTCACTCATTGGAAAAGACCTTGATGCTGGGAGGGATTGGGGGCAGGAGGAGAAGGGGATGACAGAGGATGAGATGGCTGGATGGCATCACCGACTCGATGGGCATGAGTTTGAGTAAACTTCGGGAGTTGGTAATGGACAGGGAGGCCTGGTGTGCTGCAATTCATGGGATCACAAAGAGTCAGACACAACTGAGCTACTGAACTGAACTGAACTGATAGTTTCAAAAGCAGGATACCAACCTAAGTCTGATGCTGCTTTTACCTCCTGAAGACAACAGTCATGAGATCAAATCCAATTGTGTCTCCAAGTTATGGAGTTATGACCAAAGTTTTCTTTACAGTTAAGCTAGAGAAATTTGGGGACTTATCTACTAATTATTTTGATAGAGAAAACCCTGACATTTCTTGCATTTTTCAGAATAACAAAAACTAATATTGTGAAATATTCATCTTCTCTGTGAGATAAGGATGGAGAGTTCAATTTCTCCCATATTCTGGAGAGGTTCAGAGTGAGGAATCACTAGTATTGGTTTCCAGGATCTCTCAGAGACAACATTTTGCCTCCCAAAAGGAGGATGTGAACTCTGCCAAATGGAACCCATAGTGTCTGGCTGTTCTCTATCTGGAAAATGAGATAATTTCAATTTTGCAAAACTATTATGAGAATGATAGAAAATACATTCAAAGTGCATAGAATAATGCCTATTTTATAGTGGATCTTTAATTATAATTCATTATTTGTATGTATTATTCATTAAATTCTGTAAGTTATTCTTGTAAAAAGAAGCTAGGCACCCCAGGAACACCTGGGATAAGGATGTATAGGAATCTAAAGGGAAAACGGATGTGAGCAAGGAGGATTCAATTATGTTATTCACAATATTTCATCAATTTTGACAGAACTTCCTGATTATTCTGGAACATATGGTTTTTTAAAATGTGCAGTAGCAAAAGATGGGAGGGTGGGAGTTTCTGGAGCAGATAAGAGTCTGTGTAGAGAGCTATGGTGTCCATCAGGATGGTAACTATCAGAAGAGATTAGCAGGCATCTAAGGAAGATAGCAGGGATTGAAAGCATCAACAGTGGGAAGATAAATGTCCAGAAACTTAGAAATGAAAGGTAAAGTCCAATGTTATCTTATCACTAGAGTTGCTGAAAGATAGTCACAGTGTTCCTATAAAGTTTTCTGGAACTGAAGTAGTCAAAGGAGGTACAGGAGGAA
Source organism: Muntiacus reevesi (assembly GCF_963930625.1). NCBI lineage: Eukaryota > Metazoa > Chordata > Mammalia > Artiodactyla > Cervidae > Muntiacus > Muntiacus reevesi. The sequence continues at coordinate 60,782,193 of NC_089260.1, forward strand.
GCCTGGGAAACACCGTGCAATGACAGACATTAGAGAAATCTGCTTTAGGAATCCCTTCAGCAGATGAATAAATCACAGTCTCTACAAGGCAGACTATATGCTTGCTGCTGCTGCTGCTGCTAAGTCGCTTCAGTCGTGTCCGACTCTGTGTGACCCCATAGAAGGCAGCCCACCAGGCTCCCGTCCCTGGGATTCTCCAGGCAAGAACATTGGAGTGGGTTGCCATTTCCTTCTCCAGTGCATGAAAGTGAAAAGTGAAAGTGAAGTCGCCCAATCGTGTCTGACTCTTCGCGACCCCATGGACTGCAGCCCACCACGTTCCTCCATCCATGGACTTTTCCAGGCAAGAGTACTGGAGTGGGCTGCCATTGCCTTCTCCCATATACTTGCTGCTGCTGCTAAGTCACGTCAGTCGTGTCCGACTCTGTGTGACCCCATAGAGGGCAGCCCACCAGGCTCCCGTCCCTGGGATTCTCCAGGCAAGAATAATGGAGTGGGTTGCCATTTCCTTCTCCAGCGCATGAAAGTGAAAAGTGAAAATGAAGTCGCTCAGTCGTGTCCGACTCTTCGCGACCCCATGGACTGTAGCCTACCAGGCTCCTCCGTCCATGGGATTTCCCAAGCAAGAGCACTGGAGTGGGGTGCCATTGCCTTCTCCTGATATATTCGCTAGTTGTAGCCAAACAGTAAGTCATTCCCAAACTTCCAAGCTTGGCATGAAAAATTTGAAGATCAATTGTGCTTTATGTTCAGATTTTACCCCTTTGCAAACCTCTGAGATTTTTCTCTATAAAGTTGATCTTTTACACCACCATTGGGTCAATGTCTTTATATGGAGAATACACATAAACTACTTTTTTTTTGGAAACTCCAAATTTAAATTCCAGAAGAGCATTCATTCTTCCATTCATTCACTCAACCAATGGGCTAAGTTCTATGATAGCATCTGGGAATAACTTGATGAAAAAGACAGTCCTGGTGTCTATCCTTATAGGACACTGCAATCCAGTAAAGGAGAGTAATGTTAAACAACTAATCACACAATTAATTAACTATATAATGTTCATTGAGATAAAATGCAGGGATACTAAGACAGTGTATACCATTGTACTCACCATTGTCATAAGCAACAGAAAGCCGTTACACAATTAAAGACAGAGCCTGCAATGATTATATTTGCTTTTTCTTAAAGGCACTCCTGGATGACATCTTCAAAATTGTTGAAGACAATTGTTTTCAATTTGTTGTTCAATATTTATTGAACAATATAAACAATATTATAAACAATATATAAACAATAAACAATATTTATTGTTTCAATATTTATTGTTGAAAACAATATTTGTTGACTGAAACTCACTTTAGGTTGGAACATGCCATCATCCAATACCACTCACCTGGAAGCCACAAGTGTTCCCACTACTACATGGGAACAAACGGTTCTCAGCTATTGCCACCTCCTTCCCTGCCCCCACCTTTTGTACTCCAGACATGCATATAAGGCTGTGTGCTTTGAATTTCATGAACCCTCTTCTTTCTCTAGAAACTCAAAACCTGTCCAGGAGACAAGAACAGGATAAATGACTGACCCATAACACCTCCATCCTTCATCTCTTGGATCTGCATACAGACCCTATAAAAACACATAAATTTTCTCTAATTGCATGTAGATAAAAAATATCTTTCATGCATATCTGTTTATGTAAATGATTAGATTTTTAATATCTTTTACTTCATTCTTTGTAAAAACACTAAAAAAATCTATAAACATAGACTTAATTATATCTAATATATTTACCTAAAATCATTACCAAAAAGTAATTATATATTATCTCTATTTAGATATTTAGATATAATATCTATTATCTATTATCTCTATTTAGATTGTCAGATATATGAAGTTTCCAGTATCTGCAAGAGTTTTGAACAAACCATAAAGTTATTGATTGAGCCCTTTGATCCATTAACACCATATATTTTCCCATTTATTGGTGTCTTCTATAATTTTTCTCATCAATATTTTAGTTTTCATAGTTTGGATAGTGTGCTTCTTTAGTGAAATTTAAAGGTAAGAGTTCATAGTTTTGATGCTATTTGGGTATTTTTAGTTGTACTTTCCAACTATTTACTGACAGAGTGTTGAAAACCAGTTTAATTTTGGTACTTGACTTCATTTGCAGCACTGATATTAATTCCATTTTTTTCTGCTCCTTTTGGATATAGTTTTTCTTTTCCTAATTTCTTAAGATGGAAATTTAAATAATTAACTTGATAACTTTAAAGCTATAAAACTCCCCCAAACACCAACTTACTTATTCCATAATTTTATGTGCTGCATTTCAATTGCTCTTCAATTAAAAATATTTTTATTTCTTTCTGTGATTAGCATTTTATCCATGGTTTTTTAAATGTAGCATGTAAATCCCAGATATTTGGTCATTTTATCCATTTTTTTGTGTGTGTTCATGATTTCTAGTTTACTTTCACCTAGTCAGAAAACAGACTGTGCATTATTTCAATTATCTTTAATTTATTGAGATTTTTACAGCTCTAGCATACATTTGTTGATTCTACCATGAACAGTCAAAAATTATATTTGTTTATGTGTAAGTATATACAAAATATATGTAAACTACTGTGATTCTTTTTAAAATTTTGATTGTGATTGTCCACCTTTCAGTTCTTTTATTTTTAACCTATATATAGTTTCATATTGAAAGTGGCTTTGCTGTATATAGCATGTAGTTGGTTCTCACCTTTTTTAATTAAACTAAGAAGCTCAGATTTTTTTTTCATTGATGTGCTTAGAACAAAGGTTGGCAAACATTTCTACAAAAGACCAGATCATAAATATTTTCATATTTCCAGTCCATTAGGTCTCTGTCATAAATAATCAGTTGTTAGTGTAGTGTAAAAGCAGCCATAATCAATATGCAAACAAATGTGCATGGCTGGATTTGGCCCTTGGACTGTAATTTGCTAATCCCTGGTTTAAATCATTGAAATTTAATGTGATTTTTGATATGGTTGAATTAAAATCCTCCCAGCTATTTTCTATTCATTTCATCTGTTCTTTGTTTTTTTTCTTTTACTTGTTTCAGCTTCTTTTGGATTGAGTATTCCTTTATTATTTTGCTATTTTGTATTTATAATTAGCTCATTAGTTAGAACTGTTTAAAAAGTAATGTGTGCTCTCAATAGATTTTCTGGAATTTGCAATTTATTGTTGTGTAGTTGCTCAGTTGTGTCCAGCTCTTCCGCCACCCCATGGATTGTAGCCCACCAGGCTCCTCTGTTCATGGGATTTCCCAGGCAAGAATACTGGAATAGGTTGCCATTTCCTTCTCCAAGGGATCTTCCCAACCCAGGGACTGAACCCATATCTCTTATGTCTCCTGCATTTGTAGGCAGATTCTTTACCACTGAGCCACCTGGAAAGTTCCGAATTTACAATATATGTTATTTAGATAAATGAGGTCTATATTCAAAATGGGCTTCCTTTGGTTAAGAATCTGCCTGCAATGTGGGAGACCTGAGTTTGATCCCTGGGTTGGGAAGATCCCCTGGACAAGGGAAAGGCTACCCACTCCAGTATTCTGGCCTGGAGAATTCCATGGATCGTATGGTCCATGGGGTTGCAAAGAGTCAAACACGACTGACTGACTTTCACTTCACTGCGTATTCAAATTACATTATGACACTTTTGCTGTAATCTAAGGAACTCAAACAGTATACTCCCAATACATTATTCCTCTCCATTGTACTAATTTTTAGTACATTTTACTTTTATGTTATATGAACAGACAAATGTTGCTATTTTTTAGATAGTCATATTTAAGAGTAATTAAATGAAGTCAAAAGTTATTTTATATTATCTTTATTTCTGCTATTTCCAACATTATTCATTTCTTTGTGTAGATATGCTATTTTGTGTTACTTGATACATGCTGCCTGGGATAGTGGGGAAAGGAGGAGGAATTCTATGTTTCTTCGATTCAACATCAATTTTAGTTAGGTACTAGTCTCTTGTCTTGTTCTTTCATCTAGAATATATTCCCCTGCCATCTCATTTTGTCTAATTTTCTATATTTATGGTATATGTTCCACAGCTTCAGTGTTTTGATTTCTCTTGCTTCTGATGTCTGCCCCTAGTGGATGAGTCTGTCTAAGGAGCTTGTGTCTGCTTCCTGGTGGGAGGAGATGGTGCCTGCCCACTGGTTGTTGAGTCTGTCTAGTGAGCAGGGCCATGTTAAGCGGTGTGTCCAGAGGTGGCTGTGGGCTCAGGAAGACCTAGGCAGCCAATCTGCTGGTGGATGGGGTCTGTGTTCCTGTGCTATTGGTTGTTTGGGTGAGGTATCCCAGCACTGGGACCTATGGGCTATTGGGTGGGGCCAGGTCTTGGTGTCAAAATGGCAGACTCCAAAACACCTCACACAAAGACAATGAGTGCTCCGTGGTATCTCTGTCACAAGTGTCTTTGTTCCTTTAGCGAACCAAAGCCACCTCGTTTCTCCAGGAGACCCTTCAAGACCAGCAGGTAAGCTTTCCTTAGGCTCCTAAAACATCACTGATTTTTCCCTAGGTCCTGGTGTAAATGAGACTTTATATGCACCCTACAAGAGTGGAGTTTCTGTTTCTCTCAGTCCTGTGGAGTTTTTGGAATCAAGCTCCACTGGCCTTCAAAGACTAATGCTCTGGGGCTCCTCCTCTTGATGCCAGACCTCTAGCCTGCAAAGCCTGATGTGGGACTCAGAACTCTCAAACCTGTGGGAGAATCTCTGTGATGCAATTATTTTCCTGCTTGTGGGTCACCCACCCAGCAGGTATGGGATTTGATTGTATTGAGTATGTGCCCCTTCTACTGTCTTCTTTGTCTCTGGATGTGGAATATCTTTTCAGGTAGATGTCAGTCTTTTTTGCTGATGGTTGTTCTGCAGTTACTTGTGATTTGGTGTTTTCATGAGAGGAGGTGAGCTCAAGTCCTTCTACTCTGCCATCTTGAAAGTAGACTCACGTATTTGCTTTTGAATGTATTAGTCTGATTAAGTCAGTAGACATATCTCAAAGTAATATGAAATGGGAATTTTTCATATAAGGGTTGGTTAACTATGAACAAGGAATTAAATATTACTAAGAGATAAGGAGACCTCAAAAGAATATCCTTGGGTTGAGGGGAGTATCCAAGAGTGAAAGTATCCAAGAGTGAAAAAAAACATCAAACTGTCGTTGCTTCCCAAGGCTGGAATCCAATTGTTGTTAAAGTGTGTCTGATTGCATTGCAATGCAGAGTGGAGCAATCTCTTGAGCTCCTCCCCAGCAAAAAATTTTCCACAGTTGGCACTGGAGTGTTTGTGGGATGAGGTTGGTGGGCAAGGAAGTATGAGATGGAAATGGCATGCAGAAAATTCCCCACCAGAGTACCAAAAGGCTGCATTCAGTGAACAGGAAACCACTTTCTAAGGTGCTAAAGAAATTTGCTGTGAATCTGGGTTTTTTTGTGTGTGGGGGGTGCCGGAATGCTAGATAAGGCATAAGCTGTATTCAACAGAAGGACACTGGGAATCAGTGAGCTAAGGAGGAAGGAGGGTAGATTAAACACTTAGGGAAGCTGACTATGGAGCTTGCAAAACCAAGAAACTTATTTTGTGAGAATAGTGTTCAACGTGGTGAAACCTGAAGTTTTCATGTAATTCAACAGGAATCTGTCCACATGAGTTGCTGCTAAATTTTCCAGGGAATTGAATGGAGAACTTGTGGAACTTGCCCAGGTATTGTTCTTAGGGAGACTCATTGGACTTGCCTCAGGGAAGTCAGGTGAGGCATCGTGGAACTTTCCATTGTGTAGAACGGGAGGAAGCCTGCTGGGGCTCCAGGTCTTATTGGGAAGCTGCCTGTAAACAATGCTGCTGACTCATCCAGAAAACCAACTGGACTGTAAAACCAACTGTGAGAGTGCTGCTGAGATTCACTGAGAGTCTGCTCTCCCTGGTGTCAGTTATGCTAACCCAACTTCCCATATTAGAAAGAAATGAAATATTTTTGAACCAAGATGAAAAGCCTCGTTCTCTTAGTGTCCCTCCAGTGCCCTCTGCTGTCAAAACTTTTTTTTTTTAAGTTCCAGTGTCACAAGCAAAGCCATTTGGTGAATTTAGAACTAAGAGGTAAGAAATAAATGGTACAATCCATCCCTGCAGCTCAACCCTAAAAGCAGGATTAAATCAGTCCCAAATCTTGTCTTTGTGAATCTATCTTCTGGGACCACTCAGAGTACCAATTTTGTGTCCCTCAAGGTCCAGTTAGAAGATGGAAATCACACAATAATATGAAAGAATTTGAACTATTTTCAAATAATTGATTACTAAAAGGGAATAAAAGAAAATTCTAAAGAATCATCAACTGCTGAGAGAGAACACCCAGGGAATATACAGGCATTGAAGGGGATAATCCTCTGTAAGCTGGGGGTTCAGATTTTGTTGAAGTGTATGGGTTCCAACATATATATTTGTTGAGCTGTGCTTGATCAGAGCTGATCAACAGTCAGGTGGGTTGAAAACTACAAACCAGGACTGACAAGCTAAAAATCTCCCCTTGGAACACTGGTGATTTGAGGATGTTAGGCAGAGAACTGTGAACCAGGAATGGCAGGCAGTAATTTTTTTTTTCCAAAAATCATATATCAGGCTGAGGTGGGTGGGCAAGAAATTCACCAGGAAGCTGTCAAGCTGTCAGCAGAGCGTGTTGAAGAACTTGCAGGAAATGTGGCCAGGCACCAGCTGGGCTCACCAAAACTTCACTGGGAAGATGCCAGCAGAGGAGAGGGTGCTGTGAAACTTTCTGGGAAGTTGCCTGGGGCTCCCACAGAAGGATCAAAAAAGGAACCTGTGGAAGCATTGTTACACAGGAAGCTCTTAGTGATGGGGGCAACTCCATCAAGGGTCTCCACACCAGCCCCTACCACTGAAGCAAAAGGAAGCAAAGCATCCCAGAACCAGAAGGAAAACCTCCATCTTCTCCAGTGTTCTTTCAAAGAAAAAAATAATGCTTATCACATAGGACAAAGCAGGATGTGATTCAGAGTTAAGACCCAGTGGATGGATAACTGGAGTCCTGGGTCTCTATATGAGGTCTTCTCAGTGAAACTTTCCATTAATGATCTGGGCTCTGGATTGTGTCCCTGCCCCTGCTCTGCACACAGGTTTACTCTTCCCTTTCTTCAGCAGCAATGTGTCTTCGTCCTTATTCTGAGGGGGAGGGAATTAGCTGCTCTTCCTCCATCTGCTCCAGGATGACACAGGAGATGCAAGGGCGTCTTCCTTCCTGCGGCAGCATGGTGCCCCTCCACTAGGTCTTTCTCAAGAGGAGGCTTCCTCAGTTCTCCAGCTTTGCCCCAGTTTTTCTTGTAGGACCGTTAGTGAGGCCCATGAAAAAGAGCATTCATGGAGGCAGGAATCCCCTTTATGTTTGTGCAGCTCAGGATGTCCCTACTTTCATATTGGTCCACAAGTAGCTATAAGAACTCTGCCACATTTTTTAGCTCAATTATTCCTATAGTCATCCAAAATCCAGCAGCTGCTCCAGATGAGCAAGTCTGATTGTCCAATCTCTCCTTAGTGACGTCTATCTTCCCTTCAATTCTGGGTTAGTTGGTTTCAGTGGAACCTCACCTCTTACATGAACTCAAGAAAGGTTGTGATTTTAGGGACTTTCTTGGTGGTCCAGTGGTTAAGCCTTCACCTTCCAATGCAGGCGGTGTGGGTTCAGTCTCTGATTGGGGCATTGAAAATCCCACATGCCTCAAGGCCAAAAAACCAAAAACATAAAACAGAAGCAATATTATAACAATTACAAGAAAGACTTTAAAAATGGTCCACATCAAAAAAATCTTAAAAAAAAAAAAAACGGTTATGGGTTTTAAGATTATCCAGTACATGTTGTTAAGTTGGAAACCGTGCTCCCTCTAGCTTTTTACGTCATAAGGTCAAGTAGAGATATCTTCTCATAAATATATGTTTGTAGACAAGTGAAAGAATAAACTTAAGTAATGCTTATAAAGAAAAATAAAGCATTCCTGACTCCCCAGACTGGGAGTTTTTTTGGATCACCATGATTTCCTTCTGAGTACATACTAGTTCTTTAATATCCCAGTTAAAATGTGCTCTAAGTTTAACACAGTAAGTGTATGTTTAATACAGATAGGTTTGACTAAACCAGAACCATGTGAACCTGATTTAATCTCCTGTAGAACAACTTATTTAAATTGGGCCCCTATATTCTAACAACATATATAATTTTTGGCTCAGTTATTTACTATTAATTCATCTATCTATGTATTCATACAAATTTAACATGATCCACATATTTATAAGTACATATTTATTCTATACAAGGAACAATATTAAATATTAGAGAAACAAAAATAAACAAAAGATAAATGAGAAAAGCATTTAAAAGTAGTACTTATTCCACATCAAAACCTGGAGTCCTGAATGCCCTTAAAAATAATTTTTTGGGTTTTTTTTTTTCATCTTGGCTCTCAGGTTATCATTCACTCAGTGCTAGGTACTTTGTATTCTCTACTCATCAAAAACTTGGCAGGCAGTTTGAGTCTTAAAAATATAATAAACTTTGCTTTTCTTTTAAAAAGCTCCAATATGGTTCAAATTATTCTATATTTTAGCACCGTAATAAATAGTTAACCATAAATATTTGCTTGCCATTACATTAAATATAGTCAGAACTTCCAACATCTTTCACCTTAAATAATGTTCCCTAACTGGTTCTCATCATCTGTTGCTTTTTTGTTTCTTTGTTTTCTCAGCTTGGTCCTCTGTGATGACCTAGAGGGGTGGAATGAGGGGGTGGGAGGAAGGTTCAAGAGGGAAGGGATATATGTATAGGTATGGCTGATTCACTTCACTGTATGGCAGAAACTAGCACAGCATTGTAAAATAATTATATTCCAATTTAAAAAGAGGAAAAAAATCTAAAAAAAATGAGGCACATCATCCATTGTTAACATTTGAGACTTTTGCTTCTCAAGTGACTCAGTAGTAAAGAATCCACCTGCCAATGCAGAGATACAGGAGATGTGGGTTTGATCCCTGGTTTGGGAAGACCCCGGAAGTAAGGAAATGACAATCCACTCCAGTATTCTTACCTGGAGAATCCCATAGACAGAGGAGCCTGGTGGGCTACAGTCCATGGGGTCACAAAGAAATGGACACGATTGAGCAACTGAGCAGGCAGGATCCATTGTTAACTCTCAAACCAACTTATTTCACTGTGTTTTGTCTGATAATTCCATAAGGGAAATGAGAACTTCAAAGACTCCAAAGTTTTTTCATAATAATTGGAATAAAAGACTCCAAAGTTTTTCACAATAATTGGAATAAAGTCCAAAGTCTAGAACTAATTCTCTAAAATTCCCTAAATGATCTAGCTTTAATACTTCACACTTATTGTTCACAAACATTGACACTTTTTTTTCCATTGTTTGAAAATGATATTATCCTCCCCACCTGAGGATCTGCATGATAGCTAGGTTTTCTGGCACTAATGCTGTCTCCCAATAATCAGTATTTTCCTTAGTTTTCCCCTAATCATCTTTTTCCTCTCAGACTAAACATCATACTTCACCAAAAAAGCAGAGTGAGAAAATCCTGTTAATTTTCCCTGGTGTTATATTTCCAAAATACTGCACAATCATTTGGAGCCTTCTTCATACCGGTAAGCATTTGTGCATCACTGTCATCAAAGCTAGTTTCTAAGCAGAATGAGGGCAGAGATGGTGTCTATTTTAAATACTGCAAAAGGCTCAAATCCCTAACAAAGAATCTGGTAATGTGGAGGGTAATCAAAATTGAAAACTACATTGTAACATTTAAAACAATAAAAGAAATTCCTTCTTTAGTTATCTATTTTATCTAATTTTTAAATTTTTTAAACTTTTTACTTTGCATTGGGGTAAATAGGAAAAGGAGTACGTCAAGGCTGTATGTTGTCACCCTGCTTATTTAACTTATATGCAGAGTACATCATGAGAAACGCTGGACTGGAAGAAGCACAAGTTGGAATGAAGATTGCCAGGAGAAATATCAATAACCTCAGATATTCAGATGACACCACCCTTATGGCAGAAAGTGAAGAGGAACTAAAAAGTCTCTTGATGAAAGTGAAAGAGGAGAGTGAAAAAGTTGGCTTAAAGCTTAAAATTCAGAAAACTAAGATCATGGCATCTGGTCCCATCACTTCATGGCAAAAAGATGGGAAAACAGTGGAAACAGTGACAGACTTTATTTTTTGGGGCTCCAAAATCACTGCAGATGGTGATTGCAGCCATGAAATTAAAAGACGCTTTCTCCTTGGAAGGAAAGTTATGACCAACCTAGATAGCATATTATAAAGCAGAGACATTACTTTGCCGTCTAGTCAAGGCTATGGTTTTTCCAGTGGTCATGTATGAATGTGAAAGCTGGACTGTGAAGAAAGCTGAGTGCCAACGAATTGATGCTTTTGAACTGTGGTGTTGGAGAAGACTCTTGAGAGTCCCTTGGACTGCAAGGAGATCCAAGCAGTCCATCCTAAAGGAGATCAGTCCCGGGTGTTCATTGGAAGGACTGATGCTGAGGCTGAAACTCCAATACTTTGGCCACTTCATGTGAAGAGTTGACTCGCTGGAAAAGACCCTGATGCTGGGAAGGATTGGGGGCAGGAGGAGAAGGGGATGACAGGATGAGATGGCTTGATGGCATCACTGACTCGATGGACAGGAGTTTGAGTAAACTCCAGGAGTTGGTGATGGACAGGGAGGCCTGGAGTGCTGCAATTCACAGGATCGCAAAGAGTCAGACACGACTGAGTGACTGAACTGAACTGAACTGATAGCCTATTAGCAATGTAGTGAGTTTCAGGTGAGCAGTGAAGGGACTCAGCAATACAGATACATGCATCTGTTCTCCCCCAAACTCCCCTCCCATCCAGGCTGCCACATAACATTAAGCAGAGTTTCATGTGCTATATAGTAGGTCTTTGTTGATTATCTGTTTTAAATATAGCAGTGTGTACATGTCCATCCTAAACTCCCTAACTATCTTTTCCCCCATCCCCTCATCTTTAAGATCATTCTCAAAGTCTGTGAGTTTTTCTATAAAACAAATTCTTTTTTTTTTTTTTGTAGTTTTATTTTATTTTATTTTATTTTTTACAACATTTCAGTGGGTTTTGTCATACATTGACATGAATCAGCCATATAGTTACACGTATTCCCCATCCCGATCCCCCCTCCCACCTCCCTCTCCACCCGACTCCTCAGGGTCCTCCCAGTGCACCAGGCCTGAGCACCTGACTCATGCATCCCACCTGGGCTGTTGGTCCGTTTCACCATAGATAATATACATGCTGTTCTTTCAAAACATCCCACCCTCACGTTCTCCCCCAGAGTTCAAAAGTCTGTTCTGTACTTCTGTGTCTCTTTTTCTGTTTTGCATATAGGGTTATCGCCACCATCTATCTAAATTCCGTATATATGTGTTAGTATACTGTAATGTTCTTTATCTTTCTGGCTCACCTCACTCTGTATAATGGGCTCCAGTTTCATCCATCTCATTAGAACTGATTCAAATGAATTCTTTTTAACGGCTGAGTAATATTCCATGGTGTATATGTACCACAGCTTCCTTATCCATTCATCTGCTGATGGGCATCTAGGCTGCTTCCATGTCCTGGTATATTTACCTCTTCTTTCCCTAATTGACTAAGCTTTGTAAAACCTATTTTTGATATTTTAGGTGTTTTGTTGGAAGCTATAGAATATAGGCAAGGATTAAAATGATTCAACAGAAAAGAATGTTAAAAATTACTGGCAGTTGTCTTTGGTTTTAATCATTATCCTGGGTGGCTCAATGGTAAAGAATCCTCCTGCAATGCAGGAGACACAGGAGATGCAGGTTCAATCCCTGGGGCCATAAGATCCCCTGGAGAAGGAAATGGCAACCCACTCCAGTATTCTTGCCTGGGAAATCCCAAGGACAGAAGAGCCTGGTGGGCTATGGTGCATGAGGTCGCAAAGAGTAAGACATGACTGAGCAACTGAGCACACATATATTTATGAATAAATGTATTTATGCTCCTTTTTCTTCAGCGGTTTTGACTTTGACAATGAAAGAAGAAGTTGCCAAACTTACCATGTGCTGATGTTGTCCCCAAGTATTGGAGGTCATTGTGAATCCACAATGCTTGGGATGGTTCCTTACATCAGCTTTCTATGATTTGTCTTCTATGTAAAGTATCTAATCTTTACAGAATGTACTTATTTACGCCAGCAATACACCTTGTGCTTCTCATTTTATTAGGGTGACAAAACAAGTATATATGGAAATATCAGAACACAAAAGAAATCTGAGAAAAAACAAGATCTAAAGGATAGGAGAATTTTTCTTTATAGAAGCATGAGAAAATTAAAGTCAAATGAATTTCTATAGGTCAGAGACCATCATGGAATAATTTGATAGGCTTAAACCAGTTAAGAAGGCAGATAAATTATATTAACAAATGGTATTTAAAAATGGTTGAGAGTATGGTGTTTTATGTTACATAATACCATTTTTATATTACTCCCAAGATAATAATTAACTTATCATTATTTGACATTTAGCAGAGCTCTGCTATTTTACAATTTATTTTTCTTTAAAATAGATGCAATAATACTGACATGTAGTGCTGTTCACAAAATTAATTCAGTGTTCACAAAGAGTGCATTGAATTAGCTAGGTACTATTCTAGGTATTGTAGATCTACTATATATCTATATAGATCTAGTAACATAATAAAAAACTTGAGGTCTTAGCTCTTATACAGCTCAAATTCTAGTAGAAAGAGTAGATATGCAAATGCAAAACATATGTGTTAGCTCTTAATATAATTTATAATGAATATAAGTCATAGTAAGAAGATGGCATTAAAGAACATTTGAACTCATATTTAGAATGTCTCTTGACAAACAGCTAAGCAGAGACTTGAATGAATGGGGGTAGGTAATAACATCTCTATCTGTTTAGATATTTTTCTGTGGAGCCAGATTGCTTAAAGCCTGTTCTGTCACTTACTAGTTGGACAACTTTGGAAAGTTTAAGTAGTATCTCATACTACATTTTCTATATCTATAAAAAGGTAATGGTAATAGTTGCTGTTGCTGCTAAGTTGCTTCAGTCGTGTCCGACTCTGTGCGACCCCATAGACGGCAGCCCACCAGGCTCCCCCGTCCCCAGGATTCTCCAGGCAAGAACACTGGAGTGGGTTGCCATTTCCTTCTCCAATGCATGAAAGTGAAAACTCAAAGTGAAGTCGTTCAGTCGTGTCCAACTCTTAGCGGTCGCACGGACTGCAGCCTACCAGGCTCCTCCCTCCATGGGATTTTCCAGGCAAGAGTACTGGAGTGGGCTGCCATTGCCTTCTCCGAATGGTAATAGTACATACCTACTAAAGCATGACACTTATGATATTAACTTGTATTATTAGGTATTATTATTTGTATTATCTGTAATGTTATCAACATTAAGGGAACAATATTGCAGATATGAGGATTAAATGAAAAAAGCTTGGTCTAGGAGTGTCTTGACATGTTGAAAGAACTAGAATATAAGCAACTGCAACCGGAGTAAACTGCAGTTTCCTTGTGGAGTAAGTGGTATGAGATGAGAACAGAAACAAGCTTTGGTTAAGTGGGGGTGTGCCTGGGAAAAATAGGAATGATGGCTTGTTATTATACAATTTTATCAGCGATGTAACACTTCATTGTTTATTTTATTGAGATAAAACTAACAAAAATAAAAAGATAAGAGCATGTGTACTAAGTTGGACACCTTAACAAGGTTTGATAAATGTATACAACATGTAGCCAACACACTAATCAAGATCTTGAATGCTTTTCTTAGCCTAGAAAATACCTTCATTCCTCTTACAAACATCACTTCCAAGTCCCAACCATTCTGAAGCTCTTCTTCTTACCTAGATTAAGAAATAGTCTAGTAAACCACACATACATTTCATTCCTAAAGACACAGTATTCAGTTTAGCACTGCCAAAAGTCTACATGGGGTAAGACATTCTCAGTGTGTGTCTCCTTCCTTTCATGCTAAATCAGCCAGGCTTGTCTTTGGTGATTAGGTTTCCCAGGTAGTTCAGTGGTAAAGAATCCACCTGCCAATGCAGGAGACACATGTTCAATCCCTGGATGGAGAAGATCCTCTGAAGAAGGAAATGACAATCCCATAGGCAGAGCAGCCTATTGGGCTACTCAGTCCATGGGGTCGCAAAAGAGTTCAACATGACTTAGCAACTAAATAACAACAGTCTTTGGTGATTAAGTGCTAACTCCTGGCTTCTGCTCTTCTAGGATGCTTTCACCCTATTGAAGTCAGGGACTGCAGCCACATGCCCTATAATCATAATAGCTCTGAAAAGGAGAGCAGCCAAAAATGTAAAGGATGTTATTGCTCCATCACAAATATATTTTTTCAATGTGTTGGTAAAGACAATCTTTTACAAACTTTCTCATGAAGTATAATTGTGGCAGGTAAGTGTGCAAAACACAGATAATAAATCCAGGCATGCATTGTAATCCCAAATTATCTGAATCCCTTTACATCATGCCAGGGAAGCTCTGACATCTCAACATCAACAGATTAAATTTTATCTAAGTATCAGTTAATCAAGCAATTAAAATTTAGATCTACCTCCAGCTAAAGAGCCAAATCATAAAATATGGAATCTCTACTAAATGTATGCACATGGTTGAGTTTGGTCCAATTGTGTATTATATTTTAGCTTCATTGGTCTTTCAGCTTTAGAATCCACTCCACGCATATTCTTCTGCAGGTTTATATTAACAGAGCATTGAAATTCTTTTTGTTAAATTGTCTTCTATTAGGTTGTAGCATGTACTCATAGTCTTGAAGCATACTGAGTTTTGATTCTATTTATGAGTCTCGTGGTAAAAGGGATAGTTCTAGTTGTCTTGAGGAGAATATACATTCCTTTTCCATGACATATACCCTAGTAATGTTTTCACAGGGTTTTAAAACCATTAAGGCTAATTTTCTCAGATGTCAAGAACAAGCTCCACCTAGCAAAAGATGCTAATGCTGACTTAAAGACTGGAGATTATCAGTTTCATGTGGGTCCACCAAGTGCCCCCATTAGAAGTATCAAGATCCCATTCTGTCCCAGTCAATGTGCTTATTTTTCATGGGAATCTTGGTAAGACTATCAGTTCAACTAAGATATAATTCAACTACTGACACAATTAAATGTTGTGTTTCTTTTTATACAATATCAGTTCTATGTCTGTAGACAATAAGAGATTCTTTAACGGGCATCACTGAGGCTCTCTCATTCAAAACTTGTAACTTGTGCTGAGAGTTAATGGACCTGAGCTTTCACTTTTAGCATAAATACTGTAGTTCATTCTCCAGAACCCATCTCATAAAGAAATCTTTGTAATCTTCATTATTGCCACAACAATCAATCAGGTTGCCGTTAGGACTCCTACGAAACTTGTTTCAGTTGGTGTGTTATCACAATCAGCGTCAGGTTGACTGATTAATTGATACCACTGCATGCCATTAAAGTACCAGCATCCTACTTTCCATTTCTATTATATATGCTTGAATATTTATATTGAATGCAAAAATACATAAAAATTTGACATTTTTAAAATTACAATTTGAATGTCACTTTACTGTACACCTAAAACTAACACAACATTGTAAATCAACTATTCCCCCATAAAAATTTTTAAAAATTAAAATTAAAAAAATTAAATCATGGATTTTCCATAACAACCAACCTCCATTTTTCCCATTCTTCAGGTTAAAGAAGAATTCATTTTACCTATCCTTGCTTTAAGACCTGTCCTAATCAAGGTTCATTATTTCTCCAGAAATGCACACCCCCTGGGAAAATAATATGGCAGATAAGAGTCAAAATCTAACCTTGCCTGTAGACTATAGCTTACTAACATTGGAAGCATTCTATCATTGACCACATAAAGCTGTTTATTTATATTTCCTACCAAGTTTTACAATGTACCAGAAAATTTTAATACTTTACCAACAGATACACTTCTCTTGAGTGCATTAAGTTAGTGAATCTGTGGGGCAAAAAAGCATTGTGACCTAGATCTCTCATATTTCAGTCACTTTAATAAATTCAGTGTGACAGAAGGCAGCACTGACAATATAAAAGTTGATTTTTTAATATAGTTATTGGTTTTAGTTAGTTCATGAAAATGAAACCCTGAAGCTATCTGTGTAAACAAAATACCATGTAAAAATTTGTATACATTGTGTTCATATCTTTTTTTTTTACCAAGTTATATTTACTAACATTTGTGTTATTAAGACTATGTATTCTTGAGTATATGACTATTCTATTATTTATCACACAAGTCTTATTAAAGATATGCTTTGAAGCTTACCAATACATTTGAATATATATCTATGCATATCTTTCACTTACTGTTTTAAAATTCTGGTTATGACACAGTAAGTGATTACATAGCTCCTTAATGAGTTGCCACTCACAATTTGAATTAAAATAAACTAGTGTGATGGATAAGACTATATGCATTAGAGTCAGATATATTTGAGCTTAAATCACTGCTGACCAATAATATGTGATATCCAAATTCAGTTTGTGGAAATGCTATTAAGTTGGTTCTTTGTCCTTTGGACATTCTCCAATATTTTCTTGAGCACTCTCTTAGCTTCATGACAAAAAAGAGGTTCCCAATCTCACTTGATAATTTTCTTTAAATATTAACTACTCCATTTCTTCATTGAGTCCCTCTTCTTTATAATGGAGACTGGTATTTAGAAAACAAGAACTATGGATTCATTTTCCATTTTGCTCCTTGGCTATCAATGATTTTATGTCACTAAAATGGACAAATCTAGAGAAAAGTAAAAGTGAAGTCGCTCAGTGGTGTCCAACTCTTTGCAATCCCATGGACTATATAGCCCATCAGTTTCTGTTGTCATGGGGATTCTCCATGCAAGAATACTGGAGTGGGTTCCCATTTCCTTCTCCAGGGAATCTTTCCAAGCCAGGGATCAAAACCAGGTCTCCTACATTGCAGGCAGACTCTTTATCCTCTGAGCTACAAGGGAAGCCTATGATATCTAGGGAATATAAATGAATATATATGATCCCCTCAAAATTATTCTTCTATTCAATAATTCAAAATCTGCCTTCTTGGTAATAATAACACTTATCCTGAACAATATTGGCATATGCATGTGTTTGCTTAAGTCTATTATATCACAGTTAATTTTAAATTGCTATTAACTTCAGTTCAGTTCAGTCACTCAGTCATGTCTGACTCTTTGTGGCCCATGGACTGCAGCACGCCAGGCCTCCCTGTCCATCACCAACTCCCGGAGTTTACTCAAACTCAGGCCCATTGAGTTGGTGATGCCATCCAACCATCTCATCCTCTGTCATCCCCTTCTCCTCCTGCCCTCAATCTTTCCCAGCATCAGGGTCTTTTCAAATGGGTTAACTCTTCACACAGGTAGCCAAAGTATTGGCGTTTCAGCTTCAACATCAGTCCTTCCAATGAATATTCAGGACTGATTTCCTTTAGGATGGACTGGTTGGATCTCCTTGCAGTCCTAGGGACTCTCAAGAGTCTTCTCCAACACCACGGTTCAAAATCATCAATTCTTTGGCACTTAGCTTTCTTTATAGTACAACTCTCACATCCATACATGACTACTGGAAAAACCAAAGCTTTGACTAGACAGACCTTTGTTGGCAAAGTAATGTCTCTGCTTTTTAATATGCTGTCTAGGTTGGTCATAACTTTTCTTCCAAGGAGTAAGTGTCTTTAAATTGCTATTAAAGTATGTTAATAATAACAAATTTCAGTATGCATATCTTTAGTATATAGTCCATTGAGGAGATATAGTGCATTTTTATTAAGTATTAATTGAGTTAAATCCTCTCTTCTTTTTTTGCGGTGATTAAATTTATATTTGTTTAAGTTCCTTGTTTGTTTCTGTTTTGAATTTAATTTGTTTGTTTTCAAGAATTTGAGATTTAATATTATTTAATGAATAAGTAAAACTTTTAAATGATCCAAAAGCAAAAATTATGTAAAAAGATACATTCAAAGAAACTTAATGTCTCCTATTCTTAACACCACTTTCCCTCCCACTGTCCATATGTAACCTATTCTTTTGTCATTGTTGTTTGTCCTTTCCTTTTTGGAAAATAAATACGTGTCCGGCATGTAGTTGTCAATCAATTAATAACAATGTATATTTGTTAAATGAATGAAAAACATTAAAATACAATCATTATTAAAAATCCACCTATATCTTTCTACTTCCATCTGAAAGTTTACTTCTCAGAAACCATAGTCCTCATTGTTTTAAACTTGTTAAAATCTTATTCTATCTCACACAAATAACTGTGCCCTCTCAAGGTAAACACATCATTGTCAAGTGAGACTGTCCTGCTCTCACACTTAATATCAAAAGATTAGTGTTTCTGAAGAATACGTGCTTAGTTGCTCAGTCGTGTCTGACTCTTTGCATCCCCACTCTCCTCTGTCTATGGAATTCTCCAAGGAAGAATATTGGAGTGGGTAGCCATTCCCTTCTCCAGAGGATCTTCCCAACCCAGGGATCAAATCCGCATCTCCTGTGTCTCCTGCATTGGCAGAAGGATTCTTTACCACTGAACCATCTGAGAAGCCATTGCTAAAGAAGCAGTGGTCAAATGGGATTGTGGGGGAGATGAGTTTGAGGAAAGTTTAGGTTATGCAGATCTGATTGATCGAGCTAAGTCACATAAATTTTATTTTAGTGGGAAAATGAACCAGCAAAGATTTTAAGTCAGACAGTAAACTAAAGGTTTATATATTGCTAAGTCCATACTGTACTTTGGATCTTTGTTTGCAGGTAGGAAGAGGAGAGGGAAAATAGTCAATGGATATATTTGGAGAAAAATAGCATTTGTCTCTGAAGTGAGAAAAGACTCAAAGAAAAGATGCAAAGAAAGCAAAAAGAAAGAATAAGTTCCAATTCTGGACTGGAGGCAATAATTTTTCTTCTCTGAATAAAATATTTACTTAAATGGTTCATTTTTTACAGTAAACACACACACACAGAGTCAATTCTCATTTTTCATGAAAACCATGGTCAATAAGGTCACCATGAAACCTGAATAAGCAAATACTGAATCATATTTTCTGTGGACCAGCAGCAAAAATATTTCCCTCACACAGTGGAAGAGCAAAACCAGGACAGAGATATTTCAAACCAGAGAGATAATCCATTTCATTCTTCAGGGACTCTGACGTTTAGAAAAAAACAAATAAAAATATACAAGAACTTTTAAATTTTGACCAAGTCCAATTTAACATTTTCTTTCTTTTGGATTATATTTTTGGTGCTATATCTGAGAAATCACTGCATAACCCAAAGTCACAATGATTTTTAAACTTCCCTTTTTTTCTTTCAAGCCTTTACAGTCATGAGTTTTCTATTTAGGTTTATGATCAATTTACATTACCTTTTGTATCTAGTATGAGAAATAAAGCACAATACAATTACATTTAGAAATTAATAATAGAATAATGTCCAGAAAATGAAAAAGAGATTCAAGACAATTAAAATGGAACATGAAATTTGAGGATGCAGCTGAAACAGTACTTGAAAGATTTTTTTTTCTCACCTAGTATAATGCTATGTGCTATTCTTAAGCACAGAACGTTGGAGTACTTTTTAAAACTGGATAATGTGTAAACATGCTTAGAGTTATCTTCCATACTATTCAGCCTAGAATAATATTTGAAAGATTATGGGAAACGCAAATAGTTCACTGACTAGCAGGAACATAATTTTGCATTTTGGAGCTCTTTTTTGTCTTTACAATGACTACTTAAAAATTCTATAAGAGATGTTACATTTTTCCTGTAAGCATTTGTCTTCCCCAGAAACTTCTCTTTCCATGTGTGTGTGTTCACTGCACAGTTGTGTCAGACTCTTTGCAACCCCATGGACTATAGCCCGCCAGTCTCCTCTATCCATGAAATTCTCCCAGCAAGAATACTGGAGCAGGTAGCCATTCCCTTCTCCAGAGGATCTTTCCAACCAAGGGATTGAACCCAGGTCTCCTGAATTGCAGGAAGATTCTTTACCATCTGAGCCACCCTCTAAATTGGGATGCACCATCAATTATCTACCCTGTTACTCAAACTAGAATCATTAGGATTATTATTTAATCTTTCTCTCCTTCACCGTTATTTCCTGTCCTCATTCCATGTAATCACTTATCATATCCTGTCTTTTCAAGCTTGTACATATTTCTTGATTCAATTTCATCTCTCCATCTTCTTTCTGCCCCTCTAAGTCAAACCAGAATGATCTTTTGATATAATACAGTAAATATCTCTGAACTGGTCCCATTGAATCTATGTCTTATTCTATTTAATTAATTCTCTAATAGCTAGATTAATCTTTCTATGTTGGAAATTAGATCATCCTAGCTACAACTTTGCTTAAAATAGTCTGTGGATTTCAACTATTCCTCAAATAAAGTTGAAAAGGCTTCACAGAACTAGAACAAAAAAAAAAATTTTTTTTAATTTGTATGGGGACACAAAAGACCCTGAATAACCAAATCAATCTTGAGAAAGAAAAACAGAACTGGAGGAATCAGGCTCCCTCACTTCAGGCTATATTACAAAGATATAGTCATCAAAACAGCATGATACTGTCACAGAATTAGAAATATAGGTTAGTGGAACAGGATAGAAAGCTCAGAAATAAACCCATGCTCCTATGGTCAATTAATCTATGACAAAGGAGGCAAGACCATACAAGGTTGGAAAGACAATCTCTTCAACAAATGGTGCTGGGAAAACTGGACAGCTACAATTTTTTTAAAAATGAAATAGGATCATTCTTTAATGCTGTACACAAGAAAATAAGCTCAAAATGGATTGAAGACCAAATGTGAGACTGGACACTATAAAATTCACAGAGGAAAACATAGGCAGAATGCTCTCTGACACAAATTGCAGGGATAGCTTTCCCATCCGTTTTCCAGAATGATGGAAATAAAAACAAAAGTAAACAAATAGGGCCTACTTAAACTCAAAAGCTCTTGCACAGCAAAGGGAAAAATTAAAAAATGGAAAAAGAACCCACAGATGAAGAGAAAACAACTGCAATGATGTGACCAACAAGGGATTAGCTGCCAAAATTTACAAACAGCTCATGAGGTTTAATATCATCAAAACAAACAGCTCAATCAAAAAATGGGCAGAAGACCTAAACTGACATTTCTTTCTCCAGAGAAGACATAGAGATGGCCAAGAGGCACATAAAAAGATGTTCAACATTGTTAATTATTAGAGAAATGCAAGTCAAAACTGCAATGAGATATCACCTCACACCAGACAAAATAGCTATCATCAAAAAATCTGCAAGCAATAAATACTGGAGAGGGTGTGGGAGGAAGGGAACCCTCCTACAGTGTCGGTGGGAATGTAGATATTACAGCCACTATGGCGAGCAATAAGAAGTTTCCTTTAAAACCTAAAACTAGAGCTTCCATATGACCCTGCACTCCCACCCTTTGGTGTATATCTGGAGAAAAACATGGTTCAAAAGGATACACCTAGTCCACTGTTCACTGCAGCACTGCTTATAATAGCCAGGACAAGGAAGCAACCTTAATGTACATTGACAGAGGAATGGATAAAGAAGATGTGGCACATATACAATGGAATATTACTCAGCCATTAAAAGAATGAAATAATGCCATTTGTAACAACATAGATGAACCTAGAGATTATAGGCAGAATCTGGAAAAAAAAAAAAAAAAAGATACAAATGAACTTATTTAAAAAGCAGAAACAGACTGACAGAGAATGAACTTATGATTTCCGGTGGGGAGGGATGAGGGGAATGGATAGTTAGGGAGTTAGGGATGACATGTTCACAGTGCTATATTTAAAATGGGTAACCAACTAGGTCCTACTATATAGTACAGGGAACTCTGCTCAATGATATGTGGCAACCTGGATCGGAGGTAAGTTAAAAATAGATAAATAAATATAACACGAACAAAAAAGAAAAAGAAAAATGGGTCTCATATCAGTGATGTCAGATTCTGCCTTAAGAAAACAGGAAATTAAGATCAAACTAAAATATATTAAGCAGGAAAAAAAGAAAAAAAAAGAAATAGTCATAATCACAGTGAAATCCAGTGATATAAAAAGCAGGAAGACAATAAAGAAAATAGCACAAAAGTTATGTTTTTGTTCTTATTTTTACCTTCAATATTAAAAAAATTGACAGATCTCTAGTCAAACTGATCAGGGAAGAAGAGACATGATACAATTTAATTCCATTATGTTCATACAGATTCTTTATGTTTCACTGCTTTTAAAGCACTGCCAACTTTTGACAAGAATAAGGTTAAAGAATTATTTTATGATATCAGTTAAGTATCTATAATTGCACTGAGGAGTGAATCAACATGGGATAATTATCTGTGATAACAAAGGAACACATACAGGTGTCAACTAAGTATAATGCCAGGCAAAACCATGAGCCCAAGTTAGAAAAGTAATAAACAGGTCAGATGTTTTTTCATTGGCTACCCAGGTAGCTCAGATGGTAAATAATCTGCCTACAATGCAGAAAACCTGGGTTTGATTCCTGGATCGGGAAGATCCTCTGGAGAAGGGAATGGCAACTGACCCCAGTGTTCTTGCCTGGAGAAGTCCATGGACAGAGGAGCCTGGCACGGGCTACAGTCCATGTGGTTGCAAAGAGTGGAACACTACTGAGCGACTAACACTTCACTTCTAATCATCTTGAGAGCAGCCAGAATCAGTAGAGCAAGTGGGGTCAGAATTTGAACTTTAGGCAGGAAAGGGAAAGTGTTAATGACCTATGGAACGATGAGAAAGACTATTCGAGTTCGCGGAAGAGAGTTTTAAAGCGGGTGACGATTTGAAAATTTATTCTTAGATCTTAATATCTGAAAATGTCTTGGATCTAACAATCAGAGGAGAAAGGGAATCTATGGTATTTGCGTGTGACATAGAAGTAAGATCTGACTGAGGGTTTTCTAAGATCTGACTGAAGTGAAGTGAAAGTCGCTCAGTCATGTCCGACTTGTGGTGACCCAAGGACGAAAGAGCAGATAAAACCAAGGAAGGTCTTGGAATGCAGGAACAGAAAACCAGACCCTTGTCGTCCTTCCCTCCCCCATGTTGTAACTATTAATGGAACAGTATAATCTGTCTCCCCTCCTACCTCATAGGGAGAAGGTATTTGCCCTAATCTTCCCCCAGCCAGTATACATTCCTCATCCAATCAGCAAATGACCCACAAGACCCCTATCCCACTCCTTGTACCCTGGATATAAAAGTGAACTAAGGACCCCTGTTCATCATCGGTTCTCCCTTCAGTTGTCCTGTGGTTCTAACTGCGTCTCCCACTCTAATAAATTTATTTCCCTCTCATTCTGTCTCATGTCTGGAAATTCTTTTCCAACTCACGCCCAGCCCATGCACAACACGAGCCTCTGCAACTCCATGGACTATACAGTCCATGGAATTCACCAGCCAGAATATTGGAGTGAGTAGCCCTTTCCCTTCTCCAGGGGATCTTCCCAACCCACAGATCGAACTCAGGTCTCCCACATTGCAGGCGGATTCTTTACCAGCTGAGCCACAAGGGAAGCCCAGATATGGCTGAGGAAAAAAATAAATTAAACTTTTCTGATTATTTTTACAAGCAATATTGCCAAGGACAAAATCTGCAGGAGAAATAATTGACACAGGGAAGTAGCTTTTTTTTTTTTTTTTTTTTTTTGAGTAAACTTGCTTTACAATTGAGAGGGTAACAGGCAGGAAGGCCAGGGGGTCTCCAAACGGAGGAAATAAACAAGTGTTTATTTTTATCTCTTCTTTTTATCTCTCTCTTAAGCAGAAGGAGGAAACAAACAAGTGTTAGATGTTTTTCCCCTTCTCTATACAAATTTTAAAAGAGGTTTCTGTTAAAATTCTGTGTTGCCAGGATGACACCTGGCTCCACCAGAACTTAACTTCTCTCAAACCTTGAGCTAATCAATATGTTTTTCTTATGGAAATGTTCCTCTTAAGCTATGTTAATGAACTATGCATTTACCCTAGACTCTGTCTTCAAGTCTGCTCTGCCTAAGGCTCAGAACTGACTTGACAAACCCTTCTGTTTTACTCAAACATTGTTCTCCTAATCTATGTTACAAAGAAAGAAAGAAAGTGAAGTCACTCAGTCATGCCCAACTCTTTGCGGCCCCTGGACTGTAGCCTACCAGGCTTCTCCGTCCATGGGAATTTCCAGGCAAGAGTATTGGAGTGGGGTGCCTTTTCCTTCTCCAAGGGATCTTCCCGACCCAGAAATCAAACCCAGGTCTCCTGCATTACAGGCAGACGCTTCATCCTCTGAGCCACCGGGGAAGCCTAATCTATGTTAATAAAACTATATATTTATGGGGAAACCTACCTTTCTTCAAGATTCATGTCAATTGTTTTATGGTCTGGGATGACTCACCTGGTGCCAATGTTATCTCAAATGCATGGACATCTCCTTTCTGTAATTAGCAGGCTGCTGCTGCTGCTGCTAAGTCACTTCAGTCGTGTCCAACTATGTGCGACCCCATAGACGGCAGCCCACTAGGCTCCCCCGCCCCTGGGATTTTCCAGGCAAGAACACTGGAATGGGTTGCCATTTCCTTCTCCAATGCAAGAAAATGAAAAGTGAAAGTTAATTCGCTCAGTGGTGTCTGAGTCTTAGCGACCCCATGGACTGCAACCCACCAGGCTCCTCCATCCATGGGATTTTCCAGGCAAGCGTACTGAAGTGGGGTGCCATTGCCTTCTCCGAGCAGACTGCTAGTAGCTATATAACATCTGACTAAAGACTAACAGAGGGGCACTCTTTCTGCCCCTTCTGATGTCTATGTCAGAAGCTTTCTCCATCTCTTTGATACTTTAATAAAACTTTATTACACAAAAGCTCTGAGCGATCAAGCCTCCTCTCTGGCCCCGGATTGAATTCTTCTCCTCCAGAGGCCAAGAATTCCGGTGTCTTTCATGGTTTAGCAGCAACATCTCATAGCGTTGTGTTAGTTTCTGCTGTATAGTAAAGTGAATCAGAAACGTGTATATCTATGTCCCCTCCCTGTTGGTTCTTCCTCCCACACATCCACCATCCCACCCATTTAGGTCTTCACAGAGCACCGAGCTGAGTTTTCTGTAAATGAGGCTAAAATATCACCTTTCACAGCCAAGAATCTAATGTTATTACACATTAGAAATGTGTAATGTTGTAATGTTGAAGGACAACATTTCCTTTAGATTCAGAATGTGACAAAGCATGCATTGGTTACTTTCAGGAACTGGTTTATCCCCTTGTCTAAGAGATAGCTTTTTCTCTCTCTCTCTCTCTTCCTAGTGACCATTATATTACATTCTTATTCAGCACCCCTATATGTGAAATCTAGAAAAATGGTACAGATGAACTTATTTGCAAAGCAGAAACAGAAACACAGATGTAAAGAACTAACTTATGGATTCCTAAGGTAGAAGGGGGAGATGGGATTAATTGGGAGATTGGGACTGACATATATACCCTACAAGGTATAAAGAAGATAACTAATGAGAACCTACTGTATAACACAGGGAACTCTACTCATTGCTATGTGGTCACCTAAATAGGAAGGAAATGTGAAAAAGAGGGGATAAGTGCATATGTATAACTGATTCACTTTGATGTACAACAGAAACTAACACACATTGTAAGCAACTCTACTCCAATAATATTTTTTAAGAAATAAAAATAAATGTTGAATAAAGAAATTTAAAAAATTATAAATTAAAGGAATGCTATTGGCAATTGCCTCCCAAGAGCTCCTAAAAATATTCTCTACCAATGAGATGAATACCTAAAGCCTGTTAAAATGTATTATTTCCCTTAAGTATTTTTTTTCCTTCTGCTACCAATAGTATTTTTAGGAAAAAGTACCACTTTGTTTCTTTTCCTCTGGAATTTCAAACATGTTCTTTAGGAAACTCACTGAACTGTTAAGCCTTTAACTATGACCTGTTCTACTGTTCTCTTGAAGAAGGAAACAGACAGAACAGGCTCCATCTTGAAAGCAGGATTCCATCTTGGGCTGGACTGTGGACTTTGAGCTATATCCAGTATCTCTGGAAACGACATACCAACTGGAAAACTAGACCCCCCGATGGAAGAGACCCAGGACTCATACCTAGACTCTCTGTTGCCTAAAAGAATACCCTAATTATCTGTGTAACTGAATAGAATCATAAATTCTATTATACTTATTGGGGTATGACCACAGGCCTATTTATAATTATCCATTGTTAACTACCTAGGCTTAAGGCATATGAATCACGGTTTAACTTTGATTGTATCTTTCTTTTCCTTTGCTCAGACTAGTGTCAGGGAATTTGGGGAGGTGAGTTTGGGCACATACACTTAGAAAATATAAAGTTTTTCACAAAAACTGGCCAGGGTCCTTGGTTAAGAGGAGACTCTGCCTTGGGCCCACTGGTGTAATAAACTGCACTCCACTATCTGTATTGTCCTTCTGAGTGAGTTTGTTTCCTGGAACATGTGGCTACAACATTTGGTGCATTGGCCTGGAAACTCCTCACTTTGAGGAGACAAGTCTCATTTGGGACGACTCTGAGGCCTTGCAGCTCAAATCTTCTAGAGTGGGGAAGGCGCCTTGTCCTTCTGGAAGGATTCTACATCTCAGTGCCCAGACCTTTTCACGTTAGCTGGTAGTGGATGGTAGCAGAGGAACTGAGCACTCAGGTGAGGAGGAACCCACCCATTAGGGTGGAAGAGGGGGCCTGATCACCGCCCTGGGAAGGACGAGAAGGGGCAGGGACCCACAGAAGCCTGGAATAAGCAGGCGGCGATTGCTTGGTATACAGGTTGATGATCATGTTAGGGCTTAGGAAGGAAATTTGTGAATGTAATTTAGAAGGTTGTGTCCATGCTGTCTTGGGGGAAATTATTACCAAGCAATCGCTAGGAGATTGTGAGGAGAAGAAATGGTCTTTGTGTGCTTGTATTCTGCCCTCCCCGAGGAGATGTCTCATCTGCTGTGAAATTCTTGAACCCCTTGGAATTGTCAGACTAGAAGGAGGGGGATACATAAGTGAGTACGAATTGGCTTTTCCTGAGACAGCCTGGGACGTGGGATATTTAACCCATCTGTGTTTTCATCCACACCCGATCAAGCCCACCAAGTCAGAATGGACTTTAAAAGTTAAGGGAGAAATAGTCTTGGACCACGTGGTGTTCTGGTTCACTGCGCCAACTGACAGCTGAAGACACGCTGATCCCCCTTCTCCCTCTGGGACCTGACAGGTAAGGCTCTTCTCACCCCAATTAGGAAGGAGGCGGAATGGCAATTTAAGTGTTTCATTGAGTAGGAAATATCCGAAGTACATAGGGTACCGAGAACTTCATATACAGAATGAAAAGGAAAAGTAGAAGATGGTCCGAGAAGGTAAGCAAGGTGGGAGGAAATGAATCTAAGGCAACTGTATTAGAGTGCATGATTAAAAATTTAAGGAAGGGATTTGGAGGAGACTATGACTAACTGCATCCACATACTCTGTGAGGTCGAATGGCCCCCTATGGGAGTAGGATGGCCACCAGAGGACACCATGAACTTAAAAATTGTGAAAGCAGTTTATACAGTAGTCATAGGAGAGCTGGGACACCCGGATTAATATCCATATATTGACTCATGGCTAGGGTTAGCTCAAGACCCTCCTACTTGGACAAGGCTCTGTGTCCAGAAGGGAAAGGGAAAAGTATTAATGGCATAAAAATTTATGATCTAAAAGGAAATTCTACAGGATTTGGATGTGGATGACCTGACCCCCATACTGGATAATGACGCGCCTGCCTCCCCGAGCTCCACCAGGACCAGAGGCCACTTTAATGCCGGATCCAGGTCCAGGTGAAGTTCCTACAGCAGCGACTGCCCCTCCGCCAGCTCTCCCGGGGATTATAGAGTCACCGTTTTGGCAGGCTGCGATCCCAGCGATGGAGACCTCTGGTCGAAGCCCCCAGGATTCCACCTCAGCTGGATCTCCGAGTTTTTATCCGCCTCTCTCGGTGAGTACTGATAGGAAGGGGGAAGAAAACACAGGAATTAGAGCCTGCGCTCCACCAAAGAACAGGGGGAAAGAACCCCACTAGAGATACCCCTCAGAGAGCTACAACAGCCTCCAGCTTAGGGCACTACCATCAGCTCCCTGTAGCCTATTACTACCAGACATTTTCCTCTAAAGTTTTATTAAACCGGCAGAGACACACTCCATCATACTCAGGGGAGTCACAAGCCAGGATTAGGCTAATAGAGACTATTTTTCAAACCCACCACCCTACAAGGGATGACATAATCCAACTACTAGTCTCCCTTTTCAGCACTGAGGAAACACACAGGATCCTAACTGAGGCCAGAAAATGGTTCAGAGAAATGGCACCTGAGGGCCCTGCAAACCTGCTGTGGTGGGCAGAACTAGCCGCCCCCGATGAGAGGCCGATTGGGACTGTGACACAGGAAGGGAGGGGCCGCCTGGATATCGGCGGCTATTTTACAAACCGATGAGTACGGCAAAACCCTCTGAAGTGATTCAGAGGGAAAGCGAATCACCCTCCGAGTTCTATGAAAGACTGTATGAGGCCTGTAGACTTCACACGCCAATAGATCCAGAGGTTGCAGGGTCTCAGATGGTGATAAACGCAGCCTCTGTGTCTCAAGCCTACCCTGAAATTGTCAGATGGGGGGAAACCAAGGGACTCATGAATTTTTATACATCCCTGAATGCCCAGTACCTTTGTTGGGAAGAGACTTTCTGTGTAAACTGGGGGCACAAGTGACCTTTCCGCCCAAGAAAGACCCATTTTTCGAGTGGGCTCAACCACCTATTTACTCTTCCTCTCAGTAACCCCTCAAGATGAATGGAGGTTGCACGATCTCCCGGAAGGGAAACCGGATGGGCTAAACAGTCGAGAGAGAGTTAACTCAACAAATTCCCTGAGGTCTAGGTAGAAGATAACCTCCCCCCCTACCCCCACCCCCCAGGCTTGCAAAACAAGTCTCAGTGGTAATAGAACTCAAACCTGGGACAATTATGTCAGCACCCACCTTGGGCCTGCCAGACCTTGCTAAGCTGTTTACTCTTTATGTGACTGAAAAGGACAAGGTGTCTATGGGAGTGTTGTCCCAAACTATGGGGACATGGGACAGGCCCATGTCTTATCTCTCAAAACGGCTAGACACAGGGTGGCCGGGATGCTGATGGGAAGTTGCTGTGGTTGGTTGCCTTACTGGCCTGAGAGGCAACCAAGCTGATTTTGGGCCAAGATTTGATCATAAAAGTCCCACATGAAGTCAACACTCTCCTGCGAGGAGACCTCTATCAGTGGCTGTTGACATCCTGGATTACTCAATACCAGGCACTGTTATGTGAGAACCCCCATGTTACTATTGAGCCTCATCAGGCCCTGAATCCGGCCACTCTCCTTCCTGGGGGAGAAGGTGGGCCCTCACATGATTGCAAGGAAATACTAGAAGAAGTTTATGCCAGCAGACCTGACTCGAGAGACCAGCCAATCTTGGACCCAGATTTGGTCCTGTACACCAATGGCACCAGCCTGGTTAAACAAGCACAACGGCTGTCGGGATCTGCAGGAATCATGGAAGAAACCATCAGTGAGGCTAACTCTCTGCCGTCACACTGGTCTGCTCAATGGGTCAAACTATAGGCTCTAATCCAGGCCATCCAGCTGTCAAAAGGTAAGACAAACATTTACACAGACTCCAGGTATGCTTTTGCTACTTTACATGTACATGGGGCTTTATATACAAAGAGAGGCCTTCTGACAGCCAACAGAAAGGACATTAAAAACAAGGAAGAAATCTTGACCCAGATGCTGTATGGGACCCTGAAAAGGTAGCAGTGATACACTGTTTTGGGGTCACCAAAAGGAAGAAACAAACATGGGGAAACCGACTAGCAGATAAAGCCACAAAACATGCAGCTGAGAAATTTGGGGCTGCTGGTGGGGGATCTATCAGAACCTTTGTACTCTCAAAAATGCCAGAGTTAACTTTGACTCTCCCACAGTACACCCCGGCGCAAGACCAGTTGGCTGAAGCAGAAAGGGCCACCAAAAATAAACAAAAACCTCCAGGAATACAGTTAAAAGGCACTCTAAGTGGACTTTAAACCCTACCGACACTCATGGTTTGTACCTTCTCAGGATGGGTGGAGTCCTTCCCCACTCGAACTGAAAAAGCAAATGAAGTGGCTTTCTGTCTGCTTTGAGAAATAATCCCCAGATTCGGGTTCCCAACCAGTATAG
Organism: Muntiacus reevesi; assembly: GCF_963930625.1. Classification (NCBI taxonomy): domain Eukaryota; kingdom Metazoa; phylum Chordata; class Mammalia; order Artiodactyla; family Cervidae; genus Muntiacus; species Muntiacus reevesi. Next base: position 60,812,678 of record NC_089260.1, read on the forward strand.
GATCAGACAATGGCCCTGCGTTTGTAACCGACTTAATTCAACAGGTATGTAAAGCTCTAAATATCAAGTGGAAATTACATATGGCATATAGGCCCCAGAGTTCTGGGATGGTGGGACAAACCAACCGGACACTTAAAGAGACGCTCTCCAAGAGGATCATAGAGACTGACTGCTCCTGGGTGGACTTGCTTCCAACAGCTCTGCTCAGACTCAGGATGACCCCATGGTCCAATGACTATTCTCTGTACGATGTTGTGTATGGGAGGTCCCCTCCCATAATAAAACAGGTGTCAACAAATTTGCCTCAGGTAAGGGGAGATGAGATTTCACAGCAGATGGAACAACTGGGTAAGGTAATAAACCAGGTAACTAAGATTGTACAAGAATCTGTTCCCTGGGGAACAGATTCAAAAATTTGTGCCCGGGGATCAGGTGTGGGTCAAGGACTGGAAACACGACTCCTTGGTCCCATATTGGAAGGGTCCGTATACTGTTGTTCTAACCATCCCTACTGCAGTTAAAGTTGCAGGTGTCACTCCCTGGATCCACAGCATGAGGATGAAGAGAGCATACCACGCAGACCTGGAGAACCCGAGTGGACTACACAAAGGACCCCACTGATCCCCGTGAAAGCAAGATCATCTTAAAGAAGAAAAAGAGATGAAGCTCTACAATCAACTGCTGCTACAAGGATTTGCTGGTATCATCTTGAGACTAACCATAGTTTCAGCACAAGGAGGGCCCTGTGCTATAATTAAAGTTGAATGTTGTGTATATATTCCTGATTTATCTGGCAATATATCAGCCACCCTAGATGACATGAAAGATCAGGTAAAAGCTAGGTCTGATGATAATCTTCCTTTTTGGAGTTCGGTCCTATCTTGGGTGAAGGGTGATTGGTGGCAAACTATATTTACCATTGTTATAGTTTCCTTGATAGTTTTGCTTTGTGGACCCTGCGTTTTACAATGTCTTATGAACTTTGTAACCCAAAGACAGGTGTCGTTCTCCCAAATTGGCGGTCGGAGAGCCAGGGTGCAATGTATCCTTATTAATGATGCTCAAACTATGAGTTAAGAGTATCAAGAACAGAGAATAAAGGAGGAAATGGACAGAACAGGCTCCATCTTGAAAGCAGGACTCCATCTTGGGCCAGACTGTGGACTTTGAGCTATATGACCAATATGTATGGAAACGACATACCAACTGGAAAACCAGGCTCCCTGGATGGAAGAGACCCAGGACTCATACCTAGATTCTCCATCGCCCAAAAGAATACACTAATTATCTATGTAACCAAATAGAATCATAAATTCTATTATGCTTATTGGGGTATGACCACGGGCCTATTGATAATAGTCCACTGTTAACTACCTAGGCTTAAGGCATATGAGTCATGGGTTAACTTTGATTGCATCTTTCTTTTCCTTTGTTCAGACTTGTTTCAGGGAATTTGGGGAGGTGGGTTTGGGCACGTATGCTTAGGGTATATAAGGTTTTTCACAAAAACTGCTCGGGGTCCTTGGCTAAGAGGAGACTCTGCCTTGAGCCCACCCATGTAATAAACTGCACTCCACTATCTGTATTGTCCTTCTGAGTGAGTTTGTTACCCGGAACATGTGGCTACAACACTCTCAAATAAATCCTCTTAGTAATGACATATATTGATTGTCAAGCTAAATGATATTTTCCAAAACAAAATTTTCTTCACTTAGAAATAATAAATATCTTTATTTTAAATTCCTTTAGCTTATTAAATATTTTCACTTAAAAAATAAAACTCTAATGTCAGAGAGGCTATCTTTCATCATTTGATATTCCCTTTTCTCTCTCCATTCAACTTCAGCATCAATGACACATTTCCCCACACTTCCCCAAAGCCACGACTTATAATCATGCCTCTATGTAAATATAAGCATATGCACTATGGAAACATAATTTTAAGATGTTTCCAAAAACACTATTTCCAACCAAATCATCAGTAACAGTTAATCTTCTATGTGAAATTTCTGATATTGGAAGTTTTAAGGAGCAAAGAAATAGAATCTATATTTACAATATTTGTTAAATAGCTCTTGATATTTCCCCTATACTTCTGTGTTAAATGTGTGCATTGTCAAAGAATTTATATATCCTCGAATACAAAGAACCTGCAGTGAGCTGAATTCTTAGGTGGGCCAGAGATTTCTGACCTCTGGTATATAATACCCTCTTCTTGAGTTTAAATAGGACCTTCCAATGTAAGAGAGGGTGCTCTTGGATGAGATGGTGCTGTTAGAAAAGTGAAGAAATCTGAGACTTGCCAGGTTGTCCAGTGGCCAACACTCTGTGTTCCCAATGCAGGGGGCCCATGTTTCATCCCTGGTCTGGGAACTATATCCCACATGCCACAGCTAAGGGGCTTCCCCAGTGGCTCAGCAGTAAGAATCTGCCTGCAATGCAGGAGCCACAAGAGTTACAGGTTGGATTCTAGGGTTGGGAAGATCCCCCGGAGGAAGGAATGGCAAGCCACTCCAGTATTCTGGCCTGGAGAGTCCCATGGACAGAGGAGCTGGCAGGTTACAGTTCATGAGGTGTCACAGAGTCTAGCACAGCTGAAACAACTGAGCACAGCACGGCACATATTATATTTACAGAGAGATATAAATATCAGTTCAGTTCAGTTCAACCAGTCAGTCATGTCTGACTCTTTGCGACCCCATGGACTGCAGCACGCCAGGCTTCCCTGTCCATCACCAACATCATTATCTAATTTTGAAACATTTTCACATCCCCAAAGAAATTCTTTCCCCATTAACAATTACTCTCTATTCCCCTTTCCCCATAAAATCTGGCAATCACTGGTTAGCTTTCTATCTATAAGGTTTTCTCAATTTGGATATTCCATATAAATGGAATCATATAATATGTAGGTTTTTGTGATAGGCTCCTTTCATTTAGTATAATATTTTCAAGGTGCATCTATATTGTAGCATGTATCAACGCTACATTTCCTACATTTTCCTTTGTATCTCTCAATAACACTCTACTGTATGGGTGTCCTATATTTTGTACATTCATTAATCAATAATATTTGAATGAAGAAGGTGCAATGGTGAAACTCCTGGTCCGCATAGTCTGAAACCCTGAAAATCAGAAGCACAAATGTGCTCCTAAGGACAAGAAAAGATGGATTTCCCAACTCAAACAGCGAGAATGAATTTCCCTTTCCTTCAGCATTTTGTTTTATTCAGGTCCTCCACAGATTGGATGATGCCCACCCTCACTGGTAAGGGAACTCTATTTTACTTAGGCTGCTGATTCAAATGCTAGTCTTTTCCAGAGACACTCTCACAGACAGACACACCAGAAATAATGTTTTGCCAGCTAAGTGGGCATCCCTTGGCCCAACCAAATTGGTATGTAAAGTTAATCATCGTCACATTAACTATTTTGTTCACTGTTGTATTCTCATCACCTGACGCTTAAGATATCTGGTATACGCTAATTGTAGCAGTCAAAGATGGATACATGTAATATTCAATATTTTCATGTGACTAGGAAATACCGTGACACAGCAAAAGTTGTGAGCTAGCAGGAAGAGCAAATGGTGGTTATGAAGGTCTTGCCACAGCATTTGAGGGACTGATTCAGTTCCACAAAACATGCTTGCTTAACTTAGGGATGGCTGAACTAATACTGTGGACTAGTGACAAAACTAGTCATTGATTGTTCTAACTATGAATAAAATCAACTGCATGAAGTATAAATATCAGGAAGCTAGGGAAGTAGTTTGACCCATTAAGTATGGACACAGTAATTTGAAAATAATAAAACCTAGAACAGAAATTTTACCTACCTAACCTAATTTACCTACCTGGATGATCACTAAAGTGTGAGAGTCAGATAAGTCCAGAACACTAAAAAATAAAAAATAAAAAAACAGATTTTTTAGAAAATTAGGTTTGTGACGATAGAGTGAGGCTGATACCGTCATTGCCGTCACTTCAGTGTGGAAGTTTCTTTCTACGTTGCCGATGACAAAGTTGTGAGAAAATAGCAGGTAGCCAAGATGGTGTCCATCAGGCTCTCTCCCCAGGCTCTCATGCTCTCATGCCCTTTCACCCCACATCCTTTGCATGGTTAGTAACAGCTGAGATCGCTTATAGCACTGCACATGCGCGTTACATTGTATGCCCTTGGCCACGGGCCACTTTTGTTCTGTAAATGTATAGTATATAAGCCCCACCTGAGATGCTCCTTTTGCTACAGAGCCCGCCATTAGAGGATAAACGTGTCTGCAATTGCTTCTGCTCCTCGAGTTTTCTTCCAGCTTCCCGGCTCACGCCTTGCCTACCTTGGGTTCAGCAAACAATATGAATAGCAAGACTAAAGTGTATAATGAGGATCACATTGAGGGTAAACTGTGTGTCATATGGGGACACTTCAGTAAGAACAAGTGTAACAGGATGTCCATGTTCTACTCTGATTCGCTCAGATTCTTTCTTAGCTACACATGACAATCTATCATATTTTGTCCTGTTTTGTTCTTTTTTTTTTTTTAACTCAGAGAATTTTCTTTGGGCATTAGAGTTGCCTTCTTACAAGCCCAGAAGGGTCTGGAAATTTTACCTACCGTCAACACACACACAACTTTTCATGAAGCTAAGGACTAAGCTGTGTGGGAGAACAAAAGCCCAACACATTGCATAAGGAAGGAAAAATTCTCAGGTGTAATTTATGCTCTAAATTATTCCATTTGGATCTGAGTCTGAGACTTCAGCTATAATTAAACACTTGCTTGATTCCTTTTCTTTCTTCATCATGCTTCCCCCTACCCCCAAGCCTTATTGGTTTTTCCTGAGAGCACTTTCTTAAATAGTCACTTCTTCCTGAATTCATGGCTTAGAATCTGTTTATATAGAAGTCAGTCTAAAATACTTGGTACCAAGAATGGTCAAAGAAGCAGACCCTAATGACAGGATTGTGTGGTTGGATCACTCACTGGTGGAATGGAAATGAGGAACCAGTCACTGGAGAGATGTAGAGTGTCAACAGCCCTAAAAAATTATATGCTCCAGCCTAAAAAATTCTAGACTCTAGTGATTCCAATGGAAATACATGTGCTGGCTTAACTATTGTACATATATGGACTGTGGAACTAGTTTTTATGGGATGATTCTGATGTGTTGGAGAAAATGATAAACAACTGTTGATTAATTACTAAAGTGTGAGAGATAATCTCCATCTAGTATTTAAAAGAAATGAATCATTTGTAGCATTAAGGAAAATATAGATGAAGACTAGGCACAGAATTTAATGTAAGAGTGAATTTCATGTAAGAATGTAAAAATCTGATCTAAGAACTTAATGAAAGAGTAAAATTTGCATTTAAAGAAAACTGGGCTTCCCAGGTGGTACAGTAGTAAAGAATCTGCCTGCCAGTACAGGAGGTGCAGAAGCTGCAGGTTCGATCCCTGGGTTAGGAAGATCCCCTCGAGTAGGAAATGACTACCCACTCTAGTATTCTTGCCTAGAGAATCGAATGGACAGATGAGCCTGGAAGGCTACAGTCCATGCGGTCGCAGAGAGTCAGACATGACTGAGCACTATGAAGCAGAAACAGCAAAGAAAGCTGATTTAAAAACACAGACAGGTCTTCAACATCAGAATCAGTGTCCTGATAATGAATTGGGATCACGAGACTGGCAGAGTGATTATATAAATAAATTCACCTGCATGCCCAGAGCACAACCATCTGGGACTGCAAAAGTAGCCCACTGTTGTAGACATACCACAGAGTCAGGATGGACCATCAACAAAACTTAATTTGGATAGCGATACTAATGACATCATCAAGAAGGTTTATTACTCATGTACTGAGATTTTTCTGGGGAAAGTGGGGCAGTTCCAAGAAACGTTCCAAAATATATTGGGAAAGAAGGGAAAAGAGATCGGCTTGGGGTTTCAATCGGGATTATGGGGTGGGGGTAGGGTGAGGCTTCCTGAAGATAGTTTGAATTTCCCACCAGAACCAAATGAAGAAGATCTGGACTTTTGTATTAGATGGCTTATTTGTGAAGCAGACAGGAGCAAAGAGTGTGGAACTCCAAACTATCAGCAAACATCAAAAATAGAGCCTGATTTTATCATACATACCTACTTAACTTTATTGTGGTTCTTCCCTGGTGGTTCAGATGGTAAAGAATCCGCCTATCAAGCAAGAGACATGGGTTTGGATCCCTGGGTCAGGAAGTTCCCTTGAAAAAGGCAATGGCAACCCATTCCAGTATTCCTGCCTAGGAAATCCCATGGAGAGAGGAGCCTGGTGGGCTACAGGCTGTGGGGTTGCAAAGACTAAACAACAACTTTATTATAGCAAATTTCTCCCCACCATTACTTGAATATTATGCTAAAGAAGTTGCAATTTGTTCTTTATCTTTTACAGTCTGCTTAACTACCTTCCTGGCCACCAAACCAAAAACAAGGGCCAAGCCTCAATGTAACCAAGGGTTAAACCTGATAAATAAGGAAAGCAACTTTTCACTGAAGGAATTGCAGGCCCTGGGTAATATATACCGGAAGGAACAAGGTAAGTGTACATGCATACAGATTTTTGAGATGTTGAATCAAAGGGAGTAGAATATCAATCTGAATGCAGTGGGTGAAACTTGAGGGCATTATGTGAAGTGAAATAAATCAGAAGACAACCATGATCTCATTTAAATGAGGCTTGGAGGGAAGAGGGTGTGTATGTGCTCAGTCATGTCCGACTCTCTGCGACCCCACTGACAGTAGCCCACCAGGTTCCTTTGTCCGTGGAATTTTCCAGGCAAGAATACTGGAGCAGATTGCCATTTCCTGCTCCAGGGGATCTTCCCAACACCGGATAGAACATGCATCTCTTGTGCTGCCTGCATTGGCAGGCAGATTCTTTACTACTGAGCCACCTGGGAAGCCCAGGATGGAGGTAGGAGAGCAAATGTAAAAATGGTCTGAAGGTACAAATTTCAAGTTAGGTAAATTCTGAGGATCTAATGTTTGTATGATGACTATAGTTAATAATATAGTATTAGTTGTTTGGAAGGTGCCAAGAGTAGATCTTGAAAATTCTCATCACAGGAAAAAATGTATAGTTATGTGTGGTGTTAGATGTTGGCTGAACTTACTGTAGTGATCATTTTGCAATATACACAAGGTATCAAATCATTATGTAGTACACCTGAAATTAATATAATGTTATATGTTGATTATATCTCAATAACAAAGAATATCAATCTGAATAAGGAAGAATTTGTTGACATGCAGCTACTGTGCCATGACTCAGGAGTTAATAATAAATTACTGAGAGGATTCTTAGATGCTCAGAAAAAAAGGGCCCACATTAAATAATGAAACAAAACTACCATATGACCCAGCAATCCCCCTACTGGGCATATGCCCTGAGCAAAACCACAACTCAAAAAGACACATGTACCCTGATGTTCATTGCAGCAATATTTATAATAACTAGGACATGGAAGCAACCTAGATGTCCACCAATAGATGAATAAAGAAATTGTGGCACATTTATACAATGAAATATTAGCCATAAAAAGAAACAAATTTGGGTCAACTGTAGTGAGGTGGATGAACCTAGAGCCTCTTATACAGAGTGAAGTAAATCATAAAAAGTATCATATGTATTAACATATATATGTGGAATCTAGAAAAATTGTACTGATGAACCTAGTAGAGAACCAACTCATGGAAACAGCTGGGGAAGGAGAAGGTGGGACAAACTGAGAAAGTAGCATTAATACAGATACACTATTATGTGTAAAACAGTGGGTGGGAAGTTGCTAAATAACACAGGGAGCCCACCCTGGTGCTCCGTGATGACCTAGGGGGTGGGAAGGGCCGAGGAGAGAGGCTCAGGGGGAAGGGATATATATATCTAATTAGGACTGATTTGCATTGTTGTATAGCAGAAACCAACACAAAATTGTAAAGCAATTTCCCACCAATTAAGAAACTGAAAATAACGAAACAGTTTCCAAGTAGAATGTGGAAAAAGGAAACAAATGTATCAGAAATGGTGTCACATTAAATGAATTTACTGTGTAAGCTTAGAAACCCTACTAACTAACTTGCTTACTCTGCACTCTAAACATTTTGTGCAAGTATACCAACAGGAAAAGAAAGACAAAAATAGTTACTAGTATTGGTCCAGATAATTAACACTGGGTATCATGAAGAAATAGGATTGCTGCTGTATATTTAGGAGAAGAGGAATATCTTTGGCAATCTGACTATTTACTGGGGCATCTGAGTATGCTAAAGTCCAGTTTTATCAGTGAATGGGCAACTGCAGCAAAAATGCGTAGGTAAAATCATGGCAACTTGGAGCTTTGACTTCTATAATAGGAATTCTATATAACCTTCCAGTGAAGACCCCAAAATGTGTGGAAGTGCTATCATAGGGTCAGGAGACTCCTGATAGTGGAATGTGGAGACAATAAGTATTAATTAAATCCTCAATGAATTGCATCTGTTAAGACCCTAGCTTATTTCACTAACTACTCACATATTTTCTCCAGCATTGTGGCTAATTAGAATTCAAGGGAGCTATGTCAGCATAAAGCTAATGTAAAGTGAGATATAAGAGGATTTGAGAATAGAAATGGGTAATCTGTATGGTTTCTTCTGACCAGTATTGACAGGAATACAAATTTCTCACCCCTGGTCCAACTGCTTTGAATAACAAATGCTATATGAAAACAGAGTGTCTGGTTTACATACCTGATATCCTACTGAACAGTGGTGTCCTGCCTACTGCCCTTCAATTCCTTTTATGGTTTTGAGTACCCATGTTCCAGCTTCCACACCCACAAGCCTTCTACTTGTGAAATTTTTCTTGCCTTTTATCACTGAAATTATTGTATGGAGAGTTAGAAGTGGCAGAGTTTTAAGCCTTACCCTAACAACCATATTTTGTATTTTTTGGATTAGATTTCTTCTCTGTGGTTGGTTAAAACTTATATAGTCATGCTCCTAATACTTAATAACCTGGGACTTCCCTAGTGGTCCAGTAGTTACTACATCACCTTCAGTGCAGTTGTTACAGGTTTGATCCCTGGTTAGAAGCTAAGATCCCACATGCCATGCAACAAAAAATGTAGCAAATTCAATAAAGACTTAAAAAAATGATCCACATCAAAAAGACCTTTGAAGAAAAAAAAAGTGCCTAAGCGGAAACAGAGCTTCCCAGGTGGTGCAAGTGATAAAGCAAACACCTGCCAATGCAGGAGACCCTGGGTTGGGAAGATCCTCTGGAGGAGGGCATGGCAACCCACTTAAGTATTCTTGCCTGGAGAATCCCATGGAGAGAAGAGCCTGGCGGGCTACAGTGCATAGGATCCTAAAGAGTCAGAGATAACTGAAGTGACTTGGCACACACATAAAGAAGTAATTTGTTGAGGGTAGGGGTTCAGCTCTTTTGCCTCCACATAGAAACAACTCTGAGAAGACATGTATGTTCCAGAGCATGAATGTTCATATCCAACCAACTCTCAAAAATGCCCTACAATGTCAAGGCAAGAGTTTCTGTTCCATCACAGATAGCATAGGCCAGATTCACACCAGCACTAATCAAAACAGACTTGACCATTACCCTCTCAAAACTCTATGTTCTTGCTCTTTCAAATTAGGAGAAACTTAGAAGGTGAAAGAATATTAGGCAAAGAGGTTTAGCACTTTGGAATACATACACACATACATACACACACACACACACACACATACACATATATATATATATGTATGTATAAAATCTTCCTTTCTCACTGCCAACCGCTTGAAAAAAATGGATCAGAACTGAACTGGCTACAGATTATGAGAAAATATGAACTGAATCTGAATTTTTATAATAGATTTTCCTGTACTATTTCATAGCTGAAAATGTGATTGTTCTAATACCAGACTATAGCAAAGGAAGACATGAAATTGCAAGATATGTTGTCCAGGACAGATAAGACCAGAAAATGGTTTTGGAAAAGGTGGCAAGAAGAAAAAACATTTCCTGACTGGTCTACATTGAGTTCAATTTATTCAAAGAACTGGCTAAATGAGCAGTTTTGCCAAAGCCAGTATTCAACTCTTATTTATTGTGTCATGTCTCCTTATTCTCTTTGCTGGCTTGTCTCTGAATAAAGAAATTAATATATTTGCCTAGGCCCAGGATGCTGCTGGGAAAGAAAGGCAAACCCTCTAAACTTATCCCTTTCAGACTGAATTCCTTTCATGGCTCATAGAATATTTTATATAGCCCTCAAAGCTTAATAAAGTGACTATGTGCACTGAGTATTTGCCTCAGATTTCTTGAGAATCAGAGGAAATGTATAATATATCTTTCATTTAGACTATATGTATTTTCTTTGAGTATTCCACATCAAGTATTTTTGAATTTTTTAGAAAATATGTATATTTTTTCATTACACTCTTTGGAAATTTTAGATATATTCTACATGATATCATTGTGCTATGAAGATTTTTTTCTCAAATGACTAAACACATGGTTCTAGTAATATACTCTATATCTGGTGTAATGGCCTAAGATTTTCCCTCAAAGCATCAAATATTCTCTCAAATGTAGTAATTTTCAAATATCTAATAAGTTTTTTCCTAACTTTTAATATTGTTTTTAAGCCTATGATATTCCTCTTTTTGGTATGTAGTCAGTGACACCATTATCTGCATTACCCACACTCTCTCTGTGGACATAACACCAGATGAAGACACAAGCCAGTTAAAACTGCCGTGTTCATACTTTCCTCACCTAGATCTTCTAACTAGATCTACCAATGGTAATCCACCCATACAATGAAATTATGTATTTGGAAACATATAATGGCAATAATGTGAATAGTATGAAAGTGTTAGTCATGTTGACTCTTTTGGAACCCCGTGACTGTAGCCCACCAAGATCTGCTGTCCACTGGATTTCCTAAGTAAGAATACTGGAGTGGGTTGCCATTCCCTTCTCCAGGGGATCTTCCTGACCCAGGGACTGAACCCAGGTCCCCTGCATTGCAGGCAGATTCCTTACCATCTAATAATAGTATATATTGCATTTTATTTATTTGGCCTTTGAAATTAGATCTCTAATGTGCTTCTGGGTAATGTTTTGCAATGTTTGAAAGTTTGTTTGTGTATAAGGATACACAAAACATCCAAATCTTTTTATTGAAGTATAGTTGATTTACAGTTTTATGTTAACTTCTGCTATACAGCAGTGATTGTTATACATACTTATACATGCTTTAGAAATTCCTTCCCATTATGATTGATCACAGGATATTGAATATATTCTCCCATGCTTTATACTAGGACCTTGTTGTTTATCCATAATAGTTTGCATCTGTTAATCCCAAACTCCCAATCCATCTTTCCCCTACCTCCCATTCCCCTTGGCAACCACAGTATTGTTCTCCGTCTGTGAGTCTGTTTCTGTTTTGTAGATAGGTTCATTTGTGTCATACTTTAGATTCCATATATGATGTCATATGGTATTTGTCTATCTTCTTATTTCACTTAGTATGATAATCTCTAAATCCATCCAGGGTACTGCAAATGGGATTATTTTATTTTTTATGACTGGGTAGTAAATTGTATATATATATATATAACACATCTATTTTACCCATTCACCTCTTGATGGACATTTAGATTGTTGCTTCCATGTCTTGCTATGAAGAGTGTTGCTATGAACATAGGGATGGATGTACCTTTTTGAACTATAGTTTTGTCCAGATATGTGCCCAGGAATGGGATTACTGGATTATATGCTAACTCTAGCTTTTTGAAGAACCTCCATACTGTTTTCCATAGTTGCTACAACAGCTTTCATGTCAACCAGCAGTGTAACAGAGTTCCCTTTTTCTACACACTCTCCAGCATTTGTTATTTTTTGACTCTTAAATGATAGCCAGTCTGATTGGTGTGATGTGGGACCTCATTATACTCTTGATTTGTGTTTCTGTCGTAATTACTGATGTTGAACATCTTTTCATGTGCCTATTGGCTATCTGTATGCCTTCTTTGGAGACTTGTCTATTTAGGTCTTCTGCCCATTTTCCAGTTGGGTTGTTGTTGTTGAGTTTTATGAGATGTTTGTATATTTTGGAAGTTGAGCTCTTGTTTGTTGCATTATTTGCAAATATTTTTTTCTCAGTCTGTAGTCTTTTCATTTTGTTTATGACTTTCTTTACTATATAAAAGCTTATAAATTTGATTAGGTCCCATTTGTTTAGTTTTGCTTTTATTTCTATTGCCTTGGGAGACTGACCATCTTTATTATATGATCTATTACTCATTAGTTGAGCTTTTTTTTTTTTTGGATCTCCTACATATTTCACTGATGAAAGAAATCAAAGACAACATAAACAGATGGGGAGATATTCCACGTTCCTGTGTAGGAAGAATCAATATTGCGAAAATGACTAAACTACCAAATGCAATCTACACATTCAATGTGATCCCTATCAAATTACCAATGACACAGAACTAGAACAAAAAATTTCACTATTCATATGGAAACACAAAGGACCCCAAATAGCCAAAGCAGTCTTGAGGAAGAAGACTGGAGCTGGAGGAATCAACCTTCCTGACCTCGGATTATACTACAAAGCTACAGTCATCAAGACAGTATGGTACTGGCACAAAAACAGAAATATAGGCCAATGGAACAAGATAGAAAGCCAAGAAATAAACCCATGCACCTATGGGTACCTTATTTTTGACAAAGGAGGCAAGAATATGCAATGGGACAAAGACAGCTTCTTCAATAAATGGTGCTGGGAAAACTGGACAGCTACATGTTAAAGAATGAGATTAGAACACTTCCTAACACCATACACAAAGATAAACTCAAAATGGTTTAAAGACCTAAATGTAAGACTAGGAACTATAAAACTCTTAGAGGACAACACAGGCAGAACACTCAATGACATAAATCAAAGCAAGATCCTCTTGCTTTGACCCACCTCCTAGAGTAATGGAAATAAAAACAAAAGTAAACAAGTGGGGCCTGATTAAACTTAAAAACTTTTGCACAGCAAAGGAAACTATAAGTAAGGTGAAAAGACAGCCCTCAGAATGGGAGCAAATGATGCAACTGACAAAGGATTAATTTCCAAAATAGACAAGCAGCTCATACAACTCAATACCAGAAAAACAATCAATCCAAATAAAAAGTGGGGAAAAGACCTAAACAGACATTTCTCCAAAGAAGACATACAGATGGCTAACAAACACATGAAAGGATGCTCAACATCACTCATTATTAGCGAAATGCAAATCAAAACTACAATGAGATATCACCTCACACTGGTCAGAATGGTCATCATCAAAAAGTCTACAAACAATAAATGCTGGAGAGGGCTTCCCTCATAGCTCGGTTGGTAAAGAATCTGCCTGCAATGCAGGAGACCCAGGTTTGAATCCTGGGTTGGGAAGATCCCTAGAGAAGGAAATAGCAACCTACTCCAGTATTCTTGCCTGGAGAGTCCCATGGACAGAGGATCCTGGGAGGCTACAGTCTATGGGGTTGCAAGCATGAGACATGACTTAGCGACTAAAGAGAGAGAGAGAGTGTGTGTGTGTGGAGAAAAGGGAATGCTCTTGCACTGTTCGTGTGAATGTAAATTGTTACAGCCACTATGGAAGACAGTATGGAGATTTCTGTAAAAAACTAGGAATAAAACCACCATATGACTCAGCAATCCCACTCCTAGGCACATACCCTGAGAAAACCAAACTTGGAAAAGACACATGTATCCCATTGTTCATTGCAGTGCTATTTATAATAGCTAGAACATGGAATGTTCATCCACAGATGTCCATCCACAGATGAATGGATAAAGAGGTTGTAGTCCATATATACAATGGAATATTCCTCAGTCATAAAAGGGAATGCATTTGAGTCAGTTCTGATGAGGTGGATGAACCTAGAACCTATTATATAGAGAGAAGTGAGTCAGAAAGAGAAATAAATATCATATTCTAATGCCCATATACAGAATCTAGAAAAATGGTACTGAAGAATTTATTTACAGGGCAGCAGTGGAGAAACAGACATAGAGAATAGACTTATGGACATGGGGAGAGGGGAGGAGAGGATGAGATATATGGAAAGAGTAACATGGAAACTTACATTACCGTATGTAAAATAGATAGCCAATGGAAATTTACTGTATGGCTCAGGAAACTCAAAGAGGGGCTCTGTATCAACCTAGAGGGGTGGGGTGGGGAGGGAGATGGGAGGGAGGTTCAATAGGGAGGGGATATATGTATACCTATGGCTGATTCATGTTGAGGTTTGACAGAAATCAACAAAATTCTGTAAAGCAATTATCCTTCAAAAAAAAAATTTTTTTAAGTTTCATTTAGAGTCCATTATTTATACCAGGAATAAACATGCCATTATTTTAAAAATATAGTGATCCATTTTTTTCATACTTCTATGAAGTGATGGATGGCTTCATTTTTATTTTACATCAGATTCCCTTACATGTTTATACATGTGTTTCAGAACTCTAATTTTGCTCCACTGGGTCAAAATTTTCTGCTTGTATAACGATACCACAGTGCATTTAGGAGTAAGGCTTTGATATATATTTTAGTAATAACAAGTCAGTTCTTTGCTAACTTTTCAAAATTTATCTTTATCTGTTAAATTTCATGACAGCTCTTGCAAACTGGTAGTGTCAGTACTTTAGGTTCAAAAATGTGTTATCAAAATTGCCTTGGCTCATCCTTATCCCTTTCCATTTCCACACATATTTTAGTTTGTATTCATTTGGTTTTTGTTTGTTTTTCTATTTTTTGGCTAAGCCGTGAGGCATGTGGGATCCTAGTCCTCTGACCAGGAATCAAACCCATGCTCCCTACAGTGGAAGTGTGGTCTTAACCACTGGACCACCAGGGAAGCCCCTCCATATACATTTTTGATTCAGCTTGTGATTTCAAATACCTGGCATTATTTTGACTGGAATTTAATTTTATCTGTGGATCAAATGATAGTTCCTATTTTTATAATAGTTTCTCTTTGAATGCATAAGTATATAAATACATATTTTTATATAAGCATCTTCATAATTTTTTCATTAACTTTACCTCTAAATTATTTGTTATTTTTGGATACAGTTGCAAATAATATAAATTTAATTTTTTGTTGAATTTATGTAAAATACATTTACTGGTTGTATACAGAGTTTATATCTGGTGACCTTAACAAATGCATTTTAAACTAACTGTTTTTAGATTATTTGGATATTCTTCAAATAAAATAATGCCAATAGGACATAATCATATTTTTTCACTGCAATCCTTGACCCTTCCTGTATCTTTTAATTACTTTATTGAAATATAATTAACATATCATACAATTCACTCATTTAATGTGTACAAGTTAACAGCTTTGTTATGTCCACAGAGCTGTGTATCTATCACTACAATCACTTTTAGAACATTTCAATTCATCCCCCACAAAAATTGGCACTGTTTAGCTGTCATCCTCCACCAAATCTCCATTCCTCTAGTCTTAGGAAATCAGCTTTGTGTCTATATAGATTTGTCTATTCTGGACATTTTGTATAAGTGGAGTAAGAAAATATATGGCTTTTTGTTAATAGCATCTTTAGGTTGGCAACATATTTTCAAGTTTCACTCATGTTGTTGCATGCATCATTTAGTTCACTTCAGTAGTTCAGTCATGTCTGACTCATTGCAACCCCATTGACTGCAGCATGCCAGGCTCCCCTGTCCATTGCCAACTCCAGGAGTTTGCTTAAACTCATGTCCATAGGGTCGGTGGTGCCATCCAACCATCTCATTCTCTGTCATCCTCTTCTCCTCCTGCCTTCAATCTTTCCCAGCATCAGGGTCTTTTCCAGTAAGTCAGTTCTTCGCATCAGGTGGCAAAGTATTGGAGTTTCAACATCAGTCCTTCCAATGAATATTGAGGACTGATTTCCTTTAGGATGGACTGTTCAGATCTCCTTGCAGTTCAAGGAACTCTCAAGAGTCTTCTCGAACACCACAGTTCAAAAGCATCAGTTCTTCAGTTCTCAACATTCTTTATGGTCCAACTCTCACTTCCATATATGGCCAATGGAAATACCATAACTTTGACTAGATGTATCATTACCCCTTTCCTTTTTATTCCTTAATAATAGTGCATTACACTGGCATGCAACATTTTATTTATCCATTCATCAGTTAACAAAAAGTTAGATTGCTTTAACTTTTTGGCTATTATGATTAATACAAATTTATGGACAGATTTCTTGCTTTTAGTTTTGATTATTTTCAGTCTATTGTTTGCATTGTTGCTGATGTTTTAGTTATAGCTTTTTTAATTAATTTTTATTGGAGAATAGTTGCTTTACAAGGTTGTGATAGTTCCTACTATACAGAAAAATGAACCAGCCATGCATAGACATATATTCCCTTCCTTTTAAACTTCCTTCCCACTTGGGACACCACAATGCATTAGCTACAGTTCCTTGTGCTGTCCTTAAAAAAGCATTACTTAATTCAAGGTCTTAATTTTCACCTATGTTTCCTTCTAAGAGTTTTAATTTTGGCTCCTACATTTAGGTATTTGATTAATTTTGAGTTTGTATTTTTATATGGTGTAGTTAGGGGTCCAACTTCTTTATTTGCATATGGGCATTCAATTGTCTACTCAAGGATCTTTGCCTGGAAAATTCCATGGGCAGAGGAGCCTGGTGGTTGACAGTTCATAGGTTGCAAAGAGTAGTACACGGCTGAGCACGCACACACATTCAATTGTCTCGGCACTATTTGCTGAACAACTATTGTTTTCCAATTTAGTTGTCTTGTCCTTTTCAAAAAGCAACTGGCAATAAATATGAGCATTCAAGTCTGGACTTTCATTTTCATTTAATTGATTTGTATGTCTATTTTTATGCCAGTATCATATTGTTTTGATTACTTTGTTGTTGTGGTTCAGTCACTAAGCTGTGTCCGACTCTTTGCAACCCCACAGACTAGAGCATGCCAGGCTCACCTGTCCTTCAGTATCTCCAAGAGTTTGCTCAAATTTATGTCCATTGAGTCAGTAATGATATCTAACCATCTCATTCTCTGCTGCCCCCTTCTCCTTTTGCCTTCACTCTTTCCCAACATTAGGGCCTTTTCCAACGAGTCAGTTGTTCATTTCAAGTGGTCAAAGTATTGGAACTTCAGCATCAGTCCTTACAATGAATTTTCAGGGTTGACTTCCTTTAGGATTGACTAGTTTGATTTCCTTGTAGATCAAGGGACTCTCAAGAGTCTTCTCCAGCACCACAGTTCAAAGGCATCCATTCTTTAGCACTCAGTCTTCTTTACGGCCCAACTCTCACATCCATACACGACTACTGGCAAAACCATAGCTTTACTATATGGACCTTTGTCAGGAAGGTGATGTCTCTGTTTTTTAATACTCTAGGCTTCCCAGGTGGTGCTAGTGTTAAAGAACCCACTTCCTAATCCAGAGATGTAAGAGACTTGGGTTTGATTTTTGGGTCAGGAAAATCTGCTGGAGAAGGAAATGGCAATCTACGCTGGTATTCTTGCCTCAGAAATCCCATGTACAGAGGAACCCGGTGGGCTACAGTCTATGGGGTCACAAAGAGTTAGACATAACTGAAGCATCTTAGCAGCATGTTTGTAGCAGCAGTGCAGGTTTGTCAGTCCAGACTCCTTCCATTTTATGCCCCTAGAAGTATTTATTCTTAATCATGACATCTGTCCCTGACATATTATGAAAGTATACATTTACTTACTATCTGTCTTCTCTTTCTAGAAGGCAAATTCTTGAAAAGAGGGGCTTTATGTTGTTCACTTTTGGATTTATACTGTCTTTTGGTCAAAGAGGTGTTGAAAATTTATTGACAGTTGTAAGCAAACTTTTTGAGGTGTATGCATACTTTGGAGATATTGCAGGTTTAGCTCCAGACCACTGGAATAAAGCAAATATTGCAAATTTTCATTTCTCTAGGATAAATATCCAAGGGAAGTTCTGAGTCTTATTTTAAGTGTATATTTACCTTTATAAAAAGTGCCAAACTAATTCCAGACTAGTTGTAGCCATTTTACGTTCTCATCAGTAATGTGTAAGAGATCTGGCTGCCCTATACCCTTTCCAGCATTTACTATTGTCAATACATGCTTTCTATTTTATTTGGTGGATTTATTTACATTTATATAATAACTAATGATTTTGATCACTTTTATATGTGCTATGTGCCATTTATCCATCTTCTTAAATGAAATGTCAAAGACTTCTTCATTTTCTATTTAGATTATTTGCTTTCTTAGCATTTTTATCATATATTCTGTATGCAAAACTTTACAGATGCAATTAGAAACTATTTTCTTAGTCTGTGGCTTGAATTTTAATCTTCATCATAGAGATATTTACAGAGAAAATTTTTTAGTTTTAATGGTTTGTGTTTTTCCCCATTTATGGCTATCCCTCTGTTATTTTGTTTAAGAACATTTGCCTAACCCTAGGTTTAAAACACATTCTATGTCTTCTTCTAAAATCATTATAGTTTTAAGATGTTGGATCCATTTATGAGTTAATTTTGCATAATGTGTGAAGTAAAATAGAGTTTTGTGCAGGCAAATCAATTGTTCAGAGAAATTAGAAGTTTGGGAGGTCATAAAAAAAAATATGCCAGAAAGCAATCTGTGAGGTACAGATCTAAGATTTGGCAGTGTATAGTGTGTGAAATGTTCAGTTCATCAAGTTGGCAAACTATAGCTGAGAATATAGCATTTTGTTGCACTCTGAGGAGGAATTACATTGAAATCATTCAAAACTTCTGTACCAAACAATCAAAGAATATAATTTCCTAAGCAATGGATGTTGGTAGGCATCAGACAAAAAGAAGAAATTCAACTGAGATTCTGAAAAGCTCATAGTTATCCTTTAGATTCAATTACACCCAATGAGCATCTGTAGGTGTATGGTGAGAACTCAAAGAATTTATCATTAAATGTATTTATATCTGAGATTGAATGCATTCAAATCAGTGGTTCCCTTGGGCAAGTTCTAGTCTTCTCAATGGAGTGAATTCTTCGAGTGCTCAGTTCCAACAATAGATGTATTCCTGCCTCATGAAGTAAAATGCAGTCCCTTCACAAATCAGAGGAAACCATATGGTCATTTTTTATTCATTTGTCTTATCCAGCATCTAAATCTTTTCTACATTAAGGAAAGAGCCCAATTCCCACTTCCCACACTCACTGTGAGCCTTAAAAAGGGACAAAAGATACCACCTGTTATAGAATATTAAAATATAGGGTGCTTCTTTTCCAAGCCACACTCATGGATAGGTCTCCGTTCCTTCCAATCATATACAATTATCTGGAACTTAAATGGTATCTACGTACTCAAGCAGCAAAAACAAACAAACAAACAAAAATCCCTGGTGGAACAAAAACAATAGTATTCTCCATAAGGAACTGGTTACCAGGCAGAGGGACAGAATATTCAGTCAGATCCTTGATAGGAAGGCAGATATTATTTGTGATCATGGAATGAGAGTGTGGTTAATTAATGTGGAGAAAAAGCTTTACATGAAGGCAAAAATCTTGCTATCAGAAGAATTAACTAGATTAAATGTAACAGCTTTAGTAGTTAGGACAGGATGTAATTATCTACCTTGGTCAATTTTGACTTTTTAAACGGACACAACTGTGGTATTACAATAAAGACAACCTCAAGATTACTAGGCTTTGCCCTTCAACAAAGAACCATTCTCAGCTCTTGAGTTTAGTGCTTTAATTCTAAAATCTTTTGCTAGAGTGACTATTGGAGAAGGAAATGGCAACCCACAACCTGCTTTAAAAGTTAGGTTTAGAGCTTCCCTAGTTGCTGTCTGACGAGACTATGTAGTCTTTGCTGAAAAATCAGAGACTAGTCATACCTGAGGTGACGGTTATAGACTGAATGTTTGTGTTCCTGCAAAATGCATAGGTTGAAATTATAACCTCATTGTGAAGGTATGAGGAGGTGAGACTTTGGGGAGTCATAAGGATGGAACACTCCTGAATGGGATTAGCACCCTTAATTTAAAAAAAAATACCTCTTTCCCTTCCATTCTGTGAGGACAATGGGAAAACTCTTCAGTTCAGTTCAGCTCAGTCGTGTCTGACTCTTTGCGACCTCATGAATCGCAGCACGCCAGGCCTCCCTGTCCATCACCAACTCCCGGAGTTTACTCAGACTTATGTCCATCGAGTTGGTGATGCCATCCAGCCAGCTCATCCTCTGTTGTCCCCTTCTTCTCCTGCCCCCAATCCCTCCCAGCATCAGGGTCTTTTCCAATGAGTCAACTCTTCGCATGAGGTGGCCAAAGTATTGGAGTTTCAGCTTCAGCATCAATCCTTCCAATGAACACCCAGGACTGATCTCCTTTAGGATGGACTGGTTGGATATCCTTGCAGTCCAAGGGACTCTCAAGAGTCTTCTCCAACACCACAGTTCAAAAGCATCAATTTTTCGGCACTCAGCTTTCTTCACAGTCCAACTCTCACATCCATACATGACCACTGGAAAAACCATAGCCTTGACCAGGCAGAACTTTGTTGGCAAAGTAATGTCTCTGCTTTTTAATATGCTATCTAGGTTGGTCATAACTTTCCTCCCAAGGAGTAAGCGTCTTTTAATTTCATGGCTGCAATCACCATCTGCAATGATTTTGGAGCCCAAAAAATAAAGTCTGACACTGTTTCCACTGTTTCCCATCTCTTTCCCATGAAGTGATGGGACCAGACGCCATGGTCTTAGTTTTCTGAATGTTGAGCTTTAAGCCAGCTTTTTCACCCTCCTCTTTCACTTTCATCAAGAAGCTCTTTAGTTCCTCTTCACTTTCTGCCATAAGGGTGGTATCATCTGTATATCTGAGGTTATTGGTATTTCCCCTGGCAATCTTAATTCTACCTTGTGCTTCCTCCAGCCCAGCATTTCTCGTGATGTACTCTGCATATAAGTTAAATAAGCAGGGTGGCAATATACAGCCTTGACGTACTCCTTTTCCTGTTTGGAACCAGTCTGTTGTTCCATGTCCAGTTCTAACTGTTGCTTCCTGACCTGCATATAGGTTTCTTAAGAGGCAGGTCAGGTGGTCTGGTATGCCCATCTCTTTCAGAATTTTCCACAGTTTGTTGTGATCCACACAGTCAAAGTCTTTGCCATAGTCAATAAAGCAGAAATAGATGTTCTTCTGGAACTCTCTTGCTTTTTCAATGATCCAGCGGATGTTGGCAACCTGATCTCTGGTTCTTCTGCCTTTTCTAAAACCAGCTTGAACATCTGGAAGTTCACAGTTCAGGTATTGCTGAAGCCTGGCTTGGAGAATTTTGAGCACTACTTTACCAGCATGTTCTTAGCAGACACCAAATCAAGGCTGGTGCCTTGATCTTGGATTTCCCAACCTCTAGAACTGTGAGAAATGTGACTTAAGTCACTCATTCTATAGCAGCCCCCAAAGAGTAAGACATTAGGGAAATATCAGTAATTTTCAATAGCATGTTGTCATTTAAGCGGAGCTTTCCAGTGAAAGCTGGCATCAACTGCCAGCAGTGTGAATGAGTTGCAGTAGATAAAATTATTATTGTGTATTTTGTGTTTTATGTGCCAAGTTAAATTCATTTAAAAATATTTTGGAACATATACTTAGAAATGTGGTTGACTTGTTTTGTTTTTATTTTTTTATTATGACTATCATTTTCCTTTTTTTAGTTCTAGTGATTTTGCTACATTATTCATTCCTGTGAGTGTTCTATATAAATAATTAGGTTTTTTCCCTTTTGGTCTTTATGTCATTCATTTTATTTCCCACTAAATTGCTAAGCACAATATTGAATAGAAATAATGATAAAGAGCATTCTTATTTATTCCTGACCTTAGTGAAAGCATTCAATTCCTCATCAACAGATGTGAAATTGAGTGTTGGGTTTTCCAAGATGTTGTTCCCCAGACTGAGGGATATTCTTTCTGCTCCCTGTTTGCTAAGACACAGGGATCTTTTTAACTTTTATTTTGCATTGGGGTATAGCCAATTAACACAACGTTGTGATGGCAGGTGAACAGTGAAGGGACTCAGCCATACATATACATGTATCCATTCTTCCCCCAAACCTCCTTCCAATCCAGGCTGCCACATAACACTGAGCAGTTCACTGTGCTATACAATAGGTCCTTGTTAGTTATCCATTTTAATTATAGCAGTGTGTACATGCTCATCTCAAACTCCCTATCTCCTCCCCTATCCTTCCCCACAACAGCCATAACTTGTCAAAGCTTGTGAGTCTCTTTCTGTTTTTGTATGATTTCTTTTTAGATACCACATATGAGGGATGTCATATGATATTTCTCCTCCTCTATCTGGCTTGCTTCATTCAATATGACACTCTTTGGGTCCATTCATGTTGCTGCAAAGGGCATTATTTCATTCTTGTTTTATAGTTGAGTAATATTCCATTGTGTATATGTACCACATCTTCTTTATCCATTCCTCTGTCAATGGACATTAGGTTGCTTCCATGTTTTGGCTACTACAAACAGAAAACACTGGAATCTTGCCTGAATGGATATTAAAATTTCCCAGATGTGTTTTCCACATCTTGGGAAATGGTTATATGATTATCTCTTTTGTTCTGTTAATATCATAAATAGTATTAACTTTTAGAATGTGAAACTTGCATTTAGAACTTGGATTTCAGAAATTAATACCACTGGTTTGTGATCTATTTTGTGCAATTCTAGAATTGACTTGTTAAAATATTATTGAGAATTTTTGTGTATTTTTCATGAAATTTGTTTGTCAAGTTTTGACATCAGATTTATACTGGTCTTCTAAATTGGGTTGTGCAATGTTATTTTCTCAGCAAGTTTTTTTTTTATTTAAATATGATTGGCAGTCATTCTTCCTTAAATATTTGATTTCTCCAAAGAAGGCAACTGAATCAACAATTTTCTGGCTAACAAGGAATTTTGATTTATGATAAATTTAATTACTTTTTACAATTATGGAATATTATAAATTAACATTTCTCTGTGTCTGTTGTAGGTTTTATCATTCAAGACTAAAGTCTATTTCACTTATGTTGTTAGATTTACTTTGATAAAAAACTGTTCATAACATTAACTTGTTGTGTTTCTTGTCACTAAAGGATGTGTGTTAATGTTTCCACTATTTTTCATTTGAGCTACTGGTTGTCTAGCAATGTGTTTTTAATTTCAATATATTTATGAATCTCCCAAACTTTCCTTGTTTCTGATTTGTAATTTAATTTTATTGTGGTCAGAACATATACTTTGAAACTATCATTTCTTTAAAACATATTAGAGCTGTTTTATGGCCAAAATATAGTTTGCATTGGATAATGTTCAACGTGTACTTCAGGGGAAGTGTATATTTGCTGTTGTAGGTGGAGTGTTCTATAAGTGACTGTTGATATACTTGGTTAACAGTGAGTTTTAAGTCTTTCTATCTCTTTATTGATCTCCTGCCTCATTGTCTTATCCATTGCTGGAAGGAGGGTGTTAAGATCTGCAACTAGTATTCTTGAATAGCCTGTTTAATTGTTTAAATCTGCCAGTTTTTGTATCCTTTATTTTGGGACTCTTGTTTAAAGTTGTTATATCTTCTGAATTGAAACTTTTATCATGATAAAATCCCTCCTTTGTCTCTAGAAAAGCTTTTTATTTAATTTTCTATTCTGTTTGAGATTAGATTGGCTATCTTTTGTTTATAGATTGTATTTTATATCTTTTGACATCTTTTTGCTGACAATATATAAATGTATTTGCATCTAAACATTCTCTTTTAGATAGCATAGTCACATTTTATGCATTTTGCTCATATCCATATTTTAAGTGTTTAATCCATTTACATTTTATGTAATTATTTCCAAGTTATGATTTATGTTTTTTTCTATTTGATTGCTGTCATGTCTTAGGTAATGTTTTCCATTATTTACCCATTATTGCCCTTTTTTTGTTAAATATATTCTACTGCACCATTTAAAAATTCTTATTTCTTTATTTTTTTTCTATTTTTTTTCTATTTTTTCTATTTTTATTTCTTTAACATCTTAACAGTTGTCCTGAGGATTACAACTAACTTCTTAATTTATAACAATTTAGCTTTATTTAATATCAAATTACTATTAATAGCACACAGAAGATGCTACTGTGTGTCTCCATTCATTGTCCCATGTATCTGAGATCATTGACACATAAGTTACAACTTTCTTGGTTATAGATACACCAACACTGAACTTAATTATTTGTGTGTGTGTTTTTTTTTTTAAATAAAAATCAGGTAGGAAAAAAAAAATCAGGTAGGAAAAAGTAATAAGCAAAAGTATTTGTATACTGTCTTTTATATTTACCTGTGTAGTTATCATTATGATGCTCTTCATATCTTTATATGAAGTTGAGTTATTTGTAGTGTTCTTTAATTTTAGCTGAAAGATTATCTTAAATGTTTCTTGTAGGGAAGGTCAGCTAGTGACAACAACTCACTTTTTTTAAATCTAGGAAGGTCTTAATTTCTCTCTGATTTTTGAAGGACAGTTTTGTGGCAATAGAATTTTTGGTTGATAATATTTTTCTTTAAATTCCTTCAATGTGCCATCTCTGAATTTTGTGATTTCTGAATAGAAATTAACTATTAACACTATTAAATACTTTACATAGTGTGTCTCTTCTTTTTTGCTGATTTCAGATTCTCAATATTTTTTCAGTAGTTTGATTTTGGTATACCTAGGTGTGAATTGCTTTGGGTTTATTCTACTTGTCCTTAATAGAGCCTCTTGAATGTGTAGACTGTTTTGTTCAAATTTAGAAAACTTTAGCCATTAATTGCATGAATATAGCTTCTGTTTCTTTCTCTCTCTCCTCTCCTTTTAGTATTCCATTATGTGTATGATGGTGGGAGTATAACAAATCCCCTTTGTTAAAATAGTTGGCTCTGAAAGCAAGTACTATATTATTCTGGCCATTAAACAAATCTGCCTTCTTCCCCAGAAAAGGAAGAAGCATCTGTCTTCCAAGACGATTTGATATACAATAATCCTTGATTTGATAGCTCACAGCAAAAGCTTATAGACACAAGGCATAGAAATGTTATGGAGATATCTCCACATATATTCTTTTGGAGAAGATCCCTTTTCTTCCTGCTTGCATAAGAAATAACAGTAACTTAGGTAACCCTGGGGCTTCCCTGGTGGCTCAGATGGTAAAGAACTTGCCTGAAATGAAGGAGAACTGGATTCAATCCCTGGGTGGGGAACATTCCCTGGAGAAGAGAATGGCTACCCACTCCAGTATTCTTGTCTGGAGAATTCCATGGACAGAGGAACCTGGTGGGCTACAATCCATGAGGGAGTCCACGAACTTTCGCTTCACCAGGTAACCCTAATTTTGCTACTCACCTGTGTGTTAAGTTGCTTCAGTCCTGTCTGACTCTTTGTGACCCATGGACTATAGCCTGCCAGGCTCCTGTGTCCATGGGATTCTCCAGGCAAGAATATTAGAGTGAGTTGCCATGTCCTTCTCCAAGGGATCCTCCTAGCCTAGGGATTGAACCCACATCTCTGAGTCTTCTGCATTGGCAGGTGGCTTCTCTACCACTAGTCCACTCACAGCACCTACATATGAAAATAAGTAGGAGTGTTTAACCCTTTTATTTCTATTTCAGGCATAGAAACTTAGATTTGTAGCACTCCATTCAATGGAACCACTCATAATTTTCTGTAATCATGTAATTTTTTCCTCTTTCTACCTAGATTCTATTATCTCATCACAGATTTACATAGGCAGTAATCTTACTGTGTTTCATGTAGTTCCTTGTAAAGTACACGGTGTTATGCTCCTCTATATCTTATGTACAAAAACATTTATAACAACCTTATATATATACAATGTATATGTCATAAAAAGGGATTGACCCTTATTTTTACCATACATAAAAATTTAAATTTTTAAAAATTAATTTATTTAATTGGAGGCTAGTGACTTTACAATATTGTAGTGGGTTTTGCCATACATTGACATGAATCAGCCATGGGTGTATATGTGTCCCTCCATCCTGAACCCCCTCACACCTCCCTCCCCACCCCATCCCTCAGCGTCATCCCAGTACACCAGCCCCGAGCACCCTGTCTCATGCATCAAACCGGGACTGACAATCTATTTCACATATGGTAATATATATGTTTCAATGCTAAACTCTCAAATCATCCCACCCTCACCTTCTCCCACAGAGTCCAAAAGTCTGTTCTTTATCTCTGTGTCTCTTTTACTGTCTCTTAGGGTCATCATTAACATCTTTCTAAATTCCATATATATGCATTAATATCCTGTATTGGTGTTTTTCTTTCCGACTTACTTCACTCTGTATAATAGGCTCCACTTTCATCCACCTCATTAGAACTGATTCAAATGCATTCTTTTTAATAGCTGAGTAATATTCCATTGTGTATATGTACCACAGCTTTCTTATCCATTCATCTACCGATGAACATCTAGGATGCTTCCATGTCCTAGCTATTGTAAACAGTGCTGTGATGAACATTGAGGTACATATGTCTCTTTCAATTCTGGTTTCCTCAGTGTGTATGCCCAGCAGGGGGATTGCTGGGTCATATGGCAGTTCTATTTCCAGTTTTTTAAGGAATATCCACACTGTTCTCCATAATGGCTGCACTAGTTTGCATTCCCACCAACAGTGTAAGAGGTTCCCTTTTCTCCACACTCTCTTCAGCATTTATTGTTTGTAGACTTTTTGATGATGCCATTCTAACTGGCATGTGATGGTACCTTATTGTGGTTTTGATTTGCATTTATCTGATAATGAGTGATGTTGAGCATCTTTTCATGTGTTTGTTAGCCATCTGTATGTCTTCTTTGGAGAAAGGTCTGTTTAGTTCTTGGGCCCATTTTTTGATTGGGTCATTTATATTTCTGGTATTGAGCTGCATGAGCTGCTTGTATATTTTTGAGATTAATTCTCAAATACAGCATATATAAGCATATATCATCAAAAAGATATTTTATCATTGATGAAATGATTTTACAACTTGTATCTCCAACTTTATATTGTTTTGTAACCTTTGATCTATGTTCTCTTAAGTGGAACTTAGTATGTGATTCCCAATCACTCAAACAATTGTCACAGTCCATTTTTATGGCAGGATACAAAATTGGATCTCCTATAAGTTGATACTTTGCTGATAGATAAGTCTCATATTTTGGTTTATAAATGACCCAATGGTATGTGATACATATGATCTCTGAGGGCACAGTGTCAAAGGCTGAAGACACAGAAAGAGGCAAAAGCAGCCTTACTGAAAGTAGATATTCTACATAGTTGCAGCCTGGGTTGAGGGTATATGCCAAATGATGATGAATGAGTAGAACTGCATCACTTGAAAAGGAAGTCTTCTGATTTAATCAGGGTTGCTCTTGAAACAGTCTAGGATAATAAGTTGTGTTGTTGTTTAGTTGCTAATCTCTTGCCACCTCATGGACTGTAGCCTGCCAGACTCCTCTGTCCATGGGGTTTCCAGGCAAGAATACTGGAGTGGGTTGCCATTTTCTTCTCCAGGGGATCTTCCCCTGCATTCCCCTGTATCAAACCTGCATCTTCTGCATTGGCAGGTGGATTCTTTACCACTGAGGCACCAGGGAAGACCAATAATTTGTGTACAAGATCTTTATTTAAGATGTGATCCAAGGAAGCATGAAAAGAGAAGTGAGGAGGGGAAAGAAACTAATAAAAGATGTATTAACCAGCAGGGTACCATATGGGTCCCTGAAGCTCAGTGGCTGGGAACCAATTGTTAGCATGCCTCAGAGAGGTGCCCCCTGAGAAGGAAGGAAGGTGGTGAGTGGCTTCTCCTGGCATTTATAAGTTGCCCTGTGCACAGACCACTCTGCCACCATGGTCAGAGAAAGGCCTTTGGTGGTAGACATAGGTGCTTGGCTTTAGAAGCCATTAGAAGGTATGGAAATTTTGAGTATCGAGGGAATTAGCAAGACATCATTACATCTGCTGCAACATCTCAACGGATATGAGAGTCACCCTGAGGTTTATCTATTGGCTAGTAATTCAATTAATAATATTAGTGGTATAATATGGTCATGACTGAGCAACAACTAAATAAACCAGCAATACATAACAAAGTCACAGTAGTGGTAAAAGTAACAATGACTATTTAGAGGTAGATGCACTAAAAGTAAAGCAGAAAAAGAGTTAGTTGGATAAAATTCATAGAGTAAAATTTCACATAAAATCATAATGTTTTGAAAATATGTTCCAGTGTAAGGAATTTGGATAGGATCCTTCATATCACAAAATGTAATTGAGCTATTCTTGTATTGTGAGTCATAATAAATCTTAATTGAGGAGAACAATCTGTTAGTCATAAGAACAAGAGTCTGAAGAAACATGAAATAACACTGCAAGAGATTAGTGGGTTAGTCAAACATTTTAAAGGTGAGAAGACTGAAATGTTGTAAATACCTTGGAAGATTTTATTGAAGGGAAGAAATAAACAGATAAAGAAAACATCAATGAGAAAAAGGATAGAAAGGCTTTATTATGGAAAATGATGTCAGAGATTATGGTGTCCTGACAGGTACAAAGTTGGGAAGATTTTATGAATAAAGATTTGTTTGAGAAGAATCAGTCTAAATGAATCGTCACCCAAAGCTATTATTTTCCAGACACAACTAAATATTGATATTTCTAGGATGCATAAAACCACTCTGATCATGAAAAAATTATTTTTTTAAAAAGTTATTTATTTTCAATTGGAGAATAATTGCTTTATAATGTTGTGTTGGTTTCTGCCATACATCAACATGAATCTGCCATAGGTATACATGTGACCCCTCCCTCTTGAATCTCCATCCCACCTGCCAGCCCTCTAGGTTGTCACACAGCACCAGGCTGAGTTCCTGGTGTCAAACAGTAAATCCCACTGTTTACTTTACATATGATAATGGGTATGTTTCAATGCTATTCTCTCAATTTGTCCCACTCTCTCCTTCCCCTGCTGTGTCCACAAGTCTGTTCTCTATGTCTGCATCTCTACTGCTGCCCTATTTATAGGTTCATCAGTTCTATTTTTCTAGATTCCACATATTGCATTAATATATGATATTTGTTTTTCTGATTGACCTCACTCTGTATTACAGGTCTAGGTTCATCCACCTCACTAGAATGGACTCATATTCTTTCACTTTTATGGCTGAATAATATTCCATTGTATATGTGTACCATAACTTCTTTATCCATTCCTCTGTCGATGGACATCTAGGTTGCTTCCACATCCTGGCTATTGTAAATATCGTTTCAATGAACACTGGGGTACATATGCCGTTTAGAGTGGTTTTCTCAGGATATATGCCCAGTAGTGGGATTGCTGGATCATATGGTAGTTTTATTCTTAGTTTTTAAAGAAATCTCTATACTGTCCTTCATAGTGGTTTTATCAATTTACATTCCCACTAACAGTGCAAAAGGGTTCCATTTTCTCCACATCTTCTCTAGCATTTATTGTTTGTAGATTTTTTTGATGATGGCCATTCTGACTGGTGTGAGGTGATATCTCATTATAGAAAAACTTACATTCTTTTTAGAAAGGTATATATTTATTAGCATTTTTCACATAATAGGATAATTATGATGAAAAAAGTAAGAACTGAGCCTGGTGGCTCAGTTGGTAAAGAAACTGTCTGCAATTCGGGAGAGCTGGGTTCACTCCCTGGGTTGGGAAGATCCCCTGGAGGAGGGCGTGATAACCCACTGCAGTAGTCTTGCTTGCAGAATCCCCACAGACAGGGCAGTCCGGCGGGCTACAGCCCATGGGGTTGCAAAGAGTTGGACACGACTAAGCACAGCACACAAGATCGGAGAAGAGCAGACATTCAAGCTGGAGGTTCTCAGAATAATTTGAACACTTACACAGTGACATATAAACTTTTATCATTTTAGATTGTTTGCCCAACTCAATTGATTTCTTCTACATTTGGCCGGAAACCTGTTTTGATGACTTCTCTGTTAGTGGCATTACTGGGTACCTGCTCAATTTTTGCTCCAACCTTTCCAATTTACAGTACAATTCGATTTGTTTTGGCATTATCATTGGCAGCAGTATACAGCAATTCTCTTGTACTTCGTAAGTTTGATTTAGTTCTTCTCACCTGGTTTTGTCAGGTTTTTAACACACTGTTTATATGATTAGCTCTTGCTACTTCTTAGTTATAGAATGGATTCCAACCAGCGCCAGACCTATTATGATGACAATGAGGGCTCTGCTTCTGACCACTGGGCAGGTGATACTGGCTGGACTGGCCTATGTCTTCTGGGAGTGATACATTTCTGTGCCTAACTTCATCTTCTTTCTGTTCCTCTGGTAAGTGGATTTTTCTGGTTTGCTTTCCTTGTGATGGTTGGGCACTGAAACTTTCAATAAATGTGTACTGTTGGTTACTCACGTCTTAATGAAAAAAGAAAAATGTGCTGAAAAGGACTTAATGGATGAATTTCAAAAGTTTAAGGAATATTATGTATTAAATGTTAAGCTTATTAATTTAAGCAATTTAAAGCAGAATTTTTCTTGAGTTCACACATACATACAAACATTGCTATCATTGTCAAAGAGATAATTAATAGGAAGTAAATTTGCTACAGAAAAACAAAAGTTGAGGTAGTTGATTAATGACCATATTGTGGAGAAACAAGCTTTCAAGAGACATGATAGAACTTCATTAGGGTTCAGGTAGCCTGGCTGGCAAGCTGCGGTCCAGGAGTCACAAAAGAGTTGGACATGACTTAGCAACCAAACAACAATGGAAGGAATCTTTACCACATGAAAGTGTCAACAGTTTCTGAAAGTGTGTTTTTAAGTTAATTTAGCATCAGTCATGTCTTCTTCTTAAAAATTAAAGAAGTCCAGAAATCAAATGTTGTTTTCAAATTAAATAAATGAAAAATAAAATATTAAAAAAAGATTTTAATACTGTATCTAAAGTTAAGTGTTGAGGGCAGAAAATGACCCAAATTCCTTCCTGAATCATCTCTTCCTAACTGGAGAAGCCATAGTGTTCTAGAGGATTCCTGCCATCATTAAATGGAATCAAGGTATCTTTGAATTCTCATTCTGTTTTGGATTAACCTATTCCATTTCAGTGTTTCTGCCTCTCTTCGTAAAGGTGGTCATCTGAATCTGTTCGTTGGCTGATTGTATCTGGCAAGTTGGATAAAGCATTCAAGGAAATGAAGAAAGTACCCCAGTTAAATGGAAGAAAAGATGGTATGGAAAATCTATACATTGTAAGGAAAATAATAGTTATATCTTGAAGTTTCTTCCTTATCAAGGAAAAAATTCAACACAAATAAATTATACCACCACAAAGAAAGCAAAAACCCACAAACACCACTAAGAGTGGGATCTCAACTGAAGAAAAAGTCCTAGTAGTCATTTTTGACCATGAATTGATGACTGAATAACTGTGGTTACAAAGCTATGAATGAATAATATGATTCCATGTAATAGCCCATATTTTAGTCTAACAATGAGTACATTAAATGTACAGTGTAGCTCAAATGTGTTACACCACACAAAATTTCCACAATAGGAATTATGTTGTTTCTTTTACAATTGATCTTGGCTTCATCACCTAAAACTGAAGAAGGCTATGGTTTTCTTCTCCCAGTAGTACTGATGTATATGGTAATTTCTGGAAATTTGGGGGAAAATGAATAGATTACAATTGAATCAATGAGCTAAGCTTGGAAGTATTCCTAATTCATAAAGAAATAGCCCTGGAGTATAAAGGTTGTGCCAAGTACTAAGTAGAAAAACTATCACTAATTCTGCTCAAACACACACACGTATGAAACAATATAAAACACAGTGATATAATGAAAGTATAAACAAAGAGCCATGAAAATATAAAGAAAATGATTCTTTTTGAGAAGTTTAAGAAATTTTGTATTGAATATGGTTTGATTTCTCAACTTTGTTTAGTGTCCCCCTTCTTGTAAAGTGGAAATAATATTAATAATTGTCTAACTTTGACACAGGATTTGTACACAACTCAAGTGAGATGAAAAATTGAAAATACTTCACAATATATAAAGAAAAACACATTTTTAGGTATAATAACTTTAGTAAATACACACACACACACACATATAAATATGTATGTATATTATGGGGACTTCCCTGGTGACTCATCAGTAAAGAATCTGGTTGCAATACAGGAAATGCAGGAGACACTGGTTTTGATCTCTGGGTCGAGAAGATCCCCTGGAGGAGGAAACGGCAACCCACTCAGTATTCTTGCATGGGAAAATCCCATGGCTCCTATGGACAGAGGAACCTGGCATGCCATAGTCCTTAGGGTTGCAAAGAGTCGGACACAACTGAGTGACTGAGAACACACACATCTATCTTGTTCCTTAGGACTGTAAGATGTTGTATAACAGAATATGAAACAACTCTAGGGAAATAAGTTAGAGAATACTTATTACATTTTTTTTCATTCATATTCCTTTAATGTGCTTGTTTCAAAATATTTCACTTTGAAGGTTTTGCAAACTGCAATGAAATAACTTGCTTTTCTCAAACCTCGTTCCAAGAAAACAAAGGCCATTTTAAGTCCCATCATGTGCAGGATAATTGTCTGCCCGTGTTTTCTGAGGTTTGTCTTCTGTCTTCATACTATCAGTTCAGTTCAGTCACTCAGTCATGTCTGATTCTTTGCAACCCCATGGACTACAGCATGCCAGGCTTCCCTGTCCATCACCAACTCCCGGAGCTTTCTCAAACTCATGTCCATAGTCATTTAAATTTATATTTAAATAAATATAGTCATTTTGTAGGTCAATATTTACTGTTCCATGTTGAAACTTGTTTATACACAGAGAAAACAGGTCCATCTTCAGTGGGAGAAGAGCGTGAAAAATTTTTAAAAATTGAGAAAATATAAAAATGTGAAGGAAAACAACAGAAAAAATTAATCTGAGAAAATATCAATTCTAAACAAACTCTTTCAGAAAAATTGAATGGTTCCCAACCTCTACTATGAAGCTATGATTAATCTCATAACAAAACAAAGTGAAGACATTAAAAAAAAATAAACATAGACATATATCTTATGAACATAGATGCAAAAACCCTTAGGAAATTTTAGCAAATTTCAATCCTACTATATATTTTAAAAGTATAATAGGATAAGACTAAACATGATTCATTTCAACATCAGTGTAATGACTCATTAACAGACTAAGATGTTATAAGATGATTGCAATTAAAGAAAAAGCAAGTAAAGAAGAAAAAGCAATTAAAGATGATTGCAATTAAAGAAAAGCAACTTGAAAATATATGTATACCACCCAAAGCTATGGTTTTTCCAGTAGTCATGTACAGATATGAGAGCCGGACCATAAAAAGACTGAACACCAAAGAATTGATGTTTTCGAATTGTGGTGCTGGAGAAGACTCTCTCTCGGAATTGTGGTGCTGGAGAAGTCACTTGGACAGCAAAGAGATCAAACCAGCCAATCCTAAGGGAAGTCAACCCCAAATATCTACTGGAAGGACTGATGCTGAAGCTGAAGCTTCAATACTTAGGCCACTTGATTCGAAGAGCTGACTCATTGGAAAAGACACTAATGCTGGGAAAGATTGAAGGCAGGAGGAGAAGGGGAAAACCGAGAATGAGATGGTTGGATGGCATCATCAACTCAATTGGCATGAATCTGAGCAAACTCCAAGAAATAGTGAAGGACAGGTAAGTCTGGTGTGGCACAGTCCCTGGGGTTGCAGAGAGTCAGACATGACTGAGCAACGGAACAACAACAACATCATCCATTTAAGAATAAAAAAACTCACCAAATTGCAAAAGATTTTTTGTACTAATAAAACCTGTAAAATGCCTGTAGCTAACATCATATTTAATAATGAGAAAGATAATGGCTTCCTAATAAATTCAGAAACAAGGATATCAGGTCTTACCACTCCTATTCAAGATTTTACCAAAGATTCTAACCAGCAAGTTAGAGGAGAAAAATAAATCAAATGTATCAAATAAATCAAAAATAAATAAATATATAGATTATATTGGAAGGAAGAAGTAAAACTGTCTTTATTTCAGTTCGGTTCACTCACTCAGTCATGTCTGACTCTTTGCGACCCCATGGATCACAGCACACCAGGCCTCCCTGTCCATTGCCAACTTCTGGAGTTTACTCAAACTCATGTCCATTGAGTCAGTGATTCCATCCAGCCATCTCATCCTCTGTGGTCCCCTTCTCCTCCTGCCCTCAATCTTTCCCAGCATCAGGGTCTTTTCCAGTGAGTCAGTTCTTCACATCAGGGGGCCAAAGTATTGGAATTTCAGCTTCAGCATCAGTCCGTCCAATGAACATTCAGGACTGATTTCCTTTGGGATGGACTGGTTTGATCTTCTCGCAGTCCAAGTGACTCTCAAGAGTCTTCTCCAACATCACAGTTCAAAAGCATCAATTCTTCAGTGCTCAGCTTTCTTTATAGTCCAACTCTCACATCCATACATGACCACTGGAAAAACTATAGCTTTGACTAGATGGACCTTTGTTGGCAAAGAAATGTCTCTGCTTTTTAATATGCTGTCTAGGTTGTTCATAACTTTACTTCCAAGGAGCAAGCGTCTTTTAATTTCATGGCTGCAGTCACCATCTGCAGTGATTTTGGAGCCCCCAAAAATAAAGTCCGTCACTGTTTCTGCATTTATTTGCCATGAAGTGATGGGACCAGATGCCATGATCTTAATTTTCTGCAAACTAAGTTTTAAGCCAACTTTTTTACTCTCCTCTTTCAATTCATTTACAGAACATAGAATTTTTATGTTAAGAATTCTTATAAAAATCTAATAAAAGCCCAAGTGTATTTAGCAAGATTTTCAAGTGATATAATCAATATGAAGGTAAATTGAACTAATATGAACTTGAATGATAGCAATAAACAACCAACAATTCACAAACACAATGCAAAAATG
Source organism: Muntiacus reevesi (assembly GCF_963930625.1). Lineage (NCBI taxonomy): Eukaryota > Metazoa > Chordata > Mammalia > Artiodactyla > Cervidae > Muntiacus > Muntiacus reevesi. The sequence continues at coordinate 60,847,776 of NC_089260.1, forward strand.
AAACACCCAAATATAAATCTGACAAAAGACAAAGTACAGTGGAAAAGTAAGAGAGAAATGACTGAGAAAAATCTAAGCAAGTAGATATATCAAATTTATGGAGTAGCTGACATAGCAGTAACTTATTTTTAACCTGTGTGGTAAGACCTACAACAGAAGGTTAGTTAGTTAGTTAAGTCGCTCAGTCATGTCCAAGTCTTTGCGACCCCGTGGACTGTAGCCTACCAGGCTCCTCCATCCATGGGATTCTCCAGGCAAGAATACTGGAGTGGGTTGCCATTTCCTTCTCCAGGGTATCTTCCCGACCCAGGGATCGAACCCAGGTCTCCTGCATTGCAAGCAGACGCTTTAACCTCTGAGCCACCAGGGAAGGTTAAGGTTAGGCAAATGTATATTTCCTCCACTGTATTAGTTTGCCATGGCTGCCATAACCATAATGAAATACCACACACACAAACTGGATGGCTTAACACAACAGAAATGTATTTCCCCACAGCTCGGTAGCAGCTGGAAGTGCTGAAAGACCTTTGTGAAATCTAGCCCATGTAGTTTACCTAATTCTGGGGAGATCTCACAACAAAAAATCATGTTAAATTGCAAAGCTATATTTACTTTTAACAATTTAAAAGTATAAATTGTAGAGATATATCTTATAAAATATCTCCATGCATTACCACATAGGAAAATAGGAAACCAGAATATTTTATTCCTTAGCTTAGTGAAATTCAGATGTGTAATAGTCTTCAATGTTCTGCTAGGTCATTTCGTAACTACACAGTCTTATCTTCAAACAAAAGCTACATAGTAGTTTACCTTTTCTCCATGTCCATGATGATGTCATGAAGTGGAGGATTAAAGGTCTCGGGTAAAACAGACACATATTGAGGCTGCTATGGGGAAGATGTGTAAAATATCTCCTAGGTATATGTACTAGAGCTGATAATCCAGCAGCAAATGCATAAATACCCTGTAGAGTTAACCTTCAAAGAAAGACATTTCTTCTAAAAGCCTGAACCTGTAGGTTCTATAAGTTCTAGCTCATATGAACCATTTCTCAGTCGAGCCTATTTAGACCGCTCAAGCCCAGGCACAGGTGAATTCCATTATTCCTGATGACACATACTAAACACTTGCCAACATCCCATAAAATGCTTTATTTTCACTTTAGGTATAACTTTTATTTTCTCGTCCATACAGTAAGGAGCTTGAAGTTATATTTTGTTTTACACAGAATTTCCAACAAATGTGCTTTTCAGTTTTCTTATCTGTAAAACTGAGAAAACACATTAATGGAAAGGCTACATAATACAATATTGGGGTCGTCTGATAAACACAGAAGTTAAATTTGAATTGCAGGTTAAAAATGTTTTAGTATAAGTATGTGCCTTGCAACATTTATTTATCTTAAGATGTCATTTACCTGAAATTTAAATTTAATTAGATATGCTGTATTCTCTTGTTTTCTACTTTTTCTTTTCACTAAATCTGGCAGCCCCTGACAATATATGTGAATGTACATCATAAATTCCAAAAATATAAGGACATATTAGGGACTCCATAATATTTGACTAATGAATAGTTTTCTTATAGAAACTGAAAATCCTGAAAGAAGATGATCATAGGAAATTAAAAATAAAGGAACTTTCTCGACTATTTCATCAAATGAATAGCTAATGTTATCATAACACTTAATTTTTAGAAAACTGTATAAAGTGGCAATTTCACATTTTCTCATTTGATATCCACTAAAATACCTGTGCTGATAGTGGGCATATATTATGTTCCCTATTTTTAAATGAGAACACTGAGCTTCAAAAAAATTAAGGAAACTGGTCAAGAACATAGTTACTCAGGAGTAAACCCAAGACAATATCCAGACTCAGTTTTTTCATGTGAAACCAATACTTTATGCTCGTTACTTTATCTATTGATTGATAGTGTGAAACCTGCTAGAAATATCAGTAAGTTCTCTGCAAACAGAAAAACATGGTATGTTCCTTGCTATAAGTGAACAAATCCTCTAATATATATATATATGAAAAGATATTGCTTAAGAAGATTTCTTTCTTTCACATGTATGAAGAAGCATGAATAGCAATTGATAAGTATTTTACCTTCAAAGCCCATGGAGTATTTGGTAACGGTAATAGAAAAATATGTAGTGGTTAACCGAAGTAGAATAGCATTAATAGAGAAATTAAACCAAATTTGCAGCAAATAAACAAGTAAAAAATTTTGAAATACCCTCCCAAAAGTAATAAGTGAAATATTTTTCATGTTTTCTTTTCCACATTGTCTGAATTTCTTCCATTATATTTTAAATATATTAGTTTATTTAAAATTGCCAAAGTTCTCTAAGATATAAGAAAGTACCTTCCTGAGAAGACACTGGTGAGAAACAATAAGATAAGTATCAGGTTTGGTGAATAAATGCAATTAAGTTTCTGCAAAGGAGAGAAAGTCTTGACATAAAATTGTAATCCTGTTAGACACTGCTTGCAGGTAACACTAGGCATTGTGTCATCATACTTTTGCCCATTCCTTAATGTACAACATTTTGTCTTTTGCAGATGGGAGTAAAGTGTCTACAGGAAGGTGTATCTTTAGGGAATCATATAACTTCTCTTGCTTTCATTTTCCTCATCTGTAAAATCAGGCTAGAAATAAGATTATCTCATATGAGCAAGATATAGATTTTAACAACTATTCTTTTATTTATATTTACCACTTGCAGTATATCTACTATGTTATCCAAGTTCTCATATGCTGCTGCTAAGTCGCTTCAGTCGTGTCTGACTCTGTGCGATCCCATAGACAGCAGCCCACCAGACTCCGCCGTCCCTGGGATTCTCCAGGCAAGAACAATGGAGTGGGTTGCCATTTCCTTCTCCAAAGTTCTCATATAGCTATACTGTATTATGAAGAAATGTACATTTAAACAATTAGAGATCAAAGAGAAATAATGCCCAATATTACTAAATCTTTAGCAATTTGGAGTTGAATTTTTATATATCTGATTTCAAACATAATGCTGCTAACTTTCTGACTGTTCTATATTTTAATATAAATAGAATTGATCAGTTTATCAGTAAAGAAGCTTCTCTTCCCAACATTTAGTAGAATCTTGTTAAGGTCCACTCTGCCTTTTCATTTCAGTATTTCCATTCTTCTAGTTTCTGTAAGTTGTAACCATCCAACAAGCCCATTTCCAAATACTTAATTCCTTACAGATTTTAAAAATTCTTTCCTACCTGTTTTTGCATATGTCTCCCTAATGGTTCAGATGGCAAAGAATCCACCTACAATGTGGGAGACCTGGATTTGACCCCTGGGTTGGGAAGATCCCATGGAAGAGGGCATGGCGACCTCTCCAGTATTCTTGCCTGGAGAATCCCCATGGACAGAGGAGCCCGGCGGGCTACAGTTCATGGGGTCACAAAGAGTTGGACATGACCGAGTGACTAAGCATACACACACACATCGGGATTTTTAATAAAAGAAAAAATCAGGCATTCTCCAAAGAGTGTAGCATGACTGTGGAATACTTGAATATATGTTAGAAGATAAAAATGCAAACTACTTGTGTTTAAAAAAAAGACACAAAATACTGCCCTGTACATCATACATTTAACAATGACTTCCTTTACCTGAATGGTTTTTTATTGTATCCAGTTTTTCCTTCATTTCTAATCTCAAAAAAAGATTTTTTTAAAAAAAGCAGAACACCAAAACATGTTTAGTTCAACTAAAAGAACTTTTATTCCCAAAATTGTTCCTTCTACTCCTGTACTCTGCCCACACTCTACCAAGGAGCCAAAACAAAGATGATTGTTTCCTAAAATCGTGTGGGTATGGGTGATATTAAAAATATTTGATAACTGATAAAGCAATTTAAGTAATTGAAAAAGTGTATAAACAAATAGTTAAATTACTTACCTTTTCACTGCTTTCTAGTGATATAGAAATTCTTTTTCAATAATTCTACTAAAAAAAATCATTCGTCACTTATTAGAAACCATTGATGTACTCTTGTTTGACAGAGTCCTATAATAACTGAGCCATGATTTGTCTGAAAAACATCAGCAAACTCCCTGAGAATTTCATATTAAATTAGGTAATATTTAGTCTTGGCAAAGAATCTTTTCCCTGTTTCTGGTAAACTATCAGAAATATTTCAATTAACTTTTTCTATTATCCTATTTGAGCTTTTTTTTATGCCAGATTCCTATTAGTTTATATATACAATAAATTGATTTTCTATATTCAACATATAGATACAGCATATTTTATATTTACATATTAAGTTTATAAACCCAATATTCGTAAACACTTTGTTAATCAGCTGCATATACTTTTCAATTTAAAACATCTTAGGGTAATCAAAAACAAGGCTACTTATATATTTTTATCCATTGCAATATTCCAATCATTGACATCATACACTCTTGCACATCTTAATTTTAACAGGTATTTCTATCATATTGGATCACTTCCCATTAATATATCATGTCCTGTATTGCTCAAGAAAATTAAACTTCTTGGTCTTTGTTTTCTTTTTTCTTAAATGAGTATAATAATTATAATTAACCAACCACTTACATTAATCCATCAAACATCCAAGACTTATCAGAAGATTTGTGACAAAGCCTATGTTATTGTAGACATAAAGTCCTTTAAAAAGAAAATGCCAGTAATTTGATTTTACCATACTTTCCCATTTAGAAAGTAGTGATGATGCATGTAGACATGAAATTAAAAGGTTATCTGTGAAATTTGCTGAGATAGCAGTCCATATCCTTCAAATAAACCCAAATCAATCCAGAATCATGGAATGCATGGAAAATTCAAGTGCTAACATCAGTTGCAAGATGGCAGTGAAAGTAGTCATTTGAATATTTTAGACCAACCCATCAACAGGGATGTCATGTCAGGAAAACAGAGAATCAGAAAGAATGAGTATCCACCCGTGACCCTTCATTTCCTTCAATGCCTAGTAGAGGGCACACACAGCCTTCGGAACAACCGCACACCTCCCTCTAGTCGTTGTTTTTAAATTCCCAATATTAAAATCATTTTGCAAATCCACACCTATCAGGTATACACAAGGGACAGCAATTTTCAGGCTTTGAATCTTCCCTGACTTCTTACACTTCACTTTTGTTATTTCAAATTCATTGGTGATAGAGCGAAATGTGACTGAAGAAATGGGAACCATGATTCCCTTACTTTGTACTCAGACCTCTGCAGCATCTTTCGTTTCACTGATATAGGCAATTCTTGGAGCTCTTTTAATGTCCGTTCTGTTTTTCCAGTTGTAAACGAGCCAGCAGACCAACGCTGAGATCCAAATGCTTGAAAAGAGACAGATGTATTATTTGTGGGGAGATGCCACATTCATAGAAGGAAATAAACAAATGCCTGTCTTTTCATAGAAAGAAATGATCTTTCTAATGTATACAATCCCTTCTATTTGCAAAGAGCACTCCTGGATTTAACTAGCCCTCTACCTACTTATCAGGGCTTCCCTGGTAGCTGAGACAGTAAAGATCTGCCCCCAGTGCGGGAGGCCTGTGTTTGATCCCAGGAAGATCCCATGGAGAAGGGAATGGCTATCCACTCCAGTATTCCTGCCTGGAAAATTCCATGGACAGAGGAGGCAGGCGGGCTACAGTCCATGGAGTCACAAAGAGTCGGACACCACTGGGCAACTAACACTTTCACCATCTACTCATCAACCCCATAGTCACACCCTGTTTCCATTCATCCTATACTTTGGAAACAAGAAACATTTTCTGATTTTGATTTCTGAGAAAGGAGTAAAGATTCCCTGATTTAGAAATTACATGTATTTTCTTTTCCTTCAAAAGACATGCAAATTTGGTCATAGGAAAAAAAAAGGTTTTCTGATAGTATAAATTAAATATATTGTGAAAGTTATATTATCACACAAAATGTGATAAGTCCTGGAAAGCAGTATGTAATAAAAAGAATGGTGTACCAGAGACCAAGGAATGCATCAAGGAAGCAAAGCTTTATAAACTGAGACCTGAATTAGGAATGGGATGAAATTAGATTAAGAAGGTTGTTCTCATTTTTTTAAGAGGAGAGCATATATAAAGTAGTTATAAATGTAGAAAGGATATAAGATTATGTTATAGACAATGAAGGAAATCTTCTGTACTCAAAAGGCAATAAAACAGGGGGTAGAAATCAAATTAGATGAGAATATAGGAAGGGCCTTATGATGAAGGATCTTGTAAACAGCAAAAGACATATGTTTTTCTAAAAGTGATGGAAAACCAATGAAGAATATGAGTAGACACACCATCATATCTGAACATATAAAAGGTCACAATGATGTGTTTAAGCAAATGAAGAGACTGTAACAACACTAGAAGAGAGAAGATGGCAGCATGGATGAGCAAGAGAAGTCAAAATTATTCATGACTTGGTACTGACTGTCATCTAGCACATTTTCTTACAAGTTCCATCATCATGACAAAAATGATTCAGAAGGACCTCAGCAGCTAGAAAGATGGGCCATGATTAAAATAGTAGGATATAACAGAATATAAGTCCCACCTGATGTGAAGAGTAATGCATTTCTCTGATTAAATGTTAACATTATTGAGTATATTGTGTTATCCCAGATGCTACTAGAATATATGGTATACATATTGATATATATTACCTTTTAAATTTTGTGGCTTTCTAAAATTTTTTTGGTTCTGAGAATACCATCTATGGAATTATGGATTATATTACCAACCTTTCAAGACACCTCACATAAGGCAAATTTCTGTCTGCTTATTCTTTTTTCTTTCTTCTTTAATTAAGCTTTTCTGTGAATTCATTAGCAATTTCTCATTCTTTCTTGAATTAACATTTTATAATAATTAACTTCAACACTGGAAAGAACTTCATATACATTTTGAATAACCTGTCTTGAAATGACACAGAGATAAATATACTCCAGTTATGGTATTACTAGACATGTGACTATAGAAGGGGGGCTTAACATCTCTTAGTCTTCTTACGTCCACCTTTGTTGAAGACAGACCTAGTTATAACCCACAGAATATTATGAAGATAGATCTATATGTGGCAGAGCCCTACTAGTTAACTTTTGCTGAGCACTTCTATGTGCCAGGTAATTTTCAAATATTTTACCTAAATATTTGAAAATTTTCAAATATTTATATTATTAATCCTCACAACTCTGATAGTTACTATTATGTTATATAGAAAAATCAGTGTTTTTTAAAGAGACAATCAGGAGTTTTAATAATTATGCCATGGTAATAGTAATAAATGGAGATTGCCCTTGGAGGCTAGTATATAAAGTAACTCTAAAGATTAGTAATCTAAGGTAGAAAGATGCTCAATTGTGAGTGACATATATAAGATTTTAACTCAGGTAGTCCGAGTCCTGAGACTTCACCCTTAAGTATAATACTGGAATATCTCAAGCACATTCAATTAAAAATCTTGTAAAAGGTGTTTCCTGGTCTCTTTATAAGTAAGTGAGAAGTCCATAGAGTATAAAGTATAAGTCAATATATGAGAAATTCATGAAGTATAAAGTCAAAGATATAAAGCTATAGTTCTTGGCTTTGAAACCACATCTATCCATTTATATATAGATCTGAATATATATAGATATAGATATAGATATAAATAATATATATATAAAATATTCAGGTCTCAATCTAAGTTCTTTGGCTTGCATTTCATATATGTGTATGTGCACATACATGTTCATATATATGTTTTATATGTATATATGTTTTATGTGTACATATATGTATGTATGTATGTTTTATACGTATATGTTTTACACATGTTTTATATATAAATTTCATATTTGTGTGTATATGTGTGTGTATATATGTTCATATATTTATATGTATATATATTTTGTATGTATATGTATACATATACATACATACAAAATATATACACATATATACATGTATATGTATACATATACATACACATATGTATGTATACATGCATATATACATATATATAAATTTATATTTATATATATTTATATAAATATATATTTATACTTATTTGTATCTGTAAAAATATATATTTACATTTATATTTATATTATAAATATTATATAGAAAATAAACATAACATTTGATATAAATATAAAATAATATTTAATATAAATATAATCTATATATTATAAATTCATAAATTTATATTATAAATTTATAAATATATATTGCATTTATATATAAATTTACATATATATAAATTTTTATAAATTTATGTTTATTATTTATACATATGTACATATATGTACATGTTTTTATATGCATATATGTGTGTATATCTTCACATATGTTTTACATGTATATATATGTTTTGTATATGTATATATATTTCATATGTTTTTTATATATAAATAAATTTCATGTGTGTGTGTATACATGTATATATATACATAAATAAAATATTCAGGTGTCTATCTAAGTTCTTTGGCTTGCACTTCGTATATGTGTGTGTGTGTGTGTGTACAGGAGAAGGAACTGGCAACCCACTCCAGTATTCTTGTCTGGAAAATCCCATGGACAGAGGAGCCTGGCAGGCTACATTTCATGGGTTGCAAAGAGTCAGACATGACTGAGCATATATGTGTATATAGATAGATAGAATTTTGAGCAAGATACATCATTAATCTGGATTTATGAAATGTCATGACATGATTAAAAAATGAGACTGTTAGAAAAGTCCAGATGAGAGATGATGGTGGTGTGGATGAAAGAGATAAATCAGTTATTTATAAAAATCTTAAATTTTATATATATTATATATTAGGCTTAGACTTGAACATTTTATATATTCAAAAACTTCATTTTTCAATTATATGTATACTTGTGTATTCAAAAAATTTCTCATTCCCTTTTCTTAGGTTTCAATATTTATGTCAACTGGAAACAGTATCTTATACCTCATGAAATCATGTCACAGATCCATGTTAAATTGATTCCTGGTGACCAACTATTAATTTATTACCTCAGTCATGATGGTAGTGATAAAAAACACTTAGGTCAGAGATCTACCCATCCACTCATGCTGTCTTCAACTCCCTGTTATGCACGGCTAGCCATGGGGATCTAAGAGTCACCACTGTGTCAGGCAGAACCAATGACGGTACTCTGACTTCCAGTTAGGGCCAGTCAGAACAGAGACCCTCAGCAGGGCTTCAGCTGACAGGTGTATTGTAATATTGATTTCAGATGTGAAGTTGTCAAGGAGCTTGACATAGCAGTGGTGCACAGGAATAGTCGCTAAATGTTTTCCATGAGGTCACTAGAGAATGACAAGATATGTACAAATATTCAAAAGACAACATTAAAATTCTGAAACCATCTGTCTTTGCCTCCATGTTTTAGGAGTTCACCCACGGCTGTAGTTTATGACTCGGAATATCAGCTGTAGAACAATAAGTTTTCTAGGATAGAAATTAGAATTTTTAAGAAATATTTAATTAACTGATTAATAAAAAGTACTCCTAAATTATTATGTAGAAAGAATAAATGAAAGAATAAATACTGAATAACTGAAGAATAAATAAATAAGAGTAAATTGAAGGTATTATTTTTGAAATAGCAAAGTTAATTTTCCCTGTCTCCTTAATAAAGTGGTGACAAGAGTCAACTGAATTTGGTTCACTTCACTGAGGTGTAATGTGCTCTATTTCATAATGGCAAACATTTCAGAGAAGTGTCCCTAAGTAGGCAATTGACTTGAATTTATACTGTTACTAACAATTACAGTTAACCTGAAATGTAACATGTCCTACTTAGCCTAGAAGAAATAGTTTGTTCCCATCTTCTTGAAACTATATCACAGTTCCTCATGGCGGCGGGGGTGGCGCTGCAGCGGTTATCTGCTGCTGGCCTGGCGGCCGAGCGTCGAGCTCCAGCCCGGCCTCCGCGTGCCCCTCGGGCTCCGCACCCCTGATGCTGCTCGGGCGCTGAGCCCGCCCCGGCCGGGACGATGGTGAAGTATTTCCAGGGCCAGAGCGTGCTCCGGAGTTCCTGGGACCAAGTGTTCGCTGCCTTCTGGCAGCGCTACCCGAATCCCTATAGCAAACATGTCTTGACGGAAGACATAGTGCACCGAGGTGACCTCTGACCAGAAGCTCCTGTCCCGACGACTCCCGACCAAGACGAACAGGATGCCCCGCTGGGCTGAGCGACTGTTTCCTGCCAATGTTGCTCACTCAGTGTCCATCCTGGAGGATTCTATCGTGGACCCACAAACCAGACCATGGCCACCTTCACCTGGAACATCAACCACGCCCGGCTGATGGTGGTGGAGGAACGATGTGTTTACCGTGTTAACTCCGATAACAGCGGCTGGACTGAAATCCGCCGGGAAGCCTGGGTCTCCTCTAGCTTATTTGGCGTCTCCAGAGCTCTCCAGGAATTTGGTCTCGCGTGGTTCAAAAGCAACGTGACCAAGACTATGAAGGGTTTTGAATACATCTTTGCCAAGCTGAAAGGTGAGGCCCCTCCCCAAACCCTTGTTGAAACAGCCAAGGAAGCCAAGGAGAAGGCCAAGGAGACGGCACTGGCGGCTACGGAGAAGGCCAAGGAGGCAGCCACGAAGATGCAGCAGCAGCAGTTCGTGTAGCCGGCCCAGGCCCGAGGCAGCAGCCTAGCAGACTACCGGCGCCAGGACGCGCCCCCGCCTCCTGTACTTTATCATTAAAAGCCAGCTCCTAGCCCTCTCGACTGTCTGGGTGGTGGGCAGAGGGTAGGGGCCCTGTTTGGCATCTCCAGCACAGACGGCCGGTTCCCCGTGTCTGAGCTGGGCCTCCCTACTCCCGCATCGGGTGGCCGAGGACAGCGGCAGTGACTTGCCCACGGTCACTGCATCCAGGTGAAGTGGTCGTAAATGCTAGACTATGAGCTCCATGAGGGCAGGGACCGTTGTTTTATCCTCTGATGTGTCCCAAGTATCTGAAAACAAAATCTTGCGTGTAACAGGCACTCAATAAATACTTGTTGAATTCAATCAGGAAAAAAAAGAAAGAAAAGAAACTATATCACAGAAATTACACACCTGCAAACACATACCAAAATAAGAATTACCTACTCTAAACCTTGATTGAAAAAAGCATAGGGCTGCCCAGAACAGTATGAGTGTCTAGTTAACTAGAAATTGAAGACACTAAGTAGTCTTTGTGGACCCACATCAAAGTGAGCTCTAAAGAACTGTAAGGGTTGCTTAGTGATGATTTGGGGAAAGAGAATTCCTAGAGAGAAAGCATGTTTGAAGGTATTAAGCTGAGAAAATTATGTAAAGTGCTGCTGAAGCCTGCCTTTCATAGTTTGATGCTTGGAAACAACAAAATTCATGCATCAAGATTAATGGGGCAGTCTAATGGATACTACTTTAATGGCAGAAAGTGAAGAGGAATTAAAGAGCCTCTTGATGAAGTGAAAGAGGAGAGTGAAAAAGCTGGTTTAAAACTCAACATTCATAAAACTAAGATCAAGGCATCCGGTCCCATTATTTCATGGCAAGTAGCAGGGGAAAAAGCAGAAACAGCGACAGATTTTATTTTCTTGGGCTCCAAAATCACTGTGGACAGTGGCTGCAGCCATGAAATTAAAAGACACTTGCTCCTTGGAATAAAAGCTATGACAAACCTAGACTGCATAGTAAAAAAGCAGAGACATCACTGTGCCAACAAAGGCACCTCTGGCACCCATGCACACCACCTGAGCATTAAATAATTGAAATGAAGTTTTAGCTCATTGGTTTATTTATATGTATATACTGGAAGCTAATTTCTGTAATAAAAGAGAACAAGCACTCATGAATATTAACCAAACAAGAGTGCCAGCTGGCTCTTGGGCAGAGAACAGAGCTGGAAACAGAGCAATGCTAGGCTTCCCCTTAGTATTCTCTGCCTTTCTGTATACATATATATCTCAGGTTGGAAATTTTTCTCTCTTACCATCACTACTCTCACCCAGGCTCCATTATCTCTACCTGGGCAAGCTAAAATATTTATAGAACATTTGTCCAAGGTAAAATAAAATAGAAAATAAAAAATTGGAATACAGTCAGTGACAAATTTCAATTTTTTAAATATGAAAGGTTTTTATCCAACTGAGTTAATGCTCTCCAAATATTTATTATTTATTATGCTCAAAGCAAACGTTGAGAATAAGTAATGTATTGGACACAGCAAGTTGGCTCAGACATTAACTCAAGGACATAGCAGATGAATAAGAGTAGCAGGGTTTTTCCTGTTCATATGTCTATCCCATTTGATCAAATTCTATTGGCCAGAGCAAGTCACATGAGAAAACTCAAACTCACACAGCAGGGAAAATATTTCTGCCTCCTCAGTTAGAGAAATTGCATAGCCACATGTCAAAAGTCATGGGTATAGAAATAGGTGGTGATTTCAAATTTATCACATGAATTTCATTGAATATGAATATGAATTAAATTACCCTATTTTCCAATATTAATTTCAACTCATGATTCTTTACTTCCCACTCAATGAAGCCAACTTTACATTTTGTTGTCATTCAAAGTATGATTAATGAAATATTGAATGCAATTTTCCCTTTTCTCAGAAAAAGTGATGAATGAAGAGCAAAATTAGAGATTAAATGGTTTTAACTCATCATGTCAAAATGCCTTGCAGGCAACTGGGAGTCTGCCTATGCTGTCCTAGTACCATTTTATCATTCTAATGCTGCCTCCATCAACAAACCTTAACTTTGTTTGGTTTTTTTTTTTTGAGAAGAATGAAATTTGAAGTCTTTGAAGTGAGCAGCTATAACTTTGTGGGTGTAATATTTGTACTGAGAGGTGATTCCCTCCATGTACCAGAAGTGACAAACATGATTTCTTCCCCTGAAATCAAAAGAAAATATCTCCAGGAGAACCATTCCTAACCATTTGGAGAGTAATCTCTTTCCTGTTTGGACAACTGCTTAGGAGACACACTTGCTGATCTGTATCTGGCACTCTACTCACAAGAAAAACGAATGGAAGAGTGAAGCCAAGGCAGAAAGGGGATGCCGAAGTAAGGAGACCTATGTAAACAAAAGATGAGACAACTTCCCCTGGGCCAAAAGTGCATGGCAAAATGTATCTAAGCTTGAGAAAGCTTGCTAATTTCCTAATAAAGGTGGTTGCCTATCAAGCAAAAGTACCACAGCACTTAAGAGAATCATGTAGACCTCTGATGACTGGAGTTGAAGTGGGAGAAAAGTAGTGGAAAGGTTTCCAGGTATCCCACGACCAGACAATAGTGTATTAGGAAGGGTAGTCCAGACGATCTTCACACAAACATCACTCTTGCCAAAAGGAACCAGCATCAGATGACTGCTAATCAAAGGACATCACTGTTCAGCCAGTGCTATCCAAACAAAGAGGAAGTTGCATTCTTAAAACAGAGAATGGTTAACTGAAGACAAACTCTCCCTTCTTTCACAGACTTTCATTCCTATCACAAATGGCCAAAAAGTTCTACATAGGAAAGCAGAGGAGAAAGTATCTTAGAAACATACTACACATATCTACTAAAACAAGATACTAGCATCTGGAAAAGAGTGAAAGAACAGATTGTGTTCCCTACATAGAGGAATAGCTGTAAACAGATAACCAGGCCTTATTGCTAGCATAGAATTTGACAATATTTAAATGAACTATGAGATATTTTAAAATATTATTTTAATGATCAGAAGACTTAGTATTGTTAAAACTGCAACATTTTCAAATTGGTCTACAGACTCAAAGTAATCACAGTCAAAATCTCAACTGCCTTTTGACAATTCTAACCCTAGGATTCATATGTATAAATAAATGCAAGGGACCCACAATAGCCAAAATATATTTGAAAAAGAATGAAGCTGACAGGGTCACACTTCCTGATTTCAGAACTTACTTCAAAACTACAGTAATCAAGACAGTGCGGTATAGCATAAGGATAGACATATAGATCAATGGGATGTAATTAACGGTTTAGAAATAAATGCTTACATTAATAGTCAATTGCCTTTGAGAAGGATGCTAAGATTATTCAATGGGAAAAATAGCTTTTCCACAATTAGGGCTGGGTAAACTGCATGCAATACCCACAGCAAAAGAATGAGATTTGAACACTATCATTTACAATAAGCAAAAATTAACTCAGAATGGATCAAAGACCTAAATGGAAGGGGGAAAAGCTATGAAACTTGGAAGTAAACATAGGAGTAAATCTTTATAATCTTGGATTTGTCGACAGTTTCTAAATTACAATATCAAAAGTTCAAACAACGAAATATAAAATAATAACACTTTATCCAAATCCATTTCTGTTTCAAAAGACAATATCAATAAAGTGAAAAGACAAGCCATATAATGAGAAAAAATGTTGGAAAATTGTATAATATCCAAGATATGGAAGGAACCTAAATATTCATCAACAGATGAGAAGATGCGATGTATAAGTGTGTGTGTGTGTGTATATATATATATATACACACACACACAGTGGAGTATTAGCCATATAAAAGAATGAAATAATGCCATTTACAGCAACATGGAGGGACCTAGAGATTATTATACTAAGTGGAGTAAGTCTGAAAAAGAAAGACAAATACCATTTGATATCTCTTAAATGTGAAATCTAAAATATGACACAGATGAATTTATTTATGAAATAGACTCAGACATAGAAAACAAACTTACGGCTACCAAAGAGAAAAGAGAGGAGAGGGATAAATTAGGAGCTTGGGATTAGCAGATAAAAACTAATGTATATTATATAAGTGAGTGAAAGGTGCTCATTTGTGTCCAACTCTCTGTGACCCCGTGGACTATACAGTCCATGGAATTCTCCAGGCCAGAATATTGGAGTGGGTAGCCATTCCCTTCTCCAGGGGATCTTCCCAACCCAGGAATCGAATCCAGGTCTCCTGGATTGCAGGTGGATTCTTCACCAGCTGAGCCAAAAGGGAAGTCCATATATATATGTATATGTATATGTATATGTATGTATATATATATATATATATATATATATATATATAACAAGGTCCTAGTATAGCACAAGGAACTATATTCAATATCCTATAATAAACTATAATGTAAAAGAATATAGAAAAGAATACATACATATCTGTATAACTCAATCACTTTCCTATATACTAGAAACAATCTACATTGTAAATCAACTATACTTCAATGAAAAATATTGGCAAATCAAACATTTAATAAAGGACTTGTATCCAGGTGGCTCGGATGGTAAAGAATCTTCCTGCAATGCAGGAGACCCGGGTTCGATCCCTGAGTCAGGAAGATCCTCTGGAAAAGGGAATAGCAACCCACTCTAGTATTCTTGCATGGGAAATCTCATGGACAGAGGAGCCTGGCAGGCTATAGTCCACAGGGTCACAGAGTCAAACACAATTAAGCAACACATACACACACACACACACACACACACACACACACACACACACACACACACACACACACACACACACACACACACATCCAGGATCTCTTTTTTAAAAAATCCTACAACTTAGCAATAAAAAGACAAAATAACCAATTTGAAAAACTGGAAAGACATTTTTGGACAGATAATTTTCCAAAATGGCCAAAAGGCACATGAAAAGATGTTCAACATCATTAGTCATGAGGGAAATGCAAGTCAAAACCATAATGAGATACTACATCTCACCAATCAGAATGTCTAGAATTAAAAGAAGCAAGCACGCAAAAACCTTGCAATAACAAGTGTTGGTAAGGATGTGAAGAAAGAATCCTCACACATTGCTGGTGAGTTTTTAAAAAAATGGTACTGTCACTTTGGAAAACAGTTTAGTATTTCCACACAAAGTAAAACCTGGAATTATCATGATGTTGCTTACTGTTTAGTAGCTAAGTGGTATCCAATTCTTTTATGACCCCATGGACTTCTGTCTCCCAAGCTCCTCTGTCCATGGGATATCTTAGGCAAGAATACTGGAGTGGGTTGCAATTTTCTTCTCCAGGGGATCTTCTCGACCCAGGGATTGAACCCACATCTCCTGCATTGGCAGGGAGATTCTTGGTGGATTCTTTGCCACTGAGCCATCAGGGAAATCCCTACAGTCATCATATGACACAGCAATTCCACTCCCAGATACTGTTAAAAGATAAACTGGGCATGCTACAATTTTTAAGTTTATTTGAGTAAATATCAATTCCTTCCTTTT
This sequence comes from Muntiacus reevesi, assembly GCF_963930625.1. NCBI lineage: Eukaryota > Metazoa > Chordata > Mammalia > Artiodactyla > Cervidae > Muntiacus > Muntiacus reevesi. The sequence continues at coordinate 60,864,017 of NC_089260.1, forward strand.
GGTCACATTTTCAGCCTGAGAGATATAATTAAAATATAAGGCATTAGAACTACTCTCAGCCACCACTCTGGAGTTCTCACAGGCTTTTTTGTTTTGTGTGTCTGTGTGTAGTATTCACAGGTCATGACATCATGTTCATACTCTTTAAGCTGAACATTCTCTTTGTTCCTTTTCTGACATTCTAATTTTAGAGAGGTAATTTGTTTGGTGGTTAGTGCTGCAAACATGCATTCAAAGCTTTTGAGAGAATGCAGTGTGCTAGGGAGGCCAGATTAGGATAAACAGGGTAATTCCCAATATCTGGAGAGCATTTCAGAGCCATGGTCCTCAAGACTCAAACCAATCATAATCAAATAAGTGAAAGAAAGACCCCATTGTAGGAATCATCTTTTTAAGCCAAAAGTCTTGTTCAATGATCTTATGTAGCTGAGTCCCAACTTCCCCAGAAGTCTCAATCCAAAGGCAAGTGGTGTTGGCCACAGCACAGACACTTCCTTGCTCAGTTAAAACTGTTCTCTCGGTGTTACTTGAGATATCTCCTGGGCTTGAACTCCTAACACTCCCACTGAATAAAACATAACTGTCAACTCTTAGGTTGTGAATAATTTTTTGGTTGGCAACAGCCCATTTGCAACCTAGATTTCATAAAGTACATAACTGCTAGTACCAGAAATTCAACCCTAATTAATTTCAGGATTCCAGAAATGCCACTACTCTTTACTCTTAAGATCATCTCAATTTTTTGAACTTTTATAGATATTCACTAATTTATTTAATTCATTTACTCTTACACATATATAGGTTTCCCCGGTGGCTCAGATGGTAAAGAATCTGCCTACAGGGCTGGAGACCAGGTTCGATCCCTGGGTCAGGAAGATCTCCTGGTGAAGGGAACGGCAACCCACTCCAGTATTCTTGCCTGGAGAATCCCATGGACAGAGGAGCCTGGCAGGCTACAGTCCATAGGGTCGCAAGAGTCAGATACAAGTGAATGACTAACATTTTCACTTACATATATACATGTATTGGACATTTATTAACTGAATGTCATGAGCAAGAGTAGTGGTCACTTGTCATTAATTAACTTTAAGCAAATGCAAACCCTTTCTCAGACCAAGTACTCTAAATTTAACCACCCACTCAGAGGAGCCTTCCCTGAGCACCCAGCACTCCCTAGCACCCCACTTCTTTCTATCTCTGAAAAATCTGAGAATACTGGCTGTTTTCTACTTATTTAGGCATGTTTTTTGGTGTTTGACTTACTTCAGCAATACCAAAGGCAAAATGAACATGGGAAAAGATAGCTGAACAGTAAATCCTGAGCCAATGTAACCACTGCTGACTTTATTCTGGGCATGCAGATACAGTGCCTTAGTACACAATGAAATTTTTAAGACTGCCTGTGTTCCATTCATTAGTATATGCTTAAGTCCTAGTATTACTTGAAAATATTTTTTGACTTAAACTGATGGAAAAGAGAGCAAGGGGCAGGGGCACATTTAAATACATAACAAACCTAGGAGAAATCATCACCACCCTTCTGGGGCCAGACGTGTTTCTCTTTACTACGCATCATAAAGAGAAACTGAGAGTTCTTGATAATGTGGTTTCTTTAGTAACGGAGATTTTTCCTAAATGGAGTAGGGGCCATTAGAAAAAAAACATGCATTCAATGAATGGAGAAAGTAGCCTCGACATATATACACTACAATGTGTAAAACAGATAGCTAGGGAGAAGCTGCTACATAACACAGGGAGCTCAGCCTAGTGCTCAGTGATGACCTAGGTCGGGAGGGAAGGAGGCTCAAGAGGAAGGTGATACATGTATAATTATGGCTGATTGGCACGGTTGTACAGCAGAAGCCAATACAACATTGTAAAGAATATTTCCTCCAGTTCAAAAATTAATTTAAAAAAGAACGCAAAACATGCAAATAAACAAGCTTCACTTTACTTGAACAGGTGATTAAAACAGATTTGCTTTATAAGTTAGAGTGATTTTCATAACAGAGTGCTTTGTGTCATTTGCAGCTCCCCACTATAGGGAATCTAGGAGAATTTTAACCATGAGGGTTTTGTTAAGCCCACACAGATGACAGACCAGTATTTTGCATTTCTGCCCTTAATTACTAATGGAGTATGAATAAACTAATGGAATATGGATAACGATCACTGTGCCGTACACCTGAAACTATCACAACATTGTCAATCAACTACACTCCAATATGAAACTAAAATTTAAACAGTGAAAACCAAAAAAATATACTAATGGAGCTACCTCAATCAGACCTATAGTCAGAGTCTTCTTCCTTCCTTTGACCTACAACCTGCCCCTGCTTGAATTTTAAAATTGGTGGTAAGATTATGAATTAACTGAAAGTTCATTTTCTTCAAAGAATTGACTGCAATTGTGTTTTAAGAAAAATAACCTATACCTTGCTTAGATTGAATGGAAAATAACATTTGAGCTTGGGCTTACAGCTAATTAGATAACCAGTCATTTACTTAATTAATATAAATTAATAAAAACAAATGCATCCTCAAAGAAAGTACTTTATATGTAATAAAAAAGAAAAGAGAAATTATGTTTTGACATCATAAGATTTCAAAGGCAAAGATAAAATAAGCATCACGCAATGATAATAACTACAGAAAATATCTGAGTGTTCATTGTCTGCTAGCATGTGCTAATTATTTTATTTATTGTTTTATTCCCACCACAAAACCCTGATAATATTTCATTTGGAAGAAGAGAACTATAAGGCTTAAAAAGGCTAAGACCCTTTTCAGGGCTGTATAACAAGAAATCATGAAGCTAAGGTAGAAACACAAGCTGTATGATTTCTAAACCTAAACTTACTACTGAAAGTCTCTGCAAGCGTTAGTCACTCAGTCATATCTGACTCTTTGTGACTCCATGGACTGTTACCTGTCAGGCTCGTGTCCCCATGGAATTCTCTAGGCAAGAATACTGGAGTGGGTAACCATTCCCTTCTTCAGGGGATTTTCCTAACCTAGGAATTGAACCTGGGTCTCCTGCACTGCAGGCAGATTTTTTACCATCTGAGTCACAGGGACTACTGGGTTTCTCAGTTCCATTCAGCCGCTCACTCATGTCTGACTCATTGCCACTTCATGGACTGCAGCACGCCAGGCTTCCCTGTCCATCACCAACTCCCAGAGCTTGCTCAAACTCATGTCCATCGAATCAGTGATGCCATCCAACCATCTCATCCTCTGTCATCCCCTTCTCCTCCTGCCTTCAGTCTTTCCCAGCATCAGGATCTTTTCTAATGAGTCAGTTCTTCACATCAGGCGGCCAAAGTACTGGAGTTTCAGCTTCAGTATCAGTCCCTACAATGAATATTCAGGACTGATTTCCTTTAGGATGGACTGGTTGGATCTCCTTGCTATCCAAGGGGCTCTCAAGAGTCTTCTCCAACACCACAGTTCAAAAGCACCAATTCTTTGGTGCTCAGCTTTCTTTATAGTCCAACTCTCACATCCATACATGACCACTGGAAAAAGCCAGAGTTTGACTAGATGGACCTTTGTTGGAAGGTAATGTCTCTGTTTTTAATATGCTGTCTAGGTTGGTCATAGCTTTTCTTCCAAGGAGCAAGCATCTTTTGATTTCATGGCGGCAGTCACCACCTGGGTCTCTAGAAATCAGAAATTACAAAGCACATACACCATACATCCTGAACTTTGCCAGAAGAGAATAGGTACATTTATTTGACAATGGTGAATAGCTGTTGGTCACAGAAAAGTATTTGAATAGCTTACAGAATGAAAGCCACTCAGTCATGTCTGACTCTGAGACCGCATGGATAGCACATGGAATTCTCTAGGTCAGAATACTGGAGTGGGTAACCTTTCCCTTCTCCAGGGGATCTTCCCAACCCAGGGGTTGAGCCCAGTTCTCCCAGGTGGATTCTTTACCATCTGAGTCACCAGGGAAGCCCAATCAACCCTAAAAGTCAACCACATAAGACTTTGAAGATAATAAAGAAGTGCAGTGATTTAAAACAAAAAACAACAAAAAAACCTGTTTTTAAAAAACAGAACAAAACAAACAAAAAATTGCTTCAATAATTAGTCTTGCTATAAACTTAGGTTTTCAGAAATGAAAAAAAAGGTCAAATTAAAAAGTATAATGAACAGTTATTTTAGTAATGCCTTCTTTGAAAGTCTCTACATTTTAGTTTCTTCTTATATATGACTTGAAAAAATGCAGATTTTTACCAGAACTAAAAATTTTATGAGTTTTTTTTTAATTAGCAAATGAGCAGATAGTAGTATAATATATTTAATTTTACATTATAGATATTTTCCCTAAAAATTTTTGAATTTTTAAAAATTTGCTTTCTAAAGCTAATTAATTTCACATTAACTTAGAGCAACTGCTAGAGATCAAATATATTTTCAAGCGTCTATTGCTTGTCTAACTCTGGTTAGGGACAGAGTCCATGTTGTTAAGAGTCTAAAATATGGGAAGATCAAATGATGACCCATAAAATTTTTAGTGAGCAAGTTACATTCTAAACCATGTGAAAAATTCCCATTTTCTTGAGATTTTACTACACTTAGTTACTAGAGGACAGCAAGGAGATCAAACCAGTCAATCTTAAGGGAGATCAACCTAAATACTCATAGGAAGGACTGATGCTGAAGCTGAAACTCCAGTATTTTAGTCATCTGATGCAGACAGCTGACTCATTGGAAAAGTCCCTGATACTAGGAAAAGATTGAGGGCAGAAGGAGAAGAGGGCATCAGAGGATGAGATGACTGGATGGCATCACCAATGCAATGGATATGAATTGGGCAAACTTCAGGAGATGGTGAGTGACAGAGAGACCTGGAGTGCCGCAGTCCATGGGGTTGCAAAGCACTGGACATGACTGGGCGACTGAGCAACAACAATTACTAGAGCAAGGTATCAGGTAGAAAGTAGGACTCAAGACAAAGTTTAAAAAACTATAAACATGGGGAAAATATATTTCATATGTGAACTAGGAAGTATAATTTTTTTAAAAAACATGAAGGATGAAGGAATCATTGAATAAATCATAAGAGAACTAGCATAAATGGAGGATCAAGTGATGTGTTGGGGAATAGTAAGGAATATAGTGAATAGACGGTATAGATAGAGCAAAGTTACAGAAAATCTAATCTTAAATATAGGTCATATACAAATCTAGTAGGAAAAATAAATCCTTATGAATTCTCAAATAGAAAGAAGAGGTGTTTTTGGAAAGTCATACTAGCAAAGATTAGCTGCAGATTTAATCATGGCTAACATGTTTCATCTGTCAAGCAGAGGTGATATGTCCCAAAGTAGGTGAAACATGAAATCAGAGATAAACACTAAAATCAGAAGAATCAACTAACTAACTAAAGAAGTGATTGCAAAGAGGAACCAGCTGAGGGTCCAGAAGTATTAATAAATCCTTGGGGAACCTGCACATAAGAAAGAAAAGGCTAACAAACAATAAGAATAAAACAGTATTTATGATAAGTTCCTAGAAGTATACAATTAACCAAAACTGAATCATGAAGTTACAGAAAGTCTGGACAGACCTACAACTAGTATGAAGATTGAATCAGTAATCAGAAACCTCCCTACACTCAAAAGTACAGAAACAGATGTCTTCACTGGCAAATTCCATCAAAGAAGTAATGCAAACCCTTCTCAAAGACTCACAAAAAGTTGAAAAGGAAGGAATACTTACAAAATCATTTTATGATTCAGCATTGCCCTGATACCAAAGCCAGACAAAGATACCAGAAGAAAACTACAAGCCAAAATTCCTGATGAACGTAGATGTAAAATCCTCACTAAAATATTAGCAAATCAAATTCAACAGCACATTAAAATAATCATACACCATGACCAATTAGAATTTATCCCTGAGATGCAAAGATAGTTCAACATGCAAAAATCAATTAATGTGATACACCAATTGATAGAATGAAGAATAAAAAGTATATGATATGAAAAGATGCTCAACTTCACTATACATCAGTTCAGTTCAGTATCTCAGTCGTGTCTGATTCATTGCAACCCCATGGACTACAGCACACCAGGCCTTCCTGTCCATCCCAACTCCTGGAGTTTACTCAAACTCATGCCCATTGATTTGGTGATCGCATCCAAATAATCTCATCCTCTGTCATCCCCTTCTCCTTCTGCCTTCAATCTTTCCCAGCATCAGGGTGTTTTCCAATGAGTCAGTTCTTTGCATCAGGTGGCCAAAGTATTGGAGTTTCAGCTTCAGCATCAGTTCTTCCAATGAATATTCAGGACTGATTTCCTTTAGGAATGACTGGTTGGATCTCCTTGTTGTCCTAGGGACTCTCAAGAGTCTTCTCCAACACCACAGTTCAAAAGCATCAATTCTTCGGCACTTGGCTTTCTTTACAGTCCAACTCTCACGGCCATACATGACTACTGGACAAACCATAGCTTTGACTAAATGGACCTTTGTTAGAAAAGTAATGTCTCTGCTTTTTAATATGCTGTCTAGGTTGATCATAAACTTTCTTCCAAGAAGCAAGCATCTTTTAATTTCACAGCTGTAGTCACCATCTGCAGTCATTTTGGAGCCCCAAAAATAGTCTATCACTGATTCCATTGTTTCCCCATCTGTTTAGCAAGAAGTGATGGGACCAGATGCCATGATCTTAGCTTTCTGAATGTTGAGTTTTAGGCCAACTTTTTCACTCTCCTCTTTCACTTTCATCAGGAGGCTCTTTAGTTCTTCGCTTTCTGCCATAATGGTGGTGTCATCCGCATATATGAGGTTATTGATGTTTCTCCCAGCAGTCTTGACTCCAGCTTGTGTTTCATCCAGCCCGGCATTTTGCATGATGTACTCTGCATATAAGTTAAATAATCAGGGTGACAATATACAGCCTTGACATACTCCTTTCCCGATGTGGAACCAATCTGTTGTTCCATGTTCAGTTCTAACTGTTGCTTGCTGACCTGAATACAGGTTTCTCAAGAGGCATGTCAGGTGGTCTGATATTCCTATCTCTTTAAGAATTTTCCAGAGTTTGTTGTGATCCACACAGTCAGAGGCTCTGGCATAGTCAATATACATTCCCCTGACTGCACATCAGGGGAATGTAAGTCAAAACCACAATGAGATATCACCTCACCCTTAAAAAAAAAGAAAAAGAAAAAACAATGTGGATGCAGAAAGGGCAGAATATTTGTACATCATTGGTGGGGATAAAGACAGTGCAGCTGCTATGGAATACAGGATGAATGTTCCTTAAAAAATTAAAAGTAGAGTATCATATGCTCCAGCAATTTCATTTCTCGTTATTTATCCAAAAGATTGAAACTAGGATCTCAAAGAGATTATCACCACTTCCATGGTCACTTGTATCATTTCTTAGTCTGTTCAGACTACTATAATAAAATACTACATACTGGACAGCTTGTAAACATAAATTTATTGCTCTCTTTATCACAGTTCATATATTTTCTAAATTTCTTCCTCACACACAAAAGGTTTTGGCAACACTTCAAAAAACATCCACAACAGGTCAGGAAGCAACAGTTAGAACTGGACATGGAACAACAGACTGGTTCCAAATAGGAAAAGGAGTACATCAAGGCTGTATATTGTCACCCTGCTTATTTAACTTATATGCAGAGTACATCATGAGAAATGCTGGGCTGGAGGAAGCACAAGGTGGAATCAAGACTGCCGGGAGAAATATCAATAACCTCAGATATGCAGATGAAATCACCCTTATGGCAGAAAGTGAAGAAGAACTAAAGAGCCTCCTGATGAAAGTGAAGGAGGAGAGTGCAAAAGTTGGCTTAAAGCTCAACATTCAGAAAACTAAAATCATGGCATCTGGTCCCATCACTTCGTGACAAATAGATGTGGAAACAGTCGAAACAGTGGCTGACTTTATTTTTCTGGGCTCCAAAATAACTGCAGACGGTAATTGCAGCCATGAATTAAAAGACGCTTACTCCTTAGAAGGAAAGTTATGACCAACCTAGACAGCATATTAAAAAGCAGAGACATTACTTTGCCAACAAAAGTCCATCTGGTCAAGGCTATGGTTTTTCTAGTAGTCATGCATGGATGTGAGAGTTGAACTAAAAAGAAAGCTGAGCACCGAAGAATTGATGCTTTTGAACTGTGGTGTTGGAGAAGACTCTTGAGAGTCCCTTGGACTGCAAGGAGATCCAACCAGTTCATCCTAAAGGAGATCAGTCCTGGGTGTTCATCGGAAGGACTGATGTTGAAGCTGAAACTCCAGTACTTTGGCCACCTGATGGGAAGAACTACTCATCTGAAAAGACCCTGATGCTGGGAAAGATTGAGGGCAGGAGGAGAAGGGGACAACAGAGGACGAGATGGTTGGATGGCGTCACCAACTCAATGGACATGGGTTTGGGTGGACTCCGGGAGCTGGTGATGGACAGGGAGCCTGGCATGCTGTGGTTCATGGGGTCGCAAAGAGACATGACTGAGTGACTAAACTGAACTGAACAGATGGTACCTTTCCTATTGGAACACTTTTACCGTAACCTCCACTACGTTGTAAGTATTTTACACCAAGTATCACATCTGTTTCATTCTGCTGAAAGTGAGAGTTAGTCACTCACTCATATCTGACTCTTTGTGACCCCATGGACTGTAGCCAGCTAGGCAATTCTGTCCATGGAATTTCCTAGGCAGGAATATTGGAGTGGGTTGCCATTTCCTTCTCCAGGGTGATCTTCCTGACCCAGGGATTGAACCCACACCTCCTGCATAGGCAGGCAATTTCTTCACTATTGAGTCACCAGGGAAGCCCCAACATTCGCATTACCCAGTCTTTTATCCACGTTTGCTGTCTTGATTGGTTCATTTCCCTGGTTCTGATCTATAACTTTATCCTCAAGTTCATTACTTCTTTCAACAGTTTGCTCTCACACATCCACTAATCTAAACTATCTTGTCATTCATAGAGAGTTCTTTCTAGCATAGACTGGTACTCCCAGCCTCTGATCCTTTGCTGTCTCAGTAACTGAACCATTCGTAATAGAAACCAGTGTACTAGAATAGAAGGAAATGGATTGCAATGCATGACTATGTGTACCTGTGTATACACAGCTTGGTAGGCGTATGAGGAGATGACTGCAATCGGAAAACAACTTAAAGGACAGGAGTTCTTACGTGTAAGAAGACACATTCAAGGGACACAGGATTCTGAAGATGAAATCTGGGTAATTTTTCAACTTTGTTCCACGGGTTCTATAGTGAAAAGTTGTTTCAAAAGTAATCTCAACACACTAGGAAAAGCAGAAAAGCTGAGTCACTGCACCGTTCCCATTTTTTCTTCATTAAATTTCATTTCATGTTCTTTCCTCATTCTGTATTCTGATCTTTTATTCTGTAAAAGATTTATTCTGTATTCTTATCTTACCAGCTTAGTTTCCAGTTTTATCATTCCCAACTGAATATATTCTGCAAAGTTTCACTTTAAGCTTAACCTGATACCACATGTTTTATAGAATTTGGATGAACTCTCAAGAGAGACTAGATTTTCAACTTGTTCTAAATGGGGGTCCATTGAGACATATTAAGGAATGGATCCTAATGTAAAAGCAGTTACATGAAGACAAAATTTTGAACCTATACCACTATTTTGAGCAAAGCAGCTCCCCATAACCCAATTTATCGATTTTATCTTAAGATTTTATTTGAAGAAAGCATAGTATAGCCTAAAAAGCAAGTTTGAAAATCAATGACTGTCATTCTTCAATTTATAAATGGCATGGCAGAAAGAGAAATAGTACTTTTCCCAGTATCACAAAATTAGTTATAATAAGTGGCAAATTCTAACTCCCTGGTATGGGACCTTTCCATGATTCCTCAGCACCAGTTCCATCATTCCTAAACTGAGATTTTGGCCATATATGGTACCCAGGCATTCAACAAGAAAAATTTGAAATCTATGATCAGGTATCAATTTGAAGAATGAGGAAGAGCCCATGAACAACAGAAGAGATCAAAAACAGAGCTTAAGAATTTCTGTCCAAACAAGCAGAGCTAAAGAAATGTCAAACTAAGGTATAAGAAGAAAACAGAAAAGTTATTCAAGATACAAAGCCAAGATTAGCTTCAAGAGGGCCGTTTTATGATATGATAAAAGGGATAGGATACAAAATCCAATGAGGAACCTGGAATTCATATCCAAAATCTAAACCTACACACACCAAAAAAAAAAAAAAAAAAAAAAAAAAAATTCAGGAAGAAGGATGGAAAGCAAATCTATAAAAACATAACAGTTCAATACCAGCAACACAGCAAAGTCCCATCTTTCTGACTAGGATCAAGATGAACTCTGTGCTCTAATCTTGTTTGGAAACCTAAAGCAGTGGAAATTATTCCTTCGTTAGGTAGAGAGCCAGAGAGAAATAGGATTCACCCTTGGACTGCCAGGTGGTCTGAAGGTAGGGATCTGGTCTATGCTGGATATGATAATTAGTCCCAATAGCAGAGAACATCATGTTTCCAGCAAGAGCAGAGATCATCCCTGGAGAATAATAAGTGCCTTCATTAAATCCAAACACAATAGCATTGATTTCCACATCTTGGCTCCAGTTAATGATTTTCTTACTTACACTGAGACAGGCCAACTCACTCTCAAAATCAGTTTTGAAAAGCTGAGAAGCTGCTAATACTATCTAAAATATTCATAGCTCAGGGCTACTTCAGACAATGCCAGACTACCTGTTCCCAACGAACGACAGTGAATAGCAGAGAATGTATGCTCACTATGGACAAGAAACACAATTTACCCAGGGCTGAATATTATTCTGCAACAATTTGGCAAAGTCATTTTCTTAAGGTGAATTAATTTCCTCAATTTCGCTTGGCTTTTATTGCCTTCTCAAAATTCAGACACATAATATCAAACAGATGGCTTGAACCAATGGATAAATAAGTCATAAAAGGGTTTTGTATACTTCATTGTTCTGGTTTATGGCAACACACAGCAATCAAGCTCTGTTGAAACCTGGATAAAATTGCTAGTTTCACTTTGTTTGAGTTCCAGATGATCTGGAAGAAATAAAACTTCTCCAGGAGCAAGTGTTCTTGGAATCCCTTCTTCATGTAATTTGCCCAAGAAATCAATTCAACCTTTCTGAGGTTTTTCCAAGCTATGGCTTTAGAAAAAAATTTAAGAGAATGATAGTTTTATCATTGTTCACACAGATCAAAAATGCTACCTGGTTAGTTAGATATCATGGAGATTATTCAAGAGATAGAGCAGGGAGTGATAAACACAATGGAGAAGTTGTGTGGACACTACAAATATAGAGCTCAAACCATAAAAATATGCACTGAGAATCTATCAGTGCAGGTACAGTCCTCCCAGATGGCAAGAGATCACCTTCAAGAAATATTAGACAAGGAATTTTATTTCCTTATCTTTCCCCTCTGAGAACTAGATTTTACATTAAAATTGTCAACCATGGTCTTTTCTTACAACTAACTAACTGACCAGGTTCTCTACTGAGATTTTTATGAGAATAACAGAAGACTGAGACACAGAGTAAGACTGTATATGAAGTTATATGAAACGACCAGTTAGATAATATAGTGAATTATCTGATATTAGGGAAATGTGATGATGATGGTAACCAGGACAGGTAATGTTCCATCTAAAGGGACAGATGCTGCTTCTTTCCAGCCAATGCTGCTATGCATGTTTTGCCAGAACTTCTAACTTGTCAAAGAGAATCTTTTCCCAGATTCAGTTAGATTAAGATAAGATAAAATCTGATAGACAATCTTTATTCATAAACTATCCAATATGCAATCTGAAACATGATGACTGAGCTCTGAGAAGCACAATGCACCAGAGTATCTAAATCAGAGGAAACCAGAATGGTTACCCGGTTTGACCAAGTCTCTTAACAAAGGAATACAATTGCAGTGCAATGCAGTATTCCTAACAAACTGGTTGCTCAACCACTGCTTATACACAATGAAGGAAACTTACTGCTGAACGTATGCAATGCTTAGGTTTATACTCAAGATAATTCCTCTGAAAAACACGGACCACTATCATGGCCCCTATTCTACTCAAACCTAATGAGCTGAGACCAGAAAATTGTTGGATTCAGTCTTTGCCCCCTGGAAAGATACTGGGTGCTCTCTCACTACCTGAAAAATGGCCACTAAAAGAAGTTCCCATCAAAAACTATGTAGTAAAAATATACTGCAATTTGTATGGTACATTACATATGTTAGGTACACTAAATATCAAAATAGTTACTTAAATATGTTATGAATGAAATTATTTATAAAACAAACATACAGACATAGAAAAAACAAACTAGTGGGGCGGGGGATAAATTAGGAGTTTGAGATTAGCAAATACATGCTTAGACAAGCAATAAGGTCTTACTGTATAGCACACAGAACTATACTTATTATCCTCTAATAACCTATAATGAAAAGAATAAGAAAAGAATATGTATGTACTGATATAACTGGATCACTCTGCTGTACACCAGAAATGAACACAACATTGTAAATCAACTCCACTTCAATAAAAACTTTCAAAAATTAAAAATAGTTATTTAATGCCATGCAATAGCATGAATTGTATCCTGAACAACCACAACAAAAGAGAAGTCAGTGGAAAGACTCATAAAATTCAAATAAAATCTGTGTTTTAATTAGTACTTTGTTCTATTGTTAACTCTGTATTTGAGACAAATATATCATGGTTATGTAAGATGGTCCCTGGTCACTCAGACGGTAAAGAGTCCTCCTGAAATGTAAAAGACCCAGTTTCTATCCCTGTCTCAGGAAGATCCCTGGAGGAGGGCATGTCAACCCCCTCCAATATCCTTGCCTGGAGAATTCCATGGAGAGAGAAGTCTGGTAGGCTACAGTTCACAGGGTTACATAGAGTCGGACATGACTGAGCAACCATCACTTTCATTTTAACATTAGGTGAATATGAATGAAGGTTACATGGGATTTTGTAATACATTTGCAACTTTCCTGAAATCTAAAATGGTTCCACAATACAAAATAAAATATACATTTTTATTTATTTTTAGCCACAAATGCCATGTGAATACAGCACTTATTAAAGGAAAAGTTAATGAAAACAAAACTAGGTTGGTGTGGAAGTAAGAATCTGCTCCAATAAGACAACCAGAGCTATTAATTGCCAACCAAATATTGGCAGCTACAAACCAATCAGGTTGGTAAATTTAAAAGACCACAGTATGGATTTGAAGCTTTACCAATCACTATCCAAAAGGTTTGTTAGGTTATTTACTTTCTTTAGTTCACCCACAAATGATGCAATGCCTATTATTTGTTAAGAACTGGTGCCAGTGGTAAAGAACCCACCTGCCAAGGCAGGAGATGTAAGAGATTCGGGTTCGATCCCTCGGTTGGGAAGATTCCCCTGGAGGAAGACATGGTAACCCACTCCAGTATTTCAGCCTAGAGAATCTCATGGACAGAGAACCCTGGCAGGCTGTAGTCCATAGGGTTGCAAAGAGTTGGACACGACTGAAGTGACTTAGCACTCATGGAGTTCCTGGGAGATTCTGGCTGACCTAAATAGACATAGTTCCTGCTTTCATGGAGCTAACTGTACAACTAAGGGACACAGACTTTGAATTAACAAGCATACAAGTCAATTTCTATGAAAACCAGCCCTAAATCAGCCAGACAGCCCATAGTCCAAAATAGTGTGTGCACATACAAAATCTGAAAGAAAAAATTAAAATAGACTATGCTTGTCTTAATCATACTTTTTACACTGATATATAGTCCACAAGATGAGTAGGAAATTTTGAAGTGGACATCCACTTTATCTCATGAGCTTTCTTTACCTCAATTTTTTCACCACTGTGTAGTCTCAGTTCTTCAGAACAGTCAAGCAACTCCACTCTCAGGGTAGTTAGGGAATCTTTCCTCTTGAGCTTTCTGTTACAGGTTCCTCATAGGGAGGGAGAAAGGGAGGGAAGAGAAGGGAAGAATGAAAAGGAAAAATGACAATATCTTTTATATCCCACATCCAGAGCTATCTTTCCAAGTTTTGTTTTGGTATATCACTGTTATCACCTATTTTAAATTGGTCTATCCTTTCTATATTGTATGTTATCATTATAAGCTGTTAAAAACCATTTTTGGAAAATAGAGGTTTGTTCAAATTGGAAAATAATAGAAGGTATCACCTTCTCTATTGCATGTCTCCTGGACCTGCTCTAACAAAATACCACAAACAGTATAGTTTAAATTTCATTATGTCACAGCTCTGTTAGACAGGTCTAAGTCCAAAATCAAGGGTAGGTACACCATTATTATCTCTCTGAAAGCTCTGAGAAGAATCCCTCCCTTAGCTCCTTAGCTCTGGTAGCTGCCAACAATCTTTGTTGTTCTTGGCTTGTAGCTACATCACTCCAGTTTCTGTCTCCATGTTCACATGGTCATCTCCCATCTGGGTATGTCTCTAACTCTGCATCTCTACACTCGGAACTTCTTTGTCCTTTCTTTCATATTAGGGGCCACCCTAAGCCAATATGACTTTAATTTGATTACATCTGCAAAGATTCTATTTCCAACAAGATTACATTCACAGTACAGGAAATTAGGACTTGAAAAAATCTTTTTTTGGGGGGGACACAATTCAATTCACAATGTTTGCCTACTCAAATGAGTACATGACAACCATCACAGGCTTTCAATTTTCAATGCTTTCTGCTAAGAAGAAAATTTTCATTTTGGTATCATTCAACATTCATTTAACCACACTGAAAAGAGAGCTCTTATTTAGAATGTTTTGATATAGCACAGTGAAGTGAAAATTGTAGTGGACATGGAGGCAGAAAAATTGGGGTTTCTCTCTCAATTTCCTACTTACCATTCTAAGGACCATAAAATGTAAACCATATGTCAGCTGCATTAAATTTGGCCTGAACCCCAATTCTACCCCCTGTCAAAGTCCAAAGCCCTCCCCTTCACATTCATGGATTCCCAGTTGCTTAGTTCATCAGGTTTCTCTCCAAGTCAGCATCTTGGCTTCAAGCTTGTTCCTTTAGTGCTGCTCACAGCAATCTGATGGCTGTCAGGGAAAATTGTGAAAGACTTTGAAATGGGCAAAATAGTCTCTGAGTGGCCTATAACCCTTCTGGGTTATCTGTACCTTTCTGGTCTTCAAGCTATTTCATGACTCCGTAACTTGTAGGAAAATGATAGTAATACACATAAATGATTTAAATGTGTTTCTATCCATTGAAACAAAAATGCCTTTTGATCAGTGGAGATGTAATTCATAGCCCTTCTCCACTGGAAGAAGCTAGTTTTGTACCTATTCATAAAATAGTTTCAGTAATCCTGGCTGATTTTATATCAATAAATGCAGGTCCTCTGAATATTCCTTCATGCTGCTTATAATATTTTATTTGTTCTCGCAACTAATGAGATATAAGATATTTGACACAAGTTTAATTTTATATAATTAATGATTTTACTTTGCTTAAAACTTCTTATTTTATATTGGAGTAGAATCAGTTAACAATGTTGTGAAAGTTTAAGGTGGACAGCAAGGGGACTCAGCCATATATGTGTATCCATTCTCCCCCAAACTCCCCTCCCATCCAGGCTGCCACATGATATTGAGCAGAGTTTCCTGTGCTATACAGTAGGACCTTGTTGGTTATCCACTTCAAATATAGTAAAGTGTACACGTCCATCCCAAACTTTCTATCTCTTGCCCACATTACTTCCCCCTCCAGAACCCATAAGTTTGTTCTCTAAGTCTGTGAGTCTCTTTCTGTTTCATAAATAAATTCATCTGTATAATTTCTTTTTAGATTCCACATATAAGGGATGTCATACAATATTTCTCCTGTCTGACTTAGTTGATTTTACTTTTTTAAAAATTATCATTGGGACTTCCCTAGTGGGCCAGTGGTTAAGACCCCATGCTTCCACTACAGGGGGCACAGGTTTGATCCCTGGTTGGGAAACTAAGATTTCACATACCATGCAGCATAGCCAAAACAAAAATAAAATAATCATTGAACGAGGCAAAGTTCAAGGCTTGCACTTCAAAATATATTTGCCTCAAGATTTTCAAGGATTTGGTAAGTTTCCTAAAACCTGGTAGTAGGAATTACAGGTGAGGACCTATGCTCCCATATCTCCCATACATCCCCTCCTTCTGGTTCTCTTAACTTGAAAAATATTCCACAATCTACACAGGGTTTCACCCATATTCATATCCTGGAGGTTCAGTAACCACTAGAAATGGTCTTTAAAAAATCACACTCTCAACTAAAATAGGTCTCCCTGCAAAAATTTATAAACAGTTGATTAAAGCACAAATTTTCTTTTTTCCATCATGGAAGTTTGCACAAACTTTCTGAGCCTTAATCATTCCATAAGCCAAATAGTGCTTATCACAATATCTCAAGCAACACATGAGATTTAAATATGATAATATATATTCAATAGAAAGGCACGCAGCACAGAGACAAGAGAGAGGAGTTTCAATACATTTTAGCTGAACCTGAAACCACTTTGATAAAGTACAACTGAAATACAGAGTTGGTCTAAAGATAACAGTTACAATTTTCTCAAAGGTCTCAGATAGGGATCATTCTTTAGTTGTCAATAACCCGTATAAGAGGAGGTAATGTTCCACAGTCATCCCCAAACTCGAATAGGAACTGTTCACAAAAGGAGTTCCTTCCCTCCTGCTCTCTGCCAACCAATGCTGCACAATGCTGTTTGGTCTGAGAGAGGCACTAACTGATGATCTTTTCTATTGGTTATATACTGTTATGAAAAAAAATCCCTCCTTCCATGATTCACTCTGAAACCGAGGCTTACTTATTTGCCCCCATTAAACTAAAGAGACTTCCCTGGATTGTGGGGTGTAACAGGAAGAAGGGGCCTCAGAGATATCATACGTGAGTGACTTTGCAGTGGATTTCTATTCTGAATCCAGAATCTAGTTCTAGACAGAAGCCTACTCCCCAGGTTGAATTACACTTCTAAGTTCTATCATTTACTAACAATTCTTCCTGGGAGTCACCTCAAATCTCACTATCTTCATCTGTAGAAGTGTACCATTATTTTTCATTCACCTTTTTACTTTCTCATCTCCCAGTGTTATCCTTAGCTAAACATTTTGTATTCGAAGTAAGACCAAAATCTGGAGGTCAAGAGAAGTGCCAGGATACAGGTTATTTTTATTAAAGAGCTGCAAAGAAAGGACAAGGGAGGGGGACATTTTCCAGAACCCAGAAAGAAACCTTTCCATTGGTTTGAGATCTATAACCCTTTAATGCAATCCAGGAATGCTGTCCATAAAGCTTCTTTCTTCCTGGGATCCACTTTATGATGATGTTTTGGTCTAAGATTGGCACCCAGCGAAAACCCATATTTAGCTACCTTCTCACAATCAATTAACTCTTAACCAAATGTTACTCATTTGGTTTATATACATACATATAACCAAATGAGTAGTATTTGGTTATATGTATATAAAAGAAGGGCGAAAGATTAAACATTCAGGAAAGTGCATATAAGCGTATTTTGAAAAAAGTAATGTTAAAAGCAGGGACTTTGTGGCCAAGCTAATACTTGGAGTTAATCACAGACCTTTTACTAATTAATGTTTGATTACGGAAATTTATATAAATCTCTAAATCTTAATTTACTTATCTGTAAAATGATGCAATGGATTTTATCTATAAGATTTTGTACAAAGGATATTATTTAAATATCACCTCCATAGAAATTTAATTCCCAGGCCAACTAGATACTTACTTTCACACAGCACCTTATTGTTTCCTTCATAGTAACTTGAATTCAAAATTCTATACTTGTATTTACATGTATGTACATATGCATATATTTTGCTAATTTGATTATTTATTTGTTTACACATGAATATTACTTAGGTCTTCCATTAAACTATGAGCTCTATTTGAGAATTGATTTTGATTTTGCTCATCTCTCTCTTCCTAGAATTACATACATTGTGGATGCTCTGCAAACCTTTGTATAATTAATAATTTAGTTCTTTTTATGAACATTAGTTTAAAGGCTTAAAAAGCATGTAGTACTATCATCAGAGTTCAAGTATAATATAAACAGTAAAATTATGAACTCTTCAACAGAGAGTAAGCTATTTTGTAAAGAAAAACTAAGGGAGGTTTCAAGCAGAAACAAAATAAATAATCATGTTCAGGGTTGCCATAGCAAAATGTTCTGCCCTAAATTGAAGTTTGGACTCATTTAATAAAATCATGTAGGCTTCTGACCATGAGTTAAAAACTATTGATGAGCAAAGGTAAAGCCAGCCAAAACCCCCCAAATAAGTTCACATCTGCCAAGAAGAGGGAACATGAAGACAAAATGACTTAGCTTCTGACCAAGACACTCAGCTTTTAGATTTGAAGATGGCTTCTCATTACCTCCAGACTGAAAATTCAAGGGTTTCCAACAAAACATGGGAGGAACATTAAAGGAGCCATCAGTGAAATATACAACAGGCAAAAAAATGGAATAGAGATACCCACCCTTGGCCTCCCTCCCCTGAAAACAGTTCCTACCCCAACCACGGGCTTAAATCACTCACTTACCAATAGAGAAGAAAGATTAGAAGTGGGAAAATCGCTCAGGCCTTGACAGAGAGGGGCCGTGCTTCACATCCGTATCCTGGTCCCTTGGGATGTCCAGGCACTGGAATACAGTAATTGTTATCTCTCTCATTTAATTCTCATAGCAACCACTGAGTGGAGGAGGGAAAATGACTCAGATAGAGATTTAAGTGGGGCCATAAGGCTATTAGTTATCAAGGTCAGAGTTAACACTCAAGAAAATCCAGTTCTCTTATTTTTTCCCCTAAACAAAAAC
This sequence comes from Muntiacus reevesi, assembly GCF_963930625.1. NCBI lineage: Eukaryota > Metazoa > Chordata > Mammalia > Artiodactyla > Cervidae > Muntiacus > Muntiacus reevesi. The sequence goes on from NC_089260.1 coordinate 60,882,944, forward strand.
CACCTTACACAGTCACTCTGACCTCTATCCTACCTCTTGACTCATTAAGTGCAGAGTTCTAACAATTTGTGTAGAGAGTTCTTGTCAAGGGGCTTGAAAGTCTTATAAACAAAGGAAAGCTGGAGAAGTAGAGGTACATTTGCCTCATCCCTCCTGCAAACCGTCGTGCCCAGGAGAAGAATGATGACGTGGGATTTAGAAAGTAGCTTTCTTCCCTGCGAGTGAAAAGAACCACTGTGTTGTTCAGAAGAGAAGAAAAAAAAAATCATCGGGGATCTCTGACTTCATGGTCTGGCCCATATTTTTGTTCTCTAATTTTGATCATCACTCTTGTCAAATGGTATTTGATAACTCCTACCTTTTAAAATATTTCTTAAAGGATCCAGCTTATTCCAAAGTAAAAGAAACATATATAAAACAAGCAAAAAATTTTCATTTACACACCTTAGTTCTTTTCATAAATTGATGGGCTTCCATTTTAACTATTCACTCATTTTATTTCATCTTCAGAGCATAGGCTAGGACAGCAAGAGGGACCAAGTAACAGAGCAGAAGGATTAAATCTTGATTCTTGGACTCAAGTTTGTCCAAGGCACCACTGAATTTATTTTACATTGATGATTCCTTTCTTCCTCACTGGCCACATCCAGTCAATCCTGAAGCCCTGTTGATACAGTTCATTTATATTTCTTGAATCTACCCACTTATCTTTTGCAGCCCCTTAATACCACCATCATCCCTTAGAGGGATTATCCTGGTATTTTCCTTGCTTTAAATCTCACTACTCTTTCCTTCCTCATCTAGTCTCTACTCAGCAGCCAACATGCAAATCTGATCCTACACTTCTCATCATCCTCTTCCTTAAAATCTTTCAGTATTTTACATTTATTCCTGAAATTAAATGGTGTTGGGTAGGGAAATTGGGGGCATTATTCAAGTAAGTATTTGTAATCGGAATAAAGCAACCATAAAAATTTCAAGTGCTTGCAATTTCCCTAAAGTCACACTTCCAACTTTAAAATGGAAGAGCCTCTGAGATGCTGTATCTATCTTGAAAACTAATGACCTGAGATTTTTGTGATGTTAGTGGTAAAAATGGGGGTGACAGGCTAAGGGTTTATTCTGGAATGCACAGAGAATAACTACCTGGAGCGAAAGAGAGTAAGAAATTAAACAAGGAAAAAAAAAAAAAAAAAAAAAAAGGAATGCACAGGTTAGGTGAACGTGTTTGGGGAAGTTTGAAAGCAGCACCTAGAGGACCGTGAGATACTGTTGTGTTTATAGAAAATGGAAAGATATGAGGTAAAGAATTTTGCTGTTCATTATTAATACAACCCTCACTATTGATGGTTTTCATAGTGTAAATTATGGTGAAGGTATATATTGCATTTTGGTTTTTTTTTAAATATGGAACCAATGTATCTTAGAATTCCACAGCAAGAAAATCCTATCCAACTCATGGGCTATTTATAAGACAATTCCATCTGATAGTCCTGATTTTTCCTGAATTTCCTGAAAATTTAAGCAAAAAAAAAAAACAAAAAAACACAAAGTTTGGATCAAGCCTCAAATAGCACTGGCTGTAGTTATTACTAAAATCCATCAGACTGTCACCTACTCTACAAGCTATTCTCATCCTTGCACCAGAACTTGTTTTTTCAGGCTCATCTCCCAGGGGCACAAAAGACCCTACCACAGGTGCTCGTCTATTTTGTTAGCAATCTGATAACCACAGTATCTGCTGGAGAAAAACTGGAGCCACTACTAATGTGGAAAAGCACACTTTTGTAACCACTTCCATATGAGGATCATTATCATTCCAACCTATCTCAGTTGTCAGAAGACTTAGAATATAAAGATGTGTATACCAAGTCATTATGACCTTTGCAGTCTGTTTAACAGCATCAATGTCCTAAGAAAAATAATTTATATTCCTACTGCCTATCCACACACAGACCTGTGCACTCATGAACCATAGTAACTAGGTAGACAGATGTTGATGATATAGAAGGATGGAGAGCTAATAGAAATGGATGATAAAATATGCACACATAAAGAGAGTATAGATTTTTATACCAGAGGCCAGACTTTATGTAATTTTATCACTTTTAATAACTGTTATATTAATATAATAATAATAGTACATGTTAAAGAGAATAAAATATTATTTAAATGTTATAACATGGTATCTATCTTTTTTATAGTTTTATTTATGTACTGATTTATTTTTGGTTGTACTGGGCCTTTGTTGCTACATGGGCTTCTCTTTAGCTGCAGAGAGCAGGAGCTACTCACTAGTTGAGGCGTTGGTCCTCTCGTGATCGGGAGCACGGGCTCTAGGGAGGATGGACTCAGTGGCTGCAGCTCCCAGGCTCTAGAGCAGAGGCTCAGTAGCTACGGCACACACACTTAGTTGCTCCCCACCCCCTCCACATGTGGGGTCTTCCTGGACCAGGAACCCTGCATTGGCAGGGGGATTCTTTACCACTGAGCCACCAGAAATCCCCTGTATCCACCTTTATACAAGTAAATACAGAAATCAGAAGATATCCATTGTCAGACCACATGGCCTGGGGTTATATTCAAATTATTGTGGTTATAAGGAGCATTAAGCCTACAGAATTGTCCTATGAAGTCAGGGATCTCTCTATATCAGGATGTTCCTCTAGTCCTATTTACCAGCAGAGAGCTAAGTGGTTGGAAATACCATCAGTGAGGTCAGAACGACCTCCAATTTGGCTATTACTAACTCCAGCCTTCGGCAATTTAACTCGCCTCTCTAAGCCTTATTAAACTAGTCTATAATAATAGAAATAATAAAATCCCCCTCCTAAAGTCTTCATGAGAGTTAAACAATGAAACCTAAGCTAAAGCATTTGCTGAATGCCTAGTACAGGGCAAGTTTTTAAACAATATTTGTATTATTAAAACAATTACTAATATCCTCAAAGGTCATGCATGAGGTAAATGGGCAGAAGAAAGGAGATTTCTGGCTCTTGCCAAAGATCTGGTGTGAAACTTGATAGTTTGGGACAAAACCTCTTCTTTGTGAGCAAGAGTACCACTGTGTCCTTTAGCACTTTTCTTTGCTCTCAATTTTCTACATAACCCAACTCAGACTCACTCTCTCTCTCTCTTTTTTTTTCCTATTCCCACATTGTTTTCAGGTTTCATCACAAACATAAATAACTTAGAATTTAACATCTCACATCACTTTAGGATTTATCAGTACTGAAACCTTGGTTGGTTCTTTCCCACAGACAGTTCTATTTTACCATCTTTCTTTAATCTTCATACTCTTTCTCAGTCACTCCCTCATTCACTATATTTTCTTACATTAAATCCTTATCATTAGTTCCTGTAACAGAAAAAATTGGGAGGAGGGGAGACAGTGCTTGCTTCTTCAATGTGACTAACTTGCAAAGTATGGCAAAAACCACCACAATATTGTAAAGTAATTAGTCTCCAATTAAAATAAACTAATTTAAAAAATAAAATAAAAAATACAATCTCAATTCAGGAAATTTACACATATTCTGCTTAGAATAAATGCTAGATATTCACATTTTAAAATTATTATGATAACCTTCTATACATTACTGTAATTTATTTCATGATTTTAAATTTTATTCTCTCTCACATTTTTCTATTCTCTCTCTTTGTTCTCTATGTATTTGATTTTGAACTCCATTTATTGTAAAAATCAATTGCAACCGGGAACAGATCTGGCTGAACAAACAAAAATAAAACTCTTTGATGCAGCTTCTTTCCATGTTCCAATAAAATACTCATAAACACAGAAAGATAAAAACTTACAACAACACTCAGGATGTCAGTCGACTCTAGAATTTGGAGAGGATTTTCATTGAGTACACACAAATGTGAAATATAAAACAAACTACCCATGCTGTGCACTGAGTTGGTCAAAAAGTTCCTTTGGTCCTGATTTCAGGGGAAATGCTTTCAATTTTTCACCATTGAGGGTAATGCTTGCTGTGGGTTTGTCATATATAGCTCTTATTATGTTGAGGTATGTTCCTTCTATTCCTGCTTTCTGGAGAGTTTTAATCATAAATGGGTGTTGAATTTTGTCAAAGACGTTCTCTGCATCTATTGAGATAATCATATGGTTTTTATCTTTCAATTTGTTAATGTGGTGTATTACATTGATTGATTTGTGGATATTAAAGAATCCTTGCATTCCTGGGATAAAGCCCACTTGGTCATGGTGTATGATTTTTTTAATATGTTGTTGGATTCTGTTTGCTAGAATTTTGTTAAGGATTTTTGTATCTATGTTCATCAGTGATATTGGCCTGTAGTTTTCTTTTTTTGTGGCATCTTTGTCTGGTTTTGGAATTAGGGTGATGGTGGCCTCATAGAATGAGTTTGGAAGTTTACCTTCTTCTGCAATTTTCTGGAAGAGTTTGAGTAAGATAGGTGTTAGCTCTTCTCTAAATTTTTGGTAGAATTCAGCTGTAAAGCCATCTGGTCCTGGGCTTTTGTTTGCTGGAAGATTTCTGATTACAGTTTCGATTTCCTTGCTTGTGATGGGTCTGTTAAGATCTTCTATTTCTTCCTGGTTCAGTTTTGGAAAGTTATACTTTTCTAAGAATTTGTCCATTTCTTCCAAGTTGTCCATTTTATTGGCATAGAGCTGCTGGTAGTAGTCTCTTATGATCCTTTGGATTTCAGTGTTGTCTGTTGTGATCTCTCCATTTTCATTTCTAATTTTGTTAATTTGGTTCTTCTCTCTTTGTTTCTTAATGAGTCTTGCTAATGGTTTGTCAGTTGACCATATGACCCAGCAATCCCACTTCTGGGCATACACACCGAGGAAACCAGATCTGAAAGAGACACGTGCACCCCAATGTTCATCGCAGCACTGTTTATAATAGCCAGGACATGCCCTCAGATTGGGAGAAAATAATAGCAAATGAGGAAACAGACAAAGGATTAATCTCAAAAATATACAAGCAACTCCTGAAGCTCAATTCCAGAAAAATAAATGACCCAATCAAAAAATGGACCAAAGAACTAAACTGACATTTCTCCAAAGAAGACATACAGATGGCTAACAAACACATGAAAAGATGCTCAACATCACTCATTATCAGAGAAATGCAAATCAAAACCACAATGAGGTACCATTACACGCCAGTCAGGATGGCTGCTATCCAAAAGTCTACAAGCAATAAATGCTGGAGAGGGTGTGGAGAAAAGGGAACCCTCTTACACTGTTGGTGGGAATGCAAACTAGTACAGCCACTATGGAAAACAGTATGGAGATTTCTTAAAAAACTAGAAATAGAACTGCCATATGACCCAGCAATACCACTTCTGGGCATACACACTGAGGAAACCAGATCTGAAAGAAACACGTGCACCCCAATGTTCATCGCAGCACTGTTTATAATAGCCAGGACATGGAAGCCACCTAGATGCCCATCAGCAGACGAATGGATAAGGAAGCTATGGTACATATACACCATGGAATATTACTCAGCCATTAAAAAGAATTCATTTGAATCAGTTCTAATGAGATGGATGAAACTGGAGTCCATTATACAGAGTGAAGTAAGCCAGAAAGATAAAGATCATTACAGCATACTAACACATATATATGGAATTTAGAAAGATGGTAACGATAACCCTATATGCAAAACAGAAAAAGAGACACAAAAGTACAGAACAGACTTTTGAACTCTGTGGGAGAAGGTGAGGGTGGGATGTTTTGAAAGAACAGCATGTATATTTTCTATGGTGAAACAGATCACCAGCCCAGGTAGGATGCATGAGTCAAGTGCTAGGGCCTGGTGCACTGGGAAGACCCAGAGGAATCGGGTGGAGAGGGAGGTGGGAAGGGGGATCGGGATGGGGAATACGTGTAACTATACGGCTGATACATATCAATGTATGACAAAACCCACTGAAAAAAAAATAAAAAATTAATAAAAGAAAAAGAAAAAAAGGAAAAAAAATAGCCAGGACATGGAAGCAACCTAGATGCTCATCAGCAGACGAATGGATAAGGAAGCTATGGTACATATACACCATGGAATATTACTCAGCCGTTAAAAAAAATTCATTTGAATCAGTTCTAATGAGATGGATGAAACTGGAGCCCATTATACAGAATGAAGTAAGCCAGAAAGATAAAGAACATTACAGCATACTAACACATATATATGGAATTTAGAAAGACGGTAATGATAACCCTATATGCAAAACAGAAAAAGAAACACAGATGTACAGAACAGACTTTTGGACTCTGTGGAAGAAGGTGAGGGTGGGATGTTTTGAGAGAACAGCATGTATATTATCTAGGGTGAAACAGATCACCAGCTCAGGTTGGATGCATGAGACAAGTGCTCGGGCCTGGTGCACTGGGAAGACCCAGAGGGATCGGGTGGAGAGGGAGGTGGGAGGGGGAATCGGGATGGGGAATACATGTAACTCCATGGCTGATTCATGTCAATGTATGACAAAACCCACTACAATACTGTAAAATAATTAGCCTCCAACTAATAAAAAAAAAATTCCTTTGGGTTTTTCTATGTTAACTTTTTGGCCAACCCAATATATCACATTCCACTTACACCCTGTCTCACAAGCTCTTTGCCCCCTTTTAAGTCCAGTACTGCTACGGCAACTGACCCTGAGCTGATGTAACCCAGCAAGTCCTCACCTCAGCTACACTGACTATCTTGCTTTTTGCCAATACATCTCTACTGCTGCTGTGAGTGACACCCACAGGACTACACAGCTATTTGGGCACGTTGGCAAACTTGTGTTAATGAGAAAGTCACCCCAAAGAGCCACCCTTACCCAGTGAGGCAACGGCCCAAGTGGATAAATCCTTTCCTGTATCTCAGCATCTCCAGTTGCCCATGGCAGCCACCAGCTCAACAGCAGACCCTGGGACTGGCTCTGCTTTCTCTGCTCAGTCCTTACAGAGCCTAAAGTCAATGAGCTCTGGGAAAGCTCATCTCAGGCTCTGCTCAGTTTTTCCCAGAACTCAGGCCAGGACACTGTGTCTGCTTAGAATAGGAAGGAAGATGCTTTCTCTCTCTCTCTCTCTTTCTCTTTCGCTCTCCCCCCCACCCCCACCACCACCTCAACCAAGCAGCCCTTCTCCACTGGATGGACACGACTTTCTAAGGAATCAAGACTATTGTATATCTCCTACTTTTACAGTCCATCCACATCAACTTCTCTCTTTACACCTAAGTTAGATAATGTGATTCCTAGAGCAACAGAAGAATTAGTAGGCAGAAAACAATACAAGAAATAGTGAGAGGAGCAAGGGGCTGGCCCATTGAATCCGGGAAGTCTCCCTGCAGCCTCTGTAAATTTGGCACTTAAGTTCAGGAAAGAGATAGGAAAACTCTTGGATGCAAAGCAAATGGGGGTGTAGGTTTTCTTGCCCGATTTCAATTCATCAGAGGGCTAGGAAGGGGGAAGACCTCAGCTGATCAAACAGAGTTGCCTTAGCTGAATGCATCTGATGCACCAGAACTCTAGGTGGATGCTCTGCACACCCTCATCCCTCCACCTCTGCAGCAGAGGATCGGGCAACACCCAGGTGGATACAGAGTGAGAACACATGAAATCCAAGGACCAGGACACTGGAAGATACAAGTCTACAGAAAGGAAGATCTTCATACTCTACATGAAATGTTTTTAAAACTATGGCTTTTACTCGTTCCCTCTGTATAAGATCTTCCAGAAATCTTATTACTTCTTTGACCTACATCAGCAGGCCTGTAAAAACACTTCATAGCACACATTTCCTATACTACCCTCCTCACAAGCCTCTTTTTTCTTGCCTTCAATTCACCTTGTAAGATTAATTTGTAAATGTTTATATTTTGTTATAATATTTTTGTTCAGCTCAGTCACTCAGTCATGTCTGACTCTTTTGCGACCCCATGGACTGCAGCACACCAGGCTTCCCTGTCCATCACCAACTCCCAGAGTTTACTCAGACTCATGTCCATTGAGTCGGTGATACCATCCAACCATCTCATCCTCTGTCGTCCCCTTCTCCTCCTGTCCCCAATCCCTCCCAGCATCAGGGTCTTTTCCAATGAGTCAGTTCTTTGCATCAGGTGGCCAAAGTATTGGAGTTTCAGCTTCAACATCAGTCCTTCCAATGAATATTCAGGGCTGGTTTCCTTTAGGATTGACTCATTTGGTCTCCTTGCAGTCCAAGGGACTCTCAAGAGTCTTATCCAACACCACAGTTCAAAAGTATCAGTTCTTCAGTGCTCAGCTTTCTTTATAGTCCAACTCTCACATCCATACATGGCTAGAAAAACCATAGCTTTGACTAGATGAACATTTGTCAGCAGTGTTTTGTAAACTTCCTCAAATCTGTGGTATGTGGCATATATAAAAAGCATATTTGAAACCACAGTAGAGCATAGTAGTAAAATAAATGATATAATAAGCTATAATCCAGGGAGAAACTTTCACAACAGAAAGAAAATGCAACTTTCTACCACTTTTCCCTTGGGTTCTTACTAATGTTAGCAGTTCTTGGCTTCAAAAACTGAGTGACATACTGTATCCCCATTTTGCCTTCCTATACCCTTGTCCTTTTTTTTTTTAAAGTGAAGTATAGGCGATCTACAATGTTTCAGGTGCACATCAAAGTGATTGAGCTATACTCATATATCTATTCTTCTTCCTTGTTTAGTGATGATTCCAAACTTTTTATTTTTTCAATTAATTAATCCATTTTGCTTGGAGGATAGTTACAATATTGTGATGGTTTTTTCCCATTCTAGGTTATTACAAGATATTGAATATAGTTCCATCTGATGTAGAGTAGGTGCTTCTCGTTTCTTTTTATTTTTTTTAAGATTTCTGATGTGGACCATTTTTAAAATCTTTATTGAACTTGTAACAATACGGCTTCTGTTTTGTTTTTTTTTTTTTTTGGTCATGAGGCATGTGGGAACTTAGCTGCCCAACCAGGAATCAAACCCCAGCCCCTGCACTGGAAGGCGAAGTCCCCACCACTGGACCACCAGTGAAGTCCTATATTTTATAGATAGCAGTCCATATCTATTAATCCCCCAAATCCTAATGTATCCCTTTCCCCTCTGTCCCCTTTGGTAGCCATCAGTTTGTTTGCTATGTCTGTGAGTCTATTTCCGTTGTTAAATAAGTTCATTTGTATCATTTTTTTTAGACTCCACATATAAGTGACATCACATGATATTTGTCTTTGCTTCTTCTTTCAAATCCCATGTCACCATACCCGCCAAATTGTTCTATTTGGAGCTGTACCCCAACTGCACAATCACTCCCTCTTTTCTTCAGTCATTAGAACCTCCTGTGCTGTCAGGATCTAGCAGAGAACCACAGGATCTAGCAGCATGTATTAAGGTTTTAATCACTGATTATATTTTAATTTTTAGTATTAACTTATTTTAAGGTTCATATCAAATCACAAGAACATAGTGGTAGTGGTTTAAGGTTACCAGTAGTTGCTGGAGAATATTATGGGATACAGACATCTTCCAAGTGCCATGAGCATCCCTCCCTACTGTGGCTACTTCGTAACCAATGCTTTATGCAAAATAAAACCAACAAGGTATCTCCCCTTTCTGTTCAGTTCAGTCTTGCCAGAAAATGCTAAGGTCTCAAAAGTCCAAGTTTTAGTAATTCATCAAAGCCATCTAATAAAATCCCAATCGGAATTCAGCATGTTATTTCTATCACATATATGCACTGCATTAGGGACCATTAACATAAAATTTTCTTTAGAAATATTTATATAATCTTTTGTATCAAATATGTTCCTACTGCTTATTTTTATTCTTTTACTTTTCGCCACCATTCTAAACAGGCAGGCAGGACTCTCATGTTTCCTTATTTTGGTGGATTTTTTGATGGTGAAAGTTAGACGTCATAGTGATGTTACTTTCTTTTTTGAAATCTCTCTGACATTATTAGAAGGGTCTGATTATCAGGTGAAAGAGGAAAAAGTACTTGAGGGCAGGAAATCAGGAGATTCTGGCAGAAAGGACAAAAATTCAGAAATCAGAGGGCCTTGAGTGGTGGAGAACTGTATGGTACCTAATGGCAGTGCCCTAGAAAGTAAATGGACCTTCACCTGGTATTTCCACAGAGATACCATGGAGTCAACAGCTTTTCCAAGTCTGAAGAGGTCATCTGGGCTTGAACAGCAATATTCTTGGTAGAGCCCAGTGTAGACTAATAACTGAAAAAGTTATTCCTGCCCCAGTGTACTGAGCAAGATTACAGGATTTCTCCAAGTCCAAGTGGAAGGCAGATGCCCCCAGTGTTCACTGGTGTTGAATTTCACACCAGCCTAATAAGAAAATGCTTAGAACTGGATTTAAACTGTAATGCATTATTACAAAAAGACCCCCGAATGCAGTGGCCTGTTTATTATAGGAGCTTATTTCTCTCTCTACAGAAGTCCAGAAAACATTATCCCAGAGCTGGCAAGCTGACATATCCCACGATCCCAGAGGTCCTTGATTACATGATCAAAGAAGACTTCCCTTCATATCCATGTTCCATCAAGTCAAATGAGCATAAAAAGAAATCTGGAGTTCTATCTTTAAGGATCTGGCCATCTAGTTACATGCATTGTGCTTACTCAGTCGCTAAATTGTGTCCAAGTCTTTGTGACCCCATGGACTGTAGCCCACCAAGTCCTCAGTCCATGGGATTTCCCAGGCAAAAATATAGGACTGGGTTGCCATTTCCTTCTCCATGGGCTCTTCCCCATCCAGGAATTGAACCCGTATCTCCTGCATTGGCAGACAGATTTCTTACCACTGAGCCACATCAGAAGCCCCAGTTACATTCATTACTTCTGCTCATATTTCTGTTGGCCTGAAATTATTCACCTGCATAGCTGTCTCACTATAAGGAAGATTAAGATTATATAGTCTAGCTGAAGACCACATGCCAAGCAAATCCTGTAGAGTAATGGCTATTTTTAAGAAGAGGAAGGAATTAATGAAAAATAAGATTTTATCAACACAATCAATAGATATGATAATTCCCTTATGATACCTGAATCTAAGTATTAATCATCATAGGTAAATAAGAAAACAGTGATATATGGATGATGCTCTATTTTTACAGCATAAAATTTTCAAGGTATTTTTCTTCATGTTACTTTATAACCTCATGAAAAAGAGGCATACGATGGCTCTCACTGAGCACAGATATCACAGAGATATCAGACAGGAAAATAAGGTATCGCTGATCTTTAGAGGGAATTGGGGGTGGGGGACAGTAAAGAAAACACAGAGCATAATCTTGAGTAGAAAGCAGATCAGTCATGCCTTGAAGCAAACATGTGCAAAACATTCTACAGACTTTCTTACAAAACTACAGAGCTCATCAGTGTGGAGTCTTTCACCAAAATCCACACCTTTCAAAACCCATAGAACATCAGATTTTTAACAATGCATTTCCAAGCACATTGAAGAAAGCATTTTGTCACATGTGCATGTGTTAGAAAAGGATATGGATGTCTGAGCATCCAGGCTCCTGACTCCAGGAACCAGATGTTTTTTGTGAAACTGGAAAATATCCCATAAGTTTTCCCCATGATGATTTGGAAGAGTCCTGCCCTCTCATTCATTTCTCTGTGTCTTTCCTATATCATTAGCTCTTCTTCTGCCTCCCTTTCTGTATCTGCTTGTTTACTTTGGACCACTTCTCTCTACATCTTTTTCTATGTCTCCATCTCTCTGTCCTCTGTCTCCTTACTCTCTACTCTTTTCTCTCTGTTGAATGGCTTCCCTGACTGTCTTCCACCCACAAACTGGCTCAAAATCTAGTTTTGAATATAATGATTTGATGTTGACCTAAATATAGGCACCTTCTTGCTCTTCCATAAACTCAGCGATAGGTATTCTTCTTTTCTACATAGTGCTTCTTTTCTTCTTCTACAAGGAGGTAAATTCCTATTTTAATCTTCATTTTTCAAACACTAGAATGTTCACCAGAAATGTCCTTTCTGCCAAACTGCAAAAAATTGTGAATTCTTTTGCAGTTTACAAGACGGTCCCCACAGAATAAACATGAATTTCACAGTAAACGTCTCTATTCCTTAAGGGAAACCAACATGTTTTTCCACTTCCAAAAAAAAAACAACAGCTTCTGTGTAACATAGTTATTTTATAAAGCAGATAATAATCAAGATAGATATCAAAAAATTGATTTATATTTTTTGATGACCAACTAAAATGGCAAAATCTTGTATCATTGTACAGTCTACGTGCTGACTTAACTAATGTATCATTATAGTAATATGAGTGCCTCAGGAGGAGGAAATCTGGAATGAGCTTAGAAACTAAAGTGCTTTGTTCACTCAGATTCTGAATCAGGTCATCACATGACCTAATGGATCACTAAGCTCATCAGAGTCACAACAACCATTAGGGTCATTTTTGGCATAATAATCAGAAGAGTTTAGGTTTTCCAAAGAGTAGATCACATTTGTACTGCATCTACAAAACACTAAATGCAAAAAAGTTTCAAACCATTCAATTGGCTCCCCTTGAAGTCAAATTTGCTTTTCTTTTTAAACTAACTTGTCTCTTGGTTATTAATGGGTCACCTAAGTCTCTGTTAACTTCCAGGCTACCTAGGAGTCATAGGACCCACACTTCCTAGTGACCATTCCTGTCAGGTTTCCTCAGATGTACATCCCAGTTGCGCAATGGAAAATCAGCCAGGTTATATGTTGTAAAATAGCAACAGTCAAATGGATGAACTGGCACCAGACAGACAAAAAAAGAAAACATTTCCACATTTCAAGTTGATGTTTGTACATTTTATATGGGATAGTAACTGTATTGTCACCTAGAGCATTATTGAAATTTTGATTATAGATGACACCTGTATGTGCCTTAACACCCAAAGGTTCTCCATCTCCTTCATTAACGTCAAGTCCAAAAGCTAGAATTGATGCTGGTAGCTATGGTGGGACAGAAGAAAAATGTGAGGTACAAGCATGGCCATCTGCAGACCAATGGAGATTTCCTGTCTAACACTGCATTAAATGGCTTCGAGAATAACAAAAGCAGATAAGGCATTTTCCTTTCCCAGTGTGATAATTTAAGCTACTTAGGCAGACAAGTCCTACATTCATCAAATTACTAACAAATGAAAAATAAGATACAGTACAGGAAGAGACGATCAAATACTCTACCCACCTTCTCTCTGCAAAGTCTTTACTATTCTAAGTTCACAGGTGAGAGAGTTGGGGGAATTCAGCTAAGAATTGTAAAAAATTATTTTTAAATAGCCAACACTTGTTGAGCATATACTACATGCCAGGTATTGCACTCCATAGTTTAAACCCTTGCTTTATTTTCATAATAATACATTTAGGTGGCAATTCCTGTTCCCAAGTTCTTACCACTAGTACGTGGTAGAGTCAAGATATGTATATGTTCTATGCTCTCAGAAGGTCATACCTTTAAGTATCATAACTTTTAGAATTAGATAGTACATTAAAAGTTATAAAAGATAGCATCAAAGGTGTATATATGTCAATCCCACCTCCCAATTCCCCCCACCCCACCCCCTTCCCCCTCGGTATCCATTTATTTGTTCTCTACATCTGTCTCTCTTTCTGCTTTGCAAATAAGGTCATCTATACCATTCTCTTAGATTCTCTATATGTGCCTTAATAATATGATACTGTTTTTCTCTTTCTGACTTACTTCACTCTGTATGACACTCTCTAGGTCCATCCACAGCCTCTATAAATGATACTTTGTATAAAATAGACAGCTGATGGGGACTGACTTTATAGCACAGCGAGCCTTACTTAATGCACGGTGAGGGTGGGGTCCTAAACGGAAGAAGGTCCCAAAGGGAGAGGACCTAGGTAAACCCAAAGGGAAGGGACATAGGTAAATGTGTAACTGACTCACAACTCATGTCTGCTGAGCAGCCGAAACTCACACAACACTGTGAAGTAGATACACTGCAGCAAAACTGAATAAAAAACAAGGCAAACAAAAGCTATCAAACAAACATATCTGAAATGGAATTCTGACAGCATGTTGCATGTGTACATGCGTGCACATACAGGGTACCTCATATGTATTATTATGTACTAATTAGGTATATGTATTAATATGCACACATACAGGGTATCTTGCCATCAAGTACTATGGTTAGATGGCAAGACCAGTGATTGCCCAGAGTTCTCTCATCTTCAAAGCACCAGGAAGCTCTTTTATCAGGAGTCTTGGGTTCATTAGTCCCAAGAGACTTAAAAATGTATGTGGTTAGTACTTCCCAGCATTGAGGGTCTCAAGGCACAGATCCATGGTAACCCCTGACACCCAGTTCCAAACCCCAGGGACAAAAAGACTGCAAAACATCTCTGGGTCATTCTCACTGTCAAGTTATATTTTCATTCACAATTGATTCAATACTAAAGAATGTTCACTGGTATTATTTGCAGCTTTAACCATCTATTCTGAAAAACAAAACAAAAAAAAGGTTTTGCTTTGTAGATAAGTTCATTGGTACTTTTCTTCAGATTCCACATACAAGCGATATATATTTATCTTTCTTTGACTCACTTCACTCATTATGATAATCTCTAGAGCCTAGATAGCAAAAGAATCTAAGAAAGAGTAGATATATGTATATGATAACTGATTCACTTTCCCATACAGCAGAACAAACACAATATTGTAAATCAACTATACTCCAATGAAAAAAAATTTTAATTACTTATTCTTCCATGGTATTCTACTGATCCACACAATCTCTCTGTCCTGGAGAGCTATAAATTATCTACTTGTTCTTTCATCCAAGCCTTGAATTCCCATTGTCCTGCAGAGAAGACTCATCTTTCTCTGGTGAGTCTCTATATCTCCTAATCGAGATATAGCAATGGCAATGGAAGTTTTAACTTACTTACACCCATCACAAGCAGGGAGTCAATATTGGTCCTAACCAACCCACTAAATCAATATTCACCTCCCACCTTCACCAACTAGCTATTGTCTAAAGGAAAAGATTTTCATTCAAAAATCTTAGTGAAATGAAAAGATGAAATGAAGGGGACTGAAAAGTTAGATTAAAAATACCTGTCAGATGTATGCTAATGATGTAGAAAACATACCTAAAAATTTATTTCCCTTAAGAATAAAAATTTAGAATTAAAGTAGTCAATCACTTTGTGACTCAGTCAGCTGAACAGCTTTATAAGAGGATTTTTTAAAATTAAATATCAAGAATCCTTTAGCCAAGAATGATTCTTGCACCTGATATAGGGAATCAAAGCAAAATTCTTTTTCAAAGTATGTCTGATAAAATGAAGAAAATTTACTGGAAGTTACTCAACTACACAGGGACCCTTGACAGCTTATAAGAAAACCTAACACTCTGCCTCTAGGCAGGGCTACAGCAAGATCTGTATGATCATCAAACTATTTGGGGAAATACTGAAAATATAGTTAACCACCAGTGATTCTGTCTATTTGACATAAATCATCTATATGTTTTGAAAATTCACTCTCCCATTTTTTTTCCATCTCAAGTAGATTTTCTTTTCTTGTTAGCACCAATCATTCCAATGATTAAAAGGCTAAGGTATTTAGATATCAATACACTGCAACTCTAACATAAGGATTCTGCTGAAGAGAAAATTTTGGTAAATTTATTAAGGCAAAATTTATTTCTAAGCACTTCAATATTTCATCATCTAAGAAAGAAACATCAGAATAATTGCCTGTATTTTTCCCCTAAATAATATATCTTTTAATTAACCCACTCAAAGGAAGGCCACCTGGCAAAATCTGAGAGCCAAACTTTTTAAGATATCACAGTCTGAGGTCAGAAGGAATTCTTCCTTGAACAAAGGAATATATATTCTTTGACAATAGGGGCTTGTCAAATAACTTCTCCTCATTCAGAATCTTCTTTCACACCAGGTAATTAAAATTGTTTACCAACACAGAGTAGAACTGAAGAGAGGGAATGGCAGACAATGCTTTCACATTAAACTATTTGATCTAATTTCAAAATTACCAATGAATATGAGAGATTTTCATAATTTTAAAAGTAAAGGCAATCGTAATAAGTAGTCTTCTAGAGGGATTTCCACTAGGTATGCCAATCATCAGGGAATACTGCTTTTGTCATCCTGTGAGGTCTTGAACAGTGAATGTCTTGTGGGACCTCCTAAGGTTCCAATACCAAGTATGAAAATCACGGGGTCTGGAGGCCCTGGGCAGAAGTGAGGTCAGGAACCAAATCAGGAAACTCAAATCCAGAGGCTAAACACCATGTGAATCTTTAGCCACATCTACATCTCAAGTCCACTTGATAGATAGTAACCTGTAGTGGACATCAGTCCTGTCCTCTCAGGCTCACCCAGCAGCAGTCAGCTCCATCTTACACCTAGAATCAGCCCCACCCTGGTCTTGAACCCATCTCAATCAGGACAGGACTCGCTTAGGAACATTCAGCTTGTGGGTCTGAAATGTACAATGCAGTTGTTAGCTTATATTAACCTTGAGGAAACTCTGCTATTGCATACCCACTGAGCCATCACCTTTTCTTCATCCCCATTCTTACCTTATAGACTTGCCTTCTGCCTCACTTCCTGTTTAGTTCATTCCTCTGCCCAGAGTAGAAACTCAGAAAGTCAGCAGACTTACTCCTGGTCGCAATAACATATCATGCTCTTGTCAACCCTCCTTCCTAGCAAGCTGAACTTTGTAGGACACTGCTCTTGATTGCCTGTTCATCTGAAATATCCCACCCCACCTAATTTTGAATATTAGGTACAAACTCTATTCCTGCTGCATACCACCAATTATAATGTCACTAACCTCAGTGAAGTCCGTTTTTTTGTATTAATTCTCCCACAGCATTTTTGGGATACCTTAAAGGTCAAATCTATGCCAATATCATTTCCCTATTTTGGTCCTTCTCCTGCCTATTTGGGCTTCCCTGGTGGTTCAGATGGTAATACATTCACCTGCAGTGAGGAGACCTGGGCTCTGTCCCTGTATTGGGAAGATTCCCTAAAGGAGGGCATGGCAACTCACTCCAGTATTCTTGCCTGAAGAATCCCCATGGACAGAGGAGCGTGGCGGGCTACAGTCAATGAGTAGCAAAGAGTCAAACACAACTGAGCAATTAAGCACACACCTGCCCATTTTGGTTCATTTATCACCTATCTATACTAATATGTAAAGAATTTAAGTAGCCAGAAGACAAGAAAAGGAGATGGCAACAAGAACACAAAGAAAAAATTTGGTTTAAAATATCCGCATTTAATCTGCTTTATATAAGTACAATCATAGCCATTATCTTGTAACAATTTCTAATGGAGTATAATCTGTAGAATACTGAGTCACTGTCCTATATCCCTGAAACTAATATAATATTTGAAATCAACTGCACCTAAACGTAAAAGATTCTTTTAAAATAAAATATTTAATTAACCTGATGATAGAATTAGACTATGTCTTTCGAGCTCTACCACTAGGCCAACCCCTCTAAATAGTCCCACTTGGTGCTAACAGCCACCCCATCCTTACTTGTATAATGAAGACACAGAGATCCCTGAAGGGCCTGCAGTGTGTCCATTCATGAGTGAATCTGGGAGCTCATAAAGTCACTCTTAAGTTACTGTTAGTCACTCACTCATGTCTGACTTTTGCAACCCCATAGACTGTGACCCACAAGGCTCCTCTGTCCATGGGATTCTCCAGGCAAGAATACTGGAGTGTGTAGCCATTCCCTTCTCCAGGGCATCTTCCTGACCCAGGGATCAAACCCGTGTCTCGTCCGTTGCAGGCAGGTTCTTTACCGTCTCAGCCACCAGGGGAGCCCAAAATCACTCCTTCCCTGGAACATAGTTTCCTATCTTAAAAACTGAGGGAGTAATGCTGTACTGAGACGTTTACTATCAAAATCACTTGTATAACTGGGATGTACATATGCTCCAAGACAGTGTCTGATCGTTTGCCTGTTTGCGCTCAGTTCTGTTTTTTGCCATTCCTTTACTCTGAGATGGCCCACTGGAGGCTACCTTTCACAGGCTTCTTTGTCAGTTGGCTTGTGGTTAGGTCTGGCCAGTGCGAAACACTGGTAAGATATTAGTGAATAAGAAAGGAGAAGCCATAGTATCAGCCCCCAGCCCTGCAGCTTTACTGCTCCTAGTGAATGGGGAAGTACAGGTAGAAACAGTAACTGCCCCCTAATGCTTGATTTAAGGCTTAGACACCAGGACCCATCTAAAGAGCAGACAGTCAGCCTACTTATGGACATCTCTGGGAGGCATCACTGCAAATACTTGATTGACTCCATGACTTCCACTCCTGTTGCAGAGCCTTTGATTTTGTGATTCCAGCTTCCACAGGAAAACCTCCATTGAGGTCCTAGCTGCCTGGAGGGTCCTCTGGGCACTACTGTGACCACCTCCTCTATTCGTCCCCACAACCTCAGGCAAGGAGTGCCCTCCTGGTCTTGCTCATTCATCTCTGGGTACCTCATTTTGTCCTGTTTGATTTTTCATAATTACCTCAATAAGTTTCTTTTTTTTTTTTTTTTTTTGAAACATACAAAGTGGTTTCTGTTTTCTTGACCAGATTGTGACAAACATCTTTGTCTAGAGATTTTTATTCAGGAGAACTATCTGGTTGGCCAAAATATTCATTTGGGTTCTTCGTACCATCTTATGGAAAAATCCAAACAAACTTTTTGGCGATCTCAATACAATGGGCCCCTACTAATTAAGACTCAATGAATAACCGAACTCTGTGACTTCTTGCTTTAAACATTGAGTTATAAGAATTGTTTAATCCCTTCCAGGTTTAAAATACTATGATTATTAGCAGGAAAGAAGACAGCTAGTGACTCAATTTAATTTAAATATCACTCTGAGCTTTACCACTATCAGACAACACATGTGCAATTTGGAGATACCAGAATCTCAAATAAAATACAGGAGACATACTACTGAAAAACTATTTCAGTGCCAATGCTACCAATGACATTGAAATAAGTATTTAGAAGCTATTTAGAAAACTAACCACCATCAATGACAGGAAGATTCTTCTATATCAGCTTCCAGTTTAAAATCCAGAGCTAGTTTCAGTTCATTGACCAAGTCTAGGTTACTTGCCCATGCCATAGCTGTAAGAAAACCTGAGGGAAAAAATGGCATCTGGAATTTTCGACATTTATAGTTGGAGATAAGCTTTATCTTTCACTAAGAGTACCATGAATTCCTTCCAGGTAGTAAAGAAACTCAGAGGCTGGCACATTAAAAACTGACAAATTGTCATGATAGTTATTCCTTTAGGCTAGCAAACATCAAATAACATCATCTTCCTTATAAATATTTTCAACACACATATACATATACCTTAACATGAAATTGTATTCCTAATAAATTCAATCATCCCCTGAAGGAAGCAATCCCAATTTTTTTTCAGTTACTGAATCTAGCATAGGATCTAGGAATAGAGAGAAAAAATGCAAACACTCAAGGTCTCCTCTAAAGATGCTGATTTAGCAACTGGAATGGGACCCAGGCATCTACAAGATAAAATACCCCATAGATAATATGCCTCAAATTCCTAGTTAAAACCGATCATACCCAATAACCTCTAAGTATCCTCTCATCTCTAAAATATCAATTGTATCAAGAATGTAAGTAATATGAACTTTCATAATCTAAGTCCAAAACTCTAAATTGTGAAGTGATAGACATGCAAATATCTTAAAGTACAAGAAATCCTTAATTTTAAAATGTTAATATATACAGTCTATGGTCAGAATTGAATTTCTTCCTTTACTGCTCAAACCATACCCTAAACTTTCCTTAACCAGCAACTCAGATGGCAAGGATTCATTTATTTTTTTAATTTTTAAAAATTTATTGGAGTATAGTTGATTTACAACGCTGTGTTGTTTCTGCTGTAGAGTGAACTGTATCAGTTATACATATACATATGTCCTCCATTTTTTTAGATTCTTTTCCCATATAGATCATTCAAAGTTACTGAGTAGAGTTCCCTGTGCTACACAATAGGTCCTCGTTAGTTATCTGTTTTATAAAATGTAGTATGTATATGTCAGTCCCAAACTCCTGGTTTATCCCTCCCTCTCCCCTTATTCCCTGGTCACCATAAGTTTGTTTTCATGACTCTCTACCTAACTTCATTCCTTAGAAACTCAACCTCTTGATTATTCCGCCACTATGACATAGATTTAACTATCTATTAACTATTATGATTAGATCCCCTGATTTTGGTAGTTCCAATGAATCCGTGAATTTCTTTGATCTTTTTCCATACCCTACTTTTGTAGAAGCTACATTATTCTACTTGAAAGTAAAGATTAATAACTTCAGCTAATCCCATAACTCATCCACTTTTTTTTCCTTTATTTACCAGTTGCATATGAAGTTCAAAATGTCAAGATGGATGTTTAAGCTTCCAATTCAGAATAAACATTGTTAAATCTTTGTTTATCCCTTGGATATTTTAAGTTCTAAGGCAGTACAGTTCAAGTTTCCAAGGGAGGAAAACATGAAATACTGTCATTATGATATTTAAAAGGCCACTGGCTTCTGGATGATTGAGAAACCAAAGAATCATATGAGCAGTAGCTTATTGCCCAACTTCTTTTGTATTAAAATGTGTTTCCTATTTCAAATCAACATTGTTGTTAATATGACCCTGCATATATTATTCAGTAAGTCCATTGTTGGTAGAGTTGGCAAAAGCTAATACACAGAAAAATAAATGGAAATTTGAGCATGAATACCTATTGCAAGGAGGTTAATCATTGTCTCCTCCATCATAGGCAGTGTCCATGTAACAAACTTGCCTTTATCTCTTTTGTTCCCTGAGTAATCAATAGAATGTCAATGTTCAAACTAGTACCTGATAAGCAATAAGTATCCCATTGAATGAATAAATGACAAGAGGCTCCATTTGCATGGCTACTTGATATCTCATGGTCAAGTGTTTATTCTCTGCCAGGACCCAGTAACAAGGCATGAGTGGCTATTTTTCAGAAGGGTGAAAGCTACTTATTACTTGATGAAGACAGCTTTGTTCTAAAAATTTTAGGATGGTTTTTTCCCCCAAGAGTTTGGTTCAGTTCAGTTCAGCCGCTCAGTTGTGTCCGACTCTTTGCAACCCCATGCACTGCAGCAGGCCAGGCCTCCCTGTCCATCACCAATTCCTGGAGTTTATCCAAACTCCAGTCGGTGATGCCATCCAACCATCTCATCCTCTGTCGTCCCCTTCTCCTGCCTTCAATCTTTCTCAGCATCAGGGTCTTTCTCAATGAGTCAGTTCTTCACATCAGGTGGCCAAAGTATTGGAATTTCAGCCTCAGCATCAGTTCTTCCAATGAACACTCAGACTGATCTTCTTTAAGATAGACTGGTTGGATCTCCTTGCAGTCCAAGGGACTCTCAAGAGTCTTCTCCAACACCACAGTTCAAAAGCATCAATTCTCCAGCGCTCAGCTTTCTTTATAGTCCAACTCTCGCATCCATACATGACTAATAGAAAAACCATAGCCTTGACTAGACGGACTTTTGTTGGCAAAGTATTGTCTCTGCTTTTTAATATGCTGTCTAGGTTGGCCATAACTTTCCTTCCAAGGAGTAAGTGTCTTTTACTTTCATGGCTGCAGTCAACATCTGCAGTGATTTTGGAGATCCCCCAAATAAAGTCTGTTGGTCTACCCCAGACATGTGGAGCATCATAGTGTCTATTGATTCATAAAGGCAGAGGGGTAGAAGTGGTTACATCTTACAGTTGGAAATTCTTCTTTTACTTTGGACAACACTCAAAGCAAACAACCTTCAGGGCCTAAGTTTGAAGTAGCACATCCAAATGTAATACACAATGCTGTCATGACCAAAAGTGGTTCTTCTTAATAGGAGAAGGTACAAGAGGAGGCACAGTCTTTCACATTAAAGAGGAAGCAAGGTCTGAAACCTTTCAAAGCAAGGCTGATCTCACAGATCTTGATGACTACCCTGCTTTATTTTCAACCAATTCACCCAGACAGCTCAAAGCATTGCAGATGTCAGTTGCTAAGAGTTAAACTTGGCCCCACGAACTGTCTTTCATTGCCCCTTGGCTCACTCATGACAGAAAAATGTGCCATCAAGAACCTCAAAGAGATTCACTCTATATGCTTACCACTCTAGCCCAAGCAGACTGTCTCTGCCCTCCATCTGCAGAAATCCACCCAATATAGCCGGAACTTGCTCTTACCCTTGTCTCTTAATGGAGTGTAATATATCAGTTCTATTTTGTCAATTTGTCTCATCCTCTATAGTCATCCCAACAAACCCATAGTTACTACATAATAGGCAAAAGGCACCATGAAGTAGAAATTCTACCCAGAGAAAGTTCCAGTATTCTCATAAACTGAGTATAAAACTCTGCTGAATCCTTTTTTTTTTTTTGAACATGAATTTCCCTGGGAGATGGTTTTGGTGATAGATTAAACTACAATAACTTTAAAACTACAATACCATAATCTTCATTTTTCCTGAATTTCCAGAGTCTTCTACACCTTTACAATTAGTTTTGGGCACATGAAAATTTTTAAAAGGTGGGGGGAAAGTGCTATTCTGCAACTCAACACTATTTTTAATCACAATTCACTCACAGCCAACCATGGCCCAGGTACTACATTCAGGCCTATACTTATGACCAAGGGGGTCTTTTTGGTTTGTAGAAGCTGGAATGGGTCTTTCTTTCCTCCCATCTACCTATTTACTCCCAGATAAAATCCTGCAAAATCAGGCTTGACTTTTTGCTGTCAATTATCCCCAGATTTGTTTATCATAGGCATTTGATGACCAGACATCCCAGTTGACCCACAATGGGGAGTTTTCTGGGATTTGGGACTCTGAGAGCTAAAATCAGAACAATCCCAGGAAAACTGGGACAAGTTGGAAACACTAGTTCCTATCTACCTTCTCAGCTGTGATTTAGAAAATCACCTCTGACAGATTCTCACTACAAAATTGATCAGATAGATTTCACTAATTAATGTTACCAGGCGAGTACAGCTAAACTTTGATATAACAGACACCATTTCTGAAGGGATCTTTGAAGGTTCCATGCATGCATGCATGCTAAGCTGCTTCAGTTTTGTTCTAGTTCTAATTAATTGAATAGAAGTCATGTCAATGTATGACAAAACCCACTGAAATGTTGTGAAGTAATTAGCCTCCAACTAATAAAAAAATTTAAAAAAAGAAAAAGAAAAAAAAAAAGAAGTCAACTTTAACTGTTTTCTCATGGTTTCAACATTTTAAAATGTATAACTAGAGTAGAAAGTTGATGGTTTTATTTGCTTATCTTAATTACTAATGAGGTTAAGGTATTTTACTGGCAATCTACATAGAAGCTGACTTTCAGTTGTGGCTACTAGAGGGGACTGCCCAGAAGTCATATCCCTTCAGGATAAAGGCACTCACCCCCACCCCACCCACTTCTGGAAGTACTGGTTACTGACAGCTCACAGCTGAGTCCATCTCCAAGACCTGACCTGGAGACCACAGGCGTTTGTCTCACCCAACATCACACCCCTACTCCAGAGACAGTCCACATCCAATAACTGATTAATGATAAATTCAAAGGTCCATTCCCCTTAACTCAGTTCAAGAAAACTCTGAAGGACCACCCAAGTGCCAGAGCTCCCTGAGAGATCAGTTGAGGTCATTTTTGAAACTGCATCACAATTCAACTTCTTTGCCTAATCTTGCTTTCTTCACATTCCCACAGACAGTGAGCCCAAGAGTACTCCATAATAAAATTTCTTCATTGAATTCTCCATCTCCATCTTTCTATGGACCTTGATCAAAGACAATTCCCTGTTGTATCACAGATTCGACATATGTAGTGGTAAACGGTGGGCCAGATGCTTGGTGGCAGGGAGTCTCTTAAGGTTTATGAGCATTTCTATCCATTTTACCACATTGACTTGCCATGAAAACTATAAGTGGATAGAGCAAGGATATAACATATACTAAACCTACCACAAATCATGCATTTACAGGTTTGTATATTATTAATAACAACGAGTAAAAAATCATACCATATAACCTATACTTTAGTTAGAAGATACAAATCTAGCACCAGAATTTCACACTACTGTGTTCAAATAGAATGACTGAAGATTTATGGAAACATCTTGAGCCATAAGTTGGGGTCCCCTGCATGCCATTGATTAGTGTTTTTATTATTAACTATGTTTTTATCATTTCTTCTCTACCAGAGAGACCTAGCAGTTGCGTGTGATTTTAATAATAGCATTTGAAAGCTTTTATTTCAAACTTTTGTTTTAAAAGCTATTAATGTGTCAACAGTTTATTACAATAACTTGTGAAGCTGTTCTAAAAATTCATGGGAGACACTGAATTCTTGCACAGAACTAGCTATCGATTCTCTTGACTTTACAATGACTGAGCCCTTAATGAAACCAAATACTGAAATCAAAGATAGATTTCATATTGCTGACGACAAAAAAGAATCACTACTACCAAAAACCAGAAGAAAAAAAAAACTAGAAAAAAACTGAATGCAGGTGACTATGCGATAAATATGTAAGATGATAAAAAGGTGGTAGTTACAAAAATTGAGTCTAATTTTAAAGTCCCCAAGAGTTTATTTGGCAGCTTGTAATACAAAGTGTCCATTTATCCATTCCTTATGAGTCCTTAAAAAAAGAAGGAAATTTTTTCCCTCTCCGAACATTCACTCGATACCCTTATCGAGTAGTTTGACTACCTGATTAATTCTTTAAATATGTAAAAATATATTTATCATAAGGTTCTGAGCTTTCCTGACAGGGCTAACAATTGACCTGGAAGAGGGAGAAGCATCTCCTGGGGAAGAGGTACATCAGTTACCTTAACTTTGTATCTGATGCCCACAAAAGAATAGTGACTGTTCAGAGCTACGTTTCCTGCTGTTTAATATTGGGAGGCGAGTGAACACATGAATTATACAAACTATGGCAGTGCATAGAGAAGGTTCATATTTTGAACTCAAAAAAAGGCACTGGAAAAAAAGGGAGAACACAACAGGAGATGTGCAGAGTTTGTAAAGGTTTACTCAAGGAACTCAGACCCAGAATCCTTTGGAAGCTGTAGAGGAAGGGAACTGTAAGGCTCCATCTGAAGCTGACCCCAGTGTGCCCAGCATCCAACACTGCAATCACAAAAAAGGTACTATCCCCTTTTCCTCAAAAACTGAAGCAGGCAAGGACAGTGAGCATAGGTAGGGCAACAGCTGATAAGAAAAATATCTCAAAGGATAAGAAGAGCTGTGTGTGAGTTCTTAGTTGTGTTCAACTTTTTGCTGCCCCATGGACAATAGCCCGTGAGACTCCTCTGTCCTTGATTCTTCCAAGCAAGAATATTGGAATGGGTCACCACTATTTCCTCCTCCAGGGGATCTACCTGACCCAGGGATCAACCCAAGTCTTATGTGTCTTGGCAGGAGGATTTTTTGCCACTGAGCCACCTGGAAAGCCCAAGAACTGACTTTGAAACAGTTACTCTAAGAGATAAGACATAGCATGGAGGAAGAAGCCCCTGACATTTCAGACAGGATTGAAGCAGAGGAGAAATCCTTTACACATTTGGATCTAGGATTCAAGTATCTAAACTTATGTTTTCTGCTAAATAACATGGTAGCAGTTCAAGGCACCATTGAGAGAGAGAAGGAAAAAAAAGGCAGGTACATAATGGTTTCTTCTTGAGGATATTGGAGAAAATGTTATAATTACTGCTACCCAATGATACTGATGTGTCCTTTCAAGTCTGTCTGTCATTAGCTCAGGTTTTGATTCTGAATCTATCCATAGCCAGAGAGATCACACACACCCTAAGAGGAAACCTAAACACCTAGCTGGGAACTTTTCAATCACCAAGGCTAGTTCCTGGTATAGTTTAATCATCTTTTCAGAAGACCCGCAAGACTGTCACATAACTTCTCTTTTTCCAATAGATTTTAACATTATTTTAGCATAGTCCACAATTCAAGAGAAATAGCCATTCAGCCTCGGGTCAAAAAACTTAGGTACGAGTCTAGTGCCACTATTTATTTATTGTTGGGCTTTGAGACAAACCTTATGAGATTGTATTTATCACATGCCAATAGGGAGAATAATCATAACAATGCAATGACTTTTTCTCACTTTCTACGTGCCATTGTGCAAGCACTGTATGTGTGCATGCATGCTCAGTCTCTAGTTGTGTCCAGCTGTTTGTGAACCCATGGACTATAGCCCACCAGGCTCCTCTGTCCACGAGACTTTCAAGGCAAGAATATTTCCTTATGAGGAAATAGCAACCCACTCCTGTATTCTTGCCTACAGAATCCTGTGGACGGAGGAGACTGGTGGGCTGGTGTCCATGGCGTCACAGAGAGTCAGACACGATGAAGCAACTTAGCAACTAGCATGCACCCATGCATTGGAGAAGGAAACGGCAACCCACTCCCGTATTCCTGCCTGGAGAATCCCAGGGATGGAGGAGCCTGGTGGGATGCCGTCTATGCGGTCACACCAAGTCGGACACAACTGAAGTGACTTAGCAGCAGCAGCAGCCACTATTTCCTCATTCAGAGGATCTTCCAAACCTAGGGGTCGAACCCATGTCTCCTGTGTCTCCTGCACTGGAAGATGGATTCTTTACCACTGAGCCACCTGGGAAACCCTAGCACTGTATGCATACCATCTTATTTATTTACAAAGGGTAAATAGCATTGTCATCTTCATTTGACACATGAAGAAACTAAAGTCTGCTCTTGTGTGACAACAAAGTCATCATACTTGAGAAACAATGCTATTAGTGTGAGACAGTGTCTTGTCACACTTTAGGAATAAAAATCCTCATTCTCTTAAAGTCTTCTTTAGATTGACCAATCTCCATAGCAGAAAATTTCACATTCTTTTCCAGATGTTTTTTTATAATCTTTTGCCACATAGATACCCAAGTCATGATCCACATAGAACGTTTTTAATTCCAAAAGATGAGACCAAGTGCTGTGTAAAACTTTTTCATAGAACAAAAACTACCCTTGCATCTATAATTTGTAAATCAAAACAATACCCAAGTTCAAGGTATTATTATCATGCAGTACATGAGATCTTAGTTCCCTGACCAGGAATCAAAGCCACACCTATTGCAGTGGGAGCACAAAGTCCTAACCACTAGACTGCCAGGGAATTCCCAATACCAGCTTTTGTATAAATAAAATGGGTATTATTTTAATAGGCATTGTCCATACACATGCATACACATACATACATATAGCTACTGGGAGAAGGGGCCATGAGCTGAATAGATATTCACAAAGTCACACAAGGCTAGACACTATTGGAATCCAACAATCAGTTATAGAAACTGTGAAACACCTAAGTGTTCAGTTGAATTCCAAAAAGGCTGTATTTTAAAATTAGCGCTAGTCTGGTTTTACAGAAAGTATTACTGTAGACCAACTCCAATAAAGGTTAAAAGCACCAATTTATTAACAAATTAAGTACATGCCAAGATAAAACACAAAATCTCTAAAAGAAAATCCAGACTCCCAATAATGCAACACTGTCTACCATATAACTTTAAAAATTAATTAAACATTGCAAAAATTTATAGTATTTTGGAGGGGAAATGATTAATACCGACTTAACACAGAAGTTAAAATTAACAGACAACAAATTTTAAATGCACTTATAAATATGAAAGTGAAAGTCACTCAGTCATGCCTGACTCTTAGGACCCCAACGGATGGTAGCTCGCCAGGCTCCTCTGTCCATGGAATTTTCCAGGCAAGAATACTGGGCTGGGTTGCCATTTCCTACTCCAAATATACTCAAAGATAAAAAAATGTGTACATAATGGGTAAAGAGATGGAAATCTCATCAAGTAAAGGAAAAGCATAAAAGAAAATCAAATATAAATTCAAAGCCTAAAAATATCTGGAATGAAAAATTCACTGACAAAAAGCAATCACAGATCAGATGCACAGAAAAACAGATGTGTGTATTTAAAGACAAAGAAACCATGCAATGTAAAATGCAGAGAGATGGAAGACTACGTATATTTTTAATAAATCTCAGAATCAATATACTGAGCAAAATATCCAGACATAAAAGTATATGTACTGTATGGTTCCATTTATGTGGATATTCAAAACAAGAATATGAATTTTTAGTGATAGAAATCAAAAAAGTGTTTATCTCTTATGGGGAGTAAATTGACCAGGGAAGGGACCAGAGACATTTTCTAGGGTGATATCAATGCTCTCTATCTTAATAGGCATGTTAACTAAATGGACACATTTGTCGGAACTCACTGAACTGTGCTCTCACGTCTGTGCATTCAAGTGAGTGCCAATTATACCTGAAAAAAATTGTACAAGAGCAACAGGGACATGGAAGTGATCATGTAAATAAATGGATTTTGAAGAAGTAGAAGGTTTTGATCATTTCTGAGCAATGTATACTTTAACAAGGATTTCTTCTGTCCCCATTTGACAGAGGAAATGAGCCTAACACCAAATTCAATATATTGATAGGTGGGGCTTGCCTTTGAAGTAGTTGTATAGTTTCCAGACAGATGAGGGGCAGGGGATGGAAGGAAGTGAAGCCCCAGCTTTGGAATCCCCATCTGCTTCCCACTTGGTGTCCCCAGAAGCATAAGAGGGGATTTGGCATCAGCTTGAATCACAGATGGGACACCCTGCAAATACTCTGAGGGGAAAGAGCCAGAGCTGAGCCTTCTTAGCCCTACACACAAGATTCCTGTGATAACCCACAGTCTCCTCAGCCAAGTTTCCTCCGAAAAAATAACCTTCTTTTGTGCTGTCAGTCCTACAGTATGATTCATGATGTCTTCAACCTCGGGAGCTAGGCTTCACAAGGATGTCTCAACTCCATGACTGTGTTATTGCCTAATGGGCCAGATTCTCATGATCTATAACAACTCTGGGGGAATCCAGGATGGAATGGAGCCCAAGTCGGCAGTGCTGATAACGACAAATCTTTGTCCAAATGTCTGTGTCAATGTTAAGCCTCCCACGTAATGTGGGTGGCCAGAAATGCATTCTTCTGCAGCTGCTAAGCCAACTAACTGCATGATTTCCCACTAAAAGTCATTCCCCTAAGGACCTTGAATCAGACACATCTAGACTATGCTACTGTAAATAAGTATAGTTGGTCTTGCCCACTGGTGACATGTTGCTAGAAGCACCAGTGGAATTTCTATAATATAGAGTAGGGGTTGCCACTAATCAATAGGCTGGATCTTCCTGAATTGCATAACTGACCGCACTTGCAAAGTATGTCCAAGTTTAGAGAAAAGCAGATTGATTCATAGTGATTTCCATGTAGTAAAGTGGACAGAAGTAAAGTGGAAAGAAGGACAGTGTTCCATGCTACCAATTTATAAACTCAGGTACTTTTTAAGGGTCGAGAAGGAAATGGCACCCCACTCCAGTATTCTTGCATGGGAAATCCCACGGACAGAGGAGCCTGGGGGGCTACAGTCCATGGGGACACAAAAGAGTCAGACATGGCTTAGTGACTAAACAACAACTATTTAAAAGAACACGGGACCTGGCCATGAAAAAACCCTGAATTCTAGCCCTGCACCTAACACTAAGTAACTCTATGACACGGGGAAGTGCTGCATCTCTGTGGGTCTATATTCTCAGGAATAGCAATGGGATAAAATAACAGTTGATCTCTAAATATTTCATCACCTGTATTCTGTGAATCATCAAAACTGCACTTCTCTCCTCCTAGGTAGGCTCATGTCTCCCTGCTTTTCTCTCATCCCATAAAATCCATTACATGTATAGAGGGGCAAACTCAAACAATCAAAAAAAAAAGATAAAACATGATAATTTCTAATCAATTGTCATATCATTAAATTCATTCAATTTAAAGTAAACATAACTGGGTAAAATGTATGGGTTTTTAAATTATTTTTCTGATCTATACAAAGATTGTTAAGTTGCAAATTAATGCTATTAACTTTATCATCAAGAATTCCCACCTGCCTATAATGTGCCCTGAATGTGCATCCTATGAATCTTTACTAGTTGATAATATTGTTATACACTTTCTAGTTTGCCAGCCATGTGTCTTCATTATCTTATTTGAATCATCCAAGTCTATGGAGTTGACTGGTAGGTTATTTTTACCTGATTCTATAGGTGAACTAACTGAGGTCTGAAGAAACAGTCATTGCTTTGATTGACTCATTCAACTCGTAAGTAGCAGAGAGGAGGTGGAATGCAGATTTCTTCCTGTCTCAAACGTTCTCTACTCTATGAGAATAAGATTTCAACTCTTCCAACTTCAAAAGTCAATATTCTTCCTATTTCTTGAACTGCATTAATTATTTGGAAACCTAAACCAACCAGCCATGTGTCTGGAGTGATCAGAGGCTAAGAAACCCCTGCGTAGGGATATGGGAAATGGGACTCAAGCACTGAGAAAAGGACCAGAACAGATGATCTTTAAGACATAATCAAAGTCTGAAATGCCATCAATGACAAAAATAAATATGCTTTTTTTCCATTTTGTTGAGGTGGCTTTTTAAAGTTTTTCAGCCTGTTTCTTTTCTTTTGTTCTTTGCATTCGATTTTCCTGTGAGGCAAATAAAGACAGATTCAAGGATTTAGATATGGAAAAAGCTTGGATTAACATAGCAAAGACACTAGTATTGGCCATTCCCAAGAATCCATAAACAAATTAGGAAGATTTTGGGAATTTTGTGTCATCATCTCTTGTTCATAGTCACCATCTGCCTCAGGGCTCCTACCCTCCTGGATACAAAGGCAATAGACTCATAGAATTTTGTCATTATGACTAAAGGGTAAAGGAAGGGTTACTTAACAGTGCTTTATTGTCGCAAGAAAACACAGGAGGAGAGAGTTGATATTAGAAGAACCTTCTATTCAGTATATTCTAAACACTAAATGGTAATATGTCCTTGGATGAAATTTCTACCACTAAAATAGAGGATGCCTGGGACACTAGAATAGCTTTTAACAGCTACTACAAATTTATATTTATGTGTATGGACATGGGGTATGTCTAGGGCTGTATGGGTTTTTCCTTCTCCAGACAAATAAGTTATCAAATGGAAGCATTAACTGATTTAAAAAGATACAAACCAACTCTCTAAATAAGTTGCTATTCTCTAAATGTCCACTACAATCATGAAAACAATTAAGATTAAGGATATTAGGTCTGAAAAAGAAAATTTCTTAAATCTGGGAAATATATATTCAAGAAGAGGAGTAACTCTGCCCAGGAAGGGAAGAAATAATCTCTTCCAGAAAATATGAAAAGGGCAAGTCAGAATGCTAACAAAGACTATTGGGTAAGAACAATGGAAGTGTCCAGATGTGTTGAGGAAATCAGTTACCACTGAGCTATATGGTGGAAGGAGGGAAAATGTGCAAAAATATTCATTTCTTTATTCATTTTTCCAGGTGTAAATAAAGTCAATGTCTAGACAACTCTGCATTTAAAGCTGGCTTCTATTTTAACATGATTATAGATATTGTCATCAAATCTGCCAGTTTTCAGAGGCAAAGCCAACCTTAAATATTGTGTTATGGTGAATGAACTGTTACAGAAATTTGAGTATTTCAGCAAAATGTAACTGATCAAAGTAATGCAGGAAATCTTTAAATGGAAACAAACCTAAATCAAAAAGATTAATGCCCTCCAAAATGCAGACTTATAGCTTAAAGAAATATCTCCATTATTCATAGATATATGTTTCATAATGCATGCATACACACAATAGCTATATTGAATACATCTCTAATTACAAATGTGTGCAGGTATCTAATTATAAGGTCTGAGCTAGGCTAAGCATAAATATCCTCACAATTGTAACTGCAAGACTGACTTTTAGTACCGCTATATATTTAGTTTACCTTCAGTTTAAAATTATTTTAAATATGGTTTACATTATTTAACTAGAAAGCCTCATCTTATAGTCTTTGCAAACACATAAAGAAAGAAGGGGATGTATCATCAGTAAGCCTTTTTCAAATGTACTGTCCTTCTTCAAAGAAATGCGGAATTCCACAGGGAACATTTTTATGTTTAATGTTGCAGTGGAATGAACATTGCTCAGCATGGGAAAATATTATCACATCACATAACCAGAGACACACAGTTATCTGACAGCACTATAACATCCAGAAGACAACTATTTCTAAAAGATTATTTTTTCTAAATAGAGCCTAAAGCAAACGAAGAACTATTTATTATCTTAAAACTCAAAGAGTTTCAGACCTTTGCAAATCAAAACCATGATGAGCTATCACCTCACATCTGTCAGAACAGCTATCATCAAAGAGACAGAAATAACAAATGTTGGCAAGGATGCACAGGAAAGAGAACCCTCATCCACTGTGAGTGGGAATGTAAATGGGTGCAGGCACTGTGGGAAACAGTATGGAGGTTTCTCACAAAACTAAAAATAGATCCATCATGTGACTCATCAATTCCACCCCGGGGTATATTATCAGAAACAAAAAGCACTGATTAGAAAAGATGTATGCACCCAATATTCATAGCAGCATTATTCACAACTGCCAAGACATGGAAGGAACCTGAGTGATTGCATCTTGATACAAAAATAGAGAATGTGATAGAGAGGTGCCTAGGAAGGCAGGGTCCTAGAAAGGAATTTTTTTTAATACCATATAAATGAACATATACATAATACTTCCACTAATTCATCAAGAAAGACTTGGTGGTTATCTATTCTGTGGTGGGCACTATGCTAGGGTGTTAGGGTTACAGCCTGGACACATTCATTCCATTCTGTTTCTGCACTCATGAAACTCACATTTCAGTAATGACACTCTCAGTGGGTAGAAAAGGAAATATTAAGTTTAAAGGTACAAATGGTAGGCATAGATAACTCCTCCAGGCAATGAAAGTTATGAACGTGTTTTTCAGTCTAAAAATAAAAAAAGAACATCTAAGAGTTTGGGAGTGATTATTATAACTATCCTCCCCACTACCAAATTCATAAAGAGTTGAAAGAGATGCAGGAGTCAGACAAATGGAAATGAAATTGTCAGCTTTGACACTAATAAACCTTCACCTTCAGAGCCAGAAGTTTATCCTGGCTCTTCTACTGAATTTGCTAAAATCCCCTCATTCAGCAAGCCTGGACTGAGATAACCAACTTACAAGGGAGCTTGTATTGGTGGAGAGATTTCCCCAAATCATTACCTTCTTCTATTCATCTGGCTCAAAGAAATCCAGCTTCAGTGATGAGGGACAGTGACAGAAATAGTCTCTAGATCTTTCTCTAGAAGGTAGACCACAGACCTATCCCAGGTAAATTTATCTGAAAAAGGCAGAAGAATGGTGGGCTGCCTCCTATGGGCAGGCAAACAAGAAAAGGGAAAGAACCAAAAAGAAGCTGAGACTTTTCCCAATCTCACAAATTAAATATCATTGTTCTTCCCTTGGTAAGGAGAGAGGACTGGACAGAGAGACAGACTAAAGGATTCCTCTACCAAAAGTTCCCAGATAGAAACTCCCTGAAAAAATATGCACCTGACTGTCAAGTCTGTGACTAAATTTAATGTGAAAAAACAATTATATAGAAGAAAAGATGTTTTTGAAAACTAGTCAAAAGATGAGAACCTTGAGTCCCAGAGAAGCCACTCAAGTTTATGAGCATGAAACTGGTCTCCAAACCCGTTAAGAAAATGACATTTGTCTCAGATAGAAAATTCTAAAAGAAGTAATTAGTGTGGTTTTGGAGAAGTGACTAGAAAGTTAAAGACTCATTTGGGGCTTATTTTAATAATGAGGAAGGGGAAAAACAGTATTAAAGAATAATATATTAATAACCAGGACAAGATGCCCAGACACAGGTTAACATAAAAACCTGTCTCACACGCACACGCACACACAAAACCTATCATAAGAAAGACATTAAATATAAGGGACTCTTATAGTTTTCCTACAAAAATACACACTTTAGAGCCAAGATATCTAGACAAAAAGCAATTATCAATCCATTTTAATTGTTCAATTTATTATTGATCAATAAATTAAATAGAACAACTAAATAGAACAATAGTTTTCTGTGATCTGTCCTAAAAATTAAATCACCACATATGAAAAATATATAGTTTTTCAAAAATTATGTGCAGTGTCTTTAAACTAATTTATTTATATATACACTATCATAAGTGAGCAAGAGAAAAATAAAAGACAAAATTTCTCTGAATCTCCCCATTCTCACTGATTATGCTCATTTTTCCATGGGTTGATAGCCCATCACTCCATTGCAATGGAGTTTTTTAAAGGACTGAGTGAACCTACGGGTGTAAAATATTTCCAAAATGAAATCCTGGTGTCCATATCAAATAGTTTTGTATCTGTACAGCTAGGCAATCACTATTTCCTGCTTTGTCTCTCTATTCAGAAGAGCAATCATTAGAAGATGAAGTAAAAATATGGGTTGAGGAATAGAAGAAGAAAAATTCTATAAAATGCTTTTCCCATACAGCTGCTTCTGTTCATTGAGTTTAAAACGATAGCTAACTTGTAACTTCTGGTTACTTGATCAGTAAGTTGAAATCCAACATTAATTAATTAATCAGTCATCTAACATATGCCAATTAATAGTCAAAATGACTAAAATTTTTAGAATAATTATAAAATTGACTCAAAAATGGTCACAAGGAACAAAATCAGACGTCTAGCTTTGAAAGTATGCTTGCCCACTGAATTACACTCCAGCTTTAAACATCTGATATGATGAAACAATTAACAGAGTGATATTAAACATTAATAACCCCAGAATGCAATGTAAATATGTAATATTTGACAGGTCAGAATTGGGAATAAGGATGTCCCATTCTTTAGCAAAATAGGAAAATCTTAATAATCAGCAATTTCAGTAAGATTCTTTGGATGGTTTTCTCTAGGGGAACTGATTGGTTTCACCATCCCATGGAGACCTTGTTTCTATCTGTGAGACTGAAGTCTCATCATTCAAATGGATTGATATACTCCTCAAAAACGGACAACCCCAGATAATGAGCATTATACTTCAAATGGGACTGTAGATAGTGATTATTTTCCAAAAATCCAGCACCTGAAGTCATCCACGAACGCACCCTTGAGGTTTTCCACATCTTTCAGCTATTTGCAGATATAAGTCCAGGCACATTGTGGAGCCAGCAGTCTGTCTTTGTGTATTGTAGCCATGAAGAACTTAAACCTCAGTCTCACACAGGCTTGAGTTTGACTCCTGGTACGCTACTCGCATAACTATATGAGCTTACAGAATTCACTTTAAGTCTCTCAACCCCAGTGTCCTCATCTTTTTAAAATTTTTATAATTGAATTGTATTTAACTTACAATATTATATTAGTCTCAGGAGTAGAACATAATGGCTCAACATTTTATAGATAATTCAAAATTATTACAGAATTTTTAACTATATTCCCTATGTTGCCCATTACATCTTGTGACTTATTTTATAATTGTTAATTTGCACCTCTCAATCTTCTTCATCTATTTGCCCACTCTCATGCCCCCTCCTTTCTAGGAACCACAAGTTTGTTCTCTGTATCTGGGAATCTGTTTCTCTTTTGTTACATGTTAGCTTGCTTTTATAGATTCCTCATATAAGTGAGCCCTGGAAAAGGAAATGGCAACCCACTCCAGTATTCTTGTCTGGAGAATTCCATGGACAGAGGAGCCTGGAGGGCTACAGTCTATAGGGTCATGAAGATTCGGACACGACTAAAGTGACTTAGGATGCATGCACATATAAGTGAAAATATACAGTATTTGGTTTTATCTGACTCAACTTATTTCACTAAACATAATACCCTCTGGGTCCATTCATGTTGCTGCAAATGACAAGATTTAATTCTTTTGTATGGCTGAGTAATATTCTATTATATACATATGTGTTTATGCATATACATATATATGTACACACATATATGTGTGTGTGTATATCTATGTGTGTGTCTGTGTGTGTGTGTGTGTGTATCTTAATCAATTTATCTGTCCATGGACTTTCAGTTTGTTTCCATATCTTGGCATTTTTAAATAACGTTGCCATGAACATTAGGATGCAGATTCCTTTTCAGATCTGTGTTTTTGTCTTCTTCAGATAGAATAGAATTGTTAGATCATATGGTAGTTCTATTTTTCCTTTTTTTTTTCCTTGAAAATACATACTTTTTTCCATAGGGCTGCACCAATTTACATTCCTATCAGTGCACAAGGGTTCCCTTTTATCCATATCCTTATCAACACTTATTTCTTGTCTTTTGATGATAGCCATTCTGACATGTGGAGGCTGATATCTCATTGTGGTTCTGATTTGCATTTCCCTGATGACCAGTGACGTTGACCTTCTTCTCATGTGTCTGTTGGCCATCTGTATATCTTCTTTGGAAAAAATGCCTGTTTAGGCCCACTGCCTATTTTCTAGCAAATTTTTTGATGTTTAGTTTTAAAAATTCTTTATATATTTTGTGTGTTAACTCCTTATTGGACATACCATTTGCAAATATTTTCCCCTGTTCAGTAGGTTGCCTTTCAGGCATGTTGTTGATGGTCCCCTTCATTGTGTAAAAGCTTCTTAGTTTTCCATGATCTCACTTATTTTTGCATTTGATGCCATTGTCTGAAGACATAGATGCAAAAGTATATTGCTAAGGCTGATGTCAAAGAGCAGACTACCTACATTTTCTTCTGGGAGTTTTATAGTTTTAGGTATTATATTTAAGTCTTTAATCCATACTGAGTTAATATTTCTATATGGTGTGAGAAAATCCAGTTTGTTTCTTTAGTTTATGTTTTGTTGGTTTTTTTTGTAGCTCTTTTATTAAATACACAAACTGAAATGAAAGCTTGAAAGTTTTTTCCCATGGAATATTTTG
This sequence comes from Muntiacus reevesi, assembly GCF_963930625.1. Lineage (NCBI taxonomy): Eukaryota > Metazoa > Chordata > Mammalia > Artiodactyla > Cervidae > Muntiacus > Muntiacus reevesi. The sequence continues at coordinate 60,919,946 of NC_089260.1, forward strand.
TGGGAATTAGAAGAAAACTACCTAATTAAGGTATCTCCAGTTATGTACCTAAACTAGGAATTTCTTTAGTGACGCTCTATGTTCTCTAGTGACACAAACATAGGATTTTAAATAAATACAATAACTTAACTGAATACAATATGGTGCAATCTAAAAATTTTACAAACTGGTCAACCACTTGTAAAAGAATGAAACTAGAACACTTTCTAACACCATACACAAAAATAAACTCAAAATGGATTAAAGATCTAAATGTAAGACCAGAAACTATAAAACTCCTAGAGGAGAACATAGGCAAAACACTCTCCGACATAAATCACAGCAAGATCTTCTATGACCCACCTCCCAGAATATTGGAAATAAAAGCAAAAGTAAACAAATGGGACCTATGAAAATTAAAAGCTTTTGCACAACAAAGGAAACTATAAGTAAGGTGAAAAGACAGCCCTCAGATTGGGAGAAAATAATAGCAAATGAGGAAACAGACAAAGGATTAATCTCAAAAATATACAAGCAACTCCTGAAGCTCAATTCCAGAAAAATAAATGACCCAATCAAAAAATGGGCCAAAGAACTAAACTGACATTTCTCCAAAGAAGACATACAGATGGCTAACAAACACATGAAAAGATGCTCCACATCACTCATTATCAGAGAAATGCAAATCAAAACCACAATGAGGTACCATTACACGCCAGTCAGGATGGCTGCTATCCAAAAGTCTACAAGCAATAAATGCTGGAGAGGGTGTGGAGAAAAGGGAACCCTCTTCCACTGCTGGTGGGAATGCAAACTAGTGCAGCCACTATGGAAAACAGTGTGGAGATTTCTTAAAAAACTAGAAATAGAACTACCATATGACCCAGCAATACCACTTCTGGGCATACACACTGAGGAAACCAGATCTGAAAGAGACACATGCACCCCAATGTTCATCGCAGCACTGTTTATAATAGCCAGGACATGGAAGCAACCTAGATGCCCATCAGCAGACGAATGGATAAGGAAGCTGTGGTACATATACACCATGGAGTATTACTCAGCCGTTAAAAAGAATTCATTTGAATCAGTTCTAATGAGATGGATGAAACTGGAGCCCATTATACAGAGTGAGGTGAGCCAGAAAGATAAAGAACATTACAGTATACTAACACATATATACGGAATTTAGAAAGATGGTAACGATGGCCCTATATGCAGGGCAGAAGAAGAGACGCAGAAGTACAGAACAGACTTTTGAACTCTGTGGGAGAAGGGGAGGGTGGGATGTCTCGAAAGAACAGCATGTATATTATCTGTGGTGAAACAGACCACCAGCCCAGGTGGGAGGCATGAGTCAAGTGCTCGGGCCTGGTGGGCTGGGAAGACCCAGAGGAATCGGGTGGAGAGGGAGGTGGGATGGGAGACCGGGATGGGGAATTCGTGTAACTCTATGGCTGATTCATATCAATGTATGACAAAACCCACTGAAAAATAAAAAATAAAAATAAAAATTTTACAAAAGTCTTGCATTAAGTTTGAAAGATGTTTGAAATAATAAGTTTTTTTTTTTTACCAATAGCATTTTTCACAGAACTAAAACAAAAAAAAAGATGTTATAATTTATGTGGAAACACAACAAGCTGTGGAAATTTCTGAAAGAGATGGGAATACCAGACCACTTTACCTGACTTCTGAGAAACCTATATGCAGATCAAGAAGCAACAGTTAGTACCAGACATGGAACAATGGACTGGTTCAAAATTGGGAAAGGAGTATGTCAAGACTGTATATTGTCATTTTGCTTATTTAACTTATATGCAGGGTACATCATGTGAATTGCCAGGCTGGAAAAAGCACAAGCTACAGTCAAAACTGCCAGCAGAAATATCAATAACCTCAGATATGCAGATGACACCATCCTAATGCAGAAAATGAAGAGAACTAAAGAGCCTCTTGAAGAAGGTGAAAGAAGAAAGTGAAAAAGTTGGCTTACGACTCAACATTCAAGAAACTAAGATGATGGAATCCAGTCCCATTAGTTCATGGCAAATACATTGGGGAAAAAATTGAAACAGTGACAGATTTATTTTCTTGGGCTCCAAAATCACTGCAGACAGTGACTGCAACCATGACATTAAGACACTTGCTCCTTGGAATAAAAACTATACCAAACCTAGACAATGTATTAAAAATCAGAGACATCACTTTGCGACAAAGATCCATGTAGTCAAAGCTATTGTTTTTCCAGTAGTCATGTATGGATATGAGAGTTGGACCATAAAGAAGGCTGAGTGCTGAAGAACTGATACTTTTGAAGTGTGGTGCTGGAGAAGACTCTTGATAATCCCTTGGACTGCAGGGAGATCAAACCAGTCAATCCTAAAGGAAATCCGTTCTGATTATTCATTGGAAGGACTGATGCTGACTCCAATACTTTGCCACCTGATGTGAAGAGCTGACTCTTGGAAAAGATCTTGATGCTGGAAAAGACTGAGAGCAAGAGGAGAAGGGGTAAACAAAGGATGAGATGTTGGATGGCATCATTGACTCAACAGACATGAGTTTGAGCAAACTCCAGGAGACAGTGAGGTACAGAGAAGCCTAGCATGCTTCATGGGGTCACAAAGAATCGGACATGACGGAGTGATTGAACAGTAGCAACAATGGAAACACAAAAGACCTTGAAGAGCAAAAACAATATTGAGAAAAGGAAAAGGAGTTAGAGGAACCAGGTTCCCTGACTTCAGACTATACTACACAGCTACAGTAATCAAGACAATATGGTACTAGCACAAAAATAGACATACAGATCAATGGAACAAGACAGAAAGCCCAGAGATATGCCCACTCATGTATGGTCACCCAATCTATGACAAAGGAGACCAGAATATACAGTGTAGCAGAGACAGTCTCTTCAATAAGTGGTGCTGCAAAAACTGAATAGTTACATATAAAAGAATGAAATTAGAACAATCCCTAACACCATCCACAAAAATAAACTCAAAATGGATTAAAGACCTAAATGTAAGACCAGAAAGCATAAAAAAAAAAAAAAAAAAAAAAAAAACTCTTAGAGGAAAACATAGACAGAACACTCCTTGACATAAATCACAGCAAGGTCTTTTTTAACCCACCACCTAGAGTAATGAGAATAAAAACAAAAATAAATGCCACCTAATTAAGCTTAAAAACTTTTGCACAGGAAAGGACACCTTAAACAGTTTGATTCTTTGCATATAGCTGGGCTTCCTTGATGGAACAGATGGTAAAGAATCAGCCTTCAATGTGGGAGACCACAGCTCGATCCCTGGGTAGGTAAGATCCCCTGGAAGAGGAAATAACAACCCACTCCAGTATTCTTGACTGGAGAATTCCATGGACAGAGGAGCCTGGCGGGCTACAGTCTATGGGGTTGCAAAGAGTAGAACATGGCTGAAGCAACTTAGCAGGCACACACATCCACAAAGAGACAGTATTGTCCCCATTCTTACCTTTGCCATAGATTAATTGACTGTACATACGTGGGCTTATTTCTGGGCTATTCTGTTTCATTGATTTATGAATGTGTCAGTACTATACAGTGTTTTGATAATTATTGCTTGTAGTATAGTTTGAAGTCAGGAAGTATGATACTTCCTGTTTTGGTCTTATCTCTCAAGATTATTTTGGCTATTTGAAGTCTCTTGTAGTTCCATACAAATTTTAGGGATATTTGTTCTAATTCTCTCAAAATGTCATGGACATTTTGATAAGGATTGCATTAAATTGGTGTATTGCTTTTGGTAGTATAAACATTTTAACAATGTCAATTCTTCCAATCCATGAACACAGTATATCTTTCCATTTATTTGCATCATCTTCAATTTCTTTCATCAAAGTCTTAAAGTGTTTAGAGTATAAGTCTTTTACCTCCTTGTTTAAATTTATTTCTATGTATTTATTCTTTTCAGTGAAATTCTAAATGGGAATGTTTTCTTGATAACAATTTCTGATACTTCAGTATTAGTGTATAGAAATGCAACAGATTTCTGTGTATTAATTTTGTATCCTGCAACCTTACCAAATTCATTTATTAATTCTAATAGGTTTTCAGTGGAGTCTTTAGGAATTTGTTTTAATAGTATAATGTCATCAGAAAATAGTGACAGTTTTATTTCTTCCTTTCCAATTTTGATGCCTTTTGTTGACAAGGGTTCTGGCTATGGCTGGGATATCCAATACTATTTTTAATAAAGATGGCAAGAATGTGTATTCTTGTTTGTTCCTGATCTTAGAGAAAAAGGTTTTAGCTTTTCACCATTGACTATGATGTAAACTATATGATTGTCATAACTGATCTTCATTATGTTTAATTTTGTTCCCTCTATATGTACTTTGTTGTGACTTTCTATCATAAATGAACGTTGAATTTTATCAAAAGCATTTTTTTCACCTATTGAGATTTTCATGCAATTTTTATTCTTCACTTTGTTAATAAGATATATAACATTAATTGCTTTGTGGTACTGAGCCATCCTTATATTCCTGGAATAATTCCCACTATGAACCTTTTAATGCATTGTTGAATTCAGTTTGCTAATATTTTGGTGAGGATTTTTGCATCTATGTTCATCAGGGATATTAGTCTGTAATTTTCTTTTATATGTAGTGTGTTTGTTTGGTATTAGTATCAGAGTAGTGCTGACCTCATAGAATGAGTTTCGAAGTACTCCCTCCTTATCAATATTTTGGAATACTTTAAGAACGATAGACATTAATTCTTATGTTTGGTAGAATTACTCTGTGAGGCTGGTCATAAGCGCTGCTGTGTTTTCAAAATCAATTAAGGGAGCTCATTTTCCTGGTATTGGTCCCTAGGGCTGAGGTGCCCAATATGGTGCTCAAACCCTTTGACTCCTATGGAAAGACCTCTGAGTTTGTGATATCCCCTCCCACTTTTGAGTTCTCTTCCAGGGATGTGGGTCTTGCATGCATGCTCAGTTGCTCAGTCATGTCCAACTCTGCAAACCCCATGAACTGCAGTCCGCCAGGCTCCCCTGTCCATGGGATTCTCCAGGCAAGAAAACTGGAGCCAGTTGCCAGTTCCTACGCCAGCAGGGTGTGGGTCTTGACTAGATCACAAATCTTCTGCTTCTACCCATCTCAATGTGTTTTCTTTATATTCTTAACTGTGGAAGAGCTATCCAACAAATTTCCAAGTCATTCTCAGAGGGGGTTGTTCTATATGTAGCTATCGTTTTGGTGTCCACGGGGGGAGATGTTTCCCCTGTGGCTCATTGGTAAAGAATCTGCCTGCCTGCGTAGGAGATGCAGGTTCAATCTCGGGTTGGGAAGATCCCCTGGAGAAGGAAATGGCAACCCATTCCACGATTCTTGCCTGGAGGATCCCATGGACAGAGGAGCCTGGTGGGCTACAGTGCACGGGACTGCAAAGAGTCAGATACAACTGAGTGACTAAACAACAACAATAAAATAGAAGGAGGTGAGTTCAGGATCTTCCTACTCTGCCATCTTGATCTTGCTTCAATGTCCTCATTTTTAAAGTAAGGATAACTTCATATCTTACATTGCAGGGCTTTAAAGGATAACTGTTATCCTACCTTGCAGGGCTGATGCAAGATTCAAGTTACACAGCGAAAAGCACTTAGCACAAATCCTGGCACAATGTTCTGTACCACACGACTTTCTCTGCTAACTAGCAGGCAGGACAGAGCTAGTCTTCAATAGCCCTTTGTCCTACAAATGCCCTACAGTGGGTACCTCATCATCTACGATTTGCCATTTACTCTAGACAACAAAATTAAATCAAGATAAAGAAGTAAAGGTAAAGCCTCCAATTATAAAAAGTAGAAGAAATTTTAGGTGAATAATTATATGATATCTAAATAGCTGTGAGATTGTGGTAAATGGAGTTTTATAATTTTCTGTAAATCAAAGCTTTTTTATTTTTCAAATTGAAGAATTCAACTAAAAAGCAAAATCATTACCAAAAATGTTACTTATATTATGGAAGGATAATAAAACTTACATAATAACCTTCTGATTTTTTTTTTTCCTATTTGCCTCACCTGAGAAAGGTCTGATGCATATTTCCCTATCATCTGTCAGAGCAACTTGCCATATTTTTTTGCCATTCTAGGTCTGTTTTTTCTCTGATCCTTTACTCAGTCACAATCATCACCTTCTACTCATTCCCCAGCCATGGTCGAGAATGCAGATGTGCTCTAAGTGAGCATATTTCTTTGGCCCTCATGCCTCAATTAACCAAGAGAAAATGTTGATGTCAACCCCCTCCTTCCAGTGCCCTCTGATTATAGGTAGTTCTGGTCTGATATTGAAACCTCAGTATTTGTGAATTCTGCTTTCACCTAGAATAGTCCTATACTTGTATATATCCTCAAGCTTTCTGCTAACTTACTGAACCCTGGAAATATTTCCATTGACAATGGTAGCAAAACAAAGGACATCTTTCCAGGCCTATAACTGGACTAGATTCAGGAGGCTGTAACCTATACATCTCTAATATCCGAACACCTTCCAGAAAAGCTATGCAGTTAAGCATTTTGTTATTCAGGATTTCTCTAGCAAAAACGTTAGGTAATTAAACCTTCATGACAAATTAGTTTGTCAGGCAAATATTTTCCTTGAACCATGCACCTTCAATGAGACATCAAAACAGCACCATCAAGTGGAAAACACAGTGAAGAGATTATAAGAGTGAAGCCAAATTCCACCTTACATTTCTTTTCTAGAACTCACTTATTTTCAATAGTATTCTCATAGCCGATTCTTTGAATCCACAAATGTTTTACATCAAATCATTATTTTTCCAAAAGCTGTTTAGATCTGGCACTCAGGAACAATGAAGAAAGTCGTTGGACTCTAGTTTGATTCCAGTCTGGGCTTTTCCACTAACCAATATGGTTTGCATAAGTCAACCTGCCTCCTTAGACCTCAGATTACTTATGTATAAAAACAGAAGTTAAATAGAGTCAGAAAGGCCTTTTATAGCTCTAATATATTATAGTTCAGTATCATACTTACTTTGAATGACACATGAGCAAGGGCTAAAATTAAAATGGCATGTTTGATTTATAGACTCATGAAGTGAGAATTGGAAGAGAACTTAAAGATATCTAGAGACCATAAAATCAAACCTTGGCATTGGAAAATGAGATATTTGTTTTAAAATGAAAATGTTATGTAATAAACAAATGCAGCCAAGTAATCTTAAAATAAAAAGCATATGAGCATATTCTCCATTATTTTGCTTCTGAAAATATCAGGATGGGGGAACAAAAAGCATGTATCATCCATTATTTCAGAAAGGAAGTCACCATTTACTTTATGCTTACTATTTTATGGATATTTTGCTAAGTATTTCACACATTTTTATTCAATAAGAACAGCTTTATGAGAGAGATGTTAATATCCCCATATAACTGATTAGGAAAGTGAAGTGCAAAAATATAATAACATACATAAGGTTATTCAACCCATTCAAAGCTATATATTTAATAAGTGGAAATCCAAGAATACTCAAAGCCAGGCCTGTTTGACTCTTAATATTTATGTTTATTTTACTCTATGACACAACTTGTCTTACTTTAAGATTTTCTTGACAGTCTAGCTTTCCCAAGAATTCTAGACACGGCCTACTTTTGAAAACCAGAGAAGAGGAGATTCATCTTAGATGAGGTAAATGTCACTGCATTTCATTTCATCTGATTGTTCATTTCCCCTTTGGAAATATAAACCAGTTCACAGGGAAAATAGCCTAATAATAAAGCTCCCTCATTTTAAGGGTATAAAACTTCCCTCACTTCAATACTATAATTGTTTCTGTAATAGCTACTTAATTATATTAAAATTGCTTGAAATTGCTTCACTTTTACCCTTAATCAGTTATCATCATAATAATCTTGGAATTTCACAGTTATGTCAGAATGCTTACAATGGAAAACCATAAAGGGCATAAAAACCAGTAAGACTCCACACTTTAAATGTAAGGGACACGAGTTCAATTCCTGTTGGGGAACTAAGAGGCCACATGCCACTCAGCATGGCCAAAAAATAAAAATAAAATGAAGGTGGGGAGGCATAAAGCCAAATACTTTAACTCCAGGAGATTCATACCTATATTTTGCTGCAGTCCTGTATTTATTATTTTTATTTGGCATGTACTAACAGCACAAACCATATAGTTCTCAAAATATCTCTGATCATGTGTGGGGTAAAAGAAATTTCTGTTTTTGTTTACAATCCTCTTAAGTCTATGCCATTTCTTCCTAAGTATGAGGCTATTGAGAGAATAAGAAATATAAGTAAAATTATATTATCTGGCCTTGGAACTACAAAAGAGAACAGATGTTATAGTGGAGACTATTGATTTCATAGAACTGTATCTCCAAAACAACAAATTATATTAAGGTATTTCTAATTGAAAATTTGGGGGATTAAACCAAGATTTTGATAGTAGAGCCACACTTGGATATTTTAATGTCCATAACTAAATAAAGTGATGAATAAAATGCATTTATATGTAATACATACAGCATAAACACATGTACACATACATATACCATATACATGTATAAGTATGTTAGAAAGTTAATATGACTAAATAAAACACATGCACACACAAACACTCTTATGTCAGTCCAGTTCAGTAGCTCAGTCATGTCTGACTCTGAGACCTCAAGGACTGCAGCACCCCAGGCTTCCCTGTTCATCACCAACTCCCAGAGCCTACTCAAACTTGTGTCCATCAAGTCAGTGATGCCATCCAACGATATCATCCTCTGTCATCCCCTTCTACTCTTGCCTTCAATTTTTCCCAGCATCAGGGTCTTTTCTAAGGACTCAGTTCTTTGCATCACGTGGCCAAAGTACTGGAGCTTCAGCTTCAGCATCAGTCCTTCCAATGAATATTCAGGACTGATTTCCTTTAGGATTGACTGGTTGGATCTCCTTGCCATCCAAGGGACTCTCAAGGGTCTTCTCCAACACCACAGTTCAAAAGCATCAATTCTTAAGTGCTCAGTTTGCTTTATATTCCAACTCTTACATCCATACATGACTACTGGAAAACCATAGCTTTGACTAGACGGACCTTTGTAGAAAAAGTAATGTCTCTGCTTTTTAATATGCTGTTCAGGTTGGTCATAGCTTTTCTTCCAAGGAGCAAGAGTCTTTGAATTTCATGGCTGCAGTCACCATCTGCAGTGATTTTGGAGCCCCCCAAAATAAAATCTGTCACTGTTTACACTGTTTCCCCATCTATTTCCCATGAAGTGATGGGACCAGAGGCCATGATCTTAGTTTTTTGAATGTTGCATTTTTAAGCCAGCTTTTTCACTCTCCTCTTTCACCTTCATCAAGAGGCTCTTTAGTTCCTCTTAGTTTTCTGCCATAGGGTAGTATCATCTGCATATTTCAGGTTATTGATATTTCTCCCGGCAATCTTGATTCCAGCTTGCAATTCATCCAGCCCAGCGTTTCTCATAATGTACTCTGCATATAAGTTAAATAAGCAGGGTGACAATATACAGCCTTGACGTACTCCTTTCCTGATTTGCAACCAGTCTGTTGTTCCATGTCCAGTTCTAACTGTTGCTTCTTGAGCTGTATACAGATTTCTCAAGAGGCAGGTCAGGTGGACTGGTATTCCCATCTCTTTCAGAATTTTCCAGTTTGTTGTGATCCACACAGTTAAAGCTTTCGGCAATAAAGGTTAGTCAATAAAGCAGAAGTTGATGTTTTTCTGGAATTCTTTCGCTTTTTCTATGATCCAACGGATGTTGGCAATTTGTTCTCTGGTTCCCCTGCCTTTTCTAAATTCAGCTTGAACATCTGGAAATTCTCAGTTCATCTACTGTTGAAGCCTAGCATGAAGAACTTTGAGCATTACTTTGCTAGTGTGTGAGATGAGTGCAACCATGCAGTAGTTTGAGCATTCTTTGGCATTGCCTTTCTTTGGGATTCAAATGAAGACTGCCCTTTTCCAGTCCTGTGGCCACTGCTGAGTTTTCCAAATTTGCTGGCATATTGAGTGCAGCACTTTCACAGCATCATCTTTTAGGATTAGAAATAGCTCAGCTGGAATTCCATCATCTCCACTATCTTTGTTCATAGTGATGCTTCCTAAGGCCCACTTGACTTTACACTCCATCCAGGGTGTCTGGCTCTAGATGAATGATCACACCATCATGGTTGCCTGGGTCATTAAGATCTTTTTTGTATAGTTCTTCTGTGTATTCTTGCCACCTCTTCTTAATATCTTCTGCTTTTGTTAGATCCATGCCATTTCTGTCCTTTATTGTGCCCATCTCTCCATGAAATGTTCCCTTGATATCTCTAATTTTCTTGAAGAGATCTATAGTCTTTCCCATTCTATTGTTTTTCCTCTATTTCTTTGCATTGATCACTTAGGAAGGCTTTCTTATCTCTCCTTGCTATTCTTTGGAACTCTGCATTCAGATGGATATATCTTTCCTTTTCTCCTTTGCCTTTTGCTTCTCCTCTTTTCTCAATCCTTTGTAAGGTCTCCTCAGACAACCATTTTGCCTTTTTGCATTTCTTCTTCTTGGGGATAGTTTTGATCACAGCCTCCTGTACAATATCATGAACCTCTGTCCATAGTTCTTAAGGCACTCTATCAGATTTAATCCCTTGAATGTATTTGTCTCTTCCACTGTGTAATCATAAGGGTCTTGATTTAGGTCATACCTGAATGGTCAAGTGGTGTTCCCTACTTTCTTCAATTTAAGTCTGAATTTGGCAATAAGAAGTTCATGATCTGAGCCACAGTCAGCTCCTGCTCTTGTCTTTGCTGACTGTATAGAGCTTCTCCATCTTTGGCTGCAAACAATATATAATCAGTCTGATTTCAATATTGACCATCTGGTGATGTCCATGTATAGAGTCTTCTCTTGTGTTGTTGAAAGTGGGTGTTTGCTATGACCAGTGTGTTCTCTTGGCAAAACTGTTTGCCTTTGCCCTGTTTCATTTTGTATTCCAAGGCCAAACTTGCTTGTTAGGTATCTCTTGACTTCCTACTTTTACATTTCAGTCCTCTGTGATGAAAAGGACATCTTTTTTTGGATGTTACTTCTAACAGGTTTTGTAGGTCTTCATAGAACTGTTCAACTTCAGCTTCTTCACCATTAGTGGTTGAGGCATAGACTTGGATTACTGTGATATTGAATGGTTTGCCTTGGAAACGAACAGAAATCATTCTGTCATTTTTGAGATTGCACCCAAGTACTACATTTCAGACTACTGTTGACTATGAGGGCTACTCCATTTCTTCTAAGGGATTCTTAGACACAGTAGTAGATATAATGGTCATCTGAATTAAATTCATCCATTCCGGTCCATTTTAGTTCACTGTTTCCTAAAATATCGATGTTCACTCTCCCATCTCCTGTTTGACCACTTCCATTTACTTTGATTTATGAACATAACATTCCAGGTTCCTATGCATTATTGCTCTTTATAGCATTGTACGTAACTTCCATCACCAGTCACATCCTCAGCTGGGTGTTGTTTTAGCTTTGGCTCTGTCTCTTCATTCTTTCTGGAGCTATTTCTCCACTTTTGTCCAGTAGCATATAGGACACCTACCGACCTAGGGAGTTCACTTCTCAGTGTCATATCTTTTTGCCATTTCATAGTGTTCATGGGGTTCTCAAGGCAAGAATACTGAAGTGGTTTGCCATTCCTTTCTCCAGGGGATCACATTTTGTCAGAACTCTCCACCATGACCTATTCTTCTTGGGTGGCCCTACACAGCAAGGCTCATAGTTTCATTAAATCAGTACCACTCAGATCTAGGGAAGGATAGTAATTAACTTCTGTTCCATATGCTTGAGGGAAAAACACCTCTACCTGCATCATAGTAAAACTGGAGAACTTTAAAGAAAAATTTTCTAAATGAAATAATCTAAAATCTATTGATTTTTATATTGACATCTGACACCTAATAGCATCCGTAGAATTCAAAATATAATGGAATACTATCTTTAATGAGTTGAAGGAAAATAACTGTGTATCACAAAGTTTAAATTCAGCAAAACTGTCTATTAAGAACAAAGTCAAAATAAGGATATTTTCCAAAAAAGATAAAAATACTAGAAGGATATAAATAAAAATTTGACAGTGCTTATTTCTTAGCATTGTGTCACAATATTGTGTTTTTACATAAGTATTTTTAATAATACACAAGCAGTCCAAGCTTTGCACAATAGTTCAGAACCATAAAAATGACTGTCTTGCAAAACAATCTTTTTAATAATCAATTTTGAAAAACTATAATTGTTCTGCAACCTTTAAAATTTTTTGTGAAAACATCAAGTGTTTTTTTACTGTCAGCTATAAATATATAGGGAAATGAGAAATAGTAAAATTAATATGTAGTATAGTATAATTTTAAACATTAGAAATATTGAGAAGTTAGTTTGTTTTTGGTAAGAACTTATCAAGATTAGTTTCAGCAGTGATTTCCTTCTTTTCATTCTATAATTTATAATATGGAGTGAACATCTTAGTTACATCTTGCCAAATTATAATACTCATTTCTAAGTTTGGATCAGCTTCCAAGACTTTATCTTTTTGCTTTTAATGTCATGAACTGTCTCCAAGGCTTGCTTTAATATGTTGTTAGCCAGCATCACTTCCTCTGGAATATCTTTGATCACAACTACTTTCCTCACTTATTTTTACAAGATTGTCTATACCAAGCTCCTCTAGCTCTGTCTCTACCGTCTCAAACAACAACACTGTCAACAGTCTCACAAGCAGTCATTTCTTCCAAAAGTCCATTTTTATGTCAAATTCAAATTTCATTTCATGTCTCTTTGTCACACTTCATCTTTGTTGGCCAATTCTCTCTCTTGGTTACCTATTTTTATAAATGCCAAATGAGTTTATTGCCAAGAGACTAGAAGGAACGTATCCATATACGTTACTCTCTGTAAATGAACTGAGCACCAGATGTGCTGTGATCACATCACTGACAAGACCCTGAAAGAAGTGGCCTGATTGGTCACTGATCCCAGGTAGCTAGGTTATTTCTATAGTCATTTGTGGAATGAACACCTAGCAGCAAGGTTTGTATTTTATGCAGTGATTCACAGTTAATACAACACGGTAACTGAAATTTAAACTGTGTTGATGGAAGACAGATGTTATTTAATGAAACCATGATAACTGATATTTGTGCATATCAGAAACATGCAGAATGAGGACTGCCTACATGTGATATGTATTATTATATGTAATTTTCTATAATGAATATTTATTACATTTGTGATAAGCAAAAATTTTCAGACCAGTAAAAATTGAGAGTATTTAGCACCAACAGTCATTCAGAAAAGCAATTGGAAAGGGTTGTGCTTCTGGCAGGAAGAAAATGATACCAAATGGGAGATCTAAGAAGCTAGATGGAAAGAAAGAAGATATTGGTAAATACATGTGTATGTCTTTTATAAATGATCTTATTTAAATATATGTGGAAGAACAAAACAATTCCTCTCTCATCACAACCTTTCCAAATTAATAATTATCAAGTGTTTTAATTCCAGTTTTGCAGTATGAATACTGATTGCTTTGTTAAATATAGTTTGCAGGTTAAAATAGCAGGAGTGAGCACTAAAAGAATATAAAGGATGTACATTCCAAAAAATTAGGGGAAATAATAGGAGAAAAATAGAAATTTAATCCAAAGAAAGCAATAAAAGAGGGAATAAATATAAACCCCAAGAAAGAAAAAAATGGAAATAAAATGGAACAATATCTTTCACAACATGTGAATATTAAGTAATATAATGCATGTAAAAGTGACCATTACATTACAGACCTACAGTAGGTATTTAATAAATGTACATTTGCCTGGGTCAGAAGTTCATCATGTATATGTAATGGAATAAGAACCTCTCCAATTTATGTCTGAGACAGATTTTGGGGCAAGATTGGACTTAAAAATCAGTTTGCAAAGTATACAATATTTGTTGTACAACTGCAAAATATGCAATTGCTTGTGAGCACATCAGATCTCCACACCATGTAGAGTTTGCCCACATAGTGGAACTGTGATACATTGAAACAATTTGGGGTCAGGCAGGTCTACAGATAGAAATCCTAAATGCTTCAATTGGTTGGCCATCATTACAATACTAAATTCTTAAAACACACTAAAAGTGACTCTAAAAGTCACCTCTAGAACTCCTAACTAGTTGTGTGCATATCTACTGGAAAATGCACACATCTCTCTGTCCTTCCTTGGAAACCCAAGATTTGGAGTAAATACAGTTTTAATCTTTCTTTGGCGATGACTGGAGACTCCTATCTTGGGGTACATAAACTAACTTGAGATCTGGTAATTGGACTGAGTTCAGAGTAAGTTTTTAATAATCACTCAATACAGCAGAATGTATTGGAATGAACAACTGGGATAAGGTCCAAAGAAAGTTAAAATGATTAAAATTGGGAGAAACAGCTTCCATGAAGAAGACAAAATAACTGTTTGCTATCCTAGGAGAAGAAAAAGGGTCAGCACAAATGTGAGATACTTAATTAAAAAAAAAAATCCTCCACCCATTAAAAGACTATTGTTAAACAGCCTTTCAGTTTCTATTTGAGAACATTCATTGCTGTGATTTTTAAAAAGGCACTAAGTATAGAATCCTCAATGTAAAAGTGAGTAAAAATGCCTTTACTGGGAAAGGATGTAAAGTTTTTTTTGAAGATTTTTACCAAAAAAATTAGAACTATTAATACTTCTCTTGAGCACCTGTTTGTTACGTGACAAACTTTGCCAGATAAAATAGAAGCATGTCTTTAGTTATCTACATTTCTCTATATATTAAATAGGTTAATACATATAGGTATATATAATTCAGCTTCTAAACAACTCTTTGATAAAGAAGAATAATCAGGGAAAGCCCTGGTCATCCAGGGCTTAAGACTCCATGCTTTCACTATCAAGGGTGTGAGTTCAATTCCTAGTCAAAGAACTAAGATCTCATAAGCCATGACTTGGTCAAAAAATAAATAAAAATTTTGAAAAGAATTATCAATTTTATTATACAATAGAGGAAACAGAATCAGAGATTTAGCACTTTGCCTAAGTTCATACTGCTGCATAATGGAGGCTCCAAGATGGAAATTTAGGTCTCTTTGGTAACAATTTCTGTCTTTTACTTTGCCTCTTTCTGCAGGTCTGTTTCAATTAATTCCACCAATTTCCTACCTCTGAGTGGGAAGTAGAGTGATGAACAACCCAAGCTTTCCTAAGCTCATGTAAGATTCTTCTAGTTCAGGAAGCAGCAAACATTTTCTATAAAGGGTCAGAGAGCATTTTGTTTTGCAGGTTACGTGGTCTCTGTCACAACTATGGGGCCAGGGTTGCATGAAAACAGCCACACACAACCATAAATTAATGAGCTTGGCTGTGTTCCAATAAGACTTATAGATACTGAAATCTGAACTTCATATAATTACCAGGCATCACAAAATATTGCTCTTCTTTTGTTATTTTTTTCCAAGTGACAAAAGTTCATGGGTCATACTAAAAAAGGCAGTGAGATTTGGCTTATGGGCCAGAGTGGACCAATCCCTGCTCTAGCAAAACCTACAGGAAAGCGTTGTTCTCCGCTGCTTTTATTGTCCAGTATTTGTGGAGAATCAAAGCTTCCTTCCCTAGTAAGTAAATTGAGGAACAGTCTGTTGGAAGGCAAACAATTTTAATGAATACTCTCCCTTTGTCTGTGTCTGGCAAGGTTGTCTGCAGTCAGGCAGGTTCTTTGGACTAAAATTTGCAGTTGCAGAGTAAACATTAGGAATTGGTTCATTAGCTTCACAGTGAGAATAGCTTGGCATCATGGATTTAACATTCTGGAAATGGCCTCTGGCTAGTAAGGACAATTCAGTTCTTTAATCCTACATTCTTCTGAAGAAAACGAAATGTCTGTCTAAATAAATTGAGAAATTGCTTGTCAAAGATAAATATTTCTGGAGGCAACATGAAATTCATGAAAATGAAACATTGACAAGTATGGGCGCATCTTGAGTTTCTAGGGATTTAAAAGGAGATTGACCATTTTTCTTAAAAAGTCTGGGGATTAAGGAAAAACACATCCTCATCAGATCAAAGTCCTCAGTGGTTTTTAGCCCCTTTCAGTTCTAATTCAAACAAAACTGGAGTCTATGTACCACAGCTTCCTTATCCATTCATCTGCTGATGGGCATCTAGGCTGCTTCCATGTCCTGGCTATTATAAACAGTGCTGCGATGAACATTGGGGTACACGTGTCTCTTTCAGATCTGGTTTCTTCGGTGTGTATGCCCAGAAGTGGTATTGCTGGGTCATATGGTAGTTCTATTTCCAGTTTTTTAAGAAATCTCCACACTGTTTTCCATAGTGGCTGTACTAGTTTGCATTCCCACCAACAGTGTAAGAGGGTTCCCTTTTCTCCACACCCTCTCCAGCATTTATTGCTTGTAGACTTTTGGATAGCAGCCATCCTGACTGGCGTGAAATGGTACCTCATTGTGGTTTTGATTTGCATTTCTCTAATAATGAGTGATGTTGAGCATCTTTTCATGTGTTTGTTAGCCATCTGTATGTCTTCTTTGGAGAAATGTCTGTTTAGTTCTTTGGCCCATTTTTTGATTGGGTCATTTATTTTTCTGGAATTGAGCTTCAGGAGTTGCTTGTATATTTTTGAGATTAATCCTTTGTCTGTTTCTTCATTTGCTATTATTTTCTCCCAATCTGAGGGCTGTCTTTTCACCTTACTTATAGTTTCCTTTGTAGTGCAGAAGCTTTTAAGTTTCATTAGGTCCCATTTGTTTAGTTTTGCTTTTATTTCCAATATTCTGGGAGGTGGGTCATAGAGGACCCCACTGAGATTTATGTCGGAGAATGTTTTGCCTATGTTCTCCTCTAGGAGTTTTATAGTTTCTGGTCTTACATTTAGATCTTTAATCCATTTTAAGTTTATTTTTGTGTATGGTGTTAGGAAGTGTTCTAGTTTCATTCTTTTACAAGTGGTTGACCAGTTTTCCCAGTACCACTTGTTAAAGAGGTTGTCTTTTTTCCATTGTATATCCTTGCCTCCTTTGTCAAAGATAAGCTGTCCATAGGTTCGTGGATTTATCTCTGGGCTTTCTATTCTGTTCCATTGATCTATATTTCTGTCTTTGTGCCAGTACCATACTGTCTTGATGGCTGTGGCTTTGTAGTAGAGTTTGAAGTCAGGCAGGTTGATTCCTCCAGTTCCATTCTTCTTTCTCAAGATTACTTTGGCTATTCGTGGTTTTCTGTATTTCCATACAAATTGTGAAATTATTTGTTCTAGTTCTGTGAAAAATACCGTTGGTAGCTTGATAGGGATTGCATTGAATCTATAGATTGCTTTGGGTAGAATAGCCATTTTGACAATATTGATTCTTCCAATCCATGAACACGGTATGTTTCTCCATCTGTTTGTGTCCTCTTTGATTTCTTTCATCAGTGTTTTATAGTTTTCTATGTACAGGTCTTTTGTTTCTTTAGGTAGGTATACTCCTAAGTATTTTATTCTTTTTGTTGCAATGGTGAATGGTATTGTTTCCTTAATTTCTCTTATTACTCAGCCATTAAAAAGAATTCATTTGAATCAGTTCTAATGAGATGGATGAAACTGGAGCCTATTATACAGAGTGAAGTAAGCCAGAAAGATAAAGAACATTACAGCATACTAACACATATATATGGGATTTAGAAAGATGGTAATGATAACCCAATATGCAAAACAGAAAAAGAGACACAGAAGTATAGAACAGACTTTTGAACTCTGTGGGAGAAGGTGAGGGTGGGATGTTTCAAAAGAACAGCATGTATATTATCTAAGGTGAAACAGATCACTAGCCCGGGTGAGATGCATGAGACGAGTGCTCGGGCCTGGTGCACTGGGAGGACCCAGAGGAGTCGGGTGGAGGGGGGGTGGGAGGGGTGATCGGGATGGGGAATACGTGTAACTCTATGGCTGATTCGTGTTAATGTATGACAAAACCCACTGAAATGTTGTGAAGTAATTGGCCTCCAACTAATAAAATAAAATAAAATAAAATAAATTAAAAAAAAAAAAAAAAAACTGGAGTCTAACAGATCGATGGAACAAAATAGAGAACCCAGAGATAAATCCATGCACCTATGGGTACCTTATTTTTAACAAAGGAGGCAAGAATATACAATGGGACAAAGACAGCCTCTTCAATAAGTGGTGCTGGGTAAACTGGACAGCCACATTCAAAAGAATGAAATTAGATCACTATCTAACGCCATACAAAAAGATAAGCTCAATATGGATTAAAGACCTAAATGTAAGATCAGAAACTACTAAACTCTTAGAGGAGAACATAGGCAGAACACTTGATGACATAAATCAAAGCAAGATCTTCTATGATCCACCCCCTAGAGTAATGGAAATAAAAACAAAACGAAACAAGTGGGACCTAATTAAACTTAAAAGCTTTTGCACAGCAAAGGAAACTACAAACAAGGTGAAAAGAAACCCTCAGAATGGGAGAAAACAATAGCAATGGAAACAACTGATAAAGAATTAATTTCCAAAATATACAAGCAGCTTATACAACTCAATATCAAAAAAGCAAACAACCCAAGCAAAAAGTGGGAAAGGGACTGAAGAGACATTTCTCTGAAGAAGACATACAGGTGGCTAACAAGCACATGAAAAGATGCTGAACATCACTCATTGTCAGAGAAATGCAAATCAAAACTACAATGAGATACCACCCCACACCGGTCAGAATGGCCATCATCAAAAAGTCTACAAACAAATGCTGGAGAGGGTGTGGAGAAAAGGGAACCCTCTTGTATTGCTGGTGGGAATGTAAACTGATACAGCCACCATGGAAGAAGGTATGGAAATTCCTTAAAAATCTAGGAATAAAACCACCATATGACACAGCAATCCCACTCCTAGGCATGTACCCTGAAGAAATCAAAACTGAAAAAGACACATGTATCCCAATGTCCACTGCAGCTCTATTTACGATAGCTAGAACATGGAAGCAACCTAGACGTCCAACGACAGATGAATGGATAAGGAAGCTGTGGTACGTATACACAATGGAATATTACTCAGCCGTAAAAAGGAACACATGTGATCTGTTCTAATGAGGTGGACGAAACTTGAGCCTATTATAGAGTGAAGTAAGCCAGAAAGAGAAATATATATATTGTATACTGCTGACACATATATATGGAATCTGAAGAGATAGCACTGATGAATTTATTTTCAGGGCAGCAATGGAGAAACAGACCTGTGTACAGGTGGGGGGAGAGGAGGAAGAAGGGAAGTTGTACAGAGAGAGTAACATAGAATTTACAAATTTACCATGTGTAAAACAGATAGCCAATGGAAATTTTCTGGATGACTCAGGGAACTCAAATAGGGGTTCTGCGACAAGCTGAGGGGTTGGGTGGGGAGGGAGATGGGAGGGAGAACTGGGAGGGAGGGGACATGGGTGTACCTATGCCTGATTCTTGGTGATGTATGACAGAAAACTACAAAATTCTGTAAAGCAATTATCCTTCAACTAAAAAATTTAAAAAAAAACAGGCACCAAAGAAATTCATACAGTGTGAATTAAAGCAGAAGTTCAAATAATAAAATATTAATAATGTTTATCTCTTGGGTAGTAGAATTATGTATACTTTATGCTTCTTTCTGATTGTGTTCCACATTTTTTACAAGGATGAAGAGCTTTCATAATCACAAAATTTATCAAAAAATAAATAAAATGTGTTAAAATGAGTGCCAATAAGGGAATGTGAAGGAAGGCAGGGGAGCAGCAAGGGTAGCCCACCAGCTCCTCTGAGATGAGGAGGGAAATAAGAGCCCTCACTGAGAAAGAGTTTACAAGATGAGCAAATGGTCAAGGAGTCTATCAAGGCAGGCTAGACCAAATAATGGGACTTGAGGGGATAAATGCAAAGGCGGTCACTTGCTAGTCACTCTTGTCTCCTTCCCACCATCCCGCACTGTGTCAGGCATGAATCACGGGAAGGCAGTTGGCCTGTGATGAGGAGCTCAGATTTGATGAAAAGCACAGAAGGTTCTAATAAAAGTAGATGGTGTTTAAAAAAAAAAAAAAAAAACTGGAGCCTAGCAATTCAAGCCCTGTGGAATCTACAGCAGGAAAATAGTATCGTTTTGAGTTTACCAGTTTGTTCATTTCACAAATGTTTGGGCATGGAATTGCTGCATAAATCTTCAACTTCTATTTAAGCTTCCATCTGCCTAATAAAAGCATCTCCACCAAGGACAGCTTGACATTTGCTGCTTCCTCTAAAATCTGAGTCCTGGTGCAAACCAAAGCGTTCATTCCACAGCTACCAAGGGGAGCAACCCTGTTGATGAGAAGGTGGGAGGTATCTCCTGCTTGTGCCTCTGAAAAGGGTATGCCAGGCCATTATTGGCCTTAAATATCCCTGCTATCCATTCAGTAAACATATTCCAAATGCCTCTTGTGCTAGTAAAAACCTATAAGCAGATAATATACTTTATTACTAATATACAAATAGGTAATTTTCTTGCATTCAGCAGATGTTTAACACATTTTCTAGATGAATGATTCAATTAAGTGAGTGAATTTATGACTTGTCAACAAAAAAGATTTTGCTGCCAAAGCTGGGCATTGGCAAGAGGCACTGTCAATGTTGGCATGGCTCCTCCTAGAGGAATACTTATTCTTATAAATTACTTGCCACCTTCGAGCACATTGCTTCTGCCAGAAACTCATTTTCACTATGAGAGAAGTGCTAATATGATTCTGGTTTCACACACAGGCAATTGAGTCTTAGAAAATAATCGGCCTAAATCACACAGAAAGGACCAAATTCAGACCCAAACCCATTTCTGTTTGACTCAGAACTCTATGGACTCAACCACTACTCACTGCAACCTCTTAGAACACAAGCTTGTTACTTTTCATCACTGGAGAAGGGACAAGATGCACACTCACACCGGTATACTGGTTCTCCTTCATGAAGCCCTATCACTCTCATTCTATTTCAGGGCTTTTCTGGGGAAATTAGATATACTTGGATATATTGAAATCCTAAATCCAGAAGAATACAAGCAAATAGACTAGCCTTCAGGTACACATCTCCTGTATGACTCCTATCACTTTCACCTTTTCTTTCCCTGGTATTAGCTACCTATGTATTCCGTATGCCAGTTTCCAATCCTGTCCTGTCATTACCACTCATTCCAAACATGCCTTTTGCTGCTTCCTTGGAGGATGAGGAGGAGGAACAATGATTCATTATTCACTTGCACAAGCCCTTGCCAAGGATAGGATCAAAGATGCAAACTGGTGAATTAGCCAAACACACACTACATTCTGAAGGCAAGAACACTTTTGGGTTGAAGGTGGAGTGTGTAGGAGAAGGCAATAAACATCTCCTCTGTTCTCGGGTACTTTTTCCAGGAATAAGCTCATTCTTTCAAGGAGAATGGTTTGATTAACAGGGTGTAGGGCCAACACATCCAAATATAGGTAAGTCAGGCACCAGAGAGTATATAGGTTGGGCCAGAAAAAACATTTGATAGAATTTTAGTAAGAAACAAATTTAAAAATATCACTCCCTACTTTAGTTTACATCCTCTGAATATTTTTTCTTTGATATATCTATCATGTAGAATCTATGTGATTGTGTTTGTACATTCTGTGAGGTTTGAATCAAATGTTAAAGGAAAAAGAAAATGGCCTTCCTCAATAAAGTTGATAACAGTATAATCATTCATCATGCACTAATTAGCTAACTCTCCCTCTAAGTCGCTCAGTTGTGTCCAACTCTTTGTGACCCCGTGGACTGTAGACCACCAGGCTCCTCTGTTCATGGAGTTCTCTAGGCAAGAATAAAGCAGGCACAAATGGGTAATCCAGGTAGACTAGGGACATGATTTTTAAAGGAGTCAATGTTATAAAAAGAAAAAACATTAGAGTTTCTAACATTTAAAAGTCCACATTAAAATTCATTTTTGAGCTCAAAAAAGAAAAAAAAAATCTTCTAAATAATGATTTCCATGTAGCAACTGAAGCTGAGTAAAAATAGCCCCTGTCAATAGAACGTACATCATCCAGGTCAACAATATGCCCAGACTGGTGAACAAATTATCCTGAAAGAATGTGAGTTTATAGCCTCTGATGCCAAAAAGTTAAGAACTTCTAATTATTCTCCATGTGGAGAGAAGACAAAAATCTTCAGAATTTTCTAATAACTTGAGGAGATTTTACATCATAAAAGAGTTTTCCCACGTATCTACCCTTGCCGCATTAACTCCCTCCTACGTTAGAATTACCTCCATAAAGTGAGTCATTTCCTTCAGATTGATGGGCAAAGATTGAGAACATCTTTAGATATTTGAGTCAACTGAGAAAAGAGTGAACTTGAACATACTCAGAATATTTATTTCAAGGATCACTGAATAAAGTTCAATCTCCACTATTGGTTTACACTGGTAGAGATGAGTTAAAATGATTTTGTGAGCATTTGGGGGGCTGATTATAACAATGCAAAAGTAACCTCTGCCTAATGAATGAGTCAGAGAGATTGTGTGGAAACTTTTCTAACACAAGGAATGTTTTCTCTCACAGATCTTTTGTATTCCAAAACATACAACAGATAAATAAGTTTCTTTGCTTGAATATGAGGAGGGTTCGCCCACGTCTTTTGGAACATTCACACAATGCCTGCTGCTACTGCTGGTTCTAAGTCACTTCAGTCGTGTCCGACTCTGTGCGACCCCATAGACGGCAGCCCACCAGGCTCCCCCGTCCCCGGGATTCTCCAGGCAAGAACACTGGAGTGGGTTGCCATTTCCTTCTCCAATGCATGAAAGTGAAAAGTGAAAGTGAAGTCACTCAGTCATGTCTGACTCTTAGTGACCCCATGGACTGCAACCCACCAGGCTCCTCCGTCCGTGGGATTTTCCAGGCAAGAGTACTGGAGTGGGGTGCCATTGCCTTCTCCAACCCAAAGCCTAGGGCACAACAAATAAGAGTTTGAGAATCATGGAAAAAGACTATACATTATCATTTTAGGTTAATTTTCAGCTTTTGATATCCATAATTCATTGATACTGAAATAGTATTTGTTTCTCATAAAGTCCTCTTAGTAGCCATATCACCTCTGGCAGGTAAAGTTTTTGAACCTCTTATTTTATAAAATAAGAATAATAAAATGTGACAGTAATACACATACACAAAGTGTGTGTATGTTGTTTGCATTTGGATCCAATCCTTCCCTGTCAACACCCTATTAGATTCAGATAAAGCTGGTTTCATTCCCCAGTTCCAAAGGTGACACAGACACAAGCTATGACACAGACATAAAAAAAAAAATCACGCCCAGAAACTATTGAAGTGTTGCTTTTTCTGGGTTACTGAGCAATAGAATGCATGGGAAATAGATGGGAAGACAGTGGAAACAGTGTCAGACTTTAGTTTTTTGGGCTCCAAAATCACTGCAGATGGTGACTGCAGCCATGAAATTAAAAGACGCTTACTCCTTGGAAGGAAGGTTATGACCAACCTAGATAGCATATTAAAAAGCAGAGGCATTACTTTGCCAACAAAGGTCCGTCTGGTCAAGGCTATGGTTTTTCCAGTGGTCAAGTATGGATGTGAGAGTTGGACTGTGAAGAAAGCTGAGTGCCGAAAAATTGATGCTTTTGAACTGTGGTGTTGGAGAAGACTCTTGAGAGTCTCTTGGACTGCAAGGAGACCCAATCAGTCCATCCTAAAGCAGATCAGTCCTGGGTGTTTATTGGAAGGACTGATGCTGAAGCTGAAACTCCAGTACTTTGGCCACCTCATGCGAAGAGTTGACTCATTGGAAAAGACCCTGATGCTGGGAGGGATTGGGGGCAGGAGGAGAAGGGGACAACAGAGGATGAGATGGCTGGATGGCATCACCGACTCGATGGGCATGAGTTTGAATAAACTCCAGGAGTTTGTGATGGACAGGGAGGCCTGGCGTGCTGCGATTCATGGGGTCGCAAAGAGTCGGACACGACTGAGCAACTGAACTGACTGACTGACTGACTGAGAATGTATTGAATTAGCCAAAATGCTTGTTTTGGTTTTTCCATAGGATGTTACAGAAACATTGGGATGAACTTTTCGACCAACCCAACAGAAGACAAAGAGCTATTTGCAGGCATCTTTGCTGCTATGTGATAACAGGCTACCTGAAAATGATGCCAAAAGAGATCAAAGCAGAGCAGAGGAAAAGAGAGAAACCTCTTTGCTTTTTATTGCCATACCCAGATTATCCCAGACTTGGTGAAATTAGACAAGCTAATGTATTTTCTTAATTTAAAAGCTAGTCCATTTTGAGTTTTCTTTCATTTAGAACTGAAAGAGTGTTAATAATAAGGTCTTAACTATGGAGTGACTCTAAAGATTTAACTAAGACATGTCGATGAAAACAATGTGAAATGTGCTAGCATTAGGTTCTTCAAATCACCATTTCAGCATATTCCATCATTCTCATTCCAAAGGAATTTCCATCTTTTACCATCAAATGTCACACTATTTCTGATTCAAGGTGAGTCAAACATTTCGGAAAAGGCAATGGCAACCCACTCCAGTACTCTTGCCTGGAAAATCCCACGGACGGAGGAGCCTGGTAGGCTACAGTCCATGGGGTCACACAGAGTCGGACACGACTGAAGTGACTTAGCAGCAGCAGCAAACATTTTGTCCACTATGCAATTTTTTTTCTTTTTCTTTTTTTGCTGACAAGTCACAGTTATTTTAATGTCAATTCAGTCTATAATGTATAACTATTTACAAACAACAGCAGTTCTTCAAATACACATTATGAAAATTCACCATCAATGTTTGCCACCAACAAGTTAGGCAAAGATGCCAGGTCATCGGTATTTTTCAGATGACATTTGACTTGCTTAATGCCCAAAGCTGTCTGGGTTTCTGGAGCATGAAAAGTTTATTAGCAGGATTTGACTACATTTTAAAACATAGAAATGGGCAAAATCAGGAAAAGGAACATGAGATGTAATCTGAAAAAAAAAAGAAGACTAAATCAGATTACTTCAAGGGTAGATTGCGAGCTATGAGAAATAATTTAAAATGTAATAGAGACGCAGACACAGAGAAAGGCCTTGTGGACACAGCAAGGGAAGGAGAGGCAGGATGAATTGAGACAGTAGCATTGACATATATTTGTGTGTGTGTGTGTGTGTGTGTGTGTGTGTGTATGGATATATGCACTACCATGTGCAAAGCAGATAGCTAGTGGGAAGCTGCTGGACAACACAAGGAGTTCAGCTTGGTGCTGTGTGATGACCTACAAGGGTGAGATGGGGAACATGGAGGGAGGCTCAAGAAGGAAGGGATATATGTACACACATAGCTGATTCACACTGTTTTACAGCAGAAACGAACACAACATTGTAAAACAATTATCTCCCAATTTAAAAATATATAGTATGATTTAAAAAAACATGGAATTTTTTGTAAATAAGTAACAGAAGTAAAATAGAGTCTACTTGTTAAAAAAGAAAAAAAATGTAGGAAATTGTATCATAGAAGCTAAGGGATAAGACTTTTAGGAATTTCAAATGTTTCAGAAAACATACAGAGAGATCAAGATGGGGGGAAATAGCCACTGGACTGGTGACCTCTGCTTGAGCGTATTCAGTACAGTTAAGTAGGGGAAAGAAGATTGGCATGGGAAAAAAGTGAGATAAATAAGTAGAGGCAGTGATTATTAACTTTTTCTTTTTGCAAGTTTAGAGATGAGAACTAAAGGGAAGAATTTCATTAGAATGAGAAAATTGAGTTAAAAAATAAAATAACTGAGTGAAAATTGATCCATGCTCATATTATCCTAATTTCTTACACATAATACAATTAAACTAAAAACTTGAAGGTCAAAACAGCCTCTGGACCAACCTGATAATTCATGAGTTAAATAGACTATATGTTTCCTGAAGGTAGTGACAATTACTTCTAATTCTTTGAATTTTCCATGATACCCATCTCTGTGAATGGGATAGGGGAGCTATAGGGTTGAAATAATCATGTGAACAAGCAAAAATGTTAGTCTTTTCACAGTTCATTAAAAACATTTCAAAACAAAAAAACATTTCAGATTATTTCATGCCTTCTGTATAAGAAATATAAATCATTTGACCAAAGAAACTGGACTCTTCCAGTCTTCAACAGACAAAATAATCCAGAAGAACATAAAGAATAGTCAGTTATAATAATAACGTAATGGTTATTGTTTCAAATTGATTTAACAGTTATTTTAAAAAGTAAGCAAAAGAAAAAGGTGTTCTTTTAAAGGAAGGAGACTATTAAGTAATGAAACAAATTCTGAAGGAACTTTGTCTTCAGATATCTAGAAAATAATAAACTTGTAACTAGTTAGCATGAAATTTACAAAATCTGTCTGCTCTTCTAATTGAAATACTGAATTTATGTCTGAAGAAAGGGGTTATAGGGCTTGTATGCTACTGGTTTTAATAAAGCAGTAGATAAAAAAACAATTACAAATCTGGATGCAAATCTTTCTTAGAAATCCCAATCTAGCTGCCCATACTGTCTTAGGTCAGATTCTTGGTAGCAGAGCTTACAGGGTACACGTGAAGAGTGTTTAATTAAAGAAGTGCTCCCAAGGAGACTGGTAAAGGAATAAGGAAAGCAGGATAGGGAAAAGGAGAAGACGCCAAGAAAGGATGGATTTTCATTAAGTCCCAACTTCAGTCAGGATGCTTTAGTACTGCACTAGTCAGTTATTAGTACAAGTTATTAGTCAGTTATTGGTACAATTAGTTATTAGTACAAGCCACTGATGGTAGGCAGGCAAACAGGCAGTAGGTAAATTTCCAGGCAGAAATGCAGAGGTGGGTGGGTCCAATAGCTCAAGGGTAATCTTCTAAAGATAGTTGAAGGTTCTACTGTAGCAGCAAAATACACAGAAGTGGG
Source organism: Muntiacus reevesi (assembly GCF_963930625.1). Classification (NCBI taxonomy): domain Eukaryota; kingdom Metazoa; phylum Chordata; class Mammalia; order Artiodactyla; family Cervidae; genus Muntiacus; species Muntiacus reevesi. Next base: position 60,946,961 of record NC_089260.1, read on the forward strand.
GTGATGTGTGTGTAGCATCAGTGTAAGTGATCAAAGGCGATTGGAGAGACCACCCATATAGCTCGTACTCTAGCTAGCTATATTTTACTTTTTATACTTTGAGATATACTTCATTTACAATATTAGTTTCAGGTTTACAACCCAGTGATTCAAAAATTTTACTGCTCATACTCTATTTAAAGTTATTATAAAATATTGGCTACATTCCATGTTCTGTACAATATATTCTTATAACTTATTTTATTCATGAGCTAGATACTTTCAGATTGGTTTACTCTATAAGAAAAGATGGAAAGCCAAAACCTGTTATTTCCCAGATTTCCTTGCATCCAAAGTTCTGTACTAGAAATAGACTGTATGAGATTTGGACAGTGGAAATGAGGTGGCGAAATCCTCCTGCAGCTGTTGAATATCGTTGCTATCTAGGAGGGTCATAAAAACATAAGTGTTCCCTGAGCTGTATTGTGGAATACATTTTCCAGCTTTGTACAGGTCAAAAAGCAGTTCAGAGCACCAAAAAGAGCAAAATGCTTAGTAAATGTAACCGAGGTGAAAGACTTGGAAACTGACAACTATGAAACATTGATAAAAGAAATCAAAGGAGCCACAAATAAATGGAAAGACCTTGTGTTCACAGATGAAGATTTCACATTGTTAAAATGTTCATACTATCCAAAGCAATCGATGAATCCAATGCAATCCCTGTCAAAATCCCAATGGCATTTTTTTTTGCTGAAGTTGAAAAAAAATCCCAAAACTGATATGGAATTTCAAAGGACCTCAAATATTTAAAATGATCATGAGAAAGAAAAACTAAACACTTCATATTTCCTGATTTCAAAACATATTTCAGGGACTTCCCTGGTGGTTCAGTGGTTGAGAATCTGCCTTGCAGTACAAGAGATGTAAGCTCATTCCCTGGTCAGGGAGCTAAGATTGCTCAGGCCACAGGGCAAGTAAGCCCCCATGCCACAGCTAAGACCCAACACAGCCAAATAAATAAATACTTTTTAAAAAACATATTATAAAACTACCTTAGTCAAAATGGTGTAATACTGGCATATAGAACAGCTGAACAAAATAGAGAACAGGCATAAATTCTCACATGAATGGTGAAACTATATTCAACATGGATACCAAGAATACTAAGTATAGTCTCATCTAAAAAAGATATTGGGAAAAAAGAATGTCCACATGCAAAAGAATGAAGCTGGACACTTACCTTATACCATATATAAAAATTAACTCAAATTGGATTAAAAACCTAAATGTAAAACCCAGAACTGTAACATGGGATAAAAGCTGTATAACCTTGCATTTTTGACAATGATCTCTTGGCTATGACACTGAAAGCATAAATAACATAAAACAGACAAATGGGACCTCATCAAACTGAGAAGTTCTGCACAGCAAAGGAAACAACCAACGGAGTGAAAATGCAACGTATGGAATGGGGCAAAACATTTGCAAACCAGATACATGAGAAAGGGTTAATATCCAGAATATTAAAGAATTCCTACAACTTAACAAAAATAATAACCTGCATTTTTACTTGCCAAAGGACTTGAATAGACATTTCTCCAAAGAAAATATATAAATAGCCAACAAACATAAGAAAAGATGTTCCAAATCACTGATCATCAGGAAAATACACACCAAAACCACAATGAGAAATAACTTTATACCTGTTAGAACGTTCACTATCAACAGAAAACAAGTGTTGCAAAGAATGTGAGGAAACTGGAACACTTGTCTACTGTCAGTGGAAATGTAAAATCATGTAGCTGCTATGAAAAGCAGTATGGAGGTTCTTTCAAAAATTAAAAATAGAGTTACCATATGATCCTAGAAGTCCTACTTCTAGATATATATCCAAAAGAATTGAAAATAGAATCTCCAAGACATATTTGCACACTCATGCTCATTGCAACATTATTTGTAATAGCCAAGAGGTAGAAGCAACCTAAATGTCCAATAGCAGATGAATGGACAAAGAAAGTATAGCATATACATATAATAGAATATTCTTTAGGCTTTAAAAAATCCTGTCATATGCTACAACAGGAATGAAACTTGAGAATATTATGATGAGAAAGAAGCCAGTCACAAGAGGACACATACTGCATGATTCCTCTAATATGAGGTGTCTAAATCAGCCAAACTTAGAAACAGAAAGTACAGTGTGCTTACCCAGGCTGGTGCAAAAGGAATTGTTCAATGGATACAGAATTTCTGTTCTGCAAGATGAGAAAGCTCTAGATATCTGTTGCAAAAGAATGTGCACATAGTTAACATTATTGACTGTACATTCAAAATGGTCAAAATGATAAATTTTACATTATGTGTTTTCTACCACAATTAACAACAACAACGAAAAGGTAGTGGTGGTGGCAGAGGCTACTTGCGCTGACTTCCTACTCCTGGATTGAATCTTTAGTGTCCATTCTCTAGGTTCTCCCCATGGACAGAGGAGCCTGACAGGCTACAGGTCCATGGAGTTGCTAAGAGTCAGACATGACTGAGCACGCTCGCTTTTTTCTAGGTTCTAGTGTGAAGAATTTTGGCTGCTGAGCATCAGAGTCTCAGAAGTGTTCCTGAGAAACAGCGGTTCCCATACTTTAGTGCAATGCACACAAGTCACTGGGAAAATTTATTAAAACCAGATTCTGGGTTGAGTTAGTCTGGGATCGGACTTGAGATAAACAAGCTCACCAGTGACTCAATGCTTCTGGTCCCCAGACCACACTTTCAAGCTCTAAGATCAGGTCTGTGTGCTTCTGGAAGTTTAGAACCTATTTTTTCAATCCTTTGACTTTACAAGCAACTTATTGCCTGTACTAAATCTCTTTCTAGTTAGAATACTCAAGGTGGTTTCTACTTCCTGATTGAATTTTGAATAAGCCGCAGACAATTGCTCAGTTAATTCATTTAACAAATATTACTGAGACTGTATAATACACCAAAGTCTACTCTAAGAGCTAATGCAAGAGTGGTAAGCAAAACAAGCAAGATCTGTGTTTTTATGAAGCTTGCATAATATTGATGAGAGACAGTCAGCAAACAAAAAGATCACATAGTGAAAAATGCTCTGAGGCAAAAGGCTGCTAGTTTTATCAGGGAAATTGGCTTAATCAATCTCTCAATCTGATGAATATATGCAGGGATGCATGAGGCTTAGAGAAGGAACAAAATAAGCCTATGTGGTTCTCACACTAAAAGGACCAATCAATTACATCTGTAAAAGGCCCAGATTTGACATGTCAGGAGAGAAAAGCCAGGTACGTATCTCCTTCACCCCCAAATCAGTCAGGTGAATTAAGTCCTAGGATATTGGCTTAAACAACCAGGCAACCAGCAGATGGATCACAAGGCTTTGATATCTGGTGAAACCTTTACAGTTGAAGAGAATGGGTAGCATGATAATCAAGTTAACATGGAGCAAGAAAGAAGGGCGAAAAAACAGAAGTTAAAGGAAGGAAGGAGGAAGAGGAGGAGTCATTCAAAAAAGGATGAAGATTCAGAAAAAAGAAAAGGAAATGGTTTTCTGCAAGTCATGAAGCTCCATCTACTGATCAAAGAAAGTTTTGCCTTATGTTTTAATAGAATCTTCTCTTCCATGACATAGAAAAGATGACCCAACAATATAAATAGGATTTGGTGTCAGAGTCCCCTACACTTCACCCCTGAACATGTAACCTTAGGTAAGCCACGACTTCAGTGAGCCCCAGGGGATGAACCATCACAGCCATACCTTCTAGAGAGGATTTTAGAAAGTGTTATTAAACACTTTCTATGGAAAGTGGAACCTATGACAAATATGAGGACTCACTAGGGTACACGTGCCATTTACTCTCCTGTCATTTGTCACTTTGAGGTAATATTTTTTTATCAGATATTGGCTCTAGGAGAAGGGTCAATTTTGTACTCTGGGCAATCAAAGCAGGGTTCCAGTCCACATTATTCTCACTCTCGCCCACCTGAAATCCTACTGCAGATATAGCACAGTGTATCACTTTTAGGTTTTTTTAATAGTCACAAATGGAATATAGTTAACTTTTATTGATTATATTTCATCTTATTTCAAAAGTGTTTCAAGATTGCTTAAAAAGCTATACACAGTAAGTGAACATATAAACTTAAAATTGATATAGTATGAGAGCAGAAGGAAAACCAGGAATAGGGACATTAAATTCAAAAATGAGATTAAAAATTAATATCAGTATGGTCCTCATATTTTTTTCTTTGAGCTTTCTGACAGTTAAATGTATGGCTCACCATTTTCTAAAATGGGAAATTGTCTACAAATGAGAACTAAACAATGACCTACTAGAAGGAAAGCCACTCTTAGTTCTAAGATCAGAAGTGAAAACCTTGCTACAAAGAACACTGCAAGAAATGATTCATATCCTTAAGACAGACACAATGGGAGGTCTTATCATCTTCAGTGTAGCCTGATGTATCACACTGAAATCCACTCAAAAAAATCAATTCTGGGGTGATGGCAGGTGGTGGGGACAGTACTTCCATGTGTATTGGGATTACTTGTCACACTCAATGAGATATTTTAAAGTCATATAAAGGCACTTAGTGGGGAGGAGAAGAATTTTGCAGTTAGACAGTTCTGGATTTAAATTCCAACTCCACTACTAAATAACTTTGTGTTCTTAAGCAATTTTGTAAAATACTGCTGAGCCCCATTTTTCTTTCTTTAAAAACAGGAGTAGGCACCACTTTCTAGGATTAAATGATACATAGGAAAGCAGTGAGCATGGTGTGAGGCACACTTTGTTCATTTTCTTTCTTTCTTCTTATTCTCCACAATCCCCAGCACAATCTTCCACAAATAGTTGACATTCAATAAACATTTGCTCAGGGATTTCCCTGGGGGTCTGGTGGTTAAGACTCCACATTTCCACTGCAGGGTGCGTGGGTTCAGTCCCCGGTGGGGGAACTAAGATCCCATACACCTGGGGGTACAGCCAAATAAATAAAATGATATAAGAAATTTTAAAAAACACTTGCCCAGCTGCCCTCAAGCCTCTAAGATAACCCGATACGATTCTGTCCCTGAGGCCCAGAGTGACTCAAAGAAAAATACCTTGGACTATCCTACAAATTTAGATTGTTTGAAATAAGATTGTCCAATTGTTCTTAAACCCCAATTCAATGCAGGCAATGCTGAATATTTCAGGGACCAGGTGGGAGGCAGCTTCTGAAAGGTCCCCCAGTGATCCTCACCCCCTGATACTCAGGCCCTTGTGGAAACCTGAGTGCGAGCTATCCCCTGTGGTTTTTCTCCACTGAATAAAATAAAACCAAGGTGAGGGGGTATCACTGAGATTAGGTTACAGATGGCTGACTTCCATTTCTCACTCTCTCATCTGCTTGCTTTCATGAAGCAAACTGTTCAGTACTCTAACCTGCCCCTGGAGAAGACCCGCATGGCAAACTGAGGGACACCTCTGACCAACAGCCTGAATCCTGCCAACACATGGGTGAGTTTGGAAATGAATTTTTTTCCTGGTGGAGTCTTTAGAGTATTTAGGTACCTGCAGCCCCAGTCAGCATCTTGATTGCACACCAGGAGAAACCATAATGCATGTGACCCAGTTCAGCTGTATTCAGATCCCTGATTCACAGAAATCAGACATGATCAACTGTGCATTGCTTTAAGTTGCCACATTTTTATGCATCAATAGATAATACAGGTCCTTTACTCCAGTGGAGCCCAAACCCGAGATTTCCTTGACTTCTACCGGGGACAAGATAATCTCAGACAAATGATAGTAGGAAAACAGTACAGTACATCAAAACTAATCCATAATCTCTAATCATTTTTTTAATTAATTTTTGTTGGAGTATAGTTGCTCTACAGTATTTTTGTGCTACTTTCTATGGAACAGCAAGACTCAGCCATATGTATACATATATCTCTTTTGATCTTCCACCTCATTCAGGTTACTGCAGTGCATTAGAGTCTCCTGTGCTCTAATGAGTAGGTTCTCTAATGAGAACAGTAGGTTCTCATTAGTCATGTATTTTATATGTAGTATCAATAACATATATGTGTCAATCTCCTAATTGCCCCCATCTCCCTTTCCCAGTTGGTATCCATATCTTTGTTCTCTACATCTGAATCTCTATTTCTGCTTTGCAAATAAGATCATCTATACCATTTTTCTAGATTCAACATAAATATGTTAATATAAGATATCTATTTTGAATTTAGCTGGTGTCTAAGACAGTAGGGAAGCTCTGTGGTTAGGTTTAGAGGCCCTGCTGACCTTGAATTCATAGGTGTCTAATGTTGGACTAGTAGGATTTAGTCTTTCCATTTTGAGTGATCTTCAAGCTCTTCTCTACTTAGAGATGCCTGCAAAGTCATTATAAGGCAGCTCTAGCACCACAGGCCTTAAGAAAATAGCATTATTATTAGCCAAATGCATAGAATTCCAGATATTAATAAATCAATCCTCAGGGCCAATCTATAGAACAATCTGGGAAGTACAAAATTTTCCATTGACAAGTTTGGTATACTTCAGTAAATTAAGTTTCCCTGACAACTGTTTCTCTCCTTTTCAGTGAGGCCTGAAATGAAGCATCTACACACTCTTCTGGCAATTTATTTCCACCCTATCCCATGTGCACTGGCTAAACACACACACACACACACACACACACACACAACACACACACATATACACACAAACACACACACACATATACATACACAGTTGGAATTTCCAATAGTAACAAAGATGAATTGGCCAAAATGACATTGTTTTTGAGTAAACGAGATGCAAATTGCTCCATCAAAAATAAGAGAATTACAATCCTTGCCCCTTTGGCAAGGTGTCATAACCCTGTGTACCATCTTGATCTCTGAGTCATGTCCAGGCACACATATCGTTTCCCAGATGCAGATATAACAGCCTATTGCACAGAAGAGAGTGGGGTGGAGTTTCACCACATCAAGCAAGTTAGTTTGTGACATGAAAAACATAGTGTGGGCTGAAATGTCAAAGATGCAGGGTCAACATTCACCAGCCCAGACCACAAACCAGGAGTGAACAGAAATGCTCCCAGCTGCCCCTGGCTCAGTGTTGCCCTGGAAGAAAGGAATCCACTGGATCCTGACAAGGCCTGGAAGTCAGGTGGCTGAGTTTGCATTCTCTGACTCAGCAGCTGGCTTCCTTTGAGAAGACTTGCATCCCTCCCAAACAGGTTAGGTATAAATTTAACTCTTCATTAAATAAGGGCAAAATCTCAACTTTACCTAGTTATAATTTCCAAATTATGTAGAAAATTTTAGATATTCATATTTGTAATGCTATAGCTTGCCAACACATAGGCATATCCTTCTTGCTGCATCCTAGAAGCATTGCCTGGGCTACATCTCCGTTTACTGATAAGAGAAATCAAGCACAGAGAAGTAGTCTAAGTGCCATACTTGAACCCCAAGATTTGGCTCAGTCACTCACTAACTGTGTGATGCTGGCTAGTCACTTAAACGTTGTCACTAAAACTAAAGATAAATACTGCCCCTGCGTTTCTAAGGGTTCTATGTAAAGTTCTGTAGAGACTTTAAGGCAAACACAAATGTGGTCTATATGATTACTAAGCATAGTTCAAAAAATTAAGTAGAGGAGTCAAGAATGGTCTCTGAACTCCTTGCTACTCAAAGTGTGATCTATGGAGCAACAGTAGCAACAACCGCAGGAAGGAAGCTTGTTAAAAATGTGAATTTCAGTCTGTAGCCCAAAACTTCTAAATCAGAGATGTGCACATTAACAAAGCTGCCAAGAGGCTCCTATGCACATGAAAGTTGTGAAGCACAGCCATCAGTCTCAGAATTGATCATTCTTCCCGAGCAGACTCTCAGGAGCCATCCAAACAGACCAGGGGGTTCACTCCTGAACCTTCCCCCATCTCCATTCCCCATCCTCCAAAGAGCAATGTTTCAGAGTAGATATTGATTTACTTAAGAGTGTGGGCAGGGAGTGAGTGGACAATCATCTAATATAGGCTAATTTTATTTTTTAAAGTATTATTATTATTATGGATTATAAACCTAATGCATGTAGAAAATATTTTTTAAAAGAGAAAATATTTAGGAAAAAACCTTATTATTTCCCAGTTAACATTTAGAGGTATTTTCTTTGATCTTCCTTCATCAGCCAGTTCAGTTCAGTCACTCAGTCATGTCTGATTCTTTGCAACCCCATGAATCACAGCACGCCAGGCCTCCCTGTCCATCACAAACTCGCAGAGTTTACTCAAACTTATGCCCATCGAGTCAGTGATGCCATCCAGTCATCTCATCCTCTGTCGTCCCCTTCTTCTCCTGCCCCCAGTTCTCCCAGGATCAGGGTCTTTTCCAATGAGTCAACTCTTCGCATGAGGTGGCCAAAGTACTGGAGTCCTTCAGTTGGAATGCTTCAGCATTAGTCTTTCCAATGAACACCCAGGACTGATCTCCTTTAGGATGTACTGGTTGGATCTCCTTGCAGTCCAAGGGACTCTCAAGAGTCTTCTCCAACACCACAGTTCAAAAGCATCAATTCTTCGGCGCTCAGCTTTCTACACAGTCCAACTCTCACATCCATACATGACCACTGGAAAAACCATAGCCTTGACCAGACAGACCTTTGTTGGCAAAGTAATGTCTCTGCTTTATTATATGCTGTCTAGGTTGGTCATAACTTTCCTTCCAAGGAGTAAGCGTCTTTTAATTTCATGGCTGCAGTCACCATCTGCAGTGATTTTGGAGCCCAAAAAAATAAAGTTTGACACTGTTCCCACTGTCTCCCCATCTATTTCCCACGAGGTGATGTTTCCTTTATATACATATATTATACAACATAATTCTTAAAATCGAACTGGGTTTATATAATTTACATACTTTTGTAAACAATTGCCTCAATTAATATCATATTGATTGGTGAATATTTATACTTGTCATTAAACATTAAAAATATGACTTTTGTTGCGTGGTACTTCATCATAAGCTTATACTAGTTACCTTTAAGAGAAACATGCATGTATTCTTCACAAAACTGAGACACTATGTAAGCATCATCATGTTGTCCCTAAGTTCAGCACAGCACTGAGCACATAGTAAGTGTCCTCAGTAACATTCCTTGCACTGAGGACAGAAGGTGTTTTAAATTTATAATCAAAATTTTCTGTAATGAAGAGTTATATTAGCACATACATTGAATCTGCCTCTAATGCATGGTTCCAAAATGATTCATTAAAGAACTACATATTTTTGTTACAGGTTTCATGTTGCAAGTAACTTTGGAGAATACTGTAGTAATTCCCAGGGAACTCCTGACTGGATATAAGTTCAGTGCAGAGAAATGCTTCGAAGCAGAATCAAAAGTGGCAATGGCATCACTGTCATTGAGCAGGGATAGTTCAGGTGATTCTGCCAGGGCTCTGTCCCAACTTCAGAGCAGTATTTTGTCCCTAGCAATGCCATGCATTTCATCATTTCAGAAAAGCTCATCTCTCCCTGCCATCTAGTGTCAAGGAGTTTGTTTCATATCATAGGGTTATTTCAGTGGCAAAAAACGTTTCAGTGGCTCTGAAACTGTTGTTTCAGAGCATAAAAAGGACTGAGTATCAGAAACGTAGCTCTGACGACTGGACAGGTACCCAGAGAAAGGCACCCAGCACTACTGGCATGTTCTTTGCTGTGGAGAGAAGTGCTGTGCGTTGCGGGATGTTTAGTAGCATCTCTGGCCTTTACTCACTACATGCCAGTAACCAACTCTGTTCCCTGAAATGCAACAACCAAAATATCTCCAGATGCTGTTAAATGTCCTCTGAGGGCAAAATCACCCCATTATTAAGAACAGATCAATTCATACTTACATAGGATGGCTGTAACTTTTTTGAAAAGATAATAGCAAGGGTTGGCAAGGATGTAAAGAAATTGGAACCCTCATGCACTACTGGCAGGAACGTGAAATAGTGTGTGCAGCCATTGTGGAAAACAGTTTCTCAAAAAGTTAAATACAGAACTACTACGTGACCCGGCAATTCTCCTTTAACGTTTGTATCCAAAAGAACAAAAAGCAGGGACCTCAATATCTGTACACGATGTTAATGGAAATATGATTCACAATAGCCAGAGGATAAACAAGCCATATGCCCATCAACAGATGCATAAACAAAATGTGATATGTGTGTTATTTATATTGAGATTTTTACATATTTTTATGCATAGAAAACTCAGTCATAAAGAGGAATGAAATTTGGATACATGCTACAACATGATTGGACATTGAAAACATTACATTTAATGAAATAAGCCTGGAGGACAGGTATTGTACCATTCCACTTACATGTGGTACCTAGAAAAAGCAAATTCAGAGACAGAACGCAGAGCCGAGGGAAAAAGGAAGTTATTCCGGGGATACAGAGTTTCTGTTTGGAATGATCAAAAGGTTTGGAGAGCAACAGGGGTGATACATCGTGAATGTGTATAATACCACTGATTTATATCTTACAAATGGCTAAGATGATAAACATTATATTATATATGCATGCATGCATGCACACATGCTAAGTCGCTTGAGTCACGTCCAACTCTGTGACACTATGGACTGTATGTAGCCTGCCAGGTTCCTCTGTCCCAGGCTCTTCCATGGGATGCTCCAGGTAAGAATGCTGGAGTGGATTATCATACCCTATATTTTATCACAAATTTTTTAAAACTTAAAAAGAATTGACCCAGAGTGATTATATTCAGGAGAATTATTTTTTAAAAATCAAGCAAAAATATAAATTTCTGTTTATTATTAATTATATATCTTTTTTACATGACTTATTTATTCTATTAGAAGATGGGAGGAGGGAGGAATCCCTTGCCTAAGAAATTGGGAGACCTGGATTCTGGTCCTAATTCACTGTATGAAGTTAAGCATATTATTTTATCTCATTTATCCTTAGTTTCCTTATCTGTAAATTGTAAGATTTGCATTAATAACATTATGACTATTTGCAGTTATAAATTTCTATATTCTGTAATTCTGAGAATGGGCTATGAAAATCATTTTCAGAGCATTTCTGAAAAATGTCTGTTAAGCATCATAAACATTTCTTTGTGTAGAAGTATCAGAAAATAATGTGACATTGTGTTGAACTGGACAAAGTATGGTGATCTGAAAACTACAATCCTAAAACAGTATTTCCACTGTGATAAAAACACAAAGATTTCCTTGGGGTGAGATGTTAATTCTGCTTCTCAACTTAAGGTATTAAGATTTCTTAAATAGCAACCCTGTCTTCTCCTCTTCTCCCCTTTCTTTCTCCATTCCTTTCTTCATCCATCTTGTTTATTATCTATTTTACCTATTTTGTTACCTGTATTACATATTCCTTCTCACTTAACGGAAAGTTTAACTCCAAAAATTATATGAGAATATCATTAGAAGTACATTTACTTGGGCGATGGTTAGAAACAGTACTCCCAGAAACAATCATAATGAAGATGAAGTGCTTATAAAATAATAGCTAACATTTTTGAGCATTTAAAACGTGGGCCAGTCACTGTCTCACTTTTAATGTGATATCTGTCCTATTGGTAAGTGCTATTTTGATCCCCATCATACAGGTTCAGAAACTGATCTTGCAGCTATGAAGTGACAGAACTAGATTTGAAAATTGGATATTTCTGAATACAGAATCTGCACTCTAAACCATTTCTAATATTTGCCCTGTCTCGAGCCCTAAACCATCAACCAAGCAAGGAATCCAGAGCATCTAGAATAAGGAGAAAAGCAGCAGAATGTTCCCCCATCTGTTACTAAGGAAATGGAAAAGAAGATCACTTTCTAACCTTTTTGAATGAATAAATTCATGAATAAGTGACAGCTAAAATCCCAGTACGGGCAAAAAACCCGTTAGCTTAAAAAGACTCATTACTAGAAGGGGTTTACTGGATAGCACTGTGTAAACCTCCTTACCAGAAAAATAGATAACATCTCAATATACAAAACTTTTTTCTGGTGACCTCTAGATACCACAGACTTTAAAAAAAAAGGAGAGAATGACCACCTCCATCAGGCCTCATTTCTTCCTCCACCCACTGGCTCTTTGCCTTCTGAACTTAAGCAGCCAATAGATAGCACAGTTTCTTGGTATCTGTCGGTCTCTGTGTCACGGCCACAACACACCCTTCTCAGATTTTCTTTCCTAGTGGTCCCTTGAGCCCTTCCACAAAGATGGTTTTCTCACATCTGGGCAGGTATCCTAGTCACTTACCTCTCTCATTAGTAGTCCATCAAATCCCTCCCATACTGGCTTTCATATATCAGGAGAATATGTTTTATAATGAGTCAGAAAGGCCTGATGGCTTACAGTCTCTTGGCAACACGTTCCGGCAGCAAAGCCACCTGAGGACTTATTGGGTTAATGCATGTGTGTTTCTGAGTCTCCCCATTCCCCCTAAGAAGGGAATAGATATTCCCTTGAGCGTGACTATGACAGGATTGAGATTGGATTAATTAGCAGGCACTGATCCCCTGCCTAGAGATGCAAGTTTAAAAAAAAAAAAAAAAAAACAGGCACAAAATCATATTGTGTCAGCAGGGTGCTTATAGCATTGGCAGTCTTGATTTTTTAACATATTTCTAAAAGACTGTTTTCCACATTGAAGAAGTTTGAGGAGTAGATGCCTTTGAAGCTAGAGATATAAAACTCCTTTAATATCCAATAGAGTTGATGCATACCAAAAAAAAAAAAAAAAAAAAACCCAATTGAAAGAAATAAAATGAAAGGCTTTAAAATCCTCAGCACTTTAGTTCTTTATTAACTTCTTGGAAGGGATTATTGTCCACATACAGATTTATCTTCTCATTTCGTCTGCTTATCTGTTTTTAGGAAAAAGAAAAGGACCCAAACCTGGGAGAGGAGGAATCATTTCCCCATATCCCAGATTTGGGTATTTTCTTATCAAAGTTACCAGCTCAAATGGCTGAGTCAACCAGGTTTTGCAGCCCTGTCAGTTTAAAATTACATAAGACAATGGGAAATGCAATAAACCAAGATCAACAGAAAATACTGTACTGTACTTGAAACTGTTTAATAAGAACAGGAATAAATTGCTTATGTCATTTATCCCCCGAATTGCCTCATGAACTTTAACTGTAATAGTAGAGGTTTAGAAACTTTATGCTGTTTCACAACTCTATAAGGCTGGAATCAGCATCCCCATTTTATAGATAAAATGTCAGTTTCTCACCCAAACCCTTACAGTTGGTATGTAGCAGGCACTCCATAAGAATTAGGGAAAAGAGAGGAAGGCTGGAGGAGGGAGGGAATTAATAGGCAAGCAACTCTAATCCATTCTCCCCTCACTTTTATCTAGTTGTAGCAAAATTGGTGGTGCAGTGGTAAAGAACCCACCTGCCAGTACAGGAGGAGATGCAAGAAGATGCAGGTTCTACCTCTAGGTCAGGAAGATCCCCTGGGGCAGCAAATGGCAACCCACTCCAGTATTCTTACCGGGAAAATCCCATGGACAGAGGAAACTGGTGGGCTACTGTCCATAGGGTTGCAAAGAGTCAGACAGAAGTAAGCACACACACAGCAAAATATATTGATGTGTATTTACTTTGTCTCCCCTTCCTTGCCCTGTCCGCGAAGTAGGTGCTATTTGACGGTAAATAATCTAAAACATAGTGAGGTGAAGAGGAGCAGCAATGATCTGGGATAATTCAGGAAAAAAATCTTTCCAGTGTTAACATGAGAGTGAATCCACCATAGGCATTTTCTGTTTTAAAGTAGGACACTATGTTATGGTAGAAAATGAGAGTCAGCAGACAGGGTCCTCATTCTCTTCCCTGCCTGCAACTAGCAGTGTGACCGACAGAGTAACTAAACTGCCTGGTTAGCTTTATCACCTATAAAAGTATGATGGTTCTCATGCTGGGGTTTCTGGAACAAATTTAAAAGATGATATTGGGGGACTTCCCTGGTGGTCCAGCGGCTAAGACTCTGTGCTCCCAATGCAGGGGGCCGGGGTTCAATCCCTGGTCAGGGAATTTGATCCCACATGCTACAGCTAAGGCCGGGAACAGCCAAATAAATAAATAAAATAAATATTTAAAAAAAAAAAAAAAAAAAAAAAAAAAAAAAAGATGATATTGGTCAAACAGCATGTCAAATGGTTGTTGCAATATTTTTGTAAGATACAAATCTGACAAGCACTCAATAAACTGTAGCCTTTATTATCACTGATATTTACTCCTTTAGTTTCTCAAGAGACCCTGGTGTGCATTTTTTTAATAGGCAAAGGGTATATGGAACAAACAACAGTTTGTTTGGAATTTCACAGTTTATGATAAATCGCCTAGAAGGTCTATTTCTAATTACATGACCTTTAAGAATGCATCTCATCTGTTTATAAACTCTGAAATATTCAAGTCCTCCTATACCTGTCTCTCACATCTGCCTTAGCCCTCCCTACTACGTCAACAAAGTCCCAAAGACAGGAAAAATATTATTTCTACTCTATCCCCAGCACTTAGAGCATAATAGCAACTATATGCACATACACACACATTCTTTTCTCCCTATTACATTGTTGTTTTGTAAAGTTCATAGTTAATCTTCTTATTTATAAATTCCTATTTTCCTAGTTCCCAGAACAGTGCTTTTCACATAGCAAGTGCTCAGCAAGCATCTGTTGAAAGAATTGGAAACATTATTCACAGAGAGAGGGGAAAAAAGAGTAGAGAGAAAAAAACAAATCTCCAAGCAGAAATTGATAAATACATCTGACAGTGAGCTGGGCAATGAGACGTAGGGTGTGATGTGAGAAGACCAAAACTCAACATGTGGTTTTTCCAAGCAGCTTTGTGCTTCATCCTTTGCATCCTTCACACCCTTTGTGCTTCGTCTTTTGCATGTGGTAGTGACTGATTTCTGTGGCCAATGCCTAACTTCCTTGAGTGACTCAGCCTTGTTGCCTCAATATGTTGCCAAGAGCTAATTGTCTTTCCTGCTGCTCTAGAAGTAATGACAACCACAAATGCTGAGTGCACATATGTGCCAGGTACCTAATTGACTGCTGATCCTCCTCAATCTGTGTCCCTGGACATTAAAAGGAGTCGCGGAGCACACTATTACACAGTCCCCAATTATTAGCACTAAATTAAACTCTGCAGAAAGCCCTTTGCCTAGTTACCTTAAATGAAGTCAGTTGTCTTTTCTAATTAAAAAGTTGCAGTCAACGTGGTAACTTTCCAGATGCTGCTGGCTAATAATCAGTACATCTTCATCCCTCTTTGCTTGTTATTGTACCACAGGGGCTGAGAACCTGAAAAACACATACCCCTGATTCCCATGTTAGAAACAATTAAAGTCAGAGGATGGGAGATCCTTGTGTGAGATTTGAAAGGTGGAAAAGAAGGAAAAGCCATGCCCACCTGCTGACACTGTCAACATACACACATCACACACCATACACCTCCCATACATCCCACACATGTGCCCACACAAGGACACACATCATACACAATGCACATACATACACACACACACACACACACACACACACACACACACACACACACACTCCACTCCTTAGCACCAAGGCTTTCATTAACTTGATTCTTCCTTAAGTCATAGCGAGGCTAAATTTTTTCTCAGAAGTTCGTGAATTGCAGCTTGATGTGCTACGGCAAAGATCATGTAAACATCTTCCCTGTAAAAATCTGGAACAACACAAAACAACCACTTAAGGAGCACATTTGCCTATGTTAGAAACAAACCTGAACTCTATAAACCATGTTATAGAATTGAAAGGTTATTTAGTATTAATTACATAGAAGAAAAACTGTTTTCTAAGACTCATAAGCATCATCATCAAAATGGAAAATCTTTAAAAAGAAAATACCTCTAGCAGCATCTAAAAATAGCACAATAGTAACTGTCCAAACTATGAAGCAAGAGCAAATTTAAGAATTATGATCCTCAGGAACTTTCCAGAAGACACAGACATATTGCTTTTGAAGACTGACTTGCAAACTGTAGGGGGCACCTAGAAATGGAACCCCCAACTGGATGCACAAACTTCAGATATGCCCAGTAGTCAACACAACCACCATTCACTGAGACCCAACTTTTGACTGAAGAGTTTAGCAAAGATCCTGAACCACCATGAATGTTTTGTTTTTTTTTTTTCTAAAAAATGGTCAATAAGTATTAAGTGTAAATGTGTTTTTTTCCATTTATTTTTATTAGTTGGAGGCTAATTACTTTACAATATCATAGTGGTTTTTGTCATACATTGACAAGAATCAGCCATGAATTTACATGTATTCCCCATCCCGCCATTTTTGTTTTAAAGTCTAACCACAGAGCAAGAAATTATAGGATTTACCAACCTTAACAAGAATATACCTATGATGGAAAATGTCATTACATAAAACCAGAAACTTACCAGGAAAGACTGCATACAGGAGTACATGGCAGAGTAGTCTTGGTGGTCACACTTGAAGTTCAAAAAAAGTTGTTTGAGAGAGAGAGGCCATAAATGAAGAGCAAACTAGAAGAGGAGATGCATGAAAACTCTCTAAGAGGAAACATATTAAGTCTGAAAATTATTCTAGAAATTGAATTGTGGAACATCCTTAGTAGTGTTCGAAAAAGTAAAATAAAAAGGCATGAGGCAGTGCATCACAGGGGCTTCTCAGGTGGCACTAGGGATAAAGAACCTGCCTGCCAATGCTGGAGACATAAGAGATGCAAGTTCAATCCCTGGATCAGGATGATCCCTTAGAGTAGGGCATGGCAACCCACTCCAGTATTCTTGCCTGGAAAATCCACGGACAGAGGAGCCTGGTGGGCTACAGTCCAGGAGATCACAAAGAGTCGCACATGACTGAAGCAAATTAGCACATAGTGCATCAGAGTGGGAAGAGCCTGAGCTTCAAATAAACTCTCTTTTGCTGCAAGACAGAGTGACCTTCACTAGATCTGAATGTCTTCATCTATCAGTGTGGGATGTGGTAGGTGCTAGAGGTGACACTTCTAACTTGCAAGTGGACAAAGAAAGGGCAAGCAAATACTTAAACACACCAAGTAAATATAATCTGTCAAAGCCTATGCTTTTAACCAACGCATGCTGAAGCTGTTTGCTCATTCAGTTAATTATTCTGATTGCTTCTTGAATATTTGTAAACCCATGAGGGAGGAGAATTTTTTTTTTTAAATCTAGTCTTGGACATAGTCAAAAAGTAAATAGGCAGATATGATTTAGGATTACAACAAATACTACAAAGAACATTGGAAGAAAATGATGTAAGACCTTAAACATTGAAAAGATTACCTTCATGCAAAGATCTAGGCTGCCATAAAGACATGAGGTAATGTTCAGGCAGAAAGACAGCTTATGCAAAGTTCCTGCATCAGAAGAGGGCTATTTGAGGAACCGAGTGATCCAGGAAGGGATTAGCATCAAATGATGTTAGAGGGATCCTCTACAAAGAAGAGGATCAGGATTTTTTTTTTTTAAACAAATTCTAAGTGTAACTGGAAATATTTAGTGATTTTAACCAGGAGCATTTTGTAAATAATTTGTGTTTTTAAAAATCATTCTGGTTGCTGCATGGAAAGTGAGCTGTTGGAACAAGAAAACCATTCTGTTACTGTATAGCAAATATGACTGAAAGTCAGTAGGAATGGGTTTAACATGAGTTTTCATCATTTACTAGAAAATTCTTGAGTCAGACCTGAGTTCCAAATGGGAAAGGAACTGACAGAAACATAAACCCAAGGGTAGCTCATGTCTATATCAATGCATGTATTCAAAAGCATTTGAATAAATAAAGGAATTAGAATTCCTCCTTGTTCCAAGAGATAAAAAGACTATTTCCTCTCCATATTGAGTTACCCCATGAGAACTGGAAGGTATGGAGTGCTGCCATATTCTTTCCTTGTATTCCAGAAAGATAATAGAGATTTACAACAGCCACGTGCCATTGTTAAGAGATATTATATGTACTTTCCAGCGGGACAATAAAAAGTAACATTGGGTGCAACCAAATAACTTGTTCATTATAATTAGAGAGTCAGGCATGTACTTCTCAGTATTTTCAGTCTCCACATACTATAATTTTCCAGCACATCATAATGACTCTCTTTCCAACTGAGTTAGTTGAACAGTTACCGAACAGTTACGCATACAACCATGCAAGTTCAGAGCTCCAAATTCAAGGCCATGCAAACTAAACTATTACACTTCTTAAGTCTTGAGCACTTCTTTTAAGTTTGTGATTTCATCTCCTTCATCATAATTTTAATGAGATCCTTAAGGATCTTCATCTTTGAATTTGCACTTATTTTTGTTTTTAAGGAAGTAAGGATTCTTTTTTGTTTATATTTCACTGTGATGAGCATACAAATACTGATTATTACCTAGATAACATGAAACAATCTTTGCACAGTGAACTCAACACATGCATTCTTTCTTGTAGATATAGGTAACTTCAAATATAGCAACATTCAAAATCTTTTAGTAGGCAACTCATATATTTCATATTTTATTAGAAGATTTGAATTTGACAGAGGAGGCAATGGCAACCCACTCCAGTACTCTTGCCTGGAAAATTCCATGGATGGAGGAGCCTGGTGGGCTGCAGTCCATGAGGTTGCAAAGAGTCAGACACGACTGAGAGACTTCACTTTCACTTTTCACTTTCACGCATTGGAGAAGGAAATGGCAACCCACTCCAGTGTTCTTGCCTGGAGAATCCCAGGGATGGTGGAGCCTGGTGGGCTGCCATCTCTGGGGTCGCACAGAGTCAGACACGACTGACGCGACTTAGCAGCAGCAGCATAACCAAATTTACACATATGGCCATACTGAAAAATTCGTTTAAATGCTTGTAAGTAATTTGACAGTTGATTCTGGAAAATCATAAAATCAATGGCAAAGTATCATAAAATAGTATTTATTTTATAAAATTTCATATCACTCATAGACCACACACACAAAAATAAAATTAGTACTCAATTTTCAAACTCTTGCCAATAATTCCTGTATTTAGAGCATGAAATCTAACGAAAATAAACTAATATAAAAGTTAAAAATAGCAGAACTCCATCAGACTGACCTCCTGATTTACTTTCCTCATTTTTAGTTTTTATTTTTTGATTAATATACTAAGATTATATTTCTCTTCAGGGGAAATTTGATCTTCTCTCTGTTGATTATATTTAATATAAGCATTCCATCACAAAAAAATTTTAATTGATGGCTATTAACAATATACCCTCTGGGTATATCAAGTCATTTAAATGTTTAGATTCATTATGGGAATTGACTTGAGAATCCAAATTGTTATGAGAAGTATCTAAGAAGCTCTGATTTATTATGTTTTTAATACCTTATATCACAGATGACAGGTAGGGGAAAAAATAAGAGTAGGAAAGAAAGGGAGGATGAAAAGAATAGGAATGTAAAAGAAAAATTAGGAAGGTACACTGAAACTCAGAGGTAAATAAAGGCAAAATAAAATGAAAGAGCAAAGTTTTAAGTGGACGTGGCTAACTAGAATTGGCCATAAACATTAAAAAATAAATGGCTTTACACAGAGAACTCTTCAAGGTTATGTGGTAGGCTGGATGGGAGGAGCAGGGAGTTCAGGGGAGAATGGATACATACATGTGCAAGGCTGAGTACCTTCGCTGTCCACCTGAAATTATTACAACATTGTTCACCAGCTATACTCCAATGTAAAACAGAGTTTTTAAAATGGTTTTAATAATGATGACACTTAAGAATAAACAAAGTTTTAAAAAAACTTGGGGGACAAAATTTAAAGTCAATGAAATTATCACATGTGTTAAAGAACACACTTGCCAAGTTATTAGGTTTCAAACTGACATTCTGAACATTGAGACGTGCCTTTGTTTCTTTGGAGACGCAACTGAAAAGCCAGCTCACTACTAATGTATTTGTAAAAATCAACTTAGAGTAAGAATATTTCGTATATGGACATTCTTACAGCTATAGACCATCATAGGTGAGGAGAGTAAGATCAATGCAAATTATTTCCAATTTAGGTGTACCTTGAAAAGACTTGTCACCAGAGGCAATTTTACTGTCTATCATTGATAGTTATTGTTGGCAAATTGTCAATACTTCCTTCACAAACAGCTTTAAACCTATATAACAGTTCTCTTGCTTAGAGAGATTAAATCAGTTGTTAGAATTAATGTTCTATTTTAATTTTTGTAACTAAGTTGCTCAAATTAACAAAAGTTATTTATTTCTTGAGACACTCATCTGAAGGATAATTATGAAAATGGGAACTCAGAAAGAAATTCAATATTGGAATGAGAAAAACATGCTTGTGTAAAAAAAAAGAAATTTGGAATGACCATAGTTTAGTTACATTTGGGCTAAATTTTCTTGCCAAGTTTTATATTCAAGATAAACATGGCTGAGATTAGAAGGGAAGCCTGATATAGGAGGCCCTAACCAGAAGGGCAGAGAATGAAAGTTCAGTCCACGTCCCCTATAATGACTTGATACATGGCCAGGGCAAATTTCCCCAGTTAGCTTTAACACCACCGATAAAAACAAGGTCCAAAAGAAATATCTGTCAGACTTTCTCAACGTTAGTCCTAATCACATCAATCATAGGCTCATTCATTTTCTATCAGGTATGATATAAGTTTTTTTTTCATGGATTTCATTAAAAATTTTCCTCATTTTATAAGGCTTAGTCCCCCTTTTGCAATATATTTATTCTTTGTCTAAGACAATCATCACCCCTTTGAGAGCAGAATGGCTTGGTTAAAATAGTCACAGGATAGTTTTGACTTTGACATTGCCAAACTTCTTCAGTGATTAACACATCACTTCTGCCACTGGACAATCTCCCTATATTCAAAGACAAAACCTAGAAATTGGATTTGTCAGCCTCCCTTTTAAGCTTGTGGTACAGCTATTATTTTAGGGGTGTGCTAGTCAAAAGGAGAAATCTCTTCTAATTCAAGGCAATACTTCAACTCCTCTGAAATAAGGACTCCTCTGAGGTGTGATACTTTTCCTAGTATGTAGAAACAATGGAGGAAACACCCAGAACTTCAAAGTTTCTGCATTATCATTGTCTTTCACAAGAACTGTAGGAAAACCGATCAAGGCATCTTGAATGGGCATATTGCCCATTCTCCTTTGTTGGGGAGACACTAACCAGAAATTAACTAAATCTTCATTGTGAAGATGGTTATATAGGCATAGCCATGTGGAATGATTTGTAGTTTCTCATTAATTCATTTAGTCAGCAAACATCTTTTTTTAGTTTCTATCTTGTGTCAAACACTGGAATAGGACTTGGAATACAATGATGGCCAATATAGAAAAGTTCCTATTATAGAGTATATACTCTCAGGGTGATAAACAGGCAACTTTAACACTGAGGTATGATGGAGGAAGTTCAAGAGAAGCCAGCAGGAATATTGAACTCAGTCTAAGGGTGGAAGTGGAGACGTGTACAGTTGGCCCTCATTATCAATGGATTCTGTATTTGCAAAGTCATATCACTAAAATCTACAACCCTAAAATCAATACTTGAAATTCTTTCTGGCTCATTCACAGACATGTGCAGAGCAGGGAAATTTTTTAAATGTCCAGACTCACATGTACCCAGCAGAGATGGAAGAAGATAATGTTCTGTCTCCTCATTTCAATTCAGAGAGGAGCAGAGGGTGGAGATTGTGGGGTGCTAGTGGGGAAGAAGGTTTGCAAGGCAATGCAATATGCTCTGACACCAGCCCATTAGACTGGGTTTGAATCCCAGCTCTGGCTCCTGTTACTGGGGCAACCTCACATAAGTTGCTTTAGTACTTCTGAATGTCATTTTCACTTTTATAAAATAAAGAAAATAGAATCTACCAGGATATTTTGCTTTTAGGATTTAACATTATAATCTATGTGATATATGTATATGTGTGTGTATTATGTGTGTCCCCCTAGGAAATAGTTCAGTATTTGGTAATGCAGTGTTGCTGGGATTTCATAGAACGTCAACCATCATGATAACAAGAATCAGTTTTATAGATCTAGGAGTTTAAAAGTCCAAGGAGGGATTAAAATACATGCAGAGGGTTTCTGCATTTTGAAGAACTGAAAAATTTCAGAATGCAAACTAAGCTTTGTGCTCAAGGAAGAATGTAGTGAGACATAAGGTCTAAAAATTCAATAAGACAAATAATGAAGGATTATTGAGATCTGAAAATGAAAAAAATTGGAATTTATATTAATGGGCATTGGAGACCTCAGCTGAAGGATTTTAAATATGAGGGTGCCACAATCAGATGTAACCCAAGATAACTGTTCCCAGGAACATATTCAGTCCTGTCATTGATGCGTTTTGTGGTTTGATGCTTCCAGCAGCATCCTTTTAATACAGAGGCAGGAGCCTTGGTCTTAGAACTGGAAAGAGAACATGAAGAGAACAATGAGTCTGCAGAGGACTTAATGAAGATTATCAGAAAATGGAAAAATGGTCTTCTATAAAATACTAGAATTTTCTGCTTCCTGAAAGTGTCATTCAGTCATGTCTGACTCTCTGTGACCCCATGGACTGTAGCCTACCAGGCTCCTCTGTCCATGGAATTCTCCAGGCAAGAATAGTGGAGTGGGTTGCCATTTCCTTCTCCAGGGAATCTTCTCGACCCAGGTCTCCCACATTGCAGGCAGATTCTTTCCCATCTGAGCCACTGCTCCTTACCACCATCACAAATAAGTCCTAACTATTCAATACATCTGTTGTCAATCTCTCCAGGTTCAAATCCCAGGTGAGTGAATCATAATAGACAAGCCAAGACACCATGCCCTTTCTCTGCCAGAGGAAGGCTGAGAGAGACTGTCCCCTCTCAGGCATTTCTAGTAGTAGGAGCACTGCATCCCACCACACAGTAGGAAGGGGAGTTGGATTTACACGCCCAAATGTAACAACAAATGTCCAACATACCCACAAAATATGAGGCGAGGAAACAAAATGCCGAATTACTAATGAAAGCATTCCCTTAGAAGAGAGAACTTACAAACCAATAAACTATTTTAACGTCTCCAGGGTCATAAGTCCTAAGAAACCAGACTCCTTGGTCTAAAGATACATATATGGGAGTAAGCATGTGTTTTATTTACCACCTGCTATGTATAGGAGGACACATCCTAAGGCATTTTTAGAGCTGTCCCCAATTCACTGACAAGAAGATAAATGTCCTTAATATCAACTATGGCTTTGTTGACATAGCATCACCAACTTAAGTCCCTCTGACATTGCTAAAAACTACTTTCACCTTGTTCTTTCTTCCCTAACTCCCATACCTCCCACATCTCCCACAATCAACCCCACTCAGTCAGAAAATCTACATGTTAAACCGTAATTTGAGCACATTTTCTATATCAGGAAGTAGATTCATTAGCATTTGTAAAAATGTCAAGCATTATCTCTAAACTTTAGATCAACCCTCAAAGGAAACAGCATGTCCCCCATTTTTAAGGATGGAATGAGATGTTAAGTAACTTTCCCAAGATCACACAACTGACAGCCACTAGATGCATATGTCAAATCCAGATCTGCAGAACTCCAAAGATATTCATAGTCAATAAATTACTACACCTTCTCGATTTTTTTTTCCTTTACTTTCCAAACAGATCTGAGGGAGCTGATAATTTCTTAGGCCTTGTTTTCTGTATCTGCTGAAAGAGACAAAGACTGAGGCACAATTGTTCCCTCCAGGTGGATATTCTGATTTCCCAAGGATTAGGATTAGAGAAGGCAACTTAATTAAAGTATATAAACTGTACTTGTTTAAAAAGAAAATTACAAAGAAGATGTGCAATGGCAAAATGGCAAAATACTCAGCCATAAATAAGAACAAAATAATGCCATTTTCAGCAACATGGATGCACCTAGAGGTCATCATACTAAATGAAGTAAATAAAAAAGGAAACGACAAATGCCATATGATGTCACTTAAATGTGCCATCTGAAATATGACACAAATGAATCTACTGAAACAGAATCACAGACATAAAAATCAGACTGGTGGTTGCCACTTGGGAGGGGGTCAGGGGAGGGGTGGGGTGGGAGGTTGGGGTTAGCAGACTTAAGCTTTTGTATTTAGAATGGACAAACCACAAGGTCCTACTGTATATAGCACAGGGACCTATAGTCACTATTCTATGATAATGTAATGGAAAAGAATATTAAGAATGTGTATATAACTGAATCACTTTACTGTACGGCAGAAATCAACACAAAATTGTAAACCAACTACACTTCAATTTTTAAACATTGATTAAAGAAAAAAATCACCAAAATGGACATCCAAAAACTATAATTTGTGGTATTTTAACAGAATGGCTTTAATTCTTGACCATAAAACAACTCTACTCTCTTCTCTATTCTTCGATACTCTTTTCTTTCCCTTTCTTTCAATCTTCTCTTGTGTCTTCTCTCCTTATCACCACTTGAAGTATTTTGACTGTGAACCAACTGGAGGCTAAGGAGTATAAAGTGCTTCTGACTATATCTCAGTGTTAAAAGGTCAATTTGGGAGACAGTACACAGTTGTGGGGGAAAAAAAAAAGCAAAGCCAAACAAAGGAGAGATGTTATATAACATCAATTAAAAAAAAAAAAGAACTGGGTGTGGAATGTCTAAATAGCATGAACTATTAATAAAATCCTATTTGATTTCCTTAATTTTTTATGGAGTATTATTATTCCCATGTAATAGAGGAAAGGAAGTGATTGGCTTGATCTTGGACCAGGTGAGTGATAAACTGGGCGGAGCAGGCTGGGTGTAAATTGGGAATGGAGGTGGCAATGATGAATAGGTCTCAGGGCCACAGCCATCCCTCAGCACCAACTAAAGTTTCCAAGCATTAATGAGTCTTCTAACTTTCCAAGAGAGTCTGGAAATTGCAGTTTAGTGAAAGAGTCTACTGTGTATTCTCTTTCTTGTGAGACAGTGCACCTGATCAGTGCAGGACATTTGCCTTTAACAACTGAGTAAGAGCAGATCCAAGCCCATGACTGCAGTCTTTTAGCTCTTGATCTGGTGTGGTCTCTGTAACAGCACTCTCCCTGCCAAAGGCTACACCACATGTGTGTGCATACAGATGAGGATAGGGCAGCCAGATGGTATCAGAGATGGTGGAGGGGCCTAACAAGACTGCTTTTCCAAAAAGTAGAGAGAGAACAAAAGAGGTACTTATTGAAGAAGACAGTTTTGACAGGACTGTCATCAGCAATATGGTTAACTCCTAACATTTTCTCTCAGCAAGACTTCTTCAACTTGATTTATTTTGGAGAAAAGTACATAAGAGAAAACTTTCCCCTTTCACTTCATGTCAGTTGAAAGTCTATATCAAAAGGCATTTGGGGACAAAAAATAGAATTAAAAAGCCAGGTATCTGGAGTCTTTGTGTGTGTGTGTGTGAGCATGAGGAGCCGGGCGTGCTGGGTAGGTGTCTGGAGTATTTTACTATGAGTGTTTGGAGTCTTCATTTGTCCAGTCAATACCCAGTTACTGGGTGTCTCCATGAGCCAGCCACTGAAACTGATGATGGCAGGCCAAAGCGTCTTATATTTAAGAGGGTCAACTTTACAACAGTTTTAGTTATAATACAATGGAAACCACCATGAAAAATGTTTGCCTAAGACCAAGTCTTAAAGTTCACCTCTACTTGATTAAACTTTGGACTGTAGACCTCCCTTTTCTTAGAGCATCTACTTTAGGAACCTTTCTGCTGTAAATTCTTTCAAGTCTCCTTCTCCCAGCCTGTTGCCAGTTGTACAGCCCAGGAATATCTTTCTCACGGACCTGGGAGGCATCCCTGCATCTCTTATGGATCCTGTGTCAGCAGGCAGGTTCTTTATCACTAGGGTCACCTGGGAAGCTCTTTGAAATATAATCATCAAGAAAGACTTCCCTGGTGGTCCACTGGTTAAGACTCTGCCTTGCAATCCAGGGGGTATGGGTTTGATCCCTGGTCTGGGAACTAAGATCCCACATGCTGTGGAGCAATTTAGCCCACACCACAACTGAGCCTGCATGCCACAACTAGCATGCTATAACTAGAGAGTCTGTACACTGCAACAAAAGATCCCACATGCTACAATTAAGACCCAGTGTAGCAAAATTTTAAAAAATAATAATACAAAAGACAGTGTCCCTATTTTTCAATTTCTGTGAGAGGGTAGAAGTCTAACTTCAGTAAACAACAATTAGCAAACACAGATGGCCTAATGACTTTGACCAACTTCCCTGCTAAGTGCTTCCAGTACTTTTTCACTAGCTCATCCAGTGCTTAAAAATCCTCCCACCTTTTGTTTTGGTGGAGTAGAGTTCAACCTCACTCCCTATTGCAACAGACTTGAATAAAGTCTTCCTTGCTGATGAGGCAGTGAAAACATGACAGCTACCAACTTGTCCACTTACAGGAGGGAGAAGTAGGTCATTGGTGACTGGAGAAGAAGGAGGCAAACTTCATGTAAGAGGTTATTAAATGGAACTTTTGAAAGATGAACAGTGAACTGCACTCATCATAGTAGCGCAAACTATTCCAAGCAGTAGGTCTCCCTGCACCTTCACAGACACGTGAGAGCAATGTCTTTGGAAAATGGCTGGAAATGACTGGCAGACTGTTAAAACACTAAAACTATTATTGTGAAAGTTTCTGTGGTTTTTACTTCTGTTTCACTTTATAATTCTGTCTTGAAGTTTTCACCTTAAATGTTATCGTAATTATGAAAAGAACACTGAGTCCACAGTGGAAGACAAACCAGCTAGAATTCATGTAATTAATTCAATAATTTAAAGTTTACTGAGCACCTACTACATGCCAAGCAAATAGATACACATACCCTTGTTGTAGAAAGGACCAGGTTAAGAGCATGGACTCTTGAGGCCACACAGTTTGGCTCCAAATCCATACTCTGTACCCACCACATGACTGTGTGACCTTGGGCAAGTGACCTGGCCTCTCATGACTCAGTCTCCTCATCCATAAAACAGTATACTTGATTTTTGTAGAGTATACACTTGATTTTTTTATTTTATTTTTTATTTATTTATTTTAACAGAAAAGGAGAGTTTATTAAAAACTATATACAGTTGGTCCAGTCCCTACCACAGGCTGTAATCTGGGCAGGTCCTTCCCACACCTCAGGCAGGATCTCAGCCCCTGATGGTTGAGACCAGGGCTGGGGTCCGGGCCCAGACACCCTTGGGAAACTTGACTGCCAGACCCCGCATGGAACTTCATCTGTGAATTCACAACTCTAAATGGCCTGTCGGTGGTGGGCAGAGGAAAAGCCTGGATATGGGATCTCTATTCTGCAACTTGGGCCCAAGTGGCTAGGGCCAACTAGGTTACCCGGAAGTCCTGGCCACTCCTCCACCAGGAGGTCTTCCTGGAATGTGCAGGTGAACAGCCCCGCTACCACCCCACCCCACGTGCCAGGCCCCAGGGGCTGCACAGGCTCAGACTGGGGGACCTCGGGCACCCTCCCTCCCAACACTGACTCAGGGCTCAGGACTTCGGCAACACTCCTTAGAAAGAAGACCCAGGGTTGAGAGGTGAGTGTTGGGGTGGTCACGGCTGTGGGCCCAGGACCCTCTCGAGGTTGGGGGTAGGTAGCTTGGGGGGTCAGGGCGTCCCGCTGTAGGAATAGTCAGCTTTGTTGTGCATCACCAGCCGGTCATCCACAAAGTAGAAGCTGTCAGACTGTGTCTCATACGGGTGACGGATCATCTCGTTGGTCAGCTCCTCGGAGAGAGCGGGGAAGTCATAGATGTGCTCGCAGGTGTTCTTGCTGCTGGGGATGCAAAAGCCAAAGTGGAAGTCGAAGCTTTTGAGCAGCTGGTTGCGGAAGTAGTGGCTCTCAATCATGCAGAAGTTGTTATATACTTGACTTTTTAACTTAATGATTTAACACTATATCAAAAGGCATTTGGGACAAAAAATAGAATTAAAAAGCCAGGCATCTGGAGTCTTTTACTATGAATATTTGGAGTCTTCATTTGTTTGTTCAATCCCCAGTTACTGGGTATCTTCATGAGCCAGCCACTGAAACTGACGATGGCAGGCCAAAGCCTGCCATTAAGTGTTAAATCAGGGAAAACATTTATGACAATACCTGCACACACTAGTTGTTTAATAAATTTTAGCTATTATTTGACATTTATTAAAACCAAGTTTAAGTCTAATTTATGGCTAGCTAATGCTTGTATTTCAAAAAAGCATTATTAGTAATTAATACAGCCTTAGAAGAAATCACTACTTTTTAAAATTGCCATTTATGTACCTTCTTTCTAAATATTCTTACATTAGGAGATGAAGAATTCCCTGCCAGTGGATACCCCCAGCTCTCCTCTCTCTCACCACAAACATGCATGTGTAAGATCTCGTGCTTAGCACAGCAATTTCACCCCAACTCTCCTTAGGGCTTTTCTCAGTTTCCACCAAACTGTCATCAGCAATTGATGCTTGGCCCATCAGAGTTAATAAAGGAAAGGCCTATTTTGGCCTTCCTGTCTCCTTCTGACCTATGAAATGTGCTATGTCTTCACCTTCTCTATTTGCTTTTCCACTCTACAATGGAAAGACAGAAGAGAGAAAATAGGAGAGGAAGCGGAGATAGGGATTGGGGAGTAGGCAAAAGCAAGGCCAAATCTCAGATTAGCCTGGAAGCCAGGCTGCCCGAGTTAAAATCCAACTTCATACACCGTGTGACCCTAGGTAAATAATTTACTTCTTTGTTCCTTAGTTTTCTCATCTGTAAATTATGGATAAAACAAGTACTCATATCATGGGGTTGCTGCAAGAAAGTAAAATAAGTTACTGTATCATATAAAGTGCTTGGAACTGAACCTGACATGTGCCAGCTTTTTTCATTAATCTAATTATAGTTTCCTGACAACATCCTTCTCTTCTTCATACTAAGCTTCCCTATCCCTTTCTGATGAATTCTTCATTTGAAATAAATGTTCTGAGTACTGGGCACTGACTTAAATCTTGATCCTCTTACAAACCATCACACAGACCAAAATAAATTAGTGCTCCTTCATATTCACTGTTTCTCCCATCAAACCTTAAATTCCTATTAGTCCTTCTAGCCCCACAACAGACAACAGATTGTTGACCAGTAAATGTTTGTAGATTTAAGTATACAAACCTATATGAACACAGACTTCTTTCTAAACTTTTAATAGAAATTCCATTGAAAACATTTTATAAACATATCAGAGTCACTGAATAATATAGAGAGTACCAAAATGCATAACAAAGAAAAATATTTTAAATCCTAAGAATTTGAATCAAAAGTTATGGTTTTCCAGTAGTGTGTATGGATGTGAGAGTTGGACCATAAAGAAGGCTGAGCACTGAAGAACTGATGGTTTTGCACTGTGGTGTTGGAGAAGACTCTTGAGAGTCCCTTGGACTGCAAGGAGACCAAACCAGTCAATCCTAAGGGAAACCAGTCCTGAATATTCATTGGAAGGACTGATACTGAAGCTGAAACTCCATTACTTTGGCCACCTGATACGAAGAACTGACTCATTGGAAAAGACCCTGATGCTAGGAAAGATTGAAGGCGGGAGAAGAAGGGGGTGACAGAGGATGAGATGGTTGGATGGCATCACCCACTCAATGGGCATGAGTCTGAGCAAGCTCCAGGAGTTGGTGATGGACAGGGAGGCCTAGCATGCTGCAGTTCATGGGGTTGCAAACAGTTAGACACGACTGAGCAACTGAACTGAAGAATTTGAACGGAAGCAGTTTTCCAGTAGTCATGTACAGATGTGAGAGTTGGACCATAAAGAAGACTGAGCACCAAAGAATTAATGCTTTCAAATTATGTTGCTAGAGAAGACTCTTGAGAGTCCCTAGGCCAGCAAAGAGTTCAAACCAGTCAATCCTAAAGGAAGTCAACCCTGAATATACATTGGAAGGACTGATGCTAAAGCTTAAACTCCAATACTTCAGCCGCCTGATGTGAAGAGCTGACTCACTGGAAAAGACCCTGATGCTGGAAAGATTGAGAGCAAGAGGAGAAGGAGGCAACAGATCCTGAGATGGCTGGGTGGCATCATTGACTCAATGGACATGAGTTTGAGGAAACTCCAGGAGATAGTGAAGGACAGGGAAGCCTGTCATGCTGCAGTTCATGGTTTCAGTGTCAGACACAACTTAATGACTGAAAAACAAGTATGCCTGAAAGACATTTGCATGTTATGTTAAATGAATAATAATATATACTAGAAAAATACATAATAATGGTTATTAGATCTATAACATAGTATGGGAAGGAAGAGTTCATATACTGTTATCTCTTTACAGGGATAACAGAGTTTTAATTATGTTTAGATATTAATGGAGGCTTTTCTTCCGGAAGCTTTGTAAAGGAGAAGGATGAGTTCTGCAACCCTGAACTGAGCAAATGATGGGTGCTGTTCTAATTCTTGTTGAGCCTAAGGCACACTTAAACACCAAAGAAGGGATGTTGTGGAGATACACAGTCATCTCACATTGGAGTCACTGCCTTAGCTATGATTTGTCCTGTCTAAAGAATGAATAACAGCATCTCTAGATAGATACTCTTTTGAAATTAGCAGAAGGATCAGAAATGTATACAGTTATTCAGAATCATTTAAATAGTCTGTTTGCAGAACTAAGTGAAAGATTCCCAAAATGGGGAAAGTCCACAAAGTGGGGACTTAGGGAAGAATAAGATAATGGGAACTGGAGAAGAGTCAAAATCTAACAATAGAGGACCAAGAAGATATGCCTATGAGGGAGGTTTCAAAAGTATGACACAGATATAGCACAATGAATCAGAAACAGTGATGAGTCCAAAACATCTGGATGAAAAGCAAAACTAGTAACCTGAGAATTACTAAAGATGAAATCACATTTAAGGAGACAGAAGTATTTGTATGCATGTGTGTGTGTAGTTTACAAGCAGGAAAAATAGATATAATCATAAAATCTACTGGACCACTAGACCATTGGATCATACAATTATCTTCTTTGAGACCCATGAAAACAGTAGGTATCTCTTTTCACTAACTCACCCTTATACAAATAACTTCCTAGAGTAACATTCTAAGAGTCAACTTAGTACATCTATTATCCACTTATTATCAGCTTATATAGGTAAATTATGTAGGTAGACTCAATGGACTTGAAGATGAAGAATATGAGTAAAAGATGAAGAATCAAGAATGACTTTTATTTTCTGTCTTGATTTGATGAACCAATGATTGAGTTGGTTTACTCTGAGGAATAAAAAACTACAAAGGAAATCAAAGTTTCAGAAGAGTCAAGTTTGAGGTCCTTGCTACTCACCCAAGAAGAAATGATATACAACTGGGTATATGTATGAAGTGTAAAACTCTGAAGAAAGCTCCAGATTGGAGACTGATTTTGAGATCGATGTTAATATATAAATCTTACAATGGGTGGGATCATCTCATAACAGTGTACAAAGAGGAGAGAAAACTTGTTTTCTCACCTTAGATGAATAACAACAATAACTTTTTAGCTTTTCAGATATATTAACTTCTATATAATACAAATAAGAAATATTTATCTGATTTAAGTAAGTCTCTTTTACAATTATCTCTGAAAATAATATAGTGTACTTGAGTTCAATCCGTGGACTAGAAAGACCCTGCAGGACGAAATGGCAACCCATGCCAGTATTGTTGCCTGGAAAATTCCATAGACAGAGGAGCCTGGTGGGCTATCGTCCATAGGGTTGCAGATAGGCGGACATGACTGAACGACTGAGCACGCATTCAGGACTTTTGTGTCATAAGCTGTATCAAGTGTTTTCCATTAATTTCTTCCAAGAATGCTATCAACAACATAGTGCTATTATCCTAAATATACAGATAAAGAACTTGACACAGAGAGATTAAGAAATATAATT
Source organism: Muntiacus reevesi (assembly GCF_963930625.1). Lineage (NCBI taxonomy): Eukaryota > Metazoa > Chordata > Mammalia > Artiodactyla > Cervidae > Muntiacus > Muntiacus reevesi. The sequence goes on from NC_089260.1 coordinate 60,978,942, forward strand.
AATGATTGCTCAGTTTGTTTGAGAGCAACTGGAATTAAACTTATGAATTATATAATTCCAGAATTCCACTTTCTCATTGAGCTAAATCACTTCCATTTAAATAACTCTAATTTTTCAAAGTATTTTTATATAATCTTTACAACTTCCTGGTGAAGTTGGAAATACTACAGACACACATTTTAAAACTTTAAAGCTCATAGATGATACATAATTTGCCAAGTGCATACTATCGGCACTAAAGACATGTTTGCCACGTGATACAGTTTATCCAAGCACAGCGAGACAAAGACATTGCCAGTATCAGAAAGTAAGTACTAATTACAGGTGTGTCCAAGACAAGGTGCCTTGGTTCATAATCCAAGGCCAACGAATTATAATTAAGTAAGTGAAGTTTCATCTTACCTCTTTTATTACTGTAACATTCAAAGGCCTACAACCCATGAGTCTTAGTGATAATAAACAAAGGTTCTCTTATAAACCTAAATATTTAAGTCTCTCTGCATTTTTTTTCATTTATTTTTATTAGTTGGAGGCTAATTACTTCACAACATTGCAGTGGGTTTTGTCATACATTGACATGAATCAAATACTACTATATTCATAGGACTTGAACACATTTTCACTCTTAACTCAGAAATGGGAGAAATTAGGAACAAAGAAAGGGAGAGAGGAAAAAAAGAAGGGATGAAAGGAAGGAAAAAGGCAGGCTTGTGCGTCCTTGATTAAACATTCATACTTATCCCTTCCTAGCAATAACAGCTGAGATTCACTTTTAATAGAATACAATGTTTCTCAAGGAAACATGAAAAATAGACATTGTTCAATAATAAGAAACTCATCAAAAGGGTTGTTTGGTCTGGTGAAGGCCAAATAACCAGCTGATGAATGAACTCTTCAGATTCCCATTATTTATTTAGGCATTGTATAGACAAGTAATCCTTATTCCTTTTGAAGTTCCAGCTTCAAACAGCATCTTCTTTTTCAGTTTCTTAAAAAAATACATATTTACCTTAACTTGTAAAAAACCAAGTGGGTGAAATTTGGTAACATGCCTGGAAACCACGGAAACAACAACAGATTAGGAAATCCCTGGTGTAGCTGCAGCCTGAATCACTCGGTTGTTTTTGCTGTTGTGTAGACATGGCCTTCAGGGCCAGTGATGGATGAGTGATGGAGTCAGCCTAATTCTTTGCAAAGTCCATGCTTGAAGTGGCAGCCAAGGTCAAAAGACAAAGCTGGCTGGATCTCTGCACCTAGTGTACTGTTCCTGTTCTTTCAGGGACTCTGGGGAGGCCCTTCAATGTGGGGGGGGGCAGGCTCAATATCAGCCTAACCTTCTCCTACTCCGGCACTCAATACACATTGTTACCTCATTTCCATAATAAACTCATATGTTCTGGTTACCACAGCAAGTATGCCACCCATGTTCAGTGCCAGGGCAGAAAAAGTCATTTTGTTTGGCTGAGCTAATATGAATCTATTCAAAAAGTCCACAAAGCAAATGTAGTCTGATTAAGTCATTACATTTCTTCCCAGTCCTGTTTAGCAAGAAGTATACTTTGGCTCAAATGTGTATTAACAAGGAAATCTATGTTTGTAGTGACCTGCTCTGAATGGGTCCCATTCTTACAGAAAGTCTTCCACTATACCAAAGGAAAAAGTCCTGATAGGTTGGAGAGAGTAATTCATAGAGAAAGATGTGCTGACAGCTCCGAATGAATAGCTTTCTTCCTCTAGGGCTCCAGCTCCAGTAGGCCCCCAGACGCAGGGAACTTATTCACATACTAGAATCCCAGAACAGCAGTCATATCCAACCAAGTCCTGGAAGTGATTAGAGAAGAGACTTCTTTCCTGAGAAAAGCAGTCTTTCAATTAGCTACACAGATTTTTTTTTAACTAGAGAGTAGAGAAAGATGAAATTTCAGACTCTGGGTTTCAATAAGCCTCTGATTTTTCTCTCTACAATGGCTTTCTGTATCCTCTGCATGACGAACCAAATGGAGCCACCATCTTGGAATAGTTATGAGATATTCAAGAGCAGACCAAAAGAGTGGAACCTATAAGGAACAGGTACAAGGCAAGAAAGAATGCTTTGGGTTGTCTTTATGTCACCCCCAAATCTTGCCCCATTTTCTTCCTTCATTTAATTGAGTTAGGATTCAGTAAATGTTTGTTATGTGTTTACTATGCACCAAATACCCATTGAATTCTTTCACACGCATTATCTCATAAGATTTACTTTTCTCATGACACAAATGAAGAAAAAGAATACAAAACAGATTAAGCTACATAACAAAGATCACACATGTAATGAGTAACAGGGAGATATTTAAACCCGTCCTTTAAGGTTTTCTCTTTTCAAGATCCTACATTCCCCACTGTTGTGTTTTGTTTTGATTTGTTTTGGATTTCTACCCGGTCCCATCACTTCATGGCAAATAGATGGGGAAACAATAGAAACAGTGACAGACTTTATTTTCTTGGGTTCCAAAATTACTGCTGATGGTAACTGCAGCCATGATATTAAAAGATGTTTGCTCCTTGGAAAAAAAGCTATGACCAACCTACAGCATATTAAAAAGCAGAAACATTACTTTGCCAACAAAGGTCCATCTAGTCAAAGCTATGGTTTTTCCAGTAGTCATATATGGATGTGAGAGTTGGACTGAGCACTGAAGAATTGATGCTTTTGAACTGTAGTGTTGGAGAAGACTCTTGAGAGTCCCTTGGATTGCAAGGAGATCCAATCAGTCCATCCTAAAGGAAATCAGTCCTGAATATTCATTGGAAGGACTGATGCTGAAGCTGAAATTCCAATATTTCAGTCACCTGATGCGAAGAACTGACTCATTTGAAAACACAACCTAGATGCCCATCAGCAGATGAATGGATAAGGAAGCTGTGGTACATATACACCATGGAATATTACTCAGCCGTTAAAAAGAATTCATTTGAATCAGTTCTAATGAGATGGATGAAACTGGAGCCCATTATACAGAGTGAAGTAAGTCAGAAAGATAAAGAACATTACAGTATACTAACACATATATACGGAATTTAGATAGATGGTGGCGATAACCCTATATGCAAAACAGAAAAAGAGACACAGAAATACAGAACAGACTTTTGAACTCTGGGGGAGAACGTGAGGGTGGGATGTTTTGAAAGAACAGCATGTATATTATCTATGGTGAAACGGACCACCAGCCCAGGTGGGATACATGAGTCAGGTGCTCGGGCCTGGTGCACTGGGAGGACCCTGAGGAGTCGGGTGGGGAGGGAGGTGGGAGGGGGGATCGGGATGGGGAATACATGTAACTATATGGCTGATTCATGTCAATGTATGACAAAACCCACTGAAATGTTGTAAAGTGATTGGCCTCCAACTAATAAAATAATATTAAAAAAAAAAAAAAAGAAAACACCCTTATGCTGGGAAAGATTGAAGGCGGGAGGAGAAGGGGACAACAGAGAATGAGATGGTTGGATGGCATCACCGACTCAATGGACATGAGTTTGAGTAAACTCCGGGAGTTGGTGATGGACAGGGAAGCCTGGCGTGCTGCAGCTCATGGGGTCACGAAGAGTCAGACATGACTGAGCAACTGAACTGAACTGAACCTCCACCAGTGCTTTGACCTTGACAGAATTACAGGCTCCATTTTTTAGTTCCTGAGAACTGGCATGGTTTCAAAAACAAACAAACTCAGGTAACAGATGGGAGATAGATACAGGCACTCCTGAGGATGCCCCTGGGGTCTAGAACAGCATCAGCTGCAGGTAAAGCTGACAAACGCCCTTTGGGGAGGCAGCCCTTGGTGTTTCAAACTGAATGTTCAGTATGACAAAACCCACTGAAAAATTAAAAAAAAAATTAAAAAAAAAAACTGAATGTTCAAATCCTTCTTGAAAGAACAAGGCATTTTTTTAATCAAAAAGTTCTAGAAACTTTTCAGAACACCAGGGAATAGTTTGACTATATCAAAATACCCTCAAGTCATCTTGTCATTTGAGGGATTTCTTAATTGCTAAGGTAAAATCACTGTTTGCTGATTGGTTTTTTTTAGAAATGAAGTGTCTCTTCTGCTTCCAAAAAATAAGTTTGGTTTTAGTGAAATATAATTTTCTTAATTATGAAGAGAAAACAATCTATTCTTGCTGAAGAAGTTAACTATGAGACAGATGGGAAGTACTGACTGTCAAAAAATAGAGCACAAAATTGACGATAACAATGTCAAAAAAGTATTTGTCCTAATAAGCTTATCATGGCTATACTGAGACATATATGATGAAAGCAAAATACTTTTTGTATAATGCATAATTTTATTCATCATGACTTTAGGAAAGCACCTGCTAGCTGAGAATATACTGAATTATTTTTTAAAAAGAAAAAACTACATAGAGGATAATGAATAACACTGTGAAAATTCTTGTTAACTCCTCAATGTCAGTTAAACAAAATAAAACAAGCCTGAAATGTTGAGATTATTCTTTGTGCTTTCTGTTTGGGAGACAACAGATTACATACCATGCAAAAGCAGAGGAATCAGATGAGCAAGAATGAAACTCCAGTAGAACATCTTAGGATATAAATGAGGGTTATTTTCTGCATCAGTAATAGAACGTCTTAGAATATGAATAATAAAGGATCTATGACATAGAGTTTCATTTAAGCCTACATGTGTGAACACTTGAGTTCTGGACCTGTTTTCTTTTCAAAATAGATGTGTCATTTTGGGCCTATCTTTTAAACACTCTGTCCTCAGTTTCCTTGTTTTTTCAGATTAAGTTTTACTGGAGTGTAGTTGCTTTACAATGTTGTTTGTTTCCACTCTACAGCAAAATGAATCAGCTGTATATATACATATAATCCCTTCCCTTTTGAACTTCCCATTCAGGCCACCACAGAGCATTAATTAGAGTTCCCTGTGATATACAGTATATTCTCATTAGTTATCTATTATGATCCTTATTTTTAAAGTTAAGAAAAATACATTCTATGTTATGGTTTTTTAGGACCAAATGTGGACTAAAGAGTGCTTTGTAAATTCTAACGTAAGGTTAAAGCTGTGTTCTTGACCTGCACAGTGTTTAGAAATAAAGTAATTAATTGCTCTTAATTTAAACTATCAATTAAAATCAGAATATTTCATATAAAATTTAAATGTTAGGATTCTCTTGAAAAACTCAAGCATTCTGACAATACTGGCCCATATAACTCTATAATTGAATTGTCTGAAAATTAATACCATTTGCTCCCTTAGAACAAGATACTCCTCAGTTTCTTCAGCCCCTACAGTTCCCTATGTTTTACTCAGGGGCCATTTCAAACATCCATATGATCTGAAACCCCGGGTTATTAAGTTTATTCCCCCACACACACACTGCATAAAAACAAGATTAATATTAAAGCCAATAGTCAGTAGATATCAAGGGAGGCTTAGCACCCAGTTGTAACTTAATATTTTATATTGGTCACTTTACTGAAGAGGTTTTTATTGGCCTCGAATAAAATAATCTACAACCCAAATCTCTGAATTAGTATCATTGCTCCTCCATTCAAACTACTGCAACTATAGAATTATTTCATCTGACTTTGTCCACATGTTCACAGCCACTATTTATCTGGAATTCTATTGAATGCATATTTTAATTCTGGGGTCATTAGAAAAATATAGGAGATGATCTATATACCACTCCTTGCGCTATGAAAGAAGAAGAAATACCAGTAAAAAAGTGCTTTTGATAATGTAGTTATTCAGGCTACCAAACAATACTAGGAGACAGATGACTTTGCCAATAAGCACCGCAACCACTTTTCTAAACTTAACTGCAATCATCTTTAGAGAGAAAAATATCAAAGTCTGAAAAACATACTATGTAGTTTGAAAATTATTTTGCATTCCTATTTAAGTATTCTTAAAGCAACCATTAAATTTCAATCTATTAATAAAAGAACTTTTAGCTTTGGACTATTAAAAACCACTAGATATTGTTCAAGGCCATCTAACCCCCCAAAAAGTAACTTACAGTTATTTTTTAACTGTAAGTAATGTTTTGATCTTGGAAACAGAAATTAATTCTTTTTCAGTGCCCAAGTCAAACATTTTTGACTACTTCAATGGATTGAAGTTTGCTTAGAAACAGACAAGAAGATGTCAGCCACAAATGGACTTCCATTTGGAGGCATTTTAGATGCAAAAGCAGAAAATAGCCATCTCCCCTCTTTTCTAGTGGACCATGGTGGCTCCATATCAATAGACATTAAGAAGAGCTCTTAAGTCACAAGATGAGGGAGAAGGTAGAAGGCTCAGATGAAGGATGCCCTGAATGAGAAAGTATCCAGTTTAGGGAGGCAGATAGGCAAGAATTTCTAGGGGAACTTCATCTAGGATGTGCAGATCCTGTCTGATGACAGGTAAGACAGAGTGCTTCTGATGTCCCTAGCCTTAGGCTTACCTAAAATCCTATATGGAACTAACTCCTCTGGTGGGATTTCTTTGTTTGATCTGTGTTGTTTTTAACATTTATTTGCAAATACTCTCAGTTCTCAGGTTTCCAAAGGTCTGTGTTTCCATTTGCTTGCTCAGGCTATGGTGACAACACAGATGATCCACCTTCCGTGTGAACCTCTCTTTCTCTGACGCCACTTACTACCAGGGCATCTACTGATGAGATGCAGTGTGAGAAGCCCAGGCCTTTCCCACAACTGCACAGGCTTCACCTAATTCATGCTTCTTCCACCATCTCCAATGATGGGCATAAGGCCTCAACCACTTTTCTGGTCTTAATTTTAAAGTCTACTTGGAAAGATCAACTCCTCTTCTGACTCCTTATACTCAATCAAACAAGTCAGAAGAGACATTACAACAGACTCCATGGTTTCTGCTGGTTTATCTTAGTGAGGTTTATAGTTAACCACCTTGCTGGCTGTGGGTTGGTTGCTTCGTTAATTGGCATTGATAGTTTATTTGTCCATTTATAATCTGAAGGGTGTTTCCTCAAGAGAAGAAGCTAGGAGGGGCTAGCAAATCTCTCTCACTACTAACATATACTCCACAAAGTGCATAAATAATAAGTGCAGATTAGGTGTGGGAAGAGTCTTCCGTCTTTGGAAACAAGCAATTTCAGGTTCACTTGGTAGAATAAACTCTAGTAGTTCTTAACACATTGACCAGGGGATTTTTGCAGAAACGAATGCCTGTGGCTGGTGATTTATTATGTAAGCGAATATTGAAACATTTTAGTCAGTAACATCTGAGTAACAGAAGATGTATTAATGTATCTCTGGTCAATAAGTTGTTAAAATATGGGGATCATGGACAACCCTCAAGATACCAAGCAAAATCATAATAAGCCTTCTTTCTACAAAAATGCACAATATTGAGCAATCAAGAATTCTAAATCCACTCATGGGCTTAAAAGATTCATAGACCTCAAGCAAAATCCCAGTGAGGAATGCAAATAAATATTCTTCTGTTTTCAATTCAAGGCTTTGGTAGGAACATTAGTTACACAATTCAGTTAATAGATAGTCCATAAGAGAGATCTTTGAGTAATTACCAAGTAAAAGATTGGAAATTCAATGCAACTTGATGTCAAAACGCTGATACGCTGAAGTGATTACTATTCCCAGTTTATACATGAGAACCCTGAGGCGTAGAAAGGGCAAGAGTCCCAAGTTTATAGTGGAGGACAGAGGAGCCTGGCGTGCTCGAGTCCCTGGGGTCGCAGAGAGTCAGACATGACGAAGTGACAGAAAAACAACAATAGTAAAGCTAGAATTTTAACATAACAAGATCTACACTAGAGGATGGTCCCACTTACATGACTTTCACCTGAAAATACACCGGTATATACTCAACACTGCCCATAATCAGGAAACTTTTCTTTTTGTTTTATAGAATCACTTAATCTATACATGGCATCTTATATCCAGCTTGAAGGTCATGCGACATCATAGCAAAGTAATAAGGTTTATAGAGTGAGAAAAGGAAGACTATTTTATATTCAATCAACACATGGGGAACATGGACTTATTTTTTAAACTACAACTTAAATATATTTGTTGTTATGTTAGTTGGTCAGTTGTGTCCAACTCTGTGACTCCATGGACTGTAGCCGGCCAGGCCACTCTGTCCATAGAATCCTCTAGGCAAGACTACTGAAGTAGGTAGCCATTCCCTTCTTCAGGAGACCTTCCTGACCCAGGAACTGAACCTGAGCTTCCTGCTTTGCAGGCAGATTTTCTACCATCTGAGCCACCATTCAGTTCAGTCAGGTAGGTTCAGTCGCTCAGTCATGTCCAGCTCTTTGCAACCCCATGGACTGAGCACACCAGACCTCCCTGTCCATCACCAACTCCTGGAGCTTATTCAAACTCATGTCCATTGAGTCGGTGATGCCATCCAACCATCTCATCCTCTGTCATCCCCTTGTACTCCTGCCTTCAATCTTTCCCAGCATCACGGTCTTTTCAAACGAGTCAGTTCTTCACATCAGGTGGCCAAAGTATTAGTGTTTCAGCTTCAGCATCAGTCCTTCCAATGAATATTCAGGACTGATTTCCTTTAGGATGAACTGGTTTGATTTCCTTGCTGTTCAAGGGACGTTCAAGAGTCTTCTCCAACACCACAGTTCAAAAGCATCAGTGCTTCACTGCTCAACATTCACTATGGTCCAACTCTCACATCCCTACATGACTACTGGAAAAACCATAGCTTTGACTAGATGGACCTTTGTCAGTAAACTAATGTCTCTGCATTTTAATATGCTGTCTAGGTTTGTCATAGCTTTTCTTCCAAGGAGCAAACGTCTTTTAATTTCATGGCTGCAGTCACCATCTGCAGTGATTTTTAAGACCAAAAAAATAAAGTCTGTCACTGTTTCCATTGTCTTCCCATCTATTTGCCAAGAAGTGATGGGACCAGATGCCATAATCTTAGGTTTTTTTGAATGTTGTATTTTAATTGATTAATTTTAATTGGAGGCTAATTACTTTACACTATTGTGGTGGGTTTTGCCATACATTGACATGAATCAGCCATGGGTGTACATGTGTCCCCCCATCATGAACCCCACTCCTTCCTCCCTCTGACCCCATCCCTCTGGGTTGTCCCAGAGAACCAGCTTTGAGTGCCCTTCTTCATGCATCAAACTTGCATTGGTCATCTCTTTTACATAGGGCAGTATGCATGTTTCAATGCTCTTCTCTCAAATCATCCCACCCTCACCTTCTCCCACAGAGTCCAAAAGTGTGTTCTTTACGTCCATGTCTCTTTTTGCTGTCTTGCATATAGGGTCATCATTACCATCTTTCTAAATTATATATATATATATGCATTAATATACTATATTGTTGTTTCTCGTTATGACATTTCACTCTGTATAATAGGCCCAATTTCATCCACCTCATTAGAATTGACTCAAAAGCATTCTTTTTATAGCTGAGTAATATTCCATGGTGTATATGTACCACAGCTTCCTTATCCATTCATCTGCTGATGGGCATCTAGGTTGCTTCCGTGTCCTGGCTATTATAAACAGTGCTGCGATGAACATTGGGGTGCACGTGTCTCTTTCAGATCTGGTTTCCTCGGTGTGTATGCCCAGGAGTGGGATTGCTGGGTCATATGGCAGTTCTATTTCCAGTTTTTAAGGAATCTCCACACTGTTCTCCACAGCGGCTGCGCTAGTTTGCGTTCCCACCATGAATGTTGAGTTTTAAGCCAGCTTCTTCATCCTCCTCTTTCACTTTCAACAAGAAACTCTTTAGTTCCTCTTCACTTTCTGCCATAAGTGTGCTGTCATCTGCATATCTGAGGTTATTGATATTTCTCCCTGCAATCTTGATTCCAGTTTTTGCTTCATCCAGTCTGGCATTTCGCATGATGTACTCTGCATATAAGTTAAATAAGCAAGGTGACAATATTGGTGAAAAAATTCATCTGCATTTTTCTATAAGGAAAAGCCCAAACAAATTTTCTGGCCAACCCAATATAACAAAAGAAGCACTTGGGTATCTTGATCCCTGAGTTCTTACTAAAATTCTATTAACCTGTAGACAAATAACTTGTTTGAGCCTCAGTTTCCTGGTCTATTTATTGAAGGTGTGTAGGTGTTTTCTAAAGTGCTATGAGCTTGTGATTTGAGTCTGTTAGAGGGAACTTTGGAAGACAACCCAGACTCCAGAGTTCTACTAAACATATCCTCCAGGGAGTTGTTTCTGATCAGACAAGTCTGGGTAAGTTCCCTCCCCTATGTGGCCCTGATGCTCTTAATTCTAACACACTACTTATATACTGTTTTGAAATCATCTACTTGCTAAGCTGCTAAATTGCTTCAGTCGTGTCCGACTCTGTGTGACCCCATGGATGGCAACCCACCAGGCTCCCCCGTCCCTGGGATTCTCCAGACAAGAACACTGGAGTGGGTTGCCATTTCCCTCTCCAATGCATGAAAGTGAAAAGTGAAAGTGAAGTCGCTCAGTCGTGTCCGACTCTTAGAGACCCCACGGACTGCAGCCCACCAGGCTCCTCCGTCCATGGGATTTTCCAGGCAAGAGTACTGGAGTGGGGTGCCACTGCCTTCTCCCAATCATCTACTTATCTACCTCATTAAACAATAAATTCACTGAAGACAGGGACCCAAGTCTTTTCACCATCCATTGAAGAAGCAGAACAACATGTACTATAAGATCACAGACTCTGAAGTCAGAATTGTTTGCATCTCAGTTTTGTGTGCTTAGGAGAATTACCCAAATACTCTATAACTTGTATTCGTCACATGTAAAATGGATACAAGAATGGGACAAAGCACATGGAATTATCAGGAGATCTATGTATATAGGACATACAAAGCATTTAGAAAGTTACCTGAAATGCAATTAACATTCAATAAAGTCATTACTATCACTAAAGTCTAACAAATTCTGGCATGTGGTAGATGCCCAGATATTTGCTAAATAGGTGAAATGTACTGATAAATGGATTCCTCAGCATTCAAGATCTGAACCCTGAAGAGTCCAAATTAATGACAAACTATGACTTAAGCAGACTTAAGCAGAAGGGTTTTTGAAAAAGAATAGATACATATATAACTAAATTACTTTGATGTACACCTGAAACTAATACAACACTGTTAATCAACTATACTCCAATATAAAATAACAAATTTTTTAAATGAGGTGTTTTGTTATCTAGATTTAACACTCCACCTATTATATTAGGTTGTATTTTGGATGGAAGTAAGAAGATAGGAAGCTAATGCTCTTGTGACTGGTTTCAAACACTGGTGAAACTTCAAACTTCACAGATCAGAAGTTGTAACAAAGAGGAACTTCCCTGGAGGTCCAGAGGTTAAGACTCCAGACTTCCACTGCAGGGGGCATGGGTTCAATCCCTAGTCTGGGAACTAAGATCCCTGCATGCCGCATGGCATGGTCAATTTTTTTAAAAAATCAGATTGTAACAAAGAGAAGCATTTCCATTGTCAGCCATGTACTATGAAATATATTACATGAGCAAAGAGTATAAAAAGATATGGTTACATGAGAGACTAGGAAGTTCTATGAAAAAAATCAACATGCTGTGTGATTTTCACACCAAAGCATGGGCTCAACTCTGCTCTATAATTAGATACTGAGCCTTCATTTACATAAGTTCCTATCTTGGTACTCACCCCCATCACCCTTCACTGAAAACGCCTCCATTCTGTTTCTACTTCTGTTACTGGATACATGATAACATTGTTGTGGCTTTCCCAGCATAATGGTGCTAGCTGATTTGCAGAAAACTCATTTAGAATGCATTTGACTTGCAGATTATGTTTCGGTGAACTGCATCCTCAGATAAACAAACATATACTCAAAATAATGCTTGGAAGTCTGAGCTACAGCATCATTAAGATGAATAGCTCCACATTTTAGCTTGTCCATGCTCAGAAAAATATAACCTTAACACCAAGTTCTTACTAATCCTTCAAGAACAAAGATAGCCCTTTAGGAAGGAGCATTTTTCAAAGGCATTACAGATATCTGAACTGCTGCCCTTATAAGAAATAAATGTTAATTCGTTAGCTATTATGATTCATAAAGAAAATTCTGTTCCATGTACATTTAAACTATCATTTTCAATAGCTATCTGAGTAGGAAGAACAGAACAAAAGGCATGCAAGCATCCCACATAAGCATAGATTCTTGACTATGCATGCTCCCTAGAATTTCAGCCTGGATTTAGAAGAGATAAAGGATGATACAAAGATAAAGGAAAGAAGAGATAAGAGGAAAAGGCTGTGGGATGAAAAATTTGAATGTATTGCCCTCTCTGGGATTCAATTTTAATCAAGGGAGTGTCAAATTACCATCTATTATAATAATCCTATAATCTCATCACTCTCTAATGCCCACAGCCTGGTTGTAAAATGATTTACTTTCTGTCACTCAGTAATTAGCAAACTACACTCAAAAAGCATACTACATACATTTTAGCTTTGAAATATTTTGCCCCAACAGGGTTTCTTAAAACAATAATGATGTTATAGCAACTTAATTTGTCAGTAAGTTGACATTAAATTGTTTTCTCAGTTGTATGAAGTGACAAGAATCAGTTCCACATGTTTATCACAAAGACTATGATTTATGATTCCTGAAATAAAAGTTTTCATCCACTGGAATACATTTATTTATTTTAATTCTGAAGCTATTTGGGGGTAGGGAAAGGGAACACATTACTCTCCTAAGCTTCTTTTAATGACTATATTAGAAGAAGAAGAGATTAAGAAGAGGTGGCAAGAACACACAGAAGAATTATACTAAAAAAGTCTGGATAACCATGATGGTGTGGTCACTCGCCTAGAGCCAGATAATCCTGGAGTGTGAAGTGAAGTGGGTCTTAGGAAGCATTACTAAGAACAAAGCTAGTAGGGGTGATGGAATTCCAGCAGAGCTATTTCAAATCCTAAAAGTTGATGCTATTAAAGTGCTGCACTCAACATGCCAGCAAATTTTAAAAACCCAGCAATGGCCATAGGACTGGAAAAGGCCAGTTTTGACTCCAGTCCCAAAGAAGGGCAATGTTAAAGAATGTTCAAACTACTGCACAGATGAATGCATTTCACATTCTAGCAAGATAATGCTGAAAATCTTTCAAGCTAGGCCTCAGTAGTATGGGAACTGAGAACTTCCAGATGCACAAGCTGGATTTAGAAAAGGCAGAGGAATCAGAGATCAAACTGCCAACATCCTTTGGATCATAAAAAAAGCAAGAGAATTCCAGAAAAACATCTACTTCTGTTTCATTGACTACACTGAAGCCTTTGACTGTGTGAATCACAACAAACTGTGGAAAATTCTTAATGAGATGGGAATGCCAGACCACTTTACCTGCCTCCTGAGAAACCTATATGCAGATCAAGAAGCAACAGTTAGAACCAACATGGAACAATAGACTGGTTCCAAATCGGGAAAGGAGTATGTCAAGGACAATGTATATTGTCACCCTGCTTATTTAACTAATATGCAGAGTACATCACGAGAAATGCCAGACTGGATGAAGCCCAAGATGGAATCAAGATTGCCGGGAGAAATATCAATAACTTCAGATATGCAGATGACATTACCTTCAGGGCAGAAAGAGAAGAGAAACTAAAGAGCCTCTGGATGAAAGTGAAAGAGGAGAGTGAAAAAACTGGATTAAAATTCAATGTTCAAAAAATTAAGATCATGGCATCTGGTCCCATCACTTCATGGCAAATAGATGGGGGGAAAACGGAAATAGTGACAGATTTTATTTTCTTGGGCTCCAAAAATCACTGACAACTGTGACTATAGCCATGAAATTAAAAGACATTTGCTAAAAAAAAAAAAAAAAAAAAAGACACTTACTCCTTGGAAGAAAAAGCTATGGCAAACCTAGTCAGCATCTTAGAAAGCAGTGACATCATCTTGCCAAAAAAGACCTGGATAGTCAAAGCTATGGTTTTTCCAGTAGTCATGTACAGATGTGAGACCATAAAGAAGGCTGATAAAGAATCAATCATAAAGAATTGATGCTTTCGAACTGTGGTGCGAGATGATACTCTTGAGAGTCTCTTGGACAGCAAGGAGATCAAATCAGTCAATCTGAAAGGAAATCAATACTGAATATTCCTTCGAAGGACTGATGCCGAAGCTGAAGCTCCAATACTTTGGCCACCTGATGGGAAGAACTGACTCCTTGGAATACAACCTGATGCTAGGAAAGATTGAAGGCAGGAGGAAAAGAGGGCCAAAAGAATGAGATGGTTGGGTGGCATCACCAAATCAGTGGACATGAGTTTGAGAAAACTCAAGTGACAGTGAAGGACAGAAAAGCTTGTTATGCTGCAGTCCATGGGGTCGAAAAGAGTCAGACACGATTTAGCACCTGCACAAGAACAGTCAAAGTAGGAGTGAAATCTTCAAATATACTCTTGCATGCTTCTTCAAAATGTGTTATTTCCAGTTGTAGAAAACAGCACTGAACATGTAACCCTACATGTAGACTCAGATGACAAAACTAATTAAGCTGCTTTTAAATTAAAAAAAAAAAAAAAAACCTGTTTTAGTGATTGCTTCTGTCTGTACACTGTCACCAAGGCAATACTAAGGCTGGCAGACAAAGTACATTTTCTTTCTGTATGAACATAGCTTTATTGTTGTAGCTAAGTTGTGTCTGACTCTTTTGCGACCCCATGAACTATAATCTGCCAGGCTCCTCTGCCCGTGGCATTTCCCAGGTAAGATACTGCAGTGGGTTGCCATTTCCTGCTCCAGGGAATGGGATTCCCTAGTGGCTCAGATAGTAAAGAATCTGCAATATGGGAGGTCTGGGTTCGATCCCTAGGTCAGGGAGAAGGAAATACTCCAGTATCTTTCCCTGAAGAATCCTATGAACAGAAGAACCTGGTGGGTTACAGCCCATGGAGTTACAAAGAGTTTTACACAACTGAGTGACAAACACTTTCATTTTTCTTCTTTCCAGGGGAATTTCCAGACTCAGGGATCGAACCCATGTCTCCTGCACTGGCAAGCAGGTACTTTACTACTGAGCCTGGGATGCCCTGACTATAGTTTAGATCACCTTAATAGAAAAGGAAATTAGATCAGAATCCAATCTGACTCTGTGAGAAAACGCTGAACTCTACCCAAATTTCCCCCATGCAGTGGGATGTGGTCTGATTTTATAGATTGAATAATCCCTAAACTTCCGACTAATCATTCACCATAAGACTTATATTCATCTCAGAGTCATGACCCCCAGCAACTGCGGCAATGTATGACTAGTCTACTAACAAGTGAAGCAAGAGGCCTGATGAAATCAGATGGCTAAAGTAAAGGAGAATATTCCCAGGCTCTCTTAAGTAATGTCTCGCTTTCACTGGATTTTCAGAAGTTTCCCTGGGGCTAAGATGGAGGACCGTATGACATTTTCTGCAGAGAGATGTCTGATTCATTTGACTATTACTACATGTAGCAATTGAAAACAGATAATAGAGAGTAGGTGAGTTTGCACCATTGAAAAATAAAACCTTACAATAACCTGCAGAAAATGGCAGGGTAAAACGGGTTTTTGTTTGGGAAGCAAATAGGATAGAAAATATTGTTCTTTTTATTTTATTTTTAGAATTCTTAATTGAAGGATAATTGCTTTACAATATTGCATTAATTTCTCCCCAACATAAATCAGCCATAGGTATACATATGTCCCCTCCCTCCCATCTTTTTTTAAAATTATTTTAATTGGAGGTTACTTACTTTACGATATTGTGGTGGTTTTTGCCATACAATGATATGAATCAGCCATGGATGTACATGTGTCCCCCATCCCGAACCCCCCTCCCATGTCCCTCCCCATCCCATCCCTCTGAGTTGTCCCAGGGTTTGAGTGCCCTGTTTCATGCATTGAACTTGGACTGGTCATCTATTTCACATATGGTAATACACATGTTCAGTGCTATTCTCTCACATCATCCCACCTTCACCTTCTCCCACAGTTCAAAAGTCTGTTCTTTATATCTGTGTCTCTTTTGCTGTCTCGCATATAGGGTCGTTGTTACCATCTTTCTAAATTCCATATATATGCATTAATATACTGTATTGGTGTTTTTCTTTCTGATTTACTTTGTGCAATAAGCTCCAGTTTCATTCACCTCATTAGAACTGACTCAAATGTGTTCGAGAATATTGTTTTTGAGAACTGTCTATACACACAGCACTTAAATATGTTTCCTCTCCTACAGTATAAAGCTAGCATTGATAAGGAAATCAAAAGACCAAAATAAAAAAGATATTTTTAATCATTGGATTTGTTTCTAAATGCACAGCTAAAATTTATTTGAATCTAAGTTTCAGCTATTCTAACATTAGATCAAAAGGAAGCCGACTCTCACCTCACATGTTATAAACAAATAGTAGATTGTCAATAAATATTTGTCAAATGAATGATGAAAACCCAAATCTATTTATCCAAGTTATACCTAGATAATGCCTGTTACATATCCAAGTTGTATCTAGATAATGCCTGTTGTCTAAGGTTGCAGTCAAACCTTAGATGGAAAAGTATAAAGGGCAGGGCAGACAGCTGGATCTTTGAAGCATCTCACAATCATTTAGTTATCTATGGCATTTAAAAAAAATTTTGGCCACACCCTGAAGCATGTAGAATCTTAGTTGCCTGATCAGGGATCGAACCCCCACCCCCTGCACTGGAAAGCAAACCCTTAACCACTGGGCTGCCAGGGATGTCTCATCATCTATGGCATTTTACAAGTGATAACATGAAGACACATTCAGGACCATCTAGGCTGAGAAGTAGGCAACACATCCTGGGGCTTCCCAGGTGGCACCGTTGTAAACAATCTGCCTACCAACTCAGGAGTCTCAGGAGACCTCGGTTCGATCCCTGGGTCTGGAAGATCCCCTAGAGGAAGAAATGGCAACCCCCTCCAATATTTTTGCCTGGAGAATCCCATGGACAGAGAAGCCTGGAATGCCACAATCGATGGGGCTCGCAAAGAGTTGGACACAACTGAGCACAAACACACACCACATCCCATTTGAAGATGAAGAAAAAGTAATAATAGTTGCTAGGAATTAATGAGTACCTATCAAGAATTGTAGGTTAGCCTGAGAATCTGATAATCGTTTTTATTAATAATGGTTTACGTTTGAGTGCATACATTGAAACAGATGCAGTGCCAAGCACTGTTAATATAATTTTATTCTCATAAATATTCTGTAAGGTAGGTTTTACTGTTCCCAGTTAATCTATAAGGAAGTTGAGTCTAAAATAAGTAATTTCTCTAACATTACACAACCTGTGGGTGAATCAGCTGTAAGTCAAGTCTGGTAGACCAGGAAAAAAAAAAAAAAGCCAATTCAAGTATTTCCCCACATTAGAGTAACATGAGATAGACTTCAAAGGAATGTATTCTAGACACTCAGATGGGAAGGAAGGAAAATATCATTCCAGGCAGAGGGAATGGTTGTTACCTGTGTGCATGACTGTATGAGTCTAACCCAAAAGAATGGTAGATGGACCGACAGTAATCAACACTGAAAATCATTTCCATGCTTGTGATTATTAGCCTCTGTTCAAAAAGCAAAACTACACACATGAACTTTAGATAGATTTATATATTTGCTTTAGATAACCAATTTTTGCTCTAGGTTTTCCAAGGCCAAGACTGAGAAGCAATAATTGTGACTTAAGATGGCTCAAACACTCTGATAAAGATTAAGAAAATAATAGGTAACACATTTGATTAGGAAACACAAAAGGGGCTCCACTTGCCCCAAGAGACTCAAAAGGAAAAATATGTTCCTGTGAGACATAGTGTAAAATTGATAGGATTTTACTCAAGATTATAAAGTAGCTCAGAACCACAATTTATCAGCACAGAGACACTCTGGTGAATCATCCATCCCTCTCTTAGGAAAAATAAGTCAAACCAGGTTTGCTACACCAAGAAGGAAATTCACAAATAACAAAGGAATCCAGGCAGGCCACTTACGGCTAAGTAAAAACTCATGGATCAAATACAGGATAACCATGAGACATCCACAAAATTTCAGGATCTCAAAAGATTGAAGATTTTACATGAGAATGGAGTGTCCTGGAATTAACTACTCATATCCTTAGAATTTCTGCATCATATCATATCCTTTGAGCTTCAGGAGAGTCATTTTCTTCGGTAATCTGGTCAATCATTTTGACCAAAAATCAGATTATTCTTTTCAAAGAAAGACTCTATGTCTTTCTGGAAATTCTTGCCCAACATCTCAGAGATTAACACTAATTAAGGTACAGTTACCTTCCAATCATCTATGCAAATTGTAGAATTCTGTCTGGGTCCCCTAAAATAGGAGGTTGTGGCTGTTTAATCACTAAGTTATACCTGACTCTTTTGTGACCCCAAGGACTGTATTGCCAGACTCCTCTGTCCGTGGGATTTTCTAAGCAAGAATACTGGGGTGGGTTGCCATTTCCTTCTCCAGGGTATCTCCCAAGCCCAGGAATCAACCTGAGTCTCCTTCTTGGCAGGCAGATTCTTTACTGCTGGGTCACTGGAGCAGACCATAAATATATTAAGCTTCTTAATTCACATTCAAGATTAAAATACCTAAATCATGACACCAAGATGCTGTGAAGTTGGTGTCCACACATGAATTTGATCAGTACATAAAACACTAACAATTTTTTTAAAAGATAATACTATTTAACACTATTACCATCCTCTAGACTTTTTCCAAAAACTATTATTCTCACCTTGGGGTATAAATGTATTGATTAAAATTAAACAACCACCTATAGAAAGGACAAAAGCTACTGACAACCAGTGTTTAAGGTGCTTCATTGCAAAAAAAAAAGAAAGACATCTGGTTGAGAAGTCCACAGCTCCAAGGAGAGCCTAGGATGAGAACATATTACCCCCTAAATTTTGTAAGTCAAACATCAATCCATAAAGGAAAACTGCAGAAAATCTGTAAAAGAGAATAAAGAATGAAAAAACATCTCCTACATCACAGGCAGCTTCTTTACCACTGAGCCACCTGGGAAGCCTTGGTATTATCCTTACACAAACCCTAAAATTCAATATTGGGCAACCCCTTGGCCAAGACATTAAAGGCTATTAAAACACAAACATTTCAATGACCTCACCCACAGCAAGCCCTTACAATGTATCAGCCAAATGTACTACACTGCCCTGGGTATGAGATGCTGTAGCAGGCATGGGAATGGGCTGCTTAGATGTCCTTCCAGGAGTCTGACATGAGGACTGGAGTGAGTGGACAGTGACCCGCTCTTATGTTCACATGGAGGGCACTTTCCCTCTGGGCTGCCCCAGCTAATGAGCACAGCAGGGGCACTAGGGCCAGGCCATTCCAGCCCAACACTGGCCTCCTCCAGCAGGTGATCTTTGCTCCCCGACGTACTAGCTAAGACTTTCTCAGAGCTGCCCCAGAATCTGAGACGCCTACTCAGTCTCCTTTCCTTCTCTCTTCCTTTTTAGACCTGCCTCATGGTCTGACCCTCTCTGCAGCTACTTCTGCTACTAATCCCCATTATCCTTCACAGGTGTTTCTAGTTCTCTCAATGTCTGCTTCCTAGAGCAGGGGTCCCCAGCCTCTGGGATCTAATGCCTGATGATCTGAGGTGGAGCTGATGTAATAATAATAGAAATAGAGTGCACAATAAATGCTATGTCCTTGAGTCATCCCCAAATCATCCCCCTCACCCAGGTCCATGGAAAAACTGTCTTCCACAAAACCAGTCCCTGGTGCCGAAAAGATTGGGGATCACTGTTCCTAGAGCATCTGAACTGACCCAGATCACAAGAAATGTTAAGATCTCTTATGCCTTGTTAAGACCCTTACTTAACCCCTATAGAAAGAACTCTAAGAATTTGCAGAACCTTTATATCACCTAGCTTATCCTCCTCAGCATTTCAGCATCTTTTCTGCAGCACTGACAAAATTTGTGTAGATATTGCCAGAACAATTTTGAAAATAGGAAGGCCCATACTCAGTGGAACAGTTCATGCTATAGGCAACTTAGCTTCTCCCTACAGACACTACCTGCCTATTACTCGTCTCCACTGCTTCTAGTTTTGTACCCTAGGGCCGCTCAGAATGAGTTTACATAACCTTCACATAGTGATCCTTCTAACATCAAAGGACACATACTTGCTTAACGAGCAGAACAAACAACCCTGGTTCTTCCCACTGTTAGATATTGGATATGGCTTCCAGAGTCACTATCACTATGCTTGCTCCTCTTTTGCTCCAATTTCTCAATGTCTCTCTGAAAATGTATCCTTCAGAGCTGCAAACAATCATTGTTTGTCTAGTCTGCAAATCCACAGTTAAACTGTAAGCAGGACAAGGGCAGTATCAAATCCCTATTCTTTATCACATAGTTAATCTGTGACAGAAACCCAGTGTATGTGTATCAGATGAAGCAAGGAAGAAACAAATGTTTCTAATTCTCAGGTCCTGAATTCTCATGAGACCACTCCATCCACTACTGAGGAACCTAGACTCCAGATCCCTCTAGGATTTGAAAAAGGTATTGAGCAGATCCTCCTGATCAAGTCAAGGTGAACCCTCCAGATTCCTGCTGAAGGTAGATTGCCTTCAGATACATGAAGGGTCCATCTCCCAGAAGGCTATAGAGTACAGTAATCTGAACTCTTATCCTCTTAGTCAAAGAAAGAATGAAAACAAGTTACCAGGGCCTACTGAGGGCAAGTGAGCCTGATCATTAGTAAATGTGGCTCAATAAATATCCTGATCAAATTGCCAACATCCATTGGATCACTGGAAAAGCAAGAGAGTTCCACAAAAACATCTACTTCTTCTTTATTGACTATACCAAAGTCTTTGACTGTGTGGATCACCACAAACTGTGGAAAATTCTTAAAGAGATGGAATACGAGATCACCTTACCTGCCTCCTGAGAAACCTGTATGCAGGTCAAGAAAAAACAGTTAGAACTGGACATGGAATAATAGACTGGTTCCAAATCAGGAAAGGAGTACATCAAGGCTGTATATTGTCACCCTGATTATTTAACTTATATGCAGAGAACATCATGAGAAATGCCAGGCTGGATGAAGCACAAGCTGGAATCAAGATTGCTGGGAGAAATGTCAATAACCTCAGATACACAGATGACACCACACTTATGGCAGAAAGCTAAGAAGAACTAAAGAGCCTCTTGATGAAAGTGAAAGAGGAGAGTGAAAAAGTTGGCTTAAAACTCAACATTCAGAAAACTAAGATCATGTCATCCAGTCCCATCATTTCATGGCAAATAGATGGGGAATCAACAGAAGCAGTGAGAGACTTTATTTTCTTGGGCTCCAAAATACGGCAGATGGTGACTGCAGCCATGAAATTAAAAGACTCTTGCTCCTGGAAGAAAATCTATGACCAACCTAGACAGCATATTAAAAAGCAGAAACATTACTTTGCCAACAAAGGTCCTTCTAGTCAAAGCTATTGTTTTTCCAGTAGTCTTGTATGGATGTGAGAGTTGGACTATAAAGAAGCAGAGTGCTGAAGAATTGATGCTTTTGAATTGTGGTGTTGGAGAAGACTCAAGAGTCCCTTGGACTGAAAGGAGATCCAACCAGTCAATCCTAAAGGAAATCAGTCCTGAATATTCAATGGAAGGACTAATGCTGAAGCTGAAACTCCCAATACTTTGGCCACCTGATGCAAAGAACTGACTCATTGGAAAAAACCCTGAAGCTGGGAAAGATTGAAGGTGGGAGGAGAAGAGGACGACAGAGGATGAGATGATTGGATGGCATCACCAACTCAATGGATGTGAGTTTGAGTAAGCTCCGGGAGTTGGTGATGGGCAGGGAAGCCTGGGGTGCTGCAGTCCATGGGGTCACAGAGTCGGACATGATTGAGTGACTGAACTGAACTGAACTATCCTGAAGTTCACCTAGTTTTGAGAATTCTCATTCTTCTGAATGTAGATTAACGAGACTATGTAGTTATGGAGAACAGAATTTTGATCTTTAACTTTGCTGGATGTGAGTTTTAGGGAGATTTCATTTTTATTTCTAATATAATAATTAGAGCATCATTCATCTTGCTCACTGGGACATTATCATACTGTTAAAACTGAATTATTCTGGGTTATTTTTATACTGTCTTCTTGTTAAAAAAAAACAGTATTATATATTCAAATTATGTCAGGACATAATTTGAAATGGGAATAGGGGATTTACTCTTTCTATAAGGTACAATGTACACTTGAAGTGTATTTACTATTCTTTACAATACATTTTAGAACCTTCTGGGACAAAAGCTAAAAGTCCTAATGGCCATGGAAAACCATGGGAAGAGAGGGAGCAAACAGCCCCAATAAAGATGACTGCCACTGCAGAGATTCAGTGCAGGCCCTTTCCCTGGAGGAAGGATAACCATAAATTTAGCTACTCAGCCCAAGCAGTTAAAAGTATAAACTGTTGGAAAGTGTTGAAAAGAGGCAGTCTTTATTGCTTGTCTACACTTGTATCTACACCTGTGACACTCCACGGGGCTAATATTTCTCAATTCAGTAGGGAGAAAACCAGGAGGTGCCACATTATCATCCAGTCTAAGACATGCCCTTCAACACGGTTTACTGCAAGTCATAGGTTTACAGAGTTTTGAGAACTGCTGGCCATCAATAAAAAAATACTTTGGCCACCATTTTCTCTAAGTCCCTCATGAGTATATTTTATTAATTAGAACCTGGAGGGTGAGAACTTCAGAGAAGCCTGAATTGACTCTTTCAGTGACAATATTCATTCTACAGTTATTATGGAAAGAGGAAATTCAGAACAATATTTCCCAGCATGTGACCGATAGAATATTAGCTACCATAAATATGAATCTCTTTCATGAATCACAGCCTTGCTGGCAAGAAGGGGTTTGCATAACTCAGTGAAGCTATGAGCCACGCTATGCAGGGCCACCCAAGAAGGATGGGTCACAGTGAAGAGTTCTGACAAAATGTGTTCCACTGGAGAAGATGGCAACCCAATCCAGTATTCTTGCCTAAAGAACTCCATGGACAGTATAAAAAGGCAAAAAGATATGATGCCAGAAGATGAGCATCCCCAGGTCAGAAGGTGTCCAATATGCTACTAAAGAAGAGTGTTGGCCAATTACCAACAGCTCCAGTAAGAATGAAGTGGCTGGGCCAAAGTGGGAATGATGCTCAGTTGTGGATGTGTCTGGTGGTGAAAGTAAAATCGAATGCTGTAAACAACAATGTCATTGCATAGGAACCTGGAATGTTAGACCATTAATCAAGGTAAACTGGACAGGGTCAAGCAGGAGATGGCAAGATTGAACATCAACATCTTAGCAATCAGTGAACAGAAATGGTCAAAATTAATTCAAATGACCATTATATCTACTACCGTGAAGACGAATTCCTTAGAAGAAATGGAGTAGCCCTTATAGTCAACAAAAGAGTCCAGAATGCAGTACTTGGGTGCAATCTCAAAAAACAACACAAAAATCTCTGTTCATCTCCAAGGCAAAACATTCAACATCACAGTTATCTATGTCCCAACCACTGTTGAAGAAGCTGAAGTTGACACATTCTATGAAGACCTACAAGACCTTCTAGAACTAACATCAAAAAAAAAAATGTCCTTTTCATCATAGCGGATTGGAATGCACAACTAGGAAGTCAACAAATATACAGACTAACAGGCGAATTGGGTCTTGGAATGCAAAATGAAACAGGGCAACAGATAACAGTTTTGTCAAGAGAACATGCTGGTCACACAAACACCCATTTCCAACAGTAGAGGAGACGATGCTACTACCCATGGACATAACTAGATGGTCAAAACAGAAATCAGAATGATTATGTTCACTGATTATGTCCATCCTAAAGGAAATAAGTCCTAAATATTCATTGGAAGGACTAATGCTGAAACTGAAACACCAATACTTTGGCCACCTGATGTGAAAAACTGACTCATTAGAAAAGACCCTGATTCTGGGTCTTTGAAGGTGGGAGGAGAAGGGGGTGACAGAGGATGAGATGGTTGGATGGCATCACCAACATGATGGACATGAGTCTGAGTAGGCTCCAGGTGTTGGTGATGGACAGGGAAGCCTGGGGTGATGCAGTCCATGGGGTCACAAAGAGTTGGGCACGACTGAGCGACTGAACTGAACTGAATGAACTGATGCTCATTGCAACCAAAGGTGGAGAAGCTCTATACAGTCAATAAAATCCAGACCTGGAGCTGACTGTGGCTCAGATCATGAGCTCATTATTGCAAAATACAGACTTAAATTGAAGAAAGTATGGGATACTTTCTGAAGACTTTATGAAGTCTTTATGAAGAAAGTGTGGGACATTCAAGCATGACCTAAATTGACTCCCTTATGATTATACAGTGGGAGGTGATGAATAGATGTAAGGGGTTAGATCTGGTAGACAGAATGCCTGAGAACTATGGATGCAGGTTTGTAACATTTTACAGGAGGCAGTGACCAAAACCACCCCAAAGAAAAAGAAATGCAAGAAGGTAAAGTGATTATTGGAGGAGGCTTTACAAATAGCTGAGGAAAGAAGAAAACTGAAAGGCAAGGGAGAAAGGGAGAGATATACCCACTAAATGCAGAGTTCCATAAAATAGCAGGGAGAGATAAGAAGGCCTTCTTAAATGAATAAATCAAAGAAATAGAGTAAAACAATAGAATAGCAAGATATCTTTTCAAGAAAATGGGAGCTATCAAGTGAATATTTCATGCAAGAATGGGTATGATAAAAAATAAAAATGGTAAGGACATAAAAGAAGCAGAAGAGATTAAGAAGAGGTGGCAAGAATACACAGAAGAACTACATAAGAAAGGTCTCAACAACCATGATGGCGTGGTTACTCACCTAGAGCCCGACACCCGGAAGTGTGAAGTCAAGGGGGCCTTAGGAAGTCTCACTACAAAGATAGTGGAAGTGATGGAATTCCAGCTGAGCTTTTTCAGACCCTAAAAGATGATGCTATTAAAGTTCTGCACTCAATATATCAGTGAATTTGACAAACTCAGCAGTGGCCACAGGACCAGAAAAGCTCAGTTTTCATTCCAATCCCAAAGAAAAGCAATGCCCAAAAATACTCAAACTACCATACAATTGCACTCATTTCACATGCTAGCAAGATAATACTCAAAATTCTTCAAACTAAGCTTTGACAGTATGTGAACCAAGAACTTTCACATGTACAAGCTGGGATTCAAAGAGGCACAGGAATCAAAGATCAAATTGCCAAAATTTGTTGGATCACAGAGAAAGCAATAGAACTCCAGGAAAACATATACTTCTGCTTTATTGACTATGCTAAAGCATTTGATTGTGTGGATCACAGCAAACTGTGGAAAATTCTTAAAGAGATGGGAATACCAGACCACCTTAGCTGCCTCCTGAGAAACCTTTAGGCAGATCAAGGAGCAAAAGTTAGAAACAGACATGGAACAACAGACTGGTTCAAAATTAGGAAAGGAGTATATAAAGGCTGTCTATTGTCACCCTGCTTATTTAACTTATACGCAGAGTACATTATGTGAAATGCTGGGCTGGATGAATCACAAGCTGGAATCA
The DNA here is from genome assembly GCF_963930625.1 of Muntiacus reevesi. NCBI lineage: Eukaryota > Metazoa > Chordata > Mammalia > Artiodactyla > Cervidae > Muntiacus > Muntiacus reevesi. The sequence continues at coordinate 61,004,585 of NC_089260.1, forward strand.
AGATTGCTGGGAGAAATATAAACAATTTCAGATATGTAGATGATACCACTCTCATGCCATAAAGTGAAAAGGAGCTAAAGAGAATCTTGATGAGGTTGAAAGAGGAAAGTAAAAAAGCTGGCTTGATATGCAACATGAAAAAAACTAAGGTCATGGCATTTGGTCCCATCACTTCATGATAAATAGAGAGGGAGAAAGTGGAAACAGTGACAGACTTTATTTTTTGGGGCTCCAAAATCACTGTGGACAGTGAACTTCAGCCAGGAAATTAAAAGACACTTGCTCCTTGAAAGGAAAAATATGGCAAACCTAGACAGCATATTAAAAAGCAGAGACCTCACTTCCCCAGCAAAGTTCTATATAGCCAAAGCTATGGTTTTTCCAGTAGTCAAGTACAGATCAAGAGTTGGTCCATAAAAAATGCTGAGTACCAAAGAATTGATGCTTTTGAATTATACTGCTGGAGTTTAGAGTCCCTTGGACTTCAGGGAGATCAAACTAGTCAATCCCCAAGGAAATCAACCTGAATGTTCATTGTAAGGACTATTGCTAAGACTGAAGCTCCAACAACTTGGCCACTTGATGCAAATAGCCGACTCATTGGAAAAGACCCTAATGCTAATAGAAGGCAAAAGGAGAAGGGGACAGCAGAGGACGAGATGTTTAGATAGCATTACCGAGTCAATGGACATGGATCCTGGAGATAGTGGAAGACAGAGGAGCCTGGTGTGCTACAGTTCATGGGTTTGCAGAGTCAGACATGACCAAGCAACTGAACAACAACAACAAGATATCAATATGTTATGCATTTAAAAATAAATCCACACTCAAATATGTTTGGTAAATAGAGTTAAAGTTAGGCTCTATGGATCTTTTCTGTGGCTTGATAATCTAATGTGCACTCTGATTACCTACAGTGGATATGAAGTTTACCATGATTCCCATAATTATTTAACCATGGAAATTCTTTGTTTTAAGCAGACAATATTGCAGAAAGAATTCTTCCACAGAACTTGACTTTGGGAAATTCTGATTTAGAGTAACTCTACGGACTGAGCAGCATTTCTTCTTTTAGAAACATTCATTCAGATCCCACCATGTGCATGGCACTGGTTAGGTAATGGAAAAAACAGAAACAAAACAGAGTGTCTACCTTCTAAGGATTTATAGCCTGGTGGTGTGATCAGACTCACAGAAGACTGGAAGCAAATTAGGGGTTTGATGCATCAGTGCTGATGAGGACTGATGCATTAGTCCTGATGAGGAATAATATGAGAGGCAGCTATAAGGAAAGGAGGGGAGCAGTACAGAAGGAATTTAGAGAACCGAAACATGTTTAAAGAATGTGTATTCTATGCAAGATGAATGTGTTAGATAAATGACATATGACAAATTCAAAAAAGAATCTCACCAAAGCACGAATTTCCTTCAAAGGGAATTCTCTAAAGTGACCACAGGCTGAGTTGGTAAGATGAGAGGAAGAAATGAAATCGTAACTGTGATGTTATGGGATAGTCATAGTCAATTCTGGTGAACCTCAGCTAAGAGCTCATCAAAGCTCACAGCTGAGCATACCTCCCAGGTTTAAGTACCAAATAGTAAGTCTGAAGACCACCAGGAGGGAACTCTGCTGCCCACTGGGGAGCTAGGCAGAAGGAAGATTGATGGGGAGAGATTATCCTCTCAACTGAAGATGAAAGCATTTTGAACCAGGAACAAGAATATTTGAGGCAGTTTTCTTCTTGTGCTTGTGCTTAGTCGCTCAGTCATGTCCAACCCTTTGTGACCCCATGGACTGTAGCCCACCAGGGTCCTTTGTCCATGGGGATTCTCCAGACATGAATACTGGAGTGGGTTGCCATCCCCTCCTTCAGGAGATCTTCCCAACCCAGGTATCGAACTCCTTCTGCACTGCAGGAGGATTCTTTATGGTCTGAGCCACCAGGGAAACCCCAATTTTCTTCTTAAAATAAACTGTATCTCCAATATGGAAAGTGACTTTTTTTAAAGTCCCCTATGGAAGGAGCAGAAATTGTAGAAGGCATTCATGGAGAGGTGGCATTTCATTGAGATCCCTGAAGCTCTGAGAATGTTACTCCCAGGGCACTTGCTCTGCGTGGGTATGTGCAACAGTGAGTGAGTATTAGTTAGAAGAGCAGAAACCTGTGGCTGAACTTAGCTGAACCAGAAAACTGGGAAGGACTGAACTATAATCATAGCAGAAGAGAAGCCTAACTCTCTAGTGTGTCATCAGCTTCAAAAGAAAAGTGCCCAGCCCAGAAAGTGAGAGGCAGACACAGCGAACAGACTCTGGACAGGGGCTGAGGGAGCGGGGAGGAAAGTGTGGGGTGAACTGAGAGAGTAGCGTTGACATGTATACACTACTGCATGTAAAATAGACCGCTAGCGGGAAGCTCCACTGAGCTCAGCTGGGTGTTGTATGATGATCTAGCAGTGTGGGATGGGCGGTTTGGGAGGCTCAAGAGAGAGGGTATATATATATAAATATAGCTGATTCATGTTGTACGGCAGAAATGAACAATATTGAAAAGCAATTACACTCCAATTTAAAATAAATAAATAATTAAATAAAATTAACCAACAAGGACCTACTGCATAGCGCAGGGAACTCTGCTCAATATTATGTAACTACCTAAGTGGGAAAAGAATGCTGCTGCTGCTGCTAAGTCACTTCAGTCGTGTCCGACTCTGTGCGACCCCATAGACGGCAACCCACCAGGCTCCCTGTCCCTGGGATTCTCAAGGCAAGAACACTGGAGTGGGTTGCCATTTCCTTCTCCAGTGCATGAAAGTGAAAAGCAAAAGTGAAGTCACTCAGTCGTGTCCGACTCTTAGCGACCTCATGGACTGCAGCCTACCAGGCTCCTCCGTCCATGGGATTTTCCAGGCAAGAGTACTGGAGTGGGGTGCCATTGCCTTCTCCGTACGAAAAGAATAGATACATGTATATGTATACATGAATACATCTGATTTTGATTGCCGTACACGTGAAAATATACTCCAATAAAAAATAAAAAGCCAAAAACGAAAAGTGCCCAGCCTTCACGAATCTCATCATAGACAAGTGGGGGATGACATCAGACACAGAGATTCACAGACACGGAACCACAGGGATGCCAAGGAAGAGGACCCAGACCAGATTTCAGATCAGCACTCCCAGCTGAGCCAGGCACCCAATGCTAAGTGCTCTCACAGGCCTTAGGAAACAGAACCGGCAGCACCATAGCTATCTTTCACTCAAGGGATCAAGACACATGTACAGCCTTTTAAAAGTGGATCTCAGATTTTAGAGCAAATGCACTTTAGACTGATCCAAGTCAGATTTACCCAAATGATTACAACTGCCAAAGGCTATGGGTTTTTTTTTTTTTTTTTTTTGCTAGAAGCAAAACGGCTCTGTCCACTCTGGAAGCACTTCAACTTTGTCTTTCTCTCTCCAGTAAATGTTTTATGTGAAAGGCTCAGGGCTTTTTTTCTTTAGTTTTCAGCAACAAATTCCATGTTTGGCAAATTAACTGTTGCACATTTTCCAGTCTGTTTCCTTACTAGGGTTTTGCATAATACATTTATCTTCCCTCCTCTGAACACTCTTGTTCTCATGGTTCTAATCCACAGTCCATACTCCTTTCCTCAATGACTTTTGCAATAAGTGTGTGTAAACCACAAATTATCCCTCCTTTATATGTGGTCAATCAGATTGTTCTTATCCACTGCTCAAAACCTTCCAGTGGTTTCTCTTCCCAAGCTTGCGAGGAAAAAATCTCCCTTTTCAGAGAGACCTTGGCTATTCTATTTAAATAATTTTGCATCTTATTCATATCCTTTCCACTCAATATGGTGTATATTTGTGTGTTTGTCTCTCTCTGACCAGAACTTATAACTGTTTGGATCACAGAGTCTGTCCATAGTAGCTGCTTAATAAAATTTATTAAATTCATAGAATGAAAGATCTCTAATTCTTTATTCTCTGTACATCACGCAGACACACTTCTGCTAACCTTCTAAGTCATATGCAAGGCAACATACCTATTCCTTTCATCTACCCCCACATAAGGGCAAGCAATGGAAGTTCTGCCCTGGGCATTCCTCAAAATCCCAGCCAAAACATCGTTGCCTTATATTTGTCTCCACATTCAGATTTTCTCTGCTCAGACATCAGAGAGCCACCTTGCTGGCAGCCCCCTCTCCTAAGGCCACCTCTTGCCTGCATATGCCTAAGTAATAAACCTTTAGGTACTTGTAGTCACTGGCCCTGGTATAGTGAGTATTGATGTCCAGTATTTGAGCTTGAAAAAGACAAAACAACAAACCAACTTAAATCACACCACCCTGTCACACTTACCGGGCACTCTCAGTGAAGAAAGCCAAAAGATTCCCCCCTACTCATCACCCTGATTCAGAACACTTCTCCTAACCCTTCCTCAGTGTGGACTTGATCTTACCTCTCAGCAGCTAACCCTATTTCTCACCCTACTCTTTTCCTCTTTGCCTCTCCTTCAGAGATGTTACCTTTAGTCACTCCTCACAAGGGAGGAGTCAGTTTTGCTCTGGTTCCACTGCCACTGATCACATGTGACAGACACCATGTGGGGTTTCAGTTTGTCTAGCACCCCTAGGAACACCTCTCTGCCCCAGAGGAAACTCTCCTTAAAAGGCGCAACTAGTAATCTGCTGCTGCTGCTAAGTCACTTCAGTCGTGTCTGACTCTATGCAGCCTCATAGACGGCAGCCCACCAGGCTCCCCCGTCCCTGGGATTCTCCAGGCAAGAACACTGGAGTGGATTGCCATTTCCTTCTCCAATGCATGATAATGAAAACTGAAAGTGAAGTCACTCAGTCACTTCCAACTCTTAGCGACCCTGTGGAATGCAGCCTACCAGGCTCCTCCATTCATGGGATTTTCCAGGCAAGAGTACTGGAGTGGGGTGCCATTGCCTTCTCCGAACTAGTAATCTGGGCTCCCATAGACAGTAAATATCTTCAGCCTTCCACGTACATGTAGTCATTCTCAGATACTCTTCATGTTTTAATATAGCTTTGAACTAGAGAACCCCTCTCAGTATTTCAGGGATCACAAATTCAAATACCCATGGTTGCTAGGCAGATGTCATAAGCATGAGAAGTGACTGGGTATAACACAACAGAGATTGTTGAGACTGGGGCCACTAGAAAGCATATATCTTGCCTATGGGCTTTCTAATTCAGGCATACTTAATATTGTTCTATGCAGGATTCAGTTCACAGGCTACTAGGCTATAAGCCCTGAGGTATGGTTAATAAAAATACCTGAATCAAGTGGGATAAACCAACCACTTGGCCCAAGATAGTATTTCTCAATCTTGGCCACACAGAAATCATCCAGAAACTTAAAAAATACTGAACCCTAGCAGGACTCTGTGGGGCTCCTAGGCACAGAAGCTCTTCTGTGTCTTCCATATTTTATTTGCAGGGAATAGACTCCAGCCTCCACAACATTCCCTGAGTTCCAAAGGACAGATTCAAACAGTTGCTAATCAGGGAAGGGAGGGGATCCAGAGACAAGGGAGGAGCAGCCAAGAAAAAAATAGAGCAGCCTTCGGGCAGCATCCCGGTTCTGCCTCAAAGGAGACACAGGACAGTATCTTTGAGCTCTTCTGCAAAACTAAACCCCCAACCAAAGGAAGATGTACTGGGCTTCCCAGATAGCACTTATTGTTGTTCAGTCACTCAGTTGTGTCCACCTCTTTGGGATCCCATGGACTGCAGCACACCAGGCTTCCCTGTCCTTCACTGCCACCTGGACTTTACTCAAACTCATGTCCACTGAGTCAGCAATGCCATCCAACCATCTCATACTAGTGGTAAAGAATCCACTGCCAATGCAGGAGACACAACAGACATGGTTTGATCCCTGGGTCAGGTAGATCCCCTGGAGGAGAAAATGGTCATCCACTACAGTATTCTTGCTTGGAAAATTCCATGAATAGAGGAGCCTGGTGGGCTACAGTCCACAGGGTTGCAAAGAGTTGGACACGACTAAGCGACTGAGCACAGACACAAAGAAAGATGTTCAGTTCAGTTCAGTCGCTCAGTCATGTCTGACTCTTTGCAACCCCATGGACTGCATCACCCTAGGCTTCCCTGTCCATCACCAACTTCAGGAGCTTACTCAAACTCATGTCCATCGAGTCGGTGATGCCATCCAACCATCTCATCCTCTGTCACCCCTTCTCCTTCCACCTTCAATCTTTCCCAGCATCAGGGGATTTTCCAGTGAGTCAGTTCTTTGCATCAGGTGGCCAAAGTATTGGAGTTTCAGATTCAACATCAGTCTTTCCAATGAATATTCAGGAATGATCTCCTTTAGGATTGACTGGTTTGATCTCCTTGCAGTCCAAGGGACTCTCAAGAGTCTTCTCCAACACCACGGTTCAAAAACATCAATTCTTCGGTGCTCAGCTTTCTTTATAATCCACCTATCATATCCATACATGACTACTGGAAAAACAATAGCTTTGACTAGACGGACTTTTGTCAGCAATGTAACGTCTCTGCTTTTTTAATATTCTGCCTAGGTTGGTCATAGCGTTTCTTCTAAGAAGAAAGCATCTTTTAATTTCATGGCTGCAGTCACCATCTGCAGTGATTTTGGAGCCCGAGAAAATAAAGTCTCTCACTGTTTCCACTGTTTCCTCATCTATTTGCCATGAAGTGATGGGGCCGGATGCTATGATCTTCGTTTTTTGAATGTTTAGTTTTAAGCCAGCTTTTTCACTCTCCCCTTTCACTTTCATCAAGAGATGGCAAAACAACTTCAGTAGTCCTGGCTTGAAAACTCCATGAACAATATGAAAAGGAAGATGTTAGCATCCTACATCCCAGAGACAGTCACAGTTTGATAACCTCAAGAAGCTCATCAAGAGACTACCTGAAGCCAGATTACAATACTGCAGACCCAGCACACATCCTGATCCCCAGCAGCTCTGCCCTTGAACCATTGCTAGAACACTCCTCACCAGACGTCCGCAGGATGGGACATGTGTACTTTGAGGCACAAGCCTGCTGTGGGTCAATCCCCAACCCCCACCCAGACCCCCACAATGAAAAGGAAAAAAGAGGAATGAGTTTTTCTCTTGCTCTTTCATGAGAACAAAGAAGATAAACCAACAGTGAGCAGGACTGAACATTCCTGTTTTGTTTGTTTGTCTTTAACTGCCCCTAACTCTGCATGTCTATAACTAAGTTTGCTTTTCTGCCCCCTAACTCTGCAGGAACGACAGTTCACATTTTCTCCTTTGACTCTATGCTAAATACATTCTCCTATCTGGTGTTTATCCTTAGAACACCCTTCCCTTTGCAGTTACATATCAGAAAGCAGGCCGCAGGGCCACCAAACTGCCAGACTCAATTACTGGGTTACTGACGCCAGTTTATGACTGTCTTTGAAAAAATGCAAGAGGAAGAAATCAAGATCCTATCACCTTTGCTCCACCACCAACTCCTGACTGTGAGCCCTTGCCTTATTTAAGCCCCTGGACTCCTCATGGAGGGGAGGCACAGTTCTTGAGGCATGAGCCTACTGCTTTCCCCTCTCCACTGGCTGAGAAGAAAAGCCACCTTTCTGTTTCCTCCAAACTCTCTGTATTTTTCATTCAGTTTCGGTGGGCAGAGAAGGCCAAGATTTTGGCCAGCAACACCCCTTTGCCTGGCAAAGCAATAAAGCTCTTCTTTTCTACTTCACCCCCTGTCTCTGAGATTTGATTCAGCACCAGCATACAGAGAACAAGCTTTCAGCATCAATACTGAGGCTGTGATTCTGATATAATTTCCCAGGTGAGCCTGAATGATTCATGTACAACCAAGTAAATACCACTCCTTTCAAGGGTTCTTTTAATGAAACTTATAGGCTGCTGGTAGCAAAGTGAAGTCTGTATATACAAGCCTTGCTCCCAAAGTAGTCAACATTTTTAAAAATAAAAAATAGCATAAATTTGGAAGAAAAGCCAGTTGATTCATAAAAGAAACATAAACAGCAAATACTTAGGGAACAAAAGATTTCACAGGAATACAACACATTAAATTCTTAATATAAACAGTCAACTTCTAACCAAAAGTTTTCCCAATGGTACCTTAGCAGAACAAAATGCTTCAAGCACATAATGTACCCTCCTCATAGCATGTCCAAGAGAGCTGGTATTATTTTAGGAAGAACAACTCATTTCCATGGGTCTATGCAATGTTTCTGGAATATCAACATTAAAAGAAACTATGTTTTCTTTAGAAGACTCATGGGCATACATACCAGAAGGTTCATTTCAATCCAAGCCCAAGGATTTAGCCACAGATGTTGTAAGCATCAACCCCCTCACTGCCTTGTGGTGAAAATGATGAAACTGAAATTATTCAGTAGCCGAAGGATAAGGAAATTGTTCTCCTTTAATGGAGTCATGAGATGGGAGACAGGATGAAGTCAGTTTTTATGGGTCCACTTTTTTTTTAATCTATGAACCTCACTCTATGCAAAATAAAAAGCATGACTTGTATCAATGTCTTCCATAAATACTCAAGACTTCACATTCTTGAAAGTTGCTATATTGGGATTCCTGGAACCCTTAACTATGGATACTGCAGTGCCTTTTTAATCAAGTTAACCAGAAACAGACAGCTCAGTAAGCACACAGCTCTTCTTGAATGATGCCCTGAAAAGAAACTGGTATCATTCATTATAAAGATGGGAATCACAATTTTGCCTGTATCCACAAAGTGCAAGGACCCTTAAAGGTCTTGTTTAGGCTAACATAAAACAAAATGTCCTAAAATGTGATACCTGAAATGTTCTCAAAATAAGGAATGAATGGGCAAATAAGTTTAGGAAAGGTGTGTAACAGTCCTCCTCCTTGTAGATTCCCAATGCTCATCAGAACAATAAGGACCCTTAAAAACAGGTTTCCTAAACAAAATCCCAGAACTCCTTTTTGATTGGATTAAGCATTATTTTGCATGTGATTAGTTTTGGAGGGAGTATACTTCTAGAAACATTTGTGTTTCATGCAGAACATTAGGCTCAACATCAAGAAACCAAGTCAAACCCATACTTGACATGAGCAGTTGTACAACCTTGACCAAACCATTGATGAGCAGTTGTGTGACCTTGATCAAACCACTGAAGTTCTGTTTTCATTTTTCAAAACCATGAGAGAAAGAATGTTGGCTCAAAATTCTAGCCTGGACCTTGGAAATAGATTCCAATAATACATCTACCATTCAATGTTATTTCAGATCCACAATCCTTCATCCATAACTTAAAAATATAGAAAGGCTCTGAAATCCAAAATTTTGTAACTGACTTAGTACCTAAACCTGGCCTAAGCTAATATAAGCCTGTTTATACATGTTTTCCCAGTTAGCATGACTGCCCATCCATTCAGCTGCAGAATTATCCAGTTGATTACAGTGTGCTCAGACTCTGTACCTGTTAAGTATAATAAACTTTTGTCTCATATCACGTTTGTAAAATCTGGAAAAATTCTGAATTCCAAAACCTATCTGTCCCTCAGGGTTTCAGATAAGAGTTCGTGCATCTATATGAACACTTTCATCACACTTATCATATACCAGGCATTATTCTAAGTACTTTAAACATATGAACTCATCATTTCTCATAATAACCCTGTGAGGCAGAAACTAATGTTATTTCTCTTTTCAGATGTGAAAATATGAAAACAATAAATAACTTGCTCAGAGCAACATAGATAATATGTGAAGGAGCCAAGACTCAAATCCAGGCATTTTTCCCCACAGTCCAGCCTTCTGACCACAATGCTAGTCTATAAGAATTTATGAGTCTCATTTAAGCAGCCTTTGATTTCCTCATCTGTAAAATGGTATTAATAACAACTACCTTTCGGGGAAAACTTATGGCCAACTCTCAACGGCTTTTGCAAAAGAGACTCCATTTTCAATAATCAGTAACTTTCATATGATATTTTATTACCCATATCCAGGTCTGCGAGGGGCAACACAGCTAACAGAAAAGAAGGGGCTGCTTACTCATTTTAATCTAAAGCATTCCCACTCTCTTGTGCAATTTAGACACCTATATAAAAATTTTTTTTTAAAAATTGTGCTATGCCCAGGGGCACATTACAGATTACCTAAAAGTACATTGCAATGTGTCATTTGAAATTTAAATGAAACACTATAATCTCCAATCAAAGCAGTTTAATATCAGGAACTGTGAAGTTTGGGAACTGATGGATAACGAAGGACTTGAGGGCCCCTTTTCCCAGCAGCTGTTCTAGTAGGCACCCCATGATAAACACCTAAAAATCAGGCCCACAAACCACCTGCCCAAAGTGGGGGAACAGCTGGACAAGTCACTAGGGAAGTGGAAAGGCAATAAACTAAATAAGCTTGATTTATTTTTATCCCTCCCCAGGGCTCGGTATATTTTAAGGTTCAAGTATATTTTGCCTTCCAGGTGCATTTGGCTTCCATCTTTGAGTCTAACCTTTGAATCCACTCCAGCCTTTCCTTCTTCCTTATTTCCACGCTACCTTAACTTTCAGTCTGTTTAGCATTACCCTCCTGACCTTAGGCTGATTGTCTTCATTAAGCCCAAGGATTTCCTCTTCCTGAACCAATGTCAGGTTACAGAGCAAGAATAATAAAAGACTGATTGGGACTGTAGTATCATAGCCAGGGCCCCAGTGTCAATCTTTTGAAAACAACCTGACTTCAGATACCCCATCCCACTGGGAGATTCAATCATAGCAGCATTGCTATCTACCAACTGGGGAGAACTGGTATATGAACCAAGAGTGTTTTCTCCAGGAATCTTGTTTCTTATTCAAAGAGTTGGGCAGAGGGAACTAAGGAAAAAAATGGCAAGTTAAATCAAAATATGTTATTTAAAAAAAGTAGCAAATCTACTGTGCCTAATCCTACAAGTTCATTTAACGTGTTTGGAAGAAATTCAGAGTAAATGAATGTACTAGCACTTTGAACAAGCACTGACTTTAAAAACTAATGCACAGCACATAAGTTAGGAATGTTTCTTAATAGGTCCAGCAACCTTCACCCTAAAAGGTATATAAGATGCACACTTACATGGCATAAGGAAATAATTGTAATTAGAATCACATGTCATTAGAAGTAAAGTTTTATCTATATTTTAAATGTAAAACTCAGAATGATTCAACATCTGTGCCTTCCTGAAGGCAATGAAAGTCTAGGCAGTATTTTAAATGATGTACCCTTGGTCTTTATGAATAATATTCTCAACTATCCGGTCAGTAAAAATCCTCAGAACCCTTTTGGGAAATGGGTAAACAATACAGAGTAGTTTCTACTCCAAAATTAAATCTTATCCCTAGAACCATAACTCTTTCCTTCTCCCACTTGCCCTAACCAAACAGCCATGGGAAGGCAGGTGATGGGCTTGGTGAGAGGAGAGAGGAATGACTGGAGGCACTTCCAATGAATACACCAGTAAATTAAATATGGTCAGCTTTGCCCAGGAATACTTTCTACACAAATCTTTTCTTCCTTCTTTAACTCATTCCAACAAATCAGGCCAGCTACCACCTCTCACCTTTGCTGCCCATTTCAGTATCATTCCAGTCCTTATACCACATATGTATAACAGATTAAAAATATAACTGATTTTTTTTCTCTGCTGCCAAATAAGTATATATTTGGACTCAGCTATGACTAACTCTGCCCACCCTGTACAGTAACTGGGATAAGTCACACCTTCCAAGCAATATGGCCCCAGACCATACGAACTAGCCACTAACGGTGCCGACTTTTATCTGTGGAATTCTGCAGATACATCTGTTGGTCTGCTTTGTTGATGCTCACTCAGTTTTCCTGATACAATAGCCTCTCTCTTAGTTCAAGTTGCCATAACAGAATACTATAACGTGTGTGACTTTAGACAACAAATATTTATTTCTCACAGTTCTGGAGGCTGGGGGAAGGCTCTGAAGATCCATCCCATCACCAAACCCCTCTCCAAACTTCGTTGTTCACAAACTGAGAGTTTCTTCTGCTCTCAGGTGGGCATTCCAGAACTTGTTGGGGAAACTGCTTTTCAATCCCCAAACTGATAAATAGATGAAGCAATAATAGAAAGTTAGAGCTCAGTCTCAAAGGAAGAACTAAAGTACATGGGCATCACACTCAGTTATCACATCTGAATGGACTAAGATAATGGTGTTTTGAACTGACTCATATGAGCTTGGAGAAGGAAATGGCAACACACTCCAGTATTCTTGCCTGGAGAACCCCATGGACAGAGGAGCCTGGTGGGTTGCTATCCATGGGGTCACACAGAGTCAGACATGACTGAAGCAACTTAGCATGCATGCATACAGTAGAGAAGGAAATGGCAACCCACTCCAGTATTCTTGCCTAGAGAATCCCAGGGACACAGGAGTCTGGTAGGCTGCAGTCCATGGGGTCGCACAGAGTCAGACACGACTGAAGTGATTTAGCAGCAGCAGCAGTATATGAGCTTAATGGTTAAATTTTTTAGAAATTTGTAAGATGGTTGTTAAATACAGCCATTATTTTTAAATTACATAAATTATGTCAAAAACCAAGATAATGCTCCAAACTCACCACTTTTTAATTATTTTTATAATATTATTGTCTATGCTCTTGAAGTTATTACTACATCTCTGGGGCGAACACATACAGATAGTGGGTTAAGAGAGCATCCAGGCCCTAAAAGGGTATATCTGCCAAGGCCTTCTACAGTTGTGGACAAAAAGAACAGCAAGAATAAAATCTCCCAGAGAGTGGATCTAACGTTAACAGAAAATAGACGAGTTGGAATATGAGCCCTATCCTCAGAGTTAATCAGGAACGTTCCCCACTACCAAACCAGGAGCCCTTTGTCATGTCTGCCCAGGGGGATTTCAAAACTACTTTGAAAGAGTGACTAGTGCATTTCTCTCCTTCTTCCCCTCCATGAACAGAAGTGCTGGAATCAGTGTTCCTGTTCTACCCGTAGGTTAACTGGATGAGTTAGGTGGTAGAGGAAGCAGAACAAGAAGTCTTTTTAGTTTGTAGGTCTCTGAATCTAGAGAAACTACATTCAAAGCTGACACAGAAGTCACTGCACACCTTCTCCAATGAAGAAACCACCTGACATCATCCATATAGCTAGTCTTTCAAGTAGCTATAGGGAATGAGTTGAGTTTGAGTCAATTCCTTTTAGGATGGAATAAGTACATTCCATACGGAGTGAAGAGAGGAAACAGAGTGTCTTTTGCCCACAAAGGAAAACAGTAGTAGCCATTATTGCTGTCTACCAAATATTCCCCTTCTTGCAGGCATTTGGTGTGATTGTACTTCTCCAAATCCCTGACGATGGATGTGATCAGAGGATATCCTCTGGCCAGAGACATGACAGCCCCAGCGGTAAGGGTAAACTTAAAAGCAGTGAACAATTTATGACTTCTATTTTTCCCCTTCAGCCACAATGACCAGCAATGTTCCCAACAATGTCTATTTCATCGGAATGAATCCTGGATAAAGGATGATGAGAAGCCAACCCAGAAGAACACGTAGCACGAGCAAGAATAAACTTGATGGTTTTAAGCCACAGAGGTTTGGGCACCATCAAGCCCGCTCTGACTGGTACAACCACAGCTCCACACTTTCTGGCATGGCATACCCACAAGGAGATGAAGCTGTGCTATGTTTGATTACTGGAACACATGCCAGAGGATTTCCTATCGCAGACCAAACAATGCAACGGAAGACAGGAAAAGTTGCCAAATTCCACAAAATAGTTTAAAGAAATTTCAAAGCAATGAAGCATTGGTATGAGCAAGTTGTGCTTCACTCAGAACTGCCAAGTATCAATTTGTCAAAACTTTACAGTGACTTTGATCAGAAGCTACTAAACTTCTGGCTGGAAGCATGCAATTCAACTGAGGGGGAAAAAAAAACAAACAAACAGGAAAATGTCAGCATCAAAACTGAAGAAAAAGTTTGAGCAGCTTAGCTAGTATAGAGGATGCTGAACAAAAACAATTAAGATTTTAAAAACAATTATGACTTTAAGAATGATCTAAAGATATAGATGTGAAGATATTTTAAGAACACCATAATGATAGTTTTATGGTTTCCTTCTTATGTAGACAAAAAGTTGATATACAACACAAATTCACATTTAAATGTCATTAAGATGCTCTTTTAACAGGTATGAATCAAAATTCAAAGTCCTAGGGAGGTACTATATCACAGTTTAACTAGCAGCATTGTCTCTTCCTTCTAGGCTGTACACAAATAGTATGTCTTTTTAAAAAATGGTATCTTAAATGAACTTACTTACAAAGCAGAAATAGACTCTGAGACATAGAAAACAAATTTATGGTTTGCTCTTGTTTTTATTTCCTAAATAGTGTCTGACACTTTGTGACCACATGGACTGTGACCCACCAGGCTTTTCTCTGTCCCAGGCAAGAATACTGGAATGGGTTGCCATTTCCTTCTTCAGGGGATCTTCCCAACTCAGGGATCGAACCCACATCTCCTGCATTGGCAGGAGGATTCTTTACCACTGAGCTGCCAGGGAAGCCCAAACTGATGGCTACCAATGGGGAAATTGGATGGGGGGGAGAGATAAACTTGGAATTTGGGATTAACAGATACACACTACTATTAATATACATGAAATACATAAACAACAAATGCTATACAATATAGCATTGTATTCAATTTCTTGAAATAGACTATAATGGAAAAGAATCTGAAAAAGAACAGACATATCCACAAATAACTGAATCACTTTGCTGTATATCTGAAACATGTTAAATCATAGATCAACTATATTTCAATTTCTTAAAGGCATCATTTAAAAAAATCAATGGTATCCTGTAAACAATAAAATGAAGCATTGGAAAAGTAATAGTAATCATAGGATATGCTGAATGATAAATTATCACATGTATACTCAAACGTAGAAGGTAATGGCACCCCACTCCAGTACTCTTGCCTGGAGAATCCCATGGATGGAGGGACCTGGTAGGCTGCAGTCCATGGGGTCTCGAAGAGTCGGACATGACTGAGCGACTTCACTTTCACTTTTCACTTTCATGCATTGGAGAAGGAAATGGCAACCACTCCAGTGTTCTTGTCTAGAGAATCCCAGGGACAGGAGCCTGGTGGGTTGCCGTCTATGGGGTCACACAGAGTCGGACACGACTGAAGCGACTTAGCAGCAGCAGCAGCAGCAGACTCAAAAAGGAATTCGAAAACAGAGGAGATGTACGTACATGTACAGCTGATTCACTTTGCTATACAATAGAAACTAACAACACTGTAAAGCAACTATGCTCCAACAAAAATTAATTTTAAAAAAGTCATTTACTATAAGATGGGCAAACAAAATCATAATACACATATCAGTATGTAATATATATACATAGACATACCTATGTATAATAGAATTCATTTTAGGGATTTTGTAAGAAAAGAATGAAAAAAAAAAAAAAAGAAAAGAATGGAGAGAAATGTTCTTCCATGAAGATGTCCTCTTGGAAGTTCCAAAGGAATGACTGGTCTCAATTTTACCAACTAAGAATGGGAATAGTGACTGCAATTCTTCCCAGGAAGAAATATTTAAGCATTATGTGATGAAACACCTTTGAAAGAAAAAGGTGTTCTCTAACTCAAATCACCACCACATCATGGGAGGCAAAGAGCCCTTAGAGCCCTTCCAGAGTGTCCTGGCTGAGCTGATACATAGGATCCTAATTCTGACTTGGGAAGCAGCCCAAGCTTTGGCAATCTTACACATTGTATGTTCAATCTGCTGTGTGAAGTGTGAGCTGTTATCGTCTTTTGTTTTTTAATTGGGATACAGTTGCTTTACAATGTTGTGTTAAGTTGCTATACAACGAAGTGAATCAGTTGTAAGAACACATATACAACCTCCCTCTCGACATCCCTCTCGCCCCCTTGCCCCCCGCATCCTGCCCATCTAGGTCATCACAGAGCACTGAGCTGGGCTCCCTCTGCTACACAGCAGGTCCGGTGAGCTATCTATTTTACACACGGTAATGTCTTTATGTCAAACCTAATCTCTTCATTCACCCCAGCCTCCCCTTCCCACTGTGTCCACGTGTCCACTCTCCGCATTTCCATCTCTATTTCTCCCCTGCAGATAGTTTCATCTGTACCATTTTTTTCTAGATTCCACGTGTATGCATTAATATATGATACTTGTTTTTCTCTCCTGACTTACTTCTCTCTGTATGACAGACTCTAGGTCCATCCAAGGATAGAAATTAGTTTTTGAAGACAAATGCTTCAAGTTACACAGCCAGGGTAGAATTTCTCATCACAACGAGGTTTTCTGATTCCCTTCTTCTCTGAACGTTTGAGTTCCCAAGGCTGTGTCTTGTCTTTTAGCACCTGTGTGCTCTTTTATGTTGGTTTCAAACAAGGATGTCTTTTCTGCGACTCACTAAAAATACCATAAGTACTCGAGGATTAAAATCACAGTTGGGTAGTGATAGTTATAACAGCTAATATTTATGGAATGTTTACTTTGTGAGATTCACTGGGCTATGCTTTACAATTGTTTTCTTTTGCAATTTCCATAAGAGCCCAGTGACTTAGTCACACAGCTATTTAGACTAAAACGCAGTCCCACTGCACTAGACTGCTACTCATTTAAGGAATGTTAAATCTTGACATCAAGAAACAAACATTTCAATGCAGACATTAACTAGTATAAAGGCTGTTAACCTTCCTTAACATACACTGCTGTCTGCCAGTCTGGATGCTGGTTAGCCGATTCAAATACTTCGTCTTTTACAATAACGTGTCTTTTAACTAAGAATTTCATAATGTCAGCAATGAAAACAATACACTTCAAATTAACTCAACCCTCACTACAGATCTAGAACTATATCAAATACATAGTATTTAGGTAGTTGACTGCACTATGCAGAAAGAGTCTATAAGAAAGACAAACAGATTGATATGGAGACGAAGAAAACCCTGGAGAGCTGGGAGATGAGACAAAATCTAAACTTATAGGCACTAAGAGTTACACACTTAAAGGGATTGTGTGTGAGTGTAAAAGTCGGTGCACAGACAGGTACAATCCATTATGGTGGTTCAAGTGCAAGCTTTCAATATCCTCCACAGCCTACTCCCAACTCTCTGTGAGGCATTTGTGAAAATCTTACCTCAGGGAGGTCCATGAGCTATCAGATAACCGAAGTCACTTATTAAGAGACAGATTCCCAGGCACCGTCCAAGAATCTCAGGTGCCTTAACTTGGATTCCCTCATATCAGACCCTGAGACCAGAATCATAAGGAGACTGAGGCAGAGATGGGAAGGGACCAACACTAAATATGTTTGTGAGCAGATCACTGCTTTGGACAAGTGAGGCTGAATCTCTCTGTGGGTCTGGGTTAGAGCCTTAGTTCTCAAACACGTGTTCTCACACTCCACCTCCTTTATACTCTAAATTATTGAGGACCTCAAAGAGTTTTTATTGAGTTATATCCATTGATAGTTACCATTCAGTTCAGTTCAGTCGCTCAGTCGTGTCCGACTCTTTGCGACCCCATGAAACACAGCACGCCAGGCCTCCCTGTCCATCACCAACTCCCAGAGTTTACCCTATTAGATGTCAAAACTATTTTTTATTTATTTTTTTATTGGAGTATAGTTGCTTTATGTTAGTTTCTGCTCTACAGCAGAGTGAATCAGCTTTATGTGTACCCATATCCCCTCTTTTGGGAATTTCCTTTCTCTTTAGGGTACCACAGAGCATTACGTAGATTTCCTTGTGTTACACAGTAGGCTCCCATTAGTTATCTAATTCATACATAGTAGTGTATATATGTCAATCCCAATCTCCCAATTCATTCCACTCATTCCCCCCTTGGTGTCCATATGCAAAACTATTTTTTAAACAGGAATTCACAAGCATACCTTCCCTTAGCTGTCCTAGGACTGATATTATCACCTACAGAACACTTCATTGTACCCCCATGAGAAAATCAGAGCGAAAGAGGCAAATACCTTGGTATTAGCTCAAAAATAGGTTGATCTCACAGGCCTCCTAAAAGGATTTGGGAGTTCCTCCATAAAGCCCCTCAACATGCTTTGAGAACCACTAGCACAGAACATACCTCGAAGCTGCAGCATTTAAAAGGCTAAGGAACTGGGATGTTTATGTTCCAACTTCCATTCATGATGGTTTCAGGATATACTAACTCCAAGGAATTTCTCACCTGCCTTGCAAGCAGGTTGAAGGTATTCCTCCAGCCAGAGGGAAAGTCCCAGAAGAGTTGTGGGTGCAACTAAACAAGACCAAAGAAGAACTAATGCTTTAGAAGTCCAATCTCCTAGACCCTAGCAGAATCATCTCTGACTTCATCCTATTAGTATTCCCTTGCTTTCATTTTTCTAGTCTATACTTTTATATCAGAGCATTCAAGTATTACTTTTAGAGAACCATCAGTCTCTCAGACTGCAATTGCTCAAACTTCACACTTTATACAGTGGTTCTCAAATGTATTTTTATGAGGTTCTGATTTCTGCAATATGCTCTTAAAAAAAATCCTAGCACCTGTCATGAATAACTTCAGAATTGGCTGCTTTATTAATTCACTACTAAGACTAAACTCTGTCTCTCCTGCTTCAATATCTAGTAAGCCATGTCTGTGTCTCTGCTACGATGAGAGACAAATTTATAGACTCTGGTATTTAGATGAAAATAATATCTTCCAGATTGGGCCCAAGAAGCAAATGATCCCTCATTGTGAAGAAATACTGTTGCTGGCCTCTACCTTACTACTGTTTGTCCCAGGGAAGGGAATTGAAGGTGTCTTCCAATCTAGTTCACCAAAGTAGTAAGGGAGACAAGATTCAAGTCAAGAATCCTTTATTCAGAAATAAAAGTGAATAATGGTGGCTGAGATGGTAAAAAATCTGCTTGCAATGCAAGAGACCCAGGCTCAGTCCCTAGGTTGGGAAGGGTCCCCTGGAGAGGGGAATGGCAACCCCCTCCAGCATTCTTTCCTGGAGAATCGCAAGGACAGAGGAGCCTGGTGGACTATAGTCCATGGGGGTCGCAAAAGAGTCGAACATGACTGAGTGACTAACACACCTCCAGGTTCAAGATACCATGCGCCAGGCACATAAGCATGGCAGATAGTGCGGAAGGGTGAGGGGCAGGGCTGCGCTGAAGCCTATGGCACCAGCTCATAAGAGTTGACTGTGCACATTTCTTTCCAACTCTGCCATCAGCAATGTCTCACTGGCACCTTGAATCCAGCTACAGAATAAATATTGGGACTACTTATACTATAAAAATTGGCAAACACAAAAATCTCTTTCTAGAGACAGCCAGTTGCCAAACATTTACCTACACACCACAGATATGAAATTCCAGTAAGGTGAGGCTCTGCTGGTGTGAGCAGTTGTCTCCTGTTTGTCCGGGTTACCTTCTCCAAACTCAGGTGCCCTCCCCTCTATCCAGGCAACCACAGCTAACTCTGAGGTCTTGAGATATTAGAAATGTCTAATTACAAGTCCCTCAGCAATGCCCGCACATTCCTGATACCTTACTTCTACAGTTCAATGCCTCTGGAGAAATCTGTATGCAGGTCAGGAAGCAATAGTTAGAACTGGACATGGAACAACAGACTGGTTCCAAATAGGAAAAGGAGTATGTCAAAGCTGTATATTGTCACCCTGCTTATTTAACTTATATGCAGAGTACATCATGAGAAACACTGGATTGGATGAAGCACAGCTGGAATCAAGATTGCCAGGAGAAATATCAATAACCTCAGATATGCAGATGACACCACCCTTATGGCAGAAAGTGAAGAAGAACTAAAGAGCCTCTTGATGAAAGTAAAAGAGGAGAGTGAAAAAGTTGGCTTAAAGTTCAACATTCAGAAAACTAAGATCATGGCATCTGGTCCCATCAGCTCACGGGAAATAGATGGGGAAACAGTGGCTGACTATTTTTTTTTTTTGGCTCCAAAAACACTGCAGATGGTGACTGCAGCCATGAAATTAAAAGACACTTACTCCTTGGAAGGAAAGTTATTACCAACCTAGACAGCATATTAAAAAGCAGAGACATTACTTTGTCAACAAAAGTCCGTCTGGTCAAGGCTATGGTTTTTCCAGTGGTCATGTATGGATGTGAGAGTTGAACTAAAAAGAAAGCTGTGCACCAAAGAACTGATGTTTTTGAACTGTGGTGTTGGAGAAGACTCTTGAGAGTCCCTTGGACTGCAAGGAGATTCAACCAGTCCATCCTAAAGGAGATCAGTCCTGGGAGTTCACTGGAAGGACTGATGTTGAAGATGAAACTACAATACTTTGGCCACCTGATGCAGAGAGCTGACTCATTTGAAAAGACCCTGATGCTGGGAAAGATTGAAGGCGGGAGGAGAAGGGGATGACAGAGGATGAAATGGTTGGATGGCATCACTGACTCAATGGACAGGAGTCTGGGTGGACTCCAGGAGTTGGTGATGGACAGGGAGGCCTGGTGTGCTGCGGTCCATGGGGTCACAAAGAGTAGGACACCTCTGAGCGACTGAACTGAACAGTTCAATGTTCCTAATTTCAGAGAGGTGCATTTAGCGTCTCCTCTGCAGTAGTATCAGTTCTCTCAGAAACTCCACTCATGCTTAGGGCACCAAAAGCCTAATGGAAAACCAACTCATCACTATTTCTCAGATCCTCATTCTGTTGGATGAAGGGCATTCCTTCCCCAAAGAATTCCACCCGATTTGTCCTAACATAGAAAGGGCATCTAAAGTGTCCCCAGTTTACTCTCTATCCATACAAGTTTGGGGAGAGAAGAGTCAAACCACTGTGTTGGTTCAGATAAAAGAATGCATCACTCTCACACCAGGGAAAGCTTCCTTCTTTGAAAATTCTATGCACAAACCCATAAGAGTTGCTGATTTTTTTTTTTTAATTAAAGACTAGAACTCAGAGATCTGGCTATGGATTATCAGAAACGTTTTACATTATATGTATTCTCTTTCAGGTTTCCCCATCTCCAAGAGATCCTGAGTCCTTAGAGATACCATTCTCAGAGATGAGGGTGAAATATTTTTTAAGGTATGTATGTATTTTTTTTTAATTCCTTAGAGTATGGTTGTTTTACAATGCTATGTTAGTTTCTGCTATACAGCAATGTAAATCAGTCATGTGTTAGTCGCTCAGGCATGTCTGATTCTGTGAAACACCATGGACTGTAACCTGCCAGGCTCCTCTATCCATGGGATTCTCCAGGCCAGGATACTGGAGTGGGTTGCCATCCCCTTCTCCAGAGGATCTTCCTGATCCAGGGATGGAACCTGGGTCTCCTGCATTGCAGGTGGATTCTTTACCATCTGAGCCACAAGGGAAGTCCAGTATACATATAACAGTGTATATATGTATATTTGTATATACGTATACAAATATTCCCTGTTTTGTATTTCCTTCCCCTTTAGGTCACCACAGAGCATTGAATAGAGCTTCCTATGCTATAAAAATACTGTGTATTAACACATATAGGTGGAATCTAGAAAAAAATGATACAGACGAACCTATCTGCAAAGCAGAAATAGAGGGTGAAATACTGATACAAAGCCATAGACCAGGGAGGTGAACATCCACAAAACACCATAGAACAGGAGTAACTCTACTGTCAAAATGACTGCAATTTTATATTCCATGGAGGATTGGTCCTTCTAGAGGAAAAAAACTAGTTGTGATCTAAGAACTGTTTTGCTACTCAGCTTTCTTTGGTTCTGTCTACTCACAGAATGAAAGGTCAAAAGGTCCTGAGAAATAATTTTTCCATCACATCATGAATAATGATATGCTTGCATGGTTGTGTGATCAAAAATGATTGGCCTCTGTGGATATATTGACCATGAAAAGTTAAGTGTCTTGGTCAAAAAATAGTGACCAAACACTTTCGGGACTCTTTCCACTGTCCTGAATCATTGACACAGCCTCTGTCTCCCTCTATAGGCCATATGTCACATCTAGATACTGATCAATAAATGGAAATCTGTGCTAATCCTAGTTGGCTAAGGATGTAGCGAAACTAGTGCCTGCCTTGGGAAATCATACGTCTGCTTAAACACAGACCATGACTAAGGGAAAGCTACAGTATCTATTTCATACTCAGCTGTGATTTGGAAAAAATAGCTTTTCCATTAATGGACAAGATCTGAAAGGTCAAAGAAAGCACTAAGTCTGACTTGGGAGGAAAAGAAAGGATCAAAGTAATAAATTGAGAAGACAGACCTAGGTGGGATGGTTAAGCATACACAGTTCATCCAATCTCACCAAAAAAAGAAAAAAAAAAACCCCATACACTCTGGGCAAAAATGATGTCTTAATAAGATCCCAGTTCTCTGATTACACTCCTGTTGGCTTGTTACATTCACGGATGAGCTGATTGTAGTCCACACCATAGTAAAACAATGCTCCCTGCCTTGTCTGCACCTAGGCGATCGGAGTAGAAGCTGAAGCCCATTACAGAGCCTTCTCCTGACAGCTGTAACCAGAAACTAAGTAAATACAGATCTGCAGATGGGTTTCACATGGTGTAATCTTGCCTCAGAGAGGGAAAAGTCTGCTAAGCTTTCCAAAACCAGGTATGAGAGTCACACCCACCAAGGGACAAAACCCCAAGCCTGCTCCCTCTAATCAATCCAGACAGAACAAAAGGAATCAAACACCTCAGAGGTCTGCCCCAAATACACAAGCTTGTGGGTGTCTACATGTTTAATGCTGGATGTTAAAGAATGATAGCAGGAAAAAATTCATATGTATATGAGTATATTCTACCCTTCAACATTTTCTTATCTATATTGCACCACTTCATCATTTCAAATGTCCTCTTGACACCACAGAAGATATTTCAAAAGGCAGTCAGTGATTGTGTGTGTGTGTTAGTCACTCAATCATGTCCAACTCTCTGTGACCCGCCGGGCTTCTCTGTCCATGGGGATTCTCCAGGCAAGAATACTGGAGTGGGTTGTCATTTCCTTCTCCAGGGGATCTTTCCAACCCAGGGAACAAACCTGGGTCTCCTGCATTGCAGGCAGATTCTTTACTGTCTGAGCCACCAGGGAAACCCTAGACAGTGATTAATTCCTTTCAAATAATCTTTCAGTAAACAAATTTCTCTTCCAAAACCATAATTTGGACAGTTCTTAAGAGCTGACTGAAATGTTAGGCAACAGTAACCCGTTGGCAAGAATGTATGGGGGCACCCTTAAAAGCAAAGGGTAAGGGACAATGTGGCATTGGAGAGCCCAGCTGGAACTGGGTTTGGACAGCAGACCTGTCACTTACCACCTATGGACTCTAGTTGAGGTATCTAACACTTCTGTGCTTTAGTGTCTCATATAGAAAACAACACCCATCCTTTATTCTGCTATATGAGGAATAAAGAAAATCATGCAATGAATGCTTAGCACTGGCCTGAGAACATTTAATAAATGACAGCTATTGCCATATGCCATGCACTCAAGATCTAGAAATAGAAATGAATAGGAAAAAAGAAAAATCAGTGCTCTTGATAACTGAGAATCTCACAATAATCTATTTCATTGTAAGAGGTCAGATTAGAATCTGAAGAATCAAAAGACAGTGTGGAAGAGTTTTGTGCAGAGTGTGGGGGTGTCTACCCATCCTCTGCCACCATCCCATTCACAGGAATGGCCTCCAGCAGTCACATTTATTTCAGAGTTCTTCTCTCCTGACCGCAGCACAGTGAACTCACTGAGGGGAGGACACGACCCAGACCAGGACAATGAGTGTTTGTCTCCCAGCAATTTAGAATCTCAACCAAGATAGCTGGGTTTCCACAGGTGGCCTGGAACAGTAAGATGCTGAATTAGGATCTAGTACATGGAATGGAGAGGAGAAATATTGTCTTCAGAGGGAGAGGATAACTCAGCAGACTCAAGGAAAAAAGAACAGAATAGAGATGGACAAAGTGGGCTTTTCACGCCAGAGGTCTGCGTTCTGCTTTTAGGTCGCTTCAGACAGCCCCATACACAAAATATTTTCCCTTTTCTTGTTGATGTCAGATTTTCCTTTTTCTTACTACTGTCTTAAGTATAATATCAGGTGGCAGCGTTAGCTCTTGACCAATAAAATGACCAGTTGAAACAAAGGAGCCAGAAGACAATATAAAGGCCATAGGTTTCAATGCTTGTGGTCCTAACCAAACAGGGTGTTCATTAAAGCTTCCTTCAGTAGAAATATTAGACCTTAATATACCCACGGCACCCAAATCCAACTTTCTTCCCTGAACATTATACTTGTAAATCCAATGGCATACTAGAATTTAATCATCGTAAGAATTCTTCATTGAACATCTACTGAGGAAGGAAGCACTGTAATTGTTTTATATAATCTGAGGCATGAAGCCTTGCACAATTGTTTTATACAATCTTACAACAACCCTATGTTACTCTCATTTTGCATACCAGGAAACGAAGGCTTAAAGCAGTTGAGTGACTGAGCCAGAGATTTACAGAAATTGGAAGAACCAAAGACTACTGGATTCTACCCCAAAGCCTGAGCTCTTTTCTATTTCATCTCTAATAACTCCTTGGGTCTGTACCCGAGCTCTTCATAACCGAACGGCTGAGAACAAAGTCGCTGACTGCAGGTGACATAGGATAACCTGAGTTTGAATCCTAGTTTTACTTCTTCACAGCCAATCACTTAAAACTCCCTCAGACTTAATTTCTTCATTAGCAAACTCAGGGCAAGAAGACTGCCCTACCAACTCCCCCAAAATCGTGGAGAGGATGAAGGAAGACAATGTATGTGAAAGCGCAGCATAAATCCTGAACAAGGATGCCAACAATCATACTAATCTTATCATTTAGCCTTTATGGTTTCAGTATTTATAGAATTAAGATTGAAAAAAAAAAAAACCTGATCCACATTCTGATCAGAGTCTTAATGATGTTTAAATGAGATGTGAAAATATTTTACACATTCTGAAAGGCACTGGAAGTTTAAGGATTAGCATATTGAGTTAACCTTGAATTCACTGCAAGATTTTCTCAGACTGTTCCAACACATATATGGTCCATGACCTCCTGAAGCTTATAGTTCTTTGAGAAGGGAGAGATGTGTAAGAAAGTAACGACAAGTATGAAACTCTAACATAAAGTGCAGTTTCTTTTGTGTAAATGTCCTCATCTCAGACTTCACCTGAAGCCTTCTCTGAACCCCCATGCAGCCACTTCCAAGGGTCTCAAGCAGCTTCATGTAATTGCCAGACAAGTATTTACTTACATATCGACGACCCCCTCTACATTACACATTGACTGATAGCAAGGTGTCTTGTAAAGCAGGGGTCCCCAGCCCCAAAGCCTTGGGCCAGTACTGATGAGGAACTAGGCGGCACAGATGGAGGTGAGCAAGCAAAGCTTCATCATTACTCCCTGGACCACCCTCCCCTCAATCTTCCACCCACCCCCCAACTCCTCCACACCCCCACCTTCTGTCTGTGAAAAAAAATGGTCTTCCGTGAAACTGGTCCCTGGAGCTAAGGGTGCCAAAAATGCTGTTGTAAAGCACCTGACAATTGACTTTTTTTATTGTAGGGCCTGACATCAAGCTTCTCATTGACAAAATATCCACTTCAAAGACATCCACTTCCAATAAACACAGTGTCAGCTACGCAACTAGCTAAAAAGCCAGGCCACCCTACTCATGAAGTTCCCCTTTTCAGAAAGCCCTGGGTAATCTACATAACTGACCTTTTTGAGTGACCCTGCTTTTCAAAACTTCCTCAGTTTCATACCCTGCTCTGTTTTAATTCAATGGCAACCCACTCCAATGTTCTTGCCTGGAGACTCCCAGGGACGGGGGAGCCTGGTGGGTTGACATCTATGGGGTCACACATAGTCGGACTCAACTGAAGTGACTTAGCTTAACTGAGCTGTTTTAATTCACCGAAGAAGAGTGAACCTGAGAACCTGAGGTTCCTGACCAGAGGCCCCGCTCCAACTGGGACCCTGCCCTACCACAAACCTAGAGACTTAAACAGTAAAAGTACAGCCAAATGTGTCAACTTACAGTTCTGAAGCCTCCATTTCTTTGCCTTTTCCAGCTTCTAGATGCCAGCCACATTCTTAACTCATAGCCTCCTTTCGTCGTCTTCAAGGCCAGCAACGCTACCTCACGCTCCTACCTCATTCTGACTCAGTGTTTTCTGCTTCCTCTTCCCCCTTTTAAGAGTTCGGGGTTACAATGAATACACCTGGGCGATCCAGGCTTATCTACTTAAGTCAGCTAATTGCAACCTTGCTTCTATCTGTAACTTCAATTGCCTTTTGCCACGTCACCTAACATATCCCCAGCTTCCAGGGATAAGATTTGCACATCTGTGAGGGCCATTATTCTAACTACCACAGTGCATTTAGGCAAAATCCTGGAGGAGGTAAGGAAGTAAACCTTGCAGAAACTGGAAAAGAAGAGCTTTCCAGACAGAGGTAAAAGTGAGAGCCAAGGCACCTGTGTGTGTGTGCGTGTGTGTGCTCTCAAATACTCAAGACTAAATACCTTCATATAGTGTTCATGCTAGTTTTGAGAGAACCCAAAACACAGGAACCCATAACAGTAGGAAATAGATCCTTCCAAAAAGCACAAGGTATGATAAGTTAGAAAAGTAAAGCTTTGTTTTGTCCAGAATGTTTAAACCATTTATTTTCAATACTGAGAAAGAATAGTAAACCTAATTATTTGAAATTCACAGGCAACAAAGCAACTGGATGTGTTTTTTTGTTTGTTTGTTTTTTTTTTTTTTTGTAAAATCTCACAGAATTGCAGAACATTATTTTTGGAAGAGACTTCAGCAGACATCTTCTATCTAAAGCACTTAGTCCATGACTACTTAGTAGCTGCTCAGTAATTATTTTCTGAACACCCTCAGATTAAGAATGAGAATTGTAACAACATGTGCCCTTCACAACCACTTGTAGGTTTAAATCCTCCCTCCCTCTTTTTTCCAGCTCTTTCATGGAATAACTATATTCCTACATGACCTCTACCCACAACTGATCTATCCCACCATAAGCATCTAGCTCAGGCTTGAACTTATCAGAGTTTTTTTTTCCTATGATTTTGAACTTGGGATCACTGAGCAGTCACTGCCTGCTGACAGAAGTTTTAAGGTATACAATTCAGGAGCTTCCCTGAGAAAATATAGAGCTGGCACCCAGAGGGAAACAGAAAGTCAGTGATTCTGACCTGGCATCACTGAGTACCTGAACCCAATTATTTCTGAGCTTCTGATGAAGTTTCTGAACTTCTCAAGTTATGTTTTTCAACATTTTCTTGGAATCCCTGAATGAATTAATTCCCCTTCGTTGCTCTTAGACAAGAGCCTAGTAAGTTGCAATATTAGACTCACAGGGTAGAAACCTGGAAACCAGAGCCAGGTAAGTCTTTATTCACAAGGGATAGCCATAATTAGAGAGCCAGAACTCAACGAGGTTTTAGTCCCCCACTTTGGGATCTCCACACGAATAATATGATCCAAATTGAGGACTCTACTCCAAACTATTTCCTATATCTATCAGTTTATCTCATTTCCATCACCACCATCCTAGTCCAGGCAGCCATTATTCTCACCCAGACTACTCCTTCCTGCTATACCAAGGATAAAACTAAATTTTTACTTTTGATGCAATGCTTGATAATGCCTCACTTTCTGACTTCATCCAGTCCTCCTTCAATGTATTCCAGCTATACAAGTCTTCTTTTAGTTCCCAAATGTCAAGTCCTTCACTCTGAGATCACTTATGTAGCCATGTCCTCATTCTGGAATGTTTTTCCTTAACTCCATATTACCGGTTCCTTTTCATCTTTCATATCCTTGCCTTCTTGTGAGGTTTTCCTTTAGCACATGTTAAAGGAGGCTCCTTCCCTTTGGTCACTTACCTCAGTGCTTCATATTTTTCATAATGCTTTATATATTCTACACAATTTAGAATTTATGATTAAAATAGCATTTGCTATTTAAAAAGAAATTTTAAAAAGAAATCTCCCAGTAGACTGTAAACTCCATGTGTTTTCCTCACCACTGCACACCCAGGACTTAACCAAAAACCTAGCATTCAAAACAACTCCTCACTTTCTCGCATATGCTATACATGCAATCCATCAGCAAACCCTGTTGGCTTTACCTTAAAAATGTACTTCAAATATGGCCACATCTTTTAGCCACAACCACTACTTTTGGGATCCATGTCAACATAATCTCCCACTTAGACTAAGGTATTTGCCTCCTTGAAGATCTTCCTGACTCCTCTATTGGTCTCCTAATGTCTGTTACCCCAAAGCAAAGATGCTCCTAGAGATTCTCTTAAAACAGAAATAATATCATGTCACACCCCTTCTGTAAAGCCCTCTAGTTTTTATTACTAAAAAAAATTATCCAAAATTTGGAAACAACAAAAGAGGACGCACTGTTTGACAGAGTTACCTAAGAATTTTTGAACAACAAGGAGAAAACACCTTAATTTGTGTTACTAGAGTCCAGATTCTGTGAAGTGCCATGTGAACTTGGATATTTCTCTCTGATGGAAAACCCCAGGGTTAAAGTTGCTTTGTCCTTTAAGAGAGTAACCAGTGTAGATATGTTGGCAAATTTACCTTAGCATGTCTTTCCTCGAATTTTCTTTTGAACCAGCTTTACCACTTTTTGGATCCCTCATTAATTAATGAGTTTTTATAAAATGTATGATACATGTTGATTCTACATTTTCAGAAGTCACCTTTCTAAGCTTTTGAAAATTAAACTTGAGAGATTTGGATGTCTCACCAGGATGTCCAAGCGGAGTCACCTGTTACCCAAAAGAGGTACCCGATATTAAAAGCCAAGACATGTTTTCTGGTCCTGAAATGATTCCCAAAAAGCACTATGTCTTTGTTTGGGCTACTATAACAAAATATCATAGACTAAATATGTTCATTTGTACCATTCTTTTAGATTTCACATATAAGAAATATAATATGATTTACAAAACAGAAATAGTTACAGATCTAGAAAACTATCTTATGTTTACCAAGGGGGGGTGTAGGGAAGGGATAAATTGGGAGATTGGGGTTGACACATACACACTACTATGTAGAAAACAGATAACTAATAAGGACCTACCATATAGTACAGGGAAATCTACCCAATACTCTGTAATAACCTATATGGGAAAAGAATCAAAAAAGAGTGGATATGTGTATAGGTTTTATTGATTCCCTTTGCTATACAGCAGAAAGTAGCACAACATTGTAAATCAATTATACTCCAAAAAAAATGTTTTTAAAACTACCATAGACTAGATGACTTCAAAACAAATACTTATTTCTTACAATTCTGGAGGCTGAGAAGTCAGAGATCAAGGTGCACCAAACTTGGTGTCCAATAAGGACACACTCTTTGATTCACAGACTGCACCTCCTCACTCTGTCCTCAAGTGGTGGAAGCAGTGAGGCATCCCTCTTGCATCCCTTTTATAAGGGCACTAATCTCAATCTTGAGGGCTCCACCCTCACAACCTAATCACCTCCCCAAAGCCCCATCACTCTTACACCATCACCATGGGAGTCAGAATTTCAATATATGAATTTTGAGAGGACATAGCAGTATATAACAGCAGCAGCAAGCAGTATATAACACACTAGAAATTTACCTGTGTTGAATTTTTTTAATTTCTGTGACTCTGTTTTGTTTCTATTTCTTAGCCAGGTTTGTTTCTGGTTTCATGATGCCCTATCTCTGTTCAAATGGATTATTTTGTCTTGTATATACGTAAAACCGAACCTTTGGACCACAAACTTAATACAATTAGTTATTAGAATAATAATAATAATATAGTCTATACTTGTTGAATGTATATTATGTGCCAGTTTGATTCTAAGTATTTTACGTGTTTGAGTTATTCAAACCTCATAACAAACTCCATGAAAAGTTATTACTATTTCCACTTGACAGATGAAAAGAATACATAGACACATATACTTCAGTTTTGTTTACAAAGCAATTATGGCATAAACTTTTTTTACTTCATCTTGAGAAAGACTGTATAAAATTGGAAGTGGAATAATTCTTATTCCCATTTTACAGGTGGGGAAATGGAGATTTAGACGTTTGATGGCTACCCGAGAACCCAAGTTTTGTTCTTCCAAATCTAGTATTTTTGCTTCCAAACTATACTCTCTCAGTATAAAAGAGTAAAAAGTAAATAAAGATGTCACAAGAAAATTTTCAAATGAACACAAAAAATTTAAGTACTCTACCCAGTATAGAAATAATTTTATAATATATAACTATCAAGAGCCAATTCCAAAGAAAAAACAAAACCCCCTCCTACATTTGTAATAAAAGCACAACAGACACACTGAAACCAGAATATTAAAAAGAATCTGTTTTACCTTGGACAGGCAAAGATGTTTTCTAAACTATTATATGTTTAAAATATCAGCAGCAGTTTTGGGTAACCTCTGAAGTAAAACAAGAAAAATCATAGTCTTTTTAAAAAATATTTTGACAGGCTACCACTATTGTTCCTAAGAAATTATGGCTCCAACTTGAGAGTGCTCCAAAAGGGTTTCAATTAAACTAAATATCTCTTTGCAGGATTTAAAAATTAATATTTATCAGACCTCTTGCCAGCTCCCTAGGAAGAAGCAATGTACAGTCCAAAACCATGCTGAACATGGGATTCAAGCAATATGTCTGTCTGAATACAGTGACTGTAACAATCCAAGAAAATAAAACCTGAATTACACTAGAAGAATTACAGATCAACCAAAGAATTCTACTGTGCATTGTCATCATAATTGAGATTTAGAGATTCCTCTAAGAGCAAAGCAAGATGTAAGGCTCCAGAGTCCTGACACTAACAGTGCTTATATTCATCAAGTTGGGTTGAAAATGACTAAAATCAGAGTGACCTCAAATGGCCATGAACCTATCTCCTACTCTCTTATAGAAAATACCAGCGAATGGTGAATGGCCATTTAAATGGTGATTGTCCTTGAATTTCTTCCACGCTCTCAAATTATATCCTAAGGTGTTTTGCTATTTCTGGAATATCTTTTGCCTATGGTGATAAAAGTTCTTGTCCCAGTTTCTTTCTCAAATTACAATATCTCTCTGCTCTCAGCCATCCAAAAAAAGAATATTAGCAATCATTGTGTGCCAGGGTTTTTTTTTTTCCTAGATACAAGATATTTGGGAGGACAATCTGTTTCTAATGCCAATATGCCCAGTCGTACATTGTGATATAAATAGATGTATTTACACAACACACTCACAATTTGTGATAAAAGCTAGTTAATATTCCTTATAGAGGTTTTCTCTGATCTTTTTACAAGATAGCCACCACCCTTCCCCTTAGAAAACACCTTTAGCTACTCTTCTATTTAATTAGTATATATCAGACCTGTAACCACTTTCACAGTTTCAAGTTCTAATCAATGTCATGATTGACTCAGTGAGGGATAGAGGGGAGTACATAAAAGAAACCAAGGCATCATTAAGACCAATATCAAAAATTCTGTTTTCGATTGGGGGCAGGGAGAAACATGGAGGTCTGTTTACAGATTTGTTGCAATATAGTGGTTACCTCCCAAGTTTTAGATAATGAGGCTTATATTCAAACAACCTCAAGTTCAAATTCTGTTCTGCCTCTCACTAAAACTAAGATCTTTTAAGATACAGTGAGAAGATGGCCATCTATAAGTAAGGCCCTAGACTGACCATGCTGGCACCTTGACTGGGGCTTCTATCCTCCAGGACTGTAAGAAAATAAAATTTTGTTGTTTAAGTCAAAAAAATAAAATAAAATAAAATAAAATTTCTTGATTCTCCTAAGGTTCCACTTCCATTTGACAGACTGAGGTAATGACGCTGCACAGTGCTGAAATCCCAAATAATGAGATCATGGATGGGGGTAGCGTGGTGAAGTGCCTGGCACATAATAAATATTTAATAAATGGTAGTTATGATTATGATTATTCATGCTGATTATCATGGATTCATTCATCCATTTGACAAGGAATAATTGAGCTTATGCTATCCTATTTTCTCACTTTTGAGAGCAACACTTTTTTCACATTTCAATATTTTTTAAATTGAAGTGACATTACATTAAATATACACCGTGTATACTTCTCTTTTCTTCTGCAAAGATGTCTATTAATTTGCTGATGTATCCTACAGTGATAGTGTCCTAGGGCTAGCCACTGCTCTAGAAAGTAGAGGGCGAAAAAAATTAGTAATTAAGCCCATGTTGAGTAGGAATCTGCAGCCCCTGATGCCTGGCAGAGAGGCCATGTGGCTTCAGGTTACAGACTCAATCCCTGAGCTGCTACTACCTGTTTTTGGATCTTATCCTAATTGTTTGAAAGATATGGGACACCACGGGCCACTCTGAGAATCTGACAAAAGTTATGTGCTTTCTCTCCAGGACAAAAGTACACATATATTATCAGTTTTACACAGAATTTTAAGAGTTCTGTAGACTCTCCAAAGATAATCTGTGGTATTACCAAAAGATTCTATGAAACCTAGATGAGAACCCTGTTTACCCACTTACAAACAATCCCCAGTTACTCTGCAGGGCACGTTTTTGATTCTATGATCCTGTGAGTTTAAGCGTTAAGTATGTCCTGAAGATGAAGAATGAAGTGCAGAGCTAAGAATCACTGGCTCAGAGAGTCCCCAACAACAGCTTAAGCTGGGCTGGTATCCAAAAAAAATCAAATTTAAGGAGAAAGAAAAGGGGGTTTATATCCACCTTAGGAAAAACAACCTACGACTTGTTACTTTTCTCATTCATTTAGTGCAAGTCAACCAGCCACTGTGTCAGTGTTTGATTTACTCTCCCATTAGAACGACCCATCTTTGTAGCCCCATAATCATTACTTCAAATCTAGACTTGTGGTTTGGCTGGGTCTCAAGACTGTAACCATAAATGTCAATGTAAACACACATTTTCTAGAAGCATGATAAAATCAAAACAATCTATTTTCAGGAAACCAATGTGCAAATGCATCATCATAATATAATTTTTTCTACAATTTATAAAACTCTGGTCAAAGTGCTTGTCAAAAAGAATTCCTAGTGGGATGCTGATGTGAGCCACCAGGCTCTCTTCTTCAACAAAGGCAGTCCATCAGACCGCACTCAGGAGCACTGAGAGTCTGTGCTGGCTCTTAAACAGATTATCAAAATGAAGGCTTGGAGCATCCAGGGAGCTCCTTTAGGGATCTATAGTTTAAAAAGAGGAGACCCCAGTTCAAAGGTCAAGGTCAGGGGGATGTCCAGAGCCAGAGTCTTAGAGTGGGAAGTATTCATTTGTGATATGATGGTTGCAAGAGCAGAGAGATGAGCTAAGCCAGAAATCAAACATGGACTCTAAAGTTCAAATATTAAATATAACCAGGAAGAATGAAAATTATATTAAAGACCAGAAGTAGAAATTAAAACTAGGTATGGAGTCAAAATTGGAAACAAAAGAGGGGATTTATTTATTTATTATGGCAGAAAAGGGAAGAGGAACTAAAAAGCCTCTTGATGAAAGTGAAAGAGGAGAGTGAAAAAGTTGGCTTAAAGCTCAACATTCAGAAAACTAAGATCATGGCATCTGGTCCCATCACCTCATGGGAAATAGATGGGGAGACAGTGGAAACAGTGTCAGACTTTTTGGGCTCCAAGATCACTGCAGATGGTGACTGCAGTCATGAAATTAAAAGACGCTTACTCCTTGGAAGGAAAGTTATGACCAACCTAGATAGTATATTAAAAAGCAGAGACATTACTTTGCCAACAAATGTCCATTTGGTCAAGGCTATGGTTTTTCCAGCGGTCATGTATGGATGTGAGAGTTGGACTGTGAAGAAAGCTGAGCACTGAAAAATTGATTCTTTTGAACTGTGATGTTGGAGAAGACTCTTGAGAGTCCCTTGGACTGCAAGAAGATCCAACCAGTCCGTCCTGAAGGAGATAAGTCCTGGGTTTTCATTGGAAGGACTGATGCTGAAGCTGAAACTCCAATACTTTGGCCACCTGATGCGAAGAGTTGACTCATTGGAAAAGACCCTGATGCTGGGAGGAATTGGGAGCAGGAGGAGAAGGGGATGACAGAGGATGAGATGGCTGGATGGCATCACCGACTCGATGGGCATGAGTTTGAGTGGACTCCAGGAGTTTGTGATGGACAGGGAGGTCTGGCGTGCTGCGATTCATGGGGTTGCAAAGAGTCAGACATGACTGAGCGACTGAACTGAACTGAACTGAGGACCAACCTAGACAGCATATTAAAAAGCAGAGACATTAATTTGTCAACAAAGGTCCATCTAGTCAAGGCTGTGGTTTTTCCAGTAGTCATGTATGGATGTGAGAATTGGACTATAAACAAAACTGAGCACAGAAGAATTGATGCTTTTGAAGTGTGGTCTTGGAGAAGACTCTTGAGAGTCCCTTGGACTGCAAGGAGATCCAACCAGTCCATCCTGAAGGAGATCAGTCCTGGGTGCTCATTGGAAGGACTGAGGTTGAAGATGAAACTCCAATATTTTGGCCACCTGATGCGAAGAGCTGATGCATTTGAAAAGACCCTGACGTTGGGAAAGATTGAAGCCAGGAGGAAAAGAGGACGACAAAGGATGAGATGGTTGGATGGCATCACCAACTCAATGGACATGAGTTGGTGATGGACAGGGAGGCCTGGAGTGCTGCAGTTCACAGGGTCACAAAGAGTCAGACATAACTGAGTGACTGAACTGAAACTGAATAATTCTAAGCAGAAATAATCAGTGAACAAAGGGGGTAGGTAAGAAGGGTGATGAGACCCTGACATGAATGATGACCTCAGACACCACGCACATTATTTTAATGACCAACTGGAATGTGTTCTTCATAAAGATTGGCTTAAGAACCTCTAAATGTGGTCATAAAGATACTTATTTCCCCAGTATGCATAACTATTTCTTTAAATAGCACAGTACTTTTAAAAAACTATAAGAAACTCATCATGCTTTGAATTCTAAACCACACATTGAATTTGGACTCTCTTGGCAAAAACAAACTGGATATTTCCATTATATTCATGATACCAGACTTTTCTTTTTTTTTTTTTTTTTTTTAATATTATTTTATTAGTTGGAGGCCAATCACTTTACAACATTTCAGTGGGTTTTGTCATACATTGACATGAATCAGCCATATAGTTACATGTATTCCCCATCCCGATCCCCCCTCCCACCTCCCTCCCCACCCGACTCCTCAGGGTCCTCCCAGTGCACCAGGCCCGAGCACCTGACTCATGTATCCCACCTGGGCTGGTGGTCCGTTTCACCATAGATAATATACATGCTGTTCTTTCAAAACTTCCCACCCTCACGTTCTCCCCCAGAGTTCAAAAGTCTGTTCTGTATTTCTGTGTCTCTTTTTCTGTTTTGCATATAGGGTTATCGCCACCATCTATCTAAATTCCGTATATATGTGTTAGTATACTGTAATGTTCTTTATCTTTCTGACTTACTTCACTCTGTATAATGGGCTCCAGTTTCATCCATCTCATTAGAACTGATTCAAATGAATTCTTTTTAACGGCTGAGTAATATTCCATGGTGTATATGTACCACAGCTTCCTTATCCATTCATCTGCTGATGGGCATCTAGGTTGCTTCCATGTCCTGGCTATTATAAACAGTGCTGCGATGAACATTGGGGTGCACGTGTCTCTTTCAGATCTGGATTCCTCAGTGTGTATGCCCAGAAGTGGTATTGCTGGGTCATATGGCAGTTCTATTTCCAGTTTTTTAAGAAATCTCCACACTGTTTTCCATAGTGGCTGTACTAGTTTGCATTCCCACCAACAGTGTAAGAGGGTTCCCTTTTCTCCACACCCTCTCCAGCATTTATTGCTTGTAGACTTTTGGATAGCAGCCATCCTGACTGGCGTGTAATGGTACCTCATTGTGGTTTTGATTTGCATTTCTCTGATGATGAGTGATGTTGAGCATCTTTTCATGTGTTTGTTAGCCATCTGTATGTCTTCTTTGGAGAAATGTCTGTTTAGTTCTTTGGCCCATTTTTTGATTGGGTCGTTTATTTTTCTGGAATTGAGCTTCAGGAGTTGCTTGTATATTTTTGAGATTAATCCTTTGTCTGTTTCCTCATTTGTTATTATTTTCTCCCAATCTGAGGGCTGTCTTTTCACCTTACTTATAGTTTCCTTTGTTGTGCAAAAGCTTTTAATTTTCATTAAGTCCCATTTGTTTATTTTTGCTTTTATTTCCAATATTCTGGGAGGTGGGTCATAGAAGATCTTGCTGTGATTTATGTCGGAGAGTGTTTTGCCTATGTTCTCCTCTAGGAGTTTTATAGTTTCTGGTCTTACATTTAGATCTTTAATCCATTTTGAGTTTATTTTTGTGTATGGTGTTAGGAAGTGTTCTAGTTTCATTCTTTTACAAGTGGTTAACCAGTTTTCCCAGCACCACTTGTTAAAGAGATTGTCTTTTTTCCATTGTATATCCTTGCCTCCTTTGTCAAAGATAAGCTGTCCATAGGTTCGTGGATTTATCTCTGGGCTTTCTATTCTGTTCCATTGATCTATTTTTCTGTCTTTGTGCCAGTACCATACTGTCTTGATGACTGTGGCTTTGTAGTAGAGTCTGAAGTCAGGCAGGTTGATTCCTCCAGTTCCATTCTTCTTTCTCAAGATTACTTTGGCTATTCGAGGTTTTTTGTATTTCCATACAAATTGTGAAATTATTTGTTCTAATTCTGTGAAAAATACCGTTGGTAGCTTGATAGGGATTGCATTGAATCTATAGATTGCTTTGGGTAGAATAGCCATTTTGACAATATTGATTCTTCCAATCCATGAACACGGATACCAGACTTTTCTAGTGATGATGTGGCCACTTGTCCAGTCGTTCCCAAAGCCAAGCTTTACCTCCTCCACTCAGAATTCCTTCCTCCATTAA
Source organism: Muntiacus reevesi (assembly GCF_963930625.1). Classification (NCBI taxonomy): domain Eukaryota; kingdom Metazoa; phylum Chordata; class Mammalia; order Artiodactyla; family Cervidae; genus Muntiacus; species Muntiacus reevesi. The sequence goes on from NC_089260.1 coordinate 61,041,631, forward strand.
AAAAAAAACAAAATAAAATAAAATTATATTTTCTAACTGCATTGTTGTAAAGACAAATATAACCCCAATCAGGTTATGTCCATTTTTTCTTCTGATTTCAAAAAAACTTAACATTTTTGTGAGTCCTAGGTACCTTACACCTAACAGTGGTGTTAAATTAATGAAACAAAGATACCATTACACTGATGGTTCTAATATCTTTGCTGTTTTTCTGTTACTAAGTCATGTCTAACTCTTTGTGATCCCATGGACTGCAGCACGCCAGGCTGCCCTGTCCTCCACTATCTCCTAGAGTTTGCACAAATTCGTGTCCATTGAGTCAGTGATACTATCTAACCATCTCATCCTCTCCTGCCCCCTTCAATTTTTTGCCCTCAATTTTTCCCAGCATTGGGGTCTTTTCCAATGAACTGGCTCTTCACATTAGGTGGCCAAAGTATTGGAACTTCAGTCCTTTTAATGAATTGTCAGTGTTGATTTCCTTTAAAATTGACTGGTTTGATTTCTTTGCAGTCCAAGGGACTCTCAAGAGTCTTCTCCAGCACCACAATTTGAAAGCATCAATTCTTTGGTGTCCAGCCTTCTTTATAATCCAACTGTCACATCTGTACATGACTTTGGAAAAAGCATAGCTTTGACTATATGGACCTTTGTGGGCAAAGTAATGTCTCTGCTTTTTTAATATGCTGTCTAGGTTTGTCATAGCTTTCCTTCCAAGGAGCAAGCATCTTTTAATTTCATGGCTGCAGTCACTGTCTGCAGTGATTTTGGAGCCCAAGAAAAGAAAATCTGTCACTGTTTCCACTTTTTCCCCTTCTATTTAATATGAAGTGATGAAACTGGATGCCATGATCTTAGTTTTTTGAATGTTGATAACTTACAAATGGAAATTTTCTTTATAAAAGAGGAAATTTATTCTGTATATTTAGTCAGTTAGGAGGATATAATCAGCTTTTCCTGTGTCTGCTTGTTCTCAGTGGTCTTTAGCTCAGAATAATCCATATGTCAAAGAAATGGCAAATTCTGGTATCCTTCAGTGGACCATCAGTTCAGTTCAGTTCAGTTCAGTCGCTCAGTCGTGTCCAACTCTTTGCGACCCCATGAATCACAGCATTCCAGGACTCCCTGTCCACCCCAAACCCGGATTTTACTCAAACTCATGCCCATCAAGTTGGTGATGCCATCCAGTCATCTTATCCTCTGTCGTTCCCTTCTCCTCCTGTTCCCAATTCCTCCCAGCATCAGGGTCTTTTCTAATGAGTCAATTCTTCACATGAGGTGGCCAAAGTATTGGAGTTTCAGCTTCAGCATCAGTCCTTGCAATGAATACCCAGGACTCATCTCCTTCAGGATGGACTGGTTGGATCTCCTTGCAGTTCAAGGGACTCTCAAGAGTCTTCTCCAACACCACAGTTCAAAAGCATCAATTCTTCGGTGCTCAGCTTTCTTCAGAGTCCAACTCTCACAACCATACATGACCACTGGAAAACCATAGCCTTGACCAGACAGACCTTTATTGGCAAAGTAATGTCCCTGCTTTTTAATATGCTATCTAGGTTGGTCATAACTTTCCTTCCAAGGAGTAAGCGTCTTTTAATTTCATGGCTGCAGTCACCATCTGCAGTGATTTTGGAGCCCATACCAAGAAGTAAAAAATAGTCCAGCCCAAAATGTCAATCTCACCTCTATGAAGAAATCAATCAGATTGATCTGGGCATCAAGGCATAATAAAGAGAGGAAAAATAAAAGAAAGTATTACCTATCTTAATGACTTATGAACAAATTAGAAAATAAATGCAAATGTTATGTTGAAAGGAGACTAATCATTAAAAGTAATGGGAATTATTACTGAATCTCTCTGTGTCTATTCTTCCATCTGTAAAATGGAATAATAGTAACTGCTTCATAGGGATGTTAAGATTTATAATATATATAAAGCATTTTGAATTGTACCTGGTACAAAGCAACACTTAAGACATTTTATTATATCATTTATAAGGAAAAAAACTAAACTATAAAAATTTTCTTTGGGAAAAAAAGTAGTTTTTGCTTTTGAACAAAAGCAATCAACATTGGTTTAATACCCCTGACTCCAAAATGAAAAGGTTTTCCCCATTACTGTTGATGTTTAGGACATGGCAACCCACTCCAGTATTCTTGCCTGGAAAATCCCATGGACATAGGAGCCTGGAGGGCTATGGTCTGTGGGGTCTCAAAGAGTCAGACACGACTGAAGTGACAGCACACACAGCATAGATGCTTGTCTCCACTCTAGACCCAAGGAAATTCATCGTGAAGGTCCTTCCCCCGGACCCCAGTGCTTCTCCAAGCAGAGGTCGCACAGCTCTAGGGGGTTCAGAAAGAACAATCTGTCTCTGCCAAAACCTGTCTCCCAGAAGCCATCAGACCTGCTCTGGCCCCAGCTGTGCTCTGAGACCACAGCTAACAGGAAATTAGCAGCAGCCTTTGCCAGCCCCATAAATTCTGAGTCCCAACTCCTCAATCTGTGCTATTCCAAGAGTCTTCTGAACCAATTCTGATGTCCCAACATATGGTCTTCAATTTTGTCCAGGGTTCTTTGTGGGGACCAGGGGATGGCTCCCAAATGAAGTTTAGAGGGAGCTCAGCCCAGCCTATAAGCACCACAAGGGCCTGGATGTCTCCGGCACACTGGTCTGGTTCTCTAGCATCTCTTGGGACAGTGCCTGTATCAGTGGCATGCCGGCATGCCCACCATCCTTCCTCAATGAGGGTGCATCATTTGCAGCTTACAGCAATCTACAGTTTCATTTTACAAACGGAGAGACTTGAAAGATTTTCAAAGCACAGAGCTAGAGACAGTTTGAGGAGTCACATAAATAATTTATATGCTGATTATGTCCTATCTACTGACCTGTATAGGCAAAAGCCTAGCTTTAATCCCACAAACCTAACTGCAGATTAAAACAACAGTTATGATAATTAAGAAATTAGAGGGAACTGAAACCAAGGTGGAGAATGTTTTCCAAATGCTATTATAATTTCCATTCCATTTAAGAAAAAAATTCCCTGACTAGAAAAAAATATTTTATTGTAATATGTATCAATGAACTAAAATAATTAAGAGTAGCTATCAATCTGAATCATGACTCTACTATTGATACAAGTTTTTAGACATCAGTATGACTCAATTTCAAGTAGAATTCATTTCACAGGATTGCTATGATTGATGTGGGTGAAGGAGGAAAGTGAAAAGGCCAGCTTAAAACTCAGTATTAAAAAAATAAGATCAAGGCATCTGGTCCCGTCACTTCATGGCAAATAGAAGTGGGAAAGGTGGAAGCAGTAACAGAATTTCTTCGGCTCTAAAATCACTGTGGATGGTGATTGCAGGCATGAAATTAGAAGATGATTGCTTCCTGGCAGGAAAGCTATGACAAACCCAAACAGTGTGTAAAAAAGCAAAGATATCATTTTGCCGACAAAAGACCGTATAGTCAAGGCTATTGTCTTTCCAGTAGCCATGTATGGATGTGAGAGTTGGACAGTAAAGAAGGCAGAGTGCTGAAGAATTGATGCTTTTGAATTGTGGTGCTGGAGAAGACTCTTAAGAGTCCCATGTAAAGCAAGAAGATCAAACCTATCTTAAAAGAATCTTAAAGGAAATCAACCCTGAACACTCCTTGGAAAGACTGATGCTGAAGCTCCAATACTTTGGCACCTGATATGAATAGCCAACTCATTGAAAAAGACCCTGATACTGGGAAAGATTGAAAGCAGAAGAAAAAGAGGGCAACAGAGGATGAAATAGTTGGATGGCATTACCAATTCAATGGACGAGTTTGAGCAAACTACGGGACGTAATGAAGGACAGGGAGGCCTGGCATGCTGCAGTCCCTGTGGTCGCAAAGAGTCTAACACGACTGAGCGACTAACAACAACAAATATCTCAATGATAATATCCCTTGAATCACACACATCCGTGGTACTGTCATGCCCTTGACACTGAGGTGATGGGCAGCTTAACTTTCAGTTTCTATTTTATATTTTTGCCATTATTTGTTCTTCTAGTAAGTGACACCTTAATGAAATGACCTGGGATTAAAAATAAATAATAATATAGACTGAAATAGTCAGGGAATACTCATCTTTTAATTTGTATATTTTAAAAGTGTAGTGTGCTTATGAAATTTTTGAAGCAACCTGTAAAAGTGGGCACACTACAAAATCTGACAATGAGGCAAAAACAAAGAATAGGAATTAATCAAAGCAAGCACTGGGAGTCGGGGTTTCCGAGAGCCGGATGTCGGCTGATCGCTGCGTTTGACCACAATGCTTTTCACTAAACGTGATAGCAGCTTGCATTTGGGGAAAAGAGAACAGAAGGAACAAAGGGAAACGTATTACTTTTCATTGCTTGACCAAAGACCACATGCCAATGTACCCAACTCATATGCCCTCAGTAAGAAATCTCTAAGCATATATTGAGTGCCCACAATAATTTCTATTTTTGAAAATAAAGTAAAAGTAATTATATCAAAGGCCTTCCCTGGTACTCAATGGCAAAGAATCCATCTGCCAATGCAGCCAAAAAAAGGAATCACAGATCTTAAGAGTTCTAAAGGATATTAAAAGTCATTCACACAGTCACTTATTCAGTGTTTAAGGCCCCTCCCAAATATCTCTGCAAATTGATCTCCCAGATTCTGCTTGATGCCCCTTCTTATGACAGGAATTAGCACATCGTATGGCCTTCTATTCTATGATCCAGCATCTCTGCTAGAAATACCTCCATGTATTAGGCCAAAAGCAATCTCTATTCTTAATTCTATACTCCCCTCTGAGCATAGCAAATAGATTGCTTCTTCAGCAGGAGGAAGGAGGTCCCCCTATATTCCTCAAGGGAATTAGAAAAACTTTCTCCTTCATGTTTGTCCACGGCACTTACCACGATGTATCGTGATCATCTATCTACAAACCTAGACCGTAAGACGCAGACATCAGGCAACTTGTACCCCTCGTACACGGATCAGGGCCAGGCTCCCAGGAGGTCTTCAGGAAGGAGTTGACAGATGTAAGGATGGATGGATGGATGAATGAGTATTTGGGTGAATGGATGGGTATGTGGATGGATGGATAGATGGATGGATGAATGTGTAAGTGGGGGAACTTTTTAAGTTATTGTTTATTGAGCACTTACTTTATGCTTATAACTTACTCCATCTATTCAACAAACTATAAAGAAGATATCATTGTAATTGTCTCCATTTTACCACTAAGGTAACAAAGACTTAAAGAGTTACATTAACTCTAACCATATTTAGTGTTTGGGTCTGAAAAGTGGATGGATAATATTAAACAAAATTTATACTTTTAGCCACTATATTTTAGTGACATAAATTGAGGAGAGACTGAATGGTGAATCAATCTATCAAATAATTTTTTTTTTTTACAGAATCCCACCATTTCAAAAATTCTAAATGTGCTTTGAAATTCTGTTAAAGCTTTCAAAAGCAAGGCTTAGATTTGGCTGAAATTAACTTGTATTCAACCTGTTGAAAAATGTGAAGAAAAGCTATCACAAACCAGCCACTACCCCCTATTTTTAGGGATAGATAAAATGGACAACATTTATCTCTACCTCCCCTTTTTTTTTCATTTATTTTTATTAGTTGGAGGCTAATTACAATATTGTAGTGGGTTTTGTCATACATTGACATCTTTTTTTTTTTCTTTTTCAAACTTTAAGTTTTTTATTTTGTACACTTATTTATTAACTTTAAGCTTTTTGTTAATTGTACAGCCAATTAACAATGTTGTGATAGTCTCAAAGAGACAGCAAAGGAATTTAGCCATACATATACATGTATCCATTCTCCCTCAAACCCCCTCCCATCCAGGCTGGCACATAACATTGAGCAGAGTTCTGTGTGCTATACAACAGGTCCTTGTTGGTTATTTAAAATATAACAGTGTACATGCCCATCCCAAACTCCCTAACTGTCCCTTCCCCCAGCAACCAAAAGTTCGTTTTCTAAGTCTGTGTGTAGCTCCCCTTTTGAACGTGGGACAAACCTCAGCTCCCATCAGTGGGGATCTGACAGTTACAGCAGTAGAGATTTAAAATGTACACGAACTTCATCTAAACCTCATTTGGGCTCCTCCCTTACTTTGGAAAGCTTTACATTAAACTTTGTAACATAAGGAGAACATGCAATTTAAATTAAAGAATTGAGGGAGGTTTGGGTATCTTCCAGCCTGGGTCAGCAAACCCCAAAGGCCTATAATTAGATTTTCCCTGTTTCTTCTTAAACATCAAAACCATAGATGAGAATAAAGCTTAATCAGATAGATTGCCTACTCTTCCTTCAAGATGCAAATCTATTATAGACACAAAAATATCTTAAGGGATATTTTCCAAATACCTCCAAAACTGTTTTGTTGGCTGTTTTCATTCTGGTCTGTCCCATCCTTATAACCAAGCACCATGATTCCAAGCACAAAACTATAATATAACTCTAATATTACACAGATCTCACCTTGAGGGAATTGCCTTTGTGTTTTCTGACAGCAGTTTTTCAAGTAGTACATTTCTTATGCTTCTTAATATAAGAGGTACAGAAAGAATTGAACCAATTTCAGGTCTGTATTCAAACTTACAGTGACACCAAAAGGTACAACTGGGGCAAGCAATGAAAGCCAAAAGGACTTCCCTGGTAGCTCAGCTGGTAAAGAATCTGCCTGCAATGCAGGAGACCTGGATTCAATCCCTGGGTTGGGAAGATCCCCTGGAGAAGGGATAGGCTACCCACTTCAGTATTCTTGGATTTTCCTGGTGGCTCAGCTGGTAAAGAATCCACCTGCAGTGTGGGAGACCTGGATTCAATCCCTGGGTTGGGAAGATCCCCTGGAGAAGGGAATGGCTACCCACTCCAGTATTCTGGCCTGGAGAAGTCGATGGACTGTATAGTCCCATGGGGTTGCAAAGAGCTGGACACGACTGAGCAACTTTCACTTTCACTGAAAGCTGTAATTTGAAAGGTCACCTCAAAGAACTATAATTTCTCTCTTAATAATTCCTTATGTTGGACTTCCATGGTGGTACAGTGGTAAGAAACTGCCTACCGGTGTAGGGGACAAAGGTTCGATCCCCGGTCCGGGAAGATACCACATGCTGTGAAGCAACTAGGCCCATGCATCACAACTCCTGAGCCCTCCTGCTGCAGCTTCTGAAGCCTGCAAGCCTAGAGCCCACGCTCTGCAACAAGAGAAGCCACTGCAATGAGAAGCCCATGCACCGCAACCAGAGAGCAGCCCCTGCTCGCCACAACTAGAGACAGCCCATGCGCAGCAAGAAAGACCCAGCACAGCCAAAAATAAATGAAGGATTTCTTGTGTTTGTAAAGCTATACTCATATGGTACATACACGTGACTTTCTCCAGCACATGCAGGAGTCGGATTGGCCTGAATCGGGAATACACAGATGGGCTGTTGGTGTTTCTGGTTCTAGGCAACATTATTGAACTCAGATTATGTATTTGCCTCATTTTCTTTACCTATGAAATGGAACTTTAAAGATGCTCAGATGAGGAAAAACAATTCCCCGAAGATCCTTCAGTCTGGGGTTAACCATGGTTTATATCTTGATCATTCTCCCTGTGGTTCCCCTGTCTCCCTACCACATGCTTTCTATTAAACCACACCAGTGAGCACACAGTTATCCTGGAGATGGGAAAAATCACCATGCTGGCATCAGAGTTCAGGAAGGAGAATTTAATCCATTGATTACAGATGCACCTGCCCCATGTGACATATGTAACAGATTAAAGCAATTTACCATGTAGTATTTATCAGTACCCTTTATAGGTTTATGTTTCACATTTGCTGTTCAGTCACTCAGTCATGTTGGACTGTTTGTGACCCCACAGACTGCAGCACGCCAGGCTTTCCTGCCCTTCACTATCTCCCAGAATTTGCTGAAACTCATGTTCATTGAGTCAATGATGCCATCCAACCATCTCATCCTCTGTCACTCCCTTCTCCTGCCTTCAGTCTTTCCCAGCATCAGGGTCTTTTCCAATGAGCTGGCTCTTTGCATTAGGTATCTAAAATATTAGAGCTTCAGCTTCAGCATCAGTCCTTCAAATGAATATTCAGAGTTGATTTCCTTTCAGATTGATAGCTTTGATATCCTTGCTGTCCAAGGGACTCTCTAAAGTCTTCTCCAGCATCACAATTTGAAAACACCAATTCTTCAGTGCTCAGCCTTCTTTATAATCTGACACTCACATCTGCACATGACTATTGGAAAAAGCAGTTTTAACTATACGAACTTTTGTCTGCAAAGTGATGTCTCTGCTTTTTAATACACTGTCTAGGTCTGTCATAGCTTTTCTTCCAAGAAGCAAGTGTCCAAACTTTACTTTAAAAACTGTATAATCATTCAAATGCTCCTATGACAGCTACCTCTTCCTTGAGTCCTAATATCTTTCCTTTTTTCTTTTCTTCTTAGTGTTAGCTGCTCAGTCACCTCTGACTCTGTGTGACCCCCATGGACTGCAGCCCCCCAGGCTGCTCCTCTGTCCATGGAATTTTTCAGGCAATAATACTGGAATGGGTTGCCATTTCCATCTCTAGCGGATCTTTCTGACCCAGAGATCAAATGCAGGTCTCCTGCATTGCAGACAGATTCTCTACCACTTGAGCTACCAGGCAGTCTTTTCTTCTTAATCAGAGTATAACTGCTTTACAATGTTGTGTTAGTCCCTGCCACACAACAACGTGAATCAGCTATAAGGATACACATCTCTCCTCCATTCTGAGCCTCCCTGCCACTCAACGCCCCCATCCTACCCATCTAGGTCATCACAGAGCACCGAACTCTATGATATAAACCAATTTCTCACTAGCTATTTTACACATGGTAGTGTTATGTCAATGCTACTCTCAATTTATCCCACCCTCTCCTACCCCCACTGTGTCCACAAGTCCATACTCTGCTTCTCTATTCTTGCCCTGCAAATAGGTTCATCAGTACTACTTTTCTAGTATCTTTAAAAATCTGAAAACAAATAAAGTAGTCAAAGATAATATATCAAAGTCCTTCGCAAGCAAGACTCTGGCTTTCTAATTCAAAGGTCACTGGCTTCATGTCCTTCAGCTTTCCTTTTAGGAAAACAGAACATTTGCATGGTCTGCAAGTGTTAACATCAGAGATAAAAATCAGGGGCCAGAAGTGACTTCATGCTATTTGTACTGAGACAGCATGTTGTTGTTGTTCCGTCGCTCAGTCATGCCCAACTCTTTGCGACCCTATGGGCTACAGCATGCCAGGCTCCCCTGTCCTCCACTATCTTCTGGAGTTTGCAGCAAAAAGTTTTTAAAGGACTATATGGTAGACAGATACTTTAAATACTTTCCTTCACATAGAAAGAACTCATACATATAGGCAGGATTAGGTTGGGCAGCCAATGGTAAGACAAATGATAGTGGACTAAGCAAAACAGAAATGTATTTCCTTCTCATGTGAATGAAGGCTTCTGCAGAGCCTCTGTGATCATCAGGCCCTTCCGAGTGCCTTCTTTTTCATTGTTTGGTTATCAGCAACATGTGTTTTCACCTTTGAGCACTATGATTTCTGTTCCAGTTCCAGACATCACATCTGAATTCAAACCAGCAGGAAAAAGGAAAAGAAAGGAGTGAGCACACCTCCTGCCTATAAGGGCGTTTTATAAAGTTGCATATCCACTCAAAGCTTCAAGTCTATGCTGGGTATTTTCTATCTGTGCCTCCACCATAGACACTTCTCCATGCCATTTTGTGCCTTGAAGGACTTACCTGAGCCTCCTTGCCCTCTGACTTCCACTGATTCCAGCCAATTGAGGTACACTCAGGAGACCAGAGGATGGAGGAGGGTGAGGATGGGTATGTATTTCCCCAGCCTGTCCCCTGTCAAGTTGCTAAGGCTGGCTCTATCTCTTTATCTAGTGCATGAGTGGGAGTGTCTAGCAAAACCAACTAAAAGTCAATCTTTTATTATTACCATGCAGAAACAATTCTTGGCTTCCCAGGCTCAGTGGGTAAAGAACCTCCAGCAATGCAGGAGATGCAGGAGACATGGGTTCGATTCCTAGGTCAGGAAGATCCACTGGAGGAGGGCATAGCAACCCACTCTAGTATTCTTACCTGGAGAATACCTTGGACAGAAGAGCCTGGAAGGCTACAGTCCATAGGTCACAAAGAGTCAGACATGACTGAAGTGACCGAGCACGCACACACGCACAGACAATTCTAAACAATGTCAAGGGTTAACACCACTCCTGCCACCTACAGACCACTCCCACCTTTACTTCTCCCCACCTGTGGCCACAGCCTCCCACGGGTCACAGCTCCTGTCAATCATCCATCTTCATCCAGTGACTCTCTCCAGGTTTATTAATCACTTCTTTCCCCTTGCCCGTCAGGCCCAGGGGTGAAAACAGCTCTCTGTATATGTTCCTCTGAGTTTCCAAAACTCCTACACACACTCTCTCCTTAGTTACTTTATTAGTTCAGTTCAGTTCAGTCGCTCAGTCGTGTCCAACTCTTTGCGACCTCGTGAATCACAGCACGCCAGGCCTCCCTGTTCATCACCAACTCCCAGAGTTTACTCAAACCCATGTCCATCGAGTCGGTGATGCCATCCAACCATCTCATCCTGTGTCGTCCCCTTCTCCTCCTGCCCTCAATCCCTCCCAGCATCAGGGTCTTTTCAAATGAGTCAACTCTTCCCATGAGGTGGCCAAAGTATTGGAGTTTCAGCTTCAGCATCAGTCCTTCCAATGAACACCCAGGACTGATCTCCTTTAGCATGGACTGGTTGGATCTCCTTGCAGTCCAAGGGATTCTCGAGAGTCTTCTCCAACAACACAGTTCAAAAGCATCAATTTTTCGGCGCTCAGCTTTCTTCACAGTCCAACTCTCACATCAATACATAACCACTGGAAAAACCATAGCCTTGACCAGACGGACCTTTGTTGGCAAAGTAATGTCTCTGCTTTTTAACATGCTGTCTAGGTTGGTCATAACTTTCCTTCCAAGGAGTAAGCGTCTTTTAATTTCATGGCTGCAATCACCATCTGCAGTCATTTTGGAGCCCCCAAAAATAAAGTTTGACACTGTTTCCACTGTCTCCCCATCTATTTCCCATGAAGTGACGGAACCAGATGCCATGATCTTTGTTTTCTGAATGTTGAGCTTTAAGCCAACTTTTTCACTCTCCTCTTTCACTTTCATCAAGAGGCTTTTTAGTTCCTCTTCACTTTGTGCCATAAGGGTGGTGTCATCTGTATATCTGAGGTTATTGATATTTCTCCCGGCAGTCGAAGGCTTTGGTGTAGTCAATAAAGCAATGTTTTTCTGGAACTCTCTTGCTTTTTCGATGATCCAGCTGATATTGGCAATTTGATCTCTCATTCCTCTACCTTTTCTAAAACCAGCTTGAACATCTGGAAGTTCAGGGTTAGTTACTTTATTAAACTCTGGCCAATTATTCTGTTTGAGTGCATCATGTATTTCTTGCTGGCACTATGGCTGATTCCACCCAGCAGCAAGGGAGTTTTCAGCCTGAAGTAGTCAAAAGCCAAGATAAAATTTTAAAGTTCTTTATTGAAAAAAAAATGATAGCCTAGATATCAGGAGAACAACAATCACTGTCATCCTCAATACATGATTTTCCCTTATTTGAACTTAGAGATCACAGATCTACCAAATGTAAATACTCTTTTAAGATTATTCCCAGGCAACGCTCTCATTCCTCTAACCACTTTTGCTCTTCCCTCCAAGGAAAGTCTCAAGGAAAACAACTAGATGGGTGCCACTAAACAGTATGTCCAAGTTGCTGCCCTAAAGCCAAGTAAAAGGAACTTGATTCAGTCCTAATATCTACTCAGAGGTGCCCTTAGGAAATGCTGTATTCAGAACATGACCAACTGAACAGATGGACATCCCGCCCAGTTAGAACAGACACTGCCGGGACTTCCCTCGTAGTCCAGGGGCTAAGACTCTGCCCTCCCAATGCAGGGGGCTTGGGTTCAATCCCTAGTCAGGGAACTAGATCCCACACACCACAATTGAAGATCCTGCATGCCACAACTAAGGCCTGGTACAGCCAAATAAATAATAAAATAAACAAATAATAATAATAGTAAAAGAACAGACATTGCCTGGTGTGCCATTCCAGTGCAGATCCACTGGACATTTTCCTACCCCTTAGGAGAGTGGGAAAGACAGCATTTGATCTCATTCCTGCACCCACAGCCTCTGGGCACCTCCTCATCCCCGTGTCTGTTTCATGAAGTCAGGCCTGTCCACACCAGCCCATCCTTGGCTCCTGGGCTGGATCAGCCTCCCCACAGGAAAGGCAATTTGACAGCTCCTGTTTCCCAACTGTGAACCCCAGCCAACACTCACGTTTAGCTTGCCAGCATCCACACGGCGGCTTCCTTGTAGTACTGATTTTACGAAGGAAAGGCAACGTTTATTTTTTTTTAAGGCAATGTTTAGAAGCAATAAAATGGCCAAGGATGAACAATTAATTGAAGAACTTTCATTTCCCTCCCTACCCACTCCCCAAACATAAAGTACCTAGTAAGTTTGGATTTCATTGTCTTATTATGAAACGGTCTGCCCTGGGAGGGCCTGGTGAAGGAGACTCCACAGAGCAGTGAGATGTGCTTTTCAAAGCCATGTGTCATTGTCATGGCAATCAGTAGACAGGCCCCTATTGTGCGAAGCTCAGCTCCAGGGCCCAGGGCACAGGACATCCTGTGAGTGGGCTGCTGGTTGTTTGGCTGTTGCTACAACAAGCCTCAGAAAGAACTTCCAGGGGGTGGGGGTCAATGTTTGAAGTCCACACAAGTCTGAATGCAGGTCTCATTTCTCCTCCTTATGGTTGACTGAAAATGTCAAGCTCTTCTAAAAGTGAGACAAAGCCTTATATAGGGAAACATTGAGGGTGGGTTTTGTTCTGGCTGATTGTTTTTAATCTCTGTGCCAGACACTTCACACACACACACACACACACACACACACACACACACACACACACACACACACACACACACGCCACCACTAATCCTTACAAGGTCCCAGAGAAGTAAATGTGACTATTGTTGCTGTTGTTTAGTTGCCAAGTCTGACTCTTCAGTGACCACATGGACTGTATCCCACCAAGTTCCTCTGTCCATGGGATTCTCCAGGCAAGAATACTGGAGTGGGTTGCCATTTCCTACTCCAGGAAATCTTTCTGACCCAAGGATCAAACCCCACATCTCTTGAATCTCCTGCATTGGCAGGTGGATTCTTTATCACTGAGTCACCAGGGAAGTCTGATAAATGGGACTAGTTTCATTTGTAAAAGACGAAACTGAGGCCCAGAGATGTAGATAACTCTGTGTACCCTGGAATCTGGGAAGCAGAAGCGTAGCAATGGGGTCTCAGGTTGGCCAGCCTCCAGAGCCCCATCAAATAGGCCCTACCTGTGGGCTGTGAGGCCCTGTGGACACAGACTCTCAACTCTGACCTCCACATGGTGAGGCAGGCAAGCAGCTGACCACGGTGCTGTCAGAGAGAAAGGCAGTCATATGGTAGCAATATGGCAATGCAGGTCAGCTGCCTGTGCCAGCTTGGGCAGGGAAATCACCAGCAGAGGATGGGGAGCTGGGGCAAGATGGGTTTATCAGTTATCTTTTGCTACAGTGACAATCCCCTTCAAAATTTAGTGGGGCAAGGAGAGCAGAAGTCCCTTAAAAAACTAAAAACAGTTAACTTATGATCCAACAATCCCACTTCTGGGCGTATATCCAGAAAAGACAAAAAAAAAACCTCTGATTTGAAAAGACACATGCACCCCAATGTTCACTGCAGCACTATTTACAACAGTCAAGACTTGGAAGCAGCTTAAGTGTCCACTGATAATTGATAGATGAATGGATATATATATAGCTCTAACTGATCTAGACCAATATTTCCCAAACTGGTTATCTCAGAAAATTGTTCCTGATATGTTAATAAACACACTGGGAAAATAGACAACTTGTTCTGCAATTGCTGTGGGTGATATTTCTCCTACCCCACCTGAAATTCATCCCAGGTGGGGCTAGAGGTAGAGAACCTGCCTGTGAGATGGGAACACGAAGAGTTGCTGGTTCACAAATGAACAGCCTGTATCGGAACAGCCATGTGCTGCGAGGGTAAAGCCTCCTGTGGCAGCTCAACCAGGAAGGTGCTCACAGACCCTCGTGAGCGCACAGCAGCGATGAGACCGCCTGTACTGAAGAGGGTGCTGTCTCAAGCCCCTTGGTACCCTTGCAACGCTCATTCCTACAACACATTTGCAGCATCCAGCACAACCTTCTCTCAATTGATGAGGAGTGATTACATTCTCTGAGGTACACAGAGAATGTGAAAAGCACTTAGAGAACCCAAGGACGTTTTAAAAAGCTTTGCAACCTTTTTTCTTTTTAAAAAAAATTTTTTTAATTAATTTATTTTTTAATTGAAGGATAATTGTTTTACAGAATTTATTGTTTTCTACCAAATGTAAACATGAATCACCCATAGGCATACATTTGGCCCCTCCCTCTGGGACCTCCCTCCCATCTCTCTCCCCATCCCACCCCTCTAGGTTATTACAGAGTCCATGCTTGAGTTCCCTGAATCATATAGTAAATTCCTGTTGGCTATTTATTTTACATATGGTAATGTAAGTTTCTATGTTACTCTCTCCATACATCTCACCCTCTCTTTCCTCCCCCACCTCCCGTGTCCATAAACCTGTTCTCTATGTCTGCATCTCCATTGTGGCCCTGCCAATAAATTCATCAGTACCATCTTTCTAGATTCCATATATACATATTAGTATACAATATTTACCTTTCTCTTTCTGACTTAGTTCACTCTGTATAATAGGCTCTAGGTTCATCCATTTCATTAGAACTGGCTCAAATGCATTCCTTTTTATGGCTATTAAATATTTCAGTGTGTATATGTACCACAGCTTCTTTATCCATCCACCTGTGGATGGACATCTAGGTTGCATCCATGTTCTAGCTATTGTAAATACAGCTGCAATAAACACTGGGGTACATGTGTCTTTTTCAATTTTGGTTTCCTCAGGGTATATGCCTAGCAGTGGGATTGCTGGGTTATATGGTGGTTTTATTCCTAGGTTTTTAAGGAATAGCCATACCATCTTCCATAGTGATTGTATCAATTTACATTCCCACCAACAGTGCAAGAAGATTCCCTTTTCTCCACACCCTATCACACACATGAAAAGATGCTCAGCATCGCTCATTATTAGAGAAATGAAAGTCAAAACTACAATGAGATATCACCTCACACCAGTTAGAATGGCCACCATCAAAAAGTCTACAAACAATAAATGCTGAGTGTACAAGCTTTGTTCATTGGGGATATTACATTAAGTGGTAACCAAGGAAACAAATAAATATCAGCTGTAGGAGAACTGATGAATTGGAAATAGGTGGGAGGGGCGGAGTCTGACCTAACTTGTAACCAGGGAGGGTAGGAGACCCTCTGGAGTCTCAGTGAAAGCTCCTGGGATCCCCCAAAACACAGGTCTTAAAATATATTACCTACATTCTTAGTTTATGCCTCTCATGGAGATTCATGGTAAAAAATTAACATAATCACAGTTTTGCTATTTCTTTCAGCTGAAAACATTTTAAAATTTGTTGAACAGGTGTTTCTCTGCTTTTACTTATTTGAACACTGTCTTAGTTCAGGCTGCTGCCACAGAATACCAAACACCAGCTGCCTTATGAACAACAGAAATGCATCTCTCAGAGCTCTGTAGGTTGGGAAGTTCATGGTCAAGGTGCTGGGAGATGTCATGTCTAGTGAGCATACACTTCCTGGTTCATAGTCACCTGTATTTTGGCTAAGTCCTCACCTGATAGAATGCTTGCTTCTTTTATAAAGGCACTAATCCCATTCATGGAGGCTCAACTCTCATGACTTAATCACTCCAAGATCCCACCTCCTTAATACTATAACTTTAAGGAATTAGATTTCAACATATAATATCAAACCAGTCAATCCTAAAGGAAATCAACCCTGAATATCCACGAGAAGGACGGATGCTGTGGCTCCAATACTTTGGCCATGTGATGGGAAGAGCAGACTCACTGGAAAAGCCCCTGATGCTGGGAAAGGATGAGAAGGGGACGACGGAGGATGAGATGGTTGGATGGCATCACCAATTCGATGGATATGAGTTTGAGCAAGCTCCAGGGGGTGGTGATGGACAGGGAAGCCTGGCGTGTCGCAGTCCATGGGGCTGCAAAGAGTCGGACAAGACTGAGCAACTGAACTGACTGAAACTCTCTCTCCCCAACAAAATGTTTAATAAAACACCCATTTCTCACCCGTGCCGCGTGGAATGGGTTTTCTTCTAGGGAGGAAGAGAGAGAGTTTAATACAAAGCAACTCACTTCAAAGAAAACTCTGTAAAGCATGTCTCTTTTCTCAGAATCTTGCCCAGGACACCCTGGTCCTCACTCTTTTACTGACTTCATGAACTCTGAGGAGTGAAAATCTGGGAGCCATCTCCACCACGAGGAACAACCTATCTGAGGATGATACCAAGCATAGGTAGACAAAACTGAACAATGGAGATAAAAGAACTGCTGTGATTCCATCTGAACCCCAGAATCCAGTTACACCTGAAGCAAGCAAAACTGGCAAGCAGCCAGAATGAAAGCTAGATTCATGAGTATTGCAAGCTGACAAGTTCATGCTAGTTCACATTGCCATCTATACCTTGAGGCTAAATGATTCCCAAATAACCCTTCTTATTGTAAAATAAAGAAACTGAGATGCTAAGAAATCAATTAAGTTGAATAAGTCCACATGGCACTAAATGGGAGCGCTCTAATTCTATTCCAATTTACCTCCGAAGTCTCTGTGCTCTCCCCTATACCCACAATGCCCCAGAGTCCCTTGATTTTCAGCTATCCATCACAGACAGTGATTTTCACATATGCTAGTTTCCATTTGCTATGAATGTCAAGATTATTCAGATCCCACTGGAGACATATTCTCATGGAACTCTTCCACTCTCTTTCACTTCTCTTTGTCATCCACCTACACTGTAATAATCACTAAAAGCTGGTTTTCACAGTCTAAACAACTCAGAGCAGTAAGAATTGTGACTGTGCAGCAAAGAGAGAGGAATAAATCTTCCTGACTTGGGATCCAAAGACAAATTTCCACAATAGCCCTTGGAGTAAATGACAAGTTCTATTCTCATCGATGGCAGAGTGCCATATTTTGACAATAGTTTCAACATGAGCAGCCTGCTGGGAGAGCAGTGTTAGTGATGCTTCTTGAAAAAAACTTTTTTCAAAAATGCAATGTGCTTTCCCACTTACCAATTGGTTCAGGAAAGAGAGAAAATGTCACAGAGAAAAAAAGAGATGACCTTTGAAAACTTAAACAATGATAGTCATTGATGAGAGCATGAATGTAGTCAAAACAAAAGTAACATTCCTTTCTCCCTTGGTAGAAATTTCAGAACACATCCGTGTTCTTGGCCATGGAGTATACACTCTGTCTTAGTAACTGGATTCTCACCTTTTGGCCAAATCAGTCAGACAAGGAAGAGCCACAAGCAGAGTGAGAAAAACCCCCACCACAGCGCCTCCTAACACACATGAACACACATACACACAAAGGAACCCGCCCGAAAGCAATGAGAACAGAGGGTGCATTGGTTTTGAAGACTGAGAAACTGTATACAAATCATGGCTCCACCACTTTATATTATGTGAATATGTGGGAAATTACATAAGTTCTCCAAGCCTTGCCTATAACATAGAAATAATACCTAGTACTCTGGCTTGCTACAAAGATTCCATAACATAACATACCTACCTGGGTTCCCCTAAATAGCAGTGACGCTTGTTTACTCTTCCTTCGGAACCAGTCAGGTCAGGGCTCCCTCATAAAGCTTCAAGCATGGCATAATGATGAAACTTTGGTTCAGACCAATCTGGGTTCAAATCCCAGCTTAGCCAAGTCCTAACTGTGCATCTTAGGACAATGTATCCATTAGCTTTTGCTGTGTGAGAAACAACCACAAAATCTCGGTGGCCTACAGCAGTAAGCACTGACGCTGCCTGAATGCCTGTGGGTCAGCCAGGCGTTGGCTTCGCCAAACTGGGCTCAAACCAGGGGGCTCCTCTGGGTCCTGTTGAAGTTGCCCACACACCTGCAGGTTGGCTGGGAAAGCTCTTCTAAGATGCCTCTGATGCATGCGTCTCCTATTCTACTCCTGAATCAGAAACTCTTTACCAGCACCTGGGCATGTCTCCATGGCAATGGCAAAAGGACAAGCAAAAAGACAAGAGGCTTCCAAGTGCTAAGCTTGGCACCAACCCACCATCACTTCTGCCATATTCTACTGGCCAAAGCCAGCTTCGCAGCCAAGTCCAAAATTAAAAGGTTTCAAGATACTCCTGTCCCTTTAGTAGGAGGAAGTACAAAGTCACATGACAAAGTTACAGAGGGGTGAAGAATTGGGGAGAGTGATGTATAATCTCTCTCTCACATAATGTGTCTTGGTTCCTTAATCTGTAAAGCAGGAATAATTCTACCTACAAAATTGATTCTTTTAGATAGTAATTATGTATTTGTATACCATCACACTCTCATAAAGAGCACTTGATACATGATGGCTAATAGTGGGGGGTCAATGCTGTGGGCATGTGAGTGGAGTGGTTGTTGTTGTATAGTTGCTTTGTAGCTAAATCATGTCGGACTCTTGAGACCCCATGGACAGCATCCCACCAGGCTCCTCATCCATGGAATTTCCCAAGCAAGCCTACTGGAGTGGGTTTCCATTTCCTTCTCCAGGAGATCTTCCCGACCCAGGGATCGAACCTTTGTCTCCTGCATTGGCAGGTGGATTCTTTACCACTGATCCATGAGGGAAGCCCAAGTGGAGTGGTTCTCTGTCCCAAATCTTTCTAGAGTGTTCTGGCCTGCTTTATTCATTCATTCATTTGTTAACTATTTATATAATATTCATTGCTTAGTTGCTCAGTCATGTCTGACTCTTTGTGCCCCCAGGCTTCTCTGTCCATGGGATTCTCCAGGCAAGAATACTGGAGTGGGTTGCCATGCCCTTCTCCAGGGGATCTTCCCAGCCCAGATGGATTCTTTTTATCCATGTAGGTCTTTTTATCTCTGTTAAGTGAAAGATGAAACTAAATCTGGGTGAATATCTCAGTGATGTTTATCAGACAAGCAGCAGACAAGAGGTCACCACCTCATAAAGTCAAGACTGCATTTGGATCTAACAGTGCTATTTTAGGTTGAGACTGTCACTCAGAGTCTCCCTCTCACACAGAATTCAAAGATTCTAAACGGTTTGTAGGAAACATCACAGCAACATCATGCTATATCTGATGCTTGTTCCATTCATTCGCTTATCTATTTATAAAACAGTGAATGTCTGGCTTGTTCTGAAGGATGAATGAATGTTAACCTGGAGAAAGAAATGGGAGATCAGAGAAGCACAGTGCATTTCAGACAGAACCACAGCATAAGGAAAGGCAAACGGTGAAAAGGTACCTGTGAGACAGTGAGGAAGTTCACTGAAGCCTTATAGGCTTCAATTTGAAGGCTGAAATGAAGTAGATGATGCTAGAGAAGTAGTCTGGCATTTTTTCAGGGATGACCTTGAATGTCATGCAAAGAAGCATGGATGTTCGGTTATAAACAGTGAAGAGTTTCTGGAAGGTTTTAAAAGGAGCCAGATGAAGACAAGTCTGAACTTTCTAATGAGACACCAGCTGGCTGTGTGGGTAAGGGCTCTAAAAAGGGTCACATCTTCATAAGAAAAACAACCAGCAGGCATCCTTTGACTTGGTTACTTTATAGAAAGGAAGTAGAGGGAAGGGCTGGTACTGCTGGGGTTGGACCCATCCTTCAGATCATAAGAGTACAAGAGATAATATACAAGCACCCTTGAATACATTATACAAAGGTGACCTTTAATAATATACAAGCTACAAGAGGGACCTGCTAATCAAACCTGAACACAGCAACTCTGAATTACTGGACTACGAGGAAACTAGAAGGGCATTTCATCAGTCCCCTTCTTACAAATGACAGAGTCATGGCCCACAGAATGCACAGAACTCCTTAAAGTCACCCAGGAGCCGCCTCAATCCCAGTCCTGTCTTTGTCTCACCCCCACCCAGACATCCCACCTCTTCTGCAGGTGACTACAAAGACACCTGAGTATTGACTGTGCAGGCACCTCAGAGGTCGGGGGATTGGAGCCCTTTGGGAGATAGTGTCACTCGGGAACCTCTACCTTTCTTGGCATGGCCCCCACGACCCCTTCTCCCCTCATGCTCCCTGCACTTTGGGCTCCCACAGAGGCCAAGGAGACACGGAGACCCAGGGCATGCAGAGCCAGCATCAGTCATCCTAAGAGAAGAACAGGTTCCACAACTCAGTGGAACGTTTGTGAGAGAGGCTGACTAATGCCGTAGGAAGAGGTCACTGAGATAAGCGACGCAAAATGCACAGTTCTGAGAGAGCCACATTCATGCCAGGAGGTGTCAGACTTCCTTGGCAGTCCAAAGCAGAGATTCCATGCTTCCACTTTAGGGGTCGCAAGTTCAATCCCTAGTCAGGGAACTAAGATCCCACATGTTACATGACACAGCCAAAGTAAATTTTTTTAAAAAAATAAAATAACTGCTTATAAAACAGCAACTCCTATCCATATCAGGGCATGTCAGAGACCAAAGGAAACCAGGTGAATAGTGGTTCAAGCAACCCTGTCTCAACTTCCAATCTGTCTAGTGGACACTCTTAGTGGTCCAATCCTTGTTATAGCAACTTTGTTCCCCAAACATCTTAAAAGGCATCCCTGGCACCTACCTTTTGGGGCTTCCCTGGTGGCTCAGACACTAAAGAATCTACCTGCAATGTGGGAAATCTGGGTTCAATCCCTAGGTTGGGAAGATCCCCTGGAGAAGGGAACGGCTACTCACTCCAGTATTCTTGCCTGAAGAATTCTATGGACAGAGGAGCCTGATGGGTCACAGTCCACGGGGTCACAAAGAGTCAGGACATGACTGAGTGACTTTCACTCACAGTACCTACCTTTCGCCTCCTAACCACAGTTCTTGCTGAGTTGAGGAGTTCTCGGGCTGACTCCTTGGCTCACATTGAACAACCAACATGTATGACCTTCATTCTGAAGTTCAAGTTCTCTAGGACTGCTTCTCTAAAGTAAAAGGCCAATAATATCACCATCCCACTCTTCATTTCCCACCTGTAGTTTTTTTCATACAATTCTCCAACGTCCACAGCAGAAACTACACTTGAAATAGACTAAAGAGAGGCCCCTTTACTCTAATAAAATTCAATTGTTACCATAAATTAGAAGAAAACAGAAAAGATAAACCTAAAGGAATACATCTGGGATTGATAGTCTGTTGGCAAATAATCTTTTCTTGTTTCTCCCTAAGGTCTATGGTGAGGGGAGCTGGGGGTAGGGTGGGGCTTGGGGAATAGCGGAAAATGCTCTCTTTAGAAAAAAATTAGCTGTGAAACAGGTAGCTCAAAAAACAAAAGGCAGGAAGCGTGCCTTCTATTTCAGCTCTGAATGGCCTCATACAATTTGTGTCAACTCTGTGAGCATGGAGACCTTTGCTCTAAATAATAGAAGGAACTGGACAAGTTGATTCTCCAGCTCTGAGAGTCTATGATTTTAACCTAAAGCCAGATTGAGGAAGATGAGAAATCAAAGTTCATGAATCACAGGGAACTTGAACAGATTCTCTAAGCTTAATTTAGTCCCTTTATTGTCTCTTTGGTTTCTGGTTTTTCTTTCCTGTGGGCAAGCTATCTTCCCTATAGCTTTGAAAAAAAATTTAATTAAAAAAATATATATATTCCCAGAGTCTGTGGGTTTGTGGGAAAATGGGATAAGAGAGAGCTGTCGTTAGGCCAACACAGACAGAGAATCTAAGAAAATGCATGCTCCCAGTCCACTTCCAAGTAAGACGTGCTGGCCAATTACAGACCTTCCCAGAGGAGCCCAAGCTTTAGAACCACTCGTGAAGTAGTCCCGGCACTGCACTGGGCCATCTCCTGCTGTGAGCTGGCTTGGCTTCCACTGCCAAACTGAAGCCCTGTATGGTCTACACGGCACAGAGATGAAGAACCAGGCTGTCACTCACACTCTGAGAGGTTTCCTTGGCAAGCAAAGCTCTGGGAGGTACTGCACAACAAACACCAAATAAACACTTCTGTAGGGAGCTTCACAGATGTCAGATTTTCTGCAGCAAATTTTGAAATACACCTAAAAACCATGTTTGTTTTCCATCAAAGATGCCTTAACAGGCTCCTCGAATTAGTTAGATCTGTGACTTCAGAGAATTTTGACATTCTGGGGTTAGCCACAAAAACCAAGTAACTGTATATTACCTAAAAGCTACAAAGATTGTTCTTATAGGAAGAGGGCTCTTATTTGCAATGTAATTTATATGTTCTGTGCTAAGCATTTGAAACTCACAGCTGTCCTCTAAGGAAGCACTTTCTTTAAACTAATAGACTTTACCTCCCTTTTTTTTTTTTTAGCAGTTTTAAGCTTATAAAAAAATTGAGCACAAGATTTAGAGTTTCCATTTGATAACTCCCCATCCCCTACCCTCATTCCCCATCTTGTATTCCTGTGGTACATTTGTTACAATTGATGAGCCAACATTAATACATTATTCTTAGCTGAAATTCATAGATTTCATTACAGTTCACTCTTTGTGCTATATATGTTGTAAGTTTTGACAATAATGTAAGATGACAGGCATCCACCATTACAGTCTCATACAGAATAGTTTCACTTCCCTAAAAATCCCCTGTGGATCCACGATTCACTCAGTCTAGTACCGCAGGCACCCAGAACAGTCACCTTCACCCTCCCTTTCCTCACCTGTGGCAGACATTACTAATCAATCATGGCACACTTTCTCCATGAGCCTATATGAAGCTCTCTCAGCACAGGCCTTCAGGCAACTACTAGGACAAACCATCACTGACCCTCAAGATGAAACTTGTTCGTGAGCCCTACACTAAAAAGATACCTGCTTGATTAAGAGCAGATTCCAGGGAAAATTGGAGATTAAAACTTGAATCTCACAGGGTTTTACCAACTCTGAAATTCTCCAACTGAACACAGGCTCAGTCCAAGGTTTTCACTTCTATTTTCAATAAGGTGGGAAATTAATCATTAAAGGTGACAAATAACCCTCTGGCTTGGAATTGCTAGTGATATAGTAAATGTTCATTTAATTCCCTATCTAGGACTATTCCCCTCCTCCTTTCCCCTGCCAACCACTACTTCAGGGTTAATGTGCAAACTTTCTTTCCATGTTTTATATGTTATTGTATTTATTCCCCTCCACAACTTGTACATTTAAATATATATATGTATATAAAATTTTTTATGTATCATATGTTTCCCTGTACATATGTGCAAGGATTTCTCTAAGGCATACACCCAGAAGTGAATTAACTGGATTTTAGGGTATATATAGTTTCAACCAAAGTAGGATTTACCTAATTTTTCTACTTGTAATTCTAAATCCCTCTCCTCTTCTCGACTGTAAGCTCCTTGAGTGCCTCGAATGTGACAGTGTCTCACTCAGTCGTATCCAACTCTTTGTGACCCCACGGACTGTAGCCCACCAGGTTTCTCTGTCCACAGGATTCTCTAGGCAAGAATACTGGAGTGGGTTGCCATTTCCTTCTCTAATCGAATATGATAGGCACCCAATTAATATCTGATGAATGAAATAATTTAATTTCATTCCAGTAACTGGGGCCAATTTTAACTGCATCCTTAATCCCTCCTTTCCCCAAACTCCTTTCACTATAAATAGTGCTGTGGACCGAGTTGTGTTCCCCCCAAATTCATATATGGATGTGAGAATTGGACCATAAAGAAGACTGAGGGCCAAAGAACTGATGCTTTCGAACTGTGGTGCTGGAGAAGACTCTTGAGAGTCCCTTGGACAGCAAGGAGATCAAACCAGTCACTCCTAAAGGAAATCAGCCCTGAATATTCATTGGAAGGACTGATGTTGAATCTGAAACTCCAATACTTTGGCCACCTGACGGGATGAGCTGACATTAGAAAAGACTCTGATGCTGGGAAAGATTGAGGGCAGGAGGAGAAGGGGGAGACAGAGGATAAGATTGTTGGATTTCCAAAGGACATGAGTTTGATCAAACTCTAGGATTAGTGAAAGACAGGGAAGATTGGTGTGCTGTGGGAGGCCTGGTCTGCTGCAGCCCACAGGGCAGCAAAAAGTCAGATACAACTTAATGACTGAACAGCAACAGAGACACAGGGATCAGAGTGGGGACACGGGAGTCCAGCGACATGTGACAGCACAGAAGATGTACCTCTGCGCCTGAGGTTCGGAAAAACTGAGGGCAGGAGAAGGTGGTGACAGAGGATGAGATGGTTGGATGGCATCACTGACTCAATGGACCTGAGTCTGAGCAAGGCCCAGGAGATAGTGAAGGACAGGGAAGCCTAGAGTGCTGTAGTTCATGGGGTAGGAAAGGGTCAGACATAACTTACTGATTGAACAATGACAACAACAAAACTCTTAGGTTGAAGCGCCAACTCCCTAACTCAAAATGTGACTATATTTGGTGATTAAATTAAAATGACGCTGTTAGGATGGGCCCTAATCTAATCTGACTGGTGTTTTCACTTTTTAAAAAAAAGGAAATTTGGACACAAAAAGAGACACAACGGCTGTGCACACACAGAGGAAAGAGCATGTGAGGACATGGAAAGGCAGCCGTCTGCAAGCCAAGAAGAAAGGCCTCAGGAGAAACCAACCCTGACATCACCTTGGGCTCCCAGGCTTCGGAACTATGATAAATAAATATCTGTGGTGTTCTATTATGGCCAGCACCGCAAACAAGGTGGAGTGCTACCTTTACAGACGAAGAATCCAAATTGCCATGTCCAAGCCCCCTCCTATACTGTCTCCATTAAACTCAGAAACCCAAATCTCTAGCTTAGTAGTCTTTCCTGAGAGTCCCTTGGACAGCAAGAAGATCAAACCAGTCAGTCTGAAGGGAAATGAACCCTGAATACTCATTGGAAGAATTGATGCTGAAGCTGAAGTTCTAATATTTTGGTCACCTGATGCAAAGAGCCAACTCACTGGAAAAGTCCCAATGCTGGGAAAGATTGAGGGCAAGCGGAGAAGAGGGTGTCAGAGGATGAGATGGCTGGATGGCATCACTGATGCAATGGACATGAACTTGGGCAAACTTCAGGAGATGGTGAGGGACAGGGAGGCCTGGTGTGCTGCAGTCCATGGGGTCACAAAGAGTAGAACATGACTGGGTGACCGAACAACAACAGTCTTTCCATTACACCACTGAGTTTGAAACTATCCCATGGAATTTCAAGTTACACACAGTGGAGACACACCCTGAGTAAAACGTTGGTAAGTTGCAGATTTTTAGGATCCCTTATCATGGACATCAGAACAGTTTCGTAAAATTGGACTTCTTAAATTGTCTGAATCAAAAACTTGAAGGGTTTAAAA
This sequence comes from Muntiacus reevesi, assembly GCF_963930625.1. Taxonomy (NCBI): domain Eukaryota; kingdom Metazoa; phylum Chordata; class Mammalia; order Artiodactyla; family Cervidae; genus Muntiacus; species Muntiacus reevesi. Next base: position 61,067,272 of record NC_089260.1, read on the forward strand.
AATCAATCAGGAAGAGTGCTAAAGATGCCGTAAAAGTGATTTCTTCAAAAATTTTCCAAGGAGAAGATTCAAGGTCAGAGGTAGGTAATGAAAATGCTTAATAAGACAATTTTATTCCTAATAAGTAGAAAACTTGTAAACAGTGCAAATGTTCATCAAAAGAGGAGTGAATAACAAAGTATAGTTTAGCATTATGATTAAAAATAATACTCAGCAATAAAAATGAACACTCTACTGATCCACACCAAAACCTAGACACATCTCAAAACAGTACGCTGAGAGCAAGAAGTCAACTATAAGACAGAGCACATTCTGTCTGATTTTATCTGTGAGAAGGTCTAAAAAAGCCAAGACGAATCCATTGTGACCAAAAGCAGAACAGAGGAGCCTGGGGGCAGGGGAGGGAGGGGAACAACTTGAAATGGGGCATTGGGGAATTTGAAAGTGATAAAAATATTCTCTATCTTTTCTGTAGGGATGGTTATACAGGTGTGTGTAATTGTCAAAATTCATCAAATGTTAGACTTCCAATGGGGTCTTACATAAATAAACCTCAAATTTTGATTTCATAAAAAGACAAAAACAGTCAAAAGCTAGTATGTCATATGATCCTGGTTATTCTACCACTCTGCTACTCTTAAAAACATGTGCATTTTCAGTGTGACTTTGCCTGCCTCAGCAACTGCAGAAGCATAAACTACTCATTCTGTGAATGAGTATACTTTTTCCATCTTGCTACCCAAACAGATCTTTTCTTTCCATACCCTGCTGATATCTCAGTCCAGCTCCTTCTTGACCACTTTTCAAAAGAGTTATTTCTTCCACTTCTGCTTCAACCTTCCTTTTTGTTGTTTGTTTGTTTTTTCTTTTGCTTTGTAGTCCCATGAAGTACTTGCTGTTTAGTTGCTAAGTCATGTCCAGCTCTTTTGCAACCCCACGGACTGTAGCCCACCAGGTTCCTCTGTCCATGGGATGTTCCATTCATGAGTACTAGAGTGGGCTGCCATTTCCTGATCCAGGAGCTCTTCTCAACCCAGAGATCGACGGAACCCATGTCTCCTGCAGTGGCAGGCAGATTCTTTACCACTGAGCCACCATGAAAGCCCTTAACCACAGAATTATGCTAATTGTAATCCTTGCTTTAATGCACACTGATGTCATTGGTTCATGTACAATCCTCTTTCATTCTATTTTATTTTGAATAATATTATGAATACCCTCACTGCCCAGTCTAAGAACCAGAGCATTAATTAACTATAATTTACATCTTCCCATGTGTTTTCCTTACCCCTTTTTTTGCTTCCTCCTAAAATTGTATTCATTGCACTTATAGTTCTTCTTTCTTTTTTTTTCTTTTTTTTTAGTTTTTCACAAGCAAATTGTCTCACTTTACTTAAGTTGGATATTTCTAAAACAGGTATCATACTGTAGTCTATTCCTTAGGATAAAATGTTACTGTAACATAGAGTTAATCCACTCTCACAGACACATGATAATCTGTTGTGTACACAGCCACAATATTTGGACTATCTTTTGTCTTGAGCATTTAGGATTTGTCCAGGATTTTGTTATTGTAAATATTTCAGCTATGAACATTCTTGTATGTGACCTCTGGTGCACATGTACACGGACTTCTCTTGGGCATATGTACCCAGGAACAAGATATTAGGTCATAGGGCATCAGAATGTCCAATTTTACAAGTTAATGGTGAACTACTTCTCAAAATTCTAAGGCTATTGGAGGAGAAAAAATCGTTAAATGAAGAGGGAATGATACATTTTCAGAAACATTAACTATTATCCTTATTTTCTTTAATATTATATATTATACATGTAATATATATATAATATATAATATATACACAGATATATATGGGGCTTCCCAGGTGGCACTAGTGGTAAAGAACCTGTCTGCCAATGTCAATGCAGGAGATAGAAGAGACCTGGGTTCAATCCCTGGGTCAGGAAGATCCCCTGGAGGAGGACATGGCCACCCACTCCAATATTCTTGCCTGGAGAATCCCATGGATGAAGGAGCCTGGCAGGCTACAGTCCACAGGGTCACAAAGAGTCAGACACAACTGAAGTGACTTAGCAGACATGCACACACACACACACATATACATAGTCATTTATTAAAATCAGAAAATAAATCATAGACCATGTCCTACTTGGCTTCTTCATAAAATCACAGTCGGAATATTTGTGAACAATAAAATATTTTCCCCTATTTTTCCAGAAAATTGGAAGCTATTATCATTAGCCTCTTTTAACAAGCTTTATTTTTTATTAGTTAATTTATTTATTTTATTTTTGGCTGTGCTGGGTCTTCATTGCTGCACATGGGCTTTTTCTAGTTGTGGCGAGAGGGGACTACTCTTCATTGCACTCTGCTGGCTTCTCACTGCTTTGATGTCTTGCTGTGGAAAACAGGCTCTAAGCATGCAGGCTTCAGTAATTGTGATACATAGGCTTTTGTTGCCCGGCATGTGGAATCTTCCCCAACCAGGAATCAAACCCATGACCCCTGCCTTGGCAAGTAGATTCTTATCCACTGTACCACTAGGGAAGTTCCAACAAGTTGCAGAAATAAAAACAATAGTAATGACAAGTTGAGCACTATTTATGACCTATGCATGTGTTTATGGTTCATAGTTTAGTTCGCATAACAATCTTATTAAGAAGTTCCTGTTACTATTTCCATTTTACAGAAATGTAGATTGGGATTTAGACAGAGGAATCCTAGTGCATAGTTAACCTAGCATTCAAATCCACCATCTTTTTTCCCATTGTACACCTGGTCATCTCAAGACTTGCATAAATTTTTGTGACACTGACTTTCCCACAGAACGTTTCAGACAGTTTTGTCTCTCAACGTTTCCTCCGGGTGTGTGAGACTGTCGTGGTGCGATCCTGATGTTTGTTCACTCTCAGTCATGCTGGGCTTTGTCTACATCTCGCTCTTCAATGTAACTGCCACCATCAGCCACAGAATGCCCCGTGGATCCATGTCTCCTCCTCTTGTGGCGATTCCTTTCAGATTTGAGTCACACACACACTCACTCACATCCCATTCACACACACATACTTCACCCACCTTGCCTCCTTCCCACTGAAGACACTGCAGATCTTTACAGTGTTTTCTTGGCTGGATGTTGTGAAAGGGATGCTGAACTGATTGGAAGCAGGAGAAATGTGTCCTTCATCAGCAATGAACTGCACATTTTGGATAAATCATGTAACCTCTTTAAGGCTAAATTCTTATTGTCATGAAGATCAGATGAGATGACTCACGTGCGAGCCCCTCAGGAAATATAAACTGCTAAATAAAGCCAAGTTACTGCTATTGCTGTCAACTCCCCTTTCTTTTAACAATGCTATTTAAACCCTGAATTAAATGGGTATCACATTGACATTCACAAAACTTGAGACAGTGCAGTATAATAAAGTGAGTGTGAGCTTGGAATAAAACGTATTGAGTTTTCAGCTGGCTCTTCAGCTTACAAAATATGTGTCCTTAAGCCTTAACAACCTTACCTGAAAAGTGACAACAATACTATCTACCACAAAGAGTCTGAGGATTAAATTGTATGTCTTACATAAAGCATCTATAGCAGGGAGAATTCTAAAGTGGTCCCCAAGATTCTTGCCCTCTGATACATGCTTTGTATAGTCCTCTATATTGAGTATGGGTAGGGTATGTAGGGCTTACCTCGTGGTTCAGCTAGTACAGAGTCCACCTGCAATGCAGGAGACCTGGGTTTGATCCCTGGGTTGGGAAGATGCTCTGGAGAAGGGAAAGGCTACCCACTCCAGTATTCTGGCCTGGAGAATTCCATGGACTACAGTCCATGGGGTAGCAAAGATTTGGACGCGACTGAGTGATTTTCACATGCCAGGGTGTGTAAATAGGATATGATTTTTACTCCCATGATTAGATTACTAATAAACTGACTTTGAGTTAGTCAAAATGATTACCCTGGGTGATGATCAGATGAGTCATTAAATGAGGTATTTGGCCCTTCCTGAAACAAGAGATTCCAACTGACAGAGAGACCGTGAAACCCTCCTGTTGACCCTGAAAAAGCAAATTATGTGTCGGGGGAATAGCCCACATTGCTAGGACCCAAGGGTGACCTCTAGGAGCTGAGGGAATCTCCAGACAACAGCCAGCAAGAAAAAAAGGATCTCGGTCTCACAGCTGGGGAGGAGGACATTGCAACCCACTCCAGTGTTCTTGCCTGGAGAATCCCATGGACAGAGGAGCCTGGTGGGCTACAGTCCACGGGGTTGCAAAGAGCCAGACACGACTAAAGGGACTTAGCATGCACACACACACTCAAAGCTGGAAAGAATTGAATTCTGCCACCAATACAATGAACTTGATAACAGAACTTGATAAAAGATAACATCTTCCCTAATCAAGTCTCTGGATAAGAGTGCAGCTCAGCCAACACCTTGGATCCAGACTTATGAGAACCCACCCGAGCTGATTCATTTGGTCTGACACATTCGAACCCTGACCTACAGAACTGTGAGATATTAAGTGGGTGTTGATTAAAGTCATTAAGTTTGTGGTCATTTGTTATGCTGCCCTAGAAAACCAATACAGTAACTAACACACTGCCAAGCACACAGTATTAGGTCAATAAAGATAACAAATCTTAGTGCTCTCAGAAATATATTTAATGTATCCTAAAATAAATACACTCTTTCCTGCCTCCTGATCTTCCTGCATGCTCTTTTCTATACCTGGTATAGAAATTTTATTTATTATAAATTATTACTTCCAATTACTTTCTTCTCTCCCTTTACCCATTTTTCACTCAGTCAATTCCTACTCATCCATGAGATCATACGCTTGAAAGGAAGGTGAAGAAACTGAACCAGAAATTTTTAATGACTACTCTGGGAAAAAAAAAAAAAAAAGACTACTCTGGGATGACCTAGTCAGTTAACAGTAGAAGTGAGACCATAACTCCAGCTTCATAATAGCACCTAAAATCCCCTTGCCCCTCATTTGTCCGTGAGGATGCCTGGTTTCTCTTATCTACCACCTTGAGTTTCCTCCCCAATCCACTTTTCTCAATAATGCCCTAAAATTGGGCATCCCTACACCAACAACTGAGAGAAATTAAAGTCCAAAGGAAGGTCCTCCCTCCATATAGTATGAGCATCTATCAGTGAATCAAAGTTTCACCCTTCAAAGCTGGTTGGCTTGGTATTGAGGTTATGAACAAATATCATTCATTCTATGCTCTAAGGCATGCACCCATAGGAGTTGTTACTGTTGTTGTTCAGTCTAAGTCATGTCCAATTCTTTGTGACCCCATGGACTGCAGCACACCAGGCTTCCCTGTACTTCACCACCTCCCAGAGTTTACTCAAACTCATGTCCATTGAGTCGATGATGTCATCCAACCATCTCATCCTCTGTCGCCCCCTTCTCCTCCTGCCTTCAATCTTTCCCAGCATCAGGGTCTTTTCAAATGAGTCCACTCTTCGCATTAGGTGGCCAAAAGTACTGGAGCTTCAGCTTCAGCATTAGTCCTTCCAATAAATATTCAGGGCTGATTTCTTTTTTTTTTTTTTTCAGGACTGATATCTTTTAGGATTAACTGGTTTGATCTCCTTGCAGTCCAAGGGCCTCTCAAGAGTCTTCTCCAGTTCAAAAGCATCAATTCTTTGGTACTCAGCTTTCTTTATGGTCCAACTCTCACATCCACATATGACTACTGGAAAAAACATAGCTTTGACTAGATGGACCTTTGTCAACAAAGTGATATCTCTGCTTTTTAATATGCTGTGTAGCTTTGTCATAGCTTTTCTTCCAAGGAGCAAGTGTCTTTTATTTTCATTGCAGCACTCACCATCTGCAGTGATTTTGGAGCCCAAGAAAATAAAGTTTGTCACTATTTCCATTCTTTCCCTATCTATTTGCCATGAAGTTATGGGATCAGATGCCATGATCTTAGTTTTTTTAATGTTGAGTTTTAAAGATTTACTGAGCATGGCCCTACCCACCAGAGCAAGACCCAGCTTTCCCCACAGTCATTCCCTCCCATCAGGAAGCTTGCACAAGCCTCTTATCCTCATCCATCAGAGAGAGGGCAGACAGAAAAAGCAAGAATTGCAATCCCATGGCCTCCAAAATGAAAATCGCAATCACAGAAAACTATTCATAGGAGTTATTTATCAGCAAAACAACTCTTTGTTAAGGAAAGTGAAAGTGAAAGTCCCTCAGTTGTGTCCAACTCTTTGTGACCCTATGCACTATACAGTCCATGGAATTCTCCGGGCCAGAATACTGGAGTGGGTAGCCTTTCCCTTCTCCGGGGATCAAACCCAGGTCTCCCACATTGCAGGAGGATTCTTTACCAGCTGAGCCACAAGGGAAGGGAAGGCCACAAGGGAAGCCCAAGAATACTGGAGTGGGGAGCCTATCCCTTCTCCAGCAGATCTTCCTGACCCAGGAATTGAACCAGGGTCTCCTGCATTGCAGGCGGATTCTTGACCAACTGATAAGGAAGCTGACTCTAATTTTAACAGCTATGTGAGTAAAAACTAAGCAGCATAATCAGTTGCCCCATTAGAAATTCACTCCTAGTTCTCCTTATCACAAACAGAAATAATTTTAAGAGTGTTTGGTCCAGACAGGTGGTACTCAAATGTGGTTTACCCTAACTGGGTCAGCCGAGTCACTGTATATTATACTACAGCAAACTGGTGGTGGGGAAATGTTTTGGGTGGAAATGCAGGGCTATTGACCAGGTACTCAAGACTCTCTAGACATTCCCTCCCAATTGGATGAAGAATGTGTTAAGGAAAGAGCAACCAGGAAGTGGTGCAATAGCATGATGTTTGAGGGAAAGAGGAATGCTTACCACGTAAAAGGGCTACTCAAGACCACCATGGTTGTTATTTCTCAGCATATTTCTCAAACATCTTATTTGTGCTATGTTCCAAAGACTAAACTAAATGCTGGGGCTGGAGTTGTGTATTTGATATTTCCCCTGCTCTCAAGAATTTAAGTTCTGGTAGGAAGCACAGAGGTAAATAATCATTGCAACACAGATGCATGAAGCAAGATAACTCTTCAAAGTGACCCTCCTCTCTCTGTGTCACTTTGTTGTTGTTGTTTAGTTGCTCAGTTGTGTCTGACTTTTTGTGACCCCCATGGACTGTAACCCGCCAGGATCTTCTGTCCATGGAATTTCCCAGGCAAGAATACTGGAGTGGGTTGCCACTTCCTACTCCAGGGGATCTTCCTGACCCAGGAATCAAACTGGAAGCTCCTGTGCCTCCTGCATTGGCAGGTAAATTCTTTACCACTGAGCCAAAAGCTGTTCCCAAACTATATTGAACGGATTTTTGGTAAAGAATCCACTTGCCAGTGCAGGAAGCTGAGTTCGATCCCAGGCTTGAGGAGATCCCCTGGAAAAGGAAATGGCAACCCACTCCAGTATTCTTGCCTGGAGAATTCCATGGACAGAGGAGCCTGGTGGGTTACAGTCCATGGGATCACAAAGAGTCAGATGCGACTGAGCAACTAGCAACAGCAAAGTGACACCGAGGGAGGAGGCTCACGTTGAAGAGTTATCTTGCTTTTCATGATGCCAACAGACAGAAACTCCAAGGAAACAGGTTCTAACCCAAAATAAAAAGGACTTTTCTCATTGTCAGAGCTGCCTGAAAAGAGGATGGACAAAAGAAAATGAGGTTCTCTCCATGAAAATGCTCAAGCAAAACTGAAAATCTATGGATAGAAGACAGTTTAACACATCGCCTGAGTATATGTTCTCGAACAGACCTTTTCAAACTTGAAACTATTGACATTTTAGCCATTTTGTAATGAGAGCAAACCCCACCCACTGAGTGTCTGAGAATGAGAAGCAAAACTATCTTCAGACATTGAAAAATGTCCCCTGGGGGGGAAGGGGATGTTCCTCCTAGAGTAGAATTCCCATGATAGAGGACATCAGAATTGAATTTGAGCCCTGGCTCTGACATCGTCTAGCTGTGTAATCTAGGGCAAGCTATTAAGTTCAGTAAGCCTCAGTGTTCTCTTCAATAAAATGGAAATACTGTGAGCATCACCTCATAGTTTCAAGAGAGGATTTAGGAGATGGTGAAGTTAAATGCTCAGCAAAGTGTAGCTACAGTAATGGTTGACGTTGTCAAGAGGACAGAAGCTGAAGGCAAAGAGTAGACAGACAACTTTAAAGTTTCTTTCAACCTGAAATGCCCTAATACTAAGTGAAAATCATTGCCTAATTTTTATATAGATTAATATTATTCTTAAATAAGACTTGCTTGGAGAGTAAGTAGAATATCTCATCACAAGCAGACATAAGAAGAATCTCTTTTTCATTAACATTTGAGTAACAAATGGACATTTGCTAAACTTAACTTGAAAATCCAAGTGCATCATATCACAGAACAGTTTCTCAACTCCCATTCATTCTTCCCAACCCCATCCCTATTGACGAAAACAACAGTGGAAACTGTGCTTTAATTCCTGCTTTGTATAACCAGGTTCTTGTTAGGATTACATTAGTTCATGTAGACTAAATGCTTTGATATTATTATAGAATATAATGTGCTTTAGGAACACAAGTCACGATTAACTCTGCCAGAGAAAATCACTAACTGAGCTCATGAGTATATCTAGGAATTCAACAAGAAAACAAGAGAGAAAGTACATGTTTAACACAGGTGTCTGGTGAAACATGGAGGTATATAAACTTTGGCAGGGGTTATATTCTGAACTTCCTAATATTCTTTGCTAATGAGTTTAACTAAGGCTTTAAAAGAGTGGGTTTGCACTGCTGTATTTAAAATGGATAACCAACAATGTCCTACTGTATAGCTCATGGAATTCAGCTCAAAGTTATGAGGCAGTCTGGGTAGGAAGGAAGTTTGGGGGAGAATGGGTACATGTATATATATGCCTGAGACCCTTTGCTGTCCACCTTTAGCTATCACTTCCAGGTGGTTCAGCTGGTAAAGAATCCGCCTGCAATATAGGAGATGTGGGTTTGATCCCTGGGTTGGGAAGATCCCCTGGAGAAGGGAACAACTACCCAGTCCAGTATTCTGGCCTGGAGAATTCCATGGACTGTATAGTCCATGGACTCTCAAAGAGTCGGACACAACTAAAACTTACTTTCACTTTAACTATCACAACATCGTTAATAGGCTATACTCAAACATAAAAATAAAGAGTGTGAATTCCATATATATGTGTTAGTATGCTGTAATGTTCTTCATCTCTCTGGCTTACTTCACTCTGTATAATGGGCTCCAGTTTCATCCATCTCATTAGAACTGATTCAAATGAATTCTTTTTAATGGCTGAGTAATATTCCATGGTATATATGTACCACAGCTTCCTTATCCATTCGTCTGCTGCAATATTGTAAAGTAAAATTAGCCTCCAACTAATAAAAATAAATGAAAAAAATAAAAATAAAAAATGTAAAAAAAATAAATAAAAATAAAGAGTATGACTGAGTATGTGTGTATAGGAGTAGGTGAGGGAATGAATGGATTGGGGTCAAGAACTGGATAAGATTATAGATCTGGAGAATGGACTGTAGGTGGGGTACATTTGCTCACTGCTCCCAATCCTTACTCCCCCGTGTATTAGAGTCAAACATAAGTGTTACTTGCCTCAAGACCTCCCAATAGAATGGGGGAGATATTTTTCCATCTGGTTAATGCTGAGTTTGGCCATATAACTTGTTCAGTCAATGAAATGTGGACAGAAATGACAGTATATGCCAGTTCCAAGCCATGGCCTTCAGAGGAATCACACACCCTTGTGGTTTCTTGTTATCCATCATGACAAGAGTCAGAATGAAAAGGCATGAAGCAGACCTGGACTTAACAAGAGCCTGGAGTCTAGTCCGACCCACTAAAGAGTCTAAATCTGCTGACCCATGGTCACCCTAAAGATCTGAGGGCATGAAAATAAATGACTGACATTTAAAACCCTGAGATTTTGAGACTGTTTGCAGCAAAGCTTGACTAATATATCAGAGACCTTGAAATAGCCATTGATTCATTCAGTTAATACATATTGAGCTTATACTGTATGTCTGGCACTATTCCTAGAACTGGATCTACATAAAAGAACAAAATGGATAAAAATGCATCTTGCATTCAAATGATGGCCGTTATTCAGGTAAGAATTCTTAGGACCAATACTGTGGCTATGAATTTGGAAATAAAGAGTGATTATTTTTACTTGACTGTGCAAATTACAACACAGTTTTAACAGTCTATGAGAACATATGTCCAGTAACCACCCCACAAATTTTCATCCAAGAAAGTTGAATTTAGGAGGGTTAAGTGACTAATGAGAGGTCATTTTGCAGACATATTGGGGATGCCATTATAAACATAAAGCCCTTACTTTGCCTCTGAATTACATGGGATGTTCTAAATTATGACAGTCCAGGCCATGTCCCATAGATTCAGATTTGATTCATTGAGAATCAAGCATCAATTTTGTTTTCATTTGTTTTAATTTTTCAGGTGATTCTAATAAGCCAGCATATTTGAGAACCACAATATTGTAGATAGACTGTACCAGTCAAACAGACATCAAATGCAGCAGATATAATAGTATCCATCAATAATGACTTCACTTCTAAACCATGGAAGGCTTGAGTTCAGAGATCTCTGAGTTCCCAGGTCAAAGCAGGTCAAAGCATCTACAATCTATGAACTGTTCCAGCAGCAGACACAAAAAGAGTTGACATTTGCTTTTATTATAACTACTTTAAAAAAAACTCCAGCCTAGGATTTCTGTCACTGATCAACAGTTAAACTTTCTAATTCAGTAAATTTGAGTTATTCATGATATGAATTGATATGAATGATACATTGCCATTTCAGGATAAACATATCTAAAGCTATGGTTTTTTTGTTTGTTTGTTTGTTTGTTTGTTTTGTTTTGTTTTGTTTTTATTAGTTGGAGGCTAATTACTTCACAACATTTCAGTGGGTTTTGTCATACATTGACACGAATCAGCCATGGAGTTACATGTTTTTAAAAGCAAACTGCTTCAACATGAAAGACCCAGAAACCTTTTAGTTAAGTCAAAATTTCATCAAATGTTATTAAATTTTGTTTGCCTTGTTTTCCCCCCAAAACAGTTTGGAGGGTAGGCTCCTTGGAAAGCAATCAAGATAGTCTCTGCTTGGGCCAGGAAATGAGCAATCTGATTTCAGTTCTCATTGTCAGGAGTAATTTTTTTCTCGTTGTGATTTGTCAGCAGTTCCAGGGATCAATGACTCTCTGGTGAAATGGGACAACTCAGAGGAGTGGGAGGTTTTTACACGTCATTTCTTCCTTTCTGTCAAGTAATTTAGGTAGTGATGGAATAGATCTCATGGGGATAAGTCTTTTTAATATTATAAAAGAAAAATCCTTTCCTCTGTGTCTTACAAGCATGTGTGCTAAGTCACTAAGTGTGCTTCAGTTCTGTCTGACTCTTTGCAACCTCATGGACTATATATAGCCCAACAGGCTCCTCTATCCATGGGATTCTCCAGGCAAGAATATCGGAGTGGGGTGCCATTTCCTTCTTCAGGGAATCTTCCCCACCCAGGAATCAAACCTGCATCTCCTGCAGCTCCTGCATTGCAGGTGGATTCTTTACCACTGAGTCACCTGGGAAGCCCCTATGTCTTACAACCATAGTTAAATACATGTCAGCCTTGTAAATAACAACTAGCTCATAAACTTGGTAGAGGCACATTAGTAAAAAATGCTTTGCGAAAGTGAGTTCATTGGCCCAGACCTGGGAAAAACTTCTTCATGTTTGAATACTACTTACTTACATCTGCCTTTTGTCTAGTTCCCAGATTGGATTGGACAGAGTCTCAAAAATGAAAATGAGCATCACCAACACACATTTTAATTCTCTGCTGTCTTTATCTACTTTTGACATCTGTGTATGCTCCAGGAGAGCTCTGGTCATTGCTCTATAAGAATGACACAACATGGATGGAGAAGGTCCAGAAAAAAAGTTAAATTAACAGTCAAAAGATAAGGCAAGCCGCCATATGAAGATACAGAACCAACAAATGAACAAACAAAACCACAGACTGAGGAGGGATATGGCTGAAATCCATTAAACCATTACATATGTGGATAAAACAACGAGATGGGTCAACAAATTCCAATAACAGTACTGAGGTATACCCACCTTAAATACTTAAGGAAGAAATTTCTGGTAAACTGCATACTGATTTCTGATATACAAAGCAATAACCAGTGAAACTAGGCTTTTATTTTTTCCATTTCACAAGTAGTAACCTAAAGCTAAGATTTTCAGTGACTCACAGAAGATTGTACAACTAGTATATATGAATATAACAATAATAATAAAGACTTCTCTGGTGGTTCAGTGGTTAAGACACTGTGTTTCCATTGCAAAAGGTGGAGGTTTGAGCCCTGATCAGAGAACTAAGACCCTCACATGATGCATGGCCAAAATAAACAGATAAATAAATTAATTAAAGAATTGCTGGATAATAACAAAAAAGAAAAAGTAAAAAAATTTTAATAAAATAATAATAATAACTCTCTTTAGGTTTTACCATGTGCTGGCTGCTATGCTAAGCATTTTCATGCATTAGCTTGTCCTTTTAAACCTTGCAACAACCCTTTTAATTAGGTGTTGCTATTATCTGCTTTATACAGTCAGGAAGCTGACTTTTAAGTAGCCATGTAAAAATACTGTTACTTCTTATCTCAAAATTACACAGTCAGTATATAATGGAAGGAATTTTGTAAACAAGGCCATCTGATTCCAATATTCATACTGATCAGACCAACCAACTGAAAAATCCCTAAGGCATTCTACTTCAGAGTATACATATGAGTGTATGAATCCTCAAAACAGAATGATGAAAGAAACATGTACTTAAAAGTGGCAACCCTGAGATTAAAATTTAAGCCTTCTGAGCACAAGTCTGGTCAGAGGAGGCCTCACTGAGGAGATACTGGGGTCTAACACACAACTGGCAGAAGAGCCTTCCAGGCAGAAGGAAGACCCAAACGCAGAGGCTGAGACAGGCATCTTAGGAAACAGCCAGGAGGCCAGTGTGTCTGCAGCTCACTGGGAAAAAGGAAGAAAGGGGGAAAAGAAGTCAGAGAGGTGACAGTAGGCCAGATCAAGTACAGCAGACAAGGCAAGTCTTTCTGAACTTCCCAGAGTGCATGACTTTCACCTCTGCTCTCTGCACCCTGCAGGCAGAGAGAGGAGAGAACTGGATACACAGCATCAATAACCAAAATACAGATAACCTGGATATTCAGCTATGTATGTGTGTTAGTCACTCAGTCGTGTCCAAGTTTTTGCAAACCCATGGCCTGTCGCCAGTCTCCTTTGTCCATGGAATCCTCCAGGCAAGAATACTGGAGTGGGTAGTCATTCCCTTCTCCAGGGGATCTTCCCAACCCAGGGATCGAACCTGGGTCTCCTGCAATGCAGGCAGATTCTTTATCATCAGAGCCATCAGGGAAGCCCCCATATTCAGCTATATCAGTCATAATTTTGAAAAAAAAATTGGCATATATTTTTAAAACATTATTCCATTTCAGTTCAGTTGCTCAGTCGTGTCCAACTCTTTGCGACCCCATGAATTGCAGGCCTCCCTGTCCATCACCAACTCCCAGGGTTTACTCAAACTCATGCCCATCGAATCGGTGATGCCATCCAGCCATCTCATCCTCTGTCATCCCCTTCTCCTCCTGCCCCCAATCCCTCCCAGCATCAGGGTCTTTTCCAGTGAGTCAACCCTTCGCGTGAGGTGGCCAAAGTATTGGAGTTTCAGCTTCAGCATCAATCCTTCCAGTGAACACTCAGGACTGATCTCCTTTAGGATGGACTGATTGGATCTCCTTGCAGTCCAAGGGACTCTCAAGAGTCATCTCCAACACCACAGTTCAGAAGCATCAATTCTTCGGCGCTCAGATTTCTTCACAGTCCAACTCTCACATCCATACATGACCACTGGAAAAACCATAGCCTTGACTAGACAGACCTTTGTTGGCAAAGTAATGTCTCTGCTTTTCTCTAGGTTGGCCATAACTTTCCTTCCAAGGAGTAAGCGTCTTTTAATTTCATGGCTGCAATTGCCACCTGCAGTGATTTTGGAGCCCCCAAAAAATAAAGTCTGATGGTTTTCACTGTTTCCCCATCTATTTCCCATGAAGTGATGGGACCAGATGCTATGATCTTAGTTTTCTGAATGTTGAGCTTTAAGCCAATTTTTTCACTCTCCTCTTTCACTTTCATCAAAAGGCTCTTCAGTTCCTCTTCACTTTCTGCCATAAGGGCAGAAGCGCGGCCGAGAGGAGCAACCCCATGACCAAGGAGCGGCGGCTGTGCGGGCGCAGGAGGCCCGAGAGGAGCTACTCCACGTTCAAGGTCAGGAGGGGCGACCTCGTCCAAGGTAAGGAGCAGCGGCTGTGCTTTGCTGGAGCAGCCGTGAAGAGATACCCCATGTCCACGGTAAGAGAAACCCAAGTAAGACGGTAGGTGTTGCGAGAGGGCATCAGAGGGCAGACACACTAAAACCATAATCACAGAAAACTAGCCAATCTGATCACAGGACCACAATCTTGTCTAACTCAATGAAACTAAGCCATGCCCTGTGGGGCCACCCAAGGCTGACGGGTCATGGTGGAGAGGTCTGACAGAATGTGGTCCACTGGAGAAGGGAATGGCAAACCACTTCAGTATTCTTGCCTTGAGAACCCCATGAACAGTATGAACAGTATGAAAATATCATTCCAGTGGAACCTAAAATGTGGAATTCTTGCTGTTTGGATATGGGACATAATTCAGAAATGAAGAGAAAAATTATTTCTCCCTGTGGACAGGAGGGAATTTGATACTACATGTTATGAAAAGCTATCCCTTAAGTTTATACTAAATTCTTCCTGCTGTCATTTCAGAGCATTTCTTCTTGTGTTAAGTCCTGAGAGTAGGTAATAAACCAGGGGATATTTTTGCAAAATATCGTCTGGTCTCTGAAGAACTGTTGCCAAGAGAAATTTTGCCAGGTCCCCTGTGACAAAAGAACAGAGCAGTCCATTTCAAATATGCACCCCCCAGATGATCCCAAAGACAAGCATGTGTACACATGCATATTCACATGCATGATTATACCAAATAATAATAAGGACGAATGCCAGACTGTCAGTCTGGGTGCTCAGTGCCTCCCATACAAGTTGCTTTTGTTGCCCCACACAGCAGTCCGAAAAGTGGAGGCTCTCTGGTCCTAGCCTGTGAACCTCCAGCTCCTCCCACAATCTGATACCCACAAGCTTCTCTGGAGCCCCAACTCTGCTCCAGGTCAACAACCCAGTTGCTCAAGGGCATCTGATCTCCACAAACATGACAGAATGACTCTCCAGATACATACTCTACCCACGAGCTAACTCATAGGTGTCCTGTTGGCTGTTATCCTGGTTATAGTTTTAAAACATTCCAGAGTCTTTCCCAAGTCACCACCAATTTTCACAGGTTCTCCAATAATTAAAAATTCTCCTCTAAATTCAACAGTTAGGGGTATTATCTGTTCTTATTAGTTTTCTCCCTTTTCACAACCCCCTGTTCTGGTTAAACTTCACTTGTGACTCCAGCTCCATTCTCCACCCTTTTCTATCCTACTTAGCCCTAAAAGACCAACAACTTCTGGAAAGATGCATCACCCAGGCCACCCCCCCACCCTCGAGCTTCCCACTGGGTTGGGCTAAGCCAGCAGAAGAAGAGAGAGGACAAGTGTTTCTTCCCTCTTCTCATCTTGCTCAACACTGCAACTCGGATGCATGGTCCTCTCCTTCATCTTCTCCTTAGCTTTGTTAACACTATGTCTCTGTTGGTTTGCCATTTCTAGGTGAAATGTGAAATCAGCTCCCAAATACAGAGGGAAGATAACTTTAAAATAACAAGGCAGACCACCCAGATTGGTGGGTGGCAGGTTTAAGAAGGAAGGGAACTTATATATGAGGCTTGTCTAATATAAGATAAGTAGAACTCAGCACCTGCCTGTGGAATCATTTTTTATATAATTTGTTTATTTTTAATTGGAGGATAATTGCTTTACAATGTTGTATTGGTTTCTGCCATATATCAACATAAATCAGCCATATGTATATACATGTCCCCTCCCTCATGAACCTCCCTCTCACCTCCCATGCCATCCCACCACTCTAAGTTGTCACAGAACTCCAGACTGAGCTCCCTGCACTATATAGCAACTTCCCATTAGCTATTTATTTTACACATGATGATGTAAATATTAGGGCTTGGTGGCTCAGATGGTAGTCGGCCTACAGTATGGGAGACCCAGGTTCGATTCCTGAGTTGGGACGATCCCCTGGAGGAGGGAATGGCTACCCACTCCAGTATTCTTGCCTGGAGAAATCCATGGACAGAGAAGCCTAGTGGACTACAGTCCATGGGGTCACAGAGTCAGACATGACTAAGCAACTAACACGCTCACTTTTCACTTTCATGTACATATTTCAACGCTACTCTCTCAATTCGTCCCACTCTCTCCTTCCTCCTCTGTGTCTATAAGTCTGTTCTCTATGTCTGAGTCTCTATTCCTGCCCTTGCCTGTAGAATCTTAAAAGTTTACCCGGAGGCCTGAACAGGGTTCAGTCGTGTATACAATCCAGATGGCCTGAACACACTGCTCTCTCAAGGCTGTGTACTTGGGGCAACTCATAGCTTGGGGAAGCCAGAGGAATATTCATTTCCCAGGTCCAGCTCACAGGTCAAGCAGGGGTCATGTCCTCTCAATGACCTTCTCCAACAGTCCTGCCTTTGTCCTTTGCATCATAATAGTGGTAACAGCTTCCCCTTGTTGTTCGTCTCTGGGTGCAGGAACATCTTTGTTGATTTTCTTAACTCTGACCACAATGCTGTAGGTAGTTTCTTTATTAGACTCTCTTTAGGTAAGCTATCTCAATAGAATTCTGTTTTTCTCCAGAACCCTACTAATACACCAGACCTGGTCTATTTTCAGTTCTTTCAGTCACTGGATAAATGTTTACTTTTCCCTTTGGACGAAAGTCTAATTCCATTTGCCTCACTTCTAAACAGTTCCCACAAAATATGCAAACACTAAGTCCAATGTTTTTGAGGTTCTACCCACATTCTTTATTCCCCTTAGTTTGACACTCAGCTTCATCCCAAATTTCCCTGAAAATGTTCATATATTTAATCAAGCAACATTCATTGATGATTTAAGGATATCAGACATCATGAATAAGACACAGTCCCTACTTTCAAGTAGTTTGCTATCCAGTGAAAATAAATAAATCAACCCAAAAAATTAATATTAATGAGGAAGGAAAGAAAGGAAGAACAATATGACTCAGTATGAGGAATAATGAATTTAATCTCAGGGAGTCTAGGGAAGTGATGTCCAATGTGAGACATGAAGAATAAGAAAGTTAGTGCTATATTTAAATGGATAACCAGGGACCTGCTGTATAGCACATGGAATGCTGTTCAATGTTATGTGGCAGCCTGGATGGGAGGGGAGTTTGGAGCAGAATGGGTGCATGAATATGTACAGCTGAGTCCTTTCGCTGTCCATCTGAAATTGTCACAACATTGTTAATTGACCACATCCCAATGCAAAATTAAACAATAATGAAATTAAATTAAAAATGAAATAAAAATGAATAAGAAAGTGTGAAGTAGGAGAAAGGTAGAGGGAGGTGGGAGAGAGCATGGACAGACCCTTACAATGTGGCCCAGAAAACAGAGTGTTCATCAGAGCTGGAGCAAAGATTGTACGAGAGAAAACAGGAAGCGATAAAGCTGGGAAGAAAAGAGGAGGCAGAATACCCAGGTCTTCTGAGCCTCTTTAAGGAGTTTGGACTTTACCCAAAAATCAGTATGGAGTCATTGAAGAGTGTTAAGCTGAGAAATACCAAAATCAGACATGTGTTCCAGAAATTCCAAGACAGCTATCAAGTCGAGAATGAATGACAGGGAGCAAGACTTCTCAAGACAATAGTGGCAACCTGACCTAGACAGGGCTGGTGAAGACTGTAAGAGCTGGTACAATTATTGCAATGTTTAGATGCTAGGGTTAATAGATCTTGGTGGTTATTGGGATGTAGAAAATGAGGGAGATGGAGAAACAAATAGGCACACCCAAATCTGTGGTTTAAGCAAGAGTACACTGGCACCATTCACAAAGATAGAAAACACAGCAAGAGGAGAAGGTCAAAGGTAAAGACTTCTTAATGGTGCACCTGAGTTTGAGGTCTGGTTGGATTTCCAGTGGGAAAATGTCTGTGAGTGGATGAGCATGCAGGACCAGGGCTAGGCAGAGACAACTGGACTGCCATTGTCATGGTTGGCTATTATGGGAAACTCCTCACTCTCCTAATGCCTTTCTTGGCTTTAACTATATTTCCAGTGGTTACCCTTAGGCTCTTATCTCACATTTACCTAACTGAGGGTCCTCATTCCTTTCTCATGGGGTGTCAAAGAGCAGGACACGACTCAGTGACTGAACACATACAACACACATTACTTTTCAGACACATGGTTTTCTTTTAAAATATCCACACTTTTTTTCCCAGAATGTCTACAAGCTTAATTTCTTTATAATACCAACAACCAGCATAACCAACTTGCTTGAGGAAGCTAGGAGTCCTTCTCTTCTCACTTACTCCCAACCTCCACCTTCAGACTGGCCTTGGGCTCCTACCTTCCAAGTCCCAACAAGCAACCATTTCCCCACATAACTGTAATTCAAATTCAGTTCCCAGCTCTAGCCAAGAGGACCTCAAGTTCCCTTTAACATTTGAGTAGGGGGTATTTTCAATAAGCTGTGTCCATGTGAGTAAAAGATACACATTCCCACCTGGAGGAGATATCAGTCATTCATTAGGGAAGTCAAGAGTGCCTGCTCTGAGAGTAAAGCATTAAGAAAAGCAGCAGCGTCTTCTGCTAAGAGCAGGTGTATTTCAGCTTCCAATAGCCCCTCTCCGCTTCCCATTGAGCTCAGCCCCCAGAGGCCCAGGATAAATCTAAATCAACCTTCCTTCCTCCAAAGCCAAGTCTCTGCCAAGAGCTGACAAGCTTATTCACTGGCCAGAGCCAAATCTTCAGCTCTGCTTTTCTCATCAACTACAACCTGCACCTGTGGTTGAACCCTTGCTCTCTTCCCAGTGAAGGAACCAGCAAAGGAATATATAGCACTCCTTCGGAGTTGAACATTGGTGTTCTCCCACCCTTACTAGCCAATACCTTAAGTTCACTTCAATTCCACAAACTTTTACTGAGCACCTCTTATGTTCTAGTCTGTGAGCAGCCCTTTATACACAAATTTTTAAAATAAATGTGTTAAGTTACCATCTCTGCACTTGAAAAGATTACTGTTTGGAGAGGGATAAAGGTGTGCAATAAATAACCACAGTATATTATGATAAAGAGTATCTTTTAAATGTCAGGGGAATACAGGCAAGGAAGCAATAAATCCCCCCTGGGTTGATGGGCGGTGAGGTAGCGACAGTTGGGAAAAAGCAAAGGAAGCAGAAATCGAATGCCCTGAAGCTAGAATGATATCTCAAGGGTTTCTTTTGCCATGGGGAGGAATATGAACTTTCAGTCTGTAAGCATCAGAGAGTCTTAACACAAGCAGTCTCAGTTTGGAGTCCTAGGACTTACGGAACAGTGCCACTCAAAGTATGGTCTGTGGACCACATCCACAGATGCCAGTCCATCGAGATGAGCACCAAAATTAGGAGTGAGCCCATACAGGACTTCTCTGGTTGTTCAGTGCTTACTGATCCACCTGCCAAGGCAGGAGACACAAGTTCAATTCCTGATCCTGGAAGATTCCACATGCTGCAGAGGAACTAAGCCTGTGTGCCAAAACTACTGAACCCACATGCTCTAGAGAAGTCACTGCAATAAGAAGCCCACACACTGCAAGTAAAGAGTAGCTCTCGCTCGCCACAAGCAGAGAAAGCCTGTGTACTGCAAGGAAGACCCAGCCCAGCCAAAAATAATTAATTTTTAAAAAGAATGAGCTTTTAGAACTTGACACTGAGGTGACATCCATGCAAGTGATCAGTGGACTTATATCAAGGTATTGATCAGTTCAGGTGTGGTAACCCTGTTGTGGCAGGGCGGGGAGGGCGGGGAACCATCTAAGAACTAGTATTGATTTGTGACAAGTTAAAATTTTGACCAATAGGTAAAACAAAACTTGTCTTTCACCACAGATAATTCAAGAAGCACAGTTCTAGAAAAGTCTCTGTTGGACTTCAAAGTGCTACTGGCACTGTACATAAAATTGAGTGAGGTTTTTGGTTTTGTGTGTGTGTGTGTTGCCTTGTCTTTAAGAGCAAGCCCATAGCTTTTATCAGATCCTCACATAAATCCCTCACTAAGAGATTAAAAGCAACTGAGTTAAAGATCATTAAGAAATGGGCCCTCAGACAAACAAGGGCAAATATCATATGATAATGTCTATATGTGGAATCTAAAAAAAGAGTACAAATGAAATTACCTACAAAACAGAAATAGAGGTACAGATATACAAAACAAATTGAGAGTTACCAGGGGGTAGGGGAAGGGGTAAATTTGGAGATTGGGATTGACGTGCACACACTACTATATACATATATGTATATACATATATAAGATAAATAATAAGGACCTACTGCACAGGTCAGAGTACAAGGGACATGACCTGCGTCAAGCCCCAGCTTGAGTAGCATGGCCAGTCCGGTACCCATGGGGGTGGGGGAGGACACACAGTAACTGCGCATCACCTGGACTCCAGGGACGTTCTTACAGGAAAAGTAGAATGCTGTCTCTCTCAGGAGAGAGAATCCTACATATGAAAGACAATAGTTTCACTGAATTTGTTCTGCTGCTTATAAAATGAGATAACTAATCTCAAGGAATTTATCAATCCACAAAGCTTTGTATGAATCTACGCATAGAGCCACCTTCAGTATTTCCTTTTAAAAGAATTCAGACATAGCAATTTTGGTGTGGAGAGAACAAGCAGGGAAGCTAAGGAAGAGGCTGAGACATGCTTTTTCCTTGGGTGGAAGGTTGCAGTGTTTTTTTGCACATCAAGAAAAGCTGTGAAAACCTGGATTGGGCTCCCATCCACCCAACTATAAAACTGCCAACAGTATAGTATCATTTATAGTTATTTTATGAAGCATTGTTTATAATTGCCTATGGAAGCTGGCCTGTTTCTTCTTACACTCCCAGTTCTAAAGTTTTATCATTTATTATCCATACTTGGGTTTCTTGGTGATGCATAACAAGAGCCATGGTAGATTAAAGGAAAATCCAGGATAAAAGCTTGCAAATGAGGCAAGAGTCTATATTGGGAGTTTTGGCTCCCTTTCCACATAACATGGGCTTGCCACTCTCTGGCTTAGTTGTTCCATAAGGTGTAGAAAGAAATATGCACTATGGAGAATATCATAAAATAAACTTCTTACCTCTTTTCTCATTCTGGGCACTAGGATTGGAAACAATGAACAAATATCACATTTCTATTCTGTCCAGATAGATTCCTGAAAAAAGTCTTTCTCTCTTTTGCTTTCTGTTCTGCCCTCATTTTCTTACATGATCCTTAAAACATCAAACGTGCATGCTAAGTCACTTCGGTTGTGTCTGACTCTTTGTGAGCCCATGGACTGTAGCCTGCCAGCCTCCTCTGTCCATGGGATTATCCAGGCAAAAATATTGGAATGGACTGCCATGCCCTCCTTCAGAGGATCTTTCCAACCCACAGATCAAACCCATAACTCTTATGTCTCCTGCATTGAGAGGTGTGTTCTTTACCACTAGTACCCTAAAACATCAAAGGCACATCTTAAATATATGAATAAAAGAATGAACTAATGAACAACCTAGGAGTTCTTCTCCACACAAGAGTTAGGTAACAATTAAAGTCATCCTATGAAATTAACTAAATCCAATGCATCAAGAATAGCTATAAAATAAATACATATAGTCCACCATATAGGCTAGATGATTTAGCTACAGCTATAATAAGACTACCTCTAAGTTACCAGTAAACTGCTTAAAGTGCTAGTGAAAGTTTAACTGGGAATAATAAACATAGTGTCTCTCTTGGCTATACATGTCCCTTACTTCCAGTCTCTTGCCTTTCTCCCCACTGGTCCAGGTGCCATATGAGTCTTCACAGCCCAAGTGGAACTGGTCACCCACCAGTTTGAATCAGAATTGATCACTTGGTGTTAATAAGACTTCTCAGATTATAATCTGGTTACTATTCAAAGTTCAGTCTTCTTCCCTTCTTTATCTCATTATCTTTTTTAGAAAAATAAATAACATGCTCTTCAGAGAAAAATTCACAATCAAATGCAAGTAAAGAAAGGTGAAAAAAAAAATTCATTTTTTTTCTTTCAACAAATAATTCTGAACACTCTTCTATGTGCTAGGGCTGTAGCAGGAAATAAGACAGTCAAGTTCTCTGTCTATGTGGCGCTTACATCCGAGGGGATAAAGAGGGATAACAAACTAGTAAACAAACCCAGGTGCAATACAGCAAGGTGGTGATAAGGGCGAGGAAGACAAATACTGCAAATTAAGGGCTGGGGCTAATTTAATAAGGGGTCCTCAGAAGAAGACCCTTGTAACCAGATGACAAGTAGGCAGAAAACTGAAGGAAATCAGGAGTGTGAGCTAAGCCAATGTCCAGGGGAAAGGCATTCCAGCAGTGGAAACAGCAAACAGAAAGGACCAGAGGAAAGGGTGTCTCTGACATGCTTGAAAACCGTGGAGGAGAGCAGAGGGCCCAGAATTTCAGAGAAAAGCGATTTGAGGCCACTGCGAGGAAGCCATTGGAAAGATTTTGGATTTGATCATGAGAGAGCTAGACAGCCACAGAAGGACTTTGAGTCAGTGGATGATCTCATGTTATCTTTAAAATAATCACTTTGGAAGCTGAAAATAAGCTAATGGAGCAGGCAAGGGCAGAGAAAGGGCCTCTAGTTTGCAAGCTATGGGAACAATCCAGGTGAAAAGCAATGGTGGCTGGGGTGAGGCCACAGCAGTGAAAGATTAAACCAGCTAAGGCACATAATATGGGGACCCCCTGGTGACTCAGACAGTAAAGAATCTGCCTGTAATGTGGGAGACCTGGGTTCAGTCCCTGGGTCAGGAAGATCCCCTGCAGAAGGGAATGACAATCCACTGCAGTATCCTTACCTGGAGAATCCTGGAGAATCCTGGGAACAGAGGAGCCTGATGGTCTACAGTCCACGGGGTCACAGAGTTGGACAGCACTGAGCCATTAACACTAACGAGGCACATAAAGCACTTGGCACAGAGTCTGGGGCAATGGAAACCCTTGATATCCAGCAGCTGCTGATGACCATTGCTACTCTCCTCTCTCCCCACTTGCTGATCACTATGGTTACTCTCCTGTCTCCCCACTTGACAAGAACTGAAGATTGAAATCCCACACGTGCATCATCGGCTCTTTGGGAGCCAGAATGAACCTGCGGTTTTCTCTACCTCATGTGGCTTTTAGATCTGACCAGTTGATTAGAAACCTTGCTTGATAATGCCCTATTATTTATCACCTTGTTGGAATGAATGTGGTTGTAATGTTTTCAACACGAATAAGGCATGCATTCCCCAAGGAGATGCAAGTTTTCTTCTGGGGCTGTGAGTCCCTGTGTGTCAGGGCATGGGTGCACTG
Source organism: Muntiacus reevesi (assembly GCF_963930625.1). Taxonomy (NCBI): domain Eukaryota; kingdom Metazoa; phylum Chordata; class Mammalia; order Artiodactyla; family Cervidae; genus Muntiacus; species Muntiacus reevesi. The sequence goes on from NC_089260.1 coordinate 61,091,032, forward strand.
ACCCCACCAAGGACGGTGCCACAAACACCCTGAAACCACTTCCATTTGCTCTGGCCTTGGCTGGTGCTGCCCACAGTGCCCGCCCCTTCTCCGTTTCGTTCTCACTTAGGGAATTCCACGGAACTGCATTCTTCCATTCTCCACTTACCCTTGCCAGACCGCTAATTCAGACCTGTGCAGCAAGAGAAACCATCCAATCCCATTCCTCGTCTCCTTGATTTTTTAGCTGTCCAATAGGACAGGAATGATGCACTATCCATCTGCTGCCCAATTCTAGCATTTTAGAAAGGGGGGCGGGAAACACCAGTTGTACACAAGCTTTTTCAGAAAACACAAGAGGAAGGAACACTCACAAACTCATTTCACGAAGTCAGCATAACCCTACTACCCACACATGAAAAGAATTTATAAGAAACCCCAATAAACACAAACATCCCTCACAAACCTGCCATAAACACAGAGGTGGCAGTTATTAGCTCCATTTTACAGGGGAGGAAAATAAGGCTTAGAAAAGTGCAGAAACATGTCCTAAGGCACATAGTTTAAAGGCAGCAGATCTAGAATATAAAGCTAGGTCGCTCAGACTCCAGAATACCTGCTCTTAACCAATGTGTTGCAGACACTTCTATCGATGAAAAGTGAAAGTGTTAATTGCTCAATCGCGTCCGACTCATTGTGAACCCACCTGTACCCCACCTGGCTCTTTTGTCCATGGGATTCTCCAGGCAAGAATACTGAAGTGGGCAGCCATTCCCTTCTCCAGGGGATGTTCTGAACCCAGGAATCAAACGCGGGTCTCCCGCATTGCAGGCAGATCAATACTCAGATGCTTACTGAAGGAGCTTGAATGAAAGGAGTGAATTGCTAACTGGTAAATTTCACCTCCCAGAGGTAAATGAAGGAGGCATCCTTAGGCCAAGCACTGACAGCCTCCTCTCCTTGAGCACAGCAGCTCCTCCCTCGCCCCCATCCTGTGCCTCATGGTTACTCTAAGCTCCTCTCTGCCTGGCCAGGATCTGCTTACCACGGAGAGTCACAGACTCTGGTGTTTTAAGAACTGCAATGTCAGCTCAGTTAAAACCGCCAAAGTCACAATTGTTTAAGAGCTTCAGTCCCCCAGAGACACATATATTGTAGAAGGCTCAGCTTGGAGCCAAATAAAGACTGAGGTGATTTGACACATGGCCAGTGCATGTCTTGTTCATTAATGAAACAGTCCTGCAAGCAATTAAGTCTCACGTACTGTTGTAGGAGACCCTGGATTCTCATCCCCAGAGTTTCCTTCCCAACCAGGTCCCCTACCCCACACTTAAGTGCCCCCTTCAGCCATCTCCCTTGACCCACAGAGGAAGGAGAAAAAGAGAGAGGTGGAGACTGTGGTTTCTGGGGATAAACTTCTACAGAAGTATGCTGGAGAAGATGCTTGAGAGTCCCTTGGACTGCAAAGAGATCAAACCAGTCAACCCTAAAGAAAATGAACCCCAAATATTCACTGGAAGGACTGATGCTGAAGCTGAAGTTCCAACACTTTGACCACCTGATTAGAAGAACCCACTCATTGGAAAGGACCCTGATGCTGGGAAAGATTAGGGGCAAGAGAAGGCGGCAACAGAGGATGAGATGGTTGGATAGTATCATTGACTCAGTGGACACGAGTTTGAGCAAACTCCGGAAGATAGTGAAGGACAGGGAAGCCTGGTGTGCTGCAGTCCATGGGATCACAAAGAGTCAGGCATGATTTAGGGACTGAACAACAACAATCCTTCTATCCAAGGGTCTGCTCACTGGTTGTCTGTCCCTCCACAGACCTGTGCCCAGGTCCTCCTCTGTTATACCCAAGTCTGGAAGGCTCCCCTCCAGATCAGCTTTCTACCTTCAAAACCCACAAAACATCCTAGAGTGTGGCAGGAATGACACCAAATTAATAAAACACAGCTCCCAGAGGCAGCCTCATCTATCTACTCCCAGGCAAAGGTAAGAGGGCACTTCTTTTGCATCAAGACAGAAATTATCCCTTGAAGAAGAGTCAAATCTGAAATCTAAACCAGCAGGAAAATCAAGACATCTCTGAGTCCTCACAGAATTTTACCAGATGCCAGAACAAATTTTTCATCATCTATATACTCCCCTTATAAACATTCTCTAAGGACTACGTGCTAGTATTTTCTCCTAGCCCATAATCCACCTTTGTACAGATTCCTAGAATGCACCCCTTCTTCCAGGCAGGGGCAGCCCAGTTCAAGGGAACTCCAGGGCACCTAAGGGGTCTCACTGTCTATGCCTCCCCCTGCTCTTCCCACCCCAAGCAATCACAGGCAGTTGCTCTGCCCACCAGCCAAATTACAATCTAAAACATCTGAGCCTAAAACAGCTAATTAAAGAACAATTCAAGGCAGAATCTGATAGACAGTTCAGAGAGAAAATACTAAGAAAGTCCAGAGACTACATATTCCAGAAGTACAAATTCCAAACTTTACTGAATCAACACAGGTCAAAATAACTGACACTTACTCTGTAGAACTACATCCTATTAATAGTCATGCCATCCTTGTTCTTCTCCATGCAATTTTGTAAAGACCAGCAGAGAAGTACTCAATGCCCTGTGAGATGATGGGATCCCATGAAGAATCACATGTGCAGCAGATAGTAACATCGGACATTTCCCTACTTTTGAAAGGTCCCAATATATAAGACAACTACAAATAGCTCTCAGTGACTGGCATATGTTCTTCATGGAGTGGTTTGTTAATATTAGTAATAATTAAGTTAATTAGTGGCAGATTATATGATTGTCACAATGCCCACTTCTTCCCCATTGGGCCTATCTGTCAGAGGATTATACCCACCCAGTGGCATCTTCAGTGGAGACAGAACTTACTGTGGCCACTGAAATCTGAGTGAACGTGATGTGAGCTGTGCCGGTTCTGAACAGAATCTTCCGGTTCTCCTGACTCTCTCACTTCTGTCAAGATGCCAGCAATACCTCTGACAGGAACTGCTCTTTAGTCTGGGTCTCTGAGGGAGACGCCAAAGCCAGATCAACGACGGAGCCAAAACCAAAATGGTGAGTGTAAGTCATTGACATTTTTAGGTTGTTACTTCAGCACCATGCAGCCTAAATTGTTTGAGGTATAATCACAGGCCAGACTGACTCCTGTCTGAGCAAACTAAGAAAAAAATAAAGAGAAACCAGGAACCATACATCTTACCTGAGCGAAATATTGGGTTGGCCAAAAAGTCCATTCAGATTTTCCATAAGACCTAATGGAAAAACCCATATATAATTGTACTATTAATTGTGTGGCTCCCTCTTCAATCATGAAATACAGACTAGTTAAACATCAAAGGCTTGTAGATCACTCAGCAAATGGTGTAGCATTTCCTGAACTTCACACTTCACTTCATCTTTTACCACCTGAATAACTGTTGTATATCTGTGAACCAACTGTACTCTATATTATTTAATTTTTAAATTTTTAAACAACTATGCAATATACTATTTACTTTTTAAATTTTAAACATTTTTACAATATGGTATTTAATTTTTAAACTTATTCCTTTGACTTAGCCTGTCAATTTCAAAAACAAAAACTTTGTACCACTACAGTAAATGAAAAACTATTATCACTTATCTTAAAGCTGGGGAGAAAAGGCCTAACTATTAAATCATCCTCCAATTAAAAAATAAAACAAGAATTCAACTATGTATCATGTTGATAATTACATAACGCTCATGGTAAATCTCGTGCACTTTGGGAAACACCACTGCGGTGGTGGGCATAAGGGCTCAGAGTCCTAGACTGTAGTCTAGGCTGCCATGCGGTATGTAATCTAGGACAACTTCCTCTGAACTTCATTGTCTTGACCATAAAAAGAAGTGATAATGCTAAGGTCCTGTTCCATGGTAACATTACATTATCTGCTGTTCTAAGCTGCCCATTCTGCTCCTCCTCTCCACTACTGTGGCTCAGAACAATTTATATGTGTGAAATCACTAACAACCCTAATAAGAAAAAGAAAATTTAGCTGATCTACGGGAAGGCTCCTATTTACACTGTGAATACATTTCTCTCCTCCCGACGAAACAAGGACATATCTTATTTCATCTTCCTTTATGTTTTGCCAACAACTTCTTACTGTTAGTTGGAATTCTCTCATGGTTCCAAAATTATATCTCTCCTCTCCTCCCCATGGGGTGACTTTCTCTGCTGTTGTCACTTTGGAGAAAGAAGGAAGGAAATCATAATTCCATTTAATAGGCAGATGTTGGCCATTAGTCAGAAAGAAATACCATAATTGGTAATGCAAAGCAAAGGAAATGCTGTCCACTTGAGGTGTGATTCCCTGCCTACTAATTCCAAACCTTTAAATTCTTTGCCCGAGTTCAGATTCCCACTCTTCAAAAATGAACATATGTAAAACAGACTTGCATTAAAATTACAGATTTTAGAATCTTACAGATCATCTGGCTCAACCAACTTATTATACAGATGAAGAAATTAAGATTCCAAGAGATTCAGCTAAGAAGCAGCATAGTAAAGATGAGACTCAGGCTCTGTACTCACAGGCAAGGTGATGATGTATACTAGAAACACAGCCTCTGCTGCATTTTATTTGATAATACATATTCACGTTATTTCTCTTGGCCTCAGTTTTTTTCATCTGTAAAGTGGGGACCATAATACCTACCTTTCAGGGTTATTCTAAGAATCAAGTGAGATACACCGGTGAGTCTCAAACTTGATGATTCAAATGAATCAGATTCTAAAACAAGACAGGTGGAGAATGGAGAGAAAGACAGCAGGATGTCAACAACCCAAGAAGGTTAAAAAAAAAAAAGAAAAAAAGCTCAGCCAGTTCAGCAATGGAAGGAAATCCAAGGTAGACAAAGCAAAGTAAGTAAAGACCAAAGCTGAGGACATGGCAAGAGATCAAAACACTTAGTGTGGGCCATGCTAGGGATAAGTTTTTAAGTAATACAGTGATGGAAAAGTCAAATGTAGGGTTCATACACTCTATGGTCAACATTCAAACTTCAACTCACAAAGACAGGATTTATCACAGATCTCTACTGAAATTTAATCAGGATTAAAATGTAAATGTATAAATCTATTTCAAGATAATGAACAGTTGACTACAGGAGCTCCAGTTGAATTCTGACTTTACAGCATAATGCTGTAATTCATAAGCAAGATTCTTAGCAATATGGAACATTAGAAATGGAAAGGGATGCTTTTTTCCTGCCCTTCTGACCACTGGTTCACTGCCCTAGAATATCAGAATTGCCTGAGAAGTGTTTTAAAAATGGACAGTCCTGAAGTCCATTCTATGAGGAAGGCTTAGGCACTGGACTATGCTGTACTTAGTCGTTCAGTCATGTCCAATTCTTTGTGGTGCCACGGACTATAGCCCACCCGGCACCTCTGTCCATGGGGATTTTCCAGGCAAGAATACCAGAGTGGGTTGCCATACCCTCTTCCAGAGGATCTTCCCAACCCAAGGATCAAAATGGGGTCTCCTGCATTGCAGATGGATTCTTTACTAGCTGCGCTACCAGGGAAGCCCAGCTTAGGTACTAGTAGTTTAGGCACTAGTAGTTTCTAAGGCTGTCTCAATTGTTTCTAGCAGCCACAAAGTAAAAACCTATATAACTTCCAGAACATTGGAAGTGGTTTAGATTTCTCTTTCCTTTTTGCCTGGCCAGTGATGAGTCTCTTCCATCTTGACCTTCATTCAGTTCAGAAAAGTAGTTCTCCATTTTCTTTGATTGTTCCTCTAGAAGTCTCATATGGGTTCCACTTGAAACATACATACCTAGGGAGGTTCTTCCCAAATTTCCCTAGTGAGATTCAACTGGAAAGGGGACCCAGGGCATGTACGTTTTTAATCAGCTCCCTAATTCTGATGTTCTAGGGTTGAAAACCAATGTTCTGTAGTTGGGCATATAGCTATAAACAAAATAGGCATGGTCTCCACTCCCACAGGGAACTTTCAAATCCATCAGAAAGACTATATGAGCAATTACTGGTGTGACGATAGTGGAAAAGAACCCGCCTGCCAATGCAGGAGGTAATAGACACGGGTTCTGTCTCTGGATCAGGAAGATCCCCTGGAGAAGGGAAATGGCTACCTACTCCAGTATTCTTGCCTGGAGAATCCCATGGACAGAGAAGCCTGGTGGGCTACAGTCCATGGGGTCGCAAAGAGTCGGACACAACTGAAGCAACTAACAGGAGGATGACTGGTGTGATGAGTGGTAAGAAAACCAAAGTCAAAATGATCATAGAAACAGTCCTCTTCCTATTCACGGAATCTAACCAGAATCTTCCAGATAGAATGTTCTACATGTGGAATGTTTACCATTATTAAGTCACTAGACCAGAAGAAGACATGTTATCTCCTTAGGTCTCAAGGCTCCCACCCTCCTCCAGCTGTGGATAACCCCCATCATCATCTCCCTAAAACTGGCTCAAAAATTCCAATCCCAGGATCCAGGGGCCACTGAAGTGGTTGTTTGGATGAGTATGTGATTGTTTCAGGGAAATAGGACACTGAGAGGTGAAAAGTTAAAAGCAAAAGACTTAGTATCCAATTTATATTCCAACATGAAAGCTTTGGGCTAAGAGCCAGATAATTTTCTTGCATTTGACTTTTATTCTCAGACTCTTAAACTTAGCCAACTAAAATTCTTATTTTAAGTGTCATCTTCTGATCCTCCTTTGGAAATGAAGGATGTGGCGCCAGGAAAGACAGAAGGTAATCGCCTTGGCTTTGTCAGCTCCAGCAAGAACAGGGCTATATAGGTTAATGCCACAGGTCTAGCACGTAGCAAATGCGTAGATTATAGAAAACCCATGTCAGAAGTGAATGGCTGAACTCCCACTGAGAAACAGATTAAAGAACAAGAAAGACCAAGATTCGTTCTCCACAGGTTATAGGCTATCTACTAAACTTTCCATTAATGAGAAGAAGATGGTGAGCGGGAAATTATTAGTCCTCCAGACTCCCCATCCGTTCACTGCACTAATATTTATCATGTGTCTATTGGTACCAAAATAAAAATAAAAAACAAAGAAAAAATAAGCTAAAAATAGCAAAATGAGAAAAAGAATCATGGACCAGATGCAGGCATGACTGAGCTATGTTTCACATTTTAATACATTACAACATATTCAGTCCATACAACAATAATCTCACAAATTAGGAAACTGAGATTCAGGGATGTTGAGCCTTTGTTCCAGGTCACACAGGTGGAGATGGTCAGAGATGGGACTCCAGTTCTAGTCTTATGAGTCCTTTTCCCCCACTATTATCTGCCACAGTAGGCTGACTTCCTACACCTTAGATGGGAAAGGTTTAAATGCCAGTTCTCCAACTGCACTAAAGCACTAGAAAATAGGCTATCAAAATGGGTTGGGAGACCTTGACCCTTGAAAACTGTGAAAGCTGAATTGCTGAGTATCTACCTTAGGTGTGATCTCTGGTTATAAAAGTCAAGAAACATACAGGCAAGTGACAAGATACTCGACAGGGTGACTGCAGAAACCAAGCCAGCATGAAATGCAAAACTGTTCACTGTCTCTCCAATGATCTCCCTTCCAACCACAAAGCCTCTCACCCTGGGCATTAACTACTCATTCATTCTTCTTTCAACAAATACCTAAGGGTCTGCGATGAGCCATGGGCTACAGATCTGTTCAGTGCCCTTGTGGAGTTTACCACTGGTTAAATCAATAATTGCACAATTAAATACATTAAATACAAGCTGAAGCATGTGCAATGAAAGAAAAGTAAAGGGTCTGATGAGAGCTTATGCCAAAGGTACCTGGCTCAGAAGGAGTATCAGGCAGAGTCTTCTCCAGGAAAGTGACATTTAGGCTGACCCCAGAGGGATGAATAAGACAAGGAATATGGGGAACAAGAGTGTCCCAGGTGGAAAGAACCTAGTCCCAAGTAGCCTCTCACAGGTCTAAGTAAGTAACTGCCATCCAGGGGAACAGGGATGACTGGGCTGTGCTTCTCACATCATGCAACAAAGTGGTTTGCCCTGTCACGTAGCAAGAGAACAAACTCCAAAGTACAAGCTGTTTTCATGTGTCTATACTTGCATGACATTTCCTATACCATCTCATTAGCAATTTTGTCCCTTTTGCATGATAAAGGGCAGAGCCAAGGTGAGAGGACACCGCTTCAGAGCATGGATACAAGAAGATGTGACCAGACCCCAGTAGCAATGTGCCCTCTGAGACCAGAAGAGAGGCACGTGGTCCAGCCTGGGGGTACAAGCCAGGTCCTGAGGAAACAACACACAAATAGACATCTAAGAGCAACACTAAAGTGTGGATAGGAATTCGCTAGGGGAGAAGAGGACAAAATATCCCTGAGACTAACATGTTCAAAGTTTTAGAAGTGAAGTCAGAAACCTGTCTAAGGAAATGAAAGATGCTCAGTACTACTCCATAGGATAGGTGGGGCCAGAAGCAGTGAGGAGCAAAATTGGAGAGTCAGAAAGGGGTCACGTTATAAAGTGCTTTGCAAGTCATGGCAAGGAGCTTGAGCTTTATTCCACAGGTAACATCAGAAGTACATTCTAGAAAATTCTCCATTGTTTCTATATGAAGAAGCAGGGAAACCCGTTAGGAGGTATCTTAATTCAGGCTTCTCCTGGCATAGGAGCAGAGATGCAGGAAATGTTTAGATTTTAGATATACTAAAAAGTAAGAGAGGGCTTCCCAGGTGGCGCTAATGGTAAAGAACCTGCCTGCCAATGCTGGAGATGTAAGAGATGCAAGTTGGATCTGTGGGTTGGGAAGATCCCCTGGAGAAGGGCATGGTAACCCACTCCACTATTCTTGCCTGGAGAATCTCCATGGACAGAAGAGCCTGGCAGGCTACAGTGCACAGGGTCACAAAGACTTGGACACAACTGAAGTGACTTAACATGCATGCCCAAAAAGTAAAATTATCAGGATTTCATGAGAGTGTGTAGACACTCAACAGATTAGAGACAATCAAAAGACTGATTCAAATTTGTAGTCAGAGAAACTGAAAACAGAAATGGCATTCGTTGCTAAAGATAATATGGAAAAAGTATAATTATTGGGGTAGGGAGATGAGCATCAATTTGGATGTTTTGAACTGGAATTTCCCATGAGACAATGGAGTTTTGGGGAAGAAACTTAGACATACAGGTCTGAGTCTTAGCAGAGAAATATGGGCTATGTGGATCTATGACAGAGAGCTGGCAACCACCATGGTGCGTGTGTAGGAAGAGAAGACCAAAACAAAGCCTGAAACAATACCCATCCTTGAGGTGTGCATTAGCAAGACCAAGACGAGCCATCAAAGGAAACTGTGTCTTAGTCACAAAAATGGTGCAAATGCAGGGGGAGCTGGTAATGGGAATGGCAGTGGAAGAGAACCTTCCAAAAGACTGTAAGGGCAGCAGCATGTAATAGGGCTGATGGGTCTTGTAAGCTTAGGACTCAGATGAAAACCCTTGGGCTCATGACCTTGGACAGACCAACTAGGGTGGACAGATAGAAGCAGAGGCAGACTGGAGTAATGGCAAAGGGAATGAGAGTTGAAAAATGTCAAAAGCCAGGTAGAGAACAACGCCAAATTTGTGAAGGGAGAGAGATGCAGAATGACTAGGAGAACAGAGGATGGAAGGAGGCTCACAAATCCCAATGTTATTTAAATGTTTTTTTAAGTGTTAAAGATCCAGGAAGAAAAGTGTAACATGCAAAAGACAGACTATCAGTTTAAATTTTTACAGAAGGATAATTATCCAAGATTCACTTCCTCCCAGGCCCCTCTCTTGTGGGCTTAGTCCCCTCCAGTCTCGGGCACTTTGCCCGATCTTGCCGTGAGGTCCCCTGGGCAGGCTGAGCACACACTAACCCACGCATTCCATGACCGCCCAGCACGACAACCCCACCCCAGCCACTGGCCGCTCACTTCACTGAGCCACGGGCCACATCCTTCTCATTCCGTATGAAGTGAAGGGCTTTAAAGCCTTAAAACTGGAAGAGAAATTTTAGACAAATTGCCCAAAGCAAAGCACCACCCAGGGAGACAAAACCATCGCCTCCCTCCAACCAGCCCTCCCCGGATGAGACCTCCTGATTCCATCACCCGAAGGCTGCCCAGCAGAAGTCACAGGGCAGCATTAAAGGGCTGGATATGAGCGTTTGATTGCAAACAGGGTACAGAGGCTGAAGCGTGCTGACCTTATTTGTATATAATGAAGAAGACCGAGAACAGCCGTCATTGTGGCCTCTGAGCAGGCAGAGCGAAGGGAAAGAAAGAGGAAAAGGGCACTTCCTGGTATGCATGCGTGGGTCCTGATTGTAACGGTGGCATCTCATCCTGCTTGTTTATGAAGCACAGTGATCTTTGTTTCCTTCAAGATGAACTGAACAAAATGACACATCTTGAAATGATCATTCATTCTGCAGGAAGGGAACATGATAAAACCTAAAGCTCATTAGGCCACATTTATTCCAATCTCTCTTTGTATTTAGAGTGTTTGCCAGAAACATATTTAATCCGATAAAGCCCCGAGATGTACATCTTTTGGCTCACGCATAGACAGCCTTACTGTATTGGAAAAAGAGGCTGTGTGCCTTCCATTTCCAAAGCAAGCTTCTCAGAACGGCCTGGCTGTACAGGGCTGGAGGGAAACCCCAGAGGAGGGTCCGGGATCCTCCATCGCTCAAGGCTGGGGGGAGTACCATGAGAAACCAAAGGGAAGCCTGGAAGGTGGCCATGGCTGTGTCAGCATGGGGCCACTGGATCTGCCCAAGGCCACTGGAGTTGTTGGAGGGTTTCTACATCCTGGTGGTGATCTGAGTCACAGGGATGGTGGTACCTGACCTGGAAGGCCCCCACCCACCTCCCATGGACCTGCCACCAATCCACAGGAGCCAATTCTATAGGCTGATAAATGAATCCTGTTCAGATTCACCCTAATCAGTCTCCAGAATTATGTTTTGTTTTGTTCACTCACAAAGCCCTGTCCAACTCTTTGCAACCTCATGGACTGCAGCACGCCAGGCTTCCCTGTCCTTCACCATCTCCCAGAGTTTGCTCACACTCAAGTCCGCTGAGTCAGTGATGCCATCCAACCATCTCATCCTCTGTCACCCCATTCTCCTCCTGCCCTGAATCTTTCCTAGCATCAGGGTTTTCCAATGAGTCAGTTCTTCACATTAGGTGGCCAGAGTATTGAAGCTTCAACTTCAGTGTCAGTCTTTCCAATGAATATTCAGGACTGATTTCCTTTGGGATGGACTGGTTTAATCTCCTTGCTGTCCAAAGGACTCTCAAGAATCTTCTCCAACACCACAGTTCTTATAAATGGCTACAATTTCTAAATTCTGTCCTGCAGAGGATCACTGTAAGACCTCTCTACAAGGCTGGTAGAGAGGAGATAGCTCCTCAAGCCCTGCTGAGTCTCCCTAGAGCTTTATTTTTCTTCCCTCTCTCTCTTTTTTTCTAAGCTGCTTGTAGCCTAAAGGGTCCACTTGCTGACATGCATGGTGAGTCCAGGATGTGACATGGATGCAGACTCTCCCCTTTCTTCCCTCATGTACTTATCTTTTATTTTATTTTTCACTGCATTGGTCTTAGTTGAAGCTGCATGATCCTCCTTGTGTGCTGTAGGATCTTTCATTGCAGCACACGGACTCTCTAGTTGCAGTGTGTGGGCTTAGTTGCCCTGCAGCATGTGAGATTTTAGTTCCCTGACCAGGGATCGAACCCATGTCCTCTGCATTGCAAGTTGGATTCTTAACCACTGGACCACCAGGGAAGTCGCCCATGTACATATGTTTTTGCCACCACTTCCTTTCTGTGTGACCTTGATCTGGGGACAGTTCCATAACTTCTTTTAAAATCTCAAATGCTTCATCTGTAAAGTATAAAAATAATAGTCCCCACATCGTAGGATTATAGTCAATATTAAATGAATTCATGCATCTAAAGCCCTAAGCTCAATGATTGATACCATGAAATTTTCAATCAAGAGAACAACCAGGATGTGTTTGATTATTTTTATTCATGTTGATGTTGTTGCTATTTTTCTCCCAGGACCCTCAAGCTCCTTGAGGGCAGGGATTATATTTTTTTATTCTCTGTCTATCCCCATAGTGACATGCAAAATGTCTTATGGATTTATGCCCAAAGTTGCTGCACACAAAAAAAGGACAAGGGGGAGCTTTCCTGGTGGTCCACTGGTTAAGACTTCACCTTCCAATGCCAGGGATGAGAGTTCCATCCCTGATTGGGGAGCAAAGACCCTACATGACTCCAGGCCAAAAAACCAAAACATAAAACAGAAGGAATATTGTAACAAATTCAGTATAGACTTTTAAAATGGTCCATATCAAAAAAAGTTCCAAAAAATAATGATTGTGTTACCATCACATATATGTTCATACAGTCACTCAGTTGTGTCCAATTATGCAATCCCATGGACTATAGCCCACCAGACTCCTCTGTCCATGGAATTTTCCAGGCAAGAATACTAGAGCAGTTGCCATTTCCTCCTCCGGGGAATCTTTTGACCTAGAGATTGGACCCATGTCTCGTGCAGACTCTCCCGCATTGGAAAGCAGATTCTTTACCACTGAGTCACCTGGGAAGATCTTTATCATCATCACTCTTTGAAAAAAAAAAGAAAAAGGACAAGAAAGAGTAGAAGGAAAAGGGGAGAAGGAGAGTAGGAAGTAGGGGAAGGAAAGAAAGAGAAGGCAGCGGATGGTCCATGAGACCAGCTCATACACACAACTGGGTCAGCAGTAGGGTTGGTCAAGTTATCTAGACATGCTGATGGAAAAACGAAATAAGCAAACTAAGTGACAGGACACAGTTACAACTGGGACAGGAGCAGCCAGAAATGCTGGGCTGGATCTGCCAGCCCACATGTGCAAACTTGGCCAAGTTCCTTGTCTTCCCTAGGCCTTGGACCTCCCATCTCTAGATAAAGGAGGCTGAGCAGTGTGACACCTTCTTTCTGTACCATGTGTAGGCTTTATCATTTGTGTACCCTTCACGATGTGGGTCACGAGCCCAGCAGAAGTCCAATGGACAGCACAGGTCAATATGGATGGAAGACGAGCTGGAAGGTGACGCCCATCATAGGAAGAGGGAGAAAGGTCCAGAGGGGAAACACAGGGACAGCCAGTCCGGCTCCAGGAATAAAGCAAAACATATCCCCTAAGCACTGACGATGTTCCAGACACTGAGCTAGATACTTTCATGTGTATAAAGGGTGAGAAAGCCCCCATCCGAGAAAGAGGACAGAAACAGAGCCCAGACAATGTCTCAACACCTTTCACTCACATGCGAAAGGACAAAAACACAGAAGGTACAAACTCACACGCCTCTGACATCAGAGAGATATAGGAGAGAATGAAGGGGTTGCTGCAGGTAAGACCATCATGGAATCACATGACACAATAATCGACTCCGCCGGGAAAGGGGCTGCTGGTGGGACCTGGCCAGCTAAATTATGGCCCTAGAACCCTCGGTGGGAAGAGATTACTTGATAAGTTTTGGTGGACTGAGCCAAGAGAGGTTGAAAAGAAGAGATGTTGAAGTTGTTTTCTTACAAGAAAAGTCTGATTTCAATCAAACTCTAGCCTTCATACTTGACTAATATTTCCCCACTTCTCCCAACCTCTGCCAAGAATCAAAAGCATCCTCTAAAGCATAGATGCAGACACCCTCTCTGGCTTGGTGAATTTTAGCTGTCCTGGCCTCCCACCCTTTGCCCTAAAGCTGTGTTCCTGTCAGTCTTCCTCCTTTCCCAGCCCCTTCAAACTGAAGGTGGACTTGAACAGTCCTTTAGAGGCCACCTTGAAACCACCTGTGGGCACCATATCCCCAGCCAATCCCTATGTCCAGCCCCAAATCCCAGGAAACCCTGTATCAGCAGGGGCTCTGGGCCTCAGGCCCTACCAGGCAGAAGAGGGATCCACAGACTTCTCAAGAATAATGTCATCCAGTCTAGGAGTGTGAGCAATAATATAATGAGTGGATGAATGGGGCCAGGACAGCCTCATCTGGCTTTACATCATCCTTGTCCAGGACCCAACAGCAGGAGCGAGGAGGCAGGCCTTCCAGTGGTCACTCAGAGAGGGGTAATTCTCTGCCAGCAGGGAGATGTGTGTTGAGCCTGTTGGCTTCCTTGTGGCTTGTTGCAAGGAGTCTTTTGGGGCTTCCCAGATGGTGCCAGTGGTAAACAACTTGCCTGCCAATGCAGGGGACGTAAGAGACGTGGGTTTGATTCCTGGGTCAGGAAGATGCCCTGGAGGAGGTCATGGCAACCCACTCCAGTGTTCTTGCCTAAAGAATTCCATGGACAGACAAGCCTAGGGGGCTACAGTCCGTAGTGTCTCAAAGACTCAGACACAACTTTAGTAACTTAGCACGCATGCATGAAGTCTTTGTTCATGCTCTTGCTTCTTTCTGGAATGTAGAGTCCCACTTTCATCTAGCTTTTACCTCTTATTCATCTATTCATTCATTCATCTCATTCATCCCAGCCTAAGCATCTCCTCCCCAGGGAATCTTTCCCGGCCACTCAATGTGAGACAGGCTGCTTTCCAGTACCATGTTCCTTTATTTGAAAGGACTCATTTTGTTTTTGCCAAAAAAGGTCTGTACAGTCAAAGCTATGGTTTTTCCAGTAGTCATGTACAGATGTGAGAAAGTGAAAGTTGCTCATTTGTATCTGACTCTTTGTGACCCCATGGACTATACTGAAGTATTCTGCCTTTCCCTTCTCCAGGGGATATTCCCAACCCAGTGATCGAACCCAAGTCTCCCGCATTATAGGCAGATTTTTTACCAGCTGAGCCACAATGGAAGCCCAAGAATATCAGAGAGAGTAGCCTATCACTTCTCCAGTGGATCTTCCCAACCCAGGAATCAAATTGGGGTCTCCTGCATTGCAGGCGGATTCCTTACCAACTGAGCTATCAGGGAAGCCCACAGATGTGAGAGCTGGACCACAAAGAAGGGTGAATGCCAAAGAACTGATGCTTTCTAATTGCAGTGTTGGAGAAGACTCTTGAGAGTCCCCTGGACAGCAAGGAGATCAAACAAGTCAATCCTAAAGGAAATCAACCCTGAATATTCATTGGAAGGACTAATGCTGAAGCTGAAGCGCCAATACTTTGGCCACCTGATGTGAACAGCCAACTCACTGGAAAAGACCCTGATGCTGAGAAAAGTGAAAAGCAAAAGGAGAAGAGAGTGGCAGAAGATGAGATGGTTGGATGGCATCACTGACTCAATGGACATGAGTTTGAGCAAACTCCGGGAGATGGTAAAGGACAGGAAAACCTGATGTGCTGCAGTTCATGGGCTCACAAACAGTTGGACATGACTTAGGCACTGAACAATAACATCTCAGTCTGCAAATATTCATTCATTGATGTGACTATTTGGCATCAGTCTCCCACACTAGACTGTAGGCTCCATTAGGACAAAGACCTTTTTGCCCAATAACCTTGCCCAATGCCAGACAGGCAAGGTTACTGGACCTTCCTTGTTGAAGGAAGGAAGGAATTCAGAGAGACAAGGAAGAAGTGCCTAGGTCACCTCAAAATCAATTGGACCACCATCCTGGCCCCAGGGATTTGGGGCAGAAGTGATTTAGTGGTTACTGAGTCCACACTCCAGTTGAAGCAGGAAACCCTAGTTGAGCATCAACAACTCCTATCTGAAGGCTCCCCATTCACTCAACCCCAGAGAGGCATGTTGAAACATTTATAACTTAATATCCAAAGAGCTGCGTGCTCCTATGAAGAACTGTCGAAACATAAACAAAAATCAATTTTAAAATGCTATAAACGAAGTAACTTTGGCCATATGAGATAGCAGGCCTACAACTCCTTAGAGAGCATCATCAAAGTAGACTATTAATGTGGAACAAAGGACTCCAACAATGCCAGCCCTACACATCCTGATCTTTCCCAGACATCAACCAGAGGAGCAAGAGGCCTATAAATACCAAGGCTTCCGAAAGTGTTTTCATAACAGTACTAACATCAGATAAAGAGCTGTGCCAGAGGAAATCCTTGATTCTCAGAACTCTTGGGAGAATGGCTGGATTGTGTGATTTATTGATATGGCAGAAAACCACAGTAGAGCTAAAATTAGTCACTACCACTGAATGCAAATAATATGTATTGCAAGATAAACACACATTGAATACTCTGTATAGAGTCTGAAGACTACATAACACTGATCATTCAGCCATTCCTAATCAAGTCACTATGGTCAACATGGGAGCATGAGGTACCAGGCATTTTGGTGATCAACAGTTACACAGCTCTGCTGCTCTGATGAAATCTCTGGAAAGATCATACAAAGGAGATACATACAACAATTTAAAGAGCAGAGGTTTTGATCTCATAGTCAACTGGACTTAAATTTCAAGTCTGCCACTTACCAGTTTTGTGCTATTAGGCCTCATCTATAAAATGGAAGTGCTATTAACTGCTTCATAGGGTTATATCAGGGTTCATTAACTATGGCCCTTGGGCCAAATCTGGGCTACCACCTGTTTTTGTAAATAAAGTTTTATTGGAACACAGCCACACCAATTTTTTTTTGTTTTACAAGTTTTCCATAGCTGTTTTCATGCTACAGTGGCAGGGTGGTTACGATGGAGACAATATGATCTAAAACACCTAAAATATTTATCTTTGAAGAAAAGGCTGGTCATCCCTTGGTGTAGCCTGCACACATGCTCTTCCCTACCTGAAACACATTTTCCATCTCCCTTTGGCTAGCCAATATCATCTCATCCCTCAAGGTAACTTCTCCAGAGCAGCTTTTCTTTACCATCTCGATGAAATTAAATCTCATGCTCTGTGCTTCCACTATAGCACCACTTTGGATAAGACTCACCACATTTGAAAATACTTGTTCACTGTCTATCTTCCTAATTAAACTGTTCACTCTTGACTGTGAACATCAAGATGACACCTGAATCCTAGGTCCTCACTTAGAAGGTGACAAGTATCCCAGCTGAATTCTACACAATCCTACCACTCCATGTGACTTCACTATCTTCGGCAGATATTCCTGGCAGTAGTTAAAGTTTTATCTAGTGTAGAAAAATCCTGGTTCAAGTGACAGTCACTAGAAAGGAAGAAACATCAAATCCCTCATCATAATAGTGGCAATATGGGCAATGAACCCACACTGTTAATAAGAATATGCTTAATGAGATCATCCCAGAATCCCAAAGTCATTTTATCAGCCAATATTTATCAAACATCTGCTCCATGAAGACACCATTTTAGTACTATGGTGAACAAAGAAATATGATCCAGTTGGTCCATATCTAAGCCAAGGGCTACCTCTGAACTGAGGTCATGAGGCTAAATTTCATATTGGAATTCCCTTTGGAGGACAGCAAGTCCTCCAAACTAGTATATCAGATCCCAGGAAATATGACACCACTCAGTTCAGTTAAGTCACTCAGTCATGTCCAACTCTTTGCAACCCCATGGACTGCAGCACACCAAGCTTCCCTGTCCATCACCAGTTCCCAGAGCTTACTCAAACTCATGTCTATCAAGTCGGTGATGCCATCCAACCATCTCATCCTCTGTTGTCCCCTTCTCCTCCCACCTTCAATCTTTCCCAGCATCAGGGTCTTTTCCAAAGAGTCAGTTCTTTGCATCAAGTGGCCAAAGTATTGGAGTTCCAGCTTCAGCATCAGTCCTTCCAATGAATTTTCAGGACTGATTTCCTTTAGGATTGACTGGTTTGATCTCCTTGAGGTCCAAGGGACTCTCAAGAGTCTTCTCCAACACCACAGCTCAAAAGCATCAATTCTTCAGCACTCAGCTTTCTTTATAGTCCAACTCTTACATCCACATATGGCACCACTAGATTTGCCTCTAATTCATGAACACATTATCACGTCCTTATTTGAGCACCAGGTGAAAGACAACTCACTTTCAGGGACCATGATGTGTGCAAATATACAACTCTAAATGACAGAATCACACCCACTGTGCCAAGATGGGAGACCAACCCACCAAAAACAAGATTAATAGCACTCATGTCACTCTCACTCCATGTCACGTGCTCACTGATAGAATGAAAAGTGGAAATGTCCACACTCTTAAATTTCTCTCTCTCTCTCACACACACACAAAATATATGCTTTAATTTACATAAATTAGACATTCCTGTGGTATCATTCCACTCTTTAATCCATTCTTCCCCACCTGGTTATTTACACAGCATGACAAATTATCCCCAAACTCAGTGGCTCAAATCAACCATATTACCATGTTCATTCATGATTTTTGTGACTCCAGAATTGAGGAGGAGCTCATCCGAGGATTACAGCCGGGACCTCCTTTACACTGCAGTCAGAATTTGACAATGGCTGTAGTCTTCTGAAAGTTCAACTGGACTGATGTCCAAAATATCTCTCCTGTGGCTGGCAGTGGATGCTGGCAGCAGGTTGAGAACTCACCTAGGACTGCCACCCAGAACATGCCCGTGTGCCCTCTGCACATGGCTTGAGGTTTTTTTTGTCCTGGAAGTGGGGTTCTGAGGGTCCCGAGAGGCAGTAGCCAAGAGCAATGACCCATTCAGAAGCTGCACGCCTCCTTCTCACGCAGCCTCACATAGCACCACTTCTGTACATTCTGTTGGTTCCAAGTCAGAATGGCCAACATAAGTCCAAGGGGAGGGGAACAGATCCCACCCTTCAATGGGAGAAGAATTGTGGCCATTGTTAATCAGCCACATTCCATATGAATAACCCTTGTTCCCACCCTTATCTTTCCTGGATTCTGAAAATAACATGTCGCTGACTGTTCCGCCTTCTATATAACAAAACTAGTTTTATATGTACTATCAGAGGTAGATTTTTGATCAAAAAAGTCAAAATAATCATGTATCCCAAGCACTCTTGGGGCTCAGTCATAACCTCCATACTGGCAATGCCCATCAGTTCTAATGGAAAAGCCTCAAAAAGGAACCCATGTTACAGTTACCTCACCTGCAGCAACCAGCCTGTTTCAGACCACATAGAAGTTTCTCTGTAACCATCACTGAGTGAATAATAACCACAGCATATTCCCACCATAGAAAAGGAATACTCAACCCGTGGAGATTATTCTCAAAGTGCTTGCAACTTTTACTGCCAACAGCAGACGAGTGACGAAGGGATCTCTGGCCTGTGGTTTCCCCAAAAGCTGAGACAAGGATTTGGATGCACGCTTGACTGGGGATGTGACCCCTGGGAACATCACAGGGGAATGAGAAAGTGAGACATCTTGGGATTGTCCCACTGAGCGGATGAGGAGGGTTCCCAGGCAGCTCAGCGGGAAAGAATCCGCCTGCCAATGCAGGAGATGCAAGAGACTGGGTTTCAGTCCCTGGCTTGGGAAGATCCCCTGGGGGAGGAAATCGCAACCCACTCCAGTATTCTTGCCTGGGAAATCCCATGGACAGAGGAGCCTGGTGGGCCACAGTTCATGGAGTTGCAAAGAGTCAGCCACGATGGAGCAACAGAGCACCCACACACTCTCTGAGGGGTGAGGAGGTGGGGGGACTTATTCACCAACTCCTACCCCACACTGCTTGAGGTCACTCCTGGGGCATTAAATCCTTGGCCCTCCCAGCTTGCCACACATCTGAACTGAGCCCCCTCCCAACAGCAGAGACTATCCCGAGGAAAAAATACACAGGAGCCTGTCAGCTGCAGGATGTCCAGGGTGGGATGGGATGGGTGGACTTGACCCCCACGGTGTCTACTGTTCTATTTGAAGAATTCTTTACGCTCGATCTCAGTTAATCCCCAAAACAATTCTGCTATTATCATTGCTGTTTTTGTTCATGTTGACGCCATCTCCATTTTACAAAAGAGGGAACTGAGGCTCAGAGAGGTTAAGTAACTTCATGGTCACACAGCCTGACACAGGTTGGCCTAAGCCCAACTTCTAAACTGCGTTGAAAAGCCCAGAGAAGGTGAGTGACTTGCCTGAAACCAATAAACATCCGCGCCACAATCATGCATAAAAGCAAGCTCACCTCTCTGCTGCTGCTTAATACTTTAGTCGGGCCCGACTCTTTGTGACCCAATGGACCGTAGACCCCAGGCTCCTCTGTCTATGGGATTCTCCAGGCAAGAATACTGGATTGGGCTGCCGTGCCCTCCTCCAGGGATTCTTCCTGACCCAGGGATCGAACCCATGGCCTCTTACTTCTGAACTGGCAAATGGGTTCTTTGTCCCTCGCACCACACCTCTGGCCGTCACCATATTTAGTCCACTGAACCCTATGCCGTGCAATGCAAAGCCTAAGGAACAGCTTAACCCAAAACATCTGCACGTTCTTTGCCTCTGCAAAGCAGACGATCCATGCCGTAAGTCAAAACACGCGGCATCTGTACTATACATTAGGACTCTCCCCGAGGGGACGGCTCTCTCTGCCCCCAGCTGTGTGGAAACAACCCAGGAGTCTCCTCAGAATCAGAGTGTACTTTGGATCCACAGAAGAGAGGGAACACACAGGCTCAGCCAGGGGCGGCTCCATCGAGGGCTGCGTTCTTCCTGGAATTCTACTTAAGAGCCGTAGCCCTGGCTCAAGCCCAGAAACAAGCAGCCTAAACGAAACAGCCAAGCAGCGACCTGAGTCAGGGGATGACTGTTTACTAGAAGGAAGCTGGACCCTGGAGAGGGGCTCTCATGGAGGTGGGGAGGGCGGGGGCGGACGAGGGAATGCCCTTGGACAGGAAGATGAATGGGCAGTTGTAAATCAAGTCCATCAACAAAGATGGAAAAGAATGATCCCTTTTTAGCCATGATAAAGTTTTCAATCCCAAAATACCTCTTATCACACCCATTATCAAGGTGAGACTCTAATGATCAGTCATTTAAAGCAAGTCACACAGCTAAGGAGATTCGAGTCGAGATTTAACTGCTCTTGAGTGTGGGTCAGACTCCAAAATTACTTCCTTGACACCCCATTGAGCACCTACAGGATACTAGATCACGTGAACACTCCCTGCAGCTAGGACTGTACCTTGCTACCTGTTGTGGGCCCAGGACCTTGCACAGTGCCTGGCCCAGAGCAAACACCATCTGAAGGGGCCCAAGACTTCACATGCAGAAGGAAACGCACATGGCTGTCACTGGAATGGTTGCCACAGATGGCAATCAGGAAAAAATCTCTCTGGGCTGCTTTTACAGGAAGACAGAGCTGGAAGGAGGCACAGGTATAGAACTGCCATAGTGAGGAGAGAAGGAGTCCAGGCAGACACACAGAGACCCAGGCTCAGGGTGGACACAGCAGAACCAGGGGACCAGAGTAGATCATTTGGCTAGAGTTTGTGGCTTATAGCCAGTCAATCCTAAAGGAAATCAACTCTGAATATTCTTTGGAAGGATTCATGCTGAAGCTGAAGCGCCAATACTTTGGCCACCTGATGCAAAGAACTGACTCATTGGGAAAACACCCTGATGCTGGGAAAGATTGAAGGCAAAAGAAGGGGGCGGCAGAGGATGAGATGCTTAGAAAGCATCACCGACTCAAGGGACATGAACTTGAGCAAACTCTAGGAGATAGGGGAGGACAGGGGAGCCTGGCGGCTGCAGTCCATGGAACCACAAAGAGTCGGACATGACTTAGCGACTGAGCAACAACAAGAAGAGAGGAATGGGAGAGAAGTGTAGAAAGGTTGCCTATAACCATTTTTATCCTTGAATGTCAGATTACAGACTTTGGAAGGCTTAGTAAAAATTATGACTGAAGTCTAGTGATTTCTTCCTACATGCCAGACAGTGGCCTCACAATTTATGGCAGGATTTCTCTACCTTGGCATTGTGACATCTGGGCCAGATGATTCTTGGGTGTGGGAGACAGTCCTGTGCACTGTACAACAATCTTAGCAGCACCCTCAGCTCTACCCCCTGAATGCCTGTAGCACCCTCGCACCCCCCTACCCCTGTGGTTGTTGTTCAGTGGCCCGGTCGTGTCCCACCCTTTGTGACCCCATGGACTGCAGCATGCCAGGCCTCCCTGTCCCCCACCATCTCCCGAAGTTTGCCCAAGTTCATGTCCATTGCATCGGTGATGCCATCCAGCCATCTCATCCTCTGACACCCTCTTCTCCTTCTGCCCTCAATCTTTCCCAGCATCAGGGACTTTTCCAACAAGTTGATTGTTCACATCAGATGACCAAAAATCAGTGCTTTGCCCCCATCCCTGTAGTGACAACCAAAAACATCTCCTGATGTAACCAAATGTCACCACCTGAGAGCTGCTTTACGCGTATTAAGTTATTTGCTTTTTACAACTCTGTAAGGCAGGTAATGTTATTATCTGTGTTTTACGGGTGAGGAAACTGAGGCACAGAAAAGTTATGTAACACATCCAAGTTCACTGGTTTTGTAAGGGGCAGAGTCAAGACATGCAACCAAGACAGATTCATTTGGAGCCCATGACTTTCCTCACCCATGCTTCATTTAACATGTTGTAAGATTAAATTCAAAAAATGCAAAATGTAGTAAGCACTGTGCTTGCAATTAAATAGAAATCTGTACGAAGACACATGACCACCAACAATACTATGCAAAACTATGAGAAAGAAGGGAATCAGTGGCCAAAGCAAAAGGTTTGGACCCAAGTCAGCTGGTTTCAGGGTCCACCTGGACCCCATAGACAGAACCAAGTGGACCTCTCCGGGCCCTGAAAGCTCTGATCTCTTGTGCTTTGCTGCCCTCTGCTGGTCAAAGGCACCACTGCTGGGAGTGAGCTTTCACCTCAGAGCAGGGTAGGAGAAAACCAGTCTGCCTTTCGACGTAAAATCTTCCTAATATCTAGGTTCGCACCCCATTTTGCAATTTTTTACACAGAGGAGCAGGAATGGCAGCTATTCCATGTCTGAGTGAAACAAAAGCTTTAAAGGAAGAAGACTTAAAAAGGAAAATAAAACCTCTATCCCGACATTCCTAGGAGCAAAAGAATATTTGGAGCTATCGCATCCATTTCCTTCATTTAACCCAATTCTGGCTGGAGGGACAGCAAGGTGGGCAAAAGGGCAGCAGACCTCGAGGCAGAAAAGGAGCTGGAGGTCACTGGAGAGCAGAAAGAGCGAGTATCAGGGCACACACGCGTGCACACACACACCTATTCTGATATGCTCAGAAATGGGCTCAATCATTTTTAGAAATTCCAGTACCCTTTATGGTTGACATTTCACATCAAGAAAGTGTTAAGTGGTTTGTGAACAAGGCCAGCGGAGCGTCAGAATGGTAGAGGGGTTAACATCTATTGAGAGTTGGCCTGGGCACATCACATCCCTAAAAGTAGGAAATGGGGCTTCCCAGGTGGGACAGTGGTAAAGAATCTGTCTGCTAATACAGGAGGTGCAAAAGACAGGGGTTCAATCCCTGGGTCGGGAAGATCCCCTGGAGGAGGAAAATGGCAACCCAATCCAGTATGCCTGGAAAATTCCATGGACAGAGGATTCTGGTGGGCTACAGTCCATGGGGTCGCAAAGAGTGGAACACGACTGTGCTCCCATACACACACAAACTTCCCCCACTTTGCAAAGTTTTGAGAAATTTTTCCCCTGTCACACAGCCGAAGGGTGGCCAAGCTGTGCTTCCCCCAGGGCCTGCCTTCCTCCGGCTCCTGAACCTGGCGGAGGCCTAAGCCCTCTGGCATAAGCCCTCTGGACCTGAGCCTTGACGGCCACAGCAGAGGAGGGGGTCAGCAGAGTTGACCCACCCACACTATCAGCCACTCCAGCTCTGAAACAATGTCTTTCAGCCTTTTCAGAGGCAGCCTCTGCTGCTGCCCATCAAGAGAGAGAAAAGATTACGTCTTGGAAAGGGAGAAGCTGGACGCTAAAGACAAAAGCAGATTAGCGTTCCTGGGGTGACTTGGTTGCTCTGAATCATTAGGATGAAAAAAAGCTTCTTGCCATCTGGTTATTAGCTTGGGGCTATGGTGTCAAGCCTGTCTCCTTCATCCTGCCCTCCTTAGGAAAACACGGCCATGGGTGGTCCAGATGGCCAGAGACCTGCACACAATGAACAGAGGCTGCTGACACTCGCGTGACCCCTCTGGCCACAGGAAGTCCTCCCATGCAGAACTACATTCAACCAGATTTTCCTCCCGTGAACAGCCAGTCGGGGAGTCATGACTTCTGGGAGGAAAGCACTGGAGGGCCTCAGGACCTGTCCATCTACCACCTCCCATCTTCTTTTTATTCATGAGCCGAAATGCCCACCCTGGGCTGTGTCTGCCTGCCCCGCCACCCCGCTCCTTTCTCCAGGGCCTCAGAGATGCAGTTCCCTAACCAGAGAGAAAGAGACACTCTTTGCAAACTGGCTTTTTTTCTATCTCAAGGTGTATTCATCCATCCTTCACTCTTTCTGATCCCTGACAGGAGCTATCAGTAGAAACACCCTCATGTTATAGATTTAATACTGCAATGCAAGGATCTCCCACTCACCCCCACAAGGGGCCCCCAGACTTTGGCAGGGGGGACATCCCAGGCACAGAGGCCAGAATTTACACTGAGTAAGCATGGGTATAATCACCCGGATTCTTCAAACCGCTCCACTGAGACTTCTAACAGGCTCCTAGGACAACTTCAGCGGATTCCTGCCAACCACTGTGTCCTGAATGTCTTCCTAATCACACCCAAAATTGAGAGCTAGAGCTGATTATTATAGAACAAATTGGCTTTGCCTGGTGGCTCAGGTGGTTAGCAATCTGCCTGCAATGCAGGAGACCAGAGTTTGATTCTTGGATTAGAAATATCCCCTAGAGAAGGAAAGGGCAACCCACTCCAGTATTCCTGCCTGGAGAATCCCATGGACAGAGGAGCCTGGTGAGCTACAGTCCATGGGGTTGCAAACAGTCGGACTTGACTCAGCAACACACACACGCATAATAAAACAAAAGATGGAATCCACTGATATTTAAGGTCAGGGTACATATTGCAAATAAACTTGACCAGGACGTAACGTCTCTGGGCCTTCTTTTCATCACAGGTAAAATAAAGATGATCAAAGGAACTCTAGAATTGAAACCACTTTAATGATTAGCAGAATAATCCCTGGAACCTGGGAATTTGGTAGATTATATGGCAAAGGGGGGAATTAAGGTTGCAGATGGAACTACCACAATATTATCCAGGATTATCTGAGTGGGTCCAATGCCATCACTCCTTAGAGTGAGGGAGGCAGGAGAATAGACTCAGAGGAAAACAATCCGAGAAGCAGTGTCACTGGCCTTAAAGGTGGAGGAAAAGAAGCTGTTGTTTAAAGGGCAGCTGCTAGAACTGGAAAAGTAAGGAAATGAACTTTCCCTTAAAGCCTCAAGACAGGAATGCCACTCTGTTGACACCTTGATTTTAGTCCTCTGAGACCTGTGTCTGACTTCTAACCTACCGAACTGAAGAATAATAAATTTGTGTTGTTTTAAGAATAAACAAAGGGTAACTCTTAAAAAGGGGTATTGTGATGATTAAACCCATCGATGCATTTGCCTGATCTATGCGTGCATGTGTGCTCAGTCACTTGTGTCTGACTCTTGGCGACCCCATGGACTATAGCCCACCAGGCTCCCCTGTTCATGGGATTCTCCAGGCAAGAATACTGGAGTGCGTTGCCCTCTTCCAGGGGATCTTCCTGACCTGGGGATGGAACCCTTATCACCTGCATTCCTGCACTGCAGTTAGATTCTTTACCCACTGAGCCATCTGGGAAGCCCTTGTCTGATCTATAGTAAGTGCTTAGTAAAGTTTTTGTTCTTACATGAATATTGACATTAATATTTATGTATTACTGTTATCAGTTGAGATTATTGATATATAGTGATATTAATATCTCGGAGGTCAAAGCAGAGCTCATATACACCTTTCAACCCAAAGACATACATCTAGCTTCTCATCTATGAGAGGTTCCCAACCTCAGCACTATTGACCTCTGGGGCTGGGTGACTGTTGGGAGGGGCGTCCTCTGCACTGTAGGATGGGGAGGACACCCCTGGGCTCTGCCCACTAGATTCCAGAAGCACCTGCCCTCCAGTGGTGACAACCAAAAGTGTCTGCAGACATTGCCACGTGTCTAGTTGGGGGCAAGATTGCCCCTGGCTGAGAACCGCAGGACCTATCACATCCTGGGCCAGGGATCCAATTTCTTTCTTTTTTTTTCCCATAATTTCGTAAGATGATCTATTCAACCACACATATGATTGAAGCTCATTGTTTTCAAGTTTGCAGGGTCCCCACCTGCAAGCTTCCACAAGCACAAGCAATATTTCTGACCTAAAACAGAATTTCTCATCATTCTTGGATCACAGACCTGCTAGCCCAGATCTACTTCATAATAATTCAGTCTGCTTTAAGCAAAAATCGAGAATCAAGATTATAGTCTGTATCTATCTTAACAGCTTTATTGTCCTCCATTTAATTATGTTGTATTTCAAAACCATTTTAGCAAGAAGCAGGGGTTAAAATGCCCAGGTATATATGTGTCCATAGACACACAAATATCCATCATAGTAAAGCCATCAGTGCCAATTCTGCTCTAAATTCTGTTTAGAATAGCAATGATTTTAGTTCTTAACTTCAGCTTTCTTGAGTGGCAAGAGGGGACATTCCATTTATTGTTCAAATGATGACAGATTACTTTCAATGTTGGCTCCCTTTATTTCCACAATACGGCAGTCAATGCTTACAGGTAAAGATGCTGAGCCCCTCAAGCCTGCCTCACTGCAGAAGTGGCTAAGGGAAGCCAAGGGGTGTGATGCAAACAGAAAGAACAGGGGGTTATTAACGGGTTCCTAAAGAAGCCAGAACAAAAGCAACAGCAAGAGTCACAGAAAATCAATGAGAAGTAGAATAAACATCACAGAACCAAAAGAGACCGAGTGGCCTGGGTCCAACTAGGGTGCATGAATTCAGGGATAGGGCCTGCAGGTTCTGACCAGAAGCTCTGTCAGAGAACAAGTAAGCACACAGCTGTTTTAACGTGAAACTGAAGAGTCACATCCCCACCCCACAGAAAAGACCCTTTCAGGGTCTGTGAAGGTGAGTGGGATCGGCTGGAGGAAAACAGGGGGGAACCAAGCAGAGACGCCAGGTGAGCGCTGCCATCATCTCAAGCCGGGCACCTGTGGTTCACCTGCTCACACGCACTTTTCACCCTGAAGTCTGTCCTGCTGTTGTGAACACTGACCTATTCACAGACACTGTTATTGGGGGGTGACTCATCACAGGAGGAGGGGAGAGGAAGGATCAGACCAGCGTGACCATCCAAGGAGAAGACAGCCCTGCTCCCTGAGCTCCAGGGAGAGCAGAGATGGAAACAGGGATGCTTCCTGTTGCTTTAGGCATCGCGTCGCAAATGGTAAGCGGGGCCACCTATGTGACTCTTTGCCTGGTGTGGGCCAGAGATCGTGGGAATGGGGCTCAGAAGAAGCACTTGGGGAGCTGCCTAGCTTTGAAACTGACTAGCTAGACAACCCTGGGTGGATTGTGTTTCTCCTCTGAGTTGTCATTTCCTTATCTATTGGAGTCAGGCAGAAGCACCTGCCTGGAGTAACTTGTGAGGTGTCAAGGGGAGAGAACTGTATGACAGGTCGCCTGCATACCTATCTTGGTTGAAGAAAAGAGAGTCTTGGGCCTTCCTCTATCATTAAGGCAATAAAACTGGATTTAGAGGGCCTTTTACCTTGATTCCCAGTCCGTGGCACAATCAACTGGTCAACCATTCCACTTGAGGAGACCCCTCACTTACAGATTCTCTCCTTATCGTCTTTTCAATTCTGAGAAGGTCCCTCTGTCTTGCTGGGTTATTGGAAATCTACTTTCCCAGAACCATGGCTTGCTTTCTACATCAAAGAAAGAAATAAAACCCAATTCCAACCCAATACTCACTATTATCAGGCCTGAGAATCCCAGCAGTCCAAATCTAGTTTCTCCACTCTTTGCACCCACTTCCTTGCCAAAGATTCAAACATGCAAGAGCTTCCACCAGCTTAGCCAGGATGCACTTTTAGGGACAGAAGAGAAAGACCAGTTTCCCTGCTGGCTGATGCTCCTAAGCATGGTATTCAGAAAAATATGGTGCATTTGGTTAAGCACGTCCCCTCCTATCTCTGTGGGTCCAGGAGTAACCACAAGGGACATTTCATCCATATGTTTCTCATTCAGTCAAATTTAAGGCACTAAAACCCTGCGAAGCAACACAGGGCCAAGATGGGTTTGCGTGCTATATCGTTTGTTTTTTACTCCAGAAGCAGTAAATTACAGTTTCCTGAGAGCAAACTATCTCAACCCTCAAAATATTTACCCTTGAGCCAAGCACAGAATCTCCACACTGTACCATGGTTAAATCATGCAGAAACTTATCTGCAAAACAGACATAGAGTTACAGATGTAGAGAACAAACCTTATAGGTACCAGGGGGTTGCGAGTGGGGAGGGATAAATTGGGAAATTGGGTTTGACATATATACACTATTATATATAAAATACACAACAAATAAGGACCTACTTATACAGCACAGAGAACTCTACTCAATATTCTGTAATGGCCTATATGGGAGAAGAATTTAAAAAAAGAGTGGATATATGTATATGTGATTCACTTTCTGTACATCTGAAATGATCACAACATTGCCAATTAACTATGCTCCAATAAAAACATCTTTAAAATCCATGTCAGCTTTGGGAAAGCAGGGATTTTCCACTAAGTTGTTTGAAAACAGCATATCTAATAATTATAGAGCACCCACCTGCCCAGTTATCTTCCTTTTTGTGTGAAATCCCCACCTTTGGGGATAAAGTGTTGTTGCATAAAAGACATATTTACAACCATGTAAATAATAATTAGAGTGGAATTTTAAAGTTGGAAAAAGAAGTGTGTTTCCATAATAAAAAAGTACAGAACATAAAATAGAATATGTGAAACATCCTCTTGATGCTTAGGAATGTACAAAAGATGCCTTGATTCTCAAGCAGATGGGGAAATACATCAGGGTTCCTGTGGGGTGTAACATGTTTACGTTTACCAAAAGAGGAGTTGAAATTTGCAAAACACTGATACAGGAGAGAAATATTACCTTATGTCTTCCTCCACCAATCTTAAATGTGTTCGATGTTGATGAGTTTGTTTCCTGCTTCTTAGTTTTGCAGTTAAGCCTGTTTAACTTCCAAGTGGGGGATTACTGTACAAAAGTTCTGACCTTTATTAGTTTAAAGGTTGTCCTATTCTAGAGACAAAGATGCAGAGAACAAATGTATGAATACCGAGGAGGCAAGGAAGGAGGTGGTGGGATGAGTGGGGGGTTGGGGTTGAAGATATACACTAGTGATGCTACGTGTAAAATGGGAGTTTCCCCAGGGGTTCAGCAGTAAAGAATTTGCCTGCAAAATCAAAACCTCAATGAGATACCATTACACCCCAGTCAGAATGGCTGCTATTCAAAAGTCTACAAGCAATAAATGCTGGAGAGGGTGTGGAGAAAAGGGAACCCTCTTACACTGTTGGTGGGAATGCAAACTAGTACAGCCACTATGGACAGCAGTGTGGAGATTCCTTAAAAAACTGGAAATAGGACTGCCATATGACCCAGCAATCCCACTCCTGGGCATACACACTGAGGAAACCAGATCTGAAAGAGACACATGTATCCCAATGTTCATTGCAGCACTGTTTATAATAGCCAGGACATGGAAGCAACCTAGATGCCCATCAGCAGACAAATGGATAAAGAAGCTGTGGTGTATATATACACCATGGAATATTACTCAGCCATTAAAAAGAATTCATTTGAATCAGTTCTAATGAGATGGATAAAACTGGAGCCCATTATACAGAGTGAAGTAAGCCAGAAAGATAAACACCAATACAGCATACTAACGCATATATATGGGATTTTAAAAGATGGTAACGATAACCCTATACACAAAACAATAAAAGAGACACAGATGTACAGAACAAACTTTTAGACTCTGTGGGAGAAGGCTAGGGTGGGATGTTCTGAGAGAACAGCATTGAAACAAGTATACTATCAAGGGTGAAACAGATCACCAGCCCAGGTTGGATGCATGAGACAAGTGCTCAGGGCTGGTGCACTGGGAAGACCCAGAGGGATGGGATGGAGAGGGAGGCGGGAGAGGGGATGGGGATGGGGAACACATGTAAATCCATGGCTGACTCATGTCAATGTATGGCAAAAACCACTACAATATTGTAAGGTAATTAGCCTCCAACTAATTTTTTAAAAAATGGAAAAAAGGAAAAAAAAAATTTAATTTAAAAAAAAATAAAAATAAATAAATAAATAAAAGAATCTGCCTGCAATGCAAGAGAGGTGGATCTGATCCCTGGGCTGGGAAGATCCCCTGAAGAAGGAAATGGCAACCCTCTCCAGTATCCTTGCCTGGAAAATCCCAATAACAGAGGAGCCTGTCAGGTACAGTCCATGAAGTGGCAAAAGAGTTGGATACAACTTAGCGACAATAGCCACAGAAAACAGGTAACTAATGATAACCTACTGTATAGCAGAGGGAACTCTTCAGTGCTCCATGGTGACATAATGGGAAGGAAATCCGAAAAAGAGGAGGTAACAAGTATACATATGGCTGATTCAGCAGAAACTAACACAACACTGTATAGCAACTATACTCCAACAAAAAGCAGTTTTCTTTTAAAAAGTTCTTCCTATTTCTATCTTCACTTTTAATAGTCTGACATCAGATTGGATCTTCAGTCTCTGCTCACATATAAATTCTTATTGCCTTCCTTAAAAGTAAACTTAGTAGGAGGAAAAAAACAGGAGTTTTTAGAGCCAGTGAGGATTCAGGCTCAGTTCAGCCACTCCCTCGTTTGGACAAGTTGTTCAATCTTTGGAAACCTCAGTTGCTATACATGTTGAATCCTCACCACCCTCTACCTTGCTTCCAGTGCCAGAGAATTTATTCATCTTTTTAACACCTTTAGAAATGGAGCTCCCCAAAAGAAGATGGGGATTAACCATAAAATAGGTAAAATCAAAGATGTGAAGCAAAGGCAGAGCCCAGATCCGATAGACTCAGCAGACAAAAATCAAATTTCCCTCTCTTTTACATGGTCTCTCCTGGAATTGATGGTACTTAGATACCACTGCAAGACTTCCCCAGTGACTCAGTAAAGAATCTGCCTACAATGCTGGATATGTGAATTTGATCCCTGAGCCAGGAAGATCCCCTGGAGGAGGAAATGGCAACCTAGTCCAGTATTCTTGCCGAGAAAATCCCATGGACAGAGGAGTCTAGTAGGCTACAGTCTGTAGAACTGCAAACAGCTGGACACAACTGAACACACACACACAGGTACACTGCCTCGGTTTACTGCTGTTGTTGTGTAGTTGCTCAGTCATGTCTGACTCTTTTCAACCCTATGGACTGAGGCCTGCCAGGCTCCTCTGTTCACGGGATTCTCCAGGCAAGAATACTGCAGTGAGTTGCCATTTCCTTCTCCAGGGGATCTTCCCAACCCACAGATTGAACCTGAGTCTCCTGTGTCTCCTGCATTGCAGGCAGTTTCTTTACCTGCTGAGCTGTGGTTTATTAAGTAATAGGAAACCAGAAAGGGACAGATAGATTGGGGTGGTGGACACAATAATGCCCCTTCTCCCCAAAGATGTCTACATCCTAATCCCTGGAACCTGTGAATCTGTTACCTCATGTAGCAAAGGCAATTTGCAGGTGTGATTAAATTAAAGACCTTGAGAGAGGGCGATTATTTCTGATTAGCTGGTGGATACAAGATAATCACCAGGGTCCTGACAAGAGATTGAAGGAGTCAGGAAAGTCAGAGAAAGGTTTGAAGACATGCTGATGCTGCTTTTGGAGATGGAGGAAGAGCCAACAAGCCTAGGAGTACAGGTGGTCTCTAGAATTTACAAAAGACAAGAAAAATAGATCTTGCCTTAGGGCCTCCAGAAGGCGCCCAGCCCTGCCAGCATCTGGACTTTAGCCCCGTATGATTCATTTTGGACTTCTGACCTCTAGAAGGCTTCCCAGGTAGCCTAGTGGTAAAGAATCCACCATCCAGTGAAGGAGACTCAGGTTCAATCCCTAGGCTGGGAAAGAGTCAGACACGACTGAAGCAATTTAGCACGCACAACCTCTAGAACTGTAAGGGAATACATCTGTGTTGTTTTAAGGCACTGAGTGGGTGGTAATGTGTTATAGCGACAACAGGAAGCTAATACAGTTGGTATGTGAAAGCTTTGTGCTACAGGACAGGCTATATCATGTCTTCATTCACCACTATTCCAGGGGTACCTGAGGGAGCAGGACGGCCTGGGGCAGGGGAAGGGTTGTCTATCCTCATGAGAAAAGCCTTTAGAGAGGACTGACAAGCTCTTCATAATCCAGGTTCCTCTCTGTATTAGTTATCTATTGCTGCAAAGTAGATAGCCCCAAAACGCAGCTGCTTAAAACAACGCACATTTTCTATGACGGTTTCTGTGGGTCAGGTGTCCATGCACAGCTTAGCTGGGCCATCTGCTTCAAGGTCTCACGAGGCTGCAGAGAAGGTATCAGCCAGGTACAGGCATCTCAAGGATCTCAAGCTTCAACAGGGAAGGGTTGGTCTCCAAGCCCATTTCAGCCACTGCTAGAGGAACTCAGTTCCTCAGAGACTGTTGGACCGAAGGCCTCAGCTCCTTGCTGGCTGTAGGCCAGAGGCAGCTCTTGGTTCTCTTATTGGGGGGGCTGTGGAGGGGCCCTCCCCAGCATGGCAGGCAGCTGGCTTCATTAAAACCAGCAAGAGTCAGCTGCTGGCAAAATGGAAGTCATCATCTTTTGTAACCTAATTATGGAGGTAACATTCTATCACCTTAACTGTATTTTATTCATTATAAATGAATCACCAGGTCCCACCAGCACTTGAGAGACTTGAGGGAGGGGATTACAGAAGGGCATGGATACTCAAAGACAAGGGTCACTTGGCACCAACTCAGAGCCTGCCTACCACACTCTATTTCCAGGGAAGCCAGCCAGACAACACTTCCCAGTCCCCCAGGGGCAGCCATCTGACTGAGTTCTAGCAACAGAACATGAACATAATGAAATTTACCCATTTCCAGAGGCCTTTCTCCTTTCACCAGTGAGATGCATGCAGGCAGCGTGACCTTGGAAACAGCATGTTGAAAATGGATGAACCGAGAGATGGAAGTATAAGCTGCTGAATCAGAAGCTGAACAAGACAAGAAGGTACTTCTTGAACAGGAACACCCTACTGGACCTGAGATCAGCAGAAAGTCACCTTCTATAATCTTGGAACCATTATAAGCTTGGGGATTATTGCTGCTAGTTTAATCTTCTCTAATATTTCAGAAGGCT
The DNA here is from genome assembly GCF_963930625.1 of Muntiacus reevesi. Lineage (NCBI taxonomy): Eukaryota > Metazoa > Chordata > Mammalia > Artiodactyla > Cervidae > Muntiacus > Muntiacus reevesi. Next base: position 61,124,437 of record NC_089260.1, read on the forward strand.
ATGGGTAGAAAGTGTCATAAGGATGAAGGACCAGCAGTTTGTGAAAGAGAGAAACAGACTGGGAGAGGCTAAGAGAGAGAGATTCACATAACAGAGGACAGTGAACCTCCCTCCATGATAAACACATACAATCCACATATATCCTTTTTCCAAATATTTAGTATAAAATCTATCTACACTCCCCCCCTAAAAAACAGGAACAGAAAATGCTTGATGGTTTGTATTTATTGTGGAAAATGTTGATAGAGAGTGTTGGGGCTGGTGGCACAGACGGCAAAGAATTCGCCTGCAAAGCAGGAGCTTCAGGTTCGATCCCTGGGTCAGAAAGATCCCCTGAAGAAAGGAATGACTACCCAGTCTCATATTCTTGCCTGGAGAATCCCATGGACAGAGGAGCTTGGTGGGCTACAGTCCATGAGGTCGCAAAGAGTCAGATACAACCGAGCGACTGTCTAAGCACACACACACATCCCAACATAGAGCAAGACAGAGGAAAGAGGGGGAAAAAAAAAAAACAGTGCAGAAAAAAAAGCAGGATACTGAAGACTGAGAAGTAAGGCAGTCACACACAATGAAAACTCCAGATGGCCACTGACCATCAGGTAGGGTTTGGATCTATTTCAAACAAATCTCAAAGAGGCAACATAGTCCTAAATGACAGCTGGGATTGATGTGGCAAAACTTCAGTAAAAGAAAAAGGATAAAGATCAAGGACCCAGGTTTATTCTAGAAACATGTAGATATGCAGCAGTCTGTGCTTAAGAAATAAGAAATAGAGACCTTCCTGGTGGTCCAGTGGTGAAGACTTCACCTTCTAATCTAGGATCTGTGGGTTCAAACCCTGGTTGGGGAGTTAAGATCCCATGTGCCTTTGGCCAAAAAAAAGCAAAACAAAGCAATACTATAACAAAACAAATACTGAAGCCATACTCTAACAAATTTAATAAAGACTTAAATAAAAGTGGTCCATATAAAAAAAAAATCTTAAAAAAAGAAAGAAGCAGCAGAGCTTGGCCCAGGTTGACCTAGGTTAATGACTCTTCAATTGTTGCTCCTGAAAATTTCAGTGAATGGGCCTGTGATTAATGATCACAGGGTGAAGTGAGGACCTCAGTGAAAGGGTTTTATTACAGGAAAACGCCCTCAAGAATATGTCACCACTAGACTAATTGACTTCAGTCCATCAATAGCTTTATTCATGCTAGCAATAATTTTGAGCAGCATTAAAATTTGATTATGTCAACATGCCATCTTACAATTTCTAGCAAATGAAAATGTTCACGGCACACTGCAACTCTTGATCAATTGCAACAATTCACCTAAATCGTCACCTCATGATTTCTGGCTACTCCTCAAGTTGTAACAGACCATGGAAGGAAGACGTTTGACACCCCAGAAACCATCAAATCCAACCAACAGAGCATTTGAGGTGACTTTGGAAGATGGCTTTCAGTGTGTTTCAGCAAGCAGTGTCGAGGTGGGGAGGTTGTGTAGGGTCTGAAGGAAAGGCCTTGGAAGGAGATTAATCACATAAGCGTCCATTGTTCTATTAAATGGATTTATTCCATCAGTCATCAAATTTGCCAGTCACAGCTATTATAGGAAGGAGTTGATGAAAGGCAGGAAGGGTTGCTTATTTGAGTGGAAAATAACAGATGCACAGCAGAGTTCATCCCCTGACTTCAGAAGGGGTGGCTCCCAAAGGCCTAGCAAGGACCCATATGCTGTTTTGGCGTGTATGCTGTCTAATATTTCTGTGCATTTTACCCAGAGACTAAAAATAGAGATAGAGATGAGAGAGAGAGAAAAACAGAGACTGAGACAGAAAGAGAGATACAGAGACAGAGCGACCAGTCCATGATAAGGAAGACGGACGTCTGTGGGGAAGAATCTGCAGTGAGGGCAAGAGGACAGGATGATATCACTGTTGTCAAACAGTCTCACAAAGCATTTCACTACAATCACCAGACTGACAATCATTTTCACATCTCCTGATTACTACTGAGCATCACCCAATTTACAGCCTGTCTACCTTCTCCTACTCTCTGCCTTACAAGCTTTCCTGCTCCCTTTAGCCATGGCAGAACAGTCTTCTGTTCTACCATCTTTTCAGCCTTGCCCACTACACCCTGAGTCCATGAAACTCAGCTGAAATAGGTGTGGCATCCGATTTGCCTTTAGATTTAGACATGGTCTGGTATAACATTGATATTTGATCATCACTATTTCTGTCTGTAACTTACGCCCTTCCTCTTTTCCTTTGTCTTAACGTCAGAGCTCGGTTTTAACCACCATCACAGTACAAACATCCTCTATTTCATCCATGTGCAGAGAGGGTTTTATTGGTAGTCTGTACACATTTCAAATCTTCTTTACTGTCCACCACTCTCCAAGACAAAGGTCCGCATTAACTTTCTTGGTTTGGTCAATGATATCAAACTTGACCTTTTTTAGGGAAAAAAACACACATTCTGGAACCTGTAGATCCTAAAGTGGTCCTTCGCTGGAATGTCATATCTGAAGCCACCAACTCTCCAAAGAAATAAGACACCTAGAGAAGAATTGAAGATTAGATTTCCTTTATTTTAACTCAAAGCCACCTAAGAGCTAAGCATACTGAAGTGCAGAGGTGTAAAAGAAAACAAAATAGTGGCCATCTGCACATCATTCATTATTCACTTATTCAAAATTACTTTATGGGTGATTACACTAGGTCAGGGGGTACAATTCTTCTTCCTGAGTACTCATGTTTAGTAAAAGAGACCTTCAAGAACAAAGCAAATGTTAAATAGAAGGAGCAGAGGGCAGGGATGTCAGAATAAGTTTTCCCTAAGGAACATCCATGCTGACACTGGTGAGTAAGTATTGGCAGCCAGGCAAAAGTGAAAAATCATTTTAGGCAGAGGGAACAACATGTGCAAAGGCCCTGCAGTGACAGGGCCAAGAGAATGACTCACGCAGTGTTCAATTCAAGCTGTTCAGGGTGTGACATGGACGTTATATCAAGGCCAAGACTGAAGGGTTAAGCAGGTTCCAGATTACAGAATTTTGGACAAACTTGGTTTGAACTTCATCGATTTCAACTTGCATGAAGAATTTTCTGGCAGAGTATCACCTGGTACAGTGAGAGTGAGTAGAAGTGTAAGAGTGAATAGGAGAACAAACATAAAGGATGCTGGACACTTGAAGGCAGACAAAGAAGAAAATATTCCAGGAGAGAATTTGAAAACTCTGAGAAGCATCTACCGGGAGCCAGTTTTGATGACCTTAGGAGTTAACACCGGGCTGGTCCCAACGTCTGGCGGGAAGACATGGGATCTGGATTGTGTGTATGAACTTCCCTCACAGTTCAGTGGCTAAGAATCTGCTTTGCAGCACAGGGGATGCAGGTTCAGCCCCTGGTGGGGAAACTAAGATCCCATGTGTCAAAGAGCAACTAAGCCCTCACGCGGCAACTACTGAGCCCAAGCACCACAACGAAGAGCCCACGTGCCACAACAGGACCCAACGCACCCAAAAGTAAAAAAATAAATGTTGCTTAAACACAGATTGTGTGTAAAATTTAAAAGGAGCCAGAATGCCCTTCATGGCTTCAGAGATCTGCCGGTAATGTTGTCCTAGGAGAGTAGTTCTCGCCAGGCTCCTCTGCCCATGGGATTCTCCAGGCAAGAATACTAGTGTGGGTTGCCATGCCCTCCTCCAACCCAGGCATAGAACCCATGTCTCTTACGTCTCCTCCACTGGCAGGTGGGTACTTTACCACTAATGCCGCCGAGGAGAGTGGGAACCCAGTAAATGTTCCCTTTGCATCACGTGCCCACTGCAGGGCAGAAGGACAAAATCTAAGAGAGCAGGAAGAATACAATGTCTCCCCATGAGGAAGAGCTCCTGCTGCCTCTGGGGCCTGGCTCCTGGGTCTCCCGGACTCTCTCCAGGACCCTGCTGGCACAGCCTGTCTGAGGGACTCGTTAAGCAAGAGGAAGTTCCCAGAAGAACTACGAGGAAGAAAAACCCAACCCAGGGTGCTGAGTGGAAGAATTTATGACTCATCAACTCTCCATCCTCTATTGAGATAAATGTCCCCAGCACGGCTCACACAAATGCCTGGTCCACACCACCGGATTGAAAGTGATGTAAAATTAAAAAGCCCTTTTTCAAAGATCTCATTCCAGAAAGCCAAAGCCAAGTAAAATACGCGATTACTTCCAAGATGAATGCCTGGCCTGGCAAGCGTTCCCACTCTCCAGCTGTACATTGGGGTCTCTTGTCTTGGTGCATTAATTGACTTTTAAATCCAAACTTTATTGTTTCTAGTACAGAGAAACGCCCCCCACATTTAAAAGCAATGTGTATTCCGTATTCCTTCACAGACAGAATGCAGTGACAGCTTGGGGGTCTGAGAAGTTTCAAAGTCAAAAGAATATTTTCTTTTAACCTCTGGCAGTTCTAGGGGTAGACTGTATTCCCCAGATAGATATAAATCAAGAACACCAGAACGCCACACATGCAGGAAGGCTGTCTTTGGGTCTGAATTCCAGCTCTGTTGCTTACTAATTGTGTGCTCTTAGAAACTCATTCACTTTCCCGAGTCTTGATTTCCTTGTCTTTAACGGAGGTGTTGACTTTTTAAAAATGCACAATGTGAGAGTTGTGGGTTAAGTTTTATTTGCAGCAATATGAAGACTGAAGCCAGGGAGACAGCACCTCAGATAGCTCTGAGAAACTGTTCCAAAAAGGTAGAGGGGAAGGACAGTATATATGTGATTTTGGTAAAGGGGGAGTATGTGCAAGCAAGCGCGTATTTTGTAGAAAGTTTCTGCTAGTCTCTTGAAGCTTCTGCTAGTCACAAGAAATAATCATCACCATGAAGGATTTTAGTGCCTTTCTAGATACAAGAAGATACCAGAATTGGGCTCATGAAATCTGAGGACCTGTCCTGTCCGTGTTCCCAGAGCACAGAGTGCTTCTTTCTCCTTCCACCCTGGCCTCCTTCAGGGGGGCGTTGAAGGTCAACCACTGCAGCAGCACATGATTTAGTCCTTGTAGAGGCAGATGGCAAGCACCCATGGCGAGTGCCAATCTGTGCTTGACAGAAGTCATGATGATCTTGGGGTAACTGTGAGGCTTAAACAAAGAAAGCAGTGTGGGTGCCAAACAGAGGACTCAGCTCACCAAGACAGCTCAACACCCAGGGGCTCACCAGTCAGCAGATGAGCCATTTCTCTGCCATGAAAAACCAACCGACAAAAGGCCAGAGGCCAGAAGACCCTGGAAGGTCACAGTTCACACTGGGTTCTGATTCCCGCGGGCTCGCCCATCTTCAGAGGCGTCTCCCACCCCACTGGCACTCAAGGAGAAAGCAAATGGACAGAAAGCTCAAGAATAAATAAGAATACTACCAATCAACAGGTACAATTCCTTGCTCACTATATGTTTTAGATCAGGCTGCAACAACAAAATACCTTAGCCCGGGTGGCTTAAACAACAGACATTTATTTCTCCCAATTCTGGAGGCCAGGAAGTTCACAATCAAGGCGCCACACATGTATTGGGTTGGCCAAAAAGTTTGTCTGGGTTTTTCCATGACATTCAGGTACAGAAAAACCTCAACAAATTTTGGGGCCAACCCAATACTCCGTGGCAAAAACCCTCTTCGTGGCTTACAGATGGCCAACTTCTTCCTGCATGCTCACGTGGCAGAAAGGAAACTCCAGTGTCTCTTTCTCTTTTAATAAGGACAGTAATCACATCATGAGGGCACCATCCTTACGAACTCATCTAACTCTCATCAACTCCCAAAGGCCCCACCTCCTGACACCATCACACTGGGGATTAGGACTTCAACATATGAATTTGAGGGGGACGCAAACATTCCGTCCAGAGTACTACACATTAATGTATCATTCACTGTCTTAAATCCCAAGCTCATATATAAAGGTTAACACAAGAAGAGCCCTGCTGTAGAACTGCCCACCTGAACCCCTCCTCCAACCCTCCCACGGACAGATATCCTAGCAGAGAGTTAGAGCGAATTCCACATGCATTCATGAAATTCATGTTTCTTTTCATATGTTAGCTCAACCTTGGGTAGTTGTTCTGATGTACATTTTACAGCCTCTCCTAGCCTACACCTTCCCCTGCAGTCCCCTCAAATACTGATGAAAAGAACGACAGAAGTTCCTGGGGTAAAATCACATGGAGGGCTAGAGTGGGTTGAGCTCATGGTGTTGGGGTTCACAGGGTTTGACAGAGTAAGCAAGAGCCCTTGGGTTCATTCTTGCCCATCCAAAAACCATGGTTATAAAGAAAATAGACCAGAGCCTAGCCCACATGATAGGAACTCAATACAAGTTTTAAACTCAACTGAATTAGACAATTGTTTCCAAATGAGATCTACTGAAATATACATACATGTGCATACACACACATACACATATAAACATGTACACATGCTCCAATATGTATGTAATTTAAAAGGAATTTGATACTGATAATGTTACAGTGTGGATAAAGCTTGAAAACATTATGCTAAGTGAAAGAAGCCAAACACAAAAGGTCCCATATTACATGATTCCATTTAATGAAATACTCAGAATATGTAAATCCAAAGAAATAAAATGCAGATTGGAGGTTGCCAGGGACTGGGATGGGGCTTGGGAATGAGAAGTGCCTGCTTAATGGATATGGGTCTCCTTTGGAGTGATGAAAATGTTTTGGAAATAGATAGTGATGGTGGTGGCCACATAACATTGTAAATGTATACAAAATGCCACTAAGTTGACTCTAAAATCACTGATTTTCTATTATGTGAGTTTCACCTCGACTGAAAAACGAATGTCTCCAACCTATGCTTTTAAGACCTAAAATAGGTATTCCTAGGTTCCCCCATACACACCCCGCTTCCTCCTCAACATTCAATAGTCAGCTCCTTACACAGCAGCTATGCATCTGCCTAATCCCTACACAGGAAAAATGAACAGTTGTTCTCAATTAGGGGCAGATCAGGTTTTGTAGACCTGAAGCTTATGGAAGTTAGGGAGCCTGTTTAAGAAAGAGAATGCAAATTTATTATTCAAAATCAGGTAGGAAAGTAAAATTTTAATTTGTATAAGAAATGAAATTACAATAAAGAGCAAGTTTTAAAAAAACTAATACTACAAACTTCACAAAACCTATCAAAAAGAAAGTATGCTGTCCTCAATTAATTGCCTGGTATGCAACTATAATAGTTTTTTCCTAGTTTTTTTAGTTTTGATCATTTCTATTTTATATTACCTATACAGGGGATACATGGGTTTTCCCAGTGACTCTGTGGGTAAAGAATCTGCCTGCTAATGAAGGAGACACAGAAGATGCGGTTTCGATCCTTGAGTTGGGAAGATTCCCTAGATGAGGGCATGGCAACCCACTCCAATATTCTTGCCTGGGAAATCCCATGGACAGAGGAGACTGCAGGCTACAGTCCATGGGGTCACTCAACTGAAGCGACTGAGCAGGCATGCATGCATACAGTGAAAACAAAGATCATTCAGTCTTCATCTAGCATGCTGATTGAAAATTACATTTCAGTTGATAGATTCAAAAAGCTCCTTTCAGTCTTGCAATTCAATATTGGTAGTATTGTGTCAATTTTAGTATTGTGGTGAAATCTGAGCACACCTCTATGAACTGTGTTTTATGTATGAGATATAAGATTTCAAACTTTTAAGTTTGGTTGCACACTTTCTGTGCCAGATCCCTAGGACAAGTTTAATTATGAGACTAATTCAGTCCCTGACTTTTGTGTCAGGACACTTGGCAAATCAGTCAACCCAGTTGGATAGGAATATTCCTGGAAGCCTTCTCAGCTACAGGAGAGCCAGTGAAAACAAAACCATGCACTGAAGTGACTTCAAGCTACATAAATACACCACGTGAAGCAGGGGCCAGATGCAATACCAAGTTATTTTCCCCCTAGGTATATCCCAAGACTGGAGTGGGTTGCCATTCCTTTCTCCAGGGGATCTTCCCGACCCAGGGATCGAACACTCTGCTATTTCTGGAATTATCCACTTTAGACATTATCTATTTTATTTGTATTGTTGGAAATAAAAATCTCATTTTTTTTCCACCATTAACTCATCCTGTTTCTTCCTCCACACCCAAGAGATCCTCATTATACCTAGAAGACAATCTACTTTTCCTTACTTACAAAGCCCTCCTTGATCTAACCCCAGCGGTCCTCCCTGGTTTCAGGTCCCCGTCTCTCCCCCTTGCCCACCACCACCCAGCCACCTTTGCCCGCCTTCTTGTTTCTTAGACATGCTAAACTTGTTTCTGTCTTGAGACAGCTGCTTGGGAACTTCCTCCCTGAGCCTATCTTCCCATGCTCAATCCTAAACATTTGCTTTCCTAGCTTGGCTGCATTTGAGTGTGTATTCTTCCCTATAACTCTATTGTGTTTATTATGCGTGCATGCACACTTAGTCGTTCAGTCTTGTCCGACCCTTTGTGACACTATGGACTGTAGCCCACCAGGCTCCTCTGTCCATAGGCTTCTCCAGGCATTCTCCAGAATACTGCAGTGAGTTGCCATTTCCTTCTCCAGGAGATCTTCCCAACCCAGAGATCAAACTCACATCTCCTGTGTCTCCTGCATTGCAGGCAGATTCTTCACCCGCAGAGCCGTCAGGGAAGCCCATATTTCTTATAAGTTGACTCTAATTTTTCTTGGGGCAAGTTGACATCCTCACTCATTCAACAAATATTTCCAGGCCTTAAGCATCACTGACTCAATGGACATAAACATGAGCAAACCCCAGGAGACAGTGAAGGACAGGGAAGCCTGGACTGCTGAAGTGCATGGGGTTGCAAAGAGTCAGACACGACTGAATGACTGAACAACAACAAGAAAAGAACTAAGTACAAGGGATATAGTTTACTGAACACGGGAAGCCTTACGGTCTCATGGAGAAAACCTGGAAAGGGTAATGAGCATGTGATGTGATGAGCATCCAGATGAGAGAAGTTCATGGGAAGAGTTGAGAAAGTCCTACTCCAGGACCAAATCCCAGAAAAAGTGCCTCTTCCCCTGAAACTTGAAGGATGAACAGAGACAGCCCAGCAAAGTGGAAAGGGGAAGGGGAAGGAGTGTTCCAGGCCAAGGAGAAGCAAGTTCAAAGACAGAGAGGAAAGAGATAGAGAGTCATACAGTTGAGGTGTTAACATAGGCCAGATAAACCTTCAGTCTTAATTCCTCCCTGAAGAAATGAGACACATGCATTTCCCAGCATGTTGTTGGCAGTGATCACTTATTAATATATGAGCCTTCAATGAATACGAGCCCTCATTATCAATACACTATGAAATGAAACAAAGTAGACAACATTACTGTATACCAAGAATGTACCTTTGCAAGGATGAGACCCAGCTTTTAGTGAAAAAAGGTATTCCTACAAATTAGATGATCCCACAAACTAAGCAGCCTGTCTTTGGGAAATAAACCATCTCATTGACTGTGATTCAGCCTAGCAGTTATTGTCTATCAGGAATTTCACCTGTGATGCAATAATACTGATACTATTAGTAGTAGAGATACTGATTTCCAAGTACTTGCATACCTCTTTCTCTATCTTCACAATAACTCTCAGAGGTTGGGGGAGGGATAGATTAGGATTTGGGGATCACCATGTATACACTGCTGTATTTAAAGTGGATAACCAATAAGGAGGGTTCCCCAGTGGTTCAACGGTAAAGAATCTTCCTGGCAATGCAGGAGATGCCAGAGAAGTGGGTTTGATCCCTGGGTTGGGAAGATTCCCTGGAGAGGGAAATAGAAACCCACTCCAGTATCCTTGCCAGGAAAATCCCATGGACAGAGGAGCCTGTTGGGCTATAGTCCATGAAGTCGAAGAGAGTCAAACATAATGATCATACAGACAACCAAAAAGGAACTACTGTATAGCACAGGGAATTCTGCTCCAGATTCTGTAATATTTCCCATTTCTAAATGGGAAAAGAAAATTTTAAAAAGAATAGATACATGTATACATATTACTGAATCAGTTTGTTGCATACCTAAAACTAATACAACATTGTTAATCAACTATACTTCCAATACATTGATAAATTTTTTTAAAAATTCTACAAGGTGGGTGTTATTATCCCTCTTTTCCACTTGGGGAAACTTGGCTCAGAGAAGCTAAATGACCTCCTTAAGGTCACCCTGCCAGGAGGGATCAAGTTCAGATAGTCTTATTTAATGTCCAGTCCATGATACCAGTTGGTAAAGCAGGCCTTCTAGATTCCCCCATTAATCTTTCTTAAATTCTTCAAGAGATGGGAATACAGACCACCTGACCTGCCTCCTGAGAAATCTGTATGCAGGTCAAGAAGCAACAGCTAGAACAGGACTTGGAACAACAGACTGGTTCCAAATCGGGAGAGGAGTATATCAAGGCTGTATATTGTCACCCTGCTTATTTAACTTATATGCAGACTACATCATGTAAAATGCCAGGCTGGATGAAGCACAAGCTGGAATCAAGATTTCCAGGAGAAATATCAATAACTTCAGATATGCAGATGACACCACCCTTATGGAAGACCCTGTTTCTAAAAGCAGTGATATTTTAGAAAGAATATAATAGGATTGAGGGCCCTGGTGGCTCAGACGGTAAAGAATCTGCCTGCAGTGCAGGAGATCCAAGTTTGATCCCTGCATTGGGAAGATCCCCTGGAGAAGGGAATGGCAACCCACTACAGTATTCTTGCCTGGAGAATCCCATGGACAGGGGAGCCTGGGGGGCTACAGTCCATGGGGTCACAAAGAGTCGGACGGGACTGGGAAACTAACATACATAATAGGATTAGGGACCAGAAAACTGGATTTCCCACCCCACCTCCACCCCAGACATTAAATTTACACATCTTTAAAGGGAATTATTGTGCAGATTTAGCTGGCATAATAGATATAAAAGCTCTAGAGAAATCAGATTTAGGGACCTGATGTAATAAGCTCATTCAAATAAGGTTGTAATAGCTACCTCATGGTTTAATTATGTTTGCACTTGAACTGAGGGCCTTTGGGACCTTAAAGGGAAAATTCAAACCAGCATTTCAGACCCTTGGCAAGCCAGTGTGGAGGTACTCCTTGGGAGAGGCTGAGGAATCAAGGGAAGATCTTTCTAGAGCTCCTCAAATCAACTCTCAGTGAAATCCGTCCGTGAATAGGGGCAGCCCTGGTCTGCAGAGGTGACCTGCATCCACACAGAAGTATCTACCCTGGAAAGATCCTCTAAAGCAGATGATCCCTGACTGCCACCAAAGCACAAAGGGATAGGGAGTCAGCAGAGGCTGAGGATGAAGAAGTAGAGATGAGGGGTTCAGACATCCCGCCTACATTACCCCAGGGAAACTGTCCAGGTTCGTGCCTGATTTACAAAATGTCAGGAGTGGAAGATAAGTGACACATCATCTGGCCCACAGCTCCATTTCACAAGAGAAAACGAGGGCCCAAAGAGATAAAGGAACTTGGCCAAATCCCTCAGTGACAGAACTGAGGCTGTGCCTGGCAACGATCCCTTCTCCCGAGCCAAAGCTCTTTCCCTTATATACTGTGGCCTCTTTAAATCTCAGAGAAAGTCAGTACACCAGCTTCTATCCACCAGTCTCCCGTACCAGGAGCACTGGGCTGTTATCTTCCAACATATTGACAGGCCAGTCTACTCCAGGCTGTCAAAGCCTCAAGGTTTCACAACAGATGAGAGCCAGACTTCCCTGTGGCCAATGGCTCCCAATGCAAAAGGCCTATGTTCAATCCCTGGTCAGGGAACTAAATCCCACATGCCACAACTAAGACCTAACATAGCCGAATAAATTAATTAATAAATGTTTTTTAAAAGACAAGAGCCAATCATTTATTGATCTATTTCATGCTTGGCTCTCACTGAATAAAGCCAATAAGGCACGATTGAACCTTTGAAAAATAGAGAGACAAAAATGCTTTTCATGTCCTTGTTTATTGAGTCCCCCTTTCATTCAACAAACATTTACTGTGTACCCACCCAGGCTTCCCCAATGGCTCATTAGTAAAGAATCTGTCTGCCAATTCAGGAGACATGGGTTCAATCCCTGAGTCAGAAAGATCCCCTGAAGAAGGAAATGGCAAACCACTCCAGTGTTCTTGCCTGGGATAGCCCATGGACAGAGGAGTCTAATAGGAAAATGTGTTTCAGGCAGGGAAAAGCATGTGTGCAGGTTACACAAAGGGGCTCAGCTGGGGAATTCCTATGCTTCAAATGCCATCAATTGTGGTCACTCATTGATACACAGCTGGTGGATGGTCTGGTCTGTAGAGTCAAAATAGTTTCACTCATGTGTCTGGCACTTTGGCAAGAGTGGATTAAAAAGCTGGGGTAACTTAGACCATCAACAAGCATCTATACCTAGCCTCCCAGGGTAGTTGGACTTCTTACATAATGTCTCAGAGCTCCCTGGTGCAGAGGTGGAGGTGCGGGGGAGAGATTCTAAGAGACAGGAAATGGAAGCGGATGTTTTCTTAAGGCCAGGGCCAAAAAACAGGCAAAGTATCGCCTCCACCATATTATACCAGTAAAAACTGTCACAAAGGCCACCCACACACAAGGGCAAGGCACACCGATCCCGCCTGTCTGTGGGAGAAACTTCAAAGAATTGCCACCATCTTTAATTTAAACACAGAGATGGTTTTGAAGAAATTCAGGGCCAAATTGAGAACCATTCTAAGGAGTCTGCATTTTATCCTATTTGCAAAAGGGAAAAAAAAGTAATTTTTTTCTAGGCAGAAAAAATAATTTCACTAGAATTTTCTTGAGGACAATCATATTCCCAAGGTATAGTAGAAGATGAGTGAAAAGAGAGTGTGTTGGCCAAAGACCAACAGAATCTACTGCAATAGTCCAGCAGAGCATATTGCTTCTTTATTCCCAAGCAAACTGCTGGTATTAACAAGGGAGGAGGGAAGAACCAGCTGTGACTAATACAATCCATGAACAAGAGTTGGTGATCACTTGAAATGGAAGGAGAAAAGAGGATCAAAGGAGGAATTGCAGTATCTCCAATGTTTCTAGCTTAAGAGATTAAATAGACAATAATTCCATTAAAAGAGATGGGCATCTACTGTTAGTTTATTATTTTAAAGACTTGCTGCTCTTGATGTGTTTATTACTCCTATGACAACCCTCAGCACTTATGAATGCCTATCTTCTATCCCTGCCATCATCTATTCTCTTCCCTATCCTGTTCTTTGCTTATATGTCAGAAAAACAAAATTCCATGAGACATTCTCTCAGTTACCAGCAACATAGCACAGTCCTTTTTTTATGCATCTTCACTCTAAACCTGTAGTTGTCCTTGTCTCAGTTCACAAAGAAGTTCAAGGCCCACTGCATGGGAATCGGCCAGAGAAGCTTATTAAAAAGTCCAGGGTCTGGTGGTTACTTCCATGGATTCTGACTCAGTGGACCAAAGAGGGTAGCAGGCTTGGGAACCACCGTGATAAATGACTGCTTTCATGAGAAAGGGACAGTAGGTAATAGAAACACACCAAAGTCACAAGTGAAAATCAAGCCCAGCCCTGTTGGAAACACTTCTAAACACCCTCTAGGAACACAGAGAGCCTGCAAACGTGGAACTTGGTGTTTGATGAGAAACAGGACGCTGTTGTGCTGGTTTCATTCTAGTCTTCCCTTTTAAATGTGATCTTTTATCAGAGGCACATATGTTTTCTATACCTTCACATGTGGCTGCAGTTAGGCCAGGAAACAAATTCCCTACTAGTTGAAAGTTTTGGCCTTTCTTTCACGCCCACCAAGCATCAGTTTCTCTCTCCTGTTTTAGGGAGACCTTAGGGAAATAATTAATCAGCCTGCCTGCTCGCAACACTTCCAGGACTTGGGTCATAAGTGCACTGTTCCCAACAGATGGCACAGTGACCGCCTGGAGGCTCCCCTCCTCCGGCAGCCGCCACCTCTCCTGTCAGCAGTGCCTGGCTGGTTACTTCCAGAAGCCTCCTCCCAACACAGCTCTGTGGCTCTAGGGGAGAACCCCTCCCCCACATATCCCCAGGGCTTTTCTTTGTTCTGCTGGATAATGAATGTTTTGGTTCAAGACCTAGCCAAGCAAGGATGATGGGAAATTTCACTGAAAGATCTATGGACTGGGATTAGGCACAGATTTGCCTCCCCACCCCTCCCACCCCAAAAGTGGCCAGCCCCATTAGCCATATAGATCTGAATTAGATGAATGGGACTCAGAAGGTGCCAAGGCATAACCATCCAAAGTCAGGCCCTACTGGAAATCAAAGCAGTCCCCAGATATTGCCATATTTCTAAGATCCCAGGATATTAAAAAATGAAGAATTGCTGGAGAGGTGGTGGATTTAAAGTTACAGAAGGATGCCTCTTCTTTCATGCCTGTCAATATGACTGCCTGCATGAGCTCATATGGAAAAGCTATCAAAAGCCTAAACTGAGGCTCTTTGTCACATAATGTGAGGCCTGGGTCAAGTAATTAGTTCTTCTGCCCAGCACCCTCTCCCATCCTCCACCAAACTAGACTCTGCCTGGAACCTCCAAGAAAACCTAGTAACCAGGAAATCAGTGATACAGGAAGAACAGAGAACATTTCAATAGAAGACCTGGATGTAATCAGGTGTTTGGCTAAAGACTCAAAGACTACCCTGCTGCCTCCCACTCTCTTAGTTTTGTTTTTTTTTTTAAGATCTAAGATATATTTTTCATTATAAACTATTGTAAAGTGACCTGTGTTAGGCCTCTCTTGTGTCTTGTATCCTATGGGCAGGTCAAGAGCCTGGGGGGCTGCCTTGCAGGCAGGGTTATCATTTATGTTTTCTCCCTGGACCCCCACTGTTAATCACCTAACCCGTTGCTGATGGAGGAAGCCCTGTGTGCCAAGTTGATTAAGAAGATTTTTCTTAATCCCATAGTGAAGATGAAGAAGCTGAGCCTCAGAGAGTTTCTAGAGCTTACAAGGCCACAGCACTTGCCAATAATGGGACTAGAATCCAAACCTTGGCCTGCCTTACCACCAACCTGAACACAATCCTCAACTGTCCAAACTATAGGGTGTGTGTGTGTGTGTGTGTGCATGCGTGTGTGTGTGTGTGTGCGTGCGCGTGCATATGCACTTAGTTGCACAGTCATGTCTGACTCTGTGACCCCATGGACTGTAGCCCACCAGGCTCCTCTGTCCATGTAATTTTCCAGGCAAGAATACCAGAATGGGTTGCCATTTCCTCCTCCAGGAGATCTTCCTGATCCACGGAATGAACCCACATCTCTTGCATCTTCTGTATTGGCAGGCGGATTCTTTACCAACTGTGCCACCTGGGGAGCCCACTAAACTATGGTAATGGCTTGTAACTGACCTTCTTGCCTTCCATCCCGCCCCCACAACTCCACTCAATTATTATTCACAGTGGAGCCACAGTGACTTTTCTAAAAACAAATTCAATTATGTCTCTCCTTCATTTAAAAGTCTACAGTAGCAGTCCTTATGATTCTAAGTAGATCAGCAAGCTTGTAAAAAAAAAAAAAAAAAAAAAAAAAAAATATATATATATATATATATATATATATATATATATATATACACACACACACACATATATATATGTGCCCAAGCAAGACCCTTCCCATTATGGTTCAGCATCTGCATTTTTTTCACTTTGGTTCAGACATTATAAGACACAGGCATCAGTATTATGCCAACCACCCCTGACGGCTGTAAAGCAGGTGCTCTGCAGTAAACTGATTGTATCCAAGACCCCAATTCTCTGCCCCTCCCTACAGTCACATCCTTCGCCATATCACTTGGTGATATTTTCCCACAAAAGAGGAACAGTTTACTTTCCCACTCCATGAAGCCCAGTGAGCCTTGTAACTAACTTTGACCAATAGTATACTAACAAACATGGCACAGACAGAGGCTGAATAAGTACACGAGTGATTGGGCTTTCTCCCTGCTGGGCCCCGGGATTCCCATGAGATCATGCTTGGACCAGCCCACTAGGGGATGGAGGACACAGAGCAGTATTGAGTCTCTCCAGTCATCCCAGCGGAGGACTCCTGGATAGGCTGACACCCAGCCAATCCTGAGCCATGAGAATGAACCCAGTCTGTAAGTATCAATAAGAGCCACTTAGCCAAGAACCCCAAACAGGTAAGTAGTTCATGTTGTATGCTGCTGAGGTTGGGTGGTGGTTTTCATGCAACTGATATGTGGCAACAGTAATTGACCTTACAATAGCAACCACCTTAGCCAAGCATGCAAGATCTACACATTCTAAGCCCACATGCCTGTCCATCTTCCTTGCCCAGCTCTATTTACACGTACCTGTCCAAATACTTTCAGTTCAACAAATGGGCAGGGCTGTTGTGCATCTCCATGCATTTGCACACGCCCTTCCAGCTCACGAATCTCTTCATCTTCATGGGTTTGCATTGAGCACTCAACCTGTGGCCACCCCATGACTAATGCCTAACTGTATTATTAAATTTAACTCTTAGTGTGGCATTTTTATATAAATAAAAACTTTTTATGTAATTTTGCATGTAAAACAAGAACTAGGTCATAAATCTTGTTGTGTCACTGGCACTTAATAAATGATTGATGAATGTTAAATGCATGAAATTACTAGAGAGCTGGAATGAGCCACTAAGAACTACGTTGGCCCATGACTTTGAGCTGGAGCTGCATTTACTCAGAACCTCCTTCATCTGTCAATGATGTCAACTCATGAAGAGATATCAGTATAGTAGCTTGATCCCTGAGCAGTGAATCCATAAGCTACTACTTATAAGTTATGGATCTTGAGAAAAGAATTCAATCTCTCTGAATTTTATGTATTAAATTGTTGCAAGAACTAAGTGAGATCATGAATATAAAGCTGTTTTCACAGTGTAAGACTTGCAATCATGTTAAACCTTGATGGTGATGTTTTTATTATTATAATATCAAGCAGCCATTTTCAGAATAAATCTATTCTATGCAAAGCCCCTGGATTTGGAACTGAAAAAGAAAATGAAAGCCAAAACCTATTTTTTTTCTTCAATGTCAATCGAGCTCTTTAAGGCCTAAGAATGTCTGTGTGTGCTCAGTCACTCAGTCATGTCTGATTTTTTGTGACCCCATGGGCTGTAGCCCTCCAGGCGCCTGTGACCATGGGATTCTGCAGGCAAGAGTACAGTAGTGGGTTGCCGTTTCCTTCTCTGGGGGATCTTCCTGACCCAGGGATTGAACTCACGTCTCTTACCTCTCCTGAATTGGTAAGTGGGTTCTTTACCACTAGCTTTACCTGGGAAACCCAGGAAAGCCTACTCCTTCCCATTCGGTAAACAGCCCTGGATGAAGCCAGGACAGAGAATGTCTACACCTTTCCATTCATCAACACTGGATGGAGCCAGGACAAACTGCCCAGAGAAACTTATCCTGGCCTCTTTGGGACTCCAAGAGCTGAGTCCAGTGTGGAAAGTCAACTCATTAAATCAAAGTATTTTATCTCCTAAGCTTGAGGTTAAGAAATATGCCCCCCCATGAACTTTATTTTAAAATATAAATACAATGGGGCTTTTGTTTTTCAGAGATATTGTAGACTAAACATATAGAAATATTCCTCCCAAAACAAAACATCTTAACATTTTAGAAAAATACTTGAAAGCATCCTTTTTTAAAAGGCTGGTTTTATAATTTTGTTACACTTTGTAATTGTGCTATATCACAATATTGTTAATCAACTATACTCCAATATAAAATTTAAAATTGTTTAAAGAGATAAATAAACACCAAATTTTGAATTTCTTCTGAGGGCATCTCCCCATCCATTGTTGCCTACAATAACTTAAGATACATTCACTATAAGCATAGTTCTCAGAGAATTTGTACAGAACAAGTCCTAAGATATATGAGCTTACAGTAAAAGATAGAAATTAAGACAAAGCCATGAGAGTAAAAGTCACATGCGACAGAATCGACAGTATTAATTGCCTGCAAAATTAGATCTGCGTGCATGTGTGCTAAGTCACTTCAGTCTTGTCCAACTCTTTGTGACCCTGTGGACTGTCACAAAGGAGCCCCCCAGGCTCCTCTGTCCATGGGGTTCTCCAGACAAGAACAATGGAGTGGGTTGTCATGCCCTCCTCCAGGGGACCTTCCCAACCCAGGGATCAAACCCAGCCCTCTTATATCTCCTGCACCGGCGGGTGTGTTCTTTACCACTAGCGCAACCTGGGAAGCTCCAGAATTAGACCTACCCACCCCCAAAGGTTCCAGAAAATAGAATTACTATTCACAGAATATAAAATAAGCATGTCTCAATTCTGTATGAAAACAAAAGTTGGACTCTTTGAGGTCAAAAAATTTTGTATATTTTTCTATATTGTTGTATATACTTTAGATATTGTAATCTCTTAGTGACTGGAAGATTACTGGCCCATAATAAGCCCTCAGTTCTTATATACTGAATATGTGAATGGTAAAGGAAAAAGAAAATATCAAAATTAACAGGCAGGTTTAAGAGCTACAAATAAAAATTTCAGAAATTAAAGAATTCAATGGATAGGCCAAGCAGTGGATGGATGGACAAGCAAAACGTGGTATATATGCACACGCTGGAATATTAATTGGCCATAAAAAGGAAGGAAGGACTGATACATGCTACAACATGGATGAAGACTGAAAACACTATGTTAAGTGTGAAACAAGTCAGACACAAAAGGTCTTATGTTGTATGTTTCATTTAAACATGCAGAATAGATAAATCCATAAGATTAACACTTAAGAGGCAAACTGCAGAGAGGTGGTTGCCAGGGACCAGAGGAGGCAGGAAATGGGGAATAATTGCTTAATAGTTATAGGGTTTTTCTTGGGAGATGAAAATGTTGTGGAACTAGACCAAGGTGATGGAGGCACAGTGTTAGAATGTATTAAACGCCACTGAATTTTTCATGTTAAAATGATTATGTTTATGCTATGTGAATTGCCCCTCAGCTAAAAAAATTGCAATGAAAGGTAAATAAAGCGAAAACACATACATAAGGAAATTACTTAGAAGGCAAAACAAGAAGAAGCAGAACTGGGGAAGATGAACTACAGAATGGGAAAGGTAAACATGGAGAACAGAAGAACAACATCCAACAAATACCTAATCAGAATTCCTAAAGGAGAAAATAAAGACAACACAAAAATCTTAAAGAAAATTTGATTGAGAGAAAAATGCATTTAGGTTCTTTTCTTCCTAACTATCACTGCTTTCATTTCTTCTAGTCTAGGGTGTATTTATCATTTCACACCCTGCATTTTTTACATATTATAAACATAACATAATTGTAAGGTTCCCTCAATTGTCATTTTACCAGCTACATAACATTCTATTACTTGGCTATACAGCAATTTAGTAAACTAGTCTCCTCTTGTCTAGTCCAAAGCTCAGTAAACTGCAACACATGAGTCAAATTTCAACCCTCTCTCTTTTTATAAGGCCCACCAGCTAAGAGATCAAACTGCCAACATTCATTGGATCATGGAGAAAGCAAGGGAATTCCAGAAAAACATCTACTTCTGTTTCATTGACTATGCGAGAGCCTTTGACTGTGGATCACAACAAACTGTGGAAAACTATTAAAGAGACAGGAATACCGGACCACCTTACCTATCTCCTGAGAAACCTGTATGCAGGTCAAGAAGCAAAAGTTAGAACTAGACATGGAACAACAGACTGATTTAAAATTGAAAAAGGAGTATGACAAGGCTGAATATTGTCACCTTGCTTAAGTAACTTCTATACAGAGTACATCATACAAAATGGGAGCTGGATGAACCATAGGCAAGCATCAAGATATCCAGGAGAAATACCAATAACTTCAGATATGCAGATGATACCACTCTAATGGCAGAATATGAAGAGGAACTAGAGAGTTTCTTGATGAGGGTGAAAGAGGAAAGTGAAAAAGTTGACTTGAAACTCAACATTAAAAAAACTAAGCTCATGGCGTCCAGCCCCATCACTTCATGGCAAACAGAAAGGGAAAAAGTAGCAGCAGTGACAGATTTTATTTTCTTGGGCTCCAAAATCACCACGGATGGTGACTGCAGCCATGAAATTAAAAGACATTTGCTCCTTAGAAGGAAAGCTGTGACAAACTTAGACAGTGATATCACTTTGCCCACAAATGTTTGTATAGTCAAAGCTATGGTTTTTCCAGTAGTTATGCACGAATGTGAGAGTTGGATCACAAAGAAGGCTGAGCACTGAAGAACTGATGCTTTCGAATGTGGTGCTGGAGAAGACTCTTGAGAGTCCCTTGGACTGCAAGGAGATCAAACCAGTCAATCTTAAAGGAAGTCAACCCTGAATATTCATTGGAAGGAACGTTGCTGAAGCTGAAGGCCCAATACTCTGGTCACCTGATGCGAAGAGCCAACTCATTGGAAAAGACCCTGATATTGGGAAACATTGAAGGCAAAAGAAGACGGAGGTGGCAAAGGATGAGATGGTTAGATAGCATCATTGACTCAATGGACATGAATCTGAGCAAAGTTTAGGAGATAGTGGACGACAGAGGAGCCTGGCATGCTGCAGTCCATGGGGTCACAAAGAGTCAGACACAGCTTAGTGACTGAACAACAGCAACAAGCTAAAATGTTTTTTATGTATTTAAACAGTTGAAAAGGGAATCAAAAGAATGATATTTCATGACTCGCAGAAATTATATGAAATTTGAATTCAAGTTTCCATAAATATTTATTGGAACCCAGCCACACCCATATATTCATAACTTTATTCAAGGAAAAGTTGAACATGAGAGACAGATACTACATGGCTCACAAAAATAAAAAAAAATTACCATCCAACCCTTTAAGTTCACCAACTTCTGGTTTATACAGTTCCAATTTTTCACCATTTGAAAACAACCCTCTCATGATATCTTCATGAATGATTTTTCTTCTTTTTTGATTATTACCTTGAGATAAACTCCCAGAAGTAAGTGTAAGTCAGTGGCTACGAGTACTTGGATGACCTCTAGATGTGACACCAGATTGCTCTCCACAAGAATTGTACCAATTTCCACCAGTCAATGAGGGTGTATGAGGGTACCAATTTCCACTCTATGACATCCTATCTCATGACATCCTATGATGACATCCTATCTCAACCTTGAAATGACCTTAAGCTGAGTGCCCACACCTTAGCCACTCATATAGCTGTGCATTTCATCATAATCCATTCCACAAGGCAGACAGCTTCCTTAGACATTTGCCTTATGAAAGGAAGTGCCCATAACTTAAAATCTTCAGAGCTGAGGCTTCTCTTCATTTCTGGAGACAATAAACACCTCTCTGGATCATCTTTAACTTTATCAGAGCCAATTCAGGGGTAGGCTCATATTCTCCACTTATGGATATAACCAAGATTCAAGAGATAAGCATAACTTAGAAAAAGTCAGATGTTCATTACCCTTTCACCTTTCCTCCCTGTGTGCTTCCTCAACACTCTGATTTTCAATACGGAGAAATATCCATAGTGATATATTTATTGTTCAAAGTCACACGGCTAATTAGTAACATATGTATGACTTGAATCTCCTTCAAGTGTTCCTGCCATTATCCTCTGTAGTTGTTCAGTGTGGTAAGTGATACTGAATGAATTAAGCTCCCCAGTGAGATTCACTTTGGTTATGTGCAATGATAAATTAACCTCATGGCAGCCAAATACGAAGGGCCAGAGCTCGAAAGAGCCTCAGTTTTATGGATCCACATAATGTACTTGAAGAGTCATAAATGTGCAGAAGGCCGACTTATTCAGCAAATAATAAGGCAACAACCTCCCTCTCTAAATCCTTGCAGTTACTGGCTGTTGTAGTTTAGTCACTAAATCGTGTCCGACTCCTTGCAACCCAATGGACTGTAGCCCACCAGGCTCCTCTGTCTGTGGGATTCTCCAGGCAAGAATATAGGAGTGGGTTGCCATTTCCTTCACCAGGGGATCTTCCTGACCCAGAGACTGAACCCATGTCTCCTGCACTGGCAGTAGATTCTTTACCACTACACCACCTGCAAAGCCCTATAGTTATTGGTATAGCATGGCTAAGAGGCTGCGGGCAGGCCCAGAGCAGAGGGGTATAGAACAGGCAACCTGGGCTTCTTAAATATGTAGCATCTGTCTCCATACCATGACACTCATAATTTGTCTTTCTTTTCATTTTCTGTGTTGAAGATAATTTACAATTTTACATTGTCACCAAACAGTAGAAGCAATGGCTTAACTTTCCCAATTTCCTTTTGACACTTCGGCCAGGTTACCAACAGTCACAGATGCTTTTCTAAGCAGGAAAGTGAGTACATTTTCCTCCCCACCCCACCCCACAGTCCTGCTGTCACTAGACTCATGTCCACGGAAGACACTGGTAAGATCTGGAAGGAAATCAAAGGAAAGAGCCCTCCCTGCCCCCCGCCCTGGAGCTCCCAATGCTTCCAGCTCAAATTTTTCCCCTTCCCAGACTGGCACTAGTAATCACAGGCAAGTTTCCGCTCCGGCAACCCCAACTCCTGCATGAATCTCCTCTGAAATTTGTCCAGGAAAGGGAGCCGGAACCATAGGCTTAACTTCTATCCCCACCGTGCTGATTTCACTAGAAAACCCACTTGAAAAAGCTTCCCTTCTTCTAGTGAATCTGTACACAAAGGCAGCAATTGAACCTCACACATGGAAATCAAAGCCTGGATTATTGAATATCAAAGCTCCCCACGCGGCAGCCCCATGCCCTGCAGCCCCGTTCCTCACCCCATCCCCTGTACTGCCTTTAGTCTGACAGCTTCCACCTGGACTCCCAAGCCTCCCTCCCAGACTGATTTCCCACTCATAATTAAATTCAGAATGCATCTGGCTCACAAAAGACCCTTAGTAACACTGATTCAGCACCTGTTTTCTGAGCACCTACTGTGTACCAGGCCTTCTGCCTCTCTCTGAGGATTTAAAAATTCATAAGGCCCAGTACCTAACTATAATCCAAAGAGTAGAAGATAGATATAAGAAAAATTATAATTTTGTGTATTGTAACAATGCAATGTAATGTAACTTAATGAGATCTATCAAAACCTAGGACCCTCCCCAGTGGCTCAGCGGTAAAGAATCCACCTGCAATGCAAGAGACACAAGAGATCCCTGGGTTGGGAAGATTCCTTGGAGGATAAAATGGCAACCCACTCCAGTATTCTTGCCTGGAAAACTCCATGGACAGAAGAGCCTGGAGGGCTACAGTCCATGGAGTCACAAAGAGTTGGATAGGAATGAGTGATTGAGCATGCACGCATATCGAATCCTAAATTGTAGGTGCTTTTCCTAACTCAGTGACTGTATGTGTGGCCCAAGGACTTGGGCTTTCAGATTAAATAAAAGAAGCATCCAAATCCCAGCTCTGCTACATATGAGGTATATAATAGGAGGCAAATTGTTTGATTTATCCGCGTCTTCATCTCCTTATCTAATACAGTGGTCTTGGAGACACACTGGTTGTCAGGCGCGTTGTGGGGCATCACAGCAAGAGAGTGAATTGAGCATCCGGATTACCGATCATTATCATTCCAGGAATTGGTAAGGGGGTGGGTGGGGCTTGGAGGTCATGTCACATAGGAAGTAAAAATGAGCTGGGTAGGAGACAGGAGCCTTAGGTTGAGCCAAGGTTCTCTTCTCATGGGGTCTGGATATGTCTGCAGGATAGAGGCTGGGGATGGGGGTGGGGTGTAGAGCAGCCATGAATCTATTTTGTGAAGGACCACAGAGACCTTCTGGAGAGGGGTTCGCCATCTGCAGCAAGAGAACCAGGTGGGCGACATGGCCCGACAGCGATGCTCCACCCAGAATCAGGGGAGACTCTGAGGCTACCCAGGAGCCTTCTCTGGGTTGGGCTCCCACTGGAACCCCAGGAACATACACAAGACCTTAGGGAGGGGCTACAAGACACAGAGGGATATTTCCACGTTTATCTCACCAAGTCATAACACGAAGCTGCTCCTCCACCAGACGGAAGAGATCGGGAGGGATGCAAGGATTAAGAGGAAATCTTCCCACGCCTCTGGGACTGTGCCAAGGCTTCTGCACTTCATCTAAGCCCTTAGAGCCTCTGCAGGCTGAGAGGCTTACGCTGGTTCAGCACTGGCCTTGGTGGTGAAGCAACTTATCCTCTGAGAAACCGAAGCTGGGGACATCACTGCAGGAATCCAAAGCCCAAACCAGAGCAGGAGATGAGGAAGAGGGCTGGTGACATGGCCATCCTAGCAAAGGGTCCGAACCCCTGACCACAGAGGAGCCACCACCAGCTTCCCAGAGAGTAGAGGCAAATCTCAGGGGACCTGGAGCCTCCGCTTAACCAAGGGAAGCAGAGCCAGACAGCAGTACTCTCCCCACTGTTTTTGTGACTTGGCTTTTGTATCCCTCGTTTGGAGCAGTCAAGGATGTCCAGTTTGTAGCTATTTACTCTCAGACGTGTTAAAAGTGCATTGTTGGGGGAAAATGTGTTGTCACGTGCAATTCACACCTAGGAAGTAAAGAGAAACCAAAGAACCCACCCCCCTCCCCATGCTCCCATGTTACCTGGAATGTATAACGCGTGGCCAGCGCCCAGGAGGGACGCTGAGGACCACTGAGGCATAAAGACACGGCGGGACCAGGGAGGAAACCCAGGTACAGGGCTGCGGGTCCCACAGAGAGAGAACTTGCAATCTTTTCACCAGCGAAGACATGAAAGGCAATGGTCTGGATGCATTTGGTTCTCCAAACCACACTGAAGAAATTCAACCTTACATCTCTAACAGTGACAAGGAAGCAGACAGCCTGTGGGCCCTTGGGTACCAGCAGCACAAAGTTCTCTGCCCACCTAACAGCTAGGGGAAGCAGGTATCACCCTGCAGGATGGTGATTAGGCTCTGGCTGGAGGCACAGATCTGAGGAACCCGTGCTCTGGGTACCTTCCCTTTGAGCTCTCTTCCCACTGTCCAGTGTCAAACCGGGGCTTTCAGAAGAAGACAGACTGCCAGGAGGAGTGAGCTGGGAAGTTTTAATAGAGCTTGGAAGCCACAAAGCCCAGCTATCCAGCCAAGTGACGAGTTAACGCCGAGTCTTGCTTGAAGCCTGTTCAAACAAAATCTCCCTCTCATTCTTGATGTAGAAAGAAGAGCTTCTCTCAGACTTTCCCTATTAATTTCTCTGCCCCGGAGGAAAGAGGAAGTCTTTCTTTTCCCAACAACAACCAAAAAAACATGAAACATTCTTCAGGCATCTGTGCAATCACAGAGCCCAGCTCAGACACGGCTCACGGTGGGCCCGTGATTAGAAGCCAGGTACTCACAAATGAGTCCACTCTGCTCACCGCAGGATGGTTTTCCTGAAACATTTTCTTTTCCTTCAAGAACAAAACCCTCTTTCTCTAAAAAAGGGAACGCCACAGGGTCCAAGGGCCCACAAGAGACGGGTCT
This sequence comes from Muntiacus reevesi, assembly GCF_963930625.1. Taxonomy (NCBI): domain Eukaryota; kingdom Metazoa; phylum Chordata; class Mammalia; order Artiodactyla; family Cervidae; genus Muntiacus; species Muntiacus reevesi. The sequence goes on from NC_089260.1 coordinate 61,149,946, forward strand.
TATCTACTTCCATGTCCCTAGTGACCAGGGTCTACACAGAGCTCACTCAGGACTGTTACATTAACTGAAAGAAAAAGAATAGAAAAGCTCCAGAAATGAAGGAAATGAACACGCTGCCTTCTTCACTTCAGAGGAGTAAAGGCTATGTCAGAAGTCAGCAGACTTTTACTGTAAGAGGATGGATAGTGAATAGTTTAGGTTTTATGGGCCTATAAGCAAAATCATAATTGGTGCTTTCGAACTGTTGTGCTGGAGAAGACTCTTGAGAGTCCCTTGGACTGCAAGGAAATCAAACCAGTCAATCCTAAAGGAGATCAACCCTGAATATTCATTGGAAGAACTGATGCTGAAGCTGAAGTTCCAATACCTTGGCCACTAGATGTGAAGAGCTGACTCATTGGGAAAGATCCTGATGCTTGGAAGGATTGAGGGCAAGAGGAAAAGAGGGCGACAGAGGATGAGATGGTTGAACGGCATCAATGACTCAATGGACATGAGTTTGAGCAAACTCTGGGAGATAGTGAAGGATAATGAAACCAGGAGTGCTGCTGTTCATAGGGTCTCAAAGAGTAGGACACAAGTTAGTGACTGAACAACCACAAGAAAAATCAAGATATTTTAGAGGCATGTACATAACAAAAGGAAAATAAATTTCCATAATTTTTTTCAATCACTTGAAAATATAAAAATCATTTTAGCTCCCAAGGGCCATATAAGAACATGCAGTAGGACACACTTGGCCTACAGGCCATGTAAACCAACCCCTAGCTTCTGTCCTCAGCTACTCCACCAAAGATCTATCTGTCTTTTTCACATTCTAGTGTCTAATTTACTGAGCTTTATTTGATCAAGGCAGAGGAGCATAAGATGCAATGAGTTATCACCCATTTAACTTCCAAATCATTAAATGCTTTTGTTCAACCTATGCTCAAATAATAAGTACAAATAGCCAATATACATAGAATTAAATTCAGTTTCTTATCTATACCAGCTGAAACTATGTTTTTAAATATATATAAAGTGGCAAACCACAGAATTTTCATCTAAGGAAGGACATTGATTTCTTTAAGATCCTAAGTCATAATCATATGTCAGGGGAAAGGAATTGCCCAGGACCACATCCAAGCCTGTTAGAGTAAGAATGATGAGCAGGTAGGATACGCTTGCTCTTTAGAATCAACAGACCTGGGTTCAAGAGCAGACTCTGTGCTGTTACACTGTGCAAATTACTTAACCTCTCTGAACCTTGCTGTCTTCTTTGGTTAAAAAAAAAAAATCTATCTTACTGCCAGAGTCAAAATAATATGGGGAAAGCAGCAGGCCCATGTACATTAACCAAACTGTAGCCAGTATTTCCATTAGATTTTTAACAACGAGGACATCGTCAGTGCATGACCTGAACCTTGGCAGTTTAGACAGCTTCTTCCATGATGAGTGTGAGAGCGACTGGGTGGCCCCATATTCCCCACAAAATATATTTCCCCACCAGCATCCTAGGATGCCAGAAAGGCCATATTCCTCAATACACCAGGTGGTAGGCATTAAAAACAAACTCCAGTTAAGTATCACCGATCTTAATGCTACCTGAATAAGAACTTTTATTTACACAATCTCATATAATCTGAACTGCAACCCAGGAAGGTGATCAAAGCAAATGTCATTATTTCTATTTCACAGACCAGAAAACAAACAAAAACTGGACTCGAAGTCAGAAACTCTGAGGTCAAATTCCAACTCTGTCATATGTATTTCATGACCTTGAAGTTATTATCTGACCTCTCTTAGTCTCAGTTTGCTTATCTGTAAAATGGGTACCTGGTATTAGGAGGGATTTTTCTTTGAAATGCCTAGCACATCATCTGGAACATGGTGTGTGCGTGCGTGTGCACGCGCATGCACACTCAGTCGCTCAGTTGTGTCAGACTCTTTTGTGACCCCAAGGACTGCAGACCACCAGGTTCCTCTGTCTGGGGAATTCTCCAGGCAAGGATACTGGAGTGGGCTGCCATTTCCTTCTACAGGGGATCTCCCTAACCCAGGGATTAAACCCTCAGCTCCCGGGGCTCCTGCACTGACAGGCAGATTCTTTACCACTGCACCACCTGGGAAGTCCCTCTGAAACTTAGTAGGGGTCAATAAGCATGAGTTTATACTGTATGGTCAGATGACAAAAATCAGACTTATACGGCATGCATTAATGTAAGCCTCCTCGGACATTTTGTGGCCAAATGTATCAGATAAGATGACCTCTCACAGTTTTTACAAAAATGGTTCTCAGGAGGTTGGCAAATTCTTTGAGTCTCTGAATACAGAGAGTTGCTGCCAAATCTCAGAGCCTGCTGACCTGCTGGAATGCCTTGGTCAAATTAATAGATAGTTTCAGATTCTCAATATTTGCCTCTTTTTTCATTCAAGCCTGGAGGACTGATGCTTCTGTATCACATGACCCCAAGTGGTCTAATCTATTACATAGTTACCCACAAGCCAAAGTGAAAGTGTTATTTACTCGTGTCTGACTCTGTGACCCCATGGACTGAATGTAGCCCACCAGGCTCCTCTATCCATGGAATTCTCCAGGCAAGCATACTGGAGTGGGTTGCCATTCCCTTCTCCAGGGGATCTTCCTGACCCAGGTATCGAACCCAGATCTCCTTTGTTGCAGGCAGATTCTTTACCATCTGAGCCACTAGGGAAGCCCACTCACAAGCCAAGGGAAACGCATAAAATAAATATTTGCTCTTCTCTCTCTAACATCTTACTGGAATACGTTTGAAATATCACTCGTCCATTCGGCAAAATAGAGAGACATTTGTAAATAGGGACAATGCAATGTGATAAAGGTTATAATAAGAGAAAACCTGAAGTGCCATGGGACTAACTAACCTTTCCCAGTGGAATCAAAGAAGATTTCACATAGAAGACAGCATGGATCTAAATTGTAAAGAAGGAATTTTAGGAAGTATCTCCTCATTTTCCTCTCACCTCTCTGATCACCTCTTGCTGTTCTTCCCATGTTCCTCCCCATTTAGATGTTGCTATTTCCCCAAGGTTCCATCTTCAGGGTTGTGTTCATCATTCTCAGGTTTTAGCTGGTGGTATCAATCCCAAATCTGTATCAATGACACCAGTTCCCCTCTTAAGCTCTAAGTCTATTCGTAACTGGCCAGCGAGCTCTCCGGGCTTCCCTTGTGGCTCAGTCAGTAAAGAATTCATCTGCAATGCAGGAGACCTGGGTTCCATCCCTGGCTTGGGAAGATCCCCTGGAGGAGGGCATGGCAACCCACTCCAGTATTCTCATCTGGAGAATCCCTGGACAGAGGAGCCTGGCGAGTTACAGTCCATAGAGTCACAGAGTCAGGCACAACTGAGCACGCATGCACAGCGATCTTTCCCACCACTCTCCTGTCTTTGTAATGGGCACCCTCCTCACTCAGATGCAGATCCTCAGAGATTCCCTCCCGAGACTTTCTTCTCTTGATCCCACCATTGATAAGTTACCATGTGCTCTCTTTTCTGTCTCTTAAATATCTCCCTGTGTCCTCTGCTTGCCCGGGGTTGATCATCTGTTACCTGGATTGCTGGTAACCTCCTCCATGGTCTCCTTGCTTCCTGTTTCAAACGCCTTCAGGCCTTTCTCCACTCTGCAAATGGAGGGGTTTTTCTAAAATATGTCTCATCTTGATAAACCCCAGTTGCATGGCTCCTTACTACGCTCAAGTTCAGACCTTACCTCTGAGCATGGTGTTGAGTGCGTTTCATGATCTTGCACCTACTCTACCACTTGAACCCTAACTCCTATCACTGCCCCCATAAAAGGCCAGAATCTGAACTTGCCCCACACACTGCAGCCCAAGCATCTCACATCTCTGTGCTCTGTGCTATTTCCTCAGGCTCTTTCCTCACCTCTTTCCTGCCTGGCTCACTGCAACCTAAGCTGCGGTCCTGGCTGTTGTGATTCAATGCTGCCTTTGCTCTCCTCCATCACAGAGATCATCAAAATGTACTGACTCGGACTCTCTCTTCTGCTTCCCTCAGTGTACCATTCCTGGAGGCCAGGGACTTGAGCGTGATCCTCTTTGCATCCTCAGAACCCAACATAGACCTAGTACACGTGTGCCAAAGAGTCGTGAGACTCAGAGAGATCCATTTATTCACTTAAGGTTGTGCATTTATTCATTCCACAAATATTACTTGGGTACCTACTGTGTGCTAGGTATGGTTCTGGATGTTGGGGATGCAGCATTGATTAATACAAACAAAAACCTCTGCCGGACTTCACTGGCAGTCCAGTGGTTAAGAATTTGCCTGCCAATACAGGGAACATAGGTTTGATCCCTGCTCCAGGAAGATTTTACATGCTGCGGAGCAACTAAGCCTGTGAGCTCCAAATACTGAGCCTGCACTCTAGAACTCAAGCTCTGCAACTAGAGAGTAGCCCCCACTCGCCGCAACTAGAGAAAGAATGCTCAGAGCACTGAAGACCCAGTGTAGCCAAAAATAAATAAATAAATAAAATTGTTGTTGTTTTTTTTTTTTTTATCCTCTACTGTCAGAAAACTTACATTCTGGGTGTGGGATGCAGAGGGGGCCGCATTCTACTAAGATTTTATACCAGTACTTAAAGGCAAGGACAGAAATAGAACTTAAAGCATAAAATGGCCAATGCATTCATTTCTTCTCTCATCATTCATTCATTTATTCAATTAGCAGCCAAATAATGAGCAGCTATTCCCTACCAGTCACTCTATTCAAATACTTCACACACACACGCACCAAATACTAGTTTGAGTCTTCTTCCCATCCCCATCTTCCCCCCAAAATTGCAAGCAATTCACATTGCTTAGTAAATATTTGTTGAATTCATAGTATTTGGACAGATGGTTAACTATGAAAGGCTGGCCAGCAAGGAACAGTCTGTCCCCTTCAATATGTTCTGATGTATCTCAATTTGTTAGGAAAAAGTTAGAAACAAAAGTAATTGCTCAAATAGTAACCACCATCCTTCAAGGGCTCTTGTTTAGAGGACTGTGGAGCTACCTACTAGTTCAGGTTTGTTTTTTGATTGTTTGTTGTTGTTGTTGTTGTTTTTGACAAGCAGAGCCCCTGTGAATTCTGCAGAAGCTTCAACCATCTTGTTATGATTCCTGGAACCAATCACATCCTCCAATCTTCCCCTCCAAGAAAAGGCCAAAAAGAACAAGAGGAGCCAGAGAGGTCCTTCGCACAGAAGGCAGGGATCCTGTGATGCCTGGAAGAGTGCCTGCGGCCAGCACCGAGGGAGCTAACACGCCTCCATGAAGCCTGTCGGCTCCAGTGAACTAGTTCCAAGGGGGAAATTCTTGAAGTGCCATCCCCCCTCTCTGTGGCACAGAATTCCGCCTGTCCTCAAGAGAGACACAAATGCCACTGTGATCCCATGGAACTCCATGTGGGTTTCAGATCTCCTTGTGTGAGAAGAGCAACTGGGCCGCTCCCAGCCTGGGCACTCTTTGAAATTGATGAGAAGTCCATGTCTAACTCCCAGTTCCTCCCCTGGGCTCCCCACTCTCCTTGGGGACTGTTCTGTCATTCTCTGATTAAGGAACTAAGCAAAGGCTTCAGAGTTGCAGGCAGCCCTGAGGAGGAGTTCGTGTCTTTTCCTTAGAATCAAAAGCTCTTAGAAGTGGAAAGAATCTTAAAGATCCACTATAGCTCTTTATTCAACAGATGAGAAAACCAAACCTTATGTGGATGGCGTAGTCTGCTCAGGCTGCCTCAACAAAATACCACAGGCTGAGGGCTTTGACCAAAGAAATTTCTTTTCTCATAGTTCTGGAGGTTGGAAGCCCAAGATCAAGGTGTCGGCAGGACTGGTTTCTTCTGAGGCCCCCTCTCTCCTTGGCTTGCAGATGGCCAGCCAGCTTCCGCCTGAGTCCTCAGTAGGGCTTTTCTGTATGTGAGCTCATCCCTGATATTACTCTGTGTGTTTAAGTTTCTTCTTCTTATAATGACACCAGTCAGAATAGATGAGTGTTCACTCCACTGACCTCATTTTAACTTAATCACCTCTCTGAGATTCTATTTTCAAATACAATCATGTTCTGCAGTACCAGGAGCTAGGGTTTCAACACATGAACTTACCAGGTGGTGTGGAGGTGGGTACAAGGGTGCACACTTTGACCCATAGCCCCAGGGGCCTACAAGGTGCCTCAGGCTTTCCCAAAACTGCTCCTTCTAGGTCTCCCAGAAGCTTTCTCTGGCCATTGAATTCAATGTTATACCCCCAGGTCACTTTGTCCCCAAGACTCTCTGACTTACAATGGTTCAACTCAACGAATTTTTGACTTTACAGTGCTATAAAAGCAACACACATTCAGTGGGGGGGGGGGCGGGGGGAGCTTACTTAATTTTGAATTTTGACCTTTTCCTGGCCAGTAACACATGGTCTGATCCTGTTTCATGATGCTGGGCAGCGGCAGCAAGTCACATAGGTCAACCATGCGATCATGATGGTGACCAAACAAAACAGTGACAACCATTCTGTATGCACATGATCATTCCATTTTCCACTTTCAGTACAGTGCCAACAAATTACACAAGATATTCAGACTTTATTATAAAACAGGCTTTGTGTGAGAAGATTTGGCCCAAATGCAGGCTCATGGGAGTGTTCTGAGTACATTTAAAGTAGGCGAGGCTAAGCTTGAATGTCCATAGGTTGGGTGTATTAAATGTCTTTCGACTTAAGATATTTTCAATTTATAACTGGTTTATCAGGATGTAACCCCATCATGAAAGGAGGAAGATCTGTATTTCCTTTTCTTCACAACATTTGCCATTTTTCACCATGAGAACAACCACATGTAAGGCTTTAAAAGAAAATCCATATTCCTTATCTTGGCTAACAAAGCCCTCATAGGATGCAACATCGATCACCTCTCCAGAAGCATCTTCTTCACTCTCTCCCTCTCCCTCCACACTCCAAATACCCTGACTTTCTTTCTTCCCTTCCCCTGAAAGATCATTCCAACCTCATTCCCATCTCAGGGCCTTTCCACGTGTTGTTCCCTTGACCTGACACCCTGACATTCCCTTTCTTCAGATGACTTCTTGCCATTCAGATTGAGTTATTAATATAACTTCTTTAAAAGACTTTTGGGGTGGCAGGGATAAATTGGAAAATTGAGATGGACATATACACATTACTAGATTTAAAAATAGATAATAAGAATCTACTGTATAGCACAAGGAACTCTACTCAATACTCTGTAATGATCTGTATGGAAATAGAAGCTAAACAAGAGTGGTTATGTGTATATGGGCTTTCCACATGGTCCTAGTGGTAAAGAATCTGCCTGCCAATGCAGGAGGTTCAAGAGACACCAGTTCAATCCCTGGGTTGGGAAGATCCTCTGGAGTAGGAAATGGCAATGCACTCCAGTATTCTTGTCTGGAAAATCCCATGGACAGAGGAACCTGGCGGGCTACAGTCCATGGAGTCACAAAGAGTCGGACATGAATAAGCACACAGCACACACGTGTGTATATGTATAACTGGTTCACTTTGCTATATACCTAAAACTAAACACAACATTGTAAATCAACTGTATTCCAACAAAAGTTAATTTAAGAATAAATAAAATAAGAATAGTTACGAAAATACCGACCTTGTGAGAACAAGACCAAACGAGGTAATGAATGTAAAAGCACTTTGCCAACTGTAAACCACTGAAGACAAATAAATCATGTTAATTTTTTTAAAGGTTTCTGTGACCAGCCAATCAAAAGCCACCCCAAGTTATACATAATCATACCAACATCTGAACTTTCCACATAGCACTCATCACCACCTGATATTTTCCATGACTTGCTCATGTCCAGCTCTTCCTTCTTTTTTCCTTCTACTACATGCTCAGAATGTAAGTGACATGAGTGCAGGGGCTTTTTCTGTCTTGCTTCCCAATCATATGCTTGGGACAGTATCTGGTCCATTGTAGGTACTTAAAAGTTAATAGAATAAGTAATAGAATGAATGAATGAATGATGCACTAGGCCAACATCTCTCCACCTCAACAGTTGAGGCCAGAACGCTCTCTGTTGCAGAGGGTTGGTTGATGCATTATAAAATGAGTAACAGATGTCAGCGGCACCCCCTCCCCCAGTCACAACAACCAAAGTGTCTCCAGACATTGCCGTGTGTCCATGCAGTGGGGGGAGGGCAAATCACTCCAACTGAGAATCAATCACTAAGCTTGAGCTTCCCAATAGAAAAAAAAGAAAAAAAAAAAAAGGTTTCAGAAACCAGATCCCTAGTATGTGTACATAGTAGATGCTCAATAAATGTTTACTGAAGAAAAACTAGCATTTTATAAGTTGCTAAAAATAGATCAAGAATTGTTCCAGAACCCATTCTCTCATTAGGATGTGGCCAATTCACATGATCGTAAGTAATTCACTTGATCGTAAGTAATTCACTTGAACTTTGCCAACCCTCTGCTTCCTCATCTGTTAAACAGAAATATCAAAAATTCCTACATTGCAATTCTGCTTTCTAAATTAAAAAGTATGAAACCAATATGCTCTTAATTATTTATTCATTCCCAAGCTGTGCATTTTCACTTCACCTCTTGCCAACTCTTGCCTAAAATAACTTCAAAAGAGAATTGATACATATATATTATTGATTCTACATATAAAATAGAGGCCCTTCCCTGGACAGCAAGGCAACTCTACTTAATGCACTGTGGCGACCTGAATGGTGACCAAAAGGGAGGGATAAATGGGCATGTATGGCTGACTCATTTTGCTGTACAGTAAACAGGGCTTCCCAGGAGGCTCAGTGGTAAAGAATCTGCCTGCCAATGCAGGAGATTCAGGAGATGCAGGTTCGATCCCTGGCTCGGGAAGATCCCCTGGAGAAGGAAATGGCAACCCACTCCATTACTCTTGCCTGGGAAATCCCAAGGACAGAGGAGCCTGGTGGGCTACAGTCCATAGGGTCACAAAGAGTCGGGCACAACTCAGGTATGGAGCACGCATGCATGCAGAAACTAACATAACATTGTAAAGCAACTGTACTCCAATAAAAATTAATTTTAAAAATTAAAAATAAAATTTAAAAATGTTAAAAGAGAATGTTTGCTCCTAATGGCCAAAGCCCTGCTTTAGTACTTAACCTAATCTTTCCTCTCTCCAGAAGCTGGGGGCATTTCTTGGTTGTTTTAAATTTCTGTCCCTTCTTCTCACTTTCTTCCATTTAAATTCAGACTCATAAACAAGGTCTGTGTCTCAAACAGCTCTTCAGTAAAGGTCTGCCCTGGACAACACTGTCACAGTGACACCTGGGTTGTCTGTGATACCCTGACTTCACAGTTTTCAGAGAAAGTCTTTTCCACCATAAATATTATCCCTCCTTCAGGCTCCACTGATGTTCCAATCTTCCCTCAGGAAGTTTCTAGAGAGAATTAATCTCTTCCTCCTTCATCTAGTGATACCATCTTGTTTTTATCTCTAACACAGCATACCTCAGTCTACTTTGAATCAAAGGAGTAGATGAATCTTCAGTTCTAGCCAGACTGTGAGCTCCATGGGAAGGGGGTGGAATTTGGGGGTGTCAGGGCAGAGAGATTAAAACATTCATCACACCTCCCTCTGTCACCACATCTCAGGAGGAAAAAGAAATTAACTATCAGAAACATATGTGTGCATGTTAGTCGCTCAGTCATGTCCTACTCTTTACAACCCCATGGACTATAGCCCTCAGGGGCTCCTCTGTCCATGGAATTCTCCAGGCAAGAATACTGGAATGGGTAGCCATTTCCTCTTCTAGAGTATCTTCCCAACCTAGGTCTCCTGTGCTGCAGGCAGATCCTTGACCATCTGAGCCACCAGGAAGCCCATCAGAAACACAGTCCCCTAGAAATCATGAAACTACATGAGCCTGCTTTTTAGATCAGAAAAGACAAGTCATACATCTACGAATTTTAAAACAGAGTATAATTTACAGGATGTGTTTTTTTTTTTTAACCAAAGCAAAATAACAACAACAAAAAATAAATGAATAAACCAAAAAAAGAAAAAAGAAACAAAACCCACAGGCACACAGAAAGATAAGCTGTGAGCACCATGTCATGGAGAAGTTAACCACTGCCTCGAGCGTATACTCTTCCATCCAGGGACATGAGAGAGATCACTGTGAGAGCAGGGGCACCACTACCATCAACTCACTTTCACACACACACACACACACACACACACACACACACACACAGATGGTTGGCCCTGCTGCCTGCATGTCAGAGTCAACAGTGACGTCCGTGTCCATCATAGCCTCATCCCCAACCCCTTGTCAGTCTAGCTGAGGGCAGCAACAGACAAGGTCTGAGATGAACCTTGCTGTTGTGGTGGATTTGGCTGAGCTGGGATGAACCTGGCTTTACCACATGGCCTCTGAACCTCAGAAGCCTTACCTGCAGCCAGCCCCAGTCATCCACGGTGGCCACCCTGAGACCTGTCTCCATTACACCCTTCCCTCAGCCTGAGCTCTCTGAATGAAAGCCCACACTCAGGCAGCTCATGCTGTCTCCACCCTGCCCTGCCTGCTGCCGAGGGCAGTGTTGCCAATCCCCTGGAAACTTCTCCTGTGAAGACAGGAACTCACTTTCAGACTGGACCTCCCTGTCCGAACACAAAGCTGCTCTAACACACAAGCACTTGCTGCATCCATTGGGCACTGGGGGTGGGGTCCCCAGTTCAGTTCAGTTCAGTCGCTCAGTCGTGTCTGACTCTTTGTGACTCCATGGATTGCAACACGCCAGGCCCCCCTGTCCATCACCAACTCCTGGAGTTTACTCAAACTCATGTCCATTGAATCAGTGATGCCATCCAACCATCTCATCCTCTGTCATCCCCTTCACCTCCTGCCTTCAATCTTTCCCAGCATCAGGGTCTTTTCATATGAGTCAGTTCTTCACATCAGGGGACCAAAGTATTGGAGTTTCAGCTTCAGCATCAGTCCTTCCAATGAATATTCAGGACTGATTTCCTTTAGGATGGACTGGTTGGATCTCCTCGCTGTCCAAGGGACTCTCAAGAGTCTTCTCCAACACCACAGTTCAAAAGTGTCAATTCTTCAGCACTCAGCTTTCTTTATAGTCCAACTCTCACAGCCACACATGACCCCAGGCCCCTACCAAATTTGTTTCCCTAGCACTTACCTGCCATGTCACACTTTCCCTCTATCATTAGGGCCAAGATAGTGCAATCCCACCATACCTCACACCAGAGCTCTATGAGCTGCAGCACATCTATCCAACTCAAAGACCTCAATGCATCTCACATTTGTCCTCTGGCCGGTTCATGATTATAAAGGAGAGACTTGAGACCAGTAAAAAGTGGGTGGGCATTTTTGCCCAGAAAGCTGTTCAAGTCCAGCAAATCAAACTACTGTCCAGGGTCTGGTGATATAATCTTTTATATAATCAGGAAGACGGATGCTAGAGTAAGGATCAGAAACTCAAATACCTCCCAGAGTCAGGAAGGGAAGAGAATGAATGGTGGGGGTTCCAGGCCAGAGCCAGTTGGCCATGGTGGCCATTGTGATGACTGACTCTATGTGTCAACTCCATGGACTATACAGTCCATGGAACTCTCCAGACCAAAATACTGGAGTGGGTAGCCTTTCCCTTCTCCAGGGGATCTTCCCAACCCAGGGATCAAACCCAGGTCTCCACATTGCAGGCAGATTCTTTACCAACTGAGCTATGAGGGAAGCCCCAAAGCTGGGATATGGCACCCAGATACTTGGTTAAGCATTATTCTAGATGTTTTTGTGAAGGTGTTTGTTTGTTTGTTTTTGGATGAGATTTACATTTAAATCAGTGGCCTCTGAGTACAGCAGATTGCTCTCCACAATATGATGAACTTTTTCCAATCAGTTGAACAAAGGCTGACCTTTCCCTAGCAAAAAGGGATTTTGCCAAGAGAGTGCCTTTTGGGACTCAGATCCCAGTTCTTCCCTACATCTTCAGTCTGCTGACCTCCCCCGCAGATTCAAACCTGCCAAACCACTATAATGATGAGGGCCACTTCCTTAAAATAAATACACACAGACACAACCTGCCTTGTTGGTTCTGTTTCTCTGGAGAATCCTAATACCCACACCTTGAGAAACCAGCCATTACTGAAATCCAGCTAATCCAAACAAAAATAGGTTGATACCATGATCAGCCTATGAGCCATCTATTAAAATGTCTGAGCTAGCAAGCATTGAGACAGATAAGCCAGTGCTACTCTTGGGCAAAACTACGTATCTCTGCTCATCCAACTCAGAGACGTCAGATCCTCCTGCCCCCACACCTCCCTCATAAGCATCCTCTCCTTCTCCCCTTCTAACCACAGTTCTCCCTGCCTTTCCTCAGCACTGGTTCAGCAAAGAAAATAGATAATGTAATATTTATATGGTCCAGGGACAAAGTCATCATGATACTCCTGTATAGTAGACACAATTATCCTCCCCAGCTTACAGATAAAGAGCAAGCTGAGAGACGTTTAAGAACATGTCCAAGGTTACACAGTAAGCAGCAGAGTGAGCCATCAAATCCTGGGCTGAATCCAAAGCTCGAGGCCCACCAGGCTGACTTAGAGGAGATCCTCTTAATAATTCCATTTTCGGGAACTCAGTCTGTTTGCTCATCTCCAATGAAGATGGTAACAACGGTCTTCTGCAAACAGCCAGAGGTACAATCGCTGTTTACCGCATAGAACAGGCAGGACACATGTGAAACTCATTGGGTTTCTCCAGCAGAATGACCATTTTATCCCCACAGCCTAAGCCGAACATCCTCCACACAGCTGCGGCCAAAGCAGTAAATCTAGAGTGAAATCTGATCTTAGCACACCTTGTTTGAACCTTTCTGGTGGCTTAAGGACCTCCTGCATCTCATTAAAATTTGCCCCAGGAGCCAGGAGAGAGCTGAATCTTCAGAAGGAGATCAAATGGCCATACCAGTGGGGGAAAGAGGTGATGCAAAGGTGGGGTATGTGGTGGGGCCAGATAAACCATAGAATCTGGGGAGATCTGGAAGAGAAGAATGGGTGCCCATCTTCTGGACTTTCCTGATAGTTAAGAGGATGGACTGTCGCCTGACTTCCTTGCACCTTTCCCAGTCTTCCATATGTAAGTTGTCATCATTCCCTTTCCAGGAAGATAAAGCCTCTGAGCTTTACCATGAAATCCCCAGAAACACAGGTGGGGAGAGCCCTCTGTCTCTCCATGGAGCTTGTTTCTCATTGTAGGTGAAAGGCTTACTCCCACCTAAGCCATTTCTCAATCGAACCTTATATGGGACCTCACCAGGCCTATGGGTTGACTCCAGAGTGATTTTTGGCAAGAACGGAACTCAAAGAGGCCAGGCTTTCTGCCAAATTCTGTTCTTGTGAAAAATCAGTTAGCCCACTCTGACTAGACATATAAAATAGTCTCTAATAAATGTTTCCTGAAAATGTCAGGGGAATTTTCCATCTTTACATGCTAAGGTTATGAGGGAGTCATTGGAGCAGAGTATTAGTCATGCAAGCTGTGGAAATCAAACATCTAATCAAGCCAAAAACAGAACAGAAAAGAAATTCTCAAAAGCTCTGCTCCCTTCATCTATGTTCTTTTCTAGTTGTAAAGGTCAAAGATTAATTTCACAAATCTGTTTGGTATGTTGAGACTGCTGCAGAATTGAAATGCTTGGAAAAGACGATCTGATGGATATATTCAGTAACAAATGCAGCCTCAGTTATACAACCACATCTGACCCCAGAAGGATGCCTGGGAATCAATAAATGGGTGCTGGGAGGGTCTCAAAGTTTTTAGAAACAGGAGGAGGCTGAGCCCCTTGAGGATGTGTGTGTGGCAGGTGGGGTGCATATGCTTAAGTTGCTTCAGCCATCGGTTCCCACTCTTTGCAATCCCATGGACTGTAGCCCCCCAGTCCCCTATGTCCATGGGATTCTCCAGGCAAGAAAACTCCTGCCTACCTCCAGGGGATGTTCCTGACCCAGGGATCGAACCTGTGTCTCTTAAGTCTCTTGCATTGGCAAGTGGGTTCCTTGCCACTAATGCCACCTGGGAAGTCCCCACTGAGGATACATGACTTATTTAGGGGAAGACGGCCAGTTTTAAAGCAAAATGAGGCATCAGAGCCATTTTTTTTTCCATACAGCAGTGATCTTCAAACTGGGCTCTAAATGCCTGAGGACCTCCCAAGGACTCTATGGGCACAGATAATATGTTGTTAGAGGTAACAAGTTCCAGATTTGCAATTTTCAAATGTGTATTCTTTTATAAAATCAATCTGTGTTGAAAGCATCTTGAAGCAGCAAGTCAATTTTCTTTTCCCAGCCTCCTTCCCCATTCTTTACACATTCTTAAAAAAAGAGAAAGACGCACTGTTCAGCTAGGATGCAACAAATTCAAGGTGCCCAACAAAGGAGTAATTGAAAATTTTTATATCTGCAGAGCTTCCATGAAGGGAAATATAACTCTCACCCCATATTTGTCAGTAAGAGAAACATCAACAATAATATTTTACTCTTATGACTAATATGTATTAAAATGTATAGTATATATACATGTTATTTTGACCAACTGTGAACTAATAATAATTATGATGATAACTCAATCCAAAAGAATTTTGTTTTGAAACTTAGAGACTTGGAGTCACAGAAAGTGATGTGTTTCAATGCTGAAACATATTTTTGTGGTAGAAAGCCCTATAGGTTGATCAATTAAAGATTTCAAAACATGAAACAATGTTATAATAAGAGAAAATTCTATGATGGAAGAAGAATGAAATGTGATTTTTAAGGTGAAAATATATAGAATTTCCTGCTATTATGTAAAAGCTTGTCCATGTATTTTTTTTTTAAATCAGATGATAGCGGGTGTTCAAATGACTATGGTATCTAAATGGGAAAAGAATTTTAAAAGACTAGATACATGTATAACTGAATTACTTGGCTGTACACTCTAACACAATATTGTTAATCAGCTGTATGCCAATGTAAAATTTAAAAATATTTTAATGACTATGGTGTATATATGCCACTGAATTACTATAGAAGAGTGATTCATTATTTTCTTTAAAATTTCAATATTTGTAATGTAATAGAAATTTCATCCTTTGTAATTATTTAAATTTATGAGTTAAAAACTTGCAAGGTAACAAATATGTAAGGGGGTACAAAACTTTCAAAAATACCCTTTTTAGGGCATAAAGGAGCAAAAAAACTTTGAAGACCATTGCTTTTTACTTTCTTTTTGGATGACCAATAGAACAGGTGGTAAAGAAGAAAACTCTGGCTTCAGAGCCCTGTTCTGCTCATGGGCCAGCATGTCAGTCTAAGTAGTGTATATGTAAGCAGAGACTGGCTAGATACCCAGCAAACCCACTGCTTCCGCGAAACACTGCTAAACCATATTTCCAACACTCTGCACCTGGGTAAAAAAGGGCTTTCCTGATCCTGTAAATTTGTTTAACAAAGTTGTTACTGTTGTTCAGTCGATAAGTCAGATCTGACTCTTTGCGACCCCATGGACTGCAGCATGCCAGGCCTCCCTATCCCTCATTATCTCACTGAGTTTGCCCAAGTTCATGTCCACTGAATCAGTGATGTTATCCAACCATCTCAACCTCTACCTCCTTCTTCTCCTTTTGCCTTCAATCTTTCCCATCATCGGAGTCTTTTCCAAAGATTTGGATGTGCCTATCAGATGGGTAAAGTATTGGAATTTTCAGCTTCAGCATCAGTCCTTCCCCTGGTGGAGGGCATGGCAATCCACTCCAGTATTCTTGCCTGGAGAATCCCATGAACAGAGGAGCCTGGTGGGCTGCAGTCCATAGGGCTGCACAGAGTCAGGCACAACTGAAGCGACTTAAACACGCATGCCCGCACGGGAAAGACCATAGCTTTGACATAGATGTAAATTTGCATCTTTAAAGAAAGGGCCTTATCAGAGCCTTCAATATGCTAATATTTAATTAAAATGGCAGCATTTTCCCTAAACTGATGTGCTTAGGGGGCCCCTTTTCCCAAAGTATAAATATTTACATCTGCAGCCTCTGAAGATGCCCTGGGCTATCTTCTCTCCCAGGCTTTTCTCAGTTGCTCCCTTCACTGCCATTGCTCTGCTGTCCTCTAACCAGTCTCCATGAACCAAAGCTGCCCCGTCCTTCAAGATGCAGTTCCCATCTTCTCTCATGCAACTTTCCCCGAGCCCTCTCCCCACACCCAATCTGAGTCCCTCTGCGTCTCTATTAGAGCCCTCCTCACATTCTACCTTACTAATTTTGTTAATTCTGCTGCCCACATCTCTTTGTCTACACTAAATGATAAAGTCTCTGAAAGCAAAAAACAAGCATCATTTATCTTTGTAGCTGCCCCTCCCAAAAACCATACCACAGTAATATGCTCAATAATTTTTTGTACTTGTAATGATTGACACTTCAAAGCATAAATCAACCAAACTGGACTTCTAATGATCTAATACATATGGTCTGGCTTTTCCATTGATCAGGTGACCCTAAAATGCTTGCAGTATTCAATATATGCTGTATGCCATGTCAAGGCCAAGTCTCCTCGAGCAATCACTGGCAAGTAATGCTTTGGAATATAGATTTTTTTTTTTTTTAATGTCATTGCCTCATTACTTTAGCTTAATATGTTTCTGGCTAAGAAGTAAATTTCATGAGTCACCAACCACTTTCTTATGGCACCAGTAGCCACCTTGCACAATGTGCTAACGAAGAACTGTCATTTGAAACAGCAACAAAGGAAAGATCAAGTTCTAACCCATGCTGAGTTTTGGGAATAGTTGGGCTTTCTGCAAGCCAGATCGACATTAAGAGAATGTTTGTTCTGGCCATCACCACCAAGTCTTCAAACAGAGGAGTTCATATTTTCCTCTGCCCTTCATCAGTGTAATGACCGAAAAAATGTTCTAATTCAATAACCCAGTTGGAATCTACTGAGCAGTAACTGTATGCCTAGCACAGTCACCTGTGCCTGGTATTTGCTTTTTAAGGGGTAATTCCATCAAAAATAATTGCATAAAAGAGACAGGTAAAAAGGTCTCTGTGGCAGAGGTTGTCACTTGTCTATAACAATTTTCCTCTTCCTCATTAGAAATAACACCCCAACTTTATTTGGGGGCAGAAATACACCCAGTTGAAATTCCATATTTGGTGCTATTGGTAAAGAACCCCTCTGCCAATGCAGGAAACGAAAGAGAGGCAGGTTCAATCCCCAAGTCTGAAAGATCCCCTGGAGGAGGACATGGCAACCCACCCCAGTATTCTTGCCTGGAGAATCCCATGGACAGAGTAGCATGGCAGGCTACAGTTCATGGGGTCGAAAAGAGTTGGATAGGACTGAAGTGACTTAACACACTTTCAGCTAGATATAACCATGAGACTAATTTTGGCCAAAAGTGGTTAGCAGAAGTGTAGGGAGCTTCCAGGAGGATTGATTAAAAAGGAGCTGACTCAGCCAAGAAGTCTGTCTTTTTTGCCCTTCCTTCCATCCTCTCTCTTAAAAACAGCTGGTGCTCCAACAGCCATCTTGGGCCAAGAGGTGACTTTGAGATGGAAGTCATGGAAAGTTAGAAGAAGCCTGGCTCTCAGATGATCCTGTAAGGCCACCGGACCAGCCCTACCACACCTACCTCTGGTCTTCTTTTACATGAGAAAGTAAAACCTTTAAAATAAATTATCACAATGATTTCCATTATAAAAAGCCAAACCAAATCCTTAGCCCTTGAACTTGGCAGATCCATGGTCCATTATACCTTGGCCTGTACATTAAAGTAAATCTCAGAACAATACTGCCTTCTCTGGGGAGTTGGCTCAATCTTCTTTATGCACTCTATTTGACTCTTTTCCCTTGTTCTGGAATTTCTTATTTCCACTCTCAACTTTGATAACTGCTTTAGGCCCCTTCACTTAAAGAAAACACACGGCTTCACCTGTTGGCTTCTAATTTCTGCCTCCATCCTGGCTCTTATTTCTGCATGCTGCCTTGATTTTGGGGTCCCCTGATTACTCAGGTGAGGAAAGCTCTGCAGTATAGCCTCTAGCACTATAAAAACCCCAACAGAAGAGATGGATATTTTGCCTACTTATCACTCCAGAGGTAGAAAATCTAGAGGTCTACAGATGGACAGGTTGACACAAGAATCACCACGTCCAGTTGCACATGTTGTGCACTGCATTATTCCAGGAGGACATCCATCACATCATAGTCTATCATATGTCTATGCATGACCTCTGCTGTCTAACAAGCCCTGTACTCAGAGATTAGCAGGTATAAGTCAGAATGGGACTCGCAATGCTAAGCCCATTGGCCCACGGGGCAAGGTATCATCTCCCTACTACTGTGATTCCTTTACTGCTAATAATACCACACTCAAAAAACCCAGGAAACTATCACTAATAACAAAACTTTCTCTCCTCATGCTGCTACACATCTAAAAAACCTAACTTTATACATCTGTAAAACCTAATTCAAATCACCCTTCCCCCCACAAACTGGAAAGAGACATAGATGGACAGTTACAAGGTGGGACTTTGAACAAAGTCATTATTGCCATTCTTAGTGATGATAATAATGAATGCATAAGTATCATAGACCATTCATCTATCTTTTCTCATTTAACACTCACAACCTGCTCTGAAGTGGAAGCTCTTATTGGTACAATTTAATAGCTAGGAGAGGGAGATTCAGAGAGATAGATGATTGTACTAAGATTTGTTCATCTAGACGAGAAAAAGCAATGCTTAAATCCAGGGCTTCTAGGTACCAAGCTGTGTTTCTCCAACCTGAGTTTACATTAGGAGTTAATTGTTAGTTTCATTCCCATTTTATTAATCAGGAATTTTAGAAAAATGTGCCCATGCATGTGCCTAAGGGAAATGGCAGAATCTGGGCTTTGAACCCAAATTTTCTCTGACTCCTAGGCTCTTTCCATCACCAATACATTACATTTTTCAAATCACTCTTGCTCACATGACCTTCAAACTAATACATCCAACCCCAATTTCCTGGTTTCTTTTGTTCGACTCTGGAAAGAGCATCCCCAGAGTACTGAGCTATAAAGGACACAGGAGTGGGTACAGATGAGGGATGCTATGGAAATATATCTGCAGGGTCCTCCGGCTCCCCGTGCGTTTTCAGAGGCCACCTTATTTCCTGGGTGCACACTGTCTGCTCAGCATACCTGGAGCAGGTCCCTGCCTTTGAGGGCAGCATATTCTACCAGGAGAGACCACAGCCAGTCAGCGCAGATGGAGACAATGTTAATTCACCAGTAAAAGCTGAACGGAGGACATGTCAAAGCCAACTTGGGAGAAACCATCCAGTGCAGAGGAAAAGAGGGCAGAGAATCATCACTGTCTGCCATGAGGGCCCTGGTAATAGGGGCTGGGAAGGAGTAAGTATTATAAGGTACACACGGAATGACCCAGATACATAAGGATGGAATGGTTTCTAATGCGGAGATAGCTGAAGTAGACTGCAAGACTCAGGACTAGCTCCAGGGAGGTTCTGGACCAGGGCCAACTAGATTTCAACCTCAGAATACTCACCCCCTGTCCTCCCTCCTCTCCCCTCTCCCTACACCCCTCAAACATTCATGAACTTGCATACACACACATACATGTATGCACTTGACTCCTACAAAGTCAAATCTAAACAAGTAAATGAAGGCCAGGAAAAGTTTAAAGAGCAAACAACACACACAACAGTTATGTGCAGATGGAAGTGTGTACCAATGCAGGATTAGGGTGGCCCTACCAGCTTTGCTTTTGCTAACAGCTTACTATTAAGGTTGGATGGCATCACTGACTCGATGAACCTGAATTTGAGCAAGCTCCAGGAGTTGGTGAGGAGTAGCCAGGGAAGCCTGGCAAGCTGCAGTCCACGGGGTTGCAAAGAGTCAGACATGACTGAGTGACTGAACTGAACTGTAGAGGAAGAGAATTTTAGAAAGGAAACATTTTTATTGGGCTTGACAGAGATGAAATCCCAGAAGAACAAACGAAACTTTGAGATCTAAAAGACACCTAAAGATTGAACCGCAGGGTCAGAGCCATCACTCACAAACAGCATTAATATTTGCTGCAGCCCAGGCTGAAGCTAGGACCTGGAAAACACATCTGGGCAAGATCAAGGGAGGAGACACGAGAGGTCTCAGGAAAAAAAAAAAAAAAAGGAGGAGAAGATTTTCTGCCAAGATCAGTTTTTATTGGTCCAGGTCTCTGTCTTTAGCAATTCTAATTCTTATATTGGAGAACATGACTTTTGGCACCAAAGACCTTTCTAAAGTCATGTTCCAACTTCATCCACAAACCTGTTATCTCCAGTGGAAAAATAAGGTCTAGAAAGATGCTGTGGCTTGTCCCAGAGTGTATGGACATGGACAACTCAGGGAAGAGCCACAAACAGAACTCAAGGTTTCATGTATAGAAGCCTGTCTTTCAAATACTTGTAAGGGACCCACCTCTTTCCCTCAACAGCTGTTACCTAGAGTCACCACCCGACTTCCCAAGACTTCTCAACATGTGGAGACTCCCATCGACCAGTGTATCAGACAGGATTTGGTCTGGTGGCATATAACAGAGAAGCTATAAATAAGAAAGTATATTGCTCATTGCTCACTAATGTAGAATAAGTCACCGGGACACAGTCTCGGGATGGAAGGAAAGTTGTACAAAGTTGTCTGAGTCTCAGCCGCCCCATAGCTTGGTGAGCTGCTATCTATATCTGATGTGCAGCTCTTGATCTCGTGGTGCAAATTGCTTGCTTGAGCTGCAGCTTATACCTTTGACCATAGGGTGGAGGAAAAATGGTGTGTCTCTTCCTGGTAAGGATGCTTCCTAAATTCATTGACAATAGCTACACCATTGGTCAAAACCTAGGACAACCAAAGGCTCCTTCCAGCTGCAAAGGAGGCTAGAGGAGGTGGCCATTTAAACATCGGTAAGATGCCATCTCCCTAATGATGAAGGGAAGGTAGATATGGTTCCAGGTCATACCCAGGGGTGGTCCTTAAGTCTCCAGTCCTGTTAAAGGAAATGGGCAAGAGAAGCCAGGTGAGTTAAGCCAAAGAAGGCTCATGCCCTAATGGCACCTGAAGTCAAAAGAACGTGAATTAGTGGTTAAGAGGAAGGAAGGACTTTCACATGGAAGAAATCTGACAAGTAAAGGCCTAGAATAAAAGATTCAAAAGCTAATAGTGGTAGGTGCAACAGTTCTTGGACCAATGGAGAGTAACCTGAGGAACAAGGCAGAGAGGCAGGGTAGAGGAGGGATCTGATGGCTTATCAAGACTGAAATAACAACATCATATCTTAAATCATCCATTCAACCAACTTTTCACTGAGTACCTGCCATGTGACAAGAACTATGCCTACTTGAACTAAAAAAGAATGAAACAGACACCACGCCTTACCCTCCAGAAGGGAAGAAACACAGGTAAGCAGGCCATTTCAGTACAGAGGATTGAGGACTAGAGAAAGTTCTGTGCTCCGGAAGCAATGAGAAGGGCACCTGTGCAGACTTAGAAAGTCAAGGAAGGCAAAGGCTGCCTGGAGGAAATGCTCCAGCCACGCAGCACGGAGCTCAAGGCACAGGCTCTGTGACAGCCTCCCCAGGTTCAAGTCCTGGCTCCGCCACTTACTGGCTTCCCAGGTGGTAAAGCAACT
The DNA here is from genome assembly GCF_963930625.1 of Muntiacus reevesi. NCBI lineage: Eukaryota > Metazoa > Chordata > Mammalia > Artiodactyla > Cervidae > Muntiacus > Muntiacus reevesi. The sequence goes on from NC_089260.1 coordinate 61,171,671, forward strand.
GCCTGCCAATACAGGAGATGCAGGTTCAGTCCCTGGATGGGGAAGACTCCCTGGGGAAGGGAATGGCTACCGACTCTAGTATTCTTGCCTAGAGAATCCCAATGACAGAGGAGCCTGGCTGACTACAGTCCATGGGGTCACCAAGAGTCAGATGCGACTGAGCGATTAATACTTTCACCTCTTACTGGCTCTATATCCTGGTCTCTTCTCTGAACTCCAACCTCCTGATCCATAAAATAGGGATGGCAATGATAATCATAGCACCTACCTGCTAGGCTTGCTTAAAGGATCAAAGGAGGTATTCCCGTAAAGCACTTAGCATGGCATCTGGCATGTAATTAAGTGCTCTGTGTAGATGAGCTATTAATGGGATGACCATTACTAGTGCTAAATGGGGAAAGGGAAAGAAGAAAGATATCCAGACAGAAGAAATAACATCTTCAAGGCTGAGTCTCAGAGACTCAGAAGGAAGGGGCACCAGGTGGGATGAGTGAGACAGGAAGCTGAGAAGATAAGCTGGGTGGATCAGGCAGGTCTGGGAGGCCAGGTAAAGGCATCTGGTCTTCAACCAAGAGCAATAAGGAGCCATCCGAGCAAGGGGACCAGTGTAATCAGATGTCACCTTAGAAAGACCACTCCAACTGCCACGTGGTGACAGATTGACCAGAGGCAACACTGAAGGCTAGGTGCCAATCAGGAGGTGGTAATCCCAGTGACAGACTGTGGCAGCTTGAAATGAAGTGTTAGCAATGAAGGTAGAATGGCTGGATTCAAAAGCTAACTAGGAATGGTATCTAAAGGGCCTTCTTATAGTTATATACAACTTGACACATGCCCCTGCCCTTGTTACAGTCTCTTGAAGAATCAAAAGCCTACATAAAGCTTGGAACTTGTTTTAGTATCGATCACCACTAGCCCCACTCATCAGAAAGGAGACAGAGTATCACCCAGAAATAGCACAATTCTTCACCAGCGAAGGGCACATACGATTTCTAGGTGGTAGAACTAGATAATAGCCAGTCAGATAAAAATGATCCAGGAGTTTAGAAATACTCTGCTGTGAGCTGAGCCCAAATAAATCCAGAGAAAAACAACTCTGTAATAGCCCTCCATGTCTAATGAAATGCCCCATTTCAGCTACTCAAGGCTTCACGTGAGTGATCGTGCTGGGGATATGGTATGCTATTTGGTGACCCCATAATTTATCCTCCAAACTAGGACACTTTGAAGAATAAAAGTGCACTCTATGAATATTACATCAGGGCAACAGAAAACTATGAGTTTTCCAGGAAAACCAAGTAACACTTTCGTTCTTCCGTTTGGCTGCCTAACATCAACCTCCTTCCATTCCCAACACACACACACATACACACACAGATTTTGGTGACAACAGCCCCTGATGTCCTCCTGAGGAATCACTTATCCTTCAGTAGTAGTGAGCCCTACTGGAATTGTCACTGCAAGTACCCGGAAGCGAGCCCAGGATGCAAGCTAAACCAGCTGAACTGCGGACTTTGAACTTGACCAGAAATGGCACAAAACATGAAACACCAGAAAAGGCCCCTTCATTCCAGCATCATCTCCCAGTGAGACTGCTGAAGCATTGTTGCCTCTAGACCCCTGGTGCCCTCATCATACCTGTTTTGGTGAACCTGTTCTCTAGTCCTTCCCATCCATTCTGCGAGCTACCTGACACCACTACAATAAATTCCTTTTCTGCTGCTAAAAATCCTAATTGATATAATTACCATAAACTTTAGAACACAAAATTCTCACACAAAATCCCACATGTGGCATTCACTTACTCTGTGTCTTCAGCTTTTGTTTTCTCACCTATAAAAATAACATAATACATACCTTATAAATTAGTTGTAGAAATAAATGAGATAATGTATGCCAAGCCACTGGCTCAGTACCTGTTTCAGTTCCGAAGTAAGCCATCAATTAATGTTAATTTCTTTCCAAACTTTCTCTCAGTTAATACTCTGTAGATTTGGTTTTGATATTTCACATCGATATTTAGAGAAGGGGTAATTATTTGAATGACTTTAAGTTTGTTTAAGCCAAGCTGGATCTTGAAGTCCAACTGAGATTTAGTTGTAAAGAAAACGGACAAATGGAACAGATTATGTGTAAGTTTCCTATCAGAAAGGACAGTCTAGGTTATGCTGCAGTGACAAACACCCCCAAAATCTCAGTGGCTTTTAACAAAAAAAAGTTGATTTCTTATTCATCCTACATCTGTGTTATGAGTTGGCTATGGTTTCAGCCTTAGTTCATTCTTATCCAGTGTTAGTAAGAAAGGAGTAAGAAAACAGAACCAACAGGATATATACATAGAGGAAAAGAGAGTTATTTCAAGAAACTGGCTCACATGATGTTGGGCCACAAATACAAAATCTGTAAGGCAGGCCTGCAGACTGGGAACTCAACGAAGTGTTGCTGTTAAGAGTCTTAGGTCTGAATTCCACAGGGTAGCAGGCTCAGGCTGGGTCTCTATGTTACAGTCTAGAGAATTCCTTCCTCTATGGGAAACCTAAATCTGCTCTTAATAAGGCCTTCAATTGATTGGATGAGGCCCACACATATTAAGGAGGATAATCTGCTTTTCTCTACTGATTTAAATGTCACTTTAAAAAGTCTACTGATTCAAATATTAATCACATCTAAGAAATTGTTTGTTCTTTACTCACTAAATCAAGTTAGACTCTTTTGCAACCTCATGGACTGTAGCCTGTCAGGCTCTTCTGTCCATAGCATTTCCCAGGCAAGAAAAAAGCACCTCCTCAAAAACATCTAAACTGTTTTTGTTCAAACAATGGGCCTAGCCAAGCTGACACACAAAATTAACTGTAAACGTCAGGCTAAAGAATCAGTGATCATCTCAACTGTCTCAATCATCACTTGTCACTGTGGCAGAGGGAAAGCAAACATGATGACTCACACTCGTTTTTAACATTTTCTTCCTGAACTGGTACAGATCACTTTCATTCACATTTCAGTGCCTATTGCAAGTCACAAGATCATGTCTACTTGTAATGGGGTGGGGAAGCACAAGCCTCTCATGGGCCAGAACGGAACCAATATAATTATGACTGCTTCCCTGGTAGCTCAGCTAGTAAAGAATCCACCTGCAATAAGGGAGACCCCCGTTTGATTCCTGGGTCAGGAAGATTCCCTGGAGAAGGGATAGGCTACTCACTACAGTATTTAAAGGCTTCCCTGGTGGCTCAGATGGTAAAGAATCCACCTGCAATGTGAAAGACCTGGGTTCAATCTCTGGGTTGGGAAATTATAACTAGTTTTAACACATACCACAGCTTCATAATCTCATCCTCTTGATTTTCAAAAGAATTCTATTGCCTTTAGTCCTTTTCCTCCTGACTATACTAGATGAGGCTTTCTGCTTTCATGGTATCCAAAGATGCCCTTGCCAGGAAACTGGACAGGGACTGCCACTAATATAAGCACCTATCATCAAAAGTCTACAAATAAGTTCTGGAGAGGGTGTGGAGAAAAGGGAACCCTCTGACAACTGTTGGTATGAATGTAAATTGGTGCAACCACTATGGAAAACAATATGGAGTTCCCTTTAAAAATTAAAAATAGAACTGTCATATGATCTGGGTATATATCCAGAAAAGACGAAAGCACCAATTCAAAAAGATACATGCAACCAAATGGTCCAAACAGCACTGCTGACAACAGACAAGACTCGGGAGCAACCTATCAGAGGGGTGGATAAAGAAGATGTGGTACATATGTGTGATGGAATATGCCACAAAGAAGAACACATTTAAAAAAGAATGAACCAGTGCCATCTGCAGCAACATAGATGGACCTAGAGATTATTATACTAAATGAAGCAAGTTAGACAGAAAAAGATAAATATTATATGATATCAATGCATGTGGAATCTAAAAAACAGTACAAATGAACTTATTTACAAAAACAGAAACAGACTCACAGACAGAAAACAAACTTGTGGTTATCGAAGGGGGAAGGGAGGCGGTGGGAACACTGGGAGTGTGGGATTAACAGATGTTCACTACCATATACAAAAGAAATAACAATGACTTAATGTATCACACAGGGAACCATATTCAACACCTTGTAATGAACGATAATGGAAAAGAACTTTAAAAAGAATAAAGACATACACACATATACATGTGGATCACTGAACCACTTTGCTGTATTCCTGACACTAACACAATATTGTGAATCAGTTACACTTTAATTTTTTTAAAAAATGAAAAGATAATCTATAGACAAACATGGAATACATATATATGAAAGTGAAAGTGTTAGTTGCTCCATTGTGTTTGACTCTTTGCAACCCCATTGGACTGCAGCCCACCATAGGATATCCAGGCAAGAATACTGGAGTGGGTTGCATTTCCTTCTCCAGGGGATCTTCCTGACCCCGGGATGGAACCTGGGTCCCTGCATTGCAAGTAAATTCTTTACTGTTTGAGTCAAAACATGGAAAGTATATATATAAATATATCAGTCAGTTCAGTCGCTCAGTCATGTCCAACTCTTTGGGACCCCATAGGTTGCAGCACACCAAGGCTTTCCCATCCATCACCAACTCCCACAGCTTGCTCAAACTCACGTGCATCGAGTCAGTGATGCCAACCAACCATCTCATCCTCTGTTGTCCCCTTCTCCTCCTGCCATATATATATATATATATGGCATGTATATATATATATATATACACATGCACACATATATAAGCACCTCCCTTTAGACCTCTTATCACAGAGCTCTCAGTGCTGGAAAGTCTGTTCAGAAAAGGCTGCATGAGATTTTAAATTGCCCACCGAGAGAAGCAGCGATACTTCCCACTCTGCATATCATTTTGGAGCCTTCCTTTGCATTGAGAATTCTAAGAAACAGGGGGTCCTATTTCTGACAGAAACAGACAGTAATGGGGCAGATGGAAGAGGCATCTAAGTTAACAATTTCTGAAAGGATTTTCAAACATCTTTATCCTGGCTATGGACCAGATTTCCCTTCCCCGTTGCTCTAGAGGAATTTTCACAGACAATTTATATGAAACAAGGATCTGTCTCTCAGTGCACAGTCAGTTCAGAAGTAGCCTCCTTCCTACCTTCTGCTTCCAAAAAGTAGATTGGTCAATTTATATTCTCCTGCTGAGGCCGCCAAACCTAATTAGCATCCTTGGTCTCAAGTAAGCAAGGCTTCTCTTTAAGAAAAAAAGAAAGAAAAAAGTGGGTTTGTTACAAAAGCCATGCAAATGTTGGATGGATCATTTTTTTCCTTGACCCCTGTGTTGGCAATATGTGTCCTGATTACCCATGGAGAAGGGTAGACAGAGCTGGTCTGGTCCCCAGGTGATAACATGGCAACAAAGTCTCTAGTTTGATTATTATGCTGAGTGAAGTAAGACAGAGAAGGAGAAATATCATATGACATTCCTTATATGCAGAATTTAACAAAAAAAAAAAAAAAGGATACAAATGAACTTACTTACAAAACAGAAGCAGACTCAGGGACTTAGAGAACCAAACTTACAGGTGCAGGTGCAGGGCAGAAGAATCTGGGGAAGGGATAGCTAGGGAGTTTGGGATGGACATGTACACAATGCTATATTTAAAATGGATAACCAACAAGGACCTACTGTGTAACACAGGGAACTCTGCTCAATGTTTGTAGCAGCCTGGATGGGAAGGGATTTTGGGGGAGAATGGACACATGTGTATGTATGGCTGAGTCCATCTGCCATCCACCTAAAACTATCACAACATTGTTAATTGGCTACTCTAGTGAGGGTTGAATGGAACTAATGCTTGTGAAGAGCTTTGCACAGTGCTGGCCACCACCACGCTCAGCAGAGGGCAGATGTTCCTTTGGGCAGTTCTACCGCTTTGCAGAAGGTGACTGCATGCTCAGCGCTGAGCCCCCAGAGGCAGATAAAACTCCTGACTTAGCTACTCCATGGTCAGGAGACCCCAGGCATGTTACTTAACCAACTCCCCAGAAAACTCTTCAGTTTCCTCCTTTCCAAATGAGAAATAAGCAAATACCACACAAGACTATTGTAAGGATGAAAGACTGCTATAAACAAAGCCCTTAGCAGAGTAACTGGCCCAGCCCACATGCGTCACATCTGCTTTAACTGTGGTGCTGAAGAATACTCTTCAGAGTATACTCCTTCCTTGGACAGCAAGGAGAACAAACCAGTCAACCTTAAAGGAAATCAACCCTGAATATTCATTGGAAGGACTGATGCTGAAGCTGAAGGTCCAATACTTTGGCCACCTGATGCGAAGAGCAGACTCATTGGAAAAAACATTGATGCTGGAAAAGACTGAAGGCAGGAGGAGAAGGGGACGACAGAGGATGAGATGGTTGGCCTGCTGCAGTCCACGAGGTAGCAAAGAGTCAGACACAACTGAGCAACTGATCAACAATAAGGAAATCGGGACACAGCTGGATTGTGGTCCTTCTGTTCAGTTCTTTTCAAGACAGTACTGTCCTTTTAGAGGCAATGGCTTTCAAACTCTGCCCAAGGAGCCAAGATCCCCCCAAGGGAGAAAGGAGAAAGTGAGACCATAGCGCTTCACTCCTCCTGTAAGCAGAAAAGCCCTCCTTTCATCTGCTCCAGAAACTAGATGCAGCACACAATTTCATTATCAGAAGGGTGCTACTGTGAAAGAATACGTGAAAATCTGTATTTCTGTATCACTAATCACCTTCTCAGGCTTGGGTCAGATCATTAGAAATTAGAATAACAGAAATAATCATTTTTTCTTGCTTTTTTATTCATTTATTTATTCAGCTTTTTCATTCTTTCATTTGTGCTTTTTTTTGGCCAGGTCCCAGAGTGACAACCATGAACAAACCACACAGTCCCCAGGGGAGATGAAGGTCACTTTCCAGCAGGAGAGATAGACAAGGGAAAAGTGCATGACACCCAGAGTTTGGAGCATCACGGGGGAGGCAGGCACATGGTGCTGAAGAAAAAGAGTGTCCAAAAGTCCCTGGGCTTAAAAGAGAGTTCTGGGGAAAGAGTGTATAAATCTGAAACCTAAAGATGAATGGGAGAAAGGCAGGGGAAATTTTTCTAAGTAGAAGCCCAGAAGAGAGAATGCACATGGTATACGCAAGTTGTCCAGCAACAGTAAAGGCCAGCAAGTAGATTCCCCCAAAACGAACATCAAGGACCCAGCTAAAGCTGTTCCTTGCAGGATGGACACTGCAGTTACAGCAGATGAGGCTGTAAATCCACTGAATGACTCCAGCCAAGGGCCAGGCATCCCAACAAGTTCCCTCTGGAGAGGGGGTTGGGGGGTGAGGTGGATGGGCGGGGGGAGGTGGTGGGCTCAGTGTTCTGAGAGGTTCTCGATCTCTTGAGGAAAAGGACACTCATATTGCTTGGATGTAAAGGCACAGGCCAGGAGCAGGAGAAGATGGGTGTCCTGGGAGAATGCTGCCTGAGAAAACAGGACAGCAGCTGACACAGCTTTCCCTGGCCTCACACAGACCTTCTTCCCCTTGCTCCCCAGGGGGGTGGTTCCAAATGCAGTCCACTGCAAGGAGACCTCTGCAAGACTGAAAGTCAAGCCCTTCCCCAGGGCACAGGTTGGGGCTGGAAAATTTGCTGGTTGAATCCAAGCTTCTCCAGGCAGGTGCGACAGTGTGAATGTTCTCAGATCATGAACGAGGCCGGCCGTGACTAATTCTCACTTTGTATACCCAGAAGCCAAGCCAAGAGTCAAAAGTTTCACTTTTTCCTGCGTCCCAGGGAAAAGTAAATGCAGGCCTTCCCCTCAGGGCAGGAGCTTAGGATTGAAGTCAAGGTGGAGGGTTGTGATCCTAATGGTGTTGATGTAAGAAGAGTTACAACAGTAGTGATAAAACTCACTGAGCACATACTCTGTGCCAGGCCCTGGCATAAACATAAATTAACCCATCTCAGAAACTCTTTGGAGCCCACACCACCACTACCCCAATTTTACAAAAACAAAAAGATGTCCAGAAAGGTTAAGTGTAGGTGGACATAGACAGTGGGAACCTACAAAGAGCTTGTATAAGCTGTAAGACAAAATAAACTATATCTATGCATGAAAATGTTGCTTCTCTGGTTGCTCAGCTGATAAAGAATCTGCCTGCAATGCAGGAGACCCCAGTTGGATTCCTGGGTCAGGAAGATCTGCTGCAGAAAGGATAGGCTACCCACTCCAGTATTCTTGGCCTTCCCCGGTGGCTCAGATGGTAAAGAATCTGCCCGCAATGCGGGAGATCTGGTTCGATCCCTGGGTTGGGAAGATCCCCTGGAGAAGGGAAAGGCTAACCACTCCAGTGTTCCTGCCTGCAGATTTCCATGGACAGAAGAGCCTGGCAGGCTACAGTCCACAGGATCGCTAAGAGTCAGACACAACTGAGCAACTTTCACTTTCACACATGAAAATATGAGCATTTTTACCAGAAATGACTGTAGAGACCTCAGAGTCATCATCAGGCAGGGACTTCCCCAGTGACATCTACGGCCTTTCAGGGCACACTGACTCAAATGAGCAACTATAGAGGCCATAGGAGAGTTCAAGAAAAAAATTCTGGTTTTCAGAAAGAACATGTTCAACTTGAGGGCATTAGGGAAGTTTTGAGAGAAGAAGTGACCTCAGAATGTTAAAGGTTGGCAGGACATCATTCCAGGTTAAGGGAACAGAGAGAGGAAAAGAGGGGGAAAGAGGGGAATATGCCAAGGAAAAGTAGTTAAAGGATTGTCCAAGAATCCCCAGGCAGACCCTCGGGGTCACAGTAGACTCTAAGGCCCCTCCCACTACATCTCTAGAGTAGCTCCATTTTTATTTGTTTTACATACTGGGCTTCCATATACAATTTCATTTCAAGAAATAGTTTTGCTTTGGTTTTTTGGCCACATCCCACAGCATTGGAATCTTAGCTCCCTGACCAGGGATCAAACCTGTTCCCCCTGCACTGAAGTGTGGAGTTTTAACCACTGGACCACCAGGGAAGTCCCTAAAGAGACAGTTTTAGTTCATCTCACTTTGTCAAACCATAGCACCAAATCGGTGAAACTGTGTTTGTCGCTCAGTCATGTCTGACTCTTTGCGACCCCATGGACTGTAGTCAGCCAAGCTCCTCTGTTCATGGAATTCTCCAGGCAAGAATACTAGAGTGGGTTGCCACTCCCTTCTAAAGGGGAACTTCCCGACCCAGGGACTTAACCCGGGTCTCCAGCATTGCAGGCAGATTCTTTACCATCGGAGCCACTACTAGTGAAAGCATAGAGGAGGGAGGAGTGATGGAGCAAGAGAGCGGAAAGCTTCCATCAGGAACATCAATCAGACCCCTGTCCATTCTGTGCTCCTAGCAGACATCACTAGTCGAGTTCTTTCCACTGTTCTCAGATAGTCAGAACTCTTCCATGGGAAGTACCCCAGATATCAGAAGTGGCACACCATAGTTAACCAAGGGAGTATGGGCTTTTTTTTCCTACAGAATGCAGGAGAACCATGTATTTTTGAACCACTGTCCCTAAGTGTTCATTCACGTCTAAGCAGTGATACTATGATGGGGCCAAGAATCGAGGCCAGGCTTCACTCGCAGGAAGATCTCACTTCAAGGAAACATGAAGAGATGCCTTTCCAGGTTCCCTGAGCCTCCTTCCTATGAGGTCCAGATCCCCAACAATGAGTGCATCAGTGGAATAAGAAGTGAGAGAGGACTTTCATAGGGTCCAGAAGACTGACCTGGGAGAGATTCTTTCCATTAGCACACAGCTAATGAACTGTTCCTCAATTGATCACAGTGCTACCTGGAAACCCGGGGATCCAAGAGGAGGGGAGTAAAGGATGGTAGGTGGTGTGGTGAGGAGGCTCCTGTGAAGGGGAAAGCAGAGTGGTGCAAGCAGTAAGGAGAAGGGAGTGCAGACAAACTTCACCTACTCCTTTTGGTGGAAAGAACAGGATCTAGAGATATAACTTTGCTATATACAGCTGTGTGACTTTGAGCAAATCACTTCACCTCTCTGAGTCTCTCTTCATTTATACTAAGGAGGAATAATCATTTCATCAAGAATCCCTCCTCACTGGATTTATAGGGGACATTTGTCCAGAACATTCAGAATTTCCTTTTTTGTTGTTGTTGCTGTTAGTGTTGTCTTTATTTTCACGTATAGAAAAATGAGACAGGTGAAGTAACTAACTCAGAGAGTCACAGTTTAGAGTCAGATTCAGGGTCCGTTCCTTTTCATCACTTGGCCTCACTCAACAGTGAAACGGACAAATACAGTGAGAACCTGAGAGAAGCCACAAGCGTCCAAGCCTGTGAACCATCTCAGATAGTTTTGCTGGGTCATTAGTCCGTGGCATTTTTGGTTGACTCTAGGACTTTTATGTTCAGCAATCTGGTAGAGGTTTGGTTTTATTTTTTATTTTTTTTTTAATTGGAGGGAAATTGCTTTACAATGTTGTGTTGGTTTCAGCTGTATAACATGAATCAGCCGTAAGTATACAAATTTCCCCTCCCTCTTGAACCTTCCTCCAGCCTCTCCCATCCCACTCCTCTAGGTCACCACGGAGCACGGAGCTGAGTGCCCTGTAACAGCAGCTTCACTAGCTATCTACCTTACACACGCTAGTGTTTATCTGTCAGTCCTACTCTCTCTACTCGTCTCCCCATCTCCTTACCCTGCTGGGTCCACAAGTCCGCTCTCCACGTCTGTGTCTCTGTTTCTGCCCCGAAAATAAGTCCATCAGTACCATTTATCTAGATTCCAGCTTTGGATACAGCCTAGAAGGACTCGCACATCATTATATCCTTGGTCAAGGAGGGCCCATGTGCTCCAGGCTGGGCCAACCAGACACTCTCAGCCTGGAATGGCTATCCTAAGGAGACTGACATAAACCGAAATCACTCAGAGATAAGGCAAGGCGAAGACAGAGCCCTGAAGAAACTGCCCTTGTGTTTCTGCTCCCTCATCCCCAGAGCACCTCTGGGAACCATCACGGCATGCCCCACTTGCTTCTTTCCAAAAGAGTCCTCACCATGTTCAAGTGAGCCAAAGTCACCAGGAGCTTTGGCTGATACAGTTCAGTTCAGTTCAGTCGCTCAGTCGTGTCCGACTCTGCAACCCCGTGAATTGCAGCACGCCAGACCTCCCTGTCCATCACCAACTCCCGGAGTCTACTCAAACCCCTGTCCATCGATTCGATGATGCCATCCAACTGTCTCATCCTCTGTCATCCCCTTCTCCTCCTGCCCCCAATCCCTCGATACAGGAGGTGTCAAATGAGGAAATGATGCACGGAAAAGTGCCTAGAGAATGTAAAGGATGTATACAATGTCAGATGGCCTTTTCTAGTACATCTCACACTGTCTACTACCTAATGGGTTCACTAAACGGTCACTGAACAAGCCTGATGAGTGTGCCTTCTGTGCTGGGACACGACCTTCCAGAGATTCTTGCGACCTTCCTTGTTCTCCTGGACAGAGTTACTCACCCTTTCCCCTTCACATCATCTTGCAGGTCACAGGGCACTGAGTCACCACAGTGTCTTTCTCACACAATGTGCAAAGCCCTCTCCCTCTTTTCTCTCTCTCTGCTTTACTTCCTTTATGCCAGACACTTCCTTGGCAGACTCAAGGAAAATTAAAAGTCATGGGGGAGCAAAAATACTTTCACCCTCAGTTCACATCAAAAATCTCTGGGATAATTCAAACAGTGATGTCCAGATCCTTCTGGATGAGAAGGGCTGTGATAAACCAGGTCATTTGCCCCTCTGGACCATGCTTTTCTCATCTGACAAATATGAGGTGGTTTTTTTTCTACTTATTTTAGAAGTATTTTTAGTATTTTGATAATGAGAAGAGTTCAAAATCTTTCCTACTTTATTCAGTAAATACAGTAAGACAACACAAGAATGATACAATAATCAAATCAGTAACTATTCCTTGAAAGTTTGAATTTTTTCTTGATTTTGAAACTGATTTTTGTTTTGAAGCTTGATTTTTCTATTTTTTTCAAATGTGAGTTTTAAATGAGAAAAATCTCTAAGGACTCCCCTAAAGCTGACAGTCTAAGAAATGCCCATTTTAGACATGGGCGTGGACTTTAATGCCATTAGTCTTAAAAAAAAAAAAAAGGAGTGCACCCCAACTTTAATATGAAGAGATCATGAACCTCTTCTCTGTTTGGACCAATTTATCTACAGCAGTTATTTCTAAAAGTTCTTTAAACCCCAAAATATTAAATATGTTTCATATAAAACATCTATATTATTCTCCCCCAAGGAAAAGTTTGGATCTTGAAAGAGATAACATCTCTACAACAAAAACTGAATCCAATGGTTTAATTACAGATCAAAGAAAAGAAATAACTTGCTATCAGATTTTATTGCAGAAAGCATATAATTGAGAATTTTTCCCTAATGCTGCCAAAATGCTTGCAAGCTGTTCAAAAAGAAGAAAAGTGCCCCACAGCATAGTGTTAAAAAATAATAATAATAAAACAAAACTGCCCAACCTTTCACAAATACATCCATCTCTGTAAGATTAGCTGTCAAAATAGATCATTCTCTCTGTCTCAGCAAGTCAGGTGGCCCTAGCGAGAACCATATCTTGGTTCTCCAGGCCTTGTTGTTGTAGACCAGGAAGCATTAAACTTTGAAAGGTCTTGCATTGAAATATCAGCGTGGGTAAGGGCCCCTGATTTTAGAGAGGTAGAGAAGGGAGCTGGAAAAGACAAAGCATCTTTGATTGACTAGATCTGGGTTTCGGGGGCTTCCTATGTGAATGAAACCAGGGCAACCTCATCACCAGGCTGGCAGCCCTTCACAATCCATCTTCTTTCTCCTAAGGCAAATCCAGATGTCAGCGCCAGCAGGAGCAGCAGGGTTCCCAGGAACTGAGCAGTCCCCACAAGGGCGGAAACTGCTCCAATAGCCCCGATTGTAAAAGCTGCCGTGGAGCCAGGAGAAAGCAGGACCAGAGCTGGGAGGGGGGCGGGGGCACGCGCTCAAGGACTGAGGCCGACTGAACCCACTCCTGGAGGACTGTGGATCCCGCTGCCTTTGGAGGCAGGAGAGGCTTTTTCCTTTGCATTTGGGTCCCCCTAGCGGAGCAGAGAAAGTACACCAGCTCTGTGTCCAGAAGGAGGCAGATGGGAGATGGAATTGCTTGGGCTTGCAGCTGCCTTTCCCAACCCCGGCCTGGGGTATGAGGCCATCTCTGCAACCAAGCAACCAATCAACACAGAACCTGTAGCTGCTGTTTACCCAGCAATGGCAAGTCAGGGAAGTACGGCAAGAATGAGGCATCTTCTCACTCTCAGAGGGGTCACAAGTGTCAGGCATGCGCAGGAGGCTGCGGTGTAACGCACAGGGAAGGGATTTGGGGGAGGTCCATTTTGCAGTACTCCTAGTGCCTGCTCTAGTGCTCGGCATACACTAGGTGCATGGGTGTATCCGTGTGCTCGGTTGCCAATCATGTCCGACTCTTTGTGATATCCTGGACTGTAGCCCGCCAGGCTCCTCTGTCCACGAGGTTTTCCAGGCGCGAATACTGGAGTGGGTTGCCCTTTCCTCTTCCAGAGGATCTTCCTGACCTAGGGGTGGAATCTGCATCTCTTTCATCTCCTGCATAGGCTGGCAGATTCTTTACCACTGTGCCACCTGGAAAGCCCATATATTAGGTACTCAGTACCTATTTGTTAAATGAACTAGCCCAAGGTCATTGAGTTAGCAAGCAGGCGGATTCAAAATAGGATCCCAGGCAGTTTGATTCCAAGGATCTGAGAGGAGCCAAGATGGCGGAGGAGTAGGACGGGGAGACCACTTTCTCTCCTAGAAATTCATCAAAAGAATAACTGAACGCAGAGCAAACTTCACAAAACAACTTCTGATCGCTAGCTGAGGTCACCAGGCGCCCAGAAAAGCAGCCCATTGTCTTCGAAAGGAGGTAGGACAAAATATAAAAGATAAAAAGTGAGACAAAAGAGCTAAGGACGGAGATCCGTCCCGGGAAGGGTCTTAATAGAGGACGTTCCCAGACACCGGGAAACCCTCGCACTGCCGGGCCTGGGGGAAGTGTTGGAATCTCAGAGTTTGAATCTGGCTGGGAGGGATAGAATAAATAAAACCCACAGATTACGAGCCTAAAAGCAACTCCCAGCAGAAAAGTACCCCAGACGCCCGCATCCGCAACCAGCAAGTGGGGGCGGAACGGAGAGGGGCGGGCGGCATTGCTTGGGGCAGGGTCCTGGGCCTGAGCGCACTGAGGACAATCAGAGGGAGCTTTTGTGAGTTCCCAGCTTGAACTGTGGGAGAGCAAATGAGAGAGAAAATTAACCGGCCCGAACACACTGCCGGCCGTTAGCAGAACAAAGGGACCGAGAAAGTCCTGAGAAGAGCTCGCAGGCTGTGGACCGGCCCAGCCCTGCCTGAGGCAGGAGGCAGGGGGGAGGGGAAGGGGCAGGCTCGGCCCCAAGGACCGCATCCCCTGCCACACTGCAAACGGGCCTCCGCCTTCTAATCAAAGACCTCCGCCTTCTAATCAAAGACCTCCGGGGATTCTGGATGGTCGACAACCGCCGGGAGGGTCGTGGCTAGACACGGTACACGCACCCGGCCAGTGCGGGCGGGATTGGGGCTGGGGACGCAGAGGGCAGAAGGCGCACGCACCCGACTGGCGCAGCAGAAACTGAGGCTGGGATAGCGCAGGGCAGAAGACGCGCTGCACCCGGGGAGAGAGCGCCCGACAAGCGCCTGGCTGCCTGAGCCACTGGGGCGGCGTAGGGACAAAACGCAGGCGCAGCTTTGTGTACCATGCTTTTGTGAATCACCCAAGGGCTGGAACCGCCCGCAGCGTGGGGCGCGCTCCATGCAGAGCAGCCGGGAACCTGAGCAGCCCAGACGGAGAAAATAGCGCCGGCCCCTCCCCGGAGCGCGACGGAACTAGCTACCTGAATAAGAATCCACCTCTGCCCACCTGTGTCAGGGCGGAAATTAAGCGCGGAAGAAACCGGCAACAGAAGCCAAATAAACAAAGGGAACCGCTTCAGAAGGGACCGGTGCAACAGATTAAAATCCCTGAAGAAAACACCGACTTCACCGGAAGGACCTATAGATATCGAGAAGTATAAGCTGGAACGAGGAGATATATGAAACTGAGCCGAAACCACACTGACCGAAACAGCTCCAGAGAAATTCCTAGATATATTTTTTTCTTTTTTCTTTTCTTTTTTTTTTTTTTTAAGTAAGAAAAAAAAAATTTTTTTTCTTCTCTTTTATTTTCCTTTAAAATTCCCTATTACTCCCCCATTACTCCTTAACTTTCATTTTCATAAGATTTTTATGATTTTTTTTATTAGGTAAAACAATTTTTTTTCTCTTTTTTTTTTCTTTTTCTTCTTTTTTTTCCTTTTCTTTTTTCTTCTTCTCTTCTATTTTCTATTTTTCTTTTTCTCATTTCTTTTAAAGTCATCTAGTACTCCTCTTACTACTCCTTAATTTTCATTTTCAATACACTATAACCTTACAGGGAAAAAAAAAAAAAAAAAGAAGAAGAGAAGCCCTATTTTTAAACCAAACTTCATATATATTTCTAAATTTTTTTTTTTAATGTTTTGGGTTTTGTTTTTTAATATAGTATTTTTAAGAGTCTAACCTCTACTCTAGATTTTTAATTTTTGTTTTTCAGTATATGATATAACTTGTGAACATTTAAGAATCCAATATTCAGCTCCCATTTTTATTCAGGAGTGTGTTGATTATTCTCTCCCAATCTTGACTCTCTGTTTTCTACCTCAGAACACCTCTATTTCCTCCTTTCCCCTTCTCTTCCCAATCCAATTCTGTGAATCTTTGTGGGTGTCTGGGCTACGGAGAACACTCTGGGATCAGACAACTTCGTAGATCTGTCTCTCTCCTCTTGAGTCCCCCTTTTTCTCCTCCTGCTCATCTCTATCTCCCTCCTCCCTCTCCCCTTCCTCATGTAACTCTGTGAACCTCTCTGGGTGTCCCTAACGGAGGAGAAACTTTTCACCATTAACCTAGAAGTTTTATTATCAGTGCTGTATGGTTGGAGAAGTCCTGAGACTACAGGAAGAATAAAACTGAAATCCAGAGGCAGGAGACTTAAGCCCAAAACCTGAGAACACCAGAAAACTCCTGACTACATGGATCTTTAAGTAATAAGTGACCGTCCAAAAGCCTCCAAACCTACACTGAAACCAACCACCACCCAAGAGCCAATAAATTTTAGAGCAAGACATACCACGCAAATTCTCCAGCAACGCAGGAACATAGCCCTGAACGTCAACATACAGACTACCCAAGGTCACACCTAACACATAAAACCATCTCAAAACTCATTACTGGGCACTCCATTGCTCTCCAAAGAGAAGAAATCAAGATTCACGCACCAGAATACTGACGCAAGCTTCGCTAATCAGGAAACCTTGACAAGCCAATCATCTAACCCCACCCACTGGGTAAAACCTCATCAATAAAAAGGAACCACAGACCTCCAGAATACAGAAAGCCCACTCCAGACACAGCAATCTAAACAAGATGAAAAGGCAAAGAAATACCCAACAGGTAAAGGAACATGAAAAATGCCCACCAAGTCAAACAAAAGAGGAGGAGATAGTGAATCTACCTGAAAAAGAATTTAGAATAATGATAATAAAAATGACCCAAAATCTTGAAAGCAAAATGGAGTTACAGATAAATAGCCTGGAGACAAAGATTGAAAAGATGCAAGAAATGTTTAATAAAGACCTAGAAGAAATAAAAAAGAGTCAAGTAAAAATGAATAATGCAATGAATGAGATCAAAAACACTCTGGAGGGAACCAAGAGTAGAATAACGGAGACAGAAGATAGGATAAGTGAGGTAGAAGATAGAATGGTGGAAATAAATGAAGCAGAGAGGAAAAAAGAAAAAAGGATCAAAAGAAATGAGGACAACCTCAGGGACCTCTGGGACAATGTGAAACGCCCCAATATTCGAATCATAGGAGTCCCAGAAGAAGAAGACAAAAAGAAAGGCCATGAGAAAATACTCGAGGAGATAATAGCTGAAAACTTCCCTAAAATGGGGAAGGAAATAGCCACCCAAGTCCAAGAAACCCAGAGAGTCCCAAACAGGATAAATCCAAGGCGAAACACCCCAAGACACATATTAATCAAATTAACAAAGATGATTCCAAGGATCTCCCTCTGAACCGTGGCATTAAAAAGTGACCTCCTGTTCACATCTGACAGGATTAGCTATGATGTATAGTGTTTGCTGATAACTGCATGCTATTAACCTTGTTCCACACCCCTCCCCCCAAACTATGAATCCTTTGAGAGGAAGAGATGATGCCTCATTCCCGTTACACTTCCCCCACCCGCCATGGCTGGGTAAACAGAGTCGTCATTTTCTCCTGAAATGCTCAACCCTCTTCATCCTCTGTTCCCACGCATCAGTCTGAGGTTGCAAACCTCAAGATCATCTTTTATGTTGTGCATGCATCACCTCAAGGCCAAATAAGTTTCCAAGTCTTAAAAACATCACATCCAAAATCTTTTGCTGTCCCTGTCTCCCTTCCTCTGCCTACCACCAGTCACATTCCTACACTGTTACAAAAGTCAGACAGTCATACTTTAATCCACTTTACATTCTTCTCTAAGTACAGCTCTGAACTTCTGTTCTGAAATCTTTAATAACTTTAATTCAAAGTCACTCGAATTAATTCAAGTTACTCATCCAATCTCAAATCCTTCCACAATATATTCCTGAAAATGTTTCAACATATATTTATCAAGTGTCTTGTCTTCCAGACCCACCCACTGTCTAAGCCTGGAGGATACAGAATAAGTCCAGTTCCTACCCTGAAAGAGCCCGTGGTGTCCATGGAAACTGCCTTTCAGACCTCCTTCAGAGGCCCTATGAGAGAGCATAGCTACAGCCTCCAGTTGCCACCTCCACAAATACCGTGAAACCCATAGGGGCTCCCAGACAATCACTGAGCATGGCTGGGGTACTAGATTTTGAGGGAGCAATAAATAGCTCTATTTTTTCCACATTTGAATTCAAACTGGAAAACAGGAGTTCTAGCTGAGATTTCAAAATACTCCCTCTCTTACTATTATAAAAAGATAGGAAGATGAGGATTTTTGCAAAAGCCAGATGGACCTGCTGACTGGGCTCTGCTCCTTTGGGATCTCCGGAGAACACTGGTGGGCTTCCCTGGTAGCTCAGCTGGGAAGAATCCGCCTGCAATGACAGAGACCCCAGTTCAATTCCTGGGGCAGGAAGATCCCCTGGAGAGGGACTTCCCTGGTAGCTCAGATAGTAAAGAGTCTGCAGTGGACAGTATGGATTATGCTTCTGGCAGTCTCTGAAACAGGCTAGAACAAAACATGGGCCATTCTGACACAGGTTCTGGGCTGAAATATAGCAAGCTTTCCCCTAGAAGAACCAAGAGGAACCCTGTTCATTCCCATGATGGAGAAAGATGAATATGATCCAGACACATCCAGCTTGTTCCTCCCACAGCACCCAATCAGATAAGTCACTCTCCCTCCCCTGGAGTAGAGAAAGAGTAAAAGTCAAGTAGAGTTTCTTTACTACAGAAGAAAACATCAGAAGTGAGGAAAAAATGTTCTTCTGTATCATTCTTTAGCTTCTTGCTCTGGACTCAATAAGCTTCATTATTAAGTCCATGGTCAACATCAACCACCACAGTGTGGCCATGGCCCTCACAGGAGGTCACCAGAAAACTTTGCCGAGCCTTCAGTATCAGGGCCACTAATAAATGGGTGGCTAAGACGCTGCTTTCAGAAGACTCTGAAATGCATTAGAACAGAAACAAAATTCCCTCAATGCCAGGATGACTCCACACCCAAGGCCAAAAATTCACCCCCTGTTCCACTTACCAAATCATAACATGTGCAGTCACTCTGTCCAACACAGCGTATCCAAGATTCAACGGTGAGATTAAATGACCTCATTACAATACTCTAATAACGAACTGATACAGACATCACATAACAGAATGACCATAACCTAAAGATGGCCCATTATCAAATTTCTTAGAATAAAATACATAGTCAAACATTAAATCCTCCTAGACAAGAAATGAAAGGCATCCAAACTGGAAAGGAAGAAGTAAAACTGTGACTGTTTCCAGATGACATGATACTAAAGACTCTACCAAAAAACAGTTGCAACTGTTGAATTCAGTACAGTTGCTGGACACAAAATTAATATACAGAAATATGCTGTATTTGTATATACTAACAACAATCTATCAGAAAGAACTTAAGCAAACAATCCCATTTACAGTTGCATCAAAGGCATAAAATACTTAAGAATAAATTTAACCAAGGAGGTAAAAAACTTCTACTTGGAAACTATAAGATTTGACAAAAGAAATTGAAGACAACACAAATAAATGGAAAGACATATGTGTTCTAAACCATGTGTTCATGGTTTAGAAGAATTAATATCTTTAAGATGTCCATACTACCCAAAGCCATGCACAGATTCAGTGCAGTCCCTATCAAAATACCAATAGTATTTTTCACAGAACTAGAACAAATAATTCTAAAATTTGCATGGAACCACAAAAGACCTCAAATAGTCAAAGTAATCTTGAGATAAAACAAAGATGACAGTATCATGCTCCCTGATTTCAAACTATACTACAAAGCTATAGTAATCATAATAGCATAGTACTGGCACAAACAGACACACATAGATCAGTGGAGTAGAACAGAGACCCCAGAAATAAACCCACATTTATACAGTCGATTAATCTATGACAAAGGATACAAGAATACACAATGGAGAAAAGACAACCTCTTTAATGAACGGTGTTGGCAAAATTAGGTAACTACATGCAAAAGAATAAAACTGGAGTGTTTTATTAATATACACACATATAATAATATACATACTCATAAAAATATACATGTACAAAATAACCTCAAAATAGATTAAAAACTTAAATGCAACACCTGAAACCATAAAACTCCTAGAAGAAAAACATAGACAGTAAACTCTGACATTAGTATTAGTAATATTTTTTGGATCTATCTTCACAGGCAAGGGCACTAAAAACAAAAGTAAGCAAATGGGACAATATCAAATTAAAAAGCTTCTGCACAATAAAGGAAATCATCAACAATACAAAAAGGCAACCTACTGAATGGTAGAAGAAACTTGCTAGTGATGTATGTGATAAAGGGTCAATATCCACAATATATAAAGAACTCACTCATCTCAACACCAAAAATATGAACGACAGCATTAAAAAATGGGCAAAGAATATTCTGGACATTTTTCCAGAAAAGATATACAGATGGTCAACAGAAATATGCAAAGATGCTCAACATCACTGATCATCAGGGAAATGCAAATCAAAAGCACAAAGGGATATGACCTCACACTCGTCAGTCAGAATGGCTACCATAAAAAAGATAATTGTTAGTGAGAATGTGGAGAAAAGAGAACCCTAATGCATTGTTGGTGGGAATGTAAATTGGTGCATCCACTGTGGAAAACAGTATGGAAGTTCCCCAAAAATAAAAAGAACTACCACACAGTTTAGCAATTTCACTTCTGGGTATTTATATGAAGTAAACAAAAACACCGATTCGAAAAGATACACACATCCCAATATTCACTGCAGCGTTATTTATAAAAAGCAAGATATGGACTCACCCTAAGTGCCTATCCACAGAGGAATGGATAATGGATATTCTATCCACAATGGAATATTATTCCGTCATTAAGAAAGAGTGACACTGGGAAGACCCAGAGGAATCGGGTGGAGAGGGAGGTGGGAGGGGGGATCGGGATGGGGAATACATGTAACTCCATGGCTGATTCATGTCAATGTATGACAAAACCCACTGCAATGTTGTGAAGTAATTAGCCTCCAACTAATAAAAATAATTGAAAAAAAAAAAGAGTGAAATCTTGCCATTTCCAATGTAGATCGACCTGGAGGGTAATTTGATAAATGGAATAAGTGAGACACAGAAAGACAAATGCCATGTGATTACAAGAGTCTATGTGGAATCTAAAAACAACAACAAATGAACAAAGCAAAATAAAACAAAAACAGATGCACAGACACAGAGAACAAACGTGGTTGCCACAGGGAAGTGGGGTGGGGTTGAATGAAACAGATAAAGAGGATTAAGAGGTATGAACTTCCAGTTGTAAAATAAATGTCACAGGGATGTGATAAACAGAATAACGAATACTGTCAATAATGATGTAAATAAGAGTGACAAATGTTTGCTAGACTTACTGTGGTGATCATTCCATAATGTTCTTAAATGTTGAATCCCTGTGTTGTACACCTGAAACTAACATAATAGTGTATATCAACTGTACTTCAATTTAGGAAAAATTAAATCCTCCTGAAAGTAAAAGCTATTCAAATCTGAAAGAATTAATACCCAAAAACAAATTATTTTGTCCTTGGGTGTTAAAAGGCTCATCTCCTTGCAGTTCACTCTACTGGTCACGTACATTTCCAGTACCTGACACATTGCCTGTCACAAAGACATCAAAATAACATTTTGTTTCATAAATTCATGAAATATTAGGTATTCACTGCTAAAGAGGAACCAACCAAGCTAACGTCCACAGCAAGGTAAGAACAATTGACTGAACAGTAACCAAATGGCACTTCTGTTTATCCTTCTCTCATTAAATTATTTTAGGAACTGCTTCTTTGATTATAATTACTAGCAAATGAAGCCAGGCTGCTTAGCACAGTTTCTGGCATATATTAGTTATGCAGTGTTATTTGGATTCCATTCTAATTTCACAAAATTTATATTGGGTAGAAGCAATGAGCATGATCAAAAACTTTAGCCATCTAGAAAGCTAGCTACTTGCTCTTCATTTTTGCAGCTCTGGGAGCAGGGGAAGGGAACTACCTTTTTGTATCACTAACCAAGAAAATAATGTCAGAGGTGCCTGCTTCTGCCTGGTCCTCTCCTTGGGCCCTCCCCTTCAGCCTCTCTCTTCCAGTCTCATTTGCCCTCTGGGCAGCCTGCCCCTCACTGGCTTCATCCCCCTGCCCTGGCACCTGTAGAGAAGGAACAGATGCTATCCTGGATAACCCTGCTTGGCCACCGCAGACATCCTGGTCCCTCCCCACTCCCTGCAGGCTGTGCATGCCCAGGCATTATGTCAGGGGACCCCAGGAGCTACAGCAAGCCCTACCCAAGTCAGTCAGAGACAGCCAGCTCTCCAAAGAGTCAGCCACGACATTCTGGAGCCTTCTGGTCTTTTCCACCCAGGAATCCCCACTCACATGCCATGCTACCCTCTCAGTGCCCTCAGATCCCTGACTCTACACTTACTCCTCCTCATCGGTATGGATAAACTCCACCAGCTTTCCAGCCCAGGGTCAAACAAAGCATCTGTCCATACATCTCTCTGGCTGGGCTGCCTCCATGAATGGGGTGGTATAAATCGAGAGCAACAGCAAGTGGGAAGCATCTATCTCATCACAGCAATGGGCATGACTTCCCTGTCTCAGGAGCTCTGCACCCCCACTCTGCTCCAGCTCCCTCTCCAAAACCACATCATTCCCTACTTTCTCTAGCAAGCCCCTGCCACCCTTTGCCCAAATTTGCATCCTCTCCTCTATTCCCAGTACTGTCGCTGCTTCACCAAATGCCCAAAGTTCACCGGATACTCCCTCCCCTATAATCCCGTAACATTTGCACTTATATTTTAACCAGATTCCTAGAAACAGACATTGGAATGGAAATTCACATGCAGGAAGATTATCGTGGGATGCTCTCAGGATCAGCACCTAAAGGAAGCAGGACTGGCCCGAGGAAGAAGCTGAACTGTGATAAAGTCACATAAAAGCTTCAGGCCAGCCCTATAGGAGCTCTGGAGAAAGAAATGGCAACCCACTCCAGTATTCTTGCCTGGAGACTCCCACGGACAGAGGAGTCTGGCTTACTATAGTCCACAGGGTCGCAAAGAGTTGGACACGACTGAGAGACTATTACTCACTTACAGGAACTCTGGAGCTGAACTAGCCATTCAGACCTGTCCCACTTTGAAACCCAGAGGCCAGGCCTTCATACCTTCCATTACCCAGTCGAGGGCGGCCCTTGAGAAGGGAACATGATCTTGAATGAGGCTGCTTTCTCCCACCAAAGGCAATTCCTAGAGAGGGGCTCAGCTGAGAGCCAGCAGCAGCCAACAACACTTAGAGGAAGAAGGAAAGAGCGCCAGGGTCCCAGAGGGAGATCACTGTAACACACGATCCACTGCACACTTGCCACATTCTAAGGCAGTGTCTTCATTCTTGCTTTCATTCAATAAATATCAACTGTACAGGGCCCTGGGGCTTCCCCGGGAGCCCAGTGGTAAAGAATCCGCCTGCTAGTGCACGAGACACAGGTTCCACCCCTGATCCAGGGAGATCCCACATGCCAAGGAGCAGCTAGGCTCGTGCGCCCCTACTATTGAGCCTGTGCTCTAGAGCCCACAGCCGCAGCTACTGAGCCCACATGTCCCAACTACTGAGCCCACACGCCTTAGAGCCCACGCTCTGCAACAAGAGAAGCCACTGCAATGAGAAGCCCGAGCACTGCAACTGGAGAGCAGCCCCTGCTCATCACAACTGGAGAAGAGCCTGAGCAGAAACAAACGCCAGCCAAAAGTAAATATTAAAAAAAAAAGAAAGAAGAACTATATAATGCACTATATAATTAGCTTAGGCTTAACTCCACTGCTGGTAAATTTGGAGTCAATGATTGACCTGACAGATGCAGTTCCTATGGTAATAACGCTCTTCTAACTTCCTGGGCACAGGGTACCATTTCCTTGCAGTTCATGTGAATCTCTGGCGTGAGGCCAGCAGCCAAATGCCAGGGAAGGGCACCTTAGTGGTAATGATAGTATAATACTCTTAACAGGATTATAAGATTGGGAATTGGCAGCACTCAAATCTGAATTAAGCAGAGTAAACTCGGTCTGTGTGTCAGGAAAAGCAAAATCAGATTTCTCCCCGGTACTGTGCCGACATCCAAAGTGCCTAACTCAATCCCAGAAGACTGAGAAAATTCAGTTTGTGCAGGGACTGGGGCGGAGTGGGAAAGTAACATGGTTTCTAAGCAAGGTTTCAAGCCTGAAGAGAATCTCAATTCACAGACTCCTGACCATTGTTTCTCTGCTTACAATTAAGGTTGGCAAAAGTTAAAGTTGGCTTGGTTTAATGTTTGAGAAAAGCAGGTCGTTTCACCAATTATTTGCTTCAATGGCAAGCTAGAGCTTTCATGTCCCAAAGATAAGGGAACATTCGCATTCTTGTGCTTTGAATTTCAGCTGGAAGAGGAACTTCTTGGATCTAAACAGCTCCCTTGGTTCAAATTAAATCAAAGCCAGGACTATGAGACCTACTAGCTCAAAAGCTCCCAGTCCAGAGAATTATAGACAGAGGAAAAGGCTACATCTCTGTACCTTTGAGTTATAGGCTGAGAGAGTGAATATGAGATGCATATTGAAGTGAAAGTAGCTCAGTCCCGTCTGACTCTTTGCAACCCCATATACTATGCAGTCCATGGAATTCTCCAGGCCAGCATACTGAAATGGGTAGCCATTCCCTTCTCCAGGGGATCTTCCCAACCCAGGGATCGGACCCAGGTCTCCCTCATTGCAGGTAGGTTCTTCACCAGCTGAGCCACCAGGGAAGCCTGATAGGCATATTAATAAAGTGCGAATTGACATGAGTCACACATTTCTGTTTCTGCAGTAAAGACTGTAGGGCTGTCTTCCCTCGGCATATTTGTCCCCCTCTGAAACCTGGTTCTAATCCTAACTCTGTCCTGAAACAGCTCTATGATCTTCAAGAAAATGACTCATCCTCTCTGGGTTTCTCATTTCCATCATTGGTAGAAGAACCTGACAATGATAACTGAAGTCTCTTTCAATTCTAAAATATTATGTCTATGACATAGAAGTGTTTAACACTAAGCATAACTACTTATCAAATGAGGTCATGAACAGGAGAGGGAAAGAATAAATGAATGAACAAATGCTTTAATTAATGGAAATTCAGCTTGCCTGGAAAATCCCATGAAGGAGGAGCCTCATAGGCTATGCTCCATGGGGTTGCAAAGAGTCCGACACGACTGAGCGACTTCACGTCATGTCACATCTAGTAGCTTAAGAGGAATATTTCTACCCATATGTGCGTGCTAAGTGGCTTCAGTCCAACTCTTTGCGACCTTATGGACTGTAGCCTGCCAGGCTCCTCTGTCCATGGTGTTGTGCTGGCCAAAATCTTGGCTTTCTCTTCCCACCAAACCAAATTTTAAAAAATTATGGAGACAGAGTTTGGAGGAAATAGAAAGGTGGCTTTAATTCTCAGCCAGCAGAGAGGGAAACAGCAGGCTTATGCGTCAAGGACTGTGCACCACCTCCCCCATGAGAAGTCCAGGGGCTTTTATGACGTGAGGGCTCACAGTCAGCAGTCAGGAGTCAGTGATGAGACACAAAGGTGTTAGGATTTTGGTTTTTTCCTCCTGCTTTGTTTCAAAGACAGACATAGGCTGGCGTCAGTAACCTATAACCCAGTAACTGAGTCTGGCAGTTCAGTGGCTCTGCAGCCTTCTTTCTGATATGCAACTAACTACAAGGGGAAGGGTGTTTTGAGGGTAAACACCAGATACAGGATGTATTTAGCATAGAGTCAAAGGAAAAAATGTGCGTTGTACCTCCTGCAGAGTTAGGGGGCACAAAAGCAAACTTAGTTACAGACATTCAGAGTTATGAGTAGTTAAAGCAAAAAAAAAAAAAAAAAAATAGGAATGTTCAGGCCTGCTCACTGTTCTCTTTATCTTCTTTGTTCTCAGGAAAGGGTGGGGGGAAATTCCTCTTTTTTTTCCTTTTCACTGCAACACTTCTTCTAAACTGGATGAGATACCTCTAAAAGGAAATGCACAGGGTGGTGAATATACAAAATGCTTGAGAGGCACGAAAAGAGATGTAGTAATTATGAGTACAATGGACTCAATGGCTGCTGCTGGAAGCTACAAATGCATAAGAAAAAGACAATGAAAGGTTGAGGTGATTAATCAGTGTTACAGGGTAAGGAGCAAAAGTCAGGGGCCTCCTTGGCAGTAAGTAGACCCACCTCCTGCAGCCAGAGGCAGAATTTGAGCATCAAGCCCAGGACTTAATGACAAGGTAGCAAAGCCCCAGAGGAGGTTGGAATCCCCACTGCTGTAAGGCTGCTGTGTCTGGAGTAGAGCTCTGATTGGGAGAAAATGGGACCTTGATTATAAAGTGGGTAGTAACAGGGTCAATGCACTAAGAAACCTTGAGCCACGAGATCCTCCAAAACCATACGAGCCTGAAGAAGTAGCCCATTTCTCCTTGTTACAGGTAAGTGCTCCCAGCCCTTGCTGAAGACAGCTCGAATGCATAGTGTAAGGCAAGTGCAGAGAAAAAGAGCAAGCTGGGCAGTCAGGCAAGAAAAGGAAATTTATTAGAGGGAAAAAAGAGGGTGACTGGCTCTTAAGGAGAACCAGCGTTCTCCCTTTCTGATGGAGTCCTTCCTACACCCCACAAATGAAAAATTCTCTGAAGGGATGGTCACGTAGCCGGAGGTCTGGAATCTGGTGATCTTGCAGCTTTAAGAAGATAAGCACCAGTGAGATAACAGGATGCCATTTGGGCAATTTGGTGAGTCTCACAGATCACTCTGATTTTATTCTTCTTTTGCAAGGTCAACATAACAAGCCATCTTATCAATGAGACCCCATGTGGGCCCTATCACATAGACCATCATCTTGCAAGACAACATACGCCCACCCTGGGATCTCACTCCACCTCCTCTCTTGGCCACCAGAACAACAACTAGCATCAAGTCACAATATCATCAGCCCAGGGAAGTGCTGGACCTGCTACAAGAGGCCTAAGTGCCACAGGAGATACCAGATCGAGCCAAACCACACCAACAAGATCCAGGAAGGAATGTATAGGGCTGCTGCTGCTGCTGCTAAGTCGCTTCAGTCGTGTCCGACTCTGTGCGACCCCATAGATGGCAGCCCACTAGGCTCTGCCGTCCCTGGGATTCTCCAGGCAAGAACACTGGAGTGGGTTGCCATTTCCTTCTCCAATTCAAGAAAGTGAAAAGTGAAAGTGAAGTCGCTCAGTCAAGTACGACTCTTTGCAACCCCATGGACTGCAGCCTACCAGGCTCCTCCATCCATGGGATTTTCCAGGCAAGAGTACTGGAGCGGGGTGCCATTGCCTTCTCTGATGTACAGGACTAGATACTGGATATTCTCTCCAAAGAAAAAAAGAGTATTAAGTTAAAAAAATAATAATAAAGTCAAATTGAAGAAGGAATTCATAGAGCCTGGACTCCATCTCAGGCCTGTTCATGCTGATCATGCTTGGCCACCTCTCCAGTGGACTCTGAACTCTGTGTTTAGTGCCTATGGAAACAACAACAGAAGGATAAGACCCCCCCCTCCGGACAGGGGAATCTTGAAGATCGTATCCAGATTACTCCTTGCCTAAGAGAACACATACATTAATCACCCCTTCCTCCAGACAGGCCATAAGTTTTTCTGTACCTGTCAGAGTGTAACCTCATGCTTATTGATTATTGGCTAATTGTTTAACTGTCTGAGCACATGGCACATGAGTGATGGGGTTATTGGGATTGTATTTACCCTTCCTTAGTTTATGTAAATCTCAAGGAATTTGTGGTGGTAGGTTCGGACACGTACACATGGGGTATAAAAGATTTTCACAAATGCTGGTCAGGGTCCTTGGCTAATAGGAGACTCTGCCTTGGGCCCACAGGTGTAATAAACTGCACTCCACTATCTGCATTGTTCTTCTGAGTGAGTTTGTTTCCTGGAACTCGTGGCTACAACAAAATAAGGAAGAATTTATAGGCACAATAGTTACTTCTGCTTGCCACACAACAGGTCAACAGAGAGGACTGCAGACTAAAGTTTCAAAGTAACCATCTTATAAAGGTCTGGATGCCAGAATCTTTTATAGGACACAGATTGGGGGAGATGAGAAAATAAAACAAAAATATTGTTAATCTTGCAAATTTCTCCTAAAATAGTCAGCCTGGGAGGGTGGGAGGATGTGTTAATTTCTTCCTTCCTGTAGCCACCCACAGGTGCACAGGGTCAAGATATTTCCCTGAACAAAGGCACTTGGTTTAGCATTCAGGCAGAGGGACAGGGTTCTCCCAGGAAGGCCATTATGGTATAAACAGTATCCTTTAAGTGAACAAAAGCAACTGGAAGCAAAGGTTAAAGTAAAAGAAACAGCTCCGATACTTAGATTTTGTTTTTCCCTATAACACATGATGGAGTAGAAAAGAGACCAAGCTTGGCCTCCGACGGGTAGGTTCAGAGTGTGTATCCAAGCCAATGTGGAGCCCAGCTGACTTACAGCCCCATGTAAACGTTGCCCCGAAAGACAGTGAGGAGAAGCCCTTCAATGGTCAGAGCTGCGAATGATAGTCATCCACTGTGTGTGTAAACAGCCCAGGCAGTCATATGGGCAGTGGCAAAAGACTTGCCTAATTGACCAGCGGCCTGGGAAGGAAAAGATCAAAAGATTGGGGCAAAGGAGGTCAGAAAGGGGCAGGAATTCACACTGAATGAAATCAACACACATTCCAGGTGCACGTTCGCCATCACAGCTCTCATGGCCAACACCACCATCCAAGGGCTTTCAGTCTTAGATTCACCAAAATGGACTCTATGGTACATCGTTTTGATCCAAGGAACAGAGGGGGCTTTGCTGGTAGTCCAGCGGTTAAGAATCTGCTGACCAATGCAGGAGACACAAGTTCAATCCCTGCCCCAGGAAGATCCCACATGCCACGGGGCTAGTAAGTCCTTGTGCCACAACTACAGAGCCCATGCTCTAGAGTCCAAGAGCCAGAACAACTGATCCCTTGCCCTGAAACTACTGAAGCCTGCCTGCATGCCTGGAGTCCCTGCTCCACAACTGAAAAGCCACTGCAATGACAAGCCCGAAAGGAAAGTAGCTCTCTCTCTCCACGACTAGAGAGAGCCTGAGTACAGCCATGAAGACCCAGGACGACCATTGATAAAAATAAATAAAGCAACAGAGGTGCAGGAATGGGCAGATGGCTGTTGGGCCCACCAGGTGTAGCTCACATCACGAAGTCCAGAAATGCCAGCCTCATAGAGCAATGGGAAGGCGTGGTTTCAAGATATTATCCTGCAGTGCTATCCTTCAAGATGTGATATGTACCCTACATCAATGAGCATTTTATGGTGCTCTGTACCCAGCAAATAGAATACATGGGTTCAGGAACCAAAGGATGGAAGTGGGAATAGTCCATTGACAGTCATTTTCAGCAATACACTTGCTGGGAACTTAGAGAAGTCATGGAGGAACAAGGGTGCACTTTGGTGGATCCAGAAGCCATCTTCAGGACCAAGGGACTCACTCCCCAGCTTCCAGAGAGCTGACTGCTGATGGGTCCTAACGACATCACTCTCTGGGACCTGTCTTCAGCCTAAGGGAGTTGCCGAGCCCAGGTTATATACCCTTTCCAAAGGAGAGGAGGACTGTTCATGCCTGGTGTCCCAAAGCCTGGTTCCCTTGCCTCAGAAAAGCCTTCTGAGCTCCAAAGCTCGCTACAGATCGATTGAGGGCTCCTTTGCAACTATGTCCACACTGAACTTTTCTCTCAGGCCAGGCCTGCTTCCCCCTCCTTATGTGTGTCAGAATAACATGTATTCTTCAATAAGCCTCCTACATATAAATCTCCACTTGAGATCCTGTTTCCGGAGAACACAACCTAGGACATGTGGTGAAGAGGCAGAAGAGACAGACAGGAAAGAGAAGAAGGACAAGGGAGGGAGCATTAATGAGAGAGTCACAGGGGTGGGCAGCTGGACCCAGACCTTTCTGGGTGTCCTCTGAAAGCCTCCATCGACTATACCTCAGAAGAACCCGAATCAGGGATTTAAAAAAAAAAAAAACAAACAGGACGCTTATCCACCAATTCCCTTCCCTCTTTGTTTGATGATTGCCCCTGGGAATTAAGTCTCTGGTATTTCTGACCTGCCTCCGCACCCCCAACAAGTGGTCCCAGCACCCTTCTTCGGCCGGGGAACACCCCCAGTCAAAGAAACAAAGATGCTGGGGTTAAGGTGCCCTGGCCATGGATGGAAGATGGAAGCTGTCCGCTAAAGCTTCTGCTGGTCACCTGAGTGGGCGACAGTGTATGAGTGGGGCAGAGACATCATCTGCTAACAGGTGGTGATAGTACACTTCAGGGTTATCATGAGGATAAAATAAGATTTCACATGTCTACAGTTTTAGTATGGGGCCTGGAAGAAAGCAAAGATTCAACAAATGGTCATCTCCAACCTCTATACAGTTGATCCTTGAATAATATGGGTTGAACTGCACCAGTCCACTTACACACGGATTTTTTTTTTTATATATAAATATATACATTACTACATGATCTATGGTTGGTTGAGTTCACAAATATGGAACCCACAGATAGGGGAAGGCCAACTAAAGGACTTGAGCATTGTCATATTTTGGTATCTACTGGTTGGTCCTGGAATATATACAGGCTTCCCTGGTAGCTCAGCTGGTAAAGAATCCAACTGCAATGCAGGAGACCCTGGTTCAATTCCTGGGTCGGGAAGATCCCCTGGAGAAGGCATAGGCTACCAACTCCAGTATTCATGGGCTTCCCTGGTGGCTCAGATGGTAAAGAATCTGCCTGCAGTGAGGAAGACCTGGGTTGATCCCTGGGTTGTTAAGATTCCCTAGAGGAGGGTGTGGTAACCCACACCAGTATTCCTGCCTGGGGAATCCAGGTGGGGGAATCCAGGTGGGGGAAGCCCACCATGGACAGAGGTGCCTAGTGGGCTACAGTCCATGGTGTCACAAAGAGTCGGACATTACTGAATGACTAAGCACAGACACACATATATATAAATTTAAAAAGCCAGCAAGGGACCAGGGATGAATATATACATTAATATAAAATATTAATATTATATAATTATACATTAATATAATATTAATATACATATTCATTCCTGCCCCCTTGCTGGCTTTTTTTTCTTCATGTAGGTAAATATGAAGGAAAGAATTTTTAAATGAAATAGCAATAGGGTATCAGAGCCCCTAAAAAGTAAACTTTACCAGCATATGCACACAAAATGTTATCTATGCAGCCTCCTCACAAATATTAAAGAGGTAGTTAACAGTACCTGCCAGGCAGCCTTTCTTCTAACTGACCTAACATAAACAGCACTTGCCCTTGCCACTGAGCAATCAGCTCTTTGCAAGCCTGTATCATAGCAACATCCAGCTGAACTTTCAAGAGTACTGAAGCATCCTTTTGGTGGCTACAGTTGTCCTATCAGCAAGATAGAACCGAAGGAAAATCCCCGGTGAGTGATCAGTGTACTGGAACTCAGGGGCCTGAATGTCTCACACACTTGACACATGACCTTGACCAACCTCTTGATTCCTCTGAACCTTGATTCTCTCGCCTGTAAACCAAGCCCTTGGACTCTATTCATTTGTTTATTCATTTAACAAATATTTGCTGAGCACCTGGTAGGTGCCAGACTCAAAGTCAGTGAGGGAGGGGAAGGAGGGTAGCCAATCTCCAGGGTTTTCCCCCAAATTTCACTGGGACTTGGAGTGGCACATGTGCAGAGATACGGAAATATGTCCCCAAATTAGCATTTCCCACATGCCATTCAAGTGCCATCTCATGGCCAAACCCTCCATTATGTTGCTAATGACCCTCTTTCACATCATCTTCTTGGTTAAAAAAAAAAAAAAAAAAACACACACAGTTGTTTGGAGTCCTCCCCTTGCCCACCCAAAAGAGGTCACGGAGGAAGAGAGCTGTAAGGAACGTGCGTTTGTCCAGGATGGCTGAGTCAGCTGGACTCCTCCCTGCTCCCAGTCCGGCGATCCTCGCCCCGCCCCTCTTCTCCAGGGAGCCACGCCCCCTCCGCCTCCCCTCAGCTTCAACGCTGATCTGCATTTTGTACATTTTGTCGGACTGAACTTTGGGATCTCACTAGTCCCCTCAGCAAAATATCAGGTGGAAGTGGACCAGACTTGAATGCAAAGGACAATTATATAATTTGCCTAAGTCCCAGAAATGCCAAGCCTCTGCTTGTCTCGTCTTCCCTTTCGTCCCTTTCCCTAACAAGCCTTGGAAAGTAATTCCACACAGCCTAGCAACTAAACCCACACATAACCTTTCAGCAACTAAGGGTGCTTTCTTCACACGTTGGGAGACTGACTGCAAACGTGGCTCCAGGACGAAATTCCTTTTGCTTCTCATTACAGTGTTAATGGAAGTGAGACTGTCAGATATATATTAATGACTATAGATACAACTGTAGACATGATACACACTTATGTCACTACATATACACATTATTATATCATGTATATAAATTTTATATTATACAAATTAATATTTATATATAATGTATTGATTTATATGATTTATATAATAATTTAATAACATGTTATATGATCATTAATAAGTAATAATAAGAGCATTATTGATTAAATAGTAATAATAATTGGGCTTCCCTGGTGGCTCAGACAGTAAAAAAAAAATCTGCCTGCAATGCAGGAGACCCAGGTTCAATCCCTGGGTCAGGAAGATCTCCTGGAGAAGGGAATGGCAACCCACTCCAATATTCTTGCCTGGAGAATTCCATGGACAGAGGAATCTGGCAAGCTACAATCCATGGGGTCACAAAGAGTCGGACACAACTGAGTAACTAACACTTTCATTAATAGTAATTAAATAAATGATAATTGAATAATAAATAGCAATCATATGTGATAAATAAATAATTGACTGTGTGCATGCATGTCGCTTCAGTCATGTCCAACTCTGTGCAACCCTATGGACTGAAACCTGCCTGGGTCCTCTGTCCCTGGGATTCTCCAGGCAAGAATACTGGAGTGGGTTGCCATGACTTCCTCCAGGGGGATCAAAAATTAACTATATTTTATATGAATTATTAATAAATACTGTGTACATACATGATATATGTAACTTAAATGGTGTTTGAGTAAACTCCCGGAGACAGTGTAGGACAGGGAAGCCTGGCGAGCTGCAGTCTGTGGAGTCGCAGGATTGAACACGACCGAGCAACTGAACAACAACAAATTTAAACTGTGACCGTCCCCACCTCGCCAGATGGCCAACGTTTTATTTTGGACACCTGATCTAAACTTATTCACCAGCTTCTTCCTCAAGGGAGCAGGCACTCACCACCGGAAGGGCTCCCGGTCTCCTCCAGTTGCAAACAGCATCGTTGAGGCTGAGCCACTGGGAGCGAAATGTTCAGTCGGCCGGGCTGTCTCCCCTGCCTGCTGTGGGGCTCAGCTTTGCCTCCGAGGCTAGTGACCAGGGGAGCCGGGGAGTCTCCCCTGGGAGGGAGCTGGGCTGGGCTGGAGCCCGAGAGCCCAGCCTGGATGTCTCCTGGGGCCCAACCTTCGAGGCAACAAGCCACCACCACCTCCTGAAGTCTGGTAATGGCGCTTTGCCTCGGGCTGAAGAGTCTCGGGTTAATAGGTCCCGAACCCAAGCCCCTGCTGAACCAGCCACTATTTATTTCCGGTTCCAACTCCCCCACTGTATTCACTTCCTAGGGCTGCCATAGCACACGTCCACAAACTGGGTGGCTTAAAACGACAGGAATTTATCCTCTCACAGTTCTGGAGGCCAGAAATCCAAGATCAAGGTGTCGGCAGGACCTCACTCTTGGCGAAGCGGTAGGCTCAAAGGCAAGATTGCTTCCCTCCGTCTCCCACCTTCAGGCCCTCCCCTCGCTGGACCTGGACTGGCACACTCCAGTCTGCCTCCTCTCCACAGGGCCGTCTTCACCCTGCGCTGTGTCTGTCTCCCCCTCCTCTCTCTCCTCAGGATGCCACTCATTGCACACAGGGCTCGCCCTCGGTCCACTGTGATCTAATTGCTAGATCCTTAACTTGGTTTTATCTGCAAAGACTCTATTTCTAAATTTTTTTCCCATTCACAAATGGAGGGGTTAAGACTTGTACATTCCTTTGGGGGTCACGTTTCAACCCAGTATATTTTCCAAGGACTGTCTGGGAATTACTGAACCCCCCACTCGCCTCCCCCACACTCACAGGCATAGAGAAATCCTCTTATCTAGTGAGAAGCCCCCCTCAGCTGTTTCCCACCAACCAGGAGGTACCTTGATGAAGCTGGATTTTTCTGTAAGGTTTGTGGTCGTGCAGGGCACGTCCTGAACAAGAGAGTTATTTCTGCTGGGAGATGCCTGAAAATTCATCTGGAGTTTCTAGCGAACATTCCAACTGCCTGATTCTCTCTGTCCTTCCCCAGCCACCTTTCTTCCCTACATTTGGGCCATCTCATCACCCCCCACTCCCTTGGAGGAATGTAATGAAAAGTGAAATAAACCAATAGAGAAGAGCTGAATCTGAACTCCAGGGCTGACATTTACTCCAGGTCTACGTGGCCTTAGGCAAACCATTGCTTCCATTCTGGACTCTTCCACGCCACACCCCAGCCAAGACAGAGAACCACCCCCTCCCCGAACTTCAACCCCCTTCCCACCAGAGGAAAAATTTACTGCTACTCAGTATTCACCCTGATGCAGCTCCCAGGTAGGTGCCCAACACCTCCAGCTAAGGGAAAGATGAGTCAGGCCCAAGTCCTGCCCACAATTCAAAAGCCACCTAGTCATGTCCCCCTGCCTGCTTCTCATCCTAACTCCCCGAACCAAGGACCAAGCACCTGCCCCCTGGCCTCAGATAAACACTGGGCCATATTTTTAGCTGATTACCCACCCTCTCCTACCAGATGTTCAAGATTGTTCTCAGTATCATCTGACACCTGTCAGATGGCTATCATTAAAGAGACCACAAATAACAAGTATCAGAAAGGACGTGAAGAAAAGGGAAGTTCTCTTACACTGTTGGTGAGAATGTTACTTGGTACAGCCACTGTGGAAAGTAGTATGGAGGGTTCTCAAAAAGCTAAAACTAGAACTACCATATGGCCTGGCAATTCCACTCCTGGGTATGTATCTGAAAAAAACACTACTACAGTAATTAAAAGATACAAGCACCCCAATGTTCATAGCAGCATTATTTACAATTGCCACCTAAATGCCTCCCAACAAATGTGATACATATACCACACTTTCTTTAGATATTCTTTATATATATTTTTTTAATATTAGATATATATTTTATATGTATCTTCTCCATACACACACACACACACACACACACACACACACACACATATATATATATATCTTTTATATGCATGTGTGCTAAGTCACTTCAGTCCTGTCCAACTCTTTGCAACCCTGTGGACTGTAGCTCACCAGATTCCTCTGTTCATGGGATTCTCCAGGCAAGAATACTGAAGTAGGTCACCATACCTTCCTCCAGGGGATCTTCCCAACTCAGGGAATGAATTCATGTCTCCTACTTTTGCAGCCAGGTTCTTTACCACTGAGCCATAGATAGACAGATAGATCAGTTCAGTTCAGTTGCTCAGTCGTGTCTGACTCTTTGAGACCCCATGAATTGCAGCACGCCAGGCCTCCCTGTCCAAGACCAACACCTGGAGTTTGCTCAAACTCATGTCCATCGAGTCAGTGATGCCATCCAGCCATCTCATCCTCTGTCATCCCCTCCTCCTCCTGCCCCCAATCCCTCCCACCATCAGGGTCTTTTCCAATGAGTCAACTCTTCACATAAGGTGGCCAAAGTATTGGAGATTCAGCTTCAGCATCGGTCCTTCCAGTGAACACTCAGGACTGAGCTCCTTTAAGATGGACTGGTTGGATCTCCTTGCAGTCCAAGAGACTCTCAAGAGTCTTCTCCAACACAACAGTTCAAAAGCATCAATTTTTTGGCACTCAGCTTTCTTCACAGTCCAACTCTCACATCCATACATGACCACTGGAAAAACCATAGCCTTGACCAGACGGACCTTTGTTGGCAAAGTAATGTCTCTGCTTTTTAATATGCTGTCTAGGTTGGTCATAACTAGCCTTCCAAGGAGTAAGCATCTTTTAATTTCATGGCTGCAGTCACCATCTGCAGTGATTTTGGAACCCAAAAAAATAAAGTCTGACACTGTTTCCACTGTTTCCCCATCTATTTCCCATGAAGTGATGGGACCAGATGCCATGATCTTGGTTTTCTGAATGTTGAGCTTTAAGCCAACTTTTTCACTCTCCTCTTTCACTTTCATCAAGAGGCTTCTTAGTTCCTCTTCACTTTCTGCCATAAGGGTGGTGTCATCTGCATATCTGAGGTTATTGATATTTCTCCCAGCAATCTTGATTCCAGCTTGTGCTTCTTCCAGCCCAGTGTTTCTCATGATGTACTCTGCATATAAGTTAAACAAGCAGGGTAACAATACACAGCCTTGATGTACTCCTTTTTTCCTTTTTGGAACCAGTCTGTCATTCCATGTCCAGTTCTAACTGTTGCTTCCTGACTTCCCTATAGGTTTCTCAATAGGCAGGTCAGGTGGTCTGGTATTCCCATTGCTTTCAGAATTTTCCACAGTTTATTGTGATCCACACAGTCAAAGGTTTTGGCATAGTCTTAATAAAACAGAAATAAATGCTTTTCTGGAACTCTCTCACTTTTTCGATGATCCAGCAGATGTTGACAATTTGATCTCTGGTTCCTCTGCCTTTTCCAAAACCAGCTTGAACATCTGGAAGTTCACAGTTCACGTATTGTTGAAGCCTGGCTTGGAGAATTTTGAGCATTACTTACTAGCGTGTGAGATGAGTGCAATTGTGCAGTAGTTTGAGCATTCTTTGGGATTGGAATGAAAACTGACCTTTTCCAGTCCTGTGGCCACTGCTGAGTTTTCCAAATTTGCTGACATATTGAGTGCAGCACTTTCACAGCATCATCTTTCAGGATTTGAAATAGCTCAACTGGAATTCCATCACCTCCACTAGCTTTGTTTGCAGTGATGCTTTCTAAGGCCCACTTGACTGCACATTCCGGGATGTCTGGCTCTAGGTGAGTGATCATACCATCGTGATTATCTGGGTCATGAAGATCATTTTTGTACAGTTCTTCTATGTATTCCTGCCACCTCTTCTTAATATCGTCTGCTTCTGTTAGGTCCATACCATTTTGGCCCTTTATTGAACCCATCTTTGCATGGAATGTTCCCTTGGTATCTCTAATTTTCTTGACGAGATCTCTAGTCTTTCCTGTTCTGTTGTTTTCCTCTATTTCTTGGCGTTGATCACTGAGGAAGGCTTTCTTATCTTTCCTTGCTATTCTTTGGAACTCTGCATTTAAATGGGAATATCTCTCCTTTTCTCCTTCGGTTTTCGATTCTCTTCTTTTCACAGCTATTTGTAAGACCTCCTCAGACAACCACTTTGCCTTTTTGCATTTCTTTTCCATGGGGATGGTCTTGATCCCTGTCCCCTGTACAATGTCACGAACCTCCGTTCATAGTTCATCATGCACTCTGTCTATCAGATCTAGTCCCTTAAATCTATTTCTCACTTCCACTGTATAGTCATAAGGGATTTGATTTAGGTCACACCTGAATGGTCTAGTGGTTTTCCCTACTTTCTTCAATTTAAGTCTGAATTTGGCAATAAGGAGTTCATGATCTGAGCCACAGTCAGCTCCTGGTCTTGTTTTTGCTGACTGTATAGAGCTTCTCCATCTTTGGCTGCAAAGAATATAATCAATCTGAATTCGGTGTTGGCCATCTGGTGATGTCCTTGTGTAGAGTCTTCCTTTGTGTTGTTGGAAGAGGGTGTTTGCTATGACCAGTGCGTTCTCTTGGCACAACTCTATTAGCCTTTGCCCTGTTTCATTCTGTACTCCAAGGCCAAATTTGCCTGTTACTCCAGGTGTTTCTTGACTTCCTACTTTTGCATTCCAGTCCCCTATAATGAAAAGGACATCTTTATTGGGTATTAGTTCTAAAAGGTCTTGTAGGTCTTCATAGAACCTTTCAACTTCAGCTTCTTCACCGTTACTGGTTGGGGCATAGACTTGGATTACCATGATGTTGAATGGTTTGCCTTGGAAACGAACAGAGATCGTTCTGTCATTTTTGAGATTGCCTCCGAGTACTGCATTTTGGACTCTTTTGTTGACCATAATGGCTACTCCATTTCTTCTAAGGGATTCCTGCCCACAGTAGTAGATATAATGGTCATCTGAGTGAAATTCACCCATTTCAGTCCATTTTAGTTCACTGATTCCTAGAAGGTCGACATTCACTCTTCCCATCTCCTGTTTGACCACTTCCAATTTGCCTTGATTCATGGGCCTAACATTCCAGGTTCCTATGCAATATTGCTCTTTACAGCAACAGACCTTGTTTCTGTCACCAGTCACATTCAGAACTGGGTATTGTTTTTGCTTTGGCTCCATCCCTTCATTCTTTCTGGAATTATTTCTCCACTGATCTCCAGTAGCATATTGGGCACCTACCGACCTGGGGAGTTCCTCTTTCAGTATCCTATCATTTTGCCTTCTCATACTGTTCATGGGGTTCTCAAGGCAAGAATACTGAAGTGGTTTGCCAGTCCCTACTCCAGTGGACCACATTCTATCAGACCTCTCCACCATGACCGTCTTGGTGACCCCACACGGCATGGCTTAGTTTCATTGAGTTAGACAAGGCTGTGGTCCTGTGATCAGATTGGCTAGTTTTCTGTGATTATGGTTTTAGTGTGTCTGCCCTCTGATGCCCTCTCGCAACACCTACCGTCTTACTTGGGTTTCTCTTACCGTGGACGTGGGGTATCTCTTCATGGCTGCTCCAGCAAAGCACAGCCGCTGCTCCTTACCTTGGACGAGGGGTATCTTCTCACACAGGTATCTCCAGCACAGGCCGCCCCTCCTGACCTCGAGCGTGAAGTAGCTCCTCTCGGTCCACCTGCACCCACACAGCCGCCGCTCCTTGGATGTAGACAGATAGATAGATAGATAGAGAGAGAGATAAAGAGAGAGATAGATAGAGAGATAGATAGATAGATAGATAGATACTACTCAGCCATTAAAAAAAAGAATGACATTTTACCCCTTGAAGCGACATGGATGGCCTTTGAGTGAAATAAGTTAAATAGAGAAAGACAAATACTGTATTATATCACTTACATGTGGAATCTAGAAAATACAAACTAGTGAAAATGACAAAAAAAAAAAAAAGCAGCAGTAGACTCTCAGGTATAAAGAACAAACTAGTGGTTAACCAGCGGGGAGGGAGGAGCAGTGTAAGACTGGGGGAGTGTGAGGTACAAGCTATTGGGTATGAGAGAGGCTACAAGGATGTGCTGTACAACGTGGGGGATATAGCCAATATTTTATAATAACTGTAAATGGATTCTAACCTTTAAAAATTGTACAAAAAATAATTTTCTAAAAAAGGGCAAAAAGAATTTAATATGGCAAAATAAAACCCTGAGTCATCTCAGGCACCATAGAAGTCCCAGCATCACCTGAAACTCCTCTTTTTTTAAATATTTATTTATTTGGCTGTTCAAGTCTTAGTTGCAGCCCGAGGGATCTTTCACCATGGGCTCAGACTTCTCTCTAGTTTTGTCATGCGGACTTAGTTGTCCCACAGCATATGGGATCTTTGTTCAGCAACCTGGCATTGAACCCCACATCCCCTGCATTGCAAGGCAGATACTTAACCACCGGACCTCCAGGGAAGTCCCCATTCTAACACTTGTTTTCATACCGCCTGTACATCTCCTATGGAGAAGGCAATGGCACCCCACTCCAGTACTCTTGCCTGGAAAATCCCATGAATGGAGGAGCCTGGTAGGCTGCGGTCCATGGGGTCGCTACGAGTTGGACACGACTAAGCGACTTCACTTTCACTTTTCAGATTCACGCATTGGAGAGGGAAATGGCAATCCACTCCAGTGTTCTTGCCTGGAGAATCCCAGGGATGGGGGAGCCTGGTGGGCTGCCGTCTATGGGGTCGCACAGAGTCGGACATAACTGAAGCGACGCAGCAGCAGCAGTATATCTCCTAATCAAAACCATCTCTCACCCTTTCTCTCCCCTTGAAACCTTTCCACAGAACCCTCCAGAAATCCGGTTTTCCCCCAGCAAACTCCTTCACCTTTTCATCCTCAACCTCTTCTCTGAACATTCCTGCCACCTTATTCTACTACCTAAAATGTAGCCAGCCCCTGGGGACACTAAGTCTTCCACAGCCCTCCCAAACAATCTCTTTTTTTTTTTTTTTTTTTTTCATAATTCTTAAGCCTCGAAATGGGAAGGTGGAACCGGTATTCTCTTGGCTCCCCACTGCTTCTTCCAAACAATTTCTCCTTCTTCTCCCATTAAAAAATAATAACAAAAGCAAAAATAGGAAAAGAATAATTGGGGCCTCTTCATTAGTTATTAAATATTTGAAATACTACCCTGGACTGGGAACACACAATTATAAGAGGCAAGAATCACAACCACCTTTGGAAAATATTTGGAAGTGTTTCAAGTTTTCTATAGAAAGTGTTCTATAGAAAACACCCCCAGCCTTGCTTTCGCAGTCTTTCCAACCTAGATCCCTTTGGAGGTATCAGTTCCTGAAGCTGAGGCACAGAAGTGCCATCTGGTCTACCCACACCTCCATGCAAATCTCATGCACAACTAGAAACAGTTGTCAGCAGGCATGCCCCACAGGCCAAACAAAACTGCACCCACTAAGTCACACATTTCCTTTTCCTTTCCTTGTCTCACCTCTTTCTCACTTTATTTCATTGTTTTTGCTGTCGGGGTTATTACTTTGGAATGTCCCTTGGAGGATTTTCAGGAGTAAAATTACCTCATTTAATTCAATGCATTGCTCCCGGAAGCAAGTTTTATTTCCTGTACTTGAATCTGGATGGTAAACAAGAAGCTTCTCTTTTTCCCCATGCTCCTTTCCTGCCTCCCCTGGTGTCTCTGTGGTTAAGAGGGCTAACACATTTATAACATGCCCTGTCATTTATGGAGACTGGCCTGAGGCTTGGATGGAGAGAAACAGAAATTTCTGCACACATTTTATTCCACATATTCACAGAGGACAAGGCAGTGAACAAGTTATGCTCAGGTGTTTTTATTCACATTTTTAGGGGGTTGTTCTCCCAGGCTAAGTGAGTCAAAGAATAAGGTACAAGTTCTTTGATTTTTTAAGGTTTTCAACAACTCCGTTTTGTACATGAGAACTTTCTATGCAGTGTAGCAAAGCAAAGACAGCATTGGCCTTTAAATCACAAGTGTGAATTTTGTGTGCTCTTCTCCATCCATTCCAATAAGACTCGCATACCCAGGTCACCAATGGCTTTTCAAGATCACCAGCACTTGAGTCTGGCCAAATCCAGTGAAGGATTTTAGTTCTCGTCTTACTCAATATCTCAGCAGCAAGTGACATTGTCTTCTCTTCATGAAACACTATTTCCCTTGACTTTTGGACCATTAGTTTTGTTTCCCTCCTGCCAGTCTGTCTCGTCCCTTTCTCCTTTGCTAGGTTCCTTTTTATTCCTGACCTTTGTATGTTGGGATACCCCACAACTCAATCCCAGTCTTTTTGTCTCCTCTAAGTGAGGAAATGGCAATTCACTCCAGTATTCTTCCCTGGAGAATTCCATGGACAGAGGAGTCTGATGGGCTACATACAGTCCCTGGGGTCACAGAGAGTCAGATAAGACTGAGCACACATGTACAAGCATGTGATCTCATCCAACCCCAAGGCTTCAAAGGCAACCTGTATGCTGTTGACTCCTGGATTTTACCTTCAAACCCATCATTTCTCTTACTAGGAATCTCAGACCCAACACACCCAAAATGGCTTTCCTAATTTTTCCCCTCAAACCTAGCCTTCTTTCAGTCTTCTCCAACTCAGCAAATGATACCAACATTCCCCAAGATATTCAGACCAAAACCTTGGAGTCTTTCTTAACTCTTCATTCATTCCTATTTACTTGCCTACAGTTACTCAATCAGTAAGTCCTCCCAGCTCTACTCCAAATCTGACCTCTTTCAACCACCTCAACCACTACCACTCTAGTTATCTTCATTTTGCCTTGATTATTGCAAGTCTTCTGTGGTAGATTGGGCCATAGTTTCCAAGTATTCACTGTTCCTCTTGGTGGAGGATTATATTTCCCCACCTCCGATGATGCCAGGGTTAGTCACATGACTTCACTCAGTCAAGGAAGTGTGAAGGATGTGATGTGTGTCACTTTGAGGCAAAAGAGTGCAGAATTTGCATGTGATTCACCATCATCGTTTTTGTCTCTACCATGAGACCAATGAGCGTTGCATACAGAGGCGCATATTCTAGAGTGGAGATGATGTGGAGTAGAGCTATAAGACATGAAGCATCATTACTCTGGTCTTACTCAGCCCATCCTGACCAATATACTTACCAACCTAACTCCCTACTTCTACGTCACCCCCCTCCCCCACCACCTGGCCAGCAAACACTCCACAGAGGGGTATTTTGAAAAGGTAAATCAGATCATGTCAGTTCCTCACTCAAAGTCCTCCAAAGGCTTCTGCTTAACTCAGACTAAAACCCAACCTACTCATGGTATTCTGTAAACCCTTTTTGGTTGAATCCTTCCCCATCACTCTGATAGCATCTCTTGTCCATCTTCCTCTTGCTCACTCCTCTGCTCCATACTGGCTGTGATGATTAATTTTACACGTCAACTTGAGTGTTTCACAGGATGTCCAGATATTTGGCTGAAGGTTATTTCCGGGTGTGCCTGTGAAGGTATTTCCAGATTAGCATTTAAATCAGCAGAGTGTGTAAAACAGATTGTCATTCCCAATATGGGTGGGCCTCATCCAGTTGATTCAAAGACTGAAAAGAACAGAAAAAGTGGAGGAAGGGAGAATTTGCCCTCCTCTCCTTGACTGATTGAGCAGGGACATGGGTCTCCTGCTCTTAGACTAGGATTTACTCCTCATTGGCTCTCCTGAGTCCTGAATGTCAGGCCTTCGGATTCAGACTGAATTACACCACAGGCTCTTCTGGGTTTCCAGCTTACAGGCAGCAGATCGTGGGGTTTCTCAGCCTCCAAAGTCAAAACATTGGTTCCGTTTCTCTGGGGAACCTTGCCTAATACATTTCCTTTGTTGCTGTTTCTTGAATATGCC
Source organism: Muntiacus reevesi (assembly GCF_963930625.1). NCBI lineage: Eukaryota > Metazoa > Chordata > Mammalia > Artiodactyla > Cervidae > Muntiacus > Muntiacus reevesi. Next base: position 61,214,900 of record NC_089260.1, read on the forward strand.
AAAAATCTACCCACTCCAAGAAAAAGCAGAGACGTGCTGACAGCATGTTGAAAAATCGAATCTTTGAAAAGTAACTTGGTTTAGATCGAGTCATGAGGGTGAACCTCTAATTTTCTTTAAAAAGGAAAAAGAAAGTCTTAAACTTCACTCTCTGTCCTTCTCTCTCTTCCTCTCTTCACCATGAGATGACACAGCAGGAAGCCAAGCCAGGACTTCTTTGGTGGTCCAGTGGATAAGAATCCATCTGCCAATGCCAGGGACATGTATATGATCCCTGGTCTGGGAAGATTCCACATGCTGTGGAGCGATTAAGACCGCAAGCCTTAATTGCTGAAGCCACTGAAGCTGGTGCACCTAGAACCTGAGCTCTGCAACAAGAGAAGCCACCACAAAGAGAAGCCCACACACGACAACAAAGTCTAGTGCCCACTCACTGCAACTGGAGAAAGCCCTCGCCCAGCAAGGAAGACCCAGTGCAACCAGAAAGAAAGAAAGCAGAAAAAAAGAGTCTAAGCCAGGAAGCAGTCATCACCAGGAAACTTTCAAATCTGCTGGCACCTTGATCTTGGACTTCCCGGCCTCCAGAACCATGAGAAATAAAATATCTGTTGCTTAAACCACCCCGCCTATATAGTATTCTCTTATGGCAGCCCAAACAGATTGACAACACCTAAAATTATGTGTATATAACTTTGATGAAAATGGAAACCAAATTTTGAAATGATCATGCATCAACAATAAATTAAAAGGATGATTTTAATTTGGCTTCCCTCGTTGTGTGCACACAGATACATGGCACCATTTGGGCAATACATTTTGCAAAGCATCTAAATGCATGAAAATATTTCAGGCAAGTGATAATCATGGCCTGGGCCAATCTGTCTTTTGTAAATAGTTCTCAGGGAAGTATACTAATTAGAGCTAGGATAGGCAAATGATACAGCAACCCATCAATCAACAGCCTCGCTGCTCATCTATTGAATATATAGCAACAGATAGTCAACCTTCTGTGGGATAAACAAGCAAGTGGAAGTTTCTGGCACTAAAGATGTTATTATTCAAGGAAAGACATGGGACATAAATTTCTGTAAAGTTAAATGACAGTACCAATTTATAAATAATACTTCATCAAAAAGTAAAAAGATGTCACAAGATTATGCAAGACTTTCACTAAATAAAGTACAGAAGAGTTATTGTATAGAAGAAAGAGAACTCGAGATGCAGAGAAGGGGTCTCAGAGGAAAGAGATGAGAAGTAGGTCTTGAAAGATGGACTGCGCACGAATGGATGGGGGAAAGGAGGAATTCAAAATGTGGATCCATTTATATAAGATGTGGTCTTGGCACCATGAAAAAATTTCCAGGTCTGGAGCCAACACATTAGAATGTAAGTCTACTAAGCAGAGTTCAGAGGCAAAGTTTTAGCCTTTGGCCAGAGGAAAACCACTAATTCAAAAAAAAAAAAAAATTCCATCACCCACAGTGAGGCCAAGAATCCAACCAGGTGCCCTCTAGGGTATATATCATCTTTTATGAGATTTAAAAAAAAAAAACCCAGGAATAGTTTCTGGTCAATGTTACAGGCCCAAATTACATGTAAATGGCAATTACCTCTTAGCAAAATAATTAATTAGGGCTGACTTGATTTTATCATGGATAATAAAAATAAAAATATGTTTGTGGACTTCTGTACTTCAATAAAAGTATGGGGTATGATTTATTGGTGAGAGTATTCTTCAAGGGAATATAAATATGTAATTTTTATAAAGTTCAAATACATTCCTCTTCAATGGCTGAAATAAACTAGTGACTTCAGTTCAGACAAATAAAAAGGAGGGATATGTAAATTAGCAAAAATTAACATTCTAACATTTACATAACACTTAACTCCTGCAATGAAAAATATCTAGATCAGTGGAAATCAGAAGTATTTCCCTTACATAACTATCATCAGACAAATCTGCATCCATGGTAGTCCCTCAAAAGCAAACTTCTAACTGTATTTGTAAGTAATTAAGGGAGATCTGGTGGTTTCCCAGGTTGCTCAGTGGTAAAGAATCTGCCTGCCAATGCAAGAGCCGCAGAAGATGTGAGTTCAATCCCTGGGTCGGGAAGATCCCCTAGAGCAGGAAATGGCAATCCACTCCATCATTCTTGCCGGGAAAATTCCATGGACTGAGGAACCTGGTGGGCTGCAGTCCATGGGGTTGCAAAGAGTCAGACACGACTGAGCGACTGAACGCACACAGAGAAGGCAGAAGCCACATCACAAGGGAAGGCTGTGACCAGTTGACATCCAGTTCAGAAGAGCAGGAAGCCATACCCACCAGTGCCCAGAAGAGGGCAGGCAAGAACCACTCAGGGGGAGTCATCCTCAGAAGGTCACCCCTTGGGCACTAGTCAGGAGAAACCATCCTCCCCACCAGCACAGAGATGGCCAGAATCTGCCCAGGACTGACTGCTAAAGGAGATGGAAAAGGGGAGATGCGGTGGTGAGTCACCTTGCCAAAGGCAGCTGAGACGCTTGAAGCACAAAGCCAAGAAGAACCGTGAAGAAGCCAGAGGATGGACAGAGCAGCCACGAGTCAAAAGGACCCAGGATCAGGAAAACGGCAGCCCTAATCATGCCACTCCCCTGCTCACACACCTTCAGTGGCTCCCTATTTCCATAGCACAACCCAAGCTCCTTAGTCTGGCATCCAAGGCCCTACAATGACCTAGACAGAACCCACCTTAATTATCTTAGGCATTGGTGTTTGTTTTTAATCATACACTCAATACTCCAAGCAAACCAAGGATGACTTCCTTCCTCAGTGTCATTGTTCCTGCTGTCCCTTCATTAATTCAACCTATAACAAACACCATGTGACTGCTACATACTGGTGATGAGCGGGAAGGATACGGGATCCGTAAGATGAAATGCTCACCTTTGAGCAGCTACCGGGAGGAGACAGACAGTGAGGTGGTGATGTATGCTACACTGAGGGTAAGCAAGGGAGATAATGGGGTGGAAAGAGCCATGGCTAATCAGGCTGTCCCAGAAGGCTTGCTGGAGGCGGTGACCATCCCCTTGAAATGCCTTTTTCTCTCCTCACCATATATTTAAACCTTCATTGCCTACTGGAGAGCCATCTATTGTTTTCATCTGCCTGCCTACCTTTCCCTGCTGCTGGGAAAATGTACCCCCTCCTCGTTTGAAAATGGCTCTCTACTCACCATCCCCAGTGGGCTGGCCAGTCATATTATCTCTTCCTTTTGTCCATGGTAACTGGTTCAAGGAGTATCCTCTAAACCAATCAGATCAGTTCTCTGGAGTTTTTTGCCCTCCCATTGAAGTTAGAGGCGTCACTCCTTCTGTCTCTGGGTTGGAACCTGTCAGTGTGGATTTCAAAGCTGCTGGTGCCAAGTCCCTTGCCCCCTTGAGGATCCTGAGAGGATAAACTGGAGAGAAAGAGGCAGAGAAATGTGAACCGATGCAAATCCCAGAATGCAGTTACACTGAATTATGGCCAAGCCTGTATTTAACTGTGTGTAACAAGAGCCTAGCTCTGGGACTTAACCAAAGAGTTCTTTTTCTCAGGTAACAAGTGGTCAAAAGGTCAGCAGGCAAAATCTAGAACACTGGCTCCACAACAATGACAAAGACCAACCTCCTCCCACCATCCTGCCTCACCCTCCTTATCACTTCTCCTTCTCACCTCCCAGGATGACTGCTGACTCTCTGGGCATCATATCCACATGCCAGACAAGAAGGATGAAAAGCATATGCCAGCTTGTTGTTGTTCGGTCGCTCAGTCATGTCTGACTCTTGGCGACCACATGGACTGTAGCACGCCAGGCCTCCCTGTCCCTCACTGTCTCCGGGAGTTTGCCCAAGTTCATATCCATTGAGTCAGCAATGCCATCCAACCGTCTCAATCCTCTGCTGCCCCCTCTCCTCCTACCCTTTCCTCCAGCTAAGTGTCCCCTTTTGTCCGGATTCCCACAGGTAGCATCCTGTACACCTCAGCTTACATCCCAGTGTTCAAAAAAGGGTCCTGTGCCCCCCCACACACATAAGCTACAAGGGAGTCTGGAGGGGGTGTTTGTTGGGCACAATAAGAAGATACAAGGAATGCCTACTGGGAAGGCAGTGGGTGGTGTCTGCCATGACTCCTAAATTGCCTTGCTGGGCTATATAGATCCACAAATTCTCCTTTTTGGCTTAAGCCAGTTTGAGGTAGATGTTTGCAACTTTCAGGAAAAAAAGCCATGACCTGTACACCTGCCAAAGGCCACTGCTACCACATGATCCCACTCCATCAGGACAATCACACCTTCAGTCTCCAGTTATAATGGGCACTTTTCCCACTGCAGCCTGAGGTAGAGCATCCCTGGGCCAGGGTTAATTCTGCAGACAGCCCAGGCAGACCGGCGGCTCCTGCCAGCATGACTGCTAGAATCTAGCTACTAAAGACCAATTGTGTCTAAAGCCTTCGGCACCACGGGGACTTCCCTGGCGGTCTAGTGGCTAGGACTTCAAGCTCCCAATGCAGGCGGCCCAGGTTCAATCCCTGGCACTGCAACTAAGAGTTCGAATGCTGCAGCTAAAGATCCCATAAGCCACATCGAAGATTGAAGAGCCCAGGCGATGCAACGAAGACCAGGAGCCACCAAATAACTAAATAAAAGGCCATCAGCACCGTCAACTTGTACCTAGTCACTGTTATTGGCACCCACTCCCCAAATCCAGCAATGCTACCCAGGGCTTTTTGCTGGCAGGAAAGAGGGGAGACAACAGCCATCCCTATTTACCACTAAAATGCTGAAATATAATCTGGTACATCTACATGATGGGACGCTGCACAGCAATAAAAGAGATTAGGGATGACTTGTGCATGTGTGCGCAGTCATGTCTGACTGCTTTCGACCCCATGGACTGTAGCCTGCCAGGCTCCATGGGATTCTCCAGGCAAGAATACTGGAGTAGGTTGCCACTTCTTACTCCAGGGGATCTTCCCCACCCAGGGATCAAACCTGCATCTCCTGCAGCTCCTGCATTGACAGGTGGATTCTTTACCACTGAACTGCCTGGGAAGCCCCATTCCGATGTGAAACACCTTCCAAAAAGCATTGCTAAGTTGCTGCAGATGTGTCTGATTCTTTGAGACCCCACGAACTGTATGTTGCCTGCCAGGCATTAGTAAGGGGGGGTGGGAATCAAAGCGTAAAACAGTATATATAGGAGATAATCACTTGTGTTAAAAGGAACAAAAAATAATATGCATGTAAATATCTGCACCTGCCTAATGGCAACCCACTCCAGTATTCTTGCCTGGAAAATTCCATGCATGGAGGAGCCTGGTGGGCTACAGTCCATGGGGTTGCAAAGAGTCATTCACAACTGAGCGACTTCACTTTCAAAATATCTCAGGAAAAAAAATGAAACTGGTCCTATTAGCTGCCTTCAGAGTGGAGAACAGGGAACTGAGCAGATTGGAAGGGAGGCATTTATTATACCCTTTAAATCTTTTAAATCCTGGACCTTGTGAAACCTATTTGGACCTCTTTGGATCTTGTGAACCTATCTGAAAAAGAACAAAAATACATTTCTTGAAGTAAACACATTTGTGGTTTGTGGTGGTATGCCTGGGGGTTTTTTGTTTTCTGTCTTGTTTTTCTAGGCAGAGCAACAGGAAAGAAGAAATTGGCAGCCAGGGCTGGGAAGAAAAAAGAAAGAAAAGGAAAATTAGCATCCATTCAACAATACAATGGAAATAATGTCTTCATTAATGGCTGTTTTTCTCATATTATTTTCAAAGCATTTACAGACATCAGTTCACTCATTCTCTCTCTCTCCCTCCATCCCTGACTCTCTCTCTCACACCTTACAAGGTGTGGAAAAATGGATCCAGTTCCTTTCAGCTCAGAGGTGATGATGCACTGCTTGAAATCCAAGTCTCCCAGCCTGACCAGCTCCTGCATTCTGGTATGAGGCTACTGTGCCTTTCCCCAGGCTGTTGTCTGGGCCTGGAATTCCCTTTCTTCTCGTCCTTACGCCCAGAAGCCACTCCAGCATGACCTCTTTATTGAAAATAACTGTTCCTTCTTTTAAACCCAAGGTTTCACAAACTTTTCCTTTTAAATGCTGAATAGTAAATAGTTTATTTAGGCTTTGAGGGTCATCCGGTGTCTCCGGATACCAACTTCCCAACTCTGCCATTAGGGGGCAAAATCAGCCATGGACAACACAGAAACGAACAAACCAGCCATGCTGTGCTCCCACCCAATTTTATTTCCAAAACCGACAGTGGACTGGAGTTAGCCTTCAGGGCAGGGTGGTGCTTTGCTGACCTCGCGTTTGAACCCCAAGGAAATTTGCCATCAGCTAGCATCATGCTCCACATTACATTCTCCACCAGGGGTTTATCCTTTTTTCTTCCCCCAGATGCAAACTCCTTGAAGATAAGGATTGGTGGGAATGTAAACTGGTGCAGCTACTATGGAAAACAGTATGGAGATTCCTCAAAAAATTAAGAATAGAACTACCATATGATCCAGCTATTCCACTTCTGAGTATATATCCAAAGTATGCAAAAACAGTAACTCAAAGAGATATATTCATACTTATGCTTATCAGAGCGTTATTTACAATAACCAAGGTACAGAAGCAACTAAGTGCCCATCAAAAGATGAATGATAGTATATACATGCATACAATGGAATATTACTCAGTCATCAAAAAGGTGAAATTTTGCCATTTGCAACAACATGGAAGGACCTTGAGTGAGGGTATTAATTAGGCTTACTAAAAAGTAAGTCAGACAGAGAAAGACAAATAGTGTATGATTTCATTCATATGTAGAATATAAAAAACTAACAATAATAACAAAATAAACTAATAAACCAAATTAAATGAAAAGAAACATGTAAATGCAGAAGACAAAGTGGTAGTTACCAGATAAGAAGTGGGGGAAAGGCAAAATGAGTAAAGAGGATCCACTATACAATGACAGATGAAAGCTAAACTTGAGGGGATGAGCACAGTGTAGTGTACCCAGAAGTAGAAATATAATGTTGTACATATGAAATCTATTTCATGCTATAAACCAATGCTACCTCAACAAAAAATAATAAATTTTAAAAAGACTGTCTTTTAGTCCCTTTTAATACTCACCCACTAACCTGGATATCCACTGAATTGGCCCAAAGTCTCTTAACCCTTCTGCAAGGGAGAGAACCCAGTTTAAAGCTTCTTTTTCTGGAGTCAAGTCCGTCACACCCATCTCCAGCCACAACACCCCATGTGCCCTTCATCTGAAAATCAGTGTCCCTGTCTGCTCCACACCCCTGGGTTCTCTGCTTCCAGAGCCTCCCAGAATAACTGAGTGTCTTCTCTAAATGTTCAGTAAAGTATCTGGATTGTGTGTGCCTGATCAGTCTCTCAGTTGTGCCAGACTCTTGGTGACCCCGTGGACTGCAGCCCACGAGACTCCTATGTCCATGGGATTCTCCAGCAAGAATACTGAAATGGGTTGCCATTTCCTCCTCCAGGGGATCTTCCCTATCCAGGGATCGAACCTGACTCTCCTGCGTCTCCCATATTGGCAGGCAGATTCTTTACCTCTGAGCCATTTGGGAAGTGTCTGGACTAATATTTCTATATTATCAAATCCAAAGCCAGTCTTGCTGGACCTGGATTCCACACCCCCTTCTATGGCTCTCTGATCCCATCCCTCACACACTGCCCAGTTGGTCCACGATTTAACAGTACTGCTTTCGTTGCTGTTAGTTTTCTGGTCCATCTTCAACATTCAGCAGTAGCAAATGAACATTCATTGAGCAGCTACTATAATCTGTGCTTTGAGAATTTGAGAAAGAGTCTCAAGAGAAGATTAGACTTGGGGTTTCCATTGTATAACCTTTGGTAAAATTTGATTTTTTTTTTTTTTTTTACATTATTGCAGGCATGCTAAATCTCTTCAATCATATCTGACTCTTTGCAATTTGACTCTATAGAGTGTAGCCCATGAGACTCCTCTGTCCATGGGATTCTCCAGGCAAGAATGCTGGAATGGGTTGTTTTGTCCTCCTCGAGGGGATCTTCCCCACCCAGGGATCAAACCTGCATCTTCTGCATCTCCTGTATTGCAGGCGGATTCTTTATTGCTGAGTTACCAGGGAAGCCCATTTACATTACTACCTTCAGCTTATAAACATCTTAGAAAAGACCCCGAAGGGATTTGATATGCCATTTTTGAAAAAGTATATTTCACATGTGAGGTCTTTCTGCATATGATTGTGGAATAGTTGGTGGCTAAGTCTAGAGGAAAACAAATAATTTTTGTTTTGAGTTTGTAAACTACAGAGCTTTATTAAATAATCTTATCCACACTAAGATTTGTTTCTGCACTAATGGTGTTTCTATGCTTCCGAAGTCAAGAGCCTCCGTGTTCTGAGACTTGAAACCCAAAAAGGATGCAACCTTTCCTTGGGCCCTGCCCACCACACTCCACCAGACTCATCACTGCCTCCTGCCCACAAAGGGTGAATCTGGAAAAAACCCAGCTGACTCAGCCCTGGAACTGCCCTCCTCACTGCCCCCGGGCAGGACTGCTGTTCCTCTGCCTCCCAGTAGGGGGAGCAGCTGTTCCCTTCATCAGTTCCAGAGACCTTCCCAGCCCCCAGTTATTCTCCAGGGTTCCTAAACCTACAAGACTCTCCCCAGAGTTTCAATCTTCCGTGTCCCACAGCAGTGGCAGCACCGTCCAAACTCCATCTCTGCTGAAAATGTAGCAAAATGAAGGGAGCTGGCACCCGACAGCATGTCTCCCATCATGACTGCCACCTGCCTTCAGCCCCTGATGTCTTGAGGAGAAAAAAATGAAATGCAAATTTGGACACATAGAAATGATGAATGAAACTGCCACCACCCCCTAGAGCCCTTGGGCTTTCTTCTCTGACTCAGTCACCAATTCCCTAAGCTCACGCAGTGCCTTCCAAAGCCTGGGTGTGACTACAGAGCCCTTGAAAAGTGACTAGTGTGATGAGTAGTTGAGTGGTTTATTTTAATTCAGCTAGATTTAAAAACAATTCAGTTATGGGAAAACTTTATGCCTGGGACAATGTGGGCAAGATGAATATTTTTTCAACTGTAAATTTTATAAAATCAAAATACATGTCAAGTATTTTTATTGAAAATTTAAGACTCCAGATGAGATGTGCTGTAGGTAACAGATTTTGAGCACATAGAACAAAAAGAACACAGAACAGTCACATTCATAGTGGTTCATATGATTCCACGTGAAAATGCTGTTTAGGATATCTCGGGTTAAACTATATCACTAAAGTTAATTTTACCTGTTTCTTTTTTCACCTAAGAGTTGGCCCTTGAACAACACAGGATGAATTGCACAGGTCATTTATATGCTTATTTTTAAACAGTAAATACTGCAATGTTACCCAGTCTTTGACTGGTAGAATCTGCAGAGGTGGAACCACAAATACAGAGGAAGCATGGATTTGGAGGGCCAATCATAAATTACACTCAAATTTCCCACTGCTTCAAGGGTTGAGGTCCCTAGTCCCCCATGCTGTTTAAGGGTCAGCGGTATTTTTTTTAGCAAACAACACTTTTCTAGACCCTCTTCCAGTTTATTTGTTTGTCTTGGAGAGGGGTTGGCTGTGCTGAGCGGCATGTGGGATTTTAGTTCCCCGAGCAGGGATCAAACCCACCCTGCCTGCTCTGGAAGCGCAGCGTCTTAACCACTGGACCACCAGGGAAGCCACTCCAGTTTTCCTTTGCATTGAAAACTGGCCGGGAATTCCACCCAGTGTGAACAGGGTGGTGTTCTCAGAAGAAATTGCACAGCTTTCCGAGGCCCGCAGTGCTGGAAAGAGGCAGAAGGAGCAACACAAGGTGGAACTGAGTCTGAATCTGACATCCTGAGGGAAAGCCAACCCATCCCAGGACCCTCCCAACCCCACCCCGACTCCCACGCTATCAATGGGATGCCTGCAGGCCCTCAGTGGACCCTCTCCTGGAGACCCAGGGATGATAAATGCACGGTTCTGGCCTTTTAGGAGCACATGGCTTTGGAGAGAGGGTTTCCACAGTCAAGCATAAGAGCCATGGTACATGCAGGAGCCTCTGACTCAGCCCCAGGGGGAGCAGGAAACTCCCTCCCACCCCACCCCACCCCCCCCCCCCCAGATGAGATGGCTCTGGGGCAAAGCTGGAGGAAATTAAGACCTCTCTCCACCTGGCCTATGAAGTGGCTCTACCAAACCAGATGCATGAACTTGGGCATCATTGCCCCTTGCCAAGGCTTGGCTTCCATCTTGCAAAATAAGACACTTCAAACAGATTCTGCTTAAGAATGTAGTTATTTGGTACAACTGTTATTTTCTCTACGCAGCGTTGGCAGAGAAACGGGGCTCCAATCAGGCCCGAGGCCAGGCCTTGACTTTTCTCCGAGAGCTAACTCAGGAGTTCATTTCCATGCCCAGCGCCCAAGCCCAGGTCTGCTCATTAAAGATACACAGAAGGGAGGGCTACGGGAACAGGAGTGCCAGCCCCCGCCCCCCACACCAGCAGGACCAACGCTGGGAGTTCAGCTTTCGGTGGCCGCTCTTATGCCTGGGAAGCACCCCCTTCCAGGAGACTCCAAGTTGGAAACACACAAGATGGATTTGAGCACAAGGCCCCATCACAAATGCCAGCAGGATCAGAATATCCAGCAAAGTTCTTTCGGGGACTTCTGGTGCCTGAAAAGTGGGGAGAGCCTGATTGTCAAAACCCAGAAACCCAGCTCTCATCCTGACTCAGAAAGAAAGTAAACAAAAAGCAATAGTCTCTCAGTCGTGTCCGACTCTTTGCGACCCCCTGGTCTGCCCATGGAATTCTCCAGGCAAGAATACTGGAGTGGGTTGCCATTCCCTTTTCCAGGGGATCTTCCCAACCCAGGGATCGAACTTGGGTTTCCTGCATTGCAGGCAGATTCTTTACCGTCTGAGCCACCAGCCTTGGAAATACAAATAACAACAATAACAACGGTAATCATTTGCCCATCTCTCCCTCCATGTGTGAGAGCAAAAGAGGCACGTAAATCAAAGGCAGTGGAAATGAGGGAGGCCAAGTGCACCTCCAGCTGCAGGAACCAGGAAGGGTGGGATCCTAGCAGGGTGGCATCTGGGGGAACAAGGAAACTGGGTCCTGGGCGGAGAGGCCGTGGAGGCTAAAAGGAGTGCATCTTCCTTTCCCGTTTAGTTTATACGTTCTTCTTCTCAAGAAGAGAGAAGACAGTATTTCTGCAGCAGTGGACTAACTCTTCTCTATACTGAAACGTAAAGTTTGTTCTGAGCTTTAAATGCAGTAACAGAAAGTGTAAATCGCTTGGTTATTTACACTTTCTGTTACTGCATTTATCACTCTCAAGAACGTGTGCAATAGTTTACAACTGAGATGCTTTGTGGGAGCCTGGTCCCTCCAGCAGGACAGGGAGTTTGTTTGATACTTTCTCTTGTTCCCTGTCAGTCTGCCATGCGATCTCTGAATTAGAAGGACCCTGAAGATTATTCTAGCCAGACCCTCGTCCTCTTCTTTCCCCCAGATGCCTCTGCAAGACAGGTGCACATGCCATCTTTTCTTTATTGTATGCAAAACGGGATGTTAAAAATGTATTCTTTCTGTTTCAGTATCAGCTCATACCCCCAAGAGAACAAGAGCTGGCTGTTTACCATTTCAAAGTGAAGGGTAAGGGACTCTCCTGGTGGTCCACTGGTTAAGAATCCGCCTTGCGATACAGGGGATGTGGGTTCGATCCCTGGTTGGGGAACTAAGATTCTTCGTGCCACGGAGAATTAAGCCCTTGCACCACAACCAGAGAACCTATGCGCTACAATGAAAGATCTCCCATGATGCAGCAAAGATCCCACATGCGGCAACTAAAACCCAAGGCAGCCAAATAAATACATAAATATTCTTTAAAAAGAAAAAAACCAAGGGAAGGGGTTTTTTGGAGACAGCCGTTGAGTCCGTATGTCCATGATCCCCGTGGGGAAGGGGCTCCGTCGTCTCACTGAAAGCCGAGGCAAAGGGCCTGCGGCGACTTCTTGGAAGGCTGAATGCAAGTACACAGGAGATAGTAGATTAGAGCCTGACTCACCCTGGGAAACCTAAGGGCCCCGGCCGGCTAGCTGCTCTGCGGGTGGAGTGAGGAGCGGTTCTGTGGAAGGTGGCCCGCTCTCCCCAAGCTGTCAGGGCCGTGGGTATGGGAGAGTTTCCTGTGAACCAGAACCGGCCCTGCAGGTGGTGCGCTGCCAGATGCCGCGGTGAAGGCATTGTGCAGGAGCTGATAGAAGACACCCGGTGAGCAGTCAAGCAAACTGCAGGTGCCCACCGGGAAGAGGGAGGGGCTGGCTGCAAAGAACCCAGGAAGGAACATCTGAGATCAGCCTACTGTCAGACCTGGAGGGCTAGAACAGCACCAGTGCAGTAAATCTTTTCCTGCCCTTTTGCTCCTCTCTGGGCTTCCCTGGTGGATCAGATGGTAAAGAGTCTGCCTGCAGTGCAGGAGACCCCAGGACTGATCCCTGGGAGGGAAGATTCCCCAGAGGAGGAATCCTCCAGTAATCTTGCCTGGAGCATCCCATGGATAGAGGAGGCTGGCGGGCTACAGTCCATGGGGGTCGCAAAGAGTCGGACACGACTAGGCGTCTGAGATGCTTGTTCCTCTCTCTCCCTTCCCAGTTTTGGAGGAACCAGAGGCTCAGGGAAGATGAGAGGGAAACAGAAACACCAAGTGAAGAAGAAGAGACCCAGAAATCCCCACCCCTTCTCACTCACTCCAGGAGCCAGCTGAGCTGGAGAAGGAAGAAATTGTCACTCACAATGAAGATTGGAGTTGTCAAGTCCTCACACTGGAGTGGACCTATTAATTACTAAATGGAGTCCGGGTTTTTGTGGAAAAGTAACTGAATGATTGTTTTGTAAATAACAGTGACAAAAGAAGTCCAGTTTTATCAAGGAGCCAGATAAAACCTACAGAAAAGTTTGACAGGACGGCGGGAGACCAAGGATACAATTCATTTCCATTGCATCCTACAGGTCCCTTCTCGTCCACTGTGATAATGACACTTTCAGAAGTCAGAATCATGCTCCCTGTGGCATTCCAATCTTTTTTTTTTTTCCTCAAAGAATAATATAGGATGAAGTTTTTCCCTTGGAAGAAAATATTCATCTACAAGTTGAACATTGCACCATATGGACACACCGTCATTTATTTATCCAATATCTATCCAATGTTTGCTCTTCCAAATCATGCTAAAATCAAATATACTATGCATAAATCTTTGTACACATATCTGATTCCTTCCTAAGGATAAATTCCAGGGAATGGAACTGCTAGATTAATGGGTAAAAATTTTCAAGGCTTTTCTCTCTCTTATCGAAGAGGTCTAGAAACATGTTTTTAGTAAGTGAATTGAGTTGTCCAGACCAGCCCTGCAGTAGCTGATAATTTTCTACAATCTGAATAGCTTTTCTCAGGAGAGAGAAGTTACTCTTGGGGAGGTCTCCCAATGCACAGGTATGTAAGGGGAGTGAGCATCACTCTTGAAGAAACCAACTATAAAACAGAGAGAGAGAAAAACTCATTGCATAACACTTTCATATAGTGCTTACCTTCCTAAGTTCCTCACAGGATTGATTTCTTGGGGAAGCAATATTTCTTGGGGGAAGTGTAGTCAATAACACAGATTCTGGAGTTAGACAGATCAGCCTTACTTCCCCCACATTCTAAAGGTGTTCCTCAAGCAAGTCTTACTTTCCCCTCTGTGTCCTGAGCATCCTCATTTGTAAACTTTCTCCGAGGGTTGTACTGTGTCCCCCAAAATTCATATGTTGAAACTTCCGTGCCTCAGAATATGACTTCATTTAGAGCATTGGTTTTTGAAGAGGTAATGAAGTTTAAATCATTTGAGTAGGTCCTCATCCCATAAGATCAAACTCCTTATAATAAGAGAAGCTTAGGATACAGACACATGAAGAGGAAGGACCATCTGAGGAGATGCCATCTCCACATCAAGGGGAGAGGTCTGAGAAGAAACTAACCCTGAGGACACCATGATCTCAGACTTCCAGCCTCCAGGACTGTGAGAAAATCAATTTCTGTTGTGTAAGTCACCTAGTCTGTGGTAATTTATGATGGAAGCCCTAGCTAACTAAAACTCTTTCTAAAAGCAGAGACATCACTTTGCTATGGACAAAGGTCCAATAGTTACATATGGCTGTGAGAGTTGGACCATAAAGAAGGCTTAGCTCCAAAGAACTGATGCTTTCAAAGTGTGGTGCTGGTGAAGATGCTTGAGAGTCCCTTGGACAGCAAGGAGATCAAACCAGTCAACCCTAAAGGAAATCAACCCTGAATATTCATCAAAAGAACTGATGCTGAAGCTGAAGCTCCAATGCTTTGGCCAATTGAGCCAACTCATCAGAAAAGACCCTGATGCTGGGAAAGATGGAGGGCAGGAGGAGTGACAGAGGATGAGATGGCTGGATGGCATCATTGACGCAATGGACATGAGTTTCAGCAGACTCCAGGAGATAGGGAAGGACAGGGAAGCCTGGTGTGCTGCAGTCCATGAAGTCGCAAAGAGTTGGACACAACTGAGCGACTGAACAACAAAATTAGATTAATTCCTGAAAGTGCTTAACTGGATGTCTGGAGGACTAATTGCTTGATAAATGGTATCATTCATTGTCATTTTCTGTGCTTATTTTAACAGACAAACTGAAGCCAGGTCAACTAAATCAGTGGTTCCCAACTGGGAGTATTTTGCCACCCAAGAGATATTTGGCAGTATCTTTAGATACTTTTGATTGTCACAGGTTAGGGGAAAATGTGCCACCAGCATCTAGTATGTAGGAATGTTTCTAAACTCCTATGCACAGAACAGCCTCACTCACACACACACACACACACAACAAAAATCAGTATTCCAGAGGTTCAGAATGCCAGACCAACCCTGGCATTCACTGAGAGCCAGCATTCACACCCTGATAAGCCCCATATCCTTATTTTACTGTGAAGCATTTCCCTCCCACTATCTCCAGAGCCATCTGGTATACCAACAGGTAGGCTTGGCCACACCCCCCTGTCTAGCACCCACAGTGTGAGATGATACAGAGGAATCTAATTACCAGGTGTATTAGTAGGCTCTTACTACAATGGGGCAGGCAGTAAGAATACCACTTTCCTGGGTCAGGAAGACCCCCCCTGGAGGAGAAAATGGCAACCCACTTCAGTATTCTTGCCTGGAAAATAGCATGGACAGAGGAGTCTGGTGGGCTACAATCCATGGGGTGGCAAAGAGTTGGACATGACTGAGCATGCATGCACACGCTACAGTGATGCTGCCTAAGGAGCAATTACAAATCTGTGAGGCAAACAAATTAAGCATTTATTTGTTGCTCATGGCTTTGAGGGACGGCTGTCACAGTTCAGCTTCAAGTTGTGGGTCAAGCTCAGGTCTGCCCCATACATTTTATCCTGGAGTACGGGCTGAAGGAACCCCAAGAAATTGTCATGTAATTCTCACAGCAGAGGTTCTCAGGAGGACGAGCCGCCTACAGATAACAAATGTTGGAGACGGTGTGGAGACAAAGGAACCCTCCTGCACTATTGATGGAAATGTAAATTGGTACATCCACTATGGAAAGCAGTATGGAGTTTCCTTAAAAAACTCAAGGTAGAATCACCATAGGATCCTATCCTATTCCTGGGCATATATCTGAAGAAAACTCTAATTCAAAAGGATACATGCACCCCAGTGTTCTTTGCAGCACTATTGACAATAGCTAGACATGGAAGCAACCTGAATGTCTATTGACAGGTGAATGGATAAATAAGATGTGGCATATATACAATGAAATATTACTCAGCCATAAAGAAAGAATGAAATAATGCCATTTGCAGCAACATGGATGGTCCTAAAGATTGTCATATTAAGTGAAGAGCCAGACAGACAAATATCATAATATAAGTTGTGTGTGGAGTTTTAAAAAATGATTAAAATGAACTTATTCATAAAGCAGAAATAGACTCAAGGATGTAGAAAACAAACTTTTGGTTACCAAAGAGGTAATGGAGGGTGGGGAGAGGGGAGATGAATTAGAAGTTTGGGATTAACATATATACATTACTATACATTAAAATATGTGAACAGCAAGGACCTACTACATAGCACAGGGAAGTATACTCAATATTTTGTAATAACCTGTGATGAGCTTCCCTGGTAGCTCAGACGGTGGAAGAACCCACCTGCAATGCGGGAGACCCAGGTTCAATCCCTGGGTCAGGACGATCCCCTGGAGAAGGGCATGGCAACCCACTCCAATATTCTTGCCTGGAGAACTCCTTGAACAGAGGAGCCTGGCAGGCTACAGTCCACGGGGTCACAAAGAGTTAGACACGACTGAGCAACTAACACTAACATATTGGAAAAGAATCTGAAAAAGTAAATATATTGCATACACACACACATATATAAATCACTTTGCCATACACCTGAAACTAACAGAACATTGTAAATTAACTATACAACTTTAAAAAAAACAGGACTGGAGGGGGGAAATGCCTCTTACACCCACCTCAGTCTTTGCATTACAGCTGCCAGATTCTTTACCTCCTGAAAACTCAGGGGGGAAAAAATACAAAATTTTAACACTTAAAAAAGTGCTAAGAAATTTTTACAAATTCAGTTATCAACTCTTCTGGCAACAGGTAAATTCTGTCACCTTCCCTCTGGGCAATATTAATGTTTTAAACTTTGAAATTAGAGTTCTTGAGCAGCTGTTATCGTCCACTGTTCCTCTAAACCACCGCACATGGAGGACAACCCTTTAAACCCCACCCGCTTCCGGCTGTCCTTTGTCCACTTCTGCAGACTTGATCTACGCCAGTTCCCTCCAGCTGCCGTCCAACATACGGCTTCAGAGCTTAGCATGAAATTCCCCCACGTTTTCAAGCCCCACTCTCTTCATCAGACTCCATGCACCAAGTTCTTTAATCACTTACTCTAATTCCCCTTATCTACACCTAGCTCGCACTAATCCAGTATCTCTATGGAACAATTAGGCTTCCAAATAGAGGCAATTTCTTCCACTTCCCATGGCCAACAGGCTGATAGAGCCATAAAACAGGGCAGAGATCACAGAGCCCATGCAGAAGAGTGGTTCTCAGAATATTTATATTTTAAACCTGGAACTCTTTGTTCATCTAAAGTTCCTCTAAAGAAGCCAAATATGCAAAGCAGATAAAGGCAGAACTACTCGAAATGAGAGTGAGTTTGGAGGGAACCCAGAGATCCGCCCGATCTTGCTCCCCACCCCTCAGCAGTTTTAAGGGAGCCCTTTGAAAGTCAAGGCTCAAAGTCTCCACATGTGCTCTCCCTTCTTCCTTCTGCCTGAAGTGCACCTCCTCGAGGTGTCTGCCTGGATCATCCCCTCACACCAATCAAGTCCCTAAACAAATTCCCCCTGTCGTGGGCAGGGCGGAGTGGGGTGGGGTGGGGTGTTTTCCTGGGCACTTGTCTAAAGTAGCCCCCACCCCAAGTCTTCTTTCAGGCTGCTTTAGTCTTGTGTTAGTCCAGGTCCTCTAGGAAAAAAAGATGCCGAGATGGGATAAGAATTGCCAAACATGATCAGAGGAAACCTAAGAAATTAAAGGGAGGTAACTGGGATGGACTGGAAAAGCTGCAATGAAGGTCTGCTCCTGAGTGAAGGAGAAAGTGAAGGAAGGAAGGACAAAGGGAAGGAGGGAGGGAGAAAATGCGGGAGGAGGAGAGGGAGATACGGAGCAGAGGAGGAGGGTCTTAGACTATAATAGACTTCAAAGGAAATTTCCACAAGACCTTCAGAGAGTACTCAAGCCAAAGTTCCGCATCAATGAGCCCTGCCTCCGTCTTAGTGCCCTGCCTTGCTCAGCTATTGGCAGAGAGCAGACCTGAGAAGCAGGGTCTCAGGCGAACACAGCACTGGATTTCAGAATGCGGCTGCTGGAGCTCTCGGTCACTTACACACGCAGCAGACGGAGATCCGAGAGGCCTAGCCTCATGGCCCCTGCAATTTTTCTTCATAGCACTTTCACTTTCTGATGTGTTTAATGCTTCTTTGTTTATTGTTGTAATCTCTGTGACACCAGGGACACGCTCGGCTTGTTCACTACTGTGTCCTCGGCTCCTAGAAAAACTCCTGGTGGAATAGATAGAAAGTGCTCAATAAATATTTATTGACTAGATGGATGGGTGGATGGATGGATGTGTAGATGGGTCGACAGATGGATGGATGGAAGGAATGTGCTGAAAAGGACCTGAAAGTGTTTGTCGCTCAGTTGTGCCTGACTCCTGATGCTGGGAAAGACTGAAGGCAGAAGGAGAAGGGGACGACAGAGGATGAGATGGTTGGATGGCATCACTGACTTGGTGGAAATGAGTTTGAGTAAACTCTGGAAGTTGGTGATGAACAGGGAGGGCTGGCGTGCTGCAGTCCATGGGGTCGCAAAGAGTCAGACATGACTGAGCGGCTGAACTGAACTGAACTGTGCCCCACTCTGAGACCCCATGGGCTTTAGCCTGGCAGGCTCCTCTGTCCATGGGATTCTCCAGGTAAGAATACTGGAGTGGGTTGCCATTTCCTTCTCCAGGGGATCTTCCTGACCCAGGGATCAAACCCGGATCTCCCACACTGCAGGCAGATTCTTTACTGTCTGAGCCACCAGGGAAAGTTGTGTTGTTAATTGAAGAGGAAACAAAAAGTCTCTTCCCACCCTGAGTTACATGGCATATGGGAGAAGAAAAGCAGGCAAATTGAGGGGATTCAAGAATATTGTTTCCTTGGAGAAAAGACAGGATTCAGGGAAAGCTGAGAGAAACTCAGCCAAGAGCTTGAAGACGCAGGGAGTTTGCTGGCCGTGGGTTGCCATTCATCTAGGCTGAAGGCTTAAATTTACTCTTCTGAAATCAAATAGTAGCAAACTGGTGGCCATGAAAAAAAAACAGAAACATAATCTACCTCCTCTCCTTAGAAAATGCACACAACCACACATACTCAGATGCTGGGCTTCTTGTGTGTGGGGTCATTAATGATCTAGGAATAACGATCTAGGCCATAACCGCCTCCACCCTTACCCCCCACTCAAACTCTCCACCGTAACAACACTGTTATATAAGGCACTTTTCTGCTGCAGAAGTTCCAAACTCTGAGACTCAGATTCCATGAAGATCTGACTCCACTCTTAAAAATTCAGAGCCAAGAAGATCTGAGGCTGTTAGGACTTAAGTTAGCATGGCTCTGGAAATGAGAAAAGAAGAATGGCTTCTGGGTGAGTCAATGTTGAAATCTAAAGTGACTTCTCCCTTGTAAGTAAGAACATAACAGTCCAAGGAATATCTGCTCTTTTAGTTTACAGGGCTCCCTCTGATTCAATGAATTCAACTGATTTGTGTAACAAACCATAAAATTAAATGTATGGACTTAGAGAAATGAGGCTGCCAAATGGATTCTCTGAAGTAACTCGGCCTTTTTTATTTGCTGCCCCATTTTTAGCCAATGCTAGTGTAATGCTCTGAACATTTTCATAACAATGGAATCTCATAAGCCTCCAAGGAGCTAAGAGCAAAGTCCAACGTTTAGTGACAGAGTTTAGGCAGTAGCTAAGTATCCAGTGAAGTCCAAGGCATTTGATGGATTTGATTATGGAAAAAGTGATCATTTCTGTCTCACTGAGCTCCAGGGATAGGGTCAGAAAAGGGGCCTTAGGGACAACAGAAGATGAGAGGCCCAGCATAGAGGAAGGGTCTGTAAACACCCAGCACCCCTTCCCTTCTCCACCCAAAACACCTTTCATCTACATATGTGCTAGACTTTGCAGAAAGCTTTCATAAGATCTGAATAAACAATGTGAATAGCACTAGTCAATTCCAAGGAGATGACACAATACTTGTACCAGATCCTTCATTCCCTTAAATCCCCAGGGGATTACCCATATAAGATTCACTGACATATTTCCACTTCCCAACACTGAGGGGTTATCTCCTAAATGGGACAGACACTGTCTGGCACACACTGTTTACTGTAGCTCCTAGTGGGAAAATTATGGAAAATTAAATCCTTCAACGAACATCACACATGGATGGATCTAGAGATTATCAGACCAAGCAAAGTAAGTCAGAGAAAGACAAATACCATATGATATCACTTACGTGCAAAATCTAAAATATGACACAGATGAACTTATCTATGAAACAGAAACAGACTCACAGACATAGAGAACAGGCTTGTGGCTGCCAAAAGGAAGGGGGCGCTGAGGGAGGGGAGGGGAGGGAGTTTGGGATTACCAGATGCAAACCATTATACATAGGATGGATAAGCAACAAGGGAATTATATTCAATGTCCTGCAATAAGTCATGATGAAAAAGCATATATATATAACTGAGTCACGCTATTGCACAGCAGAAATTAACATAACATCGTAAATCAACTTATATGTCAATAATTTTTTTTTAACTTACTGAGTTCCTACTCTGTTAGACATCAGTGATAAAAATATGAATATGAGGTCATTCTTCCCCACAAATAACTTACAGAATAATAGAAGAGAAAAACACAATAGAAATGTAAGCATGATATGTTGAATCATTTATTCTGCAAATGACAGAATAACCCCTAAAATGTGACTTGGGCAACAGGTGGTTATTATTATAACTCGCATATCAAAAAGTCTGAAAGATAAGTTCTCAGTTTGGTTCAGCAACTCAGGGATTTCAGGGATGTGCCTCACCCTCTCTATGATTCTCTTTGACTTTTTCCTCATAGTTTCAGGATGGTTGCTGCTGCTCCCAACATCACTCCTCATAGAACTATTTACATTCATTGAAAGAAATGAAAAAGATAGGTGTTCTCCGAATCACTTCTTTGTTGTCAGGGAGGTAAATTTTTCCCAAGAATCCCTTAGTAGATTTCCCATCCACTCCTTAGAGTAGGATTGGATCACATCCCAGACCTTAGCTTCAAGGCAGGCTGGGAGAGAATATCACATTTTTTCAGTCTTTGTAAGAGGCAAATTCTTAAAGCAAGTAAACAAGAGAAGCAATGACTCTGGGTCAGAAATCAACAAAATCTGGCACACATACAGGATCCAGTGACAGACAAGAATATGGTGAGCTGTGGAGGAAGTACAACTGTTTTATCCAGAGGAGGATCCCTGGACCTGATAACTCCTAAGTTGAATACTGAAGAACAAGTTGGAGTTAGCAAGATGAAGATGATGATATAAGGGTGGGGTGGAATGAGGTTCTAGGCAAAGGAACAGCATAAGCAAAAACATGGGTTCATGAAAAAAAGTGTCAGCACCAATTTAGTATTATGAGAGCATCTAGTGGCAGGAAATGTGTCTCGGGAATTATTAGGGGCTTGATCACAAATTCCTCCTGGGCTGTGTGCAGGAGCTTGAACTTGTAAACAAAGGCCAGAAGTTGCAAACTTGGAGCCTAGAGGCCAAACCCAAACTTCAGACTTGTGCTTGGCAGGCATGTGGTGTTCACATTCTGAATACGATGACTGGAGCAGGGCATCCCCTTCTATCATCTTCCACTTGGCCTGCTTCCCTTAGTTACATCTTCTGCCTGTTCCCTTAAGGCTTTTGAGTCTGCCTCCCTGAGTAGGCTCCAGGGAGCCATCAAAGGATCTTAAACAGGAGAATGGCCCCATCAGTAGTACATCTTATATTAATCCCTCTGGTGGCACAGTGGGGAAGTTGTAGTATGAAGATCACACTGGAAATAAGAAGATGGTAGGAGGTATATTTTCCAAAACTCTTGGTTGCAAGTGTCAGGAACAACACTGAAATCTGCTTTTAAAAAAGGATATATATTCATCCATACAACTTTAGCTCCAGTATTAATTTAAGCTTCAAATACGGCTAGATCCAGTAGCAATGTAATAACACATTTCTCCACATTGCTGTCCCATGTTTTGACTCTATTCTCAGACTGGCTTTCTGCTCCTAGAGAAGACAGTTGTTAGAAGCTCAAAGCTGATGTGAGTTTTAAAGCCAGTTGTCTCCAAGAAAGGAGAATTTACCTTCCTGATACTTCTAGCAAAATTCCTAGAAAAGACTTTGATCATCCTGGCTGGATCATGTGACCATTTGTGAGCTAAAACACAAGGCCCAGGTATGGAAGAAACAGTGGCCAGAAGATGGAACCACACAGGACCCCACCCCCCATGTGAACAAAGGAAGAGAAACCTTGCAAAGAGTAGTCAGAGAATTAGCAGTAGAAGCAGAATCACACAAAGTCACAGCCATCTTTTTAACAATGAATGAGCAGCTCTTTCAAATGCAACTGAAGTATTATAGCTTATTATGTACTGTGTTTAGCTGCTCAGTTGTGCCCTACACTTTGCAACCCCGTGAACAGTAGCCCGCCAGGCTCCTCTGCCCATGGAAATTCTCCAGGCAAGAATACTAGAGTGGGTTGCCATTCCCTCCTCCAGGTGATCTTCCCAACCCAGGGATTAAGCCAGGGTCTCCTGCATTGCAGGTGGATTCTTTACCAGTTGACCTACCATTGAACTCATATTTTATTATAAAGTGTTACATTTTATTATAAAGAACTGCAGTGTCTTCACTAGGTTGCTAAAAAATGTTGGACATTGATAGTAATACTTTGATGAGGTTGTGGGGCCTAGGTGGGAGGATGGGAGAGTTAGCAATGGGTTTGAGGAGTACATAGAAAAAGAGAAAACAAAACTATATATGACTGAAGAAATTTGGCTAAAAGGAGAAATAGAAATAGAGAAGTTGTAAGCAAAGATACAGGATCAGAGTAAAACATTTTAGGCTATAAAGAACTTGAGTTAGCAGGTGGGATGGAGATCTGAAGATAAAGAAAGAAAAGGGAGTTACTTTTTAGAAAGAAAGATTGAATTAAATAACAATAATTAGGAGTGTCGATCAGGGTGTACGGCAGGTGAAAATTTCTGTTGTTTGGTTGCTCAGTCTTGTCTAACTCTTTGCAACCCCATGGACTGCAGCATGCCAGGCCTGTCCTTTACTTCTCCCAGAGTTTGCTCAGACACATGTGCATTGAGTTGATGATGCCATCAAACCATCTCATCCTCTGCTGTCCCCTTCTCCTCATGCCCTCCATCTTTCCCAGCATCAAGGTCTTTTCCAGTGAGTTGGCTCTTCGCATCAGGTGGCCAAAGTATTGGAGCTTCAGCTTCAGCATCAGTCCTTCCAATGAATATTCAGGGCTGGTTTGATCTCCTTGCAGTCCAAGGGACTCTCAAGAATCTTCTCCAACACCACAGTTCAAAAGCATCAGAATTTCTGAGGCATGTCTAAATCCTCCATTTTTGATGTCCTTCGCTTTCATGATGACTGAAGAAATTGAAGTCCTGCCAGCATCAGCTGTATTCATTCATAACTTGGCCAGGAAGCAGTTAAGCTGCTAGTGAGCCAGCAGTGATTGAAACTGACAAAACCTCTACTCTCAGGGGTATTAAATGCCTTTGATACAGGAGTCCAGGCTCTTCCACCTTCCTGGAGATTTGAGCTATGCATTCCACTTCCAGCTCTTTCTGGGCCCATAGGCAGATGTACCTAGACACTGGGTACCATCTCTGACAGCTGGAAGTTTGGTTGCCTGAATTACTGTCAGCTTCACAGTTTACAGGCTGCTTACCCATTACCTGGGCAAAGAGAGAATACAATCATTTCTATCTCATCCCCTCATCATCCTTTTCTCTTCCTTATTAAAGAACCTAGAGGGTGGTTGGGCTTCCCTGGTGGCTCAGAGCGTAAAGCTCCCACCCAATGTGGGAGACCGGGGTTCGATCCCTGGGTCAGGAAGATCCCCTGGAGAAGGAAATGGCAATCCACTCCAGTATTCTTGTCTGGAGAATCTCATGGACAGTGGAGCCTGGTAGGCTACAATCCACCAGGTTGCAAAGAGTTGGACACGACTGAGCGACTTCACTTTCTGGGTGATGGGGAAAAACAAAATTTCCCATACCCTCAGCAGCCAGTAGAATTCCCAAAATAAGATGAACTTCTCTAGATGATTTGCTTTAAAAACACTTCACACTTCTGCTGTGTCCCTGAAGAAAAAAAAAAAAACACAACTGAGAGGAGTTATTATTCTGGGTGACAGGTAGAGATCAGAGAGGGACACTCAACCCAGCAGAAGAAGGGAGCAGGAAGACTTGAGTATGTGGATTCTGAAATAAGACAACCTGGGTTCCGATTCTGGAGTTCCCACTTATCAGCTTTGACACTTTGAGCAAGTTACCCTGCCTGAGAAGCAGTTCAATAATAACAGTGATAGGGGCTTCGCTAGTGGTTCAGTGGTAAAGAATCCACCTGGCAATGCAGGAGACATAGTTTCGATCCCTGGTCCGGGAGGATTTCACGTGACCTGTGACAACCAGGCCCACACGCCACAACTACTGAGCCTGCGCTCTAGAGCCCCAGAGCTGCAACCACTAAAGCTCATGCACCCTAGAGCCTGTGCTCCACAACAAGAGAAGCCCCAACATGCTGCAACAAGAGAAAAGCCAAAGCGTCAGTGATGACCCAACACAGCCAAAAATGAATAAATAAATAATACTAATGGTGATGATAGCAATTACATCAAAGTGAAAGTGAAGTCGCTCAGTCGTATCCGACTCTTTGCGACCCTGTGGACTGTAGCCCACCAGGCTAAAAGGCTACATCAGTGAGATATGCCCATTCCTTACAGTGATCACGTGGGCTGAGAACTGATATGAGGTGCATTCCACATGAAAGTTGGGTGAGTCTGCCAAAATGAAAAGAGAATGAAGGCTGTAGGACATTCAGCGTTCACTTGATGACCCTGTGAAATAGTGTTCACCTAACAGCTCACCCTTCTTCAGACCTCCTCGGCCTGGACATGGTGAGGCAGGAAAGAGAAAATTTCTCTGTCCACTTCAGAAATTGAGGTTAGTACAATTTGTTCTTAATTCTTCACATCTGGGGCCAATAGGCTTATGTCATATGTTTAAAGAAAAACTATCTCCCTCTTAAGAACATAAACTCAGTGCAGCCATTAGGTCAAAGTGTCAGCTAAAGATTTGGTTCCTGCAAAATGTCGAGTGAAGTGTCTTACCATTTATGACAGGACAGCTGTTGCCTCTTTTTCCAAGAAGGAATGAAAGGATCTTATTACCTTAAATGAGAATGACTAAAGCATGATTATTTTCCTTTCAATCTTTTTCTCCCCAGTGGAAATTTACATAAGATGGAGCTGTCTGTAATCCATTCTGTTCATGCCGGTTGCATGTCAGAAAAACCTCCCCTCTTGTGGTCTCCATGGCAGCAGCCCCCAAGCTGATCCCGGGCAGCCTTTGCCTCATAGTGAGGATTTGACTTTTATCTGGCAAAAGCAATCAGTGTAGACAAGGGCTCTGTATGCCTCCAACGTGAGATTCTTTCTGGTTTGGAATTCCATGTGTGTTTTGGCTCTGAGCATTGGTTAAACTCATGTGATGAATTCACGTCTGTTTGTTGCTTTATTTTGTGATGAAATGGCCCGAGAAGCCTCCTGGCATTTTGAATGCTGTCTTTCCCTCTGTACTGATGATGGTGCATTTTCCAGTTTTCTAAGAAGGGGATGAGGGCTACAGATCACTTCCCAGATCAGTGGGGACTTGACTTCAAGTTGTTCTCTCAGCAGTGGACCGCTCTTTCTCGGCTCATCCTTTTGTGATATCCTGAAAAACACTGACCTGTGGTCACTGAATAGAGTTAAGCCCATGGTGGGGGTGAGCTATTGTACAGCTGAGTGAGCGGAGCCAAAACAGGCATTAGACCCGTAATCTGCCCTCATGAGCGCAGCCAATGGAGTGGCCCTGTTCAGCACTCTCAAGTCGAAGTCAGGCTTTTCTAAATGGGAATTTAAAACCTCCACTTGTTTTGTCCCGTGAAAGATCCTGTTTAGAGAATGAAAAGACAAGCTGCACATTAGGAGAAAATATTTGCAAGTCTCATATCTGACAAACGCCTGGTATCGAAACTACATAAAGGCTTCTCAAAACCCAGTAGGAGAAAAACAAACAGTCCAGTTAGAAATTGGCCAAAAGATACAAGCAGACATTTCACCAAAGTGGAGATACAGATGGCAAATGAGCAAAAGAAAAGTTGTTGAACACTAGTCGCCATTAGGAAAATGCAAATTAAAAGCACAATAATATAGCCCTACATCTAAAGGTAATGAATTCCATTTGTTTGCCACCGTTGTTTGAAATCACTCACACTTAATATTTGTAATTCTTTTGGCCTTTCGAAATTTCATGGGTGCCCATCTGATTTGGGTCTATTGGAATTTGATGAACAAGTTTATGTATAGGCGTCTTTTTCTATGCCCTTCAGGAATTCACAGGACTTGGTCATTTCTCTAAAGCTTTGGTCTTTCATAACTGAGTCCATATCTGTGTTCTTGCTCAAACGTAGGTCCCTTTTAATAATTTAGTTTGCCTCTTGCAATGTGTCCTCTGCATGTGGTTCCCTGAGTAGTGAAATGACTAAAAGTACACACACTCCTGCTGACCACCTAGGTTTTGTACAAGAGAGACAGAAACAAACTTTTAGAATTTAGGACCAATAAAAGGCTCTTTTACCTAAAAAGTTTTGGAGGTTTGCATTTTTCTTCTAGACTTCTTTCTTGCCTTGTACCTTTTTACCAATGGAAATCTGCATAACATGAACATGAAGGGCAGCCGCTTTCAGAGGAACTAAGAAGCTGTGCCCAAGAACAAGACAACGGGGACCAAGGTTTCCTGGCTGCCATAGCAGATTGAGATGCTGAACGTGCAAAGGTGGAAGTGGCAGACATTTACATAATGATGTCAACATATCTTATCTGCCAGCTGTGGGCTCTCTCTGTTTCTCCTTTCATAAACTCCTCAAAGCGTGACGCCCGGGGTGACCCCTGGGTATGTCGACCCCAGGGACAATTCTGGAAGCAACTTACAACTTCAGCTTTGTTTCTAATGGTCCTCTGAATAATAAGCAGGATTTTCTTGTTCTGCTAAGAAACACACTGTTAGGTAGGAAGTTAGGCATGAGCAATGAGGGGTGGCCTAGCCAAAAAGGATGCAAGTTGATCTCCAAACCCCATCTTGGCACTCCCAAGAGAGCTCATAGATATGCTACAAAAATAACCACACTTTTCCAACACCTGCACATGGGCCCTAGGCACAGAATGGATACAAACTAATACGTGGGCTTCTCCAAGTAACCTTAGGCAGCCAAAAGCCCATCAAGGGTTCATAAATATTCTACATACATGTATGTAGATATTCTATGTCTGATTATAACAGACTGAATTGTGGGAAGATACACATAACAGAGCCTGTTGTGCTGTAGCTTGCGGTTGTCCATCGGCCTTGAGCGAATGCCCATGTACATTCCCTTTCTTGGCTGGTGGTTCATACAAGCTCTAGGAGTGCACAACCACAGGAGACGGAAGTATAAAAAGGGGAAGCCAAGCGGGACGGCTATGATGACTCCTTCGGGGTTGGTCTTATCCCGTATCTTGGGCATGTCTGTCTAGGAAAGATCTCTCTGCTTGAGCTGAACAGAGCGGTAACTCTTCTGTTGTTTTAAACCCTTTAGTCTGTCATTCCGAATTTTTGAAACAATGAGACAAGAACTGAGGAAGAGAAATAAACTGACCTGACAACCCTATGCAAGTATTTTTTTTTTAGCAAGCCATCTAGAGTGAATATGATATCCCTTTTCTTTGTTAAATTTATTTTTAATTGGAGGATAATTGCTTTACGATGTCGTGTAGGTTTCTGCCCTGTATCAACATGAATCAGTCATAGGTATGCATATACACGCTTCCTCTTGAGCCTCCCTCCCACCTCCCCTCCCATCCCACCCCCTCACGCTGTCACAGAGAACGGGATTTGGGCTCCCTGCTGTCATACAGCTAATTCTGACTCTCATATCTCTCATGGGGCTGCTTGCCGTGGTGATGTGCTCCTGACAGGAAGGAACAGGAAGCTTGGACAGTGGGGTCTCCAGTAGCCTCCCCTCTGATGAGCTGTGATGAGGTCTGGTGGGCTAGTAGAAAGGACCCTTGATGTAAGGTCAAAGGATAAGATTCTGGACTTAGCTTTTCTGTTTAAGAGTTCTGTGGCCTGGAATAAGCCTATTGGCCTCTCTGGACTTTAGTTTCAACCCATTTGAAATTAATAATTTGGTCTAAGTGATCCAGTTCTAAAATGTGACTGACTGCCTGTGTCTCTATTGACCTGGAACTCCTAGCTGCTGCGGTTTCTGCTATGACAGTTGCCCACCCTGATGACTCTGGGGGAGGGGTGATGGGAGCAGCCACAGGCGGCACAGTGGAGATGGGGGTAATGTTTACGACAACAACAGAGAACCAGCGGTGTTGGTGATGCTGTTAATGGTTGATACTGATGGCAGGGTTTGGGGTACCTGCGGTGGTGGTCATAGCACGCTAAAACTGTCTCTCTGCCTGTCTGCTGCAACCCTCATCACCACCATAAATTGAGACCTTACAACTACTTCTAGAATAAGAAATCTTAGAACTGGAAGAAGCCTCAAGCTTGAAGGCAGGCAGAGTGTTGTCTTTACTCACAGATGAAATTCAACATATCCGCGTAATTTCCCCAAATCCATCCACCTGTAAGAGCAGGGAAGGACCAGATGCAAGGCTTTCCCCAGCTGACAGCTCTGTTCACAGCATCCTTGTGTTTCATT
The DNA here is from genome assembly GCF_963930625.1 of Muntiacus reevesi. Taxonomy (NCBI): domain Eukaryota; kingdom Metazoa; phylum Chordata; class Mammalia; order Artiodactyla; family Cervidae; genus Muntiacus; species Muntiacus reevesi. The sequence continues at coordinate 61,243,693 of NC_089260.1, forward strand.
CCCAGTTGCCCACCGTAGACCCCACCGCAGTGGTTCTCAATCTTGGGCATTCATTACCAAAGCCTCAGCCCTGTTGCTTATCACCCACTTCCAAGTCCCTGGGACTTTCCAGGCAGGAATACTGGACTGGGCTGGCATGTCCTTCTCCGGGAGATCTTCCCAACCCAGGGATCAAACCCATATCTCTTGCATCTCCTGCATTGGCAGACAGATTCTTTACCACTAACACCATCTGGGAAGCTCCCCGCCCCCCCCCCCAACCATCAATTTTTTTTTAGAAAATGGGAAAAATCCCAAAGGGGAGGTGTGGTGAGGATAGTCACAGGAAGGGCCTGCTTCAGCCTCACCAGCACACTCTTCTCTTGGGGGAGACAGGCCAACGACTCTGGGAGGAGAAGGCCTGATGCGTGGCATGGAGCCTACAGGGTGGGGTCGTTCAGCCACCACCAGGCGCCCGTGTCTGGGAGCGAACAGCGCAGAAGACCCACACCGCCTCGCCTCACCACCCTAGGGTGAGCCGGAGACTGGAAGCGGCAGGGTGGATCGTGTTGGGTCAGTCAGAACTGCAGGCAAGAACCAGCACACAAGCCCAGGCAGGCGGCTCAAGCAAGGGCTGAGTTGGGCCCGAGGCATCTGTCCAAAGACCCAGAGCCTTAGGTGCATCCAGAGGCCCGAAGTCCATGGCCACAGACCCCGAAGGAGACAGTGTCGGGTTTCAAGAGGTAGTTTAATTAAATGAATTCTTTCAGATGCACCTTAATCTGATATCACTGGTGTTCTATAAAGAAGAGGAAATTTAGTTTCAGAGGGGAGACCATGTGAAGGCACAAAGAAAAGATGGCCATCACAAATCAAGGAGAAAGGCATCATCAGGAATCAACCCTGCTGACTCCTTGATTTTGAGCATCTAGCCTTCAGAATCATGGGAAAATAAATTTCTATGGTTTAAGTCCCCCCCATTCTATGGTACTCTGTTCTGACAGCCCTAGCAAACCAATGCAAGGTCTGTGCACTAGTTGTTCTTAACTCTCCCCAGCTTATTTTCAAGCTGTTTCAAGAATGATTAGCCTATAACATAAACCTACATTCCCCCAGTCCTCAACACTCTAGCCACTCTGCCTGTCCAATCACAGATCCCACTTTCCTATAAAAGTCCCCAACTATAATCAGAACCTTCATTGCACCATCTTTTAAGACTGTCACACTAGTTCTTTATTTTTTTTAATTTATATATATATATATATATATTTTTTTTTTTTTTGGCTGCATTGGGTCTTCGTTGCTGCATGCAAGCTTTCTTTTGTCTCATTGCAGTGGCTTCTCTTGTTGCATAGCATGGACTCTAGGTGCTCAGGCCTCAATAGTTCTGGCACATGGGCTTAGTTGCCACCCGGCATGTGAAACCTTCCCAGACCAGGGATCAAACCCATGTCCTCTGCACTGACCAGTGGATTCCTAACCACTTGACCACAAGGGAAATCCTACCATACTAGTTTTTGCCATCATTCATTTGCTCCTGCAGGCTGTTTTCCAGCCCCAAAGTCTTCACCTCTCCATTCCACTAAACCACATGCAATTCAACCCTTTATCAAGCATTTACTAGATAGGGTATTATGATGCCAAATCAAGTAGTGTGTATTTAAAGAAGGGGCTTTCAGGGAGCTTTGCTCCTGAGTAAGGTGGGGAGGGATGGGAAGGGTATTTCAGTTTCCATCCAAGTTCTCAAGTTACACCAACTAGGAACCTATCCAAACAACCTATTAAAAACTTGACACAAGTTTTTGAAGAGTTGGAGCAGGAATTTCCATTGCTGGCTTTAAGAAGGGGCATGGTTTTTTCCTACAGTCCCCTGTTTAGGGAATCATCCTGGCAATTTTTGAGCTGTATTCTCAGTTCCTATGAGAACTTTGTCTTCTTTATACTGGTTTGCCTTGCTAGTTTATCAACAATGCTAGTGAGAAGGGATGTCCCTTAAGAGTTAAGCGCAGAAGTTCTGCACTTGGAAGAATCAATTCAAATCCCAGCTCCTCCATTTCCTTGTTGTCTAAACTTGCAAATATACAGAAGAGATTACTGGGTGTTCTTTCACTGAAGTGCTGGACCTCATTTTATACTGACTGTGCAATTTGCATCTCTGTAGGAACATGAGGTTAATTTGTAAATTTCAGTTCAGTAAAGATGCAAATAATTTAACTCTGGTAGAAGAGTTAGTTCCAAGGGTTAGGGTTTATGGCCCTGTTGGACATTAACCAGCTTTCTATCTAATTCAGTAATTTTCCATTTTAATTCCCTACTATTGCTGAAGCAATGATCACATCTTAGACAGTAAGACAATGTAAGTTTATCTTATAGTTCTAGAAGTCAGAAGTCCAAAATCAGTTTCACTGGACTAAAGTTGGGTGTCAACAGGTCTGGTTCCTTTGGGAGGTTCTAGAAGAAGATCTGTTTCCTTTATTTTTACAGCTTCTAGGGTCACCTACATTCTGTAGCCTGTAGCCGTTTCATCCGTCTTCAAAGCACATCACTCCAATCTCTGCTTCCCTCTGCATCTCTCTCATGCTAACATTTCTGCCTCCCTCTCATAAAAATGCTTGTGATTACATTGGGCCTACCCAGATAATCCAGAATAATCTCTCCATCTCAAAATCCTTAGCTTAATCACACCCTTGAAGTCCTCCTCACTCATGAGGTCACATGTTGACAAGTCCCAGGGAGCCAGACATGGATAGCTTTGGGGAAACTATTTATTACTCAGGCTACCACACTTTCCTTATATTTATTTGTTAAGTCACAAGTTCAGTTCAGTCGCTCAGTCTTGTTCAACTGCATGAGACCCCATGGACTGCAGCACTCCAGGCCTCCCTGTCCATCACCATCTCCCGGAGTTCACTCAAACTCATGTCCATTGAGTTGGTGATGACATCCAACCATCTCATCCTCTGTCATCCCCTTCTCCTCCTGCCTTCAATCTTTCCCAGCATCAGGGTCTTTTCCAATGAGTCAGTTCTTTGCATCATGTGGCCAAAATATTGGTGCTTCAGCTTCAGCATCAGTCCTTCCAATGAATACTCAGGACTGATCTACCTAAATACTCTAATAATGCTCTTTGAATACATTTTAATATCTTACTCCTTCCCTCATTAATTAGTGAGTTAAATAAAATCTGTGACATGGGATCATTCAATATTTGCCAGAGAGTCATGATTTACATTTTTGAAAAGCACACTCAACATAGCTTTGTGACCCTAAACAAGCTGCTTAACCTCTCCAGGTCTCAGTTTATATGTCTATAAATGAGGATGAAAATAACAATACTTAGCTTTGGGGGTTGCTGTTGTAGGGAACAAATGAGACAATGTATGTAAAACAACTGGTCCAATGCCTTATGCATCTAACCTCCTTGTGCCCTGTACAACTCTTTGTGACCCCATCAACTGTAGCCTGCCAGGCTCCTCTGTTCTTGGGATTTCCCAGGCAAGAATACTGGAGTGGGTTGCCATTTCCTTCTCCAGCGAATCTTCCCGACCCAGGGATTGAACCCACATCTCCTGCATTGGCAGGCATATTCTTTCCCACTGAGCCAGCAGGGAAGCCGTTGGGCATCTTAAGTCCTCAGTAAATGTTAGCTGAGGATGAGAATGCTGATGATGTTGAAGAGAGCAGGACAAGCACTCTATCTTCAGTATCTACATCCCTAAAGTCACGGCGTTGTGCTCAGCACTCTCTAACTTCCTTTGCAGCCCTCCCTAGCTTTATGACCAGAGCCATCAAACATCAGGTACCTTATTCAATTTGCAAAACAGCCCTCCTCTAGGTGAAAAAGGCAATGCAACCCAACCAGAGTACCTGGCTTGGCAGAGAGGCGCTAGCTGGCTTCCAGTCTCTTCCTGACCCCCTGCCCCAAGCTGGGCCTCTTCACGTCATGTACAAACCATACAGCAAGGCCCTGACTATGATTTTAAAAGTAACGGATAATGGCAATTATCATAGGAAGCACTCCACATAGTTTTCCAGACAGAAGCAGAGTGATGTAATAATAATAACCTAAGCAGAAAGGCAGGACTTGTCTTTGCATTGATTTCATGCCAAAACATGGCAAATTGCATTGGACAATTGATAGCAAACTTATTACAATCAACAGTAATATTCTTATGCGCTCAGTTGCTTCAGTCGTGTCCAACTCTTTGCAACTCTATGGACTGTAGCCCAGCAGGCTCCTCTGTCCATGGGATTCTCCAGGCAAAAATACTGGAGTAGGTTGCCATGCCCTCCTCCAGGGGATATTCCTGACCCAGGGGTCAAAGCCATGTCTCCTGACTCTCCTGCATTGTAGGCAGATCCTTTACTACTGAGCCACTGGGGAAGTCCTGATATTCTTAAACACACACACACAAATAAATTCTCCCCAGAACAATGGACAATCATCATGTAACAGCCTAACCAGCCAACATTTCCTCCCCCAGCATATGTAGTGAAGGATGAAGCTCTCCATCCAAATCTTGTAACCTGCAGCTACAGAGAGGCTGACCACAGAGCTGCTTGAACTCAGAGTCATGTTTACACTGTAAATATGTAAATATGTCATGTAAATATTCATGCTCACTCTAGTTTATTAAAAAAGAAAACAGAACAAGGCTTATTATGATTCAAGCAGCCTTCTTCACAAACTGCGGTCTGGATCAGCAGCAAGCATCTATATGACCTATGGACTTGATAGAAATGCAGACTCTCAGACCCCACCTCAGACCTGCTGAATCAGAAGCCCTATCTTAAGAAGATCCACAGGTAATTCAAATACACATTAAAGCTTGAGAAGTTCAGCCCTAAGAACTTCTGAGTGAGAATGGTGGCTGGTAAGCATTCTGAATAGCTGTCCCTCTTTGAAAGGAAAAAATGACACCATCACTACAAACCAATAGGAATGTTAAAGACGGCAAGTCACTGTACAGCTCTTTCTACAAACATTCATCATTGCTTCTCGGCCTTTTGGCTAAGATCAAGTGTAGTATCTGTTCTACAAACATTCATCAGGACCCAGTTTATGCCGGACTCTATCCTAGGTGCTGACATATAGCAGTGAAAAAAGAGAGATGAAAAATCTCTGCCCTTGAGGATCCAATGAATAGTCTATAGCATGCTGGTGGTACCGAGTACCGTGAAGAAAAATAAAAATGAATTAGGGAGGGAAAATCTTTTGCAATTTTAAATTGTACACTCAGCTGGTGGTAGTTGTACAAAGTTCCAAAGGAAATGAAGAGACAAGCTTTGTGAGTACTGACTGGAACAGAATGGTAGGTAGAGAAGAGCAGACAGTAAGCCCTGACGAACAGAAATTCACAGTGTACGTAGTATGTGTGTGCACTGGTGAGAATGAGTCATTGATGGCTGCTTGAGGGAGAGGGGGAAATTGTGAGGTTTTCCTTGATAAGCAGAAGGGGATAAAAATCTCATACAAGAAAAGCCAGCCCAAAAGACGGGCATGAACAGTTCAACCAATAATATTAAGGAAGACTGATTACAGGTGACCAGATATGGGTAAACTGGTAGAAAAGGTGGTGGGAATTTTGGAAGTTTACTCTGTTGCTGAAGATTTCTCCTTGAAATAGGAATCAAGTTTATCCTTTGAGAGGGAGGGGACAGAGAGTCTTAGAGGCATGAGGAGAGAGGATAAGCTCTTAAATAGCTGTCTAGAAAAGGGATGTTTGTTGAGCAACATTGATTCCACCAGTGTGATACATTACCATCCTTTCTTCTTCTCCAGCCATGTTCAGGGTCATGTTCAGATTTGAGGAGAGAGCAGAGTTGGATTTAACAAGGGTTGAGGTTTAGCCAGACACCTAGAATGAAGAGAAAGTGGCAGATTTGTTGCAGCTATATGCAAGAGTGATGATTATGAAGGATCATGGAATTTAAGCTCAGTTAAAAGGACATGAAGACACAACAAACAAAGGACTTATTTGAAAAAGTAATAGGATCACTGGATAACAAGTCCCAGTGAAGTCAAACAAGCATGCAGTTCAGTCACTCAGTCATATCCGACTCTTTGCAACCCCATGGACTACACCTCGCCGCCAGGCTTCCCTGTCCATCATCAACTCCCTGAGTTTGCTCAAACTCATATCCATCAAGGCGGTAATGCCATCCAACCATCTCATCCTCTGACGTCCCCTTCCCCTCCTGCCTTCAATCTTTTCCAGCATCAGCATCTTTTCCAATGAGTCAGTTCTTAGCATCATGTGGCCAGAGTACTGGAGTTTCAGCTTCAGCATCAGTCCTTCCAATGAATATTCAGGACTGATTTCCTTCAGGATTGACTGGTTTGATCTCCTTGCAATCCAAGGGACTCTCAAGAGTCTTCTCCAATACCACAGTTCAAACAAGCATTAGGGTCAACAAATGGAAGAATTAAACTGGAAAATTAGATGGCCAGAGAGAATGGGATTCTTAAAACTGGAATTGTGAAGGGGGTACAATTAGTGCTGATTTCATGGTCCAGGTTGTGTTATCCAACATGGTAGAGACTAACTACAGGTGACTATTTAAATTTTAAAGCTTAAAATCCAGTTCTTTAATTACACTAGCTACATTTCAAGTATTCAATGGCCATGTGTGGCTAGTGGCTTATTGGACAAGACAGATAAAGAATATTTCCATCAACACAGACAGTTCTGTTGGGCAGCAGTGTTCTAGGGTGTGTCATGGGCATTCATGGCTCAGGTAAGGTGATGGGAAGACCACTGGAGGGCCCTGGACCATCTACACAGACAGTGAAATCACCAGGAACCAGGACAGGAGTAGCTTTGGAGAGCACGACAATGAGCCAGGACCTAAAATCTTTAGGGTGTTAGAGTACAATCAGCTCTCCAACTGCTCCAGGGAGAATATTAAAGGTTGCTTTTTTTAGTGAGGAAACAGTCAAATTGTCTAGAAGGACCACAAGGACACAATTAGGATAGACATGATACCTACTGTGAATATTCATTGGAAGGACTGATGCTGAAGTTGAAGCTCCAACATTTTAGCCACCTGATGTGAAGAGCCGACTCATTGGAAAAGACCCTGTTGCAGGTAAAGATTGAGGCAGGAAGAGAAGGAAGCGACAGAGGATGAGATGGTTGGATGGCATCACTGATTCAATGGACAGGAGTTTGAGCAAACTCTGGGAGATAGTGAAGGAGAGGGAAGCCTGGTGTGCTATAGTTCATGGAGTCACAAGGAGTCAGACACAACTTATTAACTGAACAACAACAACCCCACATCTAGGCCAAATGTGCCTGGAAGATTACAGGAAAGGGCTACAGAGAAAGCCATGCCCTTGGGTGAGATTCAGTCTGTAGGAGGAAGAAAGTGAAGGGGCTGTTCAAAGATTGTTGAGAATATAGGAGATTTTGTTGATCACTGACCATGGGCCCCAGAGCAATAGCAAAACATTTTCAGGAGACAGGGAGCAACATTCAATAAGCTCATGTAAGGGGAGATGCAGCGCTGGATGGGGATGAAGATCAGCAAGATGAGGGGTATCCTGGGAACCTGGGTTCTTCCTGGCGACTTATGTAAACAGAAATAACACAGCAAGATTGATCATGTTGGTCCTTAAGCAGTAGGTAGGAGAAACCGTGAGTGTTGAAGGAGAAACAGACTCTTGCCTGTGGCATAGAGAATTCTGAAACATCCCTTTCCCTTCCTCCTGACATCACATAAAGGCCATTAAAAGACCCAGAGCTTGCTACCTCTTGACTGCGGGCATTGGGGGAGGAGGCCTGGGAAGGGTGGCCTTCCTCTGAAAACATGCAGCACTCTATTTTTTACCTTTTTGGCCATGCCCCAAGGCTTGTGGGATCTTAGTTCCCTAACCAGGGATCAAATCCAGGCCCCTGCAGTGAAAGATTGGAGTCCTAACCATTGGGCCACCAGGAAATTTCTAACCCTCTTGACTCTTTAAACCTGCAATTAGAAATACCTGAGTGTTGAAACGGCTCTGGAAAAAGAGGCTGCGAGAAGCAGGAGCAAGCTTCAGGGATTCTGCAATAGAAACCTGAGTTCAAATACAGACTCTGTCACTTACTACCCGGCACCCTGGAGCAAGTCTTCTCACTTCTCTGAGTCTCTGCTCCCTGATATTCAGACTTTCCTGCTTCTCTTCCACACTATGGCTTAAGTCTAGAAGTTTTCTGCCCCTTTTCCAAGCCAAGGGAATGGCTATGGTCTGCTACTTGAAGATACACACCTTGACTAATGACCCTTGGACAGTCACAATACTCTAAATATTGTAAAGGTCCTGAGAAGCCCTGTGGTTTAAAATAATTTGTCTAGTGACACAAAGCAAATCCGTGGCTGCCTCGGGCTAGAGGTGGGGATTGGATTGACTACAAAGGGGCGAAAGGAAACATTTGGGGGTAAAGGACATATTCTGTACCTTGATTGGGATTGTATGCAACGTATACATATGGATGCATTGTTGTTGTTGCTCAGCCACTAAGTCGTGTCCTACTCTTTGCAACCATGGACTGCGGCACCCCAGGCTCCCCTGTCCTTCACTATCTCCCAGAGTTTGCTCAGATCCATGTCCATTCAGTCAGTGATGCTATCTAACCATTTCATCCTCTGGTTGAAGGCATATGGATGTATACATATGTCAAAATGCATTGAGCAGCACACATAATGTATATTTTGTTATGTGTAAATTATACCTCATTTAATGTAATTATCGGAGAAGGCAATGGCATCCCACTCCAGTACTCTTGCCTGGAAAATCCCATGGACGGAGGAGCCTGGTAGGTCGTGGTCCATGGGGTCGCTAAGAGTCGCACACGACTGAACAACTTCACTTTCACTTTTCACTTTCATGCATTGGAGAAGGAAATGGCAACCCACTCCAGTGTTCTTGCCTGGAGAATCCCAGGGATGGGGGAGCCTGATGGGCTGCCGTCTATGGGGTCACACAGAGTCGGACACGACTGAAGTGACTTAGCAGCAGCAATGTAATTATAATTGCTTTTTATTTGACTTTGGAGAATTTTTTTCATTACTATTTCCTCAAAAGGCTTAATTTCTTGAAATATCATCTGAGAAGCACCACTGAGTTCATTTCCTATGACTACTGTAAAAAAATTACCACAAACGTAGTGGCTGAAAAAAAAGTAAATTTATTCTCTTATAGTTTCTGGAGGTCACAAGTCTGAAACAGATCTCACTTGGCCAAAATCAAGGTGTATGTTTTTTGGAGGCTCCGGGGGAGAGTCTGCTTCCTTGACTTTTCCAGGGGCCACCTGCATCTCTTGGCTCATGGCCCTTTCCTTCATCTTCAGAGTCAGCAATCACATCACTCCAACCTGCACTTCTGTCCTCAAATCTCCTAACCTGACTCTGACACTTTCATTTTCCTCTTTCACTCCTAGGACTCGGGATTGATTGTATTGCATCCACTCAGATAACCCAGGATCGGGAATTCCCTGGTGGTCCAGTGGTCAGGATTTTGCACTCTCACTGCCAAGGGCCAGGGTTCAATCTCTGATCAGAGAACTGAGATTCCACAAGCCAAATGACATGACCAAAAAAAAAAATCCAGGATCACCATCCCATCTCAAGATCCTAATTGAATTACATCTACAAAGTCCCTCTTGCCATTTTAGGTAACATGCACAGATTCCAGGGAGTAGGACATGGACATCTTGGGGGTGGGAGTGGGGTATCATTTTGTTTATCACATCAGTTTTAGAATATAGTAAGAAGAGTAAATAATAAGTCTGAAAACAAAGGCTGAGACAGATCAGGCTCAAGGATTTGGAGTTTCCCTGGTAAGCAACAGGCAGCACTTGCTTACCATTGAATTGGAACACTCACATATTTTAAAATGTGACAGCTGTCATAGAGTATTAAGTGAAAATTTTCCTCTGTACCCCAGCCATCCAGTTTCCCTCTGCAGAACCAATAGTTGCTTACCACTTTCTTATGTATTATTCCAGATATAATTTTATTAATTATATAATTATATAGTAATACAATATATATGTGTATATATTTTACACAAATATATAATTTTACACAAATATAATTTTACAATATATATATTTTACACAAATAGGAGCAGAGTATAAAAAATTGTACTGGTAACTTGCCATTTTTCCCCAAAGACTATAACTTGGACATCATAACCCCAGCAGAACAAAAAGAGGATTGGAATAACCCCCTTCCCTTGAGAATGGGCAGAGCCTGTGACTTACTTCTTAAATCAACAGAACAGAGCAAGGTGGAGGGATGTCACCTCCATAGTTACATTAGGTTACATAAGACTCGATCTCGGCAGACTGGAGTGAGAGACCTTCCTTGCTGACTTGATGAGGTTTAACTGGCCACGAAGAAGCTCATGAGACAAGGAAATGCAGATGGCCTCTAGGTGTCATGGGCAGTCTCTAGGACCCACAGGCAGAATCCAGCTGATAGCCAGCCAAAACCAGAGCCCACAGTCTTATCATGGTAAGAAAGTGAACTCTTCCAACAAACTAAATGAGCTTAGAAGCAGTTTTTCCCCAGTCGAGCATCCAGATGAGAACACAGCTCGGTGTCCGTCCTGACTGCAAACTTCTAGGACCCTGAGCAGAGGTATCAGACTCCCAACACACAGAAGGTGCAGCGTCACAGTGTATGCTGTCTCAAGCCTCTAAATTTGCAGTGACTTGTTAGACGGCAATAGAAAGCTAATAAATCCCCTGGGATAGACTGTAAGGTCTGTGCGGGCAGAAACCACATCTGTAGTGTATCCCCCACCATATCCCCAGCACCTCACACTGTGCTCAACAGGTTAAATGAATGAATGTGCATCATCTCTACGATAGTTACAACCACTCCGTAAGGAGAATTCGTTTTATACAAGTTTTGTTCAGACAAAGAGAACATAGGTGATACATCCAAGATTCACATAGAAAAGGAGAGGACTTGAACTAGCATCCCCTAGGACCAAACTCCAAGCCCGTTGATCAACATCACAGCTGCAAAGTCAGTGGGAGGCTTTGTAAATAATTGTCCCTAGCCTATACCTACAGCAGACATCACTAATCAATCCCAGTGTGCTTTCAGGCTGAGTCCATTGCAAACTTTCTTGACTCAGCACTCTAGTAGGCACAAGCAATTGATCAAAACTATCTCAGCAGAGGATGACTATTCATCAGTAGAGCTCTAAGCTCCTAGTTGGTATCTATACCTCAGTGCAACTAGATTTAGACTCCATTCCAAGAAATGTATGGGGAAAGAATATGAAATAAGCATAGGGAGAAGTGATGCCCAGCTTTAAAAAAAAAAAAAAAAAAAAAGCCAAGGAAAGAGATTGGAGATGGGAGTGTGGGAGACAATGTTTCTAGAACCTTCCCTGCAGAGGAATGTCTACAACATTTCAGGACAGGAAATTTCACTAATGAAACACTCTACAGCTGGTTTCTCTTACAGCTAAATTCCCCAAGTTAGTTGTAGTGTCTTCCTTGTACAGAACTTGGATTCTGCAATTAGAATCTTATTTATTATTATCACTGCCATAGCATCCCACCTGACGGTTGCACCAGGGGCACAATGGAATGAGCATTCACCGTAGCTGATATTTTTATTGTTTTGACAATTAAGATATATGCTTGCCTAAGGGGACTGAAGTTTTGATACTTTAAAAATTAATCTCCAGAAAGGAAAGCTAGCTTTTCAAACAAGGAGTGTCTATGCTGCCAAAAATATGATGAAGACTTAAAGTTACACAACAGATTGAAAAGTGAGGGAAATAGTCAATGAATTAGTAGTTTGGTTCTGACTTCTTTGTTTGTTAATAAATTGATAAAATTCACTTTGCTGTAGGCATTAAACAAACCAGGACTACTGAAAATATTGTGCTGACAATACCAACTCTCATGCCCACGGCAGGCATTACTAATTAATCACATCATTCTTTTTCTCCTAGTCCCAGCTTGGTCTTGGAAGCCTTCCCAACATGGAGCTCCACACAGCCAATAACAATCTATCATTTTGGGTCTCAAGGCAAAACTACTTGCTATCCAAGATTATAGGCACAGCCCCAGCTCACAAATTTTCAAGCAAAAGGCAGTATTTCAAGTGACAATCAAAAGCAAGGACCTTGGACTCAGAGTGCCTAGATTTGAAGTCCACCTTTGCTATGCCCAACCATGCCATGCCTCAGTTTCTCCACCTGTAAAATGGGTAAGTGTTAGCTGCTTGCTCAGTCATGTCTAACTCTTTTTTAACCCCATGGGTTGTGGCCTGCCAGGCTCCTCTGTCCATGAAATTCTCCAGGCAAGAATCCTGGAATGGGCTGCCATTTTCTTCTGCAGAAGATCTTCCCAGCCCAGGGATCGAACCCAAGTCTCCTACATTGCAGGCAGATTCTTTACTCTCTGAGCCACCAGTGAAGTCCAAAATGGCTAAGACCAACAGCAATTACCTCAAGGAGCTACAATGATGTTTAAATGAGTTAAGATATATACCAATCGTGGAAGAGTGCCTGGCAAACATAAGTACTCTCTACTCTTTCTGATATTTTGATTCTTTTTGTTCTCTGTGCAAAAGCTCTCTCCCACTAGACTGCCAGGTAGGTATCTTGTTTTATTCTTCTCTGTATCCGCAGCACTTAAAACACAAAAGGAAGTTGAGTCAGTATTTATTAAACTGTTGAATCAAACTCTTCCAACCAGACTGACAGACTCACTATTCTTCCTCCCAGCACCTCACCCACTTATGCCTCCTGTCTCTTCTGTCCTTTCCCATCCCCCGTCTTCCATTGCTTCTTCTCTTCATCTTCATCCTTCTTCTACTATTCCCACCCAATCCCCCTCCACCAGTGTTCACCTAACTCCTACCCATCATCCAGAGCCTGCCCAGCTGGCATCTGTTCATTAATCTGTTCACCAAGCATGTCCAGCTCCCTGCCTGCTGGGTATCTATAATTTTACTTTCCTGCCCTGCCCTCTGTGGTTGGGTGGATGCAAATGTGCGTGCATGCGCAGTCATGTCTGACTCTTTGTGACCCCATGGACTGTAGCCCACCAGGCTCCTCTGTGCACGGAATTTCCCAGGCGAGAATACTGGAGTGGGTTATCATTTCCTGCTCCAGGGGATCTTCCTGACCTAAGGATCAAACCCAGGTCTCTCACATCTCATGCACTGGCAGGTGTGTGGCTGGGTGGGACCATATTAAAAGTCTGGCTCATGAGTGGAGAATTTGATTGCTGGGATGAAATTCTCTTGATCTCAGAGCTCCTTTCTCCTGTCACTACTATCAGTGATGTTCCAACCTGCGATTCCTCCATCTGTCTGATTTGGAGTGAAAACTGGGTGGAGCAGAGCCACAAGCTGACCCAGGATGAACGAACAGCATGAATGAGAATGAATCTTTCTGCTTTGAAACCACTGAATCTTGTTGTTGTTTCTGCACCATCACTTGCATCTTCCTGCAACCCTGCTCCAGGTACCCTGACCCAGAGTAATTTTATTTAAAAGGGCTGGGGAAAAAATTGTCACTAATTATTATCCTAACAGGGTGTCTTGCACATAGTAAGGGTTCATTAAATGACTACTGAGGGCTTCCCTTGTGGTCCAGTGGTTAAGAATCCACCTGGCATTGCAAGAGGCACCAGTTCGATTCCCGATCTGGGAAAATCCCACGTGCCATGGAGTAGCTGAGCCCAGGTGCCACAGCTACTGAGCTAGTGCTCTAGAGCCCATGTCCTGCAACTATGGAAGCCTAGAGCCTGCTCTCCACAGCAAGAGAAGCCACCACAATGAGAAGCCCACGCACTGTTACGAAGAGTGCTCCCCGCTCACCACAATTGGAGAAAGCCCGAGCGCAGCAATGAAGACCACCACAGCCAAAAACAAAATAAATAAATCTTTTTAAAAAATGACTATTGAATAAATGAGCAGTCATTAATCTCTAAGTCTCTATTTGCCCAGAATATAAAGCAGAATAGTAGATTTCTTGCTCTTCTTAATATTCCACCTCTTATGGGGCTAAAGTGGCTATGAACCATAACATGATGAACACATCTCAAGTATCATTATTAGATGATAAGCTTTTCATTTATTCAGAATCCATTCATTAACAAACACACAAACACAATTCTTAAGTTCTGTTGCTGTTCTTAAGCTCAGGAATGAGAATAGTGGTCAACAGCTATTGAATGGTCAACACAAGTCAGGCACTGTGCTGGGTGTTTATCATGCCATTGTCACTTATAATCCTCAAAGAGTCACAGGAGATGGGTACCATATGCCTATTTTACAGATAGCAAAACTGAGGTTCAAAAAGGGTAAGTAACTAGCCCAAGGTAAAATGGCTAGAAAGTGGCAGAGTTGGAAGCTTAGTCAATTACCCCAAGTATCTGAACTTCTTGAGGAATAGAAACCCAAGTATTTGGAATCAAAATCATTAGCCACAGCTCTATTCTACTCCCAAGGAAGGTGTGAATTAAACACTCCTTGAACCGGGCAAGGAGAAGTACTGCAAGCTCAGGAGTCCTTAGTGTGACCACTGAAGGGACAACAGAGAAGCTACATAAAGCAGGCTTCCCGGACGCTCATCTTCCCTGAATCACATGGGCTAAGCTGGTGCTGGGTATTTTAAAATACACATCCATGGAGATGCATACACTCCCAAGAGCCAGAGCCAAGAAAAAGGGAGGCATTTATTTCTCACTGTAGAAAAATTCATGCCTTTAAAAGCACTTCAAACAATGCCAGTCTCATGAATATCTGACCAGTGCAGTCACGCTGGGGCCAGTGCTCAGATGGCCTCAAACTTGGGATTTCAGGCTCTCTGGTCACCATATTGAAATTATCAAACTTCCCTTAGAGTTTGTGTCTTATAAGTGAAGCCGGAAGGGGCAATAGATCCTGCTTCAGAGAGCCTAGAGGCTTAGCTCATACAGAGCCCCAGCTCCTGCCACCTCCCTGTATCCGGGGGAGGACCTTCAGCTGCCCAAATGCTCCAGACTACCTGCCCTGTCCCCTCCTGAGCGCAGGCATGGAGGTCTGGGTGGGAACAGCGTGTGGGGCAGAGGCATGAGTCTGCATGCTAAGTTGCTCAGACGTGTCTGACTTTGCGACCCTATGACCAGTAGCCCACCAGGCTCCTCTGTCCATGGGGTTCTCCAGGCGAAAATACTGAAGTGGGTTTCCATGCTCTCCTCCAGGGAATCTTCACGACCCAGGGAAGCCACCAGGGAAGCCCCGTGGAGCAGCAGGCTCAAATTGAAATCCTTCTTCTACATGTGTCCCCTGTGGGATCTTGGGCATATTATTTAACCTCTCTAAGCCTCCATTTCCTCATCTGTAAACTGACAGTAAAAGCAATACCTGTTTCATGGAATTGTCTAAGAATTAAATGAGAAAACCTCTGTAGAGGGATGTCCCTGGTGGTCCAGTGTCTGGGAGTCTGCCTGTCAATGCGGGAGACAAGGGTTCAATTCCCGGTCCGGGAAGATCCCGCATGTCACAGAGCAACTAAGCCCGTGTGCCGCAACTACTGAAGCCCATACGCTCTGGAGTCCATGCTCTGCAACAATAGAAGCCACCACAATGAGAAGCCCCTGCTCTGCAACTAGAGAGTTGCTCCCTTCTCTGCAACTAGAGAAAACCCTTGTGCAGCAGCAAAGACCCAGCACAGCAAAAAAAAACAAAAACTGTAGAGCAGTTAGCCCCACACCTGGTACAGAGCAGCAGCTCAGAAAACGGCAGGTGTTACGTTCTTACAAGCAGCTGGGAGACTGGTTTTGTGATCCCAGGTCACAGATGAGAAACTGAGGCCCAGGAAGACTAGGTCCAGCACCCTGGAGGTTCCTGAGCAAAACAGCCCAGACGCAAACCTACAGCTGCCGGATTCCAAAACCCAGGTGGCTGACCACCACTGCCACTCTCTGGAATAGGGCCTCTTTTGGTGGCTCGAGGTCCCACCCCAGTCCTGCTTCTGAGGTTTTTCAACCACGGCCCTGTGAACCAGGGATCTGACAGGGCCTCACAGCTCTCAAAGTCTTGGCGGCGATCAAGGTAGGCCTACCAGGCAGCAACCGTGACCAGCATTATGTGCGAGCCCCAAGAGACCGCTCATGTCTGTTTAACTTCCCTTCCGTGGAGCCCCACGCTGGGCCATGCCCAGACAGGAGCTTAACAAGCTCGTTTGATGAAAATCTATGAAGCTGATCAAGCTACTCTGTATCTACCTAATATTTGATGGTGACACGGAGCGATGGGAGGCGAGCAACACGAATAACATAGTAAACGTTCAATGGAAACTAAAGGTAAAGGGGACACAGTGGGAAAGGCAGACCACGCGTCGACTAAATGTTTGAAACCAAGGCTTTGATGCCTTTGAAACAGAATCTGGGAAAATTGCTGCACCCCCTGTAGCCTGTTGGAGGATGTTTTCCCCCTGCATTGTTGCACAGTTTGGGAGTCTCTAGTGTCTAATCTCCCAGGTTGGGAGCACAGCCCTGAGGTCTCGGGGAGGCAGGGTGTGTGTGAGTCAGCCCCGGTGCTGGCACGACCCTGGGCCTCGCGTGGAGTCCAGGCCGGCCTCTGACACATGGGGGAATGCAGAGACAGGAGTGGGTGTTTGCTGACAAGCAGCTTCATGGGAAAGCTTGCCTCGGCATTTCTCAGTGCTGAATCAGGGAGAAAAGTTGGGCAGAGTGCCTGCGGGGTTCAACTGAGAGAGAGAGAGAGAAAATAAAAAAACAGACCCTGAGGTGGGACAGCAAACAGCACGCGAGGCAGTGGTAGCAACAGCAGAATTCTCATCACCTGAAGGCCTACTGGGTGCTTTCCACGGCTCCCTGGCTGTCTTCCTCACAGCCCCAGGAGGCAAGGAAACCCCAGGGGTGAACGATGATTCTCTCTGGCTCATGAAGAAACTGGGGTTAAGAAAGAACAAGAGTTACACAGCTAACTAGTGGCTACAATGGAATTCAAGCTCATGACTGACAAGAGCCGAATCTCATCCACATCTTATCCATCGCCCTACCCCTTCTCTGGGAAACTGTGCCTCACCCAGCCCTCCTTCTCCTCCAGAGACTAGGAAGAGCCAGACAGACAGGAAGCAGAGCAGATGTGGAGAGCGCAGCCACCTCTCAGCCAGACTGGCCCCCAGCTACAGGAGCCTGGGCGGGTCGTCTGCCGCCCTTTACCTTCCCTTTTCCACCCTGCTCATCCAGGTGAAGGGAGAACCCAGACCCCACTCCGATTCCTCCCTCACCATGTCTTTCGGAGCAGAACTGTTCAATTAAAACACAACCCCAGGTACATCTTATAATTATAACTCTCTAGTAACCGCATTTTTAAAAGTAAAAAGAAAGACCCAAAATTAATGATATGTTTTATTGAACCCATCTATCCAAAACAGTATTGTTTCAATGTATTGGAGTTGACCCAAAAGTTCATTAGGGTTTTTCTACAAGACCCCGAATGAACTTCTAGGGCCAACTCCATTATAACCAACTTAAAACATTAGTGAGATAGCATATGTTCTTTTTCTCATTCTAAGTCTTTGAAATCCAGATGTACTTTACACTCATTCCACACCTCCATTAGGACCAGCCTAGGCACATGTGGCAGGTGGCTACTGTATTGGATGGGGCAGGTCTGTGGGATACCAAAATATCCAAATGAATATCACCTCACTCTACATGATGAAAAGGCTTTTTTTTTTTTCATTATCTGTGAATTTTTGGATGTGCAGTCTAGGAATTTTAACACAAGTATAGATTCATGTGACGACAACCATAATTAGAATACAGAGCTATTCTTCCATCACCCACAAAGGACTCCTTGGTGTTATGTCTCTTACTTTTTCTACTTTTTGGCCTTTCCACTTGGCATGTGGGATCTTAGTTCCTCAACCAGAGACAAAACCCACATCCCCTGCAGTAGAAGCATGGAGTCTTGACCACTGGACCACCAGGGAAATCCCTTGGTGCTATCTCTTTACTGTTATCCTCCACCCTCCCCTAATCTTTGCACAAATGTAATCATACTATATGTAACCTTTTGATACTGGCTTCTTCTACTCAGCATAATGCCTTTGAGGCTTGTCCAAGTTTGTTGTATGCATCAATATTTATTTATGCCTCACTGTATCATTCCTATTTATTGCCGAGTTTTATTACATTGTATGAATGTGCCACAGATTGTATCTCCATTCGACTGCTGAAGGACCTTTGAGTTGTTTCTGGTTTGGGATGATTACTATGAGAGCTGTTACATGTGTTCAGAGGTGTGTGTGTGTGTGTGTGTGTGTGTGTGTGTGTGTGTGTGTGTTCAGGTTTTGTATGAACTCAAGTTTTCACTTCATTTCTCAGGACTGAGATTGTTGAGTCATATGTCTAACTTCATAAGAAACTGTCAACATGTCTTCCAGAGAAACTGAACCATTTTTAATTCCCACCAACAATGTGGAAGAGTTCCAGTTACTCTGCATCCCTGTCAGTACTTAGTATTGTCAGTATTTTTACTTAGCCATTCTGATACATAACCCACTCCAGTATTCTTGCCTGGAGAATCCCATGGACAAAAGAGCCTGGCGGTTATAGTCTTTAAGGTTGCAAAGAGTTAGCCACAACTGAAGCGACTTGGCACCGTCTGATACATAGGTGGCTGTATCTCATTGTAGCTTTAATTTGCTTTTCCCTAATGACTAATGATACTGAGCATCTTTCAGTGTGCTTATTTGCCTTTCTTGTATTCTGTTTAGTGACATGTCTTGGTCTTTTGCCCTGTTTTAAATTAGATTCTATGCTTTAAAAGTTTTATATATTTTAGAAAAAAATAAATGAATAGAAGTTTTATATATTTTAGATACAAATTTCTTTGTAAGATATGTGATCTGCAAAACAGTTTCTCCCAGTCTCTAGACTGTTATTTTATTTTCTTAGTAGTGTCTTTCACACAGTAAAAAATTTTAATATTAATGATGTCCAATTTATTGATTTTTTTCTTTTATGAATGATAATTTTGTTATCATTAATAAGGACTCTTTTGCCTAACTCCAGGTCATGGAGATTTTCTCATATTAAGTCTTTGAACAACAAATCACATGTTTAATACCCAAGGGGTTATAACTATCCAAGGAAATTAACCTGTGGGTTTTAGTTATGAAAATCCACATTGTCCTATGGATTCACTCATTCATTCACTCCATAGACATTTAATAAGTGGAAAGTCAACACCAGTAAAACAAAGATGACTATAATTTGGTCCACAATAGTAGTTGCCACTAATTGAGGGTCTAGGATCAATGGTCATATTAATATTATCTATATCCTCCAATAAAGGAGAAGAACTTGAAACTTAGAAAAGTTAAGCAATTTTCTAGCCACTCAGGCAGGAAATAGTAGAGTTAGGTTTCAATAGTTCCAGTGCTCTCAGGTATGGGAAGTTTCTTTCATTTCTAGCAATAGAAAACAGCTCAGTCTACCTAAGTGGTTAAAAAAAAAAAATAGAGAAGTGGTCCACAGATATTTCACAGAACCAGCCCAATGACTGAACAACCATATCTTGGGAGAGAAAAAGTCATCAACTTCAAAGATATAGCTAGCAGGAAAAATAGAGATATCACCTTTGAATGAAGCATCTTCAATTATTTTCAGCCTTTGCTTATGCCCTTTCTAGGCTCAAGTTCCTGGAGCAATCATCTGATTGGCCAGCTGTGGGTCATGTGACCATCTGTTGCCCAAAGAATGATGGAACCTTCATTGACAGCCCCACCAAGAATATATCCAATTAAGGGGCATAGTCTCCTTTCCTTCTTGAATGGAATATCAAGGTGCTATTACTAAAGGAAAATGGGAAGAATTGATCCTGGGACAGCAAAAAAAAAAAAAAAATAGATGCCCACTAATGCAATGACTTCCAACATTTTTTAACATGATCCATGTTAAGAAATCTATTAATAGTTCACCAACATGTAAGTATATTCACATATGACCAAAATGAAATTTTAATTTAACATTACATGCCCTTACAATGTGTAGTACAATCTGTTATGTCACACTTATTTCCTTCCATTTTTAGAAAATGGATGTCATAAGCCCTTTTTGGGTCAGAACCTGCACACTCCACTTGCCATGGTTTCCTTCCTCTCCTTATCCGTGAAGACTCCAGAAGGAAAGATGTGTAAAACAGTGAAGACAAAGTGGTGAGCTCCATAATGTCCCTCCAGAGAACATCAACCAAACCATCTCACCAAATGGATGTGTGAACAGAGATGTAACACTCCCGTGAATAAGAAAAGGCTGATAAAAGATACTAGTTTCCCCACAGAAGTAGACCTTGAAACAAAGATGGGAGCCCAAGTAGCTTTTTTGTGAAGTGATCCCAGGAAGGCCAGGGAGGGAGTGAGAAAGTGAGATGGGGAAGGGAGGAAGGCCAGCAAAGTGTTCTTGATGAGTCATCTGGGGCTCAGTCAGACCGGACACCTGCTGATAAACGGCTGCAGAACATGCTTTCGCATCATCACACCAAAGGGCAGGGACACTGGGATGTTCATCCACCAACTGCATCCTTCCTTGGAAGCAGGTCCCCAAAGCCATTAATTTCCCAATACATCCACCTGCCACCAAGTGAGGACCAAGTGCCCGTGGCTGGAGAATACCCTCAGGTAGAGAAATGCAGAAAGATTTGGGCTGTATGGAGATTGCCTGCAGATGGCCTCCAGGTGGGTCGGGAGGATACCGTTCGAAGGTCTCCTGTTGTATGTGACCGGGAGGGAGAAGGAGCAGCTCAGGGAACCATTTTCAGTCATGAACACCTGCCTTCCTTGCCAGGATCAGACACACTCTCATCTTCCATAGCACCTTGGAATCCCTGTGACTATCAGTCCCCTGATTTTTAAATGTACCAAGTTTATTTCAGCCTGGACGCCTAGTTTCCCACGTCAGCAGTGCTGAATGAAAACAGGAAATCCACCCAACCATCTCACCAGCCCTACCTGCCCCTCTGATTCTCAATCAACATCCCAGAGAAGGTCTCATTTTTCAGCTGATGATCTCTGCCACAACATTTTAGGAAGTCTTTATCTACCATCTCCCTCCTCTTAGTGCCCGAAGAGAATATGGTTCTGCTCCTGTGAGGGTGCCACTGAAAACAAATGTCCAGGACTCAGAGGAACACTCCAGCACTCAAACCTCAATTAATTCCCAGCTATTCATCAGACTAAAACACAGAAGACAGACTGAATTTGGGAGTCAGGTCCCATGGGATGGGAATAAAATCGGCATTGAGTACAGAGTAGCAAACCCTTAATCAACAGTGTCAGAGAGCAGTGGGTCTCACCCCAGGCAGCACAGCATCATCTGAAGAACCATTAAAGAGTGCTGATTTCCTGCAGGGAATAGGGTAGATGCCAGGCAGCAGTATGTATTTTTTTAATTCTATAGATTCTAATGTGTAGGATGTATAAGATGGAACAGGAGGGAAGAAAGAACACTTCCTGGGGTTTTGTTTTGTTTAGGTAACCTTCGTGTCTCAATTAATTCTTTCCACCCTGCTATATGTTTCATATCACTGTACCCATCTCAAAGATAAGAAAACTGAGGCTGAGGGAAATAAAGTAACTCCCCCAAGCTCCCATCGTTATAAGCAAAAGCCCCAAACTTACTATTCAAGACTGAGTCCATTCTTTTTTCTACTCCACCGTATTTATCTCCCAAGGAAATTTTTAAGAAAACTGATGGTGAAAGGAAAGGGGCAGGAAAATAATTGAAATCAAGGGCGTCACTGGAAAAATTAAGACTGGCCTAAGGAAGGCCTGGTGGAAGGGGCTCTGGAGGCTGTGAGAAGCCCTGGATAGCCAAGGCTGTTCACAGTCCCAAGAAGAATGAGGCAATGCCACCAAAGGGGGATGGAGTACCTGCTAACCTGCCTTGTCCCTAGTTCCCCAGGGCTGGCCCTGCTCTCAAGGTCTTGCATCCAAAGTTAGCTCAATGGACCATTTTCCCATCAGACCCTGAACTGTGACTGGGGACGTCACAGCACACCAGCTCCCATTTGAGGGCCTCTCAGGATGATTGATTGTCTTCCTCTTCTCTGTGGCCTCCAGGCTGGCTATATTCAGTGGAGAGAATAAACTGACAACCCAGCAACCAGCCTTTTCTCATTTCTGCAACTGATTTCTCTATTCTCTGCGTCTGCTTGGCTCTCCAAGCCCAGCAGCCCATCTGGTGGAATAGATATCCCGCTGCTTGCAGCCTCCTCTGGGACTGCTCGAAGATAGCAGAGGCCTCAGCCGTTTCAACTCTGTGTGTTTGTGCCGTGAAACTGAATTTTATTTAAGCATCATATTTGGGGAAGGAAAAGGCGCTTCAGTCTTCGCTTTCTCAATAGTTTCTTTCAGCAGCAACAAGATGCCTAATCCACTAAGGCAATCCTCAAAAGGAAAAATTCAAAACTAAAATCTCCCAGGCAGGCTGTGCTTCCAAAATCCAAGAGAATCTTTCAGTGAATATTGGAAAAGTGTAGAGCTGAGAGGGACCCTATAGATCATCCCTTAGAAGGGGGAGCTAAGAGCCAAGTGGGGGAGTGACTTATCTGCTACCATGGCAACGGGGGTGCTTTGACCTCTTGTCCCCATGGGGTGTTCTAGTGGGCAGGAGCTGTGAACTGGGGACAAGCAGAAAGTGGCATGCTGCAGGTGATGATTCCTGTTGAGAAAGATGCAAATTTTACCATCCTGTGCATATATACACACACGACTGAAAAATGTGTACAGAAACTAGGGTTGGCACCAAGGAAAACAGTGGATCTAAAGCCTGCAGGCTTAGCCCCAACTGTGAAGAAAACAAAGTGATCTTCGCTATCAACCAAGCCATCCTTCCCAAGTTGGCTAATCCCAGGGCCACCATACTGCTTAACTCCAGGGGGCCCAACTCACACAGTACCGTTCATCTGTATTTTAGAAAGGTGGAAGAGTAAGAGCACAAATATTAGCTATTATTGTTCTTGTTCTGCACTCACAGCAGGAACTGAGACATTCATTGATAACTACAGGATTCATTAAAAACAAATAGTAACTGAAGAACCACCCCATCTTGAAATGTGACTTTCAAGATTCAAAAGAATAAATCTACAAAAGTAGGTTAATCACAAAGATCACTAAAAGAGAGGGAGGCCCTTTAGGAAGAGTTCCCTTAGGCACTCATGTAGGCATTATTTTCAGTACTTTATGTATGAAAAGTCTCACAACAGCTCCATGACATGGGCGTTATTATTATTTTACAGATGAGGAAACTGAGGGTAGAGTCACCAAGTAACTGGCAAGTCTCATAGCTGGAAAGTGGCAAAGGGGTTCAAAGGCAGCAGCCTTGCTTCCAACACCGTGTGCTGGACTGTTTCCATCAGGGGTCCCCAGCCCCTGGGTCTTGGGGCTGTACCAGGAGCCAGACCGCACAGCCGGAGGCGATGCTTCATCTGTATTTACAGCCGTTCCCATCACTCGCATTAGTGGCTGAGCTCTGCCTGCTTTCTGATCAGCAGCAGTACAACAAATGTAATGAGCTTGAATCACCCCTCCCCTGGTCTGTGGATAAATAGTCCTCTATGAAACTGATCCCTGGTGCCAAAAATGCTGGGGACCGCTGATTTATATCACTCCTTTTGTGAGAGTCAATTAATCAATGTTATCTGCTTGTTTGAGCAGCTGGATCCTGTTCCATTGCCCTCAGATCACTGCAGGTGGCCAGCATGAAGTCTACACTGGGGAGGCCATGACCAGGTGATCTTGCGCCCATGTCGTAGGGAGGTGACGGAGACCACCACAGGAAATCTACAGTGATTTCCGCTGCTCCAGGAAACCTACAATGAATGATGTCATCAGGGAATCACAGATCTGGACAAGAGCCCCAGCAACTCCAAACATCACATGGGAGCTCATGGGGGAGGTTCTGGGCCTCTAGGGGCTCCTTCCCAACCCCCAGGCCTAGCCCTCCTTTGGGGAGGTGGAGTAAAAGGGAAGGGAGGAAAAAATGCTTTAAGCCCCTCCGCCATAGGCCAACAACAAACATTCAGAGTAACTTTGAGATCCCCTCCAGGCCTCCCAACCAACAAAGAGAGGAGAGATTTTTTTTTAATTCATCCTATTCTGCAATTTTGAGCAATTCACATCAAGTCTCTGAGGCTCAGTTTTTCATCTCTATAGACCCATCATATATGCATGTGTAAGAATTAAATTGAAGAGATTCTCTGGCAGTTCTGTGGTTAGGACTCCAAGATTTCACTGCAAAGGGTCTGGGTTCAATCCCTGGTCAGGGAACTAAGACCCCACAAGCCATGTTGCATGGTCAGAATAAAATGAAATTGAGATGAGTGGTGAAAAGGGCTTCACACAATGTTTGCCACCTGGCAGAAGACCAGTAAGTGAACCAATAAAATGACAGTTTCCTTCTGCTCTTCTGTGATTAAAAGAACGTGGTTAGGTTCCTAACTAGTATTCATTCTTCTTCTTTACCAACAGATTCCTGATTTCATTCAGGGCTTCAAAACACCCAGATTTAAAAAATCACCTTCCCAGATTCCTTTGCAGGTTCAGGTGGCCATACTTCAGTTCTGGCAAATAGGATACAAGGATAAGACTATTTGGGGAAGCTTCTAGGACATTTGTCGCTTCCCTAAAAACAAGGGTAACACACTCAGCTAACATTTGCCTTTGACCCTTGCCCTTTGTCTCGTCTTCCTTCTGAAGGTGTGGCAACCATAGGGACAAAAGCTATGGGCTGATGACAGGAATAGAGAAAGGGCCAGGGTCCTAACAACATCCTCTGGTCAACACACCAACTCCAGACTTCCTGACTCTTGACTTATTGGGTTAGAAAAATAAACCGCTATCAGGTTTTCCATTATTTGTAGCTGAACACTTTCCTAACTGATATTTACCAATCCCAGTTTGATGTATTGAAATAAATATAGTATAGAGATGCTGGGCTGTTTGTCCAAGGTCATATCAGGAATGATTGGTGGCAAATCTGGGTCTGCTGAGTATCTGAGTCTTAAATTCCCAACCCAAATGCCCTCCAAATCAATTCTATTCCCACAAAAATTTTGTTTATGTCAAGAATCAGAATGATCACTATTATAAAATATTTCTATGGTAGCCAATTGTGCCATGGATAAGAAGCTCCCTTCTGGAAATGTAAGTAGCCAATTTTTTAAGAAACTTGGATTTTGTTTAATCTGTGCAAGTAGGCTTTTCAGTCTTGGAACAAATCATACACAATGCTCAGACGAAATGCTGACCATCTATAGCACTCAGGTTCACTCCTCAAGCAAACACTTGGAACACCACATTGTGAAATCAACCAAATAGAACTGCCTGCCCTGACATCTATGCTAGAGAAGATATTGAATTCACAAAAGTAATGCCTTTGAACTACTAATAAATATTTTATAACCTGATCACTTAGGAAGTCAGGATTGAAAAGCACTATTATGGAAATATAATCTTTGCATGGCAAAATTGTTTGAGCCTGAAGTTATCACTTGCCTTGGATTGTTACAATTTAAGGAAAGCAATTTTCTGGACTCAAAAAATGCAATTAATAAGTAAAAGCCATTAGTAAATAAATTAATAAAGTCACATTCAAATGCCCTTGCTGAGAATTTATATCTGCAGGATGTGAGATTAATCAGAATCTCTGGAACTTTAGGATCCTTAGGAGAGAAAGGCCTAATGCTTTCCTTGGGAAGAGATGTGTCCTTGGAACTGTGAGGTTAGAGGCAGGTAATGTTGCTTAGAATTAATCCTGTCACCAAGCCATAGACTCGGGGTGGAATGACTTCACAGTGATGCCCCCACTGGCCATAGCTACAGTCACATCACTATTCCACTAGCCAGACCCAGTGCATCCAGTGTAAAAACACATGACCCAAATTGTGCCAGATTCTCTCTCATGGGAAGTCAGGATGTAAACAGAAAGACATAGTGATGGGTAGTCTTTAGAACTGAGTCATGTGGCTGGCAGCAAACTGGAAATGGAGCCCACGAACTCCTGCCACTGAGGTCCCAGGGGCCTGTCTGTTCTTGCCCTTTCTAAGGTCACCTCATTCTGTGAATTATTCCAGGACTTTCCTAAGAAATACTTCATTTTAAACTTAGCTAGGTAGGATCCATTTCTGTTGCTTTAAAACAAAAGCCTCTTAGAGAATACGTTTGACACTACTGTACACCCATGGGTAGGATCATAACGTCAGAAAGACTCATTCCTTCCCACCTCTACGGAGAAATAAACAGTGCTAATATTGGGCAAATAGAAGGTGACAAGGAATCTCTGACTTATTGGAAGAGACCCTGATGCTGGGAAAGATTGAAGGCAGGAGGAGAAGGGGACGACAGAGGATGAGATGGTTGGACGGCATCACCGACTTGATGGACATGAGTTTGAGCAAGCTCTGGGAGTTGATGATGGACAGGGAAGCCTGGTGTGTTGCAGTTCATGGAGTCCCAAAGAGTCGGACACAACTGAACAACTGGACTGAACTGAATTCTCCCTAGATCTCTAAGGAAAATGTTTTCAGCATTTGGCCCTCACACTCTATACCAGGCCCATCTTTTCCAAGTTCTTTCTTCTACCTTTGTGGTGGCAGCCATGCAGCTAGTGGTTCAGAATGTGGGCTTCCTAGATGGACTAGAGTTGGAAACCTAAGCCTGCTGCTTCTGATTGTGTGACTCATGGTATTGTCCATGGCTCAGTTTCCCCATCTAGAAAGAGGGGAGGTAAACAGAGTGCTAACCTATGGAATTATTGTGAGGACTGAGTTAACCTCGATGTGCTCAGAATAGCCTATCACCCCTAACTGTTCCAACCACCTCCTCCCATATTGCAAACACATCAGCCTACTTTTCAAAAACATATACTTTTAGCTGCTTAGGAGTCTTAAGGAGGCTTTGCTTATTCTGTTCTTTCTGCTGCGGAAACCCACTTCACCTGGACCCATTCCCCATATTCTCCCAGTTATATATGAATAAAATGACCCCTGTTCCCCACACCCACCCTATACCAACGTTCACTCTCTGCTCTGGAATTTCACACGATCCCTCCCGTCAGGAGTCATACTCCTCATCCCTTGATTCTGGGCTACTCATAGACATGCTTTAGTCAATAAAATTCAGAAGTGACCTGGTACCAGTTTTGAGCTGGAGCTTCAAGAGACCTTGCATGTTTTGTTTTGTTTTGTTTTGTTTTTCTCTCTCTCTCAAACTCCTGCCCAGTCACAAGTTCAATCTAGCCTGTTGGTTGATGAGACACACATGGACCAGTCTGCACCATTATCCCAACCCACAGCAAATCATGATCTCAAAGCAGAGCCACCTACCTGACCAGTATCTGTATTGAGCACAGATGCACAATGCTCTCCCTGGACCAACCAAGACCAGAAGAACCACCCAGCAGGTCCCAGCCCAAACTGCCAAGTCACTGCATTAAAAACTAAATAAGTGATTGTTGACTCAAGCCTCTGAATTTGGGGGTGATTTGCTACATTGGAAAAGATAACTGGCACCTACCCACTCTAGGCCTCGTATTTCTCAGTGGTATAATGAAAGTAGGAATAATAAAATTTATCTCTTAAATTAAGTGTGAAGACTATGTGAGATAATGTGCATAAAATGCCTGTGTTACATGAAGAATTACATGACTGTTAACCACCAAAGACATGGTAATGATGAGTTTCCACTTTACCTTTCATCTGGAAATGTGGGAGTAATGATATCTAATGAGCAGGATTGTCATGAAGAATTGAGAAAATATGTCTAATGTGCTTAGCACCATCACAGACACAGAACATCAATAACTGGCTTATTATTGATGTGTTTTTGTTAAATATTATCTCAGATAATTGGCTCGCAACCCACCACCACCATCTCCTGCCCTGCCCCTAGCCTTCAGTTTCCTCCCCCTGATGATTAGACCTTGATTCCCAACCCACAGTTTTGCACTGGGGCATCCCCCAGTCTGCCAGGAGGCATCACGATCCAGGTTAGAAAGGAGGTCTTATTTAGTTCCTGGACCCCTCAAATGTCAGTCCCCTGTGAACTTTAGCTACTAGGGGGCAGTATCTCCCTCCAGCCCTGCAGAAAGCGGGGGCTGTCCTGTGGATCCTCTTCTGTTTTCTGATCCCACCACTCACCTTGTCTTGGGGCCCAGGCTTTGGAAAGCCCTTACTGGTCCCATTGTGTGCAGGCCACACCCTCACTGTGATCACCCATCTGTCCACCCCAGATCTTCCCTCCTGACCAGGGAGCGACCCCTCCCCCAACCCACTTGCAGAGACACTGGTAGCAACACTTCTCCAGCTCCGGGCAACCTCTCAACCTACGTGAGTGGTTTCATAATTCATGCCTACCCATCAGCAGACAGATTTAGCCTCCTGCCTGCTGACTCTGGAAATACTGAATATTAAAATATCTCAGATGCTCGCCCTTCTGACGCCCTCGCCTCTCAGATTCACAAGCAGTTGGTTGCACAAACCATCCCTGGGACACTCATCAGTTTGTCAGTTAAGTGGACTCTGAGCACTCACATGTATAAGTTTCAGGGAAATCGGAAGGTGTATTTGAGGTGACGGATTAGGTGCATGACTTTGGAGAAGCCCTAGTTCTCTGGCTTTGGAAGCCAGTGTATTTTCTGCTGTTGCGCGTCGCTGCAGAACCTCTGCCAGCCCTTTTTGTAGCACCATTTGCAATCGAGGGAAGCAGGAATTCTCTTTGAAGGGGATTACTAAGCTAAGTAAAGCAAAAGATCTGAAGAAACTTTCTCCACCCACCTAGGATAGCCAGAGTCTCCCAGGAATTAAACTGACCAATATTTGAAGATGGAGGAAGCAGAGAGAATCTTTCCTACTTGGTAAAAAAAAAAAAAAAAGTGTGTGTGAGTGTGTGTGGCTCGTATCCCCATCTCAAAAGTCTAGCTGACTTCCCTCATGCACATCAAAGACTACCAAGCATTTCCCGCCTTTGATGTTGAAATTTTAAAACTTCTACTGAAAGAATTTCTAGATTAATGCACACACCTTTTGCTAATATCCAGCAGTGACCAATTGTAAAAGTGGGTTCAGGATTTCAGGGAAGGAGGATGAGAATTCCCACAGATTCAAAATAGAAGAAGGGGTCTCTCCTCTGTCCTGGTAGATTTCATTCTTTTCTGCACTAGGAATCCTGTGAACCCCTGATGCTGGCTCCCAGCACTGAGCAGAATTTGAAAGGAGTTGGAGCTGCCTCTCAGAGTATGTGATCTAATTAAGGAGGCAAGGCCTCCCTGGGGGAAATGAAGGCTGATGTCCAGGCAATACAGAAAGCCTGCGTGATAACTTAGCATCAGAACCAGAGTGATGGAGTGAGTCTCTACAGAGGGAGTATGAAGTTCCTCTAAAACACATTCAGGAAAAAGGCAGCTCAGGTCAGAGTGTGTTGTATGAGAAACAGATAGGCAAGGCAGACCTGGGTTCAAGCCCTGGCTGTGTCATTTACTGTCAATGTCCCACATTGACAGTATGGGACCTTCCCCTCTTAGGCCTCAGTTTCTGCATCTGTGAAATGGGAATACAATGCCCATGGAAGAGGCTTGTCCTGAGGCTTCTTCAGACTTCTTTTTAGGGTCCTTCCCATCAATGTTTCTTTAGGAACTTTACCTGGGCACTTTACCTTAAAACAAGAGATTTAGACTTAAAGGTGATGGAATTACAGTTGAAGAGCAAGTTGTTCATTGGATTTTTAGTAAATAGCTAAACTAAGCATGATGACTGGGCTTCCCAGGTGGCTCAGTAGTAAAGAATCTACTTGCCAATGCAGGAGACAAAGATGTGGGTTTGATCCCTGGGTCAGGAAGATCCCCTGGAAGCGGAAAAGGCAACCCAGTCCACTATTCTTGCCTGGGAAATCCCATAGACAGAGGAGCCTGGTGGGCCACAGTACATGGGGTCGCAAAGAGACACGACTGAGCGCACGCACGCACACACACACACACACACACACACACACACACACACACACACAAGCATGATGACTAATGACAAACAGGGAGCTTTGCCCATACATCTCCTTCACTGAGGGGGTCATTAATATTCTCTCTTCACAGGTGGCCAGCCAGGAACCCAGAAATATTCACCATATTATCTTCTCATTGCTGCTATAACAGATTACCACAAACTTAGTTGCTTAAGACAAAAATTTATTATCTTCCAGTCCTAGAAGTCAGAAGTTCAAACTGAGTCTCACTGGACTAACAATCAAAGTGTTAGCAGGGCTGAATTCTTTCTAGAGGCTTTGAGGAGAATCCACTATTTGGCCTTTTCAAGTTTCTAGAGACCACCAGTATTCCTTGGCTGGCGGTCCCTCCTCCATCTTCAAAACCAGCCACATTGGGAGAAGTCTTTCTCATGCTAACATCGCTAGTCTGCTCTTAACCTGCCTCTCTCTTCCACTTATAAGGACTTGTGATTACACTTGGCCCATTGGGATAATCCAGCAAAATAACCCGATCTCAAGGTCAACTGATTAGCAAGCTTAATTCCATGCACCTTAATTTCCCTTTCACAGGAGCTAATGTATTTGCAGATTCTGGGACTGGGATATTTGCAGGCCACTTACCCCAGCTATGTCTCCAGGGATGGGATGGAAACTGGGTGGATGGGGAGGAGTCGGTCCCCTTCCTGTCTGCAGTACTGACGGAGCAGCGCTATGGGGACTGGGAAGACACTGGCCTGGGGGTGGGGGCTGTGAGGTCTGCCCTGACCTGACTGTTCACTGCCAAAAACTTTAGGCAG
This sequence comes from Muntiacus reevesi, assembly GCF_963930625.1. Taxonomy (NCBI): domain Eukaryota; kingdom Metazoa; phylum Chordata; class Mammalia; order Artiodactyla; family Cervidae; genus Muntiacus; species Muntiacus reevesi. The sequence continues at coordinate 61,274,482 of NC_089260.1, forward strand.
TTTTCAGGCCATCATCTTCTTCATCTGTAAAATGGGAATGATTACCCTGCCTCTCACCCCTGTATCACTGTTAAGAAGGTTAGATATGATTCCCAGCTGAGGGCCTCCTATGGACTGGGCCCCATGGAGGACCCTGAGGTATAGAGGTTATTTTTAACGACCACAATCTCACTATACAAGAAATCATTCCATGCTTCCTTGCAGTTTTTCTAAGGATGCTTGGGTAATATTTACAGAGTTAAAGACACGAAATAGATATAATATTAGTTTCAATTTTTTCCCCTTATCATTGTTAGCATTTCCAAAGTTGGTACATTTCCAAGGTTGGTACATTCTCTCTGAGGTAGTCTTCCAAATAGAGGCACCCTTTTATTGTTCATTTAAGTCACTTCCAGTTTTTTTGTTTTTTAAGTGACATTAAAATGAGCAACATCACACATTATCTTTTTCCCCTTCGGTCTGAATTATTTTTAAGGATGAATTCCCAGAAATGGGTTTGATGGAGTAAAGGATATAAGGGCCTCTTTCAGTGCTTGAGACATGTTCCCAAACACTTTCCAAAAGCGCTGTACCGCTGTCACCCCCACTAGCCTTTCATGAGTGTGAAAAAAAGTAGAAGTATTCGTCACTCAGTGGTGTCCGACTGTTTGCAACACCATGGACTGTAGCCTGCTGGCTCCTCTGTCCACAGAATTCTCCAAGCAAGAATACTGGAGTGAGTAGCCATTCTCTTCTCCAGGGGGTCTTCCCAACCCAGGAATCAAACCCAGTTCTCCAGCATGACAGGCAGATTCCTTACCCTCTGAGCCAGCAGGGAAGGTTGGTTCATGAGTGTATCAACTTCCTTAGTTTCTTCATTTTTACTAATTTAATTGTATCAGATAAAACTCTGTCATTAGTTTAATCCATTTCATTGATAGTAGAGAAAGCTACACATGCTCCCATATGTACCTGCTAAGTGTTAATATATATCTTATATGACCTAACTTTTTATGTCTTTGCCAATTTCCCTCCCCTAAAGCAGAACTAATCACCTCTTTGTTGGTCTCCTCTTAGTACCTAGTTCCTGTCTCTCTTCTTGGATACGGACACACCACAGAGCTGTGGTTATTGGCTCACATATGACTCCCAGAGGGAAAGGACTAATGTCTTCCTTCTCAAATTACCCTGTCTGTAGCCACTAGTTACATGTGGCCGCTGAGCACTTCAAATGTGGCTGTGGCACAGATGCAGACTATTATATGTAGAAGGTTAACAACTAGATCCTATTGCATAATCCAGGGAACTATATTCAATATCCTGTAATAAACCATACTGGAATAGATTATGGGAAGGGTATATATATGTATAACTGAATCACTTTGCTGTACAACAGAAACTAACATGACATTGTAAATCAGTTATACTTAAAAAAAAAAAAAAGATCATGGCTAGTACAAATCAAATCAAAATGTGCTGAAAGCATAAAATATAGACTGACTTTCAAAGGCTTGGGAAAAGGAAAAAAGAATGTAAACTATCTCATCAATTACTTTTATATTTATTATATTTGGAAATGATAATATTTTGCTATGTTGGATTGAAGAAAATAATTATTAAAATTAATTTCACCTGTTTATTTTTACTTTTAGGGTAGCTACTGGAAAATTTTAAACATATACTTAAAATCTTTAAAACAAAAATTTTTTAATTTATTTTTAAATATATTTTAAAATTTTATGTTTCTATCGGACAAAGCTGCCTAGGGACCAATGTTTTTAGAGAAGTAATTCATTAAGTGTTTGAGAATGGATTTACGGGTTTTAAAGTTCTTCTTTACCAATTGAATTGTGACTCAGTTAAAGATTATTATCATCATTATTATCCCTCTGCCATATTTATACCTGTCTTTAACATCAGTGAGACCAGTTGGAAATTGCCATTAAAGGCAGTCATGACAAGAGAAAGACAGAGAGTATTGTTAGTCCAGGTGATATTTATTGAGCATCTGCTGTTGCCAGGCACTTTCTAGAAACTTGGGACCACCAGCAAACAAAGTAGACATGGGTCTTACCTTGAGAAGCTAATGGGATGGAAACAGACAGTTAATGACCGCGTATATTAGGAGGTGAGAAGTACAGTGGCCAAAGGCAGAAGAAAGTGCAGGTGAGGGAAGAGCAGGTGCCACGGTGAATGGTGGGTCATGGTAGGTTTCACTGAGAAGATGACAGTGTATGCAGACTTGAAGAGCGGGGCACAGTAGTCCAGGGCTTCCCAGGTGGCACTAGCGGTAAAGAACCCGCCGGCCCATGCAGGAGACTTAAGAGATGAGGGTCAATCCCTGGGTCGGGAAGATCCTCTGGAGGAGGGCATGGCAACCGACTCTAGTATTCTTGCCTGGAGAGTCCCATGAACAGAGGAGCCTGGTGGACACAGTCCATGAGATCTCAGAGACTCAGACACGACGGAAGAGGCTTAGCATGCACACATGCACAGTATTCCCATTGACTCCCTGGGGGAAGAGCATGAGGCAACAGAAGCAGCTACAGCAGAGGACCTGAGGTGGGGCCGTATGATTGAAAGGGCTCATCTCTGAGCCTCAGTTTCCCCTCTCGGAGGTCTCCTCTCTCTAGTCCTGACCAGCTCAAACATGCAGGGCTCCACCGCCTATATCCCGAGCACTGCCCCTCTCTCCACCCCCTCCTTCCCCAAGCAGAGGCTTTGGCGGTTTCTCTGGTTGTCTGAATTCGAGAAAAGGCTTTTACCTAGAGCACTTGGGGGAGAACCAAAAGGAGCCGGGAAGATATTTATAGATCAGGACAGTCTGTAGGCTGCTCTGCAAACCTGGCTCATCTATAGGAAGAACCGCCAGTTGCTAAAATGATCGTCCCAGGGGAGCTGCCCTGTTGATTTGCCAGTCAGCCCAGGTCCCTCTCCACCGAGCGAGTGAGAGAAACGGCAGGATGGAGGCAAATCAAGTCGCTCTCACTTCCTAATTGGCTTCCCTGCCACCTCTCCCATTATTGTCCCTTTTCCACTCTGCTACACAGGTCTCGGTGTGTTATTTCTGTTCTTAAAAGTGTTCCATCCAGGACTTCCCTGGCAGTCCATCGGTTAAGACTCCACGCTTCCAAGGCAGGGGATATGGGTTTGCTCTCTGGTTGCAAAACTAAGATCCCACATGTTGCTCATCATGGCCAAAAAATTAATTACAAAAAGAGTGCTCCATCCAATAGCTCCAAGCCCAAAGTTCTTAGCAGGAAATGGAGTCCATCACAGCCTGGCCTCAGCCGAATGCTTCAGTCTCCATCCTTTTTTCTATTTAGACTCTTCCCAACACTTCACACTTTCCTTCCTTGTCTGTCTGCAGTGAACCCCAGTGGAGTGTACCTCCCACATCTGCCTGGGAGGTTCCTTTTCTTGTCCAGTTAGTGGACCTCACACACTCCTCCTTAAAGGACTAGCTCAGATGTCCCTTTCTCTGAGGACAGGCCTCAAAGTCGGTCCTGGGATTAGGCTTCACCAGCTCTGCCATTCCTGCCAGGCTTCTAGGGCAAGTTCCCTGACCATCCAAGGCTTTGGTTTCCTCACCCAGACAGAGGGTTGATAATAAATAGTGTGTGTGTGCGCGCGCTCAGTCATGTCTGACTCTTTGAGACCCCGTGGACTGCAGCCCATCAGGTTCCTCTGTCCATGGAATTCTCTAGGCAAGAATACTGGAGGGGGTTGCCATTCCCTTCTCTGAGGAATCTTCCTGACCCAGGGATCGAACCTGTGTCCCTTGCACCTCCTGCATTGACAGGTGGATTCTCTACCACTCCACCACCTGGGAAGCCCAATAAATAAGACACACCTCCTGGAATTGTGAGGATCAAGGGGACTAATACATAGGAAGAGCCTAGCACAGTTTCTGGCACACAATAAGTGCACAGTAAGCACTGTTACTCCATATTTTTATTATTATTATTACTACTGCTTTAAAAAATTTTATTTTAAAACCGTTTATTTTTTTATTGAAGTATAGTTGCCCTACAATATTATATTAGTTCCAGGTGTAAAACATAGTGATTCAATATTTTTATACATTCGAAAGATACCATGGTAAGTCTGATCACCATCTGTCACCGTACAAAGTTTTTGCAATATTATTGACCATGTTCCCTGTGCTGTACATCACATCCCCATGACTTATTTCTTTTATAACTATCATCATTATTACAACTACTGCTACTACTGTCACTATTCACCCAATTTTTATAGGTTGAATGTTTGTTTGCCCCTCCCAAATTAATGTGTTAAGCCCTAATGCCCAGTGCAATGGCATTTGGAGGTGGCACCTTTGGGAAGTGATTAGTCCTTGAAGGTGGAGCCCCCATGAATAGGATTAATGCCCTTATAAAAAAGGGCTGGAAAGAAGGACATCCTCAGTCTAGCGGTTAAGACTTAGCCTTCTAATACAGAGGGCATGGGTTCAATCTCTGGTGGGGGTACTAAGGTCCCACATGCCACAGGTGCAGTCAAAAATTTTAAAACATAATGAAATTAATAATAAAGTTGGTTTAAAAAAAAAAAAAAGAGGCTATAGAAAAACCTACTCCCTTCCTCCATTTGACCGTACAGGGAGTAGGCACCCTCTAGGAGGAAATGAGTCCAGACACCAAATCTACCAATTCCTTGATCTTGGACTCCCAGTCTCCAGAACTGGGAACAATACGCTCTTGTTGTTTATAAGCTATTGAGTCTGTGGCATTCTGTCACAGCAGATTAGGACACTGGGGAAGAGTGGCTCCTGCCTCCGGTGTGTTTCCATGTGACTTAGTTTGGATTTCCTAAACTTGGTGGTGGTATTGTTTAGTCGCTAAGTCATGACCAGCTCTTTTTTGCGATCCCATGGACTGTAGCCTGTCAGGCTCCTCTGTCCATGAGATTTCCCAGGCATCGATACTGGAGTGGGTTGCCCTTTCCTTCTCCAGGGGATCTTCCTGACCTTTCTGAAACAGGGGATTGAACTGACATCTCTTGCATGGGCAGGAGGGCTCCTTACCACTGAGCCACCAGGGAAGCCCAAACTTGGGGTTGGTTTCCTCAAAATCATACTCTGAGATAAGGACTTGGATGCAAGGAGTTTCTCTGGGACATGATCCCAGGAAGACAAGTGAGGAAGTAAGAGAAGTGAGACAGGGAAGTGAGACCAACAAAGAGTGTGTTCACAGGAAGGGTATCTTTGTGGTGTGAGGCTCACTGCCCACTGCAGAGCTCCCCAGGAAAGGCCTCATCTCCCAACTAGACAAGGACATGCTGAAGACCCAGTACTGCCCAGTCACAGAGTTTCAGAGAAAATGACCGCTGCCAAAGGGAACTACCACAACTCAATGGCAAATAGCTGTCCCCCAAACCTCAAAATCTTACAAGATCTGATTTAGCAATTCTGCTTCCAAGGATGTATCCTAGGTGAATCATCACAGATGTGAACAAAAGCACAGCTAAAAGAATTCTCATTCCCAAGATTGTTTATAAGAGTGAAAAATTGGACACCATCTAAATGTCCAATAACAGGATAATGAATAATTAAATGATGGCTCATTCCCACACTGAAATACCCAGCAGCCACTGAAAGTGATTTTGTATGAGAGTTTTTAAAGTCACAGAAAAGTGCCCGTGATATTGTTTGGTCATTTTTTAAAAGCAGATACATAGACACAGAAACTAATATATATGGTATGACTATATATTGTCATGTTAAGCAAGCACACGTGCGCACACACACATATAAACACAGAGAGAGACCCGCAAAGATAATTAAAATTGATGACAGGATAGTACTGATGAACCTATTTTCAGAGCAGCAATTAGTCTGTGTCTATTAGATTTGGAGAAGGGACTTATGGACATGCCTGAGGATGGGGGGAGGAAGGAGAGGGTGGGATGTATGAAGACAGTAACATGGAAACATACATGACCGTATGTAAAATAGGTAGCCAATGGGAATTTGCTGCATGACTCGGGGAACTTAAACCGGGGTTCAGAAACAACCTAGAGAGGTGGAATGGGGAGGGAGGGGGAGGGATGTCCAAGTGGGAGGGGACATGGGTAAACCTATGGCTGATTCATGCTGATGTTTGATGGAAACCAACAGAATACTGTAAAGCAATTATCTTTCAATTAAAAATAAGTAAATTTTTTAAAAAAGAAAAAAATGATGATAGTGGTAATAGCTGAGTGGTTGAATTGTATTTTAATTTTCTTTTTTTTAATCAGTATTTTCAAAATATTCTACAGTGTTCATGTGTTCAAGGGTGGCTCTGACAGCACCAGGCTGACATAAAAGAGAGTCTGCAAGAAGTGGGAGCATCACTTAACTGCCTGTCCAAATGGGCGTGTATATTTCTCTGATCTGAGAGGTCCCGCTGTCAGTCCCCTCTGGGAGATCGGCTTACCTCTAACCTCTAAGTAGCCCATCTGGGCCATGTGCATCTCTAAAATCACATGGGTTTTCCCAGTGAGAAGATACAGCCTGAAACCAGAGAAGGAAATTAAATGCTTTTCTCAGTCAATTTCTCCATCTCCAAATTTGAATCATTCTAATAGGGCTACCTGCTGATTTATGTTGCTTGAAAAAAGATTAAAAGAAGTTGATTCTATGAAGTTATCAGTAGATTTTAAAGGGGGGAGGGGAATGCAGTGTTTATACTGCTTTCTAATCTCTGATCCTTTTTTATATTGTTTCTTGCTCTCTGACCATCCTTTGAGGTAGGATTCAGGCAGGATTTAGGTAAGGAAAGGAGAAGACTATAGAAAATCTTTACATTCACTCAAGAAATATTTTCTGATTTTTAGGAGGGGCAGGGTGGGGGGCAGCCCTCCTGCCCTTCTCTGGTTTTTCTTGCTCACAATAGGATTAGAGGGACTTTCATCTTTTTTATCAACTTGTGGTGTCTTTGGCTACTCCCTCCCTTAATAGCTTCAGCCCAAGAAAAGGAGACAAGCTCCTGTCACTGCCCAGAGCCTGCAGTGATCCTCGGATCATATTTATTGTTGGGTGGTCCTACGAAGCCCCTACACATCCGGGACCCGAGAACACAAGCCTCTTCCCAGTTACCCCATCACAGAGCAGAGCCAGCTGGACCCGGTTCCCTTCCTGTGATTCTGTGCCCACCGCTGGATCTGTGATGCAAGCCGGCCAGCCCGGTCCACAGGGCTAGTGGGGATGTGGGCTTAGAGAAGGCTCTGTGGTTTCCAGCCAGTCTAGATTTGAGGAAACAAGAAGGAAACTCCGTATTTCCTCCTGATCTGAGGCCCCGTGCCCTTTCCAGTTTTTATGAAAGAAGGCCTTCTTTGGGGGGAAGGGTGGTTTATGATGCTTTGTTGTGGTTCAGTCTCTAGGTCATATCCGACTCTTGACGACCCCGTGGACGATAGCCCACCAAGATCCTCCTGGACTGTAGCCCACCGGGCCCGCATCTCCTGCATTACAGGCCGATTCTTTGCTGTCTGAGCCACCAGGGAAGCCCCCAGTATAAAACAAAGAGTTAAAAAGAAAAAGTGGAAGTCAACCAGAAGGTTAATATACTGCATCCTGATACAATGTTCTCTGTCCTACCTCAAAGAGGGTGCAGCCTGGAAGGGTCTCAGGTAATGAAAGTATTGGAGTTTTCAAGTGGAGAAATACAAAAAGGTTGAAAAAGGTTTCAAAGTCTTCTTCATAGCTTCCACTAAGTCCTGCTTCTCTGATAGAATTTCATGTACTCTCATTTCAGTCAACGTGTGTGCTGTTTTGTCGTGTCAGTCATGTCCCCATGGACTGTAGCCCCGTGGGCTGTAGCCCGGCAGGCTCCTCTGTCCATGGGATTTCCCAGGCAAGAGTACTGGAGTGGGTTGCCATTTCCTTCTCCAGGGAATCTTCCCAACTCAAGGATTGAACCCGGGTCTCCTGCATCACAGATGGCTTCTTTACTATCTGAGCAACAAGGGAAGCCCTTCAGTTCAGGTAGACCTTGATAACCAGGTAATCAATCAGTTTTTTAAAATGTGCTAGATGATTAAGATGGAGAAAATGGGGCTTAATCTAGTCTTGAAGAATGAGTAGCATTTGGGCGGGTGGGTGCTATCACCTGAAATGTTTGTGTCTTCCTAAAATTCATATGTTGTCCTCTTAACCCCTAAAGGGGATGGTATTAATAGGTGGGGCCTTTCTGAGATGCTTAAACCAGGGGGGGAGCCCCTGTGAATGGGATTAGTGCCCTTATAAAACAGGCTCTGGAGGGATTTCTAGCCCCTTTCTGCCCGTGAGGACACAAAAGGTCTACAACGCAGAAGAGGGCCCTCACCCAATCATGCTGGCACCCTGCCCTTGGACTTCTAGGCTCCAGAACTGTGAGAAATGACTTTCCATTGCTTATAAGCTACCCAGTCTGTGATATTCTGTTACAGCAGCCTGAATGAACTAAGACTGTGGGGATGAGATGAGCATGGTAGTCCCAGGAGAGGATTCCTGTGTACTTCTACTAAACACAACCTAGGATTACCACCCTTTCTCAGGTGAGCCCCCTTGGTTTCAAGCAACAAAAATAAACTCAGCCCAGCTTGGTGAAAAGGGAAAATTTGTGGAACAAATAATGAATGGGCTATCTCATGAGCCATCCCCTCAGTTTCAACCACTTGCAAAGACTAACTGGCTTTCTCTAACTCCCAGTTCTCAGAAACAGATCTGATTGGACCAATTCGACTCACATGGTTACTCCAGTCAATTGACTCTTGCTGAGAGTCTGGATCCCATGGGATAAACATGGCTGCTTTGAGCAACTACCAAAAACGAAGGCCAGTACAAACTGGACTACACTAATTCCACAGTTCTTTCACAAGCTCAAGATTCCTGCTGTCCTGGAGTTAAAGATTCAGCTGAAATCTGTGACTGAGTAGAAATCTTAATTCAGTGTGGAAAATATGGCTGCCAGACTTAGCAAATAAAAGTAAAAGATGCCCAATCAAATTTGAATACTTAACAAAAAAAATTTATACCATGTGATATTTGGGACCTACTTATACTAAAAAAAAAAAGCTTCATTGTCTGAAGTTCAAGTGTAACTGAGCATCCTATATTTAACTGCCAAACCGAGTGGAAAGCTGGTCCTTTTGTGGGACTCTGAATTCTTGACATTTCCAAAATAATAATCACATCTCTGGGAATTTAAGCACCCAGGACAGATGTAAGGGTTTTCAATATGCCACATCGAGGACACTGCGAATGAAGCCAGCATCCTGAGAGCAAGAGGTGGACCTGCATAATTATCAGTGAGTTAAATTGCTTTGTTGCAGAGAGCCAGCTTATTAAACATGCATTTCAATTTTGGAGTGGTTGGCTGAAGAACTTGATTATCAACAGATGGGAAATCCCTCACTGCAGCCGTGACCTTTACCTGTCATGTTGGCACATAGGACCACATCCAGATGACACTAGGAGAACTTGATGCCAGTCTCCAGAGCCTCTGGACAGGGCACCCTGGGCTTCCCTAGGGCTGGGATGGGAAGGTGGAGGGCCATGATGGTTACCTAGCTGGGTATATGGCCTCCTTGGCTTAAATGGGTCTTTTTATGGCTTCACTCTTCCCTCTCCATGAAAACAACACTGTTCTTAGTTGTTAAACAAACTTGGGTCCCTGTCCTGCTGCTACCTCTTACAAGCTTTACGAGCCAGAGCAAATCATACAACTACTTTGAGCCTCAGTTTCCTCATCTATTAATTGGGAATAATAATATTACCCACTTACAAGGTTATTGAGAGGAATCAGTGATCTTCTGCCTGTTTAAGTGTCAGATTCCATGGACCCCAGCCCCTCAAACTTGTCCTAGTCTCCCTCTTTCCAATTATCTAGGCCCCCAAGGTCAGTCATTTTAGTAATATCCTCCCAGCCACCTCAAAATGTGTGCCTTGTTTACAATTCTGCTCTGTTTATTGGCAAGCTTATGGATTTGTTGTCCCACTGTCTCTACCTCTGGACCAACCAGCTTGCTGGCGTCAAATAAGAAATCATGTTAATAAGTCAAATCATATTACCCAACCTCAGACGGCCTCTCCTTGTACTTAATAATCCTACTCTTCTCCAGTAGATGCACGTCTCAGAGGCTTCATGACTACAACAGCATCCAAAATATTTCTCATATTTTGCTTTTTAAATAACGTTAAATAGTATATTGGGCTTCCCCAGCTGCCCAGGGGTAAAGAACCTGCCTACAATGCAGGAGATGCAGGCTTGATCCCTGGGTCAAGAAGATCCCCTGGAGGAGGGGAAGGAAACCCACTCCAGTATTCTTGCCTGGAGTATCCCATGGACAGAGGAGTCTGGCAGTCTATAGTCCATGGGGTCTCAAAGAGTTAGACATGACTGAGCACAGCATATTTTATCATTATCATGATTATTATTGGTGAGGGAGCAGAGCATAAGTACAGGATAGGGAATTGAGGTCTTCTGAACTTCCTTACTCAGAATCCTACCTTAAAGTCAGCTCCTTCATAGGACTTCCTTGGTGGTCCAGTGACTAAATCTCCACATTTCCAATGCAGGAGGCCTGAGTTCAATCCCTGGTCAGGGAACTAGATTCCACGTGCCTCAACTAAGAGTTCACATGCCACAACTTAAGATCCTGCATGTCGAAACTAAGACCTGGCACAGCCAAATAAATATACTTTTAATATAGGTCTTTTACCTCTTTTTTAAAAACAACTTTTATTTTATTTTTGGCTGTGCTGGGTCTTCACTGCTTTGCATGGGCTTTCCCTAGTTGCAGAGTGGGAATTACTCTTCGCGGCAGAGCAGGGGCTCCTCGTGGCGGCTTCTCTTGCTGCAGATCACAGCCTCTAAGTGCTCAGGCCTCAACAGTTGCCACACATGGGCTCTAGAGTGCAGGCACAGTCGTTGTAATGCAAGGGTTCTCTTAGCATGTGCGATCTTCCCAGATCAGAGATCAAACCTGTGAGCCCTGCATTGGCAGGCGGACTCCCCATCCGCGGCACCATCAGGTAAGTCTAAAAATTTGTTTAAATTAAATAAATAAATAAAGTCAGCTACTTCTTAAGGTCACCAGTGGTGCCCCGGGCCCTCTGCCCGTTGGATGCATGCATGTGCGTACTCAGTCGCTTCAGTCCTGTCTGACTCTCTGCGACTCCGTGGACCGTAGCCTGCCCATGGCGTTTCCCAGGCACGAATACTGGAGTGGGTTGCTGTGCCCTCCTTCACAGTATCTTCAGGATCCAGGGGTCAAACCTGTATCTGCTGCACTGGCAGGTGGATTCTTTACCTTGTCATATTGTCTAAAAATCCCCATTTGTCTATGTCATATTTGGAGTTGAACCCCATGTCTCTCCCCTGTTGCAATATCCCATCCCAATAGTCATAAATGTCTGCCTTATCATTTTAACAAGTGTTGGAATAATTATTTAACAATCAATAACACCTGGAGCATGTCTTTTAATTCTGAGGAAGCCTAGGCTCCACCTAAGACCGAGGAGTCAGAACCACAGGCATGGTTCTGATGTGCACCTGGATTGAGAAACACTGGCCCAGAAGGTCTGCACAAATCTCCTGTGAGGTGGGCTGGCTCTTAGACTGGAGGGTCCTGTGAATTCTGGCTGGGTTGACCTTCACCTCTGTCTCAGAGCAGCCCTGTCCCCTTTGTCCAGTCCCGCCAGACACTGTGTCCCTCCTCCATACATCTGCTCACACTAGCTTCCCTTCCTGAAATGCCTGCTCTATGCCCCCTGACCCCCAGGGAAAGATCGCTCACACTGAAGAGTCCACCTCAAGCATCACCTCCCCCAGGGAGCCACCCGCATTTCTTCTTTCCAGGGATATAATGATCCCGTCCTCCTTCCGTCCCCACAGACTTGTCAACCAGGTATCACCACGTGGCCTTCCCTAGCACACCTGGTGTTACTGCATCCAAGATCTTACCGCTCAAAACTCAACAGCCCAGAAATCATAAAAACAAGTTCTTGGGGCAAGGAATGATGATTTGGAAAGCCAACTGAGAAGATGGTGGGTTCGTGCCCCAAAGAACCATCTTGCCTAAGTTAGAATTCAGGCTCCTTTAATATTACAAGGGGAGGCAGTAAAGTCAAACACCTCCTGATTGTCATCAGCTCCCAGAGGGCATGTGTTCATTTCTTCTTCCCTACAGTCATGCACAGGTGGGCCTGGTCAGGAGGCACTGAGCCAAACAAAGGTATTTTAGCTCAATGTTTATTCCCTGGGAAGCAAGTTTCCCAGAGATGGGCCCTCGTGTATAATTTAAGCTTATAGGCAACATCCCTTTAGCGATTGATTTAGAATACAAAGGTTCTTCCCGGTCACATTGGGACTTCTTTTGCCCTGTCCGCAGGCCTGACAATGCACAAAGCAAGTCACAGCGTGGCTGATGTCACTAAAACATCAAAGTGAAATGTAGCTCCTCACCAGTCACCCTGGCTAAGGGTGTAAAGAGTAGGACTTGATATTCATGTAAACAGATGCTAGGTTTTCAGAAATTACCCATCTGAAATTAATACTGACACCTGAAAAGATAAAAACAAAAACTTTCCATCAGGGAAAATGAAACTTATTATATCTGCCAGAAAACTGTAAACTTGGATAAAGCTCAGTATTGAACACATAAGTTTGTTGATATCAAGTATTAGGAATCCTACAACACAGAGCATTGAACTTAGTGTCAGGAAATCTGGACTATAAATGAATTCAGCCACTTTCTAAGTGTGTAACTTTACGTAAGATACTTAATTCCCATGAGCCTCACATTTCTTATCTATAAAGCAGGGATTGTAATATTACTTCATCTACTTTCTCCAACAGATTGCTTTAGTCATTAAATAAAATAAAACCTGGAAAATCATATTTCCTTTCATTGTGAAGCTCCATACAAACACAAGGAAGAATTTTAAATTCTTGCTAATTACTTGTGCTTTGCTTTTTTTCCTTAATCAGTATCAACATTTTCACATTCGTATGAAACAGATCGAGATGTCCATTCAGGAATAACTAAGAAGGAAGGTTTATTTTAGAAAGACTGTGGGATGTTGTTAGAAGATTATGTCTTTTCTCCTAAGAAATAATATGCAAATAACTTTATCTGGCTGACATTTTTCCATACAAACTGTAATAGAAACTATCTTGGACCTGAATAATACACTTATGTCTAAATTGTAAATAATAACTAAGGGGAAAAAATAGCTAAGGAAAGTAAAGGAAAGGATAACACATGATGAAAACTGCAATCTCAAAGGTGTTGAGGATCCAAAGCAGGCCATGTGTATGTAAACAGATGTATATTGATATTTATCATTGTGCTTGATTCTCCTCTTCCTTCCTTATCCATCTTGTCTCCCTGTATAAGTCAAATCTTTCCTTTTTTTTTTTTTGGATCAACGAGGTTTGGAGATGTGAACACACTTGCAGTGTATGTGTATTTTCTTTGTCTTTTGGTCATGCTACACGGCTTATAGGATCCTAGCTCCCCGACCAGGGATTGAACCCAGGAGCTTGCAGTGACAGAGCAGAGTCCTAACCACTGGACCACCAGGGAATATTTTGTGTGTATGGATATGAGTGTTTGTGTGCACATGTGTGCTAAGTCGCTTTAGTCATGTCCGACTCTTTGAGATCCTATGGACGGTAGCCCTCCAGGCTCCTCTGTCCATGGGATTCTCCAGTCAAGAATACTGGAGTGGGTTGCCGTGTCCTTCTCCAGGGAATCTTCCCAACCCAGGGATTGAACCTGCATCTCTTACATCTCCTTCATAGGCAGGCAGGTTCTTCACTGCTAGTGCCACCTGTGTGAGTGTTTTTTCCCTCTAGTCTGTTTTTTAAGTTTGGCTGATTTACACTGTTTTAGGTGTATGGCAAAGTGGTTCAGTTATACCTATGTGTGTATATATATACACATATATGTATATATGAGGTGGACAAGGTATTGTTCAAAATGGCATCTCAGATGCCCCCAGTGAAACGCTGGTCCTCTGAGTCTCGGGTATTTCGGTTAAACATCAACTGCTTCATGCCCAGTTCTCTCATCACTTGGGTCAACTCAGCATAGGTATACCATTTACTCAGGATATTCGGGAGCTCTCCCACATTCATCCACGTGGTGCGGATGGCAGTGTTAATCCATGCCATCAGGGTGTGCATTTGCATGAGTCGCCTAGCGTTCTGCAACATTTGTTTCAACGAGGGATGAGTGGTTATAGAGGCTAACTGTTCTCTCTCTTCCCCAGAACAAATGATACTGTCCGCCCCTGCGTCCCAGAGTCACAAAAGCCATGTTACCAAGGGTTCCCCTTGCTTTTGCCTCAACTGCTTACCCAAGCCAACCAACTCTGCCTGAGTATTTGGTCGATACATTGTGAACTCAGTCACACTGGGGGTCCTGTGAGGATGCTGCCCCCACCCCGGAGGTGATAGGTTGCTTGCGCTTCACTTTCTGCACAACTGGGCCCTCACTGACAGGCGGAGACCTGCGGTCTCACCAGGTTCACCGTCATCGTCCCTCCTTACCTCATAGTCCGAGGTGCTGGGCTCCTCAAGGCCACGCATCTCCTGCTCCAGCATGCGTACATGCTGCTCTAGCCCTTCCTCCTGTCTCTGCAGTTCATGCACTTGCACAGCATCATGGCAGGCACTGTCCATATTTGCCTTCAAGGAAGTCAAGAAAATTCACCCCACGGTGCCAGCGGCAGCCGGTGCCGCTTTGCCTGCAAACTGGAACCCACCCCCTGTAACGCCTTTTCAACACTATCCGGTGACCTGTCCGCTGCCTCCCGGCCTTCCACTGGGTACCACATGCTAAGCGGTGGCCACCGGCTTCCTCCTTCCATCGGAGCCTCAGGCTCCCCTACCTGCTGGGCATCCTGCCAGGTATCCTGCCAACTACACCAATTGTCTCACTGTTTGCAAATTCGCTGAACCCAGGGTAGGCAAGACACAAGTGGGGAAGCCAGAAGAAAGCTCGAAGGGGTGTAGGATATGCAGACATGTGTTTTCTCTCTGGGCTGGTGCAGCAGCAAAAGGGGTTTCTCAGGTGGGGCTCATATAGGCCTACAGAACAAAAGTGGCTGGGGGCCAAGCAAGTACATCGTGACCCGCACGTGCGGTGCTCTCAGTGGTCTACCATGCAAAATCATTGTTTACAGGATACCCGGCGAGGGCGAGAGGGCGTGGGCCAAGAGAGTCTGCCTGATGCCATCTTGGCTACATGCTATTTCCCCACACATATATAAGTAATATATGGTATTTGTCTCCCTCCCTTTAGTTTTTTGTGGTTGGTTGCTTGCCTGGGGTGGTGGTATTCAACCTTATCTTTGACAAGGCGTGTGGTATTAAAGTCTGAGATACTTGGGTATCACAAGTTGCTACACAGCTCTCTGGTTAGGCTACAAAGGACATAGACTAGTTCTGGATGACAAGCTCTAGAAGCAGCAGAACTAGCCAGGGAGATAAGTATTTTCTTTAAAGTACTCTTGATATAGAAGAAATTTTGCAGATCATCTAGTCCAACCCTGTTCACGTTCTCATTCTACAGATAAGAAAATCAAGAATGATCAGAGAGGGGAAAGTGACTTTCTTAAGATCACAGAGCTTTTACACATCTTTCCTAAGCATCTTCCCTGTGCAAGGCATTATTCTGAGGCAGAATAATGGGACCTGGGGCCCTTTGCTGCAGTCCGGCAATCCTTGCACCTGGACACACCTCTCCTCGAGTTACAAAATACAAAGAAAATTCATGGAATTAAAAATAACTGCGTGCATGTGCAGTTGGAGCAAATTCTGGACCAAAAGTCATGTCTGACTCTGCAACCCATGGCCTGTAACCTACCAGCTTTCTCTGTCCATGGAATTTTCCAGGTCAGAATACTGGAGTGGGTAGCCCTTCCCATCTCCAGAGGATCTTCCCAATCCAGGGATCGAACCCAAGTCTCTTGCAGTTCCTGCATTGGCAGGTGCATTCTTTACTCCTGTGCAACCTGGCAAGCCTAAACTTTACAAAGACAAAACAAAAACAAAAACCCAACTGCCATTCTGGAGAGCTACAAGCAAAAAAACTCAAGTGTTGGAAGCAAAAGCAGGGTACTGCCCATACCCCATGCAGTCAACACCACAAAGGGTGGGCAAACTGCCTAAGCCACCCCTCCAGCCTGACCCCTGGACACACTCCTACCTTCACACCATCCATGGGAGGAATGAGCTTGCCCCCACTCAGGGAGCCAGCAAGCAAGGGAACTTACTTTTTTGCTTCCTCCTGCATCTAGCAGGAGCCCCAGTTAACCCTTACCTGAATTTCTTGTTTGATCTCTAATCAATTTCTATTGATTGGGGAAGAGCAAAAACCCTAGACAGTATCAATTCTATTGCTTGAGATGATTCCAGGATGAAAAAGAGCATGATCTCCATCCTCAAGGAGCTGAGGGTCTCATAGGGGAGCATGTAACACAAGGCAGTGAAATCACAACTAAGAAGAAATGCCTGAGAATGCTGGAAGAACTGAAAGACCTTCTGATTGGGAAACGAGACAGGCTTTCATGAAGAACGTGGCATCTGTGCTGAACGTCACAGGATGAAAGCACTGGGGACCCATGGCACCCACACTGGAATATTTATTGTGTCACTGGTTGTCTCAGGCACCCCTCTTGGAAAACAAAACCAGAATACTAGGAGATTAAAAAAATAACAATAATAAGGCAAGAAGGGAAATTGAGAAGAAACAGACTGAGAAAGGACAAGCAGAAAGTGGTATGTTGAAAGTAATAAAGGGAACATTGTCTTTAGGAAAAAAATAAATAAACACAAAACACCTGCTGGGGGCTCTCATCAATTTAAAATGCAAAAAGCAAATCAAAGAGTAGGTCTTTTCTGATCATGCTAAGAAGTTAAAGCAACTTGGTAGATTATTCAACATAGTTATGGTGCACTAACCTTCTCAGATGTATAAACTATCCATTAGATCCATACTTGAGTTAAGGCAGAAAAGACCAGATAAGAGGGAAATATACAAAGAAAAACAACTTTGAACTACATTTCAAAATGTGCAGGGGCTGTAAGAAGAGCCTCTTGTGTGTGGAGATCCTAAGCTCTGCCGCAGGGGGCCAGGTCAGCCTGGAGAATAGGAACCTGAGAGATCAACATGCATGATGTCATCAACATGAGTGATTGATTATTAAAGGCCCGGGGTGGGGTAAGATGACCCAGTGAGAGTGAGTGGGGTGAGAGGAGAACCTGGGCCAGGATCTGGGAACCTCTGACCTCTCCAGGGCAGGCAGTAGCAAGGAAGAGTCAGTGGTGACTTAGGTGATTTCTAGGGGAGCAGAGGGCAGAGTGTGGTGGTTTGAGGTGGATGCAAAACAACGAGAAAGCAAACCAAAAAATGTCTTTAAAGCCACCTTCCTGGCAGCTCTACAGGGGACAATAGCTACTCCCTCCGGCAATGGGCATGACTGCAGAATAATTAGACGCTGCCACACACACTGGAGAGCCAGACACTCCCACGGGCCAAAGGAGGAAGCTCACAGGCAGCTCTTGGAGGGTGATTTGCCATCAGACAGCTTTAAAGCTTCAGGAACTGCTTTACTGTCTGTGTGTGAGCATGCTAAGTCGCTTCAGTTGTGTCCAACTCTTAGGGACACTATGGATGCACCAGGCTCCTCTGGACCTATGGACTGACTAGGACCCATGGGGTTCTCCAGGCGAGAATACTGGAGTGGGTTGCCATGCCCTCCTCCAGGGGATCTTCCCGACCCAGGGATGGAGCCTGCATCTCCAGCAACTCCTGCATTGCAGGCAGATTCTTTACCGCGGAGCCACCAGGAAAGCCCATTTCACTCCCTACACACCCCCAACCATGTGCACATACACACACACACACACAGGAATAATACATTTTAAATTTTATTTTTTCATTTGTTGGCTGCACTGGGTCCTCATTGCTACTTGTGGACTTTCTCAGGTTGTGGCGAGTGAAGGCCACTCTTCGTTGTGGTGTGTGGGCTCCTCATTGCAGTGGCTTCTCTTGTTGCAGAGCACGAGCTGTAGGCGAGCAGGCTTCAGTAGTTGCAGCACACGGGCTCAGTAGTTGTGGCCCGTGAGCTTAGCTGCTCCTCAGCATATGGATCTTCCCCAACCAGGGATCGAACCTGTGTCCTCTGCATCGGCAGGTGGATGCTTAACCACTGAACCACCAGGGAAGCCCAGAAATAATTCATTTAATTAGAGGACTAAACATCCCAGCACACATCTGCTGACCCGGCATAATAATTGGCGGCATCCCCTTTCAATCCCCAAGGTAAATCGGTTTGGAAAATGGATTCCATGTGATTGCAGAGGGTCAGGGATGGTTGGGACAGGGGGTGGGGGTGATTACAAAGGGGAAGCGAGGGAGAGCCCATTGTGGTGATGGGACAGTTTTACAGCTTGATTGTGGTGGTGCGTACATAAATGTACTTGTGATCAAAGATGAATAGCAATACACACACGTTGTACGTTGACACACAATGTCAATTTCCTGGTTGCTAGAGGTAAGTGAGATGTAATCGCTGAAACTGAGTGAAGGGGACAAGGTCCTGTCAGTACTATCACTACAATTTCCTGTGAGTCTATAATTATTTCAAGATAGAAGGGCTGGGGTTTTTAAATGCTCTGGAAGCCTCCCCTGAGCGCTGGAGCAGGGACTTTGGAGAACAGACGTTCATGCCTCCAGTATTTGCTCGGATCTGTGCAGTTGCTAATAGGAACATAAGCAGCTGCTGCAGACAGGAGTTGGAGAAGGCTCTGTTCTTTAAAGCCTGGAATTATAAGACAGGGAGACCAAGAATTCTTGGTCACTCTTTCATGAGCTCTGGTACAAGAAAATAACCATTTCAGTGTGAATCAGCAGAGATAAATATACCTTGTGGAAGTGGATAAGTGGATGGCCCAGAACAGCTTAGAGACAGTGAAGGGGATTAGGAAGCAGAACGAGGACTTTGGCATCCCCAGGATATGAGCTTCATCTATGTTCAGGAACTTCACAAGTGGCTCAGTGGTAAAGAACCCGCCTGCCAATACAGGAGAGATAAGAGAAACGGGTTGGATCCCTGGTTGGGAAGATCCCCTGGAGGAGGGTACGGCAACCCACTCCTGTATTCTTGCCTGGAGAAGCCCCATCGACAGAGGAGCCTGGTGGGTCACGGTCCATGGGGTCTCAAAGAGTCGGACACAACTGAAACAACTTAGCATGTGCACAATGTTCAGGAAAACAGAGAATTAATAGTTAACCTCAGACACATAGACGGTTTGGTCAACGGCTTTCAGTTTATTCCTATCACAATTTTTGTCCTTCTCAACCACTCAACTGATTTTCTTATTTGTGTCACAACCTTAAAGGATCCCATGAGACATTTTTTAAAAACCATTTCCATTTCTTGAATGTTTTTCATTTATACCATTCATGTCATTTCATTCCGATCTTCACACAGACCTACAAAGTGGGTATTATTACCCCCACTTTGCAGAGGAGAAAACTGGGACTCAGAGAGGTTAAGTAACTTGCCCAGTGTCACACAGATAAAAGGAGGTAGGGCCAGGATTCAAGCCCAAGTCATTCAGCCTCTGAACCTGCCTCAGCTCCCCGAGTGCTGCAGTGCCCCTCCCGGGGTGAGTGAGGCAGGGGTGGTGAGAGTCACAGGGTCACCTGAGCTAGGTAAAGCCAAGTGCCACCAGTCACAATGTCATTGCTTTGGTGGGTGGACCAGAAGTTCTCCCTTGGAGTAAGGCATCGGAGTTGGCCCTGTGCTCTGTCCAGCCCCAGTACCAGGTGGAGCGAGGGATGCCTCGGGTTTACCCGTCCCTCCCTTTTTCCTCGGAGGTCTGAGTGAGAAAGAGGAGAACCCTCCCTCCTCGCCGGAGCACCCTCAGGCTCTGTGCAGACATCCATGGGCTACAGACACTCAGGGCCACACATTAAACTGAGACCCTGGCAGAATGGCCGGATGTCCCCAGCAACTCCGCATACAAAGTAGGTCCCAGAAACCCGACCAGTGTCTCTCTCACCACATCATCCTTTAGGTAAGTGGCATCTGCCTCGCATTAGAGAAGAAAGAATTTTCCTGGCCTGCAAACATCTCCAGCAAGAACTCCACTGGGGAAAGTCTGCAAATTTCACTCTCACAGCGAAATCTGAGGATTCCAGGCCAAGTCGTTAGATCGGATATTCTGAAGCCAAGAAGGGGAGAGCAGCAGCTGAGACGTGGCTGACATCTTGACAGTTAACCTCCACAAACAGAGCCAAGGATTTTGTCTTCTGCTCACGTGACTCGGATGGGTGAATTGAAACGCCTTGGGGTCAGTCCAGGAGACTGGCGTGGTGACCGTACACAGCTTGGAAGTCTCTCTGCCTTTATCCTCAGACGTGGTTACAGAGGAAAGGGACTGAGAACAATTAGTGGTCAATAAAATATGCTTAGAAACTAGCAGCTACAGTTTCTTCAAGTGTATTTGCAGGCCCTGGGGTAAGGGCTTGAGTTGTATTTACCTCACTGAGGCCTCACAAGAGTCACACAGATCCATTTGATTATCATCCCCATTTTACAGGTGAGGAAACTGAGGCCCAGGGGCATCCAACAATTTGTCTAAGGTTCTATTGATGGGTCAGCACAGAGAGGATTTGAACCCAGAGCTTGTGCTTTTCACTGTCATTTTATCTCCCACATGGATGATAGTTGGGGTAGAGAGAAGAGAGAAGCAGAACTAGACCCCAGAGCTGCCCAGCTCTAAAGCTTGTGCCTACTGAAAATATTCCATACATGTAGTTGTTTGGGTGTGGCCCACACACTTGTCCATGCACAAGAGCCTACAGCCAGGCAATGAGCAAATACAACCACCTTAGGACACTTCACTTGGAGAGGATTTTTTTTTTTTAATTTTATTGAAGTATAATTGATTTAAAATGCTGTGTTAATTTCTGCTGTACAGATAAGTAATTTAATTATACATATATATATATATATATAATATTCTTTTCCATTTTGGGTTTATCACAGATATTGAATATAGTTCCTGATTTAGCATGTACGCACACACATCATATGTTGGACTTTACTGTTTATCCAACCTGTATATAATAGTTTGCATCTGCTAGTTGCCAACTCCCAATCCTTCCCTCCCCCACCCTTGGCAGCCACGAGGCTGTTCTGAGAGGGTGTTTCCATTGGTTATACCTAGTCCCAAGTACGCAGGAAGGCCCTCCAGGCTCACCACATTTCGAGTGCCACGCACCTAACCATTAACCAAACTGGCTCTGGCTAAGCTGGGAAACAGACAAAGGTTATCCTGTGGAGTGATTGCATCAGCTTCTCAACCCCGGCCCTGGCACCGGGTGGCCTTAAGCTGACCCATAGTCTGCTAGGACCACAATTGCTGTGCCCCTTTCCAGACCCGTTGCCTTACCCGTCTGTTTCCAGTCCCTTAGGGTTTTGCAACCCCAAAGCTAACAGTATTAATAGCTTGCATGTATCATGTATTTAGGGCATCCCAGGTGGTAAAATGGTAAAGAATCCGCTGCCAACACAGGAGACTCAAGTTCTCCTGGGTCAGGAAGATTTCCTGGAGAAGGAAATGGCAACCCACTCCAGTATTCTTGCCTGGAGGATTCCATGGACAGAGGAGCCTGGCGGGCTTCAGTCTATGGGGTCGCAAGGAATAGGACACAACTGTGACCGAGCACACACGGGTACTCACACACACACACACACACACACATGCACACACACTTGGTATACTTACTGTGATCCATGGATTAGTTTGTTTAATCTCCACAAACACTCTGGGAGTTGGGCACAATTAGCCAAATTTTCCAGGTGACGATACCGAGACCCAGAAAGGTTAGAGTACCTTTTCCTGGGTCATGTGTGTGCATGTGTGCTAAGTCACATCAGTCATGTCCAACCCTTTGCCACCCCATGGCCTGTAGCCCTCCAGGCTCCTGTGTCTGTGGGATTCTCCAGGCAAGTATACTGGAGTGGGTTGCCACACCCTCCTCCAGAGGATCTTCCTGACCCAGGGATCGAATCTGCATCTCTTATGTTTCCTGCAGGCAGACTCTTTACCACTAGTGCAACCTGGGAAGCCTCTTCCTGGGTCACACAGCTTATAATTGCAGAGCTGGTACCTAATTTAAGGTATTTTGATCTCGGGACTGAAGCTGATCCTACCCTTCATTGCAGCCTGCCTTTCAGAGACTTTGACCCAAGAGTGGGAGGATTAAGCAGCCAGAATGGAGGATAAATGTTGGAGGAAGAATACACTGGGCTGATTTTTCATGTCCTCCTGGAAAGGGAGTTCTTCACCATCAGGTCAGCTTCACCATGGGCCAATCATGGTCATGGTCATAGTCATGGTCAATGTGAATCTTAGAAATGATGTGTCATGCTTTCTAAAACATGCTTTCTGAACAGATAGACTTTAAAATTTTTATTTATTTATTTTTATATGAAGGATTTATTTAAATAATAATTCCCAGGTTGTGTGCTAAAGTTATCTATATTAACCCCAATTACTGACCAGACAACGATCACTGACATTCAGAAAGATCAATATCAGACCCTGGAAATTCATGGTGGTCAAAGAGATTAACAGGGCTTTTATCCTTTCCATGACAGTAAAGATTATGAATGTATTTTTTAAAAATTTCATTAAGAATTGAAAGTGAAATGCCTAACCTTAAAAGTTAAAAAGTAATCAAACAAAATAGCATATTACCCAAATATTTCCATCATCTGAGGCATTTCTGTACATTTTGACTAAAGTACTGAAAAGACAGACTTTTTTTCTTAATTTATTTTTTTTTTATTTTTCCATTTATTTTTATTAGTTGGAGGCTAATTACTTTACAATATTGTAGTGGTTTTTGCCATACATTGACATGAATCAGCCATGGATTTACATGTGTTCCCCATCCCGATCCCCCCTCCCGCCTCCCTCTCCACCCCATCCCTCTGGGTCTTCCCAGTGCACCAGGCCCGAGCACTTGTCTCATGCATCCAACCTGGGCTGGTGATCTGTTTTACACTTGATAATATACATGTTTCAATCCTGTTCTCTCAGATCATCCCACCCTTGCCTTCTCCCACAGAGTCCAAAAGTCTGTTCTATACATCTGTGAAAGACAGACTTCTTAAAAACTGCAGCATACCTTTTATCCCAGCAGTTTCACTTCTAGAATTTTATCCTTCAGATACACTTACACATGTGTGAATGGACATATTTACAAAGCTACTCAGTGTTTGTAACGACAAGAACTTGGAAGCAATCCAAATGTCTATCACTGTGGAATGGTTAAATAAATTGTGGAATATAAAAAAATAGTTGCTCGGTCATGTCCAACTCTTTGTGGCCCCATGGACTGTAGCCCACCAGGCTCCTCTATCCATGGAATACTCCAGGCAGTAACAGTGGTATGGGTAGCCATTCCCTTCTCCAGGGGATCTTCTCAACCCAGGGATTGAACCCAGGTCTCCCGCTTTGCAGGTGGATTCTTTACAATCTGGGCCACCAGGGAAGCCCACTTGGAAGCAACCCAAATGTCTATCACTGTGGAATGGTTAAATAAATTGTGGAATATGCAGATGGTAAAATACTCACCAAGCATAAAAAAAGTGTTTAAAGTGAGCTGTATCTGCAGGGATACGGAAGAGATATGTAGGCATGTAGAGGATATAAATCTCCACAGCAAACTGCTAAGTGAAAAAAAGTAAGACCAGCTTGTATGTTATGCCTCCACTTATGTCAGATGTGGGGAGGGAGGAAAATAAATACAGGTGTTTTCTCAGATATGCATGGATGACCTGTAGCAGGAGCTAGAGGAAATTGGTACCATTTGTTGATTTCAGAAAGAACCTAGATGCTAGGGAGACAGAAGTGCAACATGGAATTTTTGCTCTATCTCATTATAGTTATCATCTGAATATGGGCAGCTATACCAAAATAAATCTATCTATATAAATATGCACACACATATGAATAATCATAAGGGAATGTTCACGGTCCATTAAAAAAAAGTCCCTGGACGCAGCAGCAGAGACCTTGGATTTGATCACTGTTTCTGCCACCTTGGAAAAGCTACTGGATGTTCCTGAATCCAGGTTTCCTCCATTATAACGGGGATGGTGAAGAGAGAGTAATAACTCTCTTCCAGGGGTGTTGGGAAGACTAAGAGCAAAACGTATTTGATTCTTACTTCTCCAGATATTTGTAGAACACTTGCTTTGGGCTAGGCCCTGGGGTCTAGGCTCAAAACTACATATAAGGGACTTCCCTGGCCATCCAGTGGTTAAGACTCCACACTTTCACTACGTGGAGTGGAGGTTCGATCCCCAGTCAGGGAACTAAGATCCCACATACTGTGCAGTCAAAAATTTAAATAAATAAAAATCATAGCATCTCAAAACGAATGCTTTCTTAAAAATGTAAATCATTTAAAAAATAAAGGTAATGACCATGGGAATTCATGTGACATTGTTAGGAATTGGAAGCTATATAGCAAGCAGAGTGTTCTAAAAGAAAAGTGAAAGCCAATCAGTTGTGTACAACTCTTTGCGACTCCATGGGGGTATAGTCCATCAGAACTGTAGCCTGCCAGGCTCCTCTGTCCATGGGATTCTCCAGGCAAGAAAACTGGAGCAGGTTGCCATGCCCTCCTCCAGGAGATCTTTTCAATCCAGGGTTCAAACCTGGATATCCTATACTGGCAGGCAGACTCTTTGCCACCTGAGCCACGCACTAGTGGCAAAGAATCTGCCTGCCAATGCGGGAGACATAGGAGATGAGGGTTCAGTCCCTGGGTTGGGAAGATTCCCTGGAGGAGGGCATGGCAACCCACTCCAATGTTCTTACCTGAGAATTCCAAGGACAGAGGAGTCTGGCACGCTACAGTTCATAGGGTTCCAAAGAGTTGGACATTACTGAAGCAACTGAGTATGCACACATGAGCCACTTAAAAAGAAAAGAAAAATACATGCAAGCAAGATGTGTCCAGAAGCTGTGCTTTCCCATCATGCACTGTGGGATTACTAGCTGGTGGGAAGATGGGCATGAAATCAATACAGAGCGATGCAGCCAGCTGCCTGTTGTCAGAAATACTGCAGCAAGACAGAGTGGCTCTGGGAGAGAGACTATCACAGGGCTTATATGAGGCCTTTCCGAGACAGTCACACAAGCTCAGACCCACAGGCACTTGCCTGGCCAGGCGAGGAGGAAGGAGCATGGCAGGTGAGAATCCTGAACCAGAAATAAACTTGGAGAGTTCAAGGAAGCAGAAGACAAGCAAAACGGCTAGGGAGCAGAGAGCTTGGGGGGAGCAGAGAGCTGGAAGCATCAGGGGATGGAAACATCTGGTGCCTCCAGGGATGTTGGGAAGGACCCCATGGGGTACCTTCCAGGAGCAGTGAGAAGACACTCACTCATCTCAAGGTAAATGTAGCGGGTGCAGCGTGGCAGATGAGAGAGCAGGCTCAGACCATCCACTTCAAATCCGGGCTCTCCCACTTCCTGGTGGGGTGCCCTGGGACAGCCCTCTGCTTCTCAGTAAGGAGGCAAACAGTGCCTCTGGGTCAGCCTGTGAGGTTTAGGTGCATCCTAGGAGGAACTCTTAGCTCAGTGCCTGCTGCCTCTCACCTCTCAGCAGGTGGCTTCGCAGCAGCAGCAGCCATCATAAGAGGTGCGGTGCATTTCTAGAAAACCATTCTAGAGCCCAGTTGGGCCAGTGATGGTCCCTGGACCCAACCTCAGCCTACCTCCTACTTTGTGCTGTCCACAAGCAATGAGTGGTTTTAATTTTTAAGTTAGTTTGACAAAACAAAAGAATAGTAGTAATAATTCATGACATGTGAAAATCTTATGAAATTTACATTTTAGCACCAATAAATAAAGTTTTATTGAGACATGGCCAACCCCATTCATTTACAGATCCCATATGACTGTTGGCATGCGCCAAAAGCATCGTTCAACAGCTGAAACATAAATCGAAGGGCTGCAAAGATATTTACTCTCTGGCCTTTGAGAGAAAACTTCTGCCAATCCTTGCTCTCCAGATTGGATTAGAGAGGCTCAAAAATACAAGGAGGAAGACTGGTTAGAAGGCTCTTACTAAGAGTGAGCGAGGGAGAACAGTGAAAGGAAGAGAAGGAAAGAGCTGGGAGGGGGGTTCTGGAGAAGTGCTTTGAAAACTAGGAAGGGCTTACAAACATTGGGCTTTGCCAATCTTTCCTACACTGGTCACGGTCATGACTACTTCTGTCCATAAGACTCAAGAGGTTTTTGTGGTTTTGACATCAGTTCCAACATTCTATAATTCCGAGATACTTTATGGTAACAGCAGAAGATGATTTCAGAGTCCAGGTGACTGACAAGCTGGTAGCATGACAGATGTATAATGCTAGCACGCTCTGAGCAACCCCAGTGCTGGGGTGTATAAATAGAAGTCAGAGGTCATTAGGAAGTATTCCTGGGGCTGAGGTCATCCTCCTGTCACAACGTCATGGCAGGGCCAGGTGAGATCTAGGTCCACATCTATTGTTGCTGTTGTTCAATCACTCAGTTGTGTCTGACTCTTTGCAAGTCCATGGACTACAGCATGCCAGGTTTCCTTGCCACTGTCACCTGGAGTTTGCTCAAACCCATGTCCATTGAGTCAGTGATGCCATCCAACATCTCATCTTCTGTTGGCTCCTTCTCCTCCTTCCCTCAATCTTTTCGAGCATCAGAATCTTTTCCAGTAAGTCAGTACTTTACACCAGGTGACCAAAGTATTGGAGCTTCAGCTTCAGCATCAGTCCTTCCAATGAATATTCAGGGTTACCCAATAGCAAACTAGAGTCAGGAGAACATGATGGATTGGAGAGAGGGCCAAAAAGTCAGCCGGAGAATAACACCTGTGAAAAAATTAAAGCAATTGGATAATTATGGATTATCCAATAATGGTGGGTGACAGGTATGAGGCATTAGATGCTCCAGATGTTGTTGTCAGCTGTTTACATGAATCATTTCATTTCATCCTCACAATCAAACAGTACATGGTAGCTACCACAATTAGCTCCATTTTTCAGATGGAGGCAAAGAGAGAAAACTCAAGACAGTACAACTTGTCCATGGAGGAGTCAGAATTCCATCCCAGGAGATCTGGGTTGGAGCTGCCGGACTTAACCACTATGCTTCACCATCCTCTGTTCCAGCCCTTGGCGGGGCGGGGGGTAGGGGGGCAGGGTGGTGAAGACTGGGGGTCATTTAGGAACTATATTTAGGGTCCTTTTGCTATTTCCCGTCACAACTCCCACAGAGTATAATATCTACAAGACAGCATTTATTATCCTATGATCGATTTATTGCTTTCTTGAAGTCATATGTGACCATTTAATCCTTGCTCATCAGCCTGCAATGCCAACCTCAAAACGCACACACACACACACATCTCATCAAGGATGGATTAGGATTTCCAATGGGCTTTTTTACGAACTGCAGGTAACTCTCAAAGCACCCAGAGCACCCCTGGGGTGTCGGGGCCCTGGGGGCCGTGGACAGAAGGCCACGGCTAGATACACAGCTCAGACCCTCTCCAGCTCCCCCTGACGTTATCACCAGGTCAACTCTGCCACTTAAACCCAACCAAGTGGTATGGGCATGCCTATCTGCATAAGAAACAGAAGCTAGACCAACGACAGTGATAATTAGAACTGCCAGTTATTAAGGGCCCTGTGCCTTCAATTTAACCCTCTCAACCATTGAGAAACTGGGTGGGGATCATTATCCCTGTTATTCACAAAGGAAACAGAGGGTCGAAGAGTTCAAGTACTTGCCACAAACCCTCAGGGAGAGGATGTCTGAGTCCATATCCATGCTCGAAACCTCCTGATTCTGAATCCTGCCTCCAACTGTAAGGCCATGACGTCTCCACAAAGGAATGAATGAGCAAGGTCTAAGGAGCAGCTCTGTTCAGTGGATGGTTATTGATCACACACCACATGCCCAGTATTGTATTAAGCCTGGGAGATGCAATAAGACAGAAATGGTCCCTGCCTAATAGAATCTAGAGTCCAATGAAGACAACTACAGAATATATTCATTCAACCAATATTCACTGAGAGTCATCATGCCAGAGCCGGACGCAATTCTAAGTGTTTAAAGATGTGGCAATGAACAGAAAATGCAGGAATACTGACTTCATATTTGGGCATTTCAAAACACTGTGATGGAGCATTTTAGACAGGCAATAGAAGAACTGGAAGGGGAAACGAGTCTGGGACGTGCCTCCCCAGCCCTCCAGGGAGCCATCCACTGTTGGTGGGAAGTCTGGGCTCTCAAAAGGATGGTCACCACCCAGGCACTTCCCAAAGTCATATCCCAGGAGAGGGTCTGGGAGACACTGGCTGGTTTCTAGCCCTGGGTAGCTAAAAAATCCCAGTTGTGCTGAATACCCTGGGGTTCTCCTTATTAATATTTTTAAGAGATGTCATGAAGTTCTCCTCCAAAGTGCTCCAGAAGAGATGAATTTTAATCCACTTTTATGTAAAGAGTGACTATGTTGGCAAACAATATTCTGTCATGGAGTAGAGGTGAGTGGCATGAAAGGCAGTGCCATGATGTTTAATGCCTGCTCCAAAATGTTTGAGAATAAAAGATATTTTTAATTAAGCATCTTAGAAGTGGATGCAGAGAGAGGGCACATGGTAGAAAATTTTCAAACAAAACAAAGCAGATTTCCCCTCTACCACCATACTCCACAGAGTTCATGACAACTGTGCATGGAGGTTTTCCATAACTGGACCACTACAAGAAGGACATGTTTTATCAGAATCTGGGTTAGGGTAGAGGTGGCACGTTGACATGACAAGCTCCAGCCACCATCTCCTTCAAGTTGGGATTGGGACCTCAGAGGACTCTGAGACCAAATGCTGGTCCTGGCTGTGTCAAACTAGCATGACCTTTCTCCTGCCACGTTGCCCAAAGGGGCACACATTCCATGGCAATGTGAAATTTCCTCTTTAAACGTGAGTCAATTTGGAGGGATGTATTCCATATACAAGGAAGCAGGTAGTCCTACATGACAAACTCAAGCTGGTGCTGGAAAATGGTTGATGTTTGAAAACCTTGATTGGACCTATCCCCATCTTTCCTGAATTTGAGACAGAGAAACTGAGGCTCCGAAAGTTGAATTGCCCAAGGACACACAGCAGGATGCCTCTACTCACCTCTTCTTCAGTGTGCTGTTCACATCTGTCACACAGGAAGCTTCAAACTTTCAAGAAAGAAATGGGATTCAAATGTGGAAGATAAGCTCAGAAACCCTGTGTCAGTGGAGGAGAGGGCAGGGGGGCACAGATGGAAATGTTTCCTATATTTCTCTTAAAGGGAAATAGATCAAAATCCTTTAAAGATACAGGGTACATCTAAGGCAAGTCTTCAAGTCAAGATGTCCCCACAATGTCTAGTTCCCTTCATAAGAGGAGCTGAGCATCCTCTACAAAGCAGTTAACAGTAGATTCACCATAGACACCCCAAGTACACATGGTAATCCTACGAAAATGGCTTTAAAATTCCATCACTTAGGAATTCTGCTTCTGGAAAGATTAAATAGATGTAATTTTCCCTATTCCTCCTGCAAAGGACAACTAAAATCCCAGGACATTACAGGCAAAACCATTTGCAAACCTACAGACTCTGAAAGGTTAAGAGAAGAAAGCAGACCAATTAGGAATCTCAGGATCTGAGGAGTAACATGGCTATGATTTCCCTGGGTTTTCTTTTGCTTTGTACACCCCACAGTTGAAGCTGACAAAACCAGCAACCTGCAGGGACCAAGAAATGCTGGGAAAAAAAACTCCAGTGAAACTCAACCAAAACTTGCTTTCTCTAGTCAAAGGACCAGGAATGGAACAGAGTAGCAAGACAAATTTTTAAGACAAAAGTATCTCTACCCCAGTCAAACAACACAGAAAAAAACTGTGGCCCAGCCTCAACGGTGCCTGCAAAGGCCAAGTGAGCAGCCCAGACTTCCACTGGATGAAGGATGAAAGACTAACAAAGAAATAATGCCCCAAACATCCCAAATTTCATAAAACAACATAGAACTACAGATTTAAGAAGCTGTTTGTGCTTAGTTGCTCAGTCATGTCCAACTCTTTGTGACTCCATGTACTATAGCCTGCCAGGCTCCTCTGTCCATGGAAATTTCTAGACAAGAATACTAGAGTGGGTTGCCAAACCCCAAACAGTGCAGTTGTGTATGTACCAAACAAAGGAATGGCAAAAACTGATAAATGGAAAGGAGAACTAGACAAGTTCACAATCACCCTTGGAAATTTCAACAGCCTTTTCTCAACTTATAAAACAACTAGATAAAAATTAGCAAGGGTATAAAACATCAACAACCTCATCAACCAATAAGATCTAACAAACATTTATAGAACACTTCACACAATAACAGAGGAATACACATTCTTTTCAAGTGTCCATGGAACACAGACCAAGATAGACTATATCCTGGGTCTTCCAAACTCAGTGGTTATTGGCAGAATTCAGTTCCTTATGGTTGCAGGACTGAGGTCCTCATTGTCTTGACTGGCAGCCCGGGACTGCTCTCAACTTCTAGAGGTAGCTTTCAGGTCTTTGCCATGTGACCTCTCTACCTCAGCAGCAGAGCATCATCCTTTCTCACACTGTGAATATCTCTGAATTCTTCTTCAACCAACTCTGCTTTTACAGAGCTCATAGAATTAGACAAAGCCTATCCGGAAATCTTCATAATTTCCAGATTATAAGGCCAACTGATTTGATATTTTAATTAGGTTTCTAAATTCTTTCACAGCAGTACCTTAGTTAGTGCTCAGTTGAATAAGCAGGGCTGGGAATCTTGAGTATCTTAGAAAACTACTTAGAGTATCTTAGAATACTACTACCCCACATTCTATGTTAGTCAAGAAATGAAGACACAGAGATGGCTGGTAAAATACCCATCCTCAAGGGGTTACAGTGAAGTGAATGTAGCAAATACAAAGAAGTGACTGGACTACAGGGCAATAATTGCTAATTCAAAGAAAATGCAGTAAATATCCTGTTTACTTCAGAGGAAGCAAGACTAACTCTCTTGGGAAGAACGCAGGCAAGCTTCCCAAAGGGGATGACATTTGATCTGAGTCTTGAAACATAGAGAAGGGAAAGCATTCCAAGCAGAGGGTGCATGACTTAGAAAGACGGAAAAGACCACAGCAAATTTAGGAAGTGACAAGTAATCTAGGGCTGAATCTTAGAGGATAACATTAGAAAACATGGTTTTAATTGATGCATGGATGTAGCATTAAATGGTCCTGGTTCAGAAAGTTATTTTGTTGCAGTTCTCTTTCCATCCTTTTAATTAGCTCAAGAAAAACTCACTGGTTTGTTGTTAACACCTCTACACCTTTACCCTCTGGCTCTACCTTCTGCAAATGAAAGTGTCTAGCTAGCTTAATAGCACTCTTTCTTTCTGTGGATTATTTTTGTTGCTACCTTTCATTTGTTACAATCAGTGTTGGATTTCCTTTTCCCATTGTAATAAAAAGCTTATTATTATCATTATTAAATAGATACACACATTTAAGTTTTGAATATAAAATGTCAAATAATATTACAGATAGTACATACACCTCTGGGGTAAAAATTGTGAAGGTGGTTTGTAAATGAGCTAATTTAGGGCACAAAGGTGTAATGAGAAGCAATCAAGATTAGCAGTCAGAATTTACAGTCAGTCAAACTTGAGTTCAAGTCCAACTCCTCTATGAGTCTTAGTCTTCTCCTACAAATTAGGGAAATGATATACCTACTCAGACAGTTGTGAGGACTAAGTGAAACCAAGCGAAGAGGCATCTTCAAGTTGTCTTCATGCAGCAGCTTTTAGAGTCCCTATCACAGTGCATGTCTCTGAAGAATGGAGATACGGGCAACACCAAAGAGGCACTAAACTCCAGCACCTACTGAATATCTGTGCTAAGAGTATCCATCTGCTTAGGATCTGGGGTGTGTGTGTGTGTGTGTGTGTGTGTGCGTGTGTGTGCTGGGGGGAGGGGTGGTTCTTAGGCTGAATTCAGCTGTTTTGTGAAAAACAACTAATATCACAACCCTTTTGTGAAAAGGTTGCCACTGAGAGGAGTGACCAGCGCAGGCATCATGGACCAGTCCCTCCAATCCCTTGTCTGGCTTTCTCTGTGATCTCAGAACGCTACATCCTATAGAGATCAGTGGGAAGCACAGCTGGAATATTCAGACATACATGCAAATTAAAACACCAGGAAAACACCTCCCATTTCAATTATCTATTGCTATGTAATAGTCTAACCTTGGCGGTATTGAACAACTAGTATTTTATTATCATCTCCCATGATTCTGTGGGTTGATTGGGTTAAGCTGGGTGGATCTTCTGCCCCATGTGATGTCAACTGGGGCTGCAGTCAAGTGGGAGATCAATTAGCCTGGAACACCCAAGATGGCTCACGCGCATGGCTAAAGTCTGACTGGGAATCAGTCAGAAATCAGCTGGGGCTGCTGTCCCTAGCATCTTGGTTTTCCACAATATGGCCTCCCCTTGAAGCTTGGGTTTCTCACAACATGGCAGCAGGATTCCAAGAGGAAGGAAAATGCCAGACTCATAAGGCCTGGGCTCATATGTCTCAGAATATCACTTTCATAGCATCAAAGCAATCACAGGACTAGTCCAGATTCAAGGGGAGGGGAGATAAACTCCACCTGTTAAGGGCAAAGTGTCTTTCACAAAGGGAGGGAAAGGATTGACTGCAGTTGCCTTGGGAGACCATGGTCCATATCCCCTGAAACTTTCATTTACTGCAAAGGGTTTTTACCCTAGAACTATGTGCATATTTCAACCCAGTAATGAGTTATCAAGGAATTTATTGTGAGTAAGCCATCTTGAATGGTTCAAGAGATTTGATGCAAGGTTTTCTATTGCTAGTGTTTCTCATGTTGAGAATACAAATGAGGACTGACTACCCATGCCCTGTCTCACCAGACACAAAGCCTATGCACCATAGAAATACAAGCCTGGATCCTGGTAACTGATGTGCTTAGCTAAGGTCATTCTAGGTAAACAGAAGATGTGGATACTCTTCAAAAACATTGGCTCCTTATAACTGGATAAGCCTTGACAAGAAGTGCATTTATTCCTTCCTTCCTTCAGCATTCATTTGTGGTGCACCTGTGAAATGCCATGTTGGTTTAAACATAAGGATACAGCAGCAATGAACTAAACAAAGTACCTGGCAGTAGGAAGCTTACATTATAGTGGGGATATAACCAAATAAATGCATATAGATATAATAATGCTCCTCCAGGGTTCTGTAAGAAAAGAGAAACAATATCTGATAGGAGCCACATTTAGACTCCTTTTAGTATGATAAAAAGTGATGAAGATGGGGCATAGAAATAGCATTAGTTTTGCAGTTGCAGGCCCTGGATTTAAATTGTGGCTCAGAATTTAATTTGTGAACTTGAACTAATGATGTGATCTTTATGACCCTCAGTAACACCCTCCATAAAGCGGGAACGATAATGCCAGTTCTGCTTTCCTTATAGAGGTGATGCAAGGATCAAACCAGATTGTAAAAATCAAAGAAAAAAATAAGCTCTGAGTTTTCCCCATTTGGTAAACTTTTAGCTCTCCACTCCAAGCAGGATCAAGTTGCTGCCAAGCCAAGCTCCTGCTGTAAATTTGAAAACATCAAATCCCAGCTCCAATGCTACCAATGCCATGGGGTGGTCTCAGGGCACGAGACATTTTATATCAAGCCACGGGGTGGAGAGATGCAGACATGGGAGGAGACAGCCTCTGTCTAGCATGCCTCCTTTCTTCCTTTCACTCGCAGGTATTCAGTAAAGCAATCTGAATGTTCTAAAAGGTCACACTCTGTCTTGCTTTGTTGTAAGTTGTGTCAGTAGTAGCCATTCCACGCTACAGTTGGTAAATTGATATTTAACTTTTTTCATTTCTCCTAAGAGTTTCATAATGGAAAAAGTAAATAAATGTAACATATGGAAAGATACATATCAAAATTATAACCAGTGCCTGGTCCGACTGCTGATGTTTTCTTTTTCTTGTTTCTCTGTTTTCTTTTTTCATTCATTTAGAAAAATGCTTATCTAGCATGTGAATGCAGGGATCAGATAGCTGGAAGGGGTGACCTCACAACCCCCATCTCAATTTCAAATCTTTGCCACCCCCCCACCACATCTTTTTTGAGTTTGTAAGCCAGTGTGGATTTGTTGTCATTAGATTAAGGGCCCCATAAGGGTAATGCTGCTTTTTATTTCTTCTCCTCCTGCCATTTCTAAATTTTTAAGACTTCTTAACCTGGCCTAGTTCTCACCAAATCATGAACAGAAGCTGCTTCCTCCCTACTCGGCCTCTATAAATCACAGTGACAGACTCCTGCCTCTCCTTGGTTTTGAAGCCACCAGACAAAGATTGAATCCAGATTTTTCTGCTTACTGGCTGAGCGACTTTGAAGAAGCTTCTTAAGTTCTCTGAACTGCAGTTTTGTCATCTGTAAAATGGGAGAGAGAATACCCACAGGGAAGGTTGGTTGTAAGGATTTAACAAGATGATGTGTAAGAAGGGCTGATACAT
This sequence comes from Muntiacus reevesi, assembly GCF_963930625.1. NCBI lineage: Eukaryota > Metazoa > Chordata > Mammalia > Artiodactyla > Cervidae > Muntiacus > Muntiacus reevesi. The sequence continues at coordinate 61,309,135 of NC_089260.1, forward strand.
AATAGAGGCTTGAAAGACAATTGCTGCTAATAAAAGCAGTCCTGGGAAGCACTGGAGGCTGTTCTAGGCTGAGGGTGGAGCTTGAGTTGTTAATAATAGGCAGAATTGTACAATCATTAAGAACTCTGGCTCTAGCCTCTGAAAAATCTAGTGTAAATCTTTGTTCCCTCCATTTGCCTTGGACACATTACTACATTTCTAAGAGCCTTGGCTTCCTCACCTATAAAACGCACATAATAATAACTTACCTTAACAGTGGTTCTCAAAATCTTATCCAGGGATCCTGGAGGGCCCCAAGACCCTTCCAGGGAGTCCTCAAGGTCAAATCTATTTTGGTTATAGGGCTAAAATATTACTTACCATTTTCATTCTGATTCTTTCTTAAGAGTACAGTTGTTTTCCAGAGGCCACGTGACATATGGAGTCATTGCTCTGATGCCACTGTGTTTGTACATTCCTGTGCCTTGATTTTTTCAATTTCTAATATGGAAATGTCAAGATGTATAAAACTCAGGTTAACAAGAGTTATTTGGTGTCCTCAATAATGCTAAAAGTCTAAAGGAACCCAAGATAAAATATTTGGAGAATCACTGCCTAAGGGTTGTTGTAACGATTAAGTACTATACCCCTGAAACTAATACAATATTACAAGTCAACTATACTTCAGTTAAAAAAAAGATTCAGAAGCAGCTGGTATATGTATACAAAGCACTCAGTAAACATTATCCCTATAATTATTGGTTCCAAAGCATATCATATCAGATAAGGGTCTGCTACTCCACCTACACATAAAGCAAACTGAAATCAAATCACAGCACTTAAGGCAAAAATCACCTTTGTTTCATCCCCTCCTGTTTATTTATATAGTAAAGGTTGAGTCCATGCTAATCTCTGAACAATTTAAAGACACTGAGGCACATAAGAGGCCCACACAGTGCCCATGAGATCCAAGTGCCCTGAAGATACGAGAACTCAGGGGACAGTCCAGAGGGCTTATCCTGCTGGCTCAGCCATGACCCCGCCATCCTATTACTTACTGGCCCAGAAGAAGGAGGGAATGGGGGGGGGGGGGGGCAGAGGAAACCTGACTTAAAGAAACCCCTCCTAAGTGGTTGACCAGCAAAAGGGAGGTGCAGCCTCAAATAGGAATAGCTTCCTTAAGGTTTCAGTAATATCCATGGAAACAAATTGAGAGCTATCATTTCCAAGGGAAGGTGGGGAAATGGTGAGATGACCTGGAAGAGTCAAGAGTAAGCAATATAAAAATATTAAGTTGGGGACATCTTTTTCTTTCACTCTTCAGACACACCCTTGAGGGAAGAAAAAAATAGCATCCCTAAATTCTGATTTTGATGGCAAGTAACAGATTAGGATTTTAGACAGTAGGTATCAAATGAGTTTGAGAAAGATGCGACATGACCTGGATACAGTCATCCAGCAAGTTCTTAATACTTTAAAAGCCTGCCTGCCCGGGCAGCTCAAGACTCAGGTGCCAGAGGGTCTCGCGAAGAGACACCCCCTCCCAGGCCAGAATCTAATTTTATGCACTGTTAACAAGCAAACCCTACATTAGCGGAACAAACAGGTGCAAGCCAGTAACAAAGTTTTGCATACGAGCTATTTTTATTGCAAAAATTCCTGGGGACCCAAAGGAGATTCTGTTGGAGAAACGAGTCTCCGGGGAGATCCTAGGAAAACCTTTTGGCTTCTTTCTTCTCCTCAGCCTCGGAAACGAAAATCCCGAAAGGTCACTCAGTGCCTTGGCCACGCGGTCAGCCCCAGAGCCAGCCGTTTGCACCCCAGTCCCGGTCCTCGCCTTCAGCCACTCCGTCGCACCCGGCCACCTGTTGCTGCCCTCGCGTCCGGAGCCGAGTCGCAAGCCGCCGCTAGAGTTCGTTCTAATTCCCTGGAGCAAAGGCTGGCCGGGAAACCCCGACGCTCCGAGCCTGCTAATCTTCAGGGCAGGCGGGGACTCCGCAGGGCCTCCCAAGCCCCAGGCTTTCTTTGTCTCCTCGCGGCTCTCAGAACATCAAAAGTCAACCCAGACAGCATCCTCTCGCCCCCTCTTGGCTCGTGCGCGCTCGCGCTCAGCTCGCACCTGGGAGATGCTGACGCGTCGAGACGCCCACGGAGGGGAAAAGGGTCCATCCTGGCAGAACCCAGAGGCACAGACAGGTTGCTCTCCGTGAGATTCCAGAGCGTCTCCTGAATCCCAAATCCCTTAGAGCTCCTTAGCTGAGCACTGTAGCAGCAGCGCCGCGCCCCAAACGCAAGTTCGCGGTTGGGGAGGCCGCAGGCGGAGAGCAGCGACATCCTGACTTGCCTATGCTTTAAGGCGCCCGAGGGGAGGTCCAGGGGTAGGCGACAGTTAGGGATGCCCTCCCGCCAGGAACGCCAGAGTCGCAATTTTGAAAGTGACCCGCCTCGCTTCCGAGGGACTTGCTTGCCTGTGAGCGCCGCAGGGGTGTGCATTTCTGGAAGTCTGAGAATCCCAGCGAACGCTGGCCCGGCAAGAGTTTTTAAGTCAGCTCCCGGGGCGTCTGTTTGTTTATTGACGCTTAGGGGAAAAGTCTAAGGATGTTTAACCAACCTCAGACCTGGCGCAAGCGGAAATCTCAGACTCTTTTGGGCAAAAGTCCTCTAATTTCGAGTCGTTATATAAGTAGGGGCTCTTTCTTACCCTGCCTACCCTAAGCGCTCTCGTTCCTATTCCAGGAGCTTAAAAAAAAAAATTTTTTTTTTTTTTTTTTTTTTTTTGTTAAAGTTGTCATTATTTCCCTGAGTCCAAAGGCGGGAGAAGGCGCAGGCCGCGCCCCAGGGCGCGCGGCGGCCCCACCCTCGCGCTGCGGGAGGGACGCGGGGTCCCTGGTGCCGCCGGCTCGCGCCGGAGCAGCCGCGCCCCGCAGTCCCTCCGTCCGCCACTCCACGTGGTCGGGATCAACAGTTTGCTGAGCTCATCAGTGACACCTTGAACTTTTAATAAAGAAAATGGGTATTGCACCGGGAGGGTTCGGCCGCGGCCGCCTCGCCGGGTCCTGCTTAATATTCAATGATCTCGCTCGCGCCTCCCCCTCCTCCCCTAGCAGAAATTCCACCGAGTCCGTTACTGGGCTCAGACTTTTAAGTTAATTTACGGGGCCCCCACCCCAGCCTTGGCTAGTAACCAGCGTCTTGAGGGCTAGCTTCCCCCCTTCCCACCCCTCTAGCTCCCGCCTGAAAATTGACATTTCGCCGGCGTCTCCGGAGGGGGCTGAATTTCACTTTGTAACTTTCTGCGGAACCCGAGCCCGGGTGGCAGCTCGGGTGGTGGTATCGTATGCAAATACGCATGCTGACGTTACAGATCATGTGGGTTTTGGCGTAGATTCCCCACTGATCGAGACATTTTTTTTCCCCCCCTTTTTTTTCCTTTTTTTTTTCCCCCCCTTTTTAAAAATTTTGGCCACTGTTCTCCGTACGGGGGCTTCTGTCTGTCTAGCTGGCTGGCAGGCTGGCTTGGCCCCCTCTTTCCCACGGAGCCCGAGCCGGGCGCCCGGTGGGGAGTGGGGAGTGGGTGGGGGGGGAGCCAGCAGAGTTCCATTTTGGAACGCCCCTGTGCCGCGTCTCCGCGTTCCCAGCCCGGGTCCCCGCGCTCCCAGCCCCCGGCGCAGGTAAGAAACTTCGCCCCGGCGCGGAGCACCCCCCCACCGCCCCGGCGCCGCCGGCCCCGAGCCCCGCACGCCGGGCACCGGCCACTCCAGCCCAACTTTCCCACCGCCGCCGCCGCCGCCGCCGCTCCCGAAAAATGTGTTGTTAATGGGACTTGGCCGGGTGTGTGATTGCAAAGGGGGGCGCGGGAGGGGGTGGTAGGTAGTGTGCAGGCTTTTTTTTTTTTTTTTTGCGGGTGGGAGGAGATCAGAGGAGCCAGAGGTGGGGAAGATTTTTTTTTTTTTTTAAGAGTTCTGATTACAAGTTTGGATAAATGGGAGGCCGAGCGAGGAGGAGGAGGAGGAAAAAAACATGTCTACGTTTCCCTATGTCGACATAAGCCACAAAAAAATATGGCGTCCGCTTTCGACAGGGCGTTACGTAGACCCGACTGTGTTTTTATTTATTTATTTCGGGGCCGGCTCCCTCCCTCCTTGGCCCGAGCGCGGCGCTTTGTGCGAGCGGGGCCGGTCCCGCGGGGACTCGGCCGGGACGTGGCCCCGGCTCCGCGGGGTTCGGCGGGCGGGGGGCTGCGTGTGTGCTCCCCGCCGTCCCCCCCGCCCCGCGCTCCCCGCGTCTCCCCGCTCGCGGTGACGATTCGCCGTAACGTGGTGGCAGGAAGCATGACGCCGTGGGCTGAGGCTCGCCTCTCCGCTCCGCGCTCCTGGCGGCTGCCGGCGGCGCGGGCGGGCGGCCGAGCTACCTGCCGCGCGGGCCGGGCCGGAGCGCGGCGCTGTCCCCACGCCCCGCTCAGGTGCCGGGGAAGCCGCGTGGGGAGGGGCGGCGGGGGACACCCCCCGGGGACCCCCCTCCCCGCGGGGCCCGGCGGCCCGCCCCAGCCCACCGGCGCCACCCCCCACCCCCGGCTCGGAGCCGCAGGGGGCGCGTTTCGTCTCTGCCCCCACGAGAGAGAGCTTTGTTGGTGTTGCGGCTGCTTGGTGGGGTCCCTGGGACTTGGTCGACTCTTCGCCTTTGCAAACTTGCCCCTTTCCCAGCCGCTGGGCATGAGGCTGCGGAGACGCAGATGAGCGGAAAGTTGGAAACCAGTGAGCATCACAGGACGGTCCCCTTGGGCTCGTCCTGTGCGGAGCTCGGGAGGCGGCGGCGGAGGGGGACGGGGTGTGGGAGGCTGGGGGGGAAACTGGACTGGGAAGCCAAGTTGTGATTTGCTTAGGCTTCCACCTGATGGATCGGTTTCCAAGCCAGTGGGGTCTCTGCCTTCACAGCTATTTCCGCGATGGCCTTTTGTTTGTCTGGGAGGTGGGGAGGAGGAAGGTGGGGAAACCAAGACTTTCCCTGGACCCCTCCTTTGAAAGTGGCGCTGCCCAGCTTGGGCCCTAGCGGTCACCAAGTCTTTTCGGACCCTGGAGTTCTGTCCTCCGCGATCCCCGACGGTCTCCCCCTGTTATCAATGTAAATGTTGAATGTTAGTCGCTCAGTCGTGTCCGACTCTTTGCGACCCCAGGCTTCTCTGTGCATGGGGATTCTTCAGGCAAGAATACTGGAGTGGGTTGCCTTTCCCTTCTCCAGGGGATATTCCCAACCCAGGGATCGAACCTGGGTCTCCCGCATTGCAGGCAGATTCCTTACCGTCTGAGCCTTCAGGGAAGCCCCCCTGGTGTTGTTAATGTTATTAATAGCAGCTCCCCCAAGTCTGAGGCAGGCCCCGGGGTGGGGGCAGGATTTGGGGGACAGGCATTGCCCCCTTCATTCCTCGGGTCGCTCAAACCTCCCACAATTACCCTCTTAAAACACACACATACAGAGACTCATGCACTCACTCACTCACATGCACATTCTCTCTCCTGTAATGTTGAGCAGAAGTGAATGCCTTGAAGTGTAGGGAGTGAAGTTCTGAGAGCTCTTCAAGATTTCCGTCAAAAGGTGATTTTCTGTTTATGAGGGCAGTGAGTTAAAGTAGTGGAGTCCCAGGGCAGTAATGTCAAAAAGCATTTGGATGACAACCAAATGGAATAAATATCTTGTAAAATGGCATGTTTAATAGTAAAAATAGATTAATGGAGCCGTCAAGTGCTTGAACGGGACTCACATGAAGGTTTAAGTTTAAAGGGAAAGTTAATATAAAGCTGTAGACACATCTTCTTTTAAGGCCAAAGGTGGGAAATCTACAAGTAAGATTGAAATGTGTCCCTGACAATGACTGGACCCACGATCTGGGAATATCACTGCTGTTTGAACAGTCTCATGTGCATGTTCACCTTCTGGCCAGGCTTGGAGTCAGTGAAGGATCCACTTGGAAGTTAACAGTTCTTAAGGGGAAAATTCAGAGGCCAAGGTTTTGAGGTAAATTGAATATACTAATTCCCATTTAAAGGCAAAAATCAAGATGCCACAAATGTTTGTTGGCACACAAGTATTCTGCCAGTGTAAATGCAATGTATCTTGACATGCCAAAAGGCAACCCCACCTCAAGTGTCCTGTCCCCATCAGGACCATGAGAAATCAGTGGCATGCTGTGCATTTGACAAAAAGGATAATGACAGTGTTTGATAACAGTTGCTAACACTGTTTCAGTATGCCAGGCATAATGCTGTATATTTTACATGCTTTACCATTTAATTCTCACTATAACCCTATGAGATAAATAGGATTATTATCCCAAGTTTACAGTGGAAGAAACTGAAGCTCAGAGAGGGGACAAAGACTTGCCCAGAAGCCACACAACAAGAGTTAGACTCTGCATTTGAAGCCGAGTCTTACAGCACCCCAGTTATAGCAGCTCCTCAGATATGGGAAGTTGTAGTTAGAATGAGAAGTAAAGGCAGAAAAGAGGGAAGAGAGACCACTGCCCACTGGTCCAAACTTGTTGGAATTTTCCTGGGTTTCATCTCTCAAGTGAAAGAAAGTGAAGTCTCTCAGTTGTGTCTGATTCTTTGCAACCCCATGAACTGTAGCCTACCAGGTTCTTCCATCCATGGGATTTTCCAGGCAAGAATACTGGAGTGGGTTGCCATTTCCTTCTCTAGATCTTCCTGACCCAGGGCTTGAACCCCAGTCTCCTGCATTGTAGGCAGACACTTGACCGTCTGAGCCACCAGGGAAGTCCTAATTCATCTCTTAATTCATTTATATTTAGCAACTCTGTGTTGATTTGCTTATTCCATAACTATAATATTCATCACACTAATAAAAGCCTAAAGTCATTAAGCACTTTTATATGTCAGGGACCAAGTGCTTAGAATTAAACTATTTTGTCTTCATGACAACGCAGTGGAGCAAGTACTGTTATCCTCTCCTTTATATAGATGAGGACCTGGGAGCACAGAGAGGTTCTCTAACTTGCCCAAGGCCAAACAGTAAACAATAAGCAGAGTTCCAGACTCCAGAACATGTGCCGTACACATGCCAATGCACTATTCTAGACATGATGGAGATGCTGAAGAAATGGAGCATCTCTCTAACCTTGATGCAAAGCCCTGCTCCAGGCACTAGGGAGACGTTAGTGGACTGAGACCCCTTACCCTCTAGAGTTTGAGCAGCCAGCAGGCCACATCAAGCAGAATTAAATAGGTGCTAGAATTGAGAAAAGTAACTACTGTGGAAGTACCATGAAGGGCACAGTTCTTGTGCTATGGGGGACCCCATAGAGGATTTCCTAGAGTGGGTAGCTGGGAAACTACCCATGACTGAGGCGGAACCATGTCTGGAGCTGTGTCCGGTATCATTGCACACAGCTGTTAGCACCAGAAATTCTGCCCACCCATGACTTAACCAGATGGGGGCCTATTTATGTTGGACAAGAAGAAAGTGGGTGGAATGGTGCCTCAGCTGTCCCACTGGGGACCTGAGGCGGCTCCTTTCTATTCTGCCACCCATAGAGCTATAGGCATTTGACCCCAGGTCTATCACCTCATGGTGGGAAGGGGGCTGCTGCATCTCCAGGCCTCACATCTGCATTCCAGGAAAGGGGACGTAAGATGACTGAGGCACACAGAACATTCACCTAGCATGGCTTTCCTGTTACGTTTGGAAAGGGACACCCCTCTCAGGGACTTCTGTCCTTAGCTTGACCAGAACTGTGCCACATGGTCACCAGAACCTACCGAAGAGGGGCAATCACATGTTTTTAGTTAGGCACATCAATGCCTTAAACACACTGGGGTTCAGCTTGTAAGGCAGAAGAGGTGAATGGTGTAACTGTTGTTGAGTTGGCAGATAAAGTGTGTGTGGCCTCAGATGAGAAAAGGGGTATATTCTGGATGAAGTTAAAACTATATCCTAGGAGCCATGTGTGTTCTGCTGAGGTAGAGAGGGAGATGCAGGGAAGATTGTGCAGAGAGGTGATGCCAGACTTGGGGGCAGACGTGGAGGAGGTGGTTTTACTTTGTAGGTACTAGGAAGCCATGGCAGGCTTCTGAGGAGGGACTGTCCAGTGTTTAAAGAAGGTAAGACTGACTGACAGCCTTATGTAAAGAAATCAGCTTGGTTCTTATCTGAACTCAAATGAGTTCTGGAAAGTTTCAGACCAGGGGACCAGTTCTGCCTTAGGGTGAAAAGAAGACAGCACACTAAGAAAGTGAGGGAGGTTTTCTTTTAGGTTTTGCCAATAGGAATCCAAAATTAACCTGATGTTAGTCAGCTATTGTGTGCATGCTCAGTCACTGCAGTCGTGTCCAACTCTTTGTGACTCCGTAGAGTGTAACCTGCCAGGCTGCTCTGTCCTTGGGATTTTCCAGGCAAGAATACTCAAGTGGGTTATCCATTTACTTCTCCAGGGGATCTTCCCGACCCAGGGATCAAACCCCTGTCTCCTGTGTCTTCTGCATCAGGCAGATTCTTTCCTGCTGATCCACCAGGGAAGCCTTTAGTCAGCTCTTACCAGGAAGCAGCCAGCTCTCATTTTGCAGTAACTCAGTGAGTGGAACTGGACACATTGGAAAGGAGCACCAGTTGACTCCCCAAACACGTTGCTTGCCTTTCTCCTGACTCTCAGACTCCCCGGGTCCCACCTGTAGCTCCAGCACTCATCAGCAGAATAATTTTGGTTGTGACCCTTGAGCTTTGCTTTTTTTTTCTTTCACATTTGTTTAAAATTAGAGGATAATTGCTTTACAGTGTTATGTTGGTTTCTACCATACAACGTGAATCAGTCATAATTATGTATATAAATGGAGGGGATGCTATCAGAGGCCCTCTGTCAGTTTCCCCACACTGGCTTCCTCCAGCAAGGCCACCATCCCTGATTCTCTTCTCAGTTAATCACTTTATGATTTGGGGCTGTTACATATAAACCTCAGTTTCCTCAGCTCTGAAATGGAGATTATTCCAGTAGCTGCATTCTGGATTGTTGTGAAACTGAAGAAAACTTACAAAAGGGTTTAGCATAGCGCCTGACATGTGGATTCTGCTCAGTAAGTGTTACCTGTTGCCACCATCCTCACCTGCCATCATCATCACTGCCACCACCTCTAGGATGTGACTTTCTTGTATCCTTGAGAGGGGCCAGGTAATTAACATGCATGAATTTGTGCCATAGATTTCAAGACCCCAACTGTCCCCAGTTCATTGCAATTCTCCTCCATCCCGCCCTCCCCCGCCCACACTCATATGTGCTCATTTGTGGCAAATCTGAGCAAGTTCTGGAATATGGCAGAATATGGCAAGCTCTCCTGGAATATCACAGTGGGACCCTGGTGCGGCATTCAGGTAATGTGCTGTGTCATGGTCAAATCCAGGCAGTGCCGTTCTGAAAAGATGCTCAGCTGCTCACATACCCCGGTGGTAGACAACAGAGTGGGCATTGTTCTGGGTACTGACAAGGTAGTTTCTTTTGTAGTTGAAAAAGAGAAAGTCCTCTCGATTCCCCACCCCCACCCTCCATCAAATAGGTTGTGATTTTAAGAACATCCACCCCAATCTGTTTCCTGTTTCTATGCTTGAAGTCATGCGTTTTAAGAGGGGTTGATTGGCAGTGGGGTGTGTGTGTGTCTGTGTGTGTGTCTCCTACACACACACATGTAACAGACCCCCAAGAAGAAAAACTTTCTTGACAACAGTCCATCATGTTCCACCCAGACTTTAAAAGGGAATCAAAGAAGACCAGAGTCGGAATCAAGTTTTCTTGCTGACATGTCTCTTTCCCCGCCACCTCACCCCTGGTGAAGTTTACCTGTTAAAAGCCAAAGTTCACACACTTTCTTCCTCTTCCTGCCCGCCTCTTGTCCCCTAGTACTGAAACCCTTAGTGGGGATTAAATCTTCTTACACAGTGTTTCAGTACAACAATATTTACCACATGAAACCTGTAGTGAATGAAATGCTTAGGTTGTTGATTCATGGGGGATCGATATGAAGGAGTATGGCCCAGTCATTCACTCACTTTGGTAAAAGAGGTTCAGAGTAGACTTTAGAGGTGCACAGGCTTGGTTTGGGATGGGGAGGTTCGAAGCACCTGCTGGGTTTACTTTCCTGGGTTTAAAGCCACGCCTGGTTCACCTTGCAGGGGGAAATCAGCAAAACCCTGGGAGCTGTTTGCTGTCAGGCTCCGGGCTGGGAGTGGATGCCTGTGCTTCTGGGGCCTCGTAAGGTGGCCAGGCTGATTTAGCTCTTTCTCTGGGAGGGAATGCTCCCTGTCGGGGGCCCAGAACAGACTCTGTGGGAGAGAGAAGTAGCCTGCTGTTGAGAATGGTAGCGAGAAAAGATGAATGAGATTTCCTGGGCTGGTTGGATGCCTGCACCTGTGGCTTCTGGACTCCAAACCAGCTGCAGAAAACTGAGGAAGGAGCAGATTCTACACGGAGAAGCCTGCAGGCGCGCATGCAGGGGTAGTGCTAGCGTGACAGTTTAAATCACTGTTGCAGAAAGACTCAGGAAAACCAGTCCTCAGCGGGGCTGCCATTTGTATCCCTCAGAACCATCTCCCTGCGCCCCCCAGGCCCCTGACCGCAGCTGTGTCCACTCTGGCTGGTGAGATTGAACAGAATACAAAGCCCCGTGCCCCCCACCCTGCAAACACAGTGCCCCCATCTTCAGGGCGGCAAGAGCATCCAAAACCTGAGTACCTACTGTGTGCCAGGCACCCTGCTGAACGTGCTGTCTTCACTGTATGCTTCAGGGTGACTGAGGGGTGCCTCCCCTCAAAGACCGAAGGAGACCACAGTGCAGAGCGGTCAGGTGCTGGCTCAAGGTCACAGAGAGGAGGTAGCCGAGATTCCAACTCACATCAGTGTGATTCTAAAGCTGATACTCTGAGGCATCACCAGGTCTTTGTATGTATTTGTAACTATATTTATGTGTCTATTTTTGGCAGTGCTGGGTCATGGTCGCTGCGGGGTCTTTAGTTTGGGTGAGCGGGGGCTACGCTCTAGTTGCGGTAATCAGGCTTCTTGTTGCAGTGGCTGCTTTTGCTGTGGAGCAGGGGTTCTAGAGCACGTGGACTTCAGTGGTTGCGGCTTCCGGGCTCTAGAGCACGGGCTCAGCAGTTGTCACACTCAGGCTTAGTTGCTCTGCAGCGTGCGGGGTCTTCGCGGATCAGGGATCAAACTTGTGTCTCCTGCATCGGTAGGCTGATTCTGTACCACTGAACCACCAGGAGAGTCCCTCACCAGGTCTTTCCGATATCTTCTGGAGGCCTGGAACTGTATGGGGGGAGAAGGGACGGTTTTAGAATGGGTTTCTGGACAGTCTGACGGCTTTTCTGCTAAAGGAATGTAGGGGTCAGTGCACACAAGTGCGTGCACGTGTGTGTGTGTTTGTGTGTGTGTGTGTGTGTGTGGCGTAAGATTAGTTAAAACTAAAGAATTCCAGATCTGTGCCTGTTATCCTTAGCCACCCGAACCCCACTCCCAAGACAATTCTAAGCGTCTGTCAGTGTCTACACCAGAACATTCTCCAGGGGGCATGCCACCCTCTCCTCCCTGGCTCTGGCGAGAGAAGGAATCCCAGTGGGCTGGCAGCTGAGACTTGGAGACGGGGGAGAAGCTGGGTGCTACTTTCAGGATACTAAACAGCCTTGCCAGCCAATGGGGGCAGGAGGTGGGGGGAGCAGGCGTTGGGAGGGTGGAGAATGGCTGGGTTGCTGTTTTTATACAATAAAAAAGGATCATTGTAATTGGGAGCCCTTGAATCATAACACGTCTGCCCATGGTTCTTTCCAGCTGCAGAGCCATTTAGTTAAATAGCACACAGAAAACTCCTTTCAGCTGACATTATGTTCCCGCTGTTCTTAAACTACAAGACCGGGCTGAATCGCTTGAACGAAAAAGCCATCTCAGGCTCCCTTAGCCCCTGTGGGTATGCAGAGCCCCCATGGAATCTTCCTGGCCTGTGCAGGAGGACGTTGAGAAATTATTTTCCTATGCACTGCACCCTTGTCTTTTGAGGAGCAGCATCTTTAAGATATTTGCAACCCAGTCTGGTCAGAGCTGGATGTCACATATGGCCAAGTTGTTTAGGATGGGTGGTGGCCCAGAGAGGGAAGGGAAGGGCCTCAGAATGACCAGGGCTGGAGGAGGCGGGGCGTGTGGACTGACAGCCAGAAGATGGAAAAGGAGACCGCCCCCTCCTTTCAGCCAAGAAGCCAGGGGAAGGGATGCTGGTGGCTGCAGACATGAGCACAGGCCCTCACCAAACCTTCCCTGATAGAGCGCACCGAGGTGGCCTTATCCTATAGAACGGCGGGAATTTAATTGATTCTGAGCCTGCAGTGAATTTCTGCCAGAGCCACACAATTCAGGAGAACTGGAAGACTTCATATCGTTTCCAAGAGCAGAGACTCCAGGGTGTAGGGAACCACAGAACAGAAAGGGTTTGGATTGCTGGTGGGTTAATGGGAGACCCTCCAAAGATGGGGGGCTGCAGTCGATACTGTGAGATTGAATGTGGCCTGACTTCAGCACTTTTAGATACAGGATTTATTGTAAAAAGTCTAATGTTCTCTGGTGTCCCCAGAGGGGGATGTTGGGAGGATAAGAATAATAGCAGCATGGTGCATGAGTAGGATCAGGGAGTGTTCTAGCAGGAAGGAAGTTTTGGGGTTCCCTGCTCCAACTTAGGGAAACTGAGGCCCAGAGAAATAAGGGAGTTGACCCAAGGATGCACAATCATATGGCAGCGCGTGACTTTTCCTTTTCTGTGCTGTCTAGTTGAAGATCCTCTGTTTCCTTAGGACTCCTCAGACCAGCCAGCTCCATCACAGTACCCTCCCTGCCCCCTTCTCTTCCTCTGTCCAATCAGCGGACACTCACTGAGCACCTGCCGGGGGAGGAAAACAACATCCCTGCTCTCAGAAAGGTTATGGTCATTTGGCACTTAGCAGCAACTGCTTCCTGACATCAGAGGCACAGGGCCCAAGTGCTTTCTGTGGGTTAGCCCACAGCATTTCTGGGAGATGGGAGGACTCTGTTATCCACATTTAATCGATGAAAAAGCACAGAGTGGGGAAGTCCTTCGTCCAAGGTTTCTGGAAGCCAGGCAGTCCTGCACCACACCCAGTGCTCTTAAGGCTCAGGCTCGTGCATCCTCGCCTACCCTCTTGTGCACCTGCGGTTCCATCAAGAGGGCTGGGGCCCCACCCCACTGATTAGTGCCTGGGGGGTCAAGGCACCAGCCCTCGATGAGGATAATACAAGGATGGATGTGTGTTCAGGGCTTGATGAAGAGCCTTCTCCTGCATGGGGGTTGTTCCCGATGTATTGAATGTCAACTGTGCATAGGCTCTGTGCCCCTCACACCTCACATCATAGCCCAGGTCATCTGTATGGCAACCCTGCTGAGCAGATAGTGGGGAGGGCAGAGATGGAACTCCAGCACACGTCTGTGCAACCCAAGACCAGAGCAGTTTCAGCTACATTGGGCAGGCATGCTGCAGCCAGAAGATGCTGGTTGGGGGTCCTGGGTGGGCAGGCCACTTAGGGACACAGCATCACCAGTGATGGGCCAGCTTAGTTTTCCGTAAAACTAAAGGTCTCTGTAAAAATAAAGGAACTTGGAGGCATTTTGGCAACTTTCAGTTGAGCAACAGATACTTACTTAATTTAAGCATAATAAAAAGTCCCGAGTGCTGTGTGTCGGGCGCTGGGCATCTCTGTAGCATAGATGTTAATACTAGTCACATTTTAAAAAGTAGTTTGACAACAACATTGAAACATGTATATCGTCATATGTGAAACAGATCACCAGTCCAGGTTCGATGCATGAGACAGGGTGCTCAGGGCTGGTGCACTGGGATGACCCTGAGGGATGGGATGGGGAGGGAGGTGGGAGGGGGGCACAGAATGGGAAACACGTGTACACCCATGGCTGATTCATGTCAATGTATGGCAAAACCCACTACAATATTGTAAAGTAATTAGCTTTCAATTAAAATAAATAAATTTTAAATAAATAAAAAGTAGTTTGAGAAGTAACTTATATAGCTTAACATTTACCCCTTTAAAGTGTACAGTCTACTGACCTTTAGTGTGTCTGCAGAGGTGTGCATCCATCCCCAGGGTCTAATCTTGGAACATTCCCATCGTCCCAAACAGAGATCCTGTACCCCTTCACAGTCATTCTCCACCCTTGTCTCCCACCCTCTCCCTGCCAACCCCAGGCAGCCACTAATCTTCTTTCCGCCTGTATAGCTTTGCCTTTACTGACATTTCATATAGAAGGAATTGTAGCATATGTGGTCTTTCATGTGCTTCTCTCACTTAGCATGTTTTTGAGATTCCTCCATGTCACAGCATGCATCAGGACTGCATATTATTTCATGGCTAAATGATATTCCATTGTATGCATAGACCACCTGGGGCTGCCATAGCCAGATGCCACAGACTGGGTGGCTTAAAGGACAGACATTTATCTTGTCACAGATCTAGAGGCCAAGAGTCCAAGCTCAGGGTGTCAGCATCAGCAGGTCTGATGGCCCATGAGGTCTCTCCCATCGGCTTGCAGACGGCTGCCTTCTCTCCGCGTCCTCGCCTGGCCTCTTTGTGCACTTGCCTCCATGATGTCTCTTCTGTGTGTTCAGTTTCCTCTTCTTGTGAGCACTGGACTAGAGTCCACCCTTTCAGCTTCACGTTAACTTGATCACCTCTCTGAAGGCCTTGACTCACATTCTGGGAATAGGGCTTTAGCAAATGAATTTGGGTGGGACACAGTTCACATCAGACCATGGTGGCCGTTTTGTTCATTCACTGACCTGCTGCTGGACACTTGGGTTATGTCTATGTCTGACCGTTATAGTAACTTTGCTGTGAACATCTGTGTGCAGTCTCTGTGTGGACATGTGTTTTCATTTCTCTTAGGTGGCTATCTACGTGTGGAAGTGCTGGGTCTTGTGTTTCACTTTTTGAGACACTGCCAAACCATTCTGGCTGTTTCCATTTTACATTCCCACCAGCAGTGTATGGGGATTCTGATTTCTCCATATCTTCCCCACCTCCTGGTATTACCAGAAGCTCCATTTTACAGATGAGAAAACTGAGGCAGAGGGTGGAGAAGGTCAGTCACAGGGCTATAGAGTAAAGGGAACAGGCTTCACACACACACGCCACACACACCAGTCTGACCAGTTCCCTACCCAGAGCTGGGACTGATTAGCAAATGAGGCCCCAGTGTGTGGCATCTTAGATGGCGCTTGCTCTCGGGGTCAGCAAGTGCAGGCTGAGCATCCTGGTTTGCCACTTGCCTTTCCTTTGTCCTTGACTGGCCGCCACCCTGCCCTTGCATATGGGGTTCTGTGCTCCACGTTGGGGTTGGGGAGTGATGAGGGTGGGGACACAAAGGCCCAAGCCACCACCCCTTCCCGGGAGGGGTCCTCCGTCTGGCTAGAGACTGTGCATTTGCAGCTCCACCCAGCGAGCTGAGCTGGACCTGCGGAGGCAGAGTCCCTGCTCACAGGGTCGCTGTGCAAAATCACAGGGGCTCATACCTATGAGAGGCTTCCCTGGTGACTCGGCAATAAAGGACCCGCCTGCCAATGCTGGAGACACAGTTCAATCCCTGGGTCGGGAAGATCCCCTCGATCCCCCCTGCAACCCACTCCAGTATTCTTGCCTGGGAAATCCGACGGACAGAGGAGCCTGGTGGGCTACCGTCCATGCAGTCACAAAGAGTTAGACACAACTGAGTGACTACGCAGCAACAAATGCCTGTGAGGAGCTGAGCGCAGCACCCAGCACCCAGGCGGTGCCCTGGAGATGCTGGCCAGCACCGTGGTGTTGGCACAGACGTACCTCACACCTGTGTCCGTGAGGCTGCCTGTGAGTCACTGTGGTTGAGGGAGGTCCTGATGCTTTGGGTCTGTGACTGGCAACCTCATCCCCACCCCGCGGGAGAACCATCACCCAGCGGCCAGAGAGTGACCTGAGATGAAAGAAACCAACCATCCACACCCTCCACGGACCTGCTCAGCCTGTCCTGGGAGTGGTGGGTCCATCCACAGAGCCCAGCACTGGCTCTCTTTCGCCTCACGTGTTTCCCGGCTGGGCTGTAGACACTCCAGGTCTGGCTCTGTTACCGTCAAAGCCAGAGCGCAATTCCTGTGCTCCCAGGTTGAGAAAGTACCTGATGGATAATACCTGTGGGGATCAAGGTGAGCCAGGGATGGGATGCTCTCTCAGGGTTGGGAAGACATATGCTGATTGATCCTAATAGGAGATCTGGGGAATCAATTTCAAGATTTCTGGATTTAGAATATGTTTCAGTTACAAAAATGATAGAAATGAGGAGAGACTTCTTGCTCAGTTTGGTCAGAGGCCACGATGATGCTGCACATGGCTTAAATGGACTCACCTCTCTTAATAGTGTTCTTTTTATTGGAGTATAATTGCTTTATAATGTGTTAGTTTCTGGCATACAACAACATGAATCAGCTGTACGTATACATACATCCCATCCCTCTGGAGCCTCCCTCCCACCACATCCCCACCCCACCCCTCTTGGTCATCAGAGAGCACCCAGCTGAGCTCCCTGCACTATACAGCACCTTCCCACTAGCTGTCTGTTTGACACATGGTGGTGTAAATGTGTCAGTGCCACGCTCCCAATTCGTCCATCCCATGCTCCCTTTCCCCTCTGTCCACATGTCTGTTCTCTGCATCCTGTATCTGTATTCCTGACCTGCAAATAGCTTCATCTGTACCATTTTTCTAGATTCCATATATATGCATTAATATATGTATTTGTTTTTCTCTTTCTGAATTACTTCATTCTGTATGACAGACTCTTGGTCCATCCACATCTCTATAAATGACCCAATTTCATTCCTTTTTATGGATGGGTAATATTCCATTGTAAATATGTACCATATCATCTTTATCCATTCATTTGTTGATGGACATCTAGGACTGATGTAGAAGCTGAAACTCTAATACTTTGGCCACCATAATGCGAAGAGCTGACTCATTTGAAAAGACTTTGATACTGGGCAAGATTGAAGGTGGGAGGAGGAAGGGACGACAGAGGATGAGATGGTTGGATGGCATCACCGACTCAATGGACATGAGTTTGAGTAAACTCCGGGAGTTCGTATTGGGTAGGGAGGCCTGGTGTGCTGCAGTCCATGGGGTCGCAAAGAGTTGGACATGACTGAGCAACTGAACTGAACTGAACTGAGGTTGCTTCCTTGTCCTGACTACTGTAAATAGTGCTACAGTGAACATTAAGGTATGTGTGTCTTCCTGAACTGTGGTTCTCTCAGGGTGTACGCTCAGTAGTGGCATTGCTGGCTCAGTGGTCCTGCCTCAGGGGAAGGCGGCTTGCTGGCAGTTCAGACCTCCTGGCTGACGCCCTCCCAGCTCTGCACATGCACCGTGCCAGCCACGCAGCTGCCGGGAGCCTGGGTGGCCTGTGCTATGGCGTTGCTCTGTGTCTCACCAGTGGTCTCAGGTGTGTTCTGGCACCGTGCCAAGACCTCAGTCTTGCTGGACACGGGGATTTACACTTTGATTCCTCCACCCCCACCCCACCCCCACCCCCTGCCACCTGAACACTTAGCTCTGGTTGAGTGGTGGCTCAATACACCACTGCTCAATCGAGTAAAATAGAATCTCTATGTGTGTTGAGATAGGAGTGGGGAGTCATACTGGGTCTGACCACCCAAAAGGGAACAGAAATTTTTCTGGAGTTGGTTTTTCAGTAAGAGAGAAGGAGGAAGTCTTATGGTAAGGAATACGTATCATGGCAGATGTCACCATTCCCTTCCTACCTCCACTCCAATGACACGTGGCTCTAAAACACCAAATCTGATCATGTTCCACTGACCTCCGAAAAACCTCCAGGAGCCATAAACCCAAATGCTCTTAGGAGGTTTGCAGGCAACAGAAACAGGTAAAGGAGTCAGTTGTAGGACAGTAGGAAGTGATCGTGCATGCTAAGTCACTTCAGTCCTGTCCGACTCTTTGTGACCCTATGGACTATGGCCCACCAGGCTCCTCTGTCCATAGGATTCTCCAGGCAAGAATACTGGAGTGGGTTGCCATTTCCTTTTCCGGGGCATCTTCCCAATGCAGGGATTGAACCCACTTCTCTTGTGTCTCCTGTTAACAGGGAGGTTCTTTACCAATAGCGTCACCTGGGAAGTGGTAGGTAGTGGAGCAGAGCAGAAAGCACATGTCTAGCAGAGAGGCACTCTAAAACCCCAAATCCAAACCATTTGAGTGGACTTTCCTGTCCATGGCAAGGACTGCTGCTTAATAACTTCTGACCCATAGGATCAAGTCCAGATTCTTTGAGAGTTGCCCTCTACCCACCAGACTTATTTTGCCGTAACCGCTTCCCGCTCCACCCTGTGCCCCACACTTCAGCCATTCTGAACCCCGCATGCTCCACCTTCTCCCCCTTTTCTTTCCTTTTCCACATGAAGGTCCTTCTCCCCAGTAAGACTCACCCCCCCAGACTTAGCAGTTCCCTGGTGACTCAGACAGTAAAGAATCTGCCTGCAGTCGAACCTGCAGGAGACCCGGGTTTGATCCCTGGGTCAGAAAGATCCCCTGGAGAAGGGATTGGCAACCCACTCCAGTGTACTTGCCTGGAGAACCCCATGGAAAGAAGAACCTGGCAGGCTGCAGTCCATGGTGTTATGAAGGTCAGACACAACTGAGTGACTAACACTTTCACTCATTCCTGCCCTGGAAATAACTGCTTAGAAATCCTAGCATGTGGATTTTGACCTTTTTGACCTCTGTATCCCTGAAAAACCATGGACCACCCTCCGCCCCAAAGGAGAGTTTCCTCTTTGTCTTCATGTTCCCAGCACCAACCCAGGGCTGGCCCAGTGAGCAGGTTCCAAATGACTGTCCCTCGAGTGACCGATTGGTTCTACAAACGAGTGAATGATTGTTTGGCCTGTTTGGGAGCGTGTGTCCTGGGTCAGAAGGAGGTAAAGTAGCAGTTGCTACTCGCTGCTGCCCCTGGTGGCTGGCATTGCCAGTGCCTGGAAGGACAGTCACTGGACCATTTCGTCACAGGAAGCTGGCCAGACGGCTTCCGGCCCAGGCTGCCTTTGTCCCAGGTTTGGGGGCCTCTTGGCCAAATTCTGATGACCTGCCTGCCTCCCTGGCTCCGCCCAGCTGCCTGATCTGAACATCTGGCCTCTGTGTGCATCATGGGGGCACTTCTTTCCTCTGACGTGGCGGCAACCTTTGTTTCCTTCCAGGAACACCATGTCCACCGTCCTGCGTGGCATCCAGAGCAATACCGCAGGTGCCACGGCAGTGTCTTTCTACCGCTTCCAGTAGTAAACAAACTTTTTTTTTGGCCAAGTCTGAACTTGAAAGCAAACTCTAAAGGTGGTGGAAAGAAGGACACGTATTGATTGAATGCCTGCCATATGCCAACCATTGAATCAAGCATGTTGTCTACCCCACCTTATTTTAATTTCTTTCATTCCCCTAGCGACGCCACTTGGTAGACATTTTTATACCCATTCGACATCTGAGGAAAGTGAGGCTTTATGAAATTAACTTGATTTAAAGCCAGGCCTGAGTGACCTTAGAGCCCAGGCACTTGCCACACTGCAGAGCTGGTGTGTGTGTTAGAGGTTATGAAGACTCTGTGTTAAGTGCATCAATGAGTGGGATACACAGACGTTGACCCCACATTTCCTTCCAGAGTTTACTATTTTGATTATAAAAGGCTGCATGGCTAGAATGAGTAACAGAGGCATCTTTTCTCATTCCTTAAGAAGGCTCTTCCTGGCACTAACACAGCTCCTCATTCTCAAGAAATGTCCTCATGCGGTATTTTTAAAAAACAATTTTAGTTATTGACTTATTTTTTGGTTGAGCTGGGTCTTTGTTGCTGCCCAGACTTTAGTTGCAGCAAGCAGGAGCTCCTCTCCAGTTGTGGTGTGCAGGCTTCTCATTTCGGCGGCTTCTCTTGGTGCTGAGCTTGGGCTCTGGGGTGTGCGGGCTTCAGTAGTTGTGGTCCCCGGACTCTAGGGCACAGGCTCAGAACTATGGTACACAGGCTTAGTTGCTTCATGGCATATGGGATCTTCCCAGACCAGGGATCAAACCCGCGTCTCCTGCTTTGGCAGGCGGATTCTTTACCACTGAGCCACCAGGGAAACTCCCTCACACAGTTTTGTTGCAATTTTTTTTTTTTTTTCCTCTAGGGAGAGGAGAAAAAAAATTTGTCTCAAGAGAGATGGCCAGTTTACTAAATCTTACAGGATCATCTCACAGGTTAGGAAAAATAATTGTTGAGATTTCAATTATGTGTGTGTGTGTGTGTGTGTGTGTGTGTGTGTGTGTGTGGTAGTAGAGAATGACTGGCCATTCTGTGACAGACAGGCATGAACACTTGGGAACAAGCACTGAATAAGATGTGTAAGTAGTCAGGTTAGGCTAAGCTATGACACAGTGACAAATAAACCCTGATATCCTACTGGCTTAAGCAAACAAGCATTATTTCTTACTTTCATGAAATGCACCAACGGGTAAGAGCTCTTCAAGGTAGCTGTGACTTAGGGATCCAGGCAAGCTGAATTTTTTTGGCCACATCATTTCAAAGAATTGGCTTTCAGGCTCCTAGAGAGGAAAAGAAGACTAAAGGGTCACATATACACTCTTTAAACACATCAATTCTGCTCACACAACCCTGCCTAACTGCAGGGAGTCTGAAAAAACACAGGGGAACACATGGATTTTTGTCAAGTAGGATGAGCAAATCCTACTTTGCTCTATCCAGCAAAGTCCTGGGCGTATGGGATCTGGGCATATGGGATCCTGAGCATATGGATAGAGTAAAGGATGACTTTGCTCTATCCAGCAAAGTCCTGGGCTCACTGGCCGTGTTGAGTCACGCGGAGTAAAGATTACCAGTAGCAAAGCCCCGAGCTGAACAGAACTTCCTGCCACTTAGTAGAATGCCACTTCTAGCTCTAAGAACAGTGTCCAATTGTCCTGCCCAATGGTATGTGAGGAAGTGGTCCTGATGATCCAAAAGACCACGAAACATAAAAGTTTTTTCGTGAGTGAGCATGCATCATGCCAGGTGGATTCTCAGCGTTGGTGGATTAATTTATATACTCCCGCCACCTCCCCTCGGAGGACCTGACCATTCCTTTCCTCCTGAGAAAGGCCTGCTTATCTGCATGTAATAGATGAGGAGACTGAACCTTGGCAAGGTGAAGGAACACAACCGGGAAGGGACAGAGCTTGCTGAGCAGGATCGTCATTGTTGTTCAGTCCCTAAATCATGTCTGACTCTTTGCAACCCCATGGGCTGAATCACACCAGACTCCTCTGTCTTCCACTATCTCCCAAAGTTTTCTCACGTTCATGTCCGTTGAGTCAGTGATTCTGTCCAACCATTTCATCTTCTGTTGCCCTCTTCTTCTGTGAGCAGAATAGCTGATAGCCAGCACTTGACTTGTGAGATTGGGAGTGTGGGGGGGATGCAGGAAAGGCTAGGGATTAAATATTAGTGTCATTCGGGAAAGTAGTTGAAAGCTTTTTGTGGATTCAGCTATGCATATACATTCCGGCATCACCAACTCAATGGACACGAGTTTGAGCAAGCTCCGGGAGTTGGTGATGGACAGGGAAGCCTGGCGTGTTGCAGTTCACAGGATTGCAAAGAGTCGGACACGACTCAGCGACTGAACTGAACTGATACATTCCGGGGGAGGGGAAGGCAGTGTCAGAAATGTTCTGGGTGTTGGGACACTTTGGTTATTCATACAAGATGTATTCCAGCTTCTACTATGTGACAGGCACCATGCAAGACACTAGAAATGCTACGGTGGTGAAAAAGATACTACTTCAATCTAGATTTATTTTTCTATGGAACTTTCTAGATTTATTAAATGTCTTTTTAAATTTTTAAAATATTTTTTTATTTATTTGGCTATGCCAGGCGTTCTTTGTAGCATTAAGAATCTTTAGTTATGGCATGTGGGATCTAGTCCCCTAACCAAGGATCGCGCTCAGGACTCTTGCTTTGGGAACACGGAGTCTTACCCACTGGACCACCAAGAAAGTCCATAGAAGTCCGTGAAAAGTAACTTAAGAACCTTGATCCTAACATCCTGCTCAGGAATGGCCATGTGTTTTAATTTTAGCTCTGAAAACACTGAATGTAGCCCCTGGGACTCTGCTCAGAAAATAAGCACCCTCTTCAACCAGTGGATTCCATAGTCAACCAGTCAAGCATTTGTTGGTAATCACCTTTGCATAGTTCCTGTCTTGGTCAGTCAACCAATATGAACCCGTAACCTCCAAGATCATCTAGTCCAACCCACGGAAATCCAGGGTTGTAAAAAGCTGAAGACCCTTCAGCTACTTTAAGAGGTTTCAATATCAGCCCTTCTTCTACTTTAAAAGATTTCAGTATCAAAGCTGGGTCCTGAATGATGCAGTGAAACCAAAAGCGCTCCTCTCTCCTCTACAGTTACATTCAGGAATGTTAAGATAGAGTGTTTCACCTCTCTGAGCTCTTAACACTTTTGCCCAGAAGCCTTTCCACCAGCCCAGAGCGCCTAGGGCAGGAGAGCTAACAGCCCATCTCCCCACCCAACTCCTCTGTTTAAGCAGGAGGGGATGAAGACATTCTGCCCTCCGTTACAGAAGGTAAATGACATGTGCAGCATCAAGTTACCAGCAGTGAGAACTGGACTAGAACCCTGTGCCTTTTGCTTGTGTTTCATTATTTTCTTTTTTTTTTTTTTTTTTTTCAGTACTAGAATTTCATGCCAAGTTCTCTGACCAAGTTACTCACTTCAGATTGGAACAGGGGTGGGGCAGGTAGAAGAGATACAAATCCAGAGAAGTCTATTAAATATCGTTTTGGTGAACTTCACATTTTGTAGCTGGTTTGATGTCCAATAAATCCTGGTGTGTCCTGCGGAGTAGAGAGCTTGGTTGGAGTGAGGCTGGTTGTCCACGGAGGGAGCCGGATGGTGCCCAGTCTTTCTATTGGGAGAAGCTCTCGTTCTCAGCAACCCTGCTGGACGCTGATGTGTGGTCAGTTTTTTGTTTCTAACCTTTGGGATGAGTCCCATCCACCTGCCTCCCACCAGCCCTCTGACTTTGCTTTGCCCGAATAATGGCATTTGAATTTACTTTTGAGAAAAAGAAAATGCTTTTGGTTTTTGCTAACTAGTCCGGTATAGCTGGAGTCTGTCTGTCTTGCAGTTCAGGTGACCTTGCCGACAGAAGAGGCCGGTCACCAATGGGTGTCTTTCACCGTGCCCCCTTGCATCCTGCTCTCTTCCTTATGTCCTGGGTTCATATAGAACTGGTTGCCGGCATCATGGTGGCCCCCTCACTTTTCTGCTCCGCTCGGTGCCCACAGAGGAAGCTGGCATGGGGCCTGTATCCCTTGACTTCTGCAAAAACAGTGGGAGGGTGGAGGGGGAGGTGGTTTCTGGATCCTGGATGGCACGGTGGAGCCCCCAAGCTGTCGTGGCCACCCCCGTACTCAGTAAATATTTGTGGAATTCCTGAGGCAGGCAGCACCAGTGGGCCCACCGTGACCCTTATCTGGGAGTTGAGCTGTTGGAGATTTGGCCTGCCGTCATTTGTTCTGGCAGCTGATGAAACGTCTTTGCACCACATGCCCTCCTTCACCCTGAGCGCAGGTTAACAGTGAAAGGCTTGCATTAACCGTGAGAATAGCTAGTGGTCACTTAGACGAGTTTTTTTTTCTTTTTCCTGAAGGGGGCTAGGAGATGAAAATCCTATTAAACTCCAAGAGCTAAAGAACAAAGAACATGTTTTGTTTTGTTTTTCCCCCTTTCAAAACCGTGTGGGAGGCTTGCCTGAAAGACTTAGAAAAACAAAACAAAAACCTAGGACTGGAAGTTGTATCATGTGTAGACAGGTGCACACACACACAAACAGAACTAAAACAGCACAGCTGGAAAGATGAATATTTTTGAGTCTTGTCTTTGCTGGCGCCTAGGTATTTGTAACCAACCTTAACAGCAGAAAATAGACATTACGGCTGATAGTCTGTTATAGAAGTTCCACGTTGTAGACCTCCAACTCTGTAAATCAAGGCTTTCAAGGAATGAAAAGACTAGACATTGGTGGTTGAAAATAACAACGCGTAGAAAAATTCCTGCCCCTGGGTTTGCAGGGAGGGTTTACTTATTGCAAATTGCCTACTTCATTCTGGCTGTCTGTAATAAAACTCTCAGGGCAGCATGGGCAGATTATCATTTTTAGCAAAATAATTTTAACGAAACGTATTCCAGCACATTTCCCCCATAATGCCCCTTCTTGTGAAATGGAGTGCCGGAAGTTGGGTCTGACAGCTGTCCTCCCGAGCAGGTTTTTTGACCCGGGGCTCGTGTCGGGGGACTCTGGGAACCGAGGGCAGTGTTTTGCGTTCAGAGGAGAACTCCACAGACCGAGGGAGCAGAGCTCTTCAGCCGCGTCCTCCGAAACCCAGAGGCTCGCTTGGAGGAAGATGGCTGCCGCTTCCCAGCCTGCTCTGTCTTTCCGTTTGGAAGAGTCGATGTGGAACTTTCCCACTCTTCTGGCACGAGTATGTGTCCTGAAAGAAATTCCATACACGGGCGAGGGTCGGGAGGCCTGGGGTCCCGCGCTGCCTGCTGGCTCTGAAGGGGCCACCCGCTCCCCCTCTGGCCACAGGGCCCCTGCTCGTCAAGAGGACGTGGGTTCACAGCCTCGGGGTCACTCTTCCTCACAGGGGTCTGGCGCTTGGGTTCGCTCTGCCCGCTCCGGGCTGGCAGGGCTTCTTCAGGTCGGGCTGCCTGTCAGAGGCCCGCTGCCACCCTGGCTGCCTCAGCGGAGCCTGTTGACTCAGATCTTTCTGGAAGCCTTGCACGTTAAGAAACTGCCCACGGAGCTGGGGTGGCGTTTCCTCGGGAAGCCCCCGGGGCGTGTGGAGCAGCAGGCTGCTGGGCGCAGCTCCCGAGGCGGTGGGCCCGGGACAGATTTACAGGGAAAAAGGGAGAAAAGGGAAAGAGAAGGGGCAGCTGGTGGGAGGGGGTGGGGGGAGCGGGCTGGCATGCTCTCAGGGCCCAGCGCCTGCTGGAAAAGTTAATGGGCCGGCTCAGTGAGGGTGAAGGGGGAATGCTGGCCCGGCCGCCCTGCCGGCCCTCGGCCTCTGGAATGCTCTGTTTATTTACGACTTCGTGGAAGCCTGATGCCTGTTTCTCTTGGGAAATCACTTCTTCCAGGGCTACGGGAGGCTGGCAGGATGTCTCCAGAGAAATCTTCCCCCCAGTCCACCAACTGGAGCTTTTGGGGGACCAGGGGAAGGCCGCGGGAGATGCTTTCGGAGAGAGGAGGAAGGGAGCCCGCAGGTGGAAGTGGGGGCCTCCAAGCGTCTGCCTGAATGAACACCCTCTGCTTCCCTCTTTCCGGTTCTGAGCCTGGGAAGGGGGTGGGGACTCCGGGCTCTGGGGACTTAAAAGTGAAAGCAGCCAAGCAAAGGCCCCCACCGGATTTCCCTCGCCCTTCCCCCGCCCAGCCCAGCCGACAACCCCCAGATGACACCCCGGAGCAGAGGTGTGAGAGCTCGCGGGGGGCGTGAGCAAGACTCGGTGGTTTAGCCATCTGGCGTCCTTCTGCTCGAGGCTGTGACGGTGGGCTCTGGGCGCACCTCACACCCTGTGCTCCGGGCCAGCTCCGGAACGGGCTGGAGCTCCGTCTGTTGTCACCTCCACGGAGGAGACCTCTGTGCCCCATCGTCCCCCCAAAGCAGGATTTCTTCACCTCGCCGCCGTTGACCCTTGGGGATGGCGACGTCTTTGTCACGCAGGCCTCCTGTGCGTTACAGGGTGTTGGTACTAGGAGCGCCTTTCCTCCAGTTCCCTTCAAAAGCATCTCCAGGTGTTGTCTCAAGGGAGCAAAATTGTCCCATCCTTTCTTCCCCTTCTATTGAGGACCACAGGCTAAATCACATCCTCTGTTTTATTTTCATCTCAGCCCTCTTCACTTTAAAAAAACAAACAAAAAACCTTTTTATTTTATATTGGAGTGTAGCCGAGCAACAGTGTTGTGATAGGTTCAGGTGGACAGCAAAGGGACTCAGCCATACATACACATGTATCCACAACCCACTTGGGTGCTCTTGCCTAAAGAATTCCATGGACGAAGAGCTGTGCAGGCTACAGTCCATGGAGTCGCAAAAAGTCAACACTGCTGAGCAACTAACTTTCACTTTCATTCTCCCCAAACCGCTGCTCCCATCCAGGCTGCCGCATAACATTGAGTAGAGTTCCCTGTGCTATACGTAGGTCCTTGTTGGTTATCTATTTTATTAATAAGTATAGCAGCGTGCACATGTCCATCCCAGACTCCCTCTCTTCCCCCCTTCTTTCCCCACTGGCAACCATAAGTTTGTTCTCTAAGTCTGTGAATCTGTTTCTCTTTTGTAAATAAGTTCATTTCTATCATGAAATGATATTACTTTTTTTTTTTCCACTGGATCCCTCTGGTGCGCAGCCCAGAAGCACATTATATTCACCTGAGAACCATATATTACCATATGTAAAATAAATAGCCAATAGGAATTTGCTATATGACTCAGGGAACCCAAACTGGGGCTCAGTAACAACCTAGAGGGGTGGAATGGGAGGAGGGAGGTGGGAGGGATGTTCAGGTGGGAGGGGACATGGGTAAACCTACGGCTGATTCATACTGATGTTTGGTAGAAGCCAACACAATACTATAAAGCAGTTATCCTTCAAATAAAAATAAATGTTCAACAAACATTCCTGAAGTGCTTGCTCTGTGCCAGGTGTGGTGCTAAATATACAGGAGATGCAAAGTTGAGCAAAACGTGACCCCCATCTTTTAGGCACCTTCAGTCCCCTGGGAGGCACGAAAATGCAAAGACACGGGGTTGCCCGTTTCACTGCTAGACTGGAGGTATGTAAACGGCAGTTAAAACACAGAGTAAGCAGTTCCTTAAAAGACTCTAGGGAGGAACCTAGTTTCTCTCCATGAGTTGTCTTACTTATATTTCACACTTGAACATCATCACAACCTTGCACAGTAAGTGTGGCCCCATTTCGCAGATGAACAAACTGAGGCACTGCATAACTTCCGATAGGGGCCACCTGCCTGCATGTGGCCCAGCCTGGACTCTAACTGAGGTGTGCCTCTCTCGAAAGCCCACATTCTTTCCAGCACATGACGCTGCATCCAGAGCTGAGGCTCGAACAAAGGATCCTGAATTCTCTTGCACACACAGCCTGCGCGTAAGATCAATCCTGTGTCTGCCATTAACCACCTACTGACTGTTTCCTGCCCCTGAAAGGTTACCCCTGAAATCCTTTTATTCTGTACTCTCATTCTGTGAAACCAAGAATTGGCCTGTCTTCTTCTGGGTTTCCCAGAAGCACCCCCCGCCCCAGGACAAAAATCTAGATGTATGATGTTTATTTGAGAAGTGAAGGGACCTGGAGCATTTTCAAGAAAGTTACCACTGAGAGCACCTGGGACTTCATCCCATGGCGACCTCTGGTCACCTGATGGCTGAGACCTGTGCAGTGTTTACTCACCAGCTTCCATTAGCCATGGCTGTGGGGTGCTCCCCAAGGAGCCAATTCTTCTGTGCTTCAGGCCTGCCCATCAGGAAGCAAAGGGGGCCTGGAACCAGAGAGAGACTCCAAGCAAGGAAACCCAGGTGTCAGCAGTTGGAAGGAAGGCTGCGGTGCACTCGAGCGGGAAGAACAGGGGGACGTGGGCGGGGTGTGGGCAGCATCTGCTCAAAGGAACAGCTCTCCACTCTCTTTCTCTTATTTTAGTTCTCAGTCTCACGTACGGAGCACCTGTTGAATGCAGGGGCTTCCCTGGTGGCTCAGGCAGTAAACAATGCCTGCAGTGCAAGAGACCCGGCTTTGATCCCTGGGTTGGGAAGATTCCCTGGAGAAGGGCATGGCAACCCACTCCAGTATTCTTGCTAGAGAGTCCCATGAACAGAGGAGTCTGGCCGGCTACAGTCCGTGGGGTCACAAAGAGTCAGACACAACTGAGTGATGATGCACACACACATATAAGAGTGCTCATAAGAGTGCTATAAAATAATAATATTGTATGCAGAGCTCCAGGCTAGGTTTGACATAGAAAGACATTCTGTTCTGATGGAGCTGGCCATCATGGACAGATGACCAGAGCACTTCCTGTCCAAGCATCAGCACCAAAATGTCTCAGGTCCCAGGTCCTCAGCTCAGGGGTCACACCTCCTCCTCGTCAGGACAAAGACCCCTCTCTTTCTTCACCTCCCCCTCAAGTTCTGTGCTTCAGGGCTTTGGAACTGCTTGTAGCTCCTGATAAAGCTCCTCCTCTCTGACTGTCCTCCCTCTGAACCCTTAGGGCTTCCAGTTCTCCCTTGGGAATAATCCCCACCCCCCACCTCTTTAAGACTCAGGTTAATATCACCTCCTCTGGGAAGCCCTCTCTGACTAACTCCAATCCCAGGCCCTTTGTCAGGATCACTGTTCTTATTCCTATCAGAGTAGTCATCGCTGCAATACTGTCATCACCTTTTCTCTGTAAACTTTGGGGAAGTCAGGGATGCATGTGTCATTAACACTGGGCATTAAAGCCAGGCCTGGGCATGAAAACTCAGCCTGACGTTGAAACTCAGCTTAACTACTTCCTAACTGTGAGGCTTGGATTGG
This sequence comes from Muntiacus reevesi, assembly GCF_963930625.1. Taxonomy (NCBI): domain Eukaryota; kingdom Metazoa; phylum Chordata; class Mammalia; order Artiodactyla; family Cervidae; genus Muntiacus; species Muntiacus reevesi. The sequence continues at coordinate 61,337,872 of NC_089260.1, forward strand.
ACTTTAAGCCTCAGTTTTCCTATCCTTATGGATAGGAAATGGGCACAATAATGCTTCTTTCATTGAAGGGTAGCGGGAGGCAGGGAGGTGTTTATAAGCATTAGAGAAAATTCTTGAAAAACTGAAAAAACAAAAAACACAGTATGTACAAGTGTCTGAGTTAGGGTCCCAGCAGGTAATGGGGAGGTAAGAGGAGTTAATGAATGGTGATTGACAGGCAAGTGGACAGGCTTATGCAGGGCCAACAAGACATGGGGAAGCCCTGGGCTAGCAGCAGCTGAGAGCCCTGCCTCCCCTATACCTGATGGGGCAGGAGGCCTCTGGAACTCAAGAGTAGGGTAGCTGGAGCAGAATGGCCCTGTTAGTTCTTACTCCAGATAATAAGGATTAGTAAGAACTAACATTTACTATGGCCAGCACTGTTCTAAACATGTTAATTCATTTCAGCCACATTCATGGGGTGAATGTTACTATTTGACCCATTTGGCAGATGGGAAAACTGAGGCATGAATTCTTTTTTTTTTTTTTCTGGATCCCACAATGGGACCCCACTCACCTGGACATAGTGGTTAAGGACCCCACTGAAACAGTCCACGGGGGTCACAGAGCAGGGTGAAGAAGGGAGGAAAGTGGATCTGCAGGGGAAAGGGAGGTGATCCAACACAATAGGTGAATGGTAAGTGGGAGTGCTATTGCTAGTGCTACCACTATTATTGTCGTCATTGTTGTTGGATCATCAAAGTGTGGGGCTGTGCCTGGCCCCTGGGGGGCTCAGATATTTTCCAGTGGAATAAATGAACCACTGTCCTGCTAACTACAAATAATAGGAGTGTGGCCCTAAATAGCATTTCTATTGAGTAGTATAATTGAAAATATTATCCCTTTGCAGGGCTTCCCAGGTGGCGCTAGTGGTAAAGAACCCGCCTGCCAATGCAAATGTAAGAGATGTGGGTTTGATCCCTGGGTTGGGAGATCCCCTGGAGGAAGGCATGGCAACCCAGTATTCTTGCCTGGAGAATCCCCATGGACAGAGGAGCCTGGCGGGCCACCGTCCATAGGATAGCAGAGAGTCAGACATGAACAAAGAGACTTAGCACCACATCCCTTTACGCTTCTGGTAAGGTAGGAGATGGTTCACGCCCAAGAGTTTTAAACTATTGACTCAGCGAATACTTTTTGACATTTATTCAGGATTTTCAGACTGTATGGGAAGGAAAGCAAAACACCACCATCAGTGTTTTATAGGCAGAAACAGAAAAGTAGATTTTTCCATTCGAGTTGAAATGTTAGGCACTTGGAGGTGGCTTTTGGATTTAGGTTGAGAGTTTAACACTCTTGCCTGCGGCCACCTGGAAACCACAGGTGATGCCCTGCCCAGTGGGCACCTCACAGTCAGGAGCAAGGGCGTGGTGCTAATGCACACGGTGTAGCGTTGATAGGGTGTAGGAGGCCAGGCTGGCCACCCGAAGCTTAGGAACAACAGCTGACACTCACCATGTGCTTCCACAGGCCAGGTCTTTTCCTGAGATGTTAGCAGGGTTTTCTCATGCAATTCCCATGACTACCTTCTACAGTGGATTCTGTTATTAGCCCCATTTTGCAGATGAGGAAGCTGAGGACCAAGGAGGTTAGACAGTTTGCCCAAAGTCATCCAGGTAGTAAGTGGAAGACCCCTAATTCAAGTCCAGAGTCTGACGCTGGGAACTAGGGAGACCTTTCAACTGCAGTGCTGATCGCTTCTCTGTTAGAGAGTGGTGGAGAGGCCTTGGCTTCAGCTCTTATTTTACAAAGGAGGCTCAGAGAGGTACAGTGATTTAACCCAAAGGTACGCAGCCTTAGCAGAAACGTTTAAATGAGTCTTCATGACTGCTTCTGACTCCGAGCCATCCTGTACCCTTGGGCAGGTCACTTACTTTTTTTTTCTACTTACTCATCTATAAAATGGGACTAATAATTATACTTTTTTTTAGTTTACTTATTTTTTATTGAAGGATATTTACAATATTGTGTTGGTTTCTGCCATGTATCAACATGGATCAGCCTCAGGTATACATATGTCCCCTCCCTCCTGAGCCTTCCTCCCACCTCCCACCCCATCTCACCCCTCTCGGTTGTCACAGAGGCCCGGCTTGAGTTCCCTGAGTAATAATTATACTTTTAAGAGATATGATCATTTCTGCCCTTACTCCTCTTAGATACGAGGACACCACATGATGTGTACTGACACCTTGGGTAAACTGCAAGGTCCTCATCAACAACAACAGTACTGATAAATAATAATAGTATGTCTGGAGCCCTGGTTCTGGTCAGTAGAGTTCAAAGCTCTCATCTGCTAACCCTTGTCATTCATTATTCATAATCCATCATTCTCACCACACTCCTTCCCAGTTTACAGTTGAAGAATCAGCTACAGAGAAGGGAATAACTTGCCAGGTTTCCAAAGCTAGTGAGCAAGTGCTGTTACTGAGATTGGAACCTGACTAATCTGGGTTGGTGCTCTTAACCAGTAGCTATATTATCAACAGATATTGTCCATGTTGCCACACTTTTCACTGCAACTGCATGAAACCAAAGAGAGCTATTTCTTCATGAACCTCAAATCTGGAAGGGACTGTTCTTTCTTGCACTGTCCCAGTGGAGATGGTGATAAATGCTATACAGACCATCTTCTAGGATAAGAGACAGGAAGATGTGAGGTTCCTGGAGAGGAATATGAAGGTCCCAGAGACTTGCCCTGTGATGTCACGCTGGCCGTTGTATCATAACAGTAAGGGCACAGATGTCTGAAGTGGCTGGAGGAGGACAGGCGCAGAGAGACTAGAAAGAAGAGTTGAAAACAGACCTCCCAGGAAGAAAGACAGCTCATGTGTCTAATCCCATGATGTCATTTGGTTGTGTCCTCCACATGTGATTTTGGGCAACGAGTGACCTTAGGAGCCATCCTGGGCCCCTATGACCTGAGCCACATCCTTCACTCGGCTCCAGATGTATCAGCCACAGAGCCTCAAGTTTTAAGAGCAGACCCTGGAGGGAGGCAGATGTGAGTCTGACTCCGGGCTCCACCCCTTTCCAGCTGTGTGACCGGAGGCTACCCCACCCTGTCATCATCTGTGAAGAGAGGTAATAATTCTGTCTGCATCATCAGTCTTTTGGAAAGTTAAGAGAAACCCTGCACTCAGAGAAGTCACCACCAAAAGAACTGGAAAACAGAAAGACTTGCTTTTGCGGGATGGCTAATTTTTATTATAATCTGGTGGTTTTCATGATCAGCCTCTGTAGTTATCTGATTTCTTGACCATGAACATGTATTTCTTTGCATATATATATATATATATTTTAAAGCATTTTAAGAGGTCCTGAAAATCAGCACCACACACAATGCTTGACAAATAGTAAGAGCTTAATAAGTGCAGGCTGTTGATGTCTGTCCTCTGATGGCTCTCTGTCAGTATTGCCTGGATGCTTCAAGAAGGGTTGGCGGGGGTTGCTATTTCTGCAGAGAGCTGCCAGGGCTTGAGAATTACAGTGGGAAAGGCGAACCTGCTGGCTTGAGACTTCTTCCCAAATGGATTGTTTCGCTCCCTTCAGTTCAGTTCAGTTCAGTTCAGTTCAGTTCAGTCGCTCAGTCGTGTCCGACTCTTTGCGACCCCATGAACTGCAGCACACCAGGCCTCCATGTCCATCACCAACTCCTGGAGTCCACCCAAACCCATGTCCATTGAGTCGGTGATGCCATCCAACCATCTCATCCTCTGTCGTCCCCTTCTCCTCCTGCCCTCAAATCTTTCCCAGCATCAGGGTCTTTTCCAATGAGTTAGTTCTTCACATCAGGTGGCCAAAGTATTGGAGTTTCAGCTTTAGCATCAGTCCTTCCAATGAACACCCAGGACTGATCTCCTTTAGGATGGACTGGTTGGATCTCCTTGCAGTCCGAGGGACTCTCAAGAGTCTTCTCCAACACCGCAATTCAAAAGCATCAATTCTTCGGTGCTCAGCTTTCTTTATAGTCCAACTCCATATATGACCACTGGAAAAACCATAGCTTTGACTAGATGGACCTTTGTTTGGCAAAGTAATGTCTCTTTTTTAATATGCTGTCTAGGTTGGTCATAACTTTCCTTCCAAGGAGTAAGCGTCTTTTAATTTCATGGCTACAGCCACCATCTGCAGTGATTTTGGAGCCCAGAAAAATAAAGTCAGCCACTGCTTCCACTGTTTCCCCGTCTATTTGCCATGAAGTGATGGGACCGGATGCCGTGATCTTAGTTTTCTGAATGTTGAGCTTTCAGCCGACTTTTTCACTCTCTTCCTTCACTTAGCCTGTGCCACTCTCACCTCCCTGCCACTGACTTGCTGGTGGGCAAGGTCTTATTCCAGGTCTCAGCTTCTACCTGGACTCAGCTAGTGTGATCTTAGCTGCTTTAAGTCTCCTGGTTCCTGGGCTGTTTCCAAGGCTGTTTTGCCAGAGCTTAGAAAGGGCAGAGGGGCTTCCCGGGTGGCTTAGTGGTAAAGAAATCTGCCTGTTAAGCAAGAGATGTGTGTTCAATCCCTAGGTCGGGAAAATCTCCTGCAGAAGGAAATGATAACCCACTCCAGTATTCTTGCCTGGGAAATCCCGTGGACAGAGGAGCCTGGCGGGCTATAGTCCATGGGGTTGCAAAGAGTCAGACCTGACTTGGCGACTAAACAGCATCAGCAGAGAAGGCAGAACGGTGCTCACTGAAATCCAGCTCCCTGGACTCCCTGGGTCAGGCGGAGGCTGATTAACTTCAGGTTTTTTCATGGCTTTTTAGCCAGTAGGTATGTGTTGGGGGGAGCCACAATTAGGCATCTCTGGTTGTCATTAAGGTGTTTGAGAATGCCACTCGTGAGCTCCTTGGGAACATGCTGGAGAAATGTTGGACAGTTCCTTTGAAGAAGTTTGCAGGTTAAATGACCACCCCAAAGGGTGCCAATGGACCTGAATGAAATTGCCTGGACCAAGATTCCTGGGAGTGAGCCTGGGGTCTCTGACTCACTCCCATTCTGTCCATATGTTTATCTATGGCTTAAATGAAGACCTAAATGCTTGCTCTAGAAGCCATTCAGTCTAGACTTTTGAATTCACACTACTGCTTACAAGCTTACAATAATACGTAAAGACCCTTCACTTCTGAAAACCTCAATTTCCCTGTCTGTAAAATGGGAGATAGTAACACCTGCCTTGTTGGTTTCTTTTGAGGACTAAACAGGTTCAGATACCTCTGAAGAGGGCTGGGCCCCAAGCCTGAGAGCTTGCAAGCATCTAGGCAGCTGTCACTATCATTTCTCTGTGGTCAGAGATAACGCGAAGCTGGGAGTGATAGTACACATGTTAGTGGTACTAACACGTCGGCTGATAGTACCCTAGAAGATCTCAAGGGACAAGGAGAAGGAGTCAAATCTAGTACAGAACAGCAGGGGAACAGGGGATGGAGCCCTGAGGCATCTCAGAGTCTGGGTGGAAAACGGGTCAGTGGACTACAGGTCCAGGAGTGACCAGCAGTGGAAGCAGAGGTGTGGAAACATCTTTTCACAGCATTGATAGAGTGGGGTCCAGTTGGTGAGCGAATAACAGCCCTTCTCCCCTGGGTCACAAACCTCACTGTAGAATCGGGCTCAGCCTGCAGTGTTGTATGTAAAGTGGGACGTCCACAAACTAACACATCAGAGACAATCCAAAAGGGGAAACAGGAGGCTTAAGATTGACCTCTTTCTTGCCAAATGGATCGTCTTGCTTCCTTATCCTTTGCGATTCTCACGTTCCTGCCACTGACTTGCTGGTGGGTACGCAGTACCTTAGTGCTTTGCTAGTGGCTCAGTGGTAAAGAATCTGCCTGCCAATGCAGGAGACATAGATTCGATCCCTGGGTCAGGCAGATCCCCTGGAGGAGGAAATGGCAAGTCACTCCAATATTTTTTTTTTTAATTTTTTATTTTTCAGTGGGTTTTGTCATACATTGATATGAATCAGCCATAGAGTTACACGTATTCCCCATCCCGGGTCCCCCCTCCCACCTCCCTCTCCACCCGATTCCTCTGGGTAATATACATACTGTTCACTCCAATATTTTTGCCAGAAAAATCCCATGGACAGAGGAGCCTGGTGGGCTACAGTCCACGGGGTCACAAAAGAGTCAGACATGACTTAGCAACTAAATGACAATGGCCACAAGCAATGCCTTACTCCAGGTCTAACCTTGCACCTGGACTCAGCTAGGGATGGTCTTTGCTGCCTTAAATCTCTTGACTCCTGGGCTGTCTCCACGGCTGCTTTGCCAGGGCTTAGAGAGAGCAGAATGGTGCTCACACTGACAAGTCAGACACAGGGGCTTTCAGAGCTTAATTTCAAGATGACTTTCAAATCCTTCCTAAAGAAAGAAGTCCCAAGTAGGTCCCGTCTCCCGTCCCTGCTTTGACTTGAAGCATGACTGTTTCTACTTAGAGTCATTTGAGAAGAGAAAGAAACCATCGTGGTGGATTGAAAACAGGACTCAGTATATCTGCTCTGTTCATCATGTTGATGATGACTAGCACTTATGCCTCATTCACAGTTTCCAACAGACTGACACACATTGTCATTATATCATTCTGCCTTGCGAGGTTTATAGGTTGTCACCATTTTATGGCTGAGGAAGCTGAGATGAACTGGGGAAGGTGAAATGATTTGCTTAGTCATGGTACTGATAAGGTAGGTGGAGAGAGACTTGGAGCAAAATCTGGAGACAACATTTGAGCTATGACTCAATGCTGGCTCAACAACTGCACTCAAAAAACATCGCCCTTAAGGCTATGGGAGTACTTCACGCGAGAGAGACTTGCATCCTGTCTTTCTTCCTGAAAACAAGCACAAAGAGCCATGGCAGATTCCTAGGGGCATCATCTTAGACTCAAAAAATTTTAGAGAAACCAGTTTCTAGGATTGAGCCCCTATTAAAAAAATCGTTTTCATTCCCTGGGATCTGGCTGGCTGTGTTGGTTTTAGTAACTTAGGTTTGTGAGAGATTGACACCATTGCCACATTTAGGAGTTTGTGTTGATGTAACTGTTGTAGAAAAGCACATATTGGTCCCCACCATCTATATGCCTGCGACTACTTTTTTTTTTTTCTCTCTCTTCAATTTCGTGCAACTTTGCTTACAGCCTACTTGGCATAATTGACACATTGGCTCAGACCTCCAAGGCTGCCAACTTGGAGCCTTGGATCAGTGAAATTAGTTATGACAGATGTGATTATTTACAAGAAAATAGAAGTCATTATAATTAGACCTTTGAAAGAGTACATTTGAGTAGAGAATGAGGAAGCTCAAGTGTAACCTGGCATGATGTGTCTGGATGTCAGCCCTGAGCAGGTCCTTCTCCATGCCGTGAAAGGAGGGGTTGGGGTGGCTGACACCCTCCACAGACGAGGCCACTTATCAGTGCTCAGGGCACAGTTCTCAAGAGATGGAAAGGCGGCTAGTAGAACGAGCATTAGGCATGGCACCAGAAGTGGCTTCAGTTCTCAGCTCACTCATTTGTCCTCAAATTGATTTCTTTTTTTGGTTGTAATATGGGGATGACAGAAGCCCCATCTCATCACAAGCTTTTGAAAATTAAAAGTGATAAAGTAAGACAGGTGTCCAGCATTATGCCTGGCATGAGCCAGCAGGCAGAAAGCACTGAGTGGTAGATGTTCTTACCTCTCTTGAGCATAGCACTTAATCTCCTTGAGCCTCACTTCTTTTCATTGGAAAATATAGATGAAACCATCTCACACAAAGGATGTGAGAACCGGAGGAAATGAGGTGTGTGAAAAGGGTTTCATAACCATTTGTGACTATTTCATGTGTCCATCTTCCTATTATTATTTTTTAAATACCTATAATAGTTATCATTTATTGCATGCATCGGGAGCCAGGCTTTGTAGTAAGAAGGATCCGTTTCTTCATTAGGCACAATAGGCATGGTGCCCAGGGCCCACAATACTTTTAGGGCCCCAGGAAATGTTTCATTTTAACTTCTCTTAGAATTAGAAGAAAAAATGAACATAATGTTTATTAAATTGAATATTAAAATAATAAATAATAATAAACAAAATGGTTAATCCAGCCTGGAGTGTATTTGTCTTTATATCAATGTAACATTAAAACCTAATTTTTTTTGGGTTTTGAGTTTTTTTAACATAGGAAGGGACACGCAGAGGCAAAAGTGCCTAGGGCTTGCAAAGGTCATGGTGCACCCTTGGTTGTGGGAACTTTACAAATGTAAATTCAGTCCTTCTTAGGAAGGTTTTTTTAATTCTCATTTTGCAGATGAGGAAATCTAAACTTAAAGAGGTTAAGAAACTCATCCAAAGGTTACGTGGTAAATGAAAGTCTATATTAGTCAGATTGAACTAACAGCTGTTAACAACCCCAAAATTTTAATAGTGTAACAACTTAGGAGTCTATTTCTGCTCATACCACAAATCAGTGTGTATGTCCAGCCAGCCGTGTTCCACACCGTGATTCAGGGACCCCGGCTCTTTCCCTTTTGTGGCTCTGTCTCCCTCTAGTCCTGGGAACTCTCTCCATTCAGTGGGTGTGTGGAGAAAAGACAGAACCCCAAGTGGGAGGTTTTTAGGAGCCAGGTCCACATCACTTCTACTCATTCCATTGGCCAGAAAACTGTCATATGACCACCCGTCACTGCAAGGAAGTCTGGGAAATGTAGTCTAGCTGCTGCCTGGTAGGAAAAGGAGAACGTGGATACTGGGGAGTGCTCCCAACCCCTGATGCAGGGATAGTCAGTGTTGGATGCCACCCCATGTCTTGTGTACACAAAGTCCATGCTCTTTCCACTCACATGGTTCTTGTCACTTTTATCTTCCACAGAGCCCCTTTATGGGTCCTTTTCTCTTGCCAGACTTGCCTACGCACTGTTCCCAGCACCAGACCTTCGCCTGCTTGGTCCCCATTGCTGTGGTAGCACCGGGATGGAGCTTCTCCCTGCCCCGGCTTCCCTTTCAGGTTACCTTAAGAAGGCTGCTGTCTGTAATCTCCCAGTCCCAGCTCCCTGGCTGCTTCTGGGCATGTGATGAAGCCGGTAATCACCTCCTCAGTGTGAGAAAGGGGGGCTCACAGAGGGTTTCAGAGGCAAGAGGAAAGAAGTTGGCTGCAGTCTCGGCTGGCCCATGAGCTGTGGGCACAGCGTCAGCAGGAGGGGGGTGGTGCCTGATGGTTGGGCAGCACCAGAGAGCTGCAATCCTGGTGGTATGATCATTTACCAAAAGGGACTTGTGACATCTGCCCCGAACCCATCCATGTGTGCTGCCTTTGAATGTCCGTGATCGTAAAGGACAGAGCTGCTGGAGCCAGCTGGAGGCTAGATGCCCTGTGGGCGCTGTAACCCTTGGGCAAGCCCAGCGACCCTGGCAGTGTTGTGGTAGTGCTGGTGTTGGTGGGCACCCAGCTCCTGTAAGACCAGGTCACAGCGATCTGTTAGGAGACCTCTGAGTTGGAATAAATCCCTTTTCCAGGAAGCCCTCGGTGATTCTCAAGGGCACTTACTGTCATTTATCTAAAGGCCCTGCTTTGGTCTGTGACATCTCTCTCAGTCATCCTCTGTTTATCCACTGTTAGCCTCGGAGGCAAGGAACCGAAACCGTGTGTGGCCAGAACCAAGTGGTCAGGATGCTCTGAGCACTCTGTAGGCCTCACAGACTCAACAGTATTTAGTCAGTTCTAACACTTCATCCAGATTCATATCCACGACTGGCTTGCTGTAAGAAGAAAAATGGTATCCAGGCACCATCCTTTCTTTTTATTTGATGGGAAAAGCACACTTTTTTTTTATGTGATGGGAAAAGCACACTAAGGGGAAAAAAAAGATTCTGCCCATCGTCATCTGAGATGCTCGTGGTCATCCCCCTGTAAGGTGAATGCAGTCGCAGTGGATAACCTGTGTCCCTCTCCAAAACAGTACAGCTTCAGGCAGACCTGGTCACGTGCTGGGCTGCCATTCGCCAGCCGATTGACCCTGGACACATTCCCTCATTTCCCTCTGTTTCCTTATCTGTCAAATTCAGATCAGACTGTGGCTAGCTCGTGGAGTGGCTGCAAGTTTAAAAGGAAAGCATATCAAGACAGTGCTTGGCACGCAGTTCTCCTCCCAGGCCCCCCCTCCTTAGACTCTCACGCAGGCGCAAAACCTTGCTTCATAATGTGTCTTGCAAGAAGACTTGGCATCCAGGACGCGCCCTGGGAAGAATTTGTTTTTGTTTTAATGCCGAGGACGTTTGCATGAAAACAGGATCTTCGTTGCTTAGGAATTGATCAACTCCTGCTGCTGCTTTTCCCCTGCTGAAGTGCCAGTCCCATATTTGTCGCAGGCAAAAGAGGAACGGTAGGGATGACTGGGACCTCCGCAGAGGCAGGATTGTGTGGCCCCTCAGGGTGGGTGACAGAGGCCACGGAGTCAAGAGATTCAGGAATCCATCCCAGGGTGAAAAGAGCTCACAGGTAAAGGGTGTCTTGGCCAAAGGACTACCACATGAGCAGAGATTTTCTGCAGGTCTCATTTGACTCTGGGAGGAGAGAAGAGGAGACGGGGTTTAGACAGTGGCCTCCATCTGCAAGGATAAAATGCAACAGAGAAGACAGCAGGCAGGAGTGATAGGAACCACTCTGTACAGTGGAGAAGCTGGGAGTGAGGAGTCGGACAACCTGAGTGGACATGTGCTTAACCTCTCTGCTCCCCTGTTACCTAACTGACGAAGCAACATCCTCTTTCAGGGTCATTATGGAAGTTAAGCAAGATGTGTGTGTGCTCAGTTACTTCAGTCCTGTCTGACTCTTTGTGACCCTATGGACTATAGCCCGCCAGGCTCCTCTGTCCGTGGCATCCTCCAGACAAGAATACTGAAGTGGGTTGCCGTTCCCTTCTCCAGGGGATCTTCCCGACCCAGGGATTGAACCCACGTCTCCTTTGTCTCCAGCATTGGCAGGCGGGTTCTTTACCACCAGCACCACCTGGGAATGAGAGTTAAATGAGATGCTCTGTGTTAAATGGCTGGTGTTGAATAAGCCCTCAGTAAAGCCAAACCATTCATGTTAACAATAACCATTCATGACAATACCAGATGCTCTCCATCCTAAGGAAGAGACAGCCAGATGACCACAGAAAGCTGTTCAGAGGAAGGACTTGAACTTGATTTGGTACAGCTGTGTCCCCTGCAGACCATTCTGGAGGAGGTTTGGAGATGCTTTCTAAGACATCGAAGTAAAATTGCCCACGTGAACTTAGAGGAGGGTTCCCAGGACTCCTCCTCCCTGGGGCCATGCCCCACCCGCTTGTGGCCCCAGCCTGGTCCCAGGAGCATCAGCACAGAAAGGAGCGAGATGAGAAGAGCCCAGCGTGACAGCTCAAGCGGTGAGGTCCTTCTTGCCGCTGCCATGCTTGGCTTCCTGAAGGCAGTTGGGTGTTTGTGTCCAAATGCTCAGGAGAGGCCAGACACCTTTCTCTTTCTGTATCCTTAATATATGCTAATCAAAGCTGAGAGCCTGCAGAAAATATCAGCTTGGCCAAGCCCTGCTCCCTTGCCTTGGCCTGCGCACCCTTCCCTGGGCTTCCCCTCCCATCTGCCCATCCAAGGGTGTCCATAAATCCAGCTTTCGGAGCCCTCGGGGGCTGGCAAGGCCGCCACGGACCTCAGTCACATCGCAGTGGAAACAATTGAAAACCACTTGGCAAAACTATGGGGTGATCTCATGTTTTATAGGGAGAATACATTTTTCCCTCCCCATTCTTATTCAAGCCTTGGGGGGAAAGCTGGCCGCCCTGCAAGCTCCATCAGGCTGGTACCCCAGGCTTCCTGACTCTTTCCTCTTCTGTCTCAGGTCACCCCGCCGTGGGGAGGCCAGGCTCCCCAGCTGGCTCTGGCCTCCTTGCAGGCCCCAGAGAAGCAGATCTGGCCTTACCTTCCTGGCTCGCCTGGCTGCCTGAGTCCCCTCAGAGGTGCGGCTGTGGCCACAGGGGCCTGTGGGGAGGCCCATATATGGAGCCTGGGGAATGTGGGCTCTGGCAGGTGGCCTGGAAAAAAATGGCCGTGTTCTGAGGGTGAACTCCGCCGGATTATAAATAGCACCGCCTCCCTTCCCCTTCCAACTTGCTGTCTGTCACCGCAGGGCTGAAGGTTTCAATTCAAGAGGACAGAGCAGGACCAGGTTGGGGGTGGAGAGTGGGGAGGAGGGGGAGATGCCGGATCATGCAGGAGGTTCCGCTGCCGTCTTGGGGTTGATGAAGGGAAGCGTCGCCAGCCAGACGGTGGGGCTGAGAGAGTGGGACGTTTTTTGTAGGGAGGGGAGCAGAATGACTCCTGATTTAATGCATTTTCATAAACCGAATAAGCGCTGGGGTAAGACCAAGGGAAGGTCTAACTTCAGGAGGTGGTTTTAGAGAAGTTTTAGCGCCTCTAAAAAATAATAATGAAAATCAGCTGCCTCAAAATATAGATGGTTTCTCCCTGGTTCTGAAAGGTCAGCCATTCTGACCCCCAAATCAGCACCTACGGCCAGGTGCCCACAAAGGCCCAGCCCTTGAGCCTTCTCCCAGAGGGTTTCTCAGTGGGTTTTTGTGTGTCTCTGATGCCAAGGAAGCAGGGTCACTCACTGCTTCTCTGCGAACCTCAGCATGTTTTGCTCACCACGAGGAGGGGGATGAATTTAGAAGGTGCTGGAAAATAAAGAAGTAAAGGAGTGTGGGGCCCTGGCTATAGAAAGCCACCCTGTCCTTCACACCTGGGGAAGAGTGATGGGAGAGATGTTTCAGTGAATTCTAAAGGAGGAGGGGAGGCCTGGGTCTGCAGAGTCCTTCTCTGTGTCTTTGGCTCTGTGCTCCTAGGGGCCAGGTCTCCTGATTGGCTGCCCCTCCTTCGGTGGTAGGCACTCCATGGTTGGGCCTACAGGAGCTCTGCTGGGCACCATGGGGGGCCTGGAATCACGTTAGGAGCGAGCACGCCTCCACTGGTGTTGGTGAGTCCTCCGTGAGCAGGCAGGCTGGCCATGCTCACTCATATCCTTCCTTCCAGCACTTGTGGCTTTTGCGTCGCTAGCAGTGATTTGGAAATGGGTTAATCGATAGAGTCCTTCTCTCCTACCTTTGTTGTTATTGTTCAGTCACTCAGTTGTGTCCGACTCTTTGCGACCCCATGAACTGCAGCACACCAGGCTTCCCTGTCTTTCACCATCTCCCAGAATTTGCTCAAACTCCTGTCCATTGAGTTGATGATGACATCCAATCAAGGATGTCACTCCCTTCTCCTCCTGCCCTCAGTATTTTCCAGCATCAAGGTCTTTTCCAGTGAGTCAGCTCTTTGCATCAGGTGGCCAGAGTACTGGAGTATTGGCGTATTGGAGCTTTAGCTTCACCATCAATCCTTCCAATGAAGATTCAGGGTTGATTTCCTTTTGGATTGACCGGTTTGATCTCCTTGCTTTTATAATCCTCATGTCTTGTGCTCTATGGAGTGATGTTTGAAATTAAGCATGTGAAAACCACAAAATTAAGGAGGAGCAGGTGAACTTTTGTATCTTTTGAATGCTTCTCAAAGGATCTCTGACCCCACAGACTATAAGCCCCGAGCAGACGTGAGGTGGGTGTAGGTGGACATCGGAACTTGCCTGGGTTGGATTTGGAGGGACCATCTAAGGGAGTGGTTTTGAAGCTCTGCTTCAGCAGCTCTGTTGGGAGAGGTGCCCCAGAGGCCAAAACAGAAAGAGCCTCTCAGACCCTCGCTCCTATTTTAAGCCAAGCAGCCCCATTTTTACCTGTTTTAGGTTATCAGTTTATATTTTTTTTTAATGGACTTTATGCCTTAAAAAGTTTGGAAACCAGCATTGCAGGTCACTCGATCATTTTAGTGCTGAGTAAATGAAAGAGAGGGAAAGGGATTTTTTCAAGGTCATGCCCCAAGGCCAGGACCTCTGGTTGGTACATCCTGTGCTCATGGCTCTTGTGTTGAGAAGGGAAATCCCAGGGTCCTTGGACTGGGAAGGACCACAGAGAGCATCTCATCAACACCCTTTCTTCAGTAACTGAGGCCCCGGGAGGTGATGAGATTTGTTCAAGGCACAGTCAGTGCCAGACCTGGGATTTGAAGCCATCACAGGTACTCATCAGAGAGGCAGGACGTGCTGTAAGAACCCCAAATGGCGGCGTCATCCAATCTAGACAGCTTCCCAGAGGAAGTTCACACTGAGCTGAGATGAAAAAGATGATGGGCGGCTGGGTGACGAGGAGCGAGGAGGGCATCCACACAGAGGAACCAGACTTAGGCTTGGTCCTTTGCTCGTCTCACAGCTTCAGGCAAGCAGAGGCTGGGAAGGGACAGCAGCTCTCGTGGGCGGGCTGCTCCCGCCTGTCTCTGCGTTGACCTGTCGCCGAGGGAGCGTGGACAGTGAGTGGCATCTCCACCTGCTAGGTCAGGCCATGTGCTGCGGCCTTTCGGAGCAGCCCTCTGGCAGACCCGGAGCCCAGCTTATCAGGAACAGAGCCGGGGCAGGATGGCGGCTGCTGGGAGCTTCCTGCCTGCAGGACTTGAATGCATAATGCACCGCGTCTGATGTGTGCTCTGAGAAAGTCCAGATGCCTGCCTGCTCCAGACAGGAAAGGACATCGCGGGGACGCCGGCGTTCACTCTCAGGGCGGCTCCCTGCAGCTCTTTTGCAGACAGACAGTGTTAGTCTCTCCCTCTGGACATGACCTTTCCACGAGGCTAGGATGTGCCCCGGTTGGACCTCGGATCTTATTTCTGGTCCTGGGGAGTAGAATGTATTCCTTTATCAGGACTGAAGGAGGACTTGGGTAAAGATCCCCGGAAATGGGCGCATTGGCTCGTCATCACCCAGACACAGTGTAAAAACAAATACATGTTCTTTAGGATGCAGCATCCTGGGAAAAGGATCCCCGTTCTCTGCTTTCTGGGACGTGTGAAAAACAGCACCTGCTCATGCCTTACAGAGGCCTCGTTGTCTAATCTTGGGCTCTCAATTACTCTCTCGTCCAGCAGCACCAAAGGGGATCTGGGGCCACCCAGGAGGGACTGTGAGAATTACCAAACCCAGAAGTCCAGCAGAGACCTCCTGGTCACTCCCATCATCTGATACGCCTTCAGAGGGGGGACTTCTAGGTGACGTGTCCTCCTTTGTTTTCATGAGATTCACAGCCTCCATCCTGACATGACCACCTCAGTCCTGGGAGCCTGCGCGGGTGCCAACATCACCCTCCAGCTTTCTCTGTGACAGCGTTTCTCAAAGCCCATCTGAGGAGCAGGAGTCCTGCAAGACACGTTATGACACAGGGTTCTGTTCTCATGTTAGTTTGGGAAGCACTGCACATGGATTCCTCCTGCGAGTGAGGACCCAGTTCACAGAGCATCACCTCCCAGAGGTCTTTCCAGACCTCCACCCACACCTGCTCTGTTCCTGAGTCCTCTTCCATCCTGATTTTACACGTGTCTGTTTACTTTTGTGTAGTCCGTCTTCCCCCGCACTAAGCAATCCTCTCCCCATTCTTGCTTGCCTGTTTTTGTTCAGGCCTGCGTCGCTCGTGCCCCAGACGCTGCCTGGTTCAATAAGAGAATGTGTCAAGTGCACACATGGACCAATTAATGTATTCAAACCCTCAGGGCTCTTTCATGTAGAATTCTATTTAACTCTGTTTAGCTCAGTATTTTTTTTAATACTTATTTTTATTTATTTATTTGGCTGCGCCAGCACATGGGATCTTTGCATGGGATCATTGCAGCATGCAAGATCTCTTTTAGCTGCAGCATATAGGATCTTTTTCTTAGTTGCAGCATGCGAAATCCCTGAGTTGCAATACGTGGGATCTGGTTCCCCTACCAGGGATTGAACCTGGGCCCCCTGTGTTAGGAGCATGAAGTCTTAGCCACTGGACCTCCAGGGAAGCCCCAGCTCAGTACTTTTTCCTACTTCTTCCCCCGTTTCTTTAATTGCCCAGCTTGTCGCATCACCTAGGACCAAGTCACATTGGGCCCTGGGAGGCCAGCCCTGCTGAGAGTAGCCAGCTTCCTGGTCCCACTCCATCTCATCCCCAGGCCTCACTTCCTTTGTGGTCTGATGACCAATGGAAACTGGCTTGTCCACTAGTTCACTCACTCCTCTGCTCTGAGCACTGTGAGGCAGGGACCTTGCCTGTCCTGGTTCACCACTGACTCCCCCATGCCTCGAGCAGTGCCTGGAAGTAAGTGCTCAGGGTGATTTCCTACATGAATAGCTCCCTTTTCTGACTCACTGTCATCCACAGCCCATAGGACTTCAATTCCACCAAACATGCTCCAGGACATGCTATTTTCTTTTTTTGGCTGCATCATGCAGCTTGCGGGACTTTAGTTCTCTGACCAGGGGTTGAACCTGGGCCCTGGCAGTGAAAGGGCTGAGTCCTAGCCACTGGACCACCAGGGAATTCCCGGGACATGCTATTTTCTGTCAACACTCACAGCCAGTTGCCAGCCATCTGGTACGGTGGCGACTCCCTTTATGCATCAAAACACCAAGTGTCAAAAATGGAAGAGACCATGGCGACTGTCTGCCCAGGGCCCCTGTGCTTTGGAGGGAGAAATAGAGGTTCCAGGAGGGCAGTTGGTTCCAATTCAAGACTGGTCCCCCAAGACTCCTGTCTTACTTGCGTTGTCCTCCTGCGTTAGTCTTCCAGGGCTAAGCAACATGCACGCTTAAAGCAACATGCACGCTTGTTATCTGACAGTTCTGGAGGTCAGAGGTCTGAAATTAGTCTCACTGGGCTAAAGTGAAGGTGTCAGCAGGACTCTGCCTTCTGGAGACTCTGAGCGAGAATCCAGTTCCTTATCTTTTCCACATTCTAGAGCTGCCTGTATTGCTTGACTCATGGCCCCTTCCTCCATCTTCAAAGCCAGCAGTGGCCAGTTGAATCTTTCTCAAGCTGAATTGCCCTGACCCTGACCCTCCTTCCTCTTTCACTTTTTAAAAAAAATTAATTAACTTATTTGGCTGCTCTTGGTCTTAGTTGTGGCACTCAGGATCTTCACTGGATCACGAGAATCTTGCGTTACTGCATGTGGACTCTCTGACTGTGGTGCTCAGGCTTAGCCGCTCTGCAGCATGTGGGATCTTAGTTCCCTGACCCACGTTTTAACTGCTGGGCCAACCAGGGAATGGAAATGGAAGACAGGACCAATCTTCACGAGGTGCCACTATTCGAATGCTCTAGGATTCTGTGAGGCCAGGAGTGCTGGGGAGAGCGGAAGGCATCTGCTAGGAGGTCCGGGAAAGGTCTCCCTCTTTCACGTCTAAGGACCTTTATGATTATATTGGGCCCATTCAGATAAACCAGGATAATCTCTCCATGGCAACTTCCTTAACTTAATCACATCTGCAAAGACCCTTTGCTGTGTAAGGTAACATATTCACAGGTACTGAGGATTAGGTCATAGCATCTCTCAGTCAAAGTATTTGTCACATCACTGTATAGCTCCTTCAGTGTCTGCCTGCCTGGCTAAGCCATGACTATCTCACAAACAGGGCCTGGCCATCTCTGTGCCCAGCTTTGGCACATTCCTGGCACTGAGAAAGCACACAGGGAGTGTGGGTCTCCTTGGCTGAGACAAAAGTGGTCCTTGTTCATTTTACTGCACTCTTCCCACCCCCATTTCCATTCAGTGATGAAGGGGCTGCACCCCCCACCCCAGGTTCCAGTGTTCAAGTTCTGCCATGGGATCAGTCCTCACCAAGATCAAGAGAGATCCAGGCCACATCCACATTTTTAGACTCCTCACATGCTAAAATACGAAGAAAAAAATGCAAGCTGATTATAGATATTGTAGATCTGTAAAATAATTAAACTAGTAAATTAACTCTTTTGACATCTAAAATACAATGCAATAGAATTGTCTTGCAAGCTTACTGCAGGTTTATATCTAAAATACATTCATTCAGGGTATTCTATGGGTGTGCATGCTTCAGTTGTGTCCGACTTTTTGTGACCCTAAGAACTGCAGCCCGCCAGGCTCCTCTGCTCATGAAATTCTCCAGACAAGAATATGCAGGCAAGAATACTGGAGTGTGTTTCTGTGCCCTCCTCCAGGGGATCTTCCCGACCTAGGGATCGAACCAGCGTCTCTTACTTCTCCTGCATTGGCAGGCGAGTTCTTTATCACTAGTGCCCATTCTATGGGTGTTAGAAGCCCAAATTCAGATTGCTGCATACGTGTCTTAGGGGACTGTGAAAAGTTCAAGTGTGTGCCCTTTCATGAATGAAAGGCCTGGCCCAAGAAACCTTCCTATTTATATCTCCAGGCCTCTGACCTTTGCTTGGAATAAAGGCTGCAGGAAAGGCCTCTGGGGTGCTGTGTTTAATACTCAGAGTCAGACGTTGGGCACGTCACATCCCTCATCCAAACTACTCTTACTCAGCTGATCTGAAGCCCATGTTCCAAGTTCCCTTTTCACCAACATCTTGTCACCTGGAGGGACTTAGGACAGATTCTGGCACCTGGTTTGAGGTTCTGATGTAGCCACGATGACAGTTCTGGTTCTGGCCTGAGCCACTAAGTGATTGGATCACTGACCTGCCTTTCCCAGACCTCCTAGCAGATGCCTTCCGCTCTCCCCAGCACTCCTGGTCTCACAAAATCCTAGAGCATTCGAACAGTGGCACCTCGTGAAGATCTGGTCCTGTCTCCCCATCTGCAGTCAGAGAGGGCAAACTGCCTTCCCCGTGCACCCAGGTTGGGATTGAACACCAGGTCTCCCTGCTCACCCCCTAGTATTTCAGCTACACCATATCAGCCTAGAAGTAGGGTGGTTTCTTATTCTGCAGGGAGTGCAGATTGAAAAGCACAGAAAACCCTGATTTTGAAGCAACTTTGATGGCTTTTTGAAAGAAAACAGAACCAAAGGGGGGAGGGAATCATCATGAACAGTTGAAAATAATTTGTATGTTATATGCTTTTCTATGTCCTATTTTACAATAAAAACACAATTTAATAAGCCACAAAAACTAAATAAATGGTGTTCCAGGGCTCAAGTCAGCCAGGAACCCTTAACTATTTTTCTGAGCTCTCCCAGGCCTGCTCTTATTCCACTCACATTGCAAAGCCTCCTTAGCTTGCTGTCCACCATGGAGCCTGCATGCCTGCATCTATGGTTTGGGCTGGTCCATCCATCATTCATTTGCTCCTCAAAGTAGTTGTGATGGTCCTCATTTATTTAATGCATCATATACCCCCAGGTTGGGCTTCCCTGGTGATTCTACAGTAAGGAATCTGCCCACCAGTGCAGAAGATTCGGGAGACACGGGTTCGATTCCTGAGTCAGTAAGATCCCCTGGAGAAGGAAATGACAGCCTACTCCAATATTCTTGCCTAGGAAATCTCATGGACAGAGGAGCCTGAAGTGCTACATCCCACTGGGTCACAAAGAGTCAGACGTGATTTAATGACTAAAAACAACCCCTAGGTTGCCCCTGATGGCACACACAGTGTAACATAGTAAAAACAGCACAGACCCAGGTCTCCAACAGAAACCTCTAAGTCTCCTGTCTTAATCTCTCTGAGCCTCAGAGTCCTCATTTGCAAGTAAGGGGCATGTCCTAAGTCAGGCTTGCAAACCCAAATGCATACATAGGTCAGGCAGGCGTACAGAATGCAGGAGGCTAGCCAGGGGTGAGTAATAGGGAGTGGTGGTGACTTTGGCAAAGTAGAGCATCCATGCCCAGTCTAAAAGGGACACTTGCCACTGAGTTCCCACTGAGTGTCCCCATGCAAGGATATGGATTCAGTGAGGTCGGGGAACCCCTTTGAATTTTTCAGGAAGACCTGGAAATCTTGATTTTTATGAGGTACTCCCAAAATATTTAAAGCATTGTTTACAGTCAAAGAAAATATATCTAAGGGCCAAATCCAGTCCCAGGCACCTGTTTGCAAGCTGTGGGCTGGAGCCTCGATAGACCGTTTGACTTTCCCAGTCAGATAGGGGAGATGCTGCCATGTCGGCCTCACTTCCTCTGGGCCTGGATGTGTGTTTCTCTAACTGCAGTCAAGGCTTTGTCCTTGGAAGACAGCAGAGGCTCAGTTAACACTAGGTATAAAGGGCTGGATCCCCACGTTACACTCCTGTGTGCCATCCCCACCCTCACTGTAGCCTGCCAGACCCCTCTGTCCATGGGATTTTTGCAGGCAAGAATACTGGAATGGGTTGCCATTTCCTCCTCCAGGGGATCTCCCCGACCCAGGGATCGAACCTGTGTCTCCTGCATTGCAGGCAGATTTTTTATCCGCTGGCCATCAGGGAAGCCCAAAACCAACACAGCACTGGGTATACAGAGATACAACCCAGTAGTATGTACCCACTAAATAAGCAACAACAGCAACTTGTAATGATATTATGGAATCAGTTATGGAAAAGGAGGTGCATAGAAGCCCATGAATTTTGGCAAAATAGGTGTAATGTTTGGTAAACAGGCTGATTCACCTAAAACCTCTAAGATTAGAGACGGTGGTCTGTGATTGATCCTCCTCCCTTCTCAAAGTGAGAGAAATGGAGTCTTGCTGGCTTCTGTCATTTTTCAAAGGCTGCAGCAGCCCCTCCGGGCCTCAATTAATTTATTCCTTCAAGCCATAAATTTCTCTCTCATCCCTTCTTTATTTCCTCCTTCATTGTCTCCTGCTCCCCAGGAGGAGCCGGTAGACTTCTCAAGGACACGTCTTACTTACCAGGGGCAGGACTTGGGCTTTGGGCAGAAAAGCAGCCCATTATGCCCCAAATCTGTGGTTGTGAGAGTGATCACACCTTCTGCGGCTGAAGCGAGCACAAAGAAACACTTGAGCCCAGTGGCATCAGCCTCTTTTCTTCCCCGGAGGGAAAATGGGCCATTCTTCTAAATGTACTCCATTCCCACCAGCCCTCCACTTAACCTCCAAGCAAGAGAGGCCCCCCAGTTTCTAGCAGGTTTCCCGGCTGGACACTCCAACAACATATTAGCATATTTTGCATTAAAAAAGGACTTGGAAAATGAATTAAATGATTGGCATGGTGTTTCTAAAGGTTTTTTCCAAACTACTAGTAATTGTGTGGTTTTAGAATTCACCATCCCTGGCTGAAATACCCAGGGCCTGGCAGCCAGCTTAATCAGGAGACATTGTACCAGGCGGGGGCATATTTTAGGGCTCGTGATACCCAATGATTGCCTGAACAGTACCTGGAGACTTGCTAAAGAGAACCTTGTCCTAGTTTTTCAGCAGAGCTGGCAGTTCATTTTCCTTGCTTACAGAGAGAGCTGAGATTTACGCCCATTCAAAACCTCTTTTTATGAGAGGGGCTGGATCTGCCCTGGAACCATCTGCTGAGGTGCCAAGCAGTGTAGACAGTATCCAGATCTGACAGTGAGCTAAGTGAGGTGGAGCTAGGTGCTCGGTTGGTCACTTATGGCCCTGCTCTGAGCCAAGAGAACTCGAGGTAGGGGAGCAGAGGTGTGTTGGAAGGCGCAAGTGTGTTGGAAGCTTCCAGAACATGCTTGAAAAAGTGTTAGTCAGTCAGTCGTGTCTGACTCTTTACAGCCCCATGGACTGTATCCCACCAGGCCCTTCTGTCCATGGGATTTCCCAGGCAAGATACTGGAGTGGGTTGCCATTTCCTTCTCCAGGGGATCTTCCTGACTCAGGGATTGAACCCAGATCTCCTGCTTTGCAGGCAGATTCTTTACCATCTGAGCCACCAGGGAAGCCCAGAATATGCTTAGGAAAATGCTATTCTGGTTCAGTTCAGTTCAGTCGCTCAGTCGTGTCCGACTCTTTGCAACCCCATGAACCACAGCACGCCAGGCTTCCCTGTCCATCACCAACTCCCAGAGCTTGCTCAAACTCATGTCCATCAAGTCATTGATGCCATCCAACCATCTCATCCTCTGTCATCCCCTTCTCCTCCTGCCCTCAATCTTTCCCAGCATCAGGGTCTTTTCAAATGAGTCACCTCTTCTCATCAAGTGGCCAAAGTATTGGCGTCTCAGCTTCAACATCAGTCCTTCCAATGAACACCCAGGACTGATCTCCCTTAGGATGGATTGGTTGGATCTCCTTGCAGTCCAAGGGACTCTCAAGAGTCTTCTCCAACACCACAGTCCAACCTCTTCTTTTTTGCAAGTGAAAGAGATGGAACCCAGAGAGACTATGACTTGCCCAGGGTCACCCACCATTTTCACTAGAAAGAATTCAGATCTCCTGACTTCATCCAGATTTGTTATTTTTTTTTCAAGTCCAAAAAAGAAACCAAAAAGAAAAGATAACCAGGAGGTCAGGGTGTGGGGTTGGAAAAGACTCCTAGGGGCAGATTAGGAAGGTTGAGATGGAGGAATTTAGGAATGGCAAGTTGTGGTGGAATCTCTGGTTTTTTAGAATAACAGAGGGTTGTTACTCATTACTTGAATTAATGATGATAATGATAAGGTAATAATTGGTAACGTGTGTGCTTTCTTGGAGCCAAGCACTGTGCCTGCTGCTCCACCTCTTACATCTCCTTTAATCCTCACACAGCTCTGGGAAGCAGGTCAGTACAGACATATCCCTGTTTTACAGATGGGAAAACTGAGGCCCAAGGTGATCCAGCTCTGATTTCAGAACCAGAGTCTTTAGGGGAAAAAAAGAGACTCCATAAGTAAGTGATCAAGAAATGGCAGCAGCAGGCCCTGGAAAGTGTTAAGAACAGAGCCAAGATGAGGGAGAAGAGAGCGGGAACACAGGAGGGCGCCGGGGGCAGCCAGAAGGCTCCCGTCCAGAGAGCAGAGTGAGGCGCGGCCGCAGGGGACAAAGGGGCCGCAGAGACCCGGGCCCAGGTCTGTCTGCGGGGACCGCGGCTCTGACCTCAGGGCAGAAACGCAGACCTGGGCTCAGGAGGAAGGAAGCCGGAATCCTTGTTTTTTCAGGAACTGGAGAGAGAGAGAGAATACCTCTGTATATAGATTGTGTGTGTAGAAGGAAGATACACACACACCCCCTCTCAGGGGTGGCTGTAAGGGAGAGAGCGAATACGTGTGCGTGTGCGTGTGTGTGTGTGTGTGTGTGTGTGCGCGTGTGTGTGTGCGTGTGTGTGTGTGTGTGTGTGTGTGTGTAGAGACCTGGGGCTCAGGAGGAATGAAGCAAGAATTCCTGTTTTTCAGGAACTGGAGAGAGAGAGAGAATACCTGTAATTTGTGTGTGTGTGTGTGTGTGTCTGGAGAGAGAGAATCCCTGTATTGTGTGTGTGTGTGTGTGTGTGTGTGTGTGTGTGTGTGTGTGTGTAGAGACCTGGGGCTCAGGAGGAATGAAGCAAGAATTCCTGTTTTTCAGGAACTGGAGAGAGAGAGAGAATACCTGTAATTTGTGTGTGTGTGTGTGTGTGTCTGGAGAGAGAGAATCCCTGTATTGTGTGTGTGTGTGTGTGTGTGTGTGTGTGTGTGTGTGTGTGTGTGTGTGTGTGTGTGTGTGTGGAGGAGTAGGAGAAGGAAGACACACCCTCTCGGGAGGGTGTAAGGGACAGCGCATCCTTTAACCAGCTCAGCCTGGCTCATTTTGTGCAAAAAGAGAAACCAAACAAAACCTGGGAGGGCAGGCAAAGCCACGAGCGCTGCGTGTCCCCCAGTGTCTATCCGCGGACCCTCAGGAGAAACATCCCGCGCTTGGCGAGGGGCTCGGCCTTGCTGTAGAGAGAGAACGTGCGGGCGGCTGGGCGGGAGATGAGCGTGAAGGCAGCCCAGTGCACTGGGGCCGAGGCGGACGCCGGCATGGTGGGGAGGGGCCTGCCCTGAGGGGCTGCGTGGTCTGTTTCATCTCAGATATTTCCACCACCCCTTCCTGGGCTTCATGGATGGTGTGTGTGAATGGGTGACTCACTCCAGGTTATTCTCATTGAAATTATAAACTAAGTACTATGGGTTTGGGCTCTACCAGGGCCTTGTGGGTTGGCTTATATTCTACACAAGAGCACCCAGGAGATGGCAGATAGGAATTCACTCATCCTACAGATTGAGGGTTTTGATCTTTTCTTAAACCATCGTTGAAACACTGCATTTCAGCAAAAAGTTAGAAAACATTGACCTAATGAGTACTGAGTAGAGTATTAAATGAATGAGTAGAGTATTACACAACTATTTCAATGTTGGGTCTGAGGACTGTGTAATAATAAGGGTAGACACTTGCATGGAACATTAGGTAAAGCAAGGAATATATAAAGTGTATTGGTAGTAGAACATTTTTTAAAGAATCTGGATGTACCCAAAGTCAGAGAGGTTAAGTGACTCACCCAGAGTCACACAACTGATAAGTGGCTGAGCCAGGATTCAACCCAGATTGGGGGGAGGGGGGCATCCTCTCAATCACCATTACGCTACACTACGGAGGGCATCTTATGATACATTTTTAGCTCCAAAGCTTCAAATCCAACATCATTTGTTTTGACTCTGCAAGATGTGCATGTAAGCAAGGCCTGTGACCTTTGCTCTCATTGAAGAACTTTGAGAAGTTACAGCAGTGATTAGAGTGGTTAGAGTTACACTTTTCAAAATTTATTTATTGAGCTTATATTCCCTTTAGAAGGATATGCACATAAATCCATGCATACAAATTGGAAAATAAGAAAAAAAAGCAACATGAGAACCCTCCCACCTTATTCCAGGAGCAGAGCAAGTGTCTCTACTTAGGCACTGTTGGAACTCTTAGTCCCTTTGGGCTTCTATGATATAATACCATAGACTGGGTATATGTATTTTGGGTTTATGGCTCATGAACAACAGAAGCTTATTTCTCACAGTTTTGGAGGCTTCAAGTGCAAGATCAAGGGCTGTCAGATTCAGTATCTGGTGAGAGCCCACTTCCTGGTTCACAGACGGCTTCTTGTGGGGGTCTCACATGGAGAAAGGGGAAAGGGCGCTTTCTGGGGTCTGTGTTGTAAAGGCACTAATCCTCTTCATAAGGGCCCTATCCTTGTGACCTGATCACCTCCTTAAGGCCCCACCTCTTAATACTATCACCTTGGGCATTAGGATTTAACATGTAAATTTTGGTGGGGGACAGAAGCATTCAGTATAGCAGGGACCGAACATAAAAGACTGGCTCCACCTTCACCTGCTAAGGAACTCAGAGATGAGACCAAATGTACAAGTGAAGTCACGTGACAATAATCACAAAGCAACAGCTTCGGGAGTTGAGATCTCTCAATATTAAGGGTGCTGAAAGGAGACTTCCCTGGTGGTCCAGTGACTAAGACTCAGCACTCCCAACGCAGGGGGCCCAGGTTTGACCCCTGGTCGGGGAATTGGATCCCACAAGCCACAGCTAAGAGTTTGCCTGCTGCAGCTAAGACCCCACATGCCACAATGAAGACCAAGTGCAGCCAAATACATAAATAAAAATAAATACTTTTAAAAAAAAAAGAGTGCTGAAAGGATACAGAATAAATGACCTCACAGATGGAATTCAGTCTGATGGGTTTTCTTCTTTTGAAAAATTACGTTTGGAGGGGCATTGTGAAGTATCAGTGGCAGAAGCAATGGCATGGACTGATTGCAAAGGGTATATACACTATTGATCAGGAAGGATGTGGGCTTGTTGTTCTAGACGGAGAATCTGAACTTGCCCTGTTGAGGTGGTTGAAGTGAAAGTGAAAGGCGCTCAGTCATGTCTGACTTTTTGTGACCCCATGGACTATACAGTCCATGGAATTCTCCACGCTGGAGTACTGGAGTGGGTGGCCTTTCCCTTCTCCAGGGGATCTTCCCAACTCAGGGATCGAACCGAGGTCTCCCGAATTGCAGGCAGATTCTTTACCAGCT
The DNA here is from genome assembly GCF_963930625.1 of Muntiacus reevesi. Lineage (NCBI taxonomy): Eukaryota > Metazoa > Chordata > Mammalia > Artiodactyla > Cervidae > Muntiacus > Muntiacus reevesi. Next base: position 61,363,708 of record NC_089260.1, read on the forward strand.
GAGCTGTGAGGCCTGGGGGACATTTCCCCCCTACCATTCTTCAGGTTTTTTTGGTCTAGCCTAATCATTAAAATGAGGCATGACAGATTAATGTGAGAAAGAAAAAAAAACAATTTTCTCCATAAACATAGAACTTCCATAGAAATGAAGCACCTTCTGTCAAATGACCAAAGCAGGCTGTTTGTACATCATTTTTTGACAAAGAAACAATTCTTCGTGATGATAACGCAAAACAAAGGGGCTTGTGCTTGGGGTAGTAGACTGATGGAGAAGTAACAGTTTGTTTCTATAACTTTCTTAGCCTTGAATTTCCTAACCCGATGAGAAGGATGCTCTCTATCCTTCTGGTCTAGGAAGGGTCACTTCACGTGGGACATTTATATCCCACTTTCAGGGGGAGAGACAGAGTCGGAGTAGGTGTTTTTTAAATATTTATTTCACTGTGCCAGGCCTTAGGTGTGGCACTCAGGATCTTCCATCTTCATTGCAGCATGTGGGATCTTTAGTTGTGGCTTGAGAACTCTTAGTTGCAGCAAGTGGGATCTAGTGCCCTGATCAGGGATCGAACCCGAGCCCCATGCATGGGGAGCATGGAGTCTTGGCCACTGGACACCAGGAAAGTCCCCAGAGTCAGTTTTTTTAATGTCATTTTTTTTTTTTTTTTTTTTTTGCTACCGAGTGTTTCTCAAGTAATTTAAAATCAACATAATCACTGTGTCATTGAGACACATTGAGGGGTAATCAGCCCGCCCTGCCTAAAGGGACTTTGTCCTGTGAAGTTTTGCATATGACTGAACATCTAAAGAAAACCTACCTGGGCAACCAGCACCAGACCTCTCTTTGATCTTGGTTATTGTATAAACTAGCCTGACTGCAACCCTAGCAGCCTTCAGGTGTCCACGATCCTTTCCAAAACAAGAGCCGGTTCAGTGAGGTCACCTACTGGTCACCTCACATGCGTTTTGTGGTCAGTGCCACTTCCAATCGCTCATTAGTGTCTGACTCTCTCTGACTCCGTGGACTGCAGCATGCCAGGCTTCCCTGTCCTTCACCATCTCCCAGAGTTTGCTCAAACTCATGTCCATTGAGTCGATGATGCCATCCAACCATCTCATCCTCGGTCGTCCCCTTCTCCTCCTGCCCTCAATCTTTCCCAGCTTCAGGGTCAGGGTGTAATTCAGCTAAATTAATTTTGCAGATTCCTAGTGTTTTTACAGGTGGGAATGTAGGCCCGAGAATTTGAGACTTAAAAAATGCATTTCAGACATACCGTCAAGTTAGAGCTTCGTTTTGGTCTGTTGGGGGTGGCCACCAAGTAAACAGCTTGATTTCCCTCCCCGCTGGAGGTACAAAACGCAGCGTTCATGTTCGCCAACAGATAAATGTCTCCAATCCCTGGCAGTGCTTAATGGCTTTTAGTAGAGTTAAGGCTGGGAAAAAAGAAACGGACTTCCTCTTATTGGGTAAAATTAAAACCCCGAGGAGACGATTCCATTTCAGGCAGACCCTTTCCTTCTCCGATGACTCATCCACAGCCCAGCCAGCTCCCTTTCAGCTTATTCAGGTAAAAATGGAAGATAGAGGCCACCCGCCTGGGCAGGCGGTGGGGGTGGGAGTGGGGCTGATGAGCTGGGTGTTGGCGGTTTATCAGCTGAGATTTGCATTTCTAATAAGGGCCACGTCCTGGGGAGCTGCAGCCCAGTGATTGTGAGTCTCTTTTTAAAAAAAAATAATCATATATAATTTTATTTTTATTTCTTAATTTTTACGGAGGTATAATTAATTTACAATGTTGTGTTCATTTCAAGTGTACAGCAAAGTGAATCTGTTATACGTGTACATATATCCATTCTTCTTTAGATTCTTTTCCCGTTCAGGACATTACAGAGTATTGAGTAGAGTTCCCTGTGTTACACAGTAGGTCCTTACTGTGGCTGTGAGTCTGTTTATCTCTCAAAGAGCTCTGTTTTGCAGGTACCAATGCAGGAGTCTTCATGGCTCAGATGGTGAAAGATCTGCCTGCACTGTGGGAGACCCGGTTTGATCCCTGGGTCAGGAAGTTCCCCTAGAGAAGGGAGGGAATGGCTACCCACTCCAGTAACCTTGCCTGGAGCATTCCATGGACAGAGGCTACTGTCCATGGGGTCTCAAAAGAGTCAGACAGGACTGAGCAACTTGCACTTTCACTTTCTGAGACCCTGTACTGAGACCCTGTAACAGGGTCTTCCTGGGGAAGACCTTCCTGGCCTGAGCCTTTAAAATTCTATTGTAGCAAGATGCAGGGCTCACTGGGGAAGAGTCCTCACCAGACTGTCCCTCACCTCCCTTTGTCTACGTAAGAGAAACATGAAATGGTGCACTCCGAGATTTTGAGATTTATTGTTTTCTCCAAAAAGAAGTCCCCAGGCATGTCTATCCCAGCATTATTTATACAGTTAAAAAATTAGGAAAACAAAAACAATGTTCAACAAGAGGTGAATGATAAAAAAATTCAATGATTAAGTAAATTAATCATTAAATAAATAAGTAGTAGAAATCCCTAAGGCATACAATAAGTCTGTTAAGTAATGTGATTTTTCTAAATGTTAAATGAAAAAAATGCTGTACATAGTTTTTATTTTTTTAAAAACATACACACAGATGGAAATATAGCAAAATGTTAAGGTAGTTCATCTGGAATCAGATCTTATGTTTCCTCTTTTATTTCTTAATTTCCTATACTACACCTTTTTCCCCCTGGTCATACAAGTTAAATGTCACCACAGGAAACTATCATATACCCTCGTTTCTTTTTTCCTTTGTTTGTTTTCCTTCCTTTTTTATCTCCTCGAATGAGAACATCAGCTATGCTGTCAGTGGAACCGCCTTGTTCTGCGCAACAAACATTGTATTGCTAACAGGAACCAGAAATCCACAGAGGTTAGGACAAAACCTACCCCTCACCCGTCGTTCCCTCCTCCTCCGTGAGTCCATCTAAACCCTTCTTGAGCATGTTTATAGTTTTAGCTGGTACAGCCTCTCGGGCCCAAGGAGTTCCCTGTGTTTTCCACCCTCGGTGTGAAGTGGCAGAGGCCTGCCCAAACGGTATCCTCAGATGACCTCCTTCAGAGTCCAAGGGTCCTCCCTGGTTTTGCATTTCTAGGACTGAGCAAACAAAATGAGAGCGAAGACTACACATTCGCAATTAGCCAAGTACGCGTCCAGACAGCGTTGTTGAACTTGGTGTTGGAAGAGACCTCAGAAATTGTTTAGGCCAGTGTTTTCCTAAAAGTCCACATGATGGGAGTCAGTTTTCCAGAAACCAGTGGAAGCTGTACACGACCCAGGATATGGTGGCACTGGCTGCCTAAAAATATCATTTGGGGGGGAAGGGGGGGGTGTTTTCATTTTGCTCTGGGCTGGAAGCAGATAACAATGGCTACTTTGTTTGGATCAGAAACTCCAGCAGTTGCACAAATGCTTCACTGCTTTGTTAGTGGAGAAACTAATTAATGTATGAGAGACAAAATCTTTTAAAATTGGGTGTGTGGGAAGGTGGACATGGATACGACCTGTTATCTGGGTTCTACCTAATAGGTGGCAAAGGCAGGAATATCCCCCATGCCTGATGGATGAGAAAATGGATTGAGGGCAGCTGCCTCACCCCAGCTAAGTAGGCTGCCATGGAGACCAGTGGCTTAGAATCCAGGTGTCCACCTTGGAGACCTGGGCTGCCTCCAGGGCACCCAATCTGCCTGTTTAAACCAAGCCCCTGAGTTGCGTTTCCTGTACTGAAAATAACTTAGCAGACTGAATTTTTGACTGCTCCAGCTCTGATCTTTTTTTGTAAACTGAGTCCTGAGTCTGGAAAATTATTATTTTCATTGTCTTTCTACATCTTCTCCCATCTTTCCCAGCTGTGGAATACAGACTTCCAGGTTCAGAAGATTCCAGTAGGAAAGCAGACGGGCTCTAGAATCTTGACAGCCTGGGTTGAAATCCTGCTTCCCCCACTCACCAGACTCTCATCTCAGGTGTAAACTTCTCTGAGCCTCAGTTTTCCCAACTGTAAAATGGGAATAATGATGGTATCTGCCCTTAGGATCATTGTGAAGATTGAACCACATAATGAATGAAAAGTGCTTGCCTGATACCTGGTGCCCAGTACGTACTCAGTAAAGATGAGTTGTCACCCTCAGCACCATCGTCATATTATCAGTTTTCCATGGAAGAACCACAGCCAGGACCCAGAGTCAGCTTTGAACCTATTTTGCTTGGCTGCACTAGGGACAGTGACCCCACCTGCTGTGTTATTTGCTTTATCTTCTAGGACAGAGCAATTCATTAGCTCCTAGTCACCTGGTACCCATTTTCAAGGTCCTGAGAACTGACGTAGTTTACTCAATCAAGGTCACACAGCTCCTGGGGCAACAGGAGAATTCTCCCATGCAGCTCTCACTCTGCAGAACTCTGTCCCTTGTGGACACCTCCTCAGATCCTCCAGCCCAGGAAAGGAGGGAGAAATAGGTGAAACAAATGACCAGATTCTCAGGAATGCTCGTTGGAATCGCCAAGTGTCTCTTGCATGCCTGCTGCTTGCTTAGTCGCTTTCCTTTATTCAGGAGATTTCAGTGGAGCTGACGCTTCCTGTTTCATGTTCCTCCCCTCCTGACTGTGCTGGAACCGCCAGCCCCACCTGAGCGTCTCGGATACTGGGGTGGGTGATGGGGACACTTGGGGCCTGTGGCATGGCCAGGAGTCGGCTGGTTTGAAGCCCTCGTTCCTGCTCTGCTTACCCCAGCGTGGGGTGGTAAAGGAGCTCTGTGAGGCATGGCGCACCCCTGGAAAGGCCCTTGTAGGTCTCTAAGGTCCCTCTGGCTGGAAGCCTCCCTACCTGCATCAGCCACTTCCTCAGCACACCTTTGAGATGGCAGACACTCTGAGACCACAGAGCCGAATGAACTGCACTTCCTGCTTTCATGGCAGCTCATGGGGCATGGAAAGTCAGGCCCAGACTGTAAGCCGAATCAGCGGGGATCCTTGTACCTATAGGGTATTGGGGGACGGCATTACTGAGCGAAAGCACTGAGATGTGACCTTGCACGCAGCGGGGAGCCCATCACTTGCTTGCTGTCTGGCTGCTTTGAGTGTGTTTCTTCTGCCCTGGCTAGATGGTAAGTGCCTCTAGGCAGGAGATGTAACGAGCCCTGCTCCTTCTCTAGTCCTTGTGCTTGTGGGCTGACGGACAGCTTGGCAAGCACCTTCACTTGAGTCATTTTATTTGACCTGCTCAGCAGCTTTGTGATGTCAGATTTTATCCCCATTTTACAGATTTGGAAACTGAGGCATTGAGAGGGCGGTTTGGTGGCTCAACTACTCAGTGACTGAGCCTGGATTTTGCATTCAGGTCTGAGCTCCAACTTGACCTCCTCCCCAGATCTCACCCTCATGGTCAGCACTGGGGGAAATGCACATGTGCTTGGCAGAGAAGGCGAGCGAGACGCTGAGAGGGAGCCAACACGTGAGCATGAGCTTGAGGGGCTCAGTGGAAAAGACTTTGGCAGGGAGACCCCTGGCTTAAGTTCCTGTGTCTCCAAGCATGAGCTACCTGCACTTAGAATAGTCCCTTCCCTTTGGGGCTCAGTTTTCCTGGATGGAAAATGAAATGATAGTAGGAGATTCCATCTCACAAATCTATAGAAGTACGATTGAGAACTTTGGTCTTCAGCACTTTCTCATCTCTCAGCAGCCCCAGTCTACTACACCCGCATTCCCAGCCCCCTCCCAGGCATCCCCACCCCTGGGTCTCTTCCAGCCTCCGTGTGTCCCTCTCTCCAACCATCTCGGCCTCTAGCCCAGTGGGATCACCTGGGGAGCCTGTTAAAATGCTGACTCCCAGGCAGCAACCCAGAACCTGATGGCTCTGAGTCCCGGGGAGATGGGCCCAGGAACCTGCATTTCTCCTCTGAACACTCCCAGGAAATTCTGCTCATCGACTAGTCTTGGCAATCATTGGCTGAGCTCCGTAGTCCTCCAACTTTGGCAGACATCAGTCCCTTGGGGCGGGGTGGGGTGGGTTATGAAATGACTGAGCTGCACCCTCAGAATTTCTAATTCAGCGTTCAGAGGTGGGGCCCACAGATGCACTCTTCAAACAAATTCCCAGGTGATGCAGGGATCACACCTGGAGAACCACTGCCCTAGCTCATTCCCCAAGCAAAGCAGCAACGACATCTTAACTCGTGGGCGACGGCTGGGTGGAGCCGTCCTGTCAGCACATGAACTTTTAACAGAGACCTTCGAAATTGCTGAATAATTATAATAACAGCTACCGTTTACTCTGACATGCGCTACATGCCAGATCCTGGTCTAGATGTCTACGCTCAGTGTCTCGTTATTATATTTGGGTTTACAGATCCAAAAACTGCGGATGCGATGAGGTGATCGTCTAGTTTATTGTTTATCAGTTGCACAGTCGTGTCAACTCTTTTCGACTCCGTGGACCGCAGCACGCCAGGCTTCCCTGTCTTTCACCATCTCCTGGAGCTTGCTCAAACCCATGTCCATTGAGTTGGTGATGCCATCCAACCATCTCATCCTCTGTCATCCGCTTCTCCTCCTGCCCTCAATTTTCCCCAGCATCAGAGTCTTTTCCAATGAGTTGGCTCTTAGCATCAGGTAACCAAAGTATCTGTAAGTGCCACCAGGACTTTCGGGAGGAAAGCTTGGGCTGTTTTCTTTATCCCATGAGGCCTCTCTTTGCCGTCTCTGGCAGGAGTATCAGGAGAATGTCAGCCAGGTTCAGAGAGAGGTCACCACGCAGGTTGAGGGTGGGATTTTTGGCTGGAGGAGCCTTTCATTAATTCCCCACAAATCGTCCCCTGCTGGTGGTGGCCCTTGGCTCACACCCTCGGGACAGCCTGTCTGCTGCTCATCTGCTGGTTTTGCCCACTTTGAAGGGGCCCCTCATGTAAGCAGGGGTCCTTGCAGCTCTAGCAGCCTGAGCCCCTTGGGTGAACCTGTTTGTTCTTGCTGTGAATGCATGCTCAGTCGTGTCTGACTCTTTGTGACCCCATGAACTGTAGCCTGCCAGGCTGCTCTGTCCATGGGATTTTCCAGGCAAGACTACTGGAGTTCGTTGTCATTTTCTCCTCCAAGGGGTCTTCCCTACCCAGGGATCGAACCCACGTCTCCTGTGCTGCTACATTCCAGCCCGCTGGGGTTTTGTGAGGGGTCTAGCATGGCTGATGTTCTGTTTGCCTGTAAGGGCCTTGGGGCCCCAGGGAACATTCAGCAGGTAGCAGTAGAGAAGGTTGAGTCCGAGTCGTGATTTCAACTCCCCCAGCTGGTGCGTCTTAGCAAGGGAGCTTTTTTCCCTCTAGCATGTGAAAATTGGCCTGTTGTTTAATAAGAAGCTCATTGATTTGTGAAAACATGTAAAACACAGAGCAACTAGAAAATACAGGTGGCCAGGAGGGTTTTATCCATACTTAGCACACAGATCATCATGCTGTGTATGTGTGTTGTTTTGGTTTTGGTTTTATTTCAGTTGTATCTGGCAGGGATCTCAAGTTTTCTAAGGCAGCTAATGCCTTTCCTTCAGCACGTCCTACTTCTTCTAACTGTTCTCTTCTCTTTGCAAAGAGAAGAAAGGAAGGGAGGAAGAAGGGAAGGAGAGGGAGGGAGGGAAAGAGGAAAGGAAAGAAGGAAATGCCCTCAGACACGGATCCATTGGGGTGGCCAGGGACCTCCATACAGTGGCTTCAAGGTGTTAACGCTTTCTGTTTTAAGAGGATAGATGTGCATAGTACCTGCCCAAACTCTGTCTGCACCCTTGAAAGCCTCTTGGTGGAGTCCACCCATGTTGGAATTGGCCTTGAAAGTCAATAACTCTAGTCCAGGAACTGCCGCTTAACCATGCCACCTTCCCCCAGCCTCCTGTGACCAGACTGACCTGCCCATCTCCTCGGGGAGGTGGTGAGGGCAGAAGAGATCATGGAACTAAAATCTTCCCTTCAGTCAGAGCTGGGTGGAATCCTAGGAATCCAGGTGTTTTCCTGAGAAACCTGAGGCCCGGAGAGAGGAGGTAACCTGCAGAAAAGCAGACCTGACTTCAGTAAAGGAGAGTTTTGTCCTGGGGGTCTTGTGTTTTGCAAATGATGAGTGAAGTATCAAGTGAAGGGGAAGAAAACTTCTCTGTGAATCTCTCTGGCCAGAGCACCTTCGCCAGCTGCTAAAACTGAACACTTCGAGACTAAATACTCAGTTTGTCTTTATTTCCATCTCTCTGTCTGTCTCTCACACACACAGTCACATGCATGCACACACATTTCTTGGTATAAATAGCAAAAAGGCAGTGACTGTTCTTTATAGGGAAAGAATTACACTCTTTTTCACTGATTATGGGGAAATGTATTGAACATTGTCTAACTTTGCAAGACAGAATATAAGACGTGAAGGAGTGAAGCTTGACATTAAGAAGAATCTATTGCCCAAACTCCCTTGCATCCATGGAACCTGGTGGCCTTGTATTTGCCTAACCCCCAGTTTCCCTATTATCTATATCCTCCTTTCACAGACAGACACATTCCTGGTTCTTCTGCCCCCAACACACATAGGGTAAAACAAAAGAACATAGGCTATTAAAATAGAGGAGTGGAACTATTTCTCAATAGCAGTGTGACCTTGGCTAAGTTACTTAACCTCTCTGAGTTTCAGCTTCCCCATCTGGACAATTGTAACACCACTTACTGTTCTTTTAAGGACTAATAAAGGTAAAGCAGTGAAAGTGCTTAGGGTCTTCCTTGGCAGTCCAGCGATTAAAACTTCGCCTTCCAATGCAGGGGATGCAGGTTCAATCCCTGATCAGGGAGTTAAGATCTCACGTGACGTGGGGTGAAAAAACCAAAACATGAGAACAGAAGCAATGTTGTAACAAATTCAATAAAGACTTTAAAAATGCCCCCACCCCAAAAAATCAGTTTTTAAAAAAGTGCTTAATCCAGCACAGGCGCCGTGTAGGAGCTTAAGAAACGTTATCTGCTGCTATTGAAAGTGTTAGACATTGAAGATCATGTTCTTGCATTGTTTTCATAAGAGAATGACCTGGTTTATCATTTAAATGAGATCTTTCTCTAGGCCTCTAGCAATCTGACTGCTCAGTAAAAATTCTAATTTTTCTGCCCAGGGCATAACAAATAAGGGCCCGGTTTTAAGCGCATCATAGCTGCGTTGTTATCTTTGGAATACTGAGACGCCGGCATGGGAGTTTTCAGTACTATCTTGTGCATATAGATATCCTTATATCTGAAAAGGATATAAAATTGCAAACACTAAAAGATAGAAATGAACTGGAAATCATGAAAACAAGAGTGAAAACACAAAAGCCCAATTATAATGGAATAGAGGTTATGTGGCGGGCTTGCGTGCATATTCAGTCGCTTCAGTCCTGTCTGACTCTTGGCAACCCCATGGACGGTAGCCCACCAGACTCCTCTGTCCATGGGATTCTCCAGGCAAAAATACTGGAATGGGTTGCCACTTCCCTCTCCAGGGCATCTTCCTGTGCTGCATTTTCTGGTTTACAGAGCAGTCTTAGCTGTTTCTCATCCCAGTGGCTTCACGACCAGCCTGGAAGGCAGGTGTGATTCTGCCCATGTCACAGAAGAGAAAAGAGAGTCTCACGCTGATGCTGAGCAGGAAAGACAGGAGCCACGTCACACCAGACCTTGCAGGACTTGGTAAAGAAATCTAAATTGTTCCCAGTTCAGCGGGAAACCTTCAAAGACTTAAGCAGGAGAGTACTGCAATCTTATCTACATTTTTAGATCTCTTGGTAGAGAGGGGAAGGAGCTGAAGTGAAGTCAAGGAGGCCACATGGAAGGTGGCTTTGGATGTTCAGGCAAGAAGTGATAGACTCCCCTGGTGGTCCAGCGGTGAAGAATCTACCTGCCTGGACAGAGGACACGGATTCAACCCCTGCTCTGGGAAGACCCCTCATGGTGCAGAGCAACCAAGCCCCTGAGCCACAACTACTGGATTTCAAACACTCCAGAGCCCGTTCTCAGCAACAAGAGAAGCCGTCGCAGTGAGAAGCCCTTGGCACCGCAACTGGAGAGTAGCCCCCAATCGCCACAACTAGAGAAAGGCTGCTTGCAGCAATAAAGATCCAGCACAGAAAAAAAAAAAAAAATTTTTTTAATTAAGTTGTTTCTTTCACCCTGGTGACAGCAGGGGCTGTTTTTCTGGATTTTTTTAATATATATATATAAAGAAATTGTATAGCACTTATGGAGATAAACTTCCCTGGTGGCTAAGCTGGTAAAAAATCCTGCAATGCAGGAGACCCCAGTTGGATTCCTGAGTTGGAAAGATCCACTGGAGAAGGGATGGGCTACCCACTCCAGTATTCTTGGGCTTCCCTGGTGGCTCAGCTGGTAAACAATCCACCTGCAATGCAAGAGGCCTGGGTTCGATCCCTGGATTGGGAAGATCCCTTGGAGAAGAGAATGGCTACCCACTCTAGTATAATAGCCTGGAGAATTCCATGGACTGTATAGTCCATGGGGTCACAAAGAATCGGACATGGCTGAGCGATTTTCACATGGAAATAAAGAGAAGGGGGTGGTTGGAGATGTGGTGGTCACAGGTGGTCTTAGGGTGGGTTGACTGTGGATGTTGATGGAAAGGGAGAACCAGGGGTGGTGCCAGCTTCCTGGTGGGTCAGTGGGTGGTTGATGATGGGCATGTCTGCAGAGGAACAGGTTTCTGTGGAGGTGGGGGGAGGCTTTACTTGGATTTATTTTTGGAAGGAGGGTATCTCCTTCCAATCACTGGGCCTTCTTATGGCAGAGAACAGGCTGTATTTTCCTGCTCCTGGGCACTGAATAAATGCTTTCTGTGAGCTGGGTGCACTCAGGTCCAACCCAGGGCAGCCTGTCTGCAAAGAATGCCACCGTTGGCCAGGCACTGCGTTCCTTCTGCAGCCAAGGAACCAGGGAGCCACTAATGACCCCTTCTGAGAACTCTGGGCCCCCGTACAAGAAGCAAACAAAAAGCCCTGATGTCCTGCCTTCTCGTGTTTCAGGCTTTGATAGCTTTTTCTTTTGCCAGTCTCCACGGGATCTTTCCTCTGCTGATGTTGGAAAGTGATTCTGTTTTGTTTTGTTTTTTTAATGTTGTACTCAGGCCTTAAATAACCTTTACCATGAGTAGATGAAGCCTAGTAAAATGCTATTAATATAATAACATTGACAATAATGATGAGCTTTGGTAGAGTGTCCTCTTTTATATACACTGTTTGAGTTTAGCCTGAAGACAATCAGGTGAGCTAAGTGGCAGGTTAAGCTCTGTTTGGGAGGCCAAGGAATATAGTAGCCACGGGCGCTAAAGGTGCGATAACAATGGCATTGCTGAGACTTCCCTGGCTGTCCAGGGGTGAAGACTTCGCCTTCCAGTTTCGGGGGTGCAAATTCAATCCCTGGCCAGGGAGCTAAGATCGCGCGTGCCTTGCAGCCAAAAAACCAGAACATAAACAACTGAAGTGATCTTATAATAAATTCAATGAAAACTTTAAGAATGTTTGACATCAAAAAATACCTTTTGGAAAATGGCATCTCTAAATTATAAGAATTGAGGTCCTTGGAATGGGGCTGGTCTGTAAACAGCAGCTGTTGTTGTCTACATGGTTAGTTTCTAGATAGACAGAGGCACAAAGAAACTGCAACATACACACAGCAGTGGAATCAACCCTGAGTTGTGTAGTTCAAAAAAAGTTCAAAGTGTTAGTTGCTCAATCATGTCCGACTCTTTGTGGACCCCATGGACTGTAGCCCACCAGGAAAGTTGTGTAGGATCTATGATATTTCTGGATGCCATTCTCATAAGGAACCCATGTTCCAAAGTCATTCAAGGGGATCCAGGCTGCTGCTGGGCCTGGACCCCCATGGAATCCCCTCCCCCATCCCCCTCTTTGGGCTTCCAAGGTGGCACTAGTTGTAAATAACCCACCTGCCAATGCAGGAGACATAGGAGACGAGGGATCCCTGGGTTGGGAAGATCCCCTGGAGGAGGACATGGCAAGCCACTCCAGTGTTCTGGCCTGGAGAATCCCATGGACAGAGGAGCCTGGCGGGCCACAGTCCATAGGGTCACACAGAGTCAGACACAACCGAAGCGAGTTAGCACGCATGCATGCACCCCTCTCTTCAGCAGTTTCCACACCTCCACCTTGCAGATGTCCCTCCCAGGTGAGGTGGGTCGAACACACCACCCAGGGCTGCTCTGGCCTGGCCCTGCCTCCCTGCCTCCCGCTTGGGTGCCCCCTTCTGATGTGCCCCATTCTTTGAAGTAGGGTTCAGACCCCACCTCCACCTCCTCCTTCCCTGAGCCCCACCCTCATGGCACCCTTCTCCAGGGGAGTTCTGCATCGAAGCCCTCCCGGGCCCCACCTCACCCATCCCAGGCGTGAGTCTTGGCTCCCCCATCAGGTCGATGGAGACAGAAGCCCTGCCTTCTACCTTGTGATTCTTCAACTCCCGTGCGCCAGGCCAGGGCCAGAGCAGGTGCCATGATGTTATGCAACTGCCTTATAGACAATAGTAAAATAACCATCCTCAGGACTCGCCTGGGCAGAGGGGCGGTGTGTTCATCCAAGTCATCCTGATGGGAAGTCTACTCCTTACTCCAAAGGTGGCACCTTGAGCCAGAGCCTCTGAGACCCCCAAGAACATTCGAGAACATCCCCGCACACCGCACTGTTACCCTCCATGTCATCAAATCTCTGCCCTTTGCAGGTGGCTCCAGGGCTCACATCTCTGGAACGTGGACTGTGTCACCCTTTAGAAATACAGTTGTGGGGGAGGGGTGGTCAGAATCGGGGTCAATCATACAATAATGTGCCCACTTTTACACTTTGCCTCCTGTCCAGCCTCTGAAGACAGCTCCAGAGGAGGTTTCTATACTTGTCCTGGGCACCGTGGAGATGACTGTGCAGGCTCTGCTTGTTGAGACGGTGCTTCGCTTTGGGCTGGGTCAGTTCTGGGACTGTGTTTTCAGTTGGCCCTCAGAGAGGAACAGACCAGTAAGTGTGTGCATGAGTAGGACCTGGCTACACCACGTGGCCCAGGCGTGCTTCTGAGGGTCAGTGTGTGCTGTGCTTAGGCTGTTTGGCTATGTGTGCACCTTGGGGGAGAGAGTGGGGTTCTGCTGGGCCAGTTGGTGGGCTGGCGAGACAGTCCTGTTTTTGGAGCAGCCATAATGTTCCTCCCTCCCCAGCCCCCAAATTTGTTTCAGCCCAGTGGCTCCCTCCACTGACCTGGACGTAATGATTGTATTCTTCATAAACAGAACATCCCCCCACCACCGATTCCCAGCCCACCCCCGACATGAACCGCCCTCTGCTCATTAAGGGCTCTAAAAACACACTTCTCTGTGGGAAGACGCCTGGGCCCCTTCACAGGCCCTAATTATCACAAGTCCCTCTGTCCATCTCTTAAAATGCTGAAGCTTTGACAAGGCATGGGGATGGGGGGAGGTGGGGAAGGATATCATCTTCCCCGGATCCCCAATATTTGGGTTTTGTCCGGTAAAATATTTTCCCGGGCATTGGAGGGAGAGAAAATGGACCCTTTCTGCTTCTTCCAGGGCTGATTTCAGCTGCGGTCAGAGATTCAAGAGCAGTGGGTGTGCCCTGCCCCAGCTCGCCTCCCTCTTCAGTTCCCGTGTCCCCTGTGGGATGGGAGCCAAGAGGTTTTCAGGGTCGGTATCCCAGAAAGAGGAGGTGGTTTTGCAATCCAAATGGTAGGCTGTTGCTAAGTGACTGCTGTGAACCTTGGTGGCACTGAAATCTATGTACCGAGGCCGCCACCCCACCAGGGTCTCTCTGGGGCCACTTGTTCCTAGACCCAGAGCAGCTGGAGACTAGAATCTCCAGATTGGATGGCATTCCCAGCAGAGCCCTGGATCCACGTGGTGGCGGCCAAGAGGCACTAGACGGTCTGGACAAGGGCCTTTCTGGGTTTTTCAAAGTGGAGAGGTGGGGATCGAGAGCAGGGAAAGGTGTCCGCCCTCCCTGCTAGAAGCCCAAGGGAGCCTGGTCCTGCCGTCCACCAGCTCTGTTCCAGGTAGGGCCTTGTGGCTCTGGCCTGCAGTTCCTCGTTGGAGACACAGGGTGAACGGCACCTACCTACTGAGTGAACGGCTCAGAAGGCAAACATTCCCAGCTCTGCTGCTCTCTTGCTGTGTCACTTTGAGCAAGTTATTCCATCTCTCTGTGCCGGACTTTCCTCGTTGTTTTAGTTTCCTGTGATTGCTAGAACAGAGGACCACAAACTTGGTGACTTAACAAAAATCTAACCTCTCAGTTCTAGAGGCCAGAAATCCAAAATCCAGAGTCAACAGGACCCTGCTCCCTCTGGAGGCTCTAGGAGAGAGTCCTTCCTTGCTTCTTCCAGCATCTAGAAGTTGTTGGTGTACCTTGTATCTGTATCACTCCCAGCTCCGCTTCTGCCTTCACCATCACCTTCTATAGGGGGGTTCTTCTCCAGCTGTTTCTTATGAGGACCCTTGTTGATGAATTGAGGGACATCTGGAGAAGCTAGAATGATCTCATGTTAAGAGCCTTTACTCTATGAAGACTCTTTTCAAATAAGATCACATTCACAGGTCCTGGGGACTAGGACATAGACATATCACTGGGGGAGAGCGGCACAATTCAACCCACTACACCGGTTTATTAAATGAGGGTGACAATGGAGATTACACAAATTCATGCATCTCATGTTCTTTGCGCTGTGCCCAGCACACAGCAAACCTTCAGTGTCATAATCCTCACCAAGTCACCATTTCATCATCACCATCACCACCACCATCATCACCATCACCACCATCTTCATTACCATCCCTAACGTTTGTGAAGAGGCTTCCCAAACTGGACACATGTAAAATTAACTCTTGACTCTCATTCTTCAACTTCTCAGGAAACAGGTACCTCTGTTTGAATAATCCTGGTTTCCTCTTTCTCTCTCCCACTTCATTACATCTGATAAATCCTGTCTATTCTGCCTTCAAAATATATCCCCAGTGTGACCGCCGTCTCCCAGGATCACCACGTCGCACCCCTCCAGGGGGCAGCCTTCCCATTTTGGTGGCCGTGAATGCCACCTTTGGGGTCATATTCAGCCCCGTGGTACTGCTCCCTGCCACCTGCATCCCCGTCTCCCAGTTCAAGCCCCGTCACCTCTCACGTGGGTCATTGCAGTTGCCCGTTGGCTGTCCTCTTAGCCCCTCTCAGCTGCAGCCCTCCGCTCACTTCATGCACAAAACCCCAACTGTCTCCTCTCCTGAAAACTACAGACCTCTTAAAAACACAGGTCAGATTGTCAGTCGCTACCCCAAACCCTACACTGGTTCCCCCATCTCAGAGCAAAAGCCAAAGTCCTTATGGTAATCCCAGGTGCATCAGCCTTTCCCTCTGCCACCAGCCTTGACACACGCACACGTGCGCGCGCGCACACACACACACAGACACTTGCCCTTGCTACTTCCTCAGTCTAGAACACTCTCTTCCCCCATTATCTTTGTGGGAAAGGTCTCCCTCGTGTCATTCAGGTTCTGTTTAGAAGGCACGCTGTCATGGAGGACTTCCCTGCCCACTTCCCGGTCATAGCTCAGCCAGAACCTCTCAAATCTCCACCATCTTCTGTCTGTTTTTTTTTTCAAAGCACATCTGGCTACCTGGCACTGGCTATTTATTTGTTTGTCGCATCGTCTAGCCTCCCCCATCACGTTCCTGGAAAGAGGCACTGTGTTTTGATGGCTGTTGAGTCCTCAGCTCTGAGGAGCTGTTAAGCTCGTGAGAAGCACTTCCTGGACGAGGGAGTGATGACCGCGGGGCTCTGGTTTCGTGTGCGTTTTCCAGCTCTCCCAACAGCCACTGGCGTTTGGTCCCCTCCTCATTTTGTCGGGCTCAGACAAGATTAAATAAACGTCCCTAGACTACTGAACTCAAGATTGGTAGCAAGAAGACCTGACCCGACTAGTCTCTTGCCAGAACCCACTTTCCGCATCACCATCTGTCAGGAGGCAGAAAGGAATGATTGTCGTGACAGACCTTTGGAAAGGGAAACGTGAGTGCAGCAGGGCGACAGTAGCCCAGCGCAGCACGTCTAAGCAGATTGCTCCGAAATTATTTGGGTCTCTTTCCTGTTTAATTTTTTAAATTGTGAGAGCTTTTTTTCACTGCCTCCCCAGACAGTGCAACATGAGGGGGAAAGAAACGTGTCCAAGAGGCCCTGTTGCTCCATTGAATTTTTACTGTCAGACTTCGGTGGCCCGGAATGTTCTGGAAATGGGGCACTCAGGCTGCATGAATGTGCGCTTTATTCCAAAAACAGGCCAGTCCATTTTCCGCCTTGAGTAAACGTGGTGTGTTGATAAGAATCAAATATTTCAGTGTGGGGCTGTGCAAAGATGCATTCTCAACTCTACCACTGAGATAACCTGTGCCTTTAAACAGTAATAATAGTAACTCTTACTCCCTGAGTCTTCCCAGGTGCTAGGGACATTCCAAGTGCTTTATAGGTATTAACTCATTAAGCTCCTCAAACCAATCTTGGGAGTAAGTACTCTTATTAACCCCAGTCACCCTAGGTGGCTCAGTGGATGAAGAATCTGCCTGTAATGCAGGAGACGCAAGAGATGCAGGTTCGATCCCTGGGTTGGGAAGATCCCCTGGAGGAAGGCATCATGGCAACACACCCCAGTATTCTTGGCTGGAGAATCCTGCCTGGTGAGGAGGAGGAGGTGAGCTGCGGAGGAGGATGTGAGCTGCGGTCCGTGGGATCACAAAGAGCCAGACACTACTGCAGCAATTGAGCATAGCACAGCAATCCTAGTCACAGAGACACAGAGATGTTGGGCAACTTGCTCAAAGTCACACGGCAGAGCCAGGACATGAACGCGGGCCGTCTGTTTCCTGAGGATGAGTTTTAACCACCTCTCTTTTGTGACTCTCAGCTTCATCTCTAGATTGTGGGAAATGCATTCAATCATATTTCCAGTTGGGAAAATCTATGCTTTTAAGACTGAGAACCTGGCAGGAGTTTTGAGTGGTCAGTGTGAGTGCAGAAACGATCGGCAACTGGGCTGCAGCAGGAACAAGGCCATCCCAGGAAGGTCCACCGTCCCGGCTCCCTTTCCATCATGTTCTCACTTGTGTCTGCGCTCCTGTCATTTGCTACTTTTCTTGCCTGATGTTTGCAGAAATAAGAGCCCAGGTGTGCGTATCTACCCCCAGACATCTTTCCCCTCGGTGTGAAATTTTAAAAAAAAACAACAGCAAAAATGAAACTCTTGTGGTCCCTTGGTGTTGATTAGCTTTAAAAGCACTCTCACATGTCTGTTCTTACTTGATTCACATAGAAACCCTGTGTGGACAGACAGGGGAGCATCCCATTTTACAGATGAGGAAATAGAGGTTGAGATGGCTCATCTTAAGGTCGCAATTATCTCCTGCTTCCTGTATTTCCTGAGTCCTTCCTCAGGGTCCTTACATTTTCTTACATTTCTGTACTAATCTTAGTAGACAGAGTCTTCAATTGATCCCAGCCACTTCCTATGCTATTGTCACCACTAGATTAGTTATAAATTCCCACCAGCATGGCAAATATTCTTTACTGAGTGCATTCAGTGTGCTAGGAACTGTAGTAAGGACTTTTCACATTTTATGTCCTTCTAATCCCCACGATGGGGCTTCCCAGGTGGCTCAGCAGTAAATAACCCACCTGTCAATGCAGGAGACGGGGGTTTAATCCCTGGGTCGGGAAGATCCCCTGGAGAAGGAAATGACAGCCCACTCCAGTATTCTTGCCTGGGAAATCCCATGGACAGAGGAACCTGGCAGGCTACAGTTCAGGGGGTCGCAAAGGGTCGGACATGACTGATCGACTGAGCATGCACGCAATCCCCACAATACCCCTTTGAGATGTATAGCACTGTGACCCCCATTTTATAGATGAGGGGCCTGAGGCCACATGGCCCCAGGGCGACCCGTGCGTGTAGTCACACAGTGAGGAAGTGGTTAACCCAGCATCCGCCCGTGTTAACTCAGCTTGTCTGGTGACCCCTCCTGGTTAAAGCCTGCCGGGACTCCTGGTCGTGACTCCTGGATAGAGGACGGTGCTCAAACTTCTTGGGCTGGTGTGCAAGGGTCCCTGAGCCCGAGGCACTCACCCCTCCAGCCCGTGCCCTAAGCCCTGCACCTTCACACGCAGCCACACTCAACCGCCCTGCTCAGGCCATGCCCTTGTCCTGCACCATGCCTCTCCACTGCCCTCCTTGGAATGCACCCTCCTTCCCCTTCTGACTGGTGATTTCCTCTCCATCCTCCAGGGCCCAGGCCAAAGCCGCCTTCTCCCTGCAGCCTCCGGTGAGCCGCCATCCCCCGCGCCCTTCTCCCCGCCCAGTGTCACTCGGCCCCAGGGCACCCCGAACCACGTCCCTCTGCTGCATAGCTCACCTGCTGTCCCTGGCCCCAAACCCAGCCTGCAGAGAGAGGGACAGGGACAGCAAAGGAGCAGTGTGCTTGTGCAAGGACCAGGCGAAGAGCTTTCTGATTCCTTGTGGTTTTTTAAAAACATGTGCCAGCCCAACAAAACAGCTTTGTGGCTGGTGTCCGGACCATGGGCCACCAGTGTGAGTCTCCTGGGAGCTCCTCGGGCGTTCTTGTGCTTCACTGCACTGTCGGTGCTTAAATGAAGGAGGGAGAAAGGAGGAGAGGAGAGAAGGAGGACTTACCTTCCTAGACCGGACAATTTGGCTTCCATAAAACAAGCTGTATTCGTCTGCTCGAGCTGTTGTAACAAAATACCATACACTGGGTGGCTTAAACAGGCATTTTCTTGCAGTTTCTGGAGGCTGGAAGGCCAAGAGCAAGGTTCCATCCAGTTCTGTTTCTGGTGATGACTCTCTTCCTTGCTTGTAGGCGGCCACCTTCTAGTTGCGTCCTCACGTGGCCTCTCCTTGGTTTTTGTACTCGGAGAGAGCAAGCTCTCTGGTGTCTCTGAGAACACTAATTTTATGCGATCAGGTCCCCACTGTTATGACCTCATTTAACCACCATTAGACGTTCCATTTCCAAATACAGTCACACTGGGTTTGGGGCTCCAACGTGGTTTCCCAAGTGGCGCGAGTAGTAAAGAAACCGCCTGCCAGTGCAGGAGCCGTAAGAGACGTGGGTTCAGTCCCTGGGTCAAGAAGATCCCCTGGACTAGCAAACGGCAGCCCACTCCTGTATTCTTGCCTGGAAAATCCCACAGACAGAGGAGCCTGGTGGGCTACAGTCCATGGGGTCACAAAGAGTTGGACACAACTGAAGTGACTCAGCACGCAGGCATATAAATTCAGGGTATGGAGGACACACATTCAGTCCATATCACATGGCATGCAGATCACTCAATCTTCCCTGTGTCCTCACTATGGGGATTCTGAAAACACCAAAGGCAAACAGCAGAATCCAGTGGTCAAAATCACGGGCTTTCCTATCAGACAAAGTCAAGTTTGATACCTAGTTCCACCACTTGCTGGCCGAGTGACCTTAGACAATTCACCCAACTTCTCTGAGCCTCACACCTCTTATTGTGAAAGGAGGACAGTGATGCTGACCACACAGGGCTTGTGTGAGGATAAAGCAAGATCCAGGCATGTCTACCACGCCCAGCATCGCTGGGGAACCCCACTGCAGGAACAGTTACTGAGTGCATCCTCTGTGTATTGGGCTCTAAACTAGGTGTGGGGTATCCAGTGGCAAGCAGGTCAGAGCGATGCCTTCTTCTCATTCTCCCTCAAAGAGCCAGATGATAAACAAGGTGAATGGGACATGGGCTGTAAAGAAATAAAACAGGCAGAGGGCAGGATGGAAGGAAAGCCCTCACTGGGGAGGTGACTTGGACAAGAACCTGAGGCCAAAGACTCGGCGCAGAGTCTTCCAGGTGGGGAAGCAGCAGTCGTGAAGGCCTGAAGGTGGGCACGTTGGATGCCCACACGAGCAGTTGGCATTCATCGTGATGGCTGCGGTTGTATTGTATGCGACCCCCCCTCGGAGGCCACCACCCCGCGGGGACACAGGACCCCGTTGCCCAGCCCTCCAGCCCTGGAGCAGGGCCAAGCCGAACCAGCTCTCAGAGGGGAGCAGAGCTTTGACTGGCGTGCTGGGGACGGCAGGACAGGGGAGGAGGAAGATTTGGCATTGCGGGCTGGGTAGGGGGGTCAGCGAGCATCCCTGTGGGAAGAGGGGAGTTTGGTTGAAGAGCCTGGAATCTGAGGGATCCTCGGAGATGGCTCAGGCCTGAGCCCAGTCCAAGAGCAGTGTCAAGCCAGGAGCCCGAGGCGCCCCATGGATGAGCTCGGCGTGAGCTGATGAGGGCAGCAGCCCCCATTACCATAGCCGGGTGGGCAGGGTGCTCGTTCTGGAGACTGGGCGCCCCACTCAAGATGCAGGGCCCAGGCGGAAATCCAGCGCTGTGAGTCACGACCAGATGTACAGCCTGTCAGGGGGATCCGGGGCCGAGGAGAACTGGTCACGGTTTCCTGGAAACTTCCAGAGTGTGGGGGAGGGGTCCGCTGAGGACAGGTGCCGGTGGGGGCAGGGCTGAGCCAGGAGACCCGCTGGGGGGCCAGGCCGGCTGCACTGGGGCCGAACTTTCCGTGGCCGCGGGGGAGTCAGAGCCTGATGCCCGTGGACCCAGCTGAGGCATGTTTGGGGTCCTCCGTCTCCCCTCCCACAGCGTGTCTGTAGTTACCTGGACTTCTGAGAGGTCTCATGCCCCTCGGGGTGTGGATGTGGGAAGAGCAGCCCAACTGGGACTTCTGCGTTGTCATCCCATAAACTTGGATTCAGATCCAAGGACATCCACAAGCCCAGCCCCTCTCTGGTCCTCCATCCTCTCACCTGCAAATGAATGGGATAAATTGGGAGCTCTCCAAGGTTCCGCCCAGACAGTTCCTTTGTCTTCCTCCCTATAGATAGGAATGGGGGCTTCCCAGGTAGCCCTAGTGGTAAAGAACCCGTCTGCAATGCAGGAGACATAATGAAACATGAGGTCGATCCCTGGGGTGGGAGAATCCCCTGGAGGAGGGCCTGGCAACCCACTCCAGTATTCATGCCTGGAGAATCCCATGGACAGAGGAGCCTGGCAGGTTACAGTCCATAGAGTTGCAGAGTGTCGGACATGACTGAAGGGACTCAGCACACGGATGAGAGACACTGAGGCCACGGAACAAGGAGCCTGCTCTGGGGAAGCCCATTTGGAGCTTGGCGAGATCTGCTCCCTTCCCCCACCCCACCCCATGTTCCAGTGTCCTGCAGCCCCTTCCCGATCTTCTCCTTGCTGGCCACCTCTTACCCTCCTTCCCTTCTACCCGTGCTCCTCATCTGCAGACATGGAGGCTCAGCCTTTCCTGGGGTGGGTGGATCCCAAATCTAAACCAAGTGAAGAACTCCCAGGGCCATGGCCATCTGTGTGTACTCACTGGGATAAGCGGGCAGGACCTCCTCCAGCCACCTCCTGTCTGAATCCTACACATTCTTCAATCCACTTCAAATGGCACCTCCACCAGGAAGCCTTCCAGATCACCCCAGCCAGAGTCATCACCTTACCCAGCCTCCCCCAGGCATCCCGCTTTATAATTCTGCCGGTGCCGTTTTTACTTTGGTTGTTGTTGTTTAGTCGCTAAGTCGTGTCCGACTCTGCGACCCCATGGACTGTAGCCGGCCAGGCTCCACTGTCCATAGAGTTTCCCAGGCGAGAATACTGGAGTGGGTTGCCATTTCCTCCTCCAGGGGAATCTTCCTGATTCAGGGATCAAACCCATGTGTCCTGTACTGGCAGGTGGACTCTACCACTGAGCCACCAAGGAAGCCCCATTTTTTTACTTACTAGTGTTGTAATTGTGTGTGCAAACATCATAGCTCCTGTACACAATTCCAGACTCACTGGACACAGTCACCAAGTTGCCCGGTTTTGCCCATGCTCATCAGCAGCCGCCTCTTTGACATCGGATGTGGTGTTTGGATTCTAGTGTTGGGTAGATATTTGCAGAATAAATGGAGTTTTCTTTCTTCTGTGCAGCAGAAAGATTCTTTCCTTCCAGAATGAATGGTTGGATGTGTAAGAGCATGTGTTCTATAGCCGCACTGGGTAGAATCTTAGCTCCACCATCAACACATGACGGGACCCTGGACAAGTTACTAACACTCCTGCCTCAGTTTCCCCACGTGTAAAGCGAGGATCATCATAACGTCCCTACCTCACAGGCTGGCTGTGAAGGTTAAATGAGTCATGCTTGTCAAGTGCTTGATGTCATGCCCAGCAGAGACCTGATTCAGTCAGCAAAGTTGTTAGATTTTGGCAGTCTGATATGTAAATTTTTCTTTGATTTTTTTTTTCTTTTTTTAATATTACACCGTCTTGCAGAATTCGAGTTTGGCTTTAGGTAGTTGCCAGGTCCTGTCCAATCCTTGCATTCACTGAACCTGTATCGGGTACTGAGTGCCATCTGCAGAGTCCCTGGATACGCTGGCTCAGAGTAGGGGGCAGGGAAGGGAGAGACGAGCCTTCACTGGCGTAACTGCTCGCCAGCTCGGGGCTAGCAGCCACATTAAGCGCTCTTACTCAGTTCATGTGACTCGACAAATTTGGAATGTGTTGGGGAGAGAGAGTTTTTCCAGCTATGAGTCAGTACATTTATGCTCTCTCACACACACATTTAAAATTTTTAAAAAGAAAGAGACTTTAGCGAGAATTCATTTTTGAGCGCAAAGTGGACATCTCTGAAAACTGTGTTTTGACCCTGAAGGCAAATAATACTTAAGATATTTAATAAAGAATTCAAAATAAGAGTCAAGGGAGAGAAAACACAACTAGCTGCTTTTTTCCTTCTGTATTCTCAGTCGCTGAAGTGCACGTTGGAGGACCCAATATAGCATGGGTTTATAAAGCACCTCCTGGATCCCCCAATTTATACTCAGCATAGTGGGAAAATAGATATATGAAAGAAGGGAGGCAGAACCAGCATTTACTAAGCACCTGTTATGTGCCAAGTAATCGGAACTGGGGTCGGGGTACATGTCCCAAGTTCAAGAGACAGAGTGGGGAAAATGGAATAATGGTGTTCAGACACGCTTGGGCTCAAACTTGGGCCAACTTTTAGAATGTTATATAAGTCCCATCTTAGCCCATTTTGTGGATGGCAAAACTAAGGCTCAGAGGAGAGAAAATAATTTGTCTATGGACACAAAGCTCTTAAGTGGTGGAAACCATATTCTAAACGGGGTCTGTTAACCTTCTGCCTTATGCCAGACAAAATATGTGATACAGCAGTTTTCAGATATCACACAAGAGACAACACAGGATTGTGTTAGCTGGGAGACGGGAAACAAACACCGCAAGTTCTACAATTGCACCAGCTTGCTGCCTCACAGCAGTTTCCAGAATGCAGTATGAGGAGGAATCGCCCCCCAAAAAGAAAAATAAATAAACTAGGTCTGTGAGTCTCCCTATGGTGAAGAAATTTGGGTTAAATCAGTGTCCCTGAGGCTGAGTGTCCCCAAGAAGGAGGGAAGCTGGCACATCCATTCTCGGTGATCACACTTGCATTGCCTAAGCAGGTACCACTTTCTCGTAGACCAGTTCCTTTAACCACCTCCGGATACGACTGAGCGCGCGGACGCACACGCATTCACACACACACTTGACACAACTGAGCGCGCGCACACACACGTTAGGGATGATGAAGAACCCGCGCGCACACACACCCACACCCTCACACACATTAGGGATGACGAAGAACCTGCACACACACACACACACACATATCAGGGATGACGAAGAACCTGCTTTTCGTTCAGGCTGGTCCAGTCTGCTGTTGTTTACTTTAGAGAAAGAAACCAGCACCCGCCCAGAGCGCTTGCGTTTCCAGCTCACTTACATCTCTTTTGCACGGGCTCATTTTCATAGACTCCCAGTCTCCGGGGAACCGTGTCTTTCCCTCGGAAACATGAGCTGTAATCAAAGGTGTGTTCATTCACACACATCTGCCGACAACCACGCCGGAGCCATGGTTCCCCGAGGCCTGACAGACGGAGGCTCAGGCCAGGTGCCCGGGGAGAATTTTTCCCTACACAAATCAGATTGCCCCGTGGTTGCTCTTTGTAAAGATGGCAGAGTCCCAGGCGGTGCTTCTCACATTGCCAGAGGACCTGAGGGGGCCAGGGGGCAAACAGGATTCCACCATCCATTCAGCAAAGACTGTTGCAGGCCATCGTGTGCCGAGAACTGCAGACCCTGAGAATCCAGCTCTCCTGGTGACTTCCCATCACTGACAGGTATAAAGACCCAGCTTTTTAAAGGCCAGCGAGCCCCTGGAGGAGCTGGCTGCTGCTCTTTCTCTGGCCTGCTCGGCCTTAGCCACTCTGGCCAGCTTCCATTGCTGAATGTCCCGTGCACCTCCTTCTGCCTCTGCCCTGTATACAGTCCCTCTGGCTTTCTGGATTCTTCCTTCCTCTCTTGGCCAGGTTTGCTGCCGCTTGCCTTTCAGATCCAGCTGCCCTCCCCCAGGCCCTCCATCTACCTCCCTGGTGATCTTGCCACCATTGCGTGTGCTTCCCCATCACGTCATTGGAGTCTATTCTCTGGCCCAGCTGCAAGGGTGCATGCATGCATGCTAAGTCACTTCAGTCATGTCCGACTCTGCAACACTATGGACTGTAGTCCACCAGGCTCCTTGGTCCGTGGGATTCTCCAAGCAAGAACACTGGCGTGGGTTGCCACTTCCTCCTCCAGGGGATCTTCCCGACCCACGGATCGAACCCATGTCTCTGAAGCCTCCTACATTGCTAGGCAGATTCTTTACCACTAGCACCACTTGGGAAGTCCTACAAGGGTAGGGCTCACTTTATCTCCCCAGTGCTGGCCCGAAGCCAGTGCCCCACAGAGAGCTGTTGGAGGTAGATTTCCCTGGTGGTCCAGTGGTTAAGAATCTGCCTCGAAATGCAGGGGACTTGGGTTCGATCCCTAGTCGGGGAACTGAGATCCTACAGGTCAGGGGGCAACTAAGCCCATGCTCTCTGGAGCCCATGTGCCACAAAGATAGATTGCAGGTGCTGCAACTAAGAACTGGTGCAGCCAAATAAATAAAGAAATACTTTTAAAAAGATTGCTGAAGGAATGAAGAGACAGCAGTGAGCAAATTAAACACTGCCCTGCCTGGAGCTGGGCACATCTTCTTAGAGTGTTGATTGTATTTGACAATTTTCAGGGAAATATTTGGGAACAAACACAGGCCTATTCTAGAGTAGCATGCAGTGTTCTCGTCAATGTTCAATGCTTCAAGTTGCACCCACACACCCTGGGGAGGTTGTGAACTCAGCCTCCTCTATTGTCTCAAGTAGGGACATAGGGTCTTCGTGGAAGCGTAGGTTGGTGTTGGTGGAAGAGCTGGCCCAGTTTGCCAGCAGCTCCACCCATGGAGTCAGTTTAAGGGGCAACACTAGGAGTAGTGGGGAATAGAAAGACCGTTCAGTCAGACCTGAATTCAAACCCGTCACTGGATGTTTTCTCTTGTGACTCGGGGTGATACGTGTGATCACTCTAAGATTCAGTTTCGTTGTCTGCAAAGTGGGTATTGAGTACTTGCTCCTCAGAGTTGCTGTGATGAGGAGAGAGAAGCCGTGGAAGACCCACTCAGTGCCCAGCACAGAGCAAGCACTCAGGAAGTGGTGACCTTTGTGCTCGTCCTTCGCTGATCGCTCTTATGAATTAAAGGTGTTGTTGGTGTCCAAAGTTGAACATTTCCTGGTGCAAAGACAGGCAACTTAAGACCGCACTTCCGGCTTGCAGACTCATGGCTGCACAGAAGTGGCCTGTAGCTTGCCACCTTCTTTGAACTTGACCTTCCTCTCTTGTGCTCAGTCCACAGTAGCCCCAACCCAAACCTGCTGATCCCCAGTACTGTCCTGCATGGGTTCTTCATCCTCTCCTCAATATGAGGCCATCACCCCAGGACATCATGACCTGTTTACTAGACCCGGAATTTCTTACTCATCTGCTAAATATTTGCTGAGTGAAAAAATGGACTGGAATAAACTACGAGAGAGGGAGTAACCCTGGGTGTTTTTCTTCTTCTACGAATGGTTAAAACACTGTTCCTCTTTTTCCCCTGCAGTTGTCCAGCCATCCAATGGGATTAAACTAGGCTGGGGGGGAGGGGATAGGAGGGACCTGTAGGGAAAATCCTATGGGCGGATTTTTCCTCATTGGGATTTTGCGCCTTGTGATCATTTCCTGGGGAGAGGTGTGCTGAGCCAGGAAGACTGGGAGAGCTTGAAGGGCAGTGGAAAGCCTTTTCCTTCATTTATGCTGCTGCTCACAACGCGAGCGTCATTTCCACATTCAGGAACTGCTGTGGGCACCATGGCGCTGAATCCCCATGCAGCCAGGAGGCAGGTTCTGTTTAGAGCTCTGCTTGGCTGGCGAGGAAATTAAGGTCCCAGGGAGGGCAGGGCTCGGCATCAGGTCACAACACAAGTGCGTGAGAGAACCAAGACCAGACTCAGATGTGTCATTTCCGAGACCAGTGCCCTCCTCCCCGACACTGGCGAGGAAGGATCGAGTGTCTAGTGGGTGATACCCAGTGCTGAGTTCAAGGGGAGGGACTTCATTCATGGTCCTGTGCCTCCAATGCAGGGCGACACAGGTTTGATCCCTGGCCAGGGCACTAAGATCCTACATGCATGTCCAAAAAAGTGAAAAAATAGAAAAGGCTAAATGGGAAAATGGAATCGATTCATTGAGACTCCCCAGCTCCAAGAAGAATTCACTGTTTGCAGCTCCAGCCAAGCCCCACTCCACACCTCTGTGCCCAAGAATAAACACCTAGTTAACTGGGGATAATAATAAGTATCACCAATAATAATAGTAGCTAACGTACTATTCTGTGTACGTGCATACTATATCTAGCGCTTACATGATTGTAAGGGTTTTGTATGCATTACCTTCCTGGGTCCTGCAGGGTAATTCAGAGTTAATTTGGGGAAGTGGGAGGACAGAGCATTGACTAGAGAGGGTCTAAGATAAGGTAGCCACATGGCTGCATGGAATCCAGTGGGTTCAAAAAGCTTGTGCCTCGGGAGCCCGTAACAGAGCAGGGCAAAGGGAAGGGGGAGCGATGAGCATTGGCCAGAGCCCGCAGGGTCAGAGGCCCTGGGCAAGGAGTGTGGTCTGTATCCTGAGACAAATGAGGGCATCCGTGAGCTGCTCCCACCTGTACCACCTCTATACACATTGTCCTCCCTCACCTTCAGTCTATTACGTATCTTTCTCCTTTTATATACTGTGACTTTCCTAAGAGTAGGGGTTGGATCTTATTTATGTCTGTCTACTGCCTAGCATAGAATCAGGATATGGGATTACTCAATATGTGGATACTCAACAGATGATTGTTCATCAGATATTTAATATATTCAACGTTTAATAATGGTTTGTTGTTGTTCAGTCGCTAAGTCGTGTCTGACTCTTTGCGACCCCGTGGAGTGCGATGCACCAGACTTCCCTGTCCTCCACTATCTCCTGGAGTTTGCTTAGATTCATGTCCATTGAGTAGGTGATGCTGTCTAACCATCTCATTCTCTGCTGCCCCCTTCTCCTTTTGCCTTCAATCTTTCCTAGCATCAGGGCCTTGACATGGTAATATTTAATAACTATTGCAGTCTCGGGGGTTGCAAAGAGTCATACACAACTGAGCAACTGAACTGCAACATACTTACTACATGTTTGTTATACACAGGTGTTAGTACCTAAAATATAACTTCTGTTATGCAGGCATTTCTGCTCTAAAGTGTTATATGCGTGCCTATAAAACCCTGCATTCTGAGAAATTCAAAAATCACAGCATTTGGGGGACAATTGGGCTGAAGCAGAGTATTCACAATTCATACGACTCTGTAATGAAGCACAGTCCAAGCGACAATACCAGTCCAGTTCAAATGGCGTTAAGTTCTGAATTAGAATAAACACAATAACTATAGGGCCTGAGTGACTATAGGCCAATCAATATTGTTTTAAAAGGGGGAGAACTTGATGGAAGGTGCTAACGAAGGGTTGAGGCTGCTGGGTGTAGAGGCAGAAGCGGGCAGATGTCTTCATCCCAAGTTCCTGGGGCAGAGCACTTTCAGGCCCTGGGGGAGTGTGGCAAGGATGTGTGGTCTCTTGAGCCCCCGGCCTTTGCACAAAGACCGGGGTGAACCAAGCAACACGAGCAGCTCAGACAGAGCACGTGGCCACCGGAGCCCCGAGGAGGAGCCGGGAGGAGCCCTGTGGCTTGCCCTGCTCAGCTGTGTGTACCTTGCATCCGGCCACCCCCACTTGGTGGTGCAAAGTATTAACGTGCCAGGAACGTTTGCCGATGAGCCAGTGCGACGTCCAGGTTTTGTTGACGTCAGTCGCCTGTATGCCTTGTGTGCACTGAACCTCCTTGAGGAAGCGTGTACAGCAGAACAAACATTACATAACGGAATATATGACTGATACACCAAGGATGCCTGCTGGCCAGTTTACATCAAGGAACGTACCAGTCACACACCCTCTGAGGGTTGTGGACTGTTTTCTTCTTGGTCCACGAGTCTATTCAGTAAACCCATTCTGTGAGCAGAGAGTAAGGCAGGATGGAGTCAGGGGATACTAATCCAGTTAGTCACTCAGTCGTGTCCGACTCTCTGTAACCCCAGGGACTGTAGCCCGCCAGGCTCCTCTGTCCACAGAATTCTCCAGGCAAGAATACTAGAGTGGTTGCCATTCCCATCTCCAGGGAATCTCCCCAACCCAGGGATCGAACCCGGGTCTCCTACATTGCAGCCAGATTCTTTACCATCTGAGCCACCAGGGAAGCCTCCTAGACACTAATGAAAGTGAAAGTTATTCAGTCTTGTCTGACTCCTTGCGACCCCATGGACTTGGAATTCTCCAGGCCAGAATACTGGAGTGGGTAGCCTTTCCCTTCTCTAGAGGATCTTCCCAACCCAGGGATCAAACCCAGGTCTCCCGCATTGCGGGCATTCTTTACCAGCTGAGCCGCAAGGGAAGCCCAAGAATACTGGAGTGGGTAGCCTATTTCTTCTCCAGCGTATCTTCCCAACATAGGAATTGAACCAGGGTTCCTGCATTGCAGGCAAATTCTTTACCAACTGAGCTATCAGGAAAGCCCTAGATACTAATGAAGGGTACCATAAACCCATGATGTGATCGCTTTCCCCATCAGAAGCAGCTGAGCTCATATCTCTGGACTTGGATTCAGAGGACCTCAACCCCATCCTGCCCGAAAGCTGTGCAACCTCAGGAAAATCACTTAACCTCTCTGTGCCTCAGTTTCCTCAACTGCAGAATAGCACCAGTTATACTCCCTGAGTCCTTTGAAGGAGCAGATGAGCTAGTGGATAGAAAGTTCTTTCTAAACTATAAGGGGCTTTATAAGGTATTGTCCTTCCTGCTGATCAGTGCTGGGCTACTCAGGTCAGCTTGCCTCCTGGGGTGCCTTCTCCTGCCGGATGGTCAGTTCTAAGGACAGAGGGCAAATCCAACTACACTGGAATCAGAGTAAATTAATCACTGGGAATCAATGCAGAAGTTGAGATGAACTTTGGGAAGTGTTGCTGGCCTCTGAGGACAGTGAGGAGGAGGGGAGCCCGGGCTCCCTCCCTATCCGATGCCTCCCTCACTGAGCACTCACCCGTTAGCCTCTGTCTCCAGGCCTGAAGTCATCAGCCGATCCCTGGCCCACTGCCTCGCCCCGGCCCCTCCCACCAAGCCAGGCCTGCCTGCCCCATCACCCTCTCATTTTGCTTCCCCGAATAGCACAGAGGAAAGGAACACTGATTCCGGAATCATGTGAACTCAGGTTTGGATGAGCTTTACCACTCAGCATCATTACAATCCTGATAGCCAAGTTGTGGTTTCTTGAACCTGTCTCTTCCCCTGGGGAACGGGCTATGACTTCCTGACTTCCTTCCTTCCTTCCCTGATGAAGGGGATTAGAAATGCATGCTTTGCAGACTTTAATGTGCCACAGAATCACCTGAGGAGCTTGTTAATAAGCAGGCTCTGATGCTTAGGGTCCCGAGAACTGGCCCTTCCAACAAGCTCCCAGGTGATACAGTTTCACCTCTGACATATGGATCCGCGTTTGAAGTACCTGCCATAGCAATAGCACTTCGTCGTATGGCCGTAAAGATTTTTCCCCCCAAAGGGTGCTCCTTTGAGAACAGGGAGAGATGAATAGAGAAACCTCTCTGCTCCCCTCAGAATTCCAAGGGCAACAAGAAAAAACAAGCTTGGCTGTAAAGGCGGGCAGGGCGTGGGGAGCAAGGAGAAGCGTGGTCCCAGCCGCGGCTCAGAGGCAGACTCGCCACGCGCACGTGTGCGCTGCAGGTGGGCCTCGGCTGGCTGCAGAAACCTCCAGAGCTCAGGCCTCGACTTGCCACGCTGGGA
Source organism: Muntiacus reevesi (assembly GCF_963930625.1). Taxonomy (NCBI): domain Eukaryota; kingdom Metazoa; phylum Chordata; class Mammalia; order Artiodactyla; family Cervidae; genus Muntiacus; species Muntiacus reevesi. Next base: position 61,394,223 of record NC_089260.1, read on the forward strand.
ACAAACGCATCCTCCAAGCTGGGCGCTCGCCTGCTCCTCTGGCTACGGCTCTCCTCAAAGCGCTCAGGGCTCGCCCAGCAGGAGTCTCCCAGGGCGGAAATCCATATCGAGGGCTTTTGTTTTCAGGGCTGCTGTATCTTTCGGACTTGTGGCCTGTAGGCAAAGCTGTCCTTCTCCACCCTCACCAACCGTGAACTTCTGCTGCTGCCAAGGAACGGACACCAGGGACTGAAGGCAACTCGGAGTGGGGTTCGGGAGACGCCTCCCCAGCCCCACCCAGCACATCTTGCTTTTAGTTTCATTCTCCTAAAAGGCCTGCTTCTCAGAAAGCTGCTGACTCACCCAGAGTGTGAGGGTCTTTTTTTTTTTTCCTTCTTCTCAGCATTATCACAAAGCCCCGAGATTCTTGAGGTCAGTTTAACGAGTGGCTGGGCCTTGACCATTTCCTTTCTTCTCCCCATCTCCATCCCAAGATCCCAGGGCCTTCTAGAAATGGGAGTTGATACCCCCATTCACCTTGTCCTGCTTTTAATATTGATTATTTCTTCTCTGTAGGTCTTGACGCACTGCCTGCTCTGGAGTCAAAGTAAAAAGATTCCCAGGATGTAAGCAACACGGGAACTGGTGAGTGACCGTGTGTTTGGCGAAGGTCGGGACCTCCGCTGGATTTCAGGAAGGGAAGGGAGATGGAAGGGAGCTCGGCAGGGGAAGCGGGGTCCGGAGCCCGTCCAGGGGGCAGCTGAGCTTTTGCACCTCTGAAATTGTTTATGTCGAGATGCACCTGGAAACAGTGCGGTGCAGAGAAACTGTGGGTCCCTTAGAATTCGCTGGGTCCCTGTCCACCCCTCCCCAGACGCAAACTGGAGCCTGCAGGTGGCTGTGCTAACCTCTCTCTGCTCAGATGCCAGCATCTCAGGCTCACCCTTCAGAGGGCATGGGCTGGGAATTGTCCTCAGGAACCTTGTAACCAGGGTTAGGGACGCTTTCTTAGAGCACAGAGGGAACTCCGCGATTCACACCAGTTTGTAAACCATAGCCCCGAAGAGACATGAGTAAATGGAGGCGAAGCGAGAAAGCCACCTTTGCTCCTTTGAATGGCTGTCACTGGCAAGAGGCAGGAGGGCAGCTAGTGACTCAGCCTAAGGAGAAATTCCTACAAGAGGTCGGCAACTGTAAAAAAATCGACGTCTGTTAGTAGTGAGTTCCCTGTCGCTGGCAGAATTCGAAGCACAGGTTGGAGAAGCGTGGATGGGAAATATTGAAGTGGGGAGGGGTTCTGATAGGGCAGTGTTTTACAGACTATTCCGTGATGACCAAGAATCCTGGAGGGGCAGGAGGATGAGGGGAGAGTTTAGGGAGAATGAACGACAGGACTTTGTAAGCTTACACGTGCATTCCTTCAGCGCTGTCTTTTATGGGGCAGGCTCCTGCTTTAAGGGCTTCCCAGGTGGCGCTAGTGGTAAAGACCCTGCCGCCAATTTCGGAGATGTAAGAGACACCCGTTTGGGTTGGGAAGATTCCCTGGAGGAGAGCACAGCAACCCACTCCAGTATTCTTGCCTGGAGAACCCTATGGACAGAGGAGCCTGGTGGACTACAGTCCATGGTGTCACAAAGAGTCAGACACAACTGAAGCGATGTAGCACACACACACATCCTGGGACTTGCTAGAGGAGATGGTCTCTCCCCAGATCTGTTATCCACGGGCCAGCTGTAGCTGAGCTCGCCACGCGTCACACATGTGGCCCCAAACACCTGATCAGTGTGAAGGGTGGGCAACTCTCCAGGCGTGATGGGATCTCTGATCAGAGGCTCTAGAGAGCTCACTCCCATCCCAGGACCACCAGCGCATCATGCCATCAAGAGACTTGCCCAGGATCCAGACCACACAGACCAGAAGGAAAGGCAGGGTGGAAATGCTGCGCTGGGTCCCCCCGAGTCCCCAGGCTTTGAGAGGACAGTGAGCGTGGCTTCCCCAAGGGAGCGGGGGTTCTCCGGCCCCACATTGTCCAGTGACCAAAACCTGGCCCGACGAGCATGAAAAGAATCGCTCAGTGGAGAAATTGCTCAGAAAAGACACCTGTCGCAAGGGAGAGGGTCTGAAGATTTGAGAAAGGAGCATGGGGGCCTCCTTTGTGCTTTTTCACCGGGTCTTCTTCCCTCTGAGCCTGGGTCAGCTGCCGCAGTAAACGTGCTCCGAGGGCAGGGCGCTGTGGGAGGCCAGAGATGCGGTTCTTTTTCAAGAAACTGACGGCCTGGATGAGAATCAAGTTTGACAGCCCCTGTGCAGAAGCGGTGTGTTAACTGTGTTCTGAGTGCTATGTGGCGGGGGGGTGGGAGAGGGAAGGGAGGGGGCTGGACAGCAGCTTGGGCTGTAACTTGGTGCTTGCTTGCAAGTCTGGAGACACAAGTTGGGCTTTGAGGACAGAGGCTGTGTCCTTGATTCAAAGGACCTGAGATACGTGCTCAGGAAGTGACTGTTGAATGATTAAAGGGAAAGTGATAAAGAGAGAACTCAGGAGGCTGTGTCTGTGGTTACGATCAGACAGCTCGGGTTCAAATCCTATTTCCACCACTAGCCGTGGGGCCTCATAGACAGGAGTTGCTGATCTGTCTATGCCTCAGTCTTCCCATCTGCACAATGGGCACCATGCAGTACCTACTACATAAGAGGGCTGGGAGGAGTCAAGGAAGTGATTCGTGCAAAGCTGCTTGGTCCCCTGCCGGTATACTCTTAATGCCCGATAAATATTAGCTCTTATTCTTGTTCTGGAAGTAGGATGTGATCCCGATTAAGGTTCAGTGTTGGGACAGGAAATAGCAGCATAGGCGAGAGGACAGAGCACTGGGCCGGGAGTCAGAAGCCCTGGCTTAGCTGCAGGGAGGGGATGCGAGAAGCATCACTCTCCCCAGGCTCACTCTACAGCAGAGATGCAGCGAGAAGGTGGTCAAGGGCAGCTCCATCTTTCCTGCTCTCTCTCCGGTGGTCCTGGCACTGGTCCAAAGGCAGAGGCCGCTCAGCTCTTTATTACCTGCTAGGGGGCTCACAGAGAGTGGTTGGACTTCTCAGGACCTTTCCTTTTCCCAGTAAATGAGAAACCAACGTGAGCGGCCTTCCCTTGCAGAAGTGAAAAGACTCTCAGAGAGAGTCTGCTGGTACCAATGGGAAATCATTTAAGACTTGCGTTTGGGTAGTGTCATCTGGAGCCTCACAGTCAGTGAGCATTGATTTCCCAGCTGTTCTCCAGGGAGCCCTGGCTATCTCTTCAACTGGAAGATAGGTTGTCCAAGCGATGCTTCACTATGCAGAAGGCATCGTCCACCATCCCAGGATTTGTAGCATATTTCAAATAAAAATGGCACTTGCCTGAAAATTTGTCAGGGTCACCTTTCTTGCATTAGTGGTGGACATAGAACCCTGGAATGGGCTTACTTGGTGGCCTACCTTTTTTCTCTCCTGCTTCATCACCCTGTGATGCTGGATAATAAGATGGTTGTTGTTCAGTTGCTAAGTCATGTCTGACTCTATGTTACCCCACAGACTGCAGCCTGTGCTTCACTATCTCCTGGAGTTTGCTCCATGTCCATCGAGTCAGTGATGCCATCCATCTTATCCTTTGTTTCCCCCTTCTCTTGCCCTCAGTCTTTCCCAGCCTCAGGGTCTTTTCCAGTGAGTCAGCTCTTCGCCTCAGGTGGACAAAGTATTGGAGCATCAGTCATTTCAATGAATATTCAGGGTCGATTTCCTTTAGGATTGACTGGTTTGATCTCCTTGGTGTCCAAGGGACTCTCAAGAGTCTTCTCCAGCACCACAATTCAAAAGCATCAATTCTTTGACACTCAACCTTCTTTATGGTCCAACTCTCGTATCTGTACATGACTACTGGAAACAACCACAGCTTTGACTTTCATTATATGGACCTTTGTCAGCAAAGTGATATCTCTGCTTTGGTAGTTTAAACTAAAATTGTTTATGGCATAAGCACAGCCCCTGTACCTACAGGGCCCTAAAAACTGTCACTCATGTCAGTCTCCTTCTCTCTGTGCGCCCCCTAACATCCACCAAGTGACCCCAGCTTCAATTTTGCCTTTAGTGGGAAGGGAATAGGGATGAGGCAGGAGGCAGCTTCAAAGACAAAGCATCAGAGAGAGGAGGTCCCAATTCCTGGTTCCATCAGCCATTGGCCTCTCTCAGCTTCTGTTCTGCCTCTTTTCAGATAAGGTGACTGGGCTAGGTCAGGGGTGGCAGGTAGATTTCATCTCCTGCCAATTCTGATCAATCGGTCATGGCTGCCAAGGGCACTGCATGGAGAAGGACTCTGAGGCATACCCAGGAAAGAGGGTACTACAATGGATTAGTGATGTCTGCTGGGGAGCAGTAAGGAGGACGTAGCCCACGTGCCACCTTTTGGTCTTTGAGAAAAAATGATTTCCAAGGCCCCTGCCTGCTTCTGCACATCGTGGTTTTACATCAGGGGGACAAAGCACAGCAAAACCTCATTAATCTGGACCACTCTAGGGTCAGCCCAAGTGATTGAAAAAGTCTCCATCTGAGGGTGCCTATTGCATGCAGGTGAGCTTTATTATCCTTGAGTTTGCAGAGTCAGCTCAGTCCAGCCAGCTGACAGGTGCAGAGGCCAGGGTGGTGGTGGTCTGTGCTTGCAGGTCTGACCAGATGACTGAGCACACCTGACCTGTAACACTTCTAGGGCACTTACTTGGTGAGTTTTAGATCAATACCGATGAAACTCTCAATGAAGCAAGGCTTTTTTGAAGTAGAAAATCATTCCATGGGCAGCTTTACTTCTGTTTCAAATTGCCAGGGGATCTGAATTGGAGAGATGTCACCACACTAGCTGGGAAAAAGCTATATTTTTCCAGAATTATATGCAGAAGATGAGACCAAGTGGTTCAGAACTACATTTCCTCTGAGTTTCCTGATCTGTAAAATGGGGAATTAATATACCTCACAGGGCTCTGCAGGAGGGTAATTGAGATAAAATGTGGAAGAGACCCAAATCGAAGATCTTGCTCACAAACTATGATCAAAAGATGCTATTTCTGCCCCCCCCACCCCAACCTGTACCTCCATAATTACCTGAAAGCAGAGCTTTCTCCTTGTCATGCATTCGAGAAAAATGAGGTTACAGATTGTCTTAATAGTATCATAACTTCTCAAATGATTCCTGTTAGTTTTTCAGAGGCTCTTTTTTTTTTTTTTTGCTGTTGCTGATTCTCCCCTAGGAGCGGTCCATGTAACTCAACTTGAGTTACTCTGCTCTCAGTCTTCCGCAGGGAGTAGCTGACGCCCCAGGGGTCTGACATGCATGCATAGGAATGCCTTGGTAACAAGTGTCTCTAGAGGGATTGAAGCCCATTGTGACTAGACCGTGTCTTCTCTTCAGCTCAGCAAGCCTCACCACCCGAATTCACCCACTATAGGCAGAGTCCGGACAGCCAAGGGGGAGAAGAGCAAGTTGGAACTCACTGAATTTGAGTGGGAGCGTGTCTAAAGGATGGGCTTTACTTGCTCAAAATGGGGAAGAAGTTGGAACTGGAACTCCTCTTTCAGCCTTAGTTTCTGAGATTCTTCAAGATTCAGTTTATACTTTAAACAAAAATCAAGACCAGTTAAATCCATATGAAGGGGGGATTGGAACCCACGCACAGCTGGAGGAGCAGCGCCTCTGATCATGGAAGCCGTGTCAGGGTGGGGAAGTCCTGGAAGCCCAAGTGAGCCCGTTAGGACCCCCAGGTGGTTAGCCCAGAGCTGAGTTCTAAGGGGGCGACAGGCAGGCGCACACCTGTTACTCTGACCATGCTGAGCATCAGTCCCCAGGCTTCTCCAGCCCCTGGCCTGGTCTGGGCCAGATAGCATCATGCTTCTCTTTGGTCCTATCTCCAGGGCCTATCACAAAACAGCTTCTCTGCCACCCGAAGAGCTGTCCCACCCCGAGAGGAGGCATAGCCAGTGGTCACCCTACCGCCCCACAGGCAGGGATGCAGGGAGTGGGGCCCAGCCTGCCCTCCCGTTCTTCCCACTGAGGCTCCACTCCCTGCTGCAGCGACCCTGTCCTCCATCCTCTCCCTTCATCCTTGCCTGGCGTCGGACTCCTAGATACTCCTTTAGATGGAGCTGAGGGCGCCGTGGACCAGGCAGGACCTTAGGGTTAAAGGTCATAGCCTCACCTCCAGAGGCCTGGGCAGGCACATCACTCCAGACTCAGCAGGTGCTGCAGCGTCCCCCTGAGGCCCGTGTCCCCTCTCGGGGCTCCCACAGAGGGTACTGTCTACACCACCCAGCGTGAGGCCACGCTGCAGAGCACTTAAGACCACACACTCTGGTGCCAGATTGGCTTGGTTAGAATCCCCAGCTTGTACCTTTGCTAGCCCTGTGATCCTGACCAAATTATTTAACTTCTCTGTGCCTCAGTTTCCTCATCTGTAAAAATGGACCACCAGGTAGGGTAGCAATGACGACTACGGAGTTTGTGAAATATGCATAGAACAATGCCTCGCACTGAGTAAAAGTGTTAGTAAAATAAAACCAGTAGGGTAACTACGTGCAAAAGTCAGTTTGTTGTGTGATCGCCCAACTGATACCAAGATGGTCAGTTTCCTACCCACAGAAATGAAGTCCCTCATTCTGCCTGTGGGTTCAGGGAGGCTTTCACCTGGACCCTGAGGAAGGGGCAACATTTCTGCAGAAGGAGAGGAAGGGGCAGCCTGGGCAGATGTGCCGAGGGAGAGTAAGACGTATAGAGGTTTGCCGGAAGGCTGATGGTGCTGGAGCTGGGAGAGCCTGGTGGGGGAGCACACGGCAGCTGAGATGGGCAAGCTTGGCTTGGTCAAACCACAGACGTTCTCAAATGCTGCGCTCAGGATTGGACTGTTGGCGGGAAGTAATAAGCAGGTCTCGGGAGTTTTAAGCCAAGTGATGCCGCCTTGGGTTCAGGAACCTGACGTGGTCACAGTGTGGAGGTGGGGCTGCGGAGTAAGAGGTCAAAGACGAGGCGGGAGGCCAGAGGCAGCTGCAGAGAGGTGACCCCTGGAGACAGGATGTGGCCACCCAAACTGAGGCGGTCACAGCAGGGACTAGCAAGGGGGTGTCTGCAGAGTACCAATTCAGAGAAAGCATTGCTGGGACTTGAACATGGAAAGTGAGGAAGGAAGGGTCAAGAGCAAGCCCCAGACTCCCAGCTTGGAAATCTAAAAGAATGGTCCTGTTAACCAGGGAGCAAACAGAAAAAGAAGTGGATGTGGCGGAAGGTGCTGGGAACATAGCACTGGGCACACCTGTGGGACGCCCAGGGTCTGGTTGAACAGGTAATCTTGGGAATCCAAATGGCTTGCATTCAAATCCTAAGGGGTCGTGTAACTTTCATGAGCCTCAGTTTCTCCATCTGTATAATGGGGATCATGCAATTATTAGCTGCCCAAGAGAGCTGTGTTGATCAGTACATGTAAAGTGTTAAGGGCTATGCCTGGCACAGACAGATTGCTCAATAAATATGCCCTGGAATTACATTAGTATTAGTATTGATAGTAATCCTAGGATTAGTGTTTGTATCATCATCCTAGTGGAAATGTCCACCATGTGCCTGAAACCCAGAAGCAAGCTTGGGTCGGGACAGATTAATTCAGGAGTCATACATATATAGGTCAGTGATTATTTTATCAGCCTGGCCAGGATGTTCTTGGGGGAGGAAAAGATGAGCCTGACCTAGGTGCTTTTCTTTTAATGTTTATTTTTACTTGTTTATTTGGCTGTGCAGGGTTTTAGTTGCAGCCAGTGAGAACTGTAGTTGTGGCATTTGGGATCTAGTTCCCCAAGGAGGGATTGAATCCAGGCCCCCTGCATTGGGAGCATGGAGTCTTAGCCACTGGATCACCAGGAAAGTCCCTGACCTAGGTTTTTTTCAAATATCACCTTCCCCAACTGCAGTTTAGCCCCCACCCCACCCTTGTGGCCCTATGAAAAATCAACATGGGCCAGCGTCACCATTACCCAAAGACACATGCCACATCCCTCAGGCCTATTGGAATGGAACAAGGATGGACAGGCAGCTGATGGAGGAGATGGAGAGGCCATGGGGGACTGCACGCTCTTGGGGGCAGCTCAGAGCCAGAGGACAGAACCCGGGAATGTTGTCAACATGTAAGAGGCAAGCCCAGGAGAAACAGCTCAATCAAGGAACCAAGTCACAAGTGTCCCACATGACATCAATGTGAAAGCCGCTCAACACGTGGACCAGATGTGAAGACTCCACCATGGGCAGTTAGTTCGCTTGCCGATCCAGGTGCAAATTCAAACCATACTCCCATTCAGTAGCAGGTTGAGGGGTCTTTGGGGGCTTCCCAGTGACGCTAGTGGTAAAGAACCCACCTGCCAATGCAGGAGACTTAAGAGAGACAGGTTCGATCCCTGGGTCGGGAAGATCCCCTGGAGGAGGGCATGGCAACCCACTCCAGTATTCTTGCCTGGAGAATCCCAGGGATGGAGGAGCTTGGCGGGCTATAGTCCATGGGGTTACAAAGAGTCAGGCATGACTGAAGCGACTTAGCACGCATGCACGCGGGGTCTTTACTCCCAACATTATAGCAGTAGACTCAATGTCTCTGAGCTAAACAGGAGTGGGGAGAAGAGAAGTGAGAAATGGCAGCCCGCCCTCCCCCTACCGTCCACCTAAATCTTCATCCTAGGTGCCCAGCCGTAAACTCCACTCCACGTTCCTCCTGAGCCCAAGTGTCAGCCAAGGAAGGGTTGACACCTGAAACTGGTAGGAAACAGTACTGAAGTGGATATTGGATTCTATTAGTCAGACTTTTAGTTACAAAATAGAGATCTAATTCATATTGACGTAAGTGCAAAACAGAGAAGCAACTCATGTAATTGAAAAGTCTGAGCTGGTCTGGCTTTGGGCCCAGCTGGAGCTAAACAGTGTCGGCGGGTGTGGTTTCTCGCTCCATCTCCTCCCCTGGTTTTCTTCTATGCGAGCACGTTTCCCCCACCGACCCAGCCCCTTCTCTCAGCAGCCCCCACAGAAAGAGGGCCTTGCGTCTGTCATCGTCATTCTAGCAAATACTCCGGACTTGAGAGGGTCGGGCCACATGTCTGTCCCTAAGCCAAGGGGGGCTGGCTGAGCCCCAGCAGAGGGACCGTGCCGAGGAGGCCCTGCCTCCCCCAGCCTGTGTGGGATGCCATCCTCGCTTCTGGTGGCCCTCCCAACTTTGGAGGCCTCTCGTGTGCAGGAAAATGGTTTATTTCCTCTCCCTATTGCTGCTGCAACACATTCCTTAGTGGCTTCAATAACACACATTTATTATTTTACAGTTTAGGAGGTCAGAAGTGTAAAACGTGTCTCACTGAGCTAAAATCAAGGTGCTAACAAATTGCATTACTATCTGGAGACTCGAAGGGAAAACCTGTTTCCTTGAATTTCCAGCTCTCAGGAGCGTCCTGAATTCCTTTGATCGTGGCCCCTTCCACCTGCAAGGCCAGGAGTGACCAGTTTTCTCATGGCACGTCTCTCTGGCACTAGCTCTTCTGCTTTTCCATTCCATCTCTGACTTAACTCTTGTGATTACCTCAGCATCATCTATTTCGAGGTCAGCTGATTCTCAGTCTTAATTCCTTCCGCTACCTTAAGTCCTCTTTGCCATTTAAGGTAACATATTCACGTGTTCCAGGGCAAAGGCATCTCTGGGGGCTATTATTCTGCCTACCTCAGTGACTGTTACCATCATCAGTTCTAACCTTGATCCAACACTTACCATGTACAAGGTTGTTTCCTAAGAAGTCCCTTATTGTTGTAGTTTAGTCGCTAAGCCATGTCTGATTCTCTTGCAACCCGTGGACTGTAGCCCACCAGGCTCCTCTGTCCATGGGATTTCTCAGGTAGGAATACTGGAGTGGGTTGCCATTTCCTTCTCCAGGGATCTTCGCAGCCCAGGGGTGGACCCAGGAATCTGTATTGGCAGGCAGACTTTTTTATCACTGAGCCAGCTGGGAAGCCCAAGAGGTCTGTTACATGCCTTTAATTAATTTCATCCTCATAAATCTCCAGGGGTGGGGGGCATAGCAGGTCTTACCATTGAGGAAACTGAGGCACTGGAAAGTTATTCATTTCCAAGGTCATGGATGCAGTAACCGTAGAGTTGAGGCTGGAGTTGGACCTCACAGTCCAGCTGTTCACCAGGAAGCCAACTGATGGAGAATGTTGGGAGTCTTAGACTGATGGGAAGTAGAGATACTTTCCTACAGGAGTCAAGGTGGATGAGGTGGTGGGGAGGTTGTCTGGTGCCAGACGCCCTGGGTTTATGTCCCAGCTCTGTCCCTTACAAGTGATATGACCTTGGCCAGCTCTCTCCACTTCCCTCTGCCTTCCTGTCCTGGACAATGAAATGAGCATTGCAAGACTACAGTGAACTGGTAGCTGGTTTTATTTTTGTTTTTTAAACTAAGACAAATTCTGGACCCCAGTTTTTCCTTTTCTACATGTAGTTTCCACCTACTTTTAGTGGGGGGAGAAAACCCCGTATCTACATCTCCCTGTTCTTTTCTTTTTTTCCTCTACTTCCCCATAAGGCAGCATGGCAGGGACGAGCCAACCATGACTCTCTCTGAGCAGCCTGTGAGCTAAGAATGGCTTTATATTTTTAAAGAATTGTTTTTTTTTTTTTTTAAAAAAAAAGAGAGAGAGAGAATGTGACGGAGACTGCATGTGACCTACCAGGCCTAAAATATTTGCTCTCTGTCCCTTTCCAGGAAAAGTGTGCTGACCTCAGAAAGCGCAAGGTTTGGAGAGCCAGGCAGTCCCGGTCTGCACTGGCTGCTCAGGGCTCCTTTAGACCTTTAGACCATGAGCCCTTCGGTCGGGAGGAGGTCCTCTCGTAACCACTGTGGCAGAGTAGTGCTGGTAGTAACAGCAGAGGTGGCGGCAGCCAGGATTTATTGAGCATTTACTCTGGGCGAGCGCCGTGGTAAGAGCCTCGTGGCCTTAAATCAGACTCTCCACAGCGCTTGGAGGAACACACGCTGTGAATGCCTGTGATGTGTGGGGAAAACAGAAGCTGCTTGGAGGAACAGGTCACCGACTCGCGGTGACACAGGAGAGGATCAGTGATTTGAACCCAGGCAGTCTGGGTCTACACTTCTCCTCTGCCTCCCTGTTGCTGCCGTCACCTCTCCTTTCAGGCAGAATCAACTTTGACCACGCCTTCTGCGTTTACTCGCCTCACCTCTTTCTCCCGGTTCTCCCACAAAATTCTTTTCCCCTGCAAAAGAGAAACTGAAAAATGGAAGAGCTGTGAGGAATGGCTTAGACTCGAACATGTAAAATTTTGTTGCCAGCATCCATCCCTCCATCATCCATCTGTCCCTCACCCATGCATCCATCTATCCATTCATTGAGCAAGCACAGCACAGCACCAGGGACTCAGGAGCGCACACATCTTTGGCAGTGCCAAGTGGGGCAAACCTCAAGGCCCCAGGTCCCCCAAATTCACTGTTGCAGGGAAGCGCCCAGAGGAACTCGTTAAATAACACCGAGCACTTGATTCACATACTTCAGTTCGGGGCAGCGCCAGGCTATCCCAGCACCCTCCCCAACCCCACGTGGTTACCATGACAACATTATTTTAACAAATAATTCCTTAATATTTAATGAAAATTACGCTCCTGACAGGCAATCAGAGCAACCACACTGCAGAGCGCTTAGAGGGCTCCATGAGGACATTTTTGCACGAAGCCTTCAGCTTCCCCTGATGCCCGTGTACCATCCATTGCCAGAAAATGCAAGTGTTCTGGGGGCTGGGAGCCAACACGATGCCAGGCCTCCATTGCACGCAGCAGTTGAGGGTTGTCACTTCTTTAATGCAGAATGTCACAGCGGCTACCCGCGGACGGAGGAGTGTGATAGCATTATTAAACGCGCCTTTGTACACTGATCTACTCATTTCACCACTGCTCGCCTGCGGCTGCTGCAGCCTCATCTGCTTTCTGTGTCTTGAATCTGGAGCTGGGTTGTGGAACCATGTGCAGGGAGCCCAGAGCCTCCAAGCACCAGGGTGAGAAAGAGCTGTTTCCTTTTCAAGGCACCATCTGGTCCCAGCTGGTTGATTCATAACAGCCAGGTGCAAGGATGGGAGCACCCAGCCCTCTGGCCTCCAAAGGGCTAATGCCAAGAGAGCAAAGACCAGAACATTCTGTGGCAGCCTCTATCACTCTGATGGGCCAGCTATGGGCTGAGCCTTGGAGTGGCAGGGGTGGCGGGGGTGGGGGGAGCACAAATTAATTTATACATTGGAGATCCCCACTGGGAAAGATGGGTGATTAACAAAGTGGGGAGAGTGTTAGCGTGGTGATCTGTTAGCTGTGTGCCCTCGGGTAAATTTCTTAACCTCTCGGTGCTCCAGTTTTCTCTCCATAAGTTGGAGATGATAACGCTAACCTGTAAGACACCCCAACTGTGGTTGTGAGGTTTAAAAAAAATGAAATCAATGTATAAAAAGCACTAAAATCATTCTTAAAATATTCAAAACAGTGGGCACATGGTAAGTATTAAAAAGCTGCTAGCTGGGATTTCAGGTTCCCATGGTACCCTGCATACGATTATAATAATAGCTGACGTCTGTGAAGGGCTTACTGTCCCTCAGGCACTAAGCAGTGATGGAGGGACACGATGTCATTTAATCTTCACGGGCAATCCTGTGAGGCAGATACTCTTATGATTATCATCCTCACCTTGCAGAAGAGGAAATGAGCCCAGAGGGGTTGGGGAGCTAGTCGTGAGGCTATAGTAAGAGGGGATTTGAATCCAGTTTGTCTGCATCTGCCTCCTGACAAAATGCACACAGGTGGGGCTGGGACCACAGGTGCCTCCCTGGAGGCCCTGGAGACAGCTGTCTGGGGCAAGTGGCCGTGGATGTCTTGAAGGCACATGGATCTTCGTGGACAGAAGATGGGAGTTGAAGGTGGAGGAGTGGTTCTAAGTAAGAGGACCCTGAAGAGCTTGGACAACCTACACTGAGGAAAACCACAGCCTGGTTGCCTATTCAAAAAGGCAGACTCTTGGCATTGAGAGGGAGCTTATCTTAGATAGTGACCTGCATAATTTGAATACCTTTGATTTTTATTTAAAAGGATTGGAAGAGAAAGCATGAGACATAAGAGGGAGGGCAGATTCTTTGGAGTTCTCCATTTCCTCATGTAGGGTTTGATTAGGTCATGTGTCTGTGGGGTTTCCCTGTGGCTCAGCAGTTAAAAACCCGCTCGTTCAATTCCTGCATCAAGAAGATCCCCTGGGGAAAGGAAGTGGCAACCCACTCCAGTATTCTTGCCTAGGAAATCGCACAGAGGAGCCTGGAGGGCTATAGTCCATGGGGTTGTAAAAAGAGTCAGACACGACTTAACAACTGAGCACCCATGCAAAGTGTCTGTAGCAAGGGTGTGTGTATATGGAAAATGAAAATATTTTGTGCTTGTACCTCCAAAAGCAAAGAAAGAAAAGTGTTTTAGGCTGTGTAGCAGATTACAATCAAAGACATAGTGTATCACATATTTTAATATATATGTGTGTGCATGTATCAGCTATTAATTGTCACAGTAGTGATTCATAACAAACCTCTACCAAACTCACTGGGGAACAACAGGAAGTAATTGTTAAGCTCCCAGTCTGTAGGGTTCAGCCTGTCTGTGTTGGTTTTGCTTATGAACCTGAGGTCAGCTAAGGGTCAGTGGCTCTGCTGGTCTCAAATGGGCTCACCACTACCTGTGGGATGGCAGGAGGGTGGCTGCTCTCAGATGACTTCGGCCGGGATGACAGGAGTGAGCTGACCACACCCCACACATCGTCCCTCTCCAGCCGTCTTGCCCAGGCATGTTCTCGGGGTAGGCAAGTGAGAGCGCAAGCAGAGAGCTGCCAGTGCCTTCCCAAGCTGTGGCTTGCGTCCCATCTGCTAACAAACATCCCGTGAGCCAAAGCAAGACACATGGCCGGAGTGGCAGTGCGGAGGCTCTACGAGGTTCAGCGTCAGAGTACAGACGCTCGGAGGGGCAGAGAATCAGGACCCTTATCACAATCAGGAACACTTTTCCCCGACATGTAGAATAGATGGCCCGTGGGAAGTTGTTGTATAATTCAGGAAGCTCAACCCGGTGCTCTGTGACCACCTCGAGGGATGGGAGGGAGGTTCAAGAGGTAGGGGAGGTGTGTATACTGACAGCTGATTCATGTTGTCGTATGACAGAAACCAACACAGCATCGTGAAGCAATTATCCTCCAATTAAAAAACTTTTTTAAAGAAAAAACATGTTTCCCAAAATCCACCTGACGAACCATCAAGCCATCAGGGAGAAGAAGTCCTCAACGACGGACTGGAATAGTCGTATAACTTCTGGCCCCGGAGCCACAAGATGAACTTGACCTCAAAGTAGGTCTTCAGTACACAGCAATGAAATCAGCATCTGAGTCTTCAGCATCACACCTGACCCCTGATTCAAGGTGTCCTCAGTGATGAGCAGACCCTTTGGCCAAGGAATGGGGACTGGTGTGCTCCCTCCATAGCACTCGGCTTGGATGCCTCCTTGTCCTGAGCTGCTTTCTCCCAGAGCCCTGAGAACTTGGTGTGAGCTATGTGTTCCTAGCAGAACTTTGTACTCCAGGTGTGCCCTGAAGGCAATCTGCTTAGAAACGTGGGGAAATGAAAGCAGACCCTGTCTAAATATTTTTTCTTAATTCCAAATCATTTTTGGTTTGTAGTAGCCCTGGGCTTCCCTTGTGGCTCAGCTGGTAAAGAATCCACCTGCAGTGTGGAAGACCTGGGTTCAGTCCCTGGAGAAGGGAAAGGCTACCCACTCCAGTATTCTGCCTGGAGAATTCCATGGACAGTATAGTCCATGGGGTAGCAGAGAGTCAGACATGACAGAGCGACTTTCACTTTCAATACACTGAATGTATTTTGCACTTGATACTTCTCATAACGTGAAGGACTAGAATGATTCCCATTTCACAGGTCAAGAGACTGAGGCCCAGGGACCCTGAGTGACTTCTTCAGAGTGGCAAAGCCAGGTGTGCAACCAGCCCTCTCTCTCTCCACCCCCAGAGATCTCCAAGTTAGCCCCAAGGACTGCATTCACATCTTGATTCTGGCTCTTGCAGACATGTGATCTTGGATATGTCACTCATCCGCTCTGAGCCTCTGGAGAGAATTCTACTCCCTGATAGGGTTTTTATTTTTAATTTTTTAAAAATTTTAATTTCTTTAGGTATTTATTTTTGGCTGTGCTAGGTCTTCACTGATGCTTGGACTTTTCTCTAGTTCCAGCAAGAGGGAGCAGCTCTCTAGTTGCAGTGCATAGGCTTCTCATTATGGTGGCCTCCCTTGTTGCAGAGGACGGGCTACAGGCGCACAACTTCAGTAGATGGGACATGTGAGCTCAGCGGTTGCAACTCCAGGGCTCTAGAGCACAGGCTTAATAGTTGTGGCGTGTGGGCTTAGTTGCTCGGCAGCACGTGGGATCTTCCTGGATCAGGATTAGAACCCGAGTCTCCTGCATTGAATGCAGAAGGATTCTTTCCCACTGAGCCACCAGGGAAGCCCCCTGATAGGGTTTTTATGATAAATAAATGAATTTAAAATTAACTGAGATTCTTGAGTGCTGCCCTCCAGGCAGAAATGTTCCTCATGCTAGCATGTAATCCTCAAAGCCACCCTGAGAAGTAGTACTGGTATTATCCCATCTTTACAGATAAGCAGCTGAGGCTCATTGACCCCCAGTGACCAGCTGGAGATCACACCATGGTAGAGCTGAGACCTGGAGAAAGCTGTGTGCCTCAGAAACCAAGGCCCCTATGCTTCCTATGAAGAAGTTCAGAAAGGATGCTGTCATTTTCCTCTGGGAACCTTGAGATCGAGCGGCACATAAGGGAAAACCCTGCTGCCACCCTAAAAATCATGTTAAACTGGTGCTTCCCCAAGCATCTAGCCCCTTCAGACAATAAGAATGTTATTTTAGAGCTGGGGTCACCGCTTCTGGGCCATGGACCTGTACCTCCTGTCAGATCAGTGGTGGCATTAGATCAGAAACAAAGTACAAAATAAACAGGGTTTCCCTGGTGACTCCGTGGTAAAGAACCCTCCTGCCAATGCAGGAGACACGGATTCAGTTCCTGCATTGGGACGATCCCCTGAAGGAGGTAATGGACAACCCAATCCAGTCTTCTTGCCTGGAGAATCCCATGGACAGAGGAGCCTGGCGGGCTACAGTCCATGGGGTCACAAAGAGTCGGGCACGACTTACGACTGAGGACACGTGCATGGACAGTAAATGTAATGTGCTTTAATCATCCCGAAACCATTCCTACCCACCCAGTTCGTGGAAAAATTGTCTTCCATGAAACCAGTCCCTGGTGCCAAAAGGCTGTTGACCACTGCTTTAGAGAATCCCTGAGCTCATGCCCCAAGCACCAACAGGAAAAAAAAAAAACCACCCTACTCCAGCTAAAGGTGGAGTTCATTGAACCCAATGACTCAGAAGGCAGTAGCATCATCCAGCACTTGAGAAACACTGAATGAATTACGTGCCCAAATTCCTCTGGCTCAGATGTAATATCACCGCCAGTTTCATTTGCCAGGCACGTGAGCGTTACTAAAAGGACCCACACTGGGCACTT
Organism: Muntiacus reevesi; assembly: GCF_963930625.1. NCBI lineage: Eukaryota > Metazoa > Chordata > Mammalia > Artiodactyla > Cervidae > Muntiacus > Muntiacus reevesi. The sequence goes on from NC_089260.1 coordinate 61,410,898, forward strand.
AGGCCCCTCCACCCGCACCCTGACACCTCTCCTCTCTATCAAGCTTTTTGAGCACCTTGAGAGCAGAGTCTTCTAGCTCACGAAGGGTGGTTAGAGCACGGATGAGTGCCTGTGTTCCACAGGTAAGAAAACAAAGGCTGCAGCCGTTAAATTTTGGCAAAAGAGGTCAAGGCCGGCACTGACTAAAACTTACTCTGTGTTCACTCAGAATCGTGGGTCCAGATTTCTGTTCCACCATTTACTGTCTGTGTTGGCGCTAGTGGTAAAGAACCCAGCTGCCATTGTAGGAGACGTAAGAGACGAGGGTTCGACCCCTGGGTCAGGAAGATCCCCTGGAGAAGGCAACGGCAACCCACTTTAATATTCTTGCCTGGAGAATTCCATGGACAGAGGAACCTTGCAGGCTGCTAGTCATGGGATCGCAAAGAGTCAGACGTGATGGAAGTGACTGAGCACAACCTTGGGGAAGTTACTTTCCTTTTCTGTGCCTCCGTTTGCACCTCTGTAAAATGGGGATAATAGTGATTACCTTTTAGAATTGTTCTGAGAATTAAGTAGTTAATCCATGTCGTGTGCTTAGAACCACAGTAGCTGAAGCACCCAGGAAGCCTGTAATAAATACTGCATCTTGCTATTACTATGTGCATATTGATTAATCATTATTGGAAATGAAGCTTAGTAAATGTAGTTTGGAGATAAAATCCTTAGGGGGCGTGGGAGTGGAATCACAAAAGACGGCTCGTGTAATGAGCACATTCCAGAGGCCACTGGGATAGGTGACTTGCCCAAAGTCATCCTGCTAGAGAGAGGCCACGTGGGAAGTAGAAGCCAGTTTCCCAGACCCCAAGATCAGGATCCTTTCTGCTTGTTCCTGAGAAGGGGCTTCTGTCCCATCCCTAAGTCCTCTCTTCTACTACTCTGTAACTTACCATGAGAAAAGTGTCTGCACTCACATATCTAATGGAAACCTCACTGAGCTCCTTAAACCTTCCAGCCAGCAGATTCAGTGATGCTGAGAACCTATGTTTGCAGTAACCATGCAAAAAGGAGAGATAGTCTGTATGGAAGAACACTTAATTAAGCACTAGGTTTAATTAAATCAATCTCCCTCTCTGCCTCCATGCCCCCCTCAAACCAGAAGCCTGTTGAAACCCTTAACTGGAAGTTCTGATTTGAGCCGTTTCTAATCAGACTCAAAATTACTAGCTTGTTGTCTTAATCTGCTCTTAGATATCAGGCTTCCATATGTGATTCATCTTTCCTTTCCTTGGCCATGTTTCAGACACAGACAATCATTTCACTATGGCTTATCGTGTTGTGGTTATTGTCCCCTGAAAGGAGTGAGTGGAAACAATAACTTTCCTTGCGTATTTCTTCAAGCACCCACACACCCCTCCTTTTAATTCCAAAGCCAAAGGATGAGCTTTGTGCATTTTTTTTTTTTTTGCAACCACTGTGACCAAGGTCCTTTGCCTCCACCCTCAAGAATCTTCATTACTTTTTTTAAACCTTCTTTCTTCCCTTTTCTGAAGGGTGGTGACCTGCCCCAAGTTGTGAAATAATGACAGCATGCAAAACTGGACCTTGGGTCCCCTAGAATTTCTCCCTTCCCTCCCAAGTCCGGGGGTGCCTGCCACTTCCTGAAGCCCACTTCTGCCACCCTGGTCCAGTCCTCGGGACTGGCCAGGTGGGGCCTGAGTGAAACTGCAGAGCTCTTGTGTTGACGTGTGATGGCCGTGCTGAACGAAGCCTGGCCCTCGTGGAAGGAGTGGTGGTGGGAACACTGAGAAAACTCATGGAACCAGAAGCAAGCAGTGGAAACCCTGGGTGCAGGTGGCCATGCAAATTCAGCGGGGGGTACCTCCACTGGGCCCAGCACCTGTGCTTTTTTTTCTTTTTCTCTTCTCTTTTTTTGATCGAAGCATAGTTGATTTACAGTATCATGTTAGTTTCAGGTGTGTACGGGGCTTACTGCATGACCGTGCACTTTTCTGATCCTTACATGGCCAACCTCTGATTCTTCCTATTTCCACTTAAAGACACCTCTTCAAGGATAGAGGCAAGGATGGTAGACAGAGGGGTAACAATACTGCAGAAAAACAAACAAACAAAAAAAACAAAACCACTGGAGCTGGGGGGTGATGTGACCTGGGTGAGATTTTTCAGTGTTGCCCTGAAGTGAAGTGACAGTCACTCAGTCATTTCCAACTCTTTGTGACCCCATGGACCGCAGCCCACCAGGCTTCTCTGTCTATGGGATTCTCCAGGCAAGAACACTGGAGTGGGTTGCCATTTCCTGAAGTAGCATAGAGTTGTTGGAAAACAAAGGCCAAAACAGGAGATCAGGCAGAGGGGCGGTGGCAGCTTGAACCAGGATAGAAAGCAGTGGGAAGCGGTCAGATTTCAGGGTGTATTTTGGAGGAAGAGACAACAGGAGCTGCTGATGAATAGGCTGGGGTAAGGGGAAGGGTGGGTTCTTGCCTGTCTGGACTCCACTGCTGAGACCTTGCTGGCTCATGAAGAAGTCACCAGATTGCAGTCAGGAGACAGGCCTGAGCCATGAGCAGTACGATACTTGGCAAGTCAGCGACAGCGTCATAGCACCAAGATGTTGAATTTCTCATTTCTAGAGGAACCACCCAGGGGCCCGTCTGCACAGTGACAGCATGTGGCTGTGATTCACGCAAACACACCCAATGAGAATGAATACAGAGGACATCAGGAGGCCAGGCATCTTTGTCCTGCTCAGTAAAGGAAGGGCCCCTCTTAGGAGGTACAGTGTCGCATTGGAGGTTTGGAGTGGCATTGAAAGTCTTCACTGTAACAGCCCTGACAACAACAACATATTTTAAACAGTGCTTTTCAGCAGTGGGAGGAGGCGGGGCAGCTTTGTCCCCCCAGAGGACATGGGCAAGGTCTGCAGACATGTTCAGTTGTCACAGCTGGATGGGGGTTGCTCCTGGCATCTACTGGGTGAAGGATTTCAGCATGCTGCTGAACACCCTACAACACACAGGATGGCCCCCTCAACAGAGGGGTCAACTGTGCCAAAGCTCAGAAATCCTGATTTTTTCCCTCAGTTGGCATAACATAATTTCTTTTATTTCTTGTATCTTATTGATGTGTAGCTGATTTACAATGTTGTGTTAGTCTCAGGAGTACAGCAAAGGGATTCAGATTTTATGTATTTTTTCTTTTACAGATTCTTTCCCTTATAGATTATAGCAACATATTGAGGACAGTTCCCTGTGCTATAAAGTAGGTACTTATTGGTTATCTATTTTACATACAGTAGCATGGATATGTTAAGCCCCAATTCCTAGTTTATCCCTCCCCCTCTCCCCTTTGATAACCATAGTTTGTTTTCTATGTTTGTGGGTCTTCTACTAGTTTACTAGTAGAAGTTAATTTGTATCATTTTTTTTAGATTCCACATACAAGTGATAGCATATGACATTTGTCTTTCTCTGATTTACTTAGTATGATAATCTCTAGGTCCATCCATCTTGTTGCAAATGGCATTATTTCATTCTTTTTCATGGGTATGTAGTATTCCACTGTGTGTGTGTCTGAGTGACATCTTCTTTATCCGTTCATCTGTTGATGGACATTTAGTTTGCTCCCATGTCTTGGCTATGGTGAATAATGAACAGTTAATAGTACTGCAATGGACATTAAGGTGCATGTATCTTTTGGTTTTTTGTTTTTTTTTGCTTTTGCTTTTTTTTTTTTTTTTTTTTACTTGTGAACTGTTAAGAAAAAGATTGATGAGGTGCAGTGAACACTGAGGTGCATGAATTATGGGAGAAATCCTGATTTTAAATATAGACATCCCACGCTGGGGGGAAATGGTTAACCCTATTCAGGCCTGCTGTAAAATCCTGTACTTCAGAGCATGGGCTTTGTGGCCTGGTGGGCTCTACTGGTGTCTACACCTGATGGAGGAGTTTCTTGCTCTATATACTTAGAAAGCATTGGTGAAGAGTTAAGTATGCATACATTCATAGCAACATGTCTGAAAGGCTGCCAGTTTCAGGGAAATATTTCTTTTAATTAAAATGCACAAAAATGCCATTAAAAGTTAAGCAGCATGTGCCAAAAATTGGAAGCAACTGAAATGCCATTCGGTAGGTACCTAGATAAACAAACCACGGTGCATCCACACAGTGGGGTGTTACTCAGCCACAAAAGGAAATGAGCTCTCAGGCCAAGAAAACACATGGAGGAGCCTGAAATGCATCTTAGTAAGGGAAGACAATCCAGCGTGCTTCCATATTGTACGAGGCCAGTTCTAGCATGTTCTGGTAAAGGCACAAATAGAAGGACAGCAGAAAGGTCAGGGGTTGCCAGCGGTTGGCGGGAGGGAGGGGTGAATATGTGCAGCACAGGGGGTCTTTATGGTGGTGACAGTCTTCTGTATGAGACTGTGACGGTGGACATGTGTCATCATAGATTTGTCAAAACCCGTTAAATGAACAATACAAAGCATGAACCCTACTGTAAACTGTGGGCTTTGGTTAATGATCAGTTTTGTTGGATCAGTATTGGTTCATCAGTTGTGACAAATATACCATATTAGTGCAGGATGTTACTAGTAGGAGAAACTAGGGGAAGAGAGGTGAGGAGGGATGTGGAGACTCTACTTTCTGCACATTTTTTTCTATAAAACTAAAACTGCCCTAAATATTAGATACTTGGTCACTCAGTTGCATCCAACTCTTTGCAACTCCACAGCCTGTAGTTCGTTAGGCTCCTCCATCTGTGGCATTTTTCCTGGCAAAAATATTGGAATGGTTTGCCATTTTCTCCTCTAGGGGATCTTCCCAACCCAGGGATTGAACTGGTGTCACCTGCATTGAGGGCAGATTCTTTACCGCTGAGCCACTGGGGGACCCCTGCCCTGAATATTAGTCTATGAATTTTTTAAGTTAATTTGGGCAATATGATATATAACAGAATTAACAAAATTACTCATTCTAATAGCTAACACGTACTGAGGGCTTCCAAAGCAGCAAACACATCATAAAATTTTGTTACTGTCATTATTGTGGGCAAGGCTCTAACTGAAGACCTGGGAAGGAACGACAGGTCTCAAACAGCACTTATTCAGGTCCAGAAAGGTACAGTGTTGAGCCCTAGAGATTTGTTCCCCACCACAGCCCTAGGAAGAAGGTCCTAGCATCATCATTATTTTATAAGACAAAGAAATGGCCACTCAGAGAGGTTCAGTCATGTGAGCTGTGTCACAGAGCACTGGAGGCGGGATGTGAATCAGATCTAATGAACTGCGGGGCCCGTGAGCCTGACGTTGTGCTCTGCCATTGTGCACGCGTGTGTGCATGTGTGTGTGTGTGTCATGCATGTTCTGTGTGTGTGGTGTGCGTCAGAGAGAGAAATGGAAGCGAAACGGGGGCGATTGGTGAGTGTAACTAGATAGAAGGAAAGAGGAAGGAAGAAATGCATCAATACATGAAAATATCCCTTCCCCTCTGGTAACAACCACTCTATATCTCTGTGTTTGTTTTCTCTTGGTCTGGAAGGGTAGCAGGGAGGGTGGAATGGGTAAAGGGGATCAGCTGTAGGGTGATGGATGGAAACTAAATTTTTGGTAGTGAGTACCCTGTGGTATATACAGAAATGGAAATATAATAAAGTTGTACACATGAAACCTATGTGATGTTATAAACCAGTGTTATCTTCATTTTAAAAGAAGAAAATACACAAATGAAAGAGAGACGGAAAAAAGAAAGTGTCAGAAGAAAACAGAGGAAAAGGGCAAGGAGCCACATTCTCTGGAGCTGGTGGCCTGGGCTCAGGAAGGTTTTCCCGCATACCCTGTCCACAGCCCCCGCCTCGTGTCTGGGTCTCTTCCTGTGGGCGTTGTCACCTTCTACCCCGCTTGCCCACCAGGGTTCATCACGGAGTAGTGTGCAGCAGCGACCCAGGCCAACCAGTGTTTCCCTCGGGCCCTGGCCAGCCTGAGAGCTGAAGCCAGCCTCCATCCTGGGTGGTCCTGGCTTGCTTCTCTCGCCCAAAGTTGCATGGCGGGTTCCCAGCCAGCTGCAGAAGTCCCCCCTCCACCCCCGCTTCTCCAGAGGTGGTCTCCGTTCAAAGGGGAATACAAGGACCCGGCAGCAGCCATCACACTCTTAAATGAGCATGAGCAACCCACGATCCCAAAGAGCCGCCTCCAGCCCCGCAGACAGCGTCAATGCCTGCTGCTTTCAGACACCAGAAACAGCCACTTGCCTCTTTCAGAAGGTGCGAGAATGAATTGTCCTGAGGACTCCCTCCAGCTGCCGCACCTTGCATCTTCCCATCCTCTATGAGGTGATGTCATGCATGGGCGGCAAGGTGGCATTCCTCTCTCTCAAGCCACTGTCTCAGTTCTGCCTTGCCCCTCCTTTTTTTATTTAAACCCATCTTAGTTATCTTCACCCTAGTCCTCCACTCACTCACAGAGAAACCCACATGAGGACCTGGATGTTGTCCTGATCATTTCTGGTCCTCTCTGTGTCTGGAACCGTGCCTAACAGTGTGTCCTCAAGAAGTGCTTGAATGGCACTGCTCTGAATGAGTTAATGGCGCTACTCTGAGTCTCAGCCAAGGGCAGAAAATCCAGAGAGGCATTATTTTTTGTCCATTCCAGAAGACTTCAGATTGTTGTTCAGTTGCTCAGTTGTGTCCGACTCTTTGCGAACCCATGGACTGCAGCACACCAGGCTTCCCCATCCTTCACTATCTCCCAGAACTTGCTCAAACTCGTGTCCATTGAGTCAACGATGCCATCCAACCATCTCATCCTCTGTCGTCCCCTTGTCCTCTTGCCCTCAATCTCTCCCAACATCAGTCTTTTCCAGTGAGTTGGCTCTTGGCAGCAGGTGGCCAAAGTATGGTAGCTTCAGCATCTGTCCTTCATTCTCATATATTGTTTTTTAACACCCCCACGTTGATTTCTCTCATCCCTCTCCCCAGGGCCATCACCAAGGAGCTGCATTATTGACAATTCATGTTGACACATGTCTCCCTGTTGCCCTCCCCTGCCTCTTTAAAGGGGGCACTTAGGTGGGGGCAGACTGAAGAGCCGAGAGTAATCGCATCATAGGGGAGGTGTGAGCCCTGGCGAGGACATTTGCAATTATATTAGGTGGGGAAAGGCACTTCCGGAAGAAGGGACACCTGGGGGTGAGGCTTCTGCAGGGGAGCTGGCTTCTCTTCAGAGGCGCTGCAGGAGATGCTTGCTGAGCTGCACGGGAAGAGGGTGTGGCTGCTGGGATTACTTCCAGCATAATTGGCTTTGCATGGCTCACGTATCAGCAATCAATTTCTGTATTTCCTTTTACAGTTGGAATTCATAAACAAATCTGTGTGTTCTCACCCTGTAGCATTTTTTTTCCTGCTTCTTTCTGCTGTTTTGCTGTTCATCTCACTAGCACTTAGACTCCTTATGTCTCCGATATGGACCAGACATTTCATATCTGGTGGCTCCAATGGTAAAGAATCTGCCTACATTTGGGAGACCTGGGTTCAGTCCCCAGGTCGGGAAGATCTCCTGGAGAAGGGCATGGCAACCCACTCCAGTATTCTTGCCTGGAGAATCCCATGGACAGAGGAGCCTGGTGGGCTGCAGTCCATGGGATCGCAAAGAGTCAGACACAACGGAACAACTAACACGCAGTCAGACACACACACGCGTTCAGGATGCTAGATGTGAGGCAACAGGGCAGTAAGGTGGGTGCCCTTTAGGTGCCCACAATCTAGCAGCCAGGCAGTTTTGAGATTGTGTGGGAAATGCTCTGACCAGTGTACTCACAGAGGAGAGTCTCCTGCAGTGTGACCATCAGGACCATCTTTAAAAATCTCCCATCAGATCCCAGGAAGATCCTCAGTCCTCCCACCTGCCAAGTCAGACCCTCCCCCAAAGAACAAGCTTTATGAAGAGTTTCAATCATCTCACTCTTAATTTTTCTCTCTCCTGCAATCAGTGAGTCGTCAGGCTGTAATTCATCAGGATTACTCTCTCGTCGGTGAGAGCACAGCTGGGCACTCTGTCTCGGCCGGAGCTCTCTGCAGACAGGAGGGGCCAATGGCAAATGCAGGGGTGGGGGCCCACCCTACCAGGTCCTGGGATGCCCCCTCGGAGGAGGAGGACTCAGGAGGGAGGCAGAGACACTCACCAGTCTGGATCCAAAGCCCAATTCCCACAGCTCTTATATAGCTCTTTTCTATGACCCTTTTATTGAAGGTACAATTTTTATTAAAAGGGATGAGCTCTTCTCTAAGAATTCTTTCACTCTCTGCCCTCTTCTCTGGTTTCCCTTTGCATCAGATGGGCATAGCCAGACCTATTTCATGGGATTCTGGGGAGGATAAATCAAGATAATGAATATGAACGCCTGTGACACAATGATGGAGGTGATTGGCATGTTTTGAGCACTTGTTCTCCATTTTTTGCACCATGCATACAGTGTCTCATTTAATTCCTACATAAACGCTGTGAAGTGGGGCTTCTTTGGTTCATTTATCTATTCATGCTTGTTTTCAATTCTGTTTATTTATTTATTTTTTTTTATTCATGCTTTTAAAAAACATTTATTGGGCATCTACTATGGCCAAATATTATGCAACTGGGGATCTAGCCATGAACAGGCAAAGTCACTGCATGCATGCGTGCTAAGTTGCTTCAGTCGTGTCTGACTCTTTGTGACCCCATGGACTGCAGCCCGCCAGGCTCCTCTGTCTATGGGATTCTCCAGGCAAGAATATTGGAATGGGTTGCCATTTCCTCCTCCAGGGGATCTTCCCAACCCAGGGATCAAACCCATGTCTCTTTCTATTTCCTGAATTGGCAGGTGGGCTCTTTTATGACTAGCGCCTCCTGTTACACCATTTTATAGACCAGGACACCAAGACTCAGAGACAGTAAGTCACTTGGGCAGGGTCATAGCGCCACTTGGCTGGCTCTGATGCCAGTCCCTGCTCTGCTGTGAGGGACTATCTCCCCAGGTCTGAGCACAGTGCTAGGAAAGGAGAGAATTTTGTTGATGTCTGAAGCTTCCTTCCACCCTCCCCTGGCTTTGTGTAGATTTGATTACAGGACATCAAGGAGAGGACTGCCTGGGGATTAGGAGTTAATGGGTGTGACCTCAGAGAAGTTGTTTAACCCCTCTGAGTCTGTTCCCATGGCAGTGAGTTGGAGAGGAAATTAACAAGGTTGGATGGCCTTTCAAACAGCCAGCATATGGGAACATGCCTTAAAACCTGATGTCCTGGGTCTTCCCTGGTGACTCAGTGGTTAAAAATCCACCTGCCAGTACAGGGGGACGGGTTCGATCCCTGGTCCAGGAAGATCCCGCAAGGCAACTAAGCCTGTACGCCACAACTGCTGAAGCCCTCACACCCTAGAGCCTATGCTCCACAACAAGAGAGAAGCCCCTGCTTACCGAAACTAGAGAAAGCCCACACATGTTAGTGAAGGCCCAGTGCAGCCAAAAATAAATAAATGAATACATTTTTAAAATACACTGGTTATATCACCTTCAGCAAGTTACTGACCTCACTGTGCCTCAATTTTGTCATCTATGAAATGGAAAAACTATAGCACATAATGAGAGGGCTGTTCACTAGAATTAAGTAATCTTATTCCAGTGCTAACCACTGTGACCCCCTACTGTCCAGCACCTTAACTTTGTTCCTTCCTTCAAAAGTGCAGCAAAACCCTGATATTCTGAGACGGTCCTAATGATTACATTTCTTACTCTGAAAAATCAAGCCTATTGTTTCTGGAAAACATCATGTCCCACTATTCAATGTGGGATTTATAGCCTTCAGACTGGGAGGTTTCTGCTTTGTCTGTTTGTTTTGTTTTGTCTTTTTAATATGACATTTAGAAATTTAAAGGAGCAATTTCATTTCCATTGACTGAAGTAGATTGTTGAAAGAACAAGAAAGCTAAAGAGCAGGTTCTCATTCCAGGACACAGCCTCATACATGGAGTGATTTTTGTGTTTTCCTGACAAAGAACTAAGACTTTGTTTTTCCTTCAGACAGTGGTGAAACCTCCTGTCTCAAACCCAAGTCAGTTTTGTTTAACCAGAACAACTGAGAGTATGGACCAGGAGATGACCAGTCTAGATGCAGGGACAAGTCCCGTCTACTGTGCAGAGGACAGGTTGGGCCCTCTTGCCAGGTGTGGTGGTCAAGTCACTGCAAGGCCACGTTTGGGCTTTTTTGAGATCTCAGGTTGTTCACCTGCAAGCCTAAACTCATGAAAAGTCATAGCTGCCCATCCTCTTCAAGTGAACAGTACATTTCAGGACCTTCATTCCAAGGGATGGCAGCGATGGGTGCCCGCTGGCTTGTCTGCACTGTGACAACAAGCCACTGTGTATTCAGCATCACCATGCATGTGACACGCCCTTTCAGACACTTTGTGTAGTCATCCCCAGTTGTTATCAGAAACCCATCTTACAGATGAGGAAACTGAAGCTCAGAGAGGGGGCGTGGCTAATCCAAGGCTACGAAGCTATGAAGTTAGCGAGCCAGGTCGTTTTTATTCCAAAGCACTTTTCATTCTGGCAAACAGCCAAGAAAACTTAAAAATGGGAGATGAGGAAACAGTAGGAAAAGCCTCAGGGACAGGTCTTGATGGTAGTGGTAGTGGTATTAACCATCAGTAGAAGAATGCTACTGTCCATTATGGTAATAGTGATGTCACTAACTATTCACTTTTAGAAGAGGATCTAAAAATGGATGAAAAGATACTTAGTCAACTCTTTTGAAAAGAGTGGAGTTTGTAGGCTTGAATTCCCAATGTCAAAGACAGAACTTAGCCTGATCAACCTGCTTCTGGATTTTTTTCCTCCCTGCCTTCATGCATCACAGGCTGCACACTGTAGGCCATTTTTTGCTTCTAGTCTAAACAGAACCAAATGAACCCAGTCTGTCCTGCCCACAGAAAAATGAGAGCAGCTGACACTTATTTAGCGCCCTGTGTGCCAAGCCCTGTTCTCTGCACTTTCCGGTCTTAACTCCCTTAAAGCTGCACAAGGATCCTGTGGGACAGACCCCCTTATCATGATCTTTTTGCACAGATGAGAAAATCGAGGTGCAGGGGAGCCACGTGACTCATGGAGGTGACTCTCCAGAGAGCAGCCAGGATGCGCGCCCAGACAGGCTGGTCCTGAGGCTACTCTACCCGCCCTGGCCTAGTAGGACCTGTTCCCAGCCTCGTTCTTCCAGTCGAGTGGTGGTTTTGCACAGACTTGTCCAGTACTCACTCCCTGGATCATCTCACAGTTTTACAGAAGTCCTGGGTATCCAGAGTTAGGGGGTTCCATCCACAGAACAGCCATCAGCTCAGCACACCTGTACCGAATCCCTACGGGGGCCAAAGTACCAAGCCCTGTGAGTGCAGGTTCTCGGCCACACCCTCGTGGAATTCCAGATTCCCAGAGGACTGGAGGGCTGGGAGCATCTTGGATATTTTTATCTTCCCCGCCCTGAGCTACAGTCTTCCTATTTCTCCTACACGTACCCGCTCATCTGCCTCTTAACCCTCTCCCACAGCACTGAAAGCACCTCTTCTTCCTGACATACATTTTTTTTTACATTGCAGTACAGTTGCAACCCACTCCAGTATTCTTGCCTGGAAAGTCCTATGGACAGAGGAGCCTAGCAGGTTACAGCCCATGGGATCACAAGAACCAGATATGACTTAGGGACTAAACCACCAACCACCACCACCATAATTGCTTTTAGGCTTCCCAGGTGGCAGAGTATAAAGAATCCACCTCCAAGTGCAGGAGACACAGGGGATGCAGGTTCCATCCCTGAGTCGGGAAGATCCCATGGAGTAGGAAATGGTGCTCCACTCCAATATTCTTGCCTGGAAAATTCCATGCATAGCTGGCAGGCTATAGTCCATGGAGTCACAAAGAGTTGGACACAACTGAGGGACTAAGTATACAGTGCTGTGTTGGTTTCTGAAATACAACAAAGTGAATCAGCTGTAAGTATACACGTATCCCTCCTCTCTTGGACCTCCCTCCCCAGACTCCTGGTATACATATTCACTGCTTTTCTTCCCCACTCCTGCTCAATGGGAGTAAGAATTTGCCCTCAGCACATGGAACCTAGTTGTTAACTATTTGTTCATACCCTGCCTTGTCTTTCTGGTTGGAGCCAAATGGGCATGGTTTCCAACAGCACAAAGAGAGGAGCTGCTTAAATAAACCCTTGTGAGGCTGGAGCAAGAGGGTGTTCATTTATGGCCTCATTCAGAACCACTCCTGTCTGAGTCCCCAAAGAGAAATGCTCTCACATGTTTTGTTTTCTTTCTCTCTCTGCATCCGTCTTACCTGAGTCTAGAATGTGATGTCTTTCCCTCCTTTTAACCCAATTCCACAGTCACACCTCCCATGCCACTTTCCCATCTCCTGACTTACATGGAAAATCAATGTATTTCAAGTAGGAAATAACGAAGGCAAAGAGCTTTCACCTGAGGTGGAAATTATGCCGCCAGCTTGATGCAAATTGGAAGGAAAGACAAAAATAAAGTGGTGTTAGGTAGTACAGGCGCACTCATAATTCCGTGCGGTATTTGCTGCGTTTGTAGCAAAGTGGGCTGGGCACAGAGCCCAGATAAAACTAACGTTGTGTCAAGTTTAGGCTTTTTTGGAAAAGATGTCAGTGAAAAACAGTGGATATTTGTTCAGATTTTTGCAGAGACATGAATTGTTTTGTAGCCTTCAGTGTCTCAGGCTTTTCCCTCTGTCCCCCACCCCCTAAAAAGCAGGGGCACTCAGAATGGAAAGATGATCAGTTTATGGTTGGAGCGTAGCTTCTGCTCATCATACATGCGGGTTCCAATTTCTGAGAGTCAAAATGTATTGGTCCTTCACTTTGTCCCCATGCTAGGTTTAAGTTGGTTGTTTTCAAAGGCTCATAGATGGGAGCTGGCAGCTGTGGATGAGGCCACAATGTCATGGTCAGCAAACGCCATTGCCCACTCTACTCCTCCTCCTCCAGGAAGCATCAGGGGTTGTCATCCATGTCTGAAAAGGAGGTTCCAAATGAAGAGCCATGCGTGTCTGCCTTACAGAGCTTGCAGGCGCTGTTATCAGCATTCTCCTGGCAGACAGTAATTGCTGTGCCATAAGGCACTGCCTCTTACATGTACCGCATGCTGGTTTTAAGTGACCTGGATGGATATTGATAATTTTCACAGTTAGGTATATATTCTCAAGAGTAATAGGAAAAAAGATAACCTGTGTTATGTTGTAACCTGTTGTGATACGTATTACTGCTTAGAATGATGCTAGACTTTGCGAAACAATTTCTTTTATTAAGAAAAGAGAATGGGTGGTATTTGTCTAGGGCATCACTCACAACAGTGTGGTGCAGATGACTGAAGTTAGAGGAACCATGCTAGAATGTGAGCATTTTTAGTTAACTTTTCTAAAAACCATCATGCATATGGTCGGTCTGCCACACTCCTCCCCCACCCCCCAATTTATCTCCCCTATTTCTGGAAGAATGAAAGAAAAATGTCAGTGTGCACACAAATGACTTTGGGGTGTCCTAAAACCAGAGATCCCTCATATTCTCACCAAGAGAGCCTAATACAGTGGGTTTGAGGGAGGCCCTGGAATCTGCATTTAATAAGCTTCCCTGGTGGCTTCGCGGTAGGAGGTCCTTAGGACCTTACTTCTCAAAGCACCGCCTCAGAATATGCGCCCAAACAAAGCTTTGGCATAGAAGGCACCCTTCTATTTTTTCCCCAGTGATTGATGCCTGCTCTCTGGGAATAAAGTCTCATAAAACCTAATTTAATTGTTGAGCAGTGCTTCCTCTTTCAAACCTCTTGTACATGCAGGTTGGACGGCCGCTTGGCTCATTGGGATTTGTCAACCTCAGCACTACTGACATTTGGGGCTGGCTAACTCTTTGTCGTGATGGATTATCCTCACATTGTAGGATGATGCAGTACCCCCTGGCCTCGACCCTCGAGATACCAATAGTGCCCCCCCCCCCCCGGCTGTTGTGACAGCCAAAACCATCTTCAGAAGCTGCCAGACGTCCTCCAGGAGACAGACTCATCCACGTGGAGAACCACTGGCTTACGTTGGTGCCTTCCTCCCACTTTAATAAGTCTTTCAAGTCACCACTGGACTCAGAAAATGGTGCTAAAAACGCATTTGCCAGCCTCCTATTTCTAGGACCAAGTTACTTGAAAACTCAGGTCCCCAGATGGAAAAAGTCTGCTCCAGTAGAAATTATTCATAGCTCTATACCCCCTTGAATTTGTATTCTGTGCATAAAACAAAATGAGAAGCCTGCAGCCTGGCATCAACCTACTTTAGATCAGCTGCAGATTCAAGGGACTTCATGAACTCAGAATATAGCTGGGACAGGGGAGGTGGCTAGTGGACTGCCCTCCCAAGGGAATCCAAATGATCCAGCATGTGTTTCAGGCTTACCGTGTGCCTGCGCTACGGTAACTGGTAAGGATGCAAACATGAATGAGATGGAGCTCTGTCCCCAGAGAGGCTTAGGGCTATTAGGAGGAGTCAGGCAAGCATGACGTAATGGTTCTTTGCCACGTGGCCTAGCTTCAGATCCAACTCTGCTCATACTAGCTGTGTGACTGTGGGCAAATTACATGGTCTCCCTGTGCCTCTGTTTCCTCAGAGGCAGAAAGGGTACCTACCTCAGGCGGTTGTCAGAAGTGGTGCGTACATCACGCAGTTGTTTGGAGGGTTCATACATGTAAGGCTTTTCGAACAATGCCTGGCATGTAGAAAGGACTATGTTAGAAAGCCCAGTGGTGGGCTTCTCTGGTAGCTCAGTGGTAAAGAATCTGCCTGCCAATGCAGAGGACATGGGTTCGATCCCTGGGCTGAGAAGATCCCACACGCTGAGGGGCAACTACTGAGCCCATGAGCCTAGAGCCTGTGCTCTGCAACAAAAGCCATTTCGATGAGAAGCCAGCAAACCACAACTAGAGAGTAGCCCCTGCTACTCTGGTTGTGATGACAACTAGAGAAACCCACATGAAGCAATAAAGGCCCAGCACAGTCAAAAAATTTTTAAAGTTTAAAAATAAAATTATGTGTGTTAGTCACTCAGTTGTGTCTGACTTGTTGCGACCCCATGGACTGTAGTCTGCCAGGCTCCTCTGTCCATGGGATCTCCCAAGCAAGAATACTGGAGTGGGTTGCCATTTCCTTCTCCAGGGGATCTCCCTGACCCAGGGATTGAACCCAGGTCTCCTGCATTGCAAGTAGATTCTTTACCATCTGAGCCACTGGGGAAGCCCTATCTATCTAAACCCAAATTCAATCTTGGATTAGGTAACTATCATCAGTGGACCATGAACGTAACCAGTTTTCATCATGGCTGAGAGTCTGAGACATAGTTAACTCTAGCTCTTTGAAATGAGCGGTAGCAAGAGGAATTGAATACAGACTTTCCTGTAACTCAAACGGTAAAGAATCTACCTGCGATGCAGGAGACCAGGGTTCGATTCCTGGGTTGGAAAGTTCCAGTATTCTTGCCTGGAGAATTCCATGGACAGAGAAGCCTGGTGAGCTGCAGTCCATGGGGTCGCAAAGAGTCTGACTCGACTAAGTGACTGACACGCAATAGGAATTGAATAGAAGCCATCAATTAAATAAAGCTAGATAAGGAAGCTAAGAATTGAGCGAATGTTTCCTGAGAGCTTACAGCTCAGGGATCTGTTACATTTACAACTATGTTCAGTGCAGAATTCATGAGTAACTGAAGACAACATAAGAGTCTAGCCATAGGGGGGTGGCGTATGCTACCTTCAGACAATGAAATCTGGCCAGGAGGATAAGGATTACTCTTAACGTGTGGATGGGGAATGGTAACTGTGATACATGGTGACGTGAAAAACGCAAGTTGCTGAATAATGCATCTGGTGCAATCCCTTTTGTGAAAAATAATCTCTGTGTGTGGGTGTGTTTGTGCTTGGGAAAAGGATAGACATCAAACCGTTAAAAGCAGTTAGCTCTGGGGGGAGTGGAAATAGAGAAGCAGAAGTGGAGGATCATTTTCCCTTGAACACTTCTGTTATCATTTAGATTTTCAGAAAAATCAGATGTTGCTGGTGAAATTTAAAAATTCTAAAAAAAAATTTTTTTAATTTAGCTGCATTGGATCTTAGTTGCAGCATGCAGAATCTTCATTGCACTACACAAGAGCCAAAGTATTCAGGCCTGGTTACCCCACCGCATGTGGGATCTTAGCTCCCCTACCAGGGATCAAACCCATGTCCTCTGCAATGGACGGCAGATTCTTAACCATTGGACCACCACGGAAGTCCCAAAGAACTGAAGATGGTTTTAACTAAAAAGGACAGAGCATGAAGGCTGCTCGCATCCTAGGGGTCCATCATCAACTTGCTTAAACCCTTCTTGGCCTCAGTTTCTTCAAAATACGAAAGCTCCCAGGAGTGTTGGGAAAATGACAGACGTGCAGCTATATTGAAAGTGCCTAACTAGCAAGAATCAGTCCTGCGCAGCCTCTTCGTATGGAGGCCCAGAGCCTGCACAATCAGGTCAGAGGATGTTTCCCCGTAATGACACCCACCTCGTAAGGGTGCTGAGAGAAGTAAGTGAAATCCAAGCGACATAAAACGCCTAGATCTTAAGTACTCGGAAGACGTAGCTGAGTTAGTGCCTTTATACCAGCCTCCCCAGCACAGAGCCCAGTGAAAGGCATGTGACAAGCACCACCGAAGTATGGCCTGGTCCTTTAATTCCAAACAAAACTAATTCAGGGACTTCCCTGGTGGTCCAGTGGTTAAGACTTTGCCTTTCAGTACATGGGCTGTAGGTTCTATCCCTGGTCAGGAAGCTGAGGATGGCCAAAAAAACAAAACATAAAACAAGCAATATTATAACAAATTCAATAAAGACTTTAAAAATGGTCCACATTTAAAAAAGAAAAATCTAAGAAAAAAAACACCAAACTAATTCTAATGCCTGTTGCTGCATTTCTCAAACAGACACATTCTCCAGACAGTTTGGGGTCTCCCTGGCTAACAGCATGATGGGAGGACAGATGGCAAAAGACACAAGACCTCCCTCCATACTTGCCCTGCAACCATGTAACTCCTTTCACAGATGGCGCGGGTTCTCCGTGGGTGAAACTGGATGTCACTTCTTACCCGCCTTGATCCTTCAGGGCTATTGTGAACACAAATGAGATGGGAGTGTTGTGTAAACTTTAAAGCCCTGTCCACATGGAAAACTCTCATTATCACCGTCATCCTTTTTATTTGACCTTAAAGTGTAAGAAGGATCTGTCTCACAACTAACTAGCACTCACGTATCAGAGACTTCAGCTCCAAAGTTAATTTTTCAGAGTACTTAAAAACAGCTTGTCACTTGGGGGGTGGGCGACAATGAACTGGGAGATTGGGATTGACACCTGTGCACTGCCATGTGCAAAACAGATAGCTAGGGGGAGGGTCTGTATAGCATAAGGAGCTCAGCTCAGTGCTCTGCGATGGTCTAGAGGGGTGAGATAGCGGGTGGGAGGGAGGTCCAAGAGGAGGGGATGTATGTATACATATGGCTGATTCATGTCTTTGTATAGCAGAATCGAGCATAACATTGTAAAGCAACTCCACCCCAGTTAAACACAAAAACCGCCTGCCAGTGATGGCTGCAGCTAGGGTAATAACTGCAAAGTGAGAACGCGGAGAGAACTCACACCTTCCAAAAAAGAAGGCCGTTCTTGGCGTTGCTCTCAGAAGATGATGTTTGGCTCCTGGTCTGATCTGCTTTAATGGCAGCCCGCTCCAGTGTTCTTGCCTGGAGAATCCCATGGACAGAGGAGCCTGGCATGGACTACATAGTCCATGGGGTCGCAAAGAGTCAGACATGACTGAGCAACTAACATGATACTGGTCCTCTGTGCTCTGAGCACACTTCCCAGGCCGACCTGCACTCCACGGGCAGATGGAGACGTGCTTGCCCAGGGCACGGTGGATTCACCACATTTTCAATCTTCTTGGTGATTTCCTCCTTCCACAGATGTCACTTAGTTCTAACTTGTTCTGTAATTGAAAACATCGTCTACCTTGTTCCAGAAATCTGTGGCACTGAGCCAGTGGCGGGTAGGACTCACCTGCACAGCAGCTTAAAGGAAGTTTATCTGATTGGGGCTTGGTAGCCAAGAGGAGTTCAAAAAGGTCAAAACGTTGTAATTATTCATTGCTCTTTAGGTTCATGTATAGACTTTTGGAGGTTTCCAAAAATAGACTAAATACTCATCTTTCTTACTCAGTAACCTTCTTCTAGACCTTTCTTCCCTCTTGCTTCCACTCACATCGCCTCCCACATTCACGCCAACCTCCTCAGTGACCCGTCAACCCCAGCTTTCGGCCCGACTGTCACTCTTTGGCAGGACCTTGGCTCTCATACCTAGCCTCTTCCAGAAGCCTCTGGGTTTACCCTCTTCCATCCATCTTCCATCCCACGGCCAGGGTAACCTTAGAAAGCATAGGGGTTTCTTGTGTTTGCCAGTCTAAAGCCCTCCCTGCCTTCATTGGCTATCCGGTGAGTCGACGTTGCCCGAGGCCCGCCTCCCCAGGATAAGCCCCGCCCACCTCCCCTCCCCGACCCAGCCCTGCTTCCCAGTGGCTCAGCTCCCCACTCCCAGAAGTGCACACGGTCTAACTGGCCTGCTCCCATTTCCCTTAACGTGCCACGCCTCCGCGCCTCTGCTCTACAGCCTGTCTGCCCGGTGCTCTGCTTCCGTCTCTCGTTCACCTGGTAAACTCCTGCTTGCACCTCAAAACCCAGCTCAGAGATCCTCTCCTCGGAGAAGTAACTCCAAGTGAGAAAAATCAGAGCCAGGCCCAAGACCAGAGGGACCGCCAATCACCATCACCACTTGTTTTCTTAAATCCAGGGCTCTGCCCTTGCATGTTTCCTTGTTTGGTCAGGCCTCACCCGACTCTCTGGGTAAATCCTATCCTTATCCTGGTTTTGCAGATGAAGACACAGAAGGTGAGAGCGGAGTGACTGGCCCACAGTCACACAGCCAGCTCACTGTGGAGCTGGGATCTAAGTGTCCGTCTATTGGAGGAAAGCTTGCAGTTTGGTCAGCTATCTGGGACAGTGTTTTTCTAACTGCCTGTCACAATTCACCAAGTAGGTGTGAAATTCGTCTAGGAGGCAGGGCTAGCTCCATAATACGTGGGGCCCAGGGGGAAACGAAGACGCGGGGCCCTTTGTTCAAAGAGGAACAAGCATTTTCCTTTCTTCTGCAGTCTCTCCACTTGTCTTGGCTTCCCATGGCCACAGCCTTGACCCTCACGCAGCTGACTGTTTTGAAAATACCGTGCCTTTTCTGCATGTGCTGCTCGCGGGCAGTGTGGCCTCGGAGCTAGCGCCAGCCCTGACCGGCCGTGACAGACAGTCTGGGAGAGGCTATCAGAGGCCCCTCCTGACAGAAACAGCAAATGCCGTCTGCTGTGTCCACCAGCCTCCTGCTGGCTGGGACGCTCGCATGGGGCAGCCTCTCACAAGCTGACTCCTGACCGCCTGCTGGCTGCGGTGTGTGACAGTGTGGCCACTGGGCTCTAAGAATGGATGTGTGATAAGAGCTGGGTGAGTGGCTACGAAACAGCATTCCCAGTGGCGGGGACCCAGCCTGTGTAGCCTAGTCAGTGGTTGCAAATCCAGGGACCACCATCAGCCCAGCTGTGTGCCCCAGGCCCACCAACAGCCTCCAGTACCTTCTCCTAATCAGCCCTTTGCAAGAGGTGTCTTATCTCCACTTTGCAGATGCAGAAACTGAGGCTGAGAGAACCTAAGGGGCTTACCCAAGGCTCTGTATTCATTCACTAGCAAATATAAAGGACTATGTGCCAAGTCCTCAGAAGATGGGCAAAAGAAAGGGGTCTTCGCTTTCATCAGCTTTAGTCGAGTGGGAGCCAGAAAGAGGTGTAAAGATGCCAGCTTTATTGACAGACCACTCACATACTATGTAATTCACTGGATGCAGTGTACCAGCCAGCAGGTTTTATTCTATTTCAGAGTTGCGCACCCCCAGCACAATTTTAGACCATTTCCATCACCCCAAAAAGAAACCTGGTACCCCTGTGCAGTCACTTCCCAATTCCCTCCCTTCCCCCAGACCTCCCTCCCCCTAAGCTCTTGGCAACTACTAATCTGCTTTCTGTTGCTATAGATTTGCCTATTCTGGACATTTCTTACAAATGGAGTCATACAGTTATGTGGTCTTTTGTGACTGGTTTATTTCACTTAGCATCATGTTTTGTAGCATGTGCCAGCCCTTCATGCTTTTTTTTCCTGCCAAGTAGGACCCCATTAAATGGATAAAGACCGTATCTTGCTTGTTACGCATCAGTTGATGGACATTTCCTGTTTTTGATGATTAGGATAGTGCTGCCGTGAACGTCACATACAGATGTTTGCACAGCAGAAACAGATTAGAACTTGGTTCTGCCCATCTCCGAAGCCTAGCCACTATTTCTCAGCAGCCTCCATGCCCCCCAGAGATCATGCCTACACAAGCCTGTCTGTCTCAGAGCTAGGTGGGTTTTGAGGGAAAAAAAAAAAATTCATCCACAGTCTTACCTGAGCCTAGAAGACTTGTTGGCAGGGATGAGACTCCCAGGATTCAGGCAGGTGAGGAAATTCTTCAACAGTCGTGTGGTTCTCATCCTGCCCTTCATGATGGGAACCAGCAGAGAGCAAAGGCTGAGTGAGGGCTGTGTCCTGAGCGACCCTAATCTCAGAGGACTGACCAGACAGGACTAACTGAGAAGTCTGGGCAGTGTCTGCAGTGGAACCTGAATGTGGTGCCCTTCTGGCTTGGTCTTGCTCACAGACCACAGAGCATGTGCTTTAAGTCACTCATGGTTCTTTCCTGAGCCAACTACCTCTTATGACAAAAGAAAGGTTATGACACTACCAATTCTTGATAGAAAGGAAGGATAGTGCATAGAGTCCAGCAAGTTCCAAGTCCATAGGTGAATCCATCCTAATAACTATGACTTTAATGAGTTCAGTGGGCTCCTGGGGCAAGCCTTTCCTGATCTCCACCCCGCAGAACCTACCCATTCTTTGCTCTATACTCCTTTCTGTTCTCTTCATTCACAGAACATAATCCGTTGTCACATCTCTGCCTGTCTTCTAGCCTGTCTCCTCCTTGAACACAGGAAGGAAAGACTGCTCGTTGTCAGAGTCAAAGCACCTGGTACAGTCCTTGACACCTTGGAGGTGCTCCGGAAGGCTGGGGAAGGGAGAAGGCAAGCCAGCAAACAGCACTGGGGAGCGCCTGCTCTCACCGGCTGTCTGATCCTGGCAGCCAGCCCTCTGCCAGGCTGCCCGGGCCAACGTGGCAGCACGTACAGAGCCAGAGGGACAGAAGGACACTAAGGGAACTTTCTTCCCACCAGCCAGGTCACCGTAACCACAAACAGTAAAACAGAGAGAGAAGGGGGCCGAGCGGGTAGCAGCCAGAGCAGATGGCATTTGTCTACGACTGACAGGCACAAGGGCCCCACTGGTTATTTCTCAGCCATGCCTGCGGCCCCAGTTCAGCCCTGGCCTAGTTTCAAGCTTATTATATGCCAGTGCCGGAGCGAAATGCCCACCTTGTCCCTGGTTCCTGACACCTGCCCTTTCAGTCCCATCACTTGGCATTTTACTGCTTCTAAGATCCCCCACTTATCAAAACCCCAACTAATTAAAACTTGCAAGTGATTTCCTACAATCCTCTGTTTCCTAGTAAACGTTACAGGTTAATTCAAATACTTCCTTCAGCTCCTAGAGAACTGGTTTTCTCTCTATTGCTTTGTTATCTAAGTTTTTTCATCTTTTCTTAGATTTTTCTGACATTCAGAATTTACAATTCAGTTGTTCCCAGAGACACTGCTCTGTCTTTATGGGGAAGCACATCTCTCTTTATGATGGTTCCTGTGGCAAATATTTTAATGTTTTCCCCAAAGGAGAGCATCTTGCTTTCTTCCCTGCCTTCCCAAAACCTAACTCTAGGCTGAGTCTGCTGTAGCTTGTTCTTTGCAACCATGCATCTACTGGGCACCCTTCCCTGACTTCCCGCTGAGTCTCAGGATTCTGCTTCTTCACCTTTCTTGGACCAGCTGTTAGCATCTCAGAGCCCTGGGGGCTGGAGCTGAATCCTGAGAGCTCATCCCATTCAGTGCCCATGCTTTTCAGGTGATATAGTGACACCTGTTAGGAACAATTCCAGGAAGAGCATTCAGGTCTTCCAGTTCAGGGGCCATCTCCATGCAGACGCCTTGCCAGAGGTATAGCAGGTAACTAAGAGGCCACATCTTACGAACACAGCTGCGTCACGCCATCAGGGTGCGTGACTCTGAACTCAGCCTTCTTCCCACTTCACTCTACCTCCTGTGGCCCCCGAGGCCTCTCCCACCATCACGGTGATTCATAGCCGGAAAGGACAACAACGTGTTCTCTTCAAACCTGTGGATCTCCCCAAGTCCTCCTCCTAGATCATTTATGGAAAATAGAAGATGACTTTGTCAAAAATTCGTCAGAGGTCCTGTACTGATCATTTGGGGAATTTGCTTGGAAAATCGCCCACCTCTTTCTGCTTTTGCTTTCCTGACTTTCTGCTGTGGGAAAACATTCCCTCTCTCGGTTGTGGGTGGTTAACAGGAGTCTGGGCAAACCTCGGGTTCTAGCAGGGCTGCAGAATTTCTCGGGATAGCAAATAAAAGCAGCAAAGCCTCCGTTTGTGTCCCATCAAAAGCAGGCTCATTCTTTTCTCATTTCTGGCAGACTCTCATTTTGTGATGCCTTGGGAAATGACTCACTGGTGGTAGTGGGTTATTTTCCCCATTGTACTGTGTGGCCTGAAGGCCACGGAAAGTGATAAATACTGTGTCAGGCAAGGAATGGAGGTGATGGGTTTTTAAGTTTCAGCTCCCCTAAATGTGGATTTCTAGCTTGGGGCTTTGATGACTTACCTGTCTCTCCTCCTCATCCTCCTGCATCCCATGGGATACACGACCGACCGACCAGCACCCTCTGGTCCCCGGGGCCACTGCTCTCCTGAGCCGGGGCACACTGATGGGGAAGGACAGTCAGGCCTCTTGCCTTGGTGGGTTTCAGACTGCCTGCCTTGAAGTGCAAATGGCAGGTGCCGATTCCTCTGTGCCTTTCAGAGCCTCCGCCTGGCTCTTTTATGAGATTACAGGCACTTTCATCTCAGGTTTGGCCCCGTTTTCGTCCTTCTCAGCAAGGCTCCAAAGACGGCAACGAGGCGAGAACAAGGAGAGGAGGCCCATTCGTGGCCGCAGCCCCGCTGGGCAGGGCCACCTGGCCTGCGCATCCTCCAGCCGCATCCCTTTGAACCTCGGAGACTGAGAAGGGAGCACTGGGGACCAGGTTAAGAGGGGTCCTTTCCCCCTTGGCGCCTGGAGGAAGTTGCATTGCATCCTGGGAAGGCTCTAATCATCCCATTGCTTTGTGCTGTTCACTTCAATCCAGGGAAGCAGGGCTCCGGTGCTTTTCTTCTCTTTTAAACCCAGAGGTACTTTTTTGAGGCTCAGGGCTGAGAATACAACCTGTCTCTTGCGCTTGTGCTTTATGTGCATGCCTGCACACACGCCCTTCTTCTTTGCTCTATTTGCTCATCATCTTGCTTGTCAGGTTTCCTTTCCTTAAAAGTCCAACCCGGGTTTCCTTCCCGTTTTGCTCTCAATAAAGGGAGGGGGAGCTCCTACCTTCTCCTCAATCCTGATACCTTCCTTCCATCCGTTTGTCCTCTTTTTGAATCCTTTCTGTGGAGCTTTCCCTCGGGGCTAGCTTCTGTCCTTAGGAACAGGAAATGCAACAAATACCAAGGTGGAGTCCTTGCTTTTTGACTTCACACTACTGATCGGATCGGCCTTCCCCTCGCAGCACTCCTCTCCGGAGCCCAATCCACCCAAATCCGCACCATTCCTGGGCCCAGCCTTCTTTTTGTGCCTCGGTGCGTTTGCTCACGCATTCCCTGGTTCAGCATGCCCTTCCTTCTCCAGGTCCTCATCCTCACCTTCACCTGGCTCCACCCTGCACTCTGTGCAACCTTCCAGCACCTCTGCCCCCATCCCAGGCAGCTAGCACCTCCCTCCTCTGTGCGCTCCGAGGCAGTCTAACCGTGACCTGTGTTCCTCAGGGCTCCCAGCCTTGGGCTCACATTTGGGTCCCCACGCGTGAGGCTTTGTCCCCGCCCACTGTGGTGGGACTCCCCACCTGAGCATCTCCAGGCCCCTAACCAGGAGGAAGAGGGGATGACAGAGGATGAGGTGGTAGGATGGCATCACTGACTCAGTGGACATGAGTCTGAGTAAGCACCGGGAGTTGGCGATGGACAGGGAGGTCTGGTGTGCTGCAGTCCGTGGAGTTGCAAAGAATCGGACACGACTGAGCAACTTAACTGAACTATTTCTGGGACCCTCAGCAGATGTGATAGTCTTTACTCCAAGAAAGTGTGACCCCACCTCCTGTTTCTGCCAGAGTTGAGCCTCCTCTTCTTGCCCCTCTGAGGCCCCACAACATCTGACAGAACACCCAAACTACCACCGTCCCACCCCACAGTGAGCTCCGCTGTGACAAGGAGAATCCACCCCCACCCTATGTGTCACATTCCATCCCGAGGCCCTGGCAGTGCTGCTTCACGCAGAGATTTTTCTTGAGCAAACTCTCCGTTTTTGCTTGTCCCCTCCTCTCAGAATTAGGCATGCATCCCTGCAACCTGGGCCAGAGGACGATCTGACGGAGATCAGGCACCAGGCTGCAGTCACATTTCCTTCTGATGACTCAGGCGATGTTCCTGAGTCAGGGTATGTGCCTCCCCTAGGGAAACGTTACCTCCCAAACAGCTCTGGGTTCTTAGAATTCAAAACATTATTAGCAGGTCTGTCCTGCCAGAATTCCAAATGTGCCCTAATGTGTCTGAATCCTAAAACAAACAGTACAGGCCAGGAGGCATAGCCACCACCCTTATACTCTTCTTGCCCAGAGCAGATATCAGTAATCAATTACAGTTCAGTATCTGCCCAGAGAAGCCATTAGGATTCTTCCCAGACACCGCATTGTAAAAACCCCGTAGACCAAACCTCTACTCTGAAGGCTTCCTGGATCCCCTCAATGGAAATAATTTCACCCTTTTATTTTTTTAACCTTCATAGCCCTCAGGATTTCACTGCTCATATCTGGGCCCATCCAGATTATACTAATAAAACTAACAACTAACATCCACTAACTTTTTTAAAAAATTGAGGTATAGTTGATATACAATATTATCTAAGTTTCAGGAATACAACACAGTGATTCACAAGTTTTAAATATTGGGCCGTATTCCTTGTTTGTGCAATACATCCTTGTAGCTTATTTATTTTATACATAGTTGTTTGCATATCTTAATCTCTTACTTCTCTTGTTCCCAACCCCCCACTCCCACACACACTGGTAGCCACTAGTTTGTTCTCTATATCTATGAGTCTGCATTCTTTCTGTTATATTCACTAGTTTGGTGTATTTTTAAGATTCCATATATAAGTGATATCACATGGTATTTGTCTGATTTCTTTAAGTATAATACCTTCCAAGTCTATCCATGTCATTGCAAATGGCAAAATTCCATTCTTTTTTTAATATATGTATCTCACATCTTTATCCACTCATCTGTTGATGGACAGTTAAGTTGCTTCCACATCTTAGCTATTGTAAATAATGCTGCTATGAACAGTGGGAAGCATGTATCTCTTCGAATTAGTGTTTTTGGGTTTTTTCAGATATATATACCCAGGAATGGAATTGCTAGGTCATACAATAGTTCTATTTTTTTTAAGATTGAATTATAGTTGCTGTACAATATTACATAAGTTACAGGTGTACAGTATAATGATTCACAATTTTAAAGGTTATACTCCATTTATAGTTATTATAAACTATTGTCTATGTTCCCCATGTTGTACAAAATGTCATTGTAGCTTATTTGTACCTCTTAATCCCCAGCCTATT
The DNA here is from genome assembly GCF_963930625.1 of Muntiacus reevesi. Classification (NCBI taxonomy): domain Eukaryota; kingdom Metazoa; phylum Chordata; class Mammalia; order Artiodactyla; family Cervidae; genus Muntiacus; species Muntiacus reevesi. Next base: position 61,436,961 of record NC_089260.1, read on the forward strand.
TTTAATTTTTTGAGATGCCTCCATACCATTTTCCATGGTGGCTGCACCAATTTACATTCTTATCAGCACTGTGCTAGAATTCCCTTTTATCCACTTCCTCACCAACATCTGTTATTTATGTGTTCTGTTTGATGATAGCTACTCTGATAGGTGTGAGGTGGTATCTCATTGTGGTTTTAATTTGCATTTCTTTGGTGATTAACGACGTTGAGCATCTTTTCATGTGTGCCTGTTGGCCATCTGTATGTCTTCTTTGGAAAAAATGTCTATTCAGGCTGTCTGACCATTTTTCACTCGGGTTGTTTGCTTTTTGGGTGTTGAGTTGCATGAGCTGTTTATATATTTTGAATATTAACCCCTTATTGCCATTTCATTTGCCAATTTTCTCTCCTATTAAGTAGGCTATTTTTTTAATTGATGATTTCCTTTGCTGTGCAATAGCTTTTAAGTTTAATTACACCCCCATTTGTTTATTTTTGCTCTTATTTCTTTTGTTTTAGGAGACATCCAAGAAAAAATTGCTATGATTTATGTCAAAGAGTGTTCCACTGTATTTTCTTCTAGGAGTTATGGTTATCAACTTCACATTTAAGTCTTACATCTATTTGGGTTTATTTTTGTATGTGGTATTAGGAAATATTTTAATCTCATTCTTTTACATGCAGCCATCCAGTTTTCCCAGCATCACTTATTGAAGAGATTGTCTTTTCTCCATTGTATATTCTTTCCTCTTTTGTTATAGATTAATTGACCATGAGTGCCAGGGTTGATTTCTGGACTGTCTGTTCTGTTCCATTGATCTACGTGTCTGTTTTTGTGCTGGTATTATACTGCTCTGATTATTGTAGCTTTGTAGTATTCTTTTGAGCTCTTGCCTTGAGTCAGGCTCTATTCTAAGTGACTCTTGTTAAACTCATTTAATCCTCACAGTCATTTGAAGTAAATGCCATTGTTGTTTAGTCACTCAGTTGTGTCCGACTCTGTGACTCCATGGACTGCAGCACACCAGGCTTCCCTGTCCTTCACCATCTCCCAGAGCTTGTTCAAACTCATCTGCATTGAGTCAGTGATGCCATCCAACCATCTCATCCTCTGTCGTCCCCTTCTCCTCTTGCCTTCAATCTTTCTCAACATCAGGGTCTTTTCTAATGAGTCAGCTCTTTGCATCAGGTGGCCAAAGTATTGGAGCTTCAGCATCAGTCCTTCCAATGAATATTCAGAGTTGATTTCCTTTAGGATGTACTGGTTTGATCTCCTGGCAGTCCAAGGGACTCTCAAGAGTCTTCTCTAACACCACAGTTCAAAAGCACTGATTCTTCAGCACTCAGTCTTCTTTATGGTCCAGCTCTCACATCCATACATGACTACTGGGAAAACCATAGCCTTGACTACATGGACCTTTGTCTGCAAAGTAATGTCTCTGCTTTTTAATATGCTGTCCAGGTTTGTCATAGGTTTTCTTCCACGGAGCAAGGAGCCACTATCATCCCCATTTTACAGAAGAGGCATCTGAGACCCAGGAAGGACATGGTCCCCAAGACAGAAACTGTATCCTACCCACCCTTGTCACCTCAGTGGTTCAGCCAACATTTTTCTTAGGCACACATGCACACCAGGCCCTGCAATAGACCTTGAGGACAAAATTAAAACCATGTGTGATGCTTGGGTGTACCCCTTAAATCATTTACTTTGAGCACAATTTTCATGGAAATAGGAAGATGGGAGCTAAATTCAAGAGTAGGGGAGTAAAATTGAAGAGTGAAGGAGTAAGTTCATTCAAGGCATTTAAAATGAATGAACCAGAGAGGAAAGAACAAAGCTGGAGTCTGACTAATGTCTTTTATCCCCTGACATCCCTCCCTGTTCTTGTAGAAGCAGGTTTTTCCCTCTCCAACACCCCCAAGCTCAGAGGACGGCCTCAGAATTCGTGAAAGAGCTGTAGCCACCTGGGGTGTGGGTGGGTGCTGGTGCGGAGGGCCCGCCCCTAAGCCCCCTCAGCCTCACTCTTGGGGCGCCTCTTCCGCCCCATGCAGGATGACAGGGACGCTGTAGGCCACTCTCATACTCCTGGCTGGGGGGCCATCACCACCAGCCCCCTCCAGGACTGGCTGTTGGCTGGTCCAGATCCCCCAACCTCTCCTTCCCCACCAAATTCAGTGATGCTATTTTACTTCCTTAGAAACAAGAACTTCAGTCCTGGCATCTACCTCCCTCAGCACCTTCCCTGCCCCATCTTTTCCTTGCCTCCCATCTCAACTTCCCCTGTTACATCCAGATCCCCTCCCACCTGGTCCTCAGCAAATACCATGGTTTGTTCAATCCTCTATGTCTTGGCCCAGGCGAGAGCTCAACCCACCTTGTCTGACAAGGGGCAGATAGAAAATATTTTTGACTGTGTGGATCAGAGGGTTTCTCTTGCAGCTACTCAAATCCTCCTTGGAAGGGTGAAAGCAAACATGGGCCTAGTTGTCTGTGTCCCAATAAAGCTTTATTTATAAAAGCAAGAGATAAGCATAGTCAAACCTCGACCAAATTTCTCCCGTCTGGAACATCCTTCAGCCTCGTTTTGTAACATCCATTCTTTCCTGTTTTTCAAGGTTCAGCTGTAGTCCCACCTAGCCAGGAATAAACCCCTCCCCACCACCACTCCCCTATATGCTAATCTCCCCTTCACCAAGTCCTTTTCCTTATCATCTGTTACAACTTTGCATGTGTTACCTCACTCTGCTTAGATGGTTAGCTGCTTGAGGTGTACATCTTAAAAAACCTAACGGTGCCATTAGATACAGCAATGTCTGAATTCATAATCAGTACAGAGTATCAATCCACCATTTAGGAGATTTGCTCAGTTGCAGTGGATGAGCAAGGGCGTGGTTTGCTGTTTTTTTCTGGTACAGCACGTGGAGGATAGCATGCCATTTATTCATTCCACATGTATTTATTAAGTACTCACTACATACGAAGTACTTTTTTTTTTTTTTTAATAAGTCATGTGCTAACTTCAGGCTTTTACTAGCATGAATATGTAATGACATCATGTTTTGAAAACCACCAGATTGAGAAATCAAAGACATTCTCAAAGATGAGAGGATGGTAGTGATGACTAGTCGAGCTGCATCTTTCAATTTATAAAGTACGTCTACAGCCATCTTCTCATTTAATCATTTTTTGACAACTCTCCGAGGGGAATGGTGTTATCCCATTTTACAGATGAGAAGACTGGGCTCAGAGGCTTATGAGCCTCTCCTAACCTGCTTGTTAGAAGTCACACAGCTTCTAAGAAATGGAGCTTGACTCCAAAACTGTTTCAGCCATGTTTTCCCTACTAAAACAAAGTAAAACCACTCTTCTAATTCTAAAGATCACAATCTAGGTTGTCATAGAAATTGTTGAAAAAATATAAAACAAAAAATTAAAAATCATGAATACTCTCTCAGCTCATAGACAACCCATCTTAATATCATCTGCATGTTTTTACATGTTTGTGTGTGTTGACACAAAATTGGAATTCTCTTATATATACTGATGTGCTCAGTCATGTCCTAATCTTCATGACCCCCTGGAGTGTAGCCCACCAGGCTCCTCTGTCCATGGGATTTCCCAGTCCAGAATACTGGAGTGGGTTGCCAGTTCCTTCTCCAGGGGAGCTTCTCGACCCAGGGATCGAACCCATATCTCTTGCATCTCTTGCATTGCCAGGTGGATTCTTTACCACTGCACCACCTGCGAAGCCCCATATACTGATATGCAGCTGCAATTTTGGGGGGCCATTTCTTAAAATTAAGGTATAATTTGCATATAGTGATACACTTTTTGATGAACAGTTCTGTGAGTTTTGATAAACCCACGTAGTTGAGTAACCATCACCAAAGTCAAGATACAGAATAATCCTATCACCCCCAAAATTCCTTTGTGCCCCTTTAATGCACCCCCTGCCCCAGCCCCTGAAAACCACTAGTTTTTCTCTAATTTTCCTTTTTGCAGAGGTCACTTAAATGGCATCATACAATACATTGCAGCTTCATTTTTTCCTTAACGTTTTATGAGTATGTTCCCACATCATTATATATTCTCTGAATGTATTAATTTTTTTAATGACTCCCAGGCACTCACCCTCCTACGTGCTCTTCCACTCAGTACTGCAGCCCCTTGGAGAATAGAAATGAGAGGTAGAAGGTCATGTTGTAAAGAACAAGGGCAGAATGCACCCGCTTGGGCCCTGTCAGCCTTGATAGGAGGAGCCGGCTTTTCTGCCTTCAGGCCAAGGTGGCTGAGTTCCATGCAGGCACACCAAATAATACCACATCCATGATACGTGACAGTAACGTGTATCCCCCTCTATGCCTTTAAGCCTTCCCGAGGCTTGGCAGCTTCAGACTCTTGGCTTCAGATCCAGAGTTTCCTCAAGGAAATGGAGATAAGAGTTTTCCCCCCACTGGTCCATTGTGAGGATGAAAGGAGATGGTGTGTGTGAAATTGGGAACCACAGTGCCCTTGAGCATGGACTGGTTTTCCCGTTCCTTCCCCAAATGTCTGGATCCACCTTCCTTTAAAAAGGAGAGATGAGGGCTTCCCTGGTGGCTCAGTGGTAAATAATCTGCCTGCCAATGCCAGAGACACGGGTTGGATCCCTGATCTGGGAGGATCCCACATGCCACGGAGCAACTGAGCCCATGCGCCATGACTATTGAGCCTGTGCTCTTGAACCTGGGGGTCGGAACTACAGAAGCCCACATGCCCTAGAGCCCGTGCTCTGCAGCAGGAGAAGCCACCACGACGAGATACCTAGAGAGTAGCCCCTGCTCTCCACAACTAGGGAAAAGCCTACACAGCAAAAAGACCCAGCACAGTCAAAAATAAAAAGCAAAATTATTTTTTTTTAATGGAGAGATGAGTTGATGTTATCATGACAGGTGGTCACCTAGTTGAAGCTGCCTCCCTGCCATCATCAGAAGGATCAAGAACGCATTGAAAGGAAATCAGCCCTGAATATTCACTGAAAGGACTGATGCTAAAGCTGAAGTTCCAATACTTTGGCCACCTGATGAAAAGAGCCGACTCATTGGAAAAGACCCTGAGGATGGGAAGGATTGAGGGCAGGAGGAGAAGAGGATGACAGAGGATGAGATGGTTGGATGGCATCACTGATGTAATGGACATGAACTTGGGCAAGCTCCGGGAGATGGTGAGGGACGGGAGGCCTGGCATGCTGGCTTGTGGCAGTCCATAGGGTCACGAAGAGCTGGACACAGCTTGGTGACTGAACAACAACAAGCACTTTGGAAAGAATGGTACAACTGTCAGAATCATTTTCCTTTGAGAACAGATACACAGGGGACTTCAGAACCGGCCCCGAACGCGCAGGAGGCACCCCTCAGTGCAGGATAGGGACAGGAGCTGGGATGACACTTGTAGCTCTTAGGACTAAAATGGCTCAAGACCTTTTCTGTCTTCATTTGGGGTGTTGGAGTTCTAGCCCTTTCTTCTCCACCCCAGCCCGGCATTTTCTTCTCCCTCCTCCTGGGGGACAACTTAGACTTCTCCCAGCAAAGCAGAGTCAGTATCCTAGAGTGTTGCTATGGAAAGAATGGCAACATCCCTCGCAAGTTTGTGAAGAAAAAAAAAGAAAGAAAAGGAAAAAAGAAAAAAACAGAAAAAAAAATAGGACAAGCAGGATTTTTTTTTTTAAGTGTTACAAAACTGGGAGAAAAACTGTTCCACCACTAAATATATCCACTTACCAAATCAGCAGATGTTAGGGTTTATACAGCGTCAGACTCTCAGTCCCGCAGAAGACTCCTGGCAGAGCATTTTCATGGCTGTAGCTCCCACAGAGGCCTGGGAGGCTGCTCGAGATTTCTGGGTTGGTGGCTGGGATCTTCTGTGTTGGCCAAATGGAGGATGTGGCAGTCATTTCCAGGGGTACCTCTCAAAAAACAGGACTCTGTTTTATTTCTTATAAAGACCGTCCTCCAGTTCCTCTTGTCCCCTGCCTTTTCCTGTATCAGGTCACCCAAGGTTGGACGCCCTTGGGTTCTTTCCAAAAGCCAAATCTTGGAGTCTGAGATTGAACCCGAGCCCTGCCTTGGACTAGCTCTGGTTCTGGAGCATGTTTTTCTGAGCTCGTCATGAGCATCTGAGCTGCAGTTCCCATGTTGGTAAAACACCTACTCTCAAAATTTTTTTTGAAGTTTAACAATAACACATGAAGCTCCTAGCACGGTGACCCGCACAGAGCCATTACTAGTGGTGGTGTGTAATGAAGAGAGATTCTCCTGCCTTCTAGTCACATTTTATATCTGCCTCGGGGACTGTTGGGGGCTGCAGAGGGGGCAGGTGAACTTGGGTCCCTCCTCTGCTGATGGAGCCAGCCGTGTGGTCCATGAGGTATAGACCCCACCTCAACCTCAAGCCTTCCTTGGTGTCATGTGGTCATTCTTAAAATTACTTCCTGGCCTCAGATTCCAGATGCAGAGCACCTTCTCACACTCTTGGTTAATATCTTGGGCCCACCTCTGTTCTGGTTAACTACTGGTGCCTTAAAAGTGAAAGTGTTAGTCGCTTGGTCACGTCTGACTCTTAGCGGACATAGACCGCAGCCCACAGAGCTCTTCTGTCCTTGGGATTCTCCAGGCAAGAATACTGGAATGGGTGGCCCTTCCTTTCTCCAGGGGATCTTCCCAACCCCGGAATTGAACCTGGGTCTCCCACATTGCAGGTGGATTCCTTACCATCTTAGCCACCAGGGAAACCTTAAAAATGCACCAAAACTTAGGAGTTTTGATCAGAAATCTATTGTCTCTCACAAGTCTGAGTGAGAAGTTCAGAGGGTAGCAGTTATGGCTCATCTCTGCTCCGTGCTATCTGGGGCTTTGGTTCAGAGGACTTGAAATGATGGGGCTAGAACCGTGGGGGCTGACAGAGCATCGCTCTGTCTCCTCAGGTAGCTTGAGTCTCCTCACAGCATGGTGGCCTGAGGGCAGTCAGACAGCTCATATGGTGGCCCAGAGCTCCCAGGGGGAGGAAGCAGAAACTTGTCCTCTTCAAGGTCCCGCCCAGAGCTGTCATAGTGTCACTCCTACATTTCATTGGGCAGAGCAGTCACAGAGCAGCCCTAGCCCAAGGGAACAGGAATGGGACGCCTCTCAGTGTCAATGAACGTGTGGCCATCTTTAATCTGCCACAGTGCCTGCATGCATGCTGTCGCCTTAGCTGTTTCTGACGCCTTGCGACTCCATGGACTGTAGCTCGCTGAGCTCATCTGTCCATGGGATTCTCCAGGCAGGAATACTCAAGTGGGCTTCCAGGCCCTCTTCCAGGGGATCTTCCCGACCCGGAGATCCAACCTTCGTCTCTTACGTCTCCTGCATGGGCAGGCGGATTCTTTACCACTAGTACCACCTGGGAAGCGGTGATCTGCCACAGTATCTACCACAAAATCACTGCCTGCCTGCCTGCCTGCCTACCTGCCCTTGAAGGAGGGTCTCGGAAGCTGGTGGTGGCACCTGAGTGCAGAACCAGAAGGCAGGACCCACATCCCGGTCACAGGTGAAGTTGGAGCTCAGAGAATGTGCCTTTCAGGGTAGCTGGCTGCTCAGAGGGTTATGTGCAGACTGTTCCTGCTTTGGGTAGGGTACTAATTTACTAGGGCTGCCTTCACCAAAGTACCACTGATGAGGTGGCTGAAAACAGTAGAAACTTTCTGTCTCCTGGTTCTGGAAAACCAAAGCCATGCTTCTCCTGAAGGCACTAGGGAAGGATCTGTTCCACACCTATCTCCTAGCTTCTGGTACATATGTGCACGCTAAGTCACTTCAGTCATGTCCAGCTCTTTGCAATCCTATGGACTGCATCCTACCAGGCTCCTTTGTCCATGGGATTCTCTAGGCAAGAATACTGAAGTGGGTGGCCATGCCCTCCTCCAGGGGATCTTCCCAATCCAGGGATTGAACCCATGGCTCCTGCCGCGTCTCCTGCATTACATGTGGATTCTTTCTTTACTGCTGAACCACCTGGGAGGTGGGACGGATGTAAAGAGCCTGCTGGGGGCAGAGGTTTCAGGGAGAAGAGTGTATGAGTTTTAGTTAGAGCCTCGGGGACCCTGAAAGCTCATCAGACAAGTTGGTATGGGATTCATGGAGCATGGGAACCCAGACTGATTGTTACTGACATAAGAGACAGAGTAAAATCAGAGATTGGGAGAGATTTGCCTGGCAGAAGGCACAGGCAGACTGGAATAAGGAAGACAGTGAAAGGAAAGATCATCATTCCATTTCAGCAATCTAGATGAGGTGTGATGATGGCTTGGGCCAGTGTGTAAATATCTCTGGTGTTACAAACAAATGATAGAGCTTGGATTCAAATTGAAAGAGAGAGACAGACTCATGAACTAGGGTAACGTGCCTTGGGCACACACAGGACAAATGACACCGGAGGTAGAAGCCAGCATGGTTTTGTGTCACCAGCAGGCATGGGAGTAAGATGAGGAACTTAGATGATCATCTTGGCTTGCAACAAGTTGGGTTTGTGAACTAGATGTGTGCTAAGTTGCTTTAGTCATGTCTGACCCTGTGCGACCCCAAGGATTGTAGCCCACCAGGCTTCTCTGTCCATGGGATTCTCCATGCAAGAATACTGGGATGGTTTGCCATGCCCTCCTCCAGGGGAACTTCCCGACCCAGGGATCAAACCTGCATCTCTTACATGTCCTGAGTTGGCAGTTTCCTTACCACTAGCGCCACCTGGGAAGCAAACAAGACACCCTATTATTACTGTTACTGTTTTTGCTATCTCTGCTTTTATTCTCTAATTAACTAGATAGAATACATTGAATACTTTCTATATACCAAGCTGTATTATGCTTTTCTTTGATTGATCATATTGTTTGATTCTCACAACAACTGTCTGAGGGATAATTTCAGTTATTATCCCCATGATACAAATGAGAAAACTGAGATATCATTTTCTCTCTGAAATGCTCTGTCCCTCGAACAAGATGTTATTTTAACATTTTTCATTTTAATACCACTCATGACACTGAGCTTTCAATTTTTAAAAATTTCTTCCCCTGTGAACGTGCTGATAATTTCATCAAGCAATGCTCAGTGACCATTCTGACCCATTCAATCAGCTGAGAAATAACCCCATTTCTCATTTGTATATAGGGTTTTGCTTCTTGATATTCATCAGCATGTTTTTAATATTTTGACCAAGCTCCCACCGCCAGGGTCATAGCATGTTGGAGCCTCATGAATGTCAGCTGGAAATTCCTCTGGAAAAGGAAAAAAAGAAATCTCAAAAACAGGCCATCATATGTGAAAAAAAAATCCACTAAATATATTGTTTTCTGTCCCTTATACCCATAACACACACTCTTTCTCACACAGATTTATGGAGTACAGCAGTTGCCACAAAGATCTAACTACCAAGGAAGCTATGGATGCCACAGAGTTAGCTATAATTAATTAATGTTGTATCCCACCAAAAAAAAGAGGCTAGAGAAAGATCAGGGTTGGGTTCAAACTTCAATTCAGGAGACCGGCTCAGCACTGTACCACCTGTTGGCGCAACAGGAAGGGAACAGCAGAGAGCTGGTGTGAGGAAGGTTCTGAGACAATCACCGAAGGAAATCTCAGCCCCAGGGGCCTCGTGGGAGAATAGAGGCTATAGCATTTCGGCTCTGCCTCCTCAGAATTAAGAACTCCTGAGCAATGACACAGGTACCAGTGTTCCGTGAACCGTAATGCATGTTCCAGACCTGAAGGATGTGGATTCCCAGCAGCATCGTTACTGTTATTATCGCTGATGCGAAGAGGAGGGGCTGGACTGCTGGCAAAAAGGGACACACACAGATTGGTAATTTTCTACCAAAGAGCAGCAGCTTGCAAAATTGCTCAGAAAATGTGAAAGGGGAATTCTGGAAGAGTAGGGAACCCTACAGGTTCTTTCCCAAGCTTTAACTGTTTAGAAAAATCATACTTTTCTAGAGCCCTTCCACCCAGGACTGACTTGGTAAGAATTCTGCCTCCATGGTGAAAGTGAAAGTCGCTCAGTCGTGTCTGACTCTTTGTCCCCATGGACTACACGGTCCATGGAATTCTCCAGGTCAGAATACTGGAGTGGGTAGCTGTTCCCTTCTCCAGGGGATCTTCCCAACTCAGGAACTGAGCCAGAGTCTCCTGCACTGCAGGCGGATTCCTTACCAGCTGAGCTACCAGGGAAGCCCATGGTAGTGATCGCAAAAGGGACTCTGCCTTCCAACTTTCCCTCTGCATCCCAGACATGTTGGGGGTGGAGAAACTCCGGACATGGCCAGCCTTGTGTGCTGGGAGAAGGAGAGGGAGCAGGCAACTGGCCCCCCTGCTCATCCCCCACCCCCACCCCTGCCCAGTCCTTGGTCTGTTCAGCCAAGACATCACATTGGCAAAACCAACCAGAATCCTCACCCTTTCAACCCAAAGCTGGTCCTCACCTCACCTCAGAGGTGTCCCAGGTCCAGGTGGGGCAGCCCTCACCCGTGGCTGCCAGAGGCCACTTGTTCAAAGCCTCGCTGGTTCATGTACCCTCTAAGGAGCATGGATACCTCTCTAAGCCTCAGTTTCCCCATTTGTAGAATGAGTGGGGCTGGACAAGCTCAGATTCAGGTTTGCAGTCTGTGGATCCTAGTTACCCTGAAATACTGGCTTTCACCCTGCTTGGCTGAAGCTGTTTAATTGTGTTGGGGTACAGTCATGCAAGGGGCTCTGTGCTGGCCCCCCCAGGAGCCAAGCGTATTTCTGTAGGAGCTCTGTGCTGCTGCCACAGGGAAGGGGCTGAAGCTTGTGCCTTGAGTCAGAGAGGAACCTGCCCTTGTGTAGTGGCCTGCCACAAGATATCCATCCCTTGTGTGATCTTTTAAAAAAATTAATTAATTTTTTAAAATGTACTGCCTGAGCTGGGTCTTAGATTCTGCATGCGGGCTTTCTCTAGTTGCGGCGAGCAGGGGCTACTCTGCTGCGCTGTGCAGGCTTCTGTCTGTGGTGCCTTCTCGTGTTGCAGAGCACGGCCTCTAGGCGCACAGACTTCAGTAGCTGTGGTGCACGAACTTAGTTGCTCCGAGACATGTAGGGACCCTCTCAGACCAGGAATCAAACCCATGTCCTCTCCATCGCTAGGCAGATTCTTAACCACTAGACCACCAGGGAGGTCCCCCTTACATGGCCTTTAAACGCAAGGCAGGACGTGGGGAAGGGAGGGGGAAAGGAGGGGCGAAGAAAGGGGACAGAAGGGGGAGGGGAGAAGGCAGGTAGCCCCCTCTGTGCCCGTCATCTCACATGACCTTCCCCACAGCCCTGGGAAGCGAGAAGGGAAATACAGTTGGGGCGCCTTCACAACAGTTTGGCTTTAACACACTCACAGTAGGGATGAGGTCCTCTGCCTCCAGGAGCAAGTGTTCTGAACATGGGGTACAGCTGAGGGTGCAGGCCAAACATGCACCCCGTCATCACTTGCTTAGGGCAGTTCCATCAGCATCACCCGGGAGCTTTGAAACACATTGAGGCTTGGTCTCCGTCCCAAGATTCTCAGGTCATCCCCCTGGGGGTTTTGGCTGAGCATCAGGGTATGTGGGCAGATGTGACTTGTGACTTTACAAGATCTTTCTGGAGGATGAGTTGAGGAGGGTAGGGCATGAATGGGACTAGCTAGGCGACCAGGGAGGAGGCGATCACAGGGCCCAGACGAGAGGTGATGGCGACTGGGGTCAGGGTGGTGGCCATGGAAGATAACAGAGGAAGGAGGGTCAAGAGCCTGATATGGAGGGAGAGCAAACAGGCCGTGCTGGTGTGGGTCTGTGCACGCTCACGTGTGTTTCTCTAAAGGCGATCATTTTAGAAGCTGAAGCAGAGAGCATCGTCCTAACTGGGACAATTTTATGGAAACCGAAGGCGGCAGATCTTGGCCTTGTGGATCAGAACCCCACAGGCTGTGGTCTCCAGCTCATTACTCATTCCCAAGGCAGCAGCCAGCTTCTCGTTCCCAAGGCCCCCCAGTGGAAGAGGGGGCCTCTAACTTCTGTCTGGAAATGGAGCAGCTCACCAAAGGGGAGGTCAGGAGTGACAGGAAAGTCACAGGCTGCAAACCTGGCTCAGCTGGCCCACTGCAGGGTCGTCCCATGGACGCTGTAACCAGTGACCACAAAACAGCACTAGAGGTCAGAAGCCGACAATCAAATCCACAGGACTAACGTCAAGGTGTTGGCAGGGCTGATTTCTTCTGCAGTCGTTCTTGTTCAGTTGCTAAGTCGTGTCTGACTCTTTGCTAAGTCTTTGCTAATTCTCCCTGGTGGCTCAGTGGTAAAGAATCTGCCTGCAGTGCAAGAGCCCGGGGTTCCATCCCTGGGTCGGGAAGGTCCCCTGGAGGAGGGCACGGCAACCCAGTCCAGCACTCTTGCCTGGAGAACCCCATGGACAGAGGGGCCTGGCGGGCTACAGTCCTTGGGGTCTCAAAGCATCAGATACGACTGAGCGACTAATGCTTCTGCTAAGTCGTATCCAACTCTGCTTCTGCAGGCTCCTAGGCTTTTTCAGCATCTAGTAGCTGCCTGCATTCCTTGGCTTGTGGTGTCTCCTTCCATCTTCAGAGTGTATCACTCCAATCTCTGCTTCCATCCCCACATCATCCTCTCATCTGTAGTCAGATCTCTCTCTGCCTCCCTCTGTAAGAATACTTGTGATTATATTTAGGGTCCACTTGGATGATCTAGGATAATCTTTCCACCTCACTGTCCTTAATCACTTCATCAAAGTCCCTTTTGCCATGGAAGGTCACATTTCCAGGTTCTAGGGCTTAGGACCTGGATGTCTTTGAGGAATACCATATTCAGCCTATGATACCCTTGGCTCCTGGGCAAAGAGATACAGAAATACAGCCCCTGAATGTGGCTTTAATCTGTGTGATTTTGTCTGGGATCTAACCAGCTTGGATGAATGGCTTTGTGAAGGACATTCTATCAGAGAATACGAGTTAAACCTTCAGCCTTTATTCCAGGCTTTGAGATGAAGGGAAGTCTCTTCGAGGTAGAGATGAAAGAGGTTCAAGAGAAAGCTCTGGGTTTGGGGATGCAAAGGATGAGCTGGAGGGAGGGGGTTGGGGACAGAATGGAGAAAGGGATCTGACAGACAGAATCTAAGCGTCTGCTGAAAAGCCTTGTCTCGCCCTGATCTGTGTCTGGGGAACGGAAAAATCTCACTTCTCTCCCAGCTTCGAGAAGATGAAGTGTGCACAAATCACCCACAGGAGCGATATGAAAAGGTTACACCGGGAATTGTCGATATGATAAATCCCTGTGGTCTCACAGCCTCTCTAAACATTTTGATAGCAGAATGTGATGGATCATGAATCAGAGTAGGCCCATCTTAAACACCTGATACCGCCTTATTTATGTATGTGTGTGACACGTAAAACCAGAATTGACTCCTTTTTCTTTCTGTCTGAGGGATATGTTTTTTTTCCTCTTTCAGAAATGCATCACTCTCCCCCAGCCCTGGTTTTCTTTGTTCGTGGGTGTGTGTGCCTATATGTGGAGGTGGCTGTTAGGATTCTTTCTACCCAGAAAAAGGATGATCTGTCTTGAAGATGATGATAGTACCAGGAATTAACTGCAAACCTAATGAAGCCACTTTGTTTCAAAATATGTCTGAATCTTGTTGCCTTCTTTGTTTTTTGTTTTTTTTTTAACAAGATTATTGCTCCATGAAAGAGGGAGTAAAAATGGTTCAGTGTGAGAGATTTGTCGTATGAAACCCAGGCAGACACAGGGGCTATTTCCCAATTGTCCTGGCTTGGATCTACAGTCACAAGCTACTTCATGCCCCTCCATGGGATCAAATTAAACTTGCTTTGTCATATGCTTTCTTCAACACTAATTTTTGCTTTATGATTCATTACAGTCGTAAGTGTTGTATGGAGCCTCATTTCCCACCCAAGTCTGGTCTAATTCCAAAGCTAGTGGACTTACCCACTCTGCTTAACTGGTGTCTTTAGGACCAGCTCAGCTCAAAACACCTTGATCCTACCGTGGCCTTGAGGACAGGTAGCCACCCAGCAGAACCCATCACCCCAACACAACCACCTCTGGGAGAAACTTCACCTACCTGCCCAGTCAGAAAGGCCATAAGATTCAGGGTCCCCTTGCCACACTCACACCCTGTCGCTTCCCAAAGCTTGTGGTTGGCCTTGCCTGTGGGCCGGCTCAGGTCACCTCTAAGAGCCTCTCAACCCCAGTGCCGTGTGACACTTCTTGATTCTGGTTTTTCTCCTTTAGCTTCTCTTGCTAGAAGCAAAGAATGGCATTTGGGTGCAAAGTCTTTATTTATAAGCCATCAAGACAGTGCTTCATTTTAACTTTAAAAAACTGTAATGCTGTAGTTTTGTTTTTTAATCCAGTCTATAAAAGGTACTCCTTAGGATTAAGGTATCTCTTAATATTTGATCTAGACTCACAGGTGACTTTTTCTTCCCCCTGTTTGGAGATGTTTGGAGCTCTCATCTCATGTTCATCTACCCCTGAATGGTCCCAGGTAGGGGAAAGTAAAACATTTTACCATTTACAAAACCATCGAAGAGTTTTGTTTTCATATTGGCAAGTGAAAAGTTGTACTTTTCAATAAAACTTTTAAAGTTCTTTCCAAAAGAAGTATTTTGAGGGAGAATATGGTTTTTAAATTAGAATAGTTTGAAAATTACTTTGCAGAGAACATCGAATGCTATGGTTAGTCGGTGAGTCTTTGCCTCTGTTTTCACTGATATTTGTTATTGTGTTGAGGTTATTCATGCTTGATATGAAGATCTCAGCTTATATGTCCTCTCCTCAAAGAGGCTTTCCCTGAATATCTCATTGAACGTATGTCTTGGGAATTCCCTGGTGGTACAGGGTTAGGACTCCACACCCTCACTGCCAAAGGCCAGGGTTCAATCCCTAATCAGGGAACTAAAATCCCACAAGCTGCATGGATCGAACAGCCAAAAAAAGAAAAAAAGGAAAAGAATGAAAGTAGGTCTTAAATCACCGTCACATCATTTCTAAGAGCTTTTTGCAGAGTACTTGGGCTTAGTCACTAAGTCGTGTTTGACTCTTTGTGACCCCATGGACTGTAGCGCCCCAGTCTCCTATATCCATGGAGATTCTCCAGATAAGAATACTGGAGTGGGTTGCCATGCCCTCCTCCAGGGGATCTTCCCAATCCAGGCAACTTACCACTAGCTATAAGTTCTTTGTTTTCTATTTTCTGATTTCCCCTCCCTAGATCATGGGCACCTTGACAGCAGGAATCTTATGTCTTACTTCCTGAGTATCAAAGCAGTGTCTGGCATAGAGCAGGCACTCAAGGAGGAATGAATGAATGAATGCTTGAGCTGTTTCTTTTCTGAGGTCCCATGTTTCTGCTTTCAAAAAATCAGTCTTCTGCGGTATTTCCCTTTTAAAATATTGTAGGAAGGAATGGGGCATTGAGGTAGGATTGGGTGGCAGAAAGCGCCTCTCACAACCAGCTCTGAATACTCCCAGAGAGGTCTGAAGGTAAGGACGACATGGTCAGATTCAGGTTTAGAAACATGACATTCAGTCATGGCATCAGTTGTGACGTAGGCAACAGCAAGAAATCTGTTTCCAAAAATAAATATTGACGTTCGGGTTGTGGTGCGATTAGCAAGGATTCAAGGTTAGCACTATATGAACATCACTCCCACTAACATCCTGAGATTCTTTCTCAAGGGAAGGCAAATTGTGTGGCAAGAATGAGAGCCCCCATGACAAGAACGAGAGCACGTTGCAAATGGGCACGCCACCCAGCATGTCAGCCATGGCAGGGAAGGCTAAGGATTGCTATTTTATTTTTGTTTTAACCTTTATTGAATTCATTACAATATTGCTTTTGTTTTATGTTTTGGCTTTTTGGCCACAAGGCATATGGGGTCTTAGCTCCTTCACCAAGGATCAAACCCATACCCCCTGTGTTGGAAGGCAAAGTCTTAACCACTGGACTGCCAGGGAAATCCCAGGATTGCTGTCTTAGAAAGAGTGGGGACTTACCCTGGTGGTCCAGTGGTTAAGAATTCGCCTTGCAGTGTAGGGGACATGGGTTTGATCCCTGGTCGGAGAACTAAGATCCTGCACGCTGCAGAGGAACTAAACCCACACACCTCAACTGCTGAACCCACACGCCGTAATGAAAGATCCCACATAACACAACTAAGATCCAACACAGCCAAATAAATTTTTTTTTGAAAAGAAAAGAAAGAAATGGTGAAACTGCATCTGTTGGGACCTTTTCAGTTATAGGTGCCAGATAAAGTCCCATCAGAGTGGCGTCAGCAAACTGGCTTGTGGGAAGGTCCCTGCGTGCACCAGATCCAGGCATGGCAGCATGTAGAGGGATGCAATCATGACTCTGCATCTCGACTCAGCTGGTTCCAACCAGCTCCACTTGGGTCATGAGTCCACCCCTTAATCACTCACTCTCGCTGAAGAACGTGATGCAGTGAGTGGTCAGGACCAAGTCACATGCCCGCCATTGGAGGATCCACAGGGGCCAAGAGTGGGTGGGAGCCTTTCTCTAGAAAGAAGTGGACTGCCACAGTCAGCGGAGTAAGGAAGGCCTGCCGGACAGGCAGGCACTGCCTGGCACAACCAGGTGAAGCCAAGGTCAGACCATGATGTAGGGAGTCATTGCAGCTGCAGGGAGAAGCCAGGAGGAGGAGGACTCCTGGAGCAGAGGAATGAAGGTTGGGAAGCCATTAAGAAAGCAGAGTTGGGAGGGCCTGGTGCATGATCAGCCATGGGGTGGGAGGGGGAGTGGAGGTGCAAAAGGAATCTGGGTTTCTAACTCGAATGACTGAGATCATGATGCATTTATTTGGAATGAGGAGTGTTACAAAAAGATCAAATTTGGGAGACAGGTGAGGAGCTTGGTGCTAGATGAGTTCAATCCTGAAGCACCCATGAGACTCCAGGTGATGATCAGAGATGCATAGAATCCACACTTGGAAGAGGTTCTAAGACCATCCAGTCCAGCCTCTGCCAAATTTCCCCTTCAGATCCACCTTCCAAATGGGGATAACTGAGTAGTCTGTTTCCAACCGAATGGGACTGGATCATCCACTTTTTTGAATTCATGTATCATTTTTCTTGGTTTTCATGAGTCATCTTAGCTTGTTTAAAAAATCAAGTTTCAGTGGACAGTGGCTGGTTACAAGTCTGGATTTTCATCCTTGCTGTCAGCCAGAGGTGGGGAAGGGAGGTCTGAGGCTCCACAGCAAGGAGAGGGGCTAGAAAGGCTGGGTTCCTAGATGTCTGTCTGCAAGGGTGATTGTGGAGCTCTGGGGTGGATGAGATCACACCAAGGAGGATGGAGAGGAGAGGGATGAGGAGGAGCCCAGGGCATGGAGGTGACAGTGGAAAATGGAAAAAGCAGTGAAGCAGGAGCTGCTGGGAGGAGATCCAAGGACACCAGCCGGGAGAGCCAAAGGGAAGCAATGTGAGGAAGGCGGTTTGCCCCACAGAGTCAGTGATGTGGGATATACTTGGTGTTTTAAAAGAAAAGCATTGACAGAGCAAGGACGGAATGTGCAGAGGTGAGGGGTGAACAGGGCAGTAACAGGAGGGATAAGCTGCAGTCATCTCAAATTTCCTTTGAGACATTTTTTTTTGATAGTTACATGATATTAACAACATGTACCTTCCCTGAGTCGCAAGCTCAGAGCTCATCATATTGGAGACACGGAGGCAAACACTGTGCACAGACTTTGTTGTTGTTATTCAGTCACTCAGTCACGTCTGACTCTCCGACCCCATGGACTGCAGCACACCAGGCTTCCCTGTCCTTCACTATTTGCGGGAGCTTGCTCAAACTCATGTCCATTGAGTCGGTGATGCCATCACACCATCTCATCCTGTATTGCTCCCTTCGCCCCCGACTGCTCACTCTCACTGGGTACCCTCATCACCCTTCGACGTGGGTACCATTTTCATCCCCAGATTAGATGGAAAGGCTGAGGCTTCAGAGGAATGGTGTGACTTGTCCAGACCCACACATCAATCAGTGATGGCCCCAGACCCAGAAAGCCAGTCCCTTGCACTGGGGAGTCTCTTTGCCCCAGGAAGCAAGAGTTAGCATAATACTGGGTAGATTATGGTGGAATTGAGCACCTTTGGGAACTTTGATATTGCTTACCACATTTGTCTTGCTTTGTCTACTTTTTTAGGGAAATGGCAAGCTGAAGTGATCATAGCCCAAAGGGAGGGGATCCAGTGAAGGGAGATAAGAGTGGAGGGAGCCAATGAGTGTTAGGCTGGGGTCCCTGGGAAGCAGACGGCAGCCCTGGGGGTCAGCTGGAGGTGTTACCTTGTGACAGGGAGACTCGCTACCCACTCTGAGGTAGAGAGAAGAGAGATGAGTGTGGAGATGGGGAAGAAAGTGATCATGATCTTCTCAGCAAGATAGAAAGCAAAATCTTCTCACACAGGCAAAGTTGGGAGAACTAAAAACACTGGCACAGTTGCCATAGAAATTTCTATGGGCGTGAACAAAAGATGAGTAAAAAGATGATGGAGCAGCATGACTCAGGTGAGATGAGCTGGTGTAAACACACAACCCCTGGCACAGGGGTTGGCAGCTGAGAGGAGCTGTAGGGGAAAGAATGCCCTGAGGGGGCACCGAGGGAGAGGCAGGGGCAGAACGATACCTGTGAACCTCACTCTGCCAAGTCCCTCACCACTGATGGAAGCCATTAAAGCTAGCTCAGTGGCTAAAGTCACCCTTCTAGGTAACCAGACGGAGTCAGCGTTAAAGGGTCTCTTTCAGTCCAATCTGCGGTGGAGGTCGAAGTTCACCCATTCACAGTTGCAGAACTGAGGCTGGCCAAGGGAAATGAGCGTGCTGCAGTTGGCATTCTCCAGGCCACCTGTGGGTTTGGGGCCTTGGGGGGTGGGCATCCCGGCTATGGCCAGAGCAGGGCAGACTCCTATGAGTAAGTGGCAGAACCAGGATTCAAATCAGAAGCCTGGTTCCAGCCCGTGGCCCCTTCCCCTCACCTAGTGAAGAGCCGAGGGAGTCTGAGCTTGGAAATTCATTGCTTTGAGTAAAAGTAAAGTCTGGGCCCCAGGCTCACATGGGCTGATAATGGATCTGGCTTCTTTGTCTCTGAAGACTCACTTCCCCACCTCGAGTCCCCACTCCTACCACTGCTAGCAGGACACCAGCCTCCTCTCAGCATCACCCAAACACATGGTGACGCTCATGTCACGATTTTGTCTACAGCCTTCCCGCCCTGAACACACTGGATCTCCTCTCTAATGTCACCATTTCATTTCAGGAGCTTCATTTCATCCACGGAAATATTTTGGCTGCAGGAGACCTTGCAGGCCCTTCTTCCTATTAAGACAGTGTCTCAGTGTAGTGAGTTGAGAAAGACATTACAATTCAATCAAAAATCTTACTCCTTTGAACACCCCCAGTGGGGAAGATCCACTCGAAACTTGTGAGAAACCTCATTTATAGACCCAGTGTCAGGAAATATAATAACTAACCATTAGCAGCTGTGTGTTACTGGGACCCAGCAATGAGTGCAGAGCCGAGGGTGATCTGGGCTCCACCCTCCTCAGCCAGCAAGCTAACCTCTGAGCCTCAGTTTCCTCATCTGTGAAATGGAGAGCATTATCTTCTATTGATGTTGTGGGAATAATGAAGACTTTACATGTAAATGGCATCTTGTTACTACGCTATCCACCTACGCTTAACCAGATCAGCAAACCCTTCTTTAAAAAAAAAGAAAAAAGAGAAACTTAACAATAAAAGTTAAGCACAAACACAGATAATGGGAAGTAGCTTCTTAAAACTCACCTCTCCAGCCACGACTCTGCTACTGCACACACTGTTGATTCTAAGGATGTCTTACACTCCATTATCCAGTGCCCAGCATCCTTTTCTCTTCCAGCATCATTACTTTCTACAATTCTTCCCCTATTTTTGTGTCGTCCTCCGAACTGTCATTTCCCAGGGGATCTTGCTAATTCATGCTAGTCCAGCGCAGAACACACCTAGGAACATTTCCCATCTTGACAGTGCAGGGTTGGCTTGGGCCCAACCACTTCTGAATCAGGAGAGGTCACTCATGCCATCAAACCTGGCTGATTGCTAGAAATGCAGATTCTTGGGCCTTCACCTGGATGCTTGAGTTTAATAAGTCTGGACTGGGGCTCTGGACAAAGCACCCCAGATGGTATCTAATGGTTAGGGAGCCACCCCATAGGCCCACACCCAGAATTCAAATTTAGATTTAAAGTTAAGCTGGGGAGAAATCAGTAAAGGTCAAGAATTAACCTAGGGTCACCAGTGACATTTCAAAAGCCTCTCCCATTTAACAGATGAGACAAATGGAGGCAAGGATGGAGACAGATGAGGAGGGAGCTGGGAGCTTAGAGCAAAACCCAAGATCCTGGCATCCCATTCCTTTCTCCACCCACGCGCCCCCACCCCCCCCCCCACCACAACATACATTCCCATCAGATTTCCTTCTCTGGGGTGCGGTGCTGCGAGGGGAGTGTTGTGACTTTAAGACATAAAGGAACAATCACACACACAGACCCAGAAGATTTACCCTTGATGAACTGCAGTGGAAGCTGCTAACCGCTCTGTCAGAAGACCCAGCAAAGCTAAAAGCCTCCTTCTGGGCTCTGATGTCCTGACAAGATGCTTCCTTTGAAAGCTCAGAGACAGTCCTGTAATTTCCTCTGACAGCCCTGGTGAAAGCTCTGAAATAAGAAGTGGCGTCCTGCCAGAGCCCGAAGGTGTGATTCCTTGAGAGCGGCACGTGTGTCCTCCCTGAAAGGCCCAGGCTCCTCCACTCACCTCGGGCTGGAGACCTCTGTGGCCTGACTCCTCACCTGCCCCAGTGCCTCCCCTAGGGAGCTCAAGGCCTGGACATTTCCCTCATCTGACAGCTAGGCTGCATGCCAGCCACCTTGCAAAGAGTTTCCAGGGACTGATCTGACAGTATGACCCATTTTTCCTCCCCTGAGGGCCCCAGGTCACTCGTAGGGAAAGGTCAGGAAATACTAATGCCCCGTGTCTGGAAATGAGCAGGGTGATGGGGAGGAGGGAGACCGAGGGGGTGACAGTGGGAAGGTGCTCACCTGGAGAGGCTGACAGAGCCTTCTGCTCCAGGTGTCCACACATGCAGTGTCATCCTTACCTGGGAGCTTGTTAGCAAGACAGAGCGTCAGTCCCGCCCCAGACTTCCTGAATCTGTATTTTAACAAGATCTCCAGGTGATTTGTCTGCACGCAAAGAGCTGTATGCCAACTCTGCTGCTCTAGGCTGTGTGATTATGGCCACTCTCCTTAACCTCTCTGAGCTTCAGTGTCTACACAGGGCTCCAGAGAAATGAATCACACAGCACTCGGCTCATACTAAGCCTTCAGTGAATGTTCACCATCATTGTTATCAAGAAAATGATTGAGGGAGAATCCATTGTGCCATATTTAAACCCAAATCATCCAGCCACTCCTTGGTGGAGAAGGAAGTCCAAAATGAGTGGGAGAAAGTCCGGACAGAAAGTAAGGAGCCCTCAACATCTACTTAGGGAAAAAGCTTAAAGGCTGGAGGAAGGGGTGTCTCTTAGCAGCCTTTACTCTGACTATTGAACTTGGGGCTAGTAAAGATGATGCCTGATGCTTAGCTTGATGCTTACCCTCATTAATGTGCCTACCCTCATTAATGTTTCCCTGCCATCCCCACCCCTCAAACTTATCTCCCAGCCCCTGCTGCTTCCATGATCCTGCCTAAAAGGCCTCACCACTCCTTCACCAGCAGGATGAAACCCCGCCTATTCAGCATGGCATTCAATGGCAGCATGCCATTCACAATTTTGTCCAAGCTGACTTATCAGGTGCCTTGAGGCTGTCAGCACACCTGCCCTTTAGTTTCAGTCCTTTTCATTCCTCTGATGTTTCCTTTTTCTGACTGCATCCTCTGCCTGGGAGTACTCTGTTCCTCTGATCGGAATCATTACCCTTCTCTGTGCCTGGCAGGATCCAACTCTGCCTTTGGAGCCCTGCCTCAGATTCCCAATGCAACAGAAATAAAAGAAAAACTAAACAAATGGGACCTAATCAAACTTGTAAGTTTTTGCACAGCAGAAGAAACTGTAAAATTAAAAGATACCTGCAGAATGGGAGAAAACATTTCCAAGTGATGCCACCAACAAAGGCTTAATTTCCAAAATATACGAACAACTCATACAACTAAATATCAAGAAAACAAAACTAACCAAAACATGGGAAGAAAACCTATATAGACATTTCTTCAAAAAAGACATACAGATGGACATCAGGCACATGAAAAGATGTTCAACATCATTAATTAAATGCAAATCAAAACTACAATGAGATATCACTTCACACCGGCCAGAATCATTAAAAAGCCTATAAACAACAAATATTGGAGAGGGTATAAAAAAACAGGAGCCTTCCTACACTAGTGCAGCCACTGTGGAAAGTGAGGTGATTCCTCACAAAGCTAAATATAATCCAGCAATCCCACTCCTGGGCGTATAGCTGAAGAAAACTATGAAAAGATATATGCACCCCAGTGTTCATAGCAGCACTGTTTATAATACCAAGACTCAGAAACAATGTAAATGTCCACCAACAGATGAATAAAGATGTGGTGCCTATATACATTGGACTTCTACCCAGCCAAACAAAAAAGGAATGAAATAATGCCATTTGCAGCAACATGGACAGACCTAAAGATTGTCATACTGAATGATGTAAGTCAAAAGAGAAAGATAAATACCCTATGATATCACTTATATGTGAAATCTAAAATATGACACAAATGAACTTCTCTATGAGACAAAAACATTATCAGGGACATAGAGAACAGACTGGTTTGTGCCAAGGGAGAGGGGGTTAAGGGAGGAGTGAATTAGGAGTATGGGATTAGCAGATGCAAATTATAGAATGGATAAACAGCAAGGTCTTACTGTATCACACAGGGGTAAACAATATATCACAGAACTATATTCAATATCCTGTGACAAACCATAATGGAAAAGAATGTGAAAAAGAATGTATGTGTGTGTGTGTGTGTGTGTGTATATATATATGTAAAGTAACATTGTAAATCAACTATACTTCAACAAAGTAAAATTTAAAAATCTCAGACCTCCCCACTCCCCGCCACCCCCATCTTCGCTGCCTGACTTTTCTCCATCCTGCTTTCCAGCATCAGCTTCTGCCCGCTCATTTCATGAACGTGAGCTCCTCAAAAGCAGAGACTCCTGTCTGCTCGCTCCTGCATCCTCAGCGCCCACAGTGCCTGACGTAGGCTCTTGGGCAGGATGCGACGACTGCATACATAAGTCATTGTGTGCCATCGAGGGGTGTTCAGACGGCCCTGCCCTGCTAAGTTGGGAAGAGCTGAATTATTCCCCACCCCCAGATTCATATGTTGGAATCCAAGCCTTCAGAATGTGGCTATGTTTGGAGATAGGTTTTTTAAAGGGGAGTGTGTGTGTGTGTTCTGTCATGTCTGATTCTTTGCAACCCCATGGACTGTAGCCCAGCAGGCTCACTTAAGTCACCTTAAATGAAGTCCTCAGTGGGGGCCATAGTCCAGTCTGACTGGTGTCTTCATAAGAAGAGGAGATTAGGAGACAGGTGCACGTGGAAGGGAGATCACGGGAGGGGACAGCGAGAAGAGGGCCATCTGCAACCAAGGGGAGAGGCTTCTGAAGACAGTAACTCTGCAGACACCTTGGTCCTGGACTTCCAGCCTCCAGAACCAAGAGAAATCAATTTCTGTGGTTTAAGCCCTACTATCTGTGTAATTTGTCATGGCAGCCTGAGCTGACTACTACATCAGCTGTGAACTCTTGAGGACAAGAACCCATGGTTTCTTCATCATTGTATGCTCCGTATACACAAGGCTCTAGTCCAAACCCATACTCGGTTAACAGGGCTCTAATCAAATTGCATTCCCCTCGCAACAGAAAGATGATGATGGAAGAAGCTCTGAGCAGTGAAGGGAGAGCCCTGCATAGACAGCCAGAAGCGAGTTCTCCATAACTGTCTACACAGGCTGGCCATTTTCCTTACACGTTATCTATTTCAAGGTGGTGTCATCTCTCACTTGCTGTTGGGTTTCCTTGTGGGGTGTGATAAATGCCACGGTGGAGAAAAGGAAAATCCAGTCAATGGCAAAAACAGACAGAGGAGGCAGGAGTCTGTACTCGGTGGTTGGGCTCCCTTTCCATGTAACAGGTATGTGTGATGCTCTTAGCAGTCGTGCGAGGGGTGGGATTCAAGACAGACAGAGGCACGATGGAGAAGAGTCCCAGAGGAAGGCCACTTCTCACCTCTCCTCTCCTTCTGGGCTCCAGGATCTTAAAGATGTTTTAATCTGCTTGGGTCACCCCTCCAAGGGCAGCAGTTGCCTCTGAGGCTCCCCCTGCCAACCCCGGGGACAACTCAGTGCTGCTTTGGAGTCTTTGCAGGTTGGTATACAACACGCCTGTGCCCAGTTCGGATCCGCTGGGAAGCTGGTCCAGAGCAAGGCCCGTGGCATGGAGCCAGTCTGTTGTCATACTCACCACCCACCACAGAAGGGACTGTGTTGGAGTTTTAATGTGCATTTTAAATACGCATGCTAAGCAGAAATTTTGGTTCATTTGACTTGTTAATTTTTCTCTTATGATGCTCACACCGAAGACTGTACTTCTGACACCTCTGGTTAAAAAATGTGTGAGCCACCTCCCACCCCCACCCCCGCCAAGTAATTCTCTGTGACATCAATTGCTGTCCTGTAATTTAACTCAGTTCTGACACTGTCTACCTGGAGATAATGCCAGGTTCTACAGGGTAAAGATTCAGTCCTCCAGGACTTCCCTGCCCAACTTTAGATGCCAGTCAGAAGTCCAGGTTGTCCCCTGTGCTTCTGATGACTCTATCAACTGGAAGTTTCCATGACCTCCTTCTTTAATTAATTTTAATGAATTAACTTGCTAGAGCAGTTCAGGAAAACAGTTTACTTACTAGATTACTGGTTTGTGTTATATATATATATATATATATAAATACAACTCAGGAACAGCCAGATGGAAGAGAGACACAGAGCAGGGTATGTGGGAAGGGGCTCAAACTTCCATGTTCCTCCCAGCATCACTCCTCTGGCACCTCCATATGTTCATCAACCCAGAAAACGCCACAATCTTGTACTTTGAGGATTCTCATAAAGGCTTCATCAAGTAGGCATGACCAATCGCTAACTCAATTTCCAGACTCTGTCCAGAGAATGTGGGTTGGACCAAAAGTTCTATGCTTCTGATCATGGCTTTGTCTTTTGGGCGACCAGCCCCCATCTAGCGGTCCATCAAGAGTCACCTCATTAGAACAAAAGACATTCCTATGGCCCAGGAAATTCCAAGGAATTTAGGAACTCTGAGCAGGAAGCAAACACTTTTAAGTATATATTTTTTATTGTCTCACATTTTATCTACCCAAGTCTCAAAGATGTCATCTTATGTTTTCTCTGGAAGTTTCATGATTCTAGCACTGTATTTAGGTCTCTGATCTATTGTTAACTCATTTTTTGCATATACTGTGAGGTAGGAGTTGAATTCTTTTCTTTTTCATATGGATATTCAGTTATGCTCTCAGCATTAAAAAAAAAAAAAAAAAGACTTTCTCCTATGGAACTGACTTGTTCAAAAATTAACTGACCATAAATGTGGATTTTTTTTTTATGTCCTATTCTGCTGTATTCACCTAATAGTTTACTCTCGTATCAAAACCATACTGAATTGATTACAGTTGCTTAATAGGAAGTCTTGAAATTAGTTTATAACCCCCAACTTTGTTCTTTTTCAGTACCAAAAGTTACTTCTAGGTACCTTTTTGTTCTTTTTTTTGTACTTTTTCAGTAACAAAAGTTTCTTCTAGGTACCTTGAATTGTCATATGTTTTACAGTCAACTCATCAGTTTCTTCAAAACTGCTCTTGGAATTTAGGATTGTGAGCTATAGATCAATTAAAGAGGGCAGATACCTTAATAACATCAAATTGTCCAATCGATGAACACTGCATATCTTTACATTTATTTAGATCTTTAATTTCCCTCCCTGATGGCTCAGCTGGTAAAGAATCTGCCTGCAATGCGGGAGACCTAGGTTCAATCCCGAGGTTGGGAAGATCCTCTTAAGAAGAGAACAGCTTCCCAATCCAGTATTCTGGCCTGGAGAATTCCATGAACTGTATAGCCCATGAGGTTGCAAAGAGTCAGACATGACTGAGTGACTTTCACTTTTAACTTCTCTCAGCAGTCTTTTTTTTTTTCCCACATTTTAAAAATTACTTTATTTTAATTGGAAAATAACTACAATATTGTGATGGTTTTTGCCATACATCAACATGAATTGGCCACAGGTATACATGTGTTCCCCATCTTCCTGAACACCCTCCCACCTCCCTCTGCACACTACATTTTAAGGATCCTTGAAAGACAATTTGAGAGATTTGCTCTTTGGGCATTATGGAATTCTTTTCTTTTTTAAATTAATTAATTTATTTTAATTGGAAGCTAATTACTTTACAGTATTGTAGTGGTTTTTGCCATACATTGACATGAATCAGCCATGGGTATACATGTGTCCCCCATCCTGAACCCCCTTCCCACCTCCATCCCCATCCCATCCCTCAGGGTCATCCCAACGCACCAGCCCTGAGCACCCTGTCTCATGCATCGAACCTGAACTGGCGATCTGTTTCACATATGATAATATACATGTTTCAGTGCTTTTCTCTCAAATTATCCCACCCATGATACATATCTCTACCCAGGGACTCATATACAGAATCTATAAGGAATCCTACTAATCAATAACAAAAAGACAAGTAATGCAACTTTAAAAACAGGCCAAAGACTTGAAAAAACATTGCACAAAAGAAGACAGATGAATAGTCACTGACATGAAAAATGCTTAATGTCAATATTCATTAGGAAATGCAAATTAAAACCACAGTGAGATACATTTCATAGCAACTAGAGTGTTTTTGTTTTTTTTTTTTTAATGACAGCAAAAGGGCCCTAGGAATCTTTTTTGGAGAGAGGGGAAATATTCTAAAATGAGAGTGGTGATGGTTGCACAACTTTACAAATTTACCCCCAAAAATCATTGAACCATACCATCACAATAGGTGGATTTTAGAATATGTAAATTGTTCCTCATTAAGCTCATACATTACTGATGAAAGTGTTAGCCGTATATTACAATTTAAAGACACAAGCTGGGCTTTGCTGGCAGTCCAGCGGTTCAGATTCTGCCTTCCAGTGCAGGGAGCACAGGTTCGATCCCTGCTCGAGGAACTGAGGTCCCACATGCTGCGAGGTGCAGCCAAAAATTTTTTAAAAGACACAAGCATGTGGAGAAATTGTAAACAAATGCTGGAGAATGATTAACATAAAATTCAGAATAGTTTTCACCCCTAGGAGGGAGGAGAGGGGGATGGGAAGTGATATGGGCAAAGAGGGAACTTCAAAGGTATTTTAATCTTTTTTCCCTATATTGGGTGATGATACACCTGTGTTCATTGTATCAACAGTTTTTATAGCTCACATGTAGTCTATAGATTGTTATTTTGTTTCTGTCCTGTAGTTAATAACTACAACTTCAAATGGATAAAATAAAGCATAAAAGAAATTAAAGGCAGGCCTGATAAGAACACTTGATACAATAACACACTATCCAGTGGGGAGTAAGACACAACCCAACCTAAGAGACTTGATAACAGCACAGAAGGCAGAGTTGGAAGACAGTCCCCAGAGATGAAAGCCAGTGGGCATTCACACAGACTCTTAAGGCAAACCGATGGGCATGGCGGACCAGATAGTGAGGAAGAGGATAACAGGTTGGCAGAAGGTCGTAACTTCTCCACTTTGGGCTCACAAGGGGTCGGGGGAACACAGCACCCCATCTGTCCTAAAAAAATAAATACGCATGCATGCCTGCACGCATTCATTCTTTTTTGCTAACTTAGGCCAGTGCACACCTGAACCTGAAAACCTGGCCAGAAATACGCAGCCCTCATGCTGGCGAGTGGCAGGCCTCATGGCACTAGTCCTGACCTCTCACTGGTGGCTCACAGACTTTGAGAAAGACAGACGCCAACTCTCCACCACTCTGCAGACACTCTCCCCCTTGTTGTGCCCGGATTACTCTTCCAAGGGCAGAGAACCCTGGGAGAGGAATGCTTCAAAGACTCACTGTTTTATGAGCCCTCCCCACCCCTCTCTTTCCTTTCTTCATCTTTCCTTCTTTTTAATCTGCTGTGGTTTGGATCCCCGGTTGCCAAATACATTTTAGAAGATATCGTCTATTCTGAACCACAGTTTTTAGAACATCAAAAAGCTTTTAGGATATTTCACCACTATTTGGCTCATTTCTTGGCCTCACTTGTCAACAGATTTAAATAATTCTAGATTTGAGGAGTTTCTGTGAAAAAAAAGTCTCTTCTCTCCCCTGAACCTATTTCTGCCTCATTTCTTTGTTTTGCAGCAGAAAAGTCCCTTTTTGCTCCCTCTCTTTTAAAATTCATAATTCAAAGACCCAAGCCTCTTGGCTAGTGGGTGCAAATTTGGCCACATTCTGCTGTATCAGTGATACCCCCTGCAGCACTGGGTACCTCCTTTCCCATACAGATTTCCTCCATCACATAAACCCTGGTGCACACTCAACATACCTTCACACATGCATAGACACATGGGCATGCACACAAACACATGCAACATGCATGCACTTACATGCAAGTGCAGGCATGCTCGTGTGCACACATACTCATTACTGAGCATCCATGAGAGATTTTCCCATACTTCATGCATCTGCATCAGTAGCAGTTCCCATGGGTAGCCATCTTGCAGTTACTTTAACATTCAACCAATCTTTATGAAAAGCATACTGCAGACCGAATATAGGTCTAGGCTCCAGGGAGACCACAGTGACGAGTTCCTGCCTTTGTGGAGCTTACATTCTAGAACAGCACCGCCCAGTAGAAGGTGCTTCAATAAGGGCAGTGTCCCACACTGCTTAATACAAGAGCCACCAGCCAGGTGTGGTTACTGAGCACTTGGCAGATGGCTGGTACAAATGAAAACTGGAGTTTAAATTTTATTTAATTTTAATTAATATAAATTTAAAGAACCACATGTGGCCAGTAGCTGCTATATTAGGAGAAAATGGATAGACAGTCTCTCCTGCCTCTTCCTCTTTATTTATTTATATAAGTAAATTTTGAATATTAAAAAGTACTATCTTAAAATCTCCTTCTGCATGACTCTCATCAAAAAGAACACAAATAACAAATGTTGGCAAGGACGTGAAGAAAAGGGAACCCTCATACACTGTTGGTGGGAATGTTAATTTATATAGCCACTGTTGAAAATAGTATGGATGTATCTCAAAAACTAAAAATAGAACTACCATTTGACCCAGCAATTCCACTCCTGAGTATATTTCTTTAAAAAAGCAAAATACTAATTTGAAAAGATACATGCACCCCAATGTTCATAGCACCATTATTTCCAATAGCCAAGATATAGAAGCAACAGATGAATGGATAAAGAAGATGTGCTATACACACACACAAACACACACACACACACACACACACACAATGGAATATTACTCACCCATAAAAATAATGAAATTTTGCCATCTGCAGCACCATGGATGGACTTGGAGGGTATTATGCTAAAGTGAAATAAGTCAGAGAGAGAAAGACAAACACTGTATAATATCAATTATATGTGGAATCTAAAATATACAACAAATCAGTGAAAATACCAAAGAAGAAGTAGACTCACAGAGAAAAAATTAGTAGTTACCAATGGGAGAGGGAAGGGAGAGAGGCAAGAGAGGAAGGAGTAAGAGATTAGGGGGTACAAACTATTAAGCATAAAATAAGCTACAAGGATATATTGTACAATGTAGGATATAGCTATAATAACTATAAATGGAGCATAACCTTTAATAATTGTGAATCACTGTGTTGTACACCTGTAATTTATATAATATTATACAGCAACTATACTTCAATTAAAAAGAACTTTGCAGATTAAAAAAACATTTAAGCCCTTTTCAGTACCAAAATGAATTTTGAACCATAAATAAAGCCCATCAAGAAGCTGAAAAAAATTCCTCTGCTGCTCCAGAGAGGAAGGAAGCAGGAGGCCCGTGGGAGGTTTCCAGCCGGGAGATGGACGTGGCTTACGCAAGGCAGGGAGAGGTGGAAGTGGTCTGATACTGGTTTATTTTGAAGACAGTCAGCAGGATTGCTGGTGGATTAATTTGGGGGTGGGATGAAGAGCGTTTTGGCCCAAGTGTGCCATGATAGAGCCATTGGTGGAGATGAAGAACTTGAGAAAGAGGGGACCCATGTTTGAAGGGGAAAATCAAGAACCTGATTTTCCAGGGATGTCCCTGGTGGTCCAGTGGCTAAGACTCAGCACTCCCAGTGCAGGGGGGCCTGGGTTCGATCCCTGGTCAGGGAACTAGATCCCACATGCCTCAACTAAAGGTCAGCGTGCCGCAACTAAGTCTTGGCACAGCCAAATAATTAAATTAATTTTAAAATAAGAGTCTGCTGTTCAGCTGAACGTGTCAGTTTGGGTGTCATCAGCAAAAAGACACTTCCTCCTTGCCCTGCTGTGCCCATGACCTGTCCTCCCCAGTGCCTTGAGGGACCCATACCTCCTGCTGAGGAAACTGTCCAGCAGGAAAATGCCTGAGAGTGGCCAGGGTTCTGGGTTCACTGGCGGGGGGGGGGGGGGGGGCAGCGAGGTCCCCCCTCCCGGGTCCTGCTCAGGTTTGTCACCTGACCCCTTAAGCAGATAAGTGGGCCCCCACGCCCTAGAGGGTTACTCTTGAAAGTAAGTCCGTTAATTCTACCTTGAGACCTCTCTTCAGTGAGACTTGAACCCACGCCAGCGAGAGGGACAGAAGGGGATATGCCATCTGCATCCCTTCTCCCTGGATGTCGGCTATCCCTGTTTCAGAACACGTCTCCCCACTCTGGTAGACGCATGATGAAAGGCTGTCCTCTACAGAAGTCCATGCATTCAGACATTCAGCATGGTCCAGCCCATCACTTCCCCTGTTGGTGTTCTATTAACATATCCTACCTCCTTATAAGCAAACTGTTCTTGTTCAGTCAGTAAGTCATGTCCGACTCTCTTCCACCCCATGGAGCCACCACCAGGCTCCTCCATCCATGGGATTCTCCAGGCAAGAATACTGTAGTGGGTTGCCATTTCCTTCTCCAGGGGATCTTCCCGACCCAGGGACCAAATCCTCATCTCCTACATGGGCAGGTGGATTCTTTACCACTAAGCCATCTGGGAAGCCCCAGATTGTTCCTGCACTCCTAAATTAATATTTGTTTAATGAAATTCCAATCAAATTCTAACAGAATTTTATTTTGCAGATGACTCTGATTTATGAGAACTGATTTACATTAATAGGTGATCAGAAAAAAACCAGAATTGTTTCACAAAAGAATGATAAAGAGGAACTCTACCTGATACTAAAACATGGTCTAATCTATGGGGAAAAAAATTTAGGTGAAGCATAAGTGGAAGCCTCAATAGCTAGATAAGAGATATAGAGCAGATATAATCAAGAAATATCCTATAAAAATTTAATGTATGACCAGGGTGGTTTCACAAATTAGAAAAAAAATAACACTATACATGCTACTAAGATAATTGATAACTTTCTAGAAAAATGGTTAGAATTGTATGTCACAGCTTACCCCAAGATCAATTCAAGTCCAGATGAGTTAAATATAAAAAATAAAGCCAAAACACTCCAAGAAAACATAGAATAATAGGTCTCAGCTATCAAAGCAGGGAACCACTTTCTAAAATCACTGTGAAAAAGATGGATAAATTTGCCAGCTAAAAATTAAAAATTCTCTACCTGTAAAACATGAAAAATAACCATAAGCAAAACTAAATGACAGACTGGGAAAATTTGCAACAAACACAGAAAAGTACTAATATTTTTAATATGGAGGTAACACTTGTAAGTTAATAATAAAACCACTGGGTGTCACAATAAAAAATGGCATAAATCCACAATTCACAAAATATAAATGGCAAGTGAATCTTTGAAAACTGTTCATCCTGATTAGCAATCAAGAGAAGCACCAAAGCATATTAAAACAGTTTTCCCATATCTAATTGGCAGGACTTTTCATGGTAATATTTCATGTAATCTCAGTGGTGAGTCAGGCACTCATTCACTGCCGGGGAAAGGCCAAGAGGAGCAAAAACTTGGCCATAAGAGCCAAGAGAATTAAAAATATTGACATCCTTGGACCCACTGCTTTTATTTCTAAGCATTCATCCAAAGCTTGTTATCAGAAGTAAGGACTAAGCATGTTGACCACAATTTTGTCAGGAAGAGTCAGAAATTAGGAATAGAAGTCCAAAGGCAAATACATCGTGTGTGGTGTATCCCTAAAATGTAATTTCATGCTTTAATCATTCTTTTGCTCAATGTTTGTGAAAATGGGAAAATGTTCAGGGAAATGAAGGAACTGTGATATCTGGGATGATGTTTTTCTTTATTATACTTTGATGCATTTTCTGTAGTGATATTCCTTTTATGATAACAAACAAAAACATTCATATCCATTTTCTAATGCCCATATACATGCCACTTTCCAGCCCCAGATAAGCATCTTGTTTCTGATGTCCCATCCATAAAAGTGACTTGCGAACCCAGCCAGCACTTCACCGGCAGGGTTCCCTCCGCCACCCCCACCACTTCATAATATCACAGCACCCTTGTTGCTTTTCTGTATCCCTTGGTCTCTAAACATGAATGAGTGCCCTGCATCCTCATTTGTTTGTTTTGGGCTTGTTCCCACTGTCCTTCCCAGAGAATGGAAGAGAAGAAGAAAGTGATCCTTCATTTTTATGTGCACCTGCTCTCATGCCATCTGTGCTTACCTGGGTGTTTGCTTTGGGTGCCAGTTGGGATGGGTCACAGGAGCAACTTGGAAAGTATCGCTAGTTTCTTTTGTCTTTTTGAGGAAACCGACACTGTCTTTGTCTTTGTCCCATAGGTATGATGCTGCCTCTTGCATTCTGCAGTTGGAACAGTTAGTTTTCTGTGCTGAAAGCATTTCGGGAAACTCAAGCACTAGACTTCACGTTCAAGGGAAGCCAAAGCCATTGGAGGGGGCAATAAAGCCAAAAACCTTTTATCTGAGTAGTTCCAAAAATTTCACTGCCCCTTCCCCATCCGCCCCCATCCCCCAAATAAGCCATTGCACACAGACAGGCAGCATGGCAAGCAAACGAAAATCCACCACCCCGTGCATGGTTCGGACATCACAAGTGGTAGAACAAGATGTGCCCGAGGAACCAGACAGGGCCAAAGAGAAAGGAATTGGCGTGCCACAGCCTGAATCAGCCAAGGACACTTGGGCTGCGGAACCTGAAAACTCTTCCAAAGAAAATGAAGTGATAGAGGTGAAATCTACAGGGGAAAACCAATCCAAAAAGCTCCAAGGTGGTTACGAATGCAAATACTGCCCCTACTCCACGCAGAACCTCAATGAGTTCACGGAGCACGTTGACATGCAACACCCCAACGTGATCCTCAACCCCCTCTACGTGTGTGCCGAATGTAACTTCACAACCAAAAAGTACGACTCCTTGTCTGACCACAACTCCAAGTTCCATCCCGGGGAGACCAACTTCAAGCTGAAGCTCATCAAGCGCAATAATCAGACGGTCTTGGAGCAGTCCATCGACACCACCAACCACATCGTGTCTATCACCACCAGTGGCCCCGGAAGCGGGGATGGTGACCCCGGGATCTCAGTGAGTAAAACCCCCATCATGAAGCCAGGGAAACCGAAAGCCGATGCCAAGAAGGTGCCCAAGAAGCCAGAGGAGGCCACCCCCGAGAACCACGTGGAAGGGACCGCCCGCCTGGTGACGGATGCCGCTGAGATCCTCTCGAGACTCGGGGGCGTGGAGCTCCTTCAGGACTCGCTAGGACACGTCATGCCTTCTGTCCAGCTCCCACCAAATATCAACCTTGTCCCCAAGGTCCCCGTCCCACTGAACACTACCAAATACAATTCTGCCCTGGATACCAACGCCACCATGATCAACTCCTTCAACAAGTTCCCCTACCCAACCCAGGCAGAGCTGTCCTGGCTGACGGCGGCTTCCAAACACCCAGAGGAGCACATCCGAATTTGGTTTGCCACCCAGCGCTTAAAGCACGGCATCAGCTGGTCCCCGGAGGAGGTGGAGGAGGCCCGGAAGAAGATGTTCAACGGCACCATCCAGTCCGTCCCCCCGACGATCACCGTGCTGCCTGCTCAGTTGGCCCCCACGAAGATGTCACAGCCCATCCTCCAGACGGCTCTCCCATGCCAGATCCTCGGCCAGACCAGCCTGGTGCTGACTCAGGTGACCAGCGGGCCAGCAACCGTCTCCTGCTCCCCCATCACGCTCGCTGTGGCTGGAGTGACCAACCATGGCCAGAAGAGACCTCTAGTGACTCCCCAGGCTGCCCCCGAGCCCAAGCGCCCCCACGTCGCTCAAGTGCCAGAGCCCCCACCCAAGGCGGCCAACCCCTCGCTGACCCCGGCCAGCGATCGCAAGAAGACCAAGGAGCAGATAGCGCACCTGAAGGCGAGCTTCCTGCAGAGCCAGTTCCCCGACGACGCTGAGGTCTACCGGCTCATCGAGGTGACCGGCCTCGCCAGGAGCGAGATCAAGAAGTGGTTCAGCGACCACCGGTACCGGTGTCAACGGGGCATCGTCCACATCACCAGCGAATCCCTCGCCAAAGACCAGCTGGCCCTCGCTGCCTCCCGCCACGGCCGCACATACCACGCGTACCCAGACTTCGCCCCACAGAAGTTCAAAGAGAAAACCCAAGGTCAGGTGAAGATCCTGGAAGACAGCTTTCTGAAAAGCTCTTTCCCAACCCAAGCAGAACTGGACAGGCTGCGGGTGGAGACGAAGCTGAGCCGGAGAGAGATCGACTCCTGGTTCTCGGAGAGGCGCAAGCTTCGGGACAGCATGGAGCAGGCCGTCCTGGATTCCATGGGGTCCAGCAAGAAAGGGCCAGACGCGGCAGCCCCCAACGGTGCCCTGTCCCGCCTTGACCAGCTCTCCGGTGCCCAGCTGGCCAGCTCTCTGCCCAGCCCCTCACCAGCGATTACAAAGAGTCAAGAGCAGGTTCATCTCCTGAGGAGCACGTTTGCCCGAACCCAGTGGCCGACCCCACAGGAGTATGACCAGCTGGCAGCCAAGACTGGCCTGGTGCGAACTGAAATCGTGCGCTGGTTCAAGGAGAACAGATGCTTGCTCAAAACTGGAACCTTGAAATGGCTAGAGCAGTACCAGCCGCAGCACGTGGCAGACGATCACGGCTACGACGCCCCATCGAGGAAAGTGGTCAAGACCGTCATCACCGAGAACCCGAAGAACGGGAGTGAGGGGGGTCATCAGTACTACAAGGACCCCAAAAAGCTCTGTGACGAGGACCTGGAGAAGCCAGGACCCAGAGGGAAGACAGGTGGTGACCAGACGAAAGACAGTTTGCCGGCAAAGCCCTCGGAGGCCACGTCGGACCGGTCGGAGGGCAACAGCCGGGACGGCCAGGCCAGCGACGAGAATGAGGAGTCGGGCGTCGTGGACTGGGTGGAGGTGACGGTCGGAGAGGAGGACGCCGCCTCCGACAGGTCGGACAGCTGGAGTCAGACGGCGGCAGAAGGCACGGGGGAGCTGGCCGACTCGGACTCAGATAGCGGCCCAGTGGAAGCCGGCCAGGCCTAGACAGGTAATGCCACCTGTTCCCGGGGAGCCAGGGAGGGAGGCTGGGCTTCTTTCTGTCTATTGCCTGTGTCGATACAGTTATCGGGTACAGGGCTGTTGATGCACATGATGTGTTCACCTTCCAAGCTCTTTTTAAAACAAAGGAAGAAAAACAGGGGCTGGCAGCTTTACATCCTTATTTGCGAGGCGGCGCCCAGGAGGCACTAGTGGTGAAGAACCTGCCTGCTAATGCAGGAGACATAAGAGATGTGGGTTTGATCTCTAGGTCAGGAAGATCCCCTGGAGGAGGGCATGATAACTCACTCCAGTATTCTTGCCTGGAGAATCCCATGGACAGAGGAGCTTGGCAGGCTGCAGTTCATAGGGTCGTGCAGAGTCAGACACAACTGAAGTGACTTAGCACACATGGGCACGCTGGTGGGCGGAAACATCACTGCCTGTGGCCTTTGGGCGTCTGTCCACTCTAAAGTCTGGTAACAAGGTAACACAACACAAGGCCTGTTTTGTGTTTGCTGCTATAAGAAACAAACATGAAAGGATATGTCTTTTCCTCTTTCTTCTGGGTTTTTCTTAAGAGTTAAGTGTCCAAGTTTACTGAATAAAAACGTGGGATTGTTTTCTCTAACCTGGAAGGTTTCGAAAGCCCCTGGTGTTTGTGTTGTGGTGGCTAAAGGCAGGGGCCCCCAAGTATGTCTGCTTATTGCTGATCCTGCTTGTTGCTGCGCTGATGGGGTCCCCAGAACCCCTTCAAATCTGGATGAGACTGGTATAAATCAGGTCTGTGGAGCCACAGAAGCCTGGGAAGGGAAGTTGCCATGGTTACTAATGGCCATGTCATCCACATAATGGGACGTGCCACCGAGCCCTTGGTGTGTGCGCTCCACCAGAGGTCTGTGCAAATCAGAGCCTGCGGTAAGTTTAGAAAAGGGGTGAGGGGGTGGTGGAGAGGAATAGTAGCGGGGAGGATAAGGAGGGAAAGTTCCACCTTGGCCAAAGTCAGGGTATGCCAAGGGCAGCTTAGGTCCAGCGTGGAGATGCACGATTTACAGTCTGTCTGGGCTGACTTCTCCAGAGGTCACTTAAAAGGCAGGCAACAGACACCCCCCGCTCCCACCCATGTCATCTTTAAACATAATGAAAGGTAGAACCTCCAGAATGATGGATAAGTTCCCCAAGAGAGCCCTGGAGATTACCGTACCTCTTTGTTTATGAACTCAGACAACTTTGGCCAGCCATGTCACTCATTAATTCATTTATCCAGTCAGAAAACGAGGCACCTGGCAAGTAAAGTCCTCTGGAAACCTTATTTTAGCCAGTCCCATCAGCTATTAGAAGAGCAATTTAATGAGCAGCCAAGCACAGAATGCCATCATGTCTTTCTCCTCCAACTTTTCCAGAGGAAGTGGTAATATGTTGGGGGTGAGGAACGGGGGCTGGTGATAGGAAGAGGTTACAGGGCATCATCCATGGTGCCACCTCCCCATTCTCCCTCTGGCCATTTTCTTGCTTCTTATAAGACCCTGCTGGGACTTCCCTGGTGATCCAGTGATTTAAGACTCCGTGCTCCCAGTGCAGGGGGCCCAGGGTCAATCCCTGATCAGGGAACTAGATCCCACATGCCACAACTAAGAGCCTGCATGGTGCAACTGAGACCCATCACAGCCAAATTAAAACATAATAATAAAGCAATAAATTTAAATTAAAAAAAAAAAGATCCCACCAGTCCAGCTCATATCTCCCATATTGAAATGAAGGAGCAATTTTTTTTTGTCCAGTCAGACTCTGTGTGAATACTTGTAGTTTGCCCGGCCTTCTGCCCTAGATTTCTTCTGGTGCATAAACATGTCTACATGATGCCTGTTTCCTCCTACCACATAGTAGACAATTGGGTTCCATTCAACTTAACAGATACATTCTGAGCACCTACTGTGTGCGAAAAACTGTGCTAGGCACTAGAGAGAACAGGGTGAAGAAGACAGAGCTGTCATTCCCCTGGAGTTTAGTCAACCAACCAAGAGGAAATTACTCTTTCCTTTATTCCCCAGGGTGTTCCGTTGTGTGATGGAGACGTGCACAGCTGTGGGGGAGCATAAGAAGGGGCACCCAGACTGGGGGTCAGGGACGGCTTCCTGGAGGAAGGGACAGCTGACTCAGCTGATTAGGAAGGAATTAGCCAAGTGCACAGACAAGGAGAAGGGCTTCCCAGGTGGCGCAGTTGGTAAAGAATCTGCCTGCCAATGCCAGAGACGAAAGACATGTGGGTTTGATCCCTCAGTCAGGAAGATCCCCTGCAGGAGGAAATGGCAACCCACTCCAGTACTCTTGCCAGGGAAATCCCACGGACAGAGGAGGCTGGTGGACTACAGTCCACGGGGCCGCAAAGAGTCAGACACGACTAAGCGACAGAGCAGCAGAAGGAACTAGCCATCTCCCTGAAAAAACAGGAACACACAGGAACCCGCCACAAGAGTGTGCTAGAAAATATCCCTAAACAAGATGCTAGGATCTACTCAACACCTGAAGACTCCTGATCTCCCTAATGGGCCTCCTAATATTTTTCACATGCCATCATTTTAAGGAAGGGTCCTCAATCTGTGCTGCTGGCAGTGCCTGAAAGTTCTCCTGACAAGACACCCCTTCGAGGAAGCTTTCAACCTCAAGGGGGAAAAAAAAACTCTCCAAAATTACTTCACAGCTTTTATGAACCAAACACAGAGGTCTCTTGAAATTCATAAATATTCAGTGATGTCTTTATTTAAACACATATTTATCTAGGAACCTGCAGTTGAGTGCAATTGCCACACATATAATCCTAGAAATAATGCATGGTTTTGATTTCATTTAAAAAAAAATAAAAACTTGGGTAAGCAGCTAAGAGCTGATTCTAGGACAGGATTTCCTCTGTGGGAGTGAGTGTTCCCCCCACCCCCACTGCCCCCACTACCACCCTGCCCCCAATCAGTTCCTCAGGCTGAAGCTTGGCAAGGCTCAGAACAGTGTCTTGACTGTCCAGGCTCACCTGGCCCTGAGATTAGATGCAAAGATAAGGGATCCTTCCCAAGCCGTGAATGGGATCACCTTGATTCAGTTTCTGGGTCCATCCATTATCAAGCCATTCATTGAGAGACCTGTCCCCATAAGAAGCCAAAAAAGAAACTCCTTTCCTAAAAATGAGTCAAAATACTTGAGCCAAAGATTGTCAGACGTATGCCTTGATGTTTGGCCAGATGGAGTGGCCCAGCTCTACTTCCATGAAGAATTTCTGTATTTGTATATGCCATGTGCTCAGTATTCTTGCCAGCCCATCTATTAAGTTATTTAAACTTCTTGACAACCCTCTGAGACAGGTATGGCTCTTTCCTCATTTTCTGCCATGCTAAATCACTTCAGTCGTGTCCGACTCTTTGTGACCCTGTGGACTGTAGCCCACCAGGCTCCTCTGTCCATGGCATTCTCCAGGCAAGAATACTGGAGTGGGTTGCCATTTCCTTCTCCAGGGAATCTTCCCAAGCCAGGGATCAAACCCTGGTCTCCCACATTGCAGGCAGATTCTTTACTGTCTGAGCCACCATGGAAGCCCATTTTACAGGAGGCCAAACTTAAGGCTCAGGAATGCTTGCCCTGGTTTCCTCAGCTAGTGACTGGTGGAGCCTGTAAAGCCCCTCCTCACCTGTCAGTTCAGTGCCTGACCCAACCACCATGGCCCACCACCTTGCCAACAGTGCACCACCATCACCACCC
The DNA here is from genome assembly GCF_963930625.1 of Muntiacus reevesi. Classification (NCBI taxonomy): domain Eukaryota; kingdom Metazoa; phylum Chordata; class Mammalia; order Artiodactyla; family Cervidae; genus Muntiacus; species Muntiacus reevesi. The sequence continues at coordinate 61,476,602 of NC_089260.1, forward strand.
AGGCTGGACCAACAGGCTGTGGTCAGGTCTTCATTCTATACGGAACTGAACTCTAGTACACAACTATTCATTCACTACTTTGCTGCCTCCTGATTTCTGCCAATTTCCATCTCCTGAGAATTAGGGATGGCTTTGGGGAAGAGGTAAATTCTGTGAAAATGTCAGGAAAAAAATTATTTTCCATAGTTCAACTTGCTTAAAATATTCAAGGCTGCCAATTCTTGGAGCCTAGCTACAATTTAGGATCCAGGATATGTATACCCCCATAATCTGTTCAGATTAGCCATCTAAATACAGATGTGTGAATGGATGGATGGAGAAGTGAAAATGTTGTAGTTAACTATTTCCCCGTCTCTCCTCTACCAGATCCTTGAAGGCAGGCACCATTCCCAATTAATCCCTGAATCCCCCAGCACCTGATCAGAACAGATGCTCTACAGTGGTTTATTGAACCAACCTGAGAATTACTAAAGAGAGTTGGCTTCCAGTTACCCAGGGTCTGGTATTTCAGTCCTCTGCTTCTCCTCATTCTTTTTCCCATCACTCACTAGTCCCATCAGATGACAGCCGTCAGGGGAGAGGAATTTGGGACAGTTTGCTTTCTGTGTGTGAGCAGCTTGAGGGAAAGGTCTATTGGAGAATCAATCACTAGCTATTTACTGGGTGATACTTCTCAGGGACTGTACATTAGCCTCACTCCCCTGGTACCTCATGGAGAGTTAACTGCTATCACTTCCTTTTATCTAATTCCAGAGCTTCTCACACTAGGAATTTCCCCTGCACTTTAGGCAGCTTGTAGCAACTTAAGAACATAATGAAATCAAAGCCCCTCATTTTTCAGAGGAAGGATGCTGGCCCCAAGGAGGAGAAATAACTAGCCCAGAGACGTTCACAATAAGCGCCTTGGCTCATTCATCCATCAGTATTTGTGGAAAGCCTGCAGTGCCAGGCTCCAGAAGGCTGTGGCACTCAGCGTGTCCCTGGTCTCATGGAGCCCACATGCTGTGTGTGGGCTCATTTCAGCTGTGTCCAGCTCTTTGCAACCCCATGGACTGTAGCCTGCCGGACGTCTCTGTCCATGGCATTCTCCAGGCAAGAATACTGGAGTGGGTTGCCGTGCCTTCCTCCAGAGAATCCTCCTGACCCAGGGATCGAACCCACGTCTCTTACAACTACTGCATTGGCAGACAGATTCTTTACCACTAGTGACACCTGGGAAGCCCCGGAGCCCATAGTCTTTGATCAAATCATCTTCCATCAGACAAAAAGGAAACGCTGCCAGGTGACAAGATTTTCTGAAGGAAAGGTGCATGGAACTGTGAGACTATAGAGCAATTTGACCTGATTTAAGGGGTTGGGCAGGAGAAGGCAATGGCACCCCACTCCAGTACTCTTGCCTGGAAAATCCCATGAACGGAGGAGCCTGGTGGGCTGCAGTCCATGCGGTCACAAAGAGTCAGACATGACTGAGCGACTTCACTTTCACTTTTCACTTTTATGCATTGGAGAAGGAAATGGCAACCCGCTCCAGTGTTCTTGCCTGGAAAATCCCAGGGATGGGGTCGCACACAGTCGAACACAACTGAAGTGACTTAGCAGTAGCAGCAAGGGGTTGGGCAAGGTTTCTCTGAACAGGAAGTGGATGAATTGAAATCCAAAAGATTAAGTAGAAGTTGGCTGGGCAGAGCGGAGAAGTAGTCCAGGCAGAAGAGACAACATACTCAAACACAACGTACTCCCTGAGACAGGAGGGAACTTGGTGCGTCAGGGAACCTGAAAGGTGGCTACTGTGGCTGTGACTTGCCTGAGTTCACACTTCAAAGAAGCACAGGAGACAAAAATGGAATGCTAGGTGGATTCACAAGTCATCAAATTTTCCCTTGAAACTCCTCTCACTTACCAGTAAAGACTATATGTGATTCTGTGTGTATAACTCGGTAGACAAAGTTTGAGACCCTCTGAAATGCTTAAGGAAGGAGCAAAAGGAAAGTCATCGGGCTTCCCTGGTGGCTCAGTGGTAAAGAATCCACCAGCCAATGCAGGGGACACAGGTTCAGTCCCTGGTCTGGAAAGATCCCACATGCTGCAGAGCAACTAAGCACATGTACCAAACCTATTGAGCCTGTACTCTAAAGCCCACGAGCCACAACTACTGAAGCCAGCGGCCCTAGAGCCCACGCTTTGCAACAAGAGAAGCCACCACAATAAAAAGCCTGAGCACCACAAGTGGAGAGTAGCCCCCACTCACCACAACTGCAGAAGGCCCGCGTGCAGCAATGAAGACCTAGTCATAAATAAATAAAATAAGTAAATCTTTTTAGAAAAAAAAATAGAAGGAAAGTCATCTTGTAGATGTCTGGATGTTGAGAACTTTCTTCCCTGGTGGTAAATGGAAGATGGATGGTAGAAAATTCTAGAACACCCACATGCCTATACATTTTATTCCTTTTTCTGGTTAAAGTTTCTACAGCCTTAATACTCACTGTATTAGTCAACTAGGGCTGCCAAAATAGCAGAGTATGGACTGAGCAGCTTAAAGAACAGAAATCTATTTTCTCACAGTTCTGGAGGCTAAAAGTTCAAATCAAAGTGCCGACAAGGTTAGTTCCTGACGTGACCACTCTCCTTGGCTTGCAGACGGCCACCTTCTTTGTCCTCACAGGCCTTTCCTTTGTGCATCTACCCTCCTGCTGTCTCTTCCTCATCTTATAAGGACACCTGTCCTGTTGGATTGGGGCTCCACCCTTATGATTTGTTTAACCTTCATTACCTGCCAACGTAGGAGACGTAAGAGTCAGCGATGCAATCCCCGGGAAGATCCCCTGGGGGAGGAAATGGCAACCCACTGCAGTATTCTTGCCTGGAGAATCCCATGGACAGGGGAGCCTGGCGGGCCACAGTCCAGAGGGTCGCAAAGAGTTGGACGACTGAAGTGACTTAGCACAGCACGCACACGCCTCCTTAAAGGCCCCGTATCCCCAGATACAGTCACACTGGGGATTAGAGTTCAGCATCGAATTTGGGGTAGGACACAGCTCAGTCCATAGCACTTACCAGTAGCCTTGTCTGTTGTTGTGACCAAATGAGATAATATAAATGAAAGCCCAAAAATAGGGGCTGGCCTTGGCATCAGCACCTGCTCAATGGACACAACTCAGAAGTTGCACGATCTTCTGCATGTGGAGAACTTGGCCGTCTTGCCTTTCCAAATTGACTGTTTCAGCTGGGGCCCCACTGGGACAAGCTCATGACTTGGGGTGTTCATTGAACCTGCATCTCAAGGTGGGGACAGGGGGCAGAAGCAACAAGGGGTGACATTTGCTGAGCACTTACTATGCCAGGCACTGCTCAAGCACTTCACGTGTGTTAACAATTCTCCAAAGACATTGTTTTCATTGTCTGATGAGAATGAGCCACAGAAGAGTAACTGGCCCAAGGTCACTGAGCTAGAAAACAGTGGAGCTGGAATTCAAACCCAAACTTGTAACTGTGTCAAGAGTCTGCCTGGTGAGTTTAAAATAGGATTCCAAGGAATTTCCCTGGTGGTCCAGTGGTTAAGAATTCACTGTCCAGTGTAGGGGACTCAGGTTCAATCCCTGGTCAGGGAACTAAGATCCCACATAGCGCAGGGCAGCTAAGCCCACATGCCACGAGAGGAGCCCCCTTGTGCTTCAACAAAAAGACCCAGTGCAGCCACACACAAAAAATTAATGCATAAATAAAATATAATTCCATTTGCTCAGATTCTTTGAGTTCAACAGGATAATATCCACTGATGGAAAAGGAGCAGGAAGACCCAGTGGCCCCTGATTCCTTCTGCCTTTGAACATCTCTACAAGCAGGGAGACCCACCTAGCGTACAAGTCTCTGCAAGGCCCCCAGGAGGTCCCCAAACTGCTTCAGAGAAAGAGCCTTAGCCAGACGTCCAGAGTTGACCAAGGCTGAATGCGGGGTCAGTTTGGGATAGTGCGAAATTTTCCGCATCCACTGGGAAATGACTTATTCTTTTTCCTTGTCACCCATATGCCCCCTCCCAGCAAAAGAAAGCTGGACTCAGAAATATTACTGAGCTAACAAATCACAGTCACACTGCTTGTGTTTCTGTCTCAGGGACTGTGGTGTCCTCTCTCAAGTCCACAGGGCCCAGGGGAAATCCCTACAGGGAAAATTAAGGAGAAATAGGAACAGAAAGCTGGCACTGGGGAAAAGAATTCTAATTGTCTCATGCTTCCCCAAAGGCAGAGTAATAAGGAAACTGATTTTGCTAAAGAATTAGATAGTGCTTTTTAACATTCCAAGGTGTCCCCAAGATAGAAAGGGACAACTGTAGGAGGCAGCGGGTCCCCCATCCTGGGCGGTGTTCAGGAAGAAGTGCGACATCCACTCGGTGGAAATGTTTGAAGAGTGGCCACGAGGAAAGGGGCCCAGTGACCTTGCAGTTTCCCCCACAGCTGCGATCTGGTGCCCTGGGACTAAGTGACCCATCGGGCCATTTGTTCTCTGCAGGGGCGAGTGTCCCTGGCCAAGTGATAAAGCTCCAGGTAGTAGCCCAGGGGCTTAGCAAGAGGCCACATAAGTAAAGATCACTGTTATTGTTCAGTCACTAAGAGGTGTCCAACTCTTTGCAGCCCCGTGGACTGCAGCACGCCAGGCTTCCCTGTCCTTCACTGTCCTCCCGGAGTTTGTTCAAACTCACGTCCATTAAGTTGGTGATGCCATCCAACCATCTCATCCTCTGCCGCCCCCTTCTCCTCCTGCCCACTCTTTAAAAAATCAACAAAAAATGAAATGTGAACTTTGTCACCGATCTTGTTTAAGCAGCCACCTCTAACAGCGCTGTGCTATCTTCCCGTGTTTCATTCATTAACAAACATTTGAGTATCCTCCATGAGCCAGACGCAGTGGTGGGAGAGATGGGGTAGGAAGGGGGGAGCCGTGAACACTGTGAACGTACGATTGACCAGGCAATTTGAAGACATCGTGATGGCAGCTGTGCCGTGCAGGCCCCGGCAAGGGGACCCTTAACAAGGTGAACTGAGCGTGTCCGGGAGCAGGGCCTTCTGGGGAAGCGGCCAGCCGCTGGGACGGGGCGCTGCCCAAGGGGCAAGGCCACAGGGCTGGGCTGTGTGCCCTCTGCGTCCAGGATCTTCCCAGCCTCGCTCTGAGAGTGCTGCCAGCTCCCACAGCCCAGCTCCTGCCCGCCACGACACACCCTGGGAGAGGTCAGACGAGAACTGAAGCCCAGCAGTTCCAAAAGTGCCGCCCGGATCTGGAGCCATCCACAGACATCTGGGAATTCTGCAAAAACCAAAAAACAGTGGCTTTGTCTCCCCTTCTCCAGGTCACCCTTTGGCCTTGCAATCTGGTTTTTGTGGCTTTTTTAATGGTCTTGTTCAGCATTTATTTTTCTTTATTAATACATAGTTGGAGGATTATACATGTTCACACCCATAAGACAGGGAAAAACATATTGTCATAAAAGAAATGAAATATAATTCAAAGAAATAGAACAACATCCCATGCTCCTGGATTGGAAGAATTTTGTTAAAATGACCACACTACCCAAAACAATCTACAGATTTAATGTGATCCCTATCAAAATACTCATATGACATTTTTCACAGAACTAGAACATATAATCCTAAAAGTTATACAGAACCACAAAAGACTCAGAATGGCCCAAGCAACCCTCAGTTCAGTTCAGTCGCTCAGTCATATCCGGCTCTTTGTAACCCCACGGACTGCAGAATGCAAGGCTCCCTGTCCCTCACCAACTCCCGGAGCCTGCTCAAACTCCTGTCCATCGAATCAGTGATGCCATCCAGCCATCTCATCCTCTGTCATCCCCTTCTCCTCCTGCCTTCAATCTTGTCTGGCATCAGTGTCTTTTCCAATGAGTCAGTTCTTTGCATCAGGTGGCCAAAGTATTGGAGTTTCAACTTCAGCATAGGGGGACAAAAAAACAAAGCTGAAGGCATAACCCTCTCAGACTTCAGACTATACTGTTGATACAAAGCTAAATAATCAATGCAGCATGGCATTGACACAAAAACAGATCAATGGCACAGAATAACCCAGAGATAAACTCACACACCTATATTCAATTCATCTTTGACAAAGGAGGCAAAACTAGGCAATGGAGAAAAGACAGTTTGTTCGGCAAGTGGTGTTGTGAAAACTGGACAACTGCATGTAATAAGTGAAGAGAGAACACACCCTCACGTCATACACAAAAATACACTCAAATGGTTTAGAAATCTAAGTGTAAGATATGACACTATAGAACTCATAAAGGGGAGTAGGGGCAAAATCTTCTCAGACATAAATCGTAGCAATGTTTTCTTAGTTTCCCAAGGCAAAGGACATAAAACCAAAAATAAATAAATGGAACCTAATCAAACTTAAAAGCTCTTGCACAGCAAAGGAAACGATCAACAAAACAAAAAGGGAACCTCCTGAATGAGGGAAAAAAAAAAAAATGCTGATTGTGCAATCAACAAGGGGTTAATATCCAAAATATACAAGCAGCTCATACAACTCAATATCAAGAAAACAACCCCATCAAAAAACGGACAGAAGACCTAAATAGACATTCCTCTAAAAAAAGTCAGAAATGGCCAACAGGCACATGAAAAGATGCTCAATATGCCAATTATATTAGAGAAATGCAAATCAAAACCACAATGAGGTAACATACCTGTCAGAATGGCTATCACGAGGAAGTCTACAAATAATAAATACTGGAGAGGATATGGAGAAAAGACAACCCTCCAACACTGTTGGTAGGAATGTAAATTGGTATGTAAATACGATGGAAAACAATAAAGATATTCCTTAAAAATCTAAAAATAGAACTACCATACAATCCAGCAGTCCCACTCTGGAAAAGATGAAAACACTAAAAGATATGTGCACCCCCCAACATTCACAGAAGCACTATTTGCAATAGCTAAGACATGTAGACACCACAAGTGCCCAGCAACAGACAACTGGCTTAAGAAAATGTGGCGTACATATATATGTATATAACTCAGCCATAAAGAAGAATGAAATGTTGCCATTTGCAACAACATGGATGAACCTAAAGAATATTAGTGAAGTCAGAGAAAGTCAAATATTACATGATATCACTTATATGTTAAATCTAAAAAATAACACAAATTAATCTATATAAAAAACAGAAAGACATCACAGACACAGAAAATAAGCTCATAGTTACCAAAGCGAAAAGAGAGGGGATGGATAAATTAGAAGTATGGTATTAACAGATACACACTGCTATATATAAAATAGATAAGAAGCGAAGATATACTGTTTAGCACAGGGAACTCTAATCAATATCTTATAATAATAATGGCAAATAATCTGAAAATGTGTATATATATATATATATATATATATCCTATATATACATAGGATGACTTTGCTATATACTTGAAACTAACAGAATATTGTAAATCAACTCTACTTCCATTCTTTTTAAAAAGTGCTAGATGGAGAACCCCCTTAATTTTGAGGTTTATCTAAAAGGCAAATTTTTACCAACATGACACTGTAAAGCAATTTTCGTCCAGTTAAAAAATTAAAAAAAGAAAGGCAACTTTTTACCAGTCACTTAGAGACAGGGTTCAGCTTTCTGTATGAGAGACAAGATGTGTATAGTCTGACGCACAGGTGAGCTCAAGTACCCCTAAGGCCGTAGTTCTGCACCTGGCTTTCCTCAAGGGAAAATGGAGCAGAACAATATTTCTGGAGCACCCGTATGTTTTGCATACCTCATCTGTTACCCTCCCAGCAGCTGCCTGGTTGTGAATTGTGGAAATGAGGCCCCGGGAGGCTAAGTAACTGATCTCAGCACACAGCTCAGAAATGGCTGGCCCTGGACCCAGTTTTCTCTGACTCCACGGTTCTTTTCACTCTGCTCCACCGTGGGTGCCCACAGTCCTGTGCAGAGCTGGCGTTCCTCGGCCTGGTGGGGAGTACAATCACTCTTTACCCACCTTGGGCCTTGTTTCCTGGAGTCTTTATTTATTTATTCATTCTTACCTTGACTGTGCTTGGGTCCTCCTTGTGGCGTGTGGGCTTAGTTGCCTGACCAGGGATCGAACCTGAGTCTCCTGCATCGGAAGACAGAGTCTTAACCACTGGACCACCAGGGAGGTCCCTCCTGGAGTCTCAAGAGCTGTTCAGATGGACTTTCAGCCAGGAGCAGCCTCCTTTCCAAAGGCGGTAAAAGACCCCGTTTGCTGGGGGAAAACTGTTCTTTGTGGAGCCCAGCAGGCAGCTGGCTGTGGCCCATGTACCCATCCTGGGTGTGTGTATCTGCATGGTAACAGCGATAGGCATGTGGTCCTCTCTGGGTGCCCGGGACCACCAGCCCCTGTCTTTTTTTTTTTTTTTTAACTGAAGGATAATTGCTTTACAGAGTTTTGTTGTTTTCTGCCAAACATCAGCATGAATCAGCCACAGGTATGCATACCAGCCTGTGTCTCATAGTAGATAAAGTTGGACTGGCCCCAGCGGAATGCAGGTTCCACTACTTACCACTTGCCTGACATCATTTGATCTCACTAAACCCCATCTCTTCACCACAGAGCAGGCCTACCTCCGAGGTTACCAGGTAACCATAGGGAGTAAATGAAATGACCCCTGTTGGCACTTAGTATCAGGCCTGGCTCATAATAAGTATGAGATACATTTAAGCTACTCTCACTGTTGTCGCAGTCATGATTGTTATCACTTTTGACTCTGCTGCTGGGCAGTTATGTGACCTGGGGAAATCACTTTTCCTCCCCAAGCTTCCTTTTCTTTCCCTTGTGAAAGAAGTGATGTTGGCAGCATCACCTGTAAGGATCCCTGTGGCTTTTACAATTTGATGACTTTTCCTGGATCCCTTTTGGGTGGTACCAGATCCCAAGGACACCCCTGGAATCTGATTTCATTCACAGACAATTTCTTTTACAAGTTGTTTTTTTTAATTGAAGGATAATTGCTTTACGGTATTGCATTGGTTTGTGCCATACATCAACATGAATCAGCCATAGGTATACATATGTCCCCTCTCTCTTGAACCTCCCTGCCACCTCCCCCCGCTTTAGGCTATTACAGAGCCCTGGTTTGAGTTCCTTGAGTCATACAACAAATTCCCACTGGCTATCAGTTTTATATATACGGGTGGTGTACTGGCTCCTTCCTCCCCTCTGCCTTCCCGTTACAAGTTGGTTTCTTAACTGCAGTATTCAGTCTTACTGTCGGGAGTACTGACGAAATGTGGGTACCTTTGACATCCAGACATTAGGAACAACACAATATAGATGATCTGCTGATGCCTTTGGCTGAGAAGTCTGGTCTTCTTGCTCTTGGTCCCCTGCATACTGCTGCTGCTGCTGCTAAGTCACTTCAGTCGTTTCCGACTCTGTGCGACCCCATAGACGGCAGCCCACCAGGCTCCCCCGTCCCTGGGATTCTCCAGGCAAGAACACTGGAGTGGGTTGCCATGTCCTTCTCCAATGTGTGAAAGTGAAAAGTGAAAGTGAAGTCGCTCAGTCATGTCCAACTCTTAGCGACCCCATGTATTGCAGCCTACCAGTCTCCTCCATCCATGGGATTTTCCAGGCAAGAGTACTGGAGTGGGGTGCCATTGCCTTCTCCGTGGTCCCCTGCATTAAAAAAAAAAAAAGGCTTCTCAAGGCCTTCTCAGACAGAGAAACGACCACACAATAACAAGCTGTGAAACGGCCTTACCAGGAACGGGGCAACGAAAAAGCCAGCAGCTTCAGAAACCTGCAGACCTGACCCCCTTCCAGCCTTTCATGGAATACTGACTGCGTACTTCACAGCCCCCAGCCCGCCCTCGGATTCCTGGCTCAGGATCCCTGGCTCCCCGGAGCCCACAGTGGAGATGGAGTTCTGCCTTGGTTTGCCAAGGCTGCCATCCAGTACCACAGACTGGGTGGCTTACACAACAGGAACTGATTCTCCCACAGTCTGCAGACTAGAAGGCTGGTGTTGGCAGAGTTGCCTCCTTCTAAGGGCTGTGAGGGAGCATGTGTTCCTCGCCTCTCTCCTAGCTTCTGGCGGTTGCTGGCAGTCCTTGGTATTCCTTGGCCTCTAGATACATCACCCCGGTTTCTGCCTTCATCTTCCCGAGATGTTCTCCTTGTGTGTCTCTCTGTGTCCAGAATTTCCCTTTTCATTAGGACACCAATCCTGTGGGATTAGGCCCCTCCCTGTAGACCTCATGTTAATGGTGATCACCTCCATAAAGGAATCTCCGTAGGGTTACATTCTTTTTATATGTATTTATTTGTTTCTTTGGCTGTATCAGGTCTTCACAACTACATCAGTTGTGGTGCGCAGGCTCTGGTGCGTGTCAGCTCAGTACTTCTGGCGCGTGGGCTTAGTTGCCCCACAGCTAAGGGGCAATTATGGAATCTTAGTTCCCTGATCCGGGATCGAACCCTCATCTCCTGCATTGGAAAGCAGATTCTTAACCACTGGACCCCAGGGAAGTCCTCAAATAGGGTTACATTCTGAGGTATTAAGGGTTAGGATGTCAACACATCTTTAGGGATAAAGAAGGGACAATTCAACCCATAAGAAGGTCCTTGGACTATTTTCATTACTTCAAAGTCTGTAAGAATTAAACACTTCTCCATGCTGATTCTTAATGAACACTATTAAGAGAACGGGCTCTGGAAATTGCCTGAGCTGGAATTTGGGTTCTTCCACTTTCTAGCTGGGTGATCTTGGGCAAGTTTTTTAGCTTCTCTGTGCTCAGTTTCCTTACCTGTAAAATGGGAATAATAATTGTATCTACACCTCTGAGGGTTGATAGAAACATTAATACATTTTTTTCTCTTTTTATTTTTTAACTGGAGTATAATCGCTTTACTGTACAACGAAGTGAATCAGCCAACAGAAACTAACAGCATTGTCAAGCAATATTCCAGTTTAAAAAATAATAAAATTTTAAACATAAAAACAGAGATAAAAAGACACTTAAAATTTCTCATCTTATGTATTACCATTATTTATTATGTATTTATTTATTTATTATTTATTATGTATTACCATTACTATCACATTTGGAAAAGGTTTCATCTAACAAATACAACACAAGCACATATAATACCACATGCCAGACAGTATTTTAAATACTATTTCATATATCAGCTTCTCATCACAACTACTTTACCTGGTGGATGCTATTACCATCCCTGTTTTACAGGAGCAAAACTAAGCCCTAGAGAGACTGTGACATGTGTACAGCCCCATGGCAAGTATATAGAGAAGTGTTGGTCACTCAGTCGTGTCCAACTCTTTGTGACCCCATGGACTAGGGCCCGCTGGGCTGCTCTGTCCATGGAATTCTCCAGGCAAGAATACTGGGGTGGGTTGTCATTTCCTTCTCCATACAGAAAAGTCAGGACCAAAATCCAGACTTGTCTGATTCTAGCATCTTTGAGGAACCATGGTGACTGGCTGCCTATCCAGGAACAAGAAAAGGGTCTTGTCATGATGAAATGAATCACCTCCTTCACTTGCCCAGAGAGTCATCCTGTTTTCAAAGGCCTTATTCTGAAGGCGCTTCCCATCATGTCAGACCATGCTCAGGACACACACTCATTTCTTTAAAACAGGCCCCACATGTGAAGGGCATCTGTCCGTCCTCCGACCCCAGGATGACTTGGGAAGTGTCTCCCCAGAACAGCCAGGGAGAGGCCACCTCCCCCACCCCAACCCCGATGCCTTGCATGCAGGGAATGACAGTCATCTCCCTGACATCTTGTCTCTCTGATCTTATGTCGTCCTTCTAGGGAAGTCCATCAGAACTGCCGTGCTGATGCAGGGAATAATCTGTCTTCAGAGAAAGAAGAGAACGTCCCTCCCCAGCTGAGGGCCGCCCTGGCCTGAGACTCCGAGTGGAACGACTTTGCTGCGTGTGCCTGCCGCTGCCTCGGCACACACGCACGTCCCCGAGGCCCGGTGAGAACTGCTCCTAGTGCCAAAGTCCTACCACTGCGTTTTCCACGGGTCCCTGTAAATAGTTGGCTCCTGCGCCCAGGCCCCCACCTCTTGCTATACTGGAACCAATTTGTACAACATGGGAATTTTGTTACCTTTTTAACTGAGGGCAACTTCCTTTTCCAGCTCTACCATTGTAAGGTCTTTTTTCCAGGAGGGAGGGCTGATCACATGTGCTTTTCTCTTTTTTTCCTTTCTTTTTTTATTTTTATTAATTTTGGGGAGGGGGGTTTTAGCATTAGTGCCATTATATCTACTGGATTTTAGGTAGGGCGAGTTCGTTTTTTAAAGATAGTTTGCAATTTGCGAGATTTCTTCCGGGGAAAAGGGCTGGGATTCAGGCCTCTGTCTGAGCTTGGAGAGGGGTTTATGGATGACAGATCTTCCAAATCAAATCCATTTCTATAGTTCTTCCCCAGCTGCCCTTGGGGGTCCCTGTTTAGCCACGCACAAGGCTTTCTGAACTGCCCCCAGGCCAGTCTGGTTTTTTCTGATGTCCTGGCCTCTGAGGTCAACCCTTGGGCCAGGAGAACTGGGTGGCAGGTGGCTACCCTCTGAGCCCCTTTTTAGAAACCAGCAGAAAGGGCTCACAAGTGCATTAGCGTTATCATTAATTTTGTGAAAGTAAAACAAAAAGAGATTGTGCTATCTAGATAGTACAAAGATGAACAGCTTTGATTTTCATTTCTGTTCCTAACTGCCTTTTCTCAGTGTGGTATTGGACAAGATTTCAGCTTGAAGCTTCACCACGAATTGATTTTTTCTTTGTTTTGTTTGTGTGTTTGTTTTGGGCCAATTTTAGATTCATGAGTGCACTTTTTTTTCTCAGTTAGTCCTAACTTCTAAAGAAGAAAAACCAAGAGACACATCTGGTGTAAATGTTGCAATATAAATTGTGTTTGCAGTCCCCTCCCCCCATCCCACTGCCCCCTATTTGAGTACACTGCACAAATAAAATGTTAGGGAGTTTAAAAAAGAAAAAAAACAATTTTTCTAACTTGTTGCTCATTTGTTGTAACTCAATAAAGCAAAGACTAAACATTTTTATAACCTTTTCCTCTGTTCCTGGTTCTTCACTGCTGACTGTTTCCCAGGGCACAGCACAAGAGTTCCAGCTCACCCACCCCACCCCCAATTCAAATCCATTATGGCCACATTCCTCATCGTTCGTCCCGCCTCAAGTGAGGTCATCACAGGGTTTTCAGCACAGGGGGACTATGAAAACCAGGGGTCGGTGTCGGTATGGGAATCGTCACCGCATCTCTGTGACACAGAGAAGTGATGGGCCCACACTTCTCCTGGGTCTTCATAAATAGATTCATAAAATACTGCAGAGGGGACTTTCCTTGTGGTCCAGTGGCTGAGACCCTGCACTCCCAATGCAAGGGACCCGGGTTTGATCCCTGGTCCGGGAACTAGAGCCCACATACCACAACTAAGTTTTCGTGCCACAACGAAGATCCAGGGCAGACAAATAAACATTTTGTTCAAAATTAAAAATTTTAAAATTCTGCAGAGCACGGGTGTGGGAATGAGGCCTGTCGGCCACTGCAGCCCCTCGGGTGACCTCAGGTAAGTCTCTTCCCTCCTGGGCTGCTGGGGACCAAGATAACTGCTGTTTCTCCCAGAAGGTCAACTTTTGTGTCTCTGCCCAGGTGAGGTTTAAGGAGCCCCTCACTGTTCAAGGTGACCCTCATTTAGGCCAGTGCCTTTCAAGCTCAAGCAGCCCACAGAATCCCCTGGAAGTTTGGTTAGAGTTTCTGATTGAGTAGGTCTGTGTGGACCAGAGAACATCCATTACTCCTAGGTGAGGCTGATGCTGCCAGCTTGCGGGCCCCATGTTAGGAATCTGTGGTCTGGATCAGCAGTCCCTAACCTTTTTGGTGCTGGGAACTAGCTTCCTGGAAGATAATTTTTCCATGGACTGGGGGCAGGGCACGGGGGGGGGGGGGGCGGGGCGAGGGGGTGGTTTTGAGATGATTCAAGTGCATTACATTTATTGTGCACTTTATTTCTATTATTATTACATCAGCTCCACCTCAGATCATCAGGCATTAGATCCTGGAGGTTGGGGACCCCTGGTCTAGATGTTTCATCTTCATAAAAACTTAAAGACTTCTGGCCAGTTTATCTATCCCTCCTCTAAACTCTACTATCTCCTGCCAAAACAAAAAGAAAAATTCATCCTGTACTTCCCTTAATCCAAAAAAAAAAAAAATTGAAAGTGGCTGTAGTTGGCTCCTCTCCTGGTCCTGCACTGCTGTTCCTGTGTGTGCTCTGAGCAGTGGACCATCCGCAGCCTCATCGCCTCATGCTGCCTGTCCTTCCAGCGCATTAATAAACATCAGCCCAAGCGCCCCCCTCCAGCTTCTCCCCTAGCAGTCAACTGCCTTCCCATCCCACTATTCACCACCCTTGCCATTCAGCTTGCCACTCTCAAGCAATTTAATTCTCCCAGCAAGGCAGCGTGAGATGCTATCAAATGCCTGAAGAAACCAAAGGGAAAACCTTGCCAGAACTTTTGTCTTTTTATATTTAATTTCTGCACCAAAGAGAAAGCCTTGCTAATTAGTTGCAATGAAAATACACAGGGCAGAGGGTTGTGCTCTTTGAAGCACTCAGCAAAACATGTCAGGCTGTGTCTTCTCTCCTGGGAATGATTAAAGGGTGGCAGAAACTAGGAGAAAGGTGGTTAAGGGGAATAGATGGACAGGTGGGGTGGAAGCCACGGAGGGGCGTGAACACCCGCTGGTCTTGTCTGCCTGATACCTCTTCGCACATCTATTCCTTTAGGGTTACTTGTCTCCCCTTCTGTTCATCTAATTCTGAGGGGCTACCCATCACAGGGACCCACTCCCTTCCCACAAGGCGAGCCTGGCACTTCAGCCATCAAACCGGGCACAGTGTAATGCACAAGCTCTCAGATGCTGGGAGAAAATTCTCTTTTCCCATTGAGATGGCGAGTGTGATATTAGCCCAGAGCCACCAGTTAATTCCCTGCCCAAGAGAGGAAACCAGCCTGCAGATAGCGAGAATGAGGCTGAAAAAAATCAAAGAGGCAGAGGAGGAATGAAAGAAGAAAGAGATGATGGTGATGGTGGTGGTGATGACAGTGGTGACATCATTTGGGTCCCTGGGCCCCACCATTCCCGGCCAGTTCCCTATCTTAACGGTTTCATAAAAACCAACATATTTCTCTTCTTGACTTAAGTTCAAAACCTTCTGAGTTGGGTTTCTGTTCCTAGAAACTCAGCATTTTGATGGTTTGATAAGATTATGAGATTTATAAAAAGGAAAAGATAAATAAATATAAACAGCCCCATGAGGCTGGTGGTTACCATGCTGGATGCCCATCTCTTAGTCTCTGCTACTCAGGCGTGTGACCAGCAGCAGCATCCCCAGGGTGCTTGTGAGAAATGCAGAACGCAGCCGCTACCCCAGACCTGTTGGATCATAATCTGCCATTTGACACCGTGCCCAGCTGACTCATCTGCTCATTCAAGTTTAAGAAACACTGCTCTGAAGGCTTTGAAGGGCTCCTCCACAGCCTCCTCCACAACCGGAGCATGGGGTGGGATCTGATACATCATGGAGCCTGTTCTCAGAGTGTGGACCCCCCAGGCCTTGGGGGGCAGGAAGGCAGAGGCAGTAACAGGATGGGGATCCCGTGGTACCCCAGCTGCGGGCGCCCTTGTCCTTCCAGACCACCTGGTGCACAGCCACTTCTGACCAACAGCCTGCGGAAATGACAGCTCTGACTGACCAGCCACGATACAATCTGGAGAGAACCAGGGGAGACATCAGTTCCCTCCTACTGATTCCTGAGAGCTCCCATCTGGAGTGCCTTGCAGCTGTATGTACTTACAAACCATAGTAGAGGGCCCATCACTACCCCTGGGGACTTGATTAGTAAAAATGAATTTAAAAAGACATCCAGGAGCATCCCATGACATGCAAGTCTGGTATCCTGTAGAGGGTAGGAGGCACATTGCCCTGGACTTTGAGGAGGGGGGAAGACAAAGGTCTCCATCCATAACTCTCACACCCTCCTCCAGAACAAGCCCCTAAAGCATTACAGACTGCCTCAGGCTGGATCTTTGAGAAAAAGAGACAGGGCACAAACTGAGGGATTTAAAGGAAGTGCATTAAAATGGTGTTTACAAAGGGGTGGGCAGGGCTTGGAGAAGCCAAAAAGGGAGGATGTAAGGACCTTGGTCTGAAGGGGAAAGGGGTGGGGCAGTTACTGGAACCTACAAAGGAAAGATGGACAGAAAAGGGTTTCTGAAAGGAGATGTGACCTTCAGGAAACCATGGTGACCCAACAGGAGGAGAAATACCCTGATATCATTCTCCTCCCAACCTCTGATCTCCAACCACCGCCTCTCTGTGGCCAAATCAACCCAAAAGTCAAAGGGTAAGGGGATCTGTTGGTCCAGCCCATTGGAGTCTGCCTCCCAGCACACGGAGCAGATGGAGTAAGTGAGGAGCGGGAAACAGATGGTCCAATACACAGATCAAACTAGGGCTGGATCCGAGATGACAATACACACCAAGAATGCTATATGGTCCACTTCACATTCATGCAGACATTAATAATCAACTGACATGCCTTTGCCTGGTGGACTTGGACAGCTTTCACAATTCTGAACACAGAGCCTCACCTTGAATCTGTTAACCTATGAGATGACATAGGTGGTGGGAGCCACTGGTTGCCTAGCTAGTATCCATCCCCTCATTCATCCTTGCTAAGGGAACCAAGATATTGCTCAGGAACTGACATACCCCAAACCCAGGTGAGAAAGTCAATTTCTCTTGCAGCCAGGAGTGGCTAGTAAGATGCACGCAGAAGACTTGCATAGCCAGTGCCAGTCTCCTTCCTCCCTCTTCTTACCTTGGGTGCATTGCTGAGTTTGACAATAAGTCCTTGATAGCTTCTTTGAGTCCCTGAACTAGTGCCACAGCTGAAAATTTTCAAGCAGTTTGATATGTGAGAAAAATAAATACCTATAAACCCACCACTCGTTGGATTTGACTGACACTTGCATTAAAGTGCACTCATAAGTGACACAGAACCTACATGCCATCCTTTGGCTGGATGGATATGAATCCTCTCATTCATGCACGAGTTCATTTCTCCCTGTGCCGCTTGCCAGGGGAGAGAGAAGTTAAGTATAATCTCTCTCCTCAAGGAAACGTGATCTATATTTTGAAAGATGAGTAGGGGTTGGCCAAATGGATAAATCAGAGGATAGTACAAGGAGCAGCAGTGAAAAAGTGTATACAGTGTCAGGGTGTTAAGTAGTAGAAATTCAACAAGGAGTCTGTTAACGTGTAGCAAAACAAGAAACCATCAGTTTTGAACAACCCACTTTGAAAAACAACTGAATCACCCTAATTCAAACACAGTCACTAAGAAAACTAAAGTGATTATCCACTTGGAAAGACCCTGAATAGCTGCCAAAGAACTATGCTATTTGCTTGCTGATGGGAAATCAAAACCATAGTTTGGGATTTACCAAGATGAATAACATATTACATAAAAGATATGTAAAGTGAAATAAAATAGGTTCCACATCTTTTACCTCGGACTTGCTTCCCATCGCTGAATTTGAGTCACAGCCTTGGGCTCGGGTCCATCTCTCCAAATGATCGCCCAACTCCTCACCCAGTCTCTCTTCCTCGGGGCCACTCTGGTCTGCTTGCTGACTGGTGAGCACTCCCTGAGTCCAGGCAGTTTCCCCTCTTAGAACGCACCCCTTTCCCATTTCTTTTCCAGTCCCAATTAAAGTTCCACTGACCTAACACAGGTACATCTTGGGTGACAGAGGGCTGGATTTAAGGAAGACACACGTATCCCAGCTGGTTCTTCAGAAGCCCTGCTGCTCTGAACTCCTGCATCCACGAGATGTAATTACTTCTACCCAGGTACTATTTGGTTGGTCAATCTTCTTTTAGTGTGATGCTCCTCCTGACCAGGAAGTGTGCTGAACATCCACCCGGCATTCCTTTCATCCTCTCTTTCAGCAACACTCACACCCCTTCCCCTGGGAAAGTCTTCTATACACCTGATTTTCCCCTGTAAGCCCAAGACCAGACCCTTCTCTCCGTGGGTAGTCATCGGACTCAAGCCCAGCCAATCAAGTGAGTGGCCCAAGGGGGTACACAGGTGACACCAGCTGGGTTAATCAGAGTCTTCCCTGAGGTTTAAAGAAATTGAAGCAAAAAGAGCTAGGAGAAAGAGGGAAAGAGGTAGAAAGAGACAGAAGCAAGGACAGAGACAAATGCCATAATTTAAGTATTTGGATCCAGTCAACCTTAAAGTTAGGTCCGCCCCATCTCTCCCAGTTATGTGAACCTATAAATCCCCTCTGTGCTTCAAAACTAGTTCAAGTGGCTTTACTGTCATTTAGAAATGAAAGAGTCATGACTAAAACCTACACTCTTACCCCACTGCTTAGCACATGTTTGCAGAATTGATAACAATTAAAGATGCAGGGCAGATTGGATTACAGTTTGAAAATATACCCGCTATGATTCCACTTATGTGACACGTCCAGAATAAGCAAGTCTATGGAGACAGAAAGTGGGGGTTGATGGAGCAGAGAGAGGATTGGGGGTGAGGGCTAGGAGATGTGAGATTTCTTTGTGGGGTAATGAAAACGTTACAAGATTGATATTGTGATGGTTGTACAACTCCAAATATATTAAAAGCCATTGAATTGTACATGTCAAATGGGTGAATTTTATAGTGTCTCAATTTTACATACATAAATATATATTTATATTTTTAATTTTCATATATATTTATATTTTATAGTTATATATGACTATGTATTTTTAATACATAGCTTTATATGTAAATATATATAGAGAGAAAGAGTGTGATGGTAGAAACTAGAAACTGAATAAAGTTAACTCTTGAATTATAAGGAACATTTCATTTAAGGAACATTTAAATTACTACAAAATTAACTGTATCTTTTTCCCCCAGAACCTGCTCCTATATTTCCTATCTTGGTGAACAGTGAATGGCAGCAGCTTCCAATCGCCCCAGCAAGAAACCTGGGGGCATTTTTTACGTGTGTGTGTGTGTGTGTGTGTGTGTGTGTGTGTGTATACCTGGGGGCATTTTTTACGTGTGTGTGTGTGTGTGTGTGTGCGCGCGCGCGCAGAAGTTGCTCAGTTGTGTCTGACTCTTTGCCACCCCATGGCCTATACAGTCCATGAGATTCTATAGGCCAGAATACTGGAGTGGATAGCCTTTCCCTTGGGTTTCCCCCCCCCGCCTTGGGTTTTAACCAAACACAAATTTCTCTCACTTCTAGCTCCCAAATCTCTCTCTGGAGGACCCCTCCGCTGCCCCCAAAGCCACGGTCATCACGCAGGACCCCCCCTCGTTTCCCTGCACAGCCTCCTAGCCCACCTCCCTGCACAGCCTCCTAGCCCCCCTCCCTGCCCCGTCTCTCCCCACAGCCCCATCGGTGTTCCAGGCGGCACCCAGGCTCACCTCTACAGCAGAAGCCCCATCATGCCTCTCTTCCCTCAGGGGCTCCCAAGCTCCTCTTGGCTGCTCTTCCTGGTACCCTGCCGGTACCTCCCAAACTCCAACCCTCTGTACCCCCCACCCCATGTCTCCCCACACACACCCCCCCCTCACACACACGCGCGCATGCGTGCACATTATTCAAGCGCATCCTCAACTACTGTGTCCCCAGCTCCCTCCAGGCTCTCTCCTGCCTGACCCAGAGGAATAATATCACGTCCTCCAAGAATGCTGTCCTGACCCCTTCCAGGCAAGTCAGGGGCTTCTTCCTCTGGGCTCCTAAAACCCCCTCCATATGTCTCTATTATAACTCTAGACACATAGTATTATAACTGTCTCTGTGCCTCTCTGTCATATAACCTGTGATCTCCTTGCAGATAAAATCGACATCTTTTTTTAGTTTTTTTTAACCTTCCAGTTTTATTGAGAGATAATTGACATCCAGCACTGCACACATTTAAGGTGTACAACATAACAATGTGACTTGGGTCTTCTTTATCTTTACTGCTAACACGGGTTCAGGATGAGGCCAGCATGCAAAATTTGGTTGTGTATTGTATAAATAAGGGCTTCCCTGAGAGCTAAGTTGGTAAAGAATCCGCCTGCAATGTAGGAGACCCCAGTTCGATTCCTGGGTTGGGAAGATCAGCTGGAGAAGGGATAGGCTACCCACTCCAGTATTCTTGGGCTTCTCTTGTGGCTCAGCTGGTAAAGAATCCACCTGCAATGTGGGAGACCTGGGTTCGATCCCTGGGTTGGGAAGAGCCCCTGGAGAAGGAAAAGGCTACTCACTCCAGTATTCTGGCCTAGAGAATTCCATGGATTGTATAGTCCATGGGGTCACAAAGAGTCAGACATGACTGAGAGACTTTCACCTTCATTGTATAAAAAAATCTGCACTAGCAATATCAAAAGTTTAATTAGACTGGGGACAATAGTAAGATATTTGAAAAAAATCATCTGTGGGAAAATACCCATGATGGATAAAACAGATTACTGTTTACAGACTTTTTCCCTTTACCCAACCTGCCCAAGAGACTCCTAACTAACAGCCTAATTCTTCCTCCCTCATCTCCCAAGAGATCAAGTCCTAGATGTTTCTGGTGCAGACTCTAGAGTCAGCAAAGAAAGAGAGTAGCAAAGAGGTTGAAGCAGAAGGATGTAAGGAAAACAGGCCAAATTAATCCAAGTAGTAAAGAATGAAGAGAGAGAAAAAGAGGAAGTTCAGTAAGTGGAAGCCACTGCAGCTGGTGGAAAAGGAAAAAATTCTTCAAAGTTCTGGTAAGGGAACAGCTTCAAACAGAGTGTAAGATAGAGATAGATAGATAAAATTGAGCAAGAGTCCAGAGAACATTAAGACGTGCTACCAGGCTTCCCTGGTGGCCTGGTGGTTGAAAATCCACCTGCTAGTGCAAGGGACACGGGTTCAATCCCTGGTCCAGCAAGATCCCACATGGTGCGGGGCAACTAGGCCCATGCACCACAATCCCTGAAGCCCACTCTCTCGAGAGCAGCCACCACAATTAGAAGCCTGTACACCCCAACTAAAGAGTAGTTCCCACTCTCCACAACTAGAGAAAGCCCACACACAGCAACAAAGACCCAGCACAGCCAAAAAGTAAATATTTTTTTAAAAAAAGAACTCACTATGAAAAAAATTTAATTAAAAAAAAAAAAGATATGCTGCCATGGGGTGTACATGGAAGCCTGCTGAATGTCCTTTCAGAAAGATGAGAAAAATACTAAATTCCCTTTTCATGGTTTGGTTTATTTGGATTATGTTTCTGTAATTAATCCTAGGACTGGACCATGTGGCTCACAGCTTCAGTAGGGTTACATGAGAAGTTGTTTCAGTAAATGTGAAATGAAACTGGAAAACCCACTGAAAGCAGGTCCTGCTATTAATAGGGTAAGTCTCATTACCCATTTCTATGGACCATGCTCATCTTCACATCTGTTCATAACTGTTCTCTGTCTGGCAAGAATTCTCATGAGACCAGAAACAGACAGAAAAACAGTTAAGCAGCAGAGGACAAGTAACTTCTCACGATCACGGGGAGTATCCATGGCAAGCGTACTATGTTGCTTCGGTCGTGTCAAACTCTCTGCAACCCCATGGACTATATAGCCCGCCAGGCTCCTCTGTCCATGGGATTCTCCAGGCAAGAATACTGGAGTGGGTTGCCATGCCCTCCTCCAGGGGATAGTCCCAACCCAGGGATCAAATCCGAGTTTCTAATGTCTCTTGCATTGGCAGGGAGGTTCTTTATCACTACCTGGAAAGCCCCATCCATGCCAAGGCTATCCCAGAATAAAGGGGCACCAAATTCTGGCCCCTGTTTTTACTACTAATGGCTTTCCCAACCCTGGGAAAGTCACTTCCCCTGTTTAAGCCTCAGTTTCCTCATTTGGAAAATGAGGAGGTTTAAACCAGACAACCACCAACTATTCATTACAACTCTGAGATGGTGTGATCATATGATCCTAGGAATCTGGGCCAACATTCTCTTAAAAGTCTCCAGACTCCAGCTCACTTGGCCAGCAGTGAGCTAAAGAAAGCTTTAGGGCAATAGGTCTAAAGCTTCTGAGCAAGGATTGTCAGCACCGCCCGAGGGAACTTTGAAGGTGCTTGTGTGCCCATAAACGGTGTTTAATTAAAGAGCAGCGAACAGCAACACAGAAAGCTAAAAAGTAGGCTGTACAAGAATATTTCCCCCAACCCAGAGCCTATCACTCTGCATCTCTCCTCAACCAAACCACACGCACAATGGTATTTGTTAGAGAAACAGAGAACCTTTGTCTGGGGTCATTTGACCAGTTGCCCTGGAAAGACAGCTGTCCTTGCTGTCTGCCTGGACACTGTCTGCTAGGCACTGTCTCCAGCCTACAGAGGTGAATAAACCTCCCAAGCTCCAACACGGGAATCAGGCTGGGAACTGGGCTGGTCTTAGCAGGATGAAGCTATCAGAATGGCTAGACTCCAGGGAGGAGAGATTTCCATGGCACAGGGAAACATTGAAAGCCTGCAATGGAGAAAGTGCATCATTTTCCACATCAGAGTAAAGTTTAGACTTCAGAATGATTTCATCAAAGTCGGATTCAGGAACCTGCCCAAAGCCACAGAAATGGGTGAGTGTCAGAGCTAGGAGTTGAACCCAAACAAAGAAAGTGAAGTGGCTCAGTCATGTCTGACTCTTTGTGGTCCCATGGACTACAACCTACCAGGCTACTCTGTCCATGGGATTTTCCAGGCAAGAATACTGGAGTGGGTTGCCATTCCCTTCTCCAGGGGGAATTCCTGACCCAGGGATAGAACCTGGGTCTCCCACATTGCAGGCAGATGCTTTACCGTCTGAGCCACCAGGGAAACCAGGATTTAAACCCAGGTTTCTCTGAAAGGAAAGCTCATGCTGTTTTGTTTTGTTTTGTTTTGTTTTTAATTGACTGCCCTGGGTCTTCCTTGCTGTTCACAGGCTTTCTCTCTAGTGGTTCCTCTAGTTACTGAGCACAGGTTCTAGGGCATGCAGGCCTCAGGAGTTGTAGCTCCCAGACTCTAGGGCACAGGCTCAGTTATTGTGGCACATGGGCTTCATTGTTCTGCAGCATGTGGGATCCTCCCGGACCAGGGATCGAACCCGTGTCCCTTGCATTGGCAAGCGGATTCTTAACTACTGGACCACCAGGGAATTACAAGTCCATGCTTTTAACCACAAAGCTTCAGCCCCTCAAGTGTTTAGCAGGGCTTGGGACCCATTACAACCCTGGAAGCAGCATATAGGCACAAGCACTCAAAACAGCTGGTATATGGGATACACGCCCCAGGGGTCATAGCCCCTGAGGACTTCCCATCCTGTCTCAGGCCACCGGTATAAACCGTCCTCCTTGCTGGGAGCCTGGCTTTCACGTCTGTGGTCACGGGAGGCTGGCTGGAACGAGAGGTGTGGGTTAGGTGGAGTCTTTCAAGGAGCTTTGAAGAGAAAAGCAGAAGAGAGTAACTGGAGGGGATTATCAAGTGATTTTCATGATCATGTCCTATTCACTCCCAAGAATGGAGGACCAAGACACTAAGGGAATTTGACATCCATGTCATGACCTGGAAAACTTTTATTTAGTTGTTTTTTCCAGCTGCCTCCTTGAACCAATTTTTCTTTCTTTTTCGTCCTCCATCATTTGACGGAAGTTGAAGACTTATGGAATACCTAATGTCTGTCTCTGGCAGAGCTCTCACATGCTGATTGATAATTACCTATTCCTGTGACTTCCTCCTTCGTTAGGCCCTGAAATCCCCGAGGCAAGGATCTTATGCATCTGTGCATCCCCAGATGAATCACCCAGCATGAGGCTCTCCATCAATAAGGTGGGAAAAAGGAAGGAAAGAAGCACTGAAGGGAGGAATTACTCAGTAGAAGGAGATTAAGCCAGGATCTAGGACAAATATTTCAGGTTTTTCTTACATAACAACTAAATGTGGTCTTGAGAGGATCCTGGTTTGACCAGAGAAACTCTAAGATAGACATTGAGAGGCAAATGGGAAAAGCTGAATGTGGATGGATGTTAGATGATACTAGGAAATTATCATTCATTACTATTATATTAGTGGTCTGGTGATTATGTAAGAAAATGTCATCTTTCAAAGATGCATAATGAAGAGGTGAAATATCACGCGTGCATGCATGCGAAGTCACTTCAGTTGTGTCTCTTTGCAACCCTTTGAACTGTAGCCCACCAGGCTCTTCTATCCATGAGATTCTCTAGGCAAGACTACTGTAGTGGTTTGCCATTTCCTCCTCCAGGGCATCTTCCTGACCTGGGGATCAAGCCTGTGTCTCTTATGTTTCCAGCATTGGCAAGTAGGTTCTTTACCTCTAGCACCACCCATGAGATATACATAACTTACTTTTAAATATTTAAAATATTTCAGAAAACAAAGGATGGCAAACTCATGGTTAACACAAGGTAATGAATATATACATATTTATTATACTCTTCATTTTTCTGTACATTCAAAATGTTTCATCACACAAAATTCCAATAAAGCATAACCATAACACCCTTACCAAATTCAGGCAAGTATCATTACTACAATCCTACTATCTCATATACAATCCATAAGTATCATTACTACACTCCTATCTTGTATATAATTCATAAGTATCATTACTACAATCCTACTATCTCATATACAATCCGTTCTAATTTTGCCTATTCCCTTTACACCAACCTTTATTTCCAGGATCCACCCCTGAATTACATTTTGCATTCACTTGTCATGCCTCTTTTCTTTCTATTTGGAACCATTCCCCAGCCTTTCTTTGTCTTCTACATTTGAAGACAATGACATCCTTAACGAGTAAGGTCACTGTCTTGCTGCACGTGTCTGATGGTGTTCTCATGATCTGGTTCTCGAATGCTACAGGACTCTGGCAGGAATATGGCAGAAGATGGCATGGCCTTCTCAGTGCTGTATGTCGGAATGTACCGGATGTCAGTTTATACTCTCACTGGTGATGTTGATCATTTGGTGAAGGTGGTGTCTGCCAGGTGTCTCCACTGTAAAGGTACCATTTTCCCCTTTGTAAATAATCTGTAATCTGTGGCAGATATCTTGAGACTGTGTAATATCCTGTTCTCTAAGGTTTCACCCAATGATTTTGGCCTCTGCTGTTGATTCTCAGTGAACTTGAGACTCAAGTTGAATCACATCTGCTTAAATCAGTGAATACTTGGATGGCTGCAAAATGGTGATTTTTGTAGCTCTATCTTTCCTTCTGCTTCCCTGGTGGTTCAGACGGTAAAGCATATCTTTCCTTCTATGTTTATTAGCTTGCATTCTACTGAGAAGAGCTCTCCCTTTTCCCCCTAGCATAATGGACTCAAAAATGTTGTTTTTTTAATATAAGCATTTCCATGAGATATTAGAAACGTGTGTGCTACAGTTTAGCTTTTTTTTTGGCCATGCCTTGTGGATCTTTCTTCCCTGACCAGGGATCAAACCCCATCCCCTGCAGTTGAAGCCTGGAGTCTTAACCACTGGACCACTAGGGAAGTCCCTACATTTTAGAGTTTTTAGGTCTTAGTGCCAATTTCTTCTGCCTCTAACATTATGTGTAGCCTCAGCAGGGCCCAGACTAAAGCATATATGTGAAAGAAACTAAATCAATTTTACGATTTCCTCCAGCATCCCATCTTGGTTCATTCACTCATTCACTTACTCTACAAACACATACGTGCTACATTTAAAATAGATCACCAACGAGGACCTATTATACAGCACAAGGAACTCTACTCAATATTCTGTAATAACCTAAATGGGAAAAGAATTGAAAAAAAATAGAGATATGTATCACTGAATCACTTTGCCGTACACCTGGAACTAACACAACGTTGTTAATCAACTATACCCTAATATAAAATAAAAATTTTTTTAAATATAACACATACTAAGGGCTGAGCTCTGGAGCCCCCAAAGTGAATTCACATCTTCACTAGTGAGGAAGGCAGGAGGCTAGGTGACTAACTTCATCCCAATGCAATGGGCTGTCACAGCAGTGAGCAAAGTGGTCCAGGAAAGGGCATGGGAAGAAGGGATGGGAAGATGAATGGGAACCGTGGTGAAGGAAGAATAGGAACCCCCACTCCCAGTCCCTGCCCAGTAGGGATGAGGAAATGGGCCTTGTCAGAGTGTTTGGGATCAGTGAGGAGTCAAAGGGCCTAAAGTTTGCAGGTTATAGTTTTGCCTGGTTGGATGTAGCGAGAGAATAAAACAGATCAAGATTATTTTTTTTTTATAAAAACTGCATCCCACCACGTGCACACTCTTATAACTCAACTCCTTTCCTTTCACAACTTGCTCTGGACATTGTTTCCATGTCAACACATGCAGATCCGTTTCAGTGGATTTTCAAATGAGTCATTTTCAGTGTCAGACCATGATTTATTTAACCAACGTCTTGCTGATGGGCAGGCAGGTCGTTTCCAAGTTTTTTACTACTGCAATCTTTGTTCATCCTTGGTCTCCTGTGTCTCTGATTATTTCCTTAGGATAAACTGGGGAGAGACTTTTGGCTTCCAAGATCAAAGCCAAACCTGAAGGATTCAAGGCCAGAGCCAGAGAGGGCGGCGTTAGACTGCCCACGGTTTTCCTGTCCCTGCTTCATCCCCGCAGCAGGAGAACGCTCCTCCCTAGGATCATGCCCCCTACCTGCCTGGGCTGACTGTGGACGAGCATGAGAGCAGGGTTTCGACCAACAGCTCTCACCAATTACTGCCAACACAGATGGCTTAAGACTCCAGGTGGGCACATTGACATTTTCTAGACGTAAAAGTTAGAGCCCAGATAGACTAACGTCCTGTCCCAAGATACCAGAAAGGAAAACTGTGATGAATGGAAAGGTGGAGAAGCCTCTCTGCCCGGAAACAGGAGAAGAGATGAGGATAGGCACGACCAGCAGTTGGGACAGGAGGAACATGTCGGAGCTGGGCCATACAAATCCTGTCTTTGGAGGCAAGTCACTGAACTTCTCTGAGCCTTGGTTTTCTTGGGTGTAAAACGGGAAGATAATGGCTGCATCGGGGAGGTTTGTGAGGACCGATTAGATAACAAACGTGAAGCCTGGATGCAGTGCTGGAGGGTCAGAAGCCCAAGAGGAAACATTACCCACCACAGGTGGTTCAGTTGAAGACAGCATGTTGAAGGGACTGTTCAGATGAGTGTGGGTGAGGCTAAAGGAACAAGCAAGGCACCCGGGTCTGGCCAGGCCTGTAGGGCTGAAGGAACCTCGGGGGAAGAGTGTCACCAGA
Source organism: Muntiacus reevesi (assembly GCF_963930625.1). Lineage (NCBI taxonomy): Eukaryota > Metazoa > Chordata > Mammalia > Artiodactyla > Cervidae > Muntiacus > Muntiacus reevesi. Next base: position 61,503,972 of record NC_089260.1, read on the forward strand.
AGCCAGTGATGGTTAGTGCCATGTAGGAAGGACCACTAGCTGGAGTCCTGGTTGTAGCTACTGCTGGTGACACACGACCAAAGAGAGAGGGAAAGAAAAATGAAAGAATAGATTCCCTCTCCCCCAACCCCCAGCCCTCCCAACCTCCTGCCATTGCCTCCCAGGGCCAAGCCCAATCAGAAGCCAGTGACAAGGGGCTCTGGGTGATACAGCCCCGGAGGAGGTCCAGCCTGTGGAAAGCAAACTCTCAAATGAACTCCAGGGGATTCTGGCCAAGGAATCCAGGTAAACAAGCCATTGATTCAGAGACACCAAGATGCAAGGTGGCAGAATTCACTTAAGCCAGGCCTCCTTGTTTCAGAGATGGGGGAAAATAGTCCAACATGATTCATCTGCCTAAGGTCATCTTCCAGTTAGTTACACACCCTAGGCCAGAACTGAAATACTATACTCCAGAACCAACTTTTTTTTCAACCCACTCCACCATTCTTGCCTAGAGAATCCCCACGGAGAGAGAAGCCTGGCAGGCTACAGTCCCTGTGGTCGCAAAGAGTTGAACACAACTGAAACAACTTGGCATGGCAGGCATAAACATCTTATTGCAGCCATGTAACAAAGTTCTCTTTGGTAGAGCCATCAGTTCACTTACTCCTAAAGCCTCTGAGCCTTAAAAGGTCCACCGTCCCTTGCAAAGTATGAGAAACCAGAGTAACCTCCTCTTTCGTGGGCTCAAGCAAGTAAGAATTACAAACAGTCTTTAGTTCTCAAGTAACTATCAAGGACAAATCTTCCTTCAAATTCAAATCAGTCCAGATTCAAACTGAAGCTTGGTGGGGGAGAAATGAAGTGAGTATCCTTTGAGGCTTCTCTGGTGGCTCAGACTACAAAGGCTCTGCCCCCAGAGCCTGCTGGGGGAGGCACAGCAGTCAGCGACAATCACAACTGGACACCAGCACAGAGACCTGGGAACCAGAAGAGAAGCGTCAATTCAGAGCAGGAGCATGGTACCCCGACGTCCATCGCAGCACTGTTCATGACAGCCAAGGCATGGAGGCAAGCTAAATGTCCATCAACAGATGAACGGATAAAGAAGATGTGGTGTGCATGTGTATATGTGTGTGTGTGTGTGTGTGTATATATATACGCTATTATGTATGTATAATGGAATACTACTCAACCATAAAAAAGAATGAAATAATGCCATTTGCAGCAATGTGAATACAACCAGCTAAGTGAAGTAAGTCAGAAAGACAAGTACCATATATCACCTATATGTGGAAACCCAAATATGACACAAATGAACTAATCCATGGAACCGAAACGAAATCAGGGACACAGAGAATAGACTGGTAGTTGTCAAGGGGGCGGGGGGTGGGAGAGGGTAGGAGTTAGAGGTTGGAATTAGCAGATGTAAGCTTTTAGATATAGAATGAATAAACAAAAAGTCCTATTGTATAGCACAGGGAACTATATTTAATATTCTGTGATAAACCATAATGGAAAGGAATATAAAAAAGAATGTACACGTATGTGTAACTGAGTCACTGTGCTATACCACAGTAATTAACACAGGGCTTCCCAAGTGGCACTAGAGGTAAAGAACCCACATTTCAATGCAGGAGACACGAGTTCAATTCCTGGGTCGGGAAGATCTCCTGAAGGACGGTATGTCAACCCACTCCAGTATTCTTGCCTGGAGGATCCCATGGACAGAGGAGCCTGGCAGGCTACAGTCCATGGGTAGCAGAGAGTCAGACATGCCTAAAGCACCTTAGCACAGCACAGTAATTAATACAACCTTGTAAGTCAACTACACTTCAATAAAAAGCAAATTTTAAGAAAGGGGGAGGCATGGTTGGCTTCCTGGAGGAGGTGCCACCCACCCTGAGTTCAGAGACAAAGAAGAATAAACCATAAGCAGCAGCAGGTGGGAGGAGAGAGGGTGTAACAGAAACACTGGTAACAAGTTTTTTTTCTCTTCTCACTTTCTCTCCTACTTAATTTCCATCTGCCTCCCCTTGCACAGCTGAAGGGGTTTTTAACTCTCTGATGGGAAAACAACCTTGGTTGTTCCATAGAAACAAAGAATCCGCCTGCCAATGGGGTTCAATGTCTGATCTGAGATGATCCCAGACACTGATCAGTTGATCCCGGAGCAACTGAGCCCAGGAACCACAACTACTGAAGCCCACGGGCCCTAGAGCCTGAGCTCCGCAACGAGAGAAGAGAAGCAGCCCACGCCCTGCAACCAGAGAAAAGCCCTTGCAGCCAAAAGTAAACAAATAAAATTATTTTTTTAAAAAGAAACACCAGGGTAAGCCCTTCTGGTCTCTGCATGCGAATCACCCGTCTGGAGGGCACCTGGGAAACCACAGTGCTCATTCCTGCCTGACTTGACCAGTGAGGAGAGAGAGAGGACCTCAGATTTTGATAAAGCGCAGGGACAAGAGGTGAATAGAGGGTGGAGCAGGTCCTGGGAGGAGCCATTTCCATTCCTGGAACTTTTCTCCTGCCGAGAACCAAGGCCAGAGTCCACGGGGCCCGAGGCAGCTGGGGTTAACACTGGGCAAGGGACAGAGAGCATTCGCCCTGGCCCCTACGTGCCTCGGATTTCAGAACAGGTGACGCGCCCACTCTTGGCACTTGGAGCTGATAAATCAGCCTGGTGCTGTGCCCAGGCCAGTTGGGTCTGTCCTGGAGCAGTAAATACAAACCCCTGACTTAGCAGGATGTGACTGGCCTCCCTGCTCCAGCCCGTCACCTCCCAGTCCTCACCCTTTGCCTGCACGGGCCCCCCCCCCTCCACAATCCTCCACGTCTCTTGCCTTCAGACCCTAGCAACGCTGCCCCGTCTACCTGAGACCTTCTCCCCAGCCCTGCTTCCTTTATCTGGTGAACCCTGCTCGTCTCTCAGGTCTCAGCTGAGCCACCCCTCCTTCCAGAAGTTTCCTGTGATTTCACCCCCAAGTCCAGGGCAGCTGCCTCTGCTTTGAGCTCCCATGTGTCCTCCACTCACTCCTTCAGTGCATCTCTCACGGTGACTTGTGATCTCGCCGGGTTGCGAGCATCTCCAGTTAGGGCTATTTCAGGGCAGAGACCGAGACTTGTCCACCTTAGCGTCCCCAGCACAGCACCAGGCCTACGCACGTGCCAGGCCACATGGACACGTGAGCATTCACCTTCTCTCCATGAGCCACCGCCTCCCACCAGGAGGATCAGAAAGTCCAGATCACTCCTCGGCTGAAGGGTCCTTCTCCAGGGCCTGAGAGTGCTCCCTCCAAGACACTCCCTTCTTTCTATTTGCAAAGGGCTTTACATGCACTTTTCTACCCAGCTTCCCCATGACCCCCAGGGGCAGGTATCTGTCTACTGATTTTACCGATAGTGAGCCTGAGACCCAGAGCAACTACGGGAGCTGAGAGGCATGTGGGAGATGGCGACGAGAGGACCGGCCCCAGGTCTGTCTGATTCCAGCTCAGCACTGTTCCCCAGCTCCTCTGGTTTCCCATCAATGCATCCTGGGTTCTGGCATCACCGGATGGAGCCCACTAGCCTGAGATCCGGGTGAGCAGTCACCACTCAGGCCCCTCTAGTGACATGGCATCCACTCCACGACTCCACAGGGGACCCCTGGGACGGTGGGAAAGACTTGATTCTCCCTGCAGTTTCATGGCTCTTCAAGTACCCGTGGGTACAGGCCCATGTCCACCAGGAACACGGGGCTGGGGTGACTCCAGAAAATCTACAACCAGTGTTGGGAGGGCTGAAGACGCTCCCCGAGGAGAGCCGTCTTACCTGCTTCCAGAAGATGAACAGCTTCTACGTGCTGAGTCCCCACAGGTGACTTCCATTGCAGTAATTAACTGATGCCCAATTGGCAAGGGAGTGAATAACACAGCTCCTCAGCCGTGGTGGTACAGGGAAAAGTATCAAAGGGCACGTATCAAGTTGAATGTGTGTGTGCTCGGTCACTCTGTCCTGTCTGACTCTCTGCAACCCTATGGGCTATAATAGCCCACCAGGTTCCTCTGTCCATGGGATTCTCCAGGCAAGAAGACTACAGGGGGTTGCCATTTCCTTCTCCAGGGAATCTTCTCAACCCAAGGAATGAACTCAAACCTCCTGCATCTCCTGCATTGCGAGGTGGATTCTTTACCCCTGAGCCATCTGGGAAATCCAGCAAGTTGAACACCAACAGACAAAACCTGTACCTTTCTAGGGTCGTTAGAGAATAAGGTGATGTCCCCAAAAGGCCCTGATTTGGGCCATGAGCACGGTGCATATTTACTTGCCATGTGGCCATCCTGTGCCTGTCGGCAGTCTTCTTCCATTTGTGGAATTCCTGCTTTCCATCTCAGCAAGAATTTTCAATCGCCTTTTGCCAGCCTCTCTCGCTGCTGGGAACAAGCACCCACTCCACAAAGCAAGTAGAGCCAGGGGGAGCGATGGGTCACCACCTTCGGACCCTCGGTTTCCTCATCCGTAACAGCATCAACCTCACTGGGCTGTTGTGAGGGTCAAACTGACGACTGATCTGAGGGCTTCGAAATGAATGTTTACCATGGACAGTGTCTGCACCCAGTGCTCCCCAAACATTCGCTGAGATCTCACACCAGCCTGATGAGGTGGGCCTCATTTTTCAAGGTTCAAAGAGATATATTAACTGGCTTGAGATTCAAGGGCTGGAAAAGAGCAGCATCAGCAGTGCCCAGGTTGGCTGGATCCCCTAGTCCATGCTGAATATACAGAAGGCAGGGGGTTTGGGTTCTGCCTCTAACTGAAAAGGGGTGGATCTTTGGCTTCTTCTGAGCCCCAGCATCCTCATTTGCAGTATGAAGACAGTACTACCCTCAGTTCAGTCGCTTAGTTGTGTCTTACCCTGCGACCCCATGGCCTGCAGCACGCAAGGCCTCCCTGTCCATCACCAACTCCCAGAGCTTGCTCAAACTCATGTCCATCCAGTCGGTGATGCCATCCAACCATCTCATCCTCTGTCGGCCCCTTTTCCTCCTGCCTTCAATCTTTCCCAGCATCAGGATCTTTTCCAATTAGTCAGTTCTTCGCATCAGGTGGCCAAGGTATTGGAGTTTCAACTTCAGCATCAGTCCTTCCAATGAGTATTCAGGACTGATTTCCTTTAGGATTAAGTGGTTTGATCTCCTTGAAGTACAAGGACTCTCAAAAGTCTTCTCTAAAACCACAGTTCAAAAGCACCAATTCTTTGGCACTCAGTTTTCTTTATAGTCCAACTCTCATATCCATACTACCCTCAGAGTGTAATGATTGTGGGGATGATGTGAGTTCATGGTTGGGAAGGAAAGAAAGAACATTTCTGAGCAGAGTTAAATTATTTACATATACTATCTGACTTAATAGGGTTTCCCAGGTGGCTCAAGTGGTAAAGAATCTGCTGGCTAATGCAGGAGTCACAGGAGACACAGGTTTGATCCCTGCGTCAGGAAGATCCCCTGCAGGAGGAAACGGCAACCCACTCCAGTATTCTTGCCTGGAAAATTCCATGGACAGAGGAGGCTGGGGGGCCCATGGGGTCGCAGAGAGTCAGACACAACTGAACACACACACACACACACACACACCCTGACTTAACAGACTTCCGAGGTGGGAGCCGGATTATTTCCTTCTACTTTGGGCTTCTGGGTGTGTCAGGACCGTGTGACTCAGAAGTCCTGAGGGAAACCAGTCCCCAGCTGCCCTCACCACCATTCCGGAAGCTCCAGCTCTTACCCAGAGAAAGGCACCTCAGAAATGAACCTGCAGGGCGGACCGTCTTGTCTCCCGCTGCCAAGGCCAGGCCCACAACTCCTCCGATGACCTTTGTTCCTCAGGCCCTGAAGCCAGGCCTGCACTCTCGACACACACACACACACTCAGAGCCCTGCACTTGGAACTCCCCTCCGAAACCGCACTGCTATCAAGAAAGCCATTGTCAAATGCACACACTTAAAATGCTTAAAGGCTGCGTTTTTCTTCTTCAAGGGCCCATTCCTAATCACAAGAGGCCACTTAGTCTGAGTGGGGCCCGGTGATGCTGATTAACGATTGCGTGCTTCTCTAGAGTGGGGGCCGTTCAGCTGCCTCCCGCCTCAGCGCCTGCCTGACACCTTTCCCAGCCAGGGTCGCTCTTAGGTTCCAGAGGCCTTTGCTCAACACCCACTTCAGCAGGTCCTACGCCCCCTGCCCCTTGCCTCACCCTGCCACCCCCCTTCCCTAAGGGGCTGAGGTGGCGGAAGATCTGGGGAGTTCATTTCCTCACTTCAGACCCCTCCATGGCCCTCCCCCCCACCACACCCCATGTGCGTGTGAATATTCATACAACCCCACGCTCCTCCAGACAGTTCATCTTAATGATTTTTAAGGGTTTTCTTTCATTCTCTTTCTCTGTGTGACAGATACAAAAATTATTAATGAGTGAGTGTTGCCAGCTCCCCACACATACCCCCTCCATCTCTAAAGGAAATTTTATCTCTGCATATTCTCCTTCCTCCCCCTCACCACACCCCATCCCTCCCACCACCTCCTCCACTTCCTTCTAGCCAGGCTTATTTCCACATTTGGGGAACAGAGAATCAGAGAAAGAGCTGGGAGGCACCAAAGAGAAGCAAGAAAGTGAAAACAGGGGTGAGTGGAGAAAAGTTGAGATTCAAGGATTCTGGTTTGGAAAGCAGTTTTCTTGGAGGTGGGGAGTTAGGGGTACAGCCTCGGGTATGAGGGTCAAAATGGAACAAAACAGATGAGGATTTTAAGACACTGGGGAAAGAAAGATAACCAAACGTTGGTGCCTTTGTACCCCATTCCCAAGGCGGAGGGGGGAGGGGGTACTGTCTCTTTGAGAAACTGGTCGTTTTCTTCTAGAGTGGAACTCGCACCTGCTCTGTGATCCAGGGATTCTCAGTTCTAGGAAGGAGGTACAGGAGGCCCTGCCCAGCAAATAATGTGTCCCTACGTTCACCAAACGATATGTGCTGAAATGTTCACAGCAGCACGGCTCACTTTATCCTAAAATGACCCACACGCCCATCAACAGTAGCATGAGTAAATAAATCAGGGTGTGTTTACACCGATACAGCAACAAGAAGGAAAGTGGGACAATTATGCACAACAATGTGAATGACTCCCACAAGTCATTTAATGGTAAACGAAAGAGGCCAGACACAAAAGAATTCATGATTCCATTTATAGAATATTCAAAACCAGGCAAGCCAAAAAAGTTATCTACGTAGTTACAAGTCAGGATAGCGGCTCACTTAGGTGTTGATGACCATTAGGGAGTTCTAGAGGGCTTCTAAAGGGCTGACCTAGTGCTGGTTAGACAGGGATGTTCAGTTTGTAAAAACTCATCAAGCCCTATACTTAAGATGTGTGAGATTTTCTAAATGGACCCAATTCAATAAAATTTTTTGGAAAAGCGGCAGTCCTGCAGTGAGGCTGTCCTTTGGACTCCTCAAAGATTAGGATCACTGTGAAGCTGCTTTGGTGGCTGGATCGTGTTTCTGTAAATGTGATACTGTGCTGAGGCTTCATGTTCTCTCAATTCCTTTGATGGTCCTTCTACACCACCAAGGAGATTGATCATCCTGACTCCCCCTCGGGATTAGCTGGGATCACGTGACTGAGATGGTTGGATGGCATCACCGGCTCAATGGACATGAGTTTGAGTAAACTCCAGGAGTTGGCAATGGACAGGGAGGCCTGGTGTGCTGCAGTCCATGGGGCCGCAAGGAGTCAGACACGACTGAGCGACTGAACTGAACTGAACTGAACTGCGTGCTAGCCAACAGAACGTAGGCAGAAATGACAAATCCTACTTTCAGCCCGGCCGCTGAAATCTCCTGCACTTGCTCTGTACCTCAATCTGCTCACCACTGGCCAAGAATTCAGCAGAGGACTCTGAGGTCCCAGGAGGTCGTAGAGCTACTACTTCCCACCATGGCACACGAGTAAGTTTAAAATCCTTGCACTAGAGAGAAGGAAGCTGAGTCCCTGAATAACTGCATGGAGCAGAGCCCCCTCCTCGTTCCCGCCATCCCACCTGCCTAGCCACAGTGGGCTATGATGTGAATGAGAACTATTCCTCTGTCATGACGGAGATGTGATGGAGACTTGGGGATTGTTTGTTGCAGCTATTAGCCAGACCTGACTCTCTTAAGACACAATATGTCTTCCCAAAAAATGCCATTTGGGTTCTGGGTTTCCAAATGGAATCGTCTCTTGTCAATGGAATGAAAGTGAACATTCTCAAGGAGAAATACTTATTCCTCCCTCTGGCATTTCCCTAGTGAAAGTCGCTCAGTCGTGTCCAACTCTTTGTGACCCCATGGACTGTACAGTCCTTGGAATTCTCCAGGCCAGAATACTGGAGTGGGTAGCCTTTCCCTTCTTCAGGGGATCTTCCCAACCCAGGAATCGAACCCAGGTCTCCCACATTGCAGGCCGGATTCTGAACCAGCTGAGCCACCAAGGAAGCCCAAGAATACTGAAGTGGGTAGCCTATCCCTTCTCCATCTTCCTGACCCAGGAACTGAACCAGGGTCTCCTGCATTGCAGGCAGATTTTTTACCAGCTGAGCTACCAGAGGAGAAGGGATGTCCCAGGAAGAAAAAGAAACTGGGACTTCCCTAGTTGTCCAGTGGTTGAGAGTCTGCCTTCCAATGCAGGGGACACGGTTTCAATCCCTGGTCAGGGAACTAGGATTTCACATGCCATGGAGTAACTAAGCGTCTGAGCCACAACTACGGAGACTGTGTGCCACAATTAGAGAGTCTGTATGCCAAATCAAAAAAGATGCTGCATAATGTAGTGAAGGTCCCGTGTGCTGCAACCAAGTAAATTAACTTTTTTTTTTAAGTAAGCAAGAAACTAAATTTTCTCCCCACTGGAAGACCTGTGTGATTGGTGAGCAGATGAAGGAAATGACCTCAGCCCTTGTGAAGCCAGTGAAGCCTCGGAGGGCCATCCTCTCTGCTCCTCCCTGTGATCAGAGGTAGGCTGTCCTGTCCCTGCCTGGCTGTGCCAGGAAGAAGGGACTCCCAAATTCTGGGGATCCAATTTAGAACATCCACTTGATGACGCCGCCACTTCCATATCTGCCAAGCCAGCTTTTCTCAGTAATGAAGCTAATGTTTTTACCTATGTCTGATAACTGTGCTTCTCTCTCTGTGTCATTCCATACTGAGAAGGAAATGGGGAGAGGGATTTAATTGGTCCCTAAAAAAGCAGCAAAGACTAGGAAAGGAGTTGTTCTCTGTAGCCATGGTCCATAAATGAGACCAACTTAGAAACATCATTTTTAAGAACAGAAGTCAGGGAAATTTCAAGGGATTTATTATTTTTTTTTAAATAGGCAAAAAGGGACTGAAATAGGAGGTGGACTTGAGCCAGCACTAGCTGTGACCCTTCTCTTCCCTCCCAATTTAGATTAGCTTTACCTTTGTCTTTTACATATTAAGATTGGGGATTTCATTAAAGCAGAGTTCCATGTCTAAAAATCACTGGAAAAATCTCTGATTTAGATAATCTTTTCAGGACCTCCTAGCTTAAAGGGTCTTTGAGATTATATAAGAAATCCAGGGACTTTCCAGGTAGCCAGTGACTAAGACTCCAATTTCCCAGTGCAGCGGGCCCACACTCAATCCCTGGCCAGGACACTAGACCCCACGTGCTGCAGCTAGGACCCAGCACAGTCAAATAAACACATTTTAAAAAAGAAATCCAAATTGCATTTTTGTTTTGACAATGATTTTTGCCTGTGACAAAAGTAGTCAGACACTGGGATGCAGAGAAAAACCTCACGGCTGCTTCTAAATTAGTTGAAGCTCTCTCAGGAAGCAAACAGATGCACCCAGGTGACCTCAGCTGGCCAGACATTGGTGGTCAACCTTCTGTCTTGGACAGTTTGGTTGGCTCACCTGAAGGGATGAAACATGATTTCCAATACCCCTTGTTAGGTCAGAGATTCTGACAGTGTTCAGGTGTGAAAGGCAGAAAGAGGCACACTGCATTTAAGGAATTAAGAGAAGATAGCTGGCAGTTTGGGCTTCCCCGGTGGCTCAGTGGTAAAGAATACACCTGCCAATGCAGGAGATATAGGTGACTCAGGTTTGATCCCTGGCTCAGGAAGATCCCCTGGAGAAGGCAATGGCAACCCACGCCAGTACTCTTGCCTGGGAACTCTCAGGGACAGAGGAGCCTGGTAGGCATCAGTCCATGGGGTCGCCAAGAGTCAGGCGTGACTGAGTGACTGCGTAGCAGCAGCAGTTGACACTTTACTACAGCACTACATATAGGGAGGTATTCATTTCCTAGGGCTGCTGTGATAAGTCACCATAAACCTGACAGTGTAAAACAATAGAAATTCATTTTCTCACAGTCCAGGAGGCCAGAAGTCCAAAATCAAGGTGTCAGCAGGTGCCACAAGGTGTCACACTTACTCCAAAAGCTCTAAAGATTCTGTTCCTTGTCTCTTCCAGCTTCTGATAGCTGGGTGTTCCTTGGTTTGTGGCCACATCACTCCCAGTTCTGCCTCCGTCTTCATACCACCTCCTCCTCTGTGTGTCTTGAGTCTTTTCTTCTTGCATCTCTTAAATATCCCCTGTGTGTCTCTTACAGGACACTTGTCATGGGATTCAGGATTCATCTAGATGATCCAGGATGATCATCTCATCTCAAGATCCTTAATTACATCTGCAAAGACCCTTTTCCCAAACAAGGTCACATTCCTAGGGCCTGGGAATTAGTCCATGGATGTATCTTTTCAGGGTCCCCATTCTGTGCACTACCAGGGTGCATATCAGAATTTGGGGAGCTTGTACATAATGAAATGATGTAAAATTTTTAGCAGCAAAATTCCCCTGCTTCACTGACCAACAGTCTCACTTTGTGTCTGTTGAATAACTTTGATAAACCTTTCTGAGGCGAGTAGGTCTGATTAACTGTGAGGCTTTTATTTTGCTGAGTCAAGAGTTCCGGAGCCGGAGCTAAATTGACCAAGACTTTAGAGGGGACTGGAAAAGCCACACGAGAAGAGAATGAAGAGAGAGGCGGGGAACCAACTGATAGTTAAAGAGCACCTAGGTTATCAAATGGGTTCCTCGCTTCAACAAATATTTATCTCAAGAAGTCTACGCATGCCAAGCTTGGTATGAGGTACTAGGGAAGCGGTGATGAACAGATACAGTCCCTGCTCTCCAGAATGTGGGGACTCACCTTCCTTTGATGTTCAATACCTCTCTCCTCCAAGTGAAAGATGCTCAGTCGTGTCTGACTCTTTGTGACTCCATTGACTATACAGTCCATGGAATTCTCCAGGCCAGAATACTGGAGTGGGTAGCCTTTCCCTTCTCCAGGGGATCTTCCCAACCCAGGGATCAAACCCAGGTCTCCCGCAATGCAGGCAGATTCTTTACCAGCTGAGCCACAAGGGAAGCCCAAGAATACTGGAGTGGGTAGCCTATCCCTTCTCCAGCGGATCTTCCTGACCCAGGGATCAAACAGGGGTCTTCTGCATTGCAGACGCAACTGAGCTATCAGGGAAGTCCCTCTCCCTAAAAATCTTCTGCAAAATCTACACTGCTTACGATCTGTAGATGGAGGGAAGAGATGGGAAGAGGTATCGTCTTGTTCCTGGTTGGAATGAGGCAAACCCAGAGGCTCCTCCAGGAGATCATGCGATTTACATGCATCAGTAGGCCAGCCAGGGCTTTTCAGACATCCATGTCCCCCTTCTCAGGAAGCAAGAGAACTTTGATTTGCTTTTAGAAAATTACCTCTCCCCTGTTAACAGGGAATGTTTTTGTTTTTGCCATGCCTCCAAGGCATGTGGGATCTTAATTCCCTGACTAGGGATCAAACCCATGCCCCCTGCAGTGAAAGGGCAGAGTCTTAACCACTGGACTGCCAAGGAAGGCCCTAACAGGGAGTCTTAATTGGATTGTCAATCAAATATCTTTCCCTAATTTCCTAGCAATGGGAGAGGCACAAGGTCCAAGAGAGATCAATAAGACCCAGGAATTCAATCATAAAGGCAGAGATGCAAGTACAGAATAAAAGGTGGAGTTGATTTAGCTCAACAGATGTGCCGAGATCTGTTCCTGTTCCTTGGACCCCCGACACCCTCTCCATGTCATGTTCCTCAGCAGACCCTTAGGATCTCTGAAATAATCTATACCCTTCCAATAAGTTCCCTTTGGCTGAATTAAACAGTCCTTGGACTTCCCTGGTGATCCAGTGGTTAAGAATCTGCTTGCCAGTGCAGGAGACATAGGTTTGATCCCTGGTCCAGGAAAATTCCACATGCTGTGTAGCAATTAAGCCCATGAGCCACAACTACTGAGCCTGTGAGCCCTAGAGCCCATGCTCCACAACAAGAGAAGCCACTAAATGAGAAGTCTGAGCACTGCAAATAGAGACAGATCCCGCTCGCTGCAACTGGAGAAAGCCCTCACACAGCAGTCAAGACCAAGCACAGTCAAAATAAATAATTTTTAAAATAAATAAATTAACCAATCCTTTTGGGGCACCTGAAATCAAAGGACTCTGATGAGAAGGATCATGAGAAGCCCCCATCCCTCCTCTCCAGCAAGAGGGTACCCACAGGGAATGAGGGCCTGGCTACGGGCACAGATGCATCTTCCATCCTAAGCACCAGGTTCACGACTTCTGTATCAGGACAGTTTCGATCAAAATCAAAATCTCTCTTAAGCTAACCGTGACTGCCCTTCATTAACAAGGACACTCACCATATCAGTGCCAGCCCTCAGGAAGAGGCCAACACGCTGACAGGGGAGAGAGAGGGATCAAGTTCTTCTGGGTCAGGTTGAGGCTTCAGATGACACATGGCACTGAGTAAACATTTCCTGAGTGTTTCTGAAGCCTTGCACCTCAATTCAACTCTGCCCTCCCTGGGGGGTCTCTCTGGCCCGGATGCCAGAGCAGGGGTTTCTCCTTCTTATTAAATGCATACGCACAGGCCACAGGGGAAGCCCTCAGGGGACAGAAAGTGAAATTTACACCTTACATTAATCTTCCCAAATGTTCTTGCCTGCCTTCGGTCTATACTGAATCTCCTTTTGCCCAAATCAGCCCAAGTATACACACCCATTAACATAACAGACAATTACATGCCTGCAAACATAAGCTATTAGCTGCCTCTGTAAAAAAGTATCTGTTTTGAATCCATTCTTCCCAGTATCTCCAACCTCTTCTAACACCCGCTTTCAGAGGACTGATTCCTCTCTATGAACAATCGCCCCTCCTCAAAAAAAACCATTAAGGCTCTAGGAGATCAGGCCGTTTGCTTTCTCACTAAGTAGGCCAAATTCCTGCCCAACCTCTTCCCTGGCTCAAATTTCAGTTCAGGTGGACCAGACACAGAAGCCACTGTGCTATGGATGGGAACACAGCCTTGAATGAGGTGCAGTCACTATCCCCATGATGCTGAGAGACCACAGGAGAGAGACAGTAAGCAAGTGATTATAAGATGGGTCTGATTAGAGATCAGGTACCAGTGGCCACATGGGGGAACATTCTACCTGACCTACAAGCCTAGAGAGGCCTCTCCTTGATGAAATAATGTGGATGCTAGGGGACCTGAAGGATGGTGCCAAGGTGGGCAGCAGGAGTCAAGAGAACCGCTTCTCCTTCACTGGGACTTTCTGGGAAGCCAGTCCCTGTCCAGAAAGTGTTCTAAAAGTTTGTTTTCAAGTTCTTGGGTTCAGAGCTCATTTCTTTTTCTGCAGAAATACATTTACAAATAGTGACTAGGTTTCCAAGCTGGTCCACTATCACCCAATTATCTGCAATGTGCTGCACCATATATAGCATTTTAACCAGGCAACCTGTTTCTATGGAAAACTTACGTTGAATCCCGATGGAAACAGTGCTCACAAGGCCTCCCCTTCCTCACTGAATTCCAGCAGTTCCCTCAAGGAGGTCTCCCCAGCCCAGCACCTAATCCCACAGCTTTGGTTCAGGCCAGCCTCATACCTACCCATGCAGACCTTGGATCTGGACCACAGCAACCAACTCAAAACTCAGTCATCTGACCTTCAGTTGCTCCTCTCTCCAGCCCTTTCTCCCACTCCCGGTGCTTCAGACAGTTATTTTAAAGGAACAAATGTGAAAATCTTTCAGTGGTTCGCACTGCCCATTTGTTTTTCTCAGCCTGGAATTTTCCATCCATTTTTCAAGACCTAACCCCTCTATCCAATACAAATTTTTTACTTATTTCTATTCTAGTATCTTGGCAATTATAATTTGTATTCACCTATTCAACAAATATGTAAGTATGTACAACAGGCCAGGCTGTCTGCCTTAGGGCAAAGAAAATGCTGTGAAGACAGAGATCAGGTCCTGTTTGCATCTGCCCAATCACTACTCAATAGACACTATTTTTGTTATTCAGCTGCGTAGTTGTGTCCAACTCCATGCGATCCCATGGACTGTGGCACTCCCGGCTCTCCAGTCCTTCACCATCTCCCGGAGTTCGCTCAAACTCATGTCCATTGAGTCGATGATGCCACCCAACCATCTCATCCTCTGTTGTCCCCTTCTCCTCCTGCCTTCAATCTTTCCCAGCATCAGGGTCTTTTCCAATGAGGCAGTTCTTTACATCAGGTAGCCAAAATATTGGAACTTCAGCTTCAGCATCAGTCCTTCCAATGAATATTCAGAGTTGATTTTCTTTAGGATTGATTGGTATACTTATTACACTATATTAATTTTTTAATATAATTTTTTCTTTCCAGGCTACAAGGCAATTCCCCCCAAGGATGAAAGGATGATAAGAATTTATACCTTCAATTAATATTTCCTACTGTGTTGGCCTGCCTTCAACCTGGCAAGAAAAGAATCTTTTTTTGCCACTTAATACCAGATTCTAGACTTTGGCTTCCTCAACTGCAAAGCAGCCTCTGAGGTCTTACCTCAGACTTGAGTTCATATCTAATCTTTGGTACCTTCTAGCTGCTTGCTCTTAAATGACTTAATCTCTCTTAAGTGACTTAACCTCTCTTAAGTTTCCTTACTTGGGAAATGGGGATAGTACTACCTACTTCACAAGTGGGTTTAAACATTAATTCCCAAACCCAGCTGAATATCAGAATCACTGGGAAATTTATATAATTTTATTTTTGGCTGTGCAGGTTCTCCATTGCAGTGTGTGGGCTTCTCATTGCACTGGTTTCTCTTGTTGCAGAGCACAGGCTTCGAGGAGCAACAGGCTTCAGCAGCTGCAGCATGGGAACTCAGTAGTTGTCGCTCTCGGTCTCCAGAGCACGGGCTGAACAGCTGTGGAACACGGGCTTAGTTGCTCCATGGCATGCGGGATCTTCCCGGAGCAGGGATCAAACCCATGTCTCCTGCATTAGCAGGCGATTCTTTACCACTGAGCCACCAGGGGGCCCCATTAGGAAATTGAAAAAAGATGCAGAATGAGAACGAAGCAGGAAATCTGGCCTTTTCAAAAGCCCCAAGTGATTTTCACGTATAGCCGGACTGGAAACCAAAGATTGGAGGATGAAATTATTTGTGAAGTACCTGTCACATGAATGGTCAATACCCAGGTGTGCTGCAGAAAATAGGATTCTACCCTAAGGAATGGCTGCTGCTGCTGCTGCTAAGTCGCTTCAGTCGTGTCCAACTCTGTACGATCCCCCACCAGGCTCCTCCCCGTCCCTGGGATTCTCCAGGCAAGAACACTGGAGTGGGTTGCCATTTCCTTCTCCAATGCATGAAAGTGAAAAGTGAAAGTGAAGTCGCTCAGTTGTGTCTGACCCTTCATGACCCCATGGACTGCAGCCCACCAGGCTCCTCTGTCCATGGGATTTTCCAGGCAAGAGTACTGGAGTGGGGTGCCATCGCCTTCTCCGACCCTAAGGAACAGAGGTGGGAAAATAAGAGGAATGTATGAAAGTATTCTGGGTGTAAACCATACATGGAATGAATTATATGATGTGACATTCCCTCCAGTTCCATTTAGAATCACCAGAGCCATTATGGAAAGCAGACAAACAGCCAAGAAGACTATGTTCTCAGCCCAGACTTTCAAGATACTAACAGTACAGAGAGGAGTAAATTTTTCCAAAGGTTAGGCTTTGTTGTGAGGTTAATGTTGAAAATTTCAAAGGGGCCAGGATCTCAGAAACAGCAGACTGCAGGTCCCACTGTTAGCAGCTGCAGCCTCACCTATTACATTAGTGTTACTCCGAAGGTATCAACGCACCAGGCTCCCCTGGTAGCTCAGATGGTAAAGAATCTGTGTGCGATGTGGGAGATCCAGGTTCGATCCCTGGGTCAGGAAGATCCCCTGGAGAAGGAAATGGCAACCCACTCAAGTCTGGAGAATTCCAAGGACTGATGAGCCTGGTGGGCTACATCCATGGGGAAGCAGGAATCTTGGGACTTGACTGAGGGACTAACTAGCTTAGCACATGGTGACACTGGCAACGTGCTGTCCTCCAAGACAAGTAGAGCAGTTCCTATTTTTTCAGGCCTTTCTCCAGTACCAGAAGACGGGGATGCACAGCCCTGCTCCTTCCCATCACCCAACTTGTTACAGTGGCTTCTCTTATTATGTACAGGCTCTAGGACACACAGCTTTCCGTAGTTGCAGCAGAGAGGGTCAACAGTTGTGGTTCCTGGGCTCTATACAGCACTACGGAGCACAGGCTGGGTTTTTGTGTGGTGGATGGGTTCAGCTGCTCTGGGGCATGTGGGATCTTCCCTGCTCAAGGATTGAACCTGTCTTCTACATTGGCAGGCAGACTCTTTACCATGAGCCACCAAGGAAGCCCCATCCTGCTTCATTATAACGAAAACCTATAAACCCTGCTTCCAAGAATGAATTCTACAGGTATTTTCCAGCACGTGAACGAAAGTAGCTACAAAAATGTTTGCTGTGTCACTATCATAGCCACACACACTGGACGCCAAGAGATGACTGGCTACATAAACCACATCCCATCTAGAAGAGGCAGCAGAGCAGCGATACGGAAACTTAAGACAGACGACCATCAAGTTGTATGTTTTAATTTATAGTTTTTATCAATAAAAAGATTAGTTACAAAAAAGGAATCTCTATACAAAATTAGGATTTCTTTTTCCTTTCACAAAGAGAATCCACTGTCATGTCTTGCCTTGCCAAATCAAATCTCAAATAGCTTGCGTAGCAAAAATTATTCCAGGAGAGGTAATCCAGACAAAAATTAATAAGATTATCAGCTTCTTAAATTTGCTTGAAAGGAAGAACGTAATGAACACTTGGCCTTGAAGAATTCTAAACAATACTTGAAACCTTCACAAAGACTCTTGCTCTTGGGCATTTGAGCTGCTGAGAGGGTGTGCAGGAAACTAGCTCACTTACCATGAGATTCTTCTCACACACACACACACTCACACACACTCTGAGTCTCCACTCCTGCTTGGTGGGTGCTAGGGCGACATAATAGGAAGAAGGGCTTTTAAAATTTCACAAGTAAATTTTATTGTGGCCACAGGTCAACAGCAGAACACATAACAGC
Organism: Muntiacus reevesi; assembly: GCF_963930625.1. Lineage (NCBI taxonomy): Eukaryota > Metazoa > Chordata > Mammalia > Artiodactyla > Cervidae > Muntiacus > Muntiacus reevesi. The sequence continues at coordinate 61,521,506 of NC_089260.1, forward strand.
TGGGGTTCATATTCTCCCCATCTCCTATTTTATCATATAAATTAAATATGGAGAGGTACACGCAAACAAACCTCATGAAAACCGAGGAGCTGTTTTCAAATCGCCATTTCCTAGAATAACACACATCACTGCTTCAGAGTGGGGCAAAAAGTCATCCTACTAGCACACAGTGCTTCCTATACAGAACCACTGGGCAAATGTTCAGAGCCTTTTTAGTTGACTTGAGTATGGCAGCCACTCAGCACTGCTCCTAGCAGTTCACTTTCAGAATAAAAGTATAAAACGAGAAAACTGTGCGAAACATCATAGCCTTCAAAAAAAAACTATTTGGTGACAAGCCTAGCTCTGATGGAAAAAGCCCATCTTGGGGAGGGGGGTAAAAAAAGACTTGTGGGTATTGAAATTGGTCTGATGTACTTTCATGACTCAAAATAAAAAAGCCCTTCAAACACAGATGAGTCTAAAGCCATTACAACCCAGAATTATGTGATTCACTTAGATGTGCTTATAACACCTCCTGAAATAAGATCTACATACAAGGAGCTGCACACTCCTCACAACTAACTGAAGCATATGGCCATGGGGGTGAAAATGGGGGGATGGTTTACCCCCCCAAGAAAAAGACAACTTAAACAGGGTTTAAAGTTCTCCCCTCCACTCTACTCAGTAAACATATACCCAGAATGAGAACAAAGTAGAATCAATGACCAGGCGCCTTTCCAAGAGAGCTTCTCCCTGTGGCCAATGTGGGGTAGAATTTTCTAGCACAACGCAAATCCGCTACGCTGGGTACACACAGCGCCCTACACAAGATGCCTACCCCGGGTTAAACCCAGCCCCTGTGAAAGGTGCAACTCCACTAGAGTTTTGATCACTTAACTTAGGATAAAAAAACGCCTAGCAATGACTCTCATGCCTCATTAATACCGATCTGGAGTCCTCACTGACTCAGGGGTGTTTTTTTTTTAAATCAAAATAGCTGATGAGGTGGCAAACGGTGACAACTGACAGCAGGTCACGGCAATTCCAAAGGCCGAGGAAGCTTCATCCACTGTTCTGCCTTCTGCCCGAGGGTTACGGTTCTGCCACTGTGAAACGTCATGAACAGGTCTCTGTGGCCAAGCCGTGGCAAAGGTCAATAAATAGAGAGAGCAGGTCAGAGGCAGAACCATTTTACGGGCAGACTCCTCTAGCTGGGAATGTGAGGGAGGGGAAAAGGAGGAAGGAGACGTGTGTGCGAGGAAGAGGTAAGAGCCCCGTGGACAGGTCTGGTGACCCAACGCCAGACACCCAGCTTGCTGCTGGCAGAGCCGGACCTGCCAAAACCCATTACTCAGATGGAAAAGGAAGAAAAGACATCAAAAAAAAAAAAAAAATAGTAATAATAATGGTAATATGGCCAGTTCTGAAACTTGCACAGTTGATAATTTGTTCTTCTTAGCAGTAAGGACTTGAATGAGAATCATGAAACTCGAGGAACACTCATTTTTTTTTTCTCCAGGATTTAAAAAACTGTTGTCTTGTTCTGAAAGACTACATTCAATGTGGGTCAGATCCAACAGCATCAGCTAGAACTCGGTGGTGAAGGTCACCCCGCGCTGGGAGGAAACGTCATCTGAGTGGAGAGGCTGGTGGGCAGGCCGGAGGCCGCTCCCTCACTGGTCCCCGAGCCGAAAGCCCTGGCCCCAATTGTGTCGACCGCCTCCGCCGTTCTGATCGGCTGCTCGCCTCATGCTAGCCGGGGGCACGCCAAACCCTGACACCCCTCCTCTCCTGCTGGGTAGCCAACGGTACCTGGAGCAGAGTGGGCGAGACACAAAATGAGAGAACCACAGTCATTTCCACGTAGTTGTTCATCCTTATCTCCCTTCCTGGGGTTCCCATGACATCTGTCACATCGAATTATGTTCATCTCTGGCCACGGAGAGGCTGAAGACAATGTCTTATTTAAGTCTGTCTGAGGGCTCAGCAGGCAAAGAATTCACCTGCAACGCAGGAGCCACAGATTCGATCCCTGGGTCGGGAAGATCCCCTGGAGGAGGAAATGGCAACCCCCTCCAGTATTTTTGCCTGGAAAATCCAGTGGACAGAGGAGCCTGGTGGGCTACAGTCCATGGGATCACAAAGAGTCGGACACGACTGAGCAAGCATGCGTGCGTAGCTTCCTTTCAGAAAGCGTAGCTTCCTTTCAGAACCTAGCTCAATGCCCTGACCACAGAAGGCACTCACATTTTTTGATTTTTTTTTTTTGAACTAAGATTTCACACTAACTTCAAACTCTAAATTTTTTTTTTCCTGATTACAAAAGCAATTTATGTGGGAACAGTAAGTATGGAAACAAAAACATTAACACCCACAAGCCCAGGAACCAGAAAAAACCATCTATGTAGCATTTTGGTTTATATAAATATGGAACTAGCTTGCTCAAAGGACCCTAAGTAAACTCAGTTCCAAGGACAAATCCACAACCAGTGTGTCTGAGCACCTCACGGCATCTCCATGATGCAACTGGGTTCTTCATATCCCTCAAGGGACAGGGAGAAGGTGCTTTCTGTCTTGGAGTTTGGGCATGTTTTCAAGTTCATTCATTGTGTCTCCTCCAACTGCATTCTTTCCATCTCACTGACGGTGGGAAAGCTGAGGCCCGAAACGGTTAGCTGATTTCCCAACTTACAAATTAATAAATTCAGAGTCACAGAACAGCTAAGAAAATGTAAGCCCAGGACTCTATGTTCTCAGTAGTTTTTCCAACTATTTTCCTTCCTTGATTATTAGTCAACCGAGCATCTATTTCCACCTGTTCCACTTATAAGATCCTGATGGTTTGATTTTTGGCTTGAAGCACAGAGACTGTGATCTGATACCCCGTTTTAAACCCCTCATGGCATCAAGGGCTTCCCTGATGGCTCAGATGGTAAAGCGTCTGCCTGCAATGAGGGAGACCCAGGTTCAATCCCTGGGTTGGGAAGATCCCCTGAAGAAGGAAATGGCAACCCACTCCAGTACTCTTGCCTGGAAAACTCCATGAATTGAGGAGACTGGTAGGATACAGGCCAAGGGGTCGCAAAGAGTCGGACACGACTGGGCGACTTCACTTTCACTTGGCACCAAGAACAAACCACGAGGGGTGACTTGCCCACAGCAGGAAGCCTGAGGAGCTCAACTTTATCATAAGGCATTTCCCTCACACTGGGTACTGCTTGTTTAAAAATTCATCTCATCTTCACAACTGCCCTCAACAGATACAATTATTACCTCATTTTATAGATGGGAAAATTGAGGGAGAATTGAGTCAAGCTCTTCTGAAATGACAGGCAGGATTCAAACCCACGCAGCCTGACTCTGGAGCTCAAACCCCATCCCACAGCCTGCACCTCACACCATCCATAGGATACACAGTGTTTGATTCAGATGACAGCAGTTAGTGACCAAAGTCCTCATATCTTTATACATCAACCCTGTGAGCTGCACACTCCCTCTCCAAAAAGACAATTAAACTCCTTGTAAAAACAAAAATAACAGAAGAGGATCTACCTTTTTTTTTTTCTGCCATACTTCTCAGCATGCAGGATCTTAATTCCCCAACCAGGGATTGAAGCCCTGCCGCCTGCAGTGGAAGTGCGTTTTCTTAACCACTGGACTGCTAGGGAAGTCCCTGTCTACTTTTCTAAGCAGAATGCAAAACAGTGATACGTCTTAGAATTCTATAATTCACATCTTCCCTTTTAAACAAATTCAGCTTGATCATTAAATCAACATGTATTTCCAAGCACTGGTTTCCCAACATTCATAACGTTCTGGCACAAATAACATTCCTCCAAAGTATATAATAAATTGGAAGACTTAAAAAAGGCAACGCCAGGGCTGTCTTGCTTTGCTTCTGACTCTGAGACAATATGGAAGCCATCGCCACTGCTTAAACAGATAGTGAAATTAAATGCAAGTAATTAGTATAAAAAGATACCCAATTATACATAATCAACAAAGATTTATGATAATTTCAAAGCAGTTACTGCTTCTGCAAGGAGCTACATTTTGTCATCTGATCTTTATGCAAAATTTCACAGAAGGGCTTCCACCAACAGGGAAAGCTCATGAGGAAGGCAGGCTCCAGCGGGCTGTTGGTTTTGCCACTAGAATCTCATACATGTTGTTGCCCACAACTGAGAAATGTCTCCAAGCTATTAAATCAGAATATGGCTGTTTAAAGTAAAATAACTCTTGGCTGCCCCCCAAAGCAACAAGTTTTTTTTTTTAATAATGCATCTGCCATCAGACTTGATAAACCTAGATTAAAAATCCCAGCCTCCTGTTATTGTGTCCTTTGATAATTAGAAAGCAGATTGGTCATCCGTTTTTTTTTTAGCCTGACGGCAACTCAAGACTCAGAAGACAAACAAGTTTCTTTTCATGCTCTTAATGAAAGGGGGAAAAAAAGCAAAGAAAAAGACACACATACACAACAACAGTGTACTTCTCTGTATATTTCACAATGAAGGACTTTCAAATACCTTCCTCCAACCTATGAAAGTGAGGGGTAGGGGGAGGTACTCAAGTTTTACTGCCCTCATTGACCCCTTAGAAGGATGGCAAACTGCAAAACATTAAAATGAGCAAGATGTGAAAAGCGGTTTTTTTGCCTTTTTTTTTTTAAAGCTCCTAAGCGCAAGCTATCGCCACATATGCCCAACCAGAGATCAGGAGTGACTGTCAGGCTGGCTGCGACACCAGATGGCGAACTTACTGGTCCCTTCTCCAGCAGCCATTTGCTTCCCTGCTTACACACTTACGTGTGTCAGCACCTCTGAGGGGGTGGGAGGGTGCATCAGAATCCCGCCCCCTCTCCCCGCCCCAACTTCAGGAGCAAGGCTGAGAGCGCTTGCATTTACTGAGCACCCACTACCGTGCTGGCGAGGGTGAAGCCCACTTCTGGCCGTCCTGAGACGGGGCCACCCCTCAACTCACAGGCTCGAAAAGAAAGCTGGGGGGAATTTACTGAGTCACTTTCCCAATATCCAAACTGGTGGATGAGGGGAATGGGACTCTGACCCAAGTCTGCCTCCAAGCCAAAGCTGAGCCCTCAGCCTCCTCACTGAGTCCGCCCTGCAAACAGAAAGAACGGGCTGCGGACACAAGCCTCCAGTCTCTCACTTTAACACTGAAAAGGCCTTTAAACGTTCTAGTCTATGACACTAAATATAAAAATGTTCTAAACCGCTAACCGATGAACCTGCTTACCCTCCTACACCTTCCTCAGCTGAAATCTTGGGTAAAACTGGTACCTCCGTCACCCTGGGCCCCTGAGGCTCACCCTGCAAACACACACAAGCGCCCCGCCTGCCCAACAGAGCCCACGGCGCCCTGTTCTTCTCCTGGAGCCTGGATTCAGGCATCACAGGGAGCCGTGACCCACGGCTCCCTCACCTCTTGTGTCCTTGACTGTGAGACACCACAGGAGTCACTCTGGAAAGCTGACCCTCACCTTGTAATCCTAGAATAAACACAGCCCTTCTTGAGCTTACCCATGGCTGACATACAGGCCACTTCGGGGTTTTACAGGGAGAAGAAGGCTCCAGGAGAAGAGCGGGCCTCAGCTTGGAGTGACCAGGGCAAGTCCCTGGCTGGCTCACCCTTTCTCCATCAGACAAAGAGGGAACTCCTACCCCTCACAGAGTCTTTATCGGGAGGCAGACGAACATGGAAACTGTCAAACGAGAGGGGGTAGACGCACTTACAAAAACTGAGGCGTGGACAGAAAATTCCTCCCTCCCAAGTCCATCGGGTATCTGAACATGAGGAAGAAATAAAGATGTCCAACGAGATTTCCAATTAGCTCGTTGATGACCCTGCAAACAGAGAGCCAGGTGAGTTTGAAGACATTCAAGCAGTAAAGTGAGCCGCAGCAAGTTTTAACTAACAGCAAAGGGAAGAGATGCCTCGTGGCAGCTCGTTTCCGGTCCCTGGGAGTCTGACAGCCCAACAGTGAGCCCTTGTGCCGTCTGAGGGGCGCGCGCATTCTGAATGAGAAGCGAATCAGTCCTCCTGAACCAATGGTGTCTGGGCTCTTCAAGGCCAGCTGCCTCTCTGACATCTCTTTCAAGCCCCAGCCCATTCTCAAAACATTGTTGTTGCTACTTTCCTGCCTCAGGAAGGGGTGGGGGGTGGGGGGAAGTTGCAAGCTTCTGAACGCTTTCAGTCATAAACACCGTGTTTGCAAAACGGGGGCATGTTTGAAGGTTGGCAAGAGACAGGCACAGGAGCAAGGAAGGATAAAAAATGTCCGCTCCCCTGTTCCTGCAGCCACAGATCACATCTCCCTCACCTCTTGTATCCTTGACTGTAAGACACCACAGAGATCACTCTGGAAAGCTGACTTTCACCTTGTAATCCTAAAATAAACATGGCCCTTCTTCAGTTTTCCCATGGCTGACATATAGGCCACTTCAAGGTTTTACAGATCCACTCTTACTGTTACATATCCTTCTCTGTCTCCACCTGCAGTATCATTCCTGTTAGGGCCTGATCAACGTCTACAAACTGCTCCCAAACCAATGCCCAGGACTTGCTCTGCTCTAAACTGAGCCTGTTTACCCAATTCATTCCCTTCTGCCTAGGGATACGCAGCAGAAGTTAGAACCCCATAGAGCAAAGACACCATCAGGTTAAGAACTAATACTATCAAAATCTGTTTTAAAACATTAAAAATATTTTGAAGAGTAGGGGTTGTTAGAAGAGCTGCATCTTGAAATCCTCCTACCAAAACTGTGAATGGATCCTTTCAAGGTTTTCCTAAGCCTCAGGTCTAATTCCAGACTAGAAATTTGACCCTGTTTGGCCCAAACTTTCATACTATCAAACCACTAACAAAACTTCCCATCTGAGAATCTGTGGATTCCTGTGACTGGTGAGCAGTTTCCAAGGCATTTTGGAAATGCCTTAAAAATAAAAACATGAATTTTATGCACAGAGGAGTCGGCTTGGATAAAATTAAGTCTATACTTGCTCAATCTGGACAGTGAATCCAGAAATAAATATTTATTCAAAAATGCATATAGGGAAGCTATCCTATGACAACAAACTAACAGCAACAAAAAAACCATTCAGTGCTAAATGTGCTTAAAGCCCTGGGATTTTAATCAATTACATCTAAATTAAATTATTTCAAAAGCATCATCAGTGCTGAGAATCTTCAAAGTGTTATAAAGATTAGGAAAGGAAGATAAAGAAGAATGGAAGTCTTCCAAGGGTTAATTTGAAATTAAACAAATCTATCACTTACGAGCCTCCAATGATATAGTTGAATCCAAGGATAACCCAAGGTAAGTAACAAGCCTAGGAGAGAATATACAGAAACATGAATAACCACACCTGCAGAAGACACAGTTGCCAGGGGGATGAACTGGGTAAGGTTGTCCTGACAAGGGTTTTTATACACCCTTTGGAAAGTCCTGCAAAAATTCCTTAGCTCAGTCTAGCATCACTCCTAGTATACTTGAAACTTCCCATCTAAAATTATACTTATTCATATGTTGGCAACTGGAGAGACAGTACTGTGCTCATAGTTTTCAGATGCAATACAGGACCTGCTGAATTATAACAAATAGCTTTAGAAAGCAGATGAATGTCCTGTGGATGCTAATAAAAAAATGGTCCAGAATAGATTCACAGGAAGGCTCCGGCCAGTAAATTGTGGCCAATCAACTAAAAAACAGCTCATTGTTTTAGGTTCTCCTTTTACATATTTCACAGTTACTTTGAACCTTTATTGAATTATACATCAGTATCCTGAACTAATACTCTCCCAAATAAGACAGCTCTCCAGATGCATCCAACATTTGAGCCCCTTGTGAAAAATTTATAAACAGAAACCTCAATTAAGTAGGGTTGGAAGACCAGAAGGGGGAGCTCTCACGTCCTGTTTCAACAGCTGAGCCCAACAGGAAGCAACCAGACGTCTTTCCTTATAAGGACTCAGCCAATGAAAAGCTTTGTCTGTCACGGCCCGCCTGACTTCCGTTTCCTCTCTCTATAAACGCACTCTCCCACCACCAGCTGCAAGGGCTGGGATGTGGCTTGCCATGGCTACAGACCCCGAAATGCAGCTCTAGAGAGCTCCCCAGTAAACTCGTCTTGGCTGGAGATATATCTGGCGGCCTATTTACTTGAGGTTAACACCCCTTAACAGAGTCAAATACATCATACTTAAGAGCTAAGGGAGTTACAAAAATATCACAAACTAGGAAAGAAAGGGTTACATATCAATAACTTGAAGGCAGAACGTGGTAAGGACTGTAAGAACACAAAATATGTCAGAAGCCCAAAGGCAAGACCAATTCCAGGCAGGAGAGGAAGAAATATGTTCAGTACCAACTCAGATTAAGAATGGGCAGGATTTACACGAGGAAGAAAATCAAAACGATGTTACAGGTGGAAATTTGTGAAAGGAGACACAAAGGGAAGTTTTGGGGGGGGGGGACCAATCTGTTTCAGCTTAAGTGTAAAATACCTAATGGAAATGATAAGAAGAGATTTTAAAAGGAAAGGCTCCATCTGAGTATCCTTCCTTCCCTCCCTCTACCACACTCACATCCATGAGCTCACTCAGGACACACGCCTGAGGGGCCTGAGGTCCAGAGGGAGTGAGGTCAGCAAAGGAGGCGGGGCTGACTAAAGAAACCCAGGGGAGCTATGGAGGGGAGCAGGGGCCTGCCGCTGGTTCACTGCTCTGCAGTGACCTCTGCTGGGCATGTCAGAAAGTACACCTCTGGCGGAAGAGCAAGATCTCTGCAGAGACAGATGAAAAGGCAATTTTTCCAACTAGGTTAGAGTACCTTAAATCGTGTTCCAAACCAAAATGACACAATCATGTCTCGATTCAGCTGGGCCCAGACATAAAGTACTGACATGATCAGAGGAATCATCAGCAACTGCAACAAAAGAAGCGAACATGTAAAGATAAGGCTAAAAACAGAGGATTAGCGTGAATCTATCTTTTTTTGTTTTTAACCTCTCCCCTCCAAATAAATTATCACATGACTATTCAAAATGCATTGAAAATGCAGAAAAGAAATTAAACTCACCACAATTATAAATTGGCCCTTTTACTTAAACATGCAATGCATGCTTTAAAATCCTCTAATAAAATACAATTACATTATTTGGGATAGATTTAGAAATACCAGGGTCAAGTTCTGTTACTTGAAAAAAGTATGCAAAAAAAAAAAAGTATGCAAAAAGCTTTACTTATGGTGTATTCTCTTTTCTTATGGTGTATTTTAAAAAAAATACACATCCGTGTACATGCTCAGAAAAGACTGGATAACCATCATTCTCAACGTTCACACATAATAAAGAAGTCAGAAATGAGCAAGGAAAGTAATGATTTAGGTAACTCACATTGGAATCTTCAAAATACCATATAATTAATGCAATTTAAACTTCTTTTGAAGTTTAAACTTCTGTTGAAGGCCATTAAAAGTAAATTTGAAACATAAGAAAGGGCAAACAGTTTCTTTTTTTTTTTGGCAAACAGTTTCAAGGGACACTTACCTGCATATCCATTGCTAAGCCAGTAATCTTGGTTTGTCAAGTTAAAGATCAGACACAAATAGAGCATTTCACACCTAATAAAAGTTCATTTCATTCCAGTTTCCGGAAGGAAAAACACTTCTCTATAGTTCAGGTTGCTTAAAACACCCCAGAACACAAAGGTATCTAGTCACCATCACTGTGAGCACGCTATTAGACTCTCCAATCATGAAGAAATAGTAGAAATTAACTACTTTGGTCCATGACTCAGTTTGGTCACCTGTGTCCTCTGGGCCTTGCCACTGCAATTAGGAGACGGACTGGCCTGCGCCCCCTGAAATAGCTAATGCTTCTCCTCTCATTCAGGGCTCCCCAGCACAGGTGAAGTCCAAAACAAGTTTTTGATCTTCCCTTAAAGGAGGGGAAAGGGCGTGCAAAGTGCCACACTTTTTGGGCTCTTGGCCAGGTTTCAGCGGACGCTGAGCCCCAGAGCCACTCTGAGCTCACCAACTCTGCACAGGGCTGGAGCTGACAAGCCCCTTCTGCCGCACTCGCCACCTGGGAAGGCCCGCAAGCCGAAAGGCTGCTGACAACCGCGGCTGACACACAGCAAGCAGAGGCCCGCCGGGGCCTCTCCCCGAGCCGGGTCCCCACAGAGGGACTGAACTGCCGGACGGCACTGAAGGGAGGCAAGGAAGCTGGTTGTAAATTAGTCTTCTGGTAAGGACCACAGCTTTCAAAAGCTGTCTCGTGGCATGGAATCTCTTTGTGCTGCAGTCAACAAGCTGTCACACCCGAGAACATAGAGAACTGGGAACAAGAAGAGGGAATGGTAATAAACGTCAACCAAATGTGGAAAAACCCCACAAAGACAACAGCAAGGGAAGGCATCACTCTGGGGCTCTGTGATTTACAACCGCTATTGAGAAGAACTTGAATGATTCTTAATTATTAACTACAGTAAATAAAGATGCAAATAACTACCACTGGAAATGTCCTACAGATTACTGCCTATTTCCCCAAACCTGAAAAAAAAACCAAAACTGGTTATTTCTGGCCCCAAATAACAGATGAAAGGATACCACGATGCAAATCCAGTTGAAGAGGAGCATGAATAAATAGTCTGCTGGCCTCCCATCAAAAGCTCCTGGAAACAAAAATAAGTCAAATGTCATGGTTCGGAATTTCAGAACAAAGAAACTTCAATGTTCAGAAATACTTCAAAAAACTATAGAGGAAGAAAAAACATGAGAATATTTTTAAATCACTCCTCGGAAGCAAAAGAACATTTTTTTACTATCTAAAACCATGTCTGCAGTAAAGCCCTGAAGTCAAGTCACCCAGGTATCAAGGCTAATCTGTGCCCTCTTGACTGAATTCCAGTCCGTTACATGCTCTGCTCAGCTAGCAGGAGCCAGGAGAGATCTAGAGGGAGGAGAGTCAGGTCACAGCTACTAAGACCCCACGCCCCGAAGCCCCTCACAGCCTGCTCGCTGGCCTTTCCTTCTCAGCTGTCATCACGAGATGGAGGCACATTTGTGTTTGCCTGGTTCATCCCTTCTTCACCCATTTGACCGTAAACTCTGTCAGGAGGAATCACGTCCATACTGCCTACCGTTGTGACTCCTCCCCACAACGAGGCTGTACTTACTGTTGTTATTACTGAACACACACACACACACACACACACACACACACACACGCTCTCTCTCAGTCTGGCACTGGGCTTACTGAGATAATTCAGTCTCCATTTTCCAGGAGCTCACACTCTAGCAAAGGACGACAATGTGGGGAGAGTAGTGGAAAGCCACACCTTTCTGCAGCCTTGATTCTTCCTCCTCCTCCCCCAAGTGGGGAGAATGAGAAGACCTATACCTCCTTTTTACAGACAAGGAAGTAAAGCTACCTGACCAAAGCCACCTGGGTTTGAGAAGCAGAGTGAAGTCTAACTACTAGTTACCTGTTCTTTCCGCTACACCACGTACTGGGCTCTGCCTTATTACTGGGCCGAAGGATGGACAGCAACCCGGCTTTCCCGTCTCAGGACGGTCCTCACACCTCCCACTGGCAGACCAGGAGAGGGGCAGAGAAAAGAATGGAACGACGGCAAGATCCCTCTATCTCAGCCACTTCCCCTCCCCTCCACACCCCATCACAATGACATGATACAGAGTCCACTTTTTAAAAATAATCCTAACAAGCTAAAAAAATACAAGAAACTAGTGAATATAACAAAGGAGAAGCAGACTCACCAATGTAGAGGACAAACGAGGTTACTAGTTGTGGGGGGACAATATGGAGTTGAGGAGCAGAAGGCACAAACTACTAGGTGTAAAACAGGCTTGAGGGTGTGTTGTACAACATGGGAAATGTAGCCAATATTTTTTAATAACTATACATGGAAATCAGCCTTTAAAAACCTAAAATTTGTTAATTAGAAAATAAATTTGGGCTTCCCTGGTGATCCAAGAGTAAGGAATCTGCCTGCCACCACAGGGGACACTGGTTAGATCCCTGGTCTGGAAAGATCCCACGTGCCATGGGGCAACTAAGCCTGTGCCACAGCTACTGACCCCACATGCCCTAGAGCCTGTGGGCTGCAACAAGAGAAGCCACCGCGATGAGAAGCCCATGCACCACGACGAACTTGCCCCTGCTCGCCGCAACTAGAGAAAGCCCAAGCGCAGCTACGAAGACTCACCGGCAGCCAACAGACAAAAATAAAGTAACAGTAACAATCCTAACCAGTATCATAAAGGCAGAAAGAAAATCGACCTAAAAGAAACTAGATTTCAGGCAAAAGTCTCTTCTCTTTTCCTTATCCGCCCCCACCCCACCTCGAAGGCACACTCTAGCCACAGTTTTAAGGATGCTTAATGGGAGGGAATCAGGATGATGTACCAGGGCTGAAACTCTTCACAAAATCTCTAAATTCTAGTAACAGCTGTGCTTCTCTTGCTGTGGTTTTGGCTTTGTGATTTCTAAGGATTCTTTAGATTGAATATTTAAAATACCGTAATTACACAAACTACAGTACTGTATTATTTGGCAAGCTTGCAACTGGAAATTTACAAATTAACTGGTCCTCAAATTGCAGTCTTCTAGTTTCACCATCAGAATCCTTATAAACCAGCCAACACTGCTAGATACTTAAAATAGCCAAGCGGGGAAAATGCAGGTGGCGAACATTTTGTCGCAAAGTTATCTTACAACTGTGTGGTGGGAGGTGGACGGGGGTCAGGAAACTGGGTTCCAGCCCTAGCTGTGTTTCTCAAACGGCTTTGTGACCGGTGGGGCATATCACCACCTCTCCAGACCACTGTTTTCTTGTCTGTGAATTAAGAGGGTTAACTGAAAGATCTCAAAAGTTCCTCTCTACATGAATGCTTGCATAGCATTATTCATAACAGCAAAGAAGAGAAAACAAGTCAAATGTCCATCAACTGATGAATGCAACAACAAAATGTGGTAAATCCATACAACGGCATCTTAACTTGGCAATAAGAAGAAATGAAGAGGGACTTCCCTCGTGGTCCAGGGAAGACTGGACTCCCAATGCAGGGAGCTCCGGCTCCATCCCTGGTTGGAGAACTAGATCCCACATGGCACAACTAAAGGTCCCAAATGCTCCAACTAAGACCCAGTATAGCCAGATAAATTTTTTTTTTAGTAATTTTTAAAAATTAAAAAAAAAGGAATGAAGTGCTAATCATAAATACTACATGGAAGAACCTTGAAAACACCATGTTATGTGAAAGAAGCCAGTCATGCAAAACACTGAAGATTATATGATTCCATTTATAAGAAATCCCATAAGAGGCAAACCTAAAGACGCAGAACATGGGTTAGCAGTTGCCTGAGGGCTGCAGCAGGGTCAGGGGAAATGAGACTGAATAGAAATGAGGAACGGCTACAGTGATGAAGTGTTCTAAAATGGATTATAGCAATGACTGCACAGCTCTGTGAATATCATTGAGTTATGTACCTTAAATGGGTGGAATTATAGATCAATAAAGTTTTTAAGAACCCCTCTCAGGGGACTGCCCTGCTGGTCTAGTGGCTGAGAATCTGCCTTCCAATTCGGGGGACACGGGTTCGATTCCTGGTCAGGGAACTAAGATCTTACCTGCTGTGGGGCAACTAAGCCCACATGCCACAGCTACAGAGCCCACATTCCACAGCTCAGACCCAACACAGCCAAAATACATATATATGTCTTTAAAAATGCCTCTCAGGACTTCCCAGGCGGTCCAGTGGAAGACTGCACACTTCCAGTGCAGGGGACCCCGGTTCAATCCCTGCTTGGGGGATTAAGATCCCACATGCCACACAGTACGGCAGAAAAATAAATCCTAGCTATATATTTTTTTTAAAAGTTGAGTGTTTCACTTACAAAGACTAAGACTAGGCTTTTACTTGCAATAGTGTTTTTCAACACCAATTTAGGAGATGTATACACTTCAGCCCAACTGTGCCTTAAAATACAGGGATTGCCGTGTGACACAAATGATGGAGATGTCGAGATAAGTGAGAGGTATCCCACCCAGTCACACAGGATATGAACAAAACTCGGAAACTTCTGCCCTTGTGTCTTTTTCACCTATAAAATGGTGACGCTGCTGCTGACACCCCACGGTGCTCCTGTGGGGATTAAAAATCAAACAGTCTGAGTGCCTTGTAGAGTCCTGGCACAGTTACTACTTACTGAACATTTACATCACTATGCCATTTCTTCTTTTTTTTTTTTGGCCATATTGCGTGGCTTGTGGGATCTTAGTTCCCTGACCAGGGATTGAACCTGGGCCCCCGGCAATGAAAGTGCTCACTCCTAACCACTGAACCGCCAGGGAAGTCCCTGAGTCATTTCGTTATATATGCTAACTGCCCTCAAAATCCCTCCAGTACGTAAATACACGGCTTAGCAAAATAGACAAGAACAACACTTAAAAAAACCAGGGATGACATACCTGTTTCGAGTCGAGTGGAGTACTGATATAAGAAGTATAAATTGACCAAATAAAGAAATCCAGTGCCTGGACCCACAGGGAAGTAAAAGGTGGCAGTGATTGGCCTCCAAATCTGTCCAGATCAAAATAAAACACAGCTGTTAGTTTCTCTAAGCTGAGATTTGTTTTTCTTCTTTTAACAAAATTAACCCTTACAAAACATTCTCCTCAGTGATAAGAGCTATCACCAATATAATTTAAGAAAACAAGTGAAGAAAAGTTTTATCAGCTACAGTCCCATCAACCTGTAAGTCCATGGAGTTAAGATGGCATCATTTAACAAACAATAAATACTTCTAGACAAGTTGAAAACAACCAATACAACAGAAGAATATGGGCAATGCTTATTAGAATCAGGCTTACAGCTATGCCTATCACAAATGAATTACAGGCCACTTCCCTGGCGGTCCAGTGACTCAGAATCTGCGCTTCCACTGAAGGGGGTGTGGATCCAATCCCTGGTTGGGGAAACCAAGATCCCAAATGAGCGCCGCGTGCTAAGGGCTTCAGTCGTGTCCGACACTTGCAACCACCCGGACTGCAGCCCTCCAGGCTCCTCTGTCCATGGGATTCTCCAGGCAAGAACACTGGAGTGGGATGCCATGCCTTCTCCAGGGGATCTTCCCAACCCTGCGTCTCTTACATCTCCTGCATTGATTAGCAGGCAGGTTCTTTACCACTAGCGCCACCGGAAGCCCAAGATTCTGAATACTGTGGCCAAAAATAAATAAATAAAAGTTTTAAAACTGAATTACAGTATCAGGACTTCCCTGGTGGTCCAGTGGTTAAGACCCTAAGCTCCCAATGCAGTCCAAGTACTCAACTCTGAGTGAAAGTGAAAGTCGCTCAGTCACGTCTGACTCTTTGCGACCCCATGGACTATATAGTCCATGGAATTCTCCAGGCCAGAATACTAGAGCAGATAGCCTTTCCCTTCTCCAGGGGATCTGTTCAACCCAGGGATTGAACCCAGTTCTCCTGCACTGCAGGCAGATTCTTTACCAGCTGAGTCACAAGGAAAGCCCAAGAATACTGGAGTGGGTAGCCTATCCCTTCTTCAGCAGATCTTCTTGACCCAGGAATCAAACCGGGGTCTCTTGCATTGCAGGCAGATTCTTTACCAACTGAGCTATCAGGGAAGCCTATAAATAACATTCTGTATCTTATTCTTGTCTAATTTATTGGCTAACACCTCAAGAACGTCAAATAGTAGTGGTGGAAGATGGCAGCCTTCCCAGACTTTTGGAAAAGCCAACATAATGCTGGCTTTTGGCTTGACGGCCGCATGTCTTTTTGCACGAGTATGAATGATGGGGTCCCTACATCAAGGAGGTCTCAATAGTGGGGAGTCTGTTCGCAGAAGCAAGAGTGGGCACAACGAAGGGAACTTTGGTCTCAGAAAAATGAGTACAAACTCTCAAAGAACTGTGAGAGCACAATAAATGAATGGATACGGCCAATAACCTGGGTGTGGCTGGAACAGAGGGCATTGGCTGTGGGGCCTGGCCAGGCATGGCTGGCAGGTCACATGCTCCAAGGACAGACTGTAACCCTCTGAGCTTCACTCCCAGTGGGTGAAAATGCACTTTTTATACCGTGAAAAGTCACTTTCCAGCAACCCCGTGCTTAAACCAGTAAAACAACACAAGTTAAAATTCATTTGGGTTTATTCACAATTTTATCACAGAAACAGAACAGGCAGACGGAAAGAGCCCTGGAAATGGTTTGAAAAGACAAGAGATTTCAGCCAGGGCTTACATGTTCTCACTCTTCAGCTGCAGTTTCCACTGTAAAAGAGGAATGATATCCTCTTTGCTTTTATCCATTTTGGTCAATGGTTTAAAAAAATAATAATAATGTGCTCTTATAATATTCATGTGCATGCCCTAATTCAAGAGGTGGATTTTATAGATGAGGCAACAGGATGAAAAAAGGTTAAGCAATAGCTAATAATTGGTAGAGCTAAGAAAAGTTTGTCCCAGACAGCCAGACTCTGGAGTTTATGACACTAAGCCCCTATTTTTACAACGCCTCTCACAAGTGACATCATTATTATGAGGTATAATTAAAATCTGTAAAAATTCTCAGTACTACTATACTGCTTGTAGAATCCGCAAATGAACTGAGAGCAAGCCCACAAATTCACTCTCTGCTTCAGAAAATCACTGGGGGTAAAAGACCGGAAGCAAGTAAGCTGTAGCCTTGGCTCTTAGGAACCCGTGGGGCCTTGGAAACATCTAGACCTTTGAGTTTGCATCTTCATCTACCCTGTGACATTTGTCTTTGACTCTCTCCTTCCTTGATTCACAGATTTTTGACAAAGCTTGCAATTAAGAAAGTAGATGAAAAAGGTGCTTTACCAAAAAAAAAAAAAAAATGTGTGGGGTGCACTATCATTACAATATCTTTTAGAAGACACGTGCTGACCTGGTTTTTACAAATTCCCATTTTAATCTACCCCCACATTCTTCTAAGTTACTCCAGGCCTGATTTTGGAAAAGAAACCTCCAGGTTTTCCTGACTACATTTTTCATTAACACTGACGACACGACACTATTTTTAGCCACTGTGTGCACCTGTGCTTTGGAAATCAGCAACTGTCAAAATAGTGCGCTTCTTTTCCCAGTTCATTAGGCTTACCCTTGAGTTATACTTGCTCTCACTGATCTAAGGGACTTGGAATTATCTTTGTATTACTTTAAAATTATAATATGAAAATACCAGGAGATAGTTCATCATTTCAGAAGGACACAATGTAATAATTTCTGAAATCCCCATTGAACAATGTGCCCAACTAAATGCCCTCCTCTCCTCTAATGGGTATGGAGACAGTCAAGAAATGGAAATGGCTTTATTTTCAGGGCTGTTGAGTGGTAAAGGTACTTTTTCGACCCTAGAAAGCCTGCACTGATCCCCTGATCCCTAAGAGGCAGCCAGGGGCAGTACAAATGGCATGGGATTTACAGGCAAGCATCTTATTTTAACTCCACAGAAACCCCAAGGCAGGAAGCATCACCACTCACCTTTTCACGAGGAAAGCTAGGCCCCTCAGTAGAGTTACGGTATCATGCCCAGAGTTCCTCACCTAACGAGGGCAAGAAGGCCATGTGCTCCCCAGCATAGAGGCCTTCAAAGAAAGACCAGACACTGTTCATCAGCGTCAGCTACTGGTCCAACAACTTCTGATGAGCGTTTAGTCCAACCATCCCTGAATGAAAATCTCCCAAACAAGGTGACAACGTGCTACTGAAATCATTACAAATGCCATCCAGAGTCTAGGGCAGTCTTTTTTTTTTTTTAACTATCAAAAACAAAAAATTTTCTGAAACAGTAAGGACTGGTTGATTTGGAGTTAAAAAAAAAAAATTCTACATGGGTCATCAAGTAAGTAAGAAAGAAGAGCACCCATGTGCCAAATGCTGGTATTAGCAAACTCCAGCTTTTCCCTTTTTTTTTTGGGGGGGGGGAGCAGGGGCAAGGGGAGGGAATACTAGACAGGCAAGAAAAACAAGTGAAAGGTACTCAATTTCAATTGTGAACTTTAAACTAGCTATTAGGAGTCATCAATTCTACTCCTAGGTATATATGTATGCTTATGTTCACCAAGGAGTGTTCACGATTCATCCGAGTCAAAGCAAGAACTCCCCCAAAAAACCTGTTACCAGAAGAAAGGGTAAGTACATGGTGGTGTGTTCAACACAAGGGAACAATGTAAGAATGAGCAATCTATAACCACGCACAACAATGTGGGTGACTCAAACTGCTGAAAAGAGGCTAGACATACAAAAATAAATATTTGTGTAATTGCATTTATGGAAAAGTTAAGAAAACTGGCAAAAACCATCTACAGTATTAAAAGTCAAGACGGTAGTTACCCCTGGAGAGGAGAGTGACCAGAAGGGAACAGCAGGAAGGTTTTGGGCGATGCTGGCAATGTTCTGTGTCTTGATCTGGTTGCTAGCTATATGGCAATTATTTTACATATATATATATGTGAAAGTGAAAGTCACTCAGGCGTGTCTGACTCTTTGCAACCCCATGGACTATAGTCCATGGAATTCTCCAGGCCAGAACACTAGAGTGGGTAGCCTTTCCCTTCTCCAGGAAATCTTCCCAACCCAGGGATCGAACCCAGGTCTTCCTCATTGCAGGCGGATTCTTTACCAGCTGAGTCACCAGGGAAGCCCATATATACATATATCCTGCTTGTATACTATAACTCAACAAAAAGTTTAAAAATGAAGCTATGAGCTAAAGGGTAACCTTAGCTACAGACCACAGCAGAACCGTATAATATGGACAGCACTGCAAAGGAAAGATTTAAAAACTGTACATATCAGAACACTTGCCACTAAAGCTCTAAATCCAAACCCTGAAGCTACTTCTATGCTCAGCCCCCAGCCCAAGTTCATTCCCCTTCCAGTTGTGTGTCTATATAATTCTTCCCCAACACACTCAGGTGTCAGTCTGTTAGGCTTGCTGTCATCAGGCTAAACGCAATAACATGAGCGAAAGCTTGGCAAATGTGGCACCAGGCCCGAACACCGACTTGGCTGGTGCCAGTTCTTATTATTCCTGGAAACAAATTAAGAAAAATGGAGAGTTTGTATCTTCTCATTTCCAGTCAGGATGCTTTTAACAGGACCAAAAGAACAGGAAAATAATTCAGCAGTTACATAGTTACATTTCAATTACAAATTAAAATTAGAATATTACTGCTCAAGGAGAGAAGGCAACAAAGGCAGGAATTGGCTAATAAATAAAAATAGATACTATTTTTTTTAATAGATACTATTTTTTAATCGATTACCCATGAGACTTATTTACTGGGCACTGCAAACATTTTTTCATGTTTTTATATGAGAGGGATGAAGTAGATAACATTTTCCCTCAATTTGAAGATAATCATTTTTGTTTCCAAAATGAGGATGTGCCTTATAATCAACACATTCATTTAGTGTAATTTGTACTTTCCTACTCTTGCAAAAAATATTAAAGGAACATGTCATAATCAATGGAGTGACAACAGAGTTAACTTATGGTATTAAATTATCCCCACTTTCAGTGAAGAGAGGGCTTCCCCGGTGGCTCAGACAGAAAAGAATCTGCCTGCAATGTGGGAGACCCAGGTTTGATTCCTGGGTCGGGAAGACCCTCTGGAGAAGGACATGGCAATCCACTCCAGTATTCTTGCCTGGGGAATCCTGGCAAGGATATCCTGGCAATTCCCTTGCCACCAGGATTCCAGGATCCTGGTGGGCTATATAATCCATGGGGGTCACAAAGAGTCAGACACGATGGGGAGACTAACACACTTTCAGTGAAGAAACTGATCCTCAAGAAGGACGCACAGCTTTCCTGGGGGCATGCCACTATCAAGGGGGCTGAGGCAAGCCTGGGGACCATGACTCAACTACTTGAAATCCTCGGTCTTTCTACTCTCACAGACAAGGAACAATAACTCGCTGTGCCTGGTTAGAAAGAAAGCACCCTCCAAAATGTTTTGTTAAATACGTCACTGTGTATTTTGCTAGATATTATGCAAAGGAGTTAAGAGAACTATCTGGAACCCACCAAAATAAAAACTGAAATGGCAGCTATCAACTGGGGTAATGCTGACCTCAATGAGCGGGGGCTCAATGAGGTTCACTATGAAGAAGCCAACAAAGAAGTAAGGCAGTGATGTTATTTTGCCCAAAGAAATGAAACATCCCCATGCAGAGAGCCCTGAAAGACATTTCAGAAACCACAAGGGCAGCAATTGCCATCTCTCTTCCAGTTAATCAGGGAGCAATATGGAGCCATTTCATCCCTGTGGACTAACTCATTGATGGGTGTGAGATGGGAGGGATGAAGAACTGTGGACAACAGTACAAGGAGCCTTAACACACACCTATGCCTTTCCATCTACCCAAACGAAGGAACTAACATTACAAATGTGAGGCTTCCAAACCAACAAGCTTCTCACAGGAAACCCACGGATAAGGAGGAAAAGTAACTTTCTCACTTCCAACATAAATCGACCATTCCCAAGTTGTTCAAATATGCAGCTTTTAAAGAAAAAAGGAGCCTCTTGCAGAAAGCACATCACACACTGTTTGCCCCCATCCATCAATCTCTCAAATTCGGTTTTTCCTTCAACTGCTTCAGCTGAAAAGAGCTCCTCCTGGTGGGTCTGAAAGCTAAACTTGTTCAGAAAGAGCAGGAGTCAGAGCAGCAGAAAGAAAGGACAGATATTGGTCTCTCCACACCTGCGCAGACAGCGCACGGTCCTGCCTCCTGCCAACAGCTTCCCCCGCTTCTCAGGATAATAAGCCTACAAGAAATAACCCAAGGAAGATGGGAACACTATGCAAAGTGTGACATGAATGATGACCTTTCTGATCAGTTCACCATTTTTAACATTATACACCTGTAATGTATCAGAGGGCTTCCCAGATGGCGCTAGTGGTAAAGAACCCACCTGCCAATGCAGCAGAGGAGCCTGGTGGGCTACAGTCCACGGGGTTACAAAGAGTCGGACAGGACTGAAGCGACTTGGCACAGTCTATTAGAAAGACTTGCTTTTACTAAGATGACTACAGAAGTAACCAAGGTTTTGCAAGGAGAGCCGAAGAGCCAGTTTTGACCAGGCCCTTCTCATTTATGACCATTTACGATTTACAATCATTTATGACCACTGCGCATTACCTAACATGCCACTGGGCAAAAAGTGCACAGCATTCACCCAGGCAACAAACATTTCAACAAAACAAATAGAAAAGAATATGCGATTCTGGCTGCACACTCAGATCTAATACCCAACTGCCTTACTCAACTTCACCCAGATGCCTACAGATCTTTAGACTTACTGTGGCCAAAATATAACTCTTTATCATACCCTCCTCCACCCCAAAAAACATTCCCAATCTCAGAAAAGAGCTCCACCAGCCACTCAGCTGCTCCTGTGAAAACAGTGACCTCTTCAAAACCTGCTTCTTCACCCATTCACCCTTCGCATCCATTGGGCTGCAAACTTGCCCACTCCAACTCCCAAATCTATTCACTTCTCTCTCTCAGACACGCTGATCCAAATCACCGTCTTTCTCGCCCTCTAACTTATCTCTCTGGTCCCGTTACCTAGCCCTCCCTTGCCCCCATTCACAACACCAAACCCATCCTATAGAGTTGTTTAATCGCTAAGTTGTGTCCAACTCTCTTTGTGACCCCAGGGATTGTAGCCTGCCAGGCTCCTTTGTCCATGGGATTTTCCTTGTAAGAATACTGGAGTGAGATGCCACTTCCTTCTCCAGGCAATCTTCCAGATGCAGGAATCAAACCCACATCTCCTGCAATACAGGCAGATTCTTTACTGTTGAGCCACTAGGGCTCCCCTCACCCCCCAAAGAGTAGCCAAGAGAATATTTCAGTCCTTTGCTCAAAAGGCTCTGCCTTTCTAGTGCCTTCAAATTAAAGTTCAACCACAAAGCCATATAGGATCGAGCCCCAGCCTACTTTTCCATTGTTGCTTTATTGTACTTATTCCTGGCTATCTCTCTGTCCTCCCTACTAATCCTCATCCCTCCCCCTGACTCTGTACTAACCATTCAGTCTTCTTCCTGATTCTAACTCCTGCCTCTAAGCCTTCCACTTATTATTTCTTCTTCTTGCAAGACTGTCCCCAGAGTCAGACCTTCCCAAAGCTGGCTCATCTTTCAGATTTCAGTTCAAATATACTCTGAGGCCTTTCTAGAATACTCTATCAAAGTCGCATGCCTCTCTCTTATTTTCTTCCTGTTCACTGTTGTAACCCTAGTGCCCAGCACTGGTTCCATGCATTCAACCAACAAGCAAGCACTTGCTATGTGCCAAACATGGATCCAGGTAACAAAGACAGTGGTACACAAGACAAGCGGTGCTCGTGGAGTTTTATTCTCTGAAGAGAAGCAGGCTGATGAACATCATGGGATGATACGCAGCAATTAAAATTATGGGTGAGGGAGACAGAGTGAAGGAGAGGCACTATTTTAGGCAGGGCAATCATAAATGCCAGTAAGGTGGTATTTGGGCAGACTTGAAGGAGGTAAGGAGGTAAACTATGTTTATCATCCTCAAGCACAGAAACATCTTGTGCAAAGGTCCTGAGGAGGGATGGAGTTAGGTGTTGAAGAAACAGGAAAGATCCCACTGTAGAGCCTAACGTACAAGATGAAGAGTAGTAGGAGATGAGCTCAGAGAGGCAGTAGGGGGCCTTGCAGGCCAAAGGACTTGAACTTTACTCAGTCAGTGGAGAAGACATTAAAAGGATCTGGGCAGAAGACTGACAGGACATGGATTTATGCTCTAAAAGGATCACTCTAACTGTCTAGAGTAAAGACTGAAAGGAACAAGGCTGGTATGATAATGGCTTGCAACAGAGAATAAAAAGGGACTGCATTCTGAATATTTGTCTAAAGTAAACAGAATCTGCTAACAGACTGTGGGATGTGAGAGAAGTCAAAGATGACTCCATGACTATTAGCTTGAGCTGCTATAATAATAGAGTTGCTATTTACTTATAGGGGAAAGGGTATAGTTGGACACATTAAGTATGTGATGTTTGTCAGTCATTTAAGTGGTCATTTCAAGTATATAGCTGGACATACAAGTCTGGAAGTGAGACAAAACTGGACTGAAAGTATGTATATTTGTATTTGAGAAACTTCAGCTTGTAGAAATGATTTAAAGCCATGAACTAAACAAGATCATCTGCAGCTAGAGAGAATACAGGAAAGAGGGCCTGGAGTACACCACAGTATTTAAAAATCAGGAAGATGAGGAACCAGCAAAGAAAACTAATAAATAGCCAATGAAGACAGAGAAGACAAGAGTGTTACCCACGGTCCAAAGAATGTGCTGAAATTAATGTCAGATCTTAGGCTCCAACCTGCACTGATTAAAGATGTAAATCACAAAATCCGGTGAATAAAGATAAACTTCCATAAAACTAATATTCGCTTACCAGGAATATTACCCTGAACTGTTACCTTAATGTTAAAAAAAAAAAAAAAGGATTCCTTTTCTGGAGCAATTTATTCTTTACTCGGTCCTTCATAAATTCAACTACGACCTCCCAGATACTAAGGACCTGGGAGACACACAAATAAACAGACTCACTCTTTGCACCTCGGACTTTCAAATCACTCCTACTGGGAAGAAACTCCATTAACATAAAAAGAACTCGGCTGGTGGTTGAGCAAGGCGACGTCCACATGCCACCCACGTGAGTGGCAGAGGGAGGTCGGAGGGCAAGTGCTCCAGGTGGCCCCAGCCTGCCCCTCACCGGCGTCCCACAGATAGACAACTTATCAGTCTTACCTTCCCACTGCCGCCTTCTCGGAGCACAGAGGGCGGGGAGCACAATCTTAACAGAAGGACGAAATCAGTCCCTTCCCACCGGGTCAAACCGTGGACCCTCCACGTCTCCAACAATCCAGGCCCACGCTCAGACCCCCGGCCAGCAATCCACCCGTCCGTCCACCCGACCCCCGGACCAAAGGACCCCGCCCTAAACCGCGGGAGCCTCTGCACTACAAGTCCCACCAGGCACCGCGCGTCCGCAACCGGCCAGTCTACGCTCCGCCGCGGCGGGGCCACCTGGGGTCTGTACGCGCCACTTGCCCCGTCGTCGGTCAGTACCTGGAAGCGATAGAGAAAGGCTTCGGGCCAGAGGAAGAAATAGGCCGGGCTGATGAGACCGAGTTTGCCGACTAAGGGCACCGCGACGGTGGCGGCGAACCAATAGCGCGTGATGGTCGGGATGCTCCTAAACCAGTCCCCGATGTCCGACATCTTCGCCTCTGTGGTGGTCGGGATGCGCACAGACGCCCGACTCCCCGTCCCGGCCCCCTCGCGACGCGGCCTGCTCTGCGAGTGGAAAATGTCCAGGCGGAAGCCGCCCCAGCCCCCGGTACAGAAGGCGGGGACCGGCGGACGTGGCGCCACCGAATTCGGACCAGCAAGGGAGAGTTCGGCGGCGAAACTTCCCCTTCCGGCGGCCGCCGACGAATTTGACCAGAAGCCCCGCCGCTTAAAGGGCAAGCGTGGTTTTTCACTACTGGGTAGGTGCTCGGCGTCTCGGAGGCGGGACGGAGAGGGGCGGGGCCGGGCCGGGCCGACAACACGACTGGTGGGGAACAGTGGTTACCAGCAGCAACGACAAATATTCCAGCCAATGGCGAGGCTGAACGCCCTCTACCTAGTCCTGCGGATTTATAATCCAGGTGGGTCTACTTGGAGGGTATTTAAAGGAGAAGGAGGAAATTAAAGTACCACGTAGCTCCTCATTTGTTCATTGTTTCGGACCAAAGTTTGTTGAGGGCTTGGTAAGTGCCAGATAGGGTTCTAGACCCTGGACGTGATGCAGTCATCAGAGCTGTTGTACCGTCTCCCCTGGAGCTTACTTACTAACCAAGATAGGGAGGTAATGAGCAAATAATCGAATAAGATAATTACAAGCTCGTGATAAGAAAAGTAAGAAAGATAAATTAGGATAGTGGGGGTAGAATGGCAGGGTGGGAGTGCAGAAGTGTGGGAAGAGATGGCCACTTTTAAAATATTTTTTTCAGGTTTTATTAATTTTTGGCCGCACCCTGCAGCATTTGGGATCTTAGTTTCCCAACCAAGGATTGAACCTGCACCCCCTGCAATGAAAGACTTGAGTCTTTACCACTGGACAGCTGGAGAAGTACCTGAGAGATGGCCACTCTAGATGAAAATGGTCAAAGAGAACTTGCAGGAGGTGACCCTTGAGCTGAGCCCCCCCAAGCAAAACTGTGAGGAGTTTTCCAGGCAGAGAAAATAGCCACTTTGCACACGCACAAAAATATTCCCTGCCATGTCAGTAAACAAAGAATGTTGACTTCCATTCCAGTAAACAGTGACTATTGCCTGCCATCAAGCCACCAGCCACTGCAGCACCCAGATGGTAGATGCCCAGGAGAAAAACAGGATACTGGCTCTAAATAGTTGAGCTAGATTCTTGCCTCTTCCTGTAAATCGAAAAGCACTAAACCATTAACTTGAGATGTCTGCTTTTTGTGATTAGTAGTAATCTTTTTATATTTGACTGTGTGCTTTGTTTCAGCAAAACCTCATGTACATTCTGACTTCTCCCTTACCTCTTCAGAACAGTTCTTCAGAGCTGTGTTGTTGTCTAGTCACTAAGTTGTGTCCAGCTCTTTTGTGACCCCCATGGACTGTAGCCCCGCCAGGCTCCTCTGTGCATTGGGTTTCCCAGGCCAGAATACTGGAGTGGGCTGCCATTTCCTTTGCCAGGAGATCTTCCTGACCCAGGGATTGAACCTGTATCTCTTGTGTCTTCCACAGTGGCAAGCAGGTTCTTTACCACTCACGTTACCTGGGAAGTAAATTCCTCAAATAAAACCTAACTTGTGACTTTTAGGTTATGCAGTTTTTCTTCAGTCAACAGCTTCAACTGGCTTGAATTGTTGAAGGAACTGAAAGCAGAAATGATCAAGACTCAATCTAGTTTGCTGGGTAGGACTTAAATTACAAGTAGATGAAAATCCATCCTGCTTTTAAAGGAATATATCAAAGGATGCAGAGTAGATATTTTCTGGTTGTTTTCAGATGTAGGATTGCTGGGCTGCACCCTGCAGACCCTACAAGCCCCTTACATGCCCAGCTTCAAGACCAAAGAAATGATGATCTTTTACTTTTATCAGTTCATTTCACTTTTTCTATTTCATATTTAGTGCTTCCATTTCACTTAGTTTATGTTTTCCAATTTTCCATCTCTTTTTGTGGCTGTTACTCTTTCTCAAGATTTTATCAAGCACAGTAGAAAAGCTTTTGTATACATTTATATAAATAGTATGTATAATATATCTTTTAGAAAACCTGTGAATTTTTGTCTAACTTAAAAAAAGTATGATATTTTGATTCCACTTGTTTAACTTAGTTTGAATAGAATGCTAGGCTTCTAATTAAAAAAAAAAAAGATATGCAACAAGCAACAAAGGTTTACTGTATAGCACAGGGAACTATAGTCAATATCTTGTAATCACCTATAATGGAAAACAATCTGAAAAATAATATATGTCTATATGTATAACTGAATCACCTTGCTGTGCACCTTAAACACTGTAAGTCTACTATTCAATAATATATATATTAAGAAAAAAAAAAAAAAAAACCAAAGGAAGAGCCCAGACTCAATCATGGAGACATCAGTTGTTTAATGGATAGAGGTAGTTTACACATCTGAAGCAAGGTCCTGGAGCAACACCTCACCATATGTGGCAGGCGGTGGTCAAGACATGGTAGCAATTTTCGCTACTTGGGAAAGGGAGAAGTTACCAGTTATGGGGAAATTGGCATCAGGTTGGGTCATCGGTTACCAGGGAAACTAGCGGAGGAGTGTGTCCCTCACTGCCCCTTTGAAAAGCTATCCTGGGGAAGATATTCAGATCTAAAGATTAGAAGCTGGGCCAGGGGTAGGACGGCCAGCCATGTGAGTCAGGTGTAGGTGAAGCAGGCACTGTCCAGCAGGGGATGTACAGTGAGCAAGAGAACAGCCATGTTGGTTGGCTGGATCATATCAGGACGTGCAGTTTAAGACAGATGCAGTCAGCCAATAGAGCAACCAGTAGGAACACACTTGTAGTCCAGAGGGTTAGATTTCTTAATTTGCTGGTGGGGCTGAATGCACTCCAGAGGAAGCTGGGCATCTTGCCAAACAAAAGAGACTAAGGTCATTATTGGATTCTAAGGAAGGGCAGAGTTCTGGTATAATTTCGATGAAGCAGCGTTTTGATACAACAGAGAGGGGCTGTGTGTAAAAGTATTAACATCTGTCCTAAGCCTAAACTGAGAAGCTGATCCCAGGTCCTCTTTCCTTGGAAATCTCAAAATTAAGATAAACGTAGGATGTTGGGCCTGAAAACTCCTTATCTAAAGCTTTGCACTTGTACTTAACAGCCTGTGTCAGAATGACCCATCTTCTTCAGGTCCTTCAGCAAGAATGGGGTGTTCCATCCACCAGGATATAACTTCAGACTGCAAAGTTTTAATCAGTCTATTATCTTTGAGAATATTCCTCAGCACCACATCCTTGATGTTAATTAACAAAAGCAGTTTTTACAGAACAAAAAGGTACAAAATATTCCATAGTCTAAGAAGCAAATACAATATTTGGGGGCCTAATGGATATCAAGCGCAGTAAATATTGGGTTGGCCAAAAAGTCGTTTGGGTCTTTCTAGAACATCTTACAGAAAAACCTGAATGAACTTTTTGACCAGCCTAACATGTGAAGCAACTGCTTACCTGTACAAAGATGTTGAGAATGTACATAGGTACAAACTTTATGAGATACTTTTGATATAAAATAAAAGTAAGAATGTTGTATACATAACAACATTTGAAAAGTTTGCCTGTGGTTCCTTCCCAAATCTCTCCCCGTTTTCTTTTAGCCACTACCCATCATAACCTAGGTGGTTCTAGTGATAAAGAATCTGCCTGCCAATGCAGGAGACATAAGAGACTAGAGTTCAATCCCTGGGTCTGAACGATCCCTGGAGAAGAGCATGACAATCCACTCCAGTATTCTGGCTTGGAGAATCCCATGGACAAAGGAGCCTGGTGGGCTACAGTCCATATGGTCTCAAAAGAGTTGGACATGGCTGGAGCGACTTGGAACACGTGCACTCATCGTATTGAAGGTACAGTGAGAGAAAGTGGGTTATCTAGCTTAAGTGCAGGGCTAAGTAAGGTTTCTCTGATGAAACTGTAAGTGAGGTGCATGAGGGGGAAAATAAAAACAAAACAACATACACCCAGTGTTTGTCAGGATTTATTGCTGGGTCATGTTCTAGAATTCAGAGTGTTCAGTCTGAAATTCAACTTCAGACTTTAGAAACACAAATTTATGAAGTTCCCTGGTGGCCTAGTGGTTAGGATAACCTGAACTATGTCTCTCTTGCTATATCCAAAGAAAACAAAGAAAAAAGAACTTTGTTTTTCTTTAAACAAAGAAAAAAGAACTTTAAAAATTGGAGGGAGAGACTTCCCTGGTGGTCCAGTGGCTAAGGCTCTTCACTCCCAATGCAGGGGGCCTGGGTTTGATCCCTGATCAGGAAACTTCTAGATCATCTAAGATCCATGCTGATTTTTAATGCACAAGAATTAGGTATGAACTCTTGAGCTGGAACCCTCAGCTAACTAGAGTGTATATTGTTCAGTATTTCTTTGGGAACATTTCACTGATGTACTTGTCATATGGAAATTTCTGGACTTTAGTAAAAAACAATGCAAAACTTAAAAAAAAAAAGGAAACTAGATCCCACATGCTGCCACTATGAGTTCTCATGCCGCAGCCGGACGGTCTCGTGTGCTACCCGGCACAGCCAAATAAATAAATACTTTTCTTTGATTGGAGGAGGGAGACCAAAAATGGAGAACACAACCCTGCCTAGTGCTGAAACTCAGCACTGCGCTGTTGAGTGACGCTGACAGACAGGGAACTGATGACTTAAATACCTTTCTGTCACAACAGTTACATAGGAACACCATCCCAGTGGAATGCCTGCCATGTAAGTGCCTTCTAGATTCAAGAAATCCAAAGTACACTGCAAAGATGTAATTAATTGTTATGTTAACTAGTAGGAAGGGGGCTTGTTAGCCCTGTCTTGTAGATGAAGAAGCTATGGCAAGAATAATAATTCACCTCTGATATACCTGGCAGAACCGGTCCTGTATTGGGATATTTTTTAAAATTTGGCACACTGGACTGGGAGACAAGGGGATTACTAAATAGCATATAAAGCATGTCCTATTTGTTATTCTGATTTGTGTGTGTGTGTATACTAAATAAACAGCCTTCTACACAGTGTAGAAGAATCAACCTGGATTCCAGTCCTGTCTCTGTCCTCTGCTGATTGTGTGACCACGGGCAAGTCACTAACTTCTTAGCTGACTCTTTCAAATGGGGACACAGTATTACCTGCCACCTACATCAAGGTTGTTGTTTGTTTGTTGAGAGCCTGCTGTTTACCAAGCTCTGTGGTTGTGATTTCTGGACATCAGCTCCATTACTGTTCACACTATTGTTGGCAAAACTCAGGCTCTCTTCACTGGTGCTGAGTAGAAGCTCAGAGACAGAGTTTCGGGTGAAATTAAAAAAAAATAACTTTATTGCTTTGCCAGGCAAAGGGGGCCACAGTGGGCGATTGCCCTCAGAACGGTGTGTCCCACCCTAGAGGAGGTAGTGAGAGTTTTATAGTGTTCAAGGAGCAGGGCATAGTCAGCTCGTGGACTGGTCGGTGGTGAAGTAATCAGGAGTTACCATCCTCAGGCTTCTGGTTCCAACAGATCTGGGGTCTATGTGCTTGTAGGCACCATACACTTAACTTCTTCCATCTGGTGGGGGTTTCAGTGCTTGCAAAACAACTCAAAAGACATGGCTCCAAATATTATAGCACTTCTCTGGTGATACAGTAGTTACGAATCCACCTGCCAATGCAGAGCACATGGGTTTGATCCTGGTCCAGGAAGATTCCACATACCTCAGGGCACCTAAGCCCATGTGCCACAGCTGCTGGGCGGGAGCCCTAGAGCCCGTGTTCCAGAACTCAGAGCAGCCCCTCCTGCCGCCGCTGGGGAAAGCCCGGGCACAGCAGGGGAACCAAAGCCCGGCGCGGCCAAAGCAAAAGCAGGTAAAGCTGAAAGAAAATAGTTTCGAGGTATACCACAGATAAAAGACTAATATCCCCACGGAAATAAAGAACTTGTAAAACCTGACGGGAAAAAAGACCAAAAACTCAACAGAAACGTGGACAAAGTACACAGATACTTCACCAAGAATTATATTACCCTAAAACATATTGAAAGATATTCAACTTTTCTCATAATAAGAAAAATGCAACTTAAAGCCATACTCAGATACTATTTCTGACCTATTAGATTGGCAAAAATTAGTACCCCTAGGGAGGGAATTTATTACAACAGAAACAACATATACACTTACTCGTTAATCTAACAATGTCAATTTTGGCAATTCAACCTGAAGATAAACCTGTAACAGTACCAAAAATATATTTTTTTAAAAAGTTACATACAAGGTTATTTATTGTGTTATTTGTGACTGCAACATATTGGAAAGGACTTAAATTTCTATACACAGAAAACAGATTGAGTAAACTATAGTACATTCACACATTAGAATAACATGCGGCTGTAAACAAAGAATGAGGAAGATCTCAACAAATACACATGGAGTGACATCCAGGATACTTTGATGAGTGAAAAAGAGAAAGTGCAGAATAGTATATATATGTATACACATATACTGGAGAAGGGAATGGCTACCCACTCCAGTATTCTTGCCTGGAGAATTCCATGGACAGAGGAGCCTGGCCAGCTACAGTCCATGGGGTCGCAAAGAGTTGAACATGACTGAGCAACTAACACACACACACACACACACAGTACGTGTATATATATATATATATATAAAATGTGATTTTTTCATGTAATACAGGAGAGGAAGTAAGAATACGTCCACACATACGTTAGAAAGAACAAGTATGTACACCTTAAATTTATATGGTTTTATATGTGAAATATATTTCAATTTAAAAAAAGGAGAAAGAAAATAAGTACAATCTTCTCTGAATGAGAACGGTAGTTGCACTCTAGGAAAACTTAGTGTGTAAAATCTCTGTAAATATCCTTTATGTTTATACGTAAAACAGAGTTCGGTTCTAGTTTAACTATCCCAAACTCAGTTTTCGTTTACAGGAAGAGCTCGGTAACGTTCCAAAGGGTGTGGGACCAGTTTATACACTGCAGGATGTCAGCCAAGCATCCTTGCCCCCGACCTGAAGGCCGGTGGTGCTCCCAGTCATTTGTGATAATCCCCAAACAATCATCATGGGTTGAATTATACTCCCCCAAAAGATATAGTAATGCCCTAACCCCCCCCCCCCCCCCGCCGCCAGTACCCTGTGAACGTGACCTTATTTGAAAATAGAGTCTTTGCAGATGTAATCAAGTTAAAATGAAACTAGGCTGGATTAGGGTGAGATAAACCACTGGATTAGCAATGACTTGGTGTCCTTCTAAAAAGAGAAAACAGACACCAACACACACAGGGGAGAAGGTCATGTGACGACAAGGGCAGAGATTCGAGTGATGCATCGGCAAGACAAGGGACATCAGGGCTTTCTGGCCGCCACCTGGAGCTATGAGACGGACAGGGAACAGACTCTCCTTAGAGCCTCCGGAAGAACCAACCCTGCCAGTACCTCAATTTTAGACCTCTGACTCCTGGAGATTTGAGAAGATACATTTTGGGTTGTTTTAAGATGGCTCATCGGGTAAAGAATCAGGAGACACAGGAGACGCAGTTTCAATCCCTGGGTCAGGAAGATTCCCCTGGAGAAGGAAATGGCAACCCACTCCAGTATTCGTGCCTGGAAAATTCCGTGGACAGAGAAGCCTCGCGGGCTACAGTCCATGGGGTTGCAAAGGGTCAGACATGATTGAGCAACTAAGCATGCAAGCACCCAAAGCCACCGAGTCTGTGATAGTTGGCGACAGCCCTGGAAACCAAATACTCCCACATGGGACTTCCCTGGTGGCACAGTAGATAAGAATCTGCCTTCCAATGCAGGGGACATAGGTTCGATCCCTGGTCCAGGAAGATTCTGCAAACTGTGGAGCAGCAACTCCAAAGCCTGTGCACCTAGGGCCTGTGCTCTGCAACAGTGAAGCCACCACAAAGAGAAACCCTTGCACCACAACTAGAGAAAGTCCTCGCGCAACAATGAAGGCCCAGCCCAGCCATAAATAAATAAGTAAAAGCTCTCACACAGAGTGCTGAACACGTTACAGGAAACCTGACTTTGTGTCTCCCTCCTGCTTAGGATCCAGTCCCCTGCTCAGACAGCACCCCTCAGCTGGTGTCTTCCGTAAGCCCCTTAATCACCCCACCCCATTGCTTTCACCCCTTTGCCCTGCTTACAATTTTCTTTACTTTTCACTGCCTAACGTGATATCATTTCTTTCTTTAGTTGTCTGTCTCCCCAGCTAGCATGCCAGCTCCATGCAAAGGCGACTGACTTTCTCGTGTTCCTTGTTGCACGCCAGCACCCAGGACAGCCCTGGCCAGCAGTAGGCGCTTCATTGACATTTACTGAACCAATGAGTGAGTACCCCTTTGGAGAGAGAGGGTAAATGTAACTTTAACATAGTGAGGAAAAGAACAGACTAGCTTCCCTGGAGAAGAGAGCAAAGAGAGATATCAAGAGATTCTGAGAACCGGAAAACCTGGAGGAAAAGTCATGTGAGATATTTTACTGGGAGTTGGAGGTATGTCCTCTTTTAGTCATGGAATTTTAGTTGCAGATGTGATGTGCAAAACATGCATATGCTTGCCTGGCAAGGCACTGGAGCCAGAAAGGCTACATCTGTCACATTCGTTTGAAGCCAATCCAAGCAGGCTAACGTGCATTTGGAGAGCTCTGAGAGAATGTTATATCGTGTACATGCTGTCTGCAGCAGGAGGGGAAAATGTGTTGGGAAGAGAGAGCACATACTAAACAAGCTACATTCGTGCTGTGAGATCACACACAGGGGTCCTCAGCCTCGATGCTGTTGACATTCTGGCGCTGTTTACAGTTGTTGGTTGGTGAGAGCCTTCCCTGTGCAAAGGATGACTGGCTCACCAGTTGTGATAACCAAGAACGTCTGTAGACATGGCCAAACATCCTCTGGGGTTCTGGGAGCAAACTCACCCCAGCTGAGAACCAGAGAGTTACGTGTGGTGCTGGTCCACTCTCCCTCCTTCATTTGCAACTCCACACACCCTCAGCGTGCGCACGCGCGCACACACACACACACACACACACGTAGTAGGACAACCCCCTCAACACCCCTTAAAGATGATTTATTCCTGTGTGGACTCCCTCTGTGGTCAACCATTTTATTAGTAGCCTCCCACAAAACACGTCTCTCTGAATTCCTGCCCGAGCGTAGTTCCCATCTACACTGAGTCCAGACATGACCACGTGGCCTACTTCAGCCAATGGGACATTGGCAGGCGTGGTGATCCAAACAGAAGCTTGTTAAACACTGAGACGTTCAAGCATATCCTATTGGAACATTCCTTTGTTGGGAGCCAGAACAAAGCTCAGGCTAGATTCCTGAAGGACCAGAGGCCACATGGAGAGAAGCACGGATAGAGGAGAAGTCATCCTGGATGTTCCAGGTCAAGATCAACTTCAACTGAATGCAAACGTGAGTGACCTTGGCTACGTCATATGAAGCAGAAGAACTGTTCAGCTGAGCTGAGCCCAGTCAACTCACAGGATTGTGAAAAACAGGAAATCAGTTTTGTTTTAAGCCAATAAGTTTTGAGGTAGATATTACACAGCAGTAGTCAACTGAAAACGATGCTGGGAAAGATTGAGGGCAAGAGGAAAAGGGGGCGACAGAGGATGAGATGGCTGGATCGTATCACTGACTCAATGGACATGAGTTTGAGCAAACTCAGAGATGGTGAAGGACAGGGAAGCCTGGCGTGCTGCAGTTCTTGGAGACTTGGACATGACTTAGCGACTAAACAACAACAATAGCAAGTTGAAAATAAGAAACACTGCGGGGTTGGAGCAGGCTCATGTTAGCTTACAAGAGCAAACTGTGGAATATTCTGAATCAATTATTAAATGTTAAATTATACTAACTTAGGTTGAAATAAATTACATTTTTAAAAAGATAATACATAATCAAAACATATCATTTCTTTTTTAAAATTAATTTTTATTGGAATATAGTTGATTTACACAGTTGTGTTAGTTACTGTTAGCAGCAATGTGAATCAGTTATGCATATATCCACTCTTTTAGATTCTTTTCCCATATGGGTCATTACAGAATATTGATTAAGATTCCCTGTGCTATACAGTAGGTCCTTATTAGTTATTTATTTTATCATTTCTTAATTATTATACTCCTTTTTACTATTATCTATGGTCTTGAGGTTATTTAAGATTTTTTTGATGTGGACCATTTTTAAAGTAATTTATTGAATTTGTTACAATATTGCTTCTACTTTTTATGTTTTGGTTTTTTGGCCATGAGGCATATGGGATGTTAGCTCCCTGACCAGGGATCAAGTCCATACCCTCTGCATTGAAAGGCAAAAACTTAACCAGTGAACTGCCAGGGAAGTCCTCCTCTTGAGATTATTTGTATCTAAGCCTGTGCACCACAACTACTAAAGCCCGGGGGCTAAAGCTTCTCTTCTACAACAAGAGAATCACTGCAATGAGAAACCCACATACAGCAACTACAGAGTCGCCCCTGCTTGCCGCAACTAGAAAAAGCCCAAGTGCAGCAACAAAGACTCACCACAACCAAAACATTAAATAAATACATCTTAAAAAAAAAAAAAAGGTAGGAAATTTGCAACCACTGCCCATTCTGCCATGGAAACGAGAGCTTCACCCTCTGGTCCCCTCCTGCCTTTAGTCAAGAGAAGGCCTTTTAGAAACCCTAGTCTATGTGGGTAGTTTCTCACTGGATGTGGGAATGATCTTGCTGCCTGTCAAGATCAACATCACACTTTCTCCTCTGCTTTGATACTGTACCATTTCAGCTGTAGGTGCCAAATCCTTTTGATTCCACATGAAATACTACCCTGGATTGCTTTCATGTATGTTTTATGAGTACCCCAGGCATGAATATTTATTTAAGCAACTCGGAGCATATCCCTTTGAGTTTTTTTTCTGTCCTGACTCATGTTTAAAGGGTAGGGGGAGGTGCACAATGTCACAGTTCACCTGTAATGGCTTTGGCCTCCTAACCCCTTTGCTTACAGGGTCAAATAGTCATCTAGAAAATGGAAAACATTGCCTGGCTTTGTGTCAGTGAGCAGCATGACACACATTTCTGTTTTACTGATGAAACAGCTCTTTCCTGTGCAATGTCAGCTTTCCTACACAATGTGTCAACGCACCGGTGTCATCCAACTGTTGCCTGTTTGGATCCCTTCCACAGTGACTGACCTGGTCAACCCTTCATCCACATTAATATTTTCTATTCATTCAGAGACACTGTCAAGAGAATGAAAACACAAGACACAGGAGAAAATATTTGCAAAACTTAAATATGATAAAAGGCCTATATCCATAACATATACAGAATCCTCAAAACTCAAGAAAATAAACAGCCCAATTATAAATCAGGCAAAAGATCTGAGCAGATATATGCAGAAGCAAATAATCACAAGAAAATACTGAACATCATTTGTCATCCTAGAAACAGAAATTAAAATCACCACGAGGTACCATAATACCCTAGAATGGCTATAATTACACAGACTTCTGTAGATGCAGAGCACCTGAAAATATCCTACACTACTCAGTATCGGTGGGGATGTAAAATGACAGCTACTTTGAAAATGCTTGATGCTGTCCTAAAAAGTTAATCCTGCACTTATACTATATGGCCAAGCCACTCCACATGTAAGAATTTACTCACCAGAGATGGAAACGTATTTATACAAAGACTTGCACAAGAATGTTCA
The DNA here is from genome assembly GCF_963930625.1 of Muntiacus reevesi. NCBI lineage: Eukaryota > Metazoa > Chordata > Mammalia > Artiodactyla > Cervidae > Muntiacus > Muntiacus reevesi. The sequence continues at coordinate 61,557,605 of NC_089260.1, forward strand.
TAACAGCTTTCTTGGTAACGTTCCTCAATAGGTTGAATATACGCACTAATTGTGGTATATAAATACCATCGAATTCTACTCAGCGATAACAAAATATGAACCACTGATATACCCAACAACATAGTTGACTCTCAAAATAATTCTGCTGAATGAAAGAAGCCAGACCACCCCCCTCAAAAAAAACATTACCTAGTTAACACTCCTTTGTGTAAATTTCTAGATTAACTAATCTAAGAGACAGGAAGCAAATCAGTGGTTGTCTGTGGATGGGGTGGGGTAGGAATAAAAAGAGATTGCAGAGAGTCAGGAAGAAGATTTTGGAGGTGATGGATGTATTCATTATCTTGATTATGGTGATGGTTTCACAGGAATATATTTATGTCAAAATTTATAAAATTGCACACTTTAAATATGTGCAGTTTATTCAATGTCAATTACACATCAGTAAAGCTGAAAAAATATATATGTATAGGATGCATCAGTTATTGACTAAGTGATGATTCAAGATGAAACTAGAAGGACTTCTGTGGTGCTTCAGTAGCTTAGACTGGGGCTCAGGTCAGGGAACTAGATCCCACATGCCACAATGAAGAATCCCTGTGCTGCAACTAAGACCCAGCGGAGCCAAATAAATATTTTTTTAAAATAAAAAAATTTAAATATTTATTTTAAAATAAATATTTAAAATTTTAGACATATTTATTAATAAATATTTTTATTATTTATTTTAATAACCCAAGGGATAGGCTACCCACTCCAGTATTTCTGGGCTTTCCTTGTGGCTCAGCTGGTAAAGAATCTGCCTGCAATGTGGGAGACCTGGGTTTGATCCCTGGGTTGGGAAGATCCCCTGGAGAAGTGAATGGCTACCCACTCCAGTACTCTGGCCTGTAGCATCCCATGCACCATACAGTCCATGGGGTTGCAAAGAGTTGGACACACCTGAGCGTCTTTCACTTTCAAGTTGGTCTGCCAACTTGGGTTATTAAAATTGGGAGACTATAATGACTGGAAGGGTGCACATCTCTTCAATTACCAGGCTGACCTTCAGGCCAGGTCCAACTAAATCCAAAGGTGAGTGCAAAGTGGGTGTCCAGAACATCTGTAATATAGAAACCTCTTTATTCGTATCTGAAATTGACTTGAATGGTCACATAGGCTGTGACAACCCATACAAGCTGAGCTACAGGCAGGTTAAAGCAGAGTCATTAGGGAACTCATTCAGCAGATTTGTCTCTGATACTAATGAAATGTATGGTTTGCTGTGTGAGACACATGTAATTTTGAAAAAGTGATTTTTCTCCCTGCAGTGGGTTGAATAGTAGGCTCCCAAAATACATTCCCACAGTCTAATCCCCAGAATGTGTGGATGATACCTGATTTGGAAATAAGGTCTTTGCAGGTGTAAGTAAATTAAGGGTCTTGAGATTATCCTGTATTATCCAGGTGGGCCCTAAGTCCAACAACAGGTGTTCTTATAAGAGAAAAGTAAAGGGAAATTTGAGATAGAGATTAGAGGAAAAGAGAAGGTGTGGTGAAAATGAAGGCAGAGAATGAAGTGATGTGATCTCAAACCAAGGAAGCCAGCGGCCACCAGAAGCTGGAAGAGATAAAAAGGTGGGGAGGGCAGAGTCTTTCCTAGAACCCCTGGAGGGAGCAGCCAGCCAACACTTGATTCAGACTCTGGCTTACAGAACGGTGAGAGAATAAATTTCTGTTGTGTTAACCACAACCTCAGGAAACCAACACTACCTCACAGAGCACTAAAGATAGGGACAATGGTACTATCAATATTGTAGGTTCGCTATGAGGATTAAATGAATTAAATGAGTTAATACTCCTCAAGCACTACAGAAGAGTGATACCTGTTGAGCTTAGTTGCCCAGTCAAGTCCGACTCTTTGTGACCCCATGGACTGTAGCCCGCCAGGCTCCTCTGTCCATGGGGATTCTCCAGGCAAGAATACTAGAGTTGGTTGCCATGCCCTCCTCCAGGGGATCTTCCTAAGCCAGGGGCTGAACCCAGGGCTCCCGCATTGCAGGCCAATTCTTTACCGTCTGAGCCACCAGGGAAGCATGTTTGATACCTAGTTCCCAGGTGGCGCTAGTGGTAAATAAGTCCCCTGCCAATGCAGGAGACACAAGAAACCCTGGTTCAATCCCTGGGTTAGGAAGATTCCCTGGAGAAGGGAATGGCAACCCACTCCAGTATTCTTGCCTGCAGAATTCAATGGACAGAGGAGCCTGCCGGGCTACCAGCCCATAGGGTCACAAAGAGCCTGACACAACTTAGAGACAAAACACCAACAACAAAGCACTATGAAAGTTCTAAGTAAATAGTCTTCAGAAAGAATTTCTCTGGTGTCAACACAATCTACTGTTGATCACACTGCTTTATTGGTGCATGTCCAGTGAATTGGACACCCTAATAGTGAGCTTCCCTCTGGTCAAGGCTATGGTTTTTCCAGTAGTCACGTATGGATGTGAGAGTTGGACTATAAAGAAAGCTGAGCGTGGAAGAATTGATGGTTTTGAACAGTGGTGTTGGAGAAGACTCTTGAGAGTCCCTTGGGCTGCAAGGAGATCCAACCAGTCTATCCTAAAGGAGATCAGTCCTGGATGTTCATTGGAAGGACTGATGCTGAAGCTGAAACGCCAATACTTTGGCCACCTGGTGCGAAGAGCTGACTCATTTGAAAAGACCCTGATGCTGGAGGGATTGGGGGCAGGAGGAGAAGGGGACGACAGAAGGTGAGATGGTTGGATGGCATCATCCACTCAATGGAGATGAGTTTGAGAGGCTCCGGGAGTTGGTGATGGACAGGGAGGCCTGGCGTGCTGCAGTCCATGCGGTGGCAAAGAGTCGGACACGACTGAGCCACTGAACTGAACTAGACTATGGAATTGAAACAACACTCATGATGACGGTGGAAAGGTCAACAAGAGGAGACGATCAAGATTCTTTTTGAACTCGAATACTCTATAAAAGGAACCCTTAAACTCTCCATGCACTTGGGTCCGTTCTTCTCTATTAGTTGTCTGTACAACTTCTTAATTCCTAAACGCAATATGAAACACAATCCGGGGCCACCGGGGAAAATTATTTTCTTTGCTTCCCTTGGGAGTCTAAAACCCACCGAGGAGCCCAGAGATCGCAATTCCCAAGGTGATACCACGCGCCCACGTTACACCTGAAGAAAACTACGACTCCCAGAAGGCTTTGGGAGGCGGACCGCGAAAGGGGGCGGAGCCTAAGGGAGAAGGTCGTTGGCCGATTCCATCGTCCGGAGCGGGAAGGGTCGGCTGGGCGGAGTTTGGGAGGGAAGGCCCGATTAGTTGTAAATAGAAATATCGGCGTCCTGCGCGGGGTTGATACGATCTACGCGGGGATCCCTGCTGCTTCGGCCGGCGCTTCAAGTTTCCCGGGCCGGGAGCGCGGCGCCTGCTGGGAAGGCGCCGGGACCGTTGTCCGGCCCGGCGGCGGCCGCGCGGGAGCTGCGACATGCAGAGCACAGACCTGGGCAGCAAGGAGAGCGGCAAGATATGGCACCGCAAGCCATCCCCGGCCACTCGGGACGGGTACAGGCCGCGGCGGGAGGAGGCGCGCGCTGGAGGGGGATGGAGGCTGGCGAGGGGCGGGTCCGCGGCTTCGGAGAGGCGTTTGCGGGTCTGTTGGGGGGGGGGGGGTGGTTTCGGGCGGGGATGCGGGGAACCGCACGGGGTTTCTGGTTCTTATCCTGCTCGTGATCCCGGGGTTGGATGACCTCTGATAAACGCAGGTAGCTTGAGTTTGATGATCCTTAGAGATCTCCTTTCCCAGTCCTGGAGACAGGGGTCTCAATTAGGATCAGCGTGGAGGGCCTGATTTATGCTGGGGAATTTGCGCTTCTAATGGTACCCAGGACTGCCTGCCTTAATTAGCCCAGAATCCCCGTGGTATTCCTGGCACGCGGTAGATCCTCAGTAACTTATTTGTTAATTATAACATCTGGGAAAGAACTCAGGAGGAGGAACGGAGGCCGGAGAAGAATGCACTTCTTCCTCTTCCAAATGCCGTCCTTGAATCTTATCCTTCCTTGAATCATTGTTAGCAGTCAGGCATGCAAGCATTCTAGTCATCAATTATTTGATGAGCACCTACTCCTTGCCAAGCTTCTAAGCGCTGGGGGACAGTTGTGGAACGGAACAAACTTCTGGTTCTCTCGGAGTTTATGCATTAATGTGTATCCAACGTAGGTCAGCCTCTTAGTAAGGTCAGCGTTGGTGCTGCTTTTTTAAAAAATAGACTTTGTTTCTTTAGGACAGGTTTAGGTTCGCAGCAAAATTGAGAGAAAGGTAGAGAGATTTCCCATGTTATCTCCTGCCTCTACACACGCCTAGTCACACTTTTTTAATGTCCCCTACCAGAGCAGTACACTTGTTGCAGTTGCTCAGCCTGTGTTGACACATGGTTACCAACCGAATCCCACTGTTTACATTAAGATTCAGTCTTTGTGTTCTACATTCTGTAGGTTTGGACAAATGTATGACCCATCCACCATTATGGTCTCATACAAAATATTTTCACTGCTCTAAGAATCCTCCTTGCTCTGCCCATTCATCCCTTCCTTCCCAGCTCTTCCTTTTCTTTCTTTTCCCTGGTCTCTGTCTTGTTTGATGCTCCTGTGTGACTTTAATGGGAGCCTTTGTCCCAAAGTGGTGCCATATTGGTGCCGTGTTAATCTTACTGCTTTTAATCCCTTAGGATGCCATTGACTTTACTGCCTCACTTGTGTGCATGTTTCATGTGTTTCTCGTTTTAGTAATTTTACTGTTGATTCTTTGGTTGCTCCTCAAAGAATCAGTAGACTTTGAGTGCCAACTGCAAAAGCGCAGTGCTACACATGATACCATTAGCTTCCTTGGTTTCTGGTTGTTCTCAGTCCCCCAGCAATGTTGCCATCCCATCATCTCCATTGAAGCAACATTTTGTCTGGAACAGGAATTCTTCCATGTAGATTTTCACTCCCAAATTTGGAGTTTATGTAAATACTACCTCTACTTTAAAACAAGCCCACGTCTCCTGCATTGGAAAGTGGATTCTCAGCCACTGGACCACCAGGGAAGTCCCAACACCACCTCTGCTTCTGAGATTCTCTAAATGTTCTAAAAATTATGCCTGCCCACAATACTTTTTTTTTTTACTGTTAATATCTAGATACACATAAAGATTCAGAAAATGACTCACCTTTGTGTGAAAATGTCCTTATCTGTTCCTTCCACTAAAACATAGTTTCTTTTTGTTCATTAACACCCATTGTTATGATGTTGAGAAGGGCAGGGGGCTGGGAAGCGCTGAATGTGGAGTCCCTTGGACTGCAGTTGAAGTAATTGTCCACCAACCAGCTCTGTGACGTTGGGCAAGTTAATCTTAGGCAGTAAGTGAAGATAATCGTACTTAACAGCAAGGTTGTCTTCGGGAATTAGTGTCTCATGTATCTTGGTATTCAGTAAATATTTGATGTTTTTGTTATGTTTAAGGACTGAGGAACACCATCAGGCAAATTATGAGCCATTGAAAAACAGTTCTAAAATAAATACTTGCATGTGTGATTTATATGAAAAGTCAGAAGGACAGAATTTTGCTATTAAATGTGATTATGTCATGATGGTAAAATTATTAGTGTCTTTCTATATTTTCCATATTTTGAACAATGATCATGTAATTTTGTAATCTACACACACATAGTAAACATCATAGAAAAAAGACTGGAGGGAAAAGTCCTTGCTTGGTCTAAGTTTAATTGCCAGGGAACATCTTGATGTTGTTACTTATTGTCTCAATACATTTATTCTCCCAACTCCGCTTGGGGAATGTCAGAGAAAAACCAGAGCTGGACAGTAGTTAAAGTGGTGAAAAGAGACTTTATTCAAGACTATTATTGCAAGAGAGGAAGCAAGGTCTCAGTGTAGGACTGGAGTTGATGTGTTCTGGGCTCGGTTCAAAATATAGCCTGGGCAAGAGGTAAGTTATAGACAGAGAGCAAGGTAGGGGTCAGAGGATGGAAAATTACCAAGAGAAAACATCTGGGGTAAATCTACCTCACAGGATTCTTGCTGAAGATGGGCCAGAGTGATCAGACAGCAGTTGGGAGATGATGGAGCATGAGGAACCCCATCAGGTGTCAAGAATGATGGTATTGAAGGTAGGGGGCTCTGATTAAACTGACTGAGCAGGCTTGCTAAAATCAGATTTTTCAAGGGAATGTACCGATGGGCCTAGGAGAAGGTTCGGAAGGCTGACTAAAGTTTGGTCAAGCCAAGAATCTTTGTTAGGAACTAGATAGAAATAATTTTACTGTTTCATCCAGTGAGTCTCAAAAGCCTTATTTTTATTTTTATTTATTTATTTATTTATTTTTTATTAGTTGGAGGCTAATTACTTCACAACATTTCAGTGGGTTTTGTCATACATTAACATGAATCAGCCATAGAGTTACACATATTCCCCATCCCGGTCCCCTATCCCACCTCCCTCTCCACCCGACTCCTCTGGGTCCTCCCAGTGCACCAGGGCCGAGCACTTGTCTCATGCGTCCCACCTGGGCTGGTGATCTATTTCACCCTAGATAATATATATGCTGTTCTTTCGAAACATCCCACCCTCACCTTCTCCCACTGAGTTCAAATGTCTGTTCTGTACATCTGTGTCTCTTTTTCTGTTTTGCATATAGGGTTATCATTACCATCTTTCTAAATTCCATATATATGTGTTAGTATGCTGTAATGATCTTTATCTTTCTGGCTTACTTCACTCTGTATAATGGGCTCCAGTTTCATCCATCTCATTAGAACTGATTCAAATGAATTCTTTTTAACGGCTGAGTAATATTCCATGGTGTATATGTACCACAGCTTCCTTATCCATTCGTCTGCTGATGGGCATCTAGGTTGCTTCCATGTCCTGGCTATTATAAACAGTGCTGCGATGAACATTGGGGTGCACGTGTCTCTTTCAGATCTGGTTTCCTCAGTGTGTATGCCCAGGAGTGGGATTGCTAGGTCATATGGCAGTTCTATTTCCAGTTTTTTAAGAAATCTCCACACTGTTTTCCATAGTGGCTGTACTCGTTTGCATTCCCACCAACAGTGTAAGAGGGTTCCCTTTTCTCCACACCCTCTCCAGCATTTATTGCTTGGAGACTTTTGGATAGCAGCCATCCTGACTGGCGTGTAATGGTACCTCATTGTGGTTTTGATTTGCATTTCTCTGATGATGAGTGATGTTGAGCATCTTTTCATGTGTTTGTTAGCCATCTGTATGTCTTCTTTGGATAAATGTCTGTTTAGTTCTTTGGCCCATTTTTTGATTGGGTCATTTCTTTTTCTGGAATTGAGCTTCAGGAGTTGCTTGTATATTTTTGAGATTAATCCTTTGTCTGTTTCTTCATTTGCTGTTATTTTCTCCCAATCTGAGGGCTGTCTTTTCACCTTACTTATAGTTTCCTTTGTTGTGCAAAAGCTTTTAAGTTTCATTAGGTCCTATTTGTTTAGTTTTGCTTTTATTTCCAATATTCTGGGAGGTGGGTCATAGAGGATCTTGCTGTGATTCATGTCGGAGAGTGTTTTGCCTATATTCTTCTCCTCTAGGAGTTTTATAGTTTCTGGTCTTACATTTAGATCTTTAATTCATTTTGAGTTTATTTTTGTGTATGGTGTTAGAAAGTGTTCTAGTTTCATTCTTTTACAAGTGGTTGACCAGTTTTCCCAGCACCACTTGTTAAAGAGGTTGTCTTTTTTCCATTGTATATCCTTGCCTCCTTTGTCAAAGATAAGGTGTCCATAGGTTCATGGATCTATCTCTGGGCTTTCTATTCTGTTCCATTGATCTATATTTCTGTCTTTGTGCCAGTATCATACTGTCTTGATGACTGTGGAAAAGCCTTATTTTTAAATAAAGTAAAGAAAATGTTTGATATACTTAATTTAGTGGTTTTTAAATGAAGTAATGAGGCAATTGTTTTTAATATTAAAATTCAAATTCATAAAAAGTCAATTAAGAAATTTCATGATTTGAAAACTTGTTGCAGGAGAGAGTGAGCTTCCCAAGTGGTACTACTGGTAAAGAACCTACCTGCCAATGCAGGAAACATGAGAGACACGAGTTCAGTCCCTGGGTTGGGAAGATCCCCTGGAGGAGGGCACAGCAGCACACTTCAATATTCTCGTGTGGAGAACCCCATGGACAGAGGGTATGGGATATAGGCATGCTATAGTCCATGGGGTTTTGCAAAGTTGGACATGACTGAATCGACTTAACATGCATGCATGCAGGAGAGAGTGGGGTTACTCTGGTCTTCATGACCCAGATATACACACATGTATTATTTTAAGGAGTTAATTGGTTCTGCAAGTTTTGTAAGTTTTCTTTTCAGCAGATATAGGTACTTGATCTTCTCAAAAAATAATACCTTTAGACAGATATAATCATATTTTTAGATTGAAGCTTAAAGCTCCAATACTTTGACCACCTGTTGCAAAGAGCCGACTCCTTGGAAAAGACCCCGATGCTGGGAAAGATTAAGGGCAGGAGGAGAAGGGGGCAACAGAGGATGAGATGGTTGGATGGCATCACTGACTCAACGGACATGAGTTTGAGCAAATTCTCGGCGGTAGTGAAGGACAGGGAAGCCTGGTGTGCTACAGTTCATAGGGTTGCAAAGAGTTGGACATGACTGAGCGACTGAACAACAATTACAGATATACTTGAAAATAAAATTCATGTACATTTGGAACACCCTTGAGTCACAAAAACAAAATCTCATCAGGGTATCTTAAAATTAGGATATTGAATTGAAGTTTTTCTTACATATGATTTATATAAGACTACTTTTCATTAAGTACTTCATTGTTTATGTCTGTTGCTTGATGTAACAATCCAACTACTTGGTCAGAAATACATTTTCTTATCATATCCTGTTGTCTATCACTTAATCACAGCTTATGAATCTGCTCATGTGTGTGTTTATTCTTTTAATAATTTTTAAAAAGTAATTTGTTTATTGGCCGCGCTGGGTCTTCGTTGCCACGTGGGCTTTCCTCTAGTTGTGGCGAGCAGGGGCTGCTCTCTAGATGTGGTGGGCAGGTTTCTGTTGCAGAGCACGGGCTCTAGGGCACAGCCTTCAGTAGTTGTGGTGGAAAGACTCAGCAGTTGCAGTTCCTGGGCTCTAGAGCACAGGCTCAATAGCTCTGATGCACAAGCCTAGTCGTTCTGCAGCATGTTCTGCGGAATCGTTCGGGACCAGGGATGGAACCCGTGTTCCCTGTATTGGCAGACAGATTCTTTACCACTGAGCCACTAGGGAAACTATTTTTTTAGTGTCTGTCTCTTCTACTCTACTGAAAGCTTCATAAGGGCAGGGCCTCGGTCTGTCAACTACCCTTATCTCCTGGCTTATGCCGTGTCTGATGCTTTGTGAGTTTTTAGGTGTTTGATGAATAAACCAACAGTAGCAACTCTGATAATAACATCCTGTACAGTTTGCAGAAGTCACTGTATGGTTGCTTCTAGGAAAGGAGGAGCAGTAGAAGAGGGAAGAAGGGGTAGGCAAAAAACTTCAAAACTAGTGAGGTGTACTACACAATGCATAGTCTTCATAATAACAAGTAATGCTTGACAAAGAGTTTAATGGTTCTTTGTTTTGTTTGTTTTTTGGCAGAATTATAGTGAACATCATTCACAACACTTCGGATTACCTTCCCAAAGTTTTAAGATTTTTGAACGTGGCTTTTGATAGCTCAGGTGATTGTTTAATTGCTGGGGACCATCACGGAAATATCTATGTTTTTGACTTGTGTGGAAACAGGTGAGCAAATACTTTGGATATTTACCAAGTAATTACTTTCTGGACTATTTTAGTACCTACTATTGGTTATTCATTTAGAAAGATTTATTAAATATTTACTATATTTCAGATGCTTTGTAAAATTCTGCCATTAGTGCTGATGCAATAAAGTGAGAAAGAATAGAAAGATAAAAATGGTTGGTTTTTTTTTAAGAGAATTAAAGTTCTCGTTTTAACAGTGTCTCTAATAGCTTGTTTTTCCTTAAATTTCAAGCTTCATTATTGCTAGTTTATCAGTTAATGTCTAGTACCTGTTTAGAAAAAGCACCGTGGCCTTTATATAGTACATTATTGTCAGAGTGAACTAGATCTTGGAATCTTTACAGACTTGATCATCACTCTTCCTCCTCTTCTTTTCCTTTACCAAACAATTGAGTGAGAATGCAATTAGGTGGGAATTGATCGAGGTAGTCATCGCTGGAGTGGGGGTAGGTGGAAAGGGAAAACTGCTGGCCCAGCCAGAGAGTCAGAAAGTGTCTGTGTGGGGATGGGGGCAGTCATGGGAAAGACGGAGGCTTTGGTCAAATGAGTGTACCAAGGCTAATGGGGGCCAGGTTCCTGACTATTGGAAAGCGGAGTTATGGATATGGAAAAGGAGAAAACTAGACTAAACCCTGTGGACCTGGATTGGATTTGGTTCTATCTGTATGAATCCTTGGTTTTGAATATATATAGACAGACATAAAAATAAATAGAGGTGTGTGTATGAGAAAGTGAATAAATTATATGGACATAAATTTCCTAGCTTTGTTCACTCATAGGGCCTGGAAACAATAACACCCCAGTAGTAATGAATATACCCAGTGCCCAGTTCTTTTCTAATTATCAGTCTGCTTCAAGGAATTGGGGCTCCTTGGAGAAACAGCCAGTTTTAGGATGGAGGCAGGGAAGGTACAAGATAAGCCTGCAACACTTTGTAGCCAGAAAGAAGGACTCTGTCAAAGAAGGATGGAGATGTGTCCAAAGTACAGAAATGTCACCTTGAAGGAGCTCTCTCTAGGCAGATTGGAGACAGTGAGTTTCAAAATAAATGATAGTGGTGGCTCGTAACCCACTGAATAAAATGGAAATCTGTGAATTCATGCTGTAGTCAACAACTTAATGAGATTGGATGTTTGCAGTCACAGAGTACCTCCCCCCAAAATACTTATTAAAGAGGAAAAAAAGCAGTAATTTTGCAGTGAAGAAGCTTGGCAAATACCACCTTATCAAAGGATTAAAGTTAAAATAACCAGTAGTGGGGCAAATCAAAGTTTGTGTGCCACCTGATAGGGTGCAGTGGTAAGAACATAATGTCACTTCTGTCATATTCCTGCCAAAGACAGGTGACCTGAGTCTAATCAGCAGAACCAGCTGGCAGAGCTAAATTAAGGGCATTGGATAGCAAGACTGGCTTGTGACCTTCACAAGGGTCAAGGACATGAAAGATGCAGAGAGTCTGAAGATTATTGCAGACAGAGGGAGCCTAGACACAGGACAAGTCAAGGCTTGGATCTGGACTGATCCCTTTGCTGCAAAGGATGTTTTTAGGACAGTGGACAAAACTGAGGTCTGGGGATTGGATAGTAGTAATATATGATGTAATTTTTGGATTTTGATGATTTTATTGTGATTATATAGGAACATTTCCTTGCTCATAGGAAATGTGATTTCGGTAACCTATTCTCAAATAGTTCAGGAAAAGAAGAGCTCATAAATGATTTATCTGTCTGTGATTTTCTGGGTAGAAATGTGTTAATCATTGTTTCCACTCCTTACCTAATGGTCACAATTCTCCCACCCATTACTCTTGCGTAACTACGCAGCCAGTTTCCAATTAAATCAATATACCTGTGTCTTTGCTCCCACTAAACAAAATAAAATAAAAATCCCAAACTAAACAAAATAAAAATAATTGTTGATTGACTCCATTATAGAGCAATGAACTTCAGCATCAATGATGCTAGTACTTCATTTGCTTATATCTGTTGTCATTTAGTCGTTCCATTCTTCTCTGAGTTTTCCAAACCTTGACCAATTTCTGTGGTTCCTTGTGTTCAGACTCTACTCTTAATCTGATTACCTAGTCTCCTGATTCATGGGGAAATAGACACCCTCAAGCTTCCTTGCCTTCTTCCCACCACAACTCAAATATATCTGTTAAGTCCAACCATTTGAAAAACTAGTTTGTAAAACTAGATGATCCTTATTTCTAACACTGCTAATCTCTAGCTTCTGTGGCTGCCCATGGGACTTTGCACCCTGAATGTTCCTCTCTTTTATTCTGTCCACTGTTCCTGTTCTCTCTGTAAATATTCACATCTGAGTATAGGTACATGTGGTGTAGCTGTGAAATGAGATCAGGCCTGTCTAATCCTAAAGGCCACTACAGTGGGCTCACTCACAGTCTTCCTGATCGCTTAATCCAGTGGTCTCTTTTCAGTTCTCATCTTACTAAATACTCTTGTCTTCCATCCTTTATGAAATTTTTCTTTTGCTTCAAGGTACAACTCTTTCCTGACTTTTCCGCCTCTGAGATCGACTTTCCCTTTGCTTTGCTGACTTTTTCCACTGTCTTTGCCCTTACTGTCCTGCTACTGGGGCGTTTGTCCCCAGCATGCTTCTTTCCATATTCTCGGTATTCTTTTTAATCAGCTCGTTACCACCAAGCCTCAGGCTTCAGCTGCCATGGAACATTGTTAACTCAGACCTGCTTCTCCCACCCACTGGGGAGCTTCTAGATAGCACTGTCTAATTCGGTAGCCACTAACCGCCCTCAGCCCTTGAGAGGTCGCTTGGCCAAGTTGAGATGCATTGATGGTATAAAATACACTGGGTTTTGAAGACTCACTGTGAGAAAAAAGAATATCTCTGATAATTTTCTATTAAATGTTGAAATGATAATATTTTAGATACACAGTAAATTAAGTTTAATATGTTAAGATTAATTTTATATATTTTAACTTTTAATGTGGCTTCTAGAAAGTTTTTAGTAACACACATGGCCTGTATTCCATTTCTTTTGAACAGCACAACTGTAAATGCTTTTCAAAGGCCTTAATCAGTTCAGTTCAGTTCAGTTCAGTTCAGTCGCTCAGTCGTTCCAGCTCTTTGCAACCCGATAGACTGCAGCGTGCTAGGTCTCCCTGTCCTTAATGCTACCTGTTTTAAATTAGAATTACTATTTCCTACCGCCACACTTCTTCCTCTTTTGCCTGAGCCTGAAAACTTCATTTTTTTTTGGTTAATGAAACTCTAGCTAGGTGCCAAGTACTCTGCTAAGCACTTAAACATACATTATTTCACTTAATCATCATGTATTCATTTAACCTTCATGACAGCCTTATGAGACATCTTTTTATCTCCACTTCACATGTGAGGGATTCCTGATTCCTCCCTCTTCACCCCGTTTGATGCATCACCAGACCTTTCTCCCCTTGACTTCTGACACCTCTTCTATTCTTCCTTTCCATTGTATACCCAGAATCCTCTTCCTAAAAGTCATGCCTGGCCGTGATTCTGGTCTGCTCAAAAGTTCTCGATGGCTTCCCATCCATTGTAAGTAAGATCCAAACTCCTTTCCATGGCAGGTAGCACTCTTTGTCGTCTGCTTTTGTTCCCCCAAAATGGGAGTTCATTTTCCTGGGTTTCATTTTCTTCTTCTCTAAGGACTCCGCTGATGTGGAGTTTTACGGTTATTGGAAGAAATTCTGATACTAACACAGTAATCTCTTACTAGGTTTAATCTTGTTCAGCGAACAACACAAGCTTGCACAGCTCTGGCCTTTAATCTTCATCGGAAGTCTGAATTCCTTGTGGCGTTAGCTGATTATTCTATTAAATGTTTTGATACAGGTAAGAAGTTCTATTTATTTTTTGAAGCAGAGTGAAATGTAGATGGAAATACTGCAGGGAGTTGGCCAGTCTGTACAGTCTGAGGGGAGGGAGCAGAACCCACAAGACAGCCCTCACTTCAGACACTGGCCACAAGTTTGGGGGTCCCAGGGCCATCCTCACATCAGATCAACAGGCTGCAAATTCAGGGTTCCCCACAGCTACCCCCAGGTTTGAGAATTCAGTAGAATGACTCACAGAATTCACTATGCTTATGATTATAGTTTTTTAAAAATAATTTATAGCAAAAGGATACAAATTAAAACCAGCCAAAGGAAGAGCCGCCTAGGGTGGATCCTGGGAGGCTCCCAAAAGGGATGCTTCCGTCATCCCCAGGGACACATTACCCGCCCAGCATCCTCATGTGGCCATCTGCGCCGAGCATTGCCGCACCAGGAAATTGACCCAGGCTCTTGAGTCTTTATTGGGGCTCCATTGCATTGGTGCTGGGTTGCCAGCTTGGTTGAACTCCATTTCCAGCCTCCTCCTCTCTGGAGGTTGGGCTGATAGTGTGAGACCCAAAGCCTGAGACTTCTAATCACTCACATGGGTGGCCGTTATGGTGTGGTCAGTCCCCGCTCTGAGGTTCTGTCAGTAGCACAGGCCATCTGTTTTGTCCAGGGACCTACCACAGATAACAGAGACACTCCCACCACTGGGGAAATTCCAAGGGTTTAGAGCTTGCTGGACAAAGGCCATGCATACCTCTCTTTGAAGGCCACATTCCTTACTGCACATGTACAAGAATAAATATTTTTTAAATTTTACATGTGTATTGATATTTTTTTGCCACATTACACTTTTTAATAGAGAACTAAAGAGTTCTATAAATTGAACTTATTATTAAGAAAAATCTCAACTGCATTGTTTTTTGTTGTTATTAATGTATCAGATACAACATTTAGAAAGATTGTAAACTATAAGAATAGTAATAATAGCGTTGGCTAACACTTAAATAGTGTTTACTCCTTGCCAGGTACTGTTCTGTGAATATTATTAATTTTAATGATCATAGTAACCCACAGAGATGGTTACTGTTGTTATGCCCAGTTTTCAGATGAGGAAACTGAGGCACAGAAATAAATTAACCAGGTTTCCACAGCTTGGTAAGCAGCGGAGCCAGGATTTATAGTCTGGGAGTCTTGCTGCAGGCCCCTACTCCCAGTCACTACCACCCTCTCACTGCAGGAAGGAAAGGCAATCATGCCCGAAGACAGACAGTGCTTTTACATCAGGGGCCCATCTCTGCAATCTGTGTTCTCTGCTGCATATGCCTTTTTTATATTTTAACAAATCTGTGATCATCCTATCTATATCATTTGGTAGACTCACTTCCTTCCCTTGTGAAAAATTTATGTGTTTAAGATCAATACTTAATAATTCTGCTCTAGAAATGCTTGCAATACCACAATTACTATTATTGTGTGGCCTCACCCTGCAGGCTTGTGGGATCTTAGTTCCCCAATCAGGAAATTGAACCCTTGCCCCCTGCAGTGGAAGCATGGAGTCTTAACCGCTGGGCCACCAGGGAATTCCTTATACCATGATTATTAATGTTTAATCTATTACCTTTTGGTGGATTTGAAACTGTTTTCAGTTTTGGGTATTACAAACACTGCTGACACAGAATTTCTGATACACTAAGTATTTAAACTGATCTGTGACTGCTTCCCTTGGATTCCATCAGTCTCTTCTCTCATCTTAGTTGTATCTTTTATACCCTCTCCTGTCTTATCGAAACCCCTCGTAACAAAGCCCTTTCCTTAGATGTTCCCACCTCCCCAGCTGCCTCCCTTTCTTCACTGCCAAATCCTGCTTCTTCACCGCGTCCGTGCATGGATTCTGACTCTTGCCTCTTCCTCCGCGCCCCCCACTCCAGGCTTCTGAGACTTCTATCTCCAAGGTCTCTAGTAACCTCTGATCTTATAAATCCTGTTTATACTTTTCATTTTGTTTCTTCATAGCTTTTAACATTTTAGCTTACTTCAGAAGTCTTAGTTTCTTACTATTAACCTCTCTTGGGTCTACTTTTCTGATTTCTTTTGTGATTCCTAGACTTTTGGATGGGGCTTCCCTGGTGGCTCAGATGGTAAGGAGTCTGCCTAGAAGGCAGAAGACCCACGTTCAATCCCTGGGTTGAGAAGTTCCCCTGGAGAAGGAAATGGCAACCCACTCCAGTTGGGTATTTCACCCAATTAAAAAGAAAAAGTAGAGGAGCCCACATAGGTTGTCATCTTTTAATTTTGCTCATTGACGTTGGAAAAAACCACATCACTTCATGAAATGGAGTTTTTTAACAGACTTAGAAGGATATAATAAATTTAAAGGTAGTATTTTACATTTAGATGTGGGGAAAACTCATCTTGTTATCCTTATTTTTCTCTTCTCACTGAAGGCCAATGAAAAATTGCCCATTAAGTGACGCCAGACTTCAGACTGGTGTTTGGAAGCAGATCCTCCCTTCCCAAGAGTTTATCTGTTCCTCTGCCTTCAGTGTGACCTACTTTGTATCTTAATGTTTTCCCAGATTTACATCTGGCTTTCTGGCTCTTCTCCCCAGGTGCATCTTTCTGGAGGAACAAACCAAATCTGACCATAAACTGTAACATGCCTGTCATAGGAAACTTGGAAACCCAGAAAAATGTAAAGAGAAAATAAAAATCACTGCAGTTTTACTACCCACTGATAATTATCTTGGGGAGTTTTTGGTGTTTTCAGACCTTTTTTCTCTGCCTGTGTGTCACACATGCAGACACACACCCAGAATCAGTTTTTAAAAATCAAATCTGTTATCTCTTCTCACACTGCTAAGTCTGATCCGCCTGGTGTATCTATGTCACATAGTAGAATCACCTCCTGTTTACATAACTAAACTGGAGCCACTGGATCACTGAGTCCTTTGATTTTTCCCTTGTAGCTCTTCAGTTTGTTCCTTTCCCCATTGCCACGTGCTTAGCAGAGACCCTCCTCATCTGCCGCCTGGGTTAGCACAGAACAGATTACCTAGTCATTTTGTGATCTCTCCCTCCTCTCCAGTATATTCACCATGTCTTCAAAGTGCTCTTTCTGAAACAGCCCAGATACGGTATTCTTACATATAAAACCACTTCAAGAGAAAGCCCAGACTTCTGTCATGTCACGTTCAAGACTGTTCTTAAACCCCTTTCAGCCTCATCTCCTCCTGCCTCCCTGATAATCCACGTAACTACCGTGTCCCCCAGCGCACTTCATCAACCAGTCACAGGCTTCCATTGTTTTTAGACGTTAGTGGAGATGAAGGGACCGCGTGTGATCCCTGGCCATCAGTTGAATCTGTTCTTGGATGAAATGCCGGGTTTGACCTGTATGGCTGTTTGCCTTTTTCCCTCAGTCACCAAGGAGCTGGTTAGCTGGATGAGAGGGCATGAATCATCCGTGTTTTCCATCTCTGTGCATGGATCAGGGAGATATGCCATTACCACCTCCTCTGATACAGCACAGCTCTGGGACTTGGATACCTTCCAGAGAAAAAGAAAGCTGAATATTCTCCAGTCTGTGGGAATACAGAAGGTCAGTGGACGGAGCGCGTCTTGGTCTGCGGTGCTGTTCAGGCTAGTTTCTGGACCAGCAGGGTACAGATGTTATAAGTAATGTTTTACTTTGTCTCGGTTATGTCAGCAACAAGCAAAACTTATTATTTATAGTATGTAACTTCAGCTTTAGTTACGTGATAGTTTTTACTTGGCTGGTTGATTTTGTTTCTTAACCCAATTATGAAAAAGTCTAAATGTATAGATTTGTAAGAATCTCACAGTGAGCACATGTACACCCACCGCCTAGATCCTGCTGCACCGTAGGGTACTTTGTTGCTGTTTAGTTGCTAAATTGTGTCCCACTCTTTGTGACTATGGATTGTAGCCTGTCAGGCTCCTCTGTCCATGGGATTCTCCTGGCAAGAATACTGGAGTGGGTTGCCATTTCCTTCTTCAGGGGAGCTTCCTGTGTCTGGGGATCTAACCTGTGTCTCCTGCATTGGAAGGCAAATTCTTTACTGCTAAACCACCTGGGAAGCCCTTACCATACTTACATAGTAGTAAACTATATTATGGATCTGTCTGTCCCTTAGTTTATTAACTTACTTTCTTTTTTTTAAGTAAATTGCAGGCATCAGTATACTTGCCCATCAGTGCTTCAGCCTGCATTTAATTAACTGCATTTAATCAGGTTTAGTATTTGTTGATGTAAACTTTGTTTTTAATGCATGTCTTAAGCATTCATTTGTTAAATTTTGATAAATGCATATACATTTGTAATGTGCAAACCTATAGTTACCACCATCCCAGAAAGTTCCATCATATCCCTTCCCAGATAAGCACTCCTCTGTTTTTCTACTGTTGGTTAGTTTTATCTGTTCTAAAATTTCACAGTAGAGCTTTTCAGTAATGGTATGTGTAAAGCCTTTTTTCATTCAACATCATGTTTTTGAGATTCATCCTTGCTGTTTTACGTACCAGTAGTTTGTACCTTTGTATTGCTCATCAGTATTCCATTGTACACATATATCACTTTTTAAAAAGCCATTTCTTTTGTTTTTAGGGTTTGTTTTTTTTTTGCTATTTGATTAGCTAAGTGCTGTTTTCAGGATTGCATCTCACATTTAATTATTTTGCTTCAGGTTGTATTATACATGCAGTATTGCTTTTAATTTCTTGATTATTAGCGTGAACAACTAGCAATTCATCTCAACCAAAATCTTATTTTGTAGTCTCCACAAAAATCCCAGGGTTTTTAATCATTTAAAAAAGATACAAGTCATAGCCAGCTTACTCATCAGGTATTTAGGCCAAATGCCTTAGTACGTTTCTTCTTCAGTTGCTTTAACACTTTAATTGTTTTAAAGGCTAAGAAAGAGAACACTGAGAGTTGAACCCACGGTGGAAAGAGTCATGAAACAATGACACAAAAACCATCTGTTATTTTTACCATGAAACTAGAATAGTATACACTGAATAGCTGCCAGTATTAACCTTCACTTGGTCGTTTAGACATTTTAGTTTAAAAAAATAGGATTCCAAATATTAGTGATAAAATTAAATGTAGTAAGTTAAATACAATATGCAATATACATGTAAGTATATTGTTCTAAAACAATAGAATATTATAGTCTATAAGTTACCAGCAAGCTTTTCCTCAGAAGACTAGATAGTAAATATCTTTGGCTTTGCTGGCAAAAAGCAAAATTGAGGATATGTGTGTACTTACATAACCACCTGAAATGACAGAATTTTAAAACATAAAACTCATTCTCCTGGCCATACAAGAACTGGAGATGAGTCTGATGGTTGTCACTCCTGGCTTATTCTGTTGAAAACAGGAAGTAATTATAAACTAAAAGCAAGACTTTAGTTCTTATCAAGTTTTTATTAAACTTATATTTTTACTGTGGTTTTCTATTTTTAGATTTTTATTGGGGTATATTTGATTTACAATGTTGTGTCACTTTCAGATGTACAGTAGAGTCAGTTAGTTATACATATCCACATGTCCACTCTTCAGATTCTTTTCTTTAAAAAACGTTTGTTTGTTTATTTATTTGTCTGCCTCAGGTCTTCGTGAGGCACACGGAATCCTCGTTGTGGCATGTGGGCTCAGAGGTTGTGCACGGGCTCTGTAATTGTGCGTGGGCTTAGTTTCCCCGAGGCACGTGGGGTTTTAGTTCCTTGACTGGGGATCGAACCTTCGTCCCCTGTGTTGCAAGGCAGATTCTTAACCTCTGGAACACCACAGAAATCCCTTTTCAGATTCTTTTCCCATATAAGCCATTACAGAGTATTGAGTAGAGTTCCCTGTGCTATACAGTAGATTCTTTTTGGATATCTGTTTTACCGACAGTAGTGTGTATATGTCAGTCTCTCAGTCTATCCCTCCCCCCTTTTATCCCCTGGTCACCATAACTATAAAGAAAGCTGAGCGTGGAAGAATTGATGGTTTTGAACAGTGGTGTTGGAGAAGACTCTTGAGAGTCCCTTGGGCTGCAAGGAGATCCAACCAGTCCATCCTAAAGGAGATCAGTCCTGGGTGTTCATTGGAAGGACTGATGCTGAAGCTGAAACTCCAGTACTTTGGCCACCTCATGCGAAGAGTTGATTCATTGGAAAAGATCCTGATGCTGGGAGGGATTAGGGGCAGGAGGAGAAGGGGGTGACAGAGGATGAGATGGTTGGATGGCATCACCGACTCGATGGACATGAGTTCGAGTAAACTCTGGGAGTTGGTGATGGACAGGGAGGCCTGGTATTCTGCAGTCCATGGGGTCGCAAAGAGTCAGACACAGCTAAGCGACTGAACCAAACTGAACTGAACCATAGTTTGTTTTCTACATCTGTGACTCTACTTCTGTTTTATAACTAAGTTCATTTGTACCATTTTTTTTAGATTCCACATTTAAGTGATGATATTTGTCTTTCTGTGTCTGACTTCAGTCAGTAAGACAATCTTTAGGTCTATCCATTTGCTGCAGATGGCATTATTTTGTTCTTTTTTATGGCTGAGTCTGCTTTTATATTTTAAATACAAATTTTGTGATTTTTTTTTTCCATTGATGACGCATGGTAACACATGATGATATGGGTTTCATTTATGATGGCTCTTTTAATCTAAAATGGTCTCCCACCTTTTCTCTTTTATTCCCATAACATTAATTTTTTTTTTTTTTTAAGAAGCCAGGCCAGTTAGTTGTGTTGGAAAATGCCACACATTGTGGATTTGTGTTACTATCTCCTCATTGCATCATTTAACTTGTTTTCTCAGCTGATACCTTGTACGTTCAGTTCAGTCACTCAGTTGTGTCTGACCCTTTGCGACCCCATGGACTGCAGGACACCAGGCTTCCCTGTCCATCACCAGCTCCTTCTGGAGCCTGCTCAAACTCATGTCCATCAAGTTGGTGATGCCATCCAACCATCTCGTCCTCTGTTGTCCCCTTCTTCTCCCGCCTTCAATCTTTCCCAGCATCAGGATCTTTTCCAGTGAGTCAGTTCTTCACATCAGGTGGCCAAAGTATTGGAGTTTCAGCTTCAGCATCAGTCCTTCCAATGAATATTCAGTACTGATTTCCTTTAGAATGGACTGATTTGATCTCCTTGCAGTCCAAGGGACTCTCGAGAGTCTTCTCCAACACCGTGATTCAAAAGCATCAATTCTTTGATGCTTAGATTTCTTTATAGTCCAACTCTCACATCCATAGATGACTACTGGAAAAACCGTAGCTTTGACTAATGAACCTTTGTTGCAAAGTAGCAGCTGATGCTACTGATCTTGTAAACTGAATTTAAGTCTAAAATCTTGAGTAGATTCACATTAAACATTTTTGACAAGCTATTCACCTTGTGTATAAGATGGAAATAGTAACAGTGCTTACCTTAGGGTTTGTTTCAGGATTGAATATAATAATCTGTGTAAAGCGCTTAGCACAAAGCTTGTGCACAGTAAGTGCTTAGTACAAGTTAGCTGCAGCTGCTACTGTCTCTATATTGCTGTTATTTTTGTTATCTATTATCCAGCTTTATAGAATTACCTCAGTGCAACTAGGTATCTTCTAAAAAGCTATAAGGTAACTGTATTCTTTTTCTTTTGAACTATATTAAATAGATGCATAATCCCTTATTAGCAACTCAAACACCCAGATGTTTTTTAATAACTCATTTGGTAGCAGAATCTGATTGGAATTTATCTGGCAGCAAAATCTGAACTAAGTTGACATGAGGCTGAAATATTAATATATTTGAGTATGGGGTGTCGCTCCAAGTCACTGAGAGTTCTGCATAATATTATAGAATATGCGTTGTATTGGGCCTCCCTGGTGGCTCAGATGGTAAAGAATCTGCTCGCAATGCGGGAGACCCAGGTTTGATCCCTTTCTCAGATCATAAGTAGTTCTGAATTCTGGAACACATCTTCCCTAAAGGTTTCAGATTAGAAACTATCAGTGGATAGTTGATTTTGACTTCAAAATGTTTTTAAAGAATTTACGCTGCATCCGTTTTCCATTGATTTTTGTACCTAGCAGTAGTGGTAATTGGTAGTAATAGATAGCAATGCCACAGGTGGCTCACTGGTGGAGAATCCACCTGCAGTGCCGGAGACGCTAGGAGCCTTGGGTTCAGTCCCTGGGTCAGGAGATCCCCTGGAGGAGGAAATGGCAATCCACTCCAGGATTCTTGCCTGGAGAATCCCTTGGACAGAGGAGCCTGGCGGGCTACGGTCCATAGGGTCGCAAAGAGTCCAACACACCTTAACAACTAAACAGCAGCAGTAATAGATACCAATCGTTGAGTCCTTGCTATGTACTTAACACTTTGTTTTGTTATTTTTAAGCTTAAATAATCCTGAAAGGTAGATACAATTATCCACATTTTACAGTTGGGGAAACTGCACTTTAGAAATAGTAAGTAACTTGCCCAGTGTCACGTAGCTTGTGAAAGAGGTGCAGTTCTGAGCTGAAGCTTGGTTTACTCTGAAGTGGCTCCATTATGCTCTCGGATAAACCAATTACGTTTCTTCGAGTTAGGAAATTTTCATTCTTTTGTTGATGCTAGGAGGTAGGACATTTAGCTCTTTTAGCTGGAGATTTTGGAATAAATCCTGAGATTTCTGATTAGTGTGGGTCAGTATGTATCAGACAAGGTTTTCTGATGATGGCATCAGAGAACACTCAATCGTGTGTCACTAAGCTTAGTCTTTGTATACGAATGGGCACGCACTAAATTTTTGCCGAATTGTACATTTCACTGTTAACTTTCTCTTAACTACTATCCTGATCTCTTTCAACTTTGAAAAGAATTCACGTACCTCTCAAAAGTGAATTGAGAAGCCTAGGATTTTCATATTTTGTAAGGAAAAGGTGCAGCCAACCTTCAAAAAGTATATTTTGTTAGTGCTCATGAAGCTTTTTCTAAGCATTTTGTGTTTGTCGGGAGATGACACTATCTAAATAATGACGTGATTCATTAGGAACAATTTTATAATCATTAAAATCTGGCAATTAAAATTACAAATCTAGTAATGAATAATCATGTAGGCAATAATCTATCACAGCTATTCCTCAAAATAGCAGCTGATGCTCATTAACTTTTAAGCTTTTGCTTCTCCCAGTAGGAATAAACTTTATTACTTTTCTAGAAAAATACTGCTAATTATAATAAAAATTTCAAGACACTTTTTTTGACATCACATTGGACACTGTTTTAATGCATTCATTATAGATTGTAATGTATTCACTGAGTTCTTTCTATAAGACCTTCATATTACAAATCTTCTTAATATAATGGAACTGTTGGCAAAAGGCCTGCCAGATTGTCTTTGATAAAGTGAGCCAAGGACAAAAATGAGGAGGAGCTAGATCAGGCAAGGGCCTCGGCATCTGATGTAGTTGAGCTAGTATCTTTTAGAGTCTTATGGCTTTAGTCCTTAGTAGATTGTTCTAATTAACCAGTGTGTTCCATAGTACATTTTGTATGCATGCATGTATGTTTTTTAGCATTATTATCAAAAAAGAGATAATGTATTATATATAATAATATATAAATATATATTTTTACAATTCCCTAAAATTTTTATAGTAATGTTTTAATGCATTTAATGCATTAAAACTATATATAATAACTGGATGACAATAATACAAATTAGTCTCAAGGCTGCCATATTGCATGTGGATGCTTTATTGACCCATTATTTTTGTAACACTGGGGAAAGCCACGGTAGATGCAGTGTTGATCCTTTTTTTCTGGACATCTCTCTCACTACTGTGATGATGGTTACATCTAGATTCTGAATACTCAGAGACACTCTAGTCCAGTGTTAGAGACGCTGAACACTTCATCCCCAAAGAATGTGTTAGTAGCACTCCCTCTGACACCAGTGAAATTGTGAAGATGTCAGAATAAAAGGTAACAAATCCTTAAAGGTGCTCTGCCTCCTCTGAGTCCCTGCCCCTCTCTGTTTCCAACACAAAAACAGTCATACGTTTTAAAAATAATAAAGCTTGTAAAGACACAGCAGTAGACACAAGAAGATGTGTTCAAATATAAAGTGTTATAATTAGTTCTAATGCAGTTAAGAAGGCTGATCTGGATAGAACCAAAGAACAAATACCTAGAACTCAACATAAACTGTTAAAGGTGAAGATGCATATACTATACAACTTAGTAAGAAAAAGGTATATTCATTCATTTATTCAACAAAAAACTGTTGCGCACCTTTACTAAGTTCTAGTCATTGTGCTTGCCACTGACCACACAAGAATAAGCAAGATAGACAAGACTTCTGCCCGCTGTTGTTCAGAACCAGCCAAGTCTCTTCAGCTGGGACGGATGTTGCGTCTCTTGGGGTTCCATGCATGGGGTCTCAGGGTAGATTTCCTGTGGGCAGATGAGTGTATAAAGAAATCATAATTCTTCTGTGGTTCAGAGGAATAAAATAGAAGACCAAAGCTGTATTGAGGGGAAAATAAAGGAAAAAAAGATTAAATAGGTAGAGCTGTAACTAACTATTAGCTGTTTGCAGGAATTTATTTTGAGGGGATAGCTAGGAATGCTTGTCCTTAGGGTATTGAATTTTTTTCATGTTCTTTGCTTCCTTTCCTACCTCCCTCTGTGTGTTTTACACAGATGGCACACAAAGTTCTATTTGAAGCCATTGAAATTTATGAGAAAATATTGGTCAGTTTTAATTAAAATGTTATATTATTGAAGTAAGCATTGCTTACTGCTTATGTAATAGAGAAATAGAAATTATGAGAATAAAATGACATTTTCAGCTTTTCCACCAATTTCAGTCTCAATTGTACACTAAATAAATTGAATCTCTAATAAAATATGAGAATCCCTGCTAAAATATAAAATCTCTAACATCATGTATTTGTTTTCAAGTTTTTACTTTTGCAAATAATGCTTAGCAAACATTTATACACATTTATCTTAAAGCATTTTGCTGTTTTTTTCTCAAAGAATTAACCCTTAGGAGCAGATTGATTATTCAGAAGAAATATAAGACTGTTGATACATATACAGTATCTTTAGTCAGTTTTTACTACCAGCAGGAGTGTATCACAGTTCCTTTTTCTGTAGTGTCACCAACATTTAATATTTTTAACACTTGGTTGTTAGTATTTAATAGTGTATATTAGTATATAACTTATAAATACACTATGTATATTTTGTGTATATGTTTGGTCTGTGTTTTGTGTAGTGTGTGCATTATTTTAAAGTAAATTTGATACACATAAAATGGTATCTTATTTTCATTTGAATCTTTTATAAGGTTAAATATTTAAGAATTGTTAGTATTTTATGGATAAACTTGTCATTATAGTCACCTATTTTTTGTTTAAAGGAGTTTACCTTTTCCTTTACTTTATAATAGTATATAAAATATCAGTTTTATCCCCTGGCATGTATTGTAAATGTATTTTCTCCAGTTTAAGAAAAAATAATTTTAAGAAAGAATTAACTACTTGTAAATTTTAAACTTAAAGAGGGTTAAATGATCCTTATATAAACAATAACTATTTTTCCTTCCTTTTTAGGTTTTCTTTCTACCATTCAGTAATACCATCCTCAGCTGTTTTAAAGATAATTCCATCTTCGCCTGGGAATGTGATACTCTTGTTTGCAAATATCAATTGCCAGCTCCACCTGAAAGCTCTAATATATTATACAAAGTGTTTGCCGTGACCAGGTAATGTTCACTTTGAGACACTGAGGATTTTTATGAAATTTAACTTCCAGTGAAATTTTATAAATTTTCTTTCAGTATTTTATTGTCATATGAGCAAAAGTTTCCTTTAAACTAAGATATGATCTCAGATATGGTATTAAGTTTTTTACTTATTGTACACAAAAATATAAAAAGCATATGAAATCCTAAGGGTGGTACACTCATTAGCTATAATAAGCATCAACTAATAGCCACTCCTATCTTGTCTGTAATTCTGCCTGTGCTCAGTCACGTACAACCCTTTGAGATCCCATAAACTGCCCGCCAGTCTTCTCTGTCCGTGGGGTTTTCCTGGCAAGAATACTGGAGTGGATTGCCATTTCCCCCTCCAGGGGGTCTTCCCAACCCAGGGATCAAACCTGTGTCCCCTGCCTTAGCAGGCAGACTCTTTACCACTGGCAACTGTCTACTACTTCTGTACTCTGTCGTCGTAAAACAAAGCCCAAGTGTATCATTTCATGCATAAATATTTCAGTGTGTATCCCTAAAGGATGGGACCCTTTTTGAAACACAACTGTGGTACTATCATTACACCTTTAAAAATTCATAATACTATGTCTAATTATTATTCATAGTTCACGATTGGTCTAATAATCGTTTTTGTGGTTGGTTGTTCAAGTTAGGAACAAGATAAGGTTCACACGTGGCCTTGGTTGATGTATTTCTCTTTATATTTTCTTTGCAGTTAATTTGTTAAAGAACTGGTCATTTGTCCTGTAGTTTTCTATATTCTAGATTCTGCTCTTTGCATCCCTGTGATGCTATTTAATGTGATCTTCTCTCATCTATATTTACTATAAACTGGTTATGTCATATTTCCTGTGAGTTGGAGGCTTGATCTGATCTGGTTTGATTTGGGAGCAAGAAGACATTGTAGGTGGTTGGTGTCCTTTCATCTGGAGGAACACAGAACTCTTTCTTGTGATGTTAATGGTCATTGGTGATCATCACCTAGATATCCTGTGTTGCATTGGAGGTTAGCAAAATGGAACTATCCTGTCTTTCCTTCTCCCTTATTAACTGGAACCTCCTTGAGAAAGAAACTTCCTCTCATCAATTCTTTGGTTACTTTGCTGTACAGTTAGTAAAGGAAAAGCAGGATAAAATGCTTGATTTCTTCCTCTTTAAAAAAGAAAACCTTTTTTCCCAAAATAATGGATTGGTTTATTGGCATATTCACAGGTGGCCGTTGAAGGTCTTTTGTCTTTAATCTTTGTAAACTCATGGATTTAAGCATAGTTGACGTGGTTTTACTTATTAAAATTATTATTCTTAGTGATGCTCTGGTTCTCTCATCTTTGACCAGTGAGATTATCTTCAGGTCGGCTCTGAACCCTCCTGATACAACCCCTTGTCTATGATGTGTGTGTGTTAGTCACTCAGTCATGTCTGACTCTTTGCAACGCCATGGTCTGGAGCCCACCAGGCTCCTCTATCCATGGAATTCTCCAGGCAAGAATATTGTAGTGGGTTGGCATTCCCTTCTCCAGGGGATCTTCCTGACCCAGGGATCCCATGTCTCCTGTGTCTTTGCAGACAGATTCTTGATCACTGAACGACCAGGGAAGCCCTTTTCCAGGCTGCTGCCTGGAAATATAGTTTTCTTAGTTGGTCTATTTTTATTTTTATTTTTTTTTTTTATTTTTTATTTTTTTCCTCTGTATCATTTTATTTTTTTTTTCCATTTATTTTTATTAGTTGGAGGCTAATTACTTTACAACATTGCAGTGGGTTTTGTCATACATTGACATGAATCAGCCATGGATTTACATGTGTTCCCCATCCTGATCCCCGCTCCCGCCTCCCTCTCCACCCGATCCCTCTGGGTCATCCCAGTGCACCAGCCCCGAGCACTTGTCTCATGCATCCAGCCTGGGCTGGTGATCTGTTTCACACTTGATAATATACATGTTTAGATGCTGTTCTCTCAGATCATCCCACCCTCGCCTTCTCCCATAGAGTCCAAAAGTCTACTGTATACATCTGTGTCTCTTTTTCTGTCTTGCATATAGGGTTATGTGTCTTGCATATAGGGTTATCATGATCTATTTTTAATCTCATTTCCTAAAGTCAGTTTCTGCAAAGCAGCTAGAGTGCTTCTAGTCATTTCCTATTGAACTCCCATGAAAGGCTTTCCATTGCTGTTAGGAAAATCCAACTCCCCGCCATATCCTCTGAGGTCTTTTGCCCTCTGGTCTTGGCTTCCCTCCCTTTTCTCATCTTATTTCCTTCCCCATCTAATTTAAGTATTCAGCCACACTTGAATATTGCTTCTCGTTCTTCCTTATATACTAACCTTATTCCTATCTCAGCATTTTTGTATTAGCCAGTCAGCAATACTGACAAGCATGGAATTCTTCCTCCAGGTCACCCTGTGACCGATTCACATCATTCTTGCAGTAGATCTTCCTCCTTCCCCAGCTCTGTAGCATCACCTATTTAAATGAATAAACATTAAGAATTAATTTCCTCAGAGGTACTAGCCACATTTTAGTTCCCTGGTGGCTCAGAGGGTAAAGCGTTTGCCTGCAAGACGGGAGACCTCGGTTCGATCCCTGGGTCGGGAAGATCCCCTGGAGGAGGAAATGGCAACCCACTCCAGTACTCTTGCCTGGAGAATCCCATGGACGGAGGAGTCTGGTAGGTTATAGCCCACAGGGTCGTAAAGAGTCGGACACGACTGAGCGATTTCACTTTTACTTTGAATCACATGTGGCTAATAATGACTATTTTGGTTCTTACTGTTTGGGTTTTTGTTTGTTTATCTTTGGCCGCACTTGGTCTTTTCTGCTGGGTTCAGGCTTTCCCTCGGTGTGGTGAGTCAGGGCTGCTCTTCCTTGCAGTGCGCAAGCTTCTCATTGTGGTGGGTTCTCCTGTTGTGACACGTGGGCCCAGCAGCTGTGGCTGTCAGGCTCTAGAGCGAGGGCTCGATAGTTGTAGCACACGGGCTTGGTGGCCCACAGCATGTGGAATCTTCCCCGATCAGGGATGGAACCTGTGGCCTCTGCATCAGATTCTCATCCACCGTCCCGCCAGGGAAGTCCAGTAGTGACTGTTTCGGACAGCAGAGATGAGAACATTTCCATCATGATACTGGATCAGGTTGGACAGTGCCACTGTAAATAATTCACCCAGTCTTACAGAGCTGTTTGTTCTGCAGGGATGGCCGAATCCTGGCTGCAGGGGGCAAATCAAATCATATTCATTTGTGGTGCTTGGAAGCTAAACAGCTATTTAGAATTATCCAGATGCCCACCAAAGTTCGTGCCATCCGCCATCTGGAATTTCTTCCTGATAGTTTTGATGCTGGTTCTAATCAGGTTAGTAACATAAAGGTTAGTAACGTAGTACTTTTTTGGAAAAATCGTATCAATTTCTGCACTATATGAGTTCTCT
Organism: Muntiacus reevesi; assembly: GCF_963930625.1. Classification (NCBI taxonomy): domain Eukaryota; kingdom Metazoa; phylum Chordata; class Mammalia; order Artiodactyla; family Cervidae; genus Muntiacus; species Muntiacus reevesi. The sequence continues at coordinate 61,586,511 of NC_089260.1, forward strand.
TATTTAACTTGTGGCAGCCTGATTGTTTCAAGGATTTAAAATTGCCAAAAACTTGTTAAGAGCCTAAAACTGAAAAATGGAAACATCTTAGGTTCTATATATTAATGATAATTCACCCTTTTCCCTAAAATTGGTATACTTTATGTCATACTCTGGTTTACAGAGTGATAAAGTGTGCTATTTTTTATTTGATCCTTAAAGAATTCTCTGAGCATAGGCACAGTTTCACAGACTGTGACATCAAACTAGGGGACTTGTCAACACTGCTGTTAGTTACAAGGATTAAAAGTAGGACCAGAATGGGAATTTTCTTGCTTTTTTGTTGTGCTGTGTTTTATCTATCATAACAGGTTGCCTCAAGCCTATGAAACATATTTTCATTCTATTTAGCCTTAGTTTACAAAGTGCTCCCCCTCCACACACCCTTTTTCTTTTTAATAGTTGGGCAGTTGAACCTTAACTTCTTTATTTTAAATAATCTTGGGTCTTGCCATTAACAAATTTTATATGTGTGTGTGTTTTATGTATATATGTATGATGTATGTGTGTGTATATTATATCTGTTTTAATTTTTTGAGTAGATAATGCTTTCACACGGTTGAAAATGTAAGGAAAAAAAAAGGCATAAAGTGAACTCTTACTTTTCTCTCTCATTTGCCCAGTTACTCACTCTCCAAAACCACTGCTGTTATATAATCTTATGTTTTTCCCATTTTGCATTTTTTTTCTTTACTTAGTTTACCTTGAAGATTATCCTATATCAGTAGAAAACTTCGTTCTTTTGTACAGCTGTATAAATTTTTTTAACCAGTCCTTTATTATTGGGCACTCAACCTGTTTTTAGTTCTGTTCTAGCACAAATAATACTGCACTGCATCACTTTTGCACACGTCACTTCACACATCCTGTCTGAAGGGTAAAATAAAATCCCAGAGTTAAACACTGGTACTAGCATTATGTGCATCTGTAGCTTTGATAGATCTGCCAAATTGCCTTCCAGAGAAGTTGCATCAATGAATGATGGGATTCCTACCATCTGATCAACAGAAAGCTTGCTTTTTAGATTGTCACCTTCAAATTGCCTCCAACTACCTCCAAACTGTAGTCTTTCACATAACAAGGGATGTCAGTGTTTCACAAAATCACCTGGTGACACTGCCTACCAGCCCCTGGCCCTGGGGAAAGAACCTGTAGACGAAGCAGTGGAGGGATTTATTGTTTTGTGCGTTTAAGCTTTTTTAGTATGTGTTTTTAATTTTTCAAGTTGTATGGGTTACAGCTGTTTTTTTCCCCCTTAAAAGACTAACTTCCTCCGGACTTCCCCCCGCCCCAACACGGTCCTTTTTTGCAGCTCACAGACTTTCTCCCTCCACAACCCAAATACTGGTTACAACAATGAGGTCGCAGGTTTGTGTGGGGCAACAGGACGGCTGTCAGCTCTGCTCAAGCTGAGGATGGAGAAGGGAAACAAACCCTCCACCCTCCCCACTCTGCCAGCCAGCGTGGGGTCACAGTGAAGAACTGTAGTCCTCTCTGCTTCCCCTGGAGGGATTGGTGGAGACAGGCCTGCCTGTGGGAAGGGAAGAGTCTCAGTTGACCTTTCTGTAGTCTCCAGGATAGGCTCCTTACTGGTTCTGGTTAGAGCCAGGCTTATCTGGACCTGAACTGAGCAAATCTGCGTGAGCCATGATTAGGGATTTTAAATAAACATCATGGCTCTCTGCGAGTATGGTCTCCTCCGACTGTCCTCCAGCCCACCACTGCATGCCCCCCCCAAGAGAGAACATATGTAAATACACACATGTGTATGTGTGTAGTTTGACTTTTTAAAATTGAGGTGTAATTGACATAGAACATGTTAGTTTTGGGGCTTCCCTCATAGCTCAGGAAGACCCTGGTTCAATTCCTGGGTTGGGAAGATCCACTGGAGAAGGGATAGGCTACCCACTCCAATATTTGTGGGCTTCCCTTGTGGCTCAGCTGGTAAAGAATCTGCCTGCAATGTGGGAGACCTGGGTTCGATCCCTGGGTCGGGAAGATTCCCCTGGAGAAGGGAAAGGCTACCCACTCCAGTATTCTGACCTGGAGAATTCCATGGAGTGTATAGTCCATGGGGTCCCAAAGAGTCAGACAGGACTGAGCGACCTTCACTTTCATTTTCATGTTAGTTTCAGGTGTATAACATGATGACTTAGTATTTGTATGTATATATTGTGAAGTGATCACCATAATAAGTCAAGTTAACATCTGAGACTTTTGAATTTTAAATGTGTTTTAGGAACTCACATGTTTCTCTCTACTCTTAGGTTCTTGGAGTGCTAAGTCAGGATGGTATTATGAGATTTATTAATATACAGACTTGTAAACTTCTCTTTGAAATTGGGAGCCTTGATGACGGAATTAGCTCATCAGTAATTAGCCCACACGGACGGTACATTGCATCTATTATGGAAAATGGCAGTCTGAACATATACTCAGTTCAGACTTTAACGAAAGAAATAAATAAGGTATGTTATCAAGTAAGCTTCCCTCCTTTCTGTTAAGATTTAAAAGTTTTATCATCAAAAATAAAAGCTCTGTTACAATTTTTTAACTTCTTTGCACCATTATCCCTTTTTCTGGATATGTTTTTTTTGCTCTTACTCCCAAAGCCATGTCTCCAGACTTTGCAACCTATGCTCTGTTCTTAAACTGCTGCCTTTGTCAAAGACCTCTGTTTTGTCCTCGTCCGATTTGAGGTACCCTTCTGATCTGCTTCCCGAAAAAGGTCTGCAATCCCAGTCTGTTCATTTTTTTCTCTTTCTTCCCATCTTGCAAGCTGGACACCTTGGAGCACCTATGACTATGTCTATTCCTGTTTCCTGCATCGAGTCAATACTAAGTCATGTACTCCTTGAATCTGAAATATCTGTACGTGGCCCACCTGTTGGCCATGTCGGCCATCCTTGTATTGGTGCTCACTGACTGCTCTCCAATAGTAGTAATCTCAATAGATATACCTAAACTCAGAGCCCTTGGTGCCTGCTCCTCCTCATCAATCATCTTCCACCTGCCATTTTTCTAAAATAAGGCTTTCATCATCTAAAACAATGCTGTTCTCGTGGCCTCCTTCCCTTTGCCTGTTGCATTAAGTTCAGATGCTTCTGCCTGCCTCTCAAGGTCTTCTCTGTTCTTCTTTCTACCTACTATTTCCCCGTGCTTTCAGCTTCTCTTACTGTCCCTTGTAGACACCGTGCGCATTTCTGCATCTGTTGTTACACTACACATTTCATCTGAAAATATACTTCCTACTTCTCTTACGGTAATCTAGAATTTCTCTGGCTTGTTGCATCAAATAACAAAGCAAGTTTTACCTTAGATTGTTTCCTTCTCTTTTCTGGGGTGGTTGTTGTGGGGGTCGGGGGTTCTTTTTAAAAAGAAATGATTCATTTTTAACTAGAGGATAATTGCTTTACAATGTTGTGTTGGTTTCTGCCACACATCAACATGAATCAGCCATGGATAGGCCTATGTCCACTCCCTCCCACCTCCCACCCCATCCCACCCCTCTAGGATGGCACAGAGCTCTGGGTTGAGCTCCCCGTGTCATATAGTAAATTCCCACTGGCTACTTTACATATGGTAATGCATATGTTTCAGTGCTATTCTCTCAATTTGTCCCACCCTCTCCTTTCCCCATTGTGTCCACAAGTCCTTCTCTATGTCTGCGTCTCTATTGCTGCCCTACAAATGAATTCATCAGTAAGAAGTTCTTATTACAGAGAAAAGCCAAAAGATACAGATAAGCAAATAATTCAATAAGTCTAACCATTCTCAGATGATTTTGAAATGTATGCCTACCAAGTATTTTTTTTCTATGCATGTAAATGTATACAGTCAACCTGTATATTCACAGATTCCATTTGTGAATGTGTCTGCTGGTGAAATTCAGTATTCACTAACTCAGTGTTGTGGCAACTCTGTAAAACATTACTGCGAATAATGAGAATTGTGTGTGTGTGTCGTGTACACATGTGAATACGTTTTCTTTAAACATATGGAATTATACTCTACTGTTCTTGCCGACTTAAAAAATTTTAATAACATTATTTGTACTTAATGAGAGTTACTAACCTAGCTGAATATATAAGAGCTAGATAAATGTTATTAACAGAAATAGAGATCCGAGAAAAACCAAGATAAGCATGTCATTGGCTTCCTCTCTGTTATTTGTTAAGCAAATTGAGATCAGATTGATGAAAAGCTAGCTCATAACAGAAGTAGGATAATTTTTTTGACACATTACCAACACCACCAGTGTCTCTGTGGCTATTCCAGGCTTACAAAATGCCCAGGTTTATACAAAATTTATTAACCATGTCCCATTCCTTCAAGCCCTATTTTCTTGCCATTGAAGAATTTCTGGTAGTCTGCTGATAATAAGTAAGCTAATTCCTATTTCTATGCTGAAGTTTCAACTCTCCTGAGGTGTGACAATTCAGGTCATATCTCAGGCTTCAACTTTTGGGAGATTCTTTTATGCAAGGACTATGAAAAATGTGGCACCAGAATTAGTATTTTGATAATGATTTAGAAGAATGGACTGATTCAAGGATATTAAAGATGGGTAGTATTCAGAAGTCAGACCACTTATTAATTACATTTCATAGACAAAGAATTGAATCATTGAGTAAGTAGTCACTGTACTTTTTCTTTGGTCAGAGCTATTGCTACTATATTTTGCATTATTCTTATATTCTTTCAAATGTGAATAAATAATAATGCATCCCAGAAAACCACTATTTAAAAAAAAACCCTACTGATACAGTTAAAACTTTAAATACTTCTCCTAATAATTTTAAAACGAAAGTACAATAGCAGTGCCATATGTATTATTTTCATTACCTACTCTTATACACTTCACAATGTTACATACTGCAGTTGACAATAGAGAATGTTTTCCTGGTCTCCTGTCATAGGGGTAAATTTCAAAAGCAAGGGGCTTCCCAGGTGGCTCAGTGGTAAAGAATCTGCCTCCCAGTGCAGGAGACACTGGTTTGATTCCTGGTTTGGGAAGATCTCCTGGAGAAAGGAATGGCAACCCACTCCAGGATGATTGCCAGGAAAAATCCCGTGGACAGAGGCGCCTGGTGGGCTGCAGTCCAGGGGCTCATAAGAAGAGTCAGACACAAGTTAGCAACTGAGTGAGCAGCCAACTGCTGCTCCTTCAAAAGCAGAAGTCCTGAACCTTTGAAGGCAACACGGGAAAAAGTTTTGTTTGAAACCTCAAAGTAGTCTTTTTATAGTCTGCTATTTAAAACGAGTCAGAATGTTTGCCTTGTTCTCCTTATTTCTTTTGGGGGTGAGGGAGAAGGAGGTCAAAAAAGTTTGGTTTCTGCATCAAAGAGCTTTCCCAAAGAGTGGTGATTCATTTCCATTGTACATCATCATGGAAGCACACTGTTCTGGCTTTCGTGACAGCTTGATTCAAGGTGATGCATATGATTTGTGTTTTTTGGAAATCTCATATGTTCATTTGGACTTCTGGGGTTTTCCTTGTGTCCTCATATAAGAGGCATTGCCACTTTGACTTCAAGAAAAAATTATTTAAAAAACACAGATCCATCTGTCATTGATCTGGGCCTGGGGTAATTACTTAGGAAACACTCAGCCATAATGGTCTCAAACATTTAAACACCCTGTGAAAGTCATTGTACTTTAGTCATGTTTAGAACTGAGAAAGTCAGGGGGTACTTTACCTACTCATTTCCTTTGAACAAGGATGATCGTTTTATTTCAAAGAAAGTGTTATCATAAAGGAAATGTCTTAGTCAAGTAAGTTGAAGTTGTTGGAGGCTTATCTTCCTATTTGATAAGCCCCATCACAATGAGGGTTTGGCGTCTGAGTTGTGCCGTCTGCACGGCCTCTGAAGCTGTTGATGCACCGAGGGACTGACAGCCATCTCCATGTAAGTTAGAGAATGGAACCAAGGACAGAGGCAGGGGTGCTGTCCTTGCAGAGGAAAGTCACGTGACAGTTTCCCCAAAAGAAATTTCACTGGAGCCCAAAGAATACTAGGGTGCTTCTGTCAGCCTTTTAGAGGGCCATGGGCTACAGATTACTACTGTCCTATGAGCTTTTATTGTGCAGGTATAAAAGATGGATTGATACTGTGTGACTTAAGGCAAGCTTTCAAGCAATCATTCAATTCTATTTATCTTTGTTAATCAAGATCTGAATTTGGCAGAAATTTGCTTTGACTCATTAGTCAACAAGGAAACATTCTTAGACACTTTATTTATACTTTTTGTATCAAGGCACAGTATTAAATTGACCAAAATAAAAGTTTTAAATACTATGTTTGCAGGTCTGTTTTCTAAAGATAGCCACTGGATTTTTTTCCCTCCTTTTTAGCCACCTCCTCCTTTAGTGAAAGTGATTGAGGATTTGCCTAAGAAGAAAGGGAATTCTGGTGATTTTAAGGTGAAAGTGACATCAGGAAGAGTACAGCGGCCAGTGAAATCAAGGGAAAGCAAAATACAGACCAGAATATTGAAACAAGACCTGACTGGTAGTTTTGAAAAGAAAGAGGTAAGAATATATTAAACTTTTCATTTGTCATGACTGCTGTAAACAGGTCTCATGATTCCTAGTCCATCATCATTCTTCCTTAAGAGTTAAAAGGAAAATTTTAGAAAAGCAGCAAGTTGTAACTGAAATTATAACATGCTTTTTAAAACTTTAATATAAAATTTAAAAGTCTTTTTAATATAAAATTAATGCATACTTTTTTTTTTTAAGTCAAACAGTATAGAATTTCACTGTCCAATATGGTAACCACTAGTCACAAGTGGCTGGTCTGATTTGAAATGTGTATGTGTGAAGTACACATCAGATACTGAAATTTTATTATGAACAAAAGCAAGTAAAATATTTTAAGAATTGAAGTACAGCTCATTTACAGTTTTAGTACAAAATAGTGATTCAGTATTTTTATAGATTATACTCCATTTAAAGCTATTGTAAAATATTAGCTATATTCTCTGTGCTGTATATCTTGTTATATATCTATACTATTATATATATAACAAGCTTATTATATATAGTAGTTTGTACTTAATTTCCTACCCCTAAAGAAGGAAAAGCATCATATTAATTAATAATACTATGCTGATTGTGTTTTCAAATGATAACATTTTTATTGCATTGGGTTAAATTATTAAATTTGATTTTTACCTGCTGCTTGTGACTTTTTTAACATGGTTCCTAGAAAACTTAAAATCACATTTGCCTCCTATATTAACAGTTATCTGGCAGAGAAGGCTGTAAAGGGACAAAACCCAAAAGTATACTTCTCTTTCTCTCTGTGCCCTAGCCCACTCTTCATTGCACTCCCCAGAGGAGATCATCGTTAATAACTGTTCATCTTTCAGAAGTTTTCTGTGTATAAATATATACGTATATATCTGTGTCTGTTACCTTTAAATTTTTTTAAATAAATGGAGTCATACTATATTACTGTCTTATAACTTGCTCTTATCATTTAACAGATTAACTATTTATATTAGTGCAGGTAGTGCTACAGCAGTTAAAAATATTTGCATAGTATTGCATTTATGGATGTACATTAGTTTATCTCACTAGAACTCTGCTCACTGGCATTTAAGTTGTAATATTAGTCTTCTGTTAATACATTCTGTGATGCAGTGGCTATTCTTTGAACATTTGCACAAACATGTCTGTAGAAGAATTTTTAAGTAAGAGCATGAGCATAAAAATTTTCATAGTAGCCAAATTGTTCTTCAGAATTTGTGTGTGTGTGTTATTTATTCAAGAAAAAATTAGAAGCAACCAAAATGTCCACCGTTAGGTAACTAATCAATATAAATTATGGTAGAGCTTTATAATAGAAATCTAAGAATATGTAAGAGGAAAGGGAAATGATTGTAGTATGTTAAATATAAAAAGCAAGCTACAAGAACTATACGTTTGGTTATCTGTGTGCTTAGTCGCTCGGTCGTGTCTGACTCTCTGCAAGCCCATGCACTGCAGCCCGCCAGGCTCCTCTGTCCATGGGATTCTCGAGGCCAGAATACTGGAGTGGGTTGCCATGCCCTCCTCCAGGGGATCTTCCCAACACAGAGACTGAACCCAGGTCTCCCACATTGCAGGCCAATTCTTTACCATCTGAGCCACTTTTAAAAAGATATGGGTACTTATGTATTATTTCAAAAACTCTATAGGAAAGACTGAGTTACTAATAGAATTAGCTATTTCAGTCAGTTTTATTATCTTCTTCATAGGTTTTATTTTTGTACTTTCCTTATTTTCTGGAATTGAAGGAAAATATCAACAATAGAGAAACTACTAGCATTTTCAGGACCTTTTAAAACTTTTTACTGACAGTAAATCAGTCACATACATATAAATGGAGAGCTCAGTACATTTTTACAGACTGAATACACCTGCACTGTCAGCACCCAGATCAAAAAATGGAGCCTTCCCCAGCACCCTTGAAGGCCCTCTGCTGCTCCCTTCCAGGCACTTCGCCCCTTACCCCAAGGACAGCTGTCTCCTGTCTTTTAACACCTTAGATTAGTTCTGCCCCTTTTGTGCTTATGTTCATTGGATCATTTAGTTGGTACTCTTTTGTGTCTGGCTTCTTTCATGTGTCATATCTGAGAGATCCATGTGGTCACAAACCATTCTATATCTGTATAGAAATCCCTGGTATGAATAAGCCATGCTTTTATCCATTCTGCTGTTGGTTGGCATCTGAGTAGTTTTCTAGTTTTTTTTTGCTGTTAGAAACAGTGTTACTGTGAACATTCTAGTGCATCTTTGGTGAACATAAGGATGTGTCTCTTGTTGGGTATAAACCTAGGAATGGAATTACGGGCTTATGGGCTGTGCATATGTTCAGCTTTAGTAAATACTGTCAGAGTTTCCCAGGTGGTTGATCTAAACAATCCATATTCTCACCATGAGGTATTTAAGGGTTCTAGTCGCTTCATGTTCTTACCAACTGTTGGTGTTTTTCACATTAATTTTGACAGCTTCTTTTCTTCTATAAGCAGTTTTAAAAAGTGAAGCTTGCCTCAAAAGAGGAGTGTGTAAAGTGTTGTCTACCAGGGAAATTCAGTAGAAACTCAGTGCTCAGGGCTTTCACTGGAGGCTGGTTATAGGCAGCCCTGTGTAGTTCATTGCAAAACTCCACACGAGGACTCCACACGGAAAGCAGTGGTCGGCTTAAACCACACTGTGCAGGTTAGGCACAATGAGCTGCTCCCACTGGTTCTGAGGAGGGTGGAAACTTCCTGAAAACCCAGGTATACGGATACAGACCAGGGACCAACCTGTAGGCCTTTTTAAGGGTAGCAGTCTCGGACCTGCCACATGCAATCTCTTCTGGACATACTCACATCCACGTTAAGAAATAGAGTGTTATCAGTAGCTTTGGAGTCCCCTCTGTGCTTGTCCCCCATCACATGTTTCTCCCTGTCCCACAGACGTAACCATTGTCCCCACTTCTACATTAATATGTCCTTGGTTTTCTTTGTAGTTTTATCACTTCTACAGTGTAGCCCTAAACAAAATATTGCCTAGTTTTAAAAACCTTAAGTAGCAGGCACAAAGCTAGCTGTGTAAAGAGTGGAGCATATTAACCCTCTGAGTTGGATGCACTAGTGAGAAAAGGAGCTGAATGGTATATCTGAGACATAATCTGGCTTGAGCTTTCCTGAAAGTTTTCAGGAGGCTTTCCTGGGAAAACTAGCGGGCACGGTCATGACTGACTTCTGGGAAGCAGAAGTGACACCACAGTGAGGGCATCTGGCCGCACTTGGTCTGCATTACAGGTGGAAGGCCCACAGAAATGTGTCAGAGAGCAGGCGGCTTCTAAAAACCCGTGTGTGTGTGCTAGGTCACTTCAGTCATGTCCTACTCTGGACTGCAGCCTGCCAGGCTCCTCTGTCCTCGGGATTCTCCACACGAGAATACTGGAGTGAGTTGCTATGACCTCCTCCAGGGGATCTTCCTGACCCAGAGACCAAACCCAAGTCTCTTACATCTCCTGCATTAGCAGGCAGGTTCTTTACCACTAGCACCACCTTGGAAACCCTTAGCCAGCTCTAAATGGTGGGTCAGAGTAGGTCCCTTCTGTGGGTGAAAGGCATGTGCTCAGCTAATCATGGCTTCAGGACGCAGAAAGGAATTAGGGACTTCATCAGCTCATGGTTGAGACAAGAGTGGATGAAACTCAGGCCAGTTCATCTGGGCGTCTGTCCTTTGTCTAAAGAGGCTTCAATGGCAGCAGGTGTCTTGGCGATGACAGCAGTGAACGTGTCTCTTTCATGGATCGTGTTGCTCCGGTCTGGGCTACTTGCCCTTGACGTCTGGTCCGTGGCTCCCAAATGGGGAATCTTCGTTCACTGTCATCTCAGGCTGTCCCTCACCTCCCTCTTACACTGGATTACTGTTTCTTATGGTAAAAAGTACACTGAACTAAGTCAGAAAATCTGGCTTTGAGTCTTGAATTAACACTTAACAGATCTGTGACCTTGAGCAAGTTGGGGAACTTCTACTGACCTTTCCATTTCCTCAAAGAAAGGAAGCCGGAAGGTTTCTTGTGCTTTGTATAGTTAGGCTTAAACGAGATACTCTATACATATGGGTTTATAATTCTTAAATCTACAAAATATTTTCCCATTAAGATAAAAATTGAATTAAAAATAAAAGTGAAAAGAGAGCAGGAGAAGGAGGAAGATAGAGTACACTGTTCTTGCTACAGGGATTAACAAATGGCAGCCCATGGACCCAAGCTTAGCTTGGGTGCAGGGACCCCTGGCTGCTCAAGCTAAGGATGAAGTGGAAGTTGTTCAGTCGTGTCCGACTCTTTGCAACCCCATGGACTACACAGTCCATGAAATTCTCTAGGCTAGAATACTGGACTGGGTAGCCTTTCCCTTCTCCAGGAGATCTTTCCAACCCAGGGATCGAACCCAGGTCTCCCACATTGCAGGCAGATTCTTTACCAGCTGAGCCACAAGGGAAGCCCAAGAATACTGGAGTGGGTAGCCTATACCTTCTCCAGCGGATCTTCTCGACCTAGGAATCAAACCAGAGTCTCCTGCATTGCAGGAGGATTCTTTACCAACTGAGCTAACAGGGAAGCACAGCTAAGAATGATTTTTACATTATTAAATGGCTGCATTTTAAATGGTTATATAAGCATCTATATAAGTGTCTATATAATATCCTTGATTTTGCCTTTTGACCTGAAACCTAAAATATTTACTCTCTGTTGACAGAAAAAGTTGGTCAGATCCTATAATAGGGTAAATAATATGTCATAAACTTTATGTGTTGTGTATATACACACTCAGGAGAGAGAAAGATTTTGTGTGTGTGGAGAGAGTCCCATGATATAAAATATTTTTTACTATATATTGTGTTCTAAAGTTAGAAAGCCACAGTGGACTTACTGATACTATTGGTATTATTTTTTCTCTCTTTATAGAATGAGTTGTCAGATGGATTAAACAAAAAGCGTTTACAAATCTTATTAAAAGGCTATGGTGAATTTCCAACGAAATACAGGTAAAATTTAAATCCTTACATGTTAAATCAGTCTTATCCCCCCAGTTTTTCTTGGTTAAAACTGTTTTAATTTCAGAATGTTCATTTGGCGCTCACTGCTACAGCTGCCTGAAAATCATACAGCATTTAGTAACCTTATAGATAAAGGCATTCATGTGGCATTTCTCAACCTTCAGAAGAAATACCCCATCAAAAGCAGGAAGCTACTCAGAGTATTACAGAGGTATGTTCAGTATTTTGCAGCAATGTGTATCTTCCCCAAGGTACTTATTAATTACAAATGGAGAAAATAGTGATTTATAGTAGAGAAACTTAGCAGACACCTTCTTAACCAAGTAATCAAATTTAAAATTACCAGTAATAAAAATCTTACCTATGTATTATTGCACATCACTTTTGTGATATTCTTGCCAAGAGTTTATATCCTCAGTCTCATTGTGGGAAAACAGGCAAATCCAAGTTTCACCAAATTGACCTTCTATATTGTCTTTTGTAATCTGAATATATTATTTAGTCAAATTTTAGCAAGCTTTTCTGGTCTTTATTTCCCTATTTTATTCGCAGAACCCTCTCTGCATTAGCTCACTGGTCCACCATTTTTAGTGACACACCATATCTTCCACTTCTGGCATTTCCATTTGTAAAATTATTCCAGAACAACCAGCTCATCTGTTTTGAAGTTGTTGCTACGCTTATAAGTAAGTAAAATATGAAACCAAGAGTAGATACTTGTACCATTTCCTGATATCTTTTCATCTTTGCAATGTTTAACAGTTCTAGTATGAGACAGACCTAGAGCATAAAATGGACAATTTGGACATTAACACATAAATAAACCTTTTTACTTAAATAAAATTTAGATGGTTGCATTTTAGATGATACTGTTACAGGCTAGATTTTGTTAGTAAGAAGGAAGCAGGTGCTTCACTAATTGAAAGTCAGTTATTGTTCAGAAGAGTGCAGTAAGTGTGAAGCATTCCGCACACGATGCCTGACGTGGCCCCATTCTCATCATCCTTTGGTTATTACCTCTACTGACAACTCTGTGTATCGGGTACCGTTCTCAGTGTTTTGCCTTTATTAACTCACTTAACTCTACAGGACTCCTGTGAGGTAGGGGTTACTCATTATTATCTCCTCTTTGGAGATGAAGAGGCCTTGAGCTCCATGATGAGGTTAGTGGTAGAATAGGAATTGGAACCCAGGCAGTCAGAACCTAGAGCTTGTATTCCCATATGTTTACTGCTTCATCATTATCTAGTAATACACTAAAAAAGTGAGTCATTTTTTTAATATAAGTAAGATCAGGTCAACTAAATGGTTAATAAACTGGATCCAAGTTAAACCAAGCCTGGTTTAACAAAAATAACCAATTTTATATGTATTTTTGTTGTACAAAGGAGATAAGCACTCAACTATAACAATAAAATTCTGAAAAGTAGAAATTAAAAGATCCCAGCATATATCTTGTGAGTTTTTCGTATATTTCTCTTGACAGTTTTTTGTTTATTTTATTATGTTGTATTTGCTTCAATAAATTTTTACCCATCATTGGAGAAAATATAGGAAAATTTACAAAAGAAAAGTTATGAATATTCCTCTTCCTTAGAGAGTCTTGATAATATATTTGTGAATATAAGAGCATTTTCCCCAAATCATTAAATGTCTTCTAAAATATAATTTCTTGCCTATATATAGTATTTCCTCTTATAGGTATACCATAAAGTGTATCCCCCAAGTGTTAGACTTTCAGGGGGTTAGTTTTATAATTATACTACTTCTATTTAATGCATTATATACATTTCTCTTATTTGTGTAAACTTTCTAGACATTTTACCCTGTATTGTAATATTCCATAATGTACATGTTCTAGTTTAATCTTTTACTGTTGGACATTTAGGTTGTTTCTAATTTTTATGTATTGAAAATAACAATTTTGTGACTAGCTTCAAGCTCATAAATTTATAATAATTTCTTTTGGGTTGAACCCCAGGATGGTATTATAAAATATGAATATTCTGATTGATTCTGCAAAGAGGTTGTACTAGTTTGCCCTGCCAATAACACTGAGAGTTTTAAAAGGAAAACAAAAGACAGACAATCCAGTTTGAAATTGGACAAGGACTTGAACAGACATTTCTCCATAGAAGATGTACAATGGCTAGTGAGCCCATGAAAAGATGCTCAGGATCATTAGTCATTAGAAAAATGCAAATCAAAACCACGCAAGACACCACTTCACACCTACTAGGATGCCTGTAATCTTGAAAAAGAAAATAACGAGTGTTGGCATGGATGTGGAAAAATTGTAACCCTTCATACTTTGCTGATAGAAATGTAAAATGGTGCAGTCACTGGAAAACAGTTTGGTGGTTCCTCAGAAAGTTACATACAGAATTTCTGTATAACCCCGCAATGGTACTCCTAGGGATATCCTCCCAAGAACGGAAAACAGAGACTCAAGTATATGCTTGTGTATGAATGTTTGGCAGCATTAGTCTTAAATAGCCAAAAGATAGGTATAACCCAAGTGTCTATTAATGGATGAACCACATGTGTATATATGCAAGCTTCCCTGGTAACTTAGCTGGTAAAAAATCCACCTGCAATGTAGGAGGCCTGGGTTTGATCCCTCGGTTGGGAAGATTCCCCTGGAGAAGGGAAGGGCAACCCACTCCAGTATTCTGGCCGGGAGAATTCAATAGACTGTATAGTCCATGGGGTCGCAAGGACAGCGGGGTATTATTCAAAAACAGTGACATTCTGACACATGCTATACAACGTGGATGAAACTTGAAAACATGCTTAGTGAAATAAGCTAGACACAGGATAGATTTATGTGGAATTTCTCAAAAAGGCACAGAAAATAGATTAGAAGTTTACCAGGGGCTGGGGTGGGGCGGGGAGTGGAAGTGAGAAGTTAGTACTGAGTAGGTACAGAATTGCTCTTGGGAAAGGATTTTGGAAATAGTGATGGTTGCACAACATTGTGAATAAAATTAATATCACTGAACAGTGCACTTAAAATAGTTAAAATGGCAAATTATATTTTACCATAAGAAAGACAGATTATATCTAATTTAGGTAGGCATGCACAACTATGTATTTTTTTACTTCCGGTAAAATCTTGTTACGTAACTAACACATGACTATATACTAAGGAAATTGATTTTTCTCTTCTAAACATGAAATCTAAATCTAGGAGATTCATGACAGCCTGAGTAGCTAGGGATTTTCATCAAGGGTCTCAAACTAGTTTTATTCAGTAAACTGAGCTTCAACTAAATGTTAGCCCGGTTTGGGGATAAGCCGTTGCTTTGGCTTTCAGGTTACGGTCTAGTTGGGGCCAAGAAGAACTTGTGAAGGAATATAGTTACTTCTGTGTATAATTTGGAGCATGTTGATCAAGGTCAGTTTTAATCACTCTTTAGGGTTCCAGGAGGAGATGCTTCAGGTTTAGTGAAGGGCCTCCATGCAGTGATCATGTCTCCATCCTGCTCTTGGTCATTGCTGTCTCTAGGTCTATTTCTGTGTGGTGGCGCCCAGCAGAATAGAAGAGACAGTTACTATATAAAACAGGAGTGCCCTCTTGCTTAATTGAAGACAGCTATTCTATTGATGAAGATTAGATACAAGAGGCCACTCCAGTGTTCTTGCCTGGGGAATCCCAGGGACGGGGGAGCCTGGTGGGCTGCCGTCTGTGGGGTCGCACAGAGTCGGACACAACTGAAGCGACTTAGCAGCAGCAGCAGCAGCAGATACAAGAGGGCTTTGGGTATGTGCATGGTGTTTTAACATTCCCAGAACAAAAAAAAAATAATAATAAAATTCCCAGAACAAGCAGTGTCTGGGACACTGTAGGTATTTACCTAAGGAGATGTTGCTGAACTGGGTTTTTCTTTTAAAGTTAACTTATAATGAGCAGCAGTTAAAATACAAGAAAAATACCGCCCCGCTCCAAAAAAAGCAGCAGTTAAAGAAGCTGAAATGTTTCTTTAAAAGCTTAGTCTTTGCAAGATTTTATTTATGACTGAATTATTAACTCAAATCTAACTCCTTAACTAATAAATGAAATAATGTAATTCTGGAATTGGAAGGACCTTATCAACTATTAATCCGGTATTCTGATCAGACCTTTCACTTGCTAATTTGAGAAAGATCTTAGCAAAACATGTAGCCACAGCTCAGTATTTAAAATAGAAAATCAGAATTTAAATAATTACATAGAGCTGAGGTGATTAGACATAGGTTCACTGAGCAAAAATGACCATCTTATTGAGGTTTTTTTGGAAAAGACTATTTTGGGGGTTGTGCTAGTTATTAAGTGAGAGTGAGTTAAAAAGTCAGCCTTAGAAGCCTCTTCAGCAGAATCAATTCTGCTTTCTCTTGGCTGAGTTTCAGAGGATACTGCTGCTGCTGTCACTGACAGGTTGGTTTTCAAAGTCAAGTTTACTGAAATGAGTTGTTGATCAATTAGATTTAAAACCAGACCTAGTGGTTACCTGTTACCATGGCTACAGAACAGTCTTCTAGAAATGGGACTCTTACTTTGAGATTACCATTTAGCATTGATCACGTGTATTGAAGACTTTAAATAGGGAGCTCTTTTAGGAGGGTCATTTTGTTAACCAGGAGAAATCTAAATACAGGTTGCACGCAAGTCAGCAGGAACCGGAGCGTTGTAGCTACCATCAGGAATATTTCGGGAAGATTTGTTCATTTAATTGACACTTTCTCATCGACTGGCTCTGAAGAAACTGGAAAACTTCTATAAACTTAAAATACCATGTTAACATGATGTATGTGTAAAATCTATTGTTCTAGAACTTTAAAAGTCATGTTTTCTTTATTAATGGGCATATTGAGGACATAAAAGTAGATACATTTAAGAACTGCAAAACCCTGTAATGATATAGAAAGGTAAAGATAAATTTTCAATTTTTTTCTTCATAGTCAATTGGTGTCAACACTGGTTTGAATATTTTCCTAATCCTCCTATCAATATTCTTAGTATGATAGAAAATGTTTTGGCATTTCATGACAAGGAACTCCTGCAACACTTCATAAATCATGATGTAACTTCCCAGGTAAGAAGTGTAAGGTTTTTAGAATAACATAGCTTACTCTGGAAGTTAACATTGGTTCTGGTATAAATAAAACTATTTTCTTGAAAGTCTATAATAAAAAAATACTACTGTTATATTTTTAACAATATTCCATTATTTTTCTTCATTAAACTGCTTTCCTGAAAGTCTGTAAAGAAGAACCCAAATTAGGGTAGTTCTTCTCATAATTATGTTCTTAATGTAATGATTTTAGTATCTAAACCAAACATGAGCACATTAGCAATGACTGTTATGACTTTTCCCTTAAGAACTATTACATTTTTTTTTCTTATTTGTTTTAGCTGTATGCATGGCCTCTTCTTGAAACTGTGTTCTCAGAAGTACTGACAAGAGAGGAGTGGCTGAAATTATTCGATAATGTCTTTTCCAACCATCCTTCGTTCCTCCTGATGACTGTTGCGGCCTACAACATATGTTCTCGAGCACCTTTGCTCAACTGTAAGCGTAAAGATGATTTTGAGGTACATATCCTTGTTAAGTCATAGTTCTCAAATTTCATTTGTTTCAACTAAAAAACCCATTTTATTTATTGAGTGCCTACTGTATGTCAAGTCCTGGTGCCAGATGGTAAGAATATAGCGGAGAACAAGTTACACCACCGCATCCTTGCCTTTTCATAGTTATAGTCAGTTATAGCCTGACTGATCACCTAAAATCATAGCTTCATGATAATATTGGAGTTGCATGCTTTTTGCCTATTTAAAGGATGTTTAACAATTGAGTAGTCGTTCATTCTGTGCATGTTGACTGGTCTGCGATAATCTGGTTGCTTATTACATGTGCAGGATGGTAACTATGAGAATTTTGAGGCTTAGCAGGACAGTGATTGACAGAAAGCATTGGAGATAGTTTTTAAATGGAGAGGTTCTTTTGGTAGACAGGATGAAGTAAGTTGGTTTTGCTTGTTTGTTACTTATTTTGTGGTTTCTATCAAATTTTATTTTCACTTCATAAGCACAGGATGCATACATATATGCATGTATGTGTGTATGTATATTAGAACTTGGATCTGCCAGTGAAATGAGATAATGTGGAAACTGTCAGATTTTTTTTGAAAATCAAACTTGTTTTCAAAGGCTAATTTAGGTTTGAATTTCTTTATTTTGTATTTTGAAGATAAATAAATTCTAGTAGAAGAATTTGTTTTGTTGTTGAAACACTCTGTTACTATAAAGGAAGCCTTCACTTTTGAGTTAAAATTTTAAAAGTGTTATTTCACAATTTCATAATATGGTTGTGTAATTTTATTACATTTTTGAGAATATGAAACTGGACCTTCATTTTGAAACTTGGGTTAAGAAAAGCTTCAGTGAATTCACACACACAAAAAAAAAACTCTTAAAGCTAAATTCACATTTACATGTTTAAATTTGTTTTATTCAATGAACAAAATTTGTTATATAATTTTTTATATAACGCATGACTATAGTTGCATTACTCTGTAAATCTCAGTTTAATCACAAAGTTTTCTTCCAGTATTTTTTTCACCATCGGAATAACCTGGATATAAGTGCTGTAATTAGAGAGGTGTATCGTCTCCTGGATACCACACCCACTGATATCCATCCAGACAACATGCTTGATGCTTTTGTTGCGCTGACAAAAGGGCAATATCCAGTGTTTAATCAATATCCCAAATTCATTGTGGACTATCAGACACAAGAACGAGAAAGAATACGGAATGATGAATTGGATTACTTAAGAGAGAGGTAATACTGGTTGTTCTTTGATGAAAACAAAATCTATTATAAAGGTTTTATGAAAAATGCTTGTAAATTATTAAGTAGTTGCATAAAATCAGAGTTTGAAGGAAATATCTTTAAAGATTTTTTGCATCTAGAAGCAAAACAATTACGTGTTAATCAGGTGTGCATTTTGTGTTGTGGTTGTTCTTGAACTTAAATTACTGTTTCCTTGTTTGTTTTTTGTTACAATAATAAACATTATCAACTTAGGCAGGCAGTTGAAGACATGCAAGCTGAAGTCGACCAGCAAAGAGTTGAAGATGAAGCTTGGTACCAAAAACAGGAACTGCTTCGTAGAGCTGAGGAAACAAGGAGAGAAATACTCTTACAAGAGGAGGAAAAGATGATACAGCAAAGACAGAGGTGTGTTTAGCACTTTGGAAAAAGCTGGACATCTGAGTTATTTTAATAATTTGTATTTCTTTCATTTTTCACTATTGTGAAATTATATATAGCTTCACTATATATGTCATTACCCAATTCTGCTATTTCCATTAAGCATATATTTAAGTTAATAAAAAGAAATGGTAATACACTTTTCAAAAAATTGGTCTATAAAAAAAAAAAATTGGTCTATAGTAAAATGTAATTCTAAAACTATACTGAGTGTGATATAACTTGCTCTGATTATTCAGAAGTAATACATGATCTAACGTACCTTGAAGGATATTGCTATTTAGAAATGTTATTTTACAGTGGACACAAATGCCTTGTACCACAGTGCTGGGTAAATATGTTTCAAGTTTTAAGTCACACAGATTAAGAGACAATTTTTAAGTCTCACAGGTATGTTTAAAACACAATTTTTAAAAATTACGGAAAATTTTAAAATTAAAAGAGGAGTGTGATTTTTTTCCATAATTTTTAAAAATTGTGTTTTAAACATACCTGTGAGACTTAAAAATTGAAATATAGAATGCTATTCTCATCGTGCATTTCATATTTTGGAGGATGGGGAAAGAAGTACTAAATGCTTATTCAAAAGTATGCTATTCAAAAGTAAGTATTGCCTTAAACATAAGGCAAAATGTTTAAGTTGATTAATATTATGGGATAAGCATTAACACTAACCCTAATTATTGGGAAAATCACTTTTGTAAGTGTTTATTGATTATTTTTGGATAGGACTTTATGAAACAGATTTCTGGTGTAGGTTAAAAAAATTACTGAACTGAGCCATTAGCCTTCTGCAAAATTCTAAAAGAATAATCATACATAATCTTTGGTGACATAGGAGTATTTTTTTTTTACATTCTTTTCTCAAATATATCAATTGTATTGAAGTGATCTGAGTAGTAGACCTATTAAAGAGAACATTTAAGTATGAAGAAGTAGCCAGTTTAGCTATAATTTGGCTGTAGTCATGTACACTTGTTATTTTCATGAATGCAGGCTTGTTTTCTAACTGAGCACTTTTCATTGTATTATAAAAATAGCCATGTTACGATGGCACCAGTTAAATTGGGAAAGCAGGCTAAAATAGGTTTCAGGCCTTTCATTGTTGTGGAACATAGCACTTTTCCATTTAAATACACATTCGGAAATGATTTTATTGATTCCTCTTATGTATTGTGTGTTTAAGACTAGCTGCTGTGAGAAGAGAGTTGAAAGTAAAGGAAATGCACTTACAAGACGCTGCAAGAAGACGTCTCCTGCAGCTTCAACAAGATCAGCATGAAATGGAGCTGAGAAGACTGGATGAGGAGATTGAGAGAAAGGTTTATTATTCTTAACTCATACGTTATCTCCATTTACTCTCATTTAAATGTAACAAACACCTTCAAGTTAAATATGGTTCCTAGATTTCAAAATGTATACCAAATAGCCCCTTTAGTTTTATATAGTTTCTTCCATCCCCCAGCTATTCTTACTTTCTTTTGTATTTTATTAATGGTTAAATATTTTAGAAATTTCAGGAAAATGAGTCAAGTTGATAAGGGTCTTTGATGACTGGTTCTTTGAAAATGGAAATATCAATTAACCATGAAGTTAATTGTGAAGTAAGGGAAATATTTTTTTAATATAAAAATTTACACATAGCCAGTCTAAAAAGATTTTGATTATAAAATATATAGCGTTAAAAATGGACCTTCTCCACTCTTCTCTCATTTCACCCCCAGAGATAAATTATTTTTTATGGTTGTATAGTATACGATTTTATGGCCATATCATTGGTTATTTAATCCTCTGCTGTTGGATATGTAGGTTGTTTGCAGTATTTTGCTGTACACAACAGTGCCAGACTACATTCTCAGTACAAATCTTTGACGACTTCCATACATTTTTGTTGAGTAAATTCCAAGGAATGTCAAATTGTCCTCCAAAAATGAAACCACTTAAGCTATTTTAAGAGTATAAGACTACTCATGCCCTAGTCAATTTGGAGTGTATCAGTCTTACTATCTGCCAATCTGATAGGTGAAAAATGGGTTTTGGTTTTGGGGTTTTTTTTTGTTATTCTTCTTTTTGCTAGTGATGTTAACTATCTTTTCATTTGCCATTTGTAGATCTATAAATTGCATAACTAAATCATTTGTCCATCTTTCTACCAAGTCACTCCTTTTCCTGCCAGTTTACACAGGCTCTTTTATCATTTGGGGCAGCAGTGTCCAACAGAAATACGTGGGCCATGTGGGTAATTTTAAGTTTTCTAATGGCCACATTAAAAAGTACTAAATAGGGGAAATTAATTTTAATAACATTTAGCTCAATGTATTTTAAATTATCATTGCAATACGTAATTACCATACAGACATCTTTGAGGTGTTTTGCCTTTTGTTTGTACCAAGTCTTTGAAATGTAGTAGTGTTTGCACTTGCCGCAGCCCTCAGTCAGGACTGGCCGCGTTTTAAGCGCTCAGCAGCCACCCAGCAGCAGGTCGGGGCACTCACCCTTCCGTCTGTTGTGAATGTTCTCCTTGTGTTGCGTTCTCCTGTGTTGCACATCTCTAAGGATGTTTACAGTGTCTTGTCTTCATCATGTAAAATATGTTATTTTTTGGATAACCAACTTCATTAGTTTTTTATGATGCCTAGGTTTTGCGTCATGTTTATTAACCTTCCCATTTAAGGTTGTATTACCACGGCTTTAGTGGTAAAGAGCCTGTCTGCCAGTGCAGGAGACATAAGAGACGCAGGTTCAATCCCTGGATCAGGAAGATCCCCTGGAGAAGGAAATTGCAACCCACTCCAGTATTTTTGTCTGGGAAGGTCCATGGACAAAGGAGCCTGGTGGACTACAATCCATACAGTTACAAAGAGTTGGGCCCACCTGAAGCGACTTAGCACATTCCTGTTACCACCTATGCAGTTTTTTTCTAGTTCTGTGTTTTTCTGTTGTTTTTTTTAAATCTCTGTCTTAAGGATCAGATTATTGTGCACCAGCATGTCTGACTCTTACAAGACCACCTGTTTTGTAAGGCTCGTAAATTAGAATTGTTTTAACATTTTTCGGTGGTTAAGAAAATCAAAGAATCTTTCATGGCATGAAAATCATATTAGATTTTTTAAAACATATGAAATTCAAGTATCAGTGACCATAAACACAGTTTTATTGGACCACAGTCACACTTGTTTACATATTCCTTTAGCTTCTTTTGTGCTACAATGGCAGAGATGAACAGCTGAAACAAACTACGTCCCACAAAACCTCAAGTATTTAACTCTGTTACCCTTTCCAGAAGAAATTTGCCAGTCCCTGATGTCTGAAAATTACTGATAAATGTAAGAAATGAGTTAGGGACCAAGCTTACTTCTTTCCAAAGGCACATCAATTTTCCCAACAGCGTTTGTTGAATATTAGCAAAAGTCATTTGTCAGCTGATAGTTATTAAACGTTCAGTTCCCTTATAAATTTGATCTCCTCCTAGGCCAGTACCACAGTTGGAATAACACCTGTGTAATGTTTTACTAATTAGTAGGCCTCATTACCACAATTAGTCTGCCTTTTCAGTTTTCCTCAGTATTCTCAAATGTTTATCATTTCAAACAGACTGAAAATTTTCTCTCTCCCTCCTTCTCTCTCTGAATCCTCCCATCCTATTGGAATTTTTATTAGGATTGCATTGAATTTATAAACTAATTTAGAGTTTCAAACTTGCTTTTGATCACATATGAAATATTTTTATATTAATAATCTTATTTCTTTTTATAGCATGAGATAATGCTTTGTTTAAAGCCAACTAATTTTAAATTGTCTTTAAAATCTAATGACTGCTTTTAATTATCTAGTAAATGAGGTTGATAATTCATTATTCTAGAAAAGTCTGTTCTTCCCCAAAAGTAATTGCGGGCTTAGAACTCTGTGATCTCTTTATTCCTTTGAGATAGTGAAGGCAGTTTTTTGGTGAGAGCATCCTGTCGAGTCCTTTCAGGGCGTGATCAGCCTCTGCCTCCCCTTCCAGCCTCTTGCCCTTCAGCTTCCGGTCCTGACAGTGAGCTCTGAGCCTGCTGAACTTCTCTGCAGGAGCGTCTCTACTCACAATTCAGGGACTAGCAGGAGAGACTTCTTGGGGCCAAAGTGACACATCTGTTAGTAACAAGCAAAGTTGATCTGTTCTGCTGTGGTACATAGCTCTTTGTATCTCTGAAAATTCATAAGCTGAAGAGTTTCTGTAATTGAAATTCCTAAAAAGCATTCTTTGCTTTGCTAAACTTCTCCTCTGCCTCTTAGCATTGTAACTACTCTTGCTCCATCAACTCAAGTATCCCTACCTTTGAGCTAGTTGCTATCTCAAGAACCTCTAAGTTGAACTGGTTTTCAGTCTGTGGTTTTTTCACTCTTTGGATGTATGTCCTTGCACATCCCACTGTATCCTCATTTTTACAATGTCTAATTATATTTGATAGTGTGCCTGCAATATCTAACACTTTGCCTTGTGCGCAGAAATAGTAATGCAGTCGTTAACTGTTTATTGGTTAGATGATATGTTTAGATTAGATGCTAATGGGTTTTACTTTTTGTTCTGAAACACATATTGTGTTATTCTCACCCTCCCAAAAATGAGGACTTTAGGCAGCCAAGTATTTAAGACACTTCCCAAGATTCTCTATGTAAAGAGTCCTTTATCTAAACCCTCTAGTGTATAGGCATGAAATGCTTCCAAGTAGTCAAATTTTGGAGAAAGGTAAACTTTAAATTGACTGATTCCAAGCAGGGCACACACAGGTGGAATAGACCACAGTACACTTTGGCTTGGAGTTACTCATAGCCAAACTGAATTTAGAAAAGTACAGAAGTTTAATCAAAAAGAACATTAAATAAATGTTATATCAAACAAGATTAAACATTTTATATTTTCATCCACTGTGAATTTAAATTGCTCAAGTTTTTCTAACTCATAATATGGCTAATGTAATATGGAAAGAACTGCCATCTGTTCTCCCAGCCTGGGCAAATGAGCATATGGTAATTGTGCTTTCTTTTTTAGAAAATTACACTTAACTTTAACTCAAGAGATTATTTCTGGATTCCACAGTGAATGTTAATATATTGTGAATAACTCTGGCCTCAAAAACCCAATATCTATTATTTTTAAATGCTTTTAGTGGTTTGTTCATATTATAAGATTACTAAATTAAACAAAAATTATTTTTGTTATTTTTGATATTCACGGTTTGTGATTTGGCCATAGGTACACATGAGAGATCGAGAAATTGCTGCCACAGCCAAAGACCTGGAAATGAGACATCTGGAACTCGAATCACAAAAAAGACTTTATGAGAAGGTATAAATCAACCATTTCCAGTGTAAGAAAACCAGAGTTTGTATATACTCTCTTTAGGCTGTATTTATTCAAGGTTTTTTAATGTTCATTTTGTTTGTGTTTTTTCAAGAAGAGTATAGTGTCATCTAGGATTGTAAGGTAGCCAGAATGCACAGAGCTTGTTGTAATTCTTTAATTCATATTTCTCTTAACAACTTATTCTAGTGTCTGAAGCACCAGATGTAAGCCCCAGATTTTGCGTCAGGATCTTTTACTAACTTACTATGTTTTCTTATATCTGTGTGATAGTGACTGCAAAATTAACCCAGTACTTCACACGGATCCTATAAGGTAAATCAGACAAGAGCTGTAAAGCACACTTTAAATTTGAACCTTCTGGAATCAAATCATCAGGTACCTACCTTAGCACATATAATTCAGTTTCCATGACACTGGAAAAAGGAACTTTGGTACTGATATAAATATTTATTATTGAGGAAAAGCATTATGTTACTCACTTATTTGATGTTGAAACCATAAGTTTTCTCTTCTCTCAACCCTCTTAAAGTCAGACTGAGTTTGAAATCAGCGATAACTACAAATATGTAACAGGTATTTGCATATGATATGCAAACATGCATGTGATTATTTGTTGCTCACATTAAATAAGATTTAAAACATAGCATCCATTCTTAACTAAATCTCTTCTTAAGTTTCTACACTGAACTTTTTCTAAATCTGAGCCCCAGAGACACTGTCACTGAGTTTCTTATGATTTTGAATTAGAATTAATTCACTTGACTAAGCTTATTTTTTTTAACTATCGTTTGGGAGAGGTGGGGTGCTGGCACCAGAAGCATGATTTCAGAATTAACAGAACATTTGCAAGAAAAATACAAAGAATTTCAAAAATTTTTCTCTTAGTTTCTCAGATATTAACATTTTGCTAAATTTGCATTATCCTTCTCTTTCAATCTCCACATATGCACATTTTTTTCTGAACTGTTTAAGAGTAAGTTGCAGACTTGATGCTTTTTTGCCCTAAAAAATTCAGTTTATATTTTCTAAAACCAAGGATTGCTACATAATCATAGTATAATGATCAAAATCAGGAAATTAACATTATTTATTGTAAAAAACCTTATTCACATTTTATCAGTTGTCCTAAAAATGTCCTTTAGAGCAAAATGAAATCTAAGATAATCTATTTTTTCAGTTGTATGTCTCTTTACTCTAAGTTAGAACCATTCTTGAGTCTTTATATTTTATGACATTTATATTTTTGAAGCATAGAGGCCAGATATATTATAGAATGTTCCTCAATTAGATTTATTGTTTACCAGATGACTAATGATGTCAAGCATCTTCTCATGTGTTAATTTTCCATTTTTCTGTCTTCCCTGGAGGTCATGTGATTAATGTCTATTCAGAGTATGTAGGACCATACCTTCTCAGTTTTTATTATATCATGTAATTTTTTGTTGAAAACGAGATATTTTAAATAATAGGACAAATCTGGAAATCAGATTCTCTTCTTTCCCTGGGGTTTCTTGTTGTTTTTTTTGCTTAGTGACTTTTCTAAATTCTATAAAGTATTTTCTGTCATGCACAGTTGCTGAAATCTCTACCCAGGTAACCTGGTGACTGGACAAAGATTTCCTTAGGTCCCTTGAAGCAGTAAGCCTCCAGCCTTTGCCAAGGGGCTGTGTGTGCGTCACGTTGTGACACCCCTTCCACACTCAGCTAGGCAGTTGACAGCTCTTTTCATTTCCTGATTTTACGAAACCTCAATTCACCTGAGTTGAAAGCTTAGGACCTCTCAGGTCTGAGCATTCACACAGCCCTTGGCATGTGCACATTTTTACACATGCACCTAGCCTTCTAAAGCCAGGGATCCACTGGAGCATTTCAGAGCCCCGTGTAGACATCTAATTCCCCAGCTTTTCCTACCAAGCTTTTTGATTAGCCTGTTGTTTGCTCTCTGATCCAGTGCCTCAGACAGCCACGATATTCAACAGTTTCCCCTGTTTGTTTTCAGCAGACATCCCCAGGGAAAGGCTGTACATGAGTTCTGAGTCAGGTCAAATAAAAACAGCTTTGGGAGGAGGATCTTCCAGGTCAAGTGATGACAGTTCTCTGGGAATGAGAGTTTGAAGGACCTCCATTTTGTCCCCTCCATTGACTGGCAGCCTACAGTTTTCAAGGCCAATAGCAGAACTTAGGTGTGGCATGGAATAGGAATAACACAAGTTTAAAATGCCATAAAGTGCATCTGAGATTCAGCCATTTTTCTATGAATAAATGCTCCCAAGATCGCTGCAAGCCTTCAGTTAGTTTCCAGAGTTCTGAAAAAGCTTGTTTTGCCAGTGATCTCAGTGCTTTTAGAAATGAGAGAATTTTCAGAAGTCTTTACTCTTATTTCCACTGATGTCACTCACCACTGTTTGCTCTTTACTTTGAAAATTAGATGATTATAGTTTAGGTATTCTAAAAAACAGAAAAATCATTTTTGTGTTCTAGCATTATTACTATATCAATTGGTGATTTTTTTTTTTTTAACAGAATCTCTCTAGAAATCAAGAAGCTGTTGCAAAAGAAATGAGGGAAAATGCAGATGCCTATAGACAGAAAGCAGATCTTGAAGAACACATGTTTCATAGACTGATAGGAACCGATCAAACTCAGAACCAAAAAATTCATAAGGTAAATATGGTAACTTTAGTGTCTCTATAGAGGGGAGAATTTCCATCTACTGTTCTTTTTAAAGAAGGAATTCAATATTGAGCCCTATAAAGTTAGTTTCTTTGCTTTCAGTCATCACAATTCCTAGAAACTCAACATTATTTTATTTGCAGGTTACTTTACTGACAGCATACCCATGTGTCTTATACTCCTTGAGAATTTCAAGACTTGCAAGAAATAACTTGCAAGGGAAGTTATGCAAGGGAAATAACTTTGTGAATGATACTGTCCTACATTGTTAAGTCTTAGAAATTATACCTGAGTAGATTAGTTGCAAAACATCAGGTCTCTGCCTGGTATATAAGCCAGCGTTTTCCAAGTGTATTCTGTAGAATATCAGTAACTTAGTGTTAAATAAAATGGAGATGACAAGTATTGAAAAAGCTGTCTTAAAAGTTAGGCTTTTTCATGCCAGATTTGAAGATACATGGTACATTGTGAATCTTTGAGAAATTTTCTTAAACTTACAGAATTTCTTGGGGAGTATCCTTTCAGAAATGCTGACTTAAATGAATTGAAATGGAACTTGAGGCCTTCAGGGAGGAGCTTTGTTATCCCTTTAACAAACTGTTAAACGGGTCTATGGCAGGGCCGGGCCTTGTCCCAAAAGCCAGGAATAAGTGTAAGATTTCCCGACCTCTGTTCTGTCCCTTGACTGTTTCCCCAGTAATAACCGCCCCCCACCTTTTTTCCTTACAGGCTTTTGTCCAGTCTGTTAGATAAGTTCTTCTGACTCCTTTTCAAAAGATTAAAACATGGAAATTGTTTAATTCTCCCTGCCCCTTAGCCTAGAAGTTCTCAACCTTGGCTGTACATTAGAACCCCCTGGAGAATGCTCTGGAAGTACCAGTATCCAACTGCTCCAGAGATCAATTTAGTTGGTTTGTGCTGGAGTCTGGACATTGGTTTGTTTTAAACACTGAGGTGATGCTAATATGCAGCCAGGATTGTGAACATCTGTACGACACTTGGAGACACTGAATGGACGTACCGTATTTTATGTAATCAAGGCTGATCTTGTCTCTGAAATTTACAAATTCTTAGTTAATTGAAGAAAATTTGGCGAAAGCAGAACAAGCATGTCTAAATACTGACTGGCGAATTCAAGCTTTACATAAACAAAGGTGCAGTGATCTACACCGAAATGAATGTTACCAGGAAATAGCTAAACTCCTTCGGAAAAACAGGAAGAAAGAAATAGAAGTATTAAATGCCATGATGGAAGGGGAAGCTAAAAAGGTAAGAATGATGTTATAAACTTCTTGTTAATTATTTAAATCTTGAAATAGTATGTAATCAAGTGGCAAAAGCATCAAACCAAATAATTTTTTTTTTGAAAATATCTTAAATATGATCTAATTTTAATAGGTATTGCTCAGAAAAGTCCAATATTGATGCCACCTAAGAATGACTAACCCACTCCAGTATTCTTGCTTAGAGAATCCCATGGACAGAGGAGCCTGGCAGGCTGCAATTCATAGGATCGCAAAGAATCAGACAGGACTAAAGCAACTTGGTGTACACACATGCAAGAATGACATGACAAGAATGAGTGTCTTTCTAAGTTACATTAGTGTCTCAACTTTCTAGCTTCCTGTATTGGTTCTGGCTCATTGTATATTAGCACTTTAATTTACAGAATTTTTTATACTAATAACATAAAAGACTTTGAAAAGTTAGGAAATATATAGAGAACTACTAGTAATAAAACCCAAAATAACTGTAACTACAAGCAAGATAGAAATATTTTTCTTTTTCACATGAAGAAGTCTGGAGTAGGCAATCCAGGGTTGGTATCCTGTCTCCAAGATCATCAGGAAAACTGCGTCCTTCAACTTTTCTGCACAGCTTTCTGGAGTATGTCTTTCATTCACAAGGACACCTTTCCACCCATTAATTTTAAAAACTCCAAAAAACAAAAACAAAACAAAACCCAAAACACCTCAATTCCTCAATATTTGGGATCTGAAATGTACTGAAATGAATTATTTCAGTGACAGCTGGGACCCACATGTTTATGTGGCACTGAGGCTTTGAGTGGTAGGGACATCAGAAGTGCCTCTGCTTTCAAGGTTCTTCAACAGTCTTGAGCCAGGATCAGTTCAGTTCAGTTGCTCAGTCGTGTCCGACTCTTTGCGACCCCATGAATCGCAGCGCGCCAGGCCTCCCTGTCCATCACCAACTCCCGGAGTTTACCCAAACCCATGTCCATCGAGTCAGTGATGCCATCCAACCACCTCATCCTCTGTTGTCCCCTTCTCCTCCTGCCCCCAATCCATCCCAGCATCAGGGTCTTTTCCAATGAGTCAGGATAGGGACCCAAATTACCTGATACCAAGTAGAGGAAACAAACAGGCTTATTTCACTGTAGGAACTTGAATTTAGCACAATCTTTATGTCTTTTTTTTTTTTTTTTTCATTAATTTGTATCTAGTGGGAGGAAGCTGAAGAAAAAGACTTTCATTTGAAATCAGAAAAGAAAACTGCTGCTCTTTCAGATGCATCTAGAAGATGGTTCCTAGAGAAAGAGATACATGATGCTCAGCATCCGTGTGATAAAGGTGAGCATTCCTTCCCAGTGTTATACATCCATTCATTTTATATGGTCTCTTATCATGGATAAATTCTTACATGTGTTTTGGCACTTTTAGTCAAATTATTGCTCAGCTGAAAGATAATCACTAGTTACTATTTTTTGGTCAGGAAGACTGGGCTGAGGAGGTGAGGCTGTTTAAAAAAAAAGCTCCAAGAAAAATTTCTCAACCATCCTATACAATTCTGTCTTATTCCATGGTTTCATGGTCCTGGGCATCCCCTTAATATACTAGAATATAATTTGTTGCCAAAGTGCTATATCTAGTTAATTTTAGTTAAAAAAAAGTGTGCTTTGCCAATAACTGGTCCTCAGAACAGCAGTATATGAAAGTAGCACAAGGAAACTCATTATAGGATCTAATCAAATGTTAGGTTTTGGTGCAAGGCTTCTTTTGAGGCTCAGCTGGTCAAGAATCCACCTGCAATGCGGGAGACCTGGATTTGATCCCTGGGTTGGGAAGATCCCCTGGAGAAGGGAAAGGCTACCCACTCCAGTATTCTGGCCTGGGGAATTCCATGAACTGTATGGGGCCTATGGGGTTACAAAGAGTCGGACGCAACTAAGCGACTTTCACTTTTCAACTTACAGTGGCATTCAATGAAAAATCAAAATTGTAACTTAAAATTCTAAAACTACAGATACAGGGAACATTTATTTTACTATACCTTATATTGTTTCAGTCTTTTATAAAAAGTGTATGTATTACTTTTTAAAATAACAGCCTTATTGCTATATAATTCACATGCCATACCATTCACCTATACAAAGTATACAATTCAATGGTATTGTATTACCATGTATTAAATATATTCAGAGAGCTGCAGCCATCACCACAATCAACTCTAGAACATTTTCAGCACCCCCAATAACCCCATACCCATTTGCAGTCATAACCCATTTCCTGTCACTCCTCCCAGCCCCTGGCAACCACTGATCTACGCCTGTCTCTGTAGACTTACCTGCTGAGGAAATTTCATGTAAATAGAATCATATAACATGTGGTCCTTTGTATCTGACTTCTTTCACCTAGATAATGTTTTGAGGTTCAGCCATGTTGTAGCAGGTATCAGTACTTCGTTCCTTTTTAATGCTGAGTATTGGTCCACTGTGTGGGTATTTCGTGTTTTATTTATCCATTCAGTAACTGCTGGACATTGGGCTGTGTCCAGTTCAGAGCTTTTATGACTAATGCAACTGTGTATTACCTTCTTAATTACTTTTGTAGTGCACAAATTTGAAAAGTAAAAATAGAGATTAGATGCTATCATGCTCATTTAACTAGGCTGCTTTTGAAACCCCTCATTACCTCTCATGCTTTTGAGTTTAGTCTCAAATAGTACTCAGAGCCCTTAGGCATGCTATGTTTAAAACCTGCTTGTAGAAGACACCAGCCACTGGGGCTGCCTTACTCCCTAACCCCGTCACACTGACCCCTACATTAGAAGAAAACAATTGAGTCTTTTCAGGAACCTCTGAATTTAGAAGACAGTAAAAGGGAAGAAACTGCAGACGACTGCCTGCATCCATAGTCTCCTACATTTGGCTCTTCCACCTCCATGGTGTCTTCCTGTTCTGTCACCTACATTTTGTCAGCATCCTTAAGTTTCACCAATCAGGGAGAGTTTGGTTGATAATCATCCATCTTCAAAAGGCTTATGTATTAGGATTTGATCATTGCCTTAATCAGGGTGTAGAAATTAAATCCATGTCATTTAATCCTAAAACCAGGGGATAATCGGCTGTAATTAGGACAATGGCATTTTGATCACAGGTGCTTGCTTTGGTTTGTCACTCAGAGCTAGAAGGGAGGCACAGGAAGTGGAAACAGGCAAGTGTGCCGACAACAGACTGGTTATTTAAATATTGCCTAGTGCCAATCTCTGTTAGCAATGGGGAGGAAATTCCTACTGTTTCCCAGAAAACAGAACCTTCTGGACAATGTGAGTGGCCCTCACTGCCCCTAAAATCCCAGGCCCATCAAGTTAAGTTGAAGCTGAATAGCAATGTCTTATAAAATTATCCAGATTTGTAATGAGCAAAAGATTCGAACAGTTCTCCAAAGAAGATACTCAAATGGCCCACACACATATGAAGAGCTGTTCAGCTTAAATTAGTTGTTGTGCTTGCATGCTAACTTGCCTCACTCATATCCAACTCTTTGCAACACCATGGACTGTAGCCCACCAGGCTCCTACGTCCACGGGGATTCTCCAGGCAAGAGTACTGGAGTCGGTTGCCATGCTCTCTTCCAGGGGATCTTCCTAACTTAGTCACTGTGAGTGAGTGAAGTCGCTTAGTCGTGTCCGACTCTTTGCGACCCCGTGGATTTACCAGGTTCCTCCGTCCATGGGATTTTCCAGGCAAGAATACTGGAGTGGGTTGCCATTTCCTTCTTCAGGGGATCTTCCCAACCCAGGGACTTAACCCAGGTCTCCTGCACTGCAGGCAGACACTTTAACCTCTGAGCCACCAGGGAAGCCCAAGGGAAATACAAATCAAAACCAAATGGGAAAAAAATTAAAAATGAGATGCAGCTTCACGATCAGTTAGCATTGATATAATCCATTAACATGTGAGAGTTGGACTGTGAAGAAAGCTGAGCGCCGAAGAATTGATGCTTTTGAACTGTGGTGTGAGAAGACTCTTGAGAGTCCCTTGGACTGCAAGGAGATCCAACCAGTCCATCCTGAAGGAGATCAGTCCTGGGTGTTCATTGGATGGACTGATGCTGAAACTGAAACTCCAGTACTTTGGCCACCTTATGCAAAGAGTTGACTCATTGGAAAAGACCCTGATGCTGGCAGTGATTGGGGGCAGAAGGTGAAGGGGACAACAGAGGATGAGATGGCTGGATGGCATCACTGACTCGATGGACATGAGTTTGGGTAAACTCTGGGAGTTGGTGATGGACAGGGAGGTCTGGCGTGCTGCGATTCATGGGGTCGCAAAGAGTCGGACACGACTGAGCGACTGAACTGAGCTGAACTGAATCCATTAACAGCTGTGGGCAAGGTCCAGCCAAACCAGAGCAGTGCTGGTGGGAATGTGACGTGCACAGCCACTTCGGGAAACTGGCAGTTCCTCAAAAGGTTAAACACAGAGAGACTGTATGTGATCCCGCAGTTCTACTCTTAGATACATACCCAGAGAACTGAAAATATATCCCTGCAAAAGCTTGTATACTGAATTGCCCACAGCATCAATATTCATGATAGCCAAAAAAAGGAGAAACAATCCAAATACCCATCAAATGAGGAATGGATAAAATAAATTGGTATACCCATACAAAGGAATTTTATTTTGCAATAAAAAGGAATTAACTGATTCATGCTACAAAATGGATGGACCTTGAGAATTCTTATACTAAGTTAAAGAAGCTAGACCAGAAGGCCGCACGTTACATGATTCTCTTCATGAAATGCCCAGAATAGGCAAATCTGTAGAGGCAGAAACGGGTTAGTGGTTTGCAGGTGGGAGGGGTAGGGGAGTGGGCTACCAGGGCATATGGGGTTTGTTTTGGGGATGGTGAAAGTGTTCTAGAATTAGTGGTGATGATTACACAACCCTCAGTGTACTAAAAACACTGCATTGTACCGTTTAAAGGGGTGAATTTTGTGGTAAGTGAATTATCTTAACAAAATTTATTGTTTTAATGACATTAGTAAATGCTGGTGGCCAGGCAGAGCCTTTGGACCAGGTTTTTAAAATGACTGGGCCTTGAAGAAAGGGAGGAGCCTGGAGCAGTGGGAGGACCTTTCAGGGAGGGAGGATCTCATGGTGAGGTGACATGAACACCTAGTCCCAGCTTCACGGTAAAGGAAGACAAGACTTAAATAAACTTAGCCAGAGTCACTAAGCTGGGTCCTTCTGGTTAGTTTATTTACTCCTGTTTAATCTGTGTTTAGTAGAAAGTGTTTCCTGGTGTTTCCTCATTTGTAAAATGAGAAGATTATAGACTAGGTGATCTGTAATTTTGTTACAGTTCTAACATTGTATTATACCATTTTCTAACTCCTCATGGTTTGTAGGCTTCCCTAAGGATCTCTCTCAGGAACACACACATACACACACATCATTTTCCCTTACCGTTTCTGTGGATTCACCAATTAAAGCCTCCATGAACTATCCTTATATAAAAGTTGCTTCAGTCATGTCTGACTCTTTGCGACCCCATGGATGGTAGCCCACCAGGCTCCTTTGTCCATGGAATTCTCCAGGCAAGAATACTGGAGAGGGTCGCCACGCCCTCCTCCAGGGGATCTTCCCGATCCAGGGATCGAACCCGCATCTCCTGTGTCTCCTACATTGGTAGACAGATTCTTTACCACTAGTACCACCTTGTCTGAGAGAGACTTGTTAAACGTAATTAATCAATAGCAGAAACTTGCCTGTCAGGGTGATTCAGGTTCGGCTAACTGGAGCAGAGGGCTTCAGTACAAGGATGGTTCGAGAGAGTGACAGGGACCTTCAGTGCCAGGCTGAGCAGTTGGGCTTCATCCTGTTTACCAGCCCAGCAGACAGCAGAGTGACCTGTGGAATACCGAGTACAGGGCTTCCCTCCCAGGCAAGGAACGCAGTTAGGGAAAGGAAGGAAATTTAGTTTGTTCCTTTTTGCTCCTTTTGAATTTTGCGTGGTACATGCAGTACCACTTCAGAACAAGATCGTTTTAAATAATAAGAATCACCTTTGGGGCTTTAAAATAAATACCTTAATTAAGTGAAGGAAATAAGCAAGCTACAGTACAAGAAGTATAGAAAAAAGAACTTTCACCTTTTACCTTTCTGTTATAATTAGCAAGTGACCAGCAATTTTTTAGGTGCATTATAATTGTTTTTTTATTTATTTATTTTCAAATTGTTTTTTTAAAAAATACATATTCAGGAACTTCCCTGGTGACTCAGTGGTAAAGAATCTGCCTGCCAACACAGGAGATGCAGGTTTGATCCCTGGTCCAGGAAGATCCCACGTGCCATGGAGCAGCTAAGCCCGTGTGCCACCACTACTGAGGCTGTGCTTTAGAGCCCGGGAACCCAGCCCCTGAGCCCACACGCCCTGGAGCCCGCGCTCCGCAACGAGAGGCCATGCTCCAGGCACCGCAACTAGAGAAGGGCCCACGCAGCAGCTAAAACCCAGCCAGCCAAAACAAAATTATTTTTTTTTAAATACATATTCAAAAAACAATACATGTTCAGGGCCTCACCAATGGTGATTTAATTTCATAGATCTAAGATAGAAACTGGAAAGCTAGATTTTTGTTCTAAAGTTTTACAGGTGAATCTGCTCAGCAGTGTTTGAAACATTGCTATGAGCAAAGGAGGGAACCATCGGCCCCTTTGCGTTTATAACCCAGCCCTCTGGAAGGATGAATTAAGCAGCCGTGGGCAGGATGGATTGGGGAGGAAAGATGAGGGACAAGGAGCTGTGCGAACTCAGACCTGGCAGGATCTGATACTGAGTCATCTCTGCAGTAGTAGCTGCCCAGCCTCTGCCAGGAGACTAACAGAGCTGTGAGCTCCTTACCCTATTCCATTTTCTACCATTATTTTATTTAAAAGTTGTTCCTTCCTTATATATATAGTTGAATCTGCTCTTCTTTTTGTAAATCTTCTGATTAAAAACTATTCTCTGGTTATTGAAGTGAAAGTCATTCAGTCATGTCCGACTCTTTTTGACCCCACAGACTATAAAGTCAATGGAGTTCTCCAGGCCAGAATACTGGAGTGGGTAGCCTTTCCCTTCTCCAGGGGATCTTCGCAACCCAGGGATCAAACCCAGGTCTCCTGCATTGCAGGTGGATTCTTTACCAGCTGAGCCACAAGGGAAGCCCATTCTCTGGTCAGAATGGCCATCAAAAAAGTCTCTTAAAAAATACTGGAGAGGGTGTGGAGAAAAGGGAACCTTCTTACACAACTGATGGAAAGGTAAATTGGTGCAACCACTATGGAGAACAATGTGGAGGTACCTTTAAAAAACTAAAAATATCATTACCATATGGTCTAGCAATTCCAGTCCTGGGCATATATCCAGAAAAGACAGAAATTCAAATTCAAAGACACATGCACCACATTGTTCACTGCAGCACTATTCACGATAGCCAAGACACAGAAGCAAACTTAAATGTCCGTTGACAGATACTGGGTAGAGAAGATGTGGTACATGTATACAATGGAATACTACTCAGCCTTGAAAAAGGATGACACCATTTGCTGCAATATGGATGGACACAGAGATTATCATACCATGTGAAGTACGCCAGAGAAAGTCAAGTATCATATCAGTCACTTGTGGAATCTAAAAAACTGATACAAATGAACTTATTTACAAATAGACTCACAGACAGAAAACAAACTTACAGTTCCCAAAGGGGGAGCAGGGGGAGAAGGATAAATTAGTGTGGGGTTAACAGATACACACACTACTGTATATGAAATAAGGACCTACCATACGACACAGGGGACTGTATTCAGTATCTTGTAATAACCCAGAATGTAGAAGACTATGAAAAAATACACAACCAAATCACTCTGCTGTACACTTGAGACTAATACACTGTAAATCAACTACAGTTAAACTCTTCTGGAGAATGCACTTACTACTTCTGCTACATGATAGCCCTTCAATTACTTGAAGATAACTCATATTCTGTTCCCTGACACCAGTTCAAATCAGTCATTTGGTAATCCATTGTCTTGGGCTGCCACATGTCCCAGGTGGCTCAGTGGTGAAGAATTCGCCTGCAATGCAGGAGACAGGAGTTTGATCCCTGGGTCGGGAAGATCCCCTAGAGAAGGAAATGGCAACCTGCTCCAGTTGGGGTTGCAAAAAGAGTCGACACGACTTAGCATGCACACACATTATCGTAAAGACTCATTGAGCTAAAACTATGAGTTGAAACCATTAGCTGAAGTTTTTGAGCCCAGGTAAAGGGAGCATCATCTTGCTGACTCTGTGTGACCCGAGCAGTCTGGGTCCGACTCGTGGAGGCTTGGACCCTAGTGACGGGAATAAAAAGGAAGGGGTGTCCTAAGCGACGTTAGGATGAAAAAAATGAAGACTCTGATATCTTATTGGATGTAAAGCTGTAGGAGTTAGGAGACAGCAAAAACAAATCTAAAGGATGAGGATAAAAAACAGGAGGCGCTGGTTAGGTGTGGGATGCTGCCATGCTTCCCAGTCTCAAGAAGCCCAGGTGAAACTTGCCCGTCGCTGCGTCTGGTCTGCTGTGGCCTGTGATCAGGTCCCGCTTGGGTAAAGCCGACAGTGATCAGCTCCCAGTTGTTCTCAAGAAAGGCTTGCTAACCACGTTTCATAGTCTCTCCCAGCAATTGTTTGGGATCTCTGACCTAGCACCTGTATTTTTCAGTTGTCTGTTGGTTTTTTTGTTTTCGCTAAAGGTTTTTTTTTTTTTTAAAGTACTTTACTTTCAGTTCAGCTTTTAACTCTCAGTAACTGCACTTTGCTTGCCTTTTGAATGGTGACAGCATTCTTCCCAAAGCAGAAAAGTAAGGGACTTTTTATCCTTGGCAATTTTAATTTACTAGGGACCATTTGGAATTAATCAAGGCTTTCTATACAATCCACTCTTTGGTTTTTTTCCCACTTTTATAACAGTAGTACCCAAGTGCCGAGATGAACAGGTCGCCTCAGGCTGTCTGCCTAGAACCTCACAATTAAATGACATTTCTGAAATGGAGTCCTTGACACAGAGTAAGTCAATGAGCAAGAAAAATGTCTCCTATCACGTTAGATTTAGCAATGTTTAAGCAACAGTGGGGGTTCCCAGGTGGCTCAGTGGTAAAGAATCCTCCTGCCAACCCAGGAGACATGGGTTCAATCCCTGGGTCAGGTAAATCCCCTGGAGAAGGAAATAGCAACCCACTCCAGTATTCCTGCCTGGAGAATCCCATGGACAGAGGAGCCTGGCAGGTTACAGTCCATTGGGGTGGCAAAGAGTCAGACATGACTCAGCGACTAAACAATAACAAGGCAAGATTGTGGCTTAAATTATCTTTACAGCACATTGAGACCAGTTTCCCAGGGTACTGACCATGGAAATCCTAAAGTGGAAGCAGCAAGATTCTCAAGTTTCCAGCTGGGGAAAAACTAGGTCAGACCAAACCCCAAGGAAGGACAGTTTGCCAGATATCATTAATGCAAGTCTGTTTCTTCAGCACCAGCACTGCTGCCCAAACATAGCTGGAGGCGCTGATAGAAGTCTCTCACTGACTAAATTAATGGTATTCATAACTATTTTTTTACATCCTTGTGAAAAGAAAATCTCAGAATTAGTTTTCAAAGCTATTCCATGTTTGCGTTTTCTCGACTCTTCTGGAGCTGCCTCCAGCAACCATTGGAAACATGAGCCTGCTCTGCGCTCCGAGATGCACTGCGGGGCCAGCTCACTCAGAACCGCTCAGGGCAAAGGGCTCTGTGCTGATGAGTTGCCTTTTGATCCCTTGACTTGATTCACTGGAGCTTTTTGTTTATTTCTGGAAGGGATGGGATGGAGTGGAAACATCTTTCAGAAATGCAGTCACAGCGTTAGCCCATAAAGCAGCTAACAGTTTCCCCAGTAAAGGACTTGATTTGTTTTTAAAAGGAGGGGAGAGGACAGGAAACTCAGACTCTTCAACCAGCTTCTCCAATAAAACTGTCATGTAAATGAAGCAGAACTTCACAAGGTCCTTTGAGTTCTTTTAGGAGAACAGATTTTTATAGGATGTCCCCAAAAGACCAGCTTTATAAAAAATATACCTAACAACAAGTCATGTGTTCCAGTATGGTATAAAATACATTCACTAACATACATACTCTTATGTGCATCTCTAAACACTGTGTCAGGATATGAAATTAACCAAAAGTCATGCATAAGGCAGATGAAAGTATAGAAGATTCTCAACTGTTCTCTACTCCAACACATCAGAATTTTAAACTAGATATTCTAAACTTCAAAATCGAGTTGACATTTGGCAAGTTTCTTACTTGGCAACAAAATGAAAAAGCATAAATGTTTTATTCCTTGGGGGAAAACAGTTTTCAGAAATTGAAGCTCTTCGGGTATGTAACTAAGTTTCAGAGAAGTATGTTTTTAAGTTACTTCTTTATTGAATTCCAGGATTTATTACCCCTCTAAATCAACATGAAAGGGCTTTTACATTTAGACACATTGTAATGTTCTAAGCTTGATTCTGGACTTGCCTTATG
This sequence comes from Muntiacus reevesi, assembly GCF_963930625.1. Lineage (NCBI taxonomy): Eukaryota > Metazoa > Chordata > Mammalia > Artiodactyla > Cervidae > Muntiacus > Muntiacus reevesi. The sequence continues at coordinate 61,625,207 of NC_089260.1, forward strand.
TTGGTCATTGTAAAAAGTACTTGATTTATATATTGAATCATTAGAAAGTGGTCATGGTATATATTTCACTATTAATTTTGGCACCCTGGAATTTTCTCATTATAATAAACACCATGGTGAAGAAACTTACTATTGTAAAAAACTCAGATTCTCTCTTAGACAAGCTTTCCACCTGATGTAAAAGTTAATCTATATTCCTCCCCCCTGCAAAAAAAAGATAGCCAAAAGCAAATAAGTTCTCTAATAGCATTCATTCAATACACCAAATATTTGACTTGTAAATGGAACTTCATAGAACCAGGTAATACCTTAGGCTTTTCCGTGTAAGAAATTTGGTTTCGAATATTCATTTCATTATTGGTCTTTGCAACATATTTATCTTTAAACGCTATACCATTGCTCAAACTAACTATTGTTAATTTTAAATTTTGTTTCCAAGTTTCATTAAACCAGAGAAAAATGCATTGGGACGCCATGGAACAGGATCTCATGGAGAGAGTGAGGAACCTCCGCCGGAGACTCGCCACCCAGGCTCAGAACAGGTGTCAAACGCCTCACCTTTTGGCCACATAGGAGGCTGGTCACCTTGAGACAGTCAGAGAGCAAGATACTTATTTTGCAATCAGTGCTGCTGATTGCAAGATACTTATTTTGCAATCAGTGCTGCTGATTTTCAGATTATTTATTTTAAATGCCTATAAAGATCAACCTTTTGTATGAAAAATGTGTATATAAAAATTATGTGTTCTTAATTCTGGTGCTTTCGGACTTGTAAATGGCTTATTATACTTTTCACAATAAAAAAATATTTGAAGCTTTTAAAGCTTTGTATGAGGCCCTTTCAGGTTGCAGGGACCAGCATGAACCTCAGGGGCTTAAGTGGATGAGGTTTTATTTTAAGGATAAATGGAGAAATAAAGAACAGGACAGCATCTCAACAGCTGTGCACCCAGGACCTGAACTCAGCAGCAGCTCCAGAGCACGAGCAGTGGGGAAAGCCCGCCCCGCGGCCCCTCCATCCCCAGAAGCTGGCGCCCCTCACCGGTGACCCCACCGCACTCACCGCCCCCGGCCGCTGTCTCTGTGCTCCGCAGGGCACCGACTCAGCTCCGCAGCACGGCTGCTCCCGGCTTCATCATCTTGGCTGGCAGATTAGTTCCCTGAACCCATTTCTGAAAGGAGCATAGAAATAGCACACGGTCAGGTTCCTGGCATAGTGCTTAACATACAGTGCACTGTACAGAAGAGTATTTTTTTTTTTTTGGCACAAAGTATAACCTTATGATAACCCAAATGCTCTCTTCTGTCCAAAGTCCTCAGATAATATCCCATCACTGTGCAAGGCACTGGATTCCCAGGAGCACCTTGTCAGCCTCATTATCTTTCTGTCTGTTTTCAGGTAGGTGCAAATGTGCCTTCATGGTCCAGGCTGGTGTGTGTGACATCAAAATCACAGGATATAAAATATTTTGGATGTGATGGGAACTTTAGGTGAGCAATCTCTACCTCGCCAATAGCATTCGACTTCTAAATAAATACTGTGATTCTGCCAACTAGAATTAGCTGATTATTGCGTTTCTGACCTCTGCTTCAAGTCCTCTTTTACTAGAATTTACATCCACTCACTGATTTTGCAAACTACACATAGTCCTCTTTTATAATATTTTAAACTTCTTCAAAAAGTTTCTGTTCATCCGGTGAAAGTGAGTTATACATTCAATCACATAAAGTTAATACATTCCTCCTTCCGGTTTTCTCTAAGCCTACAATTCTCCCAATAATAATCTTGATAAAGTCACTGGCTTAGCAGAGTTCAGATACTTGGCTGAGTCTCTTCAGTCGTGTGGGTTTGATTGTCATTTCAAAGGTTATCACATTTAATGAAGTAAATTTTTGATTATCTCTCCCTGTCTCTTGACAGTCTATCCTCAACCTGACCCTCGTTCCTTCATAATATAAATTCTCTGGGAATTGAATGAAGGCTGAGCTTGGCTAAAATTCTTCCCACACTGGCTACATTCACAAAGCTTTTCTCCAGTACTCCTCTGAGTTAGCTGGAGAAAAGCAGTTCCTAAAGACCTTTTCATATCACATTCACAGGGTTTCTTTCTGGTTGGAGAAATGCAGGCCTTCAGCTAAATTCCTCTCCATGTCGACTCCACTTAAAGAGTCCAGTATGGGTTCAACGGTGACGAATACGTTATTGACTTGGTTAAATACCTTTTCACATCTATTGCATTCACATGGCTTCTCTCTGGTATGTATTCTCTGATGTTGAGCAAGATTTGAACATTTGCCAAGGCTTTTCCACAGTGACTCCACTTTGACCATTACAGTAGTAATAACTATGAAGACTGGCAAAGGCTTAACTTAATAATGTGGGTGCACTTAACATTCTTAATGATTCATCTCAGATCAGTGCTAAGTCCAATCAGGAGATAAACCAGATCATTTGAACAGAAGTCTAGAGTTATTAAACTGTGACACTATATAAATGCCAAAGGAAGGACTTCCCTGGTAGTCCAGCAGCTAAGACTCTGAGCATCTAATGCAGGGGGCCCGGTTTGATTCCTGGTTGGGGAGTTAGATTCCATGTGCCACAACTAAGAGTTTGCATGCCCCAACTAAAAGATAGCACACGTGGTAACAAAGATCCTGAGTATGGCAACTATTAATAAGAGCCAGCACAGCCAAATATATATTTTTTAATACTAAAGGGTACCTAGGGCTGAGAAAGTACCCAAAGAAGGACAAGTTCAGAAAGAGACCCTTCTCTCCCCAAGGCTCAAGTTCAGACACACTGGACAGCAGAAGGGTTGGTGGGCCGCCCAGCCCAGAGCTGGCCCACGTGCCCACCCAGGCAGCAGAGTAAGTCTCTGGGGTGCAGGCGCTCCAAGGCTGCGGAGTGAACGCTCATGGGGAGTCAGGACCCTGAGTGCCGTCAGCGGTGTGTGGCCTGGCCAGCAATGGCCATGTTGGGAAGGGGAGGGTCCAGTAAGACAGGCTGGGACCCGGACCCTGTGCTGTGGTGCCTGCCCCTGGACAAATGTCTCCATCAACAAAATAGAAAGAAGCTGTAAGGGACTCAAAATAACTGTGTGCAAGCACATTTGGGGGCTCCCCAGGTGGCGCTAGTGGTAAAGAACCCGCCTGCCAATGCAGGAGACGTAAGAGATGTGGGTTTGATGCCTAGGTCGGGAAGATCCCCTGGAGGAGGGCATGGCAACCCACTCCAGTGTTCTTGCCTGGAGAATCCCATGGACAGAAGTGCCTGAGGGGTGGGAGGGGGTGGTGGCTACAGTCCATAGGGTCGTACAGAGTCAGACACAACTGCAGTGACAGCACAACATCCCTTTATGCTTCTGGCAATGTAGGAAATGGTGCACACCTAAGAGTTTTAATACTGTTGACTCAGTGAATTCTTTTTGACATTTGTTCAGGATTTTCAGATTGTATGGGAAGGAAAGCAAAGAGCTGGACAAGACTGAAGCGACTTAGCACACATGCACGGCTGGGACAAATTATGGACAAGATACAAAAAGACCAAAAAAACCCAACTGCCACTTCTGAGAACTGAGAGCAAAAACTGGGTGTCAGGAGACAAAGCAGGGTACTGCACGTGTGCCCTAAGCACAGCACCACCAGAGGGGCAGGCAAACCACCTCAGCCACCCTGTGGCCTGACCCCTGGACCCGCCCCTACCCTCACCCACCTCAGGGAGCACACGAGGGCCCCTGTTTTTACCCCCTCCTGCTGCAGCAGGGGCCCCAGTAAAGCCCGGCCGGAAGTTCTTGTCTGTCCTCATCAATTTCTATCAACAAAGCAAGGCCAAGGGCCCCTGCTGGGGACAATGGGGAACCACCCACTGGGGAACCCACAAACCAAGGCTGGAGGCCAGGAGCTAAGGGCAGGCCAGGGTGCTGCTTCTGGCACCAGAACGGAACATGCCAAGGAAGACTACAGCCAAGCAGTCATCAGGCTGGGCTGTGAAGTCCCTAAGAGACTGTGTGCTCCAGGCACACGGCTGGACAGGGCAGCACTGGGTGTCCCCACACACTGCACCCGCGCCGGACCACAAAGCAGAAAACCAGAATAAAGAAAGCAGCACCCCTTGAGCTAGACAGAGAAGCCCCATTCCTTCCGCAGTGTCCTCCAGCGCCCTCTACTGGCAGCCTACCACCGTGCACACAGGAGACGAGCAGAAAGGGTCCCATCCAGGGTTGCAGGGCCGGCACTGAAGAGGGCATTTGGAGCTCACAGACCATGAATGGATCACGGGCACTCTCATGCAACTGAAAGCATCTCTAAAAGCTTACTTGGTTGCTTGACAGAATAATGGCTTCAGTGTTGGCCTCCTTAACCACTCGGAGATGCCAGAATTTCCCTAGTGTGATGCAGATGAAGCTATAGAAAGGCACCAACAGAGGAGTGGATCTATCACATACGCACTTCACTCTCCTCCTAAAGACACTCCCTTCTTAAGACACTGAGTGAAGGGAGTACCTGAAAATTTGGAAAACTCTGTGACAAGAGATGCCTGTTGGACTTTCCTAGTGGTCCCATGGTTAAGAATTCACCTGCCAATGCAAGGGACACAGGTTTGATCCCTGGTCCAGAAAGGTCCCACACGCCTCAGGGCAACTAAGCCCCATCCCACAACTACTGAAGCCACCACAATAAGAAGCCAGAGCCCACGGCAACGAAGAGTAGCCCCCACTAGCTGCAACTAGAAAATGCCCATGCACAGCAACGAAGACCCAGTGAGCCAAAAATAACATTAATTTTTTAAAAAAGATGCCTACTGATATGCTTCCTAATTTCAGTGGGGATGATGTGATGGATTCATGAAGCAGAGGCCAAGTGATAGTGGCTTAACTGCCAATGCTAATCGCTCAATTGTGTCTAACTCTTTGGGACCCCATAGACTATAGCCCACCAGCCTCCTCTGTCCATAGAATTCTCCAGGCCAGAATACTGGAGTGGGTAGCCATTCCCTTTTCCAGGGGATCTTCCCAACCCAGGGATCAAACCCGGGCCTCCCACACTGCAGACAGATTCTTTGCTGTCTGAGCCACCAAGATCACCATTCATAGCTGCAGGCAACAGAGAAGAAGTATTAAGTGATCCTTGGCTATCAAAGATTATGTTTTTCCCAAGAATGAAACAGATAAGAAGCCTACTAAATATTGCTTGATATATCTAACAGGAAATCTTAAGATCTGGTGGCCCAAAACCAGATTTGAGTCATTGTTACTGAACCAAAATCGGGTCCACCACTCACCTGCATGCAGTAAAGTCAATCTATCCACACTAGGTTGTGGTGAAGGAAAGCACAGTGTTTATTGGAAGGCACCAGGCAAGGAGTCTAGGTAGCTAATGTTCTAAAGGCCTAAACTCCCCCCGTAGCTTTCAGGGAACAGTTTTAAAGATGGGGTGAGGGAGAGGGTTGTGGGATATATGATCAGCTTACCCCACAACCCTCTTACCAATCAGATGGACATTCTTCTGATTGGTTGGTGGTGAGGTAATCAGGAGTAACCTCAACCTTCTGGTTCCAACCTATCTGGGTTTTATGTGCTTGTGGGCAGCATACAGTTAACTCTTCCACCTGCTGGGCTTTCAGCATCTGCTGAACAGCTCAAAAACTTTGACTCATTGTTATCTATGGCCTCTGATGGGGAGCTAAAGGTCGTTGCATTTGTCTAATGGACCCACAATTTGTCTTGCTTGACTGTTTTCCTTTAATTCTGTGTTTTCTCACTTCTCCAATTAAATTCACTCTTTGAACTGGGGGAGGTAAAGTTTTTCTACAAATAAGAAGAAAGCAGAGAAAATGATTCTTTTAAAATGACAAAAAAATTAAAAAAAAAAAAAAAAAAAAGGAAGAAGAAGCAAGCAGAAGACATGGAAAGTCTATCTCAGGAAGGCGCCATGGAGTCCTGCTAGATTACATCACCACAATGGAGAGCCTTGCCTGTCGCCCATTTTCCAAACCTGAACTCATCGCTGGACTTCCCTAGTGGTTCAGATGATAAAGAATCTGCCTGCAATACAAGTTCGATACCTAGGTTGGGAAGATCCCCTGGAGAAGGGAATGGCAAGCCACTCCAGTATTCTTGCCTGGAGAATTCCATGGACAGGGGAGCCTGGCGGGCTACACAGTCCAAGGGGTCACACAAAGTCAGATATGACTGAGTGACTAACACAGACTCATCCCCAGATTCAAAATCTCTTGTTTTTCTGTTTTTTAAAGTGAAGAATAGTTGATTTACAATATCATGCTAGTTTCAGGCATACTGTAGCTTCAAGCATAGAGAATCCTCTCTATAAAGAAGGATTGTGATCTTTCCAACTAAACAAATCTGACAAACGCAGCTGGTAAGTCATCTGCATTTAGCTCCCTATGTGAGATAAGGGCAGTGAAAATTGCCCTGCCCAGGGAACGGCTCTTGGCCCAAGTTGGATGCCTTGTTGGGTCTTAGATGATGACACCAAGCCAAGTTCCTGTGCCCCAGACACTAACACAGGCTTTTTTAATTTAGTCCTAGAAGAAGGGGAAGTCCTGAGCCCCAGAGCCCTAGGGTCAGGAATTGAGTCTGGACAGGCATGGAAGGTGACGGAAGGGTTGGATTGCTGTTGTTTAGTCACTAAGTCATATCTGACTCTCTGCGATCCCAGGGACCTTAGCCCACCAGGTTCCTCTGTCCATGGGATTTTCCAGGCAAGAATACTGGAGTGGATTGCCATTTCCTTCTCCAGGGGATCTTCCCAACTCAGGGACCGAACCCATGGCTCCTGCATTGTCAGATGGGTTATTTACCGCTGAGCCACCAGCAGGGGTAGATATATTGGCATAAAGGCCAGAGTGGCTGGGACAGCTAGCTCACCTGGAGGAGTTAATGTCTGAAGCAACGTATCCTCACTCTCTTTTTTATTCCCTTCCTTTTCTTACTTCCCCTGATGTAATAGTACAAATGCTTGCACATAAAAGATTTCATCATTCTTCCCTGCTTCTTCACAAAATAGCTATAGAGTCCTTCAAAAGCCACCGTAGAACCATAAATAGCAATTGCTTACCTAAGGGATGCCTTTTTGCTTTGGCATCAGTCAAATTACAATGCAATTGAAAAGAAACATGGTTACTGCTGTGACATACAGTATAAGATAATTACTAAAATTATGCCTGATATCATTTACTAGCACACACCAGAACTGTAGGAGTTCCATATAATTTCTAAGATGTGTAGATTATTAAATAATAATTGTTTACCCATACAATACAAAGTAAGAAGTTTTACCACCACTTATCTAACAATGCTTCCCAAGTGATTTAACACACCAAATAAGCCTAATTAGTTTAATAATCCTCTCTCTGAGATGGAGACACATAATTTTAGGAGTTCCAGGGATCCTTTGGAAAACCTCAAAGTTAGACAGTGGCTGAATGAACTTCATTTAGATTTTGATCTTTGGAAAGTCTGTCCAAATATCAAAAACATTCCATGCTCCCAATGCATGGGGTCTGGATTCAATCCCTGGTCAGGGAACTAGAGCCCGCTTGTTGCAACTAAGAGTTTGAATGCTACAACTAAGGATCCCATGTGCAGCAAGAAGATCAAAGATCCTGCGTGCTCTAACTAAGACCCGGACCAGCCAAACAAACACATTAAAGAATCCAAGACAGGTACTTCCCCTGGTTATCCAATGGCTAAGACTCTGAGCTCCCAATGCAGAGGGCTGGGGTTCGATCCCTGGTCAGCAACTACAGATCCCGAGTGCCCCAACTGAGACCCCACTTAGCAAAATTTAAAAAAAAAAAAAAAAAAGGAATTAAAGACAAGCAAAACACAAACTGCATACATAAAGGCTAGCATCCAAAGAAACAAATGAACTGGTTCACAAATTAGGCAGAAGTCCAATTCTTTCCTCTCTCCAACAGGGTATCCCACTCAAAGACAAGACAAATTGGCTTATTCCAGAGAAAAAGCCCCAGAAGGAGAAGAAGTAAAGTTCCCAACTGTACACACCCTCAGAGAGACCTACCTTACTGTTTGGAGCCTGTCTGCTCCCAAATATTGATTCCTTGCTCCAACTACCCAGCGCTGGAACAACCAGTGCGGCTTTGGGGAGTTTTGAAGGAAGAGCCTCAGGACAAGTGGTCTTGCCAGCTGCTAGGGCCTTATCCGCAAAACCCCCAACTGCCAGCTCGCCATGAGGGGCAAGGCAAGGCAGGCCAATAAGTGGAGAGAGGAGTCGCTAGGACAAGGAATAGCGGCTTTATTCAGAAAGCCACCAAACCAAGAAGATGGTGGACTCCAAAGACCCACCTTACCTAAGCTAGAATTCAGGCTTCTTTTATACTAAAAGGGGAGGGCGTGAAGCCAAACGTTTCCGGCTCCGGTTAGCCTTCAGAAGAGGCTGTGCTAATTTCTTCTGCCTACTCTCCTGCACAGGTGGGCCTGGTCAGGAGACTTCTTGTGAGCTAAACAAAGGTATTTCAGCTTAATGCTCATTACCTTGAAGGCAAGGTTCCCAGAGATGGGCCATTGTGTATAATTGAAGCTTATAGGCAGCATCCTTGAGGTGATTAACTTGCAATAGGGTACACGGGTTCTGCCCTATTACATCAGATCTTAATTTGCTATTTGACCTGTTTAGAATGACTGAATTATCAGAAACTTCATGGATGAACATTAGGACGCAGCAGCAGCTGGAAACGCAGCGTCAGCACAGTCCCTGTCAGGTTATGCCCGGGCTGCTGCCTGAACACCCTCCCTAACACCGCCCTCCCCCAGACCCCGTCACAGCCGGCCACTGCCCAGCTCTGCAACCCGACCTGCTCACAGGGTGTTCAGCGCCCGAGCGCGGTCTGGCCTCTCAGCACAGTGCACCCACTTGCCCACAGTCGCCTCGACCCACCCTTCCTCGCGGCCAAGTGTCAATAATCAGGACCCTCCCCGGGAAACCTTGCGTTCCAGCTACTCCCCCAGAAGCCTCCATTAGGGGGCTTTGCACCCAGCGGCGTCCGCAGCGCCCTCCGGGACCGCGAGCTCCCCAGGGTTCCCTCACCCTGGGCTGTACACATCCCCGCCACCAACAGGGCTCAGGGGCCAGGGCAGGATCCCCGGTGGAGGGCGGGATGGCGGAGTGAGCGCACCTCCTGGGTACCCGGACCCGAAGCGCTAGAGGTGAGAGTGGGTATCTTCCCTAGGGGCTCATCCGGTACCCAGCCCACGGCGCGCTAAGCTGCCTCACGTGGACATCCACCCCCAGCCGTTTATCTTCATGCCCTAGCCTCCCTTCCAGTCCTCCACCCGGGCCCAGGACGCTGCAGCCCGCAGGGCAGCACTCGGTACTTCGGGGAGGTTAGCCCATCACGCTGGTGGCGCGGACGTCCTCGCATTGGGGGTCTACACAAGCAAGTAAGACCCATCTTTCTAGGGGTGAAAAAAGCGAGCAAAAGTATTGTGCCCCGTGTGAGGATCGAACTCACGACCTTCAGATTATGAGACTGACGCGCTACCTACTGCGCTAACGAGGCACCTACTGGTAACTTCCGGGAGTAGGATAATGAGGCTGTTGCGGCGGCCCAGTGAGCATGCTCAGAAAATCACGGCTTCGTTTTTCTCCGCAGAGTTTCTGACCCAGGCCACCGAAGTTCCCGCCCCGGCGCCTGTCTTATTTGAACCACCCACGCCTCTCTGGTCTTCTTCCGCCTGATGGTCTAGTTATCAATCAACAAACACTGCGGCTTGTTGGACCCTCGGCGCTGAGTAGGGGTGACCCTGGGCCGCGAGATTCTTCCTACTCTTGTAAACTCTAATTTTTGTAGAGTGCTTACAAGACGTTTGCACAGTAGTGATCTCGTGAAACGCTTCTTGGGTACCTACGTGTCCCTGGCCCGGTGCTGGGTGCTCTGAGCACAGAGATATTCCCAGCCTCAATCAGCTGGAGTGGGGGCCCACAAGCATAATGATTTGAAAACATACAACACATGTACACTATTCCGGCCTCACCACAAGCCCCCGGTCTAGCATGGTGCCCACCTCCTTCTGACGCCCCAAGTTTCCACCGCTGCTCGGAGCTCGGCGGCTGAAACCACTCTTAGAAGCGCCCACAGCACTGGAAACGACACCTCGAGCCGCAGCCTCGGCATCTTGGAAGTCCTCTCCCCTCTTTTACCCCGGCCCTTTATGTTAATTATCAGCTCATTTAAATACATTCATTGTTAAAGGCCGCTATATGTCACAGTTACAAATGGAAAACGGGGGCTTATTTTTCTCCTAATACACATTAAAATAAATATTAAAATAAAAAACTCTTCCATGTAGTATCCAAAGTCATCCAGAGGAAAGCACACTTCAGATCTGTATATTTCGCTGCGTGTAAATTTTACCCTTAAAAATGTATTCTAAGACTGAACTCCAGCCAACGACTGGCTAACAGAAGGGCTTTGCAGGAGTGATTACTGAAGATTCCAAGTTTGAAGTGTTTCAAAAGATAAGACCATTTGATGGACCGACGAGCCTAAGGACAGATGTGGAGAAATGCGAGAGGCTGCAAGAGTCGTAAGCTGTTAATGTAGATCTGGATGATGGGGATATGAAAATTCACTGGATAAAAATTCTTTCAATGTTTCTGTTTATCTGAAATTTTTTCATTATGAAGTGTTGGAGAGGAATTTTTAAATCCGCCAGAACTGGGGGATGTTAAGGGGGAAACTGGTAACAGGAGTGTAAGGAAGTGGCAAAAAATAGTATTACGAGTAGGCATCAGAGTTCCCGGGAGCTGCGGGAGAGAACACAGCCGGGGGGAGGATGGGGTGAGGCGGGGGCTGGATCTCGCTACGTTTGAGGAAGCGACCCCTGGGAGTGTGGTCAGCGCCACGAAGGGTGGGCTTCTTAGAGCCTTATCTTGTCTCCACAGGGGGAGTCGCGCATGGAGTAGGTTGCCTGGATCCCAGACCTCGTGGACAGGATGTAACTTGGATAACTTGTAACTTGGATACCCAGTCCTGTGGGTGCTCTCCCCACCATCACGGTCCCCAGTGGGAACCCCACAACCTCCCAATCCTGGGGGAAGCTCTTCCCCCACGCGAGAACCCTAGAAATCCAGGGACCTCCCGAGAAACCGCACACTGGGGGTGTCACGGCGGTTTCACCCAGATCTCCGGACCCGAAGAGCGCGGACTGACTCCCTTACTGCCTCAAGGCCGCTTGCTATCTGCCCAAGCTTCTGGGCACCTCTGCAGGCGGTGGGGGAACCCGACGGCTCTCGGCGCCCTGACTGAGTCCGACAGAAAGGACTCAAAGTTCGGTATTAACAGCGACCCCCAGGCTTGCCTAATGATAGGTGACCGTGGGGGAGGATGGGGGGGCGGGGCGGTGAGGAAGAGAGGCAGGGAACCGGGGGTGGGGTCCCGGGCTCTCGGAGCGAGCCCTTCCCACCTCGAGGCCTTTACTAGGGCTGTTCCCTCCTCCTGACACGGCTTTCCCCTCACCAGGCCCTTTTTCTGGGCGGACATCTCCTCCTCGCCCTTCTTCAGCCGGGTCAATGGTCACCTACTCTGAGTAACCTGATCCCCATTTTCTCCCAGGATCGCTTCTTTCTCCCCTACCTCTCCCCACTCACTCGGCGGAGTCGAGGTTCCTTCCTCTCGGCTAGAAACTTTCCGGGGGCGGCTCTTCCCTTCTGGGAACAACCTGGAGGGGTCAGTATCGTTGTTACCCTACGCGTACTGATGCGCAAAGTCACAAAGAGGTCACTCGGACCTGCCACTTGTAGCCAAGGGAGGCAGAATTCTATCTCACAGCTCTCACCAGCGCTTCCCCCGCCACAGTAGCAGTTTCCAGAAGTGTTTCCTCACGTGCACCTCCTAAAATAATCTTGAAAGGCATCTACATACTTCCTCTATTAATGCTAAATTGATATCTAAACGTTGTCGTTGTAAATTCAGTTACAAAGGATGTAACTTCCACGAGATGGTATATGCTGATTTTCTAAAAATATAACTGCGTGTGAGATTAAAAAAAAACAACAAAAGGTGTCCAGTGAAATTGAAGTGCCTTAGGGATCCCATGCAAACCGTAATCTATTTTAAATACACGTGGATAAGCTCTTCTTTAATATTTGTTGTTTATAATTATTCCAGTAGTCAAAACTATGGTTTTTCCAGTAATCTTGTGTGGATGTGAGAGTTGGACCATAAAGAAAGCTGAGCACCAGAGAACTGATGCTTTTGAACTGTTGTGTTGGAGAAGATTCTTGAGAATCCCTTGAACTTCAAGATCAAACCATTCAATCCTAAAGGAGATAATCCTGAATATTCATTGGAAGGATTGATGCTGAAGCTAAAGCTCCAATACTTTGGCCACCTATGCGAAGAACTGACTCACTGGAAAAGCCTCTGATGCTGGGAAAGATTGAAGGCAGGAGGAGTTGAATGGCATCTCCAACTTGATGGACATGAGTTTGAGCAAGCTCTGGGAGTTAGTGACAGACAGGGAAGCCTGGCATGCAAAGAGTCAGACATGACTGAACTGAACTTAAATTTATTTTCACCCCAGAACTAATATTTCCATTCTACTCCTACCCCTGGAATGGTATTTTCATATAATACATATTCTATGTTAGAAGTCTGTTATTGAGAACCCTAACATGCCTCTTAACAACAAAAATAGGTGCCTACATTGAAAATTTCCTTTGTGGCTGTAAGTCTCTGTGTCATTTTTTTTTCTTAATTGACATCATTATTGTTACTACACAATCAAAAATCATAAATATACTTATGGATTTGAAGAATAAGTATTAAATGGAAAAATGGAAAATCTGAAACAAATATCCATGAGATGGATGCAGCTTTTTATTCCCATTTAATTCATGTCTGTGTGGAGGGCCATTCCCTTTTTCTAGAATGAGAAAATGAGCATTAATTCCATTCCTGTTGTTTATATTTACGGGTGTAAATGTTGACACACTGCTAACATGAAGACATGAAAAGCGATGGGAAGAGTTTTGTGTTGACAACAAAATTCCATTCCTTCAACAGTTTCAAGTCATATTCTGAGCAATCACCCCTCCTCCATCTATCATCTTGGTTATGTATGTCCTCTCAAGTTTTGATTTAGAAGCCGAAATAATTAGTCATTAGAGTCCATGTATTCTACTTCTAAACCCATGTTTTGAATCGAACATTCCCTTTATTTGCAGTCCTGGAGTTTTCTCACCTCCAATAAAATCCTTAAGATGAAGGAAGACCAGATGTGGAGGAGAGACAGGAAGGAAGCCTTAGCCTGACCAATGACAGCAACTCTTTCCCCAGTTGATCAATTTTGAACATCATCACATCATACTCCTGGGGTACGTGTCCAGGTGACATCTGATGAGGCTTAGATTTGATCTGACAGGCAGCAGAGGCTGTTTAAGCCTATTTTACAGATGAGTGTGTGTGTGTGTGTGTGTGTGTGTGTGTGTGTGTGTGTGTGTGTGTTGAAAGGCAGGCTCAGGGCTGGCTAAGAAGAATAACTGACTGGAAACATGTTGCAGATTATTCTTTCCCTGTGACCTGGATAGACCCTGGCAGGGAAACCACCTGGAAAGCCAGGAGACAATCCAGGCCTGGGGAAATAAAAACACGTCCTGGAGAGGCTGCAGAGAGCTCAGGGAGGGAGCCGAGTGGAGACACAGCCCACAGGATCATCCAGGACTTGTTTCTGGTTTACTGCCAAGAATAGAGAAGCGAAGTTCACTCCAGATTCAGAGGAGCCATGCCCGGAAATGTCCTGGTGCCACCACTGGGCAGGAAAACAGGAAAGGGGCCTGTTAGTGGGAAACCCAGTAAATTCTGATTTTGCATTATTTTTATTACATAAATACCCCATGCTCATTATAAATCACACACATAGTGTATCAGTCAGCTATTGCTGCACTGGTGCTGCTTAACAAACTACCCAAAACTTAATGAGTTAAACTATGTGGTTTTCTTTATAAATAGCTTTAATGAAATCTAATTCACCTACCATATAATTTGGGACTTCCCACATGGGGCTAGTTGTGAAGAACCCGCCTGCCAATGCGGGAGACATAAGAGACATGGGTTCGATCCCTGGGTCAGGAAAATCCCCTGGAGGAGGAAATGGCAGCCCACTCCAGTGTTCTTGCCTGGAGAATCCCATGGACAGCGGAGCCTGGTGGGTTACAGTCTAAAGGGTTGCAGAGAGTGGGACTCGACTGAACGACTGCACAAGGACAAGAGGCTGAGTGAGGGGAGGGGTCACTGGGGAAGGAGGGAGGCGGAGAGGAGGGACCGGTTTGGGGCGGAGGTGCCCTGGGAGGAGGCGGAGGCCTCCCAGGCCCGGCCCTCCCCAGGCAGGGCTCCGCGACGTGGCAGGACTTGGCTGCGGGCCCGCGGCTCTCATCTGGTTCTTCTGGCTGTGACGAGCCAGAAGCCAGGGTGCAGCTAGCTGGGCAAGTCCAGGGAGGCTGAGAGAGGCTGAGGGCAGGGCGGGAGGAGGAAGTTCTCCTCAGACACGCCCTGCAGGGAGCAGCCAGCTACCTCTGTCGTCTGGTCCGGGCAGCAGCGGGCCATGGCCCTTCCAGCTCGGGCTTTGACTGGACGAGTGGACAGCGCTGTGTGAGTCAGCGGGTTGCTGGAAGCGTCTGAGAGCCGTTGCTCCGAGCCACGCTGACAGAGCAGCCGGGGGAGGAAGGCCTCGCCCCTGACCGCTGGGTGTTCCCTGAGGGCCTCTGTTCTCTCCACGCTGAGGCCAGTGGCAGCAGTTTTCTCTGTGTCCTGCTTAACAGCTTCTGCGGATCCCACTGTCCAAGAGATAAAGACGGACGTCCTCTTGTCCCTTCCCCCCTCCCTCCCACCCCACCCCGCGCAGGTCTGGCCGCTGGAGCTCAAGCCTTCCCACCCGTCCTCCTGCCTCCGACCCCCAGCACACACTCCGTGTCTGTACTCCCAGGGCACCCGTTCCCTCCCACCTCCCCCAGATAATTCCACCCACCTGTCGTGACCTCAGAAAGGTCTCCTGACCCCAGGCTAGGTCAGCCTCCCTCCTCTGTATTCGCTTGTTCCCGTGACCTTAACATTCATCCCAGTTCAATGTCCTGACTCTCCTTTGCTGTCTTTCCCACTGGACTGTAGGCAAGGCCATAGCCGAGGTCACACTCTAAGCTGTGCTGAGCCCAGAATGGGCCCTTGAGCATTTGATGATGACATAAAAGGCTTCTCACATTCTACTGTACTGGCTTTTCTTTCCTTGAGGGCAGACGCTGCAGTGGGTTCATTTCTCGATCTCCAAATTTTAGTCTGATCAAAGACCTAGTTCCTAGTTCCAAAGATGTGCAGGTTCTGATTTCAGTAACCGAGCAGGCCTTTCTATGACCTGGCTGGAAACACATTCAGAGCCATCTCCCATGCTGCACATGCAGGGTGGGGAGGACAGCAAGGTCCCCTAGCCAGAGGAGAGGGTTACAGCATTCACCTCTCAGGGCCCTCCACTCCAGCATTCTGACAGGTGAGGTGTGGTGGTAGCTGTGGTGCCAGTAGCCCTGGGGCCACAAGGACCTAAGCCTACCCCTTCCAGGTTCAGCCCTGGAACAGGGTAGTGGTTTTGCCCACAGTTCCAACAGGGGTCATGGCAATGGCAGGGGTCATGGCAATGTCAGAGGTCATGGTGAGTGTCCTGGCACCCCCAGCTGTGTTGGGGTGCAGAGTCATGGGGCCACCTTCATCACAGTGCTAATGGGTATCATGAGTCTGACCTGAAGTAGTCAGGCATCCAGGGCCTAGGCTTCTTACACTTTAATCTTTTCAAATCATATCTCTAGCATCTCTTCCTGCACCTGTATTTCAAACGTAGTGTTTGTGCCTGAAATTGCACAACCACATTGCGGCAAAATTGCAGTATCTGGCTCATAATTTAAAGCTTAGAGACTTCGACTAATTTAGCTGACAATCTGATGGCCAAAGGGTGAAAGTCTGATTACAAGGGGGCATTTTCTGAGAGTGCAGCTTTTATTGCAGGACTCCAAGCAAGGAGCCCAGGCAGCTAGTGGTTGTAAGACCCAAACTCCCCGGTGACTTTCAGGAAAAGGTTTTAAAAGACAGAATAGGGGAGAGGGGTTGCAGGGTGTGTGATCAGCTCGTGGACATTTTTCTGATTGGTTGGTGGTAAGGTAATCTAGAGTCAACATCATCAACTTTCTGATTCTAGCTGGTCTGGGGTCTACATGCATGTGGGTATCATAGAGTTAACTCTTCTACCTGATGGGGGTTTCAGTATCTGTTAAATGGCTCCAAGGACATGGCTCATAATATTATCTGTAGCCCTTGAGGAGGCATTAGATTTCCTTGACTTTATTCAATGGCTTAACTATGATTTTGTCTTGCTTCACTGTTTTCCTTTGCTTTGCCCTTTATCACTTTTCAGGTTACATTTATTCTTTGGAACTTGAGGAAGGCCTAGGAAGCTACAGATTTTCTGTAAACAAGAGGCAGGTGGGGGACATGGGGAGGTCTGTCTCAGGGAGGCCACACAGGGTCCTGCTTGGTTACAGTTACACAACTATATGTTGCTTAGTCGCCAAGTTGTGTCTCACTCTTCTGCAACCCCAAGGACTGTAGTCCACCAGGCTTCTCTGTCCATGAGATTTTCTCAGCAAGAATACTGGAGTAGGTTGCCATTTTCTTCTTCAGGGGATCTTCCCATTTCCTTTGACCAGGGATCGAACCCAGGTCTCCTGCGTTGGCAGGCAGATTCTTTACCACTGAGCCACCAGGAAAGTCCAAACCACTGTACCCATTCCTCAAAACTCATAAAGCTGTATAGTAACAAGGGTGCTTTTGATTGCATCTAAGGTATACCTTAATTTTTTAAAAAGCTTCTGCAAATTTATTAGCCAAAAAACAATGGGAGCTCTTGTGGTTCTTATGCATGTCAGAGTTCTCGGGCAAGGAATCAGGAACTCAAAAGTAGGAAATGTGAGGGGACAAAGGGCTTTGCAGCTGTGTTGTTGTTCAGCCTCTAACTTGTGTCCAACTCTTTGTGACCCCATGGACTGTGGGCCCTTAGGAATCAAGTCGTGGCTTTGCTGGGTACCAAGGATGGGAGACTGATAGGAGGTTGTTGGGAGGCTGATCCCGTGAAAGGCAGTGGTGGAAGGACCTGGAGAGGCGTGGGGTTTAGGGGAACTGGACACCCTGTCGCATTTCCTGTCTGGACACCCTGTCGCATTTCCGCTCCCACCCCAGGCCACAGAAGCAGCAGCTGCTTGAGCTCCTTGCCTGCCTGGGCTGAGCTGATTATATGCAGCATGGATTGATTGGTGTTGACAGGGAGCTATTTACCCGTCTAATTAATTATGCCAACTAATTTTCAACTTAATTGCACTTCTTGGGTCACTGGGTAATGAGACTGTACAAATTTCATGCTGGTGCAGGCCTTGATGGGGAAGTGGCAGGGGGAGGGTGGCAGCTGCCCCTCGAGTCAAACAGACACCCTGTCCCTCCAGGTTCTTGGGCCGCCCCACAGAAAGCTCTGGATTCCTACTTGAGTAGCTTCTGCCTGTGTAAGCTGGCCTTTGCCCCAGGAGCCCTGAGCCGTTTATTCACCCAACAAGCATTGGTTAAATGCTTATTCTGTGCCAGCCCCAAAGTGGGAGACGTGCTGGGGTGCCAGGAAGCTAAGTCATGTCTTGCCAGTCCCCCATGCCCCTCCTCAAATTGCTCACAGTAGGAAGGAGGAGATTTTCATTTACACCCGCAGTTACCAGAATTTGGGTGCCGATAGAAATAAGGTCTCTGGAGACAAACCCAATCCGGGCTCTGCCGTTGGGCCCTTGAGGAATTTTCTTACCCTTCCTAAGAGGAGATGGCAACCCCTTCCAGTATCCTTGCCTGGAGAATCCCATGGACAGAGGAGCCTCAGTCTACTGTCCACAGAGTTGCAAAGAGTCGGACACGACTGAGCGACTAACAACCACCCAATGCCTCATTTTAAAAACACATTGCAGGGCTGTGGCAGGATGCAGTATGTCATATAATATCAACAACATCCTAGAGAACAGACTGGCACTGTCTTAGACTGAAGAATGGAGCAGAAACTGGGCAAGGCTGGACCACTTATCACACATGCCTTCTCTCTTAGATCTCACACCTTTGAGGTTCATCCTGTGAAAGAGACAGAAGGCGCTGTGGTCACCACGGGGACCAGACCACCGGCCTGTGGCTCCTGGCTCTGCCACCTCCCAGTCAGATGACCTTGTTAGTCAGGTAACTTCTGTGCTTCAGTTTCCTTCATCCATGAAACAGAAATGGTCACAGCACTTACTCACAGGACTGCTGTGACGACTGAATGAGTTAACACACGCAGAGCACATAGAATAGCACCTAGTACTTAGAACATGTTCCCTGAGTGTTCTGTGATTATATGGACAGAAAAGTCAAGTCCAGGGGGCCCTCTAAGTTACCTCCCCAGGTCACATATGATCTTAGGCACAGTCTGAACCCAGCTGGGCCTGATTCCAAAGGCATGGAAGCTTTTTGCCTTTGCACCAGTCAAGGAATTAAGCGTCATGGGAAGATGAAACAGTGTACCTATCATTACTACAAGACTGGCTGAGGCAAGTTCTAGAAGCACCCTGTCAGCTCAGGGGAGAAGCAGTTAAGAAGCCTCCCTCCCATGGATGGGACTCAGGAAGACCTTGAACGCTGAGAAGGATTTAAATCAACCATGATGGTGGAAGCAAGGACTTCCCGCTGAGGGGGCGGGCTGAGCAAAGACAGGGGACTGGATCTCCCACATGGGTGAGGGCCCTAGACCATGGTTCCTTAGCCTTAGCACTATTTTTTTTTAAGACTTTTTTTCAGGTGGATCATTTTTAAAGTCTTTATTGAATTTGTTACAGTACTGCTTCGGTTTTATGTTTTGTTTTTTTGGCCATGAGGCAGGTGGGATCTTAGCACCCAGACCAGGGATCGAACCCATGCCCCTGCATTGGAAGGCAAAGTCTTAACCACGGGACCGGCAGGGAAGTCCCTGCCCTTTTCCCTTACACACTTTCTGGAACTGAAAAGAAGGTTTGGCTGGTTCTGAGTGGAAAAGGGCATGGGAAGGGGAGGGAGGGTGAAGCTTGGCAGAAAGCACATGGGCTTTGGAGGGATCGTGCCAGGGACTCCCTAGCTGGGCAGGTTACTCCCCTCCTCTGAACCGTGCCTTTTACGTTTGTGAAGGGAGGCCTGATCCTCTGAGTGTCCCTCAGCACAGAGAGCCAGGGTGCGGGGAGGACTTGATGACAGCCAAGTGAAGGATGTCCGCACACATCGCAGACCTACAGGGCCTCCAGCACTTGGCTCGGGACTCGGTACTCAAGGGGCCAGGTAGCTGAGAGCTTCTGAGCCTCGCAGGGAATCAGCTCAAATCCCGTGGATTATCATCCCCTCACCAGACTGGGGACCGGACGCGGTGACACAGACTGGAGAACAGGCTGAGGACCAGAGGAGATGGAGGAGGGGAGGCTCGAGGAGAACGTGGGCGAGAGGTGAAATCCACCTGCATGACCAGGGTCTGGGGGAAGGGAGAGGGTGTGGAGGCCAGCTGTTCTCATGTGTGTGATAAATCAGTTCAGTCGTGTCTGACTCCCCCATGGACAGTAGCCCGCCAGGCTCCTTTGTCCATGAGGATTCTCCAGGCAAGAATACTGCAGCAGGTTTCCATGCCCTCCTCCAGGGCATCTTCCCAACCTGGGGATCAAACCTCGTCTCCTACGTTCCTAGCACTGGCAGGCGGGTTCTTTGTCACTAGCACCACCCGCAAAGTTCAGGTGTTCCCACAGATGTTCATAAACCCCAGATGTCCACGACGGTGACCTGCTCCTTAGCACACCTGCAGCAGCTCCCCTCCCCTTTCTGTCTCACTCCTCTGCCCCCCCATAAGTGCCTCTTGGGATCCCTTGTACTGGAATCCTAGCCTCGGAGTCTTTTTCTGAAAGAACCCATTCAAAGACAGTCATGTAAACAGCTGTTTTGGCAGGAAAGAGTTCCTTGCAGGAGGTACCCCTTTGTCTTGTCACCAACTTTAAAGAGGCACCCCCATGCTCTACTCATCTTCTGGCCCTAGCACACCTTTCAGGTCTTTTGGTCACAGAATACCTTGCCTAATCTGTTGGGTCTTTCCATAGATCAAAGAAGTAGAAATTAAATAAGAATAAGTACTTAACAGATGATCAGATTTCTTCCCTAACTTCCCCTTCAGTCATCTCATGAACAAGCTGTGTGAACAAGATTGCATCTTAAGAAAGATCACAAGAGGTCAACAAGCCTGCATGCAGTGGGGGACAGTGATGAACCTGAGTCCTTATCTCATAGAGTAACTGAGACTACTTCCCTTTTTCTCTTTAAAAATCTCATGGCTGAGCAGAATATCAGGAGGTGGTTTTACAGGGACACTGCATCCACCATCTCCCCAAATTGCCAGAATTCTGATTAAAGGCAACTTTTCCTTTTTACCAACGTTTGTCTCTATCTGGAGAACTGATTTTTGAGTGTCGAGCAGCGAGACCTGATTTGGTAACACTAGGACTCTAGGTTTTGCAATCCATTGACATGGAATTGATGATTCCCTGATCTGGAAAGAAAATGTGGCTTCCCCCTTAGGGGTTCATCTACTTAAAACACACCTGCGGCCACCTGCCCCTCCAGCACTGCGAACAACCAATCCCATTGGTCCGTGGGTCTGACATAACTGAAGATTCTCCAGATAGTATTCCAAGCAGACACTTCCAACAGCCTACTGCTGGCCCCAGGATTGGTACCTCTCTGGTGGTTCTGCTCAAGCACCACCATGGCAAACACAAGAAGGAAAGAGAGATGGGAGAGAAGGCTTTTCCAGGGGATGGGGAGGTCTGGGAACTTGGGGAGTCACCGAGAGAAAGGAGGAACACCAGGCAAACAGTTCTGCCTGGCAAGCATCCAGTTTCCCTTCTCACACAGGGACCGGATGGACGCAGGATCGCAGGAACTTGGCAGGAAAACTGTTGTCTTTGAACTAATCGACATCTGTACTGAAGAGCTCAGGAGGGTTCCCAAGGCACCAGGGTGACACCGGAGCTGGGAGAGCCTGCTGGCTTTGTAAGTGGGGCCTGAGGAGCTCAGGGAGAATTGCACAACAAGCTGGAAAGCTGGTTCACTGTGACTGCTGGGAGGAGAGGAAGTCTCCCAGGGCTGAGTGTGCCCAGGCATGAAGGAGCCGGCCCTCCTGGCCGGCGGGCAGGGCGGGCATTGCTCAGAGATAAGCCAACCCCTGGCAGTGGGTGATGAGCCCTGTGAAGTATTGCTCCGGACAGCAGTAAACCACCTCCTCGGAGCAGCTACTCCTGGCTGCAGGCCGCACAGCAGTGCCAGGAACGGGTGATTCCCAGAGGTGCCAGGAGTCCCGCTCCTCTTGGGCGGTGTGGCCCTGACATCAGGAAGGGCTCAGGTGCCAGCCGCTCCCCACCTCCCCGCCCCCCACCACAACTCAGGATCAGGGCAGCATGAGCCGGGCAAGACACGTGGGCAAGATCCAGAAACGCCTGGAAGATGTCAAGAGCCAGTGGGTCCGGCCAGCCAGGGCTGACTTCAGCGACAATGAGAGCGCCCGGCTGGCCACAGACGCCCTCTTGGATGGGGGTCCCGAGGCTTACTGGCAGGCGCTCAGCCAGGAAGGCGAGGTGGACTTCCTGTCCTCCGTGGAGGCCCAGTACATCCAGGCCCAGGCCAAGGAGCCCCCCTGTGCCCCAGAGCCCCCAGGGGCGGCCGAGGCAGGCTCCAAGGGGCTCGACTCCTGCTCCCTGCAATCAGGTACCTACTTCCCCGTGGCCTCAGAGGGCAGCGAGCCGGCCCTGCTGCACACCTGGGCCTCCGCTGAGAAGCCCTACCTGAAGGAGAAGTCCAGTGCCACCGTGTACTTCCAGACAGACAAGCACAGCAACATCAGGGACCTCATCCGCCGCTGTATCACCCGGACCAGCCAGGTATCGATGGTGGAGCCCGCGCCTCCTTGGCCACAGGGGTGGGAGTGGGAGTGGGGGGTTGGAGGAAAGGAGAAAGGGGTGCCTCCTGCTCTAAGACATGCAGTCCAGATGACTGGAGCGTAGGGTGGAACCAGGGATGTTTCTCTCTGCCTGGCCCTAGATCACTGACTTCCAAATTCCCCCTTGTCACCATCTGGGTTTCCTGGCCACGCATCACTGGAACTCCTACAATAGCTTCCCTTCTGACTCTCCTCTCCCATCTCGATCCCCGACCACCTACTCTCCAAGCTGCTGTAAACACTTTTTACATTTTGGCCACGCCACATGGCCTGTAGAATCTTAGTTCCCCGACCAGGGCTTGAACCTGTGCTGCCTGTGGTGGAAGCGCAGTCTTAACCATTGGACAGTCAGGGGAGTCCCTGTAGACAATTTTTCTATACTTCAAACTGAACTTGTCCCCTTTACTGCTTGGAGCCTTTAGAGGCTCCCACTTCCCTCACTGGGAAGAGCTGACTCCGAAACGCGGCTCACAGCCCCTCCAGTTCCTCTCCCCTGTTCTGCCACTCAATCCTGGGTGACCTGGAGATTTTCAAACTCACCAGGCTCTGTCTTGAGGCCTCTGCACATGCTGTTCCTTCTGCCTGGAGCCCCCTCACCTTCTTGGCATCTCCTCTAACACCT
Source organism: Muntiacus reevesi (assembly GCF_963930625.1). Classification (NCBI taxonomy): domain Eukaryota; kingdom Metazoa; phylum Chordata; class Mammalia; order Artiodactyla; family Cervidae; genus Muntiacus; species Muntiacus reevesi. The sequence continues at coordinate 61,647,905 of NC_089260.1, forward strand.
ACTCCTCAAGACCAAAAGGGACTGAGCCCCCTTCTCAGGCAGACTTTCCAGAGTTCCCCAGGCTAGGCGAGGCGCCTCGCGTCTGTGCTTCTGAATGAAGGGGCTGCTCCACTGGGACGCAAACCTGTCCCGTTTCCTCTGGGACTCGTCTGAGCCTGTCGGTCCACAAATTCAGCACAGTGCTTGAATCCAGCTGGTGGTCGGCAGAGGACAGAGGAAGCAGCAGAAAAGATTTCTCCCTCTCCAGAGCATTTACCTTTTAATAGGTGACTTTAGAGGAAGAAAAATCCTTCAAGACCAGAGCTTAGCTGGCAGAATTTACGGCACGGAGATTGTCACTTGGTCAGGAGTTCTCCTGCTGCTCCTGGAGCTGTGGATCCACAGGGGCTGCCCCCTGTCGGCCCGGGAATGGGGGAGCGGGTCGTTCTACCCATGTGCACAAAGGGACTACTCAGCAGAAGGGTATGGGTGCCTCCTCTCCTCCCAAAACTGCAGAGGGGCAGGGGCGAGAATGGCCTCCCAGGAGAAGACTTTGTTATCTGTAAAGGGTCTCCCTGTCTCACCACTCAAATTATTTACTTTACATGCATATGTGTGCGTGTTAGTCGCTCAGTCATGTCCAGTTCTTTGTGACCCCATGGACTGTAACCCACCAGGCTCCTCTGTCCATGGGGATTCTCCAGGCAAGAATACTGGAATGGGTAACCATTTCCTTCTCCAGGGGATCTTCCCAACCTGGAGATCAACCCTGGGTCTCCTGCATCACAGGCGGATTCTTTACCATCTGAGCCACCAAAGCATTAATTCTGTTATATTTAAAAGAACTCGAAAAAGAATAAATTGATATTTAAGCTCCTTTTCTGCTAAGATCCCATTCTCATGATGGACTCCCCTCTCAAGTCCAATACTGTGTGAAATCCTTTTTTTTTTTTTAATCTTTATGTATTTGGCTGCACCAGGTCTTAGTTGTAGCATATGGGACCTTTGATCTTATTGCAGCACATGGGATCTTTGATTGTAGTTGCAGCATGTGGGATCTAGTTCCCCAACCAGCAAACGAAAGTGGGGCCTCTGCACTGGGAGTGCAGAGCCTTAGCCACTGGACCAAGGTCCCTGTGTGAAATCTTATGGTTCCAGAAGAAGCCACCAGCATTGGGGAAGCTGTGCTTAAAAGAAGAGAGGGAGTAGAATTCTGAACAACAAAATAGAAGGTAATAAGTGGTGGAGCATCGACTTTGACGTTGCTGGGCTACTTCAGAGCAATATTTCACGTTTTGCTCATGTTTTGCTGATGGGCTCAGGCAGGCAGTCAGGAGTGCCCGCACTGCCTGGGGTGGGCCGCATGACCCAGGGCAAGTCCCTGGGCCTCCCCAGGCCCCAGATTCCACACTGGACGAGGGTCCTTTCCAGCTCCCAGGGCCTGTTCCTAAGAGGACCTCTGGCCTCTCTGTGCTGAAGTTCAGAGCTCTCCCAAGGGGCGGGGACCAGTGGTGGTGGCGAAATTCTCAACCACAGCTGCAGCTTAAAGGGGGAGTGAGGCGCCTGGAAAGTAGCCAGGTGAGGGCTTGTGAAACACTGTCCCCCCCCCACCCCCGACAAATCCTTCTCCTCCCCTGACCCCACAGAGGGAGGCTTCTCTCTCTTCACCCCTGTGAACTGGAGGCCTGCTGCTGTCCTTTGCTCTGTCCACACAGCATGTTACAAATTTAGGACAACATTTAAAAATCAGAAGATTCCACTTAACAGTAAGAATTCCCAGCTCCTCTTAGCAAGTCAGAAGACTGGCTCTGCGGGTGCTGAGTTGAGGCCACCCCTTGGGTGGGTCACCTTCACCGCCCTCTTCACCAGTCCCTCTCGTCCCAGGCCCTGACGTTGTTCTCGTTGTTTAGTCGCTCAGTCGTGTCTGACTCTTTGTGACCCCACGGACTGCAGCACACCAGGCTCCTCTGTCCTCCACGAGCTCCCAGACTTTGCTCAAAAGCGTGTCCCATGGACAGAGGAGCCTGGCAGGCCATACAGCCCATGGGGTGGCAAGAGAGTCAGACACAACTGAGCAACTAAACTGCAACAAAGTCAAGGAAGGCCCCGAAGACCTTCACCCATTTTGTTAGCTGTCAGGCTCCGGCAGGCAGTTTGTGACATCACTCCCACACACCACACACACACCACACACACACACACACCACACACACACACACAGCTCTGGAGTGACCACTGACCTGTTCCCACAGGGATGCCAGGGAGGCTGGATCCCCAGTCACAGGCGGTCCATGGGAGGCAGCACCCACACAGAGGAGGAGGGTGGGAACAGGTTTGTGTTCCCCCTGTCCTACGGCTTCAGCCCCCCCAGAAGAGAACAGAGAGGGATGAACAGAGCCAGCCTGCGGGGTGTTTCCCAGAGCAGTTTACATTCCCTATGGAGCAGGAGTTCTCCCTGTTTCCCGTTCTGCTCTCATCCCTCTATTCCATGAAGCCTACATGGGCCAGGCCCTGCACCCAGCAAGAGGCACCCCTCCTCCCAGCCACCTGCCCTTAGGGCAGTGGAGGGGACACTGGGCTTGAACAACCCTCTGTGCCTGGGAGCAGAGGGGAGCATGACTAAGGCAGGCTTCACAGAAGAGGTGACCTGTGAGTTGAGTTTCAGAGGCTGAGTAAGAGTTTGCTGAGCAGAGAAGGGAGGGAAAGGAACTCCAGGCCTAGGGTGGGTCGAGTGCAGAGGTCAAGAGGAGGGAGAGGGCTGAATGCCCTGGAGGCAGGGAGACCTGGAAAGGACTATCAGGAAGGAAGAGGACTTTACTTGTAGTTCCCTAGAAGTGGGAGAAGGCAGTGGCACCCCACTCCAGTACGCGTGCCTGGAAAATTCCATGGACGGAGGAGCCTGGTAGGCTGCAGTCCATGGGGTCACTACGAGTCTGACACGACTGAGCGACTTCACTTTCACTTTTCACTTTCACACATTGGAGAAGGAAATGGCAACCCACTCCAGTGTTCTTGCCTTGAGAATCCCAGGGATGGATGAGCCTGGTGGGCTGCCGTCTATGGGGTCGCACAGGGTCAGACACGACTGAAGTGACTTAGCAGCAGAAGCAGGAGGCACTGCACACCATGCAGGGCCATGTGGGGAGCACCAGAGTCTTGTGGGGGGGCGGTGGCAGAGGAGCCAGGGAATGCATGGGCATAAGTCTTTATTGTGGTTTTGCAGGGAAGGCAGGGCGGGCGAGGTAAATTGTTGAGAATTGGTTCGTTTGAATAGTTCCGCAGGCTCGGAGACACAGGTGGTCCCTGGTTGTCCTGTATTTGGCACTGGGGTGATTTAGGGTGGGAAGGGAAATATTGTCAGGATGCTGGAGAGTTAGATAACGAAGGCTTGGGACATGGGTCTGGATTGCTTGGTTAGCATCTCAGAGGCTGCTCCTAGGCAAGGTGTTTGCCATCTCTAATAATAAATTAACCCTGGGATGTCAAAGTATCACAAAATACAGAGAACAAAAAACATGAATAAGCCATCTTCCAAGTGTGGTCCAGGATCCCCAAAGGTTCCAAGACCCCTCCAGTGGGTCTGTGAGGTACTGCCCTTTCTAACCACTCATTTGTGTGAGGTTGGACTATCTTTATATGCTTCCCTGCAAACAACACATCACAGCAGTTTGCTACAGGAGCCATATGAGAACCAGCTGTCTCCTGTTAAGCCAGACACCACAGAGATTTGCAAAACTGAAAAATAATGCCATTCTGTTCACTCCATTGTGTTGTTGTTGCTTTGAAAGTATAGTTATTTTTGCCTTAAAATTGTTATTCATGTTAGCATGTGATGAATTTAATCTTGCTTTAAGTAACAAATATTAGTTGTTTTAAAATAATGTTTAATAAACATTAAACATTTTCTCAGTTTGTTTTTAATATGACAAATATCAATAGTTGTAATCCACATAAACAAAGCTGTTTGGAAGCCTCAGTAATCTTTAAGAGTGTAAAGAGGTCCTGAGGCCAAAGCGTTGGAGATCCTGAACAGACAGGCCCCCCCCAGCCCTGCCGGGATTCCTCTTTCTCTCCCTTTCCTTGCAGAAAGAAAACTCCACCCAGCTCCCTGGGGAGGTGGTGGGGGTGTGGGGCAATGCAGAGGAGCAAGGGGCAGCTATAAGCTGGTTCCAGAGAAGCTCCATGCCCCACCCCTAGGTGTCAAGGACCACCTTTCCAGGCCGAGCCCCTGCCCTGAGAGCAGCTGAACAGAGAACAAGGCCCAGGGATGGGACCCAGCAGGAAACCTGCCCCCACCCCACCACGCACCCAGGAAGCTGAGCGTGCCCCCCCGCCCCACACCTAGTAACCGGGACTCCAGGGCCTTGAGCACCACCAGGGTCCCCATGGCGAGCTCTCTGGTTGTTCCTCTGACAGGGGCCACTGAGGGAGGGGCAGACCTGGGAGAGAGGGGTCCAGCCCCCCAGGCCTGCGGAGGTCACGGGCAACAGGGCGCCTCCACTGGCATCAGAGCCCAGTCCCACCAGGATGGGGTGGGGTGGCCTCCAAAGGCCAGTGGAAGTGCTCCTTGCCCACCCCTCGCCCCCACCATCCTCCTGGGATCTGCAATTGGCCGGTCTCCCTTCGCACGGGGATTCCCTAGAGTAAGTCCCTCTTCCGCTCTGGGTGCTGGGGCTCAGCGCTGGTGTATTGTCACTGCTGCAGAAAGGTGTGGAGGGCAAGAAGCACGAGGCACAGCAGAGGTGACACTAGCGGGGGGCACATGATCGGAGCGGATGGGCCTCTCGCAGCTGCCTTTCTAAGGGATCTTGGCCCCTCACCCTGTGGTCAGCAGATAGGTGATGGTGGAGGGTCGACCTGGGCCCTCTCTGCCCACATTCTCTTTGAGCTCTGCTCTCTGGGGTCCCCCAACCCTCTCAGGCTTGACTCTCCTTCCCTACCCATCCCTAACCTACAAGCAGAGAAGGGACAGACTGCATCTGATGTAAACTGAGATGAGTCCTTCTCCTAGCCCACAGTAGACTGGTTGGGAGGGTGGCTCTGGGTTGGGATCTAGGGCATCTCCAGCCTTCCAGCCCTGAGGCTTTTGGCAGGTTACTTAACATCTCTGCACCCCTGTTCTTCACCAGGGAAGGCAGGGTCCTGGTGTTGTGAAGGTCACAGGAAACAAACGTATGGCTGAGAGTAGGTGCTCAGGAAATCGTTGCTGCAGTTATTACACATCAACCAAAAGCAAACACAAAAAGGGAGCATCAGGGACTCCAGGACTCCACGCTTCCACTGCAGGGGGCACGGGTTCAATCCCCGGTCAGGGAACTAAGATCCCGCATGCCGCGAGGCATAAATAAAAAAAGAGTGAAAATTATGTTTTGTTTTTTAAGGGAGTATCAGCACCTATGAGAGAAAGAGGGAAGAGTAGCAATCAAATGACAAAGTGGGGCGTGGGGTGGTAAGTGCCTCCAACAACTGGCCCCAACATGGTTGGTGGCCCCATCAGGACCCAAATCGCCTCTCCCCGCCTCCTGCCTTCCCCAAGGCAGCGGGATTTCCAGCCCATGAGAAACTCACGTCTGCCTGGCTGGTAGTGGAGGGTCCTCAGCCATGATTCGAGGTCTCCGCAGGATGAATGCTGCTTGTAGGCACTGCCCCAGCAGACCCGCAGCCCCCTGACTGGGTCCCTCCATCTCTCTGAGGCTCCAGATTTCCAGAGCTGCCCAGCCAGGCTGTGGTCTCAGGCTGACTTCCTTCCTTAGCACTGGAAGTACCTCCTTCTCCTTCTCAGCCAACCCCATGCCTCCATGCTGGTCCGTCTGATTGGCCCTCAGAAGATTCCCAGGTGGTACAGTGGTGAACAACCCACCTGCCAATGCAGAAGACGTAAGAGATGCAGGTTCGACCCCTGGGTCAGTAAGGTCCCCTGGAGAAGGAATTGGTAACCATTCCAATATTCTTGCCTGGAGAATCCCATGGACAGAAGAGCCTGGTGGGCCACAGTCCACAGGGTCTCAAAAAGTCAGACATGACTGAAGCAGCTTAGCACACATGAACAGAACGTCCAGGATGATCTCAGCTTGAGAGTCTTACTTGCATCTGCAAAGACTTTTTTTCCAAATGAGGTCCCAGCCATGGTTTTGATGGTTAAAATGTAGACGCACCTTTTGGGATTTCATCATTCAGCTCACCAGGCCCTGTGAGGGGGGACTCTCACACAGGGGATGGAAGAAGCTGCATGCCTGTGTGCTGGTCACCTCAGTCGTGTCCTACTCTTTGCCAGGCCATCGCCTGCAGCCCACCAGGCTCCTCTGTCCATGAGATTCTCCAGGCAATACTGGAGTGGGTTGCCATGCCCTCCTCCAGGAGATCTTACTGACCCAGGGATTGAACCCGAGTCTCATGTCTCCTGCACTGGCAGGCAGGTTCTTTAACTAATGTCACCTGGGGAGCCCCTGGAAGAGGTTACTGACCTTGAATTAATCCAGCTGGGAGACAGTGCCAACAGGAGGCAAACAAAATGAACCTGGATGCGCATAAGCCTGTCCTTTCAAGCATCCCTTACATTAGGATGCTGGGCTTTTTGTAAACCCAACAAAAAACACTTCTCTGTCCATTAGTCACCCACTTACCAGCCTGGCTCTGGGAAACAGGGACTCACTGGGACACAGCTGGGAGGATTTACTGACCTCCTAAGGGGAGAGAATTGTCTCTTTTGCCAGTACTTTGGAGGAGGAGGCATTTGTCTTTCAGGAGAGAGGTCCTCAGAGTTATTGGTGCCATAAGCTTTAATGTGTACATGTACTTAATCGCTTGCTTCTCTGGCGGCTCAGACGGTAGAGAATCTGCCCAGGGACACCCTGGTTCGATCCCTGGCTTGGGAGGATCCCCTGGAGGAGGGCATGGCAACCCACTCCAGTATTCTCGCCTGGAGAATCCCATGGACAGAGGAGCCTGGTGGGCTACCATCCATGGGGTCACAAAGAGTCGGACATGGCTGAGCTACTAACACACACACATGTACTTAACTGTGTGTTAACAGAGCCGTAGTTCTAAACATCTCTAGTGACCTATAACCCAGGGTGAACAATTTCTCAGTGGTCCCCTCCACTGTCCAGACACCCAGAGCAACTTAGCAGCAAGTCAGCTCCATGTAGGTGCCAGCCAACTCCTTCCCCTCTCTCTGTGACACTCTTCTTGTTCTTGCTACTTCCAGGTGTTTATGGTCCAAAAAAATGTATTGTAATTATTAGAAAAGTGGCAGAACATTATTATTACAGGTGACATTGAAGAAAAAAATCACCATAGTCCCCCAGCCAAATATGACTGCCATTTTGGTTTTGCACTTGTCTACGTATACACCTCCTTTCCTCGCTGGCAATCATAGTAGACATGCTAGCATTTTGTCCTTTGTTTTCTTTTTTCACTTAGTTAATTGTTAATAGATATTTGGTGAGCATTATACTAAGCAGCAAGTTTTGCTTAAACATTTCACTATTCCTTATAGTCTCTATGTAATCATTATAATGATCATTTTAATGGCTGCTGAATAATCTACTTGTCAATGCTTGGCTGGGGAACTAATATCCCATAAGCCTTGCGGCGTGGTCAAAAATAAGATAAAATGAGCTTGGGGTGCTGTTGGCACAAGTTGGATGAATGGGTGCCTGGCAGGAACACGTACTTCTCTCCCTGTGACTGGATATCTAGACCCCCTCACCCCCCGAGTTTCTGCTCTGCCGGACGACGCAGTACCTGCTGGTTGAGCAGGACTCCCTTCTCCACCCACTGGGGCAGCTCAGTATCCAGTCTAGTTTATACTTCCTGGGGTCTCCACAAGGGTCTGGTTTGAGACTTAAAAACATTTGATTAAAAAAAAAAAAATTTGAAAGCCAGTGGCCATAGAGTGCCTTCGAGCTCCAAACAGCTGAGAACCCATAACTGTAAATCTGTCTCTCTCCTGTGATTCTGCCCCAGCACCTCGCCTGGTCTCATCTCCACCTCTCTGCCTCCTCTTTTTGCTTTCCTCTCCTTTCTCCTCTGCACTTTCCACTCCAGCAGTGGGAAGAGAGGCCAGAGGATATGAGGAGTGGCCAGAGACGAGGGGTAGGGTCCCGCTGCAGCTCTGCATGCGTCCATAGTCCTGCCCCGTCATCCCCCACCACCTCCAGTGCAGCACTCACGGGACCAGCTCTCCCAGGCCCGCTGGGACTGAGGAGTTAGGCCAAAACCAGTTAGCACCTGGCCCTGACCTTCTGCTGTCTGACCCCTCTGCCCTGGCCCAGGTCCTGGCCATCCTGATGGACGTGTTCACAGACGTGGAGATCTTCTGTGACATCCTAGAAGCGGCCAACAAGCGCGGGGTGTTCGTCTGTGTGCTCCTGGACCAGGGAGGCGTGGAGCTCTTCCAGGAGATGTGTGACAAAGCCCAGATCTCTGACACTCACCTCAAGGTAGGGCCCCATGATGGTGTGAAAGGTACTTTGTGTGAGGATAGGATAAGTTATGCTGTGGTAACACATGCCCCCATCTCACTATAGTAAACATTTACTTCTTGCTCAAAGTCCAGGTCAGATGGCCCTTCCTTGCAGTGTGAAAGTGAGGCCCAGTCGTGTCCTACTCTGTGACCCCATGGGCTATACAGTCCATGGAATCTCCATGCCAGAATACTGGAGTGGGTAGCCTTTTCCTTCTCCAGGGGATCTTCCCAACCCAGGGTTCAAACCCAGGTCTCCTGCATTGCGGGCAGATTTTTTACCAGCTGAATCACAAAGGAAGCCCAGGAATACTAGAGTGGATAGCCTATCCCTTCTCTGGTGGATCTTCCTGACCCAGGAGTTGAACTGGGGTCTCTTGCTTTGCAGGCAGATTCTTTACCAACTGAGCTATCAGGGAAGCCCTACTAATGAAGGGTACCATAAACCCGTGATGGGATCGCTTTCCCCATCAGAAGCAGCTGAACTCACACCCCTGGACTTGGATTCAGAGGATCTCAACCCCATCCTGCTCAAAAGCTGTGCAGCTGCGCCATAAGGAACACACAGCCCCCAAGACACAGTGACGGGGGAGAGAGGGCGGGAGGATTCCGAGGGATGTGCTTAGGGCCTGAACTAGAAGAGCATCCTATCACTCCTGTTTTCTGCTTTGTTTGAATTCTACCATCTCCCCTTTCTTTTCTTCTTCATTACTCAAATAATGTCAGGATATGGAAGAAAATTTAGAAGATTCAGCCAAGGAGAGCATAAAAATGGCCCATAATCCCACCAACTAGAGATAACCCATTTGCTCTTGCTGAGCATCCTTTCAGACATTTTCTAGACAGGTGTGTATCCATAAATACATAGTAAGGACACCTTGACTTCCCTTCCACAGAACATCTCCATCCGGAGCGTGGAAGGAGAGGTGTACTGTGCCAAGTCAGGCAGGAAGTTCTCCGGCCAAATCCGGGAGAAGTTCATCATCTCAGACTGGAGATACGTTCTGTGCGGATCGTACAGGTAAGCGCTGGGTTCCACCTTCTGTTGGGGCTTCGAGGAGGCCAAGGCTGAGGTTGGTGCAAAGCAGCCCCAACTGCTCAGGCCCACGCCCCCACCAGCAGCTCCTGGGGGAACTGGGGACTCATCACCTACATGAGGCTGGAGACAGAACCCACCTGGGAGAAAGAGGGAAATCTGGGTCCTTCCTGGGAGGAATTCCAGGTAGGGAGACACTTCTAAGTGCCTTGGTTTCCCTTTGCATTGCAATAGGACGTTTCCTCATTTCCTTTCTCAGATTTCTCAGGTGTGATTCTAAAGCTGTGCAATTTGCTTTGTTGTTTTTGGGGGCCCTATTTTACTTTCAAAATGTTTCATTATTTTAATATAGACAGTGTATAGAGATATTAATTCATATGCCAGATAATGCATCCATTTAAAGTGTGACCAGCTTCAGGGACAAGGGGGAGGTCAGAAAGTCCTTCCTGCACCTGCTTCTCAAATTCCTTTGGCCTAAAGTATGTCCATCTTCTGTCGTAGTGGCATCCGTAGATGTGGCGAGGGCATATCCACGGCCCCCTCCACCACTAGGCAGTTACCTCCCCTGTCCCCATCTCGGAGGAACTGGTAGTGCGGCTGGCAAGTGCCTTGAAAGTGAAAGTAAAAGTCACTCAGTCATGTCCAACTCTTTGCAACCCCATGGAGTGTAGCCCACCAGGCTTCTCTGTCCATGGAATTCTCCAGGCCAGAATACTGGAATGGGTTGCCGTTCCCTTCTCCAGAAGATCTTCCTAACCCAGGGATCGAACCCAGGTCTTCCGCATTGCAGGCTGATTGTTTACCACCTGAGTCACCAGGTGGTAAATTAAACAATTTTAATAGCTTATTTAGCTATTAAAAAGATTCCCTTATGTTCGAAAAGGACAGAGAAAGGAATTCTGAAAGAGAAGATGAAGGAGGGGGGAGGCCTTCTCTTATTTTCCACAAGGACAATCAGGCCTCTCTGTGTTCATGTGTATTTGCCCTTAGAGCTCACCATTCAAGGGTGGCTTTGATCTTGGAAAAGGCAGAAGGAAGCAGAACCACTTTATTGAGCCAGGTCCTGGGCCAGGTTCCGTCAGACCTTTAGTAGGGATTTAATCTTTGTCACACGTAGAGGGAGGCATCATTCTTCTGACTGACAGATGGGGGAACTAAGGCACAAAGAGGTTGGGTGATTGGACCAGGGTCACCAGCTTCCTTGACAAGGATCTCAGGCTGGGCTTGATATGGGGGGCACCAGGGCTTCCCAGGTAGCTCAGCTGGTAAAGAATCCACCTGCAAAGTGAACCAGGAGATCCCAGTTCAATTCCTGGGTTGGGAAGATCTGCTGGAGAACAGAATGGCTACCCACTCTGGCATTCTTGCCTGGAGAGTTCCATGGACAGAGGAGTCTGGAGAGCTACAGTCCTTGGGGCTTCACAGAGTGGGACATGACTGAGCGACTTTCACTTTCAGGAGGAGGGTGGCAGTGGGCTTGAGGACACACCAGGCCATTCATTCCTGAGAACTGTAGGGAACCCAGCTCCCAGTGAAACCGGGAGAAAAATTCTCCATGTGAAAAATTGGATTCTACTTCACACATACACACACATGTGTGCACACACGCACAATCACCTCCCAATAGATTAAAAGAAATTAAATGTCAAAAACAACTTTAATACTTTTAGTAAAATATAGAGATGGATGTCTTTTAGACCTTAGGATAAGGATTAGGTGTCTTAACATAGACACTCCTCTGTGTTAAACAGAACACAAAAAAGCACTGACTAAAAAAGATTGCTAAAAAAAAAAAAAAAAAAGATTGCTAAATCTGACTATGCTACAGTTAAGAACTTTGGTTCACTGAAAGACAGCTTAAAATAAGTGAAATGTCAGATTACAAACTGGGAACAGGTTTTCATGATGCCCTGACAAGACTAGCGTTGAGAATCACAGTGAACTCCCACAAACCACACATGAAAAACAGCACAATGGAAGTGTGGGCGAGAGGTGAGAGCAGGCGTTTCATGCAGGAGGAAACGCCTGAAAAGATGTTCAGCATCATCAGTGATCAGGAAAACGCAAATCAAGGCTAGAAAGAGTTACCATTTTATACCTAATCGTCATTCATCAAAAAAAAAAAAAAAAAAAAGACTGACCATACAAATAGTGGACTTACAAATTTCTACATCGCCGATGGGTTTTCAAATCAGCACAGCAACTTTGGAAAGAGGCATTTCCTCTAAAGCTGAATATTCACCTGGTTTTACCCAGCAATTCCACTCCTAGATAGAAAATCTGGTCTGTGAGACATCAGAAGACAAGTGTAAGTACTGGTGCGAGAGGGTGCTCCTTCCTCGGTCAACAGGAAAACCATCGAAGCAACTCAAACGCCTATCAGTGAGAGAATGGATGATAGAGACCCCAGTGGAATATCATACAACAAAGACAAGTGAAGTACAGCAATAAGAAATAACATGAATAATCAGCAATATTTAAGAGAAAAAGAAACCCCAAAGATGACATTTATGTTAAAAAAAAAAAGTAAAATAAAAATATTTACCATTGTTCCTCATCATCTGTAGAGGACTGGTTCTAGCATCCCCACAGATACCAAAATTCTAGGATACCCAAGTGTCTCATATCAGATGGTATCCAATTTGCATATAACTTACACACATTCTCCTGCATACTTCATGTCTTGATTACTTAAAATACCCAAAACAGTGTAAACTGTATGTAAATAGTTGCCAACTGGCAAATTCAAGTCTTGGTTTCTGAAACTTTCTGGAAGACTTTTTTTCTGAATATTTTTCATCCTTGAGTATATGGAAGGCTGACAGTACTTTTGAGAATATATAATACTTTTTCTTATTATAGCAAAAGGAAAGTATGGGAACTATGACACAGGATTCTGGGTGATGATTTCTTCTGTTTTGGGGAAACTGGAAAAACATGTTCCTGGAAGGGACCATGTGGGTAAATGCAGGTCATTGTCAAGATGCTAGTTTTTTATTTTGGGTGGTAGGTTCGTAGATGCTTGTTGTTCAGTTGCTAAGTTGTGTCTGGCTCTTTGTGACCCTGTGGACTGCAGCAGGCTTCCCTGTTCATATGCTTCCATGTTCCCCTGTTCATAGGTGCTTAGGTTATTAAAAATAACCAAGTAAAGCTATGTAAGTGTAAATGTGCCATTAATAGATCTTTGGCATGAGTCTTGAGTCAAAGATTATGATCAAATCAATTCTATGCACTTGTGAAAAGTGAAAGTCGCTCAGTCGCGTCCGACACTTTGCAAGTCCATGGAATTCTCCAGGCCAGAATACTGGAATGAGTAGAGTAGCCTTTCCCTTCTCCAGGGGATCTTCCCAACCCAGGGATTGAACCCAGGTCTCCCAAATTGCAGGTGGATTCTTTACCAGCTGAGCCACCAGGGAAGCCCAAGAATACTGGAGTGGGTGGCCTATCCCTTTTCCAGGGGATCTTCCCGACCCAGGAATTGAACTGAGGTCTCCTGCGTTGCAGGCAGATTCTTTACCAACTGAGCTATCAGGAAAGCCCCTATGTACTTAAGGGTCAGAAAAGAAAAACCCAATGAAAATAAAATTCTCACCATGGGTGGTGATAAAAGAAAGTGTGAGATCTAGAGCACAGGGTGAGTGGACTTTGGGGTGTAAGGGGGGAGCACCCGCACACAGTGAGTGCGGAGAGGAGGGAGCACCCAGGCGCTGTAAGGACATGGGGGCGCTGGGCGGGGGCTTAGGCACACAGGGCTGCGGGGCCTGAAACGCTGCCTGGGCACCTTTGGACCTTCTTTGTTACAGAAAGCACGCAGTTGCTTGGTCTAATCTAGCCTGATTCCAAAAAACACAGGGCGATTTCTTTTTTTTTTGGCCGCTCTGTGCAGCTTGCAGGATCCTAATTCCCAGACCAGGGATTGAACCCCGCAGTAGAAGCGCAGTCTTAACCACCGGACCTCCAGGGAAGCTCCACGATTGACTTCCTAGTGTAGCCAAGAGTGCTGCTGTCCAAGTGTGCTGCCTCCCTGTCAGCCGGCTGCCAGAGCCAGCATTACCTTTCCGCCTCTCTGGGTTGTGTGGGTGGCTCCTGGGCGGGAGGTGAGGTTTGGACAAAGCCTTATTGTTCTTCCCAGGATTTCCCCAGCCTTGCATGGGCCCCGCCTGCCTCCCAGAGCAGGGGACTCCAGAAGCTGGACCTGCCTTTTGGCGGAAAGACAAGTCGGGGCCTGGAGGCTGAGACCCTCGGTCCCAGCCTGAGACCCTTCTGTTCCACACAGTGACCCTGTCTCCCTCTGACATTCCTGTATCCACTGTGCCAGACCTGGGCCCGCATTATTGATTCTCTTGAGAGTTAGACTATCAAGACTAACCTGACAGTCTTTGGTGCTATCACTTGCCTCTTTAGGGGTGAGTGGGGTGATGAACAGAGTTTTCAATCAGAGATAGAAAGAAATTTGTTTAAATTAGGGAATCATAAAAGTAACACATAAATGCCTTAAGCATTTTGTTTTCAATAAAATGTGTAAATGAGGGGGAAGTTCAGGGCCTCTGCCTGAGGGTGTCCTCCCGCAGTGTCCAGGCAAACCTTCCATGTAGCATCTCTCCTGTCCTGTCCCCACCCCCACCCCCACATTATTCTCCTTCCATCCCCCAAAGCATAGGACTCACCCTCCCCCTCCCACCCGTTCCAGTCCATTTGCCTGAAAACCTGGCTACACCCTTTCGAGTTTCATGAGCCCACAGCCCTGCCATCCAAGGAGCAGTCCAGAGCCTCATTTGTTTGGGAGAGGCGGATGTCGTGCATGTCACAGGTGGGGCTGCTGCGGCCCCAGAGGCTGGTGACCCCTAGCAGCACAGTGGGGGGACGCTGGCGTTCGGCCAGCACGTGGCCCCTCTGTGCCTCCATGGGGACTTCTGAGGGGCTCTCATCTGAGCACCAGGAGACCCAAGGTTGGATTCCCTCTGCATCTTAATTACTTCCGTGCAAACATCCACTGGGGCTTCCCAGGTGGCACTACTGGTAAAGAATCCACCTGCCAACGCGGGAGACACAGGTTTGATCGCTGGGTCGGGAAGATCCCCTGGAGGAGGGCATGGGAACCCACTCCAGTGTTCTTACCTGGAGAATTCCATGGACAGAGGAGCCTGGCAGGCAATAGCCCATAGGGTCGCGAAGAGTCAGACATGACTGAAATGACCTCACACACACGCGTGCAGGCACACACACACACACACACACACACACACACGCGCTGCTTCTGAGCTTCAGCTTGGGTATCCATGGGAAGGGTCACTAGGGGCTCAGTCAGGGTGGGAGGAGCCAGTGTGGAGGCGTGATGTGCACGCCTGCCGTCCTCCTGGTCCTCCTCCGGAGCAGGGTGCCCGCGGCCTCCCCGTCGCCCCCTCACTCTCCCTCCTCTCCCTCCAGCTTCACCTGGCTCTGTGGGCACGTGCACCGGAACATCCTCTCCAAGTTCACGGGCCAGCCAGTGGAGCTGTTCGATGAGGAGTTCCGCCACCTCTACGCCTCCTCCAAGCCCGTCATGGGCCTCAGGTCGCCCAGGCTGGCCACACCCCTGCAACCCGGAGCAGCCCCCGGGCCCCCGTCCGGCCGCCTCAGTGACAGCAGCAGCTCCGCCAGTGACCGCACGTCCTCCAACCCCTTCAATAGCCCATCGGCCTGCAGCAACCCCCGGACCCGGAGTCTGTCCACGTCCTCGGGGCCCGGCAGCCCCCTGGCCCCAAACCCACTGCTTGCCTCCAGGTTCCAGCCCCACTACGGCCCTTGGGGGGCCCTGACCCCACAGGCCCACTTCTCCCCGAGGCCCCATGACGGCCCGCCCGCCTTCTACAGCAACCTCAATGCCTACAGGCCCACACGGCTGCAGCTTGAGGTCCTGGGCCTGGTGCCCAGGGTGGCCCACACCTGGAGGCCCTTTCTACAGGCCTCCCCACATTTCTGAAGAGTCCTTTCTGCCAGCTGACTTCCCCGGCGACAAGGCTGGGCATTCCTGGATATTTCTGGCTCAAGGACCCCACTTCAATACTGAGTGGCTTTGAACCTGCTTCCCTTTGAACTAAAGGAACTTGGACAAAACCATTGCCCGTG
Organism: Muntiacus reevesi; assembly: GCF_963930625.1. Classification (NCBI taxonomy): domain Eukaryota; kingdom Metazoa; phylum Chordata; class Mammalia; order Artiodactyla; family Cervidae; genus Muntiacus; species Muntiacus reevesi. The sequence goes on from NC_089260.1 coordinate 61,663,495, forward strand.
TTTGAATGTTCCCAGGCCTGAAATGATTTGCTTCCTGAACCCCTGGTATGGCCCAGGCAGCAATTCCAGAAGGTTCCAGGGAGGTGGTGGGCAGAAAGCTAGAGGACAAAATCATGAAAATAGAGCATCTTTCTTCCAAAGAGCTGCTAGGGCTTTAATATCGACATTTCCCAAACCTGTAAAGAGACAAGGGGCTGGGGCAACCCAAGTTTTACATATGGGTAAACTGAGGCACTGAGGCAGAGGGTGGGTGTGACCAAGGTCCTCCTGTGTCCCAGTGCCCAGGAGTGGCCCACTCCCCAGGGATTCAGGAGGAAGAGATTCAGGAGACAGTCTGGGGACATACTGGATGCTTTGGGGAGGGGATGGGAATGTCTCCTCCCTGGAAGAACCTAATACTAGAGAGTCCCTGGGGCGGTGAGTTAGGGATGGGGCCCAGAACCTGCCACTGGAAATTATGTGAGGTTGGTCCAAAGTGTGGCCACCTGGGGTGGGGCAAACCGAGGCATCTAGGGGATGGAGCTGGACAAGGCCCTGTGGCAGCTCAGCTCTTTGCTTTGAAGAGCCTTGGGCTGACCTGGAGGTTCCTGGAGTATGCGCTGGATCCCGAGGGGCTTGAGTTGTCAGATCTGAGGAAGACCCTGCAGCCGTGGTTCAGGCAGCCTTGAGCAAGCAGGGAGGACCCCACATTGACCTTGCAGCCACCAGGTGCATCAACTACCTCCAGTTCCAGCCCCTCCACCTGGCTTGCTGACATCCTGAAGCAGGAATGCCGCACCCTCACCAGCCCCATCACTCCTTCATTCTGAGAGTCATAGCACATCCAGTTTGTTTCTTGGGTGATAATAAATCCTGAGGGCACAGGCCTGCTTGGGTAGAAACAAGAACACAGGATGTTTAGGGAGCACAGAGGAGGCCCAGCCAGCCCAGTTTGGGGGCTTGGGGGTCAGGGAACACTTCCCAGACATATGACAGTTAACCTAAGACTTAAGGAACAAGGCTGTAAAGGCTGAGAGGAGGGGTGTGATGAGCTGTTTTGGTCCAGGAGAAGCAGGCGTAGAAGCCCCGCAAGCATGTTCCGGTTTCCATGCCCCCACTACAACCAGTTCATCTCAGCAAATGCCTTCCTGCTGCCCTTCTCCGGCTCAGAGGCTCTGCCTTTGCTGAGAGGCCGGGGTGGGGCAGGAAATGTGTGGCATGGGGAAGGGGGCACAGTCCTTCCTCCTGGTGGCCTCTGGATCCTCATGCATGTGGCCTCCTGAGTCGCACTCTGCAGGGGGCAACTCCCTGCAGCCCAGCCCTGTTTATATTTGTCCAACACTCCTGACGGGCTTCCCCGGTGGCTCAGATGGTAAAGAATCTGCCTGCTTATGCAAGAGACATAGGTTCAGTTCATGGTTCGGGAAGCATCCCCGGAGGAGGAAATGGCAACCTACTCCAGTATTCTTGCCTGGGAAACCCCATGAACAGAGGAGCCAGGTGGACGATAGTCCATGGGGTTGCAAAAGGGTCAGACACCCCTGAGCGACTAAACAAAAGCAACACAACACTCCTGACAGAGGCAGAGGCGTCTCTGCTTTGTCTTAAAAGTGTTTCTGTCCTCACTTCACGTTTTCCTCCCTAGTTCCTGAAAACTCAACAACAACAAAGCCCTTTGGTTCCTGAAGGTTTTTTAAGCCCTGGTCCTGATGCTGCCTTTTTCCTGCTGACCACTGTGATGAGGTTAGAATGACCAGGGCTAAGCTGAATCTCACAGTCTGATGAGAAAGCTTCAGGAAGGGAAATCTTGCCGGGGTGCCAAGAGGTCCAGAGGTGGGCTCTGTCCCTGCATCTGGCTCAGTCTGGGTGGAGAGGGGGCCTGCAGTCGGAACAAGCCCTCCTCCCAATTCCTTTCCACCAGCCAGTTTCCCCTGTTGCTATCTTAGGGGTTCTTGAGTATTGTTTTCCTCCCTCTGGGCACCTTGTCATTTCACCGTGATCCCTGCCCTCTGGGAAATCAGATGTGGTTTCCTTTGGCCATTGGGATGCGGGTGGAAGTGTTGAGGATCACTTCCAGGTTTCTAAGCTCCTAGGTGCAGATTTTCTTACCTCAAGATGGAGCCCCCTTCTACCAGCCCAGCTCCCTAAGTGTCTATGAAGAGAAAGATATGCTTTCCCCACAGACCTGCAATGGATAAGCAGTTACGAGCAAGAAATAAACCTTTGCTATTTAGGCCTCTGAGACTTGGGGCAGTTTCTGACTGCACCATGGTCCAGCCTAGCCTGACTGATACAATCTCGGGACCTGCTGATGTGAGGCTGGGCCATTCCTTTTTGTGGGGCTGGACCACCCAGGGCCCCCAGCCTTGGATTCTTGTTCCAAGATGCCATTTCCACCAGGGAACTAGGTAGGCTTTACACACCGGGCAAGGGAGTGGCTGAAAGCCAAAGCAAGTCCTTATCTAAGTTTCCAACCCTCCTAAACTCAGGCTTGCCCCAGCTTTAATTCTGCTCCAGGCAGAACTCACACCTACACCTGCCTTGGCAGGCGATCTTGCTGGGGGCCATCCTGAGACATGTGGAGTCTCTCCTACCGTATGGGATTCAGCGACAGCAGAGGCACACCCGCCAAGTGTCACACACATTACCGCAACGGGCACAGGGTCCCAGGCTCACGTCCATCAGCTAAGGGCAGCACCCGCGTGAACCACCCTGGTGAAGAACCTGAGAGGATGGGAATTCCCTGGTGGTCCAGTGGTTAGGACCCTGCATTCTCACTGCCGAGGGCCCGGGTGTGATCTCTGGTTGAAGAACTAAAATCCCACAAGCTGTATGACACAACCAGAAAAATAAACCAATAAAAATAAAATAAAATTTAAAAAAAGAACATGCAGCCTTCCTTGGTGGTCCAGGGGTTAAGAAGCTGCCTGCCAATGCAATGCACAGGACACAGGTTTGATCCCTGGTCCAGGAAGATTCCATATGCAGCAAGGCAACAACTACTGAGCCTGTATGCCCTAGAGCCGGGCTCCTCAACAAGAGAAACCACTGCAGTGAGAAACCTGTGCACAGCAACAAAGACCAAGTGCAGCCAAAAATAAATTTAGGAAAGAACACGAGGGAGTGGAAGAAATTGTATGATGGTCATGTTCACGTTGGGGGACAGAGTGGAAACGTGGTCCCCGAACCAGGGATCATATTACCCACCTATAAGGTTGTCAGCCAGGACTGACCGGGGTGTTGATTGGAATGATCACCTCTGCCCCCCCAGGCCTCCTCCTTCTGGAAATGATCTGTGGTGTTCATTTGGTCCTCACTATATACTGATCTTTTATCTTCCTATTTGTCCTGTTAGAGATCAAGGTATCTTTACAAGCCTCCCTGGGATGGTCCTGGATGCAGCGGATGCTGATTAGTCAAGGAAATTCGGTGGTCCTGAGAGGGTTGAACGTTCAGACACCCTAGGACGACTGTCACTACCCCTTACCTTGACCCTGGCTCCCTGCATCCACTCTGCTGGCCCTGCTGGCCTGGCCCAGAAGTGCCAGAGTCACATCTTCCCGTGCTGTATTTTCTGGACTAAGGCCAAGAAGCTGTTGGACATGAGAGACTGTCACTCACTTTCTCAGCTTCTTCCTGAAGAGCGTATGTGTGTCAGAAAAACTGTTATCGGAGAATGTAAATATTGCAGGCATATGCACAAGTATAAACGGCATCCTTTTCCTGGTTGTTCACTGTCTTTCCACTGAGACACACAAGCTGCCTTCTCAGGCACAGCTAGATCACACCCAGACGCGCCATCCTTCACGCCTCTGCAGGGTGTGGTGAGCAAGGGGGTCCTCACAAGAGTGCTCCAAGCCGAGTGCACGGAGAAGCCCCAGAGGGGGCGGCTGCAGTGCGAGGTTCAGTGTACGCACAAGGCTGAGGGCGAGCACAGCCTGGAAGCCAGTGCCCTCAGCGTGTTTGCCAAGCCCGCCTTCTTCCACGGCCCGCTCCCCGTGCCAGGCAAATTCACACAGACACTTTCTAGGCTGGTGGGCTGGTGCGAGCACTTGGCTTTTTCTACATGAAGGAAGCCCTTCAGGGTAACCGACTCTGCAACAGTGTGGATTCCCCAGGGCGCTGGGACATCTCAGTGTCTTGAGCCCACCTCCACCCTCCATGCTAGTGCTCGTATCTCCTAGACCCAGAAAACACATACTGCACGAATCACAAAGATTGTTTAACATGTGGAGAGTAACGCCAGATCTGTGGGTTTAAAGCACAAGCCTAAACCAGCCATTCTCCTGCTCAGGGACCTTCCATAGCTCAGTAATCCCCACAACAACTCAAGCTCCCTACGAGGAGCTCATGACTGTCCATAATCAGACGCCGATTAACCCACCCAGCCTCGTCTCTCCCACATCCCAACGCACCCACTAACCTGGATGACCAGGCTTCACGTTCTCTCATCCCTCAACTGAGAAACCATGCGGACCTGGTACAAACCACCCCCTCACCAGGCCCAACTCAGATATGACCTCCTTCATGAAACTTCTTCGATACCCCACCCTCTGCACTGTCCATGCTCCTTCCAGACCCTTATTTGTAACTTACGTGGATGTCCTATTACGTCTACTAGAAATGGAAGCTCTTTGAAAGCTATGGAAGCATCTTATCTTTGATAGCGATGGAAGCATCTTATCTTGATATCTCTTACAATGATGCTCTGTCAAGGTTTTACAAAGGAGTGGCGTTCTGAGAAACAACGTCTTATTCTAAAACCAAGATTGAAAGGACCCAAGTGGTCCATACCAGGATTTGTTGGTTGCCTGCGTGCTCAGTCATGTCAGACTCTCAGTGACTCCCCCATGGACTTGGGCCCACCAGGGTCCTCTGTCTATGGGATTCTTCAACATGAAAACTGGAGTGGGTTGCCATTTCCTTCTCCAGGGGATCTTCCCAACCCAGGGATTGAACACATATCTCATCAAAGCTTTCAGTGACCAAGTCACCCTGTGCTGAGGAGGGAGAAAGGACACAAAGAACAGTGAGCCCCAAGCAGATAAAGGCCTGTCTTGCTTGTCTGACCTCATTAGCAAAGTCGCCTGGTACACACGCTTTAATCGGGACAACAGGTCTGGAGCAGCCCCAGGCTGTCCCTCTTCAGAACCCTTGTTTCTGGAGCTTTGGATTCTTTCGTATAATCTTCTCTGCTTTTTGTTTGCTTGTTTGTTTTTATATGAAGACCTTGGAAAGTAGTGTAGAAACTACTTTTATAGATGAAATTTCAAAAGCACTAGAGACCTGCTATTTAAAATCATTGCTTTTGTAAATAGCGGCCTTGGATCTGTTTCATAGATTTCTACCCAGGTTTTCCTAAAATGAAGGACGTCTCTGTTGGAATGTGGCCCCTCACAGGTAGGCGGGGCACCTGCAACGCCGGCAGTGGGGTTCCGGGGGAATGGGCTGTTGGCTCCCCAGGCTTCAGGCTGTCTCTGCCAGGGCCTGGGGTGCAGAAAGGCAGCACTGGGCAGAAAGCCAAGGCGTGTCCAGGAAGCTGGGTTCATGGTGGACAAACCAGAGACAGTCCTGGAGCCCATGCTCTGCAAGAAGGATTCAGTGTCGATTCCATTAGATGGTTAGACAGCATTGCCAACGCAATGGACATGAACTTGAGCAAACTCTGGCAGACAGTGAAGGACAGGGAAGCCTGGCATGCTGTCGTCCATGGGGTTGCAAAGAGTTGGACATGACTTAGTGACTGAACAACAAGTACCTTTGGGGAATAAAAAAAAGCAGTCGCTCTGACATCTAAAGGGGGAACCTGAGCAAGTCTGGACTCAGAACCATCTTGTCTGAGAGTGACCTTTGAGCTGGGATCTGTAGGAATGGCAAGTGTATGGCAGGGTTGGAGGCTTGCCCACAGAGTGTTCCAACTAGAGGTAACTGGATAGGCATAGTGCTTGGGTGGGAGGCCACTTGCGGATTTCAAAGAAATGAGAAAAAATCAGAGTGAGCTGGAGTGATGTGGGCCAGGGCCAGACCACATAGGGCCTCCCAGGCCTCAGGTTTTGGGAAATGACTGAAGGATTTTGAGAGCAGTATTTTTGTTAGATCCCTTTGGCTACAGTATAAGATTGCAGGGGTGTAGGAGTATAAAAGACAAAGGACTCTCACCAGCTCAAGTTTTGGGCAAGTGTCCCCCCACCCACCTTGGGAGAAAACACTGAAGACAGGCCTTTTGAGAGTCACGAGAGGAAGAACTGCCCTTGGTTCCCAAGCCACCCACGGGGTGCAGACAGACACCCCAGTGCTTCACATCTGCTTACCTTCTGAGTGATTCATTCATTAACAAGAGGGTGGGGTTACAGCACAGGCCTGAGATTTTTCTTTAGCATGATCATTGCTCAATTAATCACCTTCACCATCTGTGCTGGAAATAACCAAGCTGACTTGTGTGTGATGACACCCAGTCTTCCTGGGTGCCCTTTCCTGCCCTGCGTTACAGCCGGGGTATCGGGGTACAGGAGACTGGATTCTCACGTGTGTGGACACGCCGCTGCCAGGAAAGGGAGGCGGGGCGGGAGTGAGGGTGTGGGCAGACCACTCAGCTGTCCAGGACTACGTCAGCAGTGGGCCCGGGAGGACAGCCAGAGGGCTGCAAGTTGAAAGTCTGGGCCAAGTTAGAAGGGGACCAGGATGAGACAGGAAGCCCAGAGAAGTGAGGGGAGAAAAGGCCATTTCCAGGAGGCCCCAGATGAGCAGGAGGAAGGAGTTTTAGCTGCAGAGACAGAAATGTATTGCATTTCCAGGCAGATTGCCTCAGCACTGTCAGACCTTTGGGGTATTAACCTTTTGTGCAAACAAAGCAAGATGCTGGCCAATTAATTCAGTGATTCTTTTCCACAAACATTTGGCAAGAGGCCAGGTGTTCTTCCCTGGGGATACAAATATGAATAAGACAGTCCGAGTCCACAATTTTACAAAGCTTAAGCTTTGTCTCATGGAAAACAGGCGATGACAAGATAGCATCATAAGGGCCAACATGGGGGCGAAAGAGCAGGGAAGGAGCACAGAGTGAAACTGACCACACGGGAATTAAGACTTCTGGAAGCTGAAACCAGGTGGAGACCTGTGAGCCCAATACAAACTAGCCACACGAAGGGGCGGCGGGTTCCGGGCTGAGCTGCCCGCTTGCAAGACTAACAGTGACAAACAGGGCACATTCAGAGCTGGAGAGAGGGGACACAGAAGCCCCTGGGAGCCCAAGGCTGTGTCATGAAGGGCTTGGCAACTACTTTCCCTTCGGGTTCTCTCCTGTAGGCCACCTGCAACTAGACCATAAACTCCACAGCAACCAGTGTCTCCATGGCAACTACATAGAGCCTGTCCTATACAGGACTTCAGTAAGTGGTTGTTAATGACTTAAGGGAGGGGTAGAGGGGCAACAGGGAGGATCTGTGTGTGTGTGTGGGGGGGGGGGGGTTCATTCTTAATGGTTTCTAAAAATTGAAATGTCTGTTAATTATACAAAGTCTTTTGTTTCACATTAGAGATAAATGACTAAACCGGCAGTTGCTAGTCATGTTCTCAGTCACTCATACTAAAAAGTTTCAAACTGTAAACAAAACCCCATGGATTGTAGCATGGACAAACCAGACCTTTGTCTCTTTTGGGAAGGGGCCTGGGAAAGGGAGAAATGAACAGTGAAGTGGATGGGAGATACTGATGACTTCACCTTTTTGCCCAGGGCTGGAATTCTCTTCCTTCTGCTGAGAAAAATAAAATCAAAAGCTGTGGGGGGCAATATCTGATGTTTTGGTCTATTATTAAAATTTGTTTCTCATAAGGGAGCTCTTCCATCCCCGATAATTCAAGCAAGCCTTTTCTATTTGAAGATGATGTTATGGACCAAGTGTAGTTTGTGTGGCTGAAGAGAGAGGATAATCACCTGGGACAGAGCTCCACGGGTCTCACGTTTCTATACAGCCTGTGAGCAAGGCACTTACGGCCCTTCATTCCAGATTACCTTCTCAGAGATGCACGTGAAGCAAACAACCTTAGAAAAGACTGTCCTACCTTGGAGCACAGGGTAGGCCTGCTTACTGCTCGTCACAAAGGAGCCGACTCTCCTAAGCGCAGGCTTCCGCTAACACACCTCGCCGCACATACACTCATTCGTCTGGGCCCGTATGTCACCTGCCTTGGGACTTGGAGGCAAAGGAATGGACACAAATAGGCTGAAGCTTATCCTGAGTCCCTTGGACTGCAAGGATATCAACCCTGGATATTCATTGGAAGGACTGATGCTGAAGCTCCAATACTTTGGCCACCTAATGCGAAGAACCGACTCACTGGAAAAGACCCTGATGTTGGGAAAGAATGAAGGCAGGAGAAGGGGACGACAGAGGAGGAGATGGTTGGATGATATCATGGACTCAATGGACATGAGTGTGAACAAACTCTGGAAGATGGTGATGGACGGGGAAGCCTAGCATGCTACAATCCATGGGGTCGCAAAGAGTCGGACATGACTGAGCAACGAACAACAATAATAAATCCTGTTCCCTGGGCCACAAGTAATCAAGTCTTCTGCAGCCTCCCTGACACTGGCAGGTTAATGTGCAGGCTTAGAGGTGTGGTAAATCTCAGTCTTCAATGCACCCTTCCTAGAAATGGTTTCCTATCACATTTCAGCATTCCTGGACACTCAGGATGAATTTACCAAAATAACATGGATACTTACACTGCTAACACAGTAACTGTTTTTAAAAGATTATAAAATCTAAAAGTCTCTTTTATTTTAAAAAATTCATTTAAATTGAAGCATAGCTAATTTATAATGTATTTATTTTTAATTTTTGGCTGCACCTACAACATGTGGGACCCTAGCTGCCCCATCAGGGACTGAACCTGCATCCCCTACACTGGAAGGCAGAGTCTTAACCACCAGACTGCCAGGAAAGTTCCTAAAAGTCCCTTTAAACACTTTTCCAACAGGTATCTTCTAAAGGGGCAGCAGGCCTCACACGAGTGAATGACAGAAATCTAAAAAGAAAACAAAAAAATCAAGAAACTGAACACAGTAGAAATTATCTGGGAGAGAAGCCATTTTTATAAAACATAGGTGATTGTTTTTAATTCAGTATATTCCATGATTAGCAGAGGATTCTGTCTGAAGTAAACCAGAACACTTAATAGAGTATAAGATGTTCTTTGTTTTGTTTTTATAGGGACCACTAAGGCAAGATCTGTATCTCTGTGTGGAACCGATTTTCAAAGGGATGGACGTGGTCTTTGATTTTTCTGAACCACTTGTCTTCAAACTCTTTCGAAGACCCGATCACCAAGGTAGTCAGGGCCGCGGGGCCAACACACTTGACCTCTGTGTGAACCTCGTCTCTGAGTTTTTCTGGGACGATATCTTCGCCCATAACCTGCAATGGGGGGGGGGGGGAAGAAAGATAAAACTCTTTCCCAATAGGTGCAGCAGACACAGAATGGAAGACCATGCTGGTCATCAAGTGCAAAGGATTTCTCACAAAAGCAGAACTTTTTCAGCAGTCAGGGGACAACTCTAACAATTCAACATACGAAAAGATGCTTATGAGGTAGTGATCCAAGACCACATGTGTAAATATCCTACTGCTAGTCTCATATTTCCCTGAGTGAACACATCAGGGAGGCACAAATGTGGCAGGAGTACCACTCAGGCCACAGGGAGTGCTGCGCAGACCTTCGTATATCACAGGGCATCTTCGGGGGGCAAGAACGCAACTGTGAGGGGTTCCTCCTCCTTAGAAGTGACAGAAGAGTAGGCTTGGGCGGAACATAACTGCTACTGTGCAGAGCACAGACCCCTTCTTATGACGTTCTCCAGGGACGTCAAAGGCAGCCAACAGCTGAGCAGCAAGTAGCTGAGTCCACCCTTTCCTGACCCAGAGAGACTCCAACCCTCCAGGATGGTCACCACAGCAACCCCAGACCTTCGAGCACGCCAGCTCTCTGAAGGCACAACACTGCCCCCTACTGGAGAGAACCAGGTCCAGATTCTGTGTGAGCTTCTCTTGGACAAGACACCCACAAAGCTACGTCTGCAGGAAGCTTGCATCTGAACCCACTATGCCATCGGACCACATTTGGTAAGGAGAGTGAACATTTCCCACCCCATTTCCCACCAATCATCATGAAAAGTCAGGGAGCCACTTGGCAGGGATGTGGTAAAGGGAACTAGTCACTTGGATTTGGACTAGATGATCTCTAGGTTTCCTACAAACCCTGAGGTCTTCTGGGTTTGTGAATACTCAAATCATAATGGATTAGACACCCACTGAAAGAATGGGTTCCACTGGCTTTAAATCTTCAAAGACTACTGACTGTTTGAGGCAAAGGCTGACAGGATGAGTAGCAACTGTCAGGATTTATTAAAGCATGGTAATTTCATCAATTCGAAGACAGTGTCTATTTTTCTATCTTGACATTTCTAAAAACCAAGTTGTATCTTATAACCACTGCTGTGTCATAGTGTAAAAAGCACCTTATTTTTCTTTTGGTGGCACATCAACTAATGAAGTGTCTTACAACTGATGACTGCTTGGACTCAATAAAATGTAGTATTTTAAAATCTGAGATATAACACCAAAAGTGTATTTTTTTTATTAAAAAATAGAAAGCGAGAGAGAATGGAATAATAGCAATATTCAAGCAATGCAATATTCCAAAAAGAGAGCTCAGCAGGTGCATAATTCATAGACAGAGAACTATTATTCCAATCTGTCACACATGGTGAAGAACACGAAGATGTTTAAGACATCTCCTAAGGAGGCCTAACAGGGCTTCCTGGGTAGCTCAGTGGTAAAGAATCTGCCTGCCAAGGAGGAGACACGGTTTTGATTCCTGGGTTGGGAAGATCCCCTGGAGAAGGACATAGCAACCCACTCCAGTATTCTTGCCTGGGAAATCCCACAGACCAAAGAGCCTGGCAGGCTACACAGTCCACGGGATCGCAAGAGTTGGATAACAACAACAGAGGATGTCTTACAAGGAACTTGAAATCTAGCTGCAAAGGTAAGACACTCCTGTATTTTCAGCGGCCCAAAGAGCTAGCTATTTCAGCAATCACTCTGTCGAGCTCAGAGGAGGGAGAGACTGCCACAGACCAGAATGTTCAGGAGAAGGTTCCTGGAGGATGTGCAGCACAGGCTGGGCCTCTGAGGGTGAGAAGAGTAAGTAGCTGGAGGTGGGAAAACCCGTGACAGGTGTGTGACACATGGTAGACTAGTACCCGTGACAGGTGTGTGACACATGGTAGACTAGTCCAGTGGAAGCAAAAGGTTTGTGGAAGGAATAACGAGGCCCTAAGTCTGGGATTACTCTCAGGAGGGCCTCAGACATCATATCAAGGCACCAGAACTAGACCCAATCTCTAAGGTAATGATGACACATCGAATTTTAGTTTTTAATGTAAGCAGGTAACATGGTCAAAGCCATGTTTTAAGATGAGCCCAGCAGCACAGTTGAAGACAGATCTGCAGGGAGAGCGAGGAGCCAAGGCGGGAGGTCACCATGAGAGCAGACGTGAGGCGATGGGACTAGGGTGTTGGCGGTGGGCCCCGCAGGAGGTGAGACTGGAGGGGAGAGGCCCACGGTGAGGGACGGTCCAGGCCTGGGTGAAAGGAGAAAGACGGGTAGGATCGATGAAAGGAACTAAGTCTAGAACAAAGACACGCCTCTCTCTAGCTCCCCTCTGCTTCCTCTCAGCGGGTACTTACTGATGGCCAAGTCCATGCTGGGCGCTGACCAGAGACTGACTAAAGGTGGTTTTGCCAAGTAGCCTCGTTTTACATTTGTACTTGAAGTGACAGATCAATAATCACCTTGGATTAATGACTCCATAAGTCACTGATCTGAGATGGGAGACAAGTGTTCCAAAGATGGGGCCAGAGATACGACTGGAGGGTCATCAACCCAGAGGTGACAACAGGTACTACAAGCATGGTTATGATCTGTGTGGGAGAAAGAGACAGAACAGAGAACCTGAGTGAAAGCTCAGAGAATGTCACTGCTTAAGACACAGAGGAAACTAGCAGAGTCCCAGACAACAGAGGAAAGGTAAGAAATAAAGGAGAAAAATAGATGAGTATTTTCAGCAGTTTTGCTGCTCCGAAGCAAAAGGAAGAGGGAACAAAACCTGAGTGGTCAATGGCGCTGAATGCTAAGAAAGAGGGGAAGCAGAGAGGAAGGAAAAGCAACCTCAGTAAACTCAGGAGAGATGGTCTATCTGTATATGTCTGAGGGTCCAAGGGAATGAGCCCATGGAAGGGGAAGGCAGAAAAAAGGCTCAGAGAGAACAGACGGGGGAGATGACCCCAGAAGAGGGAAAAGGGGTCCAGCTGAGAGCTTAGTCTGGGGAAGGAAGACAGGACAGACAGACCATCAGCAGTTCTTGAAAGAATGATATTAGGAGGTATATGGATAAAGAGCTATTCTGGGAAAGTGCTTGAGCTGTCAAGTTTCAATTACATATTAAAAGGAATTAGCATGAATAACATAAAATCTCCAAATGCCATGTTTAGAAATTTAAAGAGCATTTTTTTTTTTTTAATTTTTGACCACAAAGCAAAACATACAGTATCTTAGTTTCCCCAGCAGAGATTAAATCCGGGTCCCCTGCAGTGTGGAAGCTCGGAGTCTTAACCACTGGACCACCAGAGAAATCCTTATCAATTAGCATATTTTTTAAAAAGCTAATATCAGTTAAACAAAATTGACATTTGAGTTTCTCTGCAACTGTCAAAGTAATAACAGGGTGGAGCAGAAAGAAAATGGACTTGAAGCTGGAGGGGTTCCCATTTAGTTCTGCCACTTAAAATCTGACTTTAGGCAAGTCACAGCCTCTGTGAGCCTCTCCCACAGGCTGTTATGAGGACAAATGGAGGGAAAGACAGACAAAAGAGCTGCCCAGATGTCAACATTCATTCATTCAGCACTCATGAAACAATTACGGGGCCTTTCTGATGTTCAAGCAGGCAGGTGCTAACAAGCACTGACAAGTAAATGAGCTTGCTGCAGGACAGAGGAGGAAGAGGCCACTATCGGCAGTTAAGTGATCAAAAGGCACGAGAAGAAGGGAGACAGAAGTCCTCTAGAAGATGCAATTTAGCCCTGTGTTTTTTTGTTTTTTTCTTTAAATGGTCTCGGAGCCAGGAAAAATATCTGTGATGCTTCATTTCACATAAACCCTGGGGGACACACTCACCTCTGCTATCAACAGCAAAGTGTCTTCTTTGAAGCTGAACCTTTTCATTTTATCTTCAATTTCCTGCTGAGTCCTTAAGTTCCTCTCCAAAGCAAACGATGTTTGCTGAGATTGGGCAAGCTGAAGCAAAAGCCTGAAAAACAGCAGGTCCTAGTCTGGAGGCACCCGAGAAGGATGAGGACACGTTCACACACAGCATGGGCACTGGGCTGGAAGCAAGTCTTCTAGGCAAAGAAGGTCCTCACCTTCATCTGAATCCCTAAAGCTCTTTACTCTCAACGAATTGCACAACTTTACACTGGAGAACCATCTTTTCTAAAATTCATAGACCAAGCTTCCAAAGGAACCTTTAGAGAGCAAGACCTCGCAAGGGCTTCCTGTAGAAGTTGGGTGACTGAAAGCACAAACGATTTCGAGTGAAGAGAACAAGTCTCCCCATCAGAAGCTCCTCCCCCAGAAGTGCCAGGAGCAGTCCCTTTGAAGTCGGTGCTCTGTGACCCTTCGGTCTCCCTGAAGCCACAGCAGCCCGACCTCAAGGACTAATGAGGTTCTCCAGCACGCTTCAATTACTTGAAGCAGAGCCAAACATTCAGCGACCCTCTGATGACCACTTTGCAATAGGCTCACCCCTGACCTCCCCATTATGGTCGTGCCCTGGTCCCCTCTCTTCTCCTTCCTCCTGGTCTCCTCCCACAGCTCTTTCTCTTTGCTGTTTTCTAAAACACTGAGTGTGCAGATTGTTCCAATGTCCCTCCGGCCTCACTGTTACACCCGGAAGCAGAGCTCTCCTGTTCAACTCATTTCCTGCCTCCAGAAATGCACATACTCCTCCAGGCACTGAAGGATACTGGTGAGGAAAACAGACAGGTTTCTGCCTCAAGGAGCGGAAGGAGAAAGATCACAGGTAAATAAGCTAACCTCAGGCAGTGATGAAGGGCAGGAAGCAAACATTCAAGACAGGATGGACGAGGCGTCTACCTCTGACAGTGCCGTGTCGGAAAGATTTTCTGAGCCACCATTCATGCCAAGGCTCAGATAGTGAGGAAGCAGCCATAGGAACATCTGGGAAAGGGGCTTAGCCAGGGGAAGGCAGCCCGGCCACAAAAACTAGCTTCAAATGTTCAAAAATCAGGAGGATCTCTGTGACCGAAATACAGCCAGGAAGAAAACAAACTGGAGTGAGAGAGACAGGCAGGGCCAGCTCACGTTAAGTCAGCGCAACGGGAGGCTGCTGGAGTTTTCCAAGAGAACACGCGACCCGACTGGCCTTCACTGACTGTTCAGATCATCTGCTGGCCTCTGGAGACACTCACACACACGACCCCTTTACGGCCTCACTTTCTCTCTTGTGCTCTTGAAATTACTGGACAATACGGCTTACACTTGGCTCCCTCCATTTCACGTCCATTTACCCCTCCATCCTCTGCCGTCTGCTGTCACCACCGCGACTGAAACTGCCTTCTCAGAGGCCACACAAGAGCTCTTGCCTTCAAAGCCTCTTCACACTCCCTCTGATCGCTAATCCTTCCTGGAGCTCCTCTAGCTCTACCCCCCACCTCCTCACGGAAGACTCCAGCTGGACTTCCACCCTCAATCGGTTCTGCTCGCCCACTGCTGTCCTGTCTCAGGGGAGGCACCACCAGCCGCCCTCACCCACAAGGTAGATTCTTCAGGGTCATCTGATTTTCTTCTCTGGTAGCTTTCTGTGGAACTTGAGTGAAAAATCTCTTGCTTAAAATATCACTTCCTCCTTCGTCAATGTTTTATACATTTAATTTCCCTCCCCCCAATTTTAACATCTGCCAACCTTAATCTCTTATCTTGAGTGGTGATATGAGCTGTATTCCTGAGCAAGCATAGTTCTTTTTTTAAATCTTACATACTAAAAGGGCACATTCAAAGGATCCCATCAAGACCATGAGAAGAATCTCAAAAACATATATCAGGTGTCTAGCCTAGAATTTTTAGAAGCTTAAAATCAGAAAAAATAAAATCCTTATTTTGACCTTAGTACCATGTGTGTTTATCCACTCTTAGCTTACCTGGTTCGTATAAAAGAGGCACAGGCTTTCATCCGAGTTTCCAGCAACACTGCTGCTCTCTCTTCTGTCATACGGTTTTTAATATCTTTAAGAGCTTTCTCATTCATTTGCTTATTACCACTGCCTACTTCCACAGAGCTCTCAGGCAAAGTTTCAGGGAAACACAAAAGATAGTCTTTTCCTGAGCGGGGAAAGGAGGATTTGATAGCCGTGTCACTTGAGGTGAAACTGTTCTCTTTCTGAGATGACGCAAGTGATGCTGAGAGTGCTGGCCCCAAGTTCAGGTAAGCCTCTCCCAATTTGCCCCAGTTCCAAGGATTAAAGGGATGCAAAGAAATCAGTTTCTGTAGGCATAAAATGGTTTTCTCCAAGTTCTGTAAACTGGAACAAATAGTAAACTGGAGGTAGAGTACAGTGGTTAAATGGTCTGTGTTAGTTGCTTTATTTTCCTAAGGAGAAAAAACAAAGGTTAAAACATTTAAACTACAGGATGTTTCCCATATAAAAATGAAGATGCCTAAAAATCTAAGTTGTGCATGTCCTAAATCACAAGTATCTTTCATTAGCCACACAAGTAGAGCAAACTAAGTGTTTTTCATTAGATCTCATTTGAAACCATAAACCTAGAGAAATGTATGTGTGTGTTCAGTCGCCTTCGACTCTCTTGTGACTCCCTGATCCTGTCAGGCTCCTCAATATACACTAGCCGAGAAAAAATCACCAGTCCTTCCCAAACACCCTAATGTCACAGCAGTAACATAATCCAGGTGAAAGTGGCTTGGCAAAGCTCAGTACCAAAAACCTCTGCGTCAGTTTATTTTCAATTGTGCATTATAATCTTAATTGTCTTCAGCCAGACATCTGAAAGAACCAAGCCAACTTTTTTATACCCTGGGCTAATGGTTCCATTTTAATATTCCAGGCTTTCTAAAAATCCAAATGGCAATTTCCTTGAGGATTCAAATGGACTCTATTTCCAAATTCTACTTGGCTTAGACATCTTAAACAGGATGGCCCTGAAGCTCTCAGTGTTTCATGATGCATCGTAATTGAATCCAAATGCCTTCTCTGGTAACCATTATCAAGACCAGTTATTCTTGGCCAGAGGGGGTTGCTTGGTTTCCTTCTGATGAGAAAATCCTTTTCAAGTCTACTTAACCTGAGGCACCGCCTCTTGCCTAACTTAACATATGGCAAAAGCCCTGTGGGTGAGGGCTTCTTTTTCTAAGTCAAAGTCTGCAGAGATTCAGTTGACTTTAAGTCTAAGGAAAATCTGGCCTACTAGTTTCTGGATCAAGCTCCTGCACAGAACTGAGCAAGAAATAAGAGTAAAACTACCCAGCATGCAGCCGGGAGGAACTGGCACAGCAGTGACTGAAAGCTTGGGGAGGACTCGGAATAGCCATATGCCGAGGGAAAAGAAAGGAGCTCAAGCCGCATGTCACCTATCAGGTCATACTACACCTTCCCAAGACAGAACTGCTCCGGTTCCACTATCACTGTCATTCAGTATTCTGTCTTCCCCCACAGACTATTAAGTTCCAAAAGAGTTTTTGTTCAATGCTGAATTCCCAGTACAGAGCACACCATCTCAGACATAGCAGATATCTAATAACTGTTGTCTTCATGTGTCTTATTTATAGTAAGAAAAGCAACATGTACAGGCTGTCTACAGGAAATGCAACCTTTCCTCTACAACCAGTCCATAGTGCTCTATACTGTTTAAAAACATTTCCATGGACTTCTCTGGTGGTCTAGTGGATAAGACTTCACCTTCCAATGCAGGAGGCAGAGGTTCAATCCCTGGTCAGGGAGCTAAGATCCTACATCCCTTGTGGCCAAAAAAACCCAAAACATAAAACAGAAGTAATACTGCAACAAATTCAATAAAGATTTTTAAATAAATACAAATAAAAACATGTTCACATTGAGAAAACAAGTGTGTGTTGGGGTCTGTAACATACAAACCATGATTCGGATGCACCGATTCTGGGTGGCCTAACTACTGAAGAGAAGGAAATGGCAATCTACTCCAGTCTTTTTGCATGGAAAATCCCATGAACAGAGGAGCCTGGCGCGCTACAATCCACAGGGTCACAAAGAGTCAGCATGACTGAGTACAACTAGTAAAGCACTTTCTGGAAATTAAATTCCATTTAAATGAGTTTGTGTGATTTTTCCCAGAATATGGCAAGCCCTGTAATGCAATGACGATGATGATTGCTAACATTTACAGAAAGCTCACCATATGCCAGACACTACTCTAACTGCTTTACTCATGGAATCCTCATGACAATCCTTTAAAATAGATTATCGCTATTCCCATTTTGGAGATCAGGCAACCAAGTCACAACAGAGAAGTTAGATAAGCTGCCTGCCGTCACACAGCTAGTAAGTAGCGGAGCTACAACAGTTCCTGCTAGAAGTCACAGAATAAAGGTACTTCAGAAGAGCCGATGCGTGTTAGTGGGCTTAGGAGTCTCCCATTAGTTACTAGGTGAGTGATGTAAACGCAGGGTATGGACAGGGTTCTTTCTCCTTGGCGTTGAACCCAGAACTGCGCACACGGTAGGACTGAAATGTTTGTGAAGTGACAGATGAGAAAAAAAAAGTCATTAACCATCAAAAAGCAGTTTCCTTACCACAGTTTATCACATGAGCCTACCAGTGACTACAAGGTATTTAAATTAAGAAATAAGTTCTATTACAAATTTTATTCAAAAATCATTAAGAAGAAAGACGAATAAACTTCAGTAGTAAAGTTAATGTCATGCTGGGCACTCTAGGACTTCCTGTCTGTTTTGTTCAATGCTGACCTGTTCCCTAAGAGTGTGAGGGGACAGTAACCGCTGGAACAAAATCCAGAAATGACCCAGAGCAAATAAAAAAAAGAGGGTCTATAAGAAGGGAGAAACTTTTAAAATGAAAACAAAACACAGGGTATCAGGAAATGAGAAAACCATGCAAATAGGCAGGGTTCACTGAGATCATGTGAAGCAATCTCACCCCAAAGCAAGGGGTGAGACCCACGAGCCTCTGGTGCCATTTCCTCCCTAAGACTCCTGCCTGTCAGGGTGCCCTGAGCCCAAGGGGCAGTCCTCCAAGGCCTGAGAGTGGAGCTGAAGGGCTTCAGCTGGTCCCTCCTCCTGCCTGGCTCCCGCGCTCCAGATGGCATCTGCTGACTGGCAACACAGTTTTCTCTGAGACACAGAAACAGACTCACTAAGCTAGAAGGAACCAGAGACAGCCCAGCCTTGACATCACTCTGGCTGCCTCCAGGGGCCCTCAGGGGAAGGCAAAGCACAACAGTGACACCAGGAGATGAGAGGGAGAGGGAGGTAAGGGCAGGTAAGGCAGGAAGGCTGACTGATGTCTACAAAAAGCAACCGGAAGAACCCAAGTTGCTGTTAATTTGCAGACCAGGGAGGCTGAACACTGTTAAAACCCACCAAGTTCACTGTGTTCACGCCATGTGCTTCCTTAACAGGGTAATCTTATCTTCCAGTTTTCAGAATTAACCCATAATTAGTAGAGGGGAGAAAAGGAAAGAACAAAACACAGCTGTTTTCCATGTTCTGAAGGATATTACTGCCAAGGTTTCCTCTCATGGCAAGAGGCTGAGGTCCTATCAAACGAAGCCCAGGCAAGTAAATTAAGGATTTCTCTGAGTTAACGAGATAGAGGAGGACAATTCAATTGCGTGCATACTTTAGGCTGACCTCTGGCCAACAAGATTCTAAGGATTCAAGATCAGTGCCTTGGTGCCTCATTAAGTCCCTCTAAGGAAGAAAACTGGTCATCTATAAACTAGGATTGGTCGACTCAAACTCACTCCCATATAAAATATTCACAAAAAACCTACAGGTGCTTTAATCTGAAAACGAAAATAAGCAGAATCTAGCAGTGCTCTTTTTTATTACTTAAAAAAAATTCTGCAGGCTCCATCAGCAATAAAAAGGATTAAGCCTGGCTTAGTATGATATTTATTCAATTTTTGGCAGCCTTTTTTTCCTGTTTATAAAAGTAATACATATTCATTGTGGAAACTTCGGAAAATAAAAATCTAAACAACAACAAAACACCTAAAGAAGAAAAAAGATCACTGGTAATTTACTGAGTATTTATTTACTCCTAACAAGAGTAAAACCTGTGCAAGTGAGGTTTTCAGGCAATGAAGAATTTTGAGCATAACATAGGAAAAAATATTACAAGGAAATGATTATGTCTGGAGCTCCAAACTGTTCATCATAATAAAGTTCTTCCACCACTGACAATTTCCTTCTGCTAATCCAAACCCACAGATTTTGCTGCCAGCAAAAAGTTGTTTTTTGTTTTGTCCTTTTTTTTTTTTAAAAAAAGAAAATAAACTATTCAGTCATCCTAAGAAAGCAAATGGAAACGGGCACAAAAACCACTCACCAAGTTTGTGGCAATCTCCAGGGCTTCCTTGTGCCTTCCCAGGTGAACAAGGCATCGAGCCTGGCCTTCCTGGACATCCCTTTTCATGGCAAAATTTGTAGATGGCAGTTTTTCTGAGATACTGGAATACTCTTGCAGTGCTTTCTGGCACATAATTGTTAGATACAGGCAAATGAAGGAAAGGGATGAAGAGAAAGGCAGAAAACACAATTGGAAAAGAGAATCCAGTCATGGGGGTGATGTGTTTCCTAGGCAGTAGGTAATGTTATAACTGATTCTACAGTGAACTAAAGGAAGACTTGAGCATTTCAGTCAGTACTAGTTTTCTAAGAGGTAGAGAAGAAATGGCTGCAGAATATAATTAAAACATTCTGGAGCCCAAAAGACCAGGATGTGACTCCTGGTTTTGTCACTAACTGGCTGTAGACACTTTTCACATGAGCAAAACAACAATAGGATCCTTGTGAAGATGACATGAAGTCGATATAAAAAGCAAGCTGATAGCTAGTTGTTAGTTCTTTCCCCCACTTATTTTTTAAAACACATTTTGGGGTGCCTTGCTCCTGTGGCCCCACGAGGTATCCAAGCTAGAGGCTTCTGCATACTGAGGAGATAAAGAATCAACAAGGATCCAAATAAGCTCTCTATACTGGAGTGACAGGAAACAAAACAAAGCATACAGAGCTGTGTGGAGAAGGCCAGATGCTTAGGATTCTCAGAGAACAAACACATCACACAGAAGATTAAATTCACCTTCAAAAGCAACACACTCATAACTTGTTAGTAGTACGCTGTTACTTAAATATGCTGCAGCGGACAACAAGAGAACATTTCAAGTGGCACAATCTTCTATATGTTAAATTCTACCTGATACTCTTGCCGTCTGTAGGCCAGGTCCCCTTTGAATTTCTGGACAGTCAGAGCTTCAACATCATCGCTGCTCCCTGTTTCTTCATAAAACCACTAGAAATTGTGAAAACAGCATATTATAGAGAAGGAGATTATGTTTTTCCACCCCATGTGCAGGCGTGCTAAGTAACTCCGTGCAACCCCATGGACTACAGTTCTCCAGGCTCCTCTGTCCATGGGATTCTCCAGGCAAGAATACGGGAGTGGGTTGCCATGTCCTCCTCCAGGGGATCGTCCCAACCCAAGGATTGAACCCACATCTCTTTTGTCTCCTGCATTGGAAGTTGGGTTCTTTACCACAAGTGCCACCTAAGAAGCCCTTTCCACCCCAGACTCAGGGACAATTTCCCATATATAACTGATTAAACCTCAAAAAAGACATACTTCTCCAGGATAAGACTCAGGAAAATATCTGACAAAGAATGACAAGTAGTTTTTTGTTTTGTTTTTGCTGCACTGGGTCTTCATTGCAGCAAGTGGACTCAGCAGTTGCAGCCGTCAGGCTTGGTTATCCTGAAGCATGTGGGATCTCAGTTTCCAGACCAGGGGTTGAACTCACGTCTTTTGCATTGCAATGCAGATTCTTAACCACTGAACCGCCAGGGAAGTCCCAAGAATGACAATTTTTATAGTGATTCAGTTGTGATGAAAATTATCACCAGTATAAATATATCAATAATATGATACCTCAACTAAACAAGCATGAAAGTATTTCGTTTCCATAGCATTTCCATTTGGGCCTGGGAATCTACATTTAACTAGCACAGTTCACAGTGGTTCTTTAGACTGAGATATGTTTTCCTGCAGAGAAATTCTTAGAGTGGATGGAACTGGGATTGACAACTCTTTACAGAGATGACATAGGAAAGAACTGCTATTATAGTGCTATTATGAAAGTGTGAAAGCCAAAAGTAGAATCCAAGCAAAGAAAAGAAATTAAGGCTGAAAGGAGGCTTCCATGCAATCAAATGCCAACGTACTGTAGGAGAAAAGTTTCAGGAAAAGTCCATCTGGAATATTTTATTCACTTTTCTACTGCTTTAAACCCTATGGATAGAAAGAAAAGTGAGACTGAGATTTTTTTTTAAATTATTGAATAAACAATGCTAAGATGAGAAAACAGGGATGACAAAAAGTGCTCCGTGTGCCAGTTTTTCCAGCTCCAAAGAAGTATCTCGTTCTCTCT
The DNA here is from genome assembly GCF_963930625.1 of Muntiacus reevesi. Lineage (NCBI taxonomy): Eukaryota > Metazoa > Chordata > Mammalia > Artiodactyla > Cervidae > Muntiacus > Muntiacus reevesi. Next base: position 61,685,270 of record NC_089260.1, read on the forward strand.
TTTACTCAGAGTAAAACACACTGAAGTTGAATGAGGTCTGTCCCCAGTTAAATGTTATTATTAATTCAAAAGTAACTGCATTTGTGATGGTTTCACCATGGTGTCAAACTTTCTCGGTTCTATTTCTTTCTTTTTTTTTTTTTTTTTTCTCGGTTCTATTTCTAAGAGAGATGCATGGGTATCACAACTACCCTGATACTCTATTCTGATAAGAAAAGGAGGGAAAAGCTGTGAACAAGGGTGAAAACTAGGACGTGAAGTGCTGGTAAGACAAACACCTGATTCCACACCGAGCCGTAAGGGAAAACAAATCTAACTCAAACTCCTAGTTTTATACTTGGGAAAACCAACAGGACTTGAATGAAGCCTGAATTCATTTCTTGAATGAGGTGTGAATGGTAACTCTCTGAATTTATGAGAGTTACCATTTGCCAAATAAATAAATTCTAAAGACAAGTGATTTGGGGGATTTTACTTTATAAGTAAACAGCACATCACACCTGGCAAAGTATTATATCATTCCACTCTCACAATAACCCTGTGAGCCAACAAACATTATTTTATTTTTTTCTCAAATGACAAATAAGGAACTGACACTCTGAAAGTCAATTTCTCTGAAAGTCAATTTACTGACCCGTAAAGTCAATGCTAGAATCCAAGCGTCCTATCTCACAACTGTGGCTTTTTAATGTGGTACCACAGGACTTCAAAAGTCCGTTTCCTGGTTTTAGTCTACAGGATCAAGTAGGCCACTCTGAAAGACTACACGTGGCGAGGAGGAAATGTAAGTGAAATAAAACAAAAATACAATCCAATCCAGTTATTTCAGAGTGCCTGACATCTGTATGTTATAGGGATTTTAAGGAAAAATGAGACAATATATGCCCAGTGCCTGGAATACTACTTAATAAAAAGGAACTATTATTGGTGAGATGAGATTTACAGACTAGAAAAAATCCAAGGTAATACTCTACTTACGCAAAATATTCAGAGTTCCTACTATGAACAAGAACTGGTAGGCACTGTGGAGGACGTAAGGTTAAGCACGCACGATCCTGTGATCATCCAGCATTCTGGGTTTAAGAGCTTTATGAGATACTGACAACTGCGTTAATAGGTAAAAGAGGGGAAAGGAGTCAAAGACAAAAATAATGCGGTTGGAAGGGGGAGTTAGAAAAGACTTTCTGGAGGAGGCGGAATTTAAGGTGCACCTTGAGAAAGGGATATAATTGAACGTTTTTGACCACCTGAGCGTGGTTAACGTGGGCAAGGGGAACTCAGTGAACAAGGACAGGCCCGGTTCGGAGAGCAGACAACACTGAGGTCTGAAAAGAGGGCGGTGGCTGAACTTCTGGGGGCCCTGACTGTACGGCTGCAGAAGCAGCGGAAGTCAGAGTAGGGGAGTCAAGCCAGCGAGGCGCGGTGAGACCGGCCGAACGCCAGATTGATGGCCGACTGCGCGGGGATTCCCTCGGGGGCAGAGGATGTCGGGCTCAGCCGGTGTGGCTGGTGGGTGAGGGATGGCAGGGAGACCCAGGTGAGCACAGGGCGGCAAGAGAGTCTGGGTTCGGGGGACAGGCTACGCGGGCGTAGGGCGTCTGAAGCTCTGTCGGGCCGGGACCACCAGGCCCGGTGGCGGCGGTGAGGCAGACGCTCTCTCACCTGCGGCTCGCAGCGTTTGGCGCGGTACGACTCGGGTGGTCCAGGCCGCCGCTCCCGCCTCTCCTCGAACACCGAGTCCTCGAACTCGCCCCCGAGCAGCCAGCATCCCGTTTCCATTGCGCGCCCCACACCGGCGCATCGAGAGGAGGTGGTGCCTGGAGCGGAAGGGGCGGGCAAGATCCGGCGCGCGGCATGCTGGGACTTGTAGTCTTGGGGCAGAGGCCAGACCGCGACTTGGCCCATGGCTAGTTTCAAGTTGTTGAGCTGAGATTTTATCTAATTCACAAGGTGAAGACAGAACTTGGCTTCTCCGTTTCTGAAGATGGACAGAGCGATCCTTACGTGTACGCATCAAAAAGCACTGACCTCAGGGTAGCTGTTCAAAACCAGTTTTTCACTGTTGACAGTATTCTTGGAACTGTGCTAAGCTTTTTTTTTTTCATTTTACTGTAACTTTTCTAAAAACTTTTGAAAGACACAATGATTCTCATTTTTCAAATGAAAAATTGGGGCCTTAGAAAGGTTAAGTAATTTGCTCAGGATCAACTATTATGTCGTTAAGAGTTGGGAAATAAAGAATTGAGTCAATAATCTCTGTGTGTCTTCATGGAAGAGCCACACCAATAATAAAGATTGGGGTACAGTAATTCAGAAAAGTTATGACAAACCTAGACAGTGTATTAAAAAGCAGAGACATTACTTTGCCAAGAAAGGTCTGTATAGTCAAAGCTATGATTTTTTCCAGTAGTCGTGTATGAATGTGAGAGTTGGACCATAAAGAAGGGTGAGTGTCGAAGAATTGATGTTTTTGAATTGTGGTGTTGGAGAAGACTCTTGAGAGTCCCTTGGACTGCAAGGAGATCAAGCCAGTCAATCCTAAAAATCAATCCTGAGTATTCACTGGAAGGACTGATGCTGAAACTGAAACTCCAATACTTTGGTCACCTGATGTAAAGAGCTGACTCATTAGAAAAGACCCTGATGCTGGGTAAAATTGAAGGCAGGAGGAGAGGGGGACAACAGAGGATGAGATGGTTAGATGGCATCACCTACTCAAATGGACATGAGTTTGAGCAAGCTTCACGAGTTGGTGATGGACAGGGAGGCCTGGTGTGCTGCAGTCCATGGGGTCACCAAGAGTTGGACCTGACTGAGTGACTGAACAACAACAACACAGTAATTCAAGGGCGTGTAAAACAGGGGACATGGAGATTTCTTCTGGGGACTCAATCAGGGAGCATTAATTCTGCCCAGAAAAACACTAGATCCCAGAACTCTAAACACAACATTTACTAGAATTCTTACCCTTTCAAGTTGTTCCTTGAGACAAAAAAGTACAAATTGTTGACAAAATAGTTGTGATGTATTGAGCATAGTATTATGGCAGCATATTACACAGCAGGTCATAGACATGGAGGTTTTCTCTTCCAGGGTTCTTTTCTCAACCCAAATTTCTACTCCACACATTAACTCTAGGAGAAACGAATTCACTCCTCAGTTTTTCAAAATCCATCTCTCTATTGATGATTCCCCAAATCTAGAACCAGCTCCTGTATCCTTGGTGGAAATCTCCACCAGAACAGCCTACAGACATTAACCACTGATGAATTCACTCATATAAGGACCCTTAGGGGAAAGTCCTAGTTAGGAAAAATTTAGAAATTATAGAAAAGTGAAAGAAAAGAGATCCATAATATTATCACCCAGAAGCAATGGAGTCAAAAGAAGGAAGAGCTAGTTGCCCTAATTCTAAAATGCTCTGTCCTAACAAAGACAGTACAGTATGTTGTCAAAGGGCCTCAAGCGCCAGATTTGTCTAGATTCATGATCCTGGTTCAGCTATTCACTGGCTGTGTACCTGATCTGTGAAGTAGGCGTTGATTAAAAGAGTGCAGGTAAGGTGCCTGTCGGATAGCAACTGAGTAATGCATGTTCATTCAAAATTCCTGTCCCAGGTGTAAAGAGCAAAGCAGGCAGGGTTTCCCCCCCGCCCCCCACCTTTCCCATTTTTAGGGCTGCTTGGCTTTTGGAACTTCTACTCTCCCCTGTTCTGAGATGCCTCCAGTCTATCCTTTTCCTGGCCCTACAACTAACTGAGGTAGATATTTTGCTGAAATGATCAGGAGGTCATGGAAGGACAGTTTATAGGTAAAGGAGAGTTCTTTGCCCTTTGAACTCAGGCTCCCTGAGCTAAGGGGTCTCCAGTCTTTTTACCACTAAGAACCCTCTTAGTTATTTTCCTCCAAAGTATGGAGGATTTGCATATGCAATAAAACTGCATATGCTAACTAACAATTGCTTCATTTTCCTTTAGCATTGCCCCACTACGTGTTAGGATTCCATGAAAGCAAAGAAGTAACTGCCAAGGACCCTGGGAAGCTTGAGGAAAGATTGATGTTAGGTCACTGACAATAATGAAAACAGCTCAAAGATTGTTATCAAGGACCCAGGGTCTGGTAACCCAAGTTGTAAACCACTACCTCAATTGATAGACCCTGGAATAATATTTTAAAAGAGGAGAGTAAGGCTTTCCTGGTGGTCGAGTGGTTAAGAATCTGCCTGCCAATACAGGGGACACAGGTTCGATCCCTGGTCTGGGAAGATCCCACATGCCACAGAACAACTAAGCCCGTGCATCACAATTACTGAAGCCCATGCTCTAGAGCGCATGCCCCACAACAAGAGAAGCCACCGCAATGAGAAGCCCATGCACTGCAACAAAGAGTAGCCTCTGCTCACCACAACTAGAGAAAGGCCCAGTGCAGCAGCGAAGACCCAGTGCAGTCAAAAATATATTTTAAAATAAATCCTTTTAAAAAGAGAGAGAGGCGTGCAAACCAGTATAAGAGTGCTCTGGAACTGTTAAACACACCTCAGACACCTAGGAAATGCCAGGTGGTAGGGAGTGCCTATGACAGACACTCGGACGGCAGGAAAGGAGACAAAGCGACTTTAGTTTGCACTTATCTAGCACCCAGGAAAGAATATTTGTAACAGCCTTTGCCAAAGTTAGCATTCTTTTTTCTTTTATCGGCAATGCCAAGAGGCATGCAGGATCTTAGTTTCCCAACCAGGGATAGAAACCATGCCCCCTTGCAGTGGAAGCACAGAGTTTTACCCACTGGACAGTCAGGAAAGTCTCTGTAAATTTTTATAGGAGGTACAGTCACTGATTCAACTAAAACTTATTGAGTACCTACTATAAGCAAGGACTGTTTTGAGTCGAGGATACAGTGATAAATAAGACAGATGAAATTCTTGCTGTCATGGAACTTTGGTTCTAGTGAGTAGATAGATAATGAACAAGTAAATGAAAGAGGTACCTTTAGACCATGGTAAGTTCTACAAAGAAAATTTGAGGGATGATGTATAAGGGACTCCTTCAGGTAACTGGGTAGTCAGAAAAGGTACCTCTGAAGAGCTGAGTCAGGAGTGAAGAGAAGGAGCTGGCCAAGAGAACATCTGTAACAAGAGCATCTGAAAAACTGAAAGGCAAGAATGAGGAGTGGGAAGTGAGCCTCAGTCCTGAGGCCAAGTGAGCTCGCAGGAGAGCTTGGTGTGTGGCCTGAGACAGGAGAGTGAAGCAGGTAGGAGCAAACCATGTGCTCCTTACACATTTACTGAATGAGCAGATGATCCAACGACCCCAGATTTCGAGGACTGTATCTTACTAGCTTCTTGGCTGTATTTCTTGTATTTGCTGTGCCTGGTGCCCGTGATGTCACAGGATTTTCCCATCACCCCCGTGGTTGTCATATGATCTGACTTTGTAGCTGAATTTTGGCCTCTTTGCTCTTTTCCGCTACAAAACTCAATTTCATGCCCTTTTATTCAGGTCAGCAACTCTTGAGCCAAATGAAATTTTCTCAGGGCTTGTGGAGTGTACTGTCTCTTGCTGAGATTATTTCATTCCAGTGTCACAGGCTGTTGTCCCAAAGACAAACACTGCCTGCCAACACCAGCTATGGGCACAACCAGCCGGCATTGCTTTTTTCTCTCCTGGCTCCTGGACTCGTAATCTTCAGTTCAACTTGATGAACATTTACTGAACAACTTTGTGAGGACACTGGCTAGGCACTAGAGGCAGTGGTTAAGGGTGAGAGCTCTGGAGACAGTTTGACATCTCTAACACTTACTAGGTGTGTGAATTTGAACCTGTGTGAGGCACCAGATGGGATATTAAAAAGCAGAGACATTACTTTGCCAACAAATGTCTGTCTAGTCAAGGCTATGGTTTTTCCAGTGGTCATGTATGGATGCAAGAGTTGGACTATAAAGAAAGCCGAGTGCTGAAGAATTGATGCTTTTGAACTGTGGTATTGGAGAAGACTCTTGAGAGTCCCTCGGACTGCAAGGAGATCCAACCAGTCCATCCTAAAGGAGATCAGTCCTGGGTATTCATTGGAAGGACTGATGTTGAAGTTGGAACTCTAGTACTTTGGCCACCTGATGCGAAGAGCTGACTCATTGGAAAAGACACTGATGCTGGGAATGATTGAAGGCCGAAGGAGAAGGGGACGACAGAGGATGAGATGGTTGGAAGGCATCATTGACTCGATGGATATGGGTTTGGGTGAACTCCAGGAGTTGGTAATGGACAGGGAGACCTGGCATGTTGCGGTTCATGGGGTCGCAAAGAGTTGGACACAACTGAGCGACAACTGAACTGAGGCTCACTTTCCTTATCTGTACTGTGGGGGTAATAATAGTATCGACTTCATGCATCAGAAGATGAGACGGTGGGATGGCATCACCGACTCAATGGACATGAGTGTGAGCAATCTCCAGGAGATAGTAAAGGACAGGGAATCCTGGTGTGCTGCAGTCCATGGGGGTCACAGAGAGTCAGACAGGAATTAGCAGCTGAGCAACTTCATGCATCATCCATGGAGATTCAGATAGATCATTTAACTCTCTCATTCTAGTGCTTGACATAGTATTCAGCAAATGTTAGCTTTAAAAAGAATTTTTAAAATGTTTTCTGCCTTCAAAGTGCTGTAAGCTAATGAAATAGATGTACATAGTCAACCAAGACCTGTTGGGTGGACACAGGGGAAGCAGTTAGTACTGACTACAGCAGGAAAGGAATGAGGGAGGCCCTTGAGGCAAGGCAACAACTATGGTGGTGACATCAGAAGGACAAGTCAGAGAGAAGGAATAACATTCATATAAGCCTGCCAATGCAGGAATACAAGTTCAATCCCTGGGTTAGGAAGATGCCCTGGAGAAGGAAACGGCAATCCACTCCAGTATTCTTGCCTGGGAAATCCTATGGATGGAAGAGCCTGGTGGGCTACAGTCTATGGGCTCGAAAAGAGTTGTACACGACTTAGTGACTAAATAACATTATTTCAGTCAAAGCAGCTGTGTACCTACTGTGTAAAAAAATGCAATTAATGAACAAAAGATTGAAGATAGAAAATAATGAACCCCTTAAGAGAAATATAAAGTGCAAAGGAAGTCTAAAAGAAAGAGAACTTAATTCCATTAAGGTACTTTATATTTAAAGATCATCTTTTCATGGTGCTGGATTAACTGGACATCCACATTTTTTTTTTTTTTTTTAGAAAAAAGAATCTAGACACAGACCTTACACCCTTCACAAAAAGTAACTCAAAGTGGACCATAAATGCAAAATGTAAAATGCATTTTATAAAACTCCTAGAAAATAACCTCAGGAAAACTTAGATGATCTTCAGGATGACAATGACTTTTTAGATAAAACACCAAAGGCACTATCCATGAAAGAAATAATGGATAAACTAGACTTCATTAAATTCAAAAACTTCTGCTCTACAAAAGACAGTTTCAAAAGGATGAGAAGACAAGCTATAGCTCAGCTGAAAATATTTACAAAAGGCAAATCTGATAAAGGACTGTTATCTAACATATAGAAAGAACCCTTAAAACTCAGTAAGAAAACAAACAACCTGATTTTAAAAATAGGTCAAAGACCCTTGGTAACAACCTAAAGGGGTGGAATAGGGAGGGAGGTGGGAGGGATGTTCAAGTGGGCGGGGACATGGGTATATCTGTAACTGATTCACCTGTGGCTCTTTGGTAGAAACCAACCCAAAACTGTAAAGCAATTATCCTTCAATTAAAAATAAATAAATTTAAAAAATAGGTCAAAGACCTTAACAGAAACTTCACCAGAAAAGATATACAGATGGCAAAAAAGCATATGAAAAGATGTTCAACATTAGTATGTAGTCAAGGAAATGTAAATTAAAACAACAGTGATATCCCACTACACACTATTCAGTTCAGTCACTCAGTCATGTCCGACTCTTTGTGACCCCATGAATCGCAGCATGTCAGGCCCCCCTGTCCATCACCAACTCCCGGAGTTTACTCAAACTCATGCCCATCGAGTTGGTGATGCCATCCAGCCATCTCATCCTCTGTTGTCCCCTTCTCCTCCTGCCCCCAATCCCTCCCAGCATCAGGGTCTTTTCCAATGAGTCAACTCTTCACATGAGATGGCCAAAGTACTGGAGTTTCAGCTTCAGCATCAGTCCTTCCAATGAATACCCAGGACTGATCTCCTTTAGGATGGACTGGTTGGATCTCCTTGCAGTCCAAGGGACTCTCAAGAGTCTTCTCCAACACCACAGTTCAAAAGCATCAATTTTTTGGCGCTCAGCCTTCTTCACTATTAGAATACCCCCCCCCCGCCAAAAAAAAAAATAGAATGGCCCAAATCTAGAATACTGACAATACCAAATGCTTGTGAGAATATGGAACAACTGGAAATCTCATTCACTGCTGGTAGGAATGTAAAATTGTATAACTACTTTGGAGGATAATTTGGCAATATATTGCAAAACTACACATACTTTTATCATATGACATAAAGAAATCACAAGAAGAGATACATCAAGACCGATATCTTTTATGAATGTAAGTGTAAAAACCCTCAACAAAATACTAGCAAATGGGAGACAACAGAATATTAAAAGTATGACACACCATAATCAAGTGGGATTTATCCTAGGAATGTAAGAGTGGATCAACAAAAGAAAATTAAACAATGTAATACATCATGTTAATAGAATGAAGGGTAAAAATAAGATCATTTCGACTGATGCAGAGAAGGCATTTGGCAAAAGCCAAAACTCTTTCATGATAAAACCTCTTAGAAAACTTGGAATAGAACTTCCTTAACATGATAAAAGGCATTTAATGAAAGCCCACAGAAACATCATATTTGATGTGAGGCTGAAAGTTTTCTCTTATGATCAAGAACAAGACAAGCCTCTGTCACCACTGCTGTTCAACCCAGTACTAGACGTTCTAACCAGAACCATTAGACGAGAAAAAGAGCCTTCAAATTGGAAAGGAGTAGAACTATATCTATTTATGGATAACATGATGCTACATATTGAAAATTCTAAAGAATCCACATGAAAGTTACTAGGGTTAGTAAACAAATTCAGTAAAGTTGCAGGTTAAAAGATCAACAAACAAAAATTTTGTGTGCTTCTATACAGCAGCAATGAACAATCTGAAAAAGAAATTAAGAAAGCAATTCCAGTATCAGTAACATCTTAAAACAATAAAATACCTATAAATAAATGCAACCACGGAGATGAAAGCAAGACTTGGTTGCATTTATTTATAGGTATTTTACTCTTTTATACAATAAGAACTATAAAACATTTGCTCAGAATGAGCAAAAAAAAGAGAAAAATAAATTGGACTTCACCAAAATTAAAATTGTGTGTGCATCTTTTTTGTGTGCATCATAAATAAAGTGAAAAGACAACCCACAGAAGGGAATACAGTCAATTCTCATTACTCACAGCAGTTGTATTCTATAAAGTCACCACAGATACTGAACAAATGCTTGTAGGGTTAAGATCCTGGGAGCTTCTGGTCATAAGTTTCATCAATCAATCAACACATATACCTTGTTTTATGTGTTTTTGCTTGTGTGTGTGTGTATGTGTGTGTGCGCGTTCAGTTGTGTCATTTCTCTGTGGCCCCACGGACTGTAGGCCGCCAGGCTCCTCTGCCCAGGGAATTTTCCAGGCAAGAATACTGGAGTAGGCTGCCATTTCCTACTCTAGGGGATCTTCCCAACCCAGGGATTGAACTCACTCCTCTTCTGTCTCTTGCATTGGCAAGTGGATCCTTTACTACTTGTGCCACCTGAGAAACCTGTTTTTGCTTAAAGACACCTTATTTAATACATATTGATATATACTGGTTATTCATTAATGTTAGACACCTTATTTTATATATATATAAAATAGGTTATTATATATTATATATATATGACATATATATATATAGGTTATTCATTAACGTTCAACAGCATATTCCTTGTGTCTGGATGAGGCTTATCTAACACAAGGCCTTCTCCACAAGGCATGTCATACTTTTCTTGCATTCGGTAATGCTGGAAGACACTCTGGCACTATACTTGGGAGTCATTTTAAACAGCAAAATTACCAACAAAGAAACACAAACTATTTTAAAAGTGGCACTAAACAGATTTCAAAAAGGATGGTTCTTTACAGCCTGACAGCTAAAATAAGAGGCAAAGCATTACCTTTTTTGACCTCAGCTGGAAACATATACATGGGACAACTCAAATTTTTTGCTACTATGGGCAAGCACATGAATGAGCACAAAACTGCCATGAATAGGTTCGGGGGTTACAATTACATTTTAATGAGTAGTCAAATTTGCACATACAGAACCTGTGAATGAGAATTGGCTGTATTTATGAATTGTGTATCTGATAAGAGTGTAACATCCAGATATATGAAAAACTCCTAAAACTCGACAACAAAAAGGCAGCCCAATTAAAAACTTAGCCAAGGACTCAAATAGACATTTTTCCAAAGAAGATATACAAATAATCAATGACCACATAAAAGATGCTCGGTATCAATAGTCATTAGAGAGAAGCAGATCAAAACCACAGGTGAGGTATCACTTCACACCTACTAAGATGGTGCTAACGATAATCTTCAACACTGAAAATAAAAGGTGTTGGTGAGAATAGTGAGAAATCAGAACCCTTGTACACTGCTGGTGGAATGTAAAATGGCTACAGACAACTGTACAAAATACTCTGATGGCTTCTCAAAAAGTTAAACATGAATTACTATAAGATTCAGCAATTCCACTCCTAGATACATACCCAAAAGAACTAAAAAGAGGGACTCGTCTTCTGAGTTGTATGCTGATGTTCACTGAAGCAATTTTCTAGCCAAAAATGGAAACAACCCAAGCTGAACACACACACACACACACACACACACACACACACACACACACACACATGTGCGTGCATATTCAACCATTAAAAAGGAATGAAATTCTGATATATGCTAAATACAAATGAACTTTGAAAACATTATGCTAAATGAAATAATTCAGACACAAAAGGACAAGCATTGTATGACTCCACTTATTTGAAATATCAAGAATAGGCAAATTCATAGATAATCTAGAAAGTAGATTAAAGGTTACCAGGGGTTATGGGGAGGGGGGCAATGGAAAGTTATTGCTTAATGGTTACAGAGTTCTGTTTGGGATGATGAAAAGTTCTGGAAATAGTAGCAACGGTTGCCCAACATTGTGTAGATAATTGATGTCACTGAACTGTACACTTATAAATGGATATAATGGCAAATTTTATTATATTTTACCACATTAAAAAATTCAGTTAATAAAAATGAAAAAATCACTGAAAACTACTAATCACTGCTAATTTTTTATTTTGTATTCAAGGACACAGTCAACCAGGAGAGAAAAGTTCTTTGCTCTGTCAAATAAATATATTTAAAAGCCAGCAAACATCAGAGCAAAGTGCCAAGTCTATAAAAGAGACAGGGGGAAAATTACTAATAGTTATTTACAGCTATACAAAATTAACATATTGCAAGGGAAACATAATATAAATATATTCAAAGGTTTCATTTTCAATACTTGACATTTCAAATTATGAAAACATTAAAATTATTGTCAAACAAAACTCAGACCACATTGGCAATGGTTTAAAAAAGGGAGCAATTTAATCTTTATAATACAGAGTGCTTTAAGAAGTTTTTAAACATGTAAAAGAAAGAACAGTTTAGTGCATTAAATTGTTACAGTCTTTACATTGCTTCTCTTTAAAAAGTTAACAGTAGTATGAAAAAGCCACCCACAAAGCCAGCTGTCTGAGTGAAGAAATCAGCTAAATTGCAGCATTTTGGAATTACTAATAAAGCTATAGTTAAAAATGAAAAGTTTATAAAAATGAAAGCAGCATGCATAGTCAAGGCTTTTTCATAACATTTTCATTAGCTGACAAAACATTAAGGTAAAAACAAGAGCTTACTATTTATTATTCATTAAATTAGACAAAATAAACTGGCCAAGCCCACTACATCTGGTCATTCAGAAAAACATCTTAAAATCCAAAGCTAATGAAACTGAACATTTCTTCTATGAAGAAAGCACATTTTGAAAAATGGTCCTATAGTCACAAAGAAAAGGATCCTTCTCAACACGAATGAACAGCACCGGTCTTTACAAAGTTTATGAGTTAGGAGGAACTTTCAGTCTCCTGAAATGGCAAGAGTTAACAGTTAACACTCCCATAATTCATAAGTGAAGAGCTAAGTTTTAACTCATTCTGATCAGTTCAGAATTATTTTTCTTTATTCACTGAAATTGTTACACAAAGTAGAATTTCACCAAAAGATAATTTTTGAAAGCTCTGATTTGACACCTGTACAAACATTTCTGATTTCTCTATGATTGTAAGAAAAGAGTAAGTTAACACTTACTACATGATTCCTTTTCACATTTTTGGTACAACGTTTATTTCAGAGTTTCACCCTCTTGAAATTCCTATGCCAGTTTCTTTCCCTTCTTCAGTACTGATTATGCTCGGTTTAAAAAAAAAGCTAATTCAGTTTCTAATGAAAGATAGTAACGGAGTATTACAAATAGTAATCGTGGTATCCATGAATGTGTTCAATGAAAGGTCAAATCATTAAGTGCCAATGACACCACAAAACCTCTTTGCTCCAACATGTGTCAATAGTTTTTTACTTACATTGAAATTATATAAACCCATGCACAACTCTTAATCTTAGTGCAGGGCCAGATAAATGAGACATAGAAATAAATCAGATTTTTCTTTTTCCTGCTTCTAACAATTTTTATACTCTGTAAAATGTTTGGTCACTGAAAGCTATAGGCTTAATCACGTATCAAAGAATACAGGCAATAAGGCCCATCTTACGAGACATACACTATTAAGCTGAAAAAAATATGAGGACAAGCTCTAGTGGTCATTAAACTCCCTCAGAAAGTCTAAGAATCAGAATGTCTCCATCATATCAGAATAAAAATGTACTGTATTAAAATCTGAATTTTTACAAGTTGTTTTTTTAATTAGTGTTCTATATACATTGCAGGACTTCTGCCATTTGCAGTAGTTTACTTTGGCACAACACTGAATTCCATTTCTTTTGGGTATTGGATCCTATTTTTTGAGATTGTATATGCCCCCAAACGTTTTCAATGTCATCAAAGATTGGGCCATTCACAGTAAATCAGACATCTGGAGTTGAAGAATGATTCTCCTCCAACGTTTTAGGCAGCTATAAAAGAAAAACATAATAAAAACTAAACTTTTTAAGATAACCATATTTTAACATTTTTCACTTTTAGGAACAAAAATGATATAAATTAGCCATTAAAATGCATCCTCTGTATTTGCTTATTAATCCTGAGATCACTTGCCACATGTATCTTATTAACATATAATGCAGTAGATTTTCTGTGCAACTTCAGTGTATATGTTTTGCACATACCAGATTTGCTTATAGACATTTTTCACCTACATGTAATAATTTATAAAAAAAATTCATAGGATTGTAATATATGTGATATAATATATAGTAAATCCTATTTACTATAGAGTTAGTAAAATAAGTACTATATTTATAATAAACAGACTACGAAATCTAAAGACTCTTACATTCTTTTCTATTTATATACAGGGCTAGCTTGTGCAAAAGAGATATATATTTATCACTTTTTCCTGTAACTATTTTGGTAAGGTTTTGGTTACATTTCTTTTTTTTTTTTTTTGGTTACCTTTATTTCTAAATAAACCATACTTAAATGAAGAAGTATTTAAATGAAATTTATGGTGTATCATTTCGTAATATGAAAAATTATTTTGTTAAGCCAATGATAACTTGCTGATTAATGGGTTTTATAGTTTTAGACTTCTGCATACTTTAAAAGCAGAGCATGCCAATATATGTACCACAAAAGTCAGGTAAATGTACATTATACAACTTTTTTGAAAACCATGGCTTTGTGTGAATCTTCTGATCATAGTGTCCATTAACATATTCATATATAACTTAAGAACCATCCACAAACTTAAAAGGTCAAACTAAGCTGTAGAAAAAAGTTCACATTATTTTTAGAATAAGATTCTAACTCCCTCCAAAATCACCGCAGAGGTTACTACAACACAACAACAACAACAATTCACTGCAGCAACAAATCTGTTGATGTAATCTTGGCTGAGTGCACATTCTTATGTTTAGCAATAAAAAGAGCCTGTTAAAAATATTTTCTGCATCTGTGTTAGAAGCAAGCCTGTCCTGAAGGTTTCTGACATAAGGAAATGAAGGTCGGTGTTTCAGGATATAGCCACACAAGACTGCTTAACTTCTTGTGACTCATAAGGATACATTTATGCTCTAAAACCTGGAATAAGATTCATTCTAAAACGTGTGCATTTTTCTGTCTGAAAAAAAAAAAAAAACTATTAATGAAAGAAAATCTGGAGAATGATTGCTAAGCAATAAGAATAGTGCCTGGTACTTATTAAGCTCTCTATAAGTAACTGTTAAAATAAATAAAATCATGGAAGAAGGTGTGGGGAAATTAAGGAAATTTTGTGCAGAATAAGAGCATAAAAGTAGAGGATGGGGTAGAGATGCAAAAAGCTATGGAAATAAGTAAATACGCTCATATGAGGAGGGTCTAAGTCTTTTTTCCCTCCCCTGATATTTGAAAATACTGCAATGATTTCTGTCAACAAGATGCTTTTGAACAACTGATGGACAGATACAAACACTTCATGACAACTGCACTATTTTTTAAGAAGTAGACTTATCCTAGAACACACCAAATCAGAGAGCAGAAAAGAAACAAACTATGCTACTGAATTCTGAAAGTATTCAGAATTGAAGTTCTAATTCCAAATCAGGTATCTGATTTGCAACTACAGTGAAATTTTAATTATTCCAATCTGTAACAGAATTAAGACTCAAGGAACGTGCCAAACCTTTCAAATTTAAGGCACGTTTACTTGCACTTCTATGCCTACAGAGAGATATTTTTAACTTACTGATGTGTTTTTGCTGGTGGCAGGTTTGTTTTATATTAAGTAATGAAAAGACATTTTAGGCAACTGAGTTAATATCAAATCTGTTATTTACCACTGATCTCTAAAACAGAAATAATTTATATCACAGTTTTCAAAGACAGATGCCACCTAAGTGAATATGAAATTATATATTGCTTAAAACAGACCTTTGGCTTTTAATAGAAAAATGTTGAGTAATTTTAACACATAAAGCATTTTAAACTCTAGTTAAAAATCTGATAGTTTGGGGGCAATAAAACATTAAAAAAGATACCCATTTTCACTTAGTTCCCTAAAACTGAGCAATTCTCACCCTTGTGGTAAGTCTTTCCTTCAGTATACTTTCTCCCCTCTTTTTAGTTTTCATTTTTAAATTCTTTCCTTAAATAAGCAAAAAGTGAAGCGTTAGTGAAGGAGGGTTGCAAGATATATGTACATTTTAGTTATCTTTAGTATGTGTTAATCTTCAACCCGCCACCAGTCTTCCTTCTTGGAGAATGGGTAACTTTCCCTTAAAGCAAAAGAACATTTCACATAAAAAATAAATAATTCAGGCAACATTAAACTCTATATAATAAACATAATCAACATAAAAATCAGGCTACACATGATAATCATGTATCTCTTGGGCTACACTCATGGCACCTAGTCCTCTTATTGGGCATCAGAGAAACTATTTTAGAAAAAACACTGTCAGGTGAAGATGACAGATACAAGGTAGCTGATCTAAATGTATGTGGTCGGTGAATATACACTCAGATTAAAAACTTACATTTCAGTCATCTGACTTAGAAAGCTTCCGCTTCACGTGTCGTGGGGGTTCCCAAGTGTCACTGTCATCTGTTTCTTCTTCTTCCTCCTCCTGATCATCAATAACTTCATCCTCCTCCTCATTTTCCTCAAATAATTCTATACCTAACTCCGATCTTCTCTGTCTTTCGGCAAACCATTCTCGGACCTGCTCATAACCCATATGTGATCTGTTAACAAGTTCATCGAGGTCTTGCTCATTAAGAAATTTGTGCTTCAGGTAATAATCCTTAAGTATTGCAGTTCCAGTTTTAAATTTGATGAGGGACGGCCCCCTGTCCCAGTTGTTCATTCTCTTGCCTCCTCTGGGCCGCCCGCGAGGTCTTCCTCTCCCCCTGCCTTTTGGTCTCCCCCTCCCCCTTTTCCTAAGAGAAGACAGACCATTGATACTACTGGAATTGGCGCTTTGATAGTAGTAGTACCATTTTAAGTTTCCATTTTTCCAAGCATAACGGGTGTCCCCAAACCAACTAACTATGTCTGTTCTAGCAAGCCCGCTTTCTTCAGCCAACTTGTCATACTCTTCTGGTGACGGCCACTGTGTCCGGACAAACGCACTCTTAAGCATGTGCAGCTGCTCGGGCGTTTTTTTACATATCTTGCCAGTACTCGCTGACTTAGGTGCACTAGATTCATCTCCAGGAGAAGCTTCTCCAGCTTCTTCTTTGGAACTACCTGCATTGCTTTCCTCTACTTCCACTTTCTCTTCCTTTAAAGCTTTTGATTTCTTCTTCTCTGTAAACCAAGCATCAATTTCCCTTCTGGTGAGTTTGGTTTGCGCTCTTAACCTATTTAGTTCTTCTTCTGTAAGTACGGAGCTGTTGAGAAAACTTGCCTGAAGGGCACGAAGCTGCTCCGCTGTCTTCTCTTTAAACTTCTGGGGAGTAAAGTCGGGAAAAGGATTCCAGGACTGTCTCTGCGGTGAAGTCACAACAGCTGGGGATTCTGTGGTTTCATCGCTCGAGTCTATGATGATAGTGGCAGAGGAGTCATTGTTGAGATGTAAGCACTGATTACTCTTTGAATTTCTCTGGTTGTACCTTGTATCACTAAACCATTTTTTAATCTCTCCTTTGGTCAATCCTGTGATTTTCATCAGTCTGATAATTTCAGCATCATGGGGAAACTGATTCTTCAGGTAGCTGACTTTTAATTCTGCCAGCTGCTCTTTAGTCTTTTTAGCCCGAATGCCAAATGAATCAGGGTTTGCCAACGTGGCTTCATGTTTGACCAGCTGAGAGGATGGGACTGCTGCTGTTGCTGGCTTGGTCTCTGCGGTCGGCTGAGTAGCGGGGACCTGACTTTTCTGAACATTCGTTTGATTTGGAACCCCTGCCACTGTCAAGGCTATAGGTGCCGTTACTGGCAACGTGTTCGTGCCACCTACTTGTGTGAGGACCAGACCTGGCTGGCCAACTATTTGGCACGTCTGTAAGATGGATGGTAAACCATTACTCCCCGCGGAGATGTGGGTAGGAATGACAGTTATGGTCTGAGGTACAGTGTGTACTGTTCCGTTGAATTGTTTCCTTCTTGCCTCCTCTACTTCCTCGGGAGTCCAGCTAACACCATGTTTTAGACGTTGGGCTGAAAACCATATCTTGATCTGCTCCTCTGTATATTTTGCTTGAGCAGAAAGAACAGTTATCTCTGACATTGTTGGATAAGGGAATTTGTTGTAGGTGTTAAGCAAAAGGGGGTTGTTATCCAAGGCAGCATTGTAGGTAGGAATGCTATTAAGAGGGATTAGGACTTTGGGAATCAAACTGGAATTCTGCTGAGCTGATACTGCCGTGATCACCTGTGCTAACCCAGGAAGAACTGCTGCCGGGGCCACAACCGTGCTGGCGGCATGTGGGTGGATTCTGTTCACAACAGAAGTACTTGCATTCGATTCAGAAGCTGAAGAGCTTGGATTTTCCACAGTTTCTTCACGGTCTGGTTTGATTTCATTCTCCTTCTCTTCCGGAACGTCCTCAGCTGAATTACGATGAACTGTAATCCGTTTGTTCTCCACTTTATTTTTCATCATTTTCATGATAGGAGTTTTACTGATAGATATTCCTGAAGAAGAAACTTCTATAGATTCAGCTTGCTCTGAATTCTCCTCCTTAACAAAACTACCATCAAAAGTCAGATCATTTATTGTTTGTTCAAAGATTGTCTGGTTATTTCGTTTCACCATAGTCAACTTAAAATTCTCTTCTCCTGGGTGATATTTCAGATTATGCTCAGAAAGTGCATCATACCTTTTGGTAAGAAAATTGCATTCAACACAAACATAGGATGAATTTAGCACAACATTGGGATGTTCTGAATCCACATGGAAAGTAAACATATTTAGATCTGGAGTTTGGAAAGTACAGTATTTACATTCATAGCCACCTTCAACTTTTTTATTTTGCTGATTGTCAGAATCCACAGACTCATGAACTTCTTCATCACTTGAGACACTCTCTGTTCTGGTGTTTTCTATAGGTGTAAGTACAGGCGGACCTTCGTCCAAATCTGATACCAACTCGAGGTCTGGATCCTGTTCACTGGCAAGGACCATGCAGGGTGTTGTAGATTTTCGCCTGCTTGCCATTCTGATGTTATGGGGGGAAAATCTCAGTGGTGATTATAAAGCATTGGGGCTTAAAACTGTTCAGTATCCTTCATTTGAAAACAATGGCTTTTGGTTCTTCAAGTCTGTCTTTGTGCTCACCAAGTCTCATTAGCAGCTTTTTCATGGTGCAATCAAGTAAAGAGCTTATGGTTGGCAAATAAAATACTGCAGAACTGCTGAAATTTTTGAAGCACAACTCCAATCACCTATATTAAGATAAATTAAAAAAACGTTTTAAAATTAGTGGTTATGATCTTTTCAACAAATTACAGCTCTATTTCACTTACGTGAAGTTGTTGGAGAGCTCAGTTGTAAAGATGTACAATAAAACTAGAACCAGAAAAAAATTTCTCTGAGGATCAAAATAGACGTCTCCAAGCCAACTCACTGAAAGTCATGTACTGTACCTGATGGGTCAGCCCGCAGGCTGGTGTGTATTTGGATTTTTCAGCCAGCTGGCTATATATTGGAAGGGAAAGGGAAGAAAGTGTCTCCTTTGGCAGGCACTCTCAATGTGAAATGATAATCTGTTAACAGGGGAGGAACTTTAAAACTATAAAAGCAGCCACAGATAGTCAAAACTATGACCACTAAGTGTATAAGGAATTCAGTCCATCAGTTATGCCCTGTTCTTCTTCCTGGTCTGTCTTACCATCCCAAAAGCATGCCCAAGTATGGCAAAAGCAGCAAAGGTAGAATATTAATGATCAAGGTTTCAGAAATATTATCTTCATCATTCTCCACAACACTATCAGAATTTGTAAAACATGTCTCATCATATCAGTTTCCTGACTCAAAGCTTCTAATGGGTCCCTAATGCTGAAAGAATGAAGTTCAAACTTCGCCATGTAGCTCCCTCCACGTCCCGGCTACAACCTCAATTTTCTATCATCTCTCTCCTGACTCCTATTTCCTTATGTTTTAGGCACAGAGCAGAAATGATTGTTGTTCCAGGGACTCCCATGCAGGCCATTCCTTGTGTATGGACACTTGTTTGTGCACACATTGGGTGTGACGATCTCTCAGATCTGTCCTATAGATCACTCTTAGCTTCGGCCAACCTCCTTTTTGGTTTATTTCCTAGTCTATCACTTACTGTATTGTACCAGGAGAATGTTGCATTTCTGTCCTGAAACCTCCAGTCTCCTTATTTTTTTTTCTTCTTTTTTAAAGGAATAGCTTTACTGAGACACAACAAAGCTCTTGAAACTCTGAATGGAGCCAGTTTCCTTTATATCTTCAATCTAGCTCTCTCAGCTGAGTTCTCTTGACGGACTTCTCATTCATTTCTGTATCCCCTTTGGTATACAGAAGCCTGGAAGGGGGTTTCCCTGGTGGTTCAGTGGTAAAGAATCTGCCTACCAATGCAGGGGACACAGGTTCAATCCCTGGTCCTGGAAGATCCCACACACCACAGGACAACTAAGCCTGAGAACCACAACTACTGAGCCTGTGCTCTAGAGCCCGGGACCCACAACTACTGAAGCCCTTGCACCTAGAGCCCATGCTCCACAACAGGAGAAGCTACTGCAATGAAAAGCCCATACATTGCAACTGGATAAAGCCTGCATGCAGCAACAAAGACCCAGTGCAGCCATTAATAAATAATAAATCTTTGATGAAAAAAAAAGAAGCCTGGAAGTAGGGACTCACTAAAAGTTTATTAACCTGAAACAGGATTCTCTAGTGGTCTGTGGTTGGGATTCAGCGTTTGCACTGTCGTGGCTTAGGTTCAACCGCTTGTTGGGGAACTAAGATCCCACAAGCCGAGTGGCATGGCCCCCTCCCAATCCCCCCAAAAATGCTACCTCCAACCTGAATTAGAATGAACAGAAAAAGAGTCCTATAAAACTCAAAATGCCCTAAAAGCATCATTATAGCGAACAAAGCTAAAATTCACAAGAAAAACCTTGAATCATCAAGAAAAAGTGAAATATTTTCATACAAATACATTTTAATACTTTTGCACCCAAAAGAGTTAAAATATAATTTTGATGCTAAATCGGTTAAAGTTGGTGTGTTTCTAAAGTCTAAAACAAATGAAAATGAATACAATAAATGGTATCACTTATTTTCTACCACAAAGGAACTATTTTCATTTACTAACATAGTCCTTGTCCTAGCTGAACTGAGGAGAAAAAGTTTATTTCAAAGATTATAAAGCAAAACTAAATCTCCATGACTCAGTAAAAGGAGGAACATTTTTAGGAAGCAGAGCTGTCCAAAGAGACAATGTCCTGCACCTTTGAAGGTGCTAAGATCCTTCTTACTAGGATTATTCAAATCATACTACATTTCCATTTGATGCATCCAAGCAACAGTCGGAAAGTTGGACTAACTGTCTCTTGTTCTCCGATTTTCCGTATTACAAAATAAAGGGCATCACTTTAGTAATAACAGTAATATCAACAGTCCAAAACCCACTCTCAAAGCTGTCAATGTTGGCAGGGGTGGGGTGGATGGGGAGTTTGTGATTGACATATATATACTATTGATATTATGTATAAAATATATAGCTAATGAGAGCATATCAAACAGCACAGGGAACTCCACTCAGTACTCTGTGGTGACCTAAATGTGAAAGAAATCCAAAAAAGAGGGGATATATGTATATGTATGGCTGATACACTTTGCTATACAGTACAAACTAACACGACATTGTGAAGAAACTACTGTTGTTCAGTTGATAAGTGGTGTCCGACTCTTCTGCAACCCTACGAACTGTAGCCTACCAGGCTCCTCTGTCCATGGGAGCTCCCAGGCAAGAGTACTGGAGTGGATTGCCATATCCTCCTCCAGGGGATCTTCCCAGCCCAGGGACTGAACCCCTGTCTCCTGCACTGCAGGTGGATTCTTCACCACTGAGCCACCAGAGAAGCCTTATACTCCAAGAAAAGAATTAATTTTTAAAAGTGTCACTGTTTTTTCTATTAAAAAAACCTTTGATTTCTAAGGGAACATAAATCTATCATTGAGATTTAAAATGATTTCTTAAATAATGAGATTTAAAATGATTTCTTAACTAACTGCTCTAAGATAATTCCATCTTTCCTATTCAATTTAATAGGGAACACTACTATTTTTGATCATTTTTTCCTCATTAGAAGCAAGGATTTCCTCAAATAGCTTTAAGTAAGTGGAAGAGTAACAAATGAGCATCACCCACATTTCTGACAGTGAAGGAGAACTACTGAGAGGCAGGGGGTAAGCTATTTTCTGACTTATTCTCCTAGAACCTTAGATGATATTTAGATGGGGTATATTAAGAGCTAAAAGTCTTAATGGAGGAGCTTTTCTTGAAACTGTATTTCTTGAAGTGGTGGTTTTGAAACTTTTTGTTATAAGCAAGAAAGCCCTTTCTTCAAACAGAATTCTATGAGGAACCCAAGTATAAAACTGATTAAAGAAAATAGCTATCTGATTGGAAAGTAGAGAAGCTAAACTACCTGCTGACCCCATCCCATGGACCCCACAATCTCTGCTTTCACCTCTGATGGGTTCTGAGATGTGTTTGAAGCCTTTGCCTTAAAAACATAAATAGTTTCATCAAAAATCCTCAACTTGCCAGTGCTAAGTCATGAAATGTGATAACTAAAGTGAATTTATGTGTCCTTTTAGGCTGTTTCACTGTAAAAGACAGGCTTGGAGCACCCTGAGATAGAACAGAGTAGTCCCTACTAATAAGAGATACAGAAGAGACACTTGAGGAGCTAAGATATTTTATTATTCTGGTTCTGTAGCTCTTGGGTTAAACTTACTTTTCATCATATCCAGTGTAAATATGGGAATATGCTACCAAGTTGTTACTTTTATTTCTTTTCCTTATAGCTCACTAGCTCAGAATGGTCAGTTTGTAAGAACTGAAACAGATATACAATTTTCAGAGTATCTTTGCTAAAGTCATGAAAATAATAAAATATGTGTATACTATAACCTAATGATATATACATACAGTTGTGCTTTTTCCCTTTCAAAGTATTGGTTTTTGAGGAATTTGAAAATTTTAAATTATAAATTAAATTTATTTAAAGTTTTTATATTAAATGTATAATTTTAAAGCTATAAATAAGTTACTTAAAAGAAAGGATTTTAAAAAAATTCCTCAGTAATGCAAAAGACTAAAATCTGATTATCTTGGGTATCCTAGGTTGTCTCAACCTGGGTTAGTTCTATACCCAACTACATAGACCTCTTTATTCCTAAAACTGCCCATCTTTTGCTAACAAAACCATAATCAATACATTATTTAACATATTTCTAAAGGGAGACCGAGAATTTCCAAAAGTGCCTCAAGATTTGGCCCAATGGCTCAATTCTATTATTATGTATACAACCTAAAAATAAGTCAAAGCACAAATAAAGGCAGCCTCGTGGTCCTTATTTTATAGTCGTAATTTGAGGGGAAGCAGGGACCTCAGTACAATCTTCCCATTCTTCATGGAAGAAGAAACCCACCCAAGGGAATAAATTCACAGAGGCTTTGGGGTAAAGGCTAAAACCACAGGTTTTAGAGTCTCCTCTGTACTCAGTAGTTAGGTGTCTGGAAAAGTTGCTCAATATCAACCTCAGCTTTCTCATCTATAAAACCAAGATTCTTCAGTTCAGCAAATCCACTGAACAACTATCTGTTGAAGGTCAACCATGTGCCAGGCACTGTGTCGGGCACTTGGGTTACAGCAGTCACCAGGACAGATAGTCTCTGGTCTGCCAGGTTCTAGCTGTTAACAAGGAAAACAGGCTTAAGCGATTACTTAGAATGACTATGAGCAACGCAATGAGAGGAGGTACTGGGAACTATGTAAGCACATTACAGGGGGCTTCTAGAAAAGAAGCAGAGAAGGCTGCCCTGAAGAAAATAAACATAAAGGTATCCCACCTCAGATACTGATCAAATAAAAATGCTTCATACACACTAGTATACAGTAGGTGCCTAATTAATGCTATGTTCCAGTTCCTGAAAAATTAATTGGGGAATGAATAAATATCATTTATTTACTATTATTCTCTTTCTTCCTATCTTTCATGCAGCTTAAACAGATGACAAGGCACACAAATTGAATGTAAAAGCAAAAGGGGTAAAAATGCAGAGTGAGAACTGCCATGATGTGCTTTCAACACATCTCATTACAGTGTAATGGGGCTGAGACAGGAAAACTGTCACAGAGAAATCACTATTAGCTGATAGGCATCTCATCATCTCTTTGAAGGTCAAGTCAAAACAGTTTAAAATCAATTTGGGAAACCTTGCACTATTTACCTGTAAAAGAGGGTTAGAGTCCAGTTGCACAACTGAGGAGCTAGGTGGCTCTGCAGTTAAAACATAATTAAAGTGAAATCTGCCCATAAAAGGAAAAAACTATACACTTTACGCGTATAGCACTGTAAATACAATTATGTTTGAACACCATTTTCAATAGAGAAAGATGTTAAAAAATAATCAAATCCATTATACTGCCATTAAAAATGACATTCAAAAAAGTAAAGGATATGGCAAAGTATCCATTTACTGTTAAATTTTAATAATCAGAACAAAATCTTCACACTAACTATAAAATAACTATGGGAGACTATGTATGCATGGTGGACAAAGACTAGATGAAAACATTAAAAAATGAAATTTTCACATGAGATTATGGGTGAAATTTTTATGGTGTGTGTGGTATTTACATTTTCTTTAATAGCGTTATGACATTGCTTGATTACAAAATACAACAAACAGGGACTTCCCTGGTGGTACAGTGGCTAAGATTCCATGTTCCCAACACAAGGGGCCCGGGTTTGATCCCTGGTCAGGGAAATAGAGCCCACATGCCACAACTAAAGATCCTGCAAGACTGGAAGCAGCCAAATAAATGAGTAAATATTCTAAAAACAAACAAACAAACAAACCAAAACAAAACAATAGTTCCAAGGTCTTAAAATTGCAAATAGGCTAAACTATTTTTGGGGTCATTTGTCTCAAGCTGGAAACAAAATTTACTTTCTGTTTTTAAAGCAAAAACACGTGCTACCTAAACGTTTTTTCAGGGGGAGGAGGAATCTCTGAGTATGTAGAGCATTCAGGTGTATTCCTGACATTCTGGAGGGCTGCTGTCCCATGATAGAGAAATCAGACTGGTTCTAACAGCCCGCAAGAGCACCTCTAGTCTCCAGAGAATAGATTTAGGCCAAGCCAATTTCCATGGTTCTGTGTACTGGCTCTTGTACTGAAGGTCAGATGCTCCTTAATCAATTCACGATTCTCTCTTAATTCATCAAAAGAATTACATCATATTTTCTCTGCATAAAAGCATTTAATGGAAACAAAATTTATTTCATCACAGTATAAAACTACTAAAAGTAGTTCTTCTTACATGATCGGTAAGAATGTCCATTTAGCTCTTTACTATATCCCCAGGGCCAAACACAGTGCCTATTAATATTTGTTGGGGGGGGAAAGCTTTAAAATATATCTATATTTTGTATTATAGCATACATTTTCCTTCATTAAGCACTCATTTACTGAGGAGCTACACAAAACAACTGAGTTCGTTTTCACTGGTAAAATCCTAACTAACAAAGTACTTTAGTCATTAAAACATTAACACATGCTCAAAAACATTCTCATATAAAACATTTTGTTTATTAAAATACAGCAATGGATGTTCAACAAATATTTACCAATTTATCTGTAATTCTATTGTAACAAATCAGTTTTATGTATGAATAGGGTAAACCTAAATTTGTAGACTATATACAAACAAAACAAATTTGTAGACTATATAGGTGATAAATTCATTTCAAAGAATTAGTTTTGCGGTGGAATTCAGGAGAAAATGGCATACTTCTTATAAAGATAGACAAGTGCAAATCTGAACTTAGAACCATTATTTCTCTATAAGAGAAAACTATATTTTAATGATGTTCTGTATTTTAAAAGAGACTTAAAAACAGGTTCTCAGTGTAATACACTCTATAAAGTTAATGGATTGTTTCAAATTGTATGCTTGGCACAGAAAAAAAAAAGTCTAAAAAATTTTATAATTATACAGGGCCATAGCTACATTGAATTTCTAAGCCTCTATTTTTTGGCTGTCTTGTACTTTAAATTAAATGATTAACAGTTTATTGGCCTAGTTAGCCACAAAAGCATGTTATTTTGGTAAGATTTTATGTTTAGAAAAACAGACTTTGTTTTTTATGCTAATTCTGGGTCAAATAAGAACATTTAGAAGATTTTACAAGATAACTATAATTTTTAAGTATCATGTTAGTTTTGACCTAGTACCAACTAAATAAACCGTTCTTAAGGCCGCTAAAATACACAAACTGAGAATCCTTTGAAATTTGTATTCATACATATACTGAGAACTCTTAGGACTCTGTATTCAATTTAGTTTCACTTCTCCCTCTGTGAGTCAGAGTTCTGTTTAGCCAGCTGAAAATACTTACTTTTACGTGTTTGTATTCAAACTAAAAGTTACAAATCTACCAAAATCACAGAATGCCTGAAATATTAGTAGCAACAAAGAATAATGAATCCAAATGAAAACAAGAACATCTACCACTTTTTTTAAAAAAGGTATCCAAGAGAATACTTTTCTTAATTACAAATTTTTTTGGTCTTTACATAGCAGAGGCATTTTTCAAAGCGTTAATGTTAAAATATTTAGAAACAATAGTCAAGTTCTTAAAAAAAATTAAGTGAGAAATCTGACAACCCAAATTTGTACCCAAAACAAGAGTTTGTAAAAATTACTGTAAGCTGGAATCATTACCTGAGAGACAAGTTTCAATAAAATTGCCAAAATGGTCTCAAAATAATACAGATTCAAGTATCGAGGTGAATACAGACAGGAGTGAATGTGATCCAAGTAACAACACCTAAGAAACTGTGGCCAAAGATAATCTAATTTCAGAAGATCCCTTTGCTAATGCTAATTGAGGCTTAGAGGCTTAGAAACTCTATCCTCTCTACCTGTTTTTTCTACCTGAGAAAGCGGACTTCAATGCTGCTAAAGATTAAAAGCCTCTAAGTTGGACAGATTTCTCCAGGCAAGCTCTGACCCCAGATTTGAGGAGTGAAATGTTTTTTTGAAACATTTTTAGGCCACTAACATCCTGGTGGTGTACCTTCTGCTGGCATATAGGTAAGTATGTAACATAACCTGACAGTGAAACACAAACTAGTCATATAATGAAATATCTTATCTTTATCATTAAAGTTTGTGAATATGATCCAAAAGTAATTTTTGGCTGAAAGCAATTTCCCCCTTCTTTTCTCAAGGTAGTGTATTAAATCTTTAACAGAAGTCTAACACAAGAATGCTATTCTTGATCCCAAGTGACATTATCACTGAAAGGCTGAAAAGTCATTCATCTGTCCATTATCTTTCGCATTTGTAAAATAAAGTAACTGCTACCTACTTTACTCAGGATACAATAATTCAATTTGAGGGATAATAGTAATTAGTACTGGTAATGTCAACTCATAAAAAAACACAAAAATGAAAGTGAACTATCACATTAATAGTTATGGAATCTTTCCTAGTACTTCCTGGAATCATCTGCAATAACAAATGGACTAAAGTATAAGTATTTCAAACAGCATAACATGTAATCTAATGCTTCTCAAAAAGTCAATTTATATCAAGTAAGTAAATATAAAAGTAATTATGTACAAATATATTTAAATAGTGGTATGCTTAACCTAAATCAAAGTATTTAGTTATTAATATTTTAAATTTTATCATTGTAATTAACTATTATTAAAGATCTGTATACTAAAAATGTGTTTTCAGGAATTGTTCTTGACGTCTTGAAGCATTTTTCTGGATATAGGAAAAGAACAGCAAAATTTCCCCCCACAAAAGGTCTCTACCCTTCATTTGTCTGGTTTACCACTGTAATTACCACAGGTACAGTGCCTGATACACAATGGATTTCAGCAAATGTTAATTGAAAAATCACTTCTAAATATACCACATAGATTTATTAAGAAGTGTGATGCTGTTTCCTTTCAAATTAAAGCAGCCAATACTCCTACATTTTTAAAGTTTGAAAATACATTTCTTAAAAAATAGTTAAGAATATATCTGCTGCTTTTTAAAGGAAACCTTTTAAGACTTTAGCCAAATATAGTATCACTATATTAACTAAGCAATTCCGTCTCCAAGTTTTACCACAACAGAAGGATGGAACACATACCTGCCACAGTCTCCTCCCCATTCTGTTCTTTGACATGGAAGGGGGTCCCTTCAAATTAGGAGGTGTTTAGCTCAGGCCATCATTACCAATAGGTCCAAAGTACCTATCTGCCATCACCTACAAAAAAAGCAATACTGCTTTACTATTATAGATATGATTCAGTCTTATTAGGAAACTTAAAGCCTATGCCTTGGGTTTTTAAAAGCAAACATAACTTAAAAAAATTATTTTCCTCTTAGAAATTTTAAAAGAATCATCGAAATGCCAAACTCAGTAAGATATGCAAAACTGAAAACTTTATATTTTATAAAATAATAAAGTCACTATTATCCTGTCTTCAATACAGATTTTCAAAATGTGAAAAAAAATTTCAAAATGTGACTATATGCAGGGTATAATATGAAAGCTGAGATGAAGAAATTGAGAATTGTAAAAAATTAGTACCACACAAGTTATGAAAGAAAACTTAGTTAAACTAAGAGGTGGGAGAAGGTGTGTTTATATGTTTATATATAAGACTCACTAGGCTTATATTTATATCCTAATTTACTATGTATTAAGTGGAATGGATCATTAATGCTAGGGACAAGCCAATACTACTTAAATAAACTAGTGGTATCCCACTCCTAAACATATGGTATATCTGATACAATGATTGGTATTTGTTTTTGCAAGAAAGTTACTACTAAATGATTTTTTAATCAGTGCATTGTGAAACATTAGATGGTACAAGCTGAAAATCATTCTCTGAAAACTCAGATCTGTGTGTAAAAATGCTGTGGTATATTACTCAGAGGAGGTAAACCAATCAGGAGAATTAAATAAAAATTATCATTATTTGTCATATTCAATAACAGTAAATCATGCTTTTGAAGAGTTGAAGGATTTCTGTTATTGTTCTTGAAGCCCTGAAGCTCTGTAAACCACAGTGAATGAATATGAAGTAGGGTGATTTCCCTCAGTACCTATTCTTTTTGATTCCTGCCATTATGACACACAACTTTATGAAGAGCCCTTTTAAGATAAGAAATCATGTAAACACACTAGTCCTTCAGTAAAATACTTGTACGGTGAGTTAAAACTTCGACTGAAACACTGCTTTCATGAAAGCAAGAGAGCATTCTCTTGGTGGGTCCAGTGGAGCAATCCTGTTCTGTTTGTAGCCTAGGACTCTACAATTTCATTTCCTGGTGTCTCCTTGTTCGGACACTCCTTAGCCAGCCATCTACAGGACGTGGAGTAGAAGAAAGGATAGGAAACAGCTGCCAAAAGTAGGGAGGTTATTGTCCAAAACGAGTTATTGATAATATTATAGGAAACTGATAACCTATTTGAATCCATTCTTAAATCACACAGTAATCGCAAGATGTTTTACCAAACGAGAGTCTCCTGAGAAGAGCTGCCAAGACATGCACACGGCAAGCAGAGAATCAACAAACGAGTTCCTCAGTGTTTCTGGATGAAAAGCATACTTAACCTGATGTTATTTCAGTTTCTGATACTTGGATTACTTTAGGGCACCTCTCTAATTCAAAGTATCTTTTTAAAATTTGGGATTAAACTTCAAAAATTAAAGAAGTCATCTTGACCATATACATTATGTAATAAAACAGATTGGTTACTTTGGCACGAAAGGATGGACAGGAAATAAAGATGAAGGATTTGGGCTTTGGAATCACAGTGAATGGATTCAAATCCCAGTTCTGTCACTTACTAGCTGTGTGGTCTTGGATAAGCCACTTAGCCTCTCTGTGGCATAGCCCCCTTATCTGTAAAATGGGACTAATGATATTATCTACTTAATAGGGGTGCTATAGGCATTGAAAGGAATCATACATGTAAAGTGCTTGGAATATTTGCTGGCACATGATATACCTACAAATTAGACTTTTTCTGACTCTTATTTAAATTATACAACAAAGAAAGTCTTTGTTTAAATTTTGCTAAATTTTGAGATTGGCATAGTGTTCTGGGTCAGTTATACTTCAAAAAACAAACAAACCCATAGAAAAAAAGGTCAGATTTGTAGTTGTTGAGGCAGGGTAGGGAACTCAGGGAGGGGAATTGGATGAAGGTAGTCAAAATCTACAATCTTGCAGTTTTAAAATGTGCCATGTGCTCAGTCATGTCTTACTCTTTGCGGCTCCATGGACTGTAGCCCGCCAGGCTCCTCTGTCCATGGAATTCTCCAGCCAAGAATACTGGAGTGGGTTGCCATTTCCTTCTCCAGGGGATCTTCCTGACTCAGAGATCAAACCCCTGTTCTGTGCTCCTGCATTACAGGCATATACTTTACCCGCTGAGCCATTAAGTACTAAGGATATACTGTACAACATGATAGATATTAACATTGTTGTATGTACATGAAAGTTGTCAAAAGACTGAATCCTAAGTGTTCTCATCACATATACACACACTTTGCTAAATGCTGAAACAGTATAAACTCTTTCAAAGTCCACAAAACAATTTTATTTTCCATTTCATAGCTTTGAGCATATTAAGCAGTGTTAGAATAAGCTGGCTTTAACACTTAGACATTGATCAATCATAATTTATGCCTCTAACTCCAACATACACATATTTTCTGTGATTTAAGCCTCAAGATGAATCATTAATATATGACACATTTAAGGGGTGTTTCATAGAATGAACAAGCTTTTGATATAAATAATCTTATCATAGTAATAAAGAGAATTTTTCCTTTTTCACCAACCCCCACTCCCAAGTATAGTCTAAGTCCAGCCAAGTTTTAACAAGCTTCTTTTTTTTTTTTTACAATGTTCGAAGGTAAAGGGAATAAACTTAGTAAAGAAGGAAAACATAGTTATTAGTGAAGTGCTTAGAAATATCAGAATACTCCTATGTCTTTTCATTCTTCACAACAAAAAAGGGAAAGACCTTTAAAAAGGGGAAAAATGGAGCCAGAAATACTAAGAGAAATATTAAATCACTAAAATTTAATGACAAAGTTATTTTATTTTAAATGATAAATATGTATACGATATATCAACTTTAATGTTTTAATTTTTTAGATAAGCTTTGTTAATATGATTTTTAAATCTAAATTTCAAAGCTGAAAACAAAAATTCTGCATAAAAAATGATTTATTCAATTTTGACTCCCTTGAATAAATGTCATTCTTAATTTGCTCACACATACTTCTTTTTTCAAAGTATATCATCTTATTTGTTTAGACCAAAGGTACATAAGACCATGTTTATAACTTTTAAATACATTACAGGATACTGATTATATAAACTGCAAAGATCAAGTACCCTTTAAGACCAAAACCTGGCAACCTACATAAAAACTTACCTAAGTATTTGCTTTAAAAATAAATTAACTGTATAAAATACAAATCTCCAAAATATAAATGCAAATGTGTATATCCTGATTGGTAATCTAAATCAGCAGCTTCAGTCATACAACTCTTGTTACTTACCACTATGACTATATTAGAGCAACAGGATACAATAATATTAAGAACTAAAGGCTAGTACCATAGTTTTTTTCCTTCAAATAAATGTAATTCGAATTACTTTTGAAATTACACAAAATGATTTAAGAGGATTTTAAGTCAGAAAAAATTTAAACATACAAATGAATGTGCCATACTATTACTACAAACAGTATAATAGGTATTTCTGGACATCTCCCTGAATTGATCGAATACAATTAGATTAAAAACTAGTTTAGGCACTGAAATTTCTACACTGTTAATATTCAAATAAGAAGTCTTTTGAGTCCAAATCCACAATGCTGTAATATACATAAAGAGGTTATTTCCTAAGCTACACTTGAAATAATTTTAGTAATTTTTGGAGTACTTCCATTTGAGTATAAAGCAATAACTGAAAGCAAACTAGGTCCCAAATATCACATTTTTGTGCCTATTTAACATTACAAGAAAGAAAACGTATAGTATGTCATATATCACCTTTCAGTCTCAATGTGAAATATAATAATAGGGAAAAAAAACCTCCAAAGTGAGCCACCCACCTCACCTACTAACAAAAGAATTGTAAACCCCCCAAAAAACAATAACAACAAAACAACATAAAGAATTGTAAAACTTAATTCACATTTATTGAAAAAAAAAGAACTCAGAAGTATCCTTAAGGTGAAATAGTTGGACATCATTCATGAACTGTCCTCCAGTCCAGTGAAATAATCAACTCACTTGATTGGAGTGACGTCTACTAAGGAGAGCTCACCAGCACAGGGACATTTATGTTTTCAGCCTTACCATATTTTGAAACCATCTGGCAGCAATGCCTTTCTGGTTCACCCAGCTTAATCTGTTCAGAACTGAATATAAAACTAGACCTAAAAAAAACCCCAAAAAACTAGACCTACGTGCACTTTGGGGAAACCAAAGAACAGCACACATGAATAATAATGTTCTAAATGTGCAGCTCTAAACTAGTTTATACTTGAAAGGTGTTTTTAAAAACATTTCTATTGAAGATGTTAAAGCTCTTTTAAAAATACTAGAATGGTTCAAGAAATCTGTATGAATCATTGCTGCCGTCAGTTACCCAAGTCTTAAATTCTTTTTTTCTGATTTTAATCCTGAACACTAAATAAACCATTTGAAGAGGTTCCTCTACAAAGAGAGTTACTGATAAATGAAACACTATCAATTCTATAATGAAAGGACCCAAGGTTTTTTACAACTTACTTTGCACAAAATTAGTCTGCTTAGCCCTAAAATGCTCAGAGGAAGGAGGGGGAAACTAAGAGAAAAAAATACTCATGAAAGCCCTTTTTTCTCTTACATCCTGTTACGGCATTACTGTTTCTGGCAGCACTTACATTTCTTTTGCTTAAAATCAAGAGTCAGAATTGCTACTCAAGACATTTAAAAAAAAAAAAATCTAAGAATGTGCTAGGGTCAATATCCCTGTTAGAACCAAATTCCATCACCCTCACCAACTGGCATAAAAACAAACGACTTTTTCAGGATAATTTTTCAGAAGCAAGGATAATTCACACAGCACCATGTAACACAAGTTAAAGCTTTCAGACAAAGACTGAGAAACAATGACCAATACCAACAAATCTTAAGGTGCGTGCCTGTAGGTTAGGCACACACAAACACTCCAACCCAACAAACCACCACTGTTCCTGGGATAAAGCTGCTTCTCCCTCCCTCACTGGGAACCACTCTATTTCTCAATCCTGTGATTTTCCCTTTTCAGATAAACTCTCACTCTCCAAGAGAACTGCTTCTTCCTTTCAAGTTACATGGAACCTCAACTTAAACACGTTATATACAAATTCTCTATCAGTAGTGTTCCAGGCATGTTTTCTCCTAGCAGAGATGAGTCCCTTCTCATGTTTTTCTTTAGAGCTGGGGTGAGATGACAGAAAAGCGCGGTGGCATTCCCGCTCTGCCCAATCTCTTCCCCACATCCCTCCTCTATCCATCCGCTTTCCCGCTTCTTAATCCTCCTATCCCGAATCTCTCACTGAAGCCTTGCCAGAGAGTTTGATCCTTTTCTAACCTAAACTAAGGATACGCAACGGAACCTTTTTCTTCTTGGGTTTCTGCTTTTCCCTTACTATTACCCACAGAGAGATGGGGAGGGATATATTGGAACAAAGAATTTCAAGTCCCTTTCTCTAGAACTTTGGTGTAAATACACAGGGAAAGGGCAGCCCCCAGGGCTCTTCTTTCCTGCCACTTGACCCCCTTCCTCTCAGAGCTGCTTCCTAGCCCCTCATTCCCCGCAAAGGTCAGGAGCATGTTCCCTACAGGCCCTAAGGCTCGCAGCAGTTCCTGGTCAGCTTCCCAGTATCCCTCCCGAAAGGGACGGATAACATTTCCATTCTCTTTCATCAACTTCTCCTTAAGTCCCAGGGCTTCTTCAAAACATAATATAGTTAAGGACCCAACTCTGAGTCTTGCCCTGAAATGGGTGCCCAGTCTTCCCTGAAGTGGGGTACAGCCTCTCCCCGAAGGGTTTCTGGGGGGCTCCAACCCCAATGCCAGTGCGCTCAGCTCCGGCAAGAGAACCTCTCCTCTCAGGGAGACTGAGTCCCCACGAGGCCACATGCCTCCGCAGGTCAGGACTCCCGATCTCCCTCCCCTAGGACCCTCAACACTGCTGGGGTGGTCCACATCCCTGCGGCGCCTGCCCCCCTTCTAAGGAGACCCCGTTCTCACTCCCGTCAACAATCCCAAGTTGCTCAGTCTTCTCGTACGCAGGCGGGCTGAGAATTTTTCCTTACAGAGCCCACCCCCAGCTCCTTCCACGGCCGCAGAGACCCCGAGAGCGCAAAGGAGGCTCGGGGTCTGTCCCCCGACGGCGATCCCGGCCCAGGCAGGCCCGGTCCTTGCCCCTCGGACGCCCCGCGCCGGTCCGTCCTGCCACCCGCCTCGCTGAGCGCGCTCAGCCCCCCGGGGGCTCTGCCCCGGGGCCGCCCTCCTCCGTCCCGCCCGCGCGCCGCTCGCCTTCCCGGCCCGCCGCGCCGGCCGCGAGCTCTGCGCTGCCGGTTCCCACCCATAGCCCCGGACTCCCTGGGCCGCTCGTCGCGGCGCCCGCTCGGGCCGCTACCTGCAGGGGCCGCCGCGGCTCTCAGAGCCCCGCCGCCGCCATCTTGCATTTCAAACCGGCTGCACTTTTCAGGGAGTCAACTCTGACCTGTGAACCCTATACCCGGAACCGCTCGGTGGGCCGGCTCACGGCTTCGGCAGCGCGGCGGACCCGGCGGAGCGCGGAGAGTCGGGGGTGGGGGTGCGAGGCGAGGCGCGCGCCCCAGCAGCCGACCGGGGGCGGGAGGGGGGAGGGGAAGAGCCGGCCGAGGCGGGGCTCTCCCGCGCGCGCGCCCTCCGCGCGCCCCCACCCCGCTCCACGCCTGGCTCTCCACCCTGGGACCCTGCTGCTCCCCTGGGGTTCGACCCGGGTCTCTGCCCCCGGGATTGGCTCACGGCGGGAGGTAGGGAGCCGCCCCGCCCCTCTGTCAACAGAAGCCCCGCCCCCGTCTACAGAAGCTCCACCCTCTGTCAACAGAAGCCCCTCCTTCTCCAGGTCTCGGAGCGGCCCCACCCCCTGCCGGTGATAGCTCCGCCCGCTATTGGCAGAAGCCTGGTCTTCACTCAGGTCAATCCAGAAGGCACCTCGCCTTCTGCCAGTTGTGGCCCCGCCCCCTGGGCGCTTCGCCTTCCTAGTGTCACCGCTGAATCGAGAGAAACGCCCCTTGTCATCATGAGCTCCATTTGGTGGCAATACTACCCTAAGCCCCGCCCCTTTCGGCGGGAGCCCCACCTCCTGTCAATTGCCGCCCCGCCTCCCCTTGCCTCCTATTCGGCCAAAAGCCGCCCCTCCACCGTCTGACACCGAAAGTTCGATTCAACCTCACTTGGAACCGCCGTTCAAGACCAAGCCACCCTCTGCTCCCGAAAGCCCTCCTTTGCCTTCTCACGAGTCACTCTTCTGAAGGGCTTTCTTTTCAAGCTGTGGTCGTCAAATCCCGACAGCTTCAATGGGAACGAGCCCCGCAGCGAGGGACCCAGGCTTTGGGGAAAATGGCCCCTCCCCACCCCTCTCCTTCCCTCCGCCCCCCACATCATTTTTAAAATGGAGAAAAGTCAGACCAAAGCAAAGAGAAATGGCTCACCCTCAAGCTAGTCGGCTCAGATTCACGGACCAGAACGTGTGAGAACTCTGGTGGCTTAGTGTTCATTCCCCGTCGCCACCCCAGTCCTGGACCCTCTGTGCTTTGACAGCAGCGCTCCGCTGAGCCACATTAATCCCCAAACATGCAGTTGCTTAAAGTGAAAGCTTGATGGCTGAAATCAATGTACACCAGCTTTTTTCCCACTTATATGGTTCGTCTTAGAACCCCAGAACTTGTGGAAGCAGAAGCAAGCAAATCTTAATCTTGTAAACGTAGGCATTCAATCCTGCCATAGTCCACACCCTGTATGCAACAAAACAAAAATTTAACATTACTCTCCTGGAATTCAATTTATTGACATGTAAACTATGTACAAGAAACCACTGTAATAGTCTAATAATATAAAGGTGAGATAAGCAAAAGTAATGTACTTTTAAATATTATACTAGTTTCAGTAAAAATCAGAAAATATTTTTCACTGTGGGAAAACCGGGCACCAGTATGAGAACTACAATACAAAACATGCCCCCACAAAATTTCAACACGCCCCCTAGGGGGCAGTACTCTACCCGCCCCCCCCCCCCCGCCCCCCCCGAGACCTGTTTAGGCTTTATCTGAGGAAAGGAAATGCTTCAGAAAGGGAAATTCATCTTTTGTTGGAGCATTTAACAACTAGGTTTTTGAGTACCAGTGTATGCCAGGCACTGTGGAAGCTGAAAAGTTGAGTCAGGCAACGTTTCTGTCTTCAAGTAGATTACAGTTTAGTAACCAAGCAAAAAACGTTGAGCATAAAAACATCAAGCAAGGTGAGCAGTCAGAAAGATCAAGGAGAAATACATCAAGAGACCCCTTTAAGGGTATGAATTAATGAATATAAATCTTACCTTTCTCTCTTTCCCTCTCTCTCTCCCTCTCTTCCCCCCTTCTCTCTTTTCTCCCACTCCCCCTCCCCCTCTTCTTTAGCATCAATTTAAAGTAGCCTTCTTCTCTCTATAAGCTGTCTGCCTGGTTCACTGCCCAGTGCCAGCAGCCCAGAGTTCTCCCAATTTAGGGCCATGCCCAGAGGGCAGT
Organism: Muntiacus reevesi; assembly: GCF_963930625.1. Lineage (NCBI taxonomy): Eukaryota > Metazoa > Chordata > Mammalia > Artiodactyla > Cervidae > Muntiacus > Muntiacus reevesi. The sequence goes on from NC_089260.1 coordinate 61,721,632, forward strand.
TCTGTCCAGGAAAACAATTTCAATAGCTCAGTGCTGAGAACAGTGTCCTTAGCTGAATTGCTGCCAATTATTTGGTATCCTTGTACAAAGCAAGACTGTTATCATCACTCAAAAAAGAAAAAACTGGTTGCAGACCTAAGCAATATGAATATATGTTTAGCATAGCAGATTGTGCCAACCCACATAAATCTGTTTAGAGATCATGTTCACAGAGTAACTTGTTTTTATTAAAATAAACTCATTTGTAAAAATTGTAAATATGACTGATTTCAACAGCTGTGTGGCTCCAGAAGTAAGTTTTTTACCCATGGATTGGCACAATTAGAAGAGTCTAGATTTCTTTATGCATATGTTTTGTGATTGTTATACACAGTCTGGTATGACAAAACTTCAGTACTCTTATCCAGCAGGTTTTAAAAAGCACAGAATTTTTGCTATTCAGAGCTTCTTCCACCTTTGGAACAGTGGAAAAAAAGTATTGGTAGGAAATGAAGAGCTTTGAGTCAAAAGTTCTAAGCACTGGTGTCATCTGAAGAGGAACAGACTTCCAACACTACTTTTTGAAGTAGTTTCCTTCTGTTATTATTTTTCCTTTTTCTACTTTTGGCGAGAAAGTCTTCTTAAAAAAACATGATACCATGAAACAGATCGGCCAAAAAGACATCAAACCAAGACACTTCAAACTTTTAACTAGAGCCAGGTGAACCTGAGAATTTAGCCCTAGTGAAATACTCCCACTATTCCCTCTAAGGGCTACTTCAGAAGGTGAACAAAAACATTTCTACTTGAAGGTAGTTCAGACTGAACAAACTTTCAAAGTCCATTTAGGGTCAAGTCCTATTCCTATTAGAGAGTGCTTTGTGAAAATAATATTATTGATAACAACAGTAAAAACAAGTTACTATATTTGTAAATGCCCTCTCCACTATTCTGCTCCCCTATTTCTGTATCTGGCGGAAGTCCATATATAAAGATTATAAATGCAAAACAAAAAACAAAACCAAAAAAATAGGAAAAACTGATTTCCCAGTATTTTTTCAAAGAGCTAAATGTTGATACACTTAAAAAAATCATGGTGTCATCTGGGTTGGTTCATTCATTGGTGTGTACTCTATTTCCACCAAAAAGTGAATGTTTATGTCAACACTACTTCTGAAAAATGTGCTAGTGTATCTTTTTTGACCTAAAATCTTAGGACACAGATAACCCTAGGGGAACACCCAGAAACCAATAATAGAGAAAATGCAATGCATCCTGTTTTTAAAGTCATAGCAGAGGAATTTTAATATGCATTGAAATTATTGGGGAACTTTGATTAAAATGTAGATTCTAGACCCTGCTCCCAGTAATGTCTCATTCTGTAGGTCTGGAATGAGGCCATGAATCTTCATTTGACAGGCAGCTGGTGACTCTTATGTGAATGACCTGTAGACTTTACTTTGAGAAATACTGATCTTGAAAAAAGCTTATAATTGGGAAAAAACTTAACTGCATTCTTATAGAACTAAGAGTTATAAGCATGTAAAAAGTCACTATCTCTAAGAAGAGATAACCATTCCTAAAAATGTCAGTTGGTTGAACATCAACACTGAAAGTAAAACTCTATTTGAATTATCAAGAAATTTTGGACCCATTGCAAACTTCCGTCTTCCAGGAAACTTTAAGACCTGCTAAACTCTAGACACTGTTTTATTTTTCCTCTTTTTTTTCTTTTTCTATTTATGTATTTAATTTTGGTTGTACTAGGTCTTCATTGCTATAGTTGTAGAGTCACTAGGCATTCTCTAGTTGTAGCGAGTACTACTCTGTAGTTGGGATGCAAGGGCTTCTTATTGTGGTGGCTTCTCTTATTGTGGAGCCCGGGCTGTAGGCTCACGGGCTTCAGTAGTTGCAGCACGTGGGCTCAGTAATTGTGGCTTGAGGGCTCTAGACTCAGGCTCAGTAGTTGTGGCGCATAGGCTTAACTGCCTTGTGGCATGCAGAATCTTACCGGACCAGGGATTGAATCCGCGTGCCCTGCACTGCCAGGTGGATTCTCAACAACTGGACCACCAGGGAAGTCCAACTGTGGACACTTTAGATGTACTGTTTCATTTTACCTTTCTGGTGTCTCTGTGAGGCAGTTGGTATTGTTTGCAGTTAACAAAATGCCCAGTAACCTGCGAAGGAAAAGTGGGTTTTGAACGGAGACCAATCCCACAATCTAATGAAGATGCTACATATGGGGATTCTCAGCAGGAAGGTATTGCATTGGCCAGGCTACAGGGTGCTCAGCATATGACAGAATTCACTGGCGTGGAAGTCAGATGCTCTTCTGTTCAGGTCCCAGACCCTCCACACCAGTGGAGTGTTGTTGCTGCATAACAAGCCCACTGAAACATAAAGGCTTAAAAGCCTAAGTAATTATTTTGTTCATAACTCTGTGTGTTGGCTGGCTGGTTTGGCTGATCTTGGCTGGTCTCATTCATGCATCTGTAGTCAGCAGGTAGGTTGTCTGGGTGCTGCCTAGTCCAGGATAGACTCATTCATACACCTGGCAGTTGGCTGAGTGTCAGAGGAACATCTAGGATGGCCTCAGTCACACCACAGTGGTTGGCTGTTGATCACAGGGGTTATTGGACCACATGTGTCTCAGCTTTCATTACAGTAGCCTTCACATGCTCCTTCACATGCTCAGAGGTCTAAGAAATCAAGAAGCAGTACTGAAGACCTCTAAAGCCTAGCATCAGAACTGACAATGTCATTTACGCCACAATAATGCCAAAAGAAGTTGCAGGGCCAGCTCAGATTCCACCTCTTGTTGGGAGCAGCTATAAAGTCACAATGCAAAGGAGGAGGATACAAGAAGGGCAAATAATTGTGGCATATTTGTAATCAATTTACCACAATATGACTGAGGGCAGGTTTCTTAACATCTCTTTTCACTCATCTGTTGTGCCTTATCTCAAAAGCTTGATAGTACATGCAAAGGGCCTGGCTTTTCTCTTTTAAAAAACATTTATTTTTATTTATTTGGTTACACTATGTCTTCTTTGCAGCACATGGGATCTTTAGTCACTGAGTGTGGGATTTAGTCCCCTGCATTGGGAGCATAGAGTCTTAGCCACTGGACCACCAGCAAAGTCCCCTGGCTTATCTTAATTTCTCAGAAAATATTAGCCATGCTGCTGTCCTGTAGGGTTTTCCAGCCTGGAAGTCTTCTGGGTCTTCATGGAAGACAGGTTAGACTGATTTTTTTGGTGGCCCCTCAGGGCAGAACTTTGGCCTCAAGGTCCTCACTCTTTTTATTTCATGATGTTCTAGTTTATACCCTTCTGGTTGTGGTACAGAAACTCATTCAAGCTGGCTCCAGTGAAGAAGTCAAACCTACTGTTAGTCCCTGCGGGTCTACTTTTTCCTCTCCTCCTTCAACTCACTTTTTAAGACTCCTCTAGATCATGGTCCAGCCAGTGGCCTGAGCCAAGGAGTCCAATGTGACCATTCAGCTCTGTTCATTAGAGCTAAATGGTCTGGTTCTCAGTGTCCCAATTCCAAAATAAGAGAGAATCTGATTGGTCCAGCACATCTTTTCTTGAAGGTCAGCTTAGCCCAGTCTACCATGGCAGAAGGGGTGGGCAGTCCACCCCTTCTGGGTGAGAAAAGGCAACTGTATGTGGGCAACAGAGGCTGTGGGCAAGAGTGATCCCTTCAGAAGACGGCCATGAGCCAGAGGACACAATGACTTACATTTCCTGGACACAGACAGCCTTCTCTATTATTTTAAATTACATAGCTTCCCTGGTGGCTCAGACTAAGTAAAGAATACATCTGCGATGCAGGAGACACAGGAGACGGGGGTTTGATCCCTGGGCTGGGAAGATCCCCTGGAGAAGGAAATGGCAACCCACTCTAGTTTTCTTGCCTGGAGAATTTCATGGACAGAGGAGCCTGACAAGCTCAGACAAGACTGAGCGCGACTAACATAAACAAACATCAAATAGTCAAAGTACTCAAGTTTAAGGGCTTACAAAAACCCATCTTCTCTCTGAACATCTCAATAAAACAGAGGCAGTGTGGTTGTTTCTCCCACCCACTCACCAAAATCCTACCACACACTTTAGCTGTAACACAGGTACATTAGTGTTGTATGGCTGTTGTGATAAAGTAGGACAGACGAGGTGGCTTAAACAACAGAGATTTCTTTTTCTCACAGTTCCAGAGGCTGTATAAGTTCAAGATCAAGATCACGGGTGTCTTGTCCCAGTGAATTCATGTCATCTTCCATCTGTACATATCTGTGTTCAGATTCCTCTCTTACAGGACTTGCCGGGCACTGGTTAAGACTGTGCTTCCATTGAGGGGGGCACAGATTCAATCCCTGGTTGGGGAGCTAAGATCTGGAATGCAGTGCCGTGTAGCCAAAGTAAAACCAAAACAAACCCTCTCTAATATGGATATCAATCATATAGGATTAGGGCCCACTCTGAAAACTTCATTTTAATTCCCTCTTCAAAGACTCTATCTCCAGATACAAATTCAGAAGTACTGGGGTTAGGACCTCAACATATGAATTCAGAGAGACACACAGTTCAGCCCGTAACAACAGAAAAAGTCATCACCATAAACAACAGAAATGGTATCTGAGCCCATTCTTTCGACTGCAACATCACTGGGCTTATCGGAATGCCCTTCAGCCCCTGAGAGCGTCTAGCAACTACTTACTGACTCTTTGTGTCATTTATAAATAAGCCTTTTTTAAAGCTCCAAGTCTATGAAGTAGTCATCCTCGTATTGTTTGAAGGTTTTTTTTTTTTTTAATTATTAAGGCTTTATTTTAAATTAGGTGTAACCAAATAGTTTGTTTACACATTGCCTAAGGCAATCGTTCTCAACTCTGGCTCAACAGAATCACCTGGTATTTCTTTTTTAAATATTTATTTGGCTGCACTGCGTCTTAGTTGTGGCATGCGGAATCTTTAGTTTTGGCATGTGAGATCTAGCTCCCTGACCAGGGATTGAACTCAGGCCTCCTACATTGGGAGTATTGTCTTTGCCACTGGACCACCAGGGAAATCCCTCACCTGGTGCTGTCTAAAAAATGTCTATGCCCCAGTCTCACCTCTACAGATTCTGATTATTTGGTTTAGGGTGGGATACAGGTTGATTTTTTTCTTAAAGCTTCCCAAATGATTTTAAAATGCAGTCAGTGTGGGGAAGTACTGTCCTCAGATAAAGGACAGGGGAGGGAAACAACTCTTGTGAAGCACCTCTACCTGCCAGGTCCTGAGCTAAGTGCTTTGCAGTTCAATTTACTTTCAGAACAATCTTATGAGTATAGTATGATATGACCCATTTTATAGACAAGGAGACTGAGGCTCAAGATTATTTTGATCAAGTCCTACAAGTTGTGGAGACAAAAGTTTATTCTGGCGTAAATATTGGATAAGACTTATCTGATGTTCCAGTGGTCTGGAATCTGCCTGCCAATGCAGGGGACGCAGGTTTGATCCCTGATCCAGGAAGATTCCACTTACCACAACAGAGTCTGCCAGCTGCAGCTACTAGTAAAGCCCGTGCTCTAGAACCTGTGCTCCGAAACATGGAAATCCACTGCAATGAGAAGCCTGTGCACTGCAATAAATAGCAGCCTCTTGCTGAAACTAGAGAAACCACACGTGCAGTAATGAAGACCCAGCAGAGCCAAAAATACATAAATTCTGGGTAGCAGGGACTGGTAAGGCTAGGTCTGGAGGTTGGGCAGGTCTTTCCCACTGTTAGTGAAGTGAAAGACTTCAGAAAGACACATCCATTTTGGCTTTCTTTTGGCCACGCCATGAGGCATGCAGGATCCTAGTTCCCTGACCAGGAATCGAACCTGTGCTCCTCAAATTGGAAGGAAGGAGTCTTAACCACTAGATGGCCAGGGAAGTCCCAATTTTGGGCTACTTTTAAAAGCATATCTCATAGTCTTGCCTTCAAACTGATTCTTCCATCATGGGTTTAAGAACCCATCAACTGAATCTATTACCTCTATTTGTCAGAACAGACTAGGTTTAGCTGCTGTAACAAATACCTTCTGTTTAACATATAATGACTAGGACATCTCTGGTGGTCCAGTGGCTAAGACGCTGAGCTCCCGATGCTCAGTTAAAGGATCGGGACTGAGAGTTCAAGCAGGGGACCAGGGTTCAACCCCCGGTTGGGGAACTAGATCCCACGTACCACAACTAAAGATTCTGCATGCCACATCTAAGACCCGGTGCAGCCAAATAACTAAATAAACAAATACTTTAAAAATATATAATGACATTGATTTTTCTTCAAGGTTTCTTGTAGTTTTTTGTGACTCTCTGGGGCAACTCCCACCAAATGGTGACTCAGGGATCCAGCCTGCTTCCTCTCTTTGGCTCGTGTATCATTTGGAATATACATCTTGTAAGGGGCTGAGGACAACAAAGGTCCGTCTGGTCAAGGCTATGGTTTTTCCAGTGGTCATGTATGGATGTGAGAGTTGGACTGTGAAGAAAGCTGAGTGCCGAAAAATTGATGCTTTTGAACTGTGGTGTTGGAGAAGACTCTTGAGAGTCCCTTGGACTGCAAGGAGATCCAACCAGTCCATCCTGAAGGAGATCAGTCCTGGGTGTTCATTGGAAGGACTGACACTGAAGCTGAAACTCCAGTACTTTGGCCACCTCGTGCAAAGAGTTGATTCATTGGAAAAGACCCTGATGCTGGGAGGGATTGGGGGCAGAAGGGAACGACAGAGGATGAGATGGCTGGATGGCAGCACCAACTCAATGGGCATGAGTTTGAGTAAACTCTGGGAGTTGGTGATGGACAGGGAGGCCTGGTGTGCTGCGATTCATGGGGTCACAAAGAGTTGGACACGACTGAGCGACTGAACTGAACTGAACTGAACTGGCTGAGGAAGAGGGAAGAGAGATACCCACGTTATTAAAAGCTTTGGTTTAGAAGCGACACATGGTACTTCTGCTTATGGTTCTTTGATCAGCCCTAGCACAGGAAATATGGGGGAGCACAAGGACACTTTGGTGAGCAGCAAACTCCCTGCCATGTTACTGTAACGAAAGGCATCATGTTTGGAGAACATGTTCAAGAGGACATTTGACTCCACAGGCTCTGCTCCTCCACTGCACAGTGAAGCCTCTAGTCAGTCCTTCTATACCATGAATGATAAAGGCAAACACATCTTCTTTAATGAGGTATAAGGCAACTGAGGTGTGTTAACATGTAACTTTACCACTTTGCCCATTCTGTAGGGAGCAGGACATATCTCATTCTTTTTGTTTGTTTGTTTTTAATCTATCCTAGTGCCTTATAGGTTTTAGGACACATAAATATATAAATTCGGCAAATATTAACTGGACAAGACACAGTCCCTGCCCTCATGACTACGATTAAAACAGCCTAATAAGGACTTCCCTGGTGGTCAAGTGGTTAAGAATCCGCCTGCCAATGCAGGAGATATGGGTCAATTCCTGATCCTGGAAGATCCCACATGTCACAGAGCAACTAAGCCCTTGCACCACAACCCCTGAGCCCACGTGCCACAACTACTGAAGCCCTCACATCCTAGAACCTGCGCCCTGCAAGTAGAGAAGCCACCGCAATGAGAAGCCTCTGCTCGCTGCAACTAGAGCAAGCCCGCACACAGCAACAAAGACCCAGTGCCGCCAAAAATAACCAAAATGTTAAAAATCTTAATAATAACATCTTCAAGTTGTGTGCAACTACATTTGCAATGCAGTTTAACTACCACCATCTCATTTTAACAGATGAATGATATAAACTGAAAATGTGATTAGCTTGGATTTCACTTTGTCAATTTTTTAGTTATTTTGTAGCTAGCTCAGGTATTTTGTAACTTACTTCCTGCTTACATATTTCTTTGCCTCCTGTTTCATAGCTGGATGAGGTATACAGTTTGCAGCCAGCAAAGTGATAAACTGCTAGACTTATATAATGCATGTACCCAAAGGTTAAAATAGGTTAAGTATTTTCTTTCTGATTGCACAGATGGGATTTGCAGACTTTTAACAACCTTTTTGAGAAATATTTGCCCAAAGACAGTAGTGGGACAATATAACAATATATAAAACATGTGATTTTTCAGTTTAAGACACATAGGTTTTGTTTTCTGATCTTTTTTGCCTTTCATTAGATATTAACTTCCACAACTAGAATAAGAATTATAGCTTAAAAGCAACTTTTATATTTTTATAAATATTTTTGCTGCCAAAGAAATATAATCATTTTACAGAAATTAAAAAAAAAAAATAGAGGTAAGAATTCATTCATGTTTCTGCCTTCCTAACCACTATTAGCATCTGGTGTAATTCCAGATGAGCTATTTTCAGATGAAAAAAAAATGTGTTTAATTATCTGTTTATTCTCCTGCAAAGTTATTTGTTATAAGAATATTAGAAAACTGTCATTTTAGATAGACATTTTCATTTAGCTAATACTCTAGTGACTGTATTTCATGCAACAGCTGTGAGGTGAAGGTTCAGAAGAAACTACGGAATTCATCTGAGTGATGGTGGTAATTTACATTTTCTCCTTGGTGGGGTGGGCAAGGACTCTTAAGAAAAATTTAAGGAAGAAACAGAAAAGAGACATATGCTGTGGTCCTAAATATAAAATACGTAAACTGAATGAAAGAAATAATTACAGTATATAAGATTGGGGTAACTTATTTTTCTTCCTAAATAATTAAAGCAGGAACTAGAGTCTTTTTTGAGACCTTGATTTTCCTAAATATTCACCACAGTAAATAGCTATAATTAGGATTCATCACACGTAATCAGTTTCCAAATTATTTCATGAATACATTATCTATTGCAATGAGCACACCCCCTCCCCTTCTCCTCAAGTCAATCTTTAAGCCAGTTGAAGTTTCACAATAGGCCTTTAAACCAATGCTTGTAGCTCACAATGTCTGCATGTCCAGGGTACCCATGTTTGGCACTCTTTGATCCATTAAATGTTTTAGTCTCGTATCTTTTGGATGTTTAAATCATTTTGATTTGGCGTGTGCTCTGAAGGTAGTAGTATTCCAAGAGCCCTCTCACTGCATGTTAAGTGCTATTCTCTGACTCCCAGCCAAAGCTCGGATGTTGGCAGGGCTGACTGCTCAAATATAGTGATTTCAATTCCAACCTTTGCATACTAAAATTACATAGCCTAAACACAAAGCTTCCAGATTTTTTCTCTTAAAAACAGAGTAAAAACATAATTTAACATTGCTACAAGATAATTAAGACAATCTTTAAAATGGGAAAGAAACCGAAAAGGAAATGGTTAGGCTTTCACAAAAATATTGAGGAAATTAATGTTGGCTTGTGAGTTTGATAATTCTTGGGAAAACTAAAAAAATTTTATAACTATTGTTGGGGCATTTCGCATTTTTCTACTTTTATTTTGTAAAGGGAGCAAGTGTCTTAGGTTGTGTTCTTCCTAAAGCAGACGTGGAATAAAGGATGTGAGGAAGTGATTATTTGGGAGGTACTGCCAAAAGTACAGGCAAGCTAGCAAAGTGAAACAGAAAGAAAGGGAATTCATAGTCAGTTTCAAGCCCGTTACTGCTCTGAGACCTAGGGCTGAACCCTCATGGAGAACCTAAATGGTAGAACACACCTCAGAGTTGTCCCATAAGTGAGGGTGCTGGGGTATTCTTCATTGACTCCTGCCTATCTTTGTCTGAAAATGTTAGCTGCTCAGTGCACTCTTTGCGACCGCCATGGACTGTCAGGCTCCTCTGTCCATGGACTTTTCCAGGCAAGAATACTGGAGTGGGTTGCCATTTCCTTCTCCAGGGGAACTTCCAGACCCAGGGACTGAACCTGGGTCTCCTGCATTGCCGGCAGACTCTACCATCTGAACCACCAGGGAAGCCCCTGCCTTTGTCTGGTTGGCAGCTATCCCCAGGGATGTTAATGTCCTATTGTTTTCAGTCCACATCCAGCAAGGATCATGAGAACATCCTCAGATGGGGCTACAGGTATTTGCATTGGCACAAACCAGAATGTTGAATGCCAAAAGCCTACAAGGAGGGCACCTACAGTGTGCTCAGGGGAGGTGATTAAGAACATGGATTTCAATCACAGAGACCTAGTAGAGTCCTGCTTCTGTCACTTATCTGTGAAGCTGAGTAAATTAGCTAATCTCAGCCTCAATTTCTTTTTCTGACTATGCAAAGCTAAGACTGTACAATCATTAACTGGATGGGTTTCAATTTCATGAGGATGCCCAATATGTGGACAACTATTAGCAAACTGCAGTAAAAAACTGTTCTTTTTATAACCTTGAAATGGGATAAATCTAACAGAAGCAGCTTCTAAAACTATGACTTTGTATTTTTTTTTTAATTAGATGCTATTAGCTAGATTCCACTCTGCTTTTCTGAACTACAGGCTTTCACTCACAATAACCCCCTCTATTTCTAATAACTTCACTCACAATAACCCTCCTCTATTTCTAATAACTTCATCTCTTCCTGTCCTGCTCCCTTCATCCACTATGTAATCATTAAGTTGTGATATTTATTTAGTGTCAACTATGAATCTACTATGTAAGTGCTAGATCTATAATGATAAAAATGAAACAAACTTAGCTCCTAACTTAAAAAAGCCTATGACCTTGTGGTGAGGTAAATATTAAATAAACATTAGAGAATACATAGTAAAATATTATGATCAGTGTCATGTAAGACTATTAGCGATTAAATGAGATGAATGTAAGGAACTGGATTTACATTGAGAGGGAGTAACTTCTCTTAATTTTTTATTTTATGCTGAAAATAAAGGATAGGAGTAGGAGTTCGATAGGCACTGGGGAGAGGAAGGGCATTCTAGACAAGGAACAATAACATGAAAAAGTCCAGAGGTAGAAAAAAAGAACTGAAAAAAGTCTAAGTGTGGCTAGAGTGTCATGAACCAGAAGAGTAGGGAGAGGAAGCTGAGAGATAGGTGGGAGCTGTAACAAGGATCTGTAATGGGAAACAGTGAGTATGAGAAAATGGTGCTATCACACCTGAGTTCCTTCAAAGAATATTTTGGCTACTGAGTGGAGAATGGATGGCAGAGGGCAAAGAGCAGAAAACGAACCAGTCAGGAGCTCTTGCTGCATTCCTCCTCCAGAGGATCTCCCCAACCTAGGGACTGAACCTGTATCTCTTAATGTCTCCAGCATTGGCTGGCAAGTTCTTTACCACTAGCGCCACCAGGGAAGCCACAATGGAATTATCTTATTTAATATGCACTGTATTACTAAGCAAGGTCTTACTAAGTCTTTACAAAAATGCCTCCTAGGTTGTTCTTTTGACTCTTCTGTCTCTAGCCGGTCATTTCTCTAGATCATCTAAGAAAAGCTTTTAAGTCCATTTGGCCACGCCACCTTTGTGTTCAAGGACTCAGTGGTTCCTTCCTTTTTCAGCTTTTGCTTCCCATAAGCAACAAGCAACAAGATCTAGAGAAGATCCTAAGCATTAAAAACATTATTGTCCCTGAATCTTCCCATCATTAAGGTCACCTCACAGCCCCAAGATAGCCCCAAGATCCCAAAGAGGGGGATCTTCCAAAATATCTGACCAGTACTCCTCAAAACTGTTAAGTCATAATAAACAGCCATTACTGGATGGTCTTTTTCTTGTTGAGTTTTAAGATAGTATTATATTAAATTACATAATTATGTAATAATTATAACATAGATACTATATGTAGAACCATGAACATTTTTAATTTTGATGAATTTGATTTTCCTTCAGTTGCTAGAGTATTTTTTGAGCCACATTTAAGAAATCATCATCAAATCTGAGGTCATGTTTTCATCTTAAGAATTTTACAGTTTTACCTCTTAATTTAGGTCTTCTATCCATTTTGTGTTAAGTTTTAAATATGGTGTGGGGTAGATGTCCAACCTCATCCCTTGGCATGTGAATATTGCTTTCCCAGCACCATCTGTTGAAGACACTATTCTCTCCCCATTGAATGGTCTGGTGCACCATTGTCAGAATCAACTGACCACAGATATACACTTCTTTCTGAACTCTCAACTCTACTCCGTTGATCTGTATGTCGATCCTTTATGCCAACACCACACTGTCTTATTAATGTAACTTCCTGTAAAGTTTGGAGTAAAAAAGTATGAGTCTTCCAACTTCCTCTTCTTTTTTCAAGTTTGTTTTGGCTGTTCAGGGTCCCCTGCAGTTTCATTATGAATTTTGGATTGACTTTCCCATTTCTGCAAAAAGGCCATTGGGGTTTTGAAAGGTATTGCATGGAATCTGCAGACTGTTTTGGGAAATACCATTATTTTAACATTAAGTCTTCCAATACAGGAGTACAGGATCTCCTTCCATTTACTTAGGTCTTATTTAATTTCTTTCAGCAACATTTTGTAGTTACCAGTGTCCAAGTTTGCACCTCCTTGGTTAAATTTATTCCTAGGTGTCTTACTGACTTAGATGCTATTGTAAATGGAATTTATTTCTTAGTTTCCTTTTTTGCATCATTTGTTGCTAGCATACAGAAATACAACAGATTTCTATATTGATTTCTATCCTGCAACTTTGACAAATTTATTAGCTCTAACCAATATTTTGTGGATACTTTAGGGCTTTCCATATGTAAGATAACCTGTGAATATAGTTTTACTTCTTCCTTTTAAATTTGGATGCCTTCTGTTTCTTTTTCCTGCCTAAATTACTGATTATACTTTTAAATATAAGTGTATATATATATATTTATATATAATAGCCTGATTATATATAAATCTATAAAATACATATAAATTTACATATATATAAAATATAAATATATAATATGAAATATATTATAAAATATAATACATAAACATAATACAATATAAATATAACATAGTCATATTTATAACATATATCATAAAATATAATATATAAACATTTTATAATATAAATATATATTATAAAATGTTTTATATATCATAAAACATAAAATATATCATATATAAATTAAATATAAATATAAATATATATATATAGCCTTATTATACTTTTAAGCAAAAAAAAAAAGAAGAGAGAAAGACATTCTAGGTTTGCAATTTCAGCATGGTTTTGGAAGCCTACATAGCAATGTAGATACATTATTGTCCAAGTGTATACACAGTGTGTCATGCAAAGGACAGGAGCAGATTAGTCTTTGTAACTAAAGAATATATACATTCTAGTGTCAACAGCATTTTAAATTATGCATAGTAATAAAACAGATTTTTGCACTTGTTTCGCACTGAATTATTTTTAGGATATTATAAAATAATTAAGAAATAGAACTGAGAAGCAATTTTTACCTTTACAATTTATTACAGAAGCTATACATACAAAATAAAATCCTAATTACAAAAGAGGAATCTAGAATAAGTTACAATAAATTTCACTAAAAATGAAGACGTGTGTGTGTATGAGAATCCAGGAATATACATACACTTATATATTTTCAGTGACTAGTATTCCATTATGCATTACAATAGACAGTATCTACTAATTAAGGTATCTGAAATACTGAGTTTTAGAAGGCTTTAAATAAAATATCCAGATAAAACAACAACAAAAAGCAGTTTAGCTCAGAAACTGTATTAGAATCCAGAATATCTCATGAGATCATTATCCCCTATTACCCTCAAAAGAAGTTTTGCAAAGTAATACTAGAATGTCTCAAAGAAAAAGAAAATGGGGGAGGGGGAGAAATGCATGATGGTGAATGCTTTTATTGCTTTAAGAAATGCATTTTTGGTATCATTAATACAAAATTCATAATATTTACATTTATATAATTGTATACAAAAGGCATCTATAGAATACAACCTAAGAAGGATATAAATAGCTTTCATATATAAAAATTTTGCATTGTTAAAAAGATATTTAACAAAGTAGTCATTAATACATTTGTTGTATGTATAACCATAAAAGTAAAACAAAAATTTAAAATTTTTTATTAATCCAAATTAAATGATAAAAAATGTTTATCTAAAAAGCATTAATTTTGATAGTCAAGTACAGAACTGTGGTTCACCTAGAAGTTATTCAGGGGACCTCCTGCAAATCATGACTCAAGCATGAGCTTTTAAGTGAATCTGCAGAGGATGCTAAAGGCAGAAACGACGGCAAAGACACAATGGTTAACTAGTTTCTATCTAGTCTGACACAATAAACTATTTTTAGGAAGGATAAAATTAAAAGTGCTTAAAATAAAAACTATCAGTGTCACTAATTACTCCTAAGTTTCCATAAACATTAATTATCAAAATAAACTTTATTAGGAGTTGGCCACACTTTACTGATAACAATAGCAATAGTATTACTACAATGACTTGTTCAATCAAATATTTATCAGTTATCTCTGTAATTTATCTTACACATGTATATAAATACTAGAAAAGTTTAAATATTTTTAATTACTATTTTACTCCTTTCCTTAGAGATTCAGGATTTCATCTTGAAAAAATAAAAAATACTTGGTACCATGACATCATGATCTGGAACAACTGAAGTTTTCTACTTCTTGCTCCATTTTCTAGATAAAGGATAGGAGGGAAAAACAGTAAGTTTCAATGCAGAAAACACTAAAGAACATCACTCCACTGCTGGTTTTCTTTCGCAGCGAACAACCTTAAGGACATCATTACCCATGTATATAACTGAGAGAGAAACAAATTTTGCTCAGTATTTATGGCTATCACATAGACTGCTAACACTGATGGGACTTCATTATTAAATCCCTTTGAATTAAAGTCTGAGATGATTCCATCTTACATTAAATTATATAGTTATTAACCAAGGCACTGGTGTACTTACAGATATTAACAGTTTATAGTACTACTGTTACATATATTTATGCTATATAGATACCACAGTATACTTTACTAGATATACTAAATACTATATATATTACATACTAGTAGGTATATAGTAGGTACAAGTTATGAGTTACGTGTGTGTGTGTATATATATATTAAATACTATATAGGTATCAGTCAATATCTATTTTTTAAACATCAGTACTCAAATATCTACTATAAGGGCTTCCCTGGTAGCTCAGACGGTAAAGAATCCACCTAGCTGAGCAGGAGACCTGGGTTCGATCCCTGGCCTGGGAAGATCCCCTGGAGGAGAGCATGGCAACCCACTCCAGTATTCTTGCCTGGAGAATCTCATGGATGAGGAGCCTGGCAGGCTACGGTCCATGGGGTTACCAAGAGTCGGACATGACTGAGTGACTAAGCACACACATCCACTATAAAGCAGATTAAATAAAGACAAATAGGCCTATCTTAAGTCTATCTTAAAAATGAGCTATATATTTTCATTCATACACACACAAAACAGATTTTTCATAATTTACAGACACTACAGTGTTTCACTCCTTATTAAAGAAACACAAGCTAATTTAGGTGCTAGATTTTAAAAAGTACAAAACATGGTTGTACCAGAAATAATTCATAATCCCACACATTAAAAAATGGCATTTAGAAATTTTTATAATCAGTTAATTTCTCAAATAGATGAATTTACCTGAATAAGTGCTGTTTTGTCATAATCCCTGCGATGCTGATAAATACACTGGCTGATTACAGCATATAAATTTTCCAACTGAAAAATATTGTATTCTTGACTTTTTTTAACAACAATCTTCAAAAGATTCTAAAAGAAAATATAAGTGTTTACATATATGAGAGAAATTCCCAGAGACATTTTAATTTTGAAGATTTAGGGACATTTTTTAGCATATAAGCTACAGAGAAGGCAGATCAAGTCATCTGATAAGACACTGCAGTCTCTAACAGTGATTCTGACATTCAACTGCAAACTACCTTTATCAACATTCTATGACTCTGGCCTCTCATCCTAATACTACAGCTGAGGAGGTTGCCAATTTCAATTATAGCCATCAATCTCTTCAGACAAGTTAAAAAATAATCTCACACTAGACTAACAAGAAAAAAGGCACTTTTGTAGAATATTTTATGTCACTATGATTAATATATGCTAGAATTAATTGTTATGTGAAACAAAAAGAGACAGGATATAAATGATGAACTACTGCACCACTTCAAGGCTCTTTTCTTCAAAAAAGGTTTTCCATCTGATCAGGGTTTTTTCTCATGACTGAAACGGACCTACTGAATTTCTGTGATTCCTCAAGTCTGGTCCTATCATGATATTCCATTGCCTTGTAGTCAACAAAAACATGCAACCATGGTTAAGTAAAAACCAACTAAAATGGTCATAGGTATGGTCATACAAACGATATATTGGATAAGTGGTACAGACAAGTATTGATATGTTGAAAACAGTAATGCTAATATACTAGTCATCTTCAATCACTGCCTTAATGAAAGTTACCAAGTTTCACTGATAATGTCAAACTATACCAAGTTTATCTTTCTATAAAATATATTTATTGCAAGCCAAATTGAAATAATGTACTATTACAATCCCGCTTTTGGTGAGTTGTTTCTAATTCAACAATGAAAGCACTGTGATTTTAATTTACATACTTTCAGTCGCTCATGGTTCACAACAAGTGAGGGTGTAGGCTGAGAAAGAATTGCCAAAGCCTTTTCAACACTGATGAGCTGCTGTTGCTCTACTTGGGAACGTCTAGCTCGAGTCATTCGCAGAACACACATTTCTAGAATGAAAAAATAACTATTTGTTTGTTTCACAGACATTTTATAATGCCTAAAATAAACATTAGGCTGATTAAGTAGCAGGGCATATTTACTTAAACACAAATCCCTGTTCTCATTTATTAACTCTACTGTAAGATTAAGATGCTACCATTTACACACTCAAAAATGAAGGACCGGGAATTGCCTGGCAGTCCAGTGGTAAGGTGGAGAAGGAAATTCAAATTACTCCAGTATTCTTGCCTGGAGAAACCCATGGACAGAGGAGCCTAGCAGGCTATAGTCCATTGGGTCACAAAGACTGAGCATGCATATATGTAAGCCAATGCTTAGGACTATGAGCTTCCCTTGCAGGAGGCAGAGGTTCAGCCCCTAGTCACCGGGATTGAACTAAGATTCCTGCATGCTGTGTAGCACGTTAAAAAAAAAATTAAGGATATTTAAGAGTTGGAAGGGGCTTCAGTACGGACTACTACACATAAGCTAACCTGGCCTACCGCCACAATTCAAGTTCTATCAGAACACAGCCACACCCACTTCACAGTAAGTGTGTCAGTATGGCTTTTCCAGCAGGATTGAGTAGCTGTGACTATCTGCCCTTCATCCCTGATCTAGAACAATCTACTTGATTAAGAGGCCAAAAAACAAGGCCAAAGAAAGGTGAAGAGGTTTTTCTAAGGTCAACATACCTAACTGTTCTCAGAGCCAGGACAAGAACCCAAATCTCCTGACAAGTGTAAATAGGTGCCTGGTCTCACTAAATAGTGTTCTTATAGAAAAGATAATGATAAATGAAAAATAAATGCTGAACTTAAATAGAACATACAAAACTTTACAGTCAGAGGATTAACATTTTAAATATTTACACTCAAAAAGGTATATCCTAAACCACTCTAAGATTACTCAAACACACTAGAACTCATTTCAAGCAAGTCCTCGAAAAAGATTAACCTCCAGCATATAAGCCACTGAAGGAAACTAGTCTCATTAACTTAGTCAATACTTGTTTTTGACCAAAACAAATTCTTGACCTTGTTACCCTTCTTTTTGCTTTGTAAGACTAAATGTTCGGCTTTTCCAAAAACCAAACAAATCTAAGGTCAAAGGTTCAAGAAGATGCCGACAGAAGACAATTCTAAATGAAAATCTTTGGGAGCAGGACCATTAGAATAAATACAGTATAAATGATCTGGGATTTCAGCTACAATAGGGATAGAGGAATGATGGGGATGAGTAACAGTTGTTTCACATCACTCAGCAAGAAATCACAGGAAACTGCTTATCCTGCTTAAAATGAGAGTGTATCCTGCCAGGTTTTAAAAATTGTATAGCCAAGCACTTTGCTACATGCTTTAGATGGATTACTTTATTCAATCCTCAGAATACCTTATTACCTAGCACTATCTACCCCCAATCTCACAAATGAGAAAACTGAGGTTGATGGGGCAAGAATCTTAACCAAGGTCACAAGCTACTACGCAGTAGACTAGAGGCTCAAATCCAGGTCTGTTTGATGCTAAGTTGGGTTTTTTAAAAGAATGTTTTAGGTATTTGGCTGCGCCAGGTCTTAGTTGTGGCATGTGGGATCTTTCAGTTGCGGCATATGGGATCAGTTTCCTGTCCTGGGATCAAACCGGGGCTGCCTGTGTTGGGAACACAGTTTCAGCCACTGGACCAGCAGGGAAATCCCACTATAGTCTGCTTTTAACTACAGTCATTTACTGTTATTTAATAAAATAATGATATCTTATTACTATTTAATACTAATAATTTATCTTATTATTAATAAAATAACGCCACCTTCCCTAATTAACTCTTGTACTCTGAAAGACAAGGAAAAAGAGTAAACTGAGATGCAATTAACTGTTAAAGAACCTTGAATGAAACATCTTTTAAAATTAGTAAGTTGCTTCACTGACACTTACCTTTTGCTTCATTTTCATCAGAAATGTCTATTATCCGAGAGCTAGAAGCATCTCCATTACAAGCAATCTTATCTTTCCTCAATTCTGTACATGCTGTAGTCTTTCCAGATTCTTCAGGTTCATTCTCAATACAAGTACCTGAATTCTTATTTTCCAATTCTATTTTGCTTTTAGAAGCATTTTGCTGCTTTTCATTTACTTCCATCGAAGACTCCCCTGTGTTTCCGGTCTCATTATGGTCTACACTTGTATCTTGATTTTCCTCTGTATCACTCTCAACTCTGTCACTTGTGACATTTTGGCTGTCATTTTTTGCCTGTGAGATCTTCCTTCGTTTTGTTATGGTGCCCAAGTACCACTTTGATTTTTTGCGGATTTTTCTCTTCAACTGAGCTTCAAAGAATTTAAGAAAAAGAGTAAGAGAACACTCAACAACTTTTTAAAGCCTAAGTTAAGTGGAGGAAAAAATACCTCCTGAGATATTAAGAGGAAAATCTGAGATATCACCACAGTATGATATGGCTGGAATAGATGAACAAAAGTAGTACTGTGAGAAGGCAGAAAGTGGGTAAAGACTTGTCATTCTAAGGTATCTGGATTTTATCCTGAATAATTTTTTTAAAAGTTCAATAATTTTAAGGAGAGCAAAGGCAAGAGTTTTTTTTTCTTTAATTAATTTATTTTTCAATTGAAGGATAATTGCTTTACAGAATTTTGTTGTTTTCTATCAAACATGAAATCAGCCATAGGTATACATACATCCTCATTCTCTTGAACCTCCCTTCCATCTCAGGAAACTCAAACAATGGTATGAATTTTTAATGCACATATTGCAAAAGTAATTTCGGCAGTAGTATGAGGAATGAACCGAAGAAAGGGCAAGACTAAAAACAGCCTACACGTATCGAGTGCTTAGCATGAAGTAGGAACTCTTCTAAGGCCTTCATATGTGCTGACTCATTGAAATTCCACTTTAACCTGATCAGGTGTGCTACCAGTCCTCAACATCATTTTATAGATGAAGAAACTATGGTACATAGATATTAAAAATTCTGCCTAGACACAGTATAACCACTCTGCAATTTCATGTTTGGGAAAGTCATCCATAGTGTTGTATTTACTTGAAGTTTAATAATTCTCACTTCTGTATAATAATCCGTATTTTTCCATTCTTCTAGTTGATCGGCATTAGTTGGGCTAGTATGAATAGTTTCTATAAACATTCTGTTTAAAAGCACTGAGGAATTATGGCACCCAAATCTGGGAAAACAGATGAATAACTGGGAGGCTAAGAAGCTGAGGACAGTCTGATATTCACAGAGTTTTAAAAGCAAAAACTGGAAGTAGGAGCCTGCCAAGGAAGAGGCCTTAGGAAACCCACAGAATCTGGGTGGGTACTCTGTGGAGTTATACCCTAAGAATAAAGAGGGAACAGGAAATAGACTAGGATTATAGGAAGCAAAAATCAGTTTCACATCAAGTCAACCCACAATTAGACTGTAAACTGAAAGGTGAACTGGGATGGCAAACGGTACCTCACTGCAAGCATGGATTTATTTAAAGAATGCAAAGTTGCCTTAATATAAATGAAATCAATGTAATGAGTGGCATCAATATGGACAAAGGAAACTGAGGGAGAAAAGTAAACAGCATCAGAAAAGAATAAAGGCTAGAGTTTCCTAAGTAAAAATCGCCCAAGTGCACTTACCAGGAGTGCTGCAAGCCACAGGAGTACTGGGCGTCTTTGGCTTTTCACTTTGCTCTGGATCTGATTTTTTATCACCAGCAGGAGTGGAATTTTGCTTTGGCATTACATGGTAGTAAGATGGGGCATATCTGGAAGAGCTACAACCTTATAAATAGATATGCAGAATATCAAATAAAATTTTCAGATATAAAAATTACATGGAGAATTATGAGTACTCAATATATTTAAAGCATCTTTTTCTGATGTCAAATCATTTTTCTACCTCTTTTCTTTCTAGATTCCTGAATTTCTTCACAAAGCTGCTCAAAGTCTTCATCAAGTTCTTCTTTAATTATTGCATAAGCAGTATCTCTTAAAGCACAGGCTCTATGCCTAATAAGACGATCTACAGAATAAAGAAAGAACTTTAAAATGGTTTCCTTTTAATAATTTAACAAAAATTAATATTACATGTTGGGCTAAGATTACAGCCAATACTGTTTGTTTTTTACTTCCACCATGAATGGTAAAAGTTATTGGAACTGTGTTATTTCTGGTTTTGATGCTCATCTAATGTTCTGGACATTTGATTCCACACAGCAGACTAAACCCAATTTCATTGTCCTGTCCTACCTAAATCCCTTTGAAACACCAGGGAAAATGTAAGAATCAGTCAACAGCAAAACTAAACAACAATACGATGACACAAAAACAGCAAGGAAGGCAATCAGTGTCATGAGTGAACCGGGGATGTAAAACAATTTTGGAAGAGATATAGAGGAAGAAGTTATGACACTGACTTGAGAAACTAAACAAAGACAGTGAAACAGCAACACTACACAGGAAGCACTGGAAAAACTCCTAAACTGAGTCTAAGTGCCATGAACGGGAATACGTCTCAAGGTAAAGGCGGATCAGAAGTGAATGTAAATTTGCTTGAGCAGTTGATCAGTGCCCCCTCGCAGGGCAGGAGGCTGCTGCAGCATTCACACAACATTCAGTTTACAGTAGACAGGAAGGGCTGTTACAGCAGAAGGGATGCTGCCAGGGACTTCTAACATGACCTGAAGAAAGGCCGCGCCAAGTTCATTCACGGCAGCAGCCTTGGCACCATGTGGGAATTTGTCAGGATGCACATTCTCCAGTCCTGAATCTAAAGAATCAAAACCTGCAGAGGTGAGGCCCGGCCAGCTGCACCTTAGTATGTCCTGAAGGAGATGTTGGTGCTATCTCAAGTGTGAACACCACTGCCCAGAAGTAATTTTACATTTGTCAGAACGGTCAGAACGGGAAACAGCAGCAGTATGACTGCAAGGAAACAGAACAAGCCCACTTCCTCCAGAAGAAGCTTCCTTCTTTCTACAATTAAGGGGTTTTCCCAACTTGGCAGCCTGTTGCCCACTGCTACCTCCAGAACTCTGAACTGTGGGACAGAGCCTAGGGAAGGTAGGATAGAAGACTGGTGAGGGAAGAACAGTGGGCTTTTAAATCATTGGGTAAAGTCTCAGTGATAAAAATCGATCTAATTTTTAAGCACGACAAATTTAAAAACAGAATGCCAATGTTACAGAGTCAACACAGAAAACAGAAATATTAAAAAATATTATCCACCAAGACAGTTGAGGATAGGGCATTCATAAAGCAGCTAAGAAAAAGAACCTGAAAGAGTATTTTTTCAAAATCAGTAAGTTTATAACAAATATATTTGAATATATCATTATACATATAAACAAATCTATCACCTAAAAATCTTACTTTATACATTTTATTTAATAGCCTGCGTAGGTGAGGTAGATTGTGGATACATTCTATGCATAGAAAAGATCTGGAAAGATAGCCTTAAACTTAACAGCATCCACCTTTGGAGATAGGGCTTCCCTTGTAGCTCAGTCAGTAAAGAATCTGCCTGCAGTGCAGGAGACCTGGGTTTGATCCCTGGGTTGGGGAGATCTCCTGGAGAAGGAAATGGCAACCCACTCCAGTATCATTGCCTGGTAAACCTCATGGACACAGGAGCCTAGTGGGCTGCAGTCCATGGGGTCGCAAAGAGTCGGGCATGACTGAGCCACTAACACTTACTTACACTTACCTTAGGAGAAAGGAAATGGGGGACTTAGTCTGTTAGCAAGTATCATATTACTTTGTTGTAATAAAAACTGTAATGGTCTTAACTAAAAAAATCCTTTCAAACTTATTAAAAAGAGTTTTTATTTTCCTATTTTGAGAAAGAACATTGACATACAAAAAAAACCAAGCTAAATTGTTAGGCAATTACGTGTCTCATTAGAGGTTGTATCATATAATTGTTTGGGAGTGAAAGAAACTTGCACCCAAATTCTACCCTTGCCATTTCCTGGGAGTATGACCTTGTTGAGGACTGAATGGCACTGTGAATGTAAAATGCTTCTAATACAGCACCGAGTATGAAATCACCCTTCACTAAGTGTTAGCAGCCCTCATTCCACTCCTTGAGGTTAAAAAAACCAAACCAAACCAAACCAAACCAAACCCACTAGATGCTCACCTCCAGGATCTCTATCTGGATTGTATTCTAAAGCATTACTACAGATCAGATCAATATCACTCAAATAGTCTTTCACAGTTAGATACTTGTGGAGATCAATTTTACTGATTACAGATGAAAGGTCCATTGGTTGCTTTATTACGGTGACATAATCAGGAACCTAAAATTCAAACAAATGACCAAATCACAAACACTGAAAAATTTGAGTCAAGTTTTTCTTCCAGGCAAAACAGGAGAAAATATATACGTAAGAGATAATGAAAATATATTAATGTGAAACTCTGCATTTAAGGTGGCTTTTGTTTTGTATTCATTCTCATTCTTGGGCACCTATAGCTCTAGTAACACCTTAAGCCTCTTTGCTCATCCAAATGCCACCCACCCTTCAACGCCAACTTAGGACCGCATTCTTTACTGTGAAGGTCACAGGAATGTCACGTAGCATTAAGACATTCTCAAGTTACTTCTAGAACATTTGAGCTGGGCAAAGTTAATTGTCTAGGCTCTGCAGGAAAGGAAAACACCTTACATAACTCTTGAAGCCTCTATGTGCTGAGAACACTACTTGATGCTTCCAAATAAGAAAGCAAGTTCAGAGTGTACAGCGGGACGCACACAAAACTATTCAAATATTCTCTAAGTCTGAAGCATTCTGATCCAAAGACTAAATTAATACCTCATCAGGGTCAACAGGTTTAGTAAATATTCTGAATCGCTTGTCAATAGCAAGCCTATGTGTAACATTTCTTAAAAAAATCCTCAGTTCTCTAAATGTATCTTCCTCTTGCTCTTCTAGTCGTTTCAGTTCTTCTGCTGTCAGTGGTCTTGGCTCAGGTGGTGGTGCCACAGGGAGTACCTCCAGGGCCTGCAAAACTTTACGTGAACAGAAGTTAGTTATGCTCTCCCACCAGGTCAAGGGTGACAACATCAGTACACCAAGCAGACAAGCTTTCAGGGGTTATCCTCCTCCTATCTGTCAGGAGCCAAGGGATTTGGAATACTAAGTGCTACCATAATCTCACCCTCTACATCTCCTCCAGCAGTAACTGGCAGTTTGTAACTGGGAATGTGAATTGCTGAGTCATTATCATTTTAAAATCATTTAAGAGGCTATTAAAATCTTGAAAATGCCTATTTCCAGGACAAGAATATCCTAATTACTAAAAATGTCTTTCTCAAGAAGGCAGAGTAGAAGGACGTATACTCATCTCCTCCTGCAAGAGCACCAAAATCACAACTAGCTGTTGAACAACCACTGACAGGAGGATTCTGGAACCACCAAAAAAAGATACCACAAGTTCAAACACAAAGAAGTTGAAACAAGATGGTAGGAGCAGGCACAAACACAATAAAATCAAACCCCATACCTTCCAGGTGGGCAACCCACAATCTGGAGAACAACAATACCAAAGAATTTCTCCTATTGTTGTGAAGGTTCTGAGTCTCATGTCAGGCCTCCCAACTTGAGAATCCAGCAAAAGGATGGGGGATCCCAAGGGAATCTGACTTTGATGGCCAGCGGGATTTGATTACAAGACTTTCACAGGACTGGGAAAAACAGACTCCACTCTTGGAGGGCATGAACAAAATCTTGTGAATGCCAAGATCCAGGAGAAAGGAGCAGTAACTCCACAGGAGATTGAACCAGACCCACCTGCTAGGGAAGAGTGTCTCCTGTGGAGGTATGGGTGGGCCATGGCTTGGGGTCCCTGGCAGTAGCAGTCCTGGAAGGGGCCCCTTGGCCTAAGTCCTACTGGAGGTCGCCATTAACCCTACCAGGGCGCGCACAGACCCCAGGGCTAGGTCACCTCAGGTCAAACAACTAACAAGGAGGGAGCACAATGCCACTCATCAGTGGATAACTGGATTAGTTTTACTGAACACAGTCCTGTCCACCAGAGCAAGACTCAGTTTCCCCCACCACCACTCCCTCCCATCAGGAATCTTATACAAGCATCTCAGCCTCCTCCACCAGAGGGCAGACAGAAGAAGCAAGAAGAACCACAATCCCACAGTAGCTGGAACCAAAACCACACTACAGAAAGTTAACCAGGATGAAAAAGCAGAGTTTTGTCCCAGATGAAGGGACACGTTAAGACTGCAGAAAAACATCCAAATAAAGTGGATGTTTACTGGCAACTTTCCAGAAAAAGAATTCAGAATAAGTATAGTGATGATGATCCAGAATCTCGGAAAAAGAATGGAGAGAAAGATTGAGAAGATGCAAGAAAGACCTAGAAGAACTAAAGAAGAAACAGAAGAACAATTCCTACTGCTACAGAAGGAATCAACAGCAGAATAACTGAGACAAAAGAATGGCTAAGACCTGGAGGACCTAAGAATGGAGGACAGATGATGGAAATCACTGCCACAGAACAGAATAGAAAAAAGAATAACAAAAAAAATGAAGGCAGCCTTAGAGACCTCTGGGACAACACTGAACACACCAACATTCACATTATACAGGTCCTAGGAGAAGAGAGAGAGAGAAAGGACCCAAGAAAATATCTGAAGAAATAACAGCTGAAAAATTCTCTAACATGGGAAAGGAAATAGTCAACTAAGTCCAGGAAGCAGAGAGTCCCAGGCAGGATAAACCCAAGGAGGAATACACCAAGACACATAGTAATCAAAATGATGAAAATTAAAGACAAAGATAAAATATTAAAAGCAACAAGGGAAAAACAACAAATAACATACAAGGGAACTCCTATAGCTTACCAGCTGATTTCTCAACAGAAATTCTACGAGCCAGAAGGGAATGGCATGATACATTTAAAGTGATGAAAGGGAAGAACCTACAACCAAGGATACTCTACACAGCAAGACTCTCATTCAGATTTGATGGAGAAATCAAATGCTTTCTAGACATGCAAAAGTTAAGAGAACTCAGCGCCACCAAACCAGCTTTACAACAAAAACTAAAGGAACTTTTCTAGGCAGGAGACACAAGAGAAGAAAAAGACCTACACAAAGTAAACCCCAAACAATTAAGAAAATGGTAACAGGATCACACATACTGATGATTACCTTAACTATAAGTGGATTAAATGCACCAACCAAAAGACACAGAGTGGCTGGGCAGATCAGAACATGTGCTTACATGCACTTTCACTTACCACTTATCACTCTACTTAATCCCTAAATTGTACGAAATTATTTTAAAGTGTTAGGCTAATCCTTTATGGCTTGCAACTGTAATTATCTTTTATTTTTTGTCTGGCTCTTGACTGTGAAAACTGATAAACATCTTTTACTATTATGGTTATGTACTATTGTATCAAGATTGGTCAACAGAAAATAATAGAATTCTGTTATCACTAAACTGACCACTTTAATAGAAAAACCTGTAACTACTTTTTAATATCCAGATGTGTAACAGAATTACCTTAGAATTTTTTGAAAAATACAAATGCCCAGTTACTGCTATTCTTCTCTGAAGCTATAGATGTGCTTCTAATGAGCAGCCACGTTTAAAAACAACTGGACTATATATTTTATTTATCTAATTTTACTTCTTCTATTTCATATTCAGTGTTCTCATTTCATTTAGTTATGTTCTCCAATTTCTCCATCTCTCTTTTTGTTGTTGTTATTCTTTCTCAGGGCTTCCCTGGTGGCTCAGAGGTTAAAGTGTCTGCTCGCAATGCGGGAGACCTGGGTTTGATCCCTGGGTAAGGAAGATCCCCTGGAGAAGGAAATGGCAACCCACTCCAGTATTCTTGCCTGGAGAATCCCATGGACGAAGGAACCTGGTGGGCTACAGTCCCTGGGGCCGCAAAGAGTCGGACACAACTGAGCGACTTCACTTCACTTCATTCTTTCTCAAGCCTTTATCAAGTGTAGTAGAAAAGCTTTTGTATACACACATATATAGTATATATTTTAGAGAATTTATGAATTTTTGCCTAGATAAAAAAGTTTACGACAATTTGATTCCACTTGTTTGACTTAGTATGAACAGAATGCCAGATTTCTAATTTATATTCACTCAAAACTTTGATACAGTTCCATGCAGTTTAGTATCTAGTATTACTGCTAAAAGCCTAGAAAATTAATTATCTTAGTGATTTAAAAAAAAAATTGAATGAGGCTTGAAACATCTAATCCAATTCTGAGAATATAAAGAAATATTATGTTGTACAAAAAAACAAAAACCAGGAAATTAACATGTGATACAGTATTACTAACTACAGATTTTGTTCAAATTTCACAAAATTTCATGCTAGTGTCCATTATTTGTTTTCATATCTTATTTTAAGACTCCACATTGTATTTAACTGCATTGAGCAGCTTCAGTTGCATGCAACAAATTCTGGTAAATTCTCTTTTTGTCTTTATTCTATTACAAATATTTTGTAATTTTCCTTGTTATGGTTTCTTAGATATACCCATCATTTAAAAGTAGACATTTAATTTCCAAATACATGTGATTTTGTTTAAAGTATCTTTAATACTAATTTCTCATTAAAATGCTTTCTTCTCTGCAATCACCCTCTGTGTTTTTTTCAGCCTAACTTTATCGAGGCTTTTGATGGCTAAGTTGAAGATCTCTCTTGGTACATGTCACATCACACTTAAAAGTACATTCAAATATCTTTTGATACTGATCTCTAACATAATTCCACAGTGTTAAGAAAACAAACTCTGTATGATTTCAATACCTTTAGACCATGAAATTTTTGCACCGTGTTTTATGTCGCTGCATATGTTCCAATGTCTCATAGTTTACAGTCTATGGGAACCTGAACAGAATTTGTATCTTATCATTGTGTGAAAACTGTATAAATCTTCATTATGCTGACAGTGCTTTTCAGGTCTTCTATATCCTTCTACTTCTCTGTATATTCATTCTATTAGCTTTTGAGAGTTTGATATTGAAACTCCAATTAAAAATCTTAATTTACCTTACCTACTCAAAAAAAAATAACTGTATATATAATGGAACTCTATGTAACTATTCATAACCTTGTTCTGTATTTTCCAAGTTTCCTGTAAATGTGTTATCATACTTCCAAAATTTAAAAAAATTAAAATAAAAAAAAATTGAATTTCCCTGTGTGCGTGGGAGGAAGTCATTTCGACTAGTTGATTTTTTAGCTAATGAAAAATTGTGGTATGTTTCAAATATGACAAAAGTTTGAGTTTGTTTAAACAGAAATGCACTAATAATTACTCAGGATTAAAAAGGGAATATGAGAGTGCTGCCCCCATAAGTTGGCAATTTATTAAGGTAGTAAGAGATAATTATAACATCACCACAATGTCTTATCAGTAGTATGAAAAAAGTACAGAACATCATAAAGGTAGTCAATTAATTCTGTCTGATGTTAAGGAAGGAAAACATAAATTATACTAGAAGGAAAAGTAGTTCGATAGACAGAGACAAGGTTGAGGACAGACGCATTACTGACAGAGAACAAGCATGAATTAAATTATGAAAAGACACAAATATGCACTGAATGGTTTAAAGACAGAGTGCTTTGTAAGGAAAAAGACAGAAGAGAGCAAAGTATCAAAGATGGGCTTGGAAAGACAGACTGGGGCTATACTATGAATTCCAGCCCAAATTCCACAATGATTAGGGTTATACTATGAAAGGCCTTGTATGCTTTAAGAACTTTAGTCTATTTTAATAGGAAATACAAGGAAATATAGGTAAGAGGTATCAACCTTAGAAGCTTCCCTGGTGGCTCAGGTAGTAAAAAATCTTCCTGCAAAGCAGAAGACCTGGGTTTGATTCCTGGGTCAGAAAGATCCCCTGCAGAATGGAATGTCTATCCACTCCAGAATTCTTGTTTACAGAATTCCATGGACAAAGGAGCCTAGCGGGCTACAGTTCATGAGGTCACAGAGTTGGACACAACTGAGTGACTATTAGAAGATGGCAATGTCATTAACTGATATTTCATTTCCACTTTCTCAAAATGATTATATATTAACCTTGATACAGAAACTAACCTGCTTTCTTTTTGGATACAGGAGGCTTAGCAGCTTGCTTCAGAATTAAATCTTCAAAAAACTGTGTCCGTTCTTCTTTACTAGGTAACTGGACATTAAAAATTTCTCCATAGTCATGGATAAATAATTCTTGTACCTTAAAAAAAAAAAAACAAAAAACAGATGCATTATATATGTGTGTGTGTGTGTGTGTGTATATATGTTTGTATACACATACATACTATGTATCAATCATTCAATGCAACAGTAGATTATTGTAATGACAACCTAAGTTGTGTAATGAGCAATTTCTTAAATCTTTTACTTATGCTGAACTTACATATACATCACATATGCAGTGGATAAGGAACTAAAACCATGGGGTCTTCTTTAGAACTCAAGACTCCAAACATAATTCATACAGTAACTGATACAGTGATATTTTACTTAAAGGGTTTTGTAGTCATGTATGGATGAGACAGTTGGACTATAAAGAAAGCTGAGTGCTGAAGAATTGATGCTTTTGAACTGTGGTGTTGGGGAAGACTCTTCAGAGTCCCTTGAACAGCAAGGAGATCAAACCCGTCCATCCTAAAGGAAATCAGTCCTGAATATTCACTGGAAGGACTGATGATGAAGCTGAAACTCCAATACTTTGGCCATCTGGTGTGAAGAACTGACCCGGAAAAAACCCTGAAGCTGGAAAAGGCTGAAGGCGGAAGGAGACGGGGATGACAGAGGATGATGAGATGGTTGGATGGCATCACCAACTCAACGGACATGAGTTGAATAAACTCTGGGAGTTGGTGATGGACAGTGAGGCCTGGAGTGCTGCAGTCCATGGTGCTGCAAAGAGTCCGAGAGTGACTCAACTGAACTGAGATCAATTAATTCACTTTCACAACCCAAAGTGAGATATGAGAATGAGTGGTTGTTCAGTAAGAATAAAGGCTGGAAAATAGTAAGAACTGGTAAAAATATGGAGAAATTAGATCTCCTGAGCCAGTAGGAATTAAAAGGGTGCAGCCACTGTGGAAAACAGTACGCTGGTCCTTCAAAAAAGTTAAACACAGAATTACCATGTAACCCAGTATACATATCCAAAAAAATAAAAGACTCAAGAGGTACTTGCATAGCAATAACCATAGCAGGATTATTCAGGAGTTAGGCACGAGGTAAAGACAACTCAAATGTTCATCATCAGATGAGCAGATAAACAAAATGTGGTACAGACATATAACAGAATATTATTCAGCTTAAAAAGGAATGAAATTTGAACATAGGCTACAACACAGATGAACACTGAAAACACTATGCTAAGGGAAATAAGCCAGTCACAAAAGGAAAGATATTTTATGTATTTTTTCTATGCTGTATTTCTGTTCTTTCACTGTTACAAGTTTTAACAGACATATCTTTAAGCTTTTTTTTCCCCTATCAAACTGTAAAGTTAATCAACATCTACATACCAGATCTGAAGGTGCTTTTACTTCCTGATTCTCCTTCACGATATCCTTTCTGCCTGCCATTCTGAGTTCAGAAGCAAGGTCAATGTAGTTTCACATAACTTAAAAAAATGTTACTTGTTGGCAACTTCCTTCCTTGGATATCTGAGTGACCCAAGATCTTAAAGGTAACTTAAATACATTTTTGTGTATTTAGTGTCTATCATATCGATTGCATCAGGCTTAAAGAGTCTTCTGTTCGAAAAACCTGAGGCAATATTTTTCCTCTTCCTCAAAAAAAAGTTAACAAGCACAATTTTGTGACAAGTTTTAACTGTTTTCTTTGTGCACTGCTTCTTATATGCCACTTATGCAAAAACAACAACAACAACAAAAAATCCAAGAGGAGAAATTGTCTTTTAATAATTCTTTCAGTCAGAGGTTTGTGGGTAATAGTTTCTTAGGCACTATATGGTCAAAAATATATTTTGCTCTTTCACTCAAATGCTAACTTTGTTGGGAAGAAAATTACAGATTCAAAATTACTTTTCTTCTAACTTTGAAAATATTGCTCAGTAGCCTCCATAGTAGCTGGTGTCACCAGTGAAAATGTAGAAGCAATTTGATTTTCAGTCCTTTCTAGTAATGTTTTATTCTCTGGGAAGATTTTTAGATTTTTCTCTGTATTTTTGATGTTCTAAAATTTTATCTAGATATGGTTCTTTCTATATCCATCAGTTAGAACAGGGGACCTTTTAAAACTGAAGATTATGGTGTTCTTTAATTCTATGAAATGTTGTATTATTTGACTATTTTTTTCTTCTACATTTCTTTTCTCTGCCCATAAATCCCATTAAATAGATGTTAGACTTGAATCTATCATCTCCTCTATTTCCTTTAATTTTTTCCTCACTTTTTAAATCTCTCTGTCCTATTGTATTATGTAAGAATTCCTGACATCATGATCCCTCATCTTGCTAATTCACTCTTCATCTGTGTCTTTCTAGCCCTGCAGGGTTTTATATTTGGGAGGAGCTACTTCATTTGTAATGTCTTCAAAATGGTTCTTTTCCATAACAATCTGTTGCTGATGCATGGATATAATTTTCTATAGCACTGTCCTTCCTCAAATGCTTATTCATAAATTATCTCTGCCTTTCAAATATGACTGTTCATAGATGCTTTTCCTGTTTATTCTAGTTTCTATTTTCAGTGATTATTAAAGAAGGTAGGCTATATTAGAAACAGAATGTGCCTGTAATTTGTTTCCTGGACACAGGGTCTTCCCACTCCTCCCGTTCAGTACCTAGAGGCAAGTTACTGCCTTGCCACACTAGTCCTTGGTCCACCTTTATTGATTCAGCTGATGACAGACTCTGCCGACTACTATCTGGAATGGCCAGAAGTGAAGAAAGCCAAAAAACACAAAGTTGTTCAAGGACTCTCTTAATTCCCTCCGGGCACTGATCTAGGGCTAGAAATCACTCCCATTTTTCAAAGCAGCCCTTTGATGCACATACTCTGAAATGTGGTTACCCACATCCATCTAATCCTCACTGCTTGTGTTTCACAATTCACCCTAATTTCTAATCTATTACTGACATTCTTCCTCATTTTTTCATGAGTTGTCAGGGTCTACCAGTGCTTGTGCATACAGGTACTCTGACTGCAGCTTCGAGACGGACAAATTGTAATACATAATACTTCTCATACACACTACAGCCCAATGCTACATACACAATATCACTAGCTCACCAAGGAAAACAGAGACTACATAAGGCTGAAAGCAGACTTGCTTACTTGTATCCATAAAGACTATTCATTTTATGAAACCAGCAATTCTGGTCCAGTGCCCATTCCACCCTCCCGGATAGGGTGATGCTGGGCTACTTGACCCAGTTTACAATGACATACTTAGGAAATATTATCATAAAAAAGAAGCTATAGCAAAAAAAAAAGCCAAAATGTTTTAAGTACAGAGTTTCCACATTCTTGATAAAGTTATGCCAGATTAAACTGATTATGGCTTTTCAACCTCCCTGCTGCTGCTAAGTCACTTCAGTCGTGTCCGACTCCGTGACGCCACAGACGGCAGCCCACCAGGCTCCCCCGTCCCTGGGATTCTCCAGGTAAGAACACTGGAGTGGGGGGACTTCCCTCGTGGGCCAGTGGCTAAGACTCTGGCTTCCAATGCAAGGGGCCTGGGTTCAATCCCTGGTCAGGGAACTAGACCCCACATGCCACAACTAACAGTTCATATGCTGCAACTAAGACCCAGTTCAGTCAAAAACAAACAAACAAACAAACAAAAAAAAACACTGGAGTGGGTTGCCATTTCCTTCTCCAATGTGTGAAAGTGAAAAGTGAAAATGAAGTCACTCAGTCGTGTCCGACTCTTAGCAACCCCATGGACTGCAGCCCACCAGGCTCCTCCGTCCCTGGGATTCTCCAGGCAAGAGCACTGAAGTGGGGTGCCATTGCCTTCTCCGTTCAACCTCCCTCCATCCATATAAAGTTCAGCTAGTCTCCCTTATTACGAAGAGTATAAACTTAATTTGTTTTAAACCTTGAAATAATGTTTTAATTGACAGTAAGTACAATACATAAATGGTTAATGTGGCTACTAAATAGCAAGTCTCCTTTACTCTGTTAATCAGAACACTGCTAGAGTACTTAATTCATTCTGGGTACAGCCTTTCAAAAGGAATATAAAGAGAAAGACATTCAGGCGAGTGACTAGAATTTTGAAGAAACTAAAAATGTGTGATGTGCAGCAGAGCTTGCTCTTGTCACAGTTCATGTTCTCTTCCTTTTGGGCCCAGTGCTATGTCATATTCCCTAGTCTCCCTTGCAGTATGGTTCAGCCAATGGAGGTATGATTCAGCCAGCCAATGGAGCGTGAAAGGAAATGATGTATATCACTTTCAGACCAGGCACAAGAAAGGGCCAATCCTTTCAGCTGGGTGGAATGAAAACAATCTGGAGAGCCACGTGATGAAAATGAGCATGCTCTCCTAGTCTGAATGTCTGGAATAACTGCATGGCGGAGGGTACACCCATCACTCCAGTCATTTACCTGATATTGTAAGTGAGCAAGAAATAAACTTCCACTGTATTTAAGAATCCTAAGAAGTATATCTTATCATAGAAGAACTGTTTAGTGTGAAGAAGCCTGGGTTAAAGTGAGGAAATAGAAATGAATACAAAAGCATGTTCAAACATACAAAGAGCTTGCCATGATGAAGACAGATTAGACAAATTCTCTATTGTACCTGGGAAACAAATGGAGATTAAGAAATGGAAGCCTCTCAAAATAAGCTGATTTTTTTAGGAGTCAGAACTAACAAAATGAATTGTGAAGGTGTTATTACACAAAAGATAGAATTTAGGGTCCAGAACTAGGTGATTAAATTAGAAACTTTTAAGGACTCTTACCACCCTAAGACTTCCTTGGTGGCTAAAGCATCTGCCTACAATGAGGGAGACCTGGGTTCAATCCCTGGGTCGGGAAGATCCCCTGGAGAAAGAAATGACAACCCACTCCAGTACTCTTTCCTGGAGAATCCCACGGATGGAGGAGCCTGGTGGGCTACAGTCCATGGGGTCACAAAGAGTCGGACACAACTAAGTGACTTTACTTTCACCACCCTAAGAATCTAGACTTAACATACACTTAACATTCATTTCCCAATTTATTTAGTTTTTAGTTGAATAATTCACAACTACTAGAGCTGCCATTGGGAACATAACCTGGCCCCTTGATAGCTCCCTGGCATCAATCACTTCTCGGCCCTTCACTCCCTCTGCCCTAGTCACTCTAGACTTTCTGTGATTTTTCTAACACATCAGACTCACTTTTGCTCTGGGGCTTTTATACTTGCAAAGGCAAGAAACCTTTGTCCCTCAGATACCCAAATGGGCCACTACTTCACCTTTTCCAGGTATTTGCTCAAATGCCATCTTCTTAGTGAGGCCAACCCAGCAAATTTAACACTGTGACCATACCACACTCTTTTGGCACTGCTTAGCTACATTTTTCTCCATAGCAATAGGTTAGTATTGTATTTTATTTTTGTTTGTCTTTTCCCCAACTAAAATGTAAGCCCTAGGAGGATATAGATTTTTGTCTAAATCGCTCAGTGCTGTATTTCCAATGCCTATAACCATGTCTGTTGTAGAATAAGTGCTCAAAAGTATTTTTAGGTTAAACATTTGAATTTATCTTCCTACTAGTGTTCTAAAAACTGTACATCAATTCTGTTAAAGGTATGGAAAAACCACACACACATACTCACACACAAAGAAGCCTACAATATGTTTATTAAGAACTCTGGGGATAGAAAAGTGGAAAAAAAGTCCCTGACTTCACATATTTAACATTCTGCTAGGAGAGACAGAGTCAAACAAATTAATACGTTATGCCAAGTAGTGACAAAAACAAACCAGAGGGGTGGGATGAGGGTGGGCAGGAGGCTTAAAAGGGAAGGGATGTACGTATACATATAGCGGATTCATGTTGCTGTACAGCAGAAACTAACACAACACTGAAAAGCAATTATACTCCAATTGAAAAATAAACAAACTAATTGAAAAAAAAAGCAGAGTAAGGGAAAAGACAGTGGTGGGCAGAGGTGTTCCTGCCATAGGAGAACTGTATTATAAGCAGAAACAGAACAAACCTGGTCACTGGCAGTTGCCGAAATTGGTACAAATTTGAACGACAGTAATTTGGTACTATTAAAAATGTCAAGTGTGCATACCCTTCAAATAAGCTACAGTTTTTCCACTTTTAGGAATGCATGTTAAAAAATCCACATGGTAATGTTTATATGATTAAAAAACCCAAAATGCTCACTGTAGCAGTTCAACAGAAAAAAATTAGAAAATAGCTGAAATTTTATCAATAAGGACTTGGGTAAATAAAATTATGGTATACCAATACAACAGCAAAGGCTATGGTGCTCTTAAAATATAAATAAGACTTATGTATTAGAAAAACACATAAGATACATAAAGCAAGTTATGGAATAGTAATGTATCATATTCCATTTAGAG
The DNA here is from genome assembly GCF_963930625.1 of Muntiacus reevesi. Taxonomy (NCBI): domain Eukaryota; kingdom Metazoa; phylum Chordata; class Mammalia; order Artiodactyla; family Cervidae; genus Muntiacus; species Muntiacus reevesi. The sequence continues at coordinate 61,756,870 of NC_089260.1, forward strand.
AAAAAAAATTTATAAAGTGGTCTCACTATGTGTGCTAAGTCACTGCAGTCATGTCCTACTCTGTGCGACCCTATGGACTATAGCCCGGCAGGCTCCTCTGTCCATGGGATTCTCCAGGCAAAAACAGTGGAGTGGGTTGCCATGCTCTCCTCCAGGGGCTTTTCCTGACCCAGGAATCGAACCTACATCTCTCACGTCTCCTGCACTGGCAGGCAGGTTCCTTACCACTAGCGCCACCTGGTCTCACTATACACACACACATATCCACAAGTGCTGACACATGTGCTGCCCAACAAACACATGTATCAAATAGCTAGCAATGGTATCTTTAATAGGAAAACTTTTCCTTATAATTTTATTCACCTCTTCAGTTTCTGAATATCTCTTTTAAAAATATAATGATTATGAATATCCCATTCTAAAGCATAATGATTTCTCCCACAAATTACCTCTTCTGGTAGAGTGGAATGGGGTTTGTCAGAAGTGGCAAGTAGTAAAACTGGAGCAAAAGAAGGAATATTCTGTAATAATGTGGTAAACGTGGCTTTGAGTGTTGGTCCAACTATTTCCCACCACAAGTGAATGTGAGGAACATACACTATACTTGGTGCTGTTCTCTTAGCTTCACGAATCACCTAGTAGAGAGAGAAAACAATTACATACACTTATAGAGTCAGCACATTAGCAGTGTGCTTTTTAAATCTGGAACAATTTAACTTCCAAGAACTGTCATATAAAACCCTTAAGTTTAAAAAATGCTTCCCCCAGTCCCACCATCTTGTTTTTAAATGTTTTCATAAAAGTTTCATTTTTAGAAAAACATAATTGCTTCAAGGAATTAGAAAACAGCTCAAGAAATCTAAAAGACTTTTCTGTTATGGCAACCAAGGTTAAATATAAAAATACATAAAACACTTTTACAAACTTTTAATATAACTATAGCAAAAACAGAAGCAGCAGAATATTTGCATACTTTTTGCATAGCCATCACTGTTTTAAGTACTTCACTCATTTAATTCTCACAACAGTCATGTAAGTAAAGTATTGATTTTTCCATTTTGCAAATGGGGAAAATGGGGCAGAGAGATTTAATAAACTTTCCCAAGTCTATATGAGGTGGAATAGGATTTAAAGTCATACTTTTTAATAACTAAGCAGTTAGGCATGGTTCTAATTTGAAAACCTGACGTCAGAAATCAGAAAGACCAAAAAAACACAGTACAAAAAGAATGAAGCAATTCTAGACTTTGTCTCTGGAAGACTACTTCACCTTACAGCTTATTTGTCTGGGCAACAATGAATTACCTGGGCACATGTTTCTTCAGGAGATGTAGCACTAACTCCAAAAAGAACAGGAATGTCTAAAGTGTATACTGCAAATTTTTCCAAAGCATGGATGACAGCTGGTGCTAAATGAGAACCCTGCCCAAATCCTGGTTCGCCCACTATCAGCATTCTTGGTCGAAAAGACATAGGTTGATAACAAGCATTTCTGAAAGAAATGAGTAATAACCTATGTTTTAGGAAAAAAAAGTTCAAATTTCTCTCCCAATTATCAATTATGAACTTTTATAAGCCAAAAGTTTTGACAATATGGCCAGTCAATCATAGCAGCATGGTTCATGTGGTTTTTGGAAACAATCGAACTTTACAGAAGTTTAGGAATACTTTATAGTTTCTAACATCATGAAAACTATAACAAAATATTTTCTAATATCTTAATTTTAAAAAAAGGAAATTAGCTGGCATCCTTTATCTTCTCAAGCATAATTTCATTTAGTTTCAGGGAATTCACACAAGAATGAATATATATAAATTTTCAAGGGAAACATACCTATTCAAATGAAGAAAATTAAAATTTTCTTTTGCCTTATTAAAGGATTTTTGAGAAAGTCCATTTTCGTACACTGATGGAACATCATCATCACTGTATGCCAAGTCACTTTCTAAGAGAGGACAAGAAATATCTGTAAAGCAAGCAAAAAAAGTGTACATTAGCAGCTTTTCTCAATTATAAAGTGGATCTTCACATAATGCTTCACTTTGCAACTCCAATGAGATTTTTTTTCAAAAAAGTTTGTGTACGTATAAATAACAAGTGAATTTTTAAAACGCACTTCAAACCTAAAATAGAGGAACTCTAGGGCAATCTGTGAAGTAAACTTCCTTCATATATCTAGGAAATGCAAGACCAAATTCCTTTCAAGAGGCTCTTTCACAAAGAAACACTACCGAGATGTACGAACTATTTAGCTTCACTGCCTGTGAAAGCTAAACAATCAGCTGAGTCTCCTACCAGAGCCCAACGCGCTCCGTGTCCCGGTTTCCGCGTGTGGAAACACCCTCTGCAGGGCGTCCAGGATCATGCGCACGGTGCTCTGCAGCAGAGGTTTCACAACGGTGGGCAGTGCCTGCCCCGGTGACGTCACAGCTCTCTGGGAGGCTGGTGTCATCTTTTGCATAGCTACCTCAAAGTCCTTAGCGGAGATATTAATTGAAGAGAGATCCAACTGCAGTTTCTCACTAGTGGTATAGATCTGTGGGTAGCGTCGACGCAGAGCACATAAAGCAGCTTCAGAGCATATTGACTTAATATCTGCACCACAGTATCCTATCAAAGGCAACCAAAAAAGAAAAAAAAAAAAAAAATTAAAAGTAAATCACCACTGTATTAAGCAAGATGAGGGCTAAAAGAAAATTTAAAGATCAGCCTAGCAATGTAGTAGCAAAATATTTAGGAGTAGCAAGGCTAAAATGTCTCTCATCCCCTCAGTGAACTCACATGGTTGACAATAACCCCTAACAAATCAATCAACTTTTGAGAGTGAAATACGCAAGCACTAAAAGCAGAGCGCAGGGCTCAAGAGCATGAGTTTTGAAATCAGATCATCAGGATCAAATTCCAGTTTGTCATTTACTGGATGTGTGATCTTTTCAGAGAATCATCTATGCTTTCTCAGCCATTTCTCTATCTGTAAAATAGGGATAAAGCTACCTACTTTACAGGATTGATGTAAGAGTTACCTGAAATAGCATATGTAGAATGCGTAACAGAATAATTAGAAAAATGTAAACAGATCTAACTTCATTCTCAAATTCTTTGACAGTCAAGATGTTAAGTACTATGTTAAGTACTATGTTAAGTACTACCTAGATATGGTATCTAGGACTTTATAAGAAAACATGTCACAAATTATAAATAAGAAACAAATCTAACTTTGTATTTCTTTAAACAAGAAACAAGGTTTCTTTAAACCTTGCCAAAACTCCAACTTATTCCATCTTTGAAAGGCATGTAATATTTCTTTTAATGCCTAAAACAGTGTTTACCAACACAGTTTTCTGCGAGTTCTTCCAGAAATATGTCCAGTGGTTTAGGATTCCAATTCCTCGTGTGAATTTTTAGAATTTCTTTTCGAGCCTACAAACAAAAACAATTTAATTTTTCTATAATACAGTGCTATTCAGATTAGAGTAACTTTAAGTTAATTGGGTTATCTAAAAATGTAAAGCTGTCAATACCTAATATAAACAGAAATATGAAACAGTAAAAATGGAAAAAAAATGATATATTTGTATGAGCTTAAGAAATTTATATTAAATAAGACTGCATTTTTAGTGCTCAAGTTCTAGTCATTACAAATGTGAATGAGAAAAATTAACGACCTACTGGATTATTGTTTATTCTGGTACATATTAAAAACTGTTGAGTACTGACAGCTCTACCCATATTTTCATACTTGGTTCTCAAAATATTCAGCAGCTTTAAAGTAACTGGGTAGAATTACATGGTTGTATCCATGAAAAAGTCAAGTCTAATGAACTGGCTAAGGACTGACTGTTAGGCCACATGTTCTGAATCAAAATAAAGTTATATGATTAACAAGCAAAGGCTCTGCTTGGGGTGGCGGGGAGGGCGCAGAGGTGTACGTCTAGGGATTCCCTGGTCCAGTGTTTGGGACTCAGCACTTTCACTGTCATGAGCCTGGGTTAAAATCCTGGGTGGAGAACCAAGATGCCACAAGGTACGCATTCCCAAAATAATAAATAAATAAATAAATAATTATCTGAGTTCTTTTCTTTAAATAATGCCTCTCTAAAAATACATACATACCTATTTGAATGTTAATTATACAACTTTGCTTCAGAACATACAAAACTCAACCTTCAAATTTGTACTGTACTAAGACTTGTTCAAGATAAGCACAATCAATTTTGTCAAAATTTGAGTGATGTTAAATTCTTACATCTTTATCAGGTAGGCTAAAAAGGAATTCTCTGTCAAAACGACCAGGCCTTCGTAAAGCAGGATCAATAGAATCCAGTCTGTTGGTAGCACCAATGACCACAATTTCTCCTCTGCTGTCCAATCCATCCATCAGAGCTAGTAAGGTGGAAACAACTGAACTAAATTTAAAAATAAGAGAGACGAGATTAACTATATAGAAGCCAAATACATCATTTCTTTTTTGTGAAGATTTAATACATTAAATGTGTGAATAAATCTTCTCAGAGCATCCCACTATTTTCAAGACTTTTAAAAAAGAAAATCTGTAAAATAGCATACTACATGGCACACAGACATTTAAAATCAATGGGAAACACACTTAATATGCTACAAATGGATCCTGGAAGCCACTTCATAAAATACAATTTCACATAGAACTTTGGAGTTCTCAAACAAGGATGCAACATCAAAAGAAAAAAAAAAAAATACAAGTATTAGGCAGATAAACAGAAACTTAAAAAAAAAAAGTTTCAAAAGTTTCATTGTGTACACTTTATCAAAGGATGCCAAAGTAAGACAGAATACAGAATATACTGGACTATGATTGTTTCTAGGGCTTTTTAGTGCCCAGAGACAGGAATTATTTTTTCTTTAAAAATAAATTTCATCATGAGTTCATACTGATACTCCAATTCAAATAAAGATGCAAGGGTTTTAATTTAACTTATTTTATATTTGCATCCCCTTTCTCTTAGGCTAAAAATCTTATTTTCTAATGTGTTCACATAATTACTTATTTGCACTATCCTACAATATTATCAGAAACAGTAAGATACAGAATACAGTTTAATCATGGCCAATGTGCTAACTTTTAAAAAAGCTTAATTTAGCAAAAACGTTTTTCTCTAAAATTTTTTAAGTCTTTGGAAGAAAACAAAAAAACTTGTATGATAAAATTTCTCTTAAAAACACATATTTGAAATGGCACGTGCTTGCTAAAATTATTCTGTATTTGTTGCTGAAATTTCTCCAATCCCTTTTAGAGTTATTTCAAACTACAGTAGTTACTCAACTGCTTGACTGAAAAGTGATGGTGCTAGTGTTATTCCTACTAACACAATGAATACAATATAGCTGATATTGAAATGAGTCATATCTAAAAAGTGTGTATCATTATTGCTAGGTATGAGCACACACAACTATTTTTATCATATAGGAGTAAACATTTTAATTTACTCAGAGCAACAAATAAAATTCTACAGCATCAAGACAAAGAAGGGTATAATATAGTAAATGTTGTTGGGCATTATAAAAGCCAAAACCTACATATCACTCATATTTTTACATCTTGTCCCTCTTTTACAACATCTACAGTAAAAATAATATTGGCATTATGAAGGCATGCAAACATTCGCTTTTGGGTATCCCGAATTAATTAAGTAGTTACATTTAAGAAGGTCTGCAGAACTGAAGATGAACTAGGACTAAAGTAACTGAGACTCAAGTTGAGGCAGTGGCACTAACGAAAACTGCTCCCTTGGGTACTCAGTTATCACAGGGGAGATGTAATTTTCTCATTCTGAAAATGAGGAAGTTGAGCGAGTATTAGAAACTTCAACTAGTGGCCATATACTAAGATATATTTTGCTTGGCTCAGGTAGTGCCTTTAAAGCATCTGAACTAGTTGGCAACATCTAAAAGATAGTTAACAGACATACAATTTAAGAAAGAGAAAATTTATTTTTCAAATCTGAGTCAGCTTTTACACTTCAACAGGCTGGAGCTAAAAGCAACTGGCTATGCTCTGACGATTGGACATTCAGACACACTTCTCTTACCCACTCACTGGCCTGCCTCACTCATTTTATCTGCCTTTATCACCAACTCGATAGGCATGAGTTTGAGTAAACTCCAGGAGTTTGTGATGGACAGGGAGGCCTGGCGTGCTTTTCATGGGGTTGCAGAGAGTCAGACACGACTGAGAGACTGAACTGATTTACCTCACTGGGCCAGTGGGCATTTAAGTCTGTATCACAAGTTAAATCTATAACCAATACTGTGTTTGAGAACATCCTACCATTTGGAACTGGTTCACTTTTCTTTTTTGTACTATACATTGGTTTCTACTACCAAACAACAACTGGTTTATAAAGTTTCTAACCATTTAACATTCTATCCTTCTTGCAACAGTAATACAGCTCAGAATATAGGGAGAAAGGCAGAAGCACCATCAAGCAAGTTTTACCTGTGAATTTGATCTTGCCGGCTTGATCGTACTGGGGCCAGACCATCAATTTCATCTAAGAAAATAATTGACGGGCGCATCTGATAGGCCTAGAAAGCAGTCCAGTGATTGCATGCTGTCATGAAAGACTTCAAATATGTAGACTCAATATAAACCACTTTAAATTCATTCCTACTTGCGCTTAATAAATTTTTAAAAATATAACTGTAAATTCAAGAATTGTGTTTTAAGGATTCAGACTAAATTATAACAGCGTATGATTTAAGTTTATTTGTATATTCAGCTGGAAATATTCAAAATTCATACTCCACTGGTTATATCCCTTAGATTTCATATAGCTATAATTATCAGGACACAAAAAACATCTATAGAAGACCAACTGTCAAAGCAAAACAAAGAACAGAAGACAGTGACAAAGCCTTCCTCCATGTCAGGATGAGAAAACATTTAACAAGATGCTATAGTTTAAAATCAATTTCAAAAAAATAAAAAAATAAAATCAATTTCAGTAAAAATTTAAAAAGCCTCAGTGAATTTTACAAAGAGATATTAAAGTATTTGCAGCAATATGCCTCAGTAGATCAGAATGTATTATCTCATAGCTAACTGTTAATACATCTGGGATATGAAACTGAAAGCCACTCGGGCAGAGCTAATCTTCTGCTTGCACACTGAAACATAAACTCACTAGTGTTATCTCTTTATGAAAATATCACTCTTTCTCTAGATACGAGACTAAAGCCTCCAAAGAATTTAGACCCAATTATTCTCTTCTCTTTTCTCTCTAAAGCTATTCGTCGTAAGTTGGTGTAATCAAGACATACAAAGGAAAATAATCTAGAAACATTATATTTTTGACATAATTACTTTGAGACTATTTCAATGAAAAGTGATTAAATGCAAGGTTTATCCAATCCTTATATACTTAATCTACACTGATTACAGATCTATATAGGCAAATTTTAAAATCATACCTGATCAAATAGCAATCGCAGCTGTCTCTCAGATTCTCCTACCCACTTACTCAGACAATCGGCACCTTTCCTCATGAAAAATGCTACTCTTTTATCCCCTTGACTGCACTCATTGGCAAGTGCTCTAGCAACCAGAGTTTTTCCAGTTCCAGGTGGACCATAAAACAAACAACCTCTGTAAAAGAGTAAGTATTATTTTTGCACTACATTAAAAAATTGGCTAAACAAAATTAGAGATCAACTTCATGAATATAACTACTGAATAAGAAAGCAAACAAAGACAACTGAAACATTTCAATACACAAAGCACAACTTAAAACCTGGGGATTAATATTCATACTACAAAATGAATACTGAAACTAAATAAACCCTTTATTTGAAACATTTTCTTTTATTCATTCAAATTTGTTCATCATATTACCTTATCTTCTAAAAAAGGTATGATTGACAGTTTACTTTTATAACATCAGTGGGAAGAATAGCAGATTTCAAGTATCATCCTTGGTCTGGGTGCCAGTAACATACAACACCAAAAATTTGGCAAAAAAATGGTGGGAATGACCATGAGATAAAGTAGGATAAAAGAGAGAAATTGAAGTAGTGGCTGGGTGATAGGGACCAGGACAACGTAAACAATTCACAATAATTTTTGGTGATATCACTGCACATGTCACGCAGTTTTTTCAACTATTTCCAAATAGCATAATTCTGAGAAAATGAGTTATATTCATAATCTTCGTTGAAATGATCAAGTAACTGCTCCTTAACTATCTAACAGTTATTTAATTAAAAAGTTAAGGAAGATCTCAGAAAAACAGAAACGACAAAATAAGAATGGCCAAACAAACAAAAAAGTGATAGATGAAATAAATCTATTCAAAATCAAGGATAAAATATAAAAGAAAAATTAAGAGAATTCCCTGGCGGTCTAGTGGGTATAATTCAGTGTTTTCACTGCAAGGGTCTGGGTTCAATCCCTGGCTGAGGAAATAGGATCCTGCAAACCCTGCGGCACAGTCAAAAACAAAAATAATAAGAAAAGTGATGGATGAAATAAATCTATTCAAAGTCAAGGATAAAATATAAAAGAAAAATTAAGAGAATTCCCTGGCGGTCTAGTGGGTATAATTCAGTGTTTTCACTGCCAGAGTCTGGGTTCAATCCCTGGCTGAGGAAATAGGATCCTGCAAACCCTGCGGCACAGTCAAAACAAAAATAATAGGAAACGGACATAGTAAATGCAGACAGGGGAAAAAAGAGCAATTGTTTAGAAAACCATCAGAATTTAAATGGAATAAATCAGTGATTTCAATGCACAAAAGCCAAGATAGAAATAGATTCTTAAAAATATATTTATTGGGCCAATAGTTTTATTTGTGAGATTGTATTTTAAAGAAAAAAGTATTCCCATAAAGAGGAAGCAATGGAGATGTTCATGGTATTGATATCTGTAATAACAAAAACTAAGGAGAAAACAAAATAGTCAGCAATAGCAGAATCAATAAAATGTGATACATCCACAAAATGGAGTATCATTCAGGCATTAAAATGGAAAGAGAACATACCATATAAAAACAGTTTAACACAATCATATGTTGATTTTTTATGAGCAGAAATGTAAGAAAGGAGAAATGTAAGTAAGTGGAAATGAAGAGAAAAAGTGGAAGGAACTGGTCTAGTTTTTTAAATAGAAGTGTAGCTGATATACAGTATTAAATAAGTTACAGGTGTAAAATACAGTGCTTTACAATTTTTAAAGGTTATATTCCATTCAGTTTTGATAAAATACTTGCTAGAGTCCCCTTTTGTGTAATACATCCTGGTAGATTATTTTACACCGAATAGTTTATACCTCTAAGCCCCCACCCACACACTGCCCCTTCTCAGTTCCCTCCCCACTGGTAAGCAGTAGTTTGTTCTCTGTATCTGTGAAGCTGTTTTTCTCTCATATTCACTAGTTTGCTGTATTTTTAGATTTCACATAAAAGCAGTATCATATGTATTTGCCTTTCTCTGACTTATTTCATTCAGCAAAATGGCCTCCAATCCCGTCCATGTCGCTGCAAATGGCAATACTGCATTCTTTTTTTATGGCTCAGTATTGCTCCACTGTGTATATATTAATAATATATACTACATCTTCTTTATCCATTCATTTGTTGATGTGGACACTTAGGCTGCATCTGTATCTTGGCAATTATAAATAATACTGCTATGAACACTGGGGTGCATGTGTGTTTTCTGAATTAATGCTTTTTTTTGGACATATACCCAACAGTGGAATTACTGGTATATGATGGTAGTTCTATAATTTTTTGAGAAACCTTCATACTGTTTCTCACAATGGCAGCAGCAATTTACATTCCCACCAACAACGTGTAAGGGTTCCCTTTTCTCCACATCCTCGCTAACATTTGTCTTTTTGATGACAGCCATTCTGACAGGTATGCGGTAACACCTCACTGTGGCTCTGATTTTCATTTCCCTGATGATTAGGGATGCTGAGTATCTCTTCCTGTGCCTGTAGGCCATCTGCATGTCCCCATCTATTCAATTCTTCTGGCGATTTTTTAATCAGGTTGTTTGTTTCACTGGTGTTGAGTTGTATGAACTTTTTATATTTGTTGGATATTTATCCCTTATCAGTTATATCATTTGCAAATATTTTCTTCTATATGTTGCCCTTCTCTTTTGTCAGTGGTTTCCTTTGCTGTGAAAAAGCGTAAAATATAATTAGGTCCCATTTATTTATTTTGGTTTCATTTTAGGAGATGAATCCAAAAAATATTGCTATGATTTACATTAAAAGTTCTATTTTTCCTTTTTTCCACTAGGAGTTTTATGGTTTTTGGTCTTAGTCTATTTTGAGTTTATTTTTGTATATGATGTTAGAGAATGTTCTAATTTGTCATTGTTCCTTTAATTCACTAAACCACGTTTTTTTTCCCCTTGCTACAACCCGTGGTTTGTGGGATCTTAGCTCTCTGACCAGGTATTGAACATGGACCCCCTGGCAGTGAGAGCGTGAAGTCCTAACCACTGGATTGCCAAGAATTCCCTAAAATTCACTAAATCACTTTAACTAGGTACTTCCAACATGTCCTGTCATCATTAAATCCTTATTATTTAATATTCTATATTTTTTTATTAAAATATTTTTAATTCACCAATGTTTACTATAATTGATTTATGCTTCAATTTAACTAAAATAATTTATGCTTTAAAAAGCCTACAAACTTTTAAAAGTTTACTTAAATCAATATTTCCATAGAGGGTGATTCAGGGAGAAAAATTATAAAAGGAAAAGAAAATCAGGAACTAGGGTTTAAAAACTGGTTGATAAGTAAGGTATAAAAACTAGAAGAAAGAAGATAAAAAAGGATGGTGATTAAAATTAAAAAAAGGATGGTGATACAAAAAACCCCTACCCTCCTGTCACCAAAACAGCAAATAATAAAGTTGGTGAGGAGAGGAGAGATATAAAAGAGAAAATACAATTATATATGGCTTGACTGCAACAACAAATATATACAGGCATAAAGCAAACACGGGAAATTGATTCAGTAAGTTTATATGTGTACAAATAAACTACTGAAAGTATTAGGGAAGGGGAATAAATATATATGTATGGAGGGCAGGGAAAGTAAAGGAGCCAAATAGCCACCGTTCATCCTTAGAAGTCTATAAATTGTGTCTTAATAGAAAAATGAGGGACTTCCCCAGTGGTGCATCATGTGGCCAAAAGACAGAAAACAAATTTAAAAAACAGAAAAATTAAAATGAAGAAGGGTTGAAGAGGGCCTACCCTACTTTTGTAAATTTTTCTTTGTGAAACTTAAGAGTGTTACTTGACTTTTAAAGTTATGTATACATATACAATCAACTTTGTGCACATGGGAGCTCAGTTGCCACCCCACAGACTGTAGCCCTCCAGGCTCCTCTGTCCATGGATATAATTCAGTTCAAAATAAAAATACATATATTAAAAAATTATGTGCATGTATGCACTTCCACTTACTACATCACTCTGCTTGACCTCCCAATTGTATGTAATTATTTTATGCTGTTATAAAATAGTAATTTATATTGTTAAGTTACTAATGTTCCCATTATGGCTTGCAATTGTAATTATCTTTTATTTTTTATCTGGCTATTGATTGTGAAAACTGAAAAACATCTTTTACTACTGTGAAAAAAAAATACATATTTTTTATTTAAAAAAATATATATATATTAAAAAACTATGTACATATATTACTTTGATATAAATTTAAAACTAAATCACAAAGCTGAAAGGAAAAAAGAGTATGTAAGACAGTAATTTTACTAAATGTATGAAAAGCCATGGGAAATGATTTTTTAATGGAGAATCAATTTTGAAACCATTTTTCACCTTAAACATTAAGAAAGTAAAAATACTCAAATCACCTAGGACCTTGCAAGGGCAAGTATAACAAATGACTCTAGACCCGGAAATTTTCAAGAGAGAGGCGGTTTCTGGACACAGCACAGGAAAGATTTTAGCGAAAATAAAATGTATAATTAAATTACCTTGGAGGTTGAATTTTGAATTTTTCAAAGACTTCTGGATAAAGTAATGGAAATACTACCATCTCTTTTAGAGCTGCAATATGATTAGACAAGCCACCAACACTATCAAATCGTACCTGTTAGTAGAAGGGAAACATTGACATTCTGAGATTTGGGAGTCAAAGCTAAAATCTTATTCCATTCTTAAATTCTATCCAAGCCACACATAGTCAACTGAGTAACAGTAACTTAACAAGAAGAACTGAGCAACAGTTGTGGCCTAAAGATTAAAAAAAATAAAAGGTTCTACAAAGATAAAAATTTCTTATAAAACGCTGTTTTCTTTTTAAATTTTAAAATAAAATAATACATCTCAGACTGTACTCACTGAAGAATCTAGTTGCATCGGATCAACATCGGCAAGGCTTGCCCCGATTTTCATTCGATCTTTATAAATTCCTTTTAATTCATCTTTGCGAAAATTTAGTGGGAGGCACCTAAGATTACAAACCCCAAACATTCATCAAACACCATTTTCCTCCCCCAAATTCCATGTTAGAATATAGACATTTTTCTTAAGAATTAAAAAAATTCCAAATGAGATTATGTGTTTTGAGTTCCTCCTTTTCTTTACAGGTTGAGAACTTCAGTGTAAGAAATATTTACATCTGAAGGCTTATTATTAAAGATATACAATCTAGTGAAAATACCACAAGGTACCACATAAAGTAATTCATGGTTGAGAATTCAGGAAGTATCAACATACATTATAACTGATAGTCTCTGACCTACAGACACTACCATTTGCTGGACACGGTTTTAGTTTAGGTGCTAAACAAGTATAAGGTCGTTAAATCCTCACAATACTCTTATGACATAAGTATTATTTTTCCCATTTTAAGATAAAGCCAAGGCACAGAAAAGGTTAACTGTCTTGCCCAGGATCACACAGATATTAAGTGGCAGATCTAGGAATCAAACCCAAGTAGCCTGACTCCAGATCTGCCACTACCCTGCTATTATACCTCTCGGCAAAATAAGCAGAGCCCACCAGCACCTGGATCCATGTCAACTTTTTCAAGCAAGAGTGAATCACTACTTTCCTAATTACTTTCAAAAACATTTAGGGTAGGTTACGAAAGAAATATACCTAGAAAAAGCTCTCGTTTTACAGATGGAACAATGAAAACGCTCATGTTAAAAGTTAAGATACTTGTACAAGAAAGAATGCCTAAGCAAAGAATGCCTGCTACTACTAAATACAAGTAAAAGCACACCATCTTCTCCCCAAGTGACAATTCTTGCTAGTTTCAAATTCCATGAGAAATTTATACTGCCAAGCCTAAGATGGAAAAGTTTTCAATTGTGGCTTTTAAAAAGATATTTCTTAAATAATTCTTAATAGAACGGCATAATATAAAAGTCACAGGACTGAATGCACATTTCTGTAAAATGCAGGCAAGTACGTAACTTTGGAATGATGTAACTCATTGCTGTCCAACAGAAATGAAATGCACACCAAAATGTATTAACCACACTAAAGAGTATACAACTAATTTTAATAATGTATTTTATATGTCTCAGTTAAGTCACTCAGTTGTGTCCAACTCTTTGCGACCCCATGGACTGCAGCACACCAGGCCTCCCTGTCCATCGCCAACTCCCAGAGTTTACTCAAACTCACATCCATTGAGTCGGTGATGCCATCCAGCCATCTCATCCTCTGTTGTTCCCTTCTCCTCCTGCCTTCAATCTTTCCCAGCATCGGGGTCTTTTCCAATGAGTCAGTTCTTTGCCCCAGGTGGCCAAAGTTTTGGAGTTTCAGCTTCAGCATCAGTCTTTCCAATGAATATTCAGGACTGATTTCCTTTAGGATGGACTGGTTGGATCTCCTTGCAGTCCAAGGGACGCTCAAGAGTCTTCTCTAACACCACAGTTCCAAAGAATCAATTCTTTGACACTCGGCTTTCTTTATAATCCAACTCTCACAACCATAAATGACTACTGGATAAACCATACCTTTAACTAGATGGACCTTTGTTGGCAAAGGAATGTCTCTGCTTTTTAATATGCTGTCTAGGTTGGTCCTAGCTTTTCTTCCAAGGAGCAAGTGTCTTAATTTCATGGCTGCAGTTACCATCTGCAGTCATTTTGGAGCCCCCCAAAATAAAGCCTGTCACTGTTTCCCCATCTATTTGCCATGAAGTGATGGGACTGGATGCCATGATCTTAGCTTTCTGAATGCTGAGCTTTAAGCCAACTTTTTCACTCTCCTCCTTCACTTTCATCAAGAGGCTCTTTAGTTCTTCACTTTCTGCCATAAGGGTAGAATATCTGCATATCTGAGGTTACTGATATTTCTCCCAGCAATCTTGATTCCAGCTTGTGCTTCATCCAGCCCAGCATTTTTCATGATGTACTCTGCATATAAGTTAAATAAGCAGACTGACAATATGCAGCCTTGATGTACTCCTTTCCCTATTTGGAATCAGTCTGTTGTTCCATGTCCAGTTCTAACTGTTGCTTTCTGACCTGCATACAGATTTCTCAAGAGGCAGGTCAGGTGGTCTTATATTTCCATCTTTTTAAGAACTTTCCAGTTTGTTGTGGTCCACACAAAGGCTCTGACATAGTCAAAAAGCAGAAGTAGATGTTTTTCTGGAACTCTTTTGCTTTTTCGATGATCCAACAGATGTTGGCTATTTGATCTCTGGTTCTTGTGCCTTTTCTAAATCCAGCTTGAACATCTAGAAGTTCACGGTTCATGTACTGTTGAAGACTGGCTTGGAGAATTTTGAGCATTACTTTACTAGTGTGTGAGATGAGTACAATTGTGTGGTAGTTTGAGCATTCTTTGGCACTAGAATAAAAACTGACCTTTTTTCAGTCCTGTGGCCACTGCTGAGTTCTCCAATTTGCTGGCATACTGAGAACAGCATTTCCACAGCATCATCTTTTAGGATTTGAAATAGCTCAACTGGAATTCCATCACCTCCACTAGGTTTGTTCATAGTGATGCTTCCTAAGGCCCACTTGACTGTGCATTCCAGGATGTCTGGCTTTAGGTGAGTAATCACACCATCGTGGTTATCTGGGTAATTTTGATCTTTTTTTGTACAGTTCCTCTGTGTATTCTTGCCACCTCTTCTTAGTATCTTCTGGTTCTGTTAGGTTCATACCGTTTCTGTCCTTTACTGTGTTCATCTTGGCATGAAATGTTCCCTTGGTATCCCTAATTTTATTGAAGAGATCTCTTGACTTTCCCATTCTATTGCTTTCCTCTATTTCTTTGCACTGATCACTGAGGAAGGCTTTCTTATCTCTCCTTTCTATTCTTTGGAACTCTAAATTCAAATATCTTTCCTTTTCTCCTTTGCCTTTCGCTTCTCTTCTAGTCATAGCTATTTGTAAGGCTTCCTCAGACAACAATATGTCTCAATATATCCCAAATATTTCATCCCACAAAATCAGTATTTAAAAACTGACATATTTTAATCCTCTTTTTTTGTACTAAGTCTTTGAAATCCAAGAGTGTATTTTTTACAGAACCAGATGGTAAACCTCAATTCAGATGAGCTGTGGATATATTTTAAGTGTCATGTGGCTGGCTAGTAGCCAGCATACTGAGTGCTGTGCTAAGTTGCTTTAGTCAGGTCTGACTCTGCGACCCTGTGGACTGAGGCCTACCAGGCTCCCCTGTTCAAGGATTCTCCAGGCAAGAATACCAGAGAGGATTGCCATTTCCTCCTCCAGGGGAACTTCCTGACCCAGGGATCAAACGCACAGCTCGTGCATCACAGGCAGATTCTTAACCGCTGGGCCACCAGGGGAAGCCCAGCATACTGAATAGAACAGAGCTAACATGAATTTAAAAAACACATAGAACTTAGGATATAAAAAAATGACTGGTTTGATGGCCCTTCAGTATGTTCTAGTTGCTTTATCAAACATTGTTTTCTACCCTACAAATATTGTATTGTTAGAAGCCAAGCACTGAATTTTTCATTTACTCCCCATATCTGTAAAATGGGATTAATTTTTGCCCTGTTTCTATGATTAATGAAATAAGTTAACCTTTCAAAAAATAAATTAATTAATTAATTTAAAAAAAAGGAAATAAGTTAACCTTTCAATTTTCCTGAAGAGTTCTACAGTAAGAATTTTTTAATTATAAACAGAAAAAAAATTTCAGTGAAAAAATAGTTATTTCCATAAGTCAGTGTTTACCAAGCAGCATTTTGGTTTTATAAGAAAACATATGCTCTGGACTTTGCTGGAGGTCCAATGGTTAGAAATCTGCCTGCCAATGCAGAGGACATGGGTTCAGTCCCTAGTCTGGGATGATCTCACATGCCACGGGGTAGCTGGGCCTACCGAGCCCATGTGCTGTAACTACTGAAGCCTGTGTGCCTAGAGCCCGTGCTCCACAAGAGAAGCCACTGCAGTAAGAAGTACTGCAAGGAAGAGAAGACCCTGCTCACCACAGCTAGAGAAAACCAACATACAGTAACAAAGATCCAGTGCAGCCAAAAATATATAAATTAAAAAAAGTATGCTCTAACCACAGTTAGTTTCAACTGCAGATATTTCAAACAAGAGGTATTATATATTAAGGCTTATATATTAAACTGGTATATAGTTTTTTAACTAATTTTTTAATATGTGCCAAGCTGTACATATTCCCAAATTATTCATTTTTCCTTTCTACTTAAAAAAGCTGGCAGTTTTAAAGAAATCAACAAGCACTTACCTGTTGATAGCTCTATTACGGCTCCTTTTTCTTCTCCTCTCAAACTGCTGTTCATCTTCTGAAGAGGAGGATGAAGTAGAGTCACTACTGTGAATTGCATGCCTTCGCCTAAAGAGGGAAACTGAAATCATAATGGAAGAAGGCAGGAGAAACATACAATACAAATATCAGAAATACCTAAATACCTAGTGATCCAAAAGTATTTATCACAAAATTAATACATTTGCTGAATCAATGAAGTGAGCTTTGTTGGTTGAATCTTTTGAAGGAAATAAAAGACTTGGAAAACTGAGAATGGAAAAGATAGGAGGCTATAGGCATCATTAAGACAAAACATGGTCCAGGAAGAGTGACTTCTTGTCTTAATATAATTCAGGTATACTCAAAGAGAAGGTACGATAAAGAGGGTTTTAGAATCTTTGGGACTGTAATTTTAGAAAGTATTTTCAAGATTATACTATATATAATTTACATTTGGAAGGGAATCACCTATTTTGAAATGTCAAACAATATTAAAAGGAGAACAAGATATTTTTTTTTCTTTAGAATTTTTAATGTCAACCAAAGGGGATCAAGAGGGATCAAAAAAAGGTAACACACAGTGAGAAAACAGATGGTATTTTATTTATAGTGTATCCTCAACTCTAAATTCACAACTGCCATTTAATGCTTGTGTAAATGTGGATGAATTACTCAACCCATATAAGCCTCTATTTCCCTACTTACAAAAAAAGATAAAAATAACCAAAATCTTAGCCTGCTTGGTAGTATCAGATGAAGTGTTGAGTGTTACAAACTCAAAAAAGTTTTTAAATCACTTCTACCTTTGGACAGTTGCAAACGACTCACAGAATAAAAGCAAAGAAATCTGGCTGGGAAAACTTTTAATCATTCTGTTGGCTCAGGGTGGACAGCATTTCCTGAGTCAGAATACAATCATGGTTAAGTAGATATGTCCAAAAATACAGACGTTCACAATCTATTATCTGAAAATTGAAGTCCAGAATCTTGTACCTAGAAAAACCCTGAAAACAAATTTTTCCATTATTCACTTAGCAGCAAAACATGACCTGAAATGTCACAAATGCAATTCACAATCTCTATTTGTCCCACTTACTATGATTATTCATATGTTTTGCTATAAAATTAATACATTTGACTATACACTGGGGGCCCAGAAACACTTACAAATGTTAATGTTGCATATTATGATTGTTGTATATTTATTACCTTTGTAACTCTACCCCTGGCCACAAATCTGAATTCTGAAACATAAACAGCCCCAGGGTTTTGATACTCCTCCACCATCCACCCACTCAAACATGCCCAAGATCAATTTTGCGATCTGACTGAAACTAAAAATATCTAGTACAAGTCTACAATTTTATATGAAAAACTTTTTTAATACTACCATTAATTAACATTATAAAGAGACCCGCACAACTACATAGTACACATAACTGTCTGTGAATTCAGTAGGTATGCACATAATTAAGACTAACAATTAATAAAAAGGACTAGTATTTACTGTTTCTTGTACCCAGTAGTTGACATATCTCATTTAAACAATTAAAACTCTTGACAAGTTCATATTAGTAGGCTCATTGTATAATCAGGGCCAATATGGCTCACAGTTCAACTAATCTGCTTAAAATGCAAGAATTAGTAATGACAGTGTCAGAATTCAAAACCTTTGTCTATTTAAAAAAAAATGGTTCACATTCTGTATACTACCACACTGATGATCTCCAGTTGTTTATTTCATAAATCAAAAAAGTTATAAGCAAACCACAAAATCTTGTGTACTCACAGTCTCCAATGTCTGATTTGCAAAGTAGGGATTACCTTTAACCATTAAAGTGCATTAACAAATGCAGCCAGTACTTAACATACACCAGGCACTATTTTAAGTGATTTACATGTATTAACTCATCTAATCTGCAGTACTATGAAATAGGTGCTATTGTCTCCATTCTACAGATCAAAAAGTTAAGCATGGATAGTAACTTGAAAAAGGTCACTAATAAGTGGTAGAGCTGAATTTACACTCTAGGCAGTCCTAGCTCTTCAAAATTAACTACACTACAGAAAGTCTATTACTTCAGTTGAAAAAAATTCTAAATACATATAACCCACGTTCACTCTTTTTCTTTCTTCCCATTTTACTAAGAAGTTTTGAAAATCTGACACAGACAGCACTGGACCTGCACTATGAACCCAACTAGAGCTTCTAGAGAGGTCAGTTCTAGCTCCTTGACAACCAGTAAGGTATACTTGGAAACACTGGTGAAGCAATTGTGCTATTTATGTTACCTTCTTGTTTAAAGGTGCTAGGTTTGTTTCAGAAACTGCAAACTGAGGCTAGAGAATAAACCTTAGATGAGAGGTTAGCAATCACAAGGAAGAAAGAAAATCCTACTTTAAGGCAGCATTTCTGAAGCTCTGCTGTGTAAGTGTGCCAAGAGACCCTTGGAAGATCCTGCATGGTGGCTGTAAGTTTCACTAAGAGCAAAGTTCCAACAATTCTTTGGATTTGTGTTTTGTTTCCCTGCCTAAGCAGGATGTGAACTATAAACAGAGGCTGATCTCTTCAAGAAAAAGTAAAAAGGCTAAGCAAAATGACTACCATTAAAGCTGTCAGAAGAAATGAGATGTTAACTCCACCCTGGTAAAGAAAATTGAGAGGAAAAAAAAGGTTTACAAAGGGCTACATTCAAAAGATCTGGTAAAGGTGTAGAAAAACTGAAATTCTAGTACACTGTGGGAATGTAAAGTGCAGCAACTATCTTGGAAAAATAATCTGGCAATTCTTCAAAAAATTAAATATAGTTAGTATCTGATCCAGCAATTTCATTTCCAGGTATATACCCAGGAGAAACCAAAACATGTTCGCACAAAAAGTTAACACATGAATGTTCCTAACAGAATTACTCATAATAGCCAAAAAAGTAGAAGCAACCCAAATGTACATCAACTAATAAAGGGATAAACAAAATATGGTACATTTATACAAAGGAATCTTGTTTGCCAATAAAAAGGGATAAAATGGGACTTCCCTGGTGGTCCAGTAGTTAAGAATTTGCCTGCCATTCTTGTTTCTCTTAAAAATGAATTTTGCCTTTGACCAGAGATTTGCCTAGGTAGGGATAAGCATAAGCATTGCTTCAATTTTCCGAGGTCTTGTGAGATAAACAAGATCAATTAAAAAAAAAAAAAAAAATTCACCTGCCAATTCAGGGGACATGGGTTCGATCCCTGGTCTGGGAAGATTCCACATGCTGCAGAGCAACAAAGCCCATGCTCCATAACTACTGAGTCCTCGTGCTGCAACTACTGAAGCCCGTAAGCCTAGAGTCTGTGCTCCACAACAAGAGAAGTCCATGTGCCACAACTAGAGAAAGCCCACGGGCAGTAACGAAGATCCAGTGAGGCCAAAAATTTAAAAAAAAAAAAAAAACAATTTTTAATTAAAAATTAAAGAAAAAAATTTTATTAAAAAAAGGAATGAAGTACTGATATATCCTACAATGTAGACAAACCCTGAAAATGTTTTAACAAGCAAAAGAGCCAGTCACAAAAAATTCCACTTATATGAAATACCCAGAATCTATACAGACAGACAGTAGGTGAGTGGTAGCTTAGGGCTGGAGGGATTGGAGTGATAACTAAAGACTATGGGGTTATTTTTTAAGGCAAGAACTGTACATTTTAAATGGGTAAGCTATATGGTGTGTGAATTATATCACAATAAAGTTGTTATCAAAATGAAAACGTATAAAGGGAGTTATCAAAACCAATACAAAGGTCACTAATATAACTCAGGGAAGTTAAATCTCTTGCTTCATACTTGAAATGTGTCAGAATCCACCACTAGTCTGAGATCCAAGGGCAGGATTTCTGGCTGAGCCATTTTTATATCCATAGTATGTGGCACATAGTAGTACTCCAGTATTTGTTAAATAATAGGAGGAGGGGAAATCCTGTACCCGAGGAGTTACACAGTAATGTAAGACACTCTCCATAGACAGTGTACCCTGTGAACCAAATAAGGGAACTCCAGCACCAAAGTGGCAAAAAAAAAAGAGAAAAACCCACCTGCTACCCATTGCAAGCTGGTGACTACAGAGGTTGTCAGTCAACAATTATGTTACTCCCAGAAATATAAACCCATTAAATATGGGAGAAGAAATTAAATTTCAAAGTAACTGCTAGCCTCTCACTTCTGTTGGCTCAAACAGAGGCCTGTACTGTGAGTCAGGCAGCCGCCCTGGGCACTATGCTAATGAGGACTCACTACACTTTACTCTCCTTTTCTGAGGATCATTAAATTTCACTATCAAAATACTGGTCTTTAACAATATCCTACATGGTCCATGAAAAGTACTGAGAGTATGGGCACCTTTCAAGTGCACTTTATCTCAGGCAGCCCTGACAGGTTGTCTTTCTCATCCTCTATCCTCCAGGCTGTGGTAGTATGAGAAGGGATGAAGAAACAAGAAATCCAGAATGTACACGTATGATTTTGAAACTCTAAAAATGAAATTATGAAGAATATGAAATTCTACTTGTGTCCTGCCTTTTTAGGCTTCCCCTATAAGCTTCCTCATTCATGAACTACTATAACGCTACTATCACCCAGAAAATTCTAATGCATCAGAAAATCTTTTATTACTCGGAATAATGAAGAATTAATAAGAATGATCTCATCAGACTTAAATATGACAGACAGACAAGTGTTAGGATGCAGAAGGAAAAGAAACCCACAAATAATCTTAATAGTCAAACAAAATTAATGTTTCCTACTATGTAAGAAAAACAAATTTGAAAAATAGATCCAAAAAAAGACAGGCAGAGTCGTAAGAAGTCTAAAAGCTATATAACTTAGAATTTGTCATGGTTAAGAAAGTATGTCTGGGAAAAAAAAAGAAAGAAAGTATGTCTGGGATAGTATGTGAAGACTATCACAAGACTAAACCTACACTCTAACTTAATGTGAAAATTAAATGAGACAGTTCAGTCTATGTAAAATGCTTATACCAAGTCAGGAATACAACACTGAAGGGAAAGTAGCTCTCTATTATTACTGTAGAACAGTTGAATAAACTACCTAACTTACCATGGCAGTTATTAATAATTCCTATCAGTGAAAGCAAAACCAAAAACTAGTCAGTAGTTGTGGAGAGCCTGAAGCAGTAAAGCCCTGAAGACACAGAGCTAACTTTCCAAAATACACAATTCTAGAATTCCATTCTGATAAACCCAATCTTAAGACTCTAGAATTCTACTCTAATACAACCACAATCATGTCATAAATCAATCACTATTTCAGAACCAAACCTGTTCATTCGTTTACAATAAGGACTTCTTGGTCCCGCAGAAGATAATCGATATCTTGGTCTTGCAGGAGAAGCTGGGCCAGTATAAAATATTTTGGGCTTTCTCTGATGACGAGGTTCTAAGAAAAAAATTACATGTACATGACAAGTAAATATGTATAAACACAATTTTGCTCTTCATCTACTTACAAAGGTGCTGTGTGCGCACGCATGCCAAGTGGCGTCAGTCATGTCCCACTCTTTGCAACCCTATGGACTGTAACCCACCAGGTTCCTGTCTGTGGGATTCTCCAGGCAAGAACAGTGGAGTGGGTTGCCATGCCCTTCCTTCCATGAAAATACTATTAATAGCACGTATCTACTAGAGTATATTTTACTGTTTGTGGTTTAAATCATTTATGCCTGCAAGGCTGCTACTGAAAGTATGTGTGCAGGACAGACAACAACCAACGAAAACACACACTGACCATCAACAACCATTGTGATTATCCTGATGCATAATGGCTGATTATCAGCCCTACATACATACACACACATATATAAACATATATATATATACACATATATATATACTTTTAAGGGTTGAGGTACAACTTTAACATAAATCAAAAGTGGTCCTATTTATACAAACTTATAAAATAAATTAAGTACAAAACTGTGAAAGTCAAAACAACTAAAGACAGACATGAAATTTCAAAATCACCCATTTATTTGCTTTGGTCAAGGCTAACATCTAATTTTTAAAAGATGCAACTTCTTAAGTCGGAAAGAGAAAAAGAAATACCGTGTAAAATTGCTTATTGTTTATCTAGAAAAATGGTACAGATGAACTTATTTGCAAAGCAGAAACAGATGCAGAGAGCGAACTCATGGATACTGAGGGAGTAAGCAGGTGATGGTGGGGTGTACTGGGAGGTTGGTATTGGCACAGACACAAGACTATGCACAAAACAGATGACTAATGAGACACTACGCTGAGCACGGGGACTCTGTACCCAAGGCTCCGTAGTGACCTAAATGGGAAGGAGGTCTAAAAAAGAAGGGATACATGTACCACTGCTTCACTCTGCTACACACAAGAAACAACATTGTAAAGCAACTATATTCCAATAAAATTAAAAAAAAAAAAAAAAATATATATATATATAAACACACACACACACACATACACACACACACACACACACACACGCACTCCCCAAGGAGGAAAAGAAAAAGAAATAACTTCCTACACATCTTGGGTAAGTTATGAAAGACAACAGCCATGAGTATTCTGTAAAATGAAAACCTGAAAAATAAGAATGACAATGGAAAGGCAGTAAAAATAAAGGTAACCTAATTATATCTTCTCCTGGAAAAAACATTAATAGATATGTCTTACTTTCCAATGGAGCCTGATAGTAAACAGTAGCCTTTCTTTGTCTAAGATAGTATCGCTTCTGATTATCTTCTTCAACATCCTCTTCATCTTCATCGTCATCTTCATCGTCATCATCTTCATCGTCATCATCTTCCTCTTCTTCTTCATCATCTTCATCTTCATCATCTTCATCTTCACCATCATCATCTTCATCTTCTTGGTCTTCACCCTCTTCAGATGACTCTACAAATTAAGAAACATTTACTTTCAGGCTTCTCATCCAAATGTTAAGTTTTTAACACAGGGGAATAGAAAAGATCCTCCTTTTAAAACTCATTTTTGAACTTTTGAACTCTGTGGGAGAAGGTGAGGGTGGGATGTTTCGAAAGAACAGCATGTATATTATCTGTGATGAAACAGACCACCAGCCCAGGTGGGATGCATGAGTCAAGTGCTCGGGCCTGGTGGGCTGGGAAGACCCAGAGGAATCGGGTGGAGAGGGAGGTGGGATGGGGGACCGGGATGGGGAATACGTGTAACTCTATGGCTGATTCATATCAATGTATGACAAAACCCACTGAAAAATAAAATAAATAAATAAATAAATAAAACTCATTTACTTCTAGATTGTCTAAAGAATCTTTAATTCTGCAACAGTAAAGATTGAAGATTTTGAAAAATGAAGTAAAAAACTATAGAATTAAAAATAACTAGAAGAAAGAAAAAAGCAGTTTAAAGGCCACTGTCACTAAGTACCAAACTAAAGTTTAAAGTATTACTGCTAATTCATTAATATAATGAACTTCTGTCACTGAGTTACATGACATGTAGTCTACTTAAAGATAATGTAAAATACCCTCAGCAAACATTTAAAACATTTCAGAAAACAAATTTTCATTCAATAAAATTTCTAAGAAATTGCAGCAATAAGTCCTAAAGAGAACAGTAAAACCTGGCATGAGGGTATAGATCAGCGATAGAGCATTAATGGCAGAATAGTAAAACGTAATTTTAATCAGTTTTTAACTAAAACAGGTTATCTGTAGATATATTATTATACAAGCAAACCAGTTTCATCTGTTTTAGAGTTGTTTATTTCAAACATATTCCCAACAATACACATTATCCTTTTATCTCCCTTTCACTTTTTTCTCTGACACTATGACCAACTCCCTAATTTATCACAAATTACCATGCATGTTATAGCTTCTGAATAAAAAGACTATATCCTACTAAATAAAAAGCATTGAAATTCAAACCCAGAAGACAGAACAAGAGAAAAGACTAACCGCCACTGCCTTCTTGATTGTCAGTTGTTTCTTCATCAGTTCTTTGAATATCTTTTTGTTTACCTCTTTTGTACATGTTAAGATTCCCCTAAAAATGTTTAAATAAAATCCATTATTGTTTAGTATGTTTATTTAAAGTAAATACAGTAGGACCTTTCAATCTTACTTAAATAATGAAGTTATTTCCAGTTATAAACTCTTACAACTCCAGTAATAACTCTAGCGACTGATAAAATAATTGCTGAATAAAATGAATAATTTAACAAAAAAAAAAAAAAAGGATAGGGGCTACAGAAAAAAGGCTAAACTGGAGATTATGAAATCATCCCTTTAATGGAAGAATATATTTACTTCTTCTGTTTCATTAAATACCTCCAAGTCTTCAAATTCTCTCATTCGCCGTCTACGCTGCTTCTTCATATCATCCATTTTTTGAAGCACAGCTTCAGCAGTGCTTAAAAAAATGATACAAACATAAGCTAAAATTGTAAAAGAGTAGTGTATATATATATTTTAAAGAGTAGTATATTTTTAAAAACTTAATTTTTCTTCCATTGTATTCTTCAACTGCTGGAATTTTAAATATCTTTACAAGAAGCACTGATTTACTACTATAAAAATTTTAGCTATTCTTTATAAGAATTTAAATACGAATATAGTTAAATGCACATACAGAATTATTACAAAGTCCTCTAATGATCACTTTCTACTTTACATAAACAGAATGCATTTAATATTCATGCTAGTCAAAATTTAGTCCCCAACTCAAAAATTTTTGTCGGCTAAATCATCTTGGTCTAAGTGATTTTTACTTACTTTGTTATAAGTTTGTCAAACAGTACAGACTGGTTCACACTACCATAGCGGCTTCTGATCCTACAACTCCGGCGAACTTCAACATCACCATTCTCTTCATGCAAATGTTCTGTTTTTTGAACTATGTTTCTAGTTCTCAACGACTGAGTAACTGCAATTGCTTTGTCTTCACAGATGTGTACATAAAAGTAAACAGAAAGATTTGAAATAACAGCATTTATAAAACAATTCTAAAGTCAACAACTGAAGAGCTACACTTTCATGTAACAAAGTTTTAGTTTCTTGAACTTACCCATCTAATGTAAAAATAAACAACATACACCTACCATAAGTCCGATCATACCACTCTCAAGAGAAAACATACATATATAAATAATACAAAAACTTGTATACAGTGTTTGAAGCAGTTTTGTGACAACCCCCCAAATGGAAACAACCCAAAACAAACGTCTATCAAATGACAGACAAACCAATTGTGAGCAACAACCTAAGTGTCCACCAGGAGGTGAGTGGATAAAGAATATGTGGAGCTGGCAATCTCCTGGTGGTCCAGTGGTTATTACTCCACACTTCTATGGCGAGGGTCTGGGTTCAATCCCCGGGCCTTGGTTGGGGAGCTAAGATTTCACAAAAGCTGTGTGGCATGTCACTATCCCCACAAAAACAAACCCAAGAAACAAACAAAAATCCCCCACAGAATATGTGGAATATACACACAACAGAACAGTGTTCAGTCATAAGAAACAGGACATCCTGGCATCGGGAGTAACACGGATGGACCTTGAGGGTATTATGCTAAATGAAGTAAGTCAGAGAAAGACAAATACTAAATGACATCACTTATATGTGTGATCTAGGAACAGAGACTAAAATAATGTTTACAAAGGACTGGGTGGGGATTAAAAGAAAGGGGAAGATTGTTAGTCAAAGAATACAAATTTTCAGCCAAAAATGATGAAGTTCTGGAGCTCTAATGTACAGCAGGCTGATTATAGTTGATAATACTGTACTGGATACTTAAAGTTGCTAAGAGAGTGCAGCTTGAATGTTCTCAGCAATAAGAGAAATGGTAATTATGTGACATGATGCAGGTGTTAGCTAATACCATGATAATAATCATTTTGTAATATATAAGGATCGAACCAACATTTCTTGTACTCCTTAAATTAACATACTGTTATATATATATATATCAATTATATTAAAATAAAGCTAAGGAAAAAACTGTGGTATATCCATATAATGAAATACTACTGAGCAACAGAAAGCAACTCTGTGGATGATTCTCAAAGAAATTATGCTGAGTAAAAGAAGCCAGATAAAAAGAACACATATTGTATAATCCCACTGACATAAAACTCTAGAAAATACAAACTACTCTACAGTGGCAGAAAGCAGATTGGTGGCCACTTAGAAACCCTGGAGCATAGAGGGCATGGAGAGGAGCTGGGGAAGCCAGCAGTGATTATAAAGGTGCTAGAGGAAATTCTGGGAAGTGGTTATCTTTACTACCTTTTCATGGTGATGATTTGACAGCACACACTTGCATCAAAACCAAACAAACTGTATACTTTAAATATGGACAGTTTATTGTACCTCAGTATGCCTGTAAACAAAAACTGAATGTTTAAGAAACTTTAAATGCCTTTAACATTACTTACCTTCTTTGCACTCTTCTTTTTTTTTATCAGCCTGCTGTCTGGCCAACTGCCTATATTAAAAAATATATTAAATAACTCAAGATAATTGACATAATTTTAAATCCTGTATTTCATAATATTATGAACTAGGACAATGGAAAAATATGTTAATATAAGTTATGGCTAAACAAAGGCTAAGAACCCTATTGTGAAATTCAATGATATACAGTTGTCCCTCAGTGTGAGGAAGGGATTGGTTCTAGGGTCCCCCGTGGATACCAAAATCCAATGATGCTTAAATCTCTTATAATTTGCATATAACCCATGTTTATCCTCTTGTATACTCTGTCATCTCTAAATTACTTGTAATACCTAATACAATGTAAATGCTACATAAACAGTTGTTCAGTTCAGTCGCTCAGTCATGTCCAACTCTTTGCGACCCCATGGACTGCAACACACCAGGCTTCCCTGTCTATCACCAACTCTTGGAGCCTGCTCAAACTCATGTCCATTGAGTCAGTGATGCCATCCAACCATATCATCCTCTGTCATCCCCTTCTCCTCCCGCCTTCAATCTTTCCCAGCATCAGGGTCTTTTCCAAGTAGTCAGTTCTTCCCATCAGGTAGCCAAAGTATTGGAGCTTCAGCATCAGTCCTTCCAATGAATATTCAGGACTGATTTCCTTTAGGACTGACTGGTTTGATCTTGCAGTCCAAGGGACTAGAGCTCAACGGAACATTTCATGCAAAGATGGCACAATAAAGGACAGAAATGGTATGGACCTAACAGAAGCAGAAAATATTAAGAAGAGGTGACAACAATACAGAGGAACTATACAAAAGATTCCAATGACCCAGATAACCATGATAGTGTGATCACTCACCTAGAGCCAGACAACCTAGAATGCAAAGTCAAGTGGGCCTTAGGAAGCATCACTACGAACAAAGCTAGTGGAGGTAATGGAATTTCAGTTGAGCTATTTCAAATCCTGAAAGATGATGCTGTGAAAGTGCTGCACTCAATATGCCAGCAAATTTGGAAAACTCAGCAGTGGCCACAGGACTGGAAAAGGTCAGTTTTCATTCAAATCCCAAAGAAAGGCAATGCCAAAGAATGTTCAAACTACTGCACAATTGAAATCATCTCACACACTAGCAAAGTAATGCTCAAAATTCTCCAAGCGAGGCTTCAACAGTTTGTGAACTGAGAACTTCCAGATGTTCAAGCAGGATTTAGAAACGGCAGAGGAACCAGAGATCAAATTGCCAACACCCACTGGCTCATAGAAAAAACAAGAGAGTTCCAGAAAAGCATCTTCTTCTGCTTTACTGACCACATGAAAGCCTTTGTGTGGATCAGAACAAAGCGTTGTGAGTGAGTGGTAAATTCAAGTTTTGCTTTTTGGAACTTTCTGGAATTTTTGGTTGGAAAATATTTTTGATCCATGGTTGACTGAAACTGCATATGCAGAATCAGTGGACACAGAGGGTCAACTGTATGCATTAAGTCTTAGCTAAACAGAATTAATCAAATCATAGTATCTTACTTAAAACATGAAATGAAATCCTTATCCTAGGTATTTAGGTATAACTGAACTGAGTAGTGGGCAAAGACAAGACAAGGTGTTTTACATAAGAATATAGTAGTCCCACATCCTTGAGGACCTATGAACACATCATAGAAATTAGTAACATGCTAATTTCCCTCTAAGAACATGTGGTGGCTACAGTCATCACACGACATGCATTATCATTCACAGGTAGAAACAGTAACATTTGTGAATCAGATATCCCATCTACAAACTGACATACAGAATCTGCTGGATTGAAAAGAACATCTTCCAAAGGCTTTTTAAAAAAGTATCTTCCTCTCATTTTCCCCTAAACCCACTGAAGCAAACAAAGCAGTATGTCTCATTCACTTACTTTTAGGGATTCAATTTTCCATACCTGATAGGCTATATATTCCCTGACAGATCAGTTGGTAAAGGATCTGCCTGTAAGGCAGGAAATCCCGGTTCATTTCCTGGGTCAGGAAGATCCCCTGGAGAAGGGAAAGGCTACCCACTCTAGTATTCTGGCCTGGAGAATCCTATGGACTGTATAGTCCAGGGGTTGCAAAGAGTCAGATGGGACAGTGTGACTTTCACTTTCATTAATCAACCTATAAATCAAGCTATTTGCAAGTGGGCTGGTTATACCCGTGGAATTTCAAATGTGACACTTTAAAACGAAACCATCTTATTCTAAACCATCTATCCGGCTAACTCGTGCATATCTTCATAACAATGTAAGTCATCATTACACTTCCTTAACTCTTTTGGAACACTTGTTAAGAATGAAGAACAAAAAGAAACACTTTTCAGCAATCCATTTACAGATCAAGGGCTTGTTTGTTGACAGGTTCATGTAGTTTCCTCATAGAAGAGCCTCTCTCTCCATATCATGTAGGTCTACACTTCTACAAACAAGGCCCCCTACTAGATGCTAGGGATACAAAGACTAAAGCAGTGTCTTTTTTCTTTTTTTGTCTGTAGGGGAAGGGAAGTAATTTCCTACTTGCAAGGGTTGCTATACCTTTTTATACACAGTTAGATAATAAATATTTTTGGCTTGTTAGCTGTACAGTTTCTGTCATAACTACTCACACAACTCTAATATTGAAGTAGGAATGCAGCCCTAGACAGAATGAATGGGCATGGCTGTGTTCCAATGAAACTATTTACAAAAACAGGTGTCTGGACTTTTGGCAGCTCCTGAGAATATGATGAAAGCTATGGGTCTTTTCTCCCTAGAAAAATGCATACAGACATGTAAGTTTAAACATTATTTCAGAGTTTTCATATGCCGCCTGAAAAAACACTATTAGTGGACCCTGGTTAAGAAGTTTAGACCAAACAAATATATAGTCTTCCCTCAAGCCACAGTTACTCAAATCTTTTTGTATTATTCTAACCTTGGTTCCCTGGTCTTTGAGTCTCAAATAGACTGAAAACAAAGGGGTAGTGGGTAAAAACACACAGAAAGCAAAAAATTACTATAATCAGGCAAACTGGCAACAGCAAACAGTCATCCTGGTAAGAAATAGGAAAACTAGATAAAGCAGAATTCAAAAATACTATAGGCCACGTTATGTAAGTCTTGTACAAACAGATCCTGATGTTATCTATATAAATTATAGCCTTTGTAATAATGATCGGAATACAGGGAATTCTTTTAAAGATAGGAATTATTCTCCACAGGAGACACATAAACAGCCAGCCAACAAGCACAAGAAAAATTATCCAACATTATTAACCATCAAGGACATGCAAATCAGAACCACGAGATACTTCATACCCACTAAAATGGCTAAAATCAAAGAGACAAACTATGACAAGTGTTAGTGAGGATGTAGACAAAGTGAGATCCTCATACATATGGTGCTGGTGAGAATATAAAATGGTACAGCTGCTATGGACAACAGTTTGGCAGTTCAACATTAAAACAGAGACCATTCAAGCCAACAGTTCACTTCAAGGCACATACCCAAAAACCAAAACTCTATGTCTACACAAATATCTGTACACCAGTGTTCATATCATTCAAAATAACCCAAAAGGGTAAATAATTCAGATGTTCATCAACCAATGAGTGGATAAACAAAATTTCATATAACGAAATCTTATAGGACAATAAAATGAAGTACTGATAGACACTACAATATAGATAAACCTTCAAAACACTGTATCAAATAAAAGAAGCCAGACACAAAAGGTCACTGTATGATTCTGTTTGAATAAACTGTCCAAAATAGGCAAATAGATAGAAAGTAGATTTAGAAATCTAAATAGAGATAAAAAGTAGATCTGCAGTTCCCAAGGGGCTGGGGATGGAGGGATAACAGGCACTGGGTTTCTTTTTAGGGTGAAGAAAATGACTTGAAATTAGATAGCAGCAACACTTGAACAATACCACTAAATATTCTAAAACCACTGAATCACACGTAAAAATCATGAATTTTATGGTATGTAAATTATATTTGAATGGTTATTTTAAAATAATAAAAAGACAGGAATTCAATATATTTGAGGAAGATTCTAATTTAAAAATACCAAGCCACTCATCTTTAAATCAAAATTAAAACAGCATTTATTTTAATACATTCCTTTAATACCGAGCACAATGTTTCACAAACCTGAGTAACATACAGAGCCTTATAACGATTTTGAGGATTTCCTATATTAAATTTTTTATGATTATGTACAAGCCAAACTAGATATAAATTCATTTAAGTTTTATACAAATAAAACTGTAAAAGCAACCATTGACAAAAATATTAACAGAATACACTGGAGGTTTCCTGACACAAATTCTGTTTGCTGTGTGAATGTAATTCAGATTGCTATGGATTTCTCTTGAGTTGAGCACATTACCTATCAAGCTTGTTGTGTATCTGGATGACTCGATTCATCCCCTTCTATTATCCAAAGGGCTCCAAACCTTCACCTGAACAGCATGTTATGATATCACATCACATAGTTTTCTCTTGGAAGCAGATGCATCGTTTATGTATCAAGATCAGACTGGGTTCTCATCTCATGACCCTGAGATAACTAAAGCAGTATTACTTGGTGCCAATTGTAAACATAAATGTAGAGCCTGAAATTTTATGGCTGTTATCTAAAAGGCAGCAAGTTGGATGATTTAGGACTTTTTTTTTTCTTCAGATCATGAAAGAAATCTTTAAATTCTCATTGAGAATTTATGGACCCTCCCCTCCCAACTTTACTCTAAGAAGACAAGTTTTAGAAATAATGGGTTAACTTAAATTGTGTTTCACTGATTCTAAAAATTGTAAAACTCCCATTTTAACATCCCCCAAACTGGGATGTATATTATAACTGATGGCACGTCATAATTTTAATTTTCAGTGTTTTTTCCTTTCTTACTGTCTCATAAAATAATGTTGCATGTTTCAATTGTTGCTACCTTGGATTCCATGAAATATGGTAGTAGGTGTTCCATGAATGTGCTCAATCATGTCCAACTCTTTGTGACCCCATGGACTGTAGGCCACCAGGCTCTTCTGTCCATGGAATTTTCCAGGCAAGAATACTGGAGTGGGTTACATTTCTTTCTTCAATTCCATGAACAGTAGATGAAATAAGAGGCAGATTTAAATATATATAATAATAGACCAAGTAGATAATTAAAAAAATAACAGTAACAAAGAAACAAACTTAAAAAGGGCACAACCTCACTTATCTGGAGAATCTGTTACACAATATAAGAATAAAAAAATTCTACTTGAGAGTAAGCAGGCTTACATTCTTTATGAGAAGAATTCATGTAAAAATAATTATTTCACCAAAACAAATTTTATTCTAATTGGCAACCCCCATTTGTATTAAGCCCACCAAAATGGGGAGAAAAGTGAAGGTTCTGAGCTAATTAAAGTTGGATTTAAATTTTCCCTGGGCCAAGTAAACCCAAGCTCCATGAAATACATACTTTCTAATTCATTGAAACTAATTCCTTGACTATTAAAATGGGACTCATTGTAAAAGTAATTAGCCTCCAACTAATAAAAATAAATGGAAAAATAAATAAATAAAATGTGATTCATGCTATCTACCTCAGGGTTCTTGAGAAATGAAATTTAAATATGTATAAAGCCACCTAGTCCCAGAGAACAAATCAAAAACCAAAACCAAAGAAAAAACATGTTCTGCCTCCTTTGTGAAGACAGTTTTAGAAGCATACCAACAGAGATATTCATAAACGACTTTCAATTGATGAAAAACTTGATAGCAATCAGAAATACAAATACTATCTTGAATAAAAGCTTTTTATACATGCTTCCCAGGTGGCGCTAGCAATAAAGAACCTGCCTGTCAATGCAGGAGTTGAAAGAGATCAGGTGTAATCCCTGGGTTGGGAAGATCCCTTGGAGGAGGGCATGGCAACCCACTCCAGTATTCTTGTTTGGAAAATCCCATGGACAGAAGAGCTTGGTGGGCTATAGTCCGAAGGATCATAAAGAGTCGGATGTGACTGAAGCAACTTAGCATGCAAAGCATAGGCTCTGAAGCAGAAGCATATGTCATAAGCAAGTTACAGTCATAAAGTCTCTTTACTCAAGTACCCAGAACTGATCCTGTATCAACCAACCTTGTCAGCTGCACTCACACACATAATAGATACTGCCTTTGAATAAGAAAATAACAAACCTAGTACATATTAAATTTTTAATTCAATAATATTCATTTAGTACAATTTCATTTCAAATAAACTTCATTTTATAACTCGAACTCTTGATCAGTTAAGAACACACTTAAAAATTAAATGCAAATCTTAAATTAATACTTTAAAACTATTTTGAATTAACATTCAAGCATCTTCTATTACCTTGTAAAATGTCTGCCATTAGCATGTTTCTCCGTTACCACCGTATTCTTCTCAAAACTAGAATCTGAAGAATTCTGTGCATTTTTTCTCAAGGACCTTAAAGGACGCGTCTGGTGGTAGGTTTCAACTTCCTTAACTGTAGACCCGTCCTTCAAAGAAAAATTTAAAAAGCCAGTTAAGTTTCTCTTCAGTCAGATATCCCAGTTAAACTCCTAAGACTTCTCTCTGATTAAAAAGTTTGTAACAACTGCTTTTGGTACAGTATTATTTTTGCATCTCTGCA
The DNA here is from genome assembly GCF_963930625.1 of Muntiacus reevesi. Taxonomy (NCBI): domain Eukaryota; kingdom Metazoa; phylum Chordata; class Mammalia; order Artiodactyla; family Cervidae; genus Muntiacus; species Muntiacus reevesi. Next base: position 61,790,714 of record NC_089260.1, read on the forward strand.
AGAAAACTAAAATAGTTAATATCTAGAATAATCATTTTATGATAAACAAGTATGAGTAATGTCTATATGGTGGCTAATATAAGATTTATTAATGGTTTATAGTTCTATTTCATAACAAGTAGTCTAGAGTGAAATTTTCTATCACTGATAAAAAGTTGTAATAGTTCATAACAGTAAGTACTCCTCTTTTTTAAGGCTACAGAAATTAGAAAAATACACTCACAAACCATGGAACCACTGGCGGCAACTTTAAAATAACTAGACAATCAGAACTGCAATTTTGGCTTCAATGACAAAAGGAGTCATTACTATCTCACACAGTTTCAGTCAGATAATGTAAAAATGAATTAAAGACTGTTTACATATGTTGGTTGTTCAGTTATTAAGTCGAGTCTGACTCTTTATGACCCCATGGACCCTCCAGGCTTCTCTATCCATGAGGTTCTCCAGACAAGAATACTGGAGTGGGCTGCCATTTCCTTCTCCATTAAGTATGCTAATTTCTTGTAAAAACCATAGAGCTCCACGTAACTTTGTTTTTGCTCAATACTAAGTTAGTGGGTTGGCTTTATAAGCTACAGAGGTTCTGTCATAAAGTGTTCAAGATTTCATACACGCCTCTTAGAAATCACATACAGGTGTTTTCACATTAGAAGAGAAGCAAATGTACCTAACAACTCTATAATCCTAAACTTTACTACTTTAAAAATTTATAATTTTAGAAAAACAGGCATTTATTTTTTTTAATGAAACATCATTCCCCCGATGCTGCTTAGGCTGGCTTTACCTGGTCATTTCATTATGTTTTATTAGGATATTTTGTCATTTAATTTTGTTTCAGGAAGAATATGACTGGCTCATAAGTAAGAATATTTATATCATAACAACCTGTGTAAGAAACTGACAAGCTCTTAGAGGCATAAGAGGACAAGTTAAAAAAAATTAAGTTCTTCATAAGATATTAAATGATATGCCTGAGTTACACACTTTTATCAATGTGCCCATATTTCAAGATGTTTGAAAAAAGAACACCTATCCATTTAGATAAGTGCATTATTTTTAAAATGAATACCTACATCTTATATGGATGTGGTGTAACATAAGACTCCAAAAAAATTGTTTAAGGGTATCTATTTTCAGTTTCTCAACTTCCACATGTACTTTTTCTTAAAATGATCTAAGAAGACATCGTAACACAAGGCATCCTCTTAAATTTACCTTTCTCCCATTTTACAAAAGAAAATCCTATCTCTCATTCATTCTGAATCTATTATGGGCTGCTTCAAGGCGTTAAAAATCTTTGAAGAGCCAAACAAAGAAAAACACTAATGTAGGTGTTAAGAAAATGAATGACTATGCTAGGCAACAAATCCTTTCCTTTGTTAGATGATTCCCAATTCTTCGCTTTTAACAAAATTGAAAGGAGACCTAATCAAGCTAAGAGACCATTAAAAATGTTTGGCAAGTGATTTTCTGCACATAAGCCAGAAACACTTAGCGGCACTGCTAACAAAACTCCTCTCATTACTATCTATTTATTTATATGAACAATGTTTCTCAGCACTTACCTTTACAAAAACAATTAAACAAGATGCCAAAACACTGTCCTCAACAATAAATCAGATCTAGCCACAGATACATAAGCTAACTGGGTGGGTAGGGAGACTTCAACCACATGAAATCCTAATAAAAAATTACTTCCTATGTTCAATCAATTTAATCAAAATATTTTTTGTTGTTTTGATCAGTTGAGTATTAATAATTACGATAATTCAATACATAAAAATTTTATTTCTCAGAGCTCTGTCATGGAAAAGTGGAAAAAATCCAAATTTTGTTTTTACAAGTGTGAAAGGATAATTAACAAATGACTTTCAAGCATGAAAACATATCAAAATAAAACGCTGTTGGTTAAGTGGATGGGAAATAAAAATTAAAAAAGAAAAGAATCAAGGTAAAATTTCTGGCTGTTAAAAGAGCTTATTTATGTGTTAACTTTTAATGTTTCAAGACAGGTATCAAATAACTATGATTTTTAGATTCCAGGGGTTACTTATAAAAGTGTGATGTAATAGTTTTATTTTTTAATGTCAACTTTAAAAAAATGACAGAAATGATCTCCTTTTAACTATTTAAACTGGTGTGGGGGGTGGGGAGAACCTTAGAAGGCAGCTTAAAAATGTAAGAGATTATAAAGCTAAAAAAATTTAAAAACTCAGAAGAAAACATACGGAAAACTTTCATGATATTGGATTTGGCAACAATTCCTTAGGACACCAAAAGCACAGACAACGAAAGAAAAAGGTAAGTTGGACTTCATCAAAATTAAAACACTTTTTTACGAAGGACATTATCAATGAAAGGAAACCCCTGGAACTGGAGAACGTATCTGCAAATCATGACAATGACAAAGGACTGATACCCACAATATATAAAGAAATTCTGTACTGTCACAACAACAAAAAGTTAAAAACAGGCAAAGGACTTGAATGGACATTTCTTCAAAGAATATACACAAACAGCCCATGTACACATGAAAAGAAGCTCAACATAACCAGTCATAAGGAAATGGACATCAAACTCAATGAGGGATCACACTAATTAGGAAGGCTATTACCAGGAAAAAAAAAGAGAGACAAAGTAAGCATTGGCAAGAAAGTGAAGAAACTGGAAGCCCTGTGTATACTGTGGAAACTCATATGGCAATTCTTCAAAAAAAATTAAATACAGAATTACCACATCATCCAGCAATGCTGCTTTTGGGCATAATACTCAAAAAAAGTGAAAGCAGGGGCCTGAAGAGATATCTGAATGCTCCTGTCCATAGCAGCATATTCACAATAGCCAAAAGGTGGAAAGCAGAGTTCATCAACAAGTGAATGGATTAAAACGATAGGGGAAAAAAAACAAAAAACAATAGCTAGTATACACAATGAAATATTATACAGTCAAAAACAAAGGAAATTTTAACACATTGAAATAACACGAATGAATACTCTATGCTAAGTGAAATAAGTGAGTCACAAAAGAACAAATATTGTAGGTTTCTTCTTATGTGACTCCTTGCCAGGGGCTCAGAAGAGGGAAAATGGAGAATTAGAGTGTGTGTGTGTATTTTCTGTCCACTTAGGCAGGACCTCAGTTCTCTGACCAGGAATTCAACCGGGGGCACTGCAGTGAAAGCGCTGAGTTCAAACCACTGGACCACCAGGGAATTCCAGGGAGGGTTAGTACTAAGTACAGAGTTTGTTTTGGAAGATGAAAAATTCTGAAAATAAGAGAGTGGTGATGGGTTACTGAATAATGTCACTGTACTTAATGTTACAAAACTATATACTTAAAATGGCTAAAATGATAAATTTTGTTATTTATATTTTATTACAATAAAAAAAGTAAATGTCATCATACTCCTGGGAATAAAAAAAAAAAGGTTTGTTTCTACAGAAAAAAAGCAAGGGAGTGCTAAATACTGGGAAAAAAAGATTTCCTGAGAAACTCAGAAGACTTAACCTTTAAGCGGTCTAAGTGAATCTGTGATGTGCAGAAATTGGCTTAGTTCATCGTCCCTAAGTACTAAGCATCAAGAAAGGCTCTCCTTAACAGCATGGAGAAAAAAACAAAACAAGTGTTTTGAGAATCATCTGTACCCGGGCATACACTGGGGAATTTAAAAGTATAACTTTCAAAAATGTTCTTTATAAAAGCAATATAAAAATAAAAGTAATATGTGCCCATTACAAATGGGAAAATTAAGAAATATACAACAATAAAACTATCACCCTCAATTTCAGTTATCCACAGATAGAAATGGGTTAACCTTTGGATACACAAACCATTCTTTTCCTATGCATACACATTCCCACAATTTTAAAATTGAGCTAATATTATTTATGCTTTGTAACTTTTTTCTAGTGATACGATCATTTTCCCAAGTCATGAAGTATTATTCTAAAAATCTTTTTAGATGAATGAATAGTAATCCAGCCATTACATGAATCTATTTAACAAAATGCATAATAGTTACTTTACAGGGGAAACCTGGCACACAGCAAGTGCTATATACCTTGTAGCTATCAGTATTATAATCTTTTAACTGGTCTTCCAAACTCCCAGATTTGTTGTCTATACCTCATCTTAAACACTATCTTATCAGATCCCTGATCTAAAAGTTGCAACTTCTAAGCCTGAAATCAAGAGCCAGTCCAAAACTGATAAAAATGGACTACCTATTATTGTCACAAAACAAGTATACTCTCAAATGCAGAGTAGTCAATGCCAGGGAGTAACATTCACCACATGTCAAAATCTATCCATGCTTCGAGATACTTCACTGAGTTGTGCATTTTCCGTTATGTTGTGATATGCTTCAAGTTTTAAAAAATCTCCCATGGGTTGTATATATCAGTGTCAAGTCTGGGTTATCTTTCCAGACTTCTAAATAAATGTACAATTAAAAAAACAACAACCAAGTACCTTCTACATACTACAGTGTGTTTATTTTACCTAATAACATATAGAATAAAATGTACACAACCTAACCCTACTACCCATCCTTAAATGTCTCTTCAGCATGAGAAATAATCCTAACTTTAATGAATTGAAGAGACTCAGATCTGTGAAAGCCCAGAAGGACAATGGCTAGCCTGACTCCAAGAAAGGGGCATCCAAACTTATAGTTTAAGAAAATAAAATAAAAAAAACAGATTTAAAACAACAACAAAATATTTTCCAGGAACCCATACAGGTCAGGGGGAAAAAATCCTTAAGCCCAGTTGAGTGAGATCATAAAAGCAAAATGTGGTTAATAGGTAACTTTATCTTTAGAACCTGAATGTCAACTTCCAAGCTCAGATGAAGAAAAATATAAGTTAACGAATATGAATAAATCCAACTATCTTCATGAAAAAAAAGAAGAAAAAAAAATCCAACTATCTTCAAAAAGAAATCTACTCCAAGAAATGCTCTGTCAGTAAAAGCATGAATGAGACTAAGAAATACTCAAGTACAATGAGAGTGGACCAAGGAAATTTCTGAATTGCATGACTGATGTAAAAAGCAAGCTATAATCAAATCAAATCAAATCAAATCCATTGAATGTAAAGTCCTATAATTAGAAAATATTTCAATCACAAGGGTATGTTTCATTTTTTTGTATTGGTGAACTTCCTCAGCATGAACTTCCTCAAGACCCATTCCCATGCTCACTAAATAACGCTCTGGTTACAATCTATCCTACCGAGGAATACTATGTTTCAAAAAGGTGTAATAATCCCTACTGGAAATCCTAGACTGGAGAAAAGATCTTTTCTACCCTATGATAACCAGCCTAACTGCTAACTGCTCAAACACGACATACCACTGATACTGCAAGACAATCAACAACAAAATATTTACTGTGCACCTAATATGCTCTAGGCTCTAGGAGTATATACTGCTGAGCAAAAGTTCAAAATCCAAATCCCTATGGAGTTCCATTCTGATTTGGGGAGAGAAAAGAATATTTTAAAAGTAGGAAATTATACAATATTTAGAAGGTGGTAAGAGCTAGGGAACATACAACAGAGCAGAGCGGCCTGACAATGAGCAGTGTGCAATTTTCAGTGGGGTTGTTAGGACAAGGTAGTTAGCAAACACTTCAAACAGGTTACTTCATGCAGGTTCTACGTGGGACTCGCAGCTCTACTTCTTCATACAAAGGTGAACTGAGCAAGTTATTTAAAGTCTGTGCCACAGTCCTCTTAGTCCTCTTCCCTGTTAAACAAGGATGCCTATCTTATAAAGCTATGAGGAGTGAGTTAATATTTGCAAGATTCTTGGAACACGTTAAGCACTGAATTCTGAGTTGTTGTTGTTGCTTTTAATTTTAAAAAATGTAAAAGGTAAAGGAACATCTGATACAGATATCCAGGGAAAGAGTATTCCCAACCCAAGGTAGAGCAAGTGCAAAGGCTCTGGGATTCAATGAGCAGCTAGGCCAAAGTGGCTGGAATAGACTGGGTTTTTCAAAAGGAAGAATGGAAGAGGATGTCATCATAAAGGGAAGGGGGCAAGGATGTATACAGGGCTGCTTCTCAACTTTATTCTATTTAGATAGGGATTTTTGAGCAGAGTGATAAACTGTTACGACTTTTAAAAAGATCCCTCTGTAAGCTATACTGAGAACTCAGACTTTCAAGGGAGGAGGGCATTATATGTAAGGATGGCAAATAGGGAGGCTAGTCAAGAATCTATGTTAATAACCCACGGGAATTCACTGGTGGTGCAGTGGTTAGGACTCTGTGCCAGGGCCTAGTTTCAATCCCTGGTTCTAAGATGCCACAAGCCACCCAATGTGACCAAAAAAAAAAAAAAAAAAATCTATTTTAATAATCCAGGCAAGAGATAATAGTTTGAATCAGCAAGGCAACACCAGAGCAGCTGAGAAGTCGTCAGATTCTGAATATATTCTGAAAGTGAAGCCAACAGAATTTGCTAGTATGAACTGAGAGAAGAGTAAAGGATGACTCTAAGGTTTTCAGCCTGAGAAACTTCAAAGGAAAAAAAAGTGCCCATTAAAGCTGACTGAGATGTTAACAGCTGACAATAACTGAGCCCTATGTATCAGCCGAGTGTCCAGGGAATCACCTTACATGCATGATCTTACATGCATGATCACATTTAATTCTCATTATCCATGTGGTGGGTTTCACTCCCTTTCAAAAAGTACAGAAACCTGCTGATATTGGTAAGCTGATGGTAAGCTGATGGGTAAACAAAGAACATTTAAAAAAAATTAACTTCTTAACTGCTGAAGTATAGTTGATTTACAACGTTGTGTTAATTACTGCTGCAAAGTGACTCAGTTATACATAAACATACACATTCTTCTTCATATTATTTTCCATTATGGTTTATCACAGGAAGAATTAACAGTTGTTTTAAGCGCCTAAATTACTTAACCACTACTCAATACATCATTATGGTCACAGGAACTGGCACTGTCCTGAAGATAATAAACAATATTTACTGAAATTAATTAGTTCTTCTGAACAAAGGTTAGTAAGTCAAGTGACCAAGTTCATTGAAGAAGTGTCCAGCATCCCTAGATCTCTAACAACGTCAGCCTGTGACTGGGAAACAGATCCTGAAGGTCAGGAAATTGTTTGATTTTTCAATTCAGAATCACAATGTCAGAGACTTAATGGGCTCTTTCATTCCCCTCGGTTAAGAAATAACTCTGATGAGGCCTCTACAAGAGATTCTGACAATTTCATATATCGATCTCTCCCTTACCTGTGTTTTTCACTCTCTCCCACCGTCCACACCTCGCCTCAGCTTCAGTCTGACTTACCAGTTCTAACCCTATCTCCCGTCCTGTTTTTCCTACCCCCATGACTACCCTTCGCTTCAGCAGAACTAGATTACTTCCTGCTGCCTTAACTTTGCTATGTACTGTTGCTTCCTCAATTACTGTAACATTTTGTGAACGCGGTATCCTCCATCTGTGTCTCTTTCAGCAGCTGGGGGTGGAGGAGGGAAGGTGGAGGGACTCTCTCCGTCGGACTTAATTAAATCTACCAATCAAACATCCCATCTGTACATCAGACCTAGGAGAACTTCTTTCAAGACTATACTGCTCCAGCTCCATGGAAACCTACAGACCTTGTTTATAGCTGTTTTAACATAAAAATAAGGGAAAGGGAACGGGTTGTGGAAGCGGAAGATCCAAGTTTCAACTTTCGATCTACCACTTCTCGAGTCCGTTTTTTCCATCGGTAAGATACGTAACTATCCATTCTCATGGTGCTGTTATGAGGCTCAAGTGAAGAAGACATAAAAGAAACGTCGCTCTCCATCCCTCCACGTTATGCAACCTGGTGTTATTCACGGCGTTCGGAGTAACGAACTTCTCTGGATCATAAACGCAGGTCAGGGAACCTGAGTCACAATCTTTCTATCCCCTCGCAGCTCCTAAGACACTCATTATGCACACAAGTAAGCGCTCGGTAAACGCTCGTGGCTCGCGATCGCTGCGAACCTAGGGCGGCAGCCTGGGCCATCGGTCCCCGAGGTGTGCGAGGTGGGGGGCGGGGCAAGCCGCTAACCAAGGTGGGGCCCCGATCTGCACTTCGGCTGCTGAGACCTCCGGTTTCCTCTTGAGTCAAATCAGGTTAATACACCCTCCCAACAGTCAGCCCTTCTCTCCACCCGACCCACACACCCCTTCGGGCTCCGATCCTGAGAAGCCTTCCATTTTACGTGTCCTTGACAAATACTTCTCCCAACCTACCCCCCCTCCTCTGCCCCACCCTCAGCCAACTGTCACTCGGGTCCCACCGCCCACCCCCATCTCCCAAGGCCCTGCCGGGCAGCAGGCAGCGGGCAGTCCCCCAGGCCCGGCCCCAGGGGTCCGCCCCAGGCCCGTACTCACGCCCGCGGCGGCCGCGGTGACGGCAGACTGCTCAGCGGAGCCGGCCGAGCGGAGCCGCCTCCGGCCGATCTGCTCCAAACTGAGGAATTCGCTGGACAGGTCCAGAGAGTCCGTGGCCGAGGCGGAGGGGTGGCTCTGCAGTTCTAGGCTGCTGCGAAGGACCACCATCTTCTCTCCCTTCTCGCCCAGCCGTCCGCGGCGGGAGACGGACCAGACCTCGGGCAACGGCCGCTCACGCGCTTCCGCGCTCCGAATTCTGGCGCCACTCGCGCCGCGCCGCCGGCCGCAGCGCGCGCGCCCGGAATCCCTCCGCCACCAGTCCCGCCCACGCTGCCACCCCTGCCACAGCCGGCTCGAAACTTTCCTTTCCGTAGCGCGGAGGGCTTTGGGCCGAATTTGAGCAGGACCCACATCGACGGTATCAGGGACCCGAGGCGATGGTGACAAGAGACTGTTCACTCCTTTTTCTTAGATAATTTCGGCTCGCTGAGCTCAGCGGAGGGACACTGCGGGTAGCGAAGCGACATTCTGTTTGGAATTTTGGCGCGTGGACGCCGGCGGGGGGGCGGGGAGGGAAAGGGAGGATCTCGGCCTTTCTGATTGGCTGGCGGGGCCTGGTGGCCCCTCCCCGCCCCTCCCGACACCCGCTCTCCGCTTCCCGCCACGCGGGATTCAAATGGAAAATGCGGAGTCCTTGACTGGGGCAGGAGAATGCACTTGACTTTGGCAGGTTTTGACTTTGCTTCTTAAGGACTCTTACTGATGACCCAGACGAGTTTAAGAGACAGTTAGAAGCGAGCGGGTAGAGTATTATAGTTAAAAGCAGGTTCTGTAACCCAGCGCCACCGGTTCCCGCGATCTTGAGCAAAAGATTCGCCCCGCCTGGTCTTAAATCTCCTAATCTGTAAATTAACTCTAATTTTTAATACCTAAGGTTCTAAGATATTATTATGCCTTATATGTAAATGTTGGCTACTATTCCCGAAGACAATAACTTATCTGAAAATAAAGCAGTTACACGACTACTTTGATAATAGCATGCTGAATGATCAGAATGTGAGCGGAGCCCCAGCAAAACAGAAATACTATTTATTGATTTGGACGTCTGCGTTTCCTTAACTCGAGGTGTATTAAATATTTATTGAGCACCTATTACGTGCCAGGCAGTATTCTAAGCAGTCGGAATGCAGGTGTTAACAAAAAGCAAAAATGCCCTCGTGGAACTTAAATTCTGGTGAAAGGAAGACTAAATAAATACATGATATGTTTGTTACAAGGTAGTAAGTAACACAGAAATGTGAAGTAGGGAAGGTGAACGGAAGCTGAGATTTTAAATAGCGATTAGAGAGAGTTTCATGAAATTTAAGCAGAGATTTAAAGGAGGTTACGTATATCTGGGAGAAGAGAGATGTAAGCAGAAGGCGGGGGGGGGGGGGGGGGGGGGACAGCGGGCCAGTGAGATCAAAGAGGAAAATGCTGCTAGAAGCAGATCCTGCAAGGCCTCAAAGGTTTTTTTGCTTTTTATTATAAGTGAGATGAAAAGACATCACAGGGTTTGAACAGAGGAGTGACCTATTCGGACTTTTGGAAAGAATCCCTTTCGCTGCTGCCTTGAGAATGCAATATTGGGGACAAACTTATGTGTTGTTTTTTTTTTTTTAAATGAAACTCAGTTTTAACTGGGTCTCCTGTATTTTTTGGTAAATCTGGCAATTATACCTAGGAGGGCACCAGGATTATCCAGGCAACAGATGAAGTGACACAGACCAGAATGAGAGTCGTGGAGGTAATGAGACATGGTCAAATACTAGACATGTTTGGAAGAAAAGAGCCAACTGAATTTGCTCATTAATTGGATTTAGGCATGAGGGAAAGAGAGGAGTCGAAAAAGATTACCCCAGTGTCTGGTTGCTCGTTTGCTTCAGCTAATGGCAAGATCAAGCTGTACTTAACTTAGAGAAAGCTATGGCTAAAGCAAGTTTGGAGGGAATATCTGAAATTCCTTTCCATTCACACCTAAGATACAGAGGTTATTAAATACTCAGCACTTAAAATTTGACCTTTTAAGAGTTTTTAGAAATGTATGCACCGTGATATTTACCTACCACAGCATTATTTATAATGTCAAAAAGCAAAGAACAACTTGAATGGCCCTCAGAGGATCCTTGAGAAGACTGCAATACAGTAGAATTACAATGCAGGACTTCCCTGGTGGTCCAATGGCTAAGACTGTGTCCTCAAAGCAGGGGGCCCAGGTTCGATCCTTTGTTAGGGATATAGATTCCACATGCCACGACTAAAGATCCTGTATGCCATAACTAAGACTTGGTACAGCCACATAAATAAACATTTTTAAAAATTATGACCTGCTGTTTTAATTACATGGAAAGTTGTGCATAATGCATTGTAACTTCTTAAGAAAGTACAAAGACTTATGTATCATACAATTCCATCTTTGTTTAAAAAAAGGATATGTGTATATTCGTATATTTGCATTGGAAAAAGTCCAAAAGAAACTACAACAAAATATTAATGGTTAGTTTCTGGATGGCAATATTATGGTGGTTGTGTAGTTTCTTTGTACTTTTATCAATTTTTCTAATTTTTATTTTTGCACTAGATATGTATTACTTTTACAACAGAAAAAAAAAAAAAAAAAGCTTTCAGATGATTGTTTACCCAATATAAATGAAAACAAAAACGAACAAAAAAAAAAAATAATAAAAAAAAAAAAAAAACAAAAAAAAAACGAACAATATTTAAATCAGCCTAGTCTGTTCCCTTTTCTTTATGCATTGCTGTACCTTGATTGTTGTTAAGAGCCCCTAAGTCCTGCCTGACTCTTTTCCAACCCCATGGACTGTAGCCTGCCAGGCTCCTTTGTCCTAGGGATTTCCCAGGCAAGAATACTGGAATAAGTTGCCATTTCCTTCTTCAGGGGATCTTCCTGGACCAGGGATCTAAACTGTGTCTCCTGCATTGGCAGATAGGTTCTTTACCACTGAGTCACAAGGGAAGCCCTAATACCTCGATAAGCATTTATAAAAAGAACTTCCACCCCCAAAACATGCGCATTTATGATTTTGTTTGACACTACCAAATTGACCTCCACAGAAGTTGTCATTTTAGGTTTTAGTTTTGTTTTAAATAAGCAATGAATAAAAATTTCAGAACACCAAGAGACAGAGGCAGCCAAATGGTTTTCTCTGTTCAACATTAAGAAATATCACACTTGCTTTAGCCTTTAGTTGATGTAGTGGGTGATATGTGTACCCCAACAGGATACATCCAAGTCCTAAACTCTGGCATCTGAAAACATGACCTAATTTGAAATAGGGCTTTTGCAGATGTAATTAGGATCTTGAAATGAGGTCATCCTGGATATATCAGTTCAGTTCAGTCACTCAGTCCGACTCTTTGCGATCCCATGAATCGCAGCATGCCAGGCCTCTCTGTCCATCACCAACTCCCGGAGTTTACTCAAACTCCTGTCCATCGAGTTGGTGATGCCATCCAGCCATCTCATCCTCTGTCGTCCCCTTCTCCTCCTGCCCCCAATCCCTCCCAGCATCAGGGTCTTTTCCAATGAGTCAACTCTTCACATGATGTGGCCAAAGTATTGGAGTTTCAGCTTCAGCATGAGTCCTTCCAATGAACACCCAGGACTGATCTGCTTTAGGATGGACTGGTTGGATCTCCTTGCAGTCCAAGGGACTCTCTAGAGTCTTCTCCAACACCACAGTTCAAAAGCATCCATTCTTTGGCGCTCAGCTTTCTTCACAGTTCAACTCTCACATCCATACATGACCACTGGTAAAACCATGGCCTTGACTAGATGGACTTTTGTTAGCAAAGTAATGTCTCTGCTTTTTAATATGCTATCTAGATTGGTCATAACTTTCCTTCCAAGGAGTAAGCATCTTTTAATTTCATGGCTGCAATCACCATCTGCAGTGATTTTGGAGCCCCCCAAAATAAAGTCTGACACTATTTTCACTGTTTCCCCATCTATTTCCAATGAGGTCATGGGACCAGATGCCATGATCTTAGTTTTCTGAATGTTGAGCTTGAAGTCAACTTTTTCACTCTCCTCTTTCACTTTCATCAAGAGGCTTTTTAGTTCTTCTTCACTTTCTGCCATAAGGGTGGTGTCATCTGCATATCTGAGGTTATTGATATTTCTCCTGGATATCTTGATTCCACCGTGTGCTTCTTCCAGCCCAGCATTTCTCATGATGTACTCTGCATATAAGTTAAATAAGCAGGGTGACAATATACAGCCTTGACTTACTCCTTTTCCTATTTGGAACCAGTCTGTTCTTCCATGTCCAGTTCTAACTGTTGCTTCCTGACCTGCACACAGGTTTCTCAAGAGACAGGTCAGGTGGTCTGGTAGTTCCATCTCTTTCAGAATTTTCCACAGTTTATTGTGATCCACACAGACAATGGCTTTGCCATAGTCAATAAAACAGAAATAGATGTTTTTCTGGAACTCTCTTGCTTTTTCGATGATCCAGAAGATGTTGGCAATTTGATCTCTGGTTCCTCTGCCTTTTCTAAAACCAGATTGAACATCTGGAAGTTCACGGCTCACGTATTGCTGAAGACTGGCTTGGAGAATTTTGAGCTTTACTTTACTAGTGTGCGAGATGAGTGCAATTGTGTGGTAGTTGGAACATTCTTTGGCATTGCCTTTCTTTGGGATTGGAATAAAAACTGACCTTTTCCAGTCCTATGGCCACTGCTGAGTTTTCCAAATTTGTTCTGCAACACTTTCTCAGCATCATCTTTCAGGATTTGAAATAGCTCAACTGGAATTTCATCACATCCACTACCTTTGTTCGTAGTGATGCTTTCTAAGGCCCACTTGACTTCACATTCCAGGATGTCTGGCTCTAGGTGAGTGATCACACCATCGTGATTATCTGGGTCGTGAAGATCTTTTTTGTACAGTTCCTCTGTGTTTTCTTGCAACCTCTTCTTAATATCTTCTGTTTCTGTTAGGTCCATACCATTTCTGTCCTTTATCAAACCCATCTTTGCATGAAATGTTCCCTTGCTATGTCTAATTTTCTTGAAGAGCTCTCTAGTCTTTCCCATTCTGTTGTTTTCCTCTATTTCTTTGCACTGATCACTGAGGAAGGCTTTCTTATCTCTCCTGGCTATTCTTTGGAACTCTACATTCAAATGGGAATATCTTTCCTTTTCTCCTTTGCTTTTTGCTTCTCTTTTTTCACAGCTATTTGTAAGGCCTCCTCAGACAACCATTTTGCTTTTTTGCATTTCTTTTCCATGCTGATGGTCTTGATTCCTGTCTCCTGTACAATGTCACAAAACTCTGTCCATAGTTCATCAGGCACTCTATCAGATCTAGTCCCTTAAGTCTATTTCTCATTTCCATTGTATAATCATAAGGGACTTGATTTAGGTCATACCTGAATGGTCTAGTGGTTTTCCCTGCTTTCTTCAATTTAAATCTGAATGTGGCAATAAGGAGTTCATGATCTGAGCCACAGTCAGCTCCCGGTCTTGTTTTTGCTGACTGTATAGAGCTTCTCCATCTTTGGCTGCAAAGAATATAATCAATCTGATTTCTGTGTTGACCATCTGGTGATGTCCACGTGTAGAGTCTTCTCTTGTGTTGTTGGAAGAGGGTGTTTGCTATGACCAGTGCGTTCTCTTGGCAGAACTCTATTAGCCTTTGCCCTGCTTCATTCTGTACTCCAAGGCCAAATTTGCCTGTTATTCCAGGTGTTTCTTGACTTTCTACTTTTACATTCCACTCCCCTATAATGAAAAAGACATCTTTATTGGGTGTTAGTTCTAAAAGGTCTTGTAGGTCTTCATAGAACCGTTCGACTTCAGCTTCTTCAGTGTTACTGGTCAGGGCATAGGCTTGGATTGCCATGATAGTGAATGGTTTGCCTTGGAAATGAACAGAGATCATTCCGTCATTTTTGAGACTGCATCCAAGTACTACATTTTGGACTCTTTTGTTGACCATGATGGCTACTCCATTTCTTCTAAGGGATTCCTACCCACAGTAGTAGATATAATGGTCATCTGAGTTAAATTCACCTATTCCAGTCCATTTTACTTCACTGATTCCTAGAATGTCGACATTCACTCTTGCCATCTCTTGCTTGACTACTTCCAATTTGCCTTGATTCATGGACTTAACATTCTAGGTTCCTATGCAATATTGCTCTTTACAGCATTGGACCTTGCTTCTATCACCAGTCACATCCATAACTGGGTATTGTTTTTGCTTTGGCTCCATCCCTTTATACTTTCTGGAGTTATTTCTCCACTGATCTCCAGTAGCATATTGGGCACCTACCGACCTGGGGAGTTCCTCTCAGTATCCTATCTTTTTGCCTTTTCATACTGTTCATGGGGTTCTCAAGGCAAGAATACTGAAGTGGTTTGCCATTCCCTTCTCCAGTGGCCCACATTCTGTCAGACCTCTCCACCATGACCCATCCATCTTGGGTGGCCCCACACAGCATGACTTAGTTTCATTTGAAGAAGGAATTCATAGGGCCTGGACTCCAACTCAGGCCTGTCCGTGCTGATCGTGCTCGGCTGCCTCTCCAGTGGACTCTGAACTCTCTGCTTAGTGCCTGTGGGAATGACAATGGAAGGATAAGACCCCCTCCGGACAGGGGAACCTTGAAGATCATATCCAGGTTACTCATCGCCTAAGAGAAAACAGACACTAATCACCCCTGCCTCCGGACACTATCTATCAGAATGTAAGCACAGGCTTATCGGTTATTAACTGTTTGGAATGTAACTGCGGGCTGATTGATTATTGACTGTTTGAACACATAACACGGGAATGATGGGGTTATTGTAGTTGTGTTTACCCTGCCTTTGTTTATGTAAGTCTCAAGGGAATTGAGGTGGTGGGTTTGGACACGTACACATGGGGTAGGTGGTGGGTTTGGACTCGTACACATGGGGTATAAAAGATTTTCACAAATGCTGGACCGGGTCCTTGGCTAAGAGGTGACTCTGCCTTGGGCCCGCCGGTGTAATAAACTGCACTCCACTATCTGCATTGTCCTTCTGAGTGAGTCTGTTTCCCGGAAAGCGTGGCTATAACACATTGAGTTAGACAAGGCTGTGGTCCTGTGATCAGATTGGCTGGTTTTCTGTGATTATGGTTTCAGTGTGTCTGCCCTCTGATGCCCTCTCGCAACACCTACCGTCTTACTTGGGTTTCTCTTACCTCGGATGTGCGGTATCTCTTTACGCCTGCTCCAGCAAAGCGCAGCCGCTGCTCCTTACCTTGGATGAGGGGTATCTCCTCACGGGGTCACCCCTCCTGACCTTGAACCTGGTCAGGAGGAGGAGGAGGAGGATATATGGTGGACCCTAAATCCAAGTCTGGTGTCCTAACAGAAAGGAAAGGAAGCTTTGACACAGAGACACACGTAGGGAAGAAGGTGATGTGAAGATGGAGGCAGAAATTGGAGTGGTGCCTCTGCAAGCCCAGGAACACCACGGACTGCCAGCAACCACCAGAAGCTCAGAGAGAAGGACAGGGCATTCTCTCTAAGAGCCTGCGGACAGAACCAGTGGTACTGACACCTTGGTTTTAGGCTTCTGGCCTCCTGAACTGTGAGAATAAATGTCTCCCTCTGTGTGTGTGTGTGTGTGTGTAAGGCACATGATTTGTGGTAATTTGTTACAGCAGCCTTAGGAAACAGAATTGGTCTGGAATTGGTCTTTATTCTTGCTGAGTGGCTATCTAGTCCAACTCTTGCGACCCCATGGACTGTAGCCTGCCAGACTCGTGTCCATGGAATTTTCCCAGCTAAGAACAGTGGGTTGCCATTTCCTACTCCAAGGGATATTCCCCACCCAAGGATCGAACCAAATCTCCTGTGTTACAGGTGGATTGCCTGGAACTGGTATTTAGCAAGTCATATTTCTTTCTTTTGCTGAAGTCTTAGCTACGGTTAATAGGAATGTCTTTAGGAAAAGAGGAGGGGGAGCAGAAACTCAGGTTCTCTCCTCCCCCCCCCACTTCCTAAAGAGGGTCCGTGTTCTTAGCTCACATGAGACAGAAAAGAGGGCTGAAGTCAGAGTTAATCATAATTCCATTACCTCATTTTGAGATGAGGTCAGAGGTGGGACCCTTTCTGTTCTTCAGTAACAATTAGAAAGCAAATATCAGTTTGAAGAGGGATTTCTCTCAATGTTATAAATCTGACGTTACTTAAATTTGATAGCTAATTTCAGTGATTTCCCACAAAAGAGGAGAAAATCATTAATCATGTGGGGTGGGGGCTGCAGTTGACATTGTCTGTTTTTCAGCTACTCCAAATTTAAACATCTCTCCTACGTGAGAGATTTTCTCTTTGGGTGGGTTTGGATGAGGAGGGCCCACGTCCTTCGATGGGAATCCCACAGGGATTGATACTTCATTTCCCTGTTGACCTGGCCTCCAGGGCTCAGGCATGTTATCTCATCTCAATTACTAAGCCTCTCCTACTGAGACATTCATCACATCTTGAAGAAGTGACCCAGCGATTCAGGGACAGAGATTATTCACCACCACCGTTCTTGGATCCTTGGGGCATTTTATCTGTGTGATCTGGCTGTGCTTCCCCAAGCCCCACCCCACTCTCCTCCCCGTTCTTCTAGTAAATTTGATTTCCTGTTTAAGTCAGCCAGAGATGGTTTGTGGGGACTTTCCTGGTAGTCCAGTGGTTAAGACCTCATGCTTCCAATGCCAGGGGTACAGGTTCAATCCCTGGTCGGGGGACTAAAATCTCACAGGCCTTGTAGCATGGCCAAAATTTTTTTTTTCAAAAAAAGAACTCTGGTACAGACGCTTCAGGTCAGAACAGAGACTTTTACCAGTGGTTTCCTATAAGGGGCACAGACACCCCTATCAGATGTGGAGGAGGGAGGGCCAGGAGAGAGGATGTGAAGTGAGCCAGACAGACATGTCATAATTCTAGGATGTGGTTTTCAGACATTTTCTCTTTATCAGCCTCCCCTGAATATACTTCAGTTTCTCAATTTGCCCATGTAAGGTGTGGTACACAGCCCTGAGGCATAAGCACGGGTCCTGGTACTATTGCTTCCTTTCCACCCCATTCTAAGTAAGATTGGTAATAGTAGTATTGCATTCCAACCCAGCCCAACTCCCCACCCTCAATGATGAGGTGCTACACCCCTGCCCAGAGCTCACATAGCACATGGCTGCCTTAGCATTTATCACTTTATGTTAAAATTATCCTTTAACATGGGAAAACTGAAAGTGAAGTAGCTCAGTTGTGTCCGACTCTTTGAGACCCCATAGACTGTAGTGTGCCAGACTCCTCTGTCCATGGGATTTTCCAGGCAAGAATACTGGAGTGGGTTGCCATTTCCTTCTCCATAACATGGAAAAGTCGTAATCAGATAAATGCAAAAGAAATGACAATAGAAATGCCATATTTTGCCTATATTTTTATTTTTTTAATAAACGTACTCAATGTGATATTGAGGTAGAGGTTTGTTTCTTAAAAGTAACATAGCCACATATATTAAGGGACCTGGAAAATATTTAAAGCTGTTAATCCAGGAATTCTACTTCTAGGACTCCTTCCAAACATAAATAATCAGAGGCTCAGAGGTGAGGATGAAGGTTTATGTGCAAAGATGTTGAGTGCAGCTTTGTTTATAATAGTAAGACCTGAAAACAAACTAAAGGTACAACAATAGGGGGAAAGTTGAAGCTGCACAGGTGGCTCAGTGGTAAAGAATCTGCCTGCCTATGCAGGAATGCAGGTTCAATTCCTGAGTGGGAAGATCCCCTGGAGAAGGAAACGGCAACCCCCTCCAGTATTCTTGCATGGAGAATCCCATGGACAGAGGTGCCTCATGGATCACAGTTGGTGGGGTCACAGAGTCAGACACGACTGAGCAACTCAACAACAAGGGGAAGAGCTAAGTAAACAATAGTCTGTCCATGTAGCTTTTTATATTGATGTTGATAACTTTGATTTTTTAGAAACGTATTAAAAAATTTATTAAAAAAGTATCCCATGTGAAAAATTCATTCAGTACAGATGTGAAAAATAAAGGTACAAGTCACTCTGTGTGATTGCCATGAGGAAAAAGAAGTTCTCTCTTTCCACAAGGGTTGCCAAGCTTGGAAAATATGAATAGGGGGTTGCCAGTGGCCATCCTCCTACAGCGAGAAGTGAAGTCACGTCAGGATGAAGCCAAGCACTGAGCAGACAGAGATGGGGAGCAAGAAGGCCTGGGGGAAGTGAGTGCCACTTCTGGTCCTTTGAGACCCTGGTTTCTGCAGCTCATCTTTCAACTGTGAGAGCCACTTCAGTGTCCTTCCTGTTCAACAGACTAATAAACAGCCTCCCTGCCTTGACTTTTAACTGACTGAGTCATGACTAATACAATAGGGACAGCTGCTGTGCTGGAATCAAATTATATTCTGTTTGTGCTATAATCCTCTTCTAATGATCAATTAATTCTTCCAACAACATGAAATGAGGTCCATTTGGCATGAAGTGGGCTTGGCAAATCAGTAGAGGCCTCTAAATAATAACCGTTTTTTTTTTCATGGTCACAAATCATCCCGGGAATAGACATCAAGTTCATCAGGGTGTAGTGTCTGGAATACATATATTTTTTTTTTCCTTTTATGAATCTGAAGACAGCAACTATTCATATTTAGTCTTATGTCATCTTTTCCAACATACTTTCTCAAAGATCCATAAGAAAGGCTTTGGGGTCATAAACTAAAGCACTTTATAAGTATACTGGAATGTAACTCATCTGAGTCTAAACATTTTTTAACCCCTTTAATGCAGCTTGGTGATTTCTACCACTGCACCTATCTTAGCTTTTTAAATTTTTCCCAGACTTTTTATTTTGTATTGTGGTAGAGCCGATTAACAATTATCTCGGCTTTAATTTCCTCTTACAGCTATTTTCTTTATTCTTTACAGCTTGAGGATTTTTTTTTTTTTTTTTTTGTGACTTTTTTTTTTTTTTTGATAGAGAAAATGCTAGCAAAATAGACACTGGGTATTTCTGTTTTCTTTCAGTTGTCTGATCACATCATATCATTTGGTCTCAAGCAATGAGATTCTCTTTCTTTTTCTTCTAGCTCTTAATACTGAGCATTAAAATACCCCTCCCCTAACAAGAAATAAAAGCCCCTTTTGTTCTTAAACCCGACTGTATTCCTGAATCTCCCCTTTCACGTCTGTGGCCCTTTTTTGTATTTTCCTTTGTTAGGAGTTACTCCTCCAAACCCCTGCCCTTTAACATCCTGATTTTATTGGGCATTGACTTGTGAGTGCATCTCTTTTCTTCCACATTCACATCACTAGGGTTTGCAGGTCAGAATCTGGGTCTACGTACTTCCCAACTCCTCTGAAACCATACTCTTTTTAATAGACTTTACCATGAAATCATGTGTGTTTTAAAAATACAAACTTTTATCCCCCCAATTTAAAGATTAATTGCTGCTTTTAAGAAAAGGTTTAGTAGCTTAAAGAAAGCACCTTATCGCAGAGACTTCTGACTCTCTGAATATCCATCCTTCCTTCTGCTTGAGATACTGTTGTTACCCGGGCTGCCCAGAATCCACCCTACATCTCCTAATCTCCCTTGCATGTGGATGTGACCTTGTGATTATCTTTTAGACAGTGGAATGTGAGCAGAAGTGATATGTACCATTTTGTGGATTTTTGTTCTTAAACCTTCTGTTACTCCTTTTTCCTGATTTTGCTGGCCAGAATGAAATTGCAGCTGATTTGGTGGTGAGCATTCTTCAACTAGGCTAAACTGTAAAGAATCTGCCTGCAATGCAGGAGACACAAGAGATATGGGTTCGATCCCTGGATTAGGAAGATCCCCTGGAGGAGGGCATGGCATTCCACTCCAGTATTCTTGCCTGGAGGACCCCATGAACAGAGGAACCAGGGGGGCTACAGTCCATAGGGTCGCCAAGAGTCAGGCACGACTGAAGCGATTTTTTCTAAACTATGTGCAACCAGGGCAACATCCTAGATATGGTCTTCCATCCAGATCTCAGGCGCCTGGGTACAGACACTGTGGAGACAGTCTATCGGCTCTGGAATGTAAACATCTAGGGTGTTCTATAAGAAATGCATTTGTATCTCCCCTAAACCAAATTTTTGGGTTTGTGACAGTAACCTCACTTGTATCTTAGCAAAACAGTTGTTAATTCAATAGGGATTTATCCCAGTCACAGTGCTTACACTTTGTTCACAAAGAAGCATAATGATGATGATCATAGTTGCAACACTTGGTAGTTGTTTACTACATAGGGTACTTCTCTGTTGTGCCAGGCACTATGCTTTTTGCACAGATTAGTTTATTTAATGCTCATGACAACTTTGTTAGGTAGACACTATACTTGTATTACTCTCATTTTACAAAAAAAGTTTGACACACAGGAAGATTGGTGAATTGTCTAAGGTCACACAGGACAGTTAGCCGAGAAAGGATTTGAGTCAGTCTGTCTGACTCTGGAGCTATTATTTTGTACTGTCTCAAGACAAGACCATGTCATGGTGCTGCTCATGGCAGATCCTGAGACAGGTCAAGTTACTTAGCATGATAATAATAGTAAAGACATATGACTAAAATGTTGTGGCAAAACAGAAAAAAAAAAAAAGCTGTGCAGAATTGGAAGGCAGCAATGAACTTTCCCTGGGAAAAGCTGAAAATAAGGAAAGTGAAAGAGCACACATTAGATAGAAGATACATGCATCTTCTGCAAAGATTTATCTGAGTAGTAAGACACTCAGTGATGGGAATTAGGATCTATTGGAGATAATGGAGTGAAACTATACCACAAATCATGACTGCTACCATTTATCATTATGTGTTGGGCTTCCCTGGTGGTTCAGACGGTAAAGAATCAGCCTGCAACAGGGGAAACCTGGGTTCGATCCCTGGGTTGGGAAGATTCCCTGGAGGAGGGCATGGCAACCCGTTCCAGTATTCTTGCCTGGAGAATCCCCATGGACCAGAGGAGCCTGGTGGGCTGCAATCCATGGGATCGCAAAGAGTGGAACATGACTGAGCGACTAAGCACGTCATTATGTGTCAGTACATATTCATTCTACTTTATATACATAAATTCAATCAGTCCTCATAACAACCCTCTGAGGTAGGTGTTGTTATCATTAACTTCATTTTAGATGAAGACACTGAGCCACAGAGAGGTGAAGTAACTTGGCCCAAGGTCACACAACTAGTAAGTAATAGAACCTACTAGTTTGGCTTCAGAGTCCTGCAGCAGTCTAGGTCCAATCAGAAGAAACCACATGGTAGGTTAAAGAGGGGATGTGAATGTCAAGAATTAGATAAAAGTAAAATGTGAGATAAAAGGAAACTATGGTATCTTGGGCTGAGGGAGGGTCCTCAAGGACAAATTTGAGAGAGGTTTGGATCTCATTGGAGAGAGCATGGGTTGGCTACGAGATAGCAGAGACATTTGCTCATTTAGCAGGTTGGAGGCAGTCCAGGTAGCTGGGTAAACAAGAGAGAAGAGGGTGGAGGAGCGTGATCACTAACCAGCCTCATGGGGAGTCATGGGAATCTGGGAGTCGGCAGGGACAGAAGACCTTTAAGATGCTGGGGACTGGAGAGATGGAGGCAGAAGCACTGCTAAGTGCATCACCCTGCTCCCCTGAAAGGCTTGCTAGGTGGCTGCCTGCAGCCCTTGCAGGGCTCTAGTTTCTGCGTCAAGAGGGCTGCATAAAGGTTATTGCAAGGCTAGAGCTGCAAGGTCACAGAAGGACAGATCTTGGGGCTGTGGCTGGAGCAGACCCTATTGGATGTTTTTGAGACCACACTCCTAACCCTGGTTGGTTCCCAGAAACCGCAGGAAGCTTCTTCCTTCAGTGCATTTAATAGAGAAGGTTTAACACTGTGCTCATTTTAAAGGATAAATGCTTAAAGGAATTCCATTGTTTATTATTAAGTCTATTGAAGTATGTATTTGGACCTGAGAGGTAATACATTGATAACTGACACAAGACTTATATTAAGTCTTGAGGACTTTGGAGCTTTAGAACTCATGAGACTGGGAGAATCGGACTGCATATAGACCATATATATGGTCTATAATCCAATCTAACAATTTCGGTTTTCAGAATCTACCCGATCAGCTGTATATGTCCCTTGCAAATATAAACATTCAGAAGGATACAAATCTAAAGTGAAAGCCCTCCATGCCATTCATTGACATGGGAAACACTTTTAACCATCTGGTGTTTTTCCTTCCAGACTGCTGGCAAATAAATATATGATTAACACTAAATGGGCACTATGAGGACTTTCAAAACTGTTCGTTCTTACTCTATGAAATAATCAATATATCTTTTTGAGTCAGTATATTTGGAATGAACATCCCCCCACCATTCCACCATCCTTTTCGCTCCCCGCGCCCCCTCGCCTCTCTCAAAAATAAACCTTTTTCACATACAAGATCCTCTTATTTCACTTGCACACGTGGAGTCTTCCCAATCTCATCGGCCGCAGCTGGCAAGGGGTTAGAGGGTGTCAGACTCCTCCGAGACTCAAGAAGTACCGTTTACCAATTCCAAGCCCTCCCCTGACTCCCCTCTCAAGCGGCCAGGCGGTGACCTCTTTTTTTCCAACGCTGATTGTCCGTTCCCAAGTCTCCAGCACTCTCTGCACACTGCCGCTCTAGGACCACGTGCCGCGTGGCCCCGCCCCTGGCCCCCCGACCCCACCCACCTGGCGGGGTTTCGCAAACCAGGAACCACAAGATCCTCCACGTCCCTGGCTCCGCCCACTATGAACTCAAGCCTCTGTCGCTCAGACTCCAACCTCAACGGCACTGCCACGGAGCGCCTCGAGCTCCGCCCACCTCTTTCCGCGCCAGGACTTTGCATCGCTGGCCCCGCCTAAGCTCCGCCCACCAGAACCTGCCCAGCCAATCCAGGGCCGCCCGACTCCAGCCACTGACAACAACTCTCTTCATTCCCAGCACCACCCTCCCGGGACCTGCCACGGGCTTCTCGAGCTTCTGCGCGGGATCTTGCGCTTTCAGCCACTCAGGCTCCGCCCACCCTGCCCCAGGCCCCGTCACCCGGGGGCGCCACCGGCGGCCTCGGGCTCCTCCCAGTCCGCCCAGCGAACCAGCGCTGTGTGTAGTGTGCCGGCTCCTCCTCCGAAGCTCGCCGGCGGGGCCGGTCTGTTTTCGTACGCCTCTGGCCCGTGCCCAGGCCCGCCATGGAAGGGGAAGCCCCCGTCGCCGCAGCCGCCCACTACCAGCCGGCCAGCCCCCCGCGGGACGCCTGTGTCTACAACAGCTGCTACTGGTGAGGGGGCGCGGGGGCAGCCCCCGGCGTCTCCCCGGCCCACTCGGCGGTGGAGACGCCGCCGGGCTCCGCCTCTTCCCGGCCCCTCCCCGGGGGCGCTCTGGGCCTGGCTTGAGGGTTTTCCGGTTTGAGGGGCGGAGGGAGCCAGAATGGCAGCGCTAGAGTCTTGAGTGGAGCGTGGGCATTCGGAGGGTGTTGGGGGAGGGGGGTGGTATCCTCCAGGAAGGGTCGAGTCGCTGGTGGTTTACTTCTGCCTGGCCTTTTTCTCCTGGACCTTTCTCAGGGGATCTCAGTGCTTGGGGGCGCCTGGAAGGGGAGTTGGAGGCGAAGGGTGGAGGGTAGAGAGCCTTTGAAAATTATTGTACTAAATTAAAGCCCAAGTGGTTTCGCACTGATGTGAAGGTCATTTTAATTTTGGAAGAGAATGAAAGCACAGAGATTTTGCAATAACATTCCCAAGGTCACTCATTGAAGGCAGCCAGGATTCCAAGTCAGGCCCCGTTGTACCAGAAACTAGGAGCCTAAAGACCACCACGTCGTTACTATAATAGTGGTTACGTTTACACGTGGTACTCAGTATATGCCGAGCATTGTTCCCAGACGTTTCAGTAAACGAATTCATTTCTCCCTACAGTGCATTAGAAGGAAGGTACTATTACTCCCGTTTTAAGGGTGAGCATGTCGAAGCACAGAGGGTTGCAAGAAATTTGCCTACTGCCGCATAACTTGTGAGGGACAGGGAGGCCTAGCTATAGTCCATAGGATGGCAAAGAGTCAGATACAGCTTAGCGACTGAACAACAATAGCATAGCTTGTGAGTGAAGGAAGGCAGATTGGGAACAGAGTCTGCACACTGTACCCCTTTCCTAGACTTCTGTGATGGAATTACAACCCTTAATCTTGGTCTTTCTCACTCCCACGCCTACCATTCCCTTGCTTGAATGGAGACTTCCAGTCCTGCACAAGAAACCTCAGGGTCCTCTGAAACTACCTTTCCTCCTTCAGCTGGTCACCAAACCAGTGCTACCAAGAGCTGGAGTTTGTTCAGCTCTGACTGCATGTCAGGCCCAGTGCCAAGAACTTCCTTTCAGGCTTAGGAGATAGATCTTTTATTATCCTTTTTCTCATTTCCTTTCCTATTGAAAATACTGAATCACAGGGAGGTCTTTAGTTTGCCCACATCACACATCTAGCAAGGGCTTCCCTCGCGGCTGGGTGGTTAAGAATCCACCTGCATTGCAGGAGACCGGGGTTCGATCCCTGAGTTGGGAAGATCCCCTGGAGAAGGGAAAGGCTACCTACTCCAGTATTCTGGCCTGGAGAATCCCATGGACTGTAGGGTCGCAAGGAGTGGGACAGGACTGAGTGACTTTCACTTTCACACATCTAGCAAGTGGTGGTGCTGACTACATTTTATTTCTGCCCCTCCTCTCACCTCAGTCCTCTTAGTTCTTGTCTCTGAGATCCATTCATTTTTTATTCATTAATTCAATAAATGTTTACAGAGGATGTGAAGCAGGGTCCTAGACACTAGGGATACTGCAGTGAACAATGTAGACATATTCCCTGGTAAGATTTCATAGTTCTTACATTTTTGTTGGGGGAAAGCAGACAAAAGCAAGTTTAACCACACTTGGGTGTGTTGAGTGCTGTGAGAAAAATAGAACAAGATAAGAGATGATGACTCACTATATTATTAGGATACTTAAAGACGTTGATAAAATGACATTTGAACAGAGAGCTGAAGAAAGAGGGCAGGAGCTTTGTGAATATTGGCAGGAGATTCCTCCAGGCAGGGGGACAGCAGGTACAGAGGCTCTCAGAAGAAAGCTGGCGAGAGTATTCGAGGAATAATAGAGAGGCCGACATAATAGGAGTGCAGTGATCCAGTGGAAAAATACTAGGAGATGAATATCTGTTCAGTTGATCGTCTCCTCTTGGTTCCTTCAGCCATAGATAGGTCTGTCCCTCCCCGGGTCTGGCCACTGGGGCCTGTTCTGGTTCTTCCTAACAGGCATCTCTGCCCAGCTCTCCCATAGCCCATTAAGTCTTTAATTTTCAGCTGGCTTCATACTGCTCAAAGCCAGTCTAAATTTGAATGTACCCAGAGAACCACCTGGAGCTTATAGAATATGCAGATCTTAGGGTCCAACCCTAGAGAGCCTGGATGTGTGAGCTGCACGGTAGAGCAGTCTGAGTCTGGCCCATTGATCCTGTTTCAGGATCTCAGGGCCAGACAAAAAAGTGTCCTGCGTATAGCAAGCACTGTAAAGATCTGGTCACCATCTGTTCCTGCGACCTATTCGTGAACCTGGCTTCTCTGCTCTGCCCAAGGGTTTCTCAGCCTTGCCTCTGTTGACATTTTGAGCATGGAGATTCTTTGTTTGGGCATCTGTTCTGTGTAGGGCAGGCTCTACCCATTAGATGCCCACCCTCCCCCAGTCTGTCACAACTCAAAATGTCACCAGCTATTGCGAGATGTTCCTTGGGGGACAAGATTACCTCTGATGGAGAACCAGTGCTCTATCCTGTCCAAACGCATCAGGCTGGCGCACCTTTCTGTCTGCTCCTGCAGATTCTTCGAACTTGGAATAAATCCTTCCTCTTGATGTCTGTTAGCTTCTGTCAGATGTCACTTAGCTTTTAAGACCCAGCTTAATGATAATAGTGGTAGATAATATTTGTGTTTCTGTGCAGTTTGCAAAGCATTTAAAAATTGTTTATTTGGCTGCACCAGGTCTTTGTTGCAGCATGCGGGTTTTTAGTTGTGGCATGTGGGATTTAGTTCCCTGACCAGGGCTCAAACCCAGGCCCCCTGCATTGGAAGCACGAGTCTTAGCCCCTGGACTACCAGGGAAGTCTCCTGCAAAGCATTTTTGATTCCGTTGTAATTGTTTCGGATTTTTCAAATAGTTGTTAAGCACTTGTGTCCCAGAGATCCTCCGCTTCTGCGTGCTTCTCTATCAGCTCATCACCAGTCACCCCTGCAGAATCCCAGTCCCAGTATTGCTTTGTCAGCGTCTCTGCTACCCAGATACTCAGCTGACAGCCTGGGGTGTTATTGTTATCGCCCCTCCCCTGCCCATTTTTTTAAACCAATTAAATGAGTTGCAGGACTCATAGCTAATCTGCAGCACTTTCTATTCCAGTGGTGACTCCCAGCATTTCCGAGGATGAGGCCCTCTTTTTTTTTTAATTAGCATCAAAAGTTTTATGAGATCCTCCTTCATGATATTAGTTGTACTCTTGAAAACAAAATTATTGATTAAAAGGGACTACAAATTCAATATCTCTTAGGTTTAATTTTTCTCTCTGTGTAATGTTCACTTATGTTTGAAAAGTAATAAGCAAAATATGTCCAGGCTACATGTGTATTTAGCCAACCAGTAGTGCTCATGGTACATATGGCTTTGAGGACTTTTGGGGTTAACTCTGTGTCCATTCTTGGGAGGGGAAAGGGGAACACACACGGAGAACCCGCTGACCTATTTCCTCCATCATCCTGTATCCCTCAAAATGAATGACTCCCTCCTCTGTACTTGCTCTATGCATCTTTTATGGTCTCCTGCGATGCTCGATTATTTATGGATATGTGTGGCTCCTCTCATCGTCTGCGACTCTGATTTATCATTCTAAATTCCAAGCTCTTAGCACAGTGATTTGTACATCACCGGCTGTTGTTGGTAGTCGATGCTCCTGAATGTCTCTAGGTTGGAAGGACAAATGTCTTCTCAAAGCTCTGTCTGAGAACATCCAGGTTAAAAAAATTTTAGCTACTACATTGTTATATGTCATATTGAAACAGTTAACATAGTATTACTCTATGCTGCACGTCCCATAGAATTATTAGCATTCTCCTGTTGGTATCTCTGCCATCATTTTTTTCCCCATAAGACTTCTGAGATATTCTAGGGAAAAACAAAATCATGGGGAAAAAATACAGACACTTAACCGGTACTTTAAGTCTGGCTGTGTGAAGTGTTGAGACAAGTGGACAAGGGCAAGTCTGAGTGAAACGTGTGTCTGCACAGATTTGTACCAGTCCTCACTGCCGCTTCCCGGTTGCGTGGTGTAAGTGGCTGGAATTAAGGTTTTGACAAATTGAGTCACTTGTGTGAGCAGAATATTGGCGTAGCTCGTTTTGAGCAAAGCTGCTGTGTGCCCCGATAGAAGGAGACAGGAATCCAAAGCTTGGGCTATGAATACCGCCAGGAGTGCTGGAGTGTGACTGCCAGCATGGCTTGGCTTGATGCACTGGGCATTGCTTTACTTCAGTAGTTCTTACCATTGCTTCATAACAGCTGAAGGCCTCTCATACAGAAGAGAGATTCTTCTAGAGTAGGAGAATAAGAAAGATGGATTTCAGTTCAGCCTGAGGAAGAGCTTTCTAAAAGTCAGGACCTCCTCCATACCAGAGGGGCTTGGGGAATAGCATTCACAAGAGGCTCCCTCCAGAAGAATTCCTGGACATATCCCATAACCGTCCTGATCTTTTCCAGGCAGGAGCCCTCCTACACAATACCCATCCTGCTGTTTCCAAAGGGAAGCAGCCAATCAATGTTAAGATTTATTGAGTATTGATGATATGATTATGCGCACTTTACAGAGGAGAAAATCAGACACTCAGAGAGGTCAAGGTGTCCAAAACTTACTACCTTGTAAGTGGCTGAACTGGAATTCAAGTCCCTGGACTTAGAACTTTTAGAATATTGATGGAGCATTTGAGCACTTAAAATGCCTCTGGTAGCAGAGGCAGTGAGCTCTGTGTCCGCAGAGGGGTCCACGCACAGTTCAGGTTGGTAACAGCTGTTGCTGGGAGTGTTTCAGAGGAGGTATAATTAATTGTTAGCCAGTTTTTGGAGGAGGTGGTGTTTAAGGTCTCTGCCAACTTTTTTTTTTTAATGTAATAATCAGTCTTTTGTTCAAATGTGAAAGACACTGAGTGTTCTTGCTTAATTATATTGCTTAAACAATTATTTTATTCCAGTGAAGAAAATATTTGGAAGCTCTGTGAATACATCAAAAACCATGACCAGTATCCTTTAGAAGAGTGTTATGCTGTCTTCATATCTAATGAGAGGAAGATGGTAAGTTGGGGAGTGATTACAGAAAGAACACAAATTCAGGATGACATTTGAAGCTAAATAGAGGATGGGTTTAGCTTATTCTAAACTGTGCTTTAAAAAAAAAAATAAAATGTGCTTTATAAAATATGGCAACAGTTCAAAGTTTGTTTTTGTTTTTTTTTTTTTTTTTTTTTTTTTTTTTAAATATTATTTTATTAGTTGGAGGCCAATCACTTTACAACATTTCAGTGGGTTTTATCATACATTGACATGAATCAGCCATATAGTTACACGTATTCCCCATCCCGATCCCCCCTCCCCAAAGTTTGTTTTTGAATCAGATTTTTTTCCTACAAGGATGTAGTTAAGAGTTTAGTTTCTAACTTGCAGGTAGGGAAATATGTGATGGTATGTTTATGCAAATTCAGTTCCCTTTCTTTAAGTATTAAGTTAGAGCTTTTTAAAATGCTTAGATTAGAAGCACATATGCTCAGGTTTGAAGGAGAAGTTTCTTTCCTGAGTTTTATGGAACTACATTAAACTTCTATAAAGTATTAAAAAAAGAAAGTAAACTCTTCATAGTTTGTAAAGCACTTTTGTGAGCATCATGTTGTTTGATCCCAGTGGATACCTTGTGAAGTAGTCAGGGTCTGGACAGCTGTTTCCGTTTTGTAAATGAGGAAATAGAGACTTGGGAAGATTCCATGAATGACTAAGTGGGAGAGCAAGAGGTGAACCTGCCAGGACTTCCGATCCCTAGTTTGGGTCTCTTTCTACTCTCCAGAGAACATCTTAACAATGAATTATTGCTCTTTCATCATTAAGGACCCTTGGAAAGATTTGGATTTCGTCTTATCTGTTCATTCTTCCACCTCACTTGTTGGTTGTTTTGAAATATTTTATTTTCCATGTGTGTATTGCCTAAAAGAAGTGGTTGCTCTGTAAAGTTGTGACTCAGGAAGTGTATTGTATTTGTAGATACCTATCTGGAAGCAGCAGGCAAGACCCGGAGATGGACCTGTCATCTGGGTAAGACGGTCAGCACAGACAGCCTCTGATGCAGCAGTACTTGTAATCCAGGAGCGGTCTTTGTGTTTTGGTAAAGCAGAAATGATGGGGCAGTAGAGAAAGACTATGATAGTTATTAATAATTTGACCTTTGGATGACAGATGTTATTTGGTGTAAGGCAGAAGCACTGACGGGCATGTTTTCTTTTAATTTTCAAATTATTATAGAAGTGATTTTAAATGGCTGATGTAGCAGATATAATTGTTGTCTAGACTCTTGTCTATCTAGCACTGGAAGGAACTTCAGCAGCATCTCATCCATTTGCACAGTAGAGTTATCCAGAGACTGTGAAAAATACAGGTTTCTGGGAATTCCAGTGTTTAGGACTCAGGGCTTTCACTGGCAAAAGTCTAGGTTCAATCCCTAATTGGGAAACTAAGATCCTGCTTGTTGCCTGATATGGCCAAAAAATATATATATATAGGCTTCTAATCTAGTTGATCTAAAGGTTTGGGAATTTGTGTTCTTAGCAAACTTCTGAGAGAGCATGACTGGCATTTGAAAAACACAGATCTCTTCCAACCCATTCATTTTTCAGGTGAAGAAACAAGCCCAGAAAGGCAAAGTGACTAGGTCAGGGTCACCTGGCTGATCGGTGGCAGAACGGGGTCCTTTCCAGCACACATCCGTATGTCACCTTAACCTGAAGAATGGTGCCCTGAAGAATGGAATTGTTTGTGCTAAGAAACATGGAGATAAAAGAAAAGCTCCATTCATGATAACGTAACAAGCATCAAGTTTCCGATGCATATTTAGGATAAGACATCATTTGAATCGGCTTCATTTATTTATTTAACATATATGTATTGAGTGTTTGTTATATACGAGGCACAAAATAGACTGAAACTCTTGGCCTTATGGAGCTCACACTCTTGCTTCCTTCACCAGCAGGAGACTCCCTGCTCTGAAGCCTGAATCCAGCAGCGTTGGGCTGGGAGTACAGGCTGAGTGAGGCACATTGGGGTTAAGCCCAAGTCCCCTCCTGGTGGGCTGTGTGGGCTGTGTGAGCTGGACGGATTAGTTACCGTCCTTCTTTGGTGTCCTCTGGTCGCCGGAGGCCTCAGGGAGATGCTTATTTGAAGCATCACTCTGGTATCTGCACCAGTGCTCTAAAAGCGCTAGCAAGTTTTGTTAGCAGAGCAGTGGAAGCCCAGCTGTGGACTGTCCATCTGCCCTAGCGTCATGCCCCTTGCTGAAGTGCTCAGCTTCCGGGCTTCAGGGAATTTGCAGGGAAAGGACCTGTGGTCATGCCCTCCTTACACAGCAGCTCATGGCAGCTCCTGCTGGAGAATCCTGTTTCAGGAAGTCGCCCACAGACTTCCTGTGTGGAATACACCTCTGGCAGTTGATCTGTGCCTCACTGCTGTTCTGTCGTAGGTGATAGGTGAGCCTCCCTCAGTGGGTGGAGACCAACCCCCCCCAGGAAGAGGTCACTTTCTAAGTGGGCGCTCCTGCCTCTAGCCTGCGGTGTCTTTCCCAGGCGTTTGGACAAGCTCTTCACCTGGCTCAGAGAGTGACGCTGCTTCTCGAGTCTGTACTCCTTGGTCCCCATCTCTGCCTCTCCTCGTGGAAGTGGCCTGCTTTCCCTCTTGAGTTCATTGGCCATCTGCTATGTAGGAACATAGACCTAAGCTAGCCAGAAGAATATTCCTTGTTTATGCCTTTCCTTTTTTTAAAATTTTTTTTGCAGCATGCAGGATCTTAGTTCCCCAACTAGGGATCATACCTGTCATCCCTTTGGTAGAAGAGCAGAGTCCTAAGCACTGGACTGCCCAGAAAGTCTCTGTTTATGCTTTTCCACAAGCTATGTCCTCTTTCTGGAAAACTCTCCCCTTTAGGCAAGATGCAGCCTTTCCTCAGTGAAACTCCCCTTATTAGTTGGGTCCCCGTCCCCCTTGTGGGGGCCCCCCACCACTTTGGTTGGTTTTTAAGAAGGCTGAGTATTTACATAATAATTTCATTAATTCTCTCAGTAACACTGTGAGTAATACTATGAGGTAAACGCTACAGGTGGGCTTCCCTTGTGGCTCAGCTGGTAAAGAATCTGCCTGCAACGCAGGAGACCCTGGTTTGCTTCCTGGGTTGGGAAGATCCCCTGGAAAAGGGAACGGCTACCCACTCCAGTATTCTGGCCTGGAGAAGATTCTAGCGGGCTACAGTTCATGAAGCCACAAAGAGTCGGACACGACTGAGCAACTTTCACTTTCAAACACTACAGTTATCCCCATTTTACAGAAGAGGAAATGGAGGCCGGTTGGTGGTGGGGCTGAGGTTGAACTGGGTGATCCCGCCTCACATGCCCTAACCCACAGGCTCTCCTGCCTCCTGCCTTCCCTCATCCTCTCACTCCTCTGCCACCGTTGACTTGGGATTCCCACTTACTTCTCCAGCAACTTTTTGAATGTTTGGACCTATCTTTCTCATCTCCGTATCTGTATTTTAATAGCAGGGTTTCCCACAAGTAATTGGGAATGTGTATTTAAAAAAAAAATAACATGAAGTAGATGTCAGGAGAGAACCCGATTTGGGATATGGCAGAGACTACTGCTGGCAGGGATGGGAGAAGATCAAAGATGGACTCCTGGGTGGGGAAAGCATTTGAGCCGGAGCTGGAGTGATGAATTGGGGGAGAGCAGTTGAGACGGCAGTGCAGGTGGAATGGAATAACATGAAGAAGCCCAGGGGGCCGAAGTCATGGACTGTTATAGTGGAGGGTTGGATGCATTAAAGGGAGGATAGGGGAGAAGCATTCATTTCTGATGCTCTTTCTGCTTTCCTAAGATAGAATTGGAGCCAAAGGAAGCACTTTGGGCTCTGATGGCGCAGTGTCTCCAGTCTCAATTAATTGTTTTCTCCCTACCTCACAGGGTCAAATGAAACATCATTTAAGAAAGTGCTTTGTAAGCTCTGAAGTACTAAAAACGTATGGTATTCTTAATATTGTACTAATGTGATTGGACTTTTTAATCTCACAGTGCTGTTCTCTGTGCGAGCGTTTTTCTGAGGCTCTCTAGGCATCAGACTGCCCTCATGTCCATTGATAAATCTTCCTGACATCCTTTCCAGCTCATAGCTGGCGTGGGCAGTACCCTGTGTCTGGGGGTGAGAGTGAGAGTTCACATGCATGCTGGGATCCAACTGTGCCGGAGAAGCTCTCCGTGTCCTTTTTAATGGCTCCAGATTAGGGCATGGCTGATTGAAAATCAATAGCAGCAACATTTTAAAAAATTTATTTCTTCAGCTACTCTGGGTCTTAGTTGCAGCACGAGGAATCTTTTATCTTCGTTACAGCATGAGAACTCTCAGTTGTGGCATGTGGGATCCAGTTCCTTGACCAGGGGTTGAACCCAGGCCCTCTGCATTGGGAGCATGGAGTCTTAGTCACTGGACCACCAGAGAAGTCCCTGCAACAACATTTTAAAGTCCTTCCCCTCTCCAGGCTGACCTCAGGCCGTTCCCCTTTGTTAATGGTTTCGAGGATATCCTTATAGACTTTTTCTCTGTACTCATATGCATGCCTGTGTACTTCTGAATACACACATCCGTCTTTATATACACATAAATTTTAAAATAATGTATGATACATAATCTGCAATTTGCTTTTTCCATCCAACTGTGTAACACGGAGTTAATCCAGTTTCCACAGAAGTTTACCTAATTCTTTTTAGCAACTGCACAGTACCCCATCTTACGGCTGCCTTGTAGTTTGTTAGCCTTTCCCCTCTTGGTGGACTTCTAATTGTTCCTGAATCTTCACTGTTAAAAACAGCACTTCAGAGATTTTCTTTGAATATATACCTTTACTTGCATATGGCAGTTTTTCTCTAGGATGAATTCCTAATGGTAAAATTGCTGGGTTGAAGGTATACATTTAATGTACACGAACATTTCCACTTTGGTATAACTGTTCCCTGTCACTGGACATCTGGTCTGTTTTCAGGGTTTTGTGTTTGCTTTGTTATTTTAAGGAGGGCTTTATTAGTCTTGTATATATTTTTGGTGGTAGATAGGCATTATTACTATAACCTTGGAATACTCCATCATAAGGTAACCTGGTTAACTTCAACTTTTACTTCTAGGATTACCATGTTGTCTTGCTTCATGTTTCAAGCGGAGGACAGAGCTTCATTTATGACCTTGACACTGTCCTGCCATTCCCCTGCCCCTTTGACACATATGTGGAAGATGCCTTTAAGTCTGACGAGGACATGCATCCACAGTTCAGAAGGTGAGGAAATTCAGGGTGAATTTACCTACTTTTCTGAAGTTAGACTTTGACGATTATGCAGTTACTTTCTTTGCATGTTTGTTTCTCCGTTGGTTTTGTAAAGATTGCTTGTCTTGGCTTCACCATTGAGTTGATATTTGAGAGTCATGTACTACACAGAAGATTCAAAATATTTTGAAGTTTTAAAGGTTGTCCGTCATATGAAAGGCTGGCAGTCTTTAAAACTTTGTATGATGAAATCCAAAACATTTTCTTTAAGTCAGTTTCAGAATGTCTCTCATACTCTTATTTTTGGGTGTGTGGGTGGTGGGGTAGTGTGGGTTGGGGGAGCTGGATGCCATATGATGCCAAAATTGGGAGGACTATGATAGACTTCCTTGGTAGCTTAGATGGTAAAGAATCTTCCCACAATGCAGGAGACCCAGGTTCAACCCCTAGGTCAGGAAGATCCCCTGGAGAAGGGAATGGCAACCCACTCCAGTATTCTTATCTGGAGAATCCCATGGACAGAGGAGCCTGGCAGGCTCCAGTCCTTGGGGTCACAAAGTGTCCGACACGACTGAGTGACTAACACTTTCATGATATCAGCACCTGAAAATTATGCCCTTGACCCCTGATATATTCATTGAGTAAGTAAAGGCAACTGGATAGATTTCCATGCCTTTGTAGTTTGGAATGTCAGCTGATCATTTCTCATGGCATCTTTAACAGGTATTATAGCCACATATCTGTTTGTGTATCACTGATAGTGGAGAAGGAAATGGCAACTGACTCCAGTATTCTTGCCTGGACAATTCCATGGACAGAGGAACCTGGTGGGCTATAGCCCATGGGGTTGCAAGAGTCGGACAAGACTTAGCAACTAAACTATCTGCCTGTCACTAATAGTAAAAAAATGTCTGCCTAGTTTTGCGCATGTCATAGAAAATGAGTCTCTATAAGAACTGAGGTAGAATTTCAACTGTTACATAAATGAGTGTTGGTTTACGTGCAGGAAATTTAGAGTGATCCGTGCAGACTCGTATCTGAAGAACTTTGCTTCTGACCGATCTCACATGAAAGACTCCAGTGGAAACTGGAGAGAGCCTCCCCCGTCGTATCCCTGCATCGAGACTGGAGGTAAGCCAGGGACGCCCTCTCAGAGGGGCTTCCCATCAGTGTGCTGGTGAGCGAGTTCCCTTAACCAAGGACAGGAAGTGCACTCTCGTTTGGGTAAGACTCCCGGAGTGGTCAGGAGGTGAGAGGGAGTGCAGTTGTGTATATTTATCAGACTCAGGAATGGAGGCTCAGAGAGCAGGATTGGACGGTTTCATGGGAGAGGAAAGGCTTCAGGGAGCCAAACTGCAACCCTGTTGCCGGAGTATCAGCCGTCCCTGCCTCTGGTCCACCAGACTTGGGGAGAACTGTGTTTGTGCCACTTCACCATGGGACTTGTAGAGCCTCCCCGTGGTGGGGCTTCATGTTATGGTGAAGGGAATCCCCTGGTGCTTCTTTGAGACCTGTGAAATCTCTGTAATAAAATCTGCATTAGAAAGGCAGTGAGAGCTAGCCGGTTTTATTGTCCCGCTAATCTCATTTATGTTCTTTTAGGCATCAGTCCAGTTAATAATTTCTTAAGACTTAAGTAGATCAAGGGTTCTTCACCATATTACTATTGTCTGGCATTCACCTGGGTGAATTTATGGTGGGAAGTAATTCACAAGGTTGCCATTAATTGGTAAAAACCATCCTATGATGAGGATGCTGCTGTCTGAGTCAAGATGCTCTGCAGGCTGTAAAGGAGGCCAGAGAAATAAGACATTAGAGTTCAGAGTTCAGCAGGGAAGAAAGTAAAAAGTGTATTTGGTATATTTGAAGGAAGTGAACACTGAAGGAGGATTCCGTCTCTGATTTTTGAGGCTCTCTGTGGAAAGCTGTCATGATTTTTAAAGTTCACATTGGCATTGCTTCGGGTCCACCAACCTGGTTCCCAGGCTCAGCATCAGAACTGGGCTAGCTTAGGTCAAGAGAGGGCTTGGTGGGTCTTGCTTTCATCTCGCACACCCTACTGGGTGTGGTCTGGACAGTGCCCGTGTGGCTCGCTGTGTGCCTCTTTGAGAGGCACTTCGCTTCCACATAGGAGCGCCGACACAGAAGCTGACATGTCGTAAGCCTTCAGCAAACCTTGTCAGCCCCCGTCCTGTCTGAGGTGTTCCTTTGGCTTTTGGTGACTGCTTCCCAGGAGGTGCTGTTTGTGCCAGCCCCCTCCTATCTTATGTTCGTCTCTTCTTCACTCGGCCAACACGAACACTGGAGCCCATGGAGGTCCAGCCCTCTGCCTGCCCCCGGGCACAGCTGGAGGAGGGTGGCAGGGTCTGTTACCTCCCTGTGCTCAAGAGCAGGGAAGGGGATGTCTTTTTTTGCCCCTGTGTAACTAGCTCATCAGTGGCCTCCTGAACTTGAGGTTGGAACTCAAAAGAATCTGCTCTGAAGTGTGGGGTAAACATACTGGTTTCTCATGTAGTAATTTAACCATGTGGCCATGTTCTCTTGTGTGGTCAATCCATTAATTCAAGCCCTGTATTTATCAATTGAACTGACCCAGGAGTGGACCTGGGGTCTCCTGCATTGCAGGTGGATTCTTTACCAGCTGAACTGCCAGGGAAGCTCCATTTATCAAAGGAATGTGTTTGAAGCTGGGATAAGGGAGAATTACTTTTAACTCAGTTGTGTTTGACTCTTTGCAACCCAATGGACTATACAGTCCATGGACTTCTTCAGGCCAGAATATTGGAATAGGTAGAGCTGTTCCCTTTTCCAGGGGATCTTCCCAACCCAGGGATCGAACCCAGGTCTGCACTGCAGGCGGATTCTTTACCAGCTGAGCCACCAGGGAAGCCCCGTTTATCAAAGGAATGTGTTTGAAGTTAGGATAAAGGGGGATTACTTTTAGCTAATTAGTATTGCTTTATTTCTTAAAAAAAGTTAAAGGTTCCAAGAAGACATCAAACTTTCATAGCAGCTGTTTTAGATACTTTCACAGCAGCTTTACTTGGTTCCCTGCATTTAGTTGTGGAATTGGCCCTTAGGGGCTTAAAATCTATCACATTTCATACATTTCACATTATATTTTGGCCCCAGTATTTAATAATTTTGGTGGCCATGTGTCTGCAGGCCCCGTTTTTAATTTAGCGTTTAGTGTATTTTAGATAAAGGAAACTACCCCCTCCTTTTTTGCCCATCTCTGATAAGAAGGAAACCGAGATTCAATCTTGCAGCCTTGCCCTAAAGGCTCGGTTCCAGCAGCAGCCTTTGATGGCTCAGTTTTTAAGGACCTTTCCCAAGTCTTGGACTGAACTGTAGGGTACACCATGACTGTCCCTTTCTCTTTCTAAGCCCTTTGCTGCCTCTCATCCTTTCATTTCCTGTTCTCAAATGATGTGTTATAGTGACACTGGCTCATTTGAGCTCAGCTGGCGGATCAATGTTATACGTAAATAGAAATATTATAGTGGCTCTTAGGGAGGTACAGGCAAATGCTGATTTGTTACACACTGATCTTTAAAAATTTTATTTTATTTTTTATACACTGGTAGGTAATGAATGCCTGCAGCTAATCATTTTTTATTTAATTACATTAAAAAGTCCTAGAAAATGAATACCACTGTATTTCAGAACTTGAGGTTTCCTTTAGCCATTTGTTAAAGATTTTAGCTGACTTACATGGAGTAAGTCAAGGAAGTAAGTACATCTACCCTATGTAAGCAAGAACTTTTGCCCCTTTTCTCCTGGGAGGCGCATGTGTTTCCTTTATTTTGGATTACTGGTCATCCGGCATCCCTGGCTGTCTGATCACGTCAACAGAAGTCCTGGTTTTGCTGATTATCTAGCCTTTTTGTTGTAAGACTCTGTTTCTCGTGTTCTGTATCCTGTTTACCTGCATTTTTGAAAAGCTGTATTTGTTAGATAATATACGCTAGTTTTACATGTTTTTTCTTTCAGTTTTTTAAAAATGTCTTTCTTTTTCTGCTTGCTTAGTTTCTGATCAAGAAGCGTGGCGTTGTTCTTATATTTGTTTCTCTAAATGTAGTGTATCTCCCCCCACCCCCCCGGCTACTTTTTAAGGTTTTTTTCTCTTTCTTATTTTCAGCAATTTGATTATGATGGACTTTAGTTTTCTTTAGACTTAGTCCACATGAGGTTTGTTCAGATTCTTAGATTGGTAGATTTATGGTTTTCATCAAATTTGGGAACATTTGGCCATTATTTCTTCAAATAATTTCTTTGACTGCCACCTTTACCTCCCCTTTTAAAAATAATTCTTGTCCTTCACCTGCACATATATTAGATGACTTGTTCTTATCCTCTTAAGTCAGTGATCACTTTTTTCCAGACTTTTTCTGTATGTGTTTCATTTTGAATAATTATTTTGTCTGTAAATTCATTCATCTTTTTTGCTGCGTTAATTTGCTGTTAAACCCATCCAGTGCGTTTTTTTTTTCATTTTACATATTTTATTTTTTCATCTCTAAAAATTCCACTTGAGGCTGATTTATTTATTTATTTTTATTTATTTATTTATTTTTGCAATCTTTTGCCTCAAAAAAAATCTGCAGAAGGTTCTCTTCCACTATACAATATTCTGGGACAAAAAAAGGAGGAAGAGACCTAAGGAAGAGGAATCCTAATACCCTAAAAGGGCTGCAGACTGAGGAGACAGGATCTGATAAGGGTCATGAGAAGGAGAAGTCCTGGAAGACAGTATAAGTAAAAATTGAGGAAAGGAAGAACAGGGACTTCACTTAAGGAGGGCAGGTTTTCCCTAATGTGTGCCTGAGATGACATATCACATCATGGATTCCTGGATAGTGGCTTTGGGAGAAATGTTCTAGACTCAAGAGTCCTGTGAGGCACTGATCTCACCTAGACCCCATTCTGATCCCAATTATTTTGCAGCTATGACAGATGACCAATTGCTTGATAGCAGCTTTATTCTTTTGAAGTCTAAATTCACCCCCCTTATCAGCAAAGTGACGAAACTGGACTGACTCTTTCCAGCAGATTAAATGAGGAACATGAAATAAATCCCAAATTCACTTATATTTGTGTTGATCTACCCACCTCTACATAGCAGTCTCTATAATTTTATACAGATACATTATTTCCGTAGCAACTAAACCCAGATGGACTCCACAGAGTTATGAAACTAAATATTGTAGTTCCTTTGTCAGACCAACACTGCTATAATTCAGTACTATCTATGCAAACTGGATTCGTAATATAGTCAAAAATCTTATCACCTATTGATTCTGCTCTCCTGGTTGCTTTTATATTTCTCCCCAAAGTCAGACATACTTTTTGGTTACATAATTATGCAATCTGGCCTAGCCCAGGTGAAATCCCTGTACCTTCCAAGAGTTTCTGCAAGCTGCTCCGCATGACATGGATGTTCTCAATGCTCATGAACCTGAAGCGAATATTGGCATAGTTGTCTTCATTTTCATACCCCTTCCCAGCTGCTCGGTTAGCCAAGGCATTTAACACGCAAATTCTCCAGCAACGCAGGAACATAGCCCTGAGCGTCAACATACAGGCTGCCCAAAGTCACACCTAACACATAGACCCATCTCAAAACTCACTACTGGACACTCCATTGCACTCCAGAGAGAAGAAATCCAGTTCCACGAGAGGCTGATTTAATATCTCCCATTTCTCTCTGTTGTGCCCATGTTTTCCTCTACCCTTTTGAATGTACAGAGTGTGTTTATAATAGCTGATCCTTGTCTGCTGGTTGCGTTCTCTCTGTTATTTCAGTCTGCTAACGTTGATGGATTTTGTTCCTGATGTTGAGTCGCGTTTTCCTGTTTCTTTGTGTGATTCATGATATTTGGTTGGGTGCTGGACTTGGTGAATTTTACGTTGTTAATTGCTAGATCTTGCTGCTGCTGCTGCTAGGTTGTTTCAGGCGTGTCCGACTCTGTGCGACCCCATAGATGGCAGCCCACCAGGCTCCGCCGTCCCTGGGATTCTCCAGGCAAAACACTGTAGTGGGTTGCCATTTCCTTCTCCAGTGCTTGAAAGTGAAAAGGGAAAGTGAAGTCACTCATTCGCATCCGACTCTGTGTGACCCCATGGACTGCAGCCTACCAGGCTTCTCCATCCACGGGATTTTTCAGGCAAGAATACTGGAGTGGGGTGCCAGTGCCTTCTCCATGCTAGATCTTGAGGTACTTTTAAAAACAATGTTGGATTCGGTTCTGGCATACAGTTAAATTACAGGGGTCAGGTGGGTCCTTTCAAGGCTTGCTCTTTTAGTATGGACTTCCCAGGTGGCACTAGTAATAAAGAACCCACCTGCCATTGCAGGAGACATAACAGGTGTGGGTTCAATCCCTGGGTCGAGAAGATCCCCTGAAGGGGAAAATGGCAACCCACTCCAGTATTCTTGCCTGGGAAATCCCATGGACAGAGGAGCCTGGCTGGCTACAGTCCATGGGGTCGCAAAGAGCTGGACACGACTGAAGTGACTGAGTGCAGATTCTCAGCAGCCTTTCACCCTGCGCTCATTTAGCCCTGCTACTCAGGTGTAACCTTTCTGAGGATTCTGCCAAATGCCCATGTGTTACGAATTCTCTCCCCCGTGGCTGGTGGGGACCGTGGAAGTTCTGGGAGTTACTAGACCAGCTGCTTTCTGGGCTTCTTTCCTGGCTTCATGAGTTCAGTCCTTAGGCAGACTTGGGGGTAGAGGGTGAGTCCCCTCTGCAGAAATCTAGAACACTGTGTGCATAGTTCGTCCTCTTCCACACTCTGTCCCCTGCACGTAGCTGCCGTGCCCTCCTGGACTCCGGTCTCTGTCTTCCCATGGGCAGAACCCCTGTGCTGTTTGTGTGGCTCCTTCTGTGCTGTGGTCTGGAAATGCCCCCTGGGCAGTGAACTGGGGGATCCTAGGGCTCCCTCCCTTGTTTCTGCTTTCTTAGCAGGCAGTCGTGTTGCCCATTGTCTGACTTGTGGAAAGAGTTGCTGAATATACTTTGTCCACTTTCCTGACGGTTTTTGATAGGAGTACAGTTCTGTAACTATTCTTGAATGAGGACAAGAAGAAATGTGTACACACTTTTAAAAAATGTATGGTATGAAAAATTTAAATAATAAAACTAGACAGAAAATTAGACTTTCAACAGTTATCAGCTCATGGCTGATAGCCCATCCACTTTCCCCCTTCTTGCATTATGTTGAAGTGAATTCCAGATATTATGTCCTTTTAAC
The DNA here is from genome assembly GCF_963930625.1 of Muntiacus reevesi. Taxonomy (NCBI): domain Eukaryota; kingdom Metazoa; phylum Chordata; class Mammalia; order Artiodactyla; family Cervidae; genus Muntiacus; species Muntiacus reevesi. The sequence goes on from NC_089260.1 coordinate 61,832,085, forward strand.
TCTAAATATTTCAGTATGGATCTCTAAAATATAAGGATTAGTTTATTTAAAGTATGACCACAGTGTCATTATTACAGCTAAAAAAATTAACGGTTCTTTAAAATCAGCATTTATCTCTCTAGTTAGTGTTTAGATTCACAGTTATCTCATAAAGTCATAATCTTTTTCTTATAGTTCATTTATTTAAATTATTATCCAAATAAAACCCCTACCTTATGCTTAGTTGTTATGTCTCTGAGGAGTCTTTTTTTAATATGTAGAGATTCCTAGTCAAGCTCTTTTTTTTTTCCTTGTAATTTATTTGTTGAAGAAATGAATCTGGGAGAAAAGATCTGGTTTTGCGGATTGTATCTCTTGTATCCTCTTAATTTCCTATAAATTGGCAGTCGTATCCAGTAGATCAGCAGTTTATTTGTGCATTGTTTCATCTAGCTTTTTATTTTGACATAACTTCAGATTGCTAGAGAATTGGGTAAAACAGCACAGAAAGTTCTTTGTACTTTTTGCTCAGATTCCAGGGTATCTGAGAAAACCATGGCATAATTATCTAAAGAAAGAAAATAATAAATCAATACAAAAGTATCAGTGCAGCACTGTTCACTTACAGACCTTATTTATAGTTTGCGACTTTTACCCCAATTTCTTTTTTCGGGTCCAGAATCTAATCCAGGATGTTACATGTAGTTGTCACGTCTCCTCACACTCCTTCAGTCTGTGACAATTTCTTTTTTCCTTTACTTTTACACTTTTGCCCTTTCAAAGGGGCTTCCCTGGTGGCTCAGCGGTAAAGAATCTTCCTTCCAGTGCAGAAGATGTGGGCTTGGTCTCTGGGTTGGAAAGATCCCCTTGCGATAGAAATGGCAACCCACTGCAGCATTCTTGCCTGGGAAGTCCCATGGACAGAGGAGCCTGGTGGGCTGCAGTCCGTGGGGTCGCAAGTCAGACACAACTTAGCAACTAAACAGCAGCCCTTTTGAAGGATGCTGATCAGTGACTGTGTGTGGTGTCCCTCAGTTTGGGTTTGTGTGATGTTTTTTTCATGATTCAGTTGAGGTTATACTTGGAGACAAGAATATCACAGAATGATATTGATCCCTTATGAAACCTTTGAATAATTTTCCCTACTTTTGGTCTTTGGGGCTGTTAAACCAGAGTTGTGCCTGCAGTGGACATTTCTTTCATGTATTTTTTTAGATTCCAAGATGAACCTGAATGATTTTATCAGCATGGATCCTGAGGTCGGATGGGGAGCCGTCTACTCGCTGCCTGAGTTTGTACATCGGTTTAGCAGCCAGAACTACTGAACTTGACCTCGGGATGTGGTGCTGCAGAGAAACACTAGAACCTGAACCATCCACCCCTTCATCTGAGACAGCAAACATTATGGTACATTTGGCTTGGAATTATGCTTTCCCCTTTTAATTCAGTTGAGTTGAAAAAAATAAATAGAAACCATTTTTTCGATATGTCAGGTTGAAACTTGATGTAGTTGCTCAGATATTCCTACTGTTCATTTGTTAAAACCTGTGAAGACTTATGCCAGTAATTGCTTTTGTTTTGATATTGATACATGGACTTTGTGTCTCTTTTGGATGTATCATGTCTCTCTAGCTCCACGGTAAGCTCCTTGAGGGCAGGGCCGTGGCCCATTGCTTTGTGAATCTCTGATGCCCATAAAATGTTTGCTTGTAACTGTGCTGCTGCTTGAAGAGGGCTGCCATTGTGAGCTGAATCAGCAATAAATGTTAGTCTTTTGGGACCATTATGTTCTTAGAAAAGTTTGCAACCCTCTCAGGCTTAAATGTTCTTTGGCCTATTTATATGTTTTTAAATAAAATTGACGTAAATTAATTTTGTTTTGAAGATTTTGTGTCCCTCTTGATAATCTGGGATACTCAAGACTGTCTCAGTTGTAGACAGGAACCCTTGCTTCAAAATGCATTGATCAGTCTTCCTTCTTGAAGATGTGTTTGGAACTTTGGCTTTCATCATCTAATTCCAAATAAAAGACGTTTGGCATTAAAGCAGCATATAGTGATAGTTCTCATTCACATACTCCATGGTTCTGTTCTAAAAAGGAGCTCATTTCTTATAATAGGGCTATGCAAGTGTTTGTTCGTAGGTGTGTTTTCTGCTTACTAAGAAATAGATAAATAGAAATGGAGAAGGCACTGGCGACCCACTCCAGTACTCTTGCCTGGAAAATCCCATGGACGGAAGAGTCTAGTAGGCTGCAGTCCATGGGGTCGCTAAGAGTCGGACACGACTGAGTGACTTCACTTTCTGCTTACTAAGAAACTTCCATTCATATCCCCTGCCTTGTGTTTTGGAGGGACACCTGCAGTCATTTCCTCGAGAATCAGTCTCAGGAAATACCACGTATCCATCTGGTTCAACTGACCTGGAAAATGCTGAGAGAAAGTGAATCAGCTCTGGTAAGAGGAATATAAATACAGCCTAGATTATGTTTATAAATTAGAGTTCAATATAGACCCTATACTTGAATGACTTCGTTGAGTTTCAGATGGTCATTTAAAAAGTACATGACTACAATAAAAAAGATAAGTTTTGGCAGGTTGGACCCCAGAAATACTTGAGCAGAAACATTCAGAGGGAACAAAGGATTGTGATCTGATTTATAAATTGCATCTCTGGAGGTTTTTCCCCCTTGCCAATTAGTGAGCAGGTTTCCAGTCTGGTATTTTAAATTGTATCTGGTGCAGACCAGTCAGACAATCTGTGTGTGTTAAGTTTGAACTTTCCAGCCACCTTGCCTTGAAATTGAAAACCCCCTACTTCTAACCAGTGTGGAGAGCAAACTTTATAGGTTTTGTCAACATATCCAGTGGCCATTGTCATGACTTGCTGGAGGAAGTAGAGGGCATTTGTTTTTTTCTACCTAACACTCCTACAGTACCCTTTGAGAAACTTCTTCGCATATTTCATAGAGTCCCCATGGCCATAAACAGAGGCATGTAGCCTAAGCTGGACCAGGCATGGACCCTAGCCCTGGACAAGTCTAAGAGTGACCTGTCCCAGGGTTCTCTGGAATTGCTGTGTTGACATTCAGAGAGAGACGTTCTCGCTCCTTCTGGGCTAGGGGCCTGGGAGTCTGGGGCTGCTGGGGGCATGCTGACTGCGGGAGAAGGACCTGCCTGCTCACTGCAGCCCAGCAGAGCAGGTGCCCAGGGCATTTCTCAGTGCCTGTATCTTCCTGTGCTTCAAGCCAGCCCCAGCTTTTGAACTTGCTGGTTACACAAACCAGAAGGTTCCTCTTCCTCTCCAGCTTGTGTGAGGAGGAGTGCTGTCACTTCTAACTGATGGGTAGCTTCCCTCGCAAGAATTTTTCTTCAGAACGGTTGATTTTGTCAGAAAACTGTAACCATTGTCTCTCTGTGCTTTTCTTTTTCTCTGAGGTCAGATTCGCTTTTCTTTATCCTTAGCGTGTGTGAGGGAACTGAATAAATACTGATAAATGCTGTGTGGAAAGAGGAACTTTCAAGAAATGCAGGGGACTAAAGTAGAATTTATTTTTTTGGGCTCCAAAATCACTGCGGATGGTGACTGCAGCCATAAAATTAAAAGACGCTTACTCCTTGGAAGGAAAGTTATGACCAACCTAGATAGCATATTAAAAAGCAGAGACATTACTTTGCCAACAAAGGTCTGTCTGGTCAAGGCTATGGTTTTTCCAGTGGTCATGTATGGCTGTGAGAGTTGGACTGTGAAGAAAGCTGAGTGCCGAAAAATTGATGCTTTTGAACTGTGGTGTTGGAGAAGACTCTTGAGAGTCCCTTGGACTGCAAGGAGATCCAGCCAGTCCATCCTAAAGGAGATCAGTCCTGGGTGTTCATTGGATGGACTGATGCTGAATCTGAAACTCCAATACTTTGGCTACCTCATGCGAAGAGTTGACTTGTTGGAAAAGACCCTGATGCTGGGAGGGATTGGGGGCAGGAGGAGAAGGGGACGACAGAGGATGAGATGGCTGGATGGCATCACCGACTCGATGGACATGAGTTTGAGTAAACTCTGGGAGTTGGTGATGGACAGGGAGGCCTGGCGTGCTGTGATTCATGGGGTCACAAAGAGTCGGACACGACTGAGCGACTGAACTGAAAGTAGAATTTGTAGTTGGCTCTGAAAATAAGAGAAATAAGACATCTCTGGGAATCTTGACAGGGAAGCAATCACATGATATAAAATGGCTCCCAGGTCAGTAGAACTGACTATAGCTGATTGTGGGTATAACCATGGCTTTTACAAATGATTGTGTCTTTCAGAAGAAAGGCTCATTAGCAGTGGAAGTAAAGACAAACTCTGTGGTTTTTCTCAGCTTAATTTTTAATTGTTGTTTAGTCGCTAAGTTGTGTTTGACTTTTATGACCCTATGGGCTGAAGCCTGCCAGGGTCCTTTGTCCATGGAATTCTCCAGACAAGAATACTGGAGTGGGTTGCTATTTCCTTTTCCAGGCTCTCTTTCCCATGCAGGAATCGAACCCAAGTCTCCTGCATTGGCAGGCAGATTCTTTACCACTGAGCCACCAGGAAAGCCTCTCAATAGCTTTCTTGAGATGGAATTCAAATAATAAGCAATTTACCCTTTTCAAGTATACAGCTTCATGGCTTTTAATTTGTTCGGAGTTGTGTGTCAATTTCAGAACACCTTCCTTACTCCCAAAAGGATCCCTGCACCCCTTAGCTGTCACTCTCCATTTCCCCTCCCTCCACCCCAGGCAGCCACTAATCTACTTTTTTTTTTTGTCTTCGTGAATTTGCCTGTTCTGGATATTTCACATACATGAAATAAGATACTGTGTGGCCTTTGCGGACTGGCTTGTTTCACCGAGCATCATGGTTTCAAGACTCGGTCATGTTGTAGGGTGTGTCACTGGCGAATAATTAAATTATTTTAAAATAGCTGGTACATGCACATTGTACAAATCCAAAAGAGAGGGGAAAGATATATGATAGAAAGTACTCTTCCCTCCCATTCTCACCTTAAATTTCCCTTTTGATTTCCCTACCCAGAAGTAATGTGTTTTCTGTTTCTTTTATGTCCTTGTGGGAATGTTTTAGTGCCCATGAAAGCATATATGTTTAATGTATTACTTATTGTGTATTATTATTATTAGTTATTATGTATTCTGATTTTTGTTTTCTTCCACAAATGGTAACATTCTAAAAGTACCATTCTGCATCTTTTAAAAGTTAATATATTTGGATATTTTCCAATCAGTACATGTTGAACTTCCTCATTCCTTTTAAAGGATAATTGCAGTCTGTGGTGTGCATGGTTCATAATTTAAGAGTCCTGAAGTTGTTTTAGTCTCTTGGTACAACCAAAAAAAAAAAAAGTTCAAGGAGTATTTTTGGTTATGCATCTTTATAGCAGTTTTTGAGATAAGTTTTTAAAGTGTAGACTGCTAATTGTCCCACTGAATCCATTCTTTTTTTTTTCTAGAAAAGGGGATACAAATGTTTTCTATTAATATAAAGGGCCAAATAGTAATTATTTTAGGTTTTGCAGGCTACAAGGTCTCATCCATAGCTAACTGCTCAGCTGAGCCTTGGCCTTCCTAGCAGGTAAGCAGCCATAGTCAGTGTGTAAATGAGTGGGTGTGGCTGTGCTCCATAACACTTTGTAAACTCTGGGTGCTGGAGGATTTGACTGTTGGGCTATAGTTTGCTGTCCCCCGTTCTAGAGTCTCAGAGTTGTAGCTGGCATTGTGGCTGCTCTGCCAGAGACTACATTTCCCAGTGTCCTTTGCGGCTAGGTGTTGCCATGTGACCCAGGTTCTCAACTTGGGATCTAAGGGGAGGGGGGTGCATGCCACTTACAGGGCTGACTTGTGAAACATTGTCCATCCCCTCCTTCACATCTCTCCCCCTTGCCTATTTCGTGATATCTAAAGGTTGCTGCTAAACCACAAAAGACACCAGGATTCTTGGCCTCCAGAGGAGAATTCAATCCAGGGCCAGTGAGACTTGATTGCTCAGAGCTTTTGTGTAATAAAGTTTTTATTAAAGTATAAAAGAGATAGAGAATACTTCTGACATAGACATCAGAAGGGGGCAGAAAGAGTGCCCCTCTGCTAGTCTTTAGCTGGATGTTATATACCTACTAGCAGTCTGCTAAGTAGGGAAAGGAAATGTCTCAAAACTCAGAGAATGGCACCAGGCCCCTCTCCCACAACTTGCATTGAGATAACATTAGCACCAGGTGAGTCATCCTGGGCCTTAAGACAACTGACATGAATCTTGAAGGAAGACAGATTTCCAAGCAATGCGTATTTTCATTAACATAGATTAGGAGAACTATGTAAGAGTAAAAAATACTGGTTTGTCAAGTTGCTTGAGTCTTATTCAGAACTGACTTGACACAGTCTAGAGTAAATACATAGTACATTAACATAGCTTAAGACAAACATTTTCATGAGAAAAGCACATTGGTTAGCTCAAGGTTTGAGAAAAGTTAAGTTCTGGTGGAGCCATTTGTCGTTATGGCAACACAGAATTTTAAGAGAAACTTCTTTTTAAATTTGTATAGAGAAGGGGAAAAAAATCTAACACTTGTTTGTTTCCTCCTGGCACTTAAGAGAGAGAGAAAATGTCTGACACTTGCAGCCTGTTTCCTGTGTTTGGAGACCCCTGGCCTTCCTGCCTGTTACCCTCTCGATATGATGGTGACTAGAATGACCTTGGAAGCCACCCACTGAAGATGGCAAAGCCACTATCAGCCTGGATTCCTGAATGACCCCGTGGAGCTGAGCTGCAGGCCTGCCTGAAGAGTGTGTTGTAGAACACTTCCTTAAGAGACACACTCATGTACCTTTTTAAGTCACAGAGTTATTGATGCACCTTGATTCTGCAGTTTAGCCACCACCCCCGCTAATTAATACAGAGCCCATTCAAGACTTATCAGGGTATTTCTACAGGGTTGGAAATAAGATTGATGTTCCAGGTGGAGTTAGATCCATGGTGTTCTCATGCAAGCTGCCCCTTCAGTGTCCTACAGTGTTTGTGGGATTATTGACCTTCACAGAATGTTCAGGAACACTGCCGTCCATCCATACCTTTTGCATGAGGTTCGAGTGCCTTGTGGGAAGGAAGCCAAGTGAATCTTGTCTTTATTTACAGTTTAGATATGTGCAGGCTTGTCTGATGGACTAGGAGGCCTCTGAGCCGTCCTAGCTAGAGGAGAGGAAAACAGGTTCCTGAGAGAAAGTCACCCAGAGTGAGGAAGACGCCCAGCTGAGTGGACCAGACTGGGCAACGGAGGCCTGGTGGTTAGAGGGACCATGGGTGGCACAGACAGCATGGGGTGTGTTCCTCACTGCTCCCTTCATGCAGCACACCCTTGGCCCCACTCCTACCCTCTTGGAAGCCCTGTCCTCTGGGAATGAAGGGACTGAACCGTGTCACTAGGGGCCCAGTTCGGCCCTGGGGAACCTTGAAAGTAGCTGGTCTTGGGCGTCAAAGGAGAACAGTGGAGGCCAGTGGCCTGACAGGCTGGGATATGAGTGGTTGACTCAGAGCAACAGAATAGAAGCATGATAAAGCCTGAGGCTGTGGCTCTTATCTTCTGTGAAACTTTCATCAGTCCTTTTTAGGGAGTTGCTCTTCAGTTCAAATGGACCTCTATTGAACCCACATTAAAAGGGGGCATAAGAGTCCCCTCTTCTGTATGGGTACAATTCCTGCTATTCTGTTTGTCCTCATACTGTATGTCTCACTATTTTTTGCTATTATTCAAACTCCTATTAAGGAGTGGTAGGCTTGTTCACAGGCTTCCTTGGTAACTCAGCTGGTAAAGAATCCCCCTTGCAATGCAGGAGACCCCAGTTCGATTCCTGGGTTGGGAAGTTCCCCCGGAGAAGGGATAGGCTACCCACTCCAGTGTTCTTGGGCTTCTCTGGTGGCCCAGCCTGCAGTGTGGGAGACCTGGGTTCGATCCCTGGATTGGGAAGATCCCCTGGAGGAGGGCATGGCAACCCACTCCGATATTCTTGTCTGGAGAATCCCCAGTGGACAGAGAAGCCTGGTGGGCTGCAGTCCATGGGGTTGCAGAGAGTCGGACACGACTGAGTGACTCAGCCCGGCACAGCACGGGTTTGTTCAGAGGCTCAGAATCTCTGTACAGAGTTGGGGTTAGCAGAGTGATGGTCACAGCTAGTGGAGAATTTGCTTCCGTTTTCAAAAAAAAAAATACAACACTGAGCCAGACTTGTTTCTTCCCATGAAGATGCTGGGTTTATCTAGGGGTTCAGTCATGGGTTCTTTGGAAAAATCAGCAGTGATGTCATCATAATCTACTTCTCTGTGTGAAGAGAATTGTAATCAGCGGTGGCCTCAGTGACTTCTTCAGAACTTGGGGTGTTTAATTCCACCTCAGCAGACAGAGTGAAAAGTCTGTGTTCATGTGTGAATTAGTGGTCGTTTCCACCTCGTCAGTGAAGCCTTGGTCAGTAGTTCAGGCTGGTCAGTCAACAGTCGACTCTAGGTCGGTGATGAATTTTGGGAGCCCTGTGAGGTGGGGCATAGCCGCAGTGAACCAGGTGGAAGGGAGTGGGGTCCGTGGGTGCCGGCGGGAAGTGGGGGTCCTTGTGAGGGTGAGGCGGCCAAGGGTGTCTGCACCTCATCAGGACTTTGAAGTAGAAAATGACCTTACATAGGATTGATGAGCTAGTGGGGGGCTTGCTTACGTTTGGTTTATAATAGCAAGAACCCCGGAGAATGCACAGAAATTGTTGGTGGAGAATGGTTTTAAAAAGCTGGACCTAGTGATGGTGAATATGTGCTTAAATCATCAAGATTTGGAATTACTATAAAAGTGACAGGTTTGTCGTCACTGATATTTAGAAGCCTGAGACACACCGGGTACTTACCATTCAGGGAAGAGGAAGTCGTGGTCATTTGCCTTGAATACATTTTGGAGAAGAGTTAGAAGTTACAAGGTGACAGGTTCCATCCCTCCTTCCCTTCCTCCATCCGTCTGTCCATCCACCCACCCAGGGTGTATCACATGCCTACCATTTGCAAAGCTAGGCCCTGATGAATAAGACAGAACTGCCCTATAAGAGAAGACAGTGGAGAATGTTCAGATTCAGGGGACAGAACCTCTGTCCTTTTTTAGTATGTCTTTTATTACCTCACTCTCATTCGCTTGTAAAGCAGAGGGCGAACCTTGAAGGAGCCTGTTGTATAGCAATCTTTTGGTAAAGACTTGGCGCTTGGAGATTTCACTTCGAACAAACATTGTATGTAAGCCAAAATGAAGAACTTTTCTGTAGTTACTTAAAAGGATCTTGAAGGAAGAAGTGATTATTCCAGTACAGATGTTACAGAACCAGAAAATTTGGGAACACATGAGCATCCCTAGGGCCAGAAAAACAAATCCAGACTGGGCCAGAATCATTCACTTGGTTCCCCTGGTTAGGGGTTACCGTCAGCTCTTCAGTGGGCGAGAGCCGGAGACTCACGTTAGCACCGCTGCCTCTTCTGTGTGGTGCTTGGTTACAGGTGTATGTATTTGAAAGTGAAAGTTGCTCAGTTGTATCTGACTCTTTGCGTCCCCATGGAGTATACAGTCCATGGAATTCTCCAGGCCAGAATATTGGAGTGGGTAGCCTTTCCCTTCTCCAGGGGATCTTCCTAACCCAGGGATCGAACCCAGGTCTCCCACATTGCAGGCAGATTCTTTACCAACTGAGCTGACTATATTATTCATTCTGGAGGTTAATGACAATTTCTCTAAGCAAGTCCTTTTGTCGCCTTCATAGGACCTGAGTGAAAGAAGCTGTCTAGTTATAACTGCAGTGTGGTGTTGAGGCTGTGTTATAACTATCCCAGATCAGCTTCTGATACGCTGTGGACAAAAAGTGCTAAGTAGTCCCCCGTACTGTTTGTCTTTCAGCGTGTGGCACACAATAGATGCTCCATGAGCATTTGCTGCATGAACGCATATATATTTATGAGGTTCTCTCAGTGTGTTTCCAGTGGCGCTGCTTGTTATAAAATCAATGAGATGGTGTGTAATTGTGCACATAAAGCAGCCGCAGTTGGTCGATGAGTTGTGAGACAAACAACTGTTACTACTGTTTTTTTCTCTTGGCTGAGAAATGACGGGAATGCTCTGCGGGAGGGATTATCTCGGCCTATTCTTTTGCCCTTTGTCCCCCTGTTTTCCCTCCTGATCCTGTTTGGACGTGATTGTTTGTGCCATTTCTGAGAAGAGTGTTCAGAAATACCCCGGCTAATGAGAACATTTCGTCAGAATATCTATCAATACTTCCCTGTTTGCCTTGACCAAACAGACGTAGAGAAGGAACAATATCGCTGTATTTCACCCTGGTGAACTGCATAGTAGCTTTAGCCTGTTGGAATTCAGCAAGGATGCTATGCCCTGAATATCTGTATCTCCCCCAATCCACTCCCTGAACTCATATGGTATAATCTTGACCCCCAAAGGGAATGGTATTAGGAGGTGGCATGTGTCTGTGTGTGTGAGGGAGATGAGATTAGGACGGGGGTGGGGGGGACTTCCCTGGTGGTCCAGTGGCTAAGATTTTTTGCTTCCAATGCAGGGAGCCTGGGTTTGATCCCTTGTTGGGGAATTAGATCCCGCATACCACAACTAAATATCCTGAGTGCCTCAACTAAAAGATTCCACATGCCACAAGTAAAGATTCCACATGCTGCAACTGTAGATTCCATATGCTGCGGTGAAGATCAAGACCTGTGTTGCAACTAAGACCCGGTACAGCCAAATAAAATAAGTATTTTTTTAAAAAGATTAGGAATGTGGGGCCCTCATGAAGGGGATTAGTGGCCTTATCAAATAAATCCCCTAAAGGCCCCTAGCCCCTTCTGCCATGTGAGGATACAATGAGAAACCTGCAACCTGTGATTTTAGCCAACCATGCTAGCACCCTGATTGGACTTGCAGCCTCTAGAACCGTGAGTAATAGATTACTGAGGCTTATTAACTACCCAGTCTGTGGCATTTTGTTAGAGCAACCTGAATGTAAAGCGTCCCTAACCTGGAGTCCTAACACACACTGAGTGTGTATATGAGGGTATTTTTCTGGAGAGAGAACCCCTAGCTCATATTATCTGTTTATTCATTTAACAATCTCTAGGGACTTACTTGGTGGTCCAGTGGCTAAGACCCTGAGCTCCCAATGCAGGGGGCCTGGGTTCAATCCCTGTTCAGGGAACTAGATCCCACAGGCTGCAACTAAGAGTTCTCACACTGCAATTAAAAATCCTGCATGTTGCCACAAAGGGTGAAGATCCTGTGTGCTGCAGTTAAAACTCAGCACAGCCAAGCAAATATTAAAAAAAACACCAATATTATTGTTTTTAACCTATTGAGGGCCTACTCTGTAACCTCAGGCCCCAGGATAGATGCTGGTAACTGAAACCAGAGTAGCTTCTGCTCGCCTGGAGCTTATAGACTCATGATGGAGAGTAGCAGCAATCAAATGACTGTGCGATTGCATCTGTGAGAGCGCTGTCATGGAGAGGTAACAGTTCTCAGCATGTGTGAGCACGCGTGTGTGCGTGCATGCTCAGTTGCTCAGCCGTGTCGGACTCCTTGCGACCCCATAAACTGTAGCTCGCCAGGTGCCTCTGTCCATGGGATTTCCCAGGCAAAAATACTGGAGTGGGTTGCCGTTTCCTTCTCCAGAGGATCTTCCCAGGGACTCAGGGATGGAACCTGCAGCTCCTGCTTGGCAGGCGGATTTTTTACCATTGAGCCACTTGGGAAGCCCCATTAGAATGTGTAATGGGGGAAATTATCTGGTTAAAGGGGACTGGGAGGGAGGCTTCCTTGAGAAAGTGTTTCATCCATTCAACAAGCAGCCCTTACTATGTGCCGAGCAGCATTCCTGCCCTGGTGATTGAGCAGCGAAGAAAACAAGCTCCTGCACTCACAGAGACCACATTCTGGTGGAGAAGATGGACAGTGGACACACACTGTGTGGAAGAATGGTGGCTACTTACCGAGTTGGGGAAGATGGTAGGTGGAGAAATCTTGGGGAGGAGGAGTGTTGAGGAGGATCAAGTTTTATTTTGGGCATCTTAAATTTGAGATGTTGGTTAGATGTCTAAGAAGAGATGTCAAATAGTTGGATAAAGGCATTCAGGGGAGAGGTTCAGGCTGGAAATATAAAGTGGGGAGACTTCAGTTAATAGTATATAAAAGTATGGGACTCAATGAGATCATTGACTGAAGGAGTGTAGACTGAAGACATGGGGGCCCTAGCCCTGGGAGCTTTTACACTTTGAGATCAGGAGATGAAGAGACTCCAGAAAGAGGATGGAAGGAGGGGCTGGTCAGGGTAGGGAGGGGAGAAGATAGGAAAGCTCAGAGAAGAAGAATTCAAGAGGGAGTCAGATGTTGCTGATCAATTGAGTAAGCTGAGGACTGAGATGACCACTAGCCTTGGCAAATGTCTTCAGAGCAATTTCAGAAGAGCGGTGGGGATGAAAGCCTCCTTGAAATGGGTTTAGGAGAGAAGGGGAGGCAGGAGGCAGAATGGTCTGATGAAAGGAGTAGAGAAGTGGGACTGTCCTGAAGTGGGATATGGGTCAAGAGGGGGCTGCCCTGATCATGGCCATCATCAAATTCTTCCTTCATGATGAACAAATTTACCACTTCTAGCCCTTCAGAGAGACCTCGAGGGACATCAGAGACCTGTCCTTCAGGTCCACCATTCTCACTCAGGGTGAACACTTCTGTGTTCTTGACTAGATCCATCCATCAGTTCATACCGCCTTCCTCAGCATCTGCTGGAGGAAAGTAAGTTGGATACCCCAGAGGGATAGTCATCCTTTGATACCCATGGGGAATTGGTTCCTGGACCCCTGTGGATACCAAGCCCCTTGGATGTTCAAGTTCCTTATATGAAATGGTGCCATACAGCCGGCCCTCAGCAACTGTGGGTTCCACATCAGTGGACTCAACCAACCACCAATGGAAGATTGCAGATTGGAATCCACAGATGGGGAACCTGTAGGTAGAGCGCTGGCTATGTTTCATCCAGGTCTTAGAGAAGTCTAGGCACCACCCCTAATGGACTCCCTGCTTTTTCCTTTGTCCCCTTCCCACCTTTCAGTGTTTTCTCCACAAAGCAGCCAGAGTGATCTTTTAAACATATAAACAGATGATCTCACTTCCTTGTTTTGAAACAACCACCACTACCAGGACTTCACACTAGCTTCAACATATACTTAAGATAAAATTCAGGACTTCCCTGGTGGCCCAGTGGTTAAGAATCCACCTGCCAATGCAGGGGACACAAGCTTGATCCCGGGTCTTGGAAGATCCCACATGCCACGGAGCAGCTAAACCCGTGTGTCATAACTACTGAAGTCTGCTCTCTAGAGCCTGTGCTTCACAACAGGAGAAGCCCCCACAATGAGAAGCCCACACAATGAGAAGCCCACACACAGCAACTAGAGAGTAGCCCCTGCTGCTGCAACTAGAGAAAGCCTGTTCATAGCAATGAAGACCAGCAGAGCCAAGCATAAATAAATAAGTGAGCATGCTTAAAAAAAAAAAAAAAATCAGTGTTTAAAAAAAGGGGAAAAGATCAAATCCACTGTTCTTACTCTCGCCCACAATGCCCTGTAGGGTCTGGACATGACTGCCTCTGTGATTCCAGCACTCCTGCTCCTGGCCGTTTCCTGTCATGCCTCACTGGTGAGTTTGCTATTCCTAAGAAGGAGGAACTCATTCCTTCTTAGGGACCTCACATGCTATTTGCTCTAATTTGACCCCTTTTCTGCCCCTTCATATTTTCTCTTGGCTGTTGGCTCCCTGACAGTTGAGCTAATCCTTTCCTGGTCACGTGTCAGAATCTGCCCGCCCCAGTCAGTATCAGACTGCTTCACCACCTCCCCCTTCCCAGCAGTTATCACTTAACTGAAGTGATCTGCTATATTTATTTGTGTAAAGTCTGTTTTTATCTCCTGTCACTAGACTATGAGCTCTCTCTGCCTTGCCTAGCATGTTGTCTGCCACTGTGTAGGTGCCCAACAAACATGCCTGGAACATTTAATGAAGGAACAGTCCCTGCTACCTCAGGGGTCTGGAAGATCAGGCTTCCCTCCCACCCCCCCGCCGTCCGATCTCTGGGTAATGCCAGAAGATTGTTGCTAAATACTTGCTCTTTGCATTCTTCCTTTGGACCAGATTCTGTTCCATTTTCAGATTGTACTGTCCTTTTGCAAACGGACTGTACTGTTTAGGAAAGGTATATCATTCTTATTTAGATGGTATTATCCTTTTTTCTGTTTTGGTCTCCCAAGCCTCCACTCCACTACTCTTTCACTTTTTGGTCTAGGAAGGACATCACAAATGGCAGATAGCAAAGATTATTGTGAGTTGATTTAATCGGCGTCACTCTCACACTCTTGGTGGGTTTTTCACTCTAGTCTCCCGTTGTAAGCATATATTGAAAGCGCCTTGTCCTGTGTGTCTGCTCGTGACAGTTAGGGAAGGCATTACTTTTTCTTTCTCTCCTCTAAACTTGACCACGTAGGCTAGCATCAGAGGGTTATTTCTTTTCGCCCTGTCAGTCCAAAGAGAATGTGGCTCTCGCCATGAGCTATAGCAGGCTTCCATTTGAGCCAGGCTTTTAATAGCATCCGTTTGTTATCAAGGGAGCAGTCGTAGCAGCATCACACGTAGAGTCAATAGGCAGTCTTTCCAATGGTTTCCATGGGGACCTGGAGTTTTAGAGCAATTTCTGGGAAGAACGTTGGAAAGAAATTGACGGTAAAAATGTTAATAAAGTCACACTGTTCTGACAGACACCATTTCTAGAAACATGGGTGATATATGAGTCATTTTCCACTCAAGGCCCATGGGGTACAGAGCTGTGTGTGACCTACTTGGGGCCAGGTACAGAGGGGACCTAGTGCCTGCACTCAGAATGCCGGAAAAATTAGATTTGAGTCTTTAGTCCCCATTATAATTGTGCTTTTGTTAGTCACTTGCTGTGTGACCTTGAGGAAGTCACTTAACCTCCCTGGGCTTTCATTGCTTCATTTAAGAAAGAGTTATTTTGTTCTTCCCTGGTGGTCCAGTGGTTAAATATCTGTCTGCCAAGGCAAGGGACAACAGCTCGATCCCTAGCCTGGGAAGATCCCAAATGCCACAGAGCAACTTAAGCTCCACAATCACTGAAGCCTGCACACCTAGGGCCTCTGCTCCACAAAAAGAGAAGCCACTGCAATGAGAAGTCCATGCACCACAACTGGAGAGTAGCCGCCATTCACCGCAACTAGAGGAAGCCTACACACACACACACACACACACACACACACGCATAAAAGGCTGATGTTCAGAGCCCTATCTGAGAGGTGTTGATTCAGTAAGCATACCAGTCAGGCTTCAGTTACAGATAACAGAATTCATTCTTGCTGCTTCAAGCCAAAAAAGGGTTTGATTCAAATCACAGAGAAGGGAGGCAAACATTTGGAGAGGGGATCATTGGGTGTAGCGGCCAGAGATGCTTCACACGTATCCTTTGGTGCCAGGAATTCTGGCAGCACCGTCATGGCTTACTGCATTCTTGAGGACGGGAGGTCAGCATCACCAGGTGGTGTCTCTCAGCTGGTACTGTGCCTAAGCCTTCGACAGGCCATTTATTCTATCTTCCAGAAGATCAGCTACTTCTGGATTATGAGGAGCATGGTAAAACCAGAGAATCCTAGGGTACCAAATCACTGACTTACTCCTTTTGCTGTAGGTGGATTCGTGATCAAAAGTAATGTTGGCTTTGGAACTTCACTGGTGGTCCAGTGGTTAAGAATCCACTTTGCAATGCAAGGGATGTAGGTTTGATCCCTGGTTGGGGAACTAAGCCCATAAGCCACAACTAGAGAGCCCATGGACTGCAGGGGAAGATCTGCTTGATGCAGTGAGATCCTGTGTACTGCAACTAAACCCAAGGCAGCCAAATAAATAAATAAATTGCTGCTCTTGCTGTCTAGTTCTCAGTTGTGTCTGACTCTCTACAGCCCCATGGACTGCACACGCCAGGCTCCTCTGTCCGTGGAATTCTCCAGGCAAGAATACTGGAGTGGTTGCCATTTCCTTCCCCAGAGGATCTTCCTGACCCAGGGATCCTGCGTCTTCTGCATTGGCAGGCAGATTCTTTACCACTGAGCCACCAGGGAAGCCCAAATAAGTAAATAAATAATAAATATATATATACATATACACATATATGTATATACATGTAAGTAATGTTGGCTTTAAGAAAGTCACTTGATTGTTTTTCTTAAATTTATTTTTAATTGGAGGATAATTGCTTTATAATATTGGAGTAAGTCACTTTAACTCACTGTACTTATTTACAGGAATGCCAAATTCCGGAGGCTGTGACATTCCATTTCATAGTTCCTTATAATCTGACAGTGGTTATATTTCCAGATAAACAATTCAGTTAATAGTCAACCTACTTATTCCTGATGCTATTAAATGTCAAGAGAACTTACATGTCACAAGGACTTTTATTTCAAAACTTGGAGCACAAGATGCACTTCTTAAATACCTAAAGCATTAGTCATTTTTAAGTAAACAGAATTACAATAAAGTGTTGCTGAACTTGATTAATTACATAATTACCTCATTACAGGAAATAATTATTTTGGTCAGTTCTGAATAACATCAACCCTTACAGGAATTATGCCAGAATAAAGTGTGTACCTGGACTCTTTACCAAGTATTGAAGGAAAAGCCAAGAGTTGCTTTATGTGATTAGCTCAGGGTGAAATAAAAAAATGATATTTAGCTCATCCTTTGAAAAAAATGTCACTTTAAAGTGATGATTCTTTCACTTTCCCAACCTCTTAGCTCTGTAACTTAAATGATGTTGCCAAGTATTAAACTTCTAGGCATCTTGGAAATTTTCAAAAATAAAAAAAATCAATTTGTTTCAAACTCTGTGGAAGGCAATCCCAAATCACTGCATATGGTGAGTGTAGCCATGAAATTAAAAGATACTTGTTCCTTGGAAGAAAAGCTATGACAAACCTAGACAGCATATTAAAAAGCAGAGACATCATTTTGCCAACAAAAGTCTGTATAGTCAAAACTATGATTTTTCCAGTAGTCATGTACAGATGTGAGAGTTGGACCATAAAGAAAACTGAGCACTGAAGAATTGATGCTTTCAAATTGTGGCACTGGAGAAGACACTTGAGAGTTCCTTGGACACTAAGGAGATCAAACCAATCAATCCCTGAATATTCATCAGAAGGACTGAAGCTGAAGCGCCATTACTTTGGTCACCTGATGTGAAGCTGATTCTCTGGAAAAGACCCTGATGCTGGGAAAGATTGAGGGCAGGAGAGAGGGAGACAGAGGATGAAATGGTTGGATGGCATCACTGACTCAATTTACTTTAGTTTGAGCAAACTCCAGGAAATAATGAAGGACAGGGAAGTCTGGCTTGCTGCCATTCTTGGAGTCACAAAGAGTTGGACCCGACTCAGCGATTGAACAACAACATGGAAGAAAACATCATGAAGCTACGAAAACAATTGAAGCTTATGTTTCTTAAGCTGACTGGTAGTGTTTTTACTCTTTAAGTTTATATTATATTCTTTCACATGTATTAAATATTTAGTAAAATTAAATTTAAAAAGCGATTGAAAAAGTGTGTATTAAAAGAGAAAATAATAGGGACTTCTCTGGTGGTCTAGTTGCTAAGACTCTGTGCTCCCAGTGCAGGGGACTGAGTTTGATCCCTGGCTAGGGAACCAGATCCCACATGCAGCAACTTAGAGTTTGCATGTTGCAACCAAAGAATTCTACATGCTGCAACGAAGACCCAACACAGCCAAATAAATGAATAAATATTTAAAAATAGATAAAAGTCAATCCATCTTTACTTTGGAAGGACCCTAGAACATATATGTATCTGCTACCTTTGTGTCTTGGTTAAAGAAAAAAAAAGAGAGAGAAAATAGGTATTATATTTGCTTGTATTTGTATAGAACATCTAAAAGAATATTGAATATCCCAAAGAAACTGGTGATAGTAGTGGCCTCTGGAGAGGAGAACAGGGTGGCTGGCATCAGAGGAAGAAGGGAAACTCCATCATATATCCTTTTGTGTTTTTAAGAGTCATGAGCCTCCTTTGCTGTCCTGAAACTAAGACAACATTGTCAATCAACTTGTTACCGAAAAGTATGCATGGGGGTCTGGCTGCTCACCATGGCTGCTCACCACTCAAAAGCCAAAAACAGGCCAGGTTGGTGGAAAGAAAAGTTTACTGTATTTCAGATGCTGGCAACTGGGGGAAGGGTGGCAGAGACTCCCCCCGCCGCCCCGCCCCCACTGCCACCCCCTCCCTGCCCCTGACAAGCAGGGGGTGAGAGCTTTTATAGACAGAGTAGGGGAGTTCACATGCAGAAACAGCACAGTCATCTCTAACAGTCATCTTCAAATTGGTCATCACTGGTCTGACTAGCATCATCTTCGTTGTTTTAGGTACAGTTAATCTTCAGTTCCGGGGTGCACTTGTTCCCATTTCCTTGCAACTAAAGAATTCTGCATGCCGCTACTAAGACCCAACGCAGCCAAATAAATGAGGAAGTATTTTAAAATGCATTGTGGCAGCTCATATCCTGGGTAGTCTGGTCATCATGCAGTTAACTTTTCTACCTGCTGTTCTAGTGTCTGTAGGACAGCTCACAGGATATAGGTCAGAATATTCTCTATAGCACTTGAGAAAGAACTGAAGATCCTTGATTGTGCTTAATGACAACATTACCATTATTTAGTCTCCTTTGACTGTTTTCCTTTGTTTCCACATTTCCACATTTCTCATTTCTCTGATTAAACTTATTCTTTGACTAAAGTTTTCCACAGGCAAAAGGCATGCAGAGGACGTGGTGGTGGTGGGGACAAGGACCATGTGGTCCTGCTCCATTTCACACTGTACCCTTATCAAAAGCAAAAAAAGTTGTGAGCCCCATCAAGAATTTTACTCATTAATAAATAAATAGTATTTTATTTAAAATATTGAAAATAATAATACAATAAATAATAAATAAAATTTAAAAATATATAAATTACACCTTCCCTCATTCACACATTTACCCATAGAACCTTTTCTTTTTTAAAAATAAGCAAAGCAGAGCTTTTAACAGTTGCATCCTCAGGTGTTCTCTGGAGTGAAAGTGGGGCGGACCAGCAGCACGGGAAGCCAGAATGTGTGACACACACCTAGAGAACTTGATAGCAACGCTCACCCGCTGAGAGAGACTGAGTAACGGGGAAACATGCCTCCAGTTGTTTTCCTATCATCCGGATTTCAGCCTTCTGCTCAGCAGTGCTAACCTTTGATTTGGCTGCTGTGGGTAAAGGTGGGACCTTTCAAGGGTTGGCTGAGGAGCAGTCTGTGCTCATGAGGAATGTGTTCTGGTGCCTTATATGGCTTTGAGCTGCAGCCTAGGGGCAGAAAGGCTCAGAAAACATGAGCTCATGCAGAGAAAAAACCTTCTTAGTAGATAGATCACTCTTGAATTTAAGAATCTTAAAATAACCCCTTGTGGGAACCCATCATGATAGCCAGTATTTATTGGGCTCTCAGTTTGTAACAGTGCGGGTCAAAGCTACTGCTTGTATATGAAATGATTCATCCTCACAACAACCATATGAAGTAGGGATTATTATTATCTATCTCTCAAGTGAGGAAACAGGTGCGGGCAATGTTCCCCAAGGAGCACAGTCAACACGCAGATGAATGTCATCTGAACCTGGGCCTGACTCCAGGGTTGCTACCCCCGAGATGAAGATCCAGTCACGTTGGAATAAATCCAAAGCGGAATTAGAGCATTGCTTCTCTCGCTGGTCTCAGGACTGAGATGCTGAGTGGGTTATAGAAGTGAGAGCCTGGGGAAGTAATGGGGTGGCCTGTCTTTGGAATGTGGTGTGTCTTTACAATGTGAGAGCCTCGACAAGATGAGATTTAGGGCTTAATCATCTTTTAAAAAATTTATTTGACTGCGCCGGGCCATAGTTGTGGTATGCGGGATCTTCCGTCTTTGTTGTGGCGGGCAGGATGTTTAGTTGAGGCTTGTGGGATCTAGTTCCCTGACCAGGGATCGAACCTGGGCTCCCTGCATTGGGAGTGCAGAGTCTTAGTCACTGGACCACCAGGGAAGTCCCATTAGGGCTTAATCTTATAGTAAAAAAAAAGGAGGGGGGCCTCTGGGGGCAAGCTCTTAAACAGGGGAGGGATGTGGGGAAACTAGCATTGTGTAGGGTGTCCTTGGACTGTGATTGGCAGGTGGGGGTGTGATTGGCAGAGGGGAGACCAAAGGAAAGAGGCCTCTGCATACAGACAGAAGAGGGTCAGGACTAGGGAGGCCGTTGTGGAAATTGGAGGAAGGATAGATCTGGAAGATTTTGTCTTGAGGGCTTGGTGGGGCTCATACCAGTTGAAATCTGAAGAGGAAGCAAGGAGATAAGAACATGCTTAACATGCTCTGTCACCCAGGGGTCGGTGGAGGAGGTACTTCATCCTGCTTTTACATCCACGTGCATTTAATGCTTCTGTTCAGGGCTCCCTGAGTTTCTCATTTGTCCACAAAACAGTTCTTCTAGAAGGTGTAACAGCTGCTGTCAGTCCCTCCCTCCCATCGAGGGCCCATCTCCCCTTACTCTTTCTCACCTGAGTGAAGCCCTGGTGCATCCATGAAGGGCTTTCCTTGGTCCTGGTGCACTTGACCCTGGCTCGGGCAGGCTAGATACAGGAAGGAGTTAAAGCGTCTAGAGCAGCCTTCAGCCTCTGCTGATATGCGGAGCTGGTGGATAAAGGCTTCTGCTTTCTTTCCCCTTGAAGGGCACAGCTCCCAGTGGGGTGCTGCAGCTTCTTCCAGGGCTACGCAGCAGGGTGAAGCCCCCACTACCTGCTCATTGCCTTCACCGTAACCCACTCCCTTGCCTCTCCCACCTCACTTCTCCACTCCAGGCTGCTGCTTCCTAGGATCACCTCCCAGATAAACCACCTGTACTCCAGCCCTGTCTCAGTTCCTGCTTTGGGGGAACCCAACCTAAGACAGTTGAGAGATGGTATGTCGAGGTCGCTCAATCATGTCCAACTCTTTGTGACCCCATGGACTGTAGCTCTCCAGGCTCCTCTGTCCTCATCAGTGGGACAGAGATTTTTCTGATGGGATTTTTCTGGCAAAAATAGTATAGTGAGCTGCCATTTCCTTCTCCAGTGGATCTTCCCAACCCAGGGATCGAACCCAGGTCTCCCTCATTGTACGTAGATTCTTTACTATCTGAACCAACAGGGAAGCCCAGAGAGGTTATTTCACTTGTTCAAGCTCACAGAGCCAGTCTGTAGGGAATCTAGGATTTTAATTCAGCTCTCCTAAACCCAGTGGGCTCCTGATGTTCTCTGATACTAACCAGTCTTTGTATTCACTGTAATGTCTCCCTGGATCTTTTTACACGTTTGGCTTTTCTGCTAGAGTCTGGCCTATTAGACACCAGTATAAACTTATAAAAGGCAGTAAGTATGGTCCGGATAATTTAGTACCCAAGACCAACAAGACTTGTGTCTTTCAGAGACAGATGCTCAGTGAGGATTTGTGGAAAGGAAGAGACAGCGCAAAAGGAGGAGGAGGCATAGGCACTTGGGTCCATGAAGCAGGAGCATGAATGAGAACCTCCAGGCATCTTGTCATGGGGCTGGAGAGTGACCTGCCTTAAAGGAGACCATGGTTAGGCTGTCAAGCAGAAGATCCAGAGGAGGCACAATGGTGAGCAGAAAACTTGGTAGAGAACTCAAAAATCCTTTTTCTTGGAAATCACTGATGAGGAAAGCTATCCCTAATGAAATAGTCCTTTTCAGTGCATGAATCTCTGAAGGAGAGTTTCGTTTTTTCTTATCTGTTTATTTGAAAACCCTTTATTTATTTAATTTTTGGCTGTATTCGGTCTCTGCTGCTTTTCTCTAATTGCAGCGATCGGGGGGCTGCTCTTTAATTGCCGTGTGCGGGTTTCTCATTGTGGTGGCTTCTCTCGTGGAGCACATCCTCTCAGGTGCACGGGCTTCAGTAGTTGTGTGAGGCGGGCTCAGTAGTTGTGGCTCCCTGATTCTAGAGGACAGGCTCAGTAGTTGTGGCTTAGTTGCTCCGCAGCATGTGGGATCTTCCTGGATCAGGGATCGAACCCATGTCTCTTGCATTGGCAGGCCGATTCTTTACTGCTACCACCAGGGAGGCCCTAATTTTTGTTTTTAATATATGATAGTAATGTTAGCTTCGTAGAAAAAACATTGGATGGATTCTACCCAAGAATAAATTCTACAAATCAGATACTCAGGGCAGTATTTTTCAAATGATGCTCTACAAGGCAGTAACACTTCTAAAGAACTCTCTTACAAGCCTCCTCAAGAAGGGGTTAGTAGATCATAATAATTGATTAATACTTACTGAGCTTTAAATCTTTTTTTTTTTTTTTTGCCATCCCACGTGCTTTGAGGGATCTTAACTCCCCAAGCAGGGATTGAACTCTGGTCCCTGGCAGTGAAAGTGGCTGAGTCCTAACCACTGGACTGCCAAGGAGTTCCTAATATTTGCTAAGCTTTATTAGAACATAGACCAAGCCCTAGGCTGTGTCTTGGGTTGCATTATCTCAGTTGATTCTCCCAGTTACTCTTTGATAGGTACTACTGTCATCCCTGGCTCACAGATGAGGAAGCTGATGCTCAAAGAGGTCACTCAGCTAAGTAAGATTGAGTGGGATTTAGCCTCCGGGCTATTTGACTCAGGAGCCCACGACCTTTATGGGCAAGGTTATAGGTACCCTCCTCCCCACCTCTTGGCTAGCCATACACTCCCTCCATCAGAACTGAAATTCAGATTTTGATCTTATGAGACACAGTCTGGGGAACGGGAACCTGTCCACTGCTGGTTGGGGGTTGGGAGAGGGCATTAAAGTGTGCCACACTGGGACCACCTTCTCTGCAAGTCTTGGAGCTTTGCCTCCTATTGTGCTGGGGAGTTTTAAAATGCATTCTGATGAATGTGGTCTGCTCTCTTGGTACACAAGGGGGAGCATTTAGCACAGGAATGGGAATAAGATCGCTGCAGGGAGTGAGTTCTTCTTTGCGAGAAAGAGTTTCTCTTTCTCTCTTAATAGGATTTTCTAAGAACCAAGACAGTTTTCTACCTAATACCAATATTGTTATTATGATGTCCAAGAAATTAATATTGATGAAACCACGTAATCTATATATAACTATCTATATCCAGATTTTTCCCACCATTGCCAAGATGCCCTTTATTGCTTTTTCTTTCTAAAAATTCTTCCTTTTTTTTTCCCCCATAAAATGTTTATTTATTTGGCTGCACCAGGTCTTAGATGCAGCATGTGGGATCTTTGATTTTCATTGTAGTATGTGGGGTCTTTAGTTGCAGCATGCAAACTCTTAGCTGCAGCATGTGGGGTCTAGTTCCCTGATCAGGGATTGAACCTGGGCCCCCTGCATTGGGAGTGCATGGAGTCTTAGCCACTGGACCACCAGGGAAGTCCCTCTTTTTCTATTTTTGATCCAGAATCAATTTTCTGTTCTCTTAATCCTAGACCATAGTCATTTTTCTGAAATATTTTGGTATAAAATGTTCATGATTTTTCCTGACTCTTTGCTATTCCATGAAGCTGATTTGCTGTGATTTATTAATAAATTTCTCTTCAGTTATTTCTGTTAGAAGCATAACATGGTGTCATGTGGGACTTTTCCTTTCTCAGTTTTGACTCAGGTACTGATTCAATAGGTATCAGATTGCAATTATATGAGACTGATAATCATAGATGGAATTTGTCAAGTGTCACAGATCAGGTTCCCTGATGAAGATTTCTGTCCAGGAGGTTTACTGAGAGTACTGAAGATCAATACCTATGGAGGAATAAAGGAAGTTGGGACTGGTCTGAAGGAATAGTTGAACTTCAACCCAGTTACTACAAAGGCATCAGCCAGCCCTCCACTGGCTCTGGAGCTAAGATCGTCTTGCAGAATTGTTCTGTACTGGGGCGAGGAGATTGGGTCTTTTTACCTCTCCAGGGGCCAGTCATTGGATGCGGCTTACCCCTGGGAAGTGGCCATGACCTTGGGTGAGGTAGTTAGCTTAGATCAATTTTCAAAGAGACTCAGGGTGACAATGAGGGCCTCAGTCCTGTGGGCAGAGACCACAGCATCCACTATACCAGGGGAATTCTCATGAATCTGTCATGCAAGTCCTAGATTCTCGCAGCCAGACCGAATGCACAGGTGTGTGTGTGGAGATGAGAGGAGGATGGGAGGAGGTAGAGAGAGCATTGCATGCTGGGACTCCTCCCTCCATCCCCAGAGGAAAGACAGGGTTCTATCTCCTTTTCTGAAAGCATATGATGGGGGCTTCCTCAGGTCCACATATTGAACTTGAAGTATTTTTTTCTATAATTGGAGACAAAGAAAACCAGTTGGGTGGCCTGTGGCCGCAGGACACAGAAGTTGGTGTTTGGTCCTGCCCTACCAGGGTTTGTTGGAGCAAAGGATGAGAGAGGGTTTCCTAGGACTCAAATGTGAGTCACTTGGGAGAGAACTAGGCTAGAGTTATTAAAAAAAAAAAAAAAAAAAAATATATATATATATATATATATATATGTTTTTAAAAAGCCTCTAAGTTGCAAAAATAAAACAGAGCGTTCCCATGTGCCTTCCACCCAGTTTTTCCCCAGTGATAGTTGTAGCTTCAAAACTAGGAAATTGACACTGGTACAAGGCTATGAACTAAACTACAGACTTTTTTGGTTTTCATCCATTTTCACATGCACTTGTATGTGTGTGTTTGTGTGTGTGTTAATATGCAATTAAAACAATTTTTTTTTGATGTGGACCAGAGACTTTTAACGCTCTCCCAACTGAGCTACTCCGGCTCCCTGGACCAGAGACTTTTATTGAATTTGTTATAATATTGCTTCTGCTTTATGTTTTGGTTTTTTGGCCCCTGAAGTATGTGGGGTCTTAGCTTCCTGACCAGGGATTGAAACCACCCACCCCTGCACTGGAAGGCAAAATCTTAACCATTAGACTGCCAAGGAGGTGGGGAATTTAATCACATGTACAGATTTGTGATTTGTGTATCACCATCACAATCAGGATACTGATTTATTAGTAAGAAGCTCTCTCACCCTACATCTTTTTGGTCAGACCCTTCTGCCAACCCTATTCCCTGGCAATGACTGATCTGGTCTCTATCACTATAACTTTGTCATTTCAAGATTGTTACATATTAGGATCATGCAGTATGTAACCTTTTGAGATAGGCTTTTTTAACAAGCAGAAATAACAGCCTGAGTTCTAGCCTTGTTGTTGCTTGTATCAATAGCTCTTTATTTTTTATATCTTAGTAATATTTAATCATATACCTATACATAGTTTATACATTCCCCACAGGAGTCATTTAAGTCCTGCCCATTGGACTTTCTCAGGGAGTGAGAGCAACTCAAATGACGAAGTTTGAACAGAAAGGATTGTCAGGGAACCAGGGGCGCAGTGGGTAGTGGCAGCTGGGATGGAATGCTTCATACGTCTCCCTTGTCCTGAGAATTAAAACTGGAGAGGTCCCCAGAGATGGAGATCTCCAAAGATCCCATGAAAAAGTGCACAAGCAAGAAGCAATTTATAGCTTCAAAGTCCAGTGAACTTACGACAGTGCCAGTCACAAGCCAATTAAAGTATTTCCAGACATAACCATTTACCTCTGTCACTTTGACATGGGATCCGAAACAGCAGCTAGTGAGTGGGGGAGGAAATGCGACAGAGTAGTGGAAGAGAGAAGAAATTGCGTAGGAGACCCCCTCCTCCCCTCCACCTCGCACTGAACTGCTGGCTCTATCTGGGAATGGGGGAGAAAGTGTTGGGATGAAACTGAATTGTTGATTAATATAATGACCTGACACATTGAATTACTCTATTAAGACCATGTTTGTGACTTGATGTGGCATCAAACTGTCATTACTTGGAAGTGGCCAGAGCAGACAAGGTCCAGCAATAGTTGTCATCTAGAGTCAAGGACAAGCTCCTTTCTTCCTCCTTACTGCCCCTCTCTCCAAATGAGTTCATTTTAGAGGGATGGTGGGAGAAAAACAAAATATATTTTGATTGTGTCTGCCAGCAGTTACATAAATAACTTGGAAATAAACATCTTTTATACATAAGTCATTTTTTTCTTTTATGGTATAATTTCTTTCGAACAAATTCCTGGAAATGGGGTTTGGATATTTTTATGGAATGGGCATGGATATTTTTATGATTCTCAAAACGTATTTCCAAATTGCTTTTCTAAAGTTTTGTACCAACTTACATTCCCACCAGATAATACATGGAAGTTTAGTATTATTGTTAGCATAATGATGTTTAAATGCTGTTTCATGTTTGAAATAAAAAAAAAATAATATATTCTGGATATTAACTCCTTCTCAGATACATGATTTGCAAATGTTTTCTCTCACTCCATAGGCTGAATTCTCACTCTACTGATTCTGTCTTTTCATGCACATTAAGTTTGAAGTGTGATGGAGTCTCATTTGTCTGCTTTTGTTTTTCCCGCCTGTGCTTTTGGTGTCATATTCAAGGAGTCATTTCCAAGACCAGTGTCATAAAGCTTTGCCCCCTGTGTTTTCTTCTAGGAGTTTCATAGTTTTCATTTTTTAGGTCTTCAATCCATTTTGAGTTAATTTTTGTGTATGGTGTAAGATAAGGTTCTAACTTCATTCTTTTCCCTGTGGACATCTACTTTCCTCAACACCATTTATTGAAGAAACTCTTCTTTCCCCTTTCACAACAAACTGTGGAAAATTCTTGAAGAGATGGGAATACCAGACCACCTTACCTGCCTCCTGAGAAATCTGTAGGCAGGTCAAGAAGCAACAGTTAGAAGCAACAATTTAGAACCAACGGACTGGTTCCAAACTGGGAAAGGAGTACGTCAAGGCTGTATACTATCACTCTGCTTATTTAACTTCTATGCAGAGTACATCATGCCAAAGGCCAGGCTGGATGAAGCACAAGCTGAAATCAAGATTGCAGGGAGAAATATCAATAGCCTCAGATATGCAGATGACACCACTCTTATGGCAGAAAGTAGAGAGGAATTGAAGAGCTTCTTGATGAAAGTGGAAGAGGAGAATGAAAAAGCTGTCCTAAAACTCAACATTTAAAAACCTAAAATCATGGCATCTGGTTCCATCACTTCATGGCAAATAGATGGGGAAACAATGGAAACAGTGACAGACTTTATTTTCTTGGGCTCCAAAATCCCTGCAGATGGTGACTGCAGCCATGAAATTAAAAGACACTTGCTCCTTGGAAGAAAAGCTATGACCAACCTAGACAGCATATTAAAAAGCAGACATATTACTTCATCAACAAAGTTCTATCTAGTCAAAGCTATGGGTTTTCCAGTAGTCATGTATGGATGTGAGCGTTGGACCATAAAGAAGGCTGAATGCTGAAGAATTGATGCTTTTGAAGTGTGGTGTTGGAGAAGACTCTTGAGAGTCCCTTGGACTGCAAGGAGATCTAACCAGTCAACCATAAAAGAAATCAGTCCTGAAAATTCGTTGGAAGGACTGATGCTGAAGCTGAATCTCCAATACTTTGGGCACCTGATAAGAAGAACTGACTCATCGAAAAAACCTTGATGCTGGGAAAGACTGAAGGCAGGAGGACAAGGGGATGACAGAGAATGAGATGGTTGGATGGCATCACCAACTCGATGGATATGAATTTGAGCAAGCTCCAGGAGTTGGTGATGGATAGGGAAGCCTGATATGCTGCAATCCATGGGTTTGCAAAGAGCTGGACACAACTGAGGGACTGAACTGAACTGATTAGCAACCTTGTCAAAAATCATCAATTGTTGTTATATTTTAATTGATGGAAATATATGAATAATAACCAGATCAAAGAATTCTTTTGTAAAGTAGACTTGGGGGCAAATAATGACTTTTTGAATGAGGTGGTGATAAAAAACACAAAAATGTGAATAAAACTCGAGACCATTGGATGGAGACCTAGTAACATCTTTTCTTAAGTTGTCATCAGTGCCAAGGGGAAAGTTGATTGACAGTCTAATTCACCAAATTAGTGATTACTGAGTGTCTACTATATAGGCATTAACCAGGCCAAGGGAATACAGTTGTGCATAAGAGACCAGTCCCTGCTATGTGTGTTTCTGTATAGAATCTCATTTTCCATTAGCAGCATCAAGAAAAATGTGTGTGCCTGCCCTCCCTCTGCTAGGAATTTGAAGAGGTAAAATAGACTGTGAGATGCTGTCCATGCTCTTAAGAGCCCATGTGAACTTGTTCTTACCAAGGCCCCAGATCACCTTCATGCCCACTGCTCTTTGCTAAGGGCTAATACCTAGTGACCCCTGGAAAAACCATAGCCTTGACCAGACAGACCTTTGTTGGCAAAGTAATGTCTCTGCTTTTTAATATGCTATCTAGGTTGGTCATAACTTTCCTTCTAAGGAGTAAGCGTCTTTTAATTTCATGGCTGCAGTCACCATCTGCAGTGATTTTGGAGCCCCCCAAAATAAAGTCTGACACTGTTTCCCCTGTCTCCCTGAAAAATTGATGCTTTTGAACTATGGTGTTGGAGAAGAATCTTGAGAGTCCCTTGGACTGCAAGGAGATCCAACCAGTCTATCCTAAAGGAGATCAGTCCTGGGTGTTCATTGGAAGGACTGATGCTGAAGCTGAAACTCCAATACTTTGGCCACCTCATGCGAAGAGTTGACTTGTTGGAAAAGACCCTGATGCTGGGAGGGATTAGGGGCAGGAGGAGAGGGGGACGACAGAGGATGAGATGGCTGGATGGCATCACCAACTCGATGGGCATGAGTTTGAGTAAACTCCAGGAGTTGGTGATGGACAGGGAGGCCTGGTGTGCTGCGATTCATGGGGTCGCAAAGAGTCGGGCACGACTGAGCGACTGAACTGAACTGAACTGAATACCTAATGAAACTGATGCTTTTTGCTTGGAGAATGAAAGGGATGAGGGCTTAAAGGCTGGGACTTGTGTCCAGATGTCTGAAGGAGTCCATATTCCATCTGAAGCTGCTCTCTGTAGGGCTATTTCTTAGGGTCTCCCCAGACACATCCCACTCTAGTTGAAACCAAAATTTCTGTCATTTCAATAACCTAATATTCCATTCAAGACACACAGGAAATAGGGTGAAAGAGAGATTGCTTCTGTAAGCCACAGACTAGCAGATTGAGACATTCAATAGCACTCTCATTTGGGCTGAACAGTGGTGATTGTGTGTGAGTTAGCATAATGCTTTGCTTTGCAGTTATTTGGCAGGTGTTTTATTCCTTTCAAATGGGATAGGTGTGCATATATGAATTGAAATCTCTTTTGCATTGCTTGTTCTCCTAGTACAACTTCTCTCAGCTTTGTATGATGAAAGGTTTTCAGTATCTTTGGAGAGGGTATCAAGTTTATATAAGAAACTCAGTTTGTAATCTTTAATATTGTAAACAAATTATTGATGCTTAAGTTTGCTGTCCCTTAACCTGTATATAGTTTTCATTTGTAATGTAGGTCCAGCCACTTGTTTGTTTTATTAATTTTTTTTTTTTACTTTTTTGTTTAAAATAAACTTTTACTTTGGAATATCTTGGATTTACAGAAGAGTTGCAATGTTCCCATATATCCCTTACCCAGTTTCAGTTTTCCCTGATGTTAACATTTTGTATGATCATGCATGCTAAGTGCATGCTAAGTCACTTCAGTCGTGTCCAACTCTTTGTGGCCTTATGGACTCCTCTGTCCATGGGATTCTCCAGGCAAGAATACTGGAGTGAGTTGCCATTTCCTCCTACAGGGGATCTTTCCAACCCAGGGATCGATTCTGCATCTCCTGCAGCTCCTGCACTGCAAGCAGATTCTTTACTGCTGAGCCACTGGGGAAGCCCATTATCCATGGTACCATTATCATGGTACTTTTGTCAAAACCAAGAGCCCAGCCATTGGTACATTACCATTAACTAAACTTCAGGCTTTATTTGGATTTCACTACTTACTCCATTTATGTCTTTTTCTCTTCTACAGTTCAATTTAAGATACCACCACATTACATTTAGTTGTTGTGTCTCTT
This sequence comes from Muntiacus reevesi, assembly GCF_963930625.1. Taxonomy (NCBI): domain Eukaryota; kingdom Metazoa; phylum Chordata; class Mammalia; order Artiodactyla; family Cervidae; genus Muntiacus; species Muntiacus reevesi. The sequence goes on from NC_089260.1 coordinate 61,862,280, forward strand.
TAGTCTTCTCTGGTCTGTGACAGTTTCTCAGTTTTTTTTGTTTTTGTTTTTTATGACTGACAGTTTTGAGGAGAATTAGGAATGTATTTTGTAGAGTTTTGGGTCAAATCACTTAAAATTTTATTTTATTGCTATTCACCCATATATTGATTTACAACAGTGTAATCATTTTTAGTGCATTATTTTCTGGTCTTTCTAGAGCCCAGAGTTAAAACACTTCTATTAACAAAGGTCATTTTCTAGATTGGATAGACCTAAATGGACCCTTGCAGCTGATACAATAATTTTAAAAAATCCAGCGCCCAGAAGGGAAAACTGTAGGTATGTGTCATTGTGACATGATCCAGCATTGGCCAGGTTTATATCTGGTTTCATAACATGGCAATTCTGTTAGTCAAGGATTTGGAAGGAAAATCTAAAGTACACTCAGCCAGGATTTTAAAGAGGATTTAATGTTTACCCAGGTGAGTCAGTGTACTGGCTGGAACTTCTATAAAAATGTCACAGATCAGGTGACTTAAAAAGCAGACATTTATTTCTCATAGCTCTGGAGGCTGGGAGATCCAAGATAGAGCCTTGGTCAAGGTGTTTTTCCTGGCTTGCAGATGGCTGCCATCTTTCTCCTCATAAGGAGAGAGCGAGAGCTCTGGTTTCTTTTTCTCTCTTAAAAGGGCACTCACCCCACCATAGGGGCCCCACCCTCATGAACTCATCTACCCCTGATTACCTCCCAGATGCCCCACCACCAAATACTATCACATTGTGGGTTACAGCTTCAACATAGGAGTTAGGGGTAGGGCATACACATGCAGTCTGTAATAGGCAGGGATAGAGGGAACCGATAGGGATGTTGAGGTTCTTTGGGAATGGAAGCAGAGGGAACCCCCAAGGGATGAAGGAGCAAGGGGAAGAAATTGTACTGTGGGTCTCAAAGCTGCAGATGGTGGTTGGTAGTTGGGCATGGTGCCTAGCAGGAGCTGAAGTGGTAGAGAGAGGAAAACATAGCCAGAATGCAAGGCAGGGAGAGAATGAGAAATATCCAAACTTCTCCTAGCCTCCAGTTCCCAATTGTTGTCACCCACTGGCCAAACTCAACCAAAATCCAAGGGCAGGGGAGCCTGGACACCACAGTCTTTTGGGATCAGCACTCCAGGCCACACAGAAGGGTGGGAAATGGAGGAGATTATGTCTAAATAGTGAATAGCCAGCACCAATACTTAAAAAGTATGCCTATTTGACTCTGTTTCATTACATACATTTTCCTAGGGCAGGAACACCCTCTTTTTAAACTTAGCCTTGATAAAGCAATTGTATACATTTACTGGACTTTCCTGGTGGCTCAGTGGTAATGAATCCACTGGCCAATGCAAGAGACACAGGTTTGATACCTAGTCCAGGAAGACCTCCTGGAGAAGGAAATGACAACCCACTCCAGTGTTCTTGCCTGGGAAATACCATGGACAGAGGAGACTCACAGGCTACAGTCCATGGGGTCACAAAAAGAGTTGGACACCGACTTAGCAAATGAACAACAACATACATTTCCTAAGACTGCTTGCATCACAAAGTACCACAAACTCAGTGGCTTAAAACAACAGATGTGAATTCTAGCAGTTCAGGAAGCTTGGAGTCTGAAATCAAGGTGTCATCAGGGCCACACTCCCTCTGAAACTGGTAGGGGAGAATCTTTTCTTGCCTCCTCTAGGTTCCCTGGCTTGTAGATGCATCACTCAGTCTCTGTCTCCCAAGTTAAATTGTTGTCATTTCCCTACTTCCTCTTCTTATATGGACGCTAGTCAATTAGGTTAAGGGCCCACCCTATTCCAGTACAACCTCATCTTAAATAAACTATTTACATCTTTGGTAACTCTATTTCCAAATAAGGTCACATTCTGAAATTGTGAATGGGCATAGATTTAGGGGGACCCCCCACTACATTTACTACAATTCTTTTTCTTTTTTCAGTTGAGGAGAAACAGGCAGAAAGAATAACTTGTCCAGGTTACAGAAAGTGACTGAGCTGAGTTTAGAAGCACATTTAAAAACCATTAATTAGCCAAAACATCTTCCTCCTTCCCATCGACTTGCCCCTTCACCAGCCACCACTCCTGGACTCTCATTACTTATTTCCTTGATCAATGACACCTTGGATGTTAGTTGATTTTAATTTTGATGGACAGAAACGACCGGGGCTGTTGCCTGTTGGGCGGAGGGATGGGATGATGTGTGGGGAAAACAAAATCTCTGTCTCTTGGAGATTTAGTTTTCTTTTTGTTTATAAAATGGCAAAAATGATACATCTCATTTGGTGGTTGTGAGTATTCAGTAAAATCAGTGTGAGAAAGATTGGCAAAAGCTTCCAAGGCATGCATGCAACTCTAAGGAATTTTTATAGACAAATTTTCAGGTAGAAAAGGGGACATTACTCATGTAGGTTATTGATTAATTTATATTTTTGAATCTCTAAATTGTTGACATGCCTTTAAGTCTTAGATGAACAAGAAACAGAAATAGTGTAGTATAGATATACAGCATTGCCTGTAATTTATTTCTCAATTTAGCCTCTTTCAAATAGTAAGTAATTTACTTTCATTGTTTTTGCTAAGTTACAGCACAAGTTGATGTCATAGCTCTTGCCACTGACCAGTAATATTACTTTGGTCATGTTGCTTAACTTCATCTTACATTGTGAAGGTTAAAGGAAAATGCACACATACACATAGACACATACACATGCATGAGCACATACAAGCTCCCACTGTAACTCCTGGTACATTAAAGATGGTCAGGAAGTGAAAACTTAAAAAAAAAAAAATCACGTCGTTATTATTATTGCTATTAACATTATTAATATCTTTGGTTTTCACAAGCACTGAGTTATAAATACTTGGCTAATGAATCTATTTTTTTAACTTTTTAAAAATGTCAACTAATTTTGGACTTACAGAAAAGTTAATAAAAATAATACAGAGAATTCTTATATGTGCTTCACTAGCTTTCCCTAATTTTAACATCTTTAAAATTTTTTTTCATTTAGTTTTGGCTGTGCTGGGTCTCCATTGGGGTGCGAGCGTCTCTCTAGTTGTGGTGAGCGGGGGCTACTCTTTGTTGTGGGGTGCAGGCTTCTCATTGCTGTGGAGCATGGGCTCTAGGATGCTCGGGCTTCAGTAGTCGCGGCTCCCAGGCTCCAGGACACAGGCTCAATGGTTGTGGTGCAAGGGCTTAGCTGCTCTGTGGCATGTGGGATCTTCGGGTCAGGGATATCGAACCTGTGTGTCCTGCATTGGCAGGTGGATTCTTTACCACTCAGCCACCAGAGAAGCCCCTAATTGTTAACATCTTGATTAACCACATTCAGATGATCAAAACCGAGAAATTAAGATCAATTCAATGCTAATAAGTAAACTACAGATCTTACTTGAAATTGCTTGTTGTCCTGTTAAAGTTTCCAGTTTCCTATTGCAATGCAGAGACTTTATGGGACGACCAGCTTAGTGTTCTCCAACTTAGATTTTTTAAAAATTGTGTTTCATGATCTCAACACTTACGAAGAGAACTTATCAGTTACTTTGTGGAATGTCCTTTAGTTTCGGCTTGTCTGTGTTTTCTTTGATTAAATTGAGGTAATGCAGTTTAGCAAGGATACCTCAGAAGTAATGCCATATCTTTCTCCATGTACCATTTCAGGAGGTACACAGTGCCAATGTATTTTATAACTGGTGTTGTTAACCTTGACCTCTTGGTTAAAGTAGTATCTGTCAGGTTTGAATTTAAGTTACTGTTTTCCCTCTTGCAGCTAACAAATATCTTGGGGAGATACTTTGAGACCATGAATATATCCTTTTTGTCATACATTTGCACACTAATTTTAGCATCTATGCAGGATTTTTGCCAGAAACAATTATTAATGTGGTGTTTGCTTACTGGAGATTTTCTATTTCTTTCATGCCTGTATTTGTTAATTGGAATTCCTCTGTAAGGAAAAGTTGTTTCTTTTCTTCCACTTACTTATTTGTATTAGAATGAGCTAATAATATTTATTTTATTCTATGGGTTATAATCTAATACTATCGTTATTATGATCACATTGTTCCAGCTTTCCCATGAGGAGCTTAATTAGGTTGGCTTCTGTATTCTCCATCATTCATTACTATCAGCAGTGCCTACTTTTTCTAGGCTCGTCTTACATTTCCTTGCCCCAACACCCCTTTTATGTCCCCCAAAGCACTAGTCCCTTTTATTGGAGAATGGATTTAGAAACTATGATCTTGGTGGTAGGTGTGCTCATTACTGCTGGGGTATCATTGCTTCTAGGTCCTCTCAGTGGACAGAGCTAGGAAATATGTTTATGTTTACTAACACACACACATCAGCTTTTATTTCAATGAATCTGTATAGATTTCTCTTTGGGTTGAGCTGCTTGGCTTGTGGTGTCTTAGTTCCCTGCATAGATGGAACCCATGCCCCCGAAGTACGGAATTCTAAGCACTGGACCATAAGGGAATTCCCTATATAAATATTAAAAGCCATAATGAATACATTCACTCTAAAGAAGCTGCAAGAGTATCTACAAGGCAGACTTCTCTATTTGTCTGCCCCAAATAAGGAGAATATTACAATATTGCAGAGTCAACGGTACTTGTTTACTTTCAATTTTATGTTATGATTCACATAGCCTAGGTTATTAGTAAAGGGACCTAACCTGATATAATTCTGAGAACAGAAAAAAAAAAAATCACAGAGATATCCAGTTCCTGTTTCCTAAACTGGTATTCCATGGAATACTGTTTTGGGAAGTGTTAATAGGCTTATCATGATGAAAGGATTCTGTGGTCCAATAAATTTGGGAAGCGTGTCATGGTAGTCCCCCCCACACTTATGTAACACTGCCCAGGGATTATTACAGGAGTTTTAAAAAAATATATTTTCCAGAAAAATTATATGATATAAACAAAATATTTATCAGACCACTTTATGGAAGCAGAAGACATAAAAGAAGAAGAAAACATGTCAAATTTAATGTGACTTTTGTTGTATAAATTTCTGGGACTAAATGCTGGTCTGCACAATAACATGAAATTTTTAAAGTTGTGTGACCACATTCCTTGTTAAGAGAAGCTGCTATAAGGTATGTCTTCAAATAGCTTTTAAAATCTATGGGGAAAATTGCATTTGCTTTTCAAGGGGCAAATATAGTCTTTAGAAAAAATATATTCTCTACTCCTGCCATTGAAATAGAGCTCAACAGAACTTATGGAAAAACTAACAGCAAAGATGAAACATCCCGTTTCAAAGTAGTCATTTTGTGGATGAAGGTAGAAACCTACAATCTTTCCCCCACCACAGCATTTCATATTTAAACCTTCTATTTTTAACCTGATGGTGGGATTCATGGCTAATGCTTATGAGATCTGTGTCTAGACAGTTGAGAAAAACAGGAAATGAGTTACATTGTTGTAGCTTAAGAGAATTTAACCTTTTGTCTTCTAGCTCCAAGCTCTGCCTGCTTTAGAAAAACATTCCTTCTCTCTTGAGGATTTCAGGGCATTTAAGGAACTATAATAATCCAAGGCCTCTTCAGGGAGCAGAGACAGCTATTTTGGTGGAAAAGCCCAGTAAACATGGGTTTACTGGGCTTGGCCCATAAAATGAACACAGACATTTGGAGGAACGTGTTTGCTCTCTTCTTCTGAATTCTGTGTGTTCACAGCTGTCTCGGATGGTGAGCTTCCGAAAGGCAGGAACTCGGCCTGGCTAACTCCCTCTGTGCTGGATGCTCCTGTGATGCTGAAGGACGTACAGTGCCCCCCAGAAGGACAAGTCAAGAAGCAGCAGCAGATGGTATCTATGGAATGCTTTCTATGTGCCATGTACATCACACGCATGATCTCATTTAATCCTCTCAACGACCCTAATAAAATATGGTTACTACTATTACCCCCACTTTACCCATGAAAAAATGGAAGCAGAGAAGTTAAGGAACTTTATAAGAGTAGCAGAAGGCTTTCCTGGTGGCTCAGTGGTAAAGAATCCGCCTGCAAATGCAGGAGACGCAGGTTTGATCCCTGGGTTGGGAAGATTCCCTGGAGAAGGAAATGGCAACCCACTCCAGTGTTCTTGCCTGAGAAATCCCATGGACAGAGGAGCCTGGCGGGCTACAGTCCATGGTGTCACAAAGAGTCAGACATGACTTGGCGACTAAAGAACAAGAGAAGCAGGACTGGCATCTGAACCCAAATAAAGATGATTCTAGAACCTATGTTCTTGGTATTCTATACTGTTTAGGGCTGTTTTGACAATTAAATGAGATGATGTACATAAATTTGTCATGGTTTCTGGCCCCTAATATGCATCAAAACTAATTCCTGCTATTATTTGTTTAAGTAAAATAACACTACTTTTCATTACAAGTGGATGATGACACCCCCATGCTCCCTCCTTGTAAGACACACAGTGTATAGTGCTTATAAGTAGCTGTTGAACTGAGTGTATTGAATAGTAATGGTAAGGATTTGTATTTAATGTATTACCTGCAACATTATCATGGGGCTGGAGATACAATGATGGCAACAGCTGGTCAGGTTTGAGCCTTTGAAAACAATTAAAGGAAAGTGGCTCACACAGCAATGAAGTCTGCAATTTTGACTTTATTAGCCATTGTTTATGAGTCTAAGAAATGGCCGCCATACCACATATAACAAATACTACATAGACTGAACAACTTATCACTTTCACTTTGTCACACTCAAAAGTGGTAGGGAGACGGTATTAGGTAAGACAGAATCCTTGTGCTCATGGATTTACAATCTAGTAGAGAATACATTAAAAAACAAGCAAGTGGAATCATTACAAATTGTAATAGTCACCACCAAGGAAGTAGTGGAAGGGTTGAAATATAGAATAATGGAGTTGGGGTGGGGAAGGAAGCTCAGATCTTACTTTGCATGGGAAGGAAAGGAAGACTTCTCTGACCAGGTGACATTTAAGCCCCCATGATATGAAAGAGCCTGGAAAGAAGAAATAATACAAAGGTTTTAGCGAGTGGGTGGGGGAAGAACTTGACCAGTTCAAGGGTTTGAAAGAGAGTGTGTGTGGCTGGAGCATAACAAGGAGAGTGGGGTGAACTGAGGCCAGAAAGATGGTCAGGACAGGTCATGGGGGGCCTTACCAGCCCTTGGTAAGAAATTCAGTTTTATTCTAAGTGTAATAGGAACCCACCAAAGGGTGCTAAATAGACAAGTGACATTATCCGATTTGCTGGTGCATGGAGAATGAAATAGACAGGATGGGGATGCTGTTGAGGGGACTTCCCTGGTAGTCTAGTGGCTAAGATTCAGCACCCCAGCACAGAGGGCCCAGGTTCGAACTCTGGTCAGGAAACTGGGAGGGTAACAGGCAGGAAGGCCAGGTGTCTCCAAATGGAGGAAATAAGCTGCAAGTGTCAGACATTTTTTCTCTCTTAAGCAGAAGGAGGAAACAAACTAGTGATATATATATATATTTTTTTTTCCCCTTCTCTATACAAATTTAAAAGGAACTTTCTCTTAAAATACTGTGTTGCCATAATGACACCTGGTTCCACCTGAAGTTAACTATTCTCAAACCTTGAGTTAACCAATGCATTCTTCTTATGGAAATGCTTGTCTTAAGCTATGTTAATGTACTATGTACTATGCATACATATAGTGTGCATACTATGTTAATGTACTATGTTAATATACTATGCATTTACCCCAGACTCGGTTCTGCCTAAGAGCTCAGAACCGACTTGACAAACCATTATGTTATACTCAGACATTGTTCCCCTAATCTATGTAAACAAAACTATTTGTATGGTAATCTGCCCTTCTACAAGATTCAAGTCAATCGTTTTATGACCCAGGAAGGATGACTCATTTGATGCCAAGATTATCCCAAAATACATCTTATGGATGAGGGACCTGGTGTCATTCTGAGTTTTAAGACATTCCTTTCTTTCATTAACAGATTGCTAGTGACTATATAACATCCAGCTAGAAAACTAGCAGCGGGGGACTCTTTCTGTCCCCTTCTGATGCTTTTGTCAGAAGCTTTCTCTATCTCTTTTATACTTTAATAAAACTTTATTACACAAAAGCTCTGAGCGATCAAGCCTCATCTCTGGCCCCGGTTTGAATTCTTCTCCTCCAGAGGCCAAGAATCCTGGTGCCTTTTTGTGGGTCAGCAACAACCTTTCAAAACTAGATCCCACAGGCCATAACTAGAAGATTCCATGTGTCGCAACTAAGACCCAGCACAGCCAAACAAATAAAAATAAATATGAAGGAAAGAATGCTGTTGGGATTGTCTGTGCAAAAGATGGTAGTGACGAGGACCAAGCACTCCTTAGGAGGGAGGGTGGATAGTCAGAGACAGAAAAAGAGATGTGATGGCGGAAGCAGAGGTTAGAGTGACGTGGGGCCAAGAGCCTAGGAAAGCAAGCAGCCTCTAGAAACTGGAAAAGGCAAAGACATGGCTTCTCCCTGAGAACCTTCAGAAGGAACCAGTGCTGCCCACCCATTCTAGACTTCTGACCTACAGAACTGCAAATGAGAAACTCGTGTTGCTTTTCACCCCTAGGTTTGTGGTCCCTAATTACAGCAGGGAGGTGCTGGTAGGAATAAGTCATCTGCCTTCCACCCTGCCTCGCCCTCCAGAGCTCGTTGTCTTCCTTCCATTGGCCGGATCTAACCAGAAGCCACAGGTGAGAGATCCACAGATGCCATTCACACGGGCCAGCCTTTTAGGTGACGAAGAGGATGGAGGGGAGAGGAGAGTGAATTTGGAGCAGCAGAGAGAAAATGTCCAGCGCAGTGCAGGCTGCCAAACCAAGTGGTTTGCTCTTCATCTGGAGCCTATAAGAAAGCAGGACATTTGGCATGCTGCCTTGGCCTATCTCGGCCCTTTCTTTAGTGAGTTCTCTCTAGCACAGCCTTCGAAAACATCTTCGGTTTTGCCTCACACCTTTATAGTGCAGATACAGGATGTCAATGCACCTGTTTCTAATATCTAATTCACCCGTCAGAGGGATGCAGCAAGTTTCCAAAGCAAATGATATGAATTATAGTTAATCCACCATTTACTGTAAATATAAGAAGAAAAAGCTGCTTGACATTGCAGTATCGTGAGTGAATTTGCCCCAGCCTTTTTCCTGTTTTCCCCTAAAGTGGTAGTCTCAAAGCACCTATCCTTGGACCAACTTCATCAGCATTCCCAGGGTGTTTTAAACTTTTACAGACTTGGGGATTCTCATTTAGCTGGTCAGAGTGAGGACTGAAAATCTGTTTTCTTTTAAAAATAAGCTCCCACAGGGAGAAGGGATACATGTATGTGTATGGCTGAGTCCCTTTGCTGTTCACCTGAAACTGTCACACATTGTTAATTTGCTATGCTTCAATATAAAATAAAATGTTTTAAAAAAATAAAAATATGTCCCAAGAGATTATAAGGAACCACAAGTGCCTTAGACAGAGATTTTTTTCTTTTTTGGACAAACTGACTATAGATTCACTAGCTACATATGATGTGAAAGTGGACTTTTTTGTTAGTCTTAAAACTATCTCCTCCAAAAGCTTACCCAGTTCCACTTCAGGTCAGCTGAATTGTGATTGGAATTAAATTTACCAAACACAGTTGGGTATGAACAGAAAAATCTATTTCGTTCGTTAATTATACTGCACACATGTAATAAACTACTTTGATTTGGCAGCCACTGAACTATGCACAGTAGATACAAAAATGAATGAATAATAATACAGATTTTCAAAGATTTAGCTTATTGGGAGGGACAGCTCTGCCACAAATAATTATAATATGGTGAGATCGAGGCTGTGATGGGACCATGGACTTAGTGCCTTAGGAACTGGGAGGCGATGCTCAAACAAGGCTTTATAGAAGAGGTCATATTGGAACTGAGTCTTGTAGGGAGAGTTGGAGTTTATGGAACAGGGAAGGGCATTCCAGACAGTGGGAAGAATTCACAAGAGAGGCATGAAAGAGATGGCTAGTTTAGGGAGCTGCCTGTGATTTCGAGGACCTGGGGCAGAAGGTATGTTTGTCTCTGAATGTGGCTTTAGGAGATGCACGGACTACATTATCACCAGCCCTGCTGCCATGACACTGAGCTTGAGTGTTAGATTGGTGTTAATGGGAAGCTTCAGGATAATTTGAAAAATTATTATAAAAATGACAAAAGTGACTCTTGCCACACTTTGGAAGAAGCAAGAATAATTTTACAGTTTAAGAGTGAAAGTAAAAAAAAAAAAAAGAGTGAAAGTCCTCTTTCACTACTCTCTTCTGAGTCCATCCAAATCAGTCCCCCCCTCCCCCCTCCCCCTCCCCTGAGGTAGCCATTGTAATAGTTTGGGGCATCCTCATTGATGTATTATACATTTTATCATGTATTTTCAAATATACTCCTATGGACTGAATTGTGTTCCCTCCTAAAATTCACATGTTGAAAATTGTGAATTCACATTGTGAAAAAACTCCCAATGTGACTGTATTTAGAGATAGGGTCTTTAGAAGGAAATTAAGAGTAAATGAGGTCAGCTGTCCATCATGTGAGGCCACAGCAAGAAAATGGATGTCTGCAGGTCTAAGAGAGCTCTTACCAGAAACTGGACCCTGCTCGACCTTGATCTGGGACCCTCCAGCCTCTGGAACTGTGAAAAAATAAATTTTTGTTGTTAAAGGACCCAGTCTGTGTTATTTTGTTGTGGCAGCCTGAGACTAAGACACCTTCCCAAAATTAGAAAAAATAGCAAAAAGAATCCTCATGGACCTGTTATCCAGATTCAATGATTATCTATTGAATGATCATAAACAGGGAAGTGGTGAGATTAAGTAATGTGTTCTAGAAAGACCTCTCGGGCAGCAAAGTGGGTATGTTGGAGGGGTTCGGGCTGGAGATGAAGAGACAGGCTAAGCACCTCTTGTAAATTTCCAGGCAAGCGATGCTGATGGCCCTAGTTGGGGGAAGGCACTAGAGAAGGAGAGGAGGGGCTGACCAGGGAGGAATTTAAAAGTAGAATTGATGGGCTACATGTGTTTCAATCATAAGTCTGTGTTTCATTATATCTAAGATGCCATGGATTGTTAAGATGCAGCCTGAATTCAAAGATATAAAAATGGAAAGAATGTTAATTTTAGGATTGATGAAAGGCCCTAGAATTGAAAGCTGGGACCACCAACCCCCCCATGGGAACAGCAGACATGAGCTCATAATTTAGCGTGTAAAAGAGAAGCAAGATTTTGATATCCGGAATCCTGATGCATAGCATGGGTTAATGAACTTTAAAAAAAAAAATTACTTCTTAAGTTGAACTCTTCTTTTTTGCTGTTCTTGATTAAAGAACATGTTGGAGGGGCTGGTTTTGTGGCTGGGAACTTTATAGGAGCCCCTCCATTTTAACAAAATGCTATCCAGATGAGTTGATGTCATTTACAACTTCACAGTCATGCTCAGTTTGGGGGCAGCCAAATTCCGTCTATTTAATAAAAAAAGGATGTTTTGAATGGGGGTGCTAGGGGATTTGGCCTATTGATTCCTTTTCATGGTGCTTTCTTGGGCTTCCAGACAAGTTTGGACTCCACAGGCAGATGGAGCTCTTATCCATGTTTTCTCTCCCCAGTGACAGGCTTGCAAACCTGTCATTACCCAGTACTGGCATCTCTTGTCTTGAAGCTGGGATGGTTACATAAACACTGAGAGCAATATAGCTCATCCAGGCTATACTTCGAGGACCTGAATTCCCCTTCAGAGGGAACGACACTCAAGTCGAAGTAGGCTGAGGGCCAGGACGCCTCTTCCCCAAGCAGAGCCAGAGGTGGGGTTGACGGCAGGGGCACCAGGAGGGACCCCGGCCACATCACCCAGTGAATTCATGTCTGCACATCTGGGACTCCACCATGATTTTTGCCTTTTCAAATTTAAAATTGGATCGAAAAATGTGTGCGAGTGTTTTTAAAGAGTCCAGAGCCAGACTTCTTTTTTTGTTGCAAGTTATTTTAGGACTTATATTTTATCGGTTGCTGTTTTGGAAAAAAGGACTTTGGCCTCTGCGTTCCCGGAAGTACCCAGTGAAGTGAGTGTGCGCTTTGGATTTAGACAGTCCGGGTTTGAATGCCAGATCCACTGTGTCCCTGGCCAAGCTGCTCGTCCTCCTGTACTTCAGTTCTGTCTATAAAGAGGGGGCTAATAAGTAGTGCCTATTCCATAGAATTGTTGACATAATCAACCATTTCACATGCTTAGAACAATGCCTTGCTATTCAATATACAAGTAGCAAAAATAACCACAGCTAGAAATATCGAATACTAGCAAAAGTGTTCAGCTTACTCTGTGCCAGGTACTTTTCTACATAAAACAACTCTCTTTATCCAACCAGCCATCCTATAAGTAGATGCTGTTATTATTCCTGTTTTATAGATGAGGAAACTGAAACATAGAAAAGTCTATTTGGCATAAATATTCTTGTGTCTCTGCTGAACCTCATATAAACCTGGTTGTAAAGTATTAAAATTATCAGTTTATATGCCTGGCTCTCCTCCATAAATATGTGGGCTCCTCAAATATGATAACTCTAGCTATCTTTATTTTTTCCCCCTGGGTGAGGTTCTCATTAGTTATCCACTTTATATATAATAACTGTGTATACGTCAATCCTCATCTCCTAATTTATCATAGATCTAGTACCAGACACACAGTAATAATGTTAAATACATTGGAAGGAACTTAGTGGGAAGTGTCAGTTTGGGGCATCAAAATGAAAACACATTTTTTCAGTATTGGCTTCCAACCATTGTTATATGGTTCTTTCCGAAGCTTCATGGGAACAGCTTCCTTGATGACCTTCAGGCCAAATTATGCAGTTGTTCATTTCCCGCTGGTTATTAGCAGCTTCATTCCAGAACTGGGCTTCAGCCTGGTTTATTTGATAACGTCTCTCCGATTCCCGCCGTAGCTCTCCTCCCGGCCCGGCCAGCGCAGCTGTGACTGCAGTCGCTCCTGGTTTCCTCGTGGCTGTCTCTCCTCCGGAGCTTAGGTGTGGGTGGGCGGTAGGAGGGTGACGTCAGGGTGACATTTGCCTTACTTGGCACTCCAGGGTGAGGTTTCCGTTCTCTCTACAGGGGCGCTGGCTGTCTCTCCAGCTGCTGGATCATCGGTCCTCTCTCAGGGGCGGGTGCTCAAGGCTGGGTCTTCCATGGTGTGTGAGGGCTGGTCCTTTGCAGGCCCTTTGGGAACCTCTCCCTCCCCGACACCCTCCCCAGCTCGGAGAGCTGCCTTCTGTTGCAAACTCTTCCCCTGACCCTACTTCAGTTCCTGCCTCTTCCATGGCTGCTGGGGCCACTGACCTGGGGGACACCCCTTTTAAAATGCTTTTTTTTTAAATTGTGGTAGAAGTCACATAATATAAAACATACTATTTTGACCATGTTTAACTGTACAGTTCAGTGGCACTCAGGACATTCACATTGTTGTGCGACTCTCACCATCGTACATCTCTGGAGTTTTTCACCTTCCTAAACCGGAACTCTGTCCCCATTAAACGCTAAGTCCTCATTCCCCCTTTCCACTCTCCACCCCTCAGCCCCTGGCATCTTCCAATGTGCTTTCTGACTGTGAATTTTTTTTTTTTTTTGGTGAAGAGGATGGAATCTGACTCTATGAATTTGACTATTCTTGGTCATTGTTGTTCCATCGCTAAGATGTGTCCGACTCTTTGTGACCCCATGGACTGCAGAATGCCAGGCCTCCCTGTCCCTCATTATTCTAGGTACCTCATATAAATGGAATAAAACACTGTTTGTTTGTATCTACTATATACTGGAATGCATTTGTAAGGTTAACAATATATACGGGGATCCTCTTTTAATGAGGTGCAGAGAAGATGACTCAAGCCCAGTTACCTTCTTAGTGTCCACTCCACCCTGGGGAAATGTGCACGCCCTTGTGTGCCTCTGGGGACGTTGCAAGGTGCCTTGCCACCCCTCCCTCTCCCAAGCCAGTATCCTCTCCAAGTCTGTCTTCCCCTGCCCCAGTTAACAGTTGCAAGTAGGGAATGAAGTGCCGGTCTTCTACATCATTGGAACTCCTGGACTTTATGAATGATTCCCCTGGAGTCCCAGTGGGGGAGTGGGGGAGGATATAGGCTCTTCCCATGAACACTGTCCTCCCTTCTCTTCACTCTTTCTGTTACACTGACTCAGAGGGTGGAGGGAATTCAGTTGACTCTGACCTCTCCATAAGCCCTTCAGGGTGGTGGCTGGCTCCAGCTGTTGAATTTACAAGGTCAGAAGACTCAGTGCCATTTGTCCTTTGCACTGGGTTTTATCTCAAGTCCTGGGACTTCATTGCGGCTTTGTTGTTCACAATAGCCAAGACAGGGAAGCAAACTAAGTGTCCATTGGCAGATGAATGGATAAAGATTATGTGATATGTAAATATATGCATATGTATGTTATATTATATATAATATATAAGTTGAAGCTCCAATACTTTGGCCACCTGATACAAAGAGCTGACTCATTGGAAAATACCCTGATGGTGGGAAAGATTGAAGGCAGGAGGAGAAGGGGACGACAGAGGATGAGATGGTTGGATGGCATCACCAATTCAGTGGACACAAGTTTGAGCAAGCTCTGGGAGATGGTGAAGGACAGGGAAGCCTGGCATGCTGCAGTCCATGGGGCCACAAAGTTGGACACGACACAGTGACTGAAAAACAAAATAATATAGATAAATATATACATTATATAAAAATATATTTTAATATCCTATATTAAAAATATATAATGGAATATTATTCAGCCATGAAAAGAAAAAGAAAATCTTGCCATTGGTGACAACATGGATGGACCTTAAGCACATAAATTAACATTATGCTAAGTAAAATAAGTAGACAGAGAAAGACAAATGCTAGATAATCTCACTTATATGTGGAATCTAAAACAGCCAAACTCACAGAAGTAGACAGGAGCTGGGAGCTGGAAGAAATGGAGAACTGTTGGGTAAATGGTACAGACCTCCAGTTGTAAGATGAATAAATTCTGGGGTATAGCCTGAGTTAACAATTATTAGATACTTGAAAGTTGCTCAGAGAGTAAATTTTAAATGTTTTCAGCACAGACATCTAAAATGGTAAACACATGCGGTGATGAAGGTATTCAGTTCAGTTCAGTCACTCAGCTGTGTCCGACCCTTTGTGACCCCATGGACCACAGCATGCCAGGCTTCCCTGTCCATCACCAACTCCCAGAGCTTACTCAAACTCATGTCCATCAAGTGAGTGATGCCATCCAACCATCTCATCCTCTGTCATCCCCTTCTCCTCCTGTCTTCAATCTTTCCCAGCTTCAGGGTCTTTTCTAATGAGTCAGTTCTTCGAATCAGGTGGCCCAAGTATTGGAATTTCAGTTTCAGCATCAGTCCTTTCAATGAATATTCAGGACTGATTTCCTTTAGGACTGACTGGTTGGATCTCCTTGCAGTCTAAGGGACTCTCAAGAGTTTTCTCCAATGCCACAGTTCAAAAGCATCAATTTTTCAGCACGCAGCTTTCTTTATAGTTCAACTCTTGTATCCATATGTGACTACTGGAAAAACCATAGCTTTGACTAGACAGAACTTTGTTGACGAAGTAATGTTTCTGCTTTTTAATATGCTGTCTAGGTCATAGCTTTTCTTCCAAAGAGCAAGCGTCTTTTTAATTTCATGGCTGCAGTCACCATCTGCAGTGATTTTGGAGCCCAAAAAATAAAGTCTGTCACTGTTTCCATTGTTTCCCCATCTATTTGCCATGAAGTGATGGGACCGGATGCCATGATCTTAGTTTTCTGAATGTTGAGTTTTAAGCCAACATTTTCGTGATGATGTTTAAGCCAACTTTTTTTGATGAAGGTGTTAACTAACCTAATTGTGATATCATGTAATAATATATTGGGTTGGCCAATAGTTGTTAATATTTTTCCATAAGGTGTTACAAAAAATCGTAACATCCAATGTATCAAATCATTATGTTGTATACTTTACCCTCATGTGACATTGTGTTGCTGTTGTTTAGTCACTAAGTTGTGTCTGACTCTTTGTGACCCCATGGATTGTAGCCTGCTAGCCTCCTTGGTCCGTGGGATTTCCTAGGCAAGAATACTGGAGTTGGACACAACTAAACAACAACAAAAACCACAGAAAGGAATGAAATATCGCCATTTGCAGCAACATGGGGAGACCTAGAGATTATCATACTAAGTGATGTAAGTCAGACAGTGAATGACAAATATCATATGATATCACTTACTAACAATACAACTGAATTTACTTACAAAACAGAAACACAGACATAGAAAATAAGCTTATGGTTACCCAAGGGGAAGCGAGGGGGAAGGATAAATTAGGAGCATGGGACTGACAGGTACACACCCCTATATGTAAAGTAGATAACAATAAGGATTTACTGTATAGCACAGGGAACTATATATTCAATATGCTTTAATAATCTCTAATGGAAAAGAATCTGAAAAATAACACATAAATATTTTTATATAACTGAATTCCTTTGCTGTATACTAAAAACTAGCACAGTATTGTAAATCAATTATAGTTTAAAAATCACATTCATGTCAAAGCACTTCAGAGTTGTGAAATGCCTGACTAGAAAGAGGGGCAGATGTTAACCGGGAGAGGGGAGGCGGGAGCTGTGTTCATACATAGGAGGGAGACGGACCCAGGGCTGTGCTCTGTGTATAATCTTTTCTCATCTACTGGGGCGAGGCTGTGAGCACAAGCCAAGAAGTTGTTCAGTTACTTGCTGGCAAGTCTCCCTCTATAAGACCATTCAGATGTCAAGGCTAATGAAGGGTTAGCCTGGGGACCCTGGGCACCTGGTGGAGGAAATATTTCACAAAGACTCTTCATAAGGTATAGTACTAGGCACTGTGGGGCAAGAGGAGCTGCAGAGTCATAAAAGGACACCAGGTTTAGGGTCAGATTTGAGCTTAGAACCTATCTCTGTGGTTTAGGAACTGTGTGACCAAAGTGTGTGATAGTAAATATTTAAAAGAATCAGCTCTCCAAATAAGAAAAAAAGTTCTGATTTGTAGTTCTTCCTGATTTCTGAGATGGAAATATTCCCACTATGGTTGATTGTAAGTTACTAACATGCTACTGAATGTGGAGTTGAAGAAAGGTGAATGCATTCAGCTCAGCTCTCATGAGCCATTTCCAGCCTACCAGACTGTGTGATTTTGGACACATCATCTAATTTTCCTGAGCCTCCCCGTTTCCACACTTGTCAAGTGAGGATAATATTCAATACTAGTATCTCCCTTACAGGACTGCTATGACAGTTCAAAAGAATAATACATTTGAAAGCATTTGGCCAAGAGTAGGATTCAGTTTATTATTGATGTTGCATCTGGGCTTTCTCATTTCTTATTACCTAGGAGTTTATAAAATTGAAAGGATTTTCATCCAAGAAAAATTCTAACTGGTGGAGGGTGTGTAATATCTGCTGTAGAAGTTGGAGAGGGGATGGAGAGACTGTTGAAGAAGCAAGAAATAAAACAAAAAGACAAAATAAACTAGTTTCATCTGAACTAATATATGATTTCCTAAAATCTCAAAAGATTATATGAAATAAAAGGGACCTAGAGATAAGTAAACCAACCCACCTTCTTTCCTATTACAGATGAGGAAACTGAGTCAAAGAGTGGAAGTGGCTTCCCTCAGGTTTAGCCCAGCTGCAACGGAGCCCCGAGTAGAAGCCGGCTCTGCTGACTGGCTATTCAGGACTCATCTGTGGGTCCAATTCTTTTCAGCTTGTGCTTGTTGGCATGAGGAAAGAGTGATGGAAATCTCAGGCTTCCTTTCATACTATTCAGGAAAAGTGATTTGACTCAATTATCAGAACAGTTCATTAAGCCAGTGGTCTCCAAAGTGAGAGGCTGGAAGAAAAAAACCCCAAAACTACTATTGATTTTTCTATTAAATAGTGAGACGTCAAGCAATTATCTTCTGCCAGGGAATAATCTTGTGTCATTTCATTGAAGGAATTACTCAGACAGGTGTGGGCAGGGTTAAGGGAACACAGAAGATGCTAAGGCCCCCAGAGATGAGCAACAATGAGAATTACTTCTCCCAGGTTTGGGGAGAAGCCTGGGGATGGCTGGAACCGTAAGGAGGAGGGATACAGTTTCTGCTAGGGACCAGGGACCAGCCAGGAGAGAGCAGGCAGGAATGACCCTGAACTCTTTCTCTGCTCTGGTCTCTGCCAGCACCTCCTATTGGACAAACCCAACCAGATGCCAACTGGCAAGAGAGTCTGGGGGATGTAGGGCTCTTTGTGGTCAGCCTCCTAGGGCAATGAGCTCGGCAGAGAAGCGGAGAATGTATCTTCAGGGTTAAGCAGAGAACAACTAGCACAAAAGCCTTAAAGATGTTTAAAGTCTGGGTTGACAGTGGTCCTTTCCATCCATCCATCAGACATCATTCAGTACCCAAGGCACTTTGGTCCCAATGAGGAGTGGAAGCCAGTGGAACCCAAAGTTGATCAGTGTACTGTAACATATTGCAACTTCTGTATGCCCGACTAAATGGATTTGTGGATTATAGTATCTAGTTTGAAATAAGCAAAATCTTACAAAATGGGCAAATGCTTTAAGAAGTTTCCTAGTTTCTTGCAAAGAAACAGCAGAGTGAAGATACTGTTGCAGGTGTTGCAAGGAACACGAAAGTGTGAGTACTGACATTGCTCTTCATTGGCTGCATTAGCTCAATGATAAGCTAATGAAATTGAATTGAAAATTAGCCCAAAAGTTCATAATGGTCACAGCTGTTTGGAATATGGATTTATGTCCATTATTATTAATAATGAGCCTCCTCCTATGTGTGCACTATGCTTTGAAATATTAATTAATGACAATAGTGCCTGCCAATACTTCATAAATAGATAAACACATGTATTTTGGTTTATGCTTAAAAAATATTTACTGATGCAATGGTTGGAGACCACTGGTTTTAAATAGTAAACAAAGGCTAGAATTGTGGGGGTCATTGATTTAGTCATTGTGCTTCTCTTTAGAGACAGTGAAGGCTACGTGGTTTTCTGCTTAGAAGATATAATACAAAAAAAAAACGAAATAAAAGGGAGAGTGGGCTTGTGAATAATAATAACAAATGTTTATAAGTAAGCTTATGTGTTAAGCACTGCTCTAACCACACAGAAACCATGTAAAATGTATCAACTCAATTACTGCTCACAGCAATTCCATGATGTGGGTACTGTCATCATTCCCATTTTACAGATAAGGGGACTGAGGCAGGTCAAGGTTTTAGTACAGTGTTTGGTACAGCCAGGAAGAGGTAGGGTGGGGTTCGAACCCGGGAAGTTGACTTCAGATTCTTTGCTCTTCATCTCTAGGCCTTGTTGCCTCTTTGAAGGAAGTAGGGGCTCCATGGAGTAATTTTGAAATTAAGAAAAAAAATTGCAAAGTAAAATTAAAACAATTGAATGCAAGTTTTAAAAGTACAGAGACAGGAGAGTCACTCAAATGTTCTTCTGTGGGTTAAGAGTGACTCTTTCCTTGTGCTCTTTGGCATCTGCCAAGTATGATTTTCAGGATGTGGTAGCTGGCCAACTGCCTCTGGTAGCCACTAGATTCCGCTCTCCTCTGGGTTTTTCCTCTTGCCCTCTGAATCCTTCCTCTAGACTTGCCTTGCCCTTGTTCTCTTTCTAGGAGCTCATATTTTTTAGGGTTCTCCAGAGGAATAGAACCAATAGGAGGTACTGGTCTCTCTCACTGTCCATCTCTCTCTATAGATAGTAATCCCTCCCCCAGATATATTAATAGATATGTAGAGATAGATTTTATTCCTTAAAATAAAATATTTTGTTCTTTAAAATCTATCTATACAGATTTACTTATTCATTTAAAACTCATGTGATCATTGTTTTTCAGTTTTCTTCAAACCAGTCAATCCTAGAGGAAATCAGTCCTGAATAATCATTCAGTTCAGTTCAGTCACCCAGTCGTGTCCAAATCTTTGTGACCCCATGGACCGCAGCATGCCAGGCCTCTCTGTCCATTGCCAACTCCTGGAGTTTACTCAAACTCATGTCCATTGAGTCGGTGATGCCATCCAACCATCTCATCCTCTGTCATCCCCTTCTCCTCCTGCCTTCAATCTTTCCCAGCATCAGGGTCTTTTCAAATAACTCAGTTCTTCATATCAGGTGGCCAAAGTATTGGAGTTTCAGCTTCAGCATCAGACCTTACAGTGTATATTCAGGACTGATTTGCTTTAGGATGGATTGGTTGGATCTCCTTGTAGTCCAAGGGACTCTCAAGAGTCTTCTCCAACACCACGGTTCAAAAGCATCAATTCTTTGGTGCTCAGCTTTCTTTATAGTCCAACTCTCACATCCATACATGACTACTGGAAAAACCATAGCTTTGACTAGATGGATCTTTGTTGACAAAGTAATGTCTCTGCTTTTTAATATGCTGTCTAGGTTGGTCATAGCTTTTCTTCTAAGGAGCAAGTGTCTTTCTAATTTCATGGCTGCAGTCACCATCTACAGTGATTTTGGAGCCCAGGAAAATAAAGTCTGTCACTGTTTCCCCATCTATTTGCCGTAAAGTGATGGGACCAGATGCCATGATTTTAGGTTTTTAAATGTTGAGTTTTAAGCCAGCTTTTTCACTCTCATTGGAAGGACTGATGCTGAAGCTGAAGCTCACTGGAAAAGACCCTGATGCTGGGAAAGATTGAAGGCAGGAGAAGAAGGGAATGACAGAGGATTAGATGGTTGGATGGCATCACCAACTCGATGGACATGAGGAGCAAGCTCTGGAAGTGAGTGATGGACAGGGAAGCCTGGTGTGCTGCTGTCCATGTGGTCACCAAGAGTCGGACACGACTGAGTGACTGAACTGAATATTTATTTAAAATTTTATTTATTTATTTGGCTGCACCAGGCCTCAGTTGTGGTTCGCGGGCTCTTTAGTTGTGGTGTGCAGACTCTTTTTTTTTTTTTTTCCGCCGCCGCCGCCCCCGGTGTGCAAACTCTTAGTTGTAGCATCTAGTTCCCTGGCCACGGATGGAACCTGGGCCCCCCATTGGGCATTCGGAGTCTCAGCCACTGGGCCACCAGGGAAGTCCCTGGGCTCACGGTTCTGACGGGCCGCTCCAGTGCGCAGGACACTGCTGCTTCATAAACATGGCTTACTGGCGAGAATATGAAATGCTGGGTCTCTGGATGCTTCTTGGCCAGAGTGTGATTGGCGTCAGCCTCAATGAAGCCCGTGTAGAGTGGGAAGGAGGCAGCTTCACACCTGCCCCCAACAGGCGTAGCCCTGCGGTCCAGCTCTTGCAGGTCCATGTATCAGGGCGGCCAGAGTGACTGGGTGCTGACTTAGGCTGTGCCTTTCATGGCAGACAGTTCCCCACTCAGCGGGGGACAGGGGACATGGAGCAGAAGGATGAGTGGGAATTTTTCTGAAGGGGCAGAGCTAGAGTGTCTGCTAGGTTCTCTGTCTTAGTTTCCTGTGTGGCTGTAACAAGCTACCGCAAACTCAGTGGCTTAAGACAACACAAATTCATTAGAAGGCCAGAAGGCTGACACAGGTCTCTCTGGGCCAAGGTCAAGTTGTCAGCAGGGTGAGGTTCCCTTCTTTTTTTTTTTTTTTTTTTTGAGGTTCCCTTCTGTAGGCTCCAGGAAGCGAAGTCGCTCGGTCGTGTCCAACTCTTTGCGACTCCATGGACTGCAGCCCACCAGGCTTCTCTGTCCATGGGATTTTCCAGGCAAGAGTACTGGAGTGGGTTGCCATTTCCTTCTCCAGGAGATCTTCCCGACCCAGGGATTGAACTCAGGTCTCCGGCATTGTACGCAGATGCTTTACAAATTGAGCCACCAGGGAAGTCCGTAGGCTCCAAGGGTGGATGCTTAATCCTTGCCTTTTCCAGGTTATAGACTTTGATCTCATTCCTAGGCTCTGGGGAACCATTATTCCACCCACCATTGTAGCCTTATGCTTTCCATTTTAAAATAAGCTACTAGTGTCTGATGATTTTTAATGGAAAGGTATAATAATTTCACTAATTTTAAGAATGCTGAAGTTTTTCTTTGAAAGAATTTGAGATATATTTATGTTTAACTTAATTAATTTATAAGTTATTAATTAACTTGGGAATGTTTTGCTTATTAGGATTGAAGCTTCTGTGAGCAGGTATTTGAAGTGCTTACTTTTTAAAAAAAGCAAATGCATTAGAGTTATAATTGCAGTTTTAAAACGTTTAAAAGAATTTTTATCGTTTGTCAAAGGGACTTGTTTAGTCTGTTCAATGTGAGTTTCTCAAAGAATAATAAAAGGCCCTCTTATTTCGTATGAAAATTTACTAGACTTATATTTGCTTGAACTTAAACTTTAATGAACACTAGGTCTCCACATTTGTTACTTTTTCAACTGCCATTAATTTGTAACCAAGATGCTATAAATAGGTCTACGCAGATAAACTCAGGCTGATACTTATTCTAGTCCAGGGTAAGTCTGTGGTCCTAAGTGAGACTGTCAGAAGCATTTTGTGAATGTATGTGTGGATTTATTCATTCATTTGGCCCAGGCACTATGCTAGGTACAAGTAAGATTATGGTGTAACAGAAAAAATAGTATTAGTCACTGAGTCCTGTCAGACTTTTTGTGACCCCATGGACTGTGGCCCTCCAGGCTCCTCTGTCCATGGAATTCTCCAGGCAAGAATACTGGAGTGGATTGCCATTCCCTTCTCCAGGGGATCTTCCTGACCCAGAGGTCAAACCCATGTCTCCTGCATTGCAGGCAGATTCTTTTCCATTTGAACCACCAGGAGAGCCCGAAAAGTGATACCAGAAGATGAGATTTACTCAGTTGGAGAAAGCTGCAGTTAGGAAATGGCCCTAAGGAGCAATGGATAATTATCAGACAGAGAGGCTGGGAAGAGCATTGTAGGAAGGTAGAACGACCTGAAAGAAGACTGCATGGCATGTGTAGGGAATGGTGAGATTTTGTGATCCTGTTGGGAGTTTTAAAAAAGATTCTAATTATTCTCAGGTGACGTTTATGTCAATTTCTGATGGAGTGTCAGTGTCAGGATCAGGGCATGTTCCAGAGTAAATGTGTCGAGTAAATCAGTCACCCCCGAGTTAGTCACCTGAGCAATCACACATAACCAACTGGGAACACAGGGCAGTTACTAACCTGATTCTCTGGTTGCTCAGGGAATCATAACTGCTAACATTTATTGAGTTCATATTATGTGCCCAACTCCAGGCACTTTATAAGCTCACTTAACCCTCATAGCCATAAGAAACAGATTATCAAGAGTTGAGGAAATTGACACAGAGAAGGGTTAAGTGACAAAAGTCACACTGCATGTGAGTGACAGGACCATGATGTAAACCTTGCACAGGCTGTTTCCCCTTTCTGGAATGCTCGTGCCCCCATCTTCTGAAGCCAGCTCTTCTCATCTTTCAACATCACTTCCTCAGACGGCCCATTTCCACCCCACACCTTGTTATTCTGCACCTTAGTCCCTTGCTTTTTTCCCTTCATAGCACTTATGACAAATTAAATTTGTCCTCGACTTATTTTTTTGTCCCCTACTTGGACAGCAAGGAGATCAAACCAGTCAATCCTAAAGGAAACCAACCCTGAATATTCATTGGAAGGATTGTGCTGAAGCTGAAGCTCCAATACTTTGGCCACCTGATGTGAAGAGCTGACTCACTGGAAAAGACCCTGATGCTGGGAAAGATTGAGGGCAGAAGGAGAAGGGGATGATAGAGGATGAGATGGTTGGATGGTATCACTGACTCAATGGACATGAGTTTGAGCAAACTCAAGGAGATGGTGAAGGTCAGGGAAGCCTAGGATGCTATGGTTCATGGGGTTACATGGAGTTGGACATGACTAAGCGACTGAACAACAACTTGTTTTTCTCTTTCCCACTAGAATCTAAATTCCATTAAGATATAGACTCTACCCGTCTTGTTCACCATCTTATGCCCAGTGCCTTCACAGAGTCTATCATGGAGCAGCTCCTCAACAGATGTCTGTTGATGAGTAAATTAATACTGACTTTAAAGTTCACTATTCCCTAAGCATTCTATTTTATGAACAGTAAGTAGGAATATCCCATTTAAGCATGATACTGTATTTTTGATTCAGACTGGTACTCAGCAGCAAGCTTAGCTTTCTGTGTATTCCTAGAAAATTTTACATCAATGTTAAGTTTCTGAGAGCAAGAATATAAGCCTCACTCAGCAAAAGGTAAACATATTCAGTTTGATAAAAAACCAACTTGAATTGACACGCACCAAAAATGCACCAGTGTGTGTTGTTGGAAAAACATTTATTGCAATTCAGTGTCAAAAAAATTTTACAAAAATATGCCACCGTCTGGTACAAACAACTATAAAAAATCAGTTCGTCATGCAAGAAGAGAGTGCAAATAATTTATACAGAAGGACTCAGTTCACACAATATTAAATAAACATCTCTGCATGTAATTGGTCTAACCTTATACTTTTAGTTAAAATGTTCAATCCCCTATAGCATTTTTCATTAAAAAAGTACTTGAAAACTTCTAAGCTTAGGATATGGACTTTCACATACACCTCCTCTAGCCAGGATGATTGGCAGTATCGGCAGAATAAAGATGGCACCGAATGTGCTCAAGTGCAGAGCACAGCTTGGCGCCTTCTGTTTAACAGCCTTGTATATCATTAATTAAATTAAACATTTCTATACTCAAAGACAGAAAAAGTCATGTTCAAACTCCGGAAGTAATGTTGCAACAGATGGAGTTTCAAGCCATTCAGAGTTTTGAAGCAGCCATCCATTTTTGGCCAAATGGAGCAGGGCCTGAATTTTGAGAGATCTCTCAGAAAACTTTGTTTGCTGAGTTCAAGGATACTTTGAAAAATGTCTAGCAGACAAAGTCATGAATATCCTGGTTCCTTGCTCCTTGCCGCCCCACGGACTAATCCCCCTTTGCTTGTGAGGTTAGCAGAGAGTGACCTCCCACTGGCAGAAACTCACTGGGTCTCACAGCAGGTACCAGAGGACCGGGAGATGGAAGGGATGGTGTAAATGTACCTCTTAGTCTAAGGGGAGAGGAAGCCTGCTTGGTTACCATCAGAATCTTAGTTTCTAGAAAGCAATCCAGGTGCTCAACGCTCATCTGTCTCAGGGGGCACCTCTACAATTAAAATCTGAGTACCTAGGGAAAAATGAATTTGTCAACACAGGCTGCTAACTTTATGGCAAGTAGGTTGTACTCACTAGTATGCCATATCCACAGCAGAGTCAGAGTCCTGTAAAAACATTAAGAGGCTCCTTAACTTCTCCAGGAAGAATCAGGGACTTTAAATGTTTTTAAAAAGTTAACAGCCAGACACCTAACACTGGACCACCAATGTGGAAGTCTTGAGAGGAATCAGCTCTGGTGTCACGTGTGTCCAGCCACAACAAAAGGTGCTGCGGTAGGGGCATGAAGTCAAGGCTCACAAAGCCCCAGGTTTATACTCAGGACCACTGCTGAGTACCAGCTGGGTTGAGGCATGTCTCCCAAATATTCTGGACCCACTACCTCATCTGGAAAGGCAGAAGGAATGCCAGAATCCATCATCGCTAACCTTCCTCCCAGCACTAAAGTCTAGCAGAGGAGTTTCCTTCCTCTGGAAAACCACGAGATGACTCTCCTTAACAAAACAGAGGAGGAAGCATCTACAGAAAACATGGAGTTGAAAGGAATTACGATCTTGTTTGTTGAAGACATCAAGGGCCCAAGCTATATCAAAGAGCCCCATCTCTGCATTTGCCTAGAGGTTCAGGGTGTTTCTGAGGTCTGTTTAAACACTAATAGGATTTTAGGCCAGCATCCAGTCAGAGGGATGGTTCACAGACTCTGAGAGTTGGAAACAGATTAAAACGAAAAAATACAAAAAACAACAGATGTCAACATGGAAAATGATGATAGAGTTTAGTTTAAAAAATTCACACATAAAATTACAGTTAAAAAAATTCACACATAAAATAGTGTTTGCATAGCGAGACGTAATTGCCCTACAGCCTGGCAGAAATATATAAACTCAGGTGCATATTTTATGATAAACATTGTATTGAACACTAAGCATGATATACTGTTGAAATGACTGAACTTCTTGCAAATCACACCACTTGTTTAGACAAATCAGATTCCAAGCCCCTTCTCTTCTCCCACATAAAAACAATGGAAATGAGGAGCCTGTGTTAATTGCAAGCTCCCAAACAGTTTTTGAAGAGAGAACTGTGGCAATAAGGTAATCACACTTGTTACCTTCCTTCATCATGCCAAGTAAAGCCCATTCTTGCCTTGACAGTTTTGCAGTGTAAATCCAGCCCATCTAAAATACCTCCTCTGATCTACTTCAATATAAAATGGATCATGGCTAAACATAGGTCATCTCACAACTGACCCTTTTGATCTCAAAACTGGAGATGTTTTCACATTGTAGTTTCTGCCACCACCCTCCCACGTGACTGGTCCATCTGCTAAAAGTAACAGTGTTGAGTCATAATGTGATCTACTTTAAAATGTCTGGATCTTGCTATAAATTGAGTCCTACGTGAGCTCCACATATTCTCCTTTCCTCAAACTCTGTGCCTTCTTCTCAAGAAACTCTAGGATTGTTGTTCAGAAATGCTTGCATTGAAACAAATCATTACACTCGCGTGGATCAGCTTCTACTGTCCTGGACAAAAACTCTTTCCTTCTCTGGTACTCTCATATTTGACATCAATCTTGAATCCTCCTTTCCAGAGTTGCGATGGGGATAGGTAGGTACAGCAGAGACAGTACAGCATTCTGTCTTCTCCAGCACTTTGCACTGGCATGTCCCTTCTGGCTTTTTAGGCCAGAAGTTCTGAGACAGAGATTCTTTGTTTTTTGTTTTTTAGGTCAGGTTGTCCTGGGAGGGTTTGCCAATAGAAATTCTATAGACAATCAGTGCCCAGGGAACAAGCATCTTCTTTTAAACTTTCTGGTTTTACTTATACGAGAGGCTCTGACCACACTGCAGAGGTGCCCCGTGTCACCAGCAGAGATGCTCACACTGCTATGCTCTTTGTCCCCGCCGCCACCACCCATGCACAAACCACAGCAGCAAAGACACACCACCGCTATTCCTTCCCCTCTCCCTCGCCACCTGCCATTGCTTTCCTTATTTTCCTCTTCCAAAGAAAGGGAATCACAAGTATTGGTTTCTTTTTTTTTTTTCCTTAAACAATTTTCCTTGACTCTGTCCACACCACCTCCAGTGATGTCAAAGGAGATGGGGAGAGTTTGGCGTTACGATCTAGGTAAACATTTCAGAAAACTGCAAGCCTGTCCCTTTTGGTAGGGTCGTTTTGCATAGCTGTTCTTGCTGCCTGGGGCTTGCGGAGTGGTCTTGAGCACCTCGGACAGTCCAAGTGACACTGGTTCCCCAGTTTCGTGCTGACAGTCAAAGCAGGCGACATTTCTGGAAATGTGAACCTGAAGGTGCTGAGGAGTCTCTGTTTACACCATCAGCATGAAGGCGCTGAGAACATGAGCTTGGGGCAAGATGTGAAAGGCTATGAACGCCCCAAGTTGCCAGAGTCAAAGGTTCCAGAGCCCTCACCACAACAACGATCTCAGCTCCACTCACAGCTTTAAGGAGGCTGAGACCTTGGAGAGAACCTGCCTGAATTAGGGCAGAATGAGCCTTTGATTCCATAGTCTGGACCTGCATTCTCAATGTGACCGTGGCTGGGGTGGGCAGGATCCTGTTAGGTGTCACAGTGGTTTGTGACCCTCCAGAGCTCAACCGTAACTAATATCTTATTCTTTAATATTAATTTCCCTCAAAATTGAAATACAATTTACCTTTTTCTTCTTAGGGGGGTGATGATGAAAAAAAAGATATTGTGAAATCCACAGGCATAGGCCTTGCACAGTGAGGAACATCAACTAGTGGTCAAGTTCTTTTCCAGATACTGGTACTTGGGTTGTGCTTTGAGAAAGGGCACAAAGGGGTCCCTCATCACTAGCTGGTCCCTTGGCTTGTTTCTGTACATTCTGAACCATCTCTCCCCATTTCAGGTCACCCCCAATTCAATTCCTAAGAATACACTGTTGCTCAACATAAATGTGGACCAAGTTCCTATTTCTGCTTCACTCATTGGCCAAGATCATGGAGAGTGCCCACTTTACGTACACAAAAAAGGAAAGCAAATACAATTGCAAAAATATATACACTGTTGTAGAAAAGCAAAGTTCTATAAAAGGTAAAAAACAAAAACATTCCCCACTCCCTTCTAGGAATATTGACTCCTTAAGTCCTGAGATTTCCTTCTTCCACATATAACTACCTGTTGGTATTTGTCTAGCAAGTTCCCCTGGGGTTGAACTCAAAGTACCTCCATCCACTTCCTGTCTGGCGAGAACACCAGGCTTTATCAACCTCATAAGAAGCCCTAGCTCAGGTTGACTAAATTTCAGCTGGATGTAAAGAAAACTCATCACCCATCAAGAAGAACAGCAGCTGATATGCAAAACCTGTTTTACAAGTCTTTATCAGGCCTCTGGCTCCAAACAGTCCCCAGAGACAGGCTTATCCATCAAGATACCCTAGGAAGCCCAGACAAGCCAAGAAGTTAAACAGGAATAGGAAAATCTTCATGGCTATTGTGTGACTCATTCCATTTTTCCTGCAGCAGGATTTCCTCTGGGACTGCTTTTAATTGGCCTTATGCTGCATGACATAAGCTACAACGTGAAAGAGAAAAAGGCATAGGTGCTTTGGGGTTTGTTCTCAAAGAGAAGAAACCCCAAAGAGTGTCCCATTCGTCTAAAAGGGAAGCCTGAAGTATGAGGAAGGATGCCTCCAATCTCTCTTCCTGTTTCAAATCACTTTTGATGAAGACACAAAACAGACAGAGACCGTCTACTGGACCATGCGGTTTGTCAGAGCGAGCGTTGCAGCTTTCCGAGGTAGACTATTGTGCGGTGTCTTCGGAAGATAAGGCCCTATCTATACCCATGTGGGTTTAAGAAGAGTGGTGCTTCCATTGCCTTTGCCAAACAAACCCCAAATCAAAACCCAAAGCCCAGGGGTTTCTCACATGTAGTTTTTCTTCTTAATTTTTTTTCCCCAACACATTTTCACATTGTAAACAAAGAGCGTTCTATGTTGTATTTGAGTTTTGCCCTCTCTTCCACAACTCTAGGGAACTATCAAGGAGTTGCAGTGAACTTCAAGAGAATTCCATTTTCACCGATGAAATAGAATTCCTGCCTTATAGTCTTGCTGGCAAATCGTTAGGAAAAAAAGTTTATTTACAGGATTTCTGTTTTCCATACCAATTCTAATGAGAAGTCCATATGCTTAAACTTCCAGCCAGCAGCTGTATCTCTCCCCTTCAGTGTCCCTTATCTCAGAAGTTTTGAGCCAATGTTTAACATGTACACTATTTACAAATCAAGTGTCCAAACTCTGGATTCCCAACCATCCAATCATCAGGGGAACCCTTCTGAAGTGCTGTCATGTCATGTGCTGGGATTCAGAACTTGAACAAGTTGATAAAGTCCTGGGGTGAAAGTGAAACAGAACAGCTCGCTGGGTTATTGGCTGTGCACGGGTGATCGGTGCCCTGGAAAGGAACATCATGGTTAGGTGGGCATTCTCCACAGCATCCCATTGGCTTGTGGTACCCTATGGAATTGCTGCCGCCGCTGTTCAGTCACTCAGTCATGTCTGACTCTTTTGCGACCCCATGGACTGTAGCCCACCAGGCTCCTCTGTTCATGGGATTCTCCAGGCAAGAATACAGGAGTGGGTTTCCATTTCCTTCTCCAGAGGATTTTCCTGACCCAGGGATCGAACTCATGTCTCCTGCACTGGCAGGTGGATTCTCTACCACTGAGCCGCCAGGGAAGTCCTGGCATTGCCCAACCTCAAAACAATATTCCTCTCTCAAGAACGCCCTGCATTATGCAAAAACTATAGAGCGCTATATGTGTCTGTGTACCTGTGCACAGAGAGATGGGGGAATCTGGGGTCGCTGCAGGGAAAGCTGACACAATGGGGTAAAGGAAATGAAAGTCTTTGACAGTTTCTCTCCCCAGGGCCTGCATCAGTCTTACCTTCGCCTTCACCTGGGGGCTACAATAGTGAAAGAGCAGGAAAGCATTTGGCAACACAGTGCGGGTGTCATTGGCTCTTAGGGGCTGGGCTTGGGGGTGTGTGGCCACCGCCTTTGAGACCCATACCTTCCAGGAAAGAATGTGGCAGTGTCTGCAGAGCTGAAGGGTGTCTCCATACTGTTCTTTCCGTGGGTAGCATCGCACAAGTTTAAAATACATCTTCTTCCAATCCAGCTGTCCTTTGTCGGACAAGATTAATCGCTTGCGGATCTAAGTATCAAACACATAAAAGTTGTTCTAAAAAGTTCTGCTCCTGCCTTCTTTCCCCACCTTTTTCATCTATACCCTGATGATAGCCAGTGAAAAAGTAGCAGAGATATAAAAATGTAGCTTCTGATCTCTACCCAGTGAAAGAAACAATAGCTTTTAACCAGTCTTTAAAAGAAACAGGTGGTTGGTGACATCTTCGGTGTTGAAAGTTTAGGTGATCTCCATAAACAACTTCAATCTCTTCACTGCTACAGACTTGAGTGATTATTTCCAGGGAGATGCAGTGACTGTTTGGCACAGTGGCTCTATTTTATATCTAAATATTAGTGGCTTCGTGAACAGACTCTGTTGAACTCACACTTCTATATAAAGAAGTTGGGGGAAAAAAAAATCCGAGGCAGTGTGCGGAGGGGAAAAAGGCCTAGAGCTGGTGTCCGAAGACCCAAATTCAAATCCAAGGCCATTTTCCTCACCTGGAGAGCGTGCTACTAATTTGGATATGTCATTTAGCCACTTGTGGCCTCAGTCCCTCCGTCTGTTTAAAGTTGGCATAATGTGCTCAGTCGCTCAATCGTGTCTGACTCACTGCAACCCTATGGACTTTGCAGCCCTCCAGGCTCCTCTGTCCGTGGGGTTTCCCAGGTGAGAACACTGGAGTGGGGTTGCCATTTCCAACTGCCAGGGAAAGGTTACCTTTCCCTGGGATATCAGCATAAAATGAAATAACATCAGGAAAATCCTCTAGCTGTAAAATGTCATAAAAATGTAAGTTACTTTGTTGTAGAAAAGAAGGGCTGTTGCCAATTTTATGAATTGTTTTCAGAGCAAGCTGTAAAATGGGAATGGGTTAAAATATAAGGTTTTTTTTTCCTTCTTGAATCACATAAAGAAAATCTCACAAGTATTATTTAGAAACTCCTCGGACTGCTTTCTAGTCAAACTAGGGAGCCCCCCAGGGTGGGTATGAGAAAGATGCCAAGGAAGCTTGGCAGGGTGGCGGGCAGAGTGTGAGAGAAGGAAGGAACAGCTGCGGGGCCACACCGACCTGCCTCTCGGAGAAGTGGTACTGGCAGAGCTTCTTCCATAAGAGCCGGTCCTCGCTGAGCACGTGCAGGCCAGGGCCCACCTGGCCCAGGCTGACCAGGTCTCGCCCGTCACTCAGCCTCTGCATGATATTCAGTTGTAAGCACAAAGGCAGGTCTGTGAAGGTGAGGCCTTTGAAGGCAGGCTGCGGGGAGAAGGACGGTGTTAAGTTGCAGGTCGGAGAGCAGCTAGGCACCAGGCAACACCCTCCAAGGATGCAGCTGTCCCCTTGTCCTCCAGTCTCAAGCTGGTTTACTTATCAGAGCAGCCATTCTCCCTGCCCTGAGTACAAGACAGAACCCATGACCGAGACGCACAAAGATCAGCCTGGAGCAGCTCTGGCCAGTGGTGCCAGAGAAATTTTCCTAAGTTGCACAAAACTATGCTTCAAAAAAAAAAAAGGAAACGTAGTTGACATACACTATCCCGTTAGTTCAGGTGTACTACATAGTGATTTGATATTTGCATATGTTATGAAATGATCATCCAGTAAGTCTAGAAACCATGTGTGCCCATATAAAGCTATTACAACATGATTGACCATATTCCTTATATTGTATATTACAGCCCCAGTGGCACATTTGTTTTCTAACTGGAGGTTTGTATCTCTTAATTTCCTTCATTGATTTACACTTTTACTGTGAAGTGCTAAGTTGCTTCAGTTGTATCTACCTCTTTGCAACTCTAAGGACTGTAGCTTACCAGGCTCTTCTGTCCATGAGATTCTCAAGGCAAGAATACTGGAGTGGGTTGCCATACCCTTCTCCAGGGATGGAACCTGAATCTCTAATGTCTCCTGCATTGGCAGGCGGGTTCTTTACCACTAGTACCAACCGGAAAGATTCTAATAGCGTGAGCTGGATTTCTGTGCTTCACTCAATTACAATAGTCCTGAAGGACTCACTGCCCTGGCAGGCCACCCCCAACCTCAGCTCTCATGGCCTGCCTCCTTGTGACCACCGATCCCCCAAAACAGGCTTTCTCACTGGTCCCCAAACACTGCCCAGAAGGCAGTCACTCTGTCCAGGCCTCTGCTCAAGTACAAGTGACTCTTCTCAGATCAAGTTCAAACTCATGCATGCTAAGTCGCTTCAGTCGTGTCCAATTCTTTGCAACCCTGTAGACTGTAGCCCACTAGGCTCCTCTGTTCATGGGGATTCACCAGGCAAGAATACTGCAGGGGGTTGCCATGCCCTCCTCCTCTAGGGGATCTTTCCGACCCAGGGATCAAACCTGTGTCTCTTAAATCTACCTGCACTGGCAGGTATTGTTCTGTTTTGTTTTTAACCAGTAGCGACACCTGGGGAGCCCCTGTTCAAACTCACCTCCTCTGAAAACTGCTTTTGTGTCTCCCTCAAGTCTTAGGCACTGCATCTTCCTAGAATTCCTATGATCTCTTTCAGGTACCATTGTCTTTTTTGGCTGCACCAAGGGGCATGCAGGATCTTAGTTTCCTGACCAAGGATTGAACCCTAGCCCCCTCCACTGGGAATGTGGAGTCTTACCCACTAGAATACCAAGGAAATTCCCTCTTTTAGAATCCATCTCCAAAAGAAAGCTTAATGGAACATTCCTGCTAGGATATAAGCTCCACAGAGGCAGAAATTTTTGTGGTTTTTCATTGCTATGTCTAGAAGAGTCTAGAAGTGTGCTAGGATACAGTAGGCACTCAACAAATATTTGTGGAATAATGAAAATAAAGTAATAAACAGGTAAAAACAACCACAGTAGAAAGACTCTGTACTAGTGTGTGTGTGTACACATGGATGCACATTTTGGGAAGGGCTGGTCAAGAATCTTTCAGCTTAAAGACCCATCCGTTCAGGCATCTCTATTGAACCTTAGGCTCTGTGGAACATTTTGAAAACTACTGATTTATGGAGAACACATTGGCAATTAATCATGAGCTCCTCCAGAAGCTTCTTCTATTATATCCTTGCATTTATAGTTAAGCCCTTTATTGTTTAAATTTGGATGAGCTTATGTTAGCCTATCCAGACCGAGATCCTTGAAGCCAAGGTCTAAGCTTGTAACCCTCGCAGACTAGTCTAGCACAAAAACCCTCTTCTGGCGCTGGAGTTGCTGCAAGGGCGAGAGACCCAGAAACATGCAAATCATTGGAGAACAAAGGTTAAATGCCACCAAGGAGACAAGCACCCAAGTGCTCTGGGAACCGTCTGTACAGAAGGTCCTCGGTAGTGCTTGTTGCTATTTCTTGAACAGCAACTAGCTTCTGCCATCTGGATAAGAAGTCAGCACAAATCGCTTGAGACCAAGACCGTGGTTCTTTGTCCTTCCCATGCAAGTCCTGGGTGAGCTCTTGAACTTGAACTAGTGACATTTTTAGCTCAGTGTTCTATCACCTCTGGAGGTCACAAGAGGGAAAAAAAAAACCAACACAAACAAACAGGATGAAGAAACCTTTCCTTAGCTCAGGGGAAAATATCCTGGGAATGGGTATTGAGTTCCCCCCTTGAAATCTTAGCTAACTAAACTCTGTACGAGGCATGTCAAGGCTGGAACACACAAGATTCCAGGGGGACACACAGTGTCAACAATTCCCCCCTCCCGTGCCCTGCCGTGTCTTTGCAAAGCAGGACAGGCATGGAGAGGGAAGGTGGGCAGTCACAGGGTGCCCTGGGACGTTGGATGATGGAGAAGAACAGGAGGTGGTGTGGGAGGAACATGGGATGGAGCAGCAGCAGATGGAGATCCCATGGGAAATCTGGGTCTCAAATTCTGTCCGTCTGGTAAAGAAACTGCCTGCAATGCAGGAGACACAGGTTCGATCCCTGGCTGGGGAAGATCCCCTGGAGAAGGGAATGGCAACCCACTCCATGGCCTGGAGAATTCCATGGACAGAGGAGCCTGGCAAGCTATGGTCCACGGGGTCGCAAAGGGTCAGACACGACTGGGCGACTAACACTTCCTTTCATACTTCCTTCGTGTCCAAAATGAGCAGGCTTAGAAGTCTCTGAGGATCCCCTCCAGCTCCAACCATCTCAGACTTGGAGTAGCATCAGCCTCCTAACCCGTCAGAAGTGTCTCTGACTTGACAATTTATATTGTTCAGGCTGCTGGGCTGAACTTTCAATTGTTTGCAGAATTCAGGACTTTGCTGGACTACAGAAGGTCCTAGACCTATTTGTCATTTATCATCTGCGGCTGATCATATGAGCCAATAAAACTGCCATGAGATTTTCTTTTTGTTTCCAGCACTTCAAAGCATCTACTTTTTTGGTTAAAACTCCCAGGCCAATTATTACATGAACTCCTATTAAAGTCCACTTGGCAAATTCACTCTCAAATTTTCAAACCTGAACTTTTCCAAAATCCTTGCCCAGACCCCATGCTGAGCCTTTACTCCTGATAAATGATTAACTGCTTGCGTACCTTCTTCTATTTGAATATAAACATATTAAAGAAAAAGAAGTCACTCTTGCTCCCCCATCAAGTGTTTGACTAAAAATCCTTTTACATTCACCCTGCCTTCCCTGCCCCCCGACGCTTCCAAACTCTGCCTTGCTCACAGCACACTGTGATTCTGTGTGATTCCCCCCACCACCCCCTGCCCACCACAAGCCAGTTCTCTTCATGCTTCTCCCTTTTATTATTTACTATATTAATTATTTTGCCAATAAAAATTGGCTCCATAGAATGAGATAGGAAATTCTGAAAGAAAACAAGATTATGTGCTGGGGAGATACTGATAGAATTTTGGCAAACAGAAAAAATTGACTGTAAATGTCACCTTAACATTTTCATGTAATAACATACTTCTCTTTGGTCCAAACTGTTAAAATGTTTTAAAATACAGTCCACACTGAAGTAATTAAATCCCTTGGGTTTCCCTGGTGGCTCAGATGGTAAAGAATCTGCCTGCAACACAGGAGACCTGGGTTCAATCCCTAGGTCAGGAAGATCCTCTGGAGAAGGGAATGGCAACCCACTCCAGTATTCTTGCCTGGAGAATTACATGGACAGAGGAGCCTGGTGGGCTACAGTCCATGGGGCTGCAGAGTCGGACACAGCTGAGCAACTGACTTTTTTCTGTCCACCCCCACTTTCTCACTCTCTCTCTGTCCATCTTTCTTTCCTCTGGGGACGTGGGCATTTCTGTGAAAAGCACTTCAGAGCTCCATGGGTTCCCAGCACTGCTGTCAAAATAATGTAGCTGAGAGCCATGTAGGGTTGGGAAGGAGGGCATGAGGGAGCAGAGACTGATGGGTATCTTAAGCCTCTGCAGACGGGCCTGGGTTCAGTCCATATCCTACTGGTGGAGAGGCCCCGGCCAGATTATTCTGAACCACTCAGTCTGATTTTTCTCACGAGACAATGCCTGGAAGTACTGAGCACAGTGGCCAGTTAACATTAGCTTTTATAATGACCCCTCCTTACAATTAGCCACTAGATGAGTTAATTAATACATTAGAGGACTTTGAAGAGTGCCACCGAGTGAGCCCCTCATAACAGTAATAACAGCTGATGCATTTACAGTACTACATGTCAGGCTCCGCTCTAAGTGCTTTCCATATACTAACTTATTAACTTTCATACCAGGGCTATGAGATAGGCATGGTTGCTCCTATTTCCCAAACGAGAAAAGCAAGGCACAGAGATGTTCAATACCTATTCCTTACCTATCCTGCAGTTGGTAAATTTTCATCCTCATCTGTAATACAGGGCAGTAGTTTGCAACTGTATTCCTCTGAACACTGAGCAAGTTCTTTAGGCAGGTGTAGGGAGGAGAGTTGCCTTCACTCACTCATTCATTCACTTAATGTCTACTGACTGCCACCTGCTTTGGTCCAGGGACAGGAAACAGAGCAGGGAACTAGATGGTACTGTCCTTTCTTTGTGGCGTTTATAAGCCAGTGGATGAGACAGGAAGGTGAATATATGTATGAGATAATCTCGGTTCATAAAAGCAGCTCAGTAAGATGACAGAGGCTTCAACAGACTGGATGGTCAGAAGCAGCAGCTATCCTCAAAGCCCTGAGGTAGGACCAAGCTGAGAATAGCTTGGGCTGGCTGGGGTGCCATGAGCAGAGGGGAGAGTCAGATGAATTTCAGGGTCTGATCCATCCTGTGTGAGATTTCATTGGATTTAAAAGGTTTGCAAAAAGCTGAATCACTGAATACATAGTTGGAATAAAGCTGGACTGAAAAAACTTTGGAAACCACTGATGCTAAAAAGCTTTGCCATTTTAGGAATAAGCAGCTCAGGGTTCTGACCTCAGCTCTGGCCTGATTGCTGTGTTACTTGGGAAAGTCACTGGGCTTCTCTGATCCCTCCTCGCCCCTCACTCCATGAAGGGTCACAGCAACTACAACGGGTCCCTCCCAAGAGTCTGTAGATCAACTAAGGAGGGCGTTGGGGAGAGTAGACGCATGAAAGTGGGCAGATGTGGCCAAGGGAGGGGGCGGCTCCTGTGAGGGAATCAGAGGGAACAGAGGCAACTTTTGGGCAAGTGGGACCATCTAAATGGGTGTTCCAAGTTATTGGAGGGAAGATGCCCTTGAGACTAATGGGATTTGCTCATTTATATCATTGATTAGGTATCACTGGTTTCTATGTAGTGTGTGTATGTGTGTGTATGTAGTGTAGCCTACATAATTCTAAGGAAGTCATAGAACTCTGAGGTTTCTAATTATTCCCTCTGTTTCTGAGCTTAAAAAAACCCAAGGCACAGAGAGGTTATTAACTGTAAAGTCAAGGACACTGCATTTTGCAAGCTTCATATAGTGAAGCACTTAAAAAGAGGTCAAAGAAGTTTTTTTTTTATGTTTCATTCTCAAGAGACAAGGCAGACCCTAACTTTATCAGCCTGGGTCCCGGAACCACTTAAAACAGCCGTGGTGAGTGATGAGATAAATCAGCCAAGTGCCATGTGAGCGGCCTAAGTGTGTCTGTCCATTAGGGAGCCTTGAGAGATTACAACAACATCTTTCTCACATTTTTCGTATGTCTTGGTCCTTCTGCTCACTCTCAAGAGGACAAGTGCTAGGGGGCCAGCTTGTGTTTTAAAAGCCAGAAGAAACTACTGGTAGTAGTTTAGCTGGAAATGTGGGGGGTTTTGGTTTATTTGTTTGCCTTGAGTGAGACTTGCCCATCTTTTTCCCCACCTGTATGTTTACAATCTTTACTCAAAGGCTTCCTTTCCTTCCAGTTAAAAACTGGAACTAGAGTTTTAAAAGGCTGGTAGCACCAGTTCTCCAAGCCACCACCATCATAGCGCCTTTGCAATCCAGGCAGCATCTTAAAGCTATAAACGAACTTGTACTTTAAGAGGAAATGGGCAGAAATCTCCAGATCCCACTGAAGATTTCACTGGTATAGCCCACATCTGATCCAAAGGTCAAGTTTCCAGTTTTTCCCACCTTTCCATTGGTCATCATCCTCCGTGTGCTTTGATCCTGCTCTGCCAAGTTCTTCCCACCCTCCCTTTATCAGAAAGCCCTCAGCCCACCCTCAGCACCCAAGAGACAACATCCGAGCAGAACTGTCTAGACTCTTCCATCATCAGAGCAGGTTTAAAGTCCTGGTGAGGCTGCCCAGCATCTCGGCAGAGGAACTGACTGCAGAGGGGTTGTTCCTGCTGGGAGGAAGCTGGGGGGTTCTCGCTTACCCTGGTGATTTGGATGTTATTCAGCTGCTGCTGCCAGTGCAGGATCGTCTCCATGCGATACACCCACATGTTGATGTTCCCCACCAGCACAGACTTGCCGACTCTTTGGACCAGTGTACATAGGGACGTGTAGAGCGTCTGCAGGAGTTCCCTTATTAGTCTAATGTTTTGCTGGTCTTCAAGGACTTGAGTGGGGGAAGAAAAACAGTAGGAAGAGTTTATGAGGCTAGAACACTCCATAATTTTACAAGTGGTCCTTTCTTCTGTTCTATTGTGCTTGTGTTACCCAGGTACACCCACGGGGGATATGGTCTTCTTTCTCACTGGTGTTTATTCTATACTTGGCTAAGCTTCTGCACTCGAGGGTATGGGGTAGAGTTTCCATTATCTAGGTCCCTCTTTGTTCTCTTCTCTCTGTTTTCTACAAAGACTGTTTCTCTTTTCATGGTCCCGCCAGCACCATGGGCTCACCTGATCTGAAAGCAGTGTCTCTTGCCCAGCAGTGATGTGTCTTTCAGATGATCAGTGGTAGAAGCACGGGTCTGGGGGTCAGGAACTTGGATTCATACCCAGTCTGGCTGCCTCTTTGTGTGATTGTGAATAAATCACTCTTTCTCTCATGTATACAATGAGTCAGTTGAGCCAGAGACGTCAAGTTCTTTCTAGCTCAGAGAGTCTGTGAATCTATCCTGCCTTGCACCCTGCTCACTTTTCTAGGAATGTGGAATCTAAAGTTTGGTAGCCAAGGTTGGGACATGTGCCTCCACTGAGAAGCCTGAGAGGGAGAGAGCAGGACAAATGGATGATTCCAATACAAGGACAAGATGGTGATCGTCTCACCCTTTGTCTTGAGCACGAATGGCCCTCCTTTCTCAACTGGAATCTGGCACCCATGAAATGCATCTGGAGTCATTCATTTCCATCCACTCACATTCCCTTAATTCAGTGACATGTCCACTGCATTGGAAAATCCTTCTGCCTAGCCCCAGGCCTATAAAAAGGGGTGAGAGAGTGGGAAAGAGCTCACCTTTCAGTACCACTTTTTCCAAAATGTTCATGAAGTTCTTCTGGGCAATGCCACTCAGGGATGTGAGCTGTGACTTCGCTATCAGTTCCAACAGCTGTGGATAAAAATAGAAGTTGCCAGGCTTAGACTACAGAGATGTTTTTCTCCTCTAATCTTCACTTTTGAGTCACGTGACATGTAGACACGGATTGACGGGGAGAGATAAATGGCAGACAGGGCCACAGTGCAATAAAAAGCAGATGCTCTGAGTAAAAGACAAATGGGGGTAATTCAAAACCTCGGCATCAGGCTGAATATTTAATTGCTTTTTTTCTTTTAAATATAAAGAGCTTGGCTTCAGTCAGGGCTAATTCATTCTACTTGTCCTACTTCAACAAGTGAAGCTGAAGTTCTCCAAGGGGAACAAAACCTCCCATGACCTGTGATGTTGGAGTTCTATATAATCACTCCCAGAGGGAGTTTTTCTACCCTGACTTGAACTTCTCCCCATTGGCTGGCACTGCTCTCAAGGCACCTAAATGCTCAAGTTCAGCAGTGATGTGCACTTTTCAAGGAAGTGGCAATTCTTATCCAGATATCTCCTGCTTATGCAGTGCTCAATAAACATGTCCATGAATTAGAATCTTTCATCACACTTAACTCTTTGTAGAAAGATGCCAATGCATGACTGAATCCCTTTGGTGTCCACCTGAAACTATCACAACATTGTTAATTGGCTGTGTGCATGCGTGCATGCTAAGTCGCTTCAGTCATGTCTGACTCTTTGGTGACTCTATATGGAGTGTAGCCCACCAGGCTCCTCTGTCGATGGGATTCTCTGGGCAGGAATACTTGAGTGGGTTGTCATGCCCTTTTCCAGGGGATCTTCCCGACCCAGGGATTAAACACGCATCTCCTACGGCTCTTGAACTGCAAGCAGATTCTTTACCACTGAGCCACAGGGGAAGCCCCCTAATTGGCTATTCTCCAATATAAAATAAAAAAACAATATGTGACATAGTCAAGTTCTAATAAAAACTTGTAGAGTGAACAAAAGAAAGAAGCTAATAACAGGAAGAGAGACCTTCAGGGATGTATAGTGTATATATATCTTTCTACCTGGAAGTTAGGATCCTTGTAGTTCTTAGAATTATGTGCAAGTCTTGCTTTGACCACTTATTAGCTCTGTGACTCTGAGCAACTTCCTGAGTTCCTTGGTGCCCCAAGTTTCTTCATCTGTACTTGTAATACTTAGAGTCTTCAAGATTGGTGTGAGTGTTAAATGAGGAAACACACATAAAGCCCTTAGCAGAGCCCTTGGCATAAATTAGGTAGAAAATAGAGGTTGGTTGGTATATTGCGGGGGTATGGTCCATTCCCACCACCCATGTTATCACTAAACAAAAAGAAATAAAGATAATAATTTAAGTTGGTGCACCCTTAGCATAATCATTCTTTCCCTCAAAAGCAAAATTCTTACAGATATGGCAAGATTTTTTTTTTTAAATCAAAAATTTTGTCATTGAAAAAATGAAAATTTAGACTGAAATGGGGTCTTAGAGATCATACAGTTCAACCCAGTTAACAAATGAGCAAAACGAGGCTCAAGAGACTAAACTTCACCAACTACACCACAAAGAGTGAAAGGGATCAGCAGGATCTTCTTAACACACTTCATGCTTTCAGTTATTGAACAAAAGAGTCGATATAAAGGGAAAGTAATTAATTGCACCCGGAACCCCACCAGGCAAAGGAAAACTGACTAGTCTCACAGCCAGTCAATTAGATTTAGAGAACCAAGACTCCCCTTTATGTTAAAGCTTGAGTCTCTGCTCCTAGGAAACTTTCCAAAGAAGTTTCATCTCCTGGGCCAGGCCCCAGCCCAACTTCACTTCAGGTCAGTAAACAGCAAGTAGGACACTGTGCTGGGTGCTGGAATCCAGGCTGAGGGAACTAGCAAAGTGACATTTAAAAAACTGGGCTGTAGAGAAGAACTGAAACTTTTGGATCAAAGCCCCAGGCAATTCAAAGAACCTCTGCTTCCAAGGCATTTGTTTAAAAATTTTGTCCCCATGAAGCTCCTTAGGAGCCAGTCGAACCATGCACAGACTTTTAATTTCCTGAAAATAATTTTGCTCGAAGTTAAAAATATACTTGGGCCACCTGATGCTAAGAGCCAACTCATCGGAAAAGACCCTGATCCTGGGAAAGACTGAAGGCAAAAGGAGAAGAGGGCGGCAGAAGATGAGATGGTTGGATGGCATCACCGACTCAATGGATGTGAACTTGGTGAACTCCAGGAGGTGGTGAGGAACAGGGAGGCCTGGTGCGCTGTAGTCCATGCGGTCATAAAGAGTAGACACGACTCAGTGACTGAACAATAACAACAAGACCCCCAATCCTTCCCTGCCTGGCTTGGGTATCTCTCACACATGCCGGGAGACATGCCATCTTTGGGCTGGGGGAGGATGGAGAAGAAAGGCTGGTTTGCTAAGATCAGTACTGGGGATCCAAGGCTGGATGTCAGGAACTGACCAAATGCCCATGAGGAGGGGAAAGAAGTGAACACAGCAGCAGAAGCTGCGTCCCCGGGGCAGTGACCAGACTGGATGTCCTCTGCATGTCCAGTTCAGCTCTGTCACCAACCGACACGTGAGTCAAGAGAGGAGCGAAAAATGGCACAAAGGGACTGGCCAAAACTTCCATTTATCTCCCTGACCAACAAGACTCAGAAGGCCAAGACCACGGTCTATTAATACCCTGAGCCTTACATGACCAGCACAAAGCAAGATGAAAGCAAACAACAGTCTTGAGGCGGCTCTGGGAAGGGCAGTCGGCCGTGCGCCATGACTCATCACGGGGTGGGAGGTGGGGCGGGG
Organism: Muntiacus reevesi; assembly: GCF_963930625.1. Taxonomy (NCBI): domain Eukaryota; kingdom Metazoa; phylum Chordata; class Mammalia; order Artiodactyla; family Cervidae; genus Muntiacus; species Muntiacus reevesi. The sequence continues at coordinate 61,904,349 of NC_089260.1, forward strand.
GGCGGGGTGGGAGGAGGGGAGGCAGAACTCTGCCTGAAATCCATCCAAAAGCCCCATTCCATGTGACTGCCATCTCACCAGGGCGTCAGCTTCAGTCTTGTCTAAAATTGCACCAACCCCAAGAATGCAAAAATTCTCAAGGCTATGACTGTGCATTTGAAGGGGAACAAGAAAAACCCTTTGGCCTGACTGAAATGATCTTTGACTAAGGAAGAGCAGCAAGATAGAGCAGCAAAAATCAGTCAATTGGCAGAAGAATAACATGTCAACCACCCTCTGTTTGTCCTTGGGTCAAAAGAAAGTCCTTCTTTTCACTGCCAGGCAGCCTCGGGGTCATGAGAGAACCCTGGAATACGAGGAGACCGGATGCTCTAGCTGGGTGACCTTTGCATCTGTCAATCACTTAGCAAGTGTTTTCTGCATGTCAGTTCTGTTCTAGTGTTGTGGTAGGTGACGTGGATTAAGACACACGATCCCTAGACTCAGAGGGTTTACTGTCTAGTCTGTGATGTAAGTCATTTTACCTCCCAAAACATCAGTTTCTTCATTTCCGAAGTGGACCAAAAAAAAAAAAAAAAAATGACTACCTGGGACTTCCCTGGTGGCCAGGCGGTTAAGAATCTGCCTGTCAATGTAGGGGACACGGGTTCGACCCCTGGTTCGGGAAGATCCCACATGCCTCAGAGCAACGAAGCCCGTGCACCAGAGCTACTGAAGCCTGGGAGCCTAGAGCCTGTGCTCTGCAACAAGAGAAGCTACTGCAATGAGAAGCCTGCATGCTGCAACTAGAGAATAGCCCCGCTTTCCACAACTAGAGAAAGCTTGTATGCAGCAACGAAGACCCAGAGCAACCAAAAATAAATAACTTAAAAAAAAAGACTACCTACTTCACAGGGCTGTAATGAGAATTAAATGAGATTAGTATATAGAAACCAAATACAGGGCATTATTACAATAAGGTACTATTTCTTTCCCTTCCAAATCCCAGTCTTTTAGTGAAGTTTAAAGTTGATATCAAGGGTTACCATTTCCATAAAGTTTTTTCTGTAAAGGGCTAGACAGTAAATATTTTTGCCTTTGAGAGCCATAAGGTCTCTGTTGCAACGACTTAACTCAGCAATGGTAGTACAAAAGTAGCCCTGGACAGTATGGAAATGAACAGGTGTGGCTGTGTTCCAATAAAACTTTATTTATAAAGAGAGACATGGGGGGTAGATTCGGCTCTTGGGCTACAGTCTGTCAACTTCTGATAGAGTATAGAGTTTGATATATATATATATATCACAGAGCTCAAGAGTGAGGGCTCTAGAGTCAAACTGCCTGCCTCTGTTTCCCTAGCTTTAAAATGTACATGGTAACAATAGTATCTACTTTAGAATTGTTGTGAACATTAAATGCATCCATAAAGCACTTAAAACAGTGCCTGATACCAAAAATATACTCAATAAATTATCATCATTGGTTTTTATCATAGCACAGAGAATATTACTAGGTAAAAAATTATTGCCAAGGAAGGCATAGTGAATTAGTAGGGTAAAGTACAGCTGGTTTAAAGACCTTTAGAATCGTTGTAATTCAATTTTATATATTGTCAACCAAATGCTTAAATTCTTTCAAATTCTCATATTCCTTTCTGTCATTTTTATTATAGTTCTGATACATTTAATAGCTTCTTGTCTGATGATAAAAGTTAATGTTGATACATTTGATGATTCACATAGTTCCATCTACCATGAAGTCTTATTTTGTTAACACCAACCGGTGGTTGCCAAATGCCAGGGACTGTGCTCAGTAACTTATATGTGTGATCTTATTTCACCTTCAATGGCAATGCAATGAAGTGGGTTATCCACTGGTCAAAAGGGGATTCTGTGGCCCTGAGAAATTATGCAACTCATCTAAAGACATAACAGCTGTAGCAAGTAGAGGAGCCAGGACTTGGGCCCAGATATGTCTAATAGAGAACATATTTATTTATTTATTTTAACTTTTTGGCTATGCCAGGTGGCATGTGGGATCTTAGTTCCCCAACCAGGGACTGAACCTTTGCCTCTTGCAGTGGAAGCACTGAGTCTTAACCACTGGATCACCAGGGAAGTCCTGAGAACAGGATTTTCTAATAGTTTAAGGACTTCGGTTTCTCAAGGCTAATCAAATTTGCATCTAGGGCCAAACTTTAAAAACAGTAGTAATATCATGTATTGCTATGTTCTAGGAAACAGGGTCTGAAAACCTTATATCAATATTACCCTGTGATGGGTAATCAGCTTGTAACATTAAGAAAGAAATAATATCCAGAAAGGGTTAATAACACATTTATGTGTGTATGTGTGTTAGTTGCTGTCACGTCCAACTCTCTGTGACCCCACAGACAGTAGCCCACCAGGCTCCTCTACTCATGGGATTCTCCAGGCAAGAATACTGGAGTGGGTTGCCACATCCTTCTCCAAACAACACGTTTGTGTGTGTGTTAGTTGTTCAGTCATGATGAGGCAATGTGTGTGTGTGTGTTAAAGTCGCTCAGTTGTGTCTGACTCTTTGTGATCCCATGGACTATAGAGTCCCTGGAATTCTCCAGGCAAGAATACTGGAGTGGATAGATAGCCTTTCCCTTCTCCAGGGGATCTTCCCAACCCAGGGATCAAACCCAGGTCTCCCACATTGCTGACAGATTCTTTATGAGCTGAGCCACAAGGGAAGCCCAAGAATACTGGAGTGGGTAGCCTATCCCGTCCCCGGCGGATCTTCCCAACCAGGAATCAAACACGCAGGGTCTCTGCATTGCAGGTGGATTCTTTACCAACTGAGCTATCAGGGAAGTCAATAGCTTTAGGTAAATCACATAGGTCTACTTTCCACATCAGTATAATTCTACAGATCCAGAACCAGTATTGTATGAACTAGTAGTAAGGAGGACAGAACTGATTAATTTTACTTGTGTCAAGGGAACTGTGTGCCTAGGAGTGTAGAGCTGTATCTAGCAATTTATTTATCAAGATGACTTAGCCAGTTGGATTCTTTGCCTCTGGCCACAAGAGAAAAAGCAGAGGAAAATGGACTATTTGCAAATGGCTGTTTGTTTTCTGCTGGGCAAATTTTAGTCCAGGTGCCAGTAATTTGTGGCTGTGTTTAAAGAGAGGTGGGGGCGGGGTGGGGGTGAGAAGAGGGTTCTAATTCCAGGCTATCGTTACCGCGGGGCCGCCTGGGGATCCAGGAGGATCCTCAGTGACTAGCTGTGCTGTAACAGGACCGGTTCTGGGCTCCCGGAGGAAGGGCTGGTGGTCACCGCATGCCGAAACCACATCCTGCCCTTCAGCTTTGACTCATGCTAGTCTTAGACACACGGAGAAGAAAAATCTAGTTGCCAGCAACATCCTACAGCCAATCTCGGAATGGATGCCAACTACAGCTTGAAGGGGTGTGTGGAAGATGAATGGGCAGAAAAAGACTGCCCTCATATCTCACTTTGCTGCACAGAAAATAGATTTCTATCATCTCTTTCATTTGGTTCATCATAGCATTCAGACTTTTTTTTTTTTTAGAATTCAGACTTTTAAAAATAAATTGCTCGAGTCACCTCTCTGCTTGAAACCCTCAAATGCCTTCCCCTGGCCCTTAGAAAAAAATTCAGCCTCCTGACCATGACTGGCTAGGTCCTCCATGACCTGGTCTTCACTCTCTGTCCAGCCTCATCGCATCCAGTCCTTCCCCAGCTCACTCCACTCTGGCTCCACAGCCCACCTCTGGTTCCCTGAACCACCTTCTAGCTCATTCCCACCTCCCAGGCTTTGTCCCGGCCACATCTTCACGGGCAGCTCCATTCATGTCTCGGTTCCAATGCTGCCTGCTGAGAGCTCAGAGAGCCCTTTCTGGACTCTCCTAGATCTTACTATGGTTTCATTGTTCTTCATCATTCCATTTGTACATGTCTGAAATGATCTTGTTTACTTGCTTGCTGGCTGTCTAGTTGGGATAGAAACCTCAAGGAAGAAAGGGTTGTTTTGTTTACCACTCTACCCCAACCTGCTGGAGAAGACTCTTGAGAGTCCCTTGGATGGCAAGGAGATCAAACCAGTCAATCCTAAAGAAAATCAACCCTGAATATTCATTGGAAGGACTGATGCTGAAGTTCCAATACTTTGCCACCTGATACGAAGAGCTGACTCATTGGAAAAGACACTGATGCTAGGAAGGATTGAGGGCAAAAGGAGAAGGGGGTAACAGAGGATGAGATGGTTGGATGGCATCACTGACTCAATGGACATGAGTCTGAGCAAATACAGGGAGACAGTGAAGGACAGGGAAGCCTGGCGTGCTGTAGGTCATTGGGTCGCACGACTTAGTGACTGAACAACAACAACTATGCCAACCTGGCACATGGCAGGCACTCAACTATATACATATATATTTAACACACCTGTCTGTTAGACTCAAGGAAAGGTATAGCTGGAGCGGCCCTGGATAACAGTTTACGCATATTCCCTCCTGCTATAGAAGAGGAGGCTCGGGGGTCAAATGACATGATCAAGGTCAACAGTAGATGGTCTGGACTGTCAGGTTGGTATTCATATGGGGTCTGTTCCCAGACTGATACATTACTTATAATGCAGACATGTCACTAACACTTTCCAGGAAGGCAGCAGCTGAGATTTAAAGGGACACTAGGCAACTGGGGCTTCAGAAGGACAAACAGAAAGAGCAGCTACTCGCCTTGTTGGTTCAAGGTTAGCCATGAAATATGCACACCCAAATATACTCTGTCTTGCATAGAATATTGTTAAAAATGTAATTCATCCCTAAATTCCTCCTTTTCCTATGACAGTAGGCTGTGAGGTTTAAAGGACATGCATGTCTGCTTAGAAAACATGCCAAAGGATTCTCAAACGTAGGAAAAAGCTTTAAGAAGCTTGGAGAAGCCCCTGCCATTTCTCCCATGCTCAGTACCCAAGCTGGGTGCCCATAGGAAAATTATGTCTTCTGCCATAAACCTTTGGTTATATCAGGCAGTGCTCTGTGTACTTCCAAGACCCTTATTTATTCAAGGGACAACCTAGATTAGAACCTGGAAAGTTTTGTCCTGACTTTGAGCCTGAACACTGACAGGTTGGAAGAGGGAGCATTTTGGCTACATTAATAATCTCCAGGCATGTCAAGATCGGGTAAATATTATTTGCAAATGAAACATCTCTCCAACTGAGGGCCAAGTTTATACAAATCAATTGTATTCTCAGCCGAGAGCAACTTGCCTCTCTGTCTTTTATCCATCCCAGAAAATTCTGAACTTAGAATGATGCCCTGTTCCCTGTTGCATCGATCTGAGCACCTCTGTTTGCCACAATGAGCCTGCTGAAATCAGGTTCCCTGTCTACTCAGCCTCTTTACCTCCACCCTAGGATTGTACCAGGTTCACTGTCACACTGCCCTTGGCCCCTGGTCCACCATCACTCTCCATTTCTCTTTTTTCCATCTCCAGTGTGGGGCTCATGCCATTTGTCTCTGCAAAGCCTTCTGTCTCTCCACCTGGGTAAATCCTGGCCTTCCTTTAAGGAAGGATACTCTCGGGTTCAACATCTTCCAAGAATCTGCCTCCAGTGTTTCTCCATCTCCAAAGTGGGATGGGAAAGAAAATCAGGTAGAAAAATCATAAAAAAGTCAATCTCTATATTTTATTTCATCTTTAATTTCTATTTTCATATATTTTCTAATGCCTAATTATGACCCTAAAGATGACAATAGTTACAGCAACAATGGATATACTGGGTACTGTTCAAAGGCATTTCAAGTGATTAAATTCCATTTAATTTTGTAGCAACAGGACAGTAGGTACCATTATTAGCACCTTTTAGAGGTATATGGGGCTTCCCAGGTGGCTCAGTGGATAAAGAATCCACTTGCGATGTAGGAGACATGGGTTCACTCCCTGGGTTGGGAAAATCCCCTGGAGGAAGGCATGGAAATCCACTCCAGTATTATTGCCAGGAGAATCCCTTGAACAGAGGAGCCTGGTGGGCTATAGTCCATAGGGGAGCAAAGAATTGGACATGACTGAAGCAACTGAGCATGCATGCATGCATGCATATGTATATGATTTACAAATGAATTTATGAATATATATAAATTGAGAATATGTGCTTAAATTATCAATGTACTGTCAGGTGTCCATGGTCAAAAACACCACTATTCTGGTCTTTGAGCCTTCCTCCATTTTTGGGGGTGCCCCCACTTTGGTGGGTACCCCCTACTTCTGCAAGTACTGTTACTTTTGTCATTGTGTGGGCACCCCACTTCTGTAGGTATTCCCCTACTTCTGCATGTACTCCTCCAATTCTTTGGTCATACCCTCAAGGTCTGTGAGTGTCCCCCACTTCTGAGGGCACCTAGAAATTGCAGGATCTCCTTGCCTAAATGCTTAGGATGACTGAGAAAGCTAGGAATTCTGAGATGCAGCACTGCTTGGTAAAATCGCCAGCACCCTAATCAGCCAGCATTCACTTTAAGATTAGCCTGGGACCCTGACTGCTAATACCCTACAGTGGATTCTCCCAGTTTGCAACCACTTCTGCCATCATTTTCAAACAGTCTTAGGGCTCTGCTCCTTTGATTTTGTTGCCATTGGGAGGGCTGACCTCCTTCCCTCCATCCCCGTTTCTCAGTCCCGAAGGAAAAAGATACCACCGGTTTTAAGACCCAGGGGGCAGGACTCGAACTTTAAGCAAAGGAAGGCTGTGCACCACCAGATTAATCCAAGGTCACTTGGGCAGAGCGACTCGGCGCAGGGCCCAGCTGCCCGCACACATCATGACCCACCAGGGGCTTGGAAACAGCATGCCTTTAATTGAAGGCACTGGGTTTAAATTTGAGTCATCATCGTGCCATATTTCAGCCTTTCGTTTGCCAAACCACCAGTCAACTTAAACTAAAACATGTTTTTGGAAAAAGATTTTTAGGGGGTGGTAAGAACGCAGTAACTTGCTGGAAACATTCAAATGGACTTAGGGCTGTAATGCAGAAAAAAATAAAAACGTGCATCGGTTTAGGTTGTGGATGTTCTCTGTGGCAGAGGAACAGACAGAGTGCGGTTGCAAACTTTTTGTTTGTCCTTCCCCAACTGTTGCACACAGGGGCAATTCATTAAGGTCATGTGTGTGTGCAGGCTAAACTGCTAAATTGTCCAACTCTGTGCACCCCTACGGACTATAGCCTGCCAGGCTCCTCTGTCCATGGGATTCTCCAGGCAAGAATACTGGAGTTGCCATGCCCTCCTCCAGGGGATCTTTCCGACCCAAGGAGTGAACCTGCATTTCCTACGTCTCCTGCACTGGCAGGTGGGTTCTTTACCACCAGCACTACTTCCACCGGGGAACCCCCTTCATTAAGGTCAGGAACTTGCTATTCAAGGTTCTTCCTGATCTAAAGACAGCTTCTAGAGTTACCAGGTACTTGGCCACATTCTCATGCCACAGAGAGAGCTGGGAGAACCAAAGATCATTCTGGCATTAAAGTGTTAAAGCCCTCTCTTGCACTCATGCCTCAGTGTGTCTTGTTTAAAAGCTTATTATGCAAAATATAAGTTGGGCTCCCAAGTGGTTTCTGGGCTGGTTAGCAAACTTGAAAACACGCTAGCATCAACTGGTGGATAAACTTAAGTAGCAATGCCAGGGCACCACCTTCAGCTGATGAACTTGAATGCACTAGAGTTGGGCTTCCTAGAGGAAAAAGCTTCACAGGTGATTCTAAAGTGCAACTGTGTGTCTTCCAGAGACTTACTTTCTCTGTTGGGCTCTCTGTGCCCTGGACGGATTAGTCAGCACTTGTGTTTTCCTGGTTACAGTTCTAACCCCACCACTGGCTTATCTCCTGGAATCTTCACTGGCTCCCCAGGGGAATTTCCAAAATGTGTTGGTCTTGAGGCATGGTGTAAACCCATTTTTAAAAAAGTGACCTTTCATAAGTGGGTAAGTTGCTGCTTTTAGAGATTTTAAATCATCTTTAAAAACCACAGTTAAAATTGTGTTTAAGCCACTGGTGGTATGGAGAGAAGTGAGTAGAGGCAATCAGTGTAGCCTAAAGCCAATTAAACAAAGGTACAAATGTTATATAAAAACCTCTCCAATTTATCATCAAATTTCTGATTCTAAAAGTTCCACAAAATTTTCATGTTATCTGATAAAACTCATAACATTGAGATAGGAGTGTTGGCCACCTTTTTCATTCCCTCTGCTTGTCTCTTTTATAGAGATTGATAGCCAGTATGAATAGGATACATTTTTTAAAATGTACTTTGTCTTTAAAGAGGTTAAACAAATTTGAAGGCTTCAGAGTTGATTCTTCTGGTACTGAGGAATCATTGTAGTATTAAGAAACCATTAGGCCAAAGCAGTAAGATGAGGATAAAACACTGGCAAGCTACTTTGCAAAGTTGCTTTAAGGATAAGAAGACTATTTGAGAACAACTTAAGTGTCTTAAGTTCCTTAGAAGAAAACCCTCAAAATGTGGTGCCTATCATTAAAATGCTTTAAGCTCTTTATAAAAATAACATTTCTCAAATTACAGAGGACTCTAACAGTGAAGAGAAAAAAAAGATTATTCTTTCCAAAATAGATATTTTCCCCCTCTTTCTGAACCTAATAACAGAAAGCATTCAATAGTTTCTTTAACTTCAAGATTAGGAGATTGTGCTCATACTGTTAGATACAAGTTCTTCATGCTGAGTTTTAATCAAGAGGAAAGGGCATTATTCTCCAGGTATTTTTTTTTTAAGTAGAAAAACATTTTTTTTTTTTAAATCAACCAAATTGAAAAGGTCTTTCAGGGAGAATAAACAATAATTTTTTAAACACCCAAGAAGATTTAATAGTCAACTAGTCTAAAAATTAAAAAATTAAGTCTGGAAAAGCTTACCAATTATAAAATCTTGTCATTATAATAAAAAATATTAATTGAATTCCCAGAAATAAAATTGCCTTGTTTGATCAATTAGAGTTGATTCTTATAAACAGTAATTTTTATAGGTAGGTAATAACAAATATTAGTAGCTGACTTTGACTAACATATTCCCGTCTGCAGAAAATTTCCATGTATGTTACTGAGTTTCACAGCTACTCTGTGAAGTTAGGTTATTCCAAGTCCTTCTTCCACTTGGGAACCTAAGGGTGAAACAATGTGAAAGAAGTGGCGCTGAGATCTGACCGCAGGCCATTTTACTTTCAGTCCTTTGCTTATATGGAGCTCCTCCTTGTAGCAGCTAAAGAGTGTGGACTTTAACTGCCGGTTTCAGATTTGGCTATCTTCCCTTATGTAGCTTTGTGACCTTGGATAGGTCATTTTACTTCTCTGTACCTCTCTATTTATGTAAACAGAGAATAAAAGTACCTATACTTTACACAGTTAATGGAAGGCTAAGAAGTATTAGTGCACATAATTGCTTGAAATAGATTTCCACAATTGAACTCCTTGTTCCTTTGCTTTATCTTATTTCTTGTGGAAAGGAGAACAGGAAGAAAGGAGAACCATCTAAAAATTAACCATATGCTGATCAGTTTGGGATCAAGACATCAGATCTGGGAGACTGGAAACTATTCACCTTCTTAGTGACAAGTTCCAGGTCTTCCTGGACCTCACTCCAACCAGCCTGCACTGGGTTGTGGGCCGAAATGACCTCCCAGAGTCAGCAGAGTCACACTGAATCATGAACATCTCATCAGGAAGGTCTCTGATTGTTATCCCTTTTGGTCTGGAATAAGGGCTCATCTGAGCAGACAGACAGACCTGATCACGGGCTCAGCTCAGAGCTTCTAACCTACAAGAGGCCTGGGTTTGTGTGTGAGTGTGGTGCGTGTGTTTTAAAATCAGGTCAGTTGGGACAGCCAGCCCTGTATCTGCCCAGATGACAGGTGAACGATCCAGGCCTCAAGGGGGCTTGAATGTCATCGCTCTGGCTCAGCCTTTGCAATCATCTGACTCATTGACACAGCACTGAGAAGCACAACAACCCAGGAAAAAGAAAATAAAAACCCGAGAGACCAACACCCATAGTGGGTAAACTGCCTCCTACTTCTGATCCTAAAACCCAAACAGCTGCTACCTCCCAGATGGAACCGCTGAGAACAACACACAAGGGAGCTTGGGGGAAAAACAGCCACCGAGCAATTAAAAAGAATCAGTGACTTGAAGGTCATGGTTAGGCTTAACTTGTTTTACTACCTTCATCATTAATATTTTGCTAAAGTGCATTAATTTTTTTTTTTTCCCCAACTCAGGGTTTAAAATAGGAAGCAACTGACCCAAGCAGGTAGTTTCAGGCTTGCAGTGAACCTGGGACTGAATATTGTTATCCCGTGGCAGTGGAGGGGTGGGAGAAGGGAGTCAGGGAAACAAGGTTCCAACGTGCCTGAACACCCAGCTTTGAGGCTTAAAGCAAAAATGCCTTAGGTTCACCCAGAGTCAGCTAAAGTTGGGCAAGGAGGAAGGCCAGTGAGAATGGCCAGAGGGGCATACAAATTTTAAAACAAGCCAAGGTGCTTTACAACTTGCTTTCTGCTAAGTTCTCTCTGGCCAATGTTGCTGCCAGGGCCCATGCTGCCCGCCCGTGGCTCCCGTGAGGGATTATGGCGTCCCTGTCTGGGGGCGCCGATCACAGGGACATCCTAACAGGATCCATACGGGAACCGGAAGTCCATCCAGGGAGGCGGAAGTTGAGGAGTCCATTTTCAGCTTTCCTCAAGATGCCCAGGGTCCTAAAAAGTTACTTTTATCGGGCAGGGGTGGAGGTGGGGGCTACTTCAAGACAACCTAAAGAGACACTTCAACTTGAGACTCTGGGTAATCAAGAGAGACTTACCCGTACAACGTAGTTAAATCTTCTGGAATCCAGAATGGCAGTTGAGAAGTCCAGCCTGTTGAAAGCTTCCCCCAGGGTGCAGTATCCATGGCGCTGAATGTGAAAACAGGGGGTGCAGAGGTCACGTTCTAGAATGATCTGCCTGGACTCTGCCGACCAGCTGGGTGGCTGTCTAAGGTAACCTGCTCCTTTCCTGCACCATGATCAGCTCTTTCTGGGAAACTCCACCCCACTACCCCTCACCCCCGTGAGCCACAAAGATGGGTGGTTCGCAGGCAGTTGCTTTAGTCAGTGACTGAGGTTGTGACGTGTCCCCTGTGGGCTCTTGTCCTCCGCATGCACTTGCTTATTGAGGAAGGGTTGGTAGATAGATATGTGATGTATATTGATCACGGGAACATACTTCTGGGGGGAGAATTAACCCTGTGTGTGTTAGCTCTGTCTGCCACCCTGCCTCACATCTCTAGGGCTTTTCTCACTGTGATCATCAGAAGTGTTTTTAAGGCTTCATGAAGGAGCCAGAGAAGTTTTGGTCTTTACCCTGTGAATGCACAAGGCACTGAGGGTGGGAAGCCCTGACTCACAGGCCCAGCTTTACTCCCAGTACCTGGGTGGTCTCGAGTATATCACTGTCCCCTTCTCAGGGCCTCAAATCAGAGGGAACTAGTTCTCCAAGGTCGCTGACAGGGGTAGAAATTCTACCAATCTGCCATGCAAATTGAGATATTACAATGTCGTGTTCTCTTCTGCATCTTGGTTGTGCAGCATCATACCAGGCAGGCACAAAAACTTCTACTGTATTTAGTAATTAAACCTCCAGGGCTAAAAAGAACCAAGTTGAAGTCTAAAAGTGATGTTAGAACAAAAGGGAGGCATTGTCCTGAGGGAAAGGCTGGAACTTTATAACAGTTCCAGCCTTTGAGATGCAAATATTCATCTCCATTAAGCACTTTTACAGTCATCATCTCACTGAACAACTGGGGAGTCCACCTAGAGACTTTAGCCTCTCTCTCTGTAGCCCCAAACTGATGGTCGGCTAGGTAGCACCACCCACACCCAAGGAGACAGTCCTATACTCTCCTAGGGCAGGTATAAATAAGCGTTCTCCTTAACAAACAGATGAGTGCTCACCTCTTTAGTACTTCCTTTGTGAACATAGATCCATTTTTCTTGGTGGAAATCTAAAAAGACAAACAAAACCCCATAGCTTTAAAATTTACAACATGTCCAAGATTTTGCATTTATTTTTCATTTACTCCAAAGTGTTAAAAAGTTTTGACAGAACATACAAAGACTCTACTGACAGTCTAAGGGGATGCAAATGCCTAATTTCTGCAGTGTATAAATACCAGAGTTATAACTTACTTTGTTGAAGGCATTTCAAGTCTTTGATACTCAGATCGAGTATACCAAAGCTCCAAATTAAAGAAAAAAATCTAATACCCAAGTACAAGTTTGTGTTAAATGCCAAGCCTACAAGTTAAACAATGCCATAAAGAGTAGAAATAAAACAGATAACATGAAGAAGCCATGCAGTACAGATGGAATCAACTAAAGATCTGTAATTCCTGCTTATTAACAGAAATGTAGACTCTCTGTTCATACATCCAGAATCTAGAACTGTTACTAGTATTTTTACAAGGAAAGAGGGGGGAAAAATATACGTTCAAAGCCTCAAAACCCAGTTCCAAATGAAAGCACACACTGGTGCTTCAGCTGACCATATCACTGGATAATAACTAAACTAACTATGTCAAATATAAGTGACAAGCCAGGAAAAAACACCCCAACTAGCAACTGACTTATAAACACAACTATAAAGAATACATTAATCTCACTCATAAAATGCATAACCAGGTTTCTGAGTGCAAAGATCCGTGTAACCTCTGTCAGTGACACAGTCAATGTGAAAGCCAATGTCAAACATGTGAAGTGTGATTCCCCGCCCCAAGAACCAATCAAAACGATCTTCAGACAGCTTTCCTTCTTAAGTTCAAAACAAATGGCTTACACTGAGTTTTGGTTTTGCTATTCAGCATGTCCTTCTTTCTCTTCTTGGCTGCAACGTCATAGTTCAGGCTGTTGAAAAGATTCTCCTTATTGTATACTTCCTTGCTGCAGTAACTAGGAATAATAAGACCAGAGAGGATGAGCTGTAACAGTTATACTTTAACATGAGCTGTTTCTATAAATAACTCACTGCAGTTATAAAACTCAATCATATGTGCTCCTCAAACAAAGCAATGAAATAATCACTCAAAAGAAGTCTGCACAGGCCCAGTCTTGCCTCTTTTAGGAAGAAAATAGTGTCACATCTCTATGGAAGACAGGGATGGGGGCTTCTAGTCATTTTGAATGCCCAACAGTGTTTGCCATTGTATTAGATACAGAGCTCTGCACTCTTTTAAGAGCCTCCCAGGGTACAGCAACATTATTTTAAGCAAAAATTATGAATGGTGGGGAGAGAGGAAGAGGGAGGGCTACTGGTATCACTATAATATACAATATTTTCATTTTGCAAAAATCATCCACCTCAAGCTGCTTTTAAAAAAACAGCTTTATGGAGATATGATTCACATACCATATCTTTGACCTATTTATTTATTTATTTTTAATTAATTAATTTTTTAATTGAAGGATAATTGCTTTACAGAATTTTGTTGTTTTCTGTCAAGCATCAACATGAATCAGCCATAGGTATACATGTGTCCCCTCCCTCTTGAACCTCCCTCCCATTTCCCTCCCCATCCCAAGCTGCTTTTAACTAGCATGCTCCCCTCATGTCTTTAAAACATTTAAAGTCTGACTTATAGACTGTATTTCTAGGAGGTGTTCAGCATACAGTATCAGTTGTTTAGGTTTCATATCATTCCTTGACTAACCCTAGGCATCATGTTGTGAGGTGAAGACCTTGAGTCCTAAATGAAACAAGCTGAATTTACAACTCACACATCTACTAGGGATGAAAAGACAGAACTGGCCAATTCACAGGTCACTAAACAATGTACAGTTTCAACTTGGGTTGGGGCCTATTTCCTTCAGTAAGCTCAGCTGTCTTTGGGGGGCTGATGGAGTTCTATCATGAATGGGACTTGAGAGTAAATCTCCAAAGAGTTTCCGCAGAAGGAATGCAGGAGAGATATCGAGAAGATATAATGAAAAGATCCCCCTACCCCCACCTCCCAACCCCCATGGGGTATGCATATGCCAGGCAGAATTTTTATTTTTTTCAGGCAAGATTTATAATGTCAACCAGTAAAACATCAACTAGGTTTTTTTTTTTTTCCTTACATCAGCCATATATTAGAGCCCTTTAACTTTCTGAATTCTTTTGCTGAATTTAAAATATGATTTGATTTATATCTTGTTTGGACCAACATCTGTTGGATACGATGAGGTACACTTGCACTTCTCCATGTTATGAGTATTATGTAAAAGAGAAGAGAGGGGTTTGAAAAACAATTTCCAGTATCCTATTGCTATCAATACAATGATCTCTCCAGTACTTCAATAAGTACAATAAGTATCTTGCTAACATGCTTACACGTGATAGCACCAACAATATGCTCAGTGTTTCTGGACCCAGAGGGATAGGCGTGATGGATAATCAGTCATTTGTTAATCTTCCCTCAGAAGGCCAAGCTTAATACCATTTCTTGAGCTTCCTAATATCATTAGCCCTCTCCTTCTCATTCTGGGATACAGGACACTTTGAGGTTTCCGCGGGTTTACTGTAGAAATGCTCTGTCTTAGGGAACACTAGTCTCACTGAGCCCAGGGTGAATGTTTTGGGCCTGGCTTTGTATCACACGTGAGTGTGTATTTGCTTGCACAGCTCTAGGGGCATGAAACCATTGAGCAACCAGCTGCCCAGTGCCAAGGTCAGCAGGATAAGAGGGGCAGCAGAAACGGGGAGCAGAATTCAGAGTCCTTAGAGCTAATTTAAGACATTTCTGTCAACGCTGAGAAGGGAGGAAAATGGAAAGTCACTTGACTGGTCCATGATGTACCAAAGCTGAGAACAGCTTTAGAAAACAAAGTTGAGGCCATTTCGTGTAAAAATATCCCACGAAGACTTATTTTTAAAGGAAACACACACTGGCACCATGAGCAGACACCTACAGCCTGAATTCCACATAGACAGCGCTACAAAATGAAGCTGTCTTAGTCTCAATCACACATTCAAGGTTTAGCAGAGCATTTCGAGGCCTGGGCCATAGATTGTGACCATTCCTTAGCAATGTTAAATATTTATCTTTCATCTTATTCTTTTCTAATTGAAAACATTCCTCAAAGGAATTTGAGCACTTGCTTTCCTCACAGAAATAACAATAACCTGCTTTAAGCCTGAGTGACTCATTTCCAAAGCTAGTTTTAAGAAGAATTCGACATAATTGATGACGCTTTCCCACTGGAGAATGTAGAAAAGCTTTAACCAAAGAGAAACCCTGCACTTTTCACTTAGGTTTTGGACTTCAGGGGTAGGGCCTGGAAGGAAGGACCACGGGGTTTATTTGTGTTGCCTGCTTATATGTTTTCTTTTAAGCAATAATATATTCAGTTAGAGGCTATTTTGAGAGTTCAGTTATGTCCATTTCAAGAAAATGCAAAGCCAATGGAAAATTACAACTGAAATTTTCAACAAGAAAAGCCACCATCATTTGGTAACCATGACTTTTTTTTTTTTTATAAGCAAAACCATTTAAAGAGGCTGTCTTCTTCATTAAATGCAGTAGTAACCAGTAACTTGCTATTTTATAGTCAGTTCTAACTAATCTTGATTTTTATAGGCACAGGCCTAGAATAAGAAAAAAAAGACCTCTTCCAGCCCTGTACTGTCATCACACACATACCAAGATACTTAAAGACAACTTTAAAAAAAATGGAAGATTTCAAAATAAGTGCATTTGGCAGCAGAGACAAAGGCAGGGAAGAAGAAGAAAAAAAAAGAAGTCCTAATTCTCATTTCATTTGTAATAGACCATTTGGAGAGAGCTGTGGCCTACTCCTAAGGGCTTAGTTGTAGATTAAGGCCAATGAGAGTTCTAGGTTAATTTACTCCAATACATACCCAAATTGTCAGACTCACAGGGTGAGAACCCCATTGTTGTGGCAAAACAAACAGCCTAGTGTATGAAGCCCTGAGAACACTGCCTTGCACACAGTAAGTGCTCATAAAAATCTTAACTATTATTTTATTTGCTTATTCACTATTTTATTTGCTTGTTTTTATTTGTGCACCCAGGGCACCAGGGTAAACTTCCTGCTTCCTGGTTCAGCCTTAGCTGTACTTTTGGAGTTTTCAGAGGCACCCCTGCAGGCTTGCAGAAGGGTAGCCCAGGCTCAGGGAGCTGAGATGACTCATCTGGGGGGTGGGGCGGGGCAGGGCTGGGGGTTATTGGTGAGCAGGACTGCTTGTGAGGTGGCTCAACCACCAGTTCCTTGAAGCCCTCTTGGATCACCCTAATTCCTGCTGAACTCTTTCCTTGAATTTTTTTCATCTGCCCAAATGTAACACTTGCCATTCCTCTTAGGTAGTTTCAACTTTTTCACAGGGCACCCTCCGTGAAGTTTATCTGAAATCTTCCCTTGATCTCAGTTCAGGGCACTTAGCTGTGATGGGGTTTTGGAACATTCTGCTGCTGGAAGAAAGACAGGGCCTGGGACACAGAGAGAATGGCCAGCAGGGTCCAGAGAAGGTGCTCTGGGCAGAGAAGCTGTGGTCCACTCACAAAAAACACCATGGTCCCCAGGTTGCAACATACAAAGGGCACCCTCACCCCCCCCAACATACCAAGGGCACCCCGCGCCCCCACTCTTGTCCAGGCAGCTCACAGAATGGGAGGTGGAATCAGACTAAGTGCCTGAGGCCTCTTCTGCAGGCCTCTGTTGCACATCCACCCCCCTCCCTCTCTTTCGAAAGGGCCTGCCTTTTGTTTTCTCCTAACAGGAGAGGCATTCAGCTTCACCTGAGTAGGCAGGCTGGCAGCCCAAACCTGACATCACAGAGCAACATCACCAGGACTGAAAACAGGAGGGATATTTGAGCCTGCAAACCCGGGTCTCAGAAGGCCAACGGCTTTGAAGAAATTGGCAGACTTCTCATGTGAAGTAGGGAAGGGACTGTTTACAATTGCTGGGGGAAAAAATACTCTGCAAACAAACAGGGAGCTGCTTTGCTAGGAGCTACCAAATGAGTCTCAAATCTGACTCATCCAAGAGCCCCAAGTGGTCACTAAGTGGATCACCATTTGTGATGATGGTGGTAGGGTGGCAGTTCTAGCTCAGATGGCCTGAAAAGGGAGGAAAGAAAGGCGGTTCAAGCGGAGAGAGAGGTGGGAAGCTAAGGGTAAACTTTCGTGGTAAGGTAAACCTGTCTCCAGGTCTCCCCTACTATGGAGAGAGAGGCACCACTTTTCTAAATGGGAGTGACACCAGCTTATCTCCCAGAGCAGATTCAGTGTGAATGTTTATGCCAAGCAGAGCCTCTGATTTGGAAACTCTCCTGCTGAACCCACTGGTCTGTCTCCCACTGAGGAACATCCTACGCTTGTATCTGGGTGAGCCGCTAGGACACAGCTGAGCAGACCGTGGCTGCAACTCCCTAGGAAGAATCCAAACTGTCACCTCAAAATAAAGTCCAAAATATTAGATCCTCACTTCTTAGGAATGAGGAGGAAGGAAGGAAGGAAGGAAAGAAGCTTGCATTCTACTATGCTAAAAAAAAAAGCTTTTAGTCCAGGGAGAAAAATTTAGACCAAATGGGCAACTAGAGTCCCTGTCTAGAGACAGCAGATAGTTTTTTTTATTTTTCTGTAAATTTTCTGAGTTTCCATAAGTAAGATTTCTTTAGAGTGCTACCTAAACTCCCCAGGGACGACCTCAAAGTGTCTTTAAAGTAAAAAGGTCAATGTGCTCTTGTCTTCCCTGGCAGACCCCCAAGATCAATTACTTTTATTTTTTTTCCACTGGAAAACCAAAAGTGATGCTTCACAAATCACAAACAGGTGCGGGGCCCTGGAAGGCAAGACGCTGAAATAACCATATTTCCTTGATAGTTTTTGTAAAATTGAGTGCCAGGGGCTCAGCCAAACAACCATTGGTAAATCTGAGTGGGAAGCTGGCCCAGGTACAGGACTCTCCACCGAAGTCAGTCTAAGGGCTGGGGGCGGGGAGCAGTGGTTTTCACCAAAGGCCACGGGTAAAGTCACCCAAGGGTAAGCAGGCTGCACTGATCCCCTCTGGGCCAGATGGCAGCGCTGTGGATGCCAACTGTGGAGATGAGGACTGACAGACTCCAGGCCATCCAACTCCTTAGTCGCTGCTTCTGTTATTAACCGGGGTGGGGGTGGGGCTCCTTGGAAACTCAGATTTTCCACCACACTGACAGTTCAGGTGGAACTTGACTCCAGAGGCTCACCTGGGGGGGGGGGGGACTTTCTGCAGGGGATTGGCATCACTTGAAATGGGGGCGCACTCACCATACAAAGAAAACGCCCGAAAGGGCTACTGAGGAAACAGGTGCAAAGACGCGGTCCTCCCAGAGGCCGAGGGCTTGTGGGAGTCTCAGCCCACCTCCCTCCCCGCCTCCGCAGCTCTGCCTCTTCGGGTCTTTACCGTCGCTCCGCCAGCACAGATGCCCCAGGGACCATCTGGTCGCCCCCTCCCGGTTACTCATCTTCCCTGCCCACTCTGTGGTCGCCTGTGCGTGGGAAGAGCCTGGAGGCGCGGCGGCCGGGACCCGTGTCCAATCCCGTCTCAGATGTGCTCAGAGCCCCGCCACCCCAGGGTCCACCCCAGGATGAAGGTCATGCGGCCCACTCGCCGGCGCTCACCCCCCACCCCTATCCCCCACGCAAATCGCACGACGCTGGTGTCCTTTAAGGCAGTGGACCCCTGAAGTTGGGTCTAAGTTTTAGCGTTTGGGGATAAGATCAGTTTCTCAGAGGGACCAGCATTCTGTAATAAGTGCCCACTTGGAGACGCTGACCTTGAACAATAAGAGAAACCAAACACCCGTCCTCTGCCGACATCTCTGCAGAAACCCGGGATAATTCACTTCCATCCTTCTGGTCCGGGGCTCCCTCCTCACCCTGTTCCGGCCTGCCTGCGTCCCATTCACCCGACCCCCACTCCGAGAGGCCAGCCCGAGTCTGTCCACCGCCGCTGAAGTTGGTGGCGACCCCCTCACCTGCCGAGGTCGCTCACGAAGCTGCCGCTCTTCTCGTCCAGGAAGCGTTTCCAGCCATCCGCCGTCTTCACCCAGCTCTGCCCGGGGGACCGCCAGTCCTGCCCGAGGAATGGCATGGCACTGCCTAGGGATGCGACGGATGCAGGCGACGGACTGAGGGACGGGGACCTGCCCGGCGGCCTCGGGGGGCGCGCCCGCCCTGGGCGGCTGCTTGGGGTGCTTGGGGGCCGGTGAGGGAGCGGCTGTGGGATCGGGGGTGCCGAGCGAGGTACCCGCGCTCGCGGAACGCGCTATGGAGGGTCTCGGGGCGCGCGAGGCTCGCTGCAGTGCAGCGCTGCGGTCCGGGCCGCCGTATTTATCCTGGGCCGCCGGCCGCGGCTCTTTGTTGCCGGAAGAGCCGCCTGCTCTTAGCCCGGCCCCCCCAGCCCGGAGGCCACGTGGCTTTGTTTATAGGCTCGACTTGTTTTCCGAGGCGCCCGCGGCTCCTGCTCCTCTGGCTGTTGCACAACTGCTCGCCGATGGAAACTTGAAGCCGCGCTGCGGGGCCGGAGCTCCCACTGGCCCCTCCGCCCCGGGCCCCTCTGCGCTCCCTTCCTGCTCGCAAAGGGCGCAGCTGCTGCGGCCTGAGCGCGAAACCGGGCGCTCGGGGAAACTGCGCCCCGTCTTCCTGCAGCTCCCGGCCTGGCGAGGTGCGGGGAGGACTAGGCCCGGGCGGCGTCTGGATCGCTGCGGAGCGGGGGTGGGGAGAAAGGCTCCCCGCCTCCCAGCCCCGAGCTGTCACAGTCGAGCCCCGCGGTTCCGAGCGGCCTTGCGGGAGCCGACCCGGCACTGCGCGGCCCGGAGCCGGGTGGCGGGACGCAGCCTCTTGGCCTGTCTCACTGCCTAGACCCCGATCTCCTCGGCGGAGGAGGGGATGGGAGGAGGGACTGTCTTCCACCTCCCTCTGCCCTCGAACTGTTGAAGAGTCTGTTGTCAGACCTGACCCCGGGTGGCAAAGGAAGGAGAAGGAGGCCGGGCGGCGGCTGGTCCCCGCGCGGTGGAAGTGGAGAGCAGGGACCGTCCCCCACCCCTCTGCGCGCCTAAGCGAGCGGCGCTGGCGGCTGCGGCGCCGGCCCAGCGCAGCGCAGCCGGGGAGCAGGTTAGATGTGTCCCAGCTCCGCTCACTGTCCAGCCTCACTCTAGGACGCCGGGGCCTGGGCTTTTGTTCTGAAGAACCGCTAAGCCCCTTCCCCTTCCTTGCTGTTTGGTATCCTCTGGGCTATTAGGCCCTCCTCCAGGAAGAATCAGGCCAGGAGTTTTGTTTTAGTTTTGGTAAGAGTTTCCAGAAAGCCACCCCTCCTCCCCCCGCCCGACTGATGGGACTGAAGGAAGTTCGATCAAAGCCCACAGTGAGGAGGCAATGCCCCCGGAGTCCTAGTCCCTGACAGACCTCAGTTTATTCACCTAATCCTAACCGCGAGCAGGGGGACCAGTCTGGCAGCGATCCAGCCCCTGAGAAAGGTTAAGCCTGTGACTGAGCCAGGGTCACAAGGCTTGTTTCTTCACAACCCACTGTACAATCTGAAATCACCCCGTTTGCTTTTTGGTAATAAGCTACCACTCTGCAGAGAGTGTAAACTCCGGGGGAGCTCCAGCGTCTTGTTTGGGGAGCATCCCAGCTCCAGCACTTTGCCAGGCCTGGAGAAGGCCTTCCAAAACTATTTGTCCTATGAGTAGGTGAATGCTTATGGGAGGCTGCTGACCTCAGGCTATGGTCGTGCTCTTCCTGACTTCTACTTATGGTGCTTTATGATCTGTTCCGTTTGGTGACTGGATTGCAAAGAGTGGTCACAGCAGAGTAAAATCTCCATGCTCAAAAGTTAGCTTACACTTGCTTCCTTGATATCTCCACAATCCCTCCTCTGCAGCCACCAACTCTGCCATCTTTAAGGCTCAGAGTAGACAAATTGTGTGTGTCTTGGGAGGGGTACATGTTGGAGGGGAAAGGAGATGTTTTTAATAAAGTCTGTTTTCAAGTAGCCAGAGTTTTCTGATTCAGGTTTTCCACCATAAATAATTTATTAGTGTAGTAATAGTAAAAATAGCTTGTAAAAACATTGCAGAAGGTCCTAGACAAATGATAATCACTATGATCCAGCTCATAGATGAGATAGTGTTGGGTCTGGCATTTGTTGAAGAGAACTGATACCTGCAAGGGAGCATAATTAAGGGATGTGATTATTAAAGATGTGTGCTAGTTACATGTCAGCGAGCTATAGCTCTGTAGAAACTATGGAAGGCAGAAGACTTCAATTCTAATTCTGCTAGAGCAACATACTGTCTGTCTGACCTGGATGAGTGACACATTCTGGAGGCTCAGTTTTCTCAACTGTCAGGAATGAATAGAGCCTATAAATGTCTACCTTTCAGGATTGTTTAGAAAGTATTTTAAATGGGATTATTGTTACCGGTTCTTTTCTCCTTGGTTGTGTAATGCACTCACGTGGCACACGGCCTGTTAGTAATATGTAATTCCCTGATTCTTTTTTAACAGTTGAAATATAGTTGACTTACAATATTATATTAGTTTCAGGTATAGAGCCTAATGATTCAGTGTTTTTATAGATTATACTCCATTTAAAGATATTACAAAATAATGGCTCTAGTTCCCTGTTGTACAATATATCCTTGGTGGGTACTTTGTACATAGTAGTTTCTATCTCTTAACCCTCTACTCCCATCTTGCCCCTCCCCTCACTATTATCCATTACTTTGTTCCCTCGTTTTGTCTGTTTCTGTTTTGCTATAAATATTTTTTATTTTTTAGATTCCACATATAAATGATAACATAAAATATTTGTCTTTTCTGTCTGACTAATTTCACTAAGCATACTATTTTCTAGGTCCATCCACATGGCTGCAAATGGCAGATTTTTGTTCCTTTTTTATGACTGAGTAGTATTCTCTTGTGTATATATTACCACACCTTCTTTATCCATTTGTCTGCTGATGGACACTTCTGTTGCTTCCATATCTTGACTATTGTAAATAGGGCTGCTATGAACATTGGGGTGCATGTATGTTTTTGAATTAGCATTTTCATTTATTTTGGATGTATTGCCAGGAGTGGGATTGCTGGATCATATGGTAACTCTATTTTTAGTTTTTTGAGAAACTTCCATACTGTTTTCCACAGTGACTGTACTAGTTTACATCCCCACTAACAGTGTACATCCATATCATCATCAACATTTGTTATTTGTAGACTTTTTGATAATAGTTGTTCTGATAGGTGTGAGTGATATCTTATTTTTGTTTTTATTTGCATTTCTCTAATAGTTAGTGATGTTGAGTATCTTTTCATGTGCCTGCTAGCTATCTGTATGTCTTCTTTGGAAAAATGTCTACTCAGATCTTCTGTTTTTTTTTTAAATCACATTGTTTGTTTTTCTGATATTTGAGTTGTATAAACTGTTTACATAATTTGGGTATTAACTCCTTGTCAATAGTATCATTTGCAAATATTTTCTCTCGTTCAGTAGGTTGTCTTTTCATTTTGTTGATGATTTTCTTTGCTGGGAAAAAGTTTTTAAGTTTAATTAGGTCTCATTTGTTTATTTTTGCTTTTATTTCTTTTGCCTTAGGAGATAGATACAAACAATCTTGCTACCATTTATGTCAAAGAGTGTTCTGTCCATGCTCCCTTCTAGGAGTTTTATGGTTTCAGAGTTTACATTCATGTCTCTAATTTTGAACTCGTTTTTGTATATGGTGTGAGAAAATGTTCTAATCTCTTCCTTTTACATGTGGCTATCTAGTTTTTCCAGCACCACTTATTATTGAAGAGACTCTCTTTCCCCAGGGTATATTATTGCTGCCTTCGCTTGTAGATTAATTGACCATAGGTGCATAGGTTTATTTCTGGGCTCTCTATACTGTCCCATTGATCTATGTGTTTGTTACTGCGCTAGTATCATGCCATTTTGATTATTGTAGCTTTGTAATATAAACTCAGTACTTCCCTTATTCTTCACACTGACCTTGGCCATGTAGCTTGCTTTGGCCAGTGGGATGCTAGTGGATGTGATGTGAGCAGAGGATATCAAGTGTGTGCTCGTCTGATTGGGCTTGCCTTGTTGTACTTCTGCCAAAACCGTGGCAAGAGAGTACTCAGGGTAGCCTCTGCTCCTCAAGCCTTGGTCCTAGGATGCGACTCATGGAGCAGACACCCCACTTGTCCCACAGGTGTGGTAGCAAGAAATAAATATTTATGTTTGAATGCCACTGTGATAATTGTGGTCTTTTATTACACAGAATTCCTGTGTCAGTTGCTGACTAGGGTTGAGTAGATAAAACTCTGTGGAAATTTTAATTTCAAAAATTTAAGCACAAGTAGGAAATCACAATTTTGGGGTCCTTGACTTTTTCGCTAAGAACTAATCTCAGGAAGCTTCAGTGTTTGTCTGGAGTCCTTTGGCTTTCTCCTCCTGTGACTATCATATCTTAGCTCTGCCATTACTAATGTGTGAGTGACTGCTTTAGATTTCCCACACCATTAAAAATCCAACTTGACACTTTTTCCAACACATGGTTTCTAACCAGGAAGCCTTGTAATGCTGAGTGAGCCCTTTAAGATAAAGAATGTACTCGGCCATGTCTAGACCAATTACCTTGACTCTGCAAAGGCTGTGGAGTTGGAATCCTTATGACTGAGCAGTTGAGAACCACAAAGACAAAATATTAGTGTGATGCCTGTGGACTCAAGATATAGAAGCAGAAGGATACTCTGAGAATTTCCCAAGGCCCAGTCTGGGTAGGACCAGCATAGCCTAGGGGCTTGAGCGGTTCATACAATGCAGGTCGGTGGCTGAGTTCCACTGCACAGATATTGAGCCTCTGCCTCTGCTGAACCGCTTTGGGTAACAGACTGACCAGATCACATGCTGGCTATTCGGTTATTTATCTGTGCTTCTCTGCTATGGGGCTGGGAGCTCCTTGTTGGCAGGGCTGTGTCATCACAGTGTCTAGCATAGTGTTTGGTACATGACAGATAAACCATAAATAACACAGTGAATGTTGAGCTAACCGTGGGGTACGGGTAGTGCCATGTCTTTACCTACTGATACCTTATTATTTCTAAGGACATGACAGAATAGGGAGGTGGGAGAGTACCATTCCCTAGTCCTGCCCTGCATATCTGAATTCTCCAACAGTGATGCCTTATCAGTTGGTAAGACAAATAGAGAAGGTGACAGCTTCCCTCAAAATGATGTTTTCATGTGCTTGTTACCTTGATGGCAGATACTAGCCATACTGAAGATAGTGTGCCCAGAGCTTCGCAAATGTAATCCTGTTTAACAATCCTCACAAAACCCTGTGAGCTAGGTACCATATTCCCATTTTATAGATTAGGAAACTGAAGCTCAGAAGAGTTAAATAGCCTGCCTAGGATAACCCAGCTAGTATGTGGTGGAACCCAGGCTGGTACCAAGATCTAACTTCAATCCCAACTGGAGCCAGATTGACTGGAAATCATAGTTCCCTACTGAAATAGCTGTGTGACCTTGGGCCAGTTACTTAACCTCTCTGTGCTACTCTTTCCTCATTTTTGAAATGGGCATGATGACAGTACCCACCTCAGAGGGTATTGTGAGGATTTATTGAAGTAATATGTATAAAGTACATATAATAGTGCTAACGTCAATAGTAGTTATTATTATCTTCATGCAAAATTTGCTTAAGTCCATTTATGTTTTCCCCACCAAATTTTAAGTGTTGAGGACATGGAGCACAACTCACTTAGCTAATTTCCAGATATGAGACAATGTGTCTATTGGAGCAAACTGTACAATGAAATGATAGTTTACATATTGTTAGTTATTATTTATTGCACTTGAACTCTGGAAGCGGGCCTTATTCTGTTCCAAAGACTGCATTTTCAAAGTTAAACCTGGCACAGTTGTAGCCTGATTACTACCATGTAAGGCTGTTTAGAGAAATTGTTTGTAGAAAGAACTGTGAAAAACTTGATAAGTATAATAAATATGATAAATATGTTTCTAATTCAAAATGACATCTTTTTATAGCTTTGGCTGAGGGACTGACTTCTTCTCACTGAAATGTAATGATATTTTGTTTTTTCATAGTTTCTCTTTCTAAAAGGGTGTTTTTTTGTGTGTGAAAAGTACTTATCAGCAGTAATTGTGAGTTAAAAATAGCTTGTTGGGTTGGGCGGGGGCTGGAATCAACAAGTCTGTTGGCTCAGCCTGTTGAAGTTAGAGTAAATTTTATAAAGGAGGAGTTAGTGTATTTTCAACCTGCTAGTGTTGTCACGAGGAATGTATGTTTAATGCCACAGAAATTTGCATATGACCTTGTGCCTTGGCTGTCTAGGGTAGGGCATCCTTGAAACAGTGTGAAATATGTCTGTTAGGTGTGTTTGAGCAGGAACTGCCAGCTGTGTGTTATTTCTGGGTCTCTGGCTGCCAGGAGTCCTGCCAACAAAATTAAAGTTGGTCAGACACATGTCACTGCAAATATTCTCATTACTTTAATGAGAATCATTTGCTATTCCTCAGATGGGGGCTTGGTTCTATTTCTGAGAGAGGGTCAAGGATATTTTGCTATAATCCTTCTTTTATAGGTCAACTTTAATGAAAATTCTTTTTTTTTCCTTTTGATAAGTAGCAGAAAGGATTTGGAGACAAAACTACTAACTTTTGTATAATATAGGGAAATAAAATAAAACTGCAACATTTACACCAATAGCCCAGACTTCTAGTGTCTTTTTAAAAAATCCAGATTTAAAATATGTGAATGTTAAATCTTGTTATATTAAAGTTTTATGCTACCTTTGTAATGGATATAAAGCTTTAAATACAGTATAAGTGCTTGAAATTGGTTAAAACTCTCTATAATTCTTCACATACTATCTTGAATGGTTGAGTAGCAAATCTGAGTTCTGAGATTTCTCCTATGCAAAAGTAGCTCAAACTGAAGTTTGCCCAGGCTTTGTGTCTTGTGGTTTAGTTACTTATCAGCACTGATGTTCACATAACTTTGTGAGGTATGTGATTTATTCTGTGAATCCAGATGAAGATGATGAAACTAATGACCCAGATGAAGAGACTAATGCTCGGGTATGTTAACCACTTACTTGAAAGTCTGCTTATAAAAATCAGAACCAACCTTAGAGGTTACCTAGTCCACTTCCAAAGAAAAGAAACTCACTCAGGAACACAGAACTAGTTAGTAGCAGTCCTGGGAACTGAGACACATGCTACTAAGCCAATAGGGTTAGAATATTCCATTAACCTTTCTGAACTGACCACGGTCCCTGAGAAAAGTAAAATTTGAAGTAAAATTCAAACCTTTGCTTTGCACATTCAAATGATTGGATTTTATCAAGAGTTTCATCAGTGAGTTTGATCCAAAGAATAGAAGAAAAATGGTCACAGGTGTTTGAACCCTTAAAGAAACTCCTCTTCAAAGTTAGGCTCCTGGAGAAACAGCAGATTTGAAAAATCAAGTGCCTTGTAGGTCCTTACTTGACCATCAGATTGAATGCAGATGTACCGCTTGTTATATTTTGACAAACTGTAATCGCTGCATGTTTGGACTTGTCAACCCTAGTGATTGGAGAAGGGGTTTGTGGGTTACAGTGAGTGTGTTTCCTCGTATGAGTCAGCTACTGATTTGTCAAGTCCTGGAGAAGTCACTTAACCTGTTTGGTGTTCAGTTTTCACATTTATGTACACATACGTGGAAGAGACATGGTTATACAATTCTATGACATCATTGGTTAAAGGGTGATCAGTAACAATCATTACAAATTTTCATTGGGAGATAGGAAAACAATTCTCTGCTGGCTTTTTCTTGGGTCAGTTGTCTATCTCTGCCTGTCTTAGCCATGGTTTTCCCCAGGAAACCAAAGTCTGTAAATGAATTTTCTTCTCTGATGTGTGCCCGATGCCTGGCGCATAGGAGATCTGTGTGTATGTACAATTGAATTTCTAAGTCGTGGCCTAGAACTGTGGTCTCTGAACTGAAAACCATTTTACCGTTTGCCTCAGGTGATTTGATAAAAATAAAATGAACCCATGATTTCTTTTAAACAACAGTACATTCATTTCAGGAAGAAGAAGGTAATTTTAAAAGAAGTACAGAATGTTCATCTTTCCCATTTTGACTACTGCCTGCGAAATTCAGTCCCTTAAGAGACATAATATTTTCAACCAGGATTTACTGTTGATAGTAATTTAAGAAATAATTTAGTCTTTTAAACATCTGCTTTGCTAAAAATGGTATTCCATAAAAGCTTTTGCTAAACGTCTTCAAATGGTGTGTTTATTAAAGAGATGGTATGTAAATTAGATTGTTTCTTCTGTCAACTAAACAAAAGGAGTAGTTATGTTTCTTCTGTTTTTTGATCATCTTACAGGCTGTAGAATTTATTACAGCATGTCATTCATTCATTGACTCAGCAAGGATGCATCACGCCTTTGCTATGTTCCAGGTCCTTTTCTATCTAAAGCAGCTTAGAGAACACAGAGATGACCATTTACTCTCAGAGGGTATATAGGCCATAGAGAAAGAGAGACACATGAAAATACACTCCTAAAACTGTGTGGTATGTGCAGTGATTGAGGTTTGCATGAAGTCGTTGGGACATCCACAGGGAGGGATAAAGCACCGAAGTCAGCCTAGGCCAGTCAGGCGAGGCTTCCTGGAGTTGCTCTTGGGCTGGGTCTTAAAAGATGAGTAAGAACTGATGGAATTCCCTAGCGGCTCAGTGGTAAAGAATCCACCTGCCAGTGCTGGAGATGCAAGTTTGATCCCTGGGTTGGGAAGATCCCCTGGAGAAGGAAATGGCAACCCACTCCAGTATTCTTACCTGGGAATGGCCATGGACAGGAGCCTGTTGGGCTACAGTTCATGGGATCTCCAAAGAGTTGGACATGACTTAGCAACTAAACAGCAACAACAAAGAACTGATGAAGCACAAGCAGATAAAGATGGGAATGGGGTGGCTACGCAGGTGGCGGAGACAGACCAAAGACAAGAGGAGGGGAATGGCACTGGATGCAGCGAAGTTCAGACTGTGAAGCAGGGAGTGAGGAGAGCTGGGGATGGAGAGCTTGGGGGACATGGCAGAGAGCTCAGTGAGGATTGCTGGAAAGCATGGGCTTGCTCTGAGCGGTGGGAGCCAGGGAAGAGCTGTCAGCAGGGGAATCTCATGGTCGATGGTGCTGTAGGTACGTATCTCTTGGATGTCAGAGGGATTAATGGAGAAGCACATGGACAGGAGATAGGGGACAAGTTAGGAGGATGCCTCCAGGCAGCAGCTGATGAGCATCAGAGCCAGCAGAGAGGCAGCTGGGGTGAGGAGGAGGGGATGGGCTTGAGATGCTTGTAGGAGGTAAACACTGCAGGATTTGGCAATCGATTAGATGCAAAGGATGAAGACCGAAGTGCTGAGGAGGGCTTTCAAGATTCTAGCTTAGGTGAAAGGAAAAGTGAATGCTTGGATGGGAGGCTGAAGACTAGAGTCTCATTGTTTGAATGTGGCCTCACTTTCACTGGTTTAAGATCGGGAACAGAACAAACTGTGTTTTTTCTGTCTGGGGGTGGATAGGGGAGGTTGCCTGTGTTGCTGGAAGGACCTTTTCCTACTTGCCCAGACCTGCCCAGAAGGAGGCAGGAACTCTCTTTGGAACAACTTCCAGGGGGGCTCTTCTCCTTTGCCCTCCCCAATCTGGTCCATCTCAGATTGCTCTTCTCTGCCAGTTGTTGCAGCACACAGCCTTGAACCATGAAATGAAAAACTCCCTTTTCATAGGCTGTGAAAAATGTTACAAATATATATAGCGCTATTTCTTACTACAAATAAGTTCTAACAAACTTTCTTTTAAACAAAGGGAAGCCAAAAATTATAAAATGCCTAAAACCAAGTAAATGCATGTGTGTTGAAAATTTGTTGTGTATGTGTTTACCATATGGTTAGTAGCACCCTCCTGCTAGCTTCCTGATTTAGGGGGGATACCCCACTGTGTCTTGGTGGGAGGTAGTGCTTATTTCCAAATATAGGACCTGAGGGGACCAGATTTTCTCACTCCCTGCTGTGGTCGGGCCAGGGACAGACATGTGACTTAGACCTGACCAATTACAAACACTCCCAGGAGAACGGTGGAAGGAAGTTGGTGGTTCCTTGTTGGAAGACATTCCTGGCCAGCATCACTGGAGGGGGTGCTGCTGCAGCTTTGCCATAGTCCTTGGGCTGTCTTGGTTCCCACCTATATTCCACACCTGTTTCTTCAGTCTCTTGCTGATGCTATGGACCCTGATAGTCTTCCAATAAAATCTTTGTGCTCAAGAGAAATCAACAGGGTTGATTTCTGTTGCTTGCAAACAGCAATCTTGACAGTATGGAACTTCCATGTAGGAAAGGTATTCAGACACTGGGTCTCACACACACACACACACACACACACACACCCTCCCCTCCACCCTGTCCTCCTTTAAGCCCTGTAGTCTCATGTGCTCACGTGTAAACTGGGGCCAAGGGTTGAGTTAGACCAGAGGATGATTTGTAGGTATTAGGGCTTACCAGAAGAAATCATCTGCTGAGAAAACTGGACTCAAGCCCAGACAGGGGATTTTGGTTTGCACAAAACTGGCAGATTTAGAAACATTGAGACAGAGAAGAATGCTGAGCTGGCCATGTGTGAAAGAAAAAGATGAAGAATTGAAAAGCCAAAAGCTGTAGGTTTTTCTTGTAAATCCATGCTATGTGCATCATCAGGGCAGCAAGACCGAGGCGGTGAAGTTTCCTTAAGGTATACATTTTATTTTAAACAACTTCTAAAATTGATGTTTCAGGTGTGGGATTTAGCTTGAAGACAGGAGGGACGGAGGAACATTTATTGAATGTGTATTGTGTGCCTGACTTTTAATCTACATTAGTTTATTTAATTCACCCTGAAAATTTCAAAGTAAGTGTAATATCCTGATTTTATTCACAAAGAAACTGTACATAGTTAGACTTGCACAGCTTATAAGAAGCCGAGTTGAGATCTGAATCTGGGTCTTTTGACCCCAAAACTTATGCTCTTCCTATGACACCATTCTGCCTTCTGAAGTTTACATGAAACCAACAGGAAGAATAAAAGAGAGAGTAGGATACTAGACCTTAGGAAGAAAATTCCTCTTCCATGTAAAGGAGAGTTGTGACCATAGATGACTGGTTTGTTACACGGCTGCCACGTGGACTCGGGGAGGGGACCTCCATTGTCTTGGTGTCTAAATAACCAAGAAACTCACTTTACAGCAGAAGAAATATATCACTGGCCTCTTGTTGACAAAATTAGCTGCTCTGACTGAATTAACCCATCACTCATAAGCTTGATAGAATCATAGAATGACCTAAAGACCGCTGGAAAATAATGTCCTAAAGGTTTGAGGCTCCTGTCCTAAGAAATAGAGTAAATATAGTGTTCCGCCAGATTCAGAATACAAGATCTTGGAACCCAGGGGGAGGTGGGAGTACCTCCATCTTGTTTTTTGATTATTACACCTAACAATGCATTTAGAATGTTTTGGGGCTTTCTATCCCTGAGATCTTGGGTTGGTGGATTTGGAGGTCCTGGTTTCTACCGGGGACCACAGACATAGTTTCATTAGGGCTGAAGCTGAAAGTGTCCCTGGCCATTTGAGGCTCCTCACTGGCTTCCTAGGTGGTACTAGTGGTAAAGAATTTGCCTGCCAAAGCAGGAGAGGTGGGTTTGATTCCTGGGTCGGGAAGATCCCCTGGAGGAGGGCATTCCAACCCCCTCCAGGATTCTTGCCTAGACAGTTCCATGGACAGAGGAGCCCGGTGGGCTATAGCACATGCGGTCGCAAGAGTTAGACATGACTTAACGACTAAACCATGGTTGCAAGAGTCAGACATGACTTAACGACTAAACCATCACCACCATGCCACTGGACCAACAAGCAGTCAGAAGGTTACTGTGTTGGCTGGAGAGATTGATTGATCCTCATTATCAAGGAAAATTAGGTTACTGCCATCCAACAAAGCCAAGAAAAAAACCACATCCAGAGCCCAGCAGACTCACTGGGTCTCTTAGTGCTCTCACGTACAGTAATGATGGTTAGTGAAAAACCATGACAACCCAGTAAATATTGGGTCACTAAGGGCTCCAATCCTATGGAAATAAAAGGTTGACTCATCTATCAAACAAAACTCCAGTCCTCTGCAGTGCTGAGAGTGGGGAGAAGGTGGATTGGGTGATGGAAAAAGGAAGTTTGGTTGTTGATTTTGGTTCCTTGATCAGCAGCTGAGGAATGGATGGTAGTTGCTGTAGGTCTTATCTGATCAAGTACAGTTTCCTTTTTCTGCTTGTCTTTCTGCTACCTCTAGTAAAGGGTGTGTTACAGGTTAGGTTCCAGGTGAGAATGTGACTCTTCTGAGATCTCCTTTCCATGGCAAGGCAGTTTGTGAGACTTGGCGTCTCAATAATGTTGGGGATGAGAGTTTCTTCATCTGAGTGAAGGACAGAATGGATGCTGAGTGAATGCAACAGGGTGGACCAGGCAGGTGACTCTCAGCATCTCTCATTTTCCCTTCCCCACAATCATTTTCTGTCCTTCTCTAGACCTAGGGGCTTCCCAGCTGGCACTAGTGGTAAAGAACCCGCATGCAAATACAGGAGACATAAGAGACCCGGGTTCAATCCCTGGGTCGGGAAAATCCCCTGGAGGAGGACATGGAAACACACTCCAGTGTTTTTGCCTGGAGAATCCCGTGGACAGAGGAGGCTGGTGGACTACAGTCCATAGGGTTGTAAAGAGTTGGACACGACTTGGGTGACTTAGCACACACACACACACATTCTAGACCTAGGGCTGAGCCCTATAGACCACTTCATCTGGGCTCCCTTGCCCTCTGGTTTCCATTTGGGTTTGGTAAATGGGAGTTACAGGCAAAAAAATCAGAGGGTGGGAGGAGAGAAGTCAGAATATTTCTTCCTCTTTGCTTCAGCACCTTTGGCTCGAGTCTTCCATGACTTTGGTTCCTGCCAGGCAGCTCCTCTGCCCTGATTTCAGTTCTCATTGGATTCTGCAGAATTGTTTTTCTCCCCTTGCCCTTGAAGACCCAGAGGTAACAACAGCTTCCTGCTGCCCTCTTGAAAGCTGTCTCTTGAAAGCTCCCTTGACTCTATCCACACCTCCATAACTTATGCCTTCATTAAAACCTCTTACATTAAACCATTGGAGCAGTTTTGTAACCTGCTGGGCCCATGTATGATACAAATTGGGAGCTGATTTCATTTCATTGAAGCAGAATGTTTTCATTTTATTGAAGCAGTCTTCATTTTCCCAGTAGTGTTTCTTGAAAAAGAGTTTCTGCAATATTTAAATCAATTTGATCTACAAATGTTTGATTTACATGCCACCATGCCAGGAATCATACAAAATAAGAGGAGGAGGAGGGCTATTTTAAAAGTCTCTTTTACCTAAGAAAGTTAGGCAGACATATTTTCTTTCTTTTAAATTTTATTTTTTAATTTGAAGTATAGTTGATTTACAATGTTGTGTCAATCTCCGCTATTCAGCAGTGACTCAGTTATACACACATAGACATTCATTTTTAAAATATTCTTTTCTGTTATGGTTTATTGGAGGATACTGAATATAGTTCCTTGTGCTAGGCAGTAGTTCCTTGTTGTTTATTCATTCTATTATAAATACAATAGTTTACATCGACTAATCCCAAATGGCCATCCTTCCCTCCCCACCTCCCTTCTCCTTGGCAACCACGAGTCTGTTCACTACATAGATGGACGTATTTTCTTCCTAGTATTTCTTACGGTGAGTTACAGCATTTCTATGTTATAAATGAGAAAGTTGATTTCTGTAGACTTGTGGTAGAATTTAGCTGTTACTCTACTTTTTTTGATTCATTGTCATCAAGTTATAATCCTATGGGATATGCAGTAACCAAACATTCATTTATTCCTTCTCCGAGATTTTATGTGATACTTACTGAACACCGCTTAAAGTCCTGCCACTGGTGAAACAAAGATGAATGAGGGATTGTCCTCAATCACCAGCATAGTTGGGCACAGTGAGAGAGCCATGGGCAAGTTCAATCAAGTCTTTACTTTTGAGTGTCCTTATTAGTGAAAGTGATACTAACATTTATTCATTTAAAAATTATTTGTTGTTATGTGCCAATGCTAGGCACTGGAAGAATAGGACTGAAAAAATGCACAGAAAAGAAACAAATGCTCCAAAGCATACAAAAACAAAAGCAAGATGAAATTTAAAAACCCCGAAGCCAAACAAAAAACCCCCAAGTATATACTCAGATGATCTCTGAAGTAATAACACTTGTAGCCTAGGGACCCTTGTGGAGTTCTTGTGAGAGTTAAATGAGACGTTTGTGGTGCACCAAGCATATAGTCGATACTTAATAAATGTTTGAGATTATGATCATCATTTGGGGAGACTGACCCATTGTAATAAAATGTCATGTATGGTACATGTGTGCAAAATAGTCAAGGGGCACAGTTGGAGAGAGGAACATATTCTTTTATGGGGAAATCGTAGATGGTTCCATAAAAGAGGCAACTTTCGAAGGACAAACCTCATTTCACTGGACAAAGTAAAG
Organism: Muntiacus reevesi; assembly: GCF_963930625.1. Classification (NCBI taxonomy): domain Eukaryota; kingdom Metazoa; phylum Chordata; class Mammalia; order Artiodactyla; family Cervidae; genus Muntiacus; species Muntiacus reevesi. The sequence goes on from NC_089260.1 coordinate 61,938,031, forward strand.
TGAAAGTCCTTCAGTTGTGTCCTGATTCTTTGCAACCCCATGTACCGTGGTCCACCAGGCTCCTCTGTCCATGGAATTCTCCAGGCAAGAATACTGGAGTGGGTTGCCATTTCCTCTTCCAAGGGATCTTCCCAACTCAGGGATCAAATTTGAGGCTCCTACGTGGCAGGCAGTTTCTTTACCACTGAGCCACAAGGGAGGTGAAGCCCTTTATTCCTTGAGCAAGCCTTATTCTATTGTGGAAACATTATAATCTAGTTCACTGATGCCCCCTTGGCAGCTGGTTTCCAACCCTTTGCTCTGACCACGTCATGGTAATTAACCTGAATACACACCTTTTCCCCACTTACCAAAATATTTGTTGGTTAGGTTCCTGGGATGATCATTTCCAAGTCAAAGAGTGTAGGAATTTTGAATTTGACAGGGATTGTCCAACTGCCATCCAGAGAGGCTTAATCAATGTGCACCCCATCAGTAATGTGCCAGGGTGTGGGGCCATTATTAAGTAAAACAAGTGTCAGTTGAACACAAGCATGCAATACCATGACAGTCAATCTGATGATACCCAGACAGGTACTCGGGAACTAAGAGATGGGATACGCTGGATGAAGGAATGATTCACATCCCGGGCGGAATGGGGCAGGATGATGCAAGATTTCATAGTTGACCTTTTAACCTGCAGTTCTACCCTCCCAGTTCAAACCTGTGTTGTTCAAGACTCAACTGTATTATGACCCATGATTTGTTACCTCCGCCTGTAACATTCTTCCTCAGGTATGGATTTTATCTCACTAGTTGCAGCTCATTCTTTAGGTCTTAACTGTGTCTAGGGAGGTTTTTCTGGCACCCAAAGAACAGACTTGGTTTCTGTAGTGATCATGGTGAAGTGGGACAGAAGGTCAAGTACACCATCCCATCCTCACCTCTTTTGGTAACAACTACTCCTTTCCTTTGGGGGAAGACTTCCCCCTTTATTCGGGTTCTGCTGGGGCTGATAATCACAGAGCCCACCTCCCACCACAGGAGTTGCCAGTAACCAGGCTGAGCCAGTCATAGTCCTTACTGATACCTCCCCCCGCCCCCAGTGATTAGCCTTCCCATGGTCATGTGATCTAGGCAGAGCCCATCAGGGTCTTTCAAGACTGATTTCAAGAGACCTGGAGAGAGTGAGGGCATTTGTTTCTTATGGGGCTGCTAAGCTAGAAGCCTGTGCATCTAGGAATATCAAAGGCTTATCTTTCTCAGCAGTGTTGAGAAAAGCTATCTGCATTTGGAGAGAAAGAGGATAGGGCACAAAGGGAAGACAGAGGTGAGGAGTGGAATAAGAGTGAGAGCCCTCTTTAGAAATTAGTTCACCTACTCTAAAATTCACCCTTTTGAACTATACAATTCAGTAGTTCTTGGTAGAGTCACAGGTTTGTCAACCATCGCCACTGATAAACTATATAATTCTGGAACATTTTTATCACCCCAAATGAAAACTGTCACCTTTCACAACCACCCTCCATCTCCCCTCCTGGATCCCCAGCCCCTGGAGACCAACAATCTACTTTCTGCCTATTCTGGATATTTCATATAAATGAAATCATACAATATGTAGTCTTTTGTAGCTTGCCTTATTTAATTTAGAATAATGTTTTCAAGGTTTACCTATGTTTTGGTATATATCAATACTTCAGTTCTTTCATGGCTGAATAATATTCCATTGTGCAGATATACAACATTTTGTTTCTCCACTCACGAGTTGACAGACATTTGGCTTGTTTGGGGGCTTTTATAAATTATGCTTCTATGAATTTTTCATAAAATATTCCACAACAGTAATAAATTATTTCTGTTAATTTATTAGATTAACAAGAAAACTTGTTAATCTCTGTCTTCCCCATCAGACTCTAAGTCTATGAGTGTAGGAGATCCTATAGGTTTTTAGTAATTACATATTTGCTGAGTGAATAAATGAAAGACATAGGAGTATGATCCCTATTTTACAGATAGGAAAGCTGAGGGTCTGAGAGATTAAATAACTTGTCCAAGTCCCATAACTAGTACATCCATCAGAGTCCCTAATTATAAACAACAGAAATCAACTCTGGCCGATTTAAGAAGAAAACTATTTTATTGATAGACTGTTGGGGAGGTCATAGAATTATAGGAAGACTCAGGCTTAGAAAATGAGGTGGAACAAAGGGAGGCAGTCAGGACTAAGGCCAAAATCATGCCTGAGAAGCAGCCTAGTAAGAACACTGCTGAGATCTCCCCTGAGCAGAGCACATTCCCCATGCACTGCAGTCACCATCTCTGTTCCTGGATATCAGACACTGCTGCTCTGCTGATGGCCTCACCAGAATGCCTTTCTCTTAACCTTACTTCTTTGCACCACCAGTTTCTCATTGAAAGCTCATGGATTCAGCTGATTGAATGTGACTTAGCTGCAAGGGAAGCTGGGAAAGTATCTTTTCAGCTTCTATAGTGAAGATGGGCTCTGTCTTACCCTGGAACTCTCAATGTGGAATTCTCTAGGATAGGAAGGTTTAGAATTGGGTAGAAAAAACATATTAAAAAAAAATTCTTATAGTAAGTGGAAAGCTAGGTCTCTCCACATTGAATGCATTGTAGTTGTTTGATAGCTTCTGACAAAATGCCCAGTTCTCTGAACCTTTTGAGTCAGTGAAAAGCTTACTGTGTTATTTCTCATCTACTCCCTACTCTCCAAATGTCAGGTGTCAAAACTTTGACAGGTCATCATGTACTCAAGAGGTCTGTTAATTTCTTATCTATTCTGTACCTTTTATTTTAAAAGCAAATCCTGCCAGAACACAGTGCCCTTTTAAATGTAAGCTGAACTGAGTGCCTTAAGAAAAGAAAAAAAAAAAAAACAAAAATACCCAGAAAAACACTAGGGCTTCAGCTTCTGATCTTGCCATGTGATTGGGGAGTTCCCCTGCTGCTTTGACCTTGAGAGGCATGGCCTGGTGGCCGTGTCTGTCTCCCATATGGCTCTTCCCTGGGGTGATGTCCCCAGGACTTTTCATGGATGAACTCCCCATGTCATTTCCTCAACATCACATCAGGGGAAGCCAGCCCCAGACCATCCATCAGGTGTTCATTAAGCAGAATTTTGACAAGGTCCTAGAGGCTTCAGGCTGAGTGAAGCAGGATTTGATTAGTTGTTGTTCAGTTGCTCAGTCATGTCCAACTCTTTGCGACCCCATGGACTGCAGTATGCCAGGCTTCCCTGTCCTTCACTATCTCGTGGAGTTTGTTCAAAGTCATGTCCATTTAGTCAGTGATGCCATCCAACCATCTCTTTCTCTGTCACCCCCTTCTCCTCCTGCCCTCAATCTTTCCCAGCATCAAGGTCTTTTCTGATGAGTTGGCCAAAGTACTGGAGCTTCAGTTTCAGCATCAGTCCTTCCAATGAATATTCAGGACTGATTTCCTTTAGGATTGACTGGTTTGATCAGCTTGCTGTCTAAGGGACTGTCGAGAGTCTTCTCCAATACCACAGCTCAAAAGCATCAATTCTTCGGTGCTCAGCCTTGTTGGGCTTTGATTAAATCAGTGTAAAAATGCACCCCCTCTCCTCTGCCCTTGGGCACACGGATAATTAAGCCGCATAGTTGCTCACAACCACTGTGGTGGTGCCAACCTCCCTGTGTTAAAGCCAAGAGACTTCAGCTTTGCCAGATGTAGGGGAAGGACATTCCAGAGAACAAGGCCATTTCTCTTTATCACCTTGGATATTCCAGCTGGGGGTTGGAGCAGAGAGAATTCAGAGAGAGTCTGGTTCACCCTGACCATTTTACAGAAATTAGGCTGGAAGACATACAGTGCTTGCTTGAGCTTACATAGCTCAGAAGTGGTAGGGCCAACACAAACTTCAGTTCTGCATCTCTAAAATGGAAGTGATAAAAATAAGAAAATATTTGGGACTCCCCTGGCCATCCAGTGGTTAGGACTCTATGTTTCCATGGCAGGGGGCCCAGGTCTGATCCCTAGGTGAGGAACTAAAATCCCATAAGCCATGTTGGTGTGGCAAAAAATAAATTAATTAAAAATTAAAATAAATGAAATATTTGTGAATCAGAAGTTTGCTATGGCATCAAATAAGAAAATATTTGTGGAAGCAGCTTTATACAAATAGTACATAAATTTAGCACACCCTGAACAAGTGCTTAATCCCTCTGTACCTCAGCCTCATCTCTTGTGAAATGGGAGTAACATCTTCAGTCCTGAGTTACCCCCTGCAGTGGGATACCAAGTGCTAACCACTGGACCACCAGGGAAGCCCCTGTGCCATCTTTGTGAACACGCAGCCTCGGGGTACTGTCCTGAGGGCTGAGCTTGTTCCACAACCTGGCTCTGTCGGTACCTACAGGCTGGCTGGGAGACTATAGGCTTCCTTTTTTGGGGGACATCCATTTCCTTGATTGTAAAAAGAGGGGGGCAATGGGCTCTTTTTAGTTTGAGTAGGAGGTGTAGATATTGGAACTGAATTTACTCATTTTCTAGAGTAGTTAAACTTGTGGATTCTAGAATCAGAGTCCAGGGTTTGAGGACAGTCTTGCATGACTGAGCAAGTAATTTAACCACGCTGAGCCTCAGCTTTCTTTCTGTAAAATGGGGATGAAGAGGATACTTCTTCAAGGGTTGTTGTGAGGATGGAATTAGGCAGTGCATGTGCACTACTTAGCCTGATATCTGGCACCCCGTGAGCTCCTGGTAAGTACTGGCTATAATATTAATGTTAGTCGCTCAGTCGTGTCTGACTCTTTGCAAACTTGTGGACTGGGGCCCGCCGGGCTCCTCTGTCCATGGGATTTCCCAGGCAAGAATACTGCAGTGGGTTGCCATTTCCTTCTCCAGATAGTATAAATAGTAATAATATAATATTAATCATCACAGTTACTGGAATGGGGTTTCTTTTCTGATGTGGAGCATTTAAAAAGTCTTTATTGAATTTGATACAATATTATTTGTTTTATGTTTGGTTTTTTTTTGGCCACGAAGCAGGGATCCCCAACCTGGGATCAAACCTTCACCACCTGCATTGCAAGGTGAAGTCTTAACCACTGGACCAACAGGGAAGTTCCATGGAAGGGGGTTGTTTCTAAAGCTAACTCTCTAGTGTTAGCTTCTTTCCTCCATGTTCTTAGTCTTTTCCTTTGAAGTCAAGTTCAAAGTTTTCGTTAACCAAGAGTTTCAGTTGAATACTGGTTAATTGAGTTGGCTCCCCTCTCGTTTGGTGGTTTATGCCTATTTATGGATAGAATTTGTAAGGAGCTTATTGGGCATCAGGAGGTGCTTGCCTCAAGCACGTTTGTTCTGAGAGAAGGAAATAGGTGTAGGTTCCCATGCAGGGAGGACCACCCTGAAACCTAGAAGGCAAGCGGCCTCCGGGAGATCCAGGTTAGACAATCTCTTACCAGAAGTAGAAGCAACTTCTTCTGAAAAGGAAAAAAAATATATCTAATATCATGTTTTGTCTGAGTGCCACAGGAATGCATTTTTCTTGGAGATAAATAAAAAAGAAGCAACTGCCCTGTCCACACAAAAGTAATAAATGGCAATAAAATCTCCTGTGAACAACCACTTCCTAGAAACCTGGACCCAAAAATGTGGGCTCAAAGTCAAGGGGTAAATAGATAGTAGAAGCACCGCATAAAAACACAAAGAATGTGGAGAACTGGTTATGAATTTATGACATGTTTATGAAGCTGAATATTTGCTTTTTAAAAGTCTCCTTCCTGTGGCTTTGCAGAGAGAGGAGGCTCTGGGGAGCGTTTCCACTTGGCCTCCGGGAGAGCAATGAGGGGAAGAGGTAGGGGGAGACAGAGGGGCTGTTTGTCTGTTGATGGAAGAGCAAGTGAGCAAGTGAAATTTCTCAAGCCCCACCCCTTTGCACAGGAAGTCGATTCAAGGGTCTTGCTTTTACTCAGCATCTAGACAAGTGGTCCTTCTGGAAGGGAGGTCCTGTGGGGGTTCTGCCTCCAGCCAGCTCTTGGGCTCCAGGCCATGGCGCCCTTGGCACGGTGGCAGTGGAAGCTGTTCGTCTTCCATGGCACTCACTTTTGCACAGTTTCTGGTCCACTCTGCAACCTCTCTGTCCCTTGCACCTTGCTGTCTGGTGACTTCCGTCCCACTATCAGCCCCCCTCTCCTGCGCCTTCTTCCAGTGGGTTCTCTGCTCTCACCATCCTCCCATTCATCAAGCCCATCACTCTGCTCCATATCAAACCATTATAGTACCTAACTACTAATAAAACCAGGCGCTTTCTTTGTACTCACTGTGAGGCATTTTACAAATGTCTCAAAACCCTACACAACCCCAGAGAGATAGGTATTCTGAGCTCCATTTTTCATATGGGCAAACTGAAGCTCAGCTTGGCGAGTTAACTTATTCAAAGGTACACAGCTAGTTAAGTGGCTGAACCAGAATTTGATCCCTGACCTTCTTTCTCTTGAAGAACTAGGTCTCTCTAAAACTCCAGTGGTCTTCAACTGATGTGACACCATGTGACTTTTCTTGGAACCAAGTCACATGGAAGGATATAAATAAAGGTGATGGTGCTCCATGGAGAGCAGGGATGAACACGACTGTCGGAGGTTGACAGCTGTTTGCGTTAATAGCTCAGTAAGTTTTATTTATTAATTAATTCATTGGGATTGAACTCTTCTGGGGCACATACCTTCTTTTAAGTGAGTTCCTGGGCAACTAACTTGTAAACCGGTGATAATAAACCTCCTGGTAGGTTGTTGTTAGGTTTAGTGAAGTGTCTGGTACAGGGGAAGCAATGATTGTGGCAGTGATTATGATGACTTCACACGGAATTTTAGTCAAAGTACAAGATTATGAGGATTAATTTCTCATTTAATGGATGGCCTAGGAGGGTGCCGATTTCTTTAACGACACCAGAACCCAGGTGGGTCTGATAGCTGTCCTGGCCCTTCTGCCTGGGGAAGGGGGAGGGGGGCTGGTATTAATAGATGTTTAAGCCTGGGAGGGGATGCTCACGGCTGCTCCTATGGGCCAGCCAGGTACACTACCGGCAGGGAATTTTGAAACGAGACACTTATAATAGCAAAGCAATTCCACAGGTGCTTTGTAAACCTCTTCAGCTGCCTTGCTCCTTGTGGCTACTCAGAAGGGCTCTAATTCTGGCCTCAGCTGGCTGGGGATGGCTGTTTCTTCCAAACTCCTCCACGGCTGGAATCGCTGCTTCTGGTAACATTTGAGTGTTTATTGTATGCATTATTTATCTGACTGCATGAGGTGTTAGCTGCGGCACATGGGCTTCTCTCTGAGGCACGCGGACTCAGTCGTTGCAGTGTGTATGCATGTAGAATGTTAGTTGCCGGACCAGGGATAGAATCCACGTCCCCTGCATTGTAAGGCAGATTCTCAATCTCTGGACCACCAGGGAAGTCCCCAGGTTACATTTACAGGAGTGTCTTTTGCTTGGAGCTGAGTCAAGAGCTGGACCACGTGGAGGGACTCAGGCCAGGAAAGCTGTGCATGGGATGGGACTGTGGAGGAAGGAATGAACTATAGGTTCTCACAGCTGTCACTCAGAGAAAGAAAGTGGTCCTTTCCCTCTTTCTTCTGCAGCCCTGGATTTCCATATGGATGCCCTGCAGGAGCTATGCCTGTTTCTGCTTTCTGCCAGACTGTTTATTAGCATTCCCAGCAGATGCAGAAAGAAAAGAGAAGTCAAGGGACCAGGAAGGGCCCCTGGTTGCATGGGGGTTTCCCAGGCAGAGTAAATGACTTGGCAAAGTCTACATGCCTTTGGGCTGAGCTAGGCCGAGAGAGGCCAGGTGTTTGAGGGTCTGTTAGGGCACAGAGAAACCGGAGGGCCTCCTGGGTCCTGCTCATTGGCTTAGCATCAGAGTGTTGAAGAGCTGGGATGCAGGAGACGCTCCAGGGCTCTGGGAAGTTGTGACTTGCCCCAACAGGTACATTTCTTGAGCATATTAGCCAAGGCACTTGGCTGCAAACTCAGATCAGTTTAAGGAAAAAGAAAAGCGTAGAGGGAATGTTTTGGTTCAGGAGCACTGAAAGTCCATGGGTGGCTCTTGGGCTGTGGGCATGACTTGAGGTCCCCGTGCCTCTCTGTTCATCCCCACCCCACCCACCTCGCCCCATTATACCTTCTTGCTCATCTCTGCGCTGGCTTCAACACCAGGCAGGCTTTTCTCATCAGTGACGAAGGTAGCCCCTCCCAGCTTCCATTGTCCTCCGAGTAGATTATCTGAGAAAAAAAAAAGAGCATCATTCCTCAAATTCCAGTCTAAGTACCAGGAATGACACGGTTGACCTGGCTTGGGTCACCTGCCCTTTTCCTGAAGCAAAGCTCCACCTAGGAGCATTCTGATCAGCGCTGTCTGAAGCTCAGAGGCTGGGAGCCAGCCCACGTGAACCAGCTGGTTGCAGGTAGGGGAGGGGTATCCTTCAGAGATGCTGGGCAGACAAGGAGTCTTACCTCCTCCACAGTGGGCACCTCCCCTGCCATCAACACCTTAGTGAGCACCCATGATCCAGTTCTGGCCCCGAGGAACTCATCTTTACCCTGGCTCACTTCCCTGCCACCACCCCCCCGCCCCCACCGCCACCCCATCCTACCCAGATGGAGGTAATAAGAATGCAAGTTTTAATTAGCGTTGAAGAGCCTGTCTCTAGGTGTCTGTGTGTGACTTCAGAGTAAATCATACTTACAGCAATTAACATTTATTGAGCACTTACCATGGGACAGAAAATTGATTACATGCTGTATATTTTAACCGCATTGAATCCTCAGAACAACACTGGGGGATAGATACTGGTGCTCACTTTACAGGTAAAGGAACTGAAGCTGATCTGCCAGAGAAGTTTATAAATTTGTCTGAGGCCACTCAGTGTATAAAGAAGGCTGTTGGATTTCAGAGCCCATGCTGTGATACATTAGGTGGCTGCCTCTCAGGTCCAGCTATGCTGTATTCTGCATAGCACTTCACTGCAAATGTTTACAGGACTGTGAGTAACGGCTCAGGGCGTCAGGCAGGGCCGCCATCTAAGGTTGTATGGACTATGCACTGCACGACTCAGGAGGGGCCATGCATGTTATCATCTTTGTAATTGTAAACACTGGAGTTGTGCAGTGGACAGCTTGCACAAATATATGTGGCTACTCTGAGGCCTTGGGGCCTGCATAAACCAAGAGCCAGAGGTCACATGGAAATGCCAGGAGCTCAGTTGGGGAGCTATTAAAAACTGCTTGGGAGTTAGTGTTGAGATTAGGAATCAGGGAAACAAGCCAAGGTAATGGGAGAAGGAACGCGGAGGACTCTGGCTGGGGCAATCTGACAGAATCTGCTGGATGGTTTCTTTCATACCCAGACTCACACTAAGTGACTTTTTTAAAAGGGGGAGGGGCTAGTTTCATTGCATCATAGAAGTATATATGCAAATTGATGAACATTTGGAAAATGTAGAAAAGTTTAAGCATGAAAATAGTAGTCCTACATTATCCACGACCCAGAGAAAACCACTGCTAATATTTTATTGGATTTTTTTCTAGGCTGTCCTCTCTCTGTTTCTTGATGGGTGATATAGATAGATAAATAAATAGTTATAGATGTCTGAAAGTGAAAGTGTTAGCCGCTCAGTCGTGTCTGACTCTTTGCGACCCCATGGACTATAATAGCCCGCCAGGTTCCTCTGTTCATGGAAGTCTTCAGGCAAGAATACTGGAGTGAGTTGCCATTCACTTCTCCAGCAGATCTTCCCGACCCAGGATTGAACCTGGGTCTTCTGCATTGCAGGCAGATTCCCTACTATTTGAGTCACCAGGGAAACTGTATATAAACATATATGTCTGTATTTATCTAGATATCTGTATAATATCTGTATCTATACATAGGTAGATATAGATAGATACAGGAATAATATAGACATTGATTTGTACATGGTTTATCATGTTAAGGGCTTCCCTTATGGCTCAGCTGGTAAAGAATCTGCTTGCAGTTTGGGAGACCTGGGTTCAATCCCTGGGTTGGGAAGATCCCCTGGAGAAGGGAAAGGCTATCCACTTCAGTATAGAGTATTAGCTCATACTATTTGCATAGTTTTCCCCTGGTCCTCTGGAAATGGTTCAGATGGGATAGAACTGACTCTCGCTGATCCTGGAGCATCTTCAAGGTCCCACCTGACTGCTAACACAAACTTTTGAGCAATTCTTTCAAGAACTAGTGGGCCATAGAATAGAAAGGCCATTAATAGAACTGATCATTAAGCTGGTGGCTTAGAATCTGCCTGCAATGCAGGGTTCAATCCCTGGGTTGGGAAGATCATCTGGAGAAGGGAATGGCAACCCACTCCAGTATTCTTGCTTGGAGAATCCCATGGAGCCTGGTGGGTGATAGTCCATGGGATTGCAAAGAGTTGGACACAGCTGAGTGATTTTCACTACACTACACTAATAGAACTGAAGGGAAGTAGGAACAGTCATTGGAGTGAAGAAGAATATGTCACAGTCAAACCCAGGGGTGCTGAGTGTTGAGGGTCCACTGGAACCTGTGGGTCAACACTCAGAGTCATGAGCCAGCTAGTACATCAGGGGGCTTGGTGACCCTGCAGATCATGAACTTGTCCTGCTGAAAGGGACCTTTGGGGTGATGTGGTCCAGCTTCCCCTCTCCTCCTCATCACCTTCCTGCCCCATCTTGAACACACAGATACATTTTCTAGATGAGGAATCTAAGATCTAGGGAGGTGCCCTGCCCTGCTTGAGACCATAGAGTGAGTCAGTGGCAGAATTCAGGGCTCCTGACTGCTTTCCAAGAATCTAGAGTGTCTGAAAATGTGTGTTGGGAAAGGCCAGACTTACCATATACTCTGGAATAAAGAAGTGTTCCATGGTCAAAGCAGCGCTTCGGTCAAAGACTGCATACTGTAATCCTCAGCTTACTAAAGGCTCTGATAAGGCCTGAAGCTAAGAAACCTGTTGAACTTGGTTCAAGGCATAGTTTCCTGAACATGTGAAGACAAAGAGCTCTTTTCTCATGGATCATCTAGCCATGTCTTGAGGTACATACTGGGGGGAAGAGAGGCTGTGTCATACTCACCATGCAGCCTGTCCACTTAGGCCAGCAGAAAGGATACCTGAGGATATAAGAAATGTCATACTGGGTCAGAGTCATAGTTCTTCCAGCCTGGGAATGTGCTCTCTGATAGGGCCACCACGAAGAGTGTCGCAAGAGCCCTCTGCTGAGGCCAAATGTGGAGGCTGGACACTGGATTTTCATGGCCTAATAGCTCAATAGGATACTGTGGTCCCCAAATGGATTTAAACTTTAGAAAATTCCAAATAGCACAGTAAATAAATTCCATGGGAGCAAGTTCTTGTGTGTCTTGTTCTTTTCTGTGTCCTTGATACCTGTGCCCAATACATAGTTAGCATATTTAGCAAGTAAAGACTTGCAGAATAAATGGAATTAAATTTACACTGTCCTTTTTTAAAGAAAATTTTTTTTGATGTAGACCATTTTTAAAAAAAGCCTTTATTACATTTGTTACAATATTGCTTCTGTTTTATGTTTTGGCTTATTGGCCCTGAGTCATGTGGGGTCTTAGGTCCCTGCACCCCCTGCATTGGAAGACGGAGTCTAAACCACTGGACCTCCAGGGAAGTCCCTCCATTGACTTTTGAGGGCTGCAGAATTCTATAATCATTTTCCCCTGAGTGACATACACTCTTTAACTTTCCTTTTTGAGACTTGGAGACTTACAACTTATGATTGAAATTTAACAAATACTTATTGAGTGCGTAATGTATGTGACTCCTGGGCTAGACCTGTTCCGATATAAGTAAGATCTTAAAATTGTCAGCGACCCTGTAAAGTACTCAATCCCAATTTTTCAGGTGAGGAGGCTGAGGCTTGGAGGTGTCAAGCGATGTTTTTAAGAAGTGGCAAAGCTGGAATTTCAACCCAGGTGTTCTTAATAAACAGCAAAGCTGAGATTTATGACCAGCGCCAGGTGTAGCTTATTCATGGACTCCACGTGGGATGATCAAGATTGACGTGAGATGAATCAGCAAGAGGTAGGTCCCGGATGAAGGCTCCTCCGAATTATAAAGGAAGGCACTTCCTCTTCTGAAAAGTTGTTTGCGGCAAGGCCTGGTCACCGTGGCTTTCCTGGGGGCTATGTGGGGACCCGAGGCCACCTGTCATCTGTCCTTGTGAAAAGTAATTCTGCCTGATGCAGGGTAGCTCTGAGAGTTGAGAAACATGAACAGGTCACAGCTGATGGAACAGCTGAAGCCCTAAGCCTCCCATCCCTGGTTACAGGAACACAAACTGTAACATGCCAGCCTGCCTCCCATTGGCCTGTCCACTCGGCAGGTTGATATTTTCCATCCAACCCATTGAATGCCCAGGCATTGATCTTATTAGCACTAGAGTAGCTTTTTTTTTTTTTTTTAGTTTAATTTAAAAATTGAAGAAAGATAACTGTTGTTAATTCCTGGTCACTCTCTGAAAATTGTCTGCTCCTCTGAGCTGGGGCACAGAGTGGCTAATTAAACTGCCTTCAAGACAAAGTGTGTATTTGGATGGGAGGCCTTGGTGGATGGAGGGTTATGTCTCAGTAGATTCATGGGATGTCCGAACTGGGCGCATCCGGGAGGTCATTGGGTTCTTCATCTTACTGAAGAGGAAACCGAGACTCTGAAGTCACCCGAGGTCACATAGCTCTTGACTGGGAAAGCTGGATTTCAAACTCAAGTCTTGATTTTTGGTACAGTTTTCTTTAATCTGCAACATGCTGCTATCATGAATACGATCTTGGTTTCATCATTACACAACTATTTAGCCTCAGATCTTTACCCATCTGTTAAGTACAGGCAATCATAGTTAGCTACCTCGTGGATTTATGGTAAAACATAAAAGGGATTTTAGCTGTAAAGTGCTTTCCCCATGCACCTGGCACACATAATTGCTTAGTAAATTAGAACTTTAAAAATTTATGTATAGTATCATCTCCCGAGGTGGGGGAACTGGCTTGTGAGGAGGAAGGGGTACCTCTGTCTGCCTACCCCCTGCAGCCTGGGGGTGTGGTGAGGACACGGCAAGATGTTGCATTTGTGGGGCATCTTGCCTGCCAATCTCCGTGCTCTGCCGTACACGCAACTCAGTTGCTCAGTCGTGCCCAACTCTGCAGCCCCATGGACTGCAGTTTGCCCAGCTTCCCCAACGTCTGGAGCCTGTTCAAACTCATACATACCGTGTTGTTGTGAAACGGGACTTTTCTTGCCACGGAGAAAAGCGATCTGATAAACCTACTCATATGAAGGGTCATTGATGATGTTTTACTCCTCTCAGAATGGCTCGGAGCTGATACTCAATGCAGAGGAATTCATTTCTGAGCAGGGAATCTCAGGTAGTGGCTCCAGGTGAGTAGAGAGAAGCAGCCTTTGGGGCCTGAGCTTCCTGGAGCCCCTCGGGTTAAACGAGAGGAGGCGGTGGTTTGCTCGGCCACACCTGGGCTCAGCCTACAGGCCTGTCCCAGTCATCCTGACTATGATGTGCCCGCACATGGGGCTTCCTGTTGGGGAAGCTGGTTCTGGGCGGTGGGAGGGCAAGCGCTGGCCTCTCATCTTCCGAGACAAGGTGCCGGGATGCGAGCTGCACTGAAGAGGCTTGTGCAGCTTGTCCACTGTCATCTCCTGAACTCTGCCTGAGCTCCGGGTTCAAAATCAAAAGCTTCCCACAAGTGAAATTAGCTAAGTGAAAACCTCGTGCACTTTCTAGAACTATTAAAAAACACAAACAGAGAAAGTCTTATGTTAGCACTATTGGTAGGAACAACCCATTTATTTATTTATTTTGAAAGCGTTTTGTTTCATATTGGGGTACAGCTGATTAACAATGTTGTGATAATTTCAGGCGGACAGCAGAGGGACTCAATCATACATATTCAGGTATCTCCCCCAAACTCCCCTCCCCTCCAGGCTTTCATATAACTTTGAGCAGAGTTCTCTGTGCTATATAGTAGGACCTTGTTGGCTGTCCATTTTGAATATAGCAGCAGTGTACAAGTAGATCCCCAGCTCCCTCACTATCCCCTACCCTAATCCTTTCCCCTGGCAACCATAAGTTCATTCTCGAAGTCTGTGAGTATTTGTTTTGCAAATGATGAATACCTCATGTAACTACTGTGAATAAGTTTCAGTTTTATGATGTTGTGCTAATTTAATTCAACATTTGAATCAATATACATTTTTGTGCAAGGTACAACTCTGTGCTAGACAGAAACCCAGAAGTACTTCTGCGTCCTTCTTCTGCTCCATCCCCATTTTAATCTGGCATTGATATACTTATAAATATCTCTTGAATTCATCTTTATCCCTCCATTATTGCCATTGTTACCCCATCATCACTCCATTCCATACTGAAGTGGCCTCCTCTATGTCCTTACTGGATCCTTCTTCTCTAGTCTTTATTGCAGAGTCTCCAAAACTTTGCATACCATGTGATGGCCACTGGGGTGCAGGCAGAAAATACTAGAATTTTTCTTTTTATTAATATTAAGAATAAAATTTCACTTATATTCAACAAGTGGCTTTACCCGGGCTCTTTGCCCCAATCCTTGCACCAGACAGTCTTGTAATTTTGGTTTGACAGGCACACTGGAGGCTCCAGAACATGGCAGGGCTCAAGGTTGCCCTCATGGTTTTCTGCTTGTTGGTTTTTTTTTTTCCAGATTTATTGATGATTACAAGTTGTACATATTTAATGTGTACAGTTTGATGATTTTATATACATATACATTGTGAATATTCACAACAGTCAGCTAATTAACATATCCATCATCTCATTGGACTACCCTTTTTTTGCAGTGAGAACCCTTAAAATGTACCCTCTTAGCAATTTCAAGTATACTGTATAATATTCTATAGTCACATTGTTGCATAGATGGGATCTCTAGAACTGATTCATCTTGCATCACTGAAACTTTGTATCCTTGACCAACCTCTCCCCATTCTCTAGCTCTTGGTAACCACCATTCAACTGTTTCTATGTCTGGCTATTTAGATTCCACATATAAGTGAGATCATGCAATATTTGTCTTTCTGCATCTGGTTTATTTCACTTAACGTAATTCTTCCAGGTCCATTAATGTTACAAATGGCAGGATTTCCTCATTTTTTTTTTTTTTTTTAAAAAGACTGACTAACATCCCATTGTAATAAGGGTGCCACACTTTCTTCATCCATTCATCCACCAGTGGACGTGTAAGTTGTTTCCATATCTTGGTTATAGGGAATAATGCTGCAGTGAACATGGGGGTGCAGATACCTCTTTGAAATCCTGAATAATTTCATCTGGATATACTTCTGGATATATTCTAGAAGTAGAATCGCTAGATCACACAGTAGTTTTTTAATTTATTGAGGAACCTCCATACTCTTTTCAATAGTGACTGTACAAGTTTGCATTCCCACAAGTGTTGCACGAGGGTTTCCTTCTCTCCACATCCTCACCAATCCTTGTTACCTTTCATTTTTCTGATCATAGCCATCCTAACAGGTGTGAGGTGATCCTCCCTGTGGTTTTGACTTGCATTTCCTGATTTGTGAAGCTGAGCATCTTTTCAGGTACCTGTTGACATCTGTATGACATCTGTTGACATCTTTGGCAAAGTCTATTCAGGTTCCCTTGTGCATTTGTCCTCAGTGTCTTAGAATGTGCTGCATTTTGTATCTTCTCCAGGAGAAGCTGTTTATGGATTCCATTAAGTAACTTTTTTTTTTTTTTTCATTAAGTAACTTTATTTAAATGAGCTTTCAAAATATGGACAAGCAACTTAAAAGGATTCCTGCCTCATAGCTGTAGATTGAATACCTAAAGCAAGCAAGGGGGAGTGAAAGGCTAGTGGCTGAGCCATTACATTTCCTTGAATGAGTAACGACAATGATAAAGTCTTTGAATCTAATCAAGTCAGACACCAAGTTGGCCCCCAAATTCAGAGTGGTCAAAAATATCACATGATGGGACTTCCCTGGCAGCCCAGCGGTTAAGACTCTGTGCTTCCAATGCAAGGGGCAAAGTTTTGCTCCCTATTAAGGAAACTAAGATCTCACCTACCCAACAGCATGGCCAAAAATATTGAGTAATGATAATACATAGCCATCATCAATTTTCAAGAAAATCTTTTCTTTGTGCTCATTTTCAAGCATACACTGAAAAAAAATAGTAATGAAACTCCATGTACCTACTGCTCTGCTTCAATAATTATCAGCATTTTGCCAAGACAAGACTTTGAAAACTATTTCTTAGTTCCCTTTAAAAACTTCTATATTTGTTTGTTTGATAATGTACACAAACTATACAATATATATGAATATACAAATATACACATAAAATTACATAAAACATTTTTACTCTTAGAGATGTATAATCCAGTGTTTAGAGAAGGCTGCTCCACCTAGCAGGTAGGAGACCTTTTTGATGTGAAAACCCTATGACTCGGCATACACCTCAAGGGCTTCTCCTTGCTTTGAAGGAAAGTTCTGCAAAGATCCATCCAAGTCTCTTGCCTTGCTCCCTTCTAGCTCCCGGTCCTGTCTCTGCTGTGGTCCATTTGTTGACCATGCAAACTTTTGCATGGTGCACGTGTTGCCCCGCTGTTCCTCCCGCTCAGGGCCTTCCTGCTTTCTTCCTCTGCTCTCCTTCTCACCTCCAGGGCCACTTTCATAGGGAATCCTTTCCTTCCCTCCAGTCCAGATCGTATTTCCTAAATGTGATCCATTCTCATTGGATTGAATTCTTTCCCTTCCTTTTGTGTGTCTCAGTCTGTAATATCTAACTATAGACTCATCTGGGTGATGGCTAATGTTTGTCTCTATCGACTGACATCTCCCAGAAGTCTACCCTCCCCAATGTCTAATGCAGTGCCCAGCACATAGTAGGAATTTGACACCTTGTGGACTAAATGAAGGCTATGTTATAGTGCAAGGTTAAAACAGCGCAAGGGTGAGAGGTGCATGCTCAGTCACTTCAGTTGTGTCTGACCCTGCCACCCCATGGACCGTAGCCCGCCAGGCTCCTCTGTCCATGGGATTCTCCAGGCAGGAATATTGGGGTGCCCTTCCCCAGGGGATCTTCCTGACCCAGGAATTGAACTCGGGTCTGCCTTCGTCTCCTGCATTGCACCTGGGAAGCCCCAAGGGTGAGAGGTGATCCCTATAAATCCCAGCTGGTAGGTGAGTCATCATTTCAGGAGAAGTCCAACCCTGGAAGAGATTATGAACAATGCAAGACAGCGGTTCAAGTTCATGGACAGTGTGTGGTTAATTGCCAAACAAGCACAGCGGGTGTCAAATGCCCCACTCTATGGGGTGGGCTTGGCTACTTTCGGAAGGTATTATCTTTTGAAATATAAAAGTCGCATGTGAACAAACACAGATGGATATCCTGGAAGCTGAAATCTTTGTGTGTGATACTGTAAGCGTAATTTAATTTTGATATACAAGAGTCTCCAATTCGACCCTGAAGACATAATGATAATGTCATCTTTCCAGATCATTCCAGCGTGAATGAATCTGCCCTTTTCTCAGGCTTCACATCTATTCCTGCCTTGAAGATGAGGCTGTGGTTTATCAGCAGCAACATCTTTCCTTGGGTCTTGCAGCTGTCTTTCCCAATTTGACTTTTGACCGGGGCTCTCACATGGTATTTTCTGTGGTTTTGTAATAAGGGGGCTTATTTTTATAGATCTGGTAAATAGAGAACCAACTTGGTATTAATTTAGAAGATTGGAGGCTGATTTGTGAAACTCAGCCTGACATTCATACGATCTGAGCTTGTTCTTGTCCAAGAGAAGCTCTGTTTGCATCTGTTTTTCTTTTGGCACGCACTTGTTTATTTTCTTGGTTTCTTACTTGTCCCTTGCCATTAGAATCTAATCCTCATGAGTTGTTGTTCAGTCACTAAGTCATGTCAGACTCTTTGCAACCCCATGGACTGCAGCACACAGGCTTCCCTGTTCTTCACTATCTCCCGGAGTTTGCTAAAACTCAATTGTCCATTGAGTCAGTGATGCCATTCAGCTATCTCATTGTCTGTTGCCTCCTTTTCCTCCTGCCTTCAATCTTTCCCAGCATCAGGGTCTTTTCTGACGAGTCAGCTCTTCACATCAGGTGGCCAAAGTATTGGAGCTTCAGCTTCAGCATTAGTTCTTTCAATGAATATTCAGGGTTGATTTCTTTTATGATTGACAGGCTTAATCTCTTTGCTGTCCAAGTGACTCTCAAGAGTCTTTTGAAGCACCACAGTTTGAAAGCATCAATTCTTTGGCACTAAGCCTCCTTTATGGTCCACCTCCCACATCCATATAGAGCAAGGGCCTTAATGGTCCCCACTGTAACCTCAGCACCTAGGAAAGACCTGGCACAGAGCAGGTACACAATAAACATTTATTGAATGAGTGACTGTAGGGCAAAGTTCTGAAGGAGAGGTTGTGTTTGAAAGCACATTGGCCAGAAGGCTCTTTACCATTATTTCAAGATCTCTCAGTCTTGTAACTTGAGGGAAGAGGACAGTTCTCTACCCCCTATTTCTGTATTTCCTATGACTCTGGCTACTACCAGGTACTGGTTCATAGTAGACTGAGGACATCAGCTAAATAGAATCTATAGAAATTCTAGGTAGTCATTACAGTAATGGAGAAGAAGGAGGAGGAGGTGGGAGCTCTTGAATGAGAGGAGCTAGAGTGAAGTCCATTTCCCTTCTTACTCAATGAGCAAACTTGGGTGAATCACTAGATTGCTCAGTCTCAGTTTATTTATCTGTACAATGGGTATATTAATAGCAGTAGTCTTTGTCACAGGGCCATGGGGAGGCTGTCTGTCTGGGAAGGGCTCTGTAAACACTGAAATGGCCAGAGATATGAGTTGCAGTGGACTCTGGCCAAGGCAATTGTGAAATACTGGAGATGCCCATAGGATTGTTGGCAGTGCCCTTGGCCTTCAGATGGACACTGGGCTCAGAAGCTGAACCTGCTGGGTCCAGATTTCCAGGTCTTTGCTTCTATAAGCTCCTCTCGTCATCACCTTCTTTTTTACCCTGCTCTCCCCCATGGCTTTTTCCTCCCTCCCCCACCTCTGGTCTCTTTTTATGCTGGCTCATCCAGCCGGTCTGGATTGCCAGATGAAATGTAACTTGATAGATAGTCTGAGTTATCTAGAATTACATTCCAAAAACATCTCTGTGTTTCCTCAGTGGGGGGAAGGGGTGGAAGGAAAACAGGAACCAGGTCACAAGAGGGTAGAGAGGACACTCTGTAGCCATGGTCTACCTTTTCTTTTATGAAATCTGGCTGTTGGTTTCCTAACGCAATTTCTCCAAACAGTGCCAGCCCTGTAGGTAGAATAGAGAGTCTTCTATTGGGTATGATTTGAAAGGAATTAGAAGACACTGCCCTGATCTCTCTTAGTGGTCTGACATTCTCCCATTTCCTGCACTTTTGATTCTGAAGCCAATATAGTCCCAGTTGAAGATCATAATTTTTATGATCTCTTATTATCACCTGGGTTCCAGTTAGGGCTATCTCAGACTGCAAGGGCATGGAACACAGAAGATAGGAAAGACATGATTTTTTGATAGAAAAGACGTGATCAGGAAAGTGCAACCTGGAAAGGACCAGAGTGAAGCAATTCAGAGTTGTGGGGCTTTAAGATCTGAACTGGGAGAAGGATGGAAAAATTGAGAGGGAGGAGCAGGGGAAAGGGCTGGAGAAACTGACCTGCACACAGTAACTCTGCTCTGCCTTGGAAATTCTAAGCCTCGACCAACTGGTTCATTATTCATGATTATGAGTTAAGGTTAGTGGAAGTATTATTATGTTTCATTCCATTTTAAGGTGCTCTTTATTTGGTCAGGATGAACATAGTCCTGTTGATCTTTTAGACTTTCAAGATAACTTTAATCTCTTCATCTCATAGTTAAATTATAAAATCATGTGGAGAGGGACTTCCTTGGTGGTCTAGTGGTTAGGACTCTGAGTTTCCAAGGAAGGGGGCGAGAGTTCAATCCCTGGTTGGGGAGCTAAGATACCACAGGCTGAGTGGCACAGTCAAACAACAACAAAAAAATTAAGAACATTTCAATTAAAAGATAATAATAACGTGGAGAAGACTGTGAACTCCGGAGAACAGCGTCTGATTTCCGTCCCTGAAGCTTCCTCCTCATGGTCCCACTCTTTCCCTTGTCTGTGCCACCCCTGCACTTTTGGGGCTTTCCCCCTTCCCGGGAATTCCCTCACTCTCCCTTCATCTGTGCCCTGCTGAAATCCCTCAAAGACGAGCCCCAACTTTATCACCCCACGGTTTCTCATGCTGTCTGTGTCACGGGCTGAGCGCGCTCACTAGTTGCCTCTCACGCACCCACGTCCCTCTCCCCTCACAGAGGTGAGGGTGTACCCACTTCTCCGCTCCCAGCCCTGCCCCTCTTGTCTGGGTGCCATGCACAGAGTAGCCCTCAAAGGGTGCTTAATAATGTCTGTGGAATTGTATGCAGCTGGTGCACAATGCATTTCTGCAGGGATCTCAGGAGCCTCAGAGAGATGATACCCAGCTCCGTGATTGATGACCGAAACCCCCTCTCTCCCTTACAGTTCATGTAAGGCTCTCATTTTCTCTTCAAAGGAATGCTCACCAAAAGGTACATTAGGTTTCTAGCTTTCCTGGGAATTTTTTTTTTTCTTTTAGTTTGGCTGTGCCAGCTGTTAGTTGTGACACATGGGACCCTCGATCTTCACCGCAGCATGTGGGATATTTAATAGCAGCATGTGAACTTTTGGTTGTGGCATGTGGGATCCAGGTCCCTGACCAGGGATTGAACCCGGACCCTCAGCATTAGGAACACAGAGTCTCAGACACTGGATCACCAGAGAAGTCCCTCTCCTGGGAATATCCGATCAAACATCCTAACCACAGAACTCTAAGGTGTTCTGTATTGAAATATAGACAATTTCTCTAAAAAGATACTGTATGGCATATAGTCAATATTTTATAACTTTAAATGGAGTATGATCTACAAAAATATTGAACCACTATGTTGTACACCCGAAAGTAATATAATATTGTAAATAAACTATTCTTCAACAAAAAAAAGTTCAGTTCAGTCACTCAGTCGTGTCTAATGCTTGGTGATCCCATGGACTGTAGCACGCCAGGCTTCCCTGACCATCACCAACTCCTGGAGTTTGCCCAAACTCTTACCCATCGAGTTGGTGATGCCATCCAACCATCTCATCCTCTGTTGTCCCCTTCTCCTCCTGCCCTCAATCTTTCCCAGCATCAGGGTCTTTTCTAATGAGTCAGTTCTTCGCATCAGGTGCCCAAAGTATTGGAGTTTCAGCTTCAATATCAGTCCCTCCAAAGAACATCCAGGACTGATCTCTTTTAGGATGTACTGGTTGGATCTCCTTGTAGTCCAAGGGATTCTCAAGAATCTTCTCTAACACCACAGTTCAAAAGCCTCATTTCTTTGGTGCTCAGCTTTCTTTGTGGTTGAACTCTCACATCCATACATGACTACTGGAAACACCATAGCTTTGACTAGATGGACCGTTGTCAGCAAAGTAACATCTCTGCTTTTTAATATGCTGACTAGTTTTGTCATAGTTTTTCTTCCAAGCAGCAAGTGTCTTTTAATTTCATGACTGCAGTCACCATCTGCAGTGATTTTGGAGCGCAAGAAAATGAAATCTGTCCCTGTTTCCATTGTTTTCCCGTCTATTTGCCATGAAGTGATGGGACCAGATGCCATAATCTTAGGTTTTTGAATGTTGAGTTTTAAGCCAACTTTTTCACTCTCCTCTTTCCCTTTCATCAAGAGACTTCATCCTCTTCTCTTTCTTCATTAAGGGTGGTATCATCTGCATATCTGAGGTCATTAATATTTCTTCTATTCTAAAAAAGAGTAGAATGAATAAAAAAAATTAAAATATACACCATGCTCCATATACTATCCAGAGAGGTAGTATAATAATCAATTGAGCTTGGGCTTTGCTACCAGCCTGTTTGGGTTCAAACAAGTTGCTAATCTGTAGAGTTCCTACCACACACAGATGTTGTGAGATGAAATATGTTAATATTCATAAAGCTAGTGGAGCAGAGCCAGGCATGTGGTTTGTGCTCAGCAAGCGTCATTGGTATTGTTATGTTATTATTATGTGTTATTATTGCTATTTTCCATCTGCTCTTAATGTGAGTGGGCCCCTTTGGGCAGCCCCTTCTCTCTGTACCCACCTTGAGACCAAACTTAGCACCTTACTGAATCCCTCCTTAAATCAAATTGAATTCCAAAAGTTTTAGTGAAAAAAAAATGCAGACTTTACTCAAGATTACTTAGGGGAGATCTGGAGGATGATAATGCATACTACAAAGCAAAACTTAAAAAGAATTCCCCTTTTAAGCATCTTTGTTCTTTTCCCAAAGTTCCACTGTCAACACGAGCAACCTCATTTCTCCTCCCTGCCCAAATATTCTCCACGACTTTTGGTAGCTTCTCCAGCCGTCCAGACACATCCTCTTTGGGATTCACGTTCCTGGGGAAGCAGGGAGGGTAGAGTACAAATGATCTTCCCCCCACCCCCCACATGTAGAATGTTAATTCACAGATAGTGCTATTAATATTATTAATATATATGGCAAAGATTAAAAACATTAAGCACCTAGGGTTCCTGGATGCCCCAGACTGCAAAACCCACTCAGTTTACCTGGCTGGCCAAGGGTATGTTAGGGCTGGTTCAAGAGTGCCAGTTGTGAGAATTTCTTCCCAGCTCTGTACTTTTAACTCAAAATCAGCCATGGTGGGAGTGTTTACACCCCAGAAATGGGCACATGTTAGCGACCAGGGCTTTCCCCTGAGGGTGGTTGATAAGCACTGGCCAGGACACCACTGTTGCATCTACTGGCACACATCCTTCTCTGGCTTTTATGCACGACTTTGGGAGTACCCGTGTTTGGCTTTCTGCCTCCTATGTTCCTGATATTCTGTGTCTAGGTGGCTGAAGGGAATTGTCCTTTGTTCTACCCCCGTCCAGCCATCTTTGCTCCTTCTCTTTCTTACATCTGTTTATTTTCCTTGGTATTTGAGCTCTTCTTCTCTCTGTGTTAATGAACCTAGGTCATGCTTCAGATCACTCTCCATTTTTTTGGGGTGGGGAGAGGTGTGAGTTTTCAGCACACCCTGTAACAGTGTGTGTGTGTGTGTGTGTTCAGTCGCTCAGTTGTGTCCGACTGTTTGTGACCTCGTGGACTGTAGCCCGCCAGGCTCCTCTGTCCATGGGATTTCCCAGGCAAGCGTACTGGAGTAGGTTGCCATTTCCTCCTCCAGGGGATCTTTCTGACCCAGGGATTGAACCTGGTTCTCCTGCACTGCAGGCAGATTCTTTACCTTCTGAGCTTAAGGAGTCTTTTAAACTGAGCGTGTGTGCCTGCTAAGTCGCTTCAGTCATTTCCAATTCTTTGCAACCCTATGAACTATAGCCTACCAGGGTCCTCTGTCCAAGGGATTCTCCAGGCAAGAATACTGGAGTGCTATTTCCTCCCTCAGGAGATCTCCTGACCCAGTAGACACCCCAAAAGGTGCACCGTAGCCTATACATAGACTTGCCACCAAAAATAAAAGTTAATCTACAAATGGTGATGAGACTGGAAGAATGAGAGAGAGAGAGACTAGTGGGTCCAGGTAGCTAAATGAGTGCAAGGAGTTCCAACCAATCAATAGGGGAAACGGTGGTTAGCTTGTCTCCCTGGACCTGAGTTTTATACTCTAATCCCAAGGGCTTGGAAAGGCCAAATATTCCCAAGGCTGATTTTCTGGCTGCCTTTGGGCCTCTCATGCCAGTGGAGGGAAGAAAATCAGATGGACTGGTGCCCAGTCTGCAGCGAGGAGCTGGCTGGCTCCAGAGTGGGTTGGCATTATCCAGATCCCATCTGACTAACATGGAGTTGTTGACGATGAGGGAGGGTAGACATTCCTAAAAGAGGGAGCAAGACAGCCATAAGAGGCCTGGGGCTCTCAGGGTGCGTGTGCTGTGGAATAAACATCCTGGGCTGTGAGCTTCCACACTGTGAGCCCTGAGAGGGCAGGGCTCTGCTCTTGTTTATGATTCTGTAGATGACAACCGGTCAAGTGCTTGTCGAGGCCAGGGGATATACCAGCAAATACGACGTAGCCTGTGCCATCATGGAATGTAGTGTAACATAATGCAACAGAAACACAATCAAGGACAGTGTGGTTGGTGAGTGCTCTCAGAGGCATCAAGCACCAGGGAGGCACACGGATGGGGGACCAACCCATGAGTGTCAGCAACCTCCTGGTTGCTGGTGGTTGTGTTATTCGCTTAGTCATGTCCGACTCTTTGCGACCCCATGAACTGTAGCCCGCCAGGTTCCTCTGTCCATGGAATTCTCCAGGCAAGAATACTGGAGTGGGTTGCCTTTCCTTTCTCCAGGGGAATGTCTTCCTGACCTGGGAACTGAACCCAGGTATCCTGCATTGAAGATGGATTCTTTACCATCTAAGCTATCAGGGAAGCCTGAAGACTTCCTGGAGGAGGTGATATTTACATTGTGACAAAATAAATAGGATTTAGCCAGGCAAATGAGGTTCGTGCTGGGGAGAGACACGTGGAATAGGATTTCAGGCAAAGGAAAGAGTATTTACAAAGTCTGCAGATGAAAAGTGCGTGGTGTCACCCAGGAAGCATAAGTGGTTCGGAAGTCCAGAGCCCCGACCAGCAGGTCCCCTTGGGGTGGGCCTGTGTGTGTGGAGCTGCTGTCTCATGGTTTCACGGATGGGAGCCTTGTGTTCCTCATCCATGGAAGGCGTACTCCAGTATCATGGGCTTTGCCTTCATGAGAGCAGGGCATGGGGGATCACAACATCTGAGTTAACCTCCTTGGGCTGTGATTGTCTCCTCTGTAAGTCATCTGGGTGGGACAAGAAAGCAGTTTTCAGATGGAAGGGGATGTCATTATTTCTCTTACCTTCTGCAGTTCCGTGCTTTTGTTTTCTAATTTTTAAATTTTGGCTGCACTGGGTCTTCATTGTGGTATGCCGGCTCATCATTGCAGTGTGAGGGCTCCTCTAGTTTTGATGCCTGGGCTTAGTTGTCCTGCTGCGTGTGGGACCTTAGTTCCCCAACCAGGATTTGAACCTGCCTTCTCTGTATTGGAAGGTGGATTCTTAACCACTGGACCACCAGGGAAGTCCCTGCAGCTCTGTGTTTGAAGCCGTACCATTGATACTCTTTGGATGATTGAATTGTTCCTTTGACCAGATCTGTTTTCTAGGGCTGGTCCCCACCATCCTGCCCTGCTATGTACATGGCCTGCTCAACCAGTGCCCTCGATGTTGATAATACCATTATGATAATGGTTAATAATGGTATCATGGTCTCCTCATCATCCCCATGACCTGCCAGAAGATTCTTCTCACAGTTCTGAAAACTAGGTGCACTGGAGCTTCATTCCCTGGGTGTGGGGGATAGTTCTTTGTGGCATCAGTGACCCCATGGAGAACCAGGGTTGGTTGGCTGGGCAGGTGACCCCCCTCTCCCCTGCTGCTCTCTTCATGCTATCTCTTGAGCTATAGCACAGACACAGGGAGAGCCGAGGTGGAAAAAGACAACCTTCTTGATTGAGGGAGGCACAAGCGATATTCCAGTTTGAGAGAGGAGCTGTGTTTCCCATTAGTATCTTATCACCTCCCTGGGCCCCAGCTTCCTCTTCGATAAAACAGGAGATTAGACGGATGCTGTCTGACTTGTTTGCCCACCTCCTGCCCAAGAATCCAGACCAGATGGGCAGAGACCTCCCAGGTATAGGAGGGGAGGTGCTTGGGTAGGGTGAGCTGAGAGTCCTGCTGTGTGCAGACCAGAAGGACAAGTCACAGGGATCAGGGTAACCGAGGGAAGTGGAGTGTGTCCCCGCTGCTCCTTCTAGATGGGGCCTGAGCTCTGCAGTTTGTCCTGGTGTCCTGCACAGGCCTCCCATGACTCCTTTGTTCCAGCTGGCCTGCTTGGTTGAGGATATACCGTCAACCCTTTGGCTTCAGTTTCCTCCCTGATGTCCTTGTCATTCCCTCACCCGGTTTCCTCATGCCCTGACTCTGGGAATTTCCCCAAGTCCTCTGAATCATAATGGTTGCCTCCATTTGTTGAGTAACTTCCATTTGTTGTGTCTGGTGCTGCACTGAGATTTTCCACGCTTTATCTCATTGAGTCCTTATGAAATGCCCTCTGAAGCAGGTTCTGCCTGCATGTGCTTCTCCTCATCTTCACGTGGCTGGTGTGTCTCCATCCTTCAGCCATCAGTCAGCTGTTTGTTCTCGGGCTTTGCTGCCCTCTTTCTCCCACCAATTTCTGTCACATCATCCTGTTTGGTTTTCTTTGCAGTACTTGTTACAGAAATCAGCCTCTGTTTTTCTGTGTTCTCATCACTCCTCCCTGGGATGTAAACTGTCCAAGAGCAGTGGCGATGAATGGTTTGCCCTCCATAGTCCCCTCCCCACTTCCTAGCATCTAGAAGCGTGCCTGATGTTTACCAGGTATTCATAAACATTCGTTGGATGAAGCCGTGCTATTGCCACCATTTTACATATGAGAAATGAAAGCAGAGAGAGCCTAAGTAACTTGTAGTTAATACAAGTTAATACAGTGTAGTTAATACAAGTGTCAGAGCTGGTTCAAACCCAAGTTACCTGTGTCCAAAACAGACATCCTTAATCCTCATGTGTTTCTGGCCCCATCCTGGTATGACCCCCTCCCCTGACTTTTTTTAAGACTTGTTTTTGATGTGGACCATTTAAAAAAAAGTCTTTGTTGAATTTATTACAATATTGCTTCTGTTTTATGGTTTGGCTTTTTGGCCAGGAGGCATGTGAGGTCTTAGCTTTCCAACCAAGGATCAAAGCTGCACCCCTGGGAAATCCCAATGTGACCTTATTTTGGTCTGATTTCTCCTAGGCTGAAGTGGATTGGGTTACTTTTCTCCTCGGACATACCGCCTAATTCATGCTGGTCCTTACTTTTCTTAACATGAAACCCATTTTTGCAGAACTATGCTTCTCATCTCTCCCTGCCTTCTACCTGTGTAAATAGTCCCTGGTGTGGCTGAGTTTTTTTTTTTCTGTGGGCCTAGAAATTGCAGGAAGCAATGCCTTGCTTATCTCTCCACAAATCTAACTTTCAGGAGGGTTTCCAGTTACTGACAAGAACAAGAGGACGGAGATTTGAGTCTTTGAAAAATATTCTGAAACGAAGAAAAGGTGAAGATCCACGGCCCATTTTTCTTAGTTATTTTTCAGGGAAATTGTAAAAACAGAAAATCTTGTTCTCCCAAGAAACTATTTAATGATTAAAGTACATCAAAATCACATATAGAATTGGCAAGGGAGGCAACAGCAAAACATGAAACTCCATCCCAGTTCTGGGAAGAATCAGAGGAAAGGGATGTGACTAGTTCTGTCCTTTCTCAGATTTTGTATTTATGGTATATAAATAAAGAAGGGATTGGATGAGGAGAGATGGGAACAAGAAAAAAAATGTAGGCTTCCAAATGATACTAAAGTGAGGATGATGAAGTCATGACTGCAACCCCAAAAGTGTTTGTCTCAGGGCATCTTAGACCTGTCCCAGACTGCAGGGTCCAACACTGCGACTTGGTAACAGACAGAAGGAGCTCAGCGTTTCCTGGGCAGCTCCCCTGCTGTGGTTTTTCTTCAACCGTGAGTGCTCCGTCCCCTGCAAAAGTCAGTCTTAACACATGCTTTAAATGAGCCATGATTGAAATATACTATATTTAATCTGCCCTCTGACCCCACATTAAAACATGAAATCCCTCAGATAAGAGAAAATAAAATTCCATGGAAGTCTGATTTAGAAATAGAGCCTCCCATGTCCCATCCTCCCCACCCCAATCTCTTTCTTGCTAAGAGAAATTTCTACCAAAAAAAAAAAACAAAAAACTCAAGAAGCAGTATTGCTTGAAATGAGTCAATTGGTTGTCCATTTTTTAAAAAAATTGGTTTATAGCATTTTATATATGTGATGTGTACAGTAGTATATTTCAACTTCTATATACACTATAGCATGCTCATCAAAGGTTAAAATTGACCCTCTTTAGCCATTTTTCTCTTCCCCCCATCCCTGTTCCCCTCTGATAACCACTACTCTGTTCTTCGTATCTATGTGTTCATTTTTGTACAGTTTGGTTTGTTCATTTAGCTTTAAATGTTTTATCTAAAATTTGTTAAATATTCACACATGAATGAAATCATACAGCGTTTGTCTTAACTAGAATTCTACTGGGGACAGAGAAAGCTTAGTACGTCATTTTCTTGTCTGTGTTTTTGGAGCTCAGCTGCTGCAGAGGCTGTGAGCTGCTCAGTACAGGTGACCAAGAACGGGCTTTCCTTGGACCTGGGAGTGTAAACAGTACACTTGTGGAGGTCAGATGGATGCACAAGGTGCCCCCAGGAAAGAACATTCCCCAAGCAACTTTGAACCTTTTTCAAGCTCATGGAAATATTCTCCCTGAATGAGATGAGGGAAGAGCAGGAAGTTGTCTATCCTTTATACCTTGGCAGGTGCCTAGGAGAGCATGAAACCACAGGAGAAACTTGTGTAGCTTCCCAAAGTTTGTTGTTGTTCAGTCGCTAAGGGACTCTCAAGAGTCTTCTCCACCACCACAGTCTGAAATCCTCAATTCTTTGGTGTTCAGGCTTTTTTTTGGTTCAACTCACATCTGTATACGACTACCAGAAAAACCATAGTTTTGACTATACTGACCTTCATTGGCAAAGTGATGTCCCAAAGTTTGCTATTTAGGATTTGGGAAATGTATTTGCTTTTTGTTAAAATAAAAACATACATATAAGGCAGAGAAGAGGGCAAAATCACATAGTTTTTTTTTTTTTTCAGGTTCTTACCTAGATTAATTTTTTAAATTGAAGTATTTTTTAATTTGAAGTATAGAGTTTTAAGATGAAACAATTTCAAAGCAAGGATATGATTGTGGTGGGGCATTTGGAGCTCTGTTGCCCTCAGAGGTCACCTGCTTCTATGGGTTTACACTCTTCTGTCATTCAAGGTCATGGGTCTGTTTAAGGAGTGTTCACACAATGGACTATGTTGGTTTCTCTGGGGGTAAAAAGTGCTGATGAAAGGGGAACCATTAGTTAATGTGGGTCAGAGAGGAAAGAGCTCTCAGTGCCCAACCAAGGTAACTATCCAGAGACAGAGATTCTCTGGAGAGTATGAGGCTATCCCAGGTCAGAGTCATCAGATATTTAAATCACATTTTCTTTTTTTTTAACTGCCTTTGTCCTGACTTCCTGCTCTCCTAGCAACCTTCTGTTGTAGTTTTGTTGCCCTTGTCATTTTCCTGCAGCGCAGCATCTGCCTTTCCTGGCATTTACATTTCTCACTGTAAATCAGTGGCTTTCAACTGGGGATGATTCTGGCAACACCCCCACAGGGGACACTTGGCACCATCTAGAGACATTTTTGGTCGTCACAATTGGGGGAGAGATGTGATACTGGCATCTGGAGAATAAAGGCCAACGCCGCTACATGTGTCATGATGTCACTGCCACACATGACAGTCATGCAGCCCCCAAAGTCAACAGTGTGGAGGTTGAGACACCTCTCTGTAGAAGACAAGTCCGTATTTCTCCATCACTCACCGGTAAGCTTAGCTACTTTGAATTTGCTGCTGGGAGGTTAAACCACTCTCAGGTCTGGTATAGCAAAGTCTACTTAGCCTGTTGGGCTGAAGAACAACACCTGGACTGTGCTGAATTCTCTACTTAGAGTCCTGGGCAGCCCACTGGTCTCCCTTGACTTAAAAATTCTTAGGACTTCCCTGGCAGTTCAGTGGTTAAGACTCCACACTCCCAATGCAGGGGGAACAATCCCTGGTCAGGGGAGATCCCATATGCCATATGGCAGAGCAAAAAAGGGAAAAAAATTCTCGCCACTTTCTCTTGTCATATTTTAAAATACTCTTTCTTTTACTTTAAAAAATTCAATAAGTGAAATAGGAATTTAAAAATACTCTTATTTTTCTTTCACTATAAAAATTCAGTAAGTGAAATATGAATACTTGTAATAAAATTTTAGATAACAAAGGACACTTTCTCTGACATTTGCATTCACACAAACACGTATATGTTTTTAAAAACACCGGTGAGATCAAACCCTGTACTTTTAGGATATTTGCATTCTTTGTTTGTCATCCTACATGTGACAAGACAGAGATCTGCCTTATTGTTTTTAATTGTTGCACACGGTATTCCCTTAGATAGATACGTTGCCATCAATTTAACTGTATCTTCATTGATTGTCATTTCAGTTGTTTACAATGTTCTGCTATTACAAGCATCCATGTTAGCATTTTGTGCATATATCTCTCTGCAAAGATGTCCTTGTGGGGTTGTCAGTTGTGGGTTTGCATGTGAACTTTATGGAGCTGCTTCCACCTGTTCTTCCAAGAAGTTAAGCCAGTTTCTACCCTAACCAGCAATGAATGGGTGTATCCTTTATTGTGCACCCTCAACAACATAAATTTGCTCAGTCTTTAAAAATTCTGCCAATCCAATGAGCAGACAATAGAAGCACCAGATTGCTGCGTCACTGGTTACTAGGGAGGGTTCTACAACTTCTCATAAGCACGGGGTGGTCTGTATGCCTCTTGTTTTCCAAAGCCCTCAGTTCTTGGAAAAGAATAAGACTCACATGTCGGCCCAGATTTCCAGGGATCTAGGCTATAGGGAGGCTCAGAATGTTGTCTAGTTTCCTGGCTCCTAAGATTACCTGGCTGCAGAGAGGCAGAGCGAGGGGAAGGATTTCTTTGTGTCTGAATCCCTGGCCTCTGCTTTGGCCTTGATCTAGGTGGAGCAGGATGACAAATGGGGAGAACTGAGGTGGGTGTCTTTCAGCTCCCAAACTTCTGGACAAGAGGAAGTAACTTCAAACACTCTGCCTTCCAGTCACTTCCCCTCTCCACCATGGAAAATCTCACACCCATGACTGATGCTCTTTTTGGCATCATCCTGAGTTCTTGAGCTCTTTTCTCCAGTTTTGCCACTTACTGCATTTGTGTCGTCATCATGGTTAGGCATTTGCACTTTTGACCTTCATCTTAATCAGAAACCCTTGGAGTTATTCATCCCTGCATCCTGAGGCCTACCACCTTGCCCTGGTAATCGCAGCCTCTCTGTAAATGTCAGCAGAAAGGGGGTTTTTATTTCTTTATCTAAATAGAAGGATCTTTGACTATAAGTTTTGAGTCACTCATTTTTTTTGGAAAGCATACAGAAGTTGATGAAGTGAAAATAGGTACCCATATGAGCTTTACAAGCCACCCTAAGGAAAAAAGAATATTTGAAAAGATGGATATATATACATAGATGTGCATATACTCATGGTAGCCATGTTTCCATGTATACATGCACATGTATACACATATATAGATAGATATATACTATATGTATATATACATTATCGTAATTTTTGGTCATTTTATTTTTCTATTATAGCAATAATAAAAGACCCTGATGCTGGGAAAAATCAACGGCAGGAGGAGAAGGGAGCAACAGAGAATGAGATGGTTGGAGAGCATTATCAACTCAACAGACAGTCTGAGCAAACTCTGGGAGATAGGGAAGGACAGGGAAGCCTGGCATGCTGCGGTTCATGGGGTGGCAAAGAGTCGGAGTGATTGAAGAGCAATAGCAATACCTATTCCTATAGATTTCAAATAGTATAGAAGTTATATGTGAGATAAAAAAAGCTTTTTGCTCTCTCTTGACCTTACCACTCCACTTCCTGGAGGCACACATTCACGCATCTTCAAATGTTAACTTTTATAAATTAACATTATGGTTACAACCATAAACCTCAATGTTGTCACATGTTTATTTTTTGACATCAATATCTTATCAATTGGACAATAGTTCTTGGCATCTTACAATTGTAGGTGAAATTTAGCAATCACATGACTTACTACCTCCCTTTTCCTGTCTCAATCTTCTCTTTTCAGAGTCACTTCTTGATGGTTGCCACTTTCATCACAGCCAGACCTAGGAGGACAACCCTTTGAGAGCAGACAGGGCAAATTCCTGGCCGGTCAAATCATCAGGTAGAAATTTCCATGGGTTCCCATTTCCTGAGCCTGAAAGAGTGGCAAGACCACTAGTTTCTGTTTTGAATTGTTTTGCTTTCCCTGGAAGATAACTCAAAAATATCTTCTTTAATAGACTGCTGCCAACAAACCAAATTCCACCATGCATATTCTTGGCTTCATTAATTTTTTTCCCATTTATTAAAATAATATTTACTTGACCATGTACCCAGACCCTAGAATGATTCTAGTCTGCTTCCTCTAGGTAGGCTTTTTAAAATTTTAAAGCATTTTATGAGAGGGGATTCAGCACTTAAAAAAACTTTCTAAAAAAGCTAAAAATAATGCATAAGAATTACATTAGAAAACGAGATGGATATTACAGTTGAAAAAATGAAAACACTGGAGACACGAAGGTGTGAGGTTTTAGAACAGTTAACTTTGAGTTGCAAAACAGAGAGAATCTTAGGATACCAAAAGTGGAAGTTCAAGAGTGCTGTTTGTTGGGGATGTTAAGAACTATTTCTCTTTTGGAGACACAGTTGGAATGATGGGATAGAACCCATGAAAGGGGAAGGGAGTACATAGGGTGCTCTGAGAAAGACTGCCCAGCTCCACTATTATTAGTTGTGTGGTTTGAGGCAAGTTATTCAGCCTCTCTTTGCCTCAGTTTCTGTGTGGGTTCTTGTGAACATTAAAGGATATTAAGAGTTTGGTACGGTGCTGGGCAATAATGAGCCATTGCTATTATATTATAAATGTTATTTTTACTGAGGCAATTAACACTAACAGTCTATTTTATGCACAAATTCAGAACAAGCGGGAGCAGACCTGATGAGTAGTTGAACTTGGCTGTATAATAGTTTAGTGACAAGGGTATTTAATTATATGAGCTTTGTTCTAACATTTATTGCAAGAAGAATATGTTGTTGCAAGAAGAATATGCTGTTGCAAGAAGAAACAGATTAATACAGAGGTTGTGATATTATACTGAGTAAAGAGCAACCAATATATTTGATGAGGAAATATATTGATTCTGTGACAGGATGTGCATAACTGTTTCTCTGCGTTAGATGTGCTAAGGTGCTGGACCTATGAGTGAATAAACCTGTACCAACTCCTCAGAATTCAGACAGAGGGTCTAGGTGGAACTGAGGAGTCTAGCTAAGTCATGGCTGTCATCCCAAGGTTTTCAAGCGGTGAACGGTTGTGACACATGCCACATGTCCTAGTCACTGAAAATGGGTTATTTTGTCGCATCCTTTTAGAGACACACCTACCTGAGAGAGTAGCTCCTTAGAAGAAGCGTCACCCATGGACCAGGTTGATGAATCCATACTACAGATCTGAGAAGGTGGGGGTGAAGTTGCAGTGAGAGAAACGGACTAGAATGTTGGGAAAGGAAGGGACTATGTGCCAGGAGATGGCAGAAACTTCCTTTCAAACTTCACCTGAGAGGAAGGTGGCAGGTGACAGCTAAAGTGATGGGGCAGAAGGTAGGGCTTCTTTAGCCTCAAAATCAACCCAAAAGCTCTGAATTAAATGCAAAATATGGGGACTTCCCTGGGGGGGTCCAGTGGTTGGGAATCCACCTGCCAGCTCGGGGGACGTGGGTTTGATCGTTGGTCCAGAAAGATCCCACATGCCACAGGGCAACTAAGCCCATGTACCACAGCTGCTGAGCCTGTGATCCAGAGCCTGTGCTCAGCAACAAGAGAAGCCGCAGCGAGAAGCCCGCGCACCGCAACTAGAGAGGGGCTCCTGCTCGCTGCAACCCGAGAAAGACCGTGCACAGCAACGGAGGCCCAGTGCAGCCACAGACAAAATTAAAACAAATAAATAGATAAAATAATGGAAAACCAAAAACCAAAATATAGCATTGGTGATCTAATTTTTTAACTCCAGCATTTTACTGTATTTCCTTTTTCTTGATCAACAAATTAATATTGACCCATTGTAGAGAACTATAGAAAGTTACATAATTCCATTATGTAGAGACAACCCCTGATAACATTTTGATTATTTCTTCTCAGTCTTTGTTCTCATATAGGTATTCTTCTTTGTTTGTGACCATGCTCTATTCATTATGCTGCATGCATCTTTTCTTTATTAAATTGTATTTTATTACTTTTAAAGTTGAGATATAATCGACATACAACATTATATTAGTTTCAGGTGTACAACGTGATGATTAGACATTTGTATATATTGTGAAATGATGAACACAATCAGTCTAGTTAACATCCATCACCACACATGGTTACAATTTTTTTTAATATGATGAGAACTTTTAATATCTATACTCTTAGCAGCTTTCAAAAATGCAACACAATATTACTATAGTCAGTAGGCTGCACATTAAAGCCCCCTGACATTTATTTTACAACTAAAAGTTTGCACTTTTTGACAACCTTCATTAATTTTGCTCCCCATCCTCATCTCTGGTAGCTACAAATCTCTTCTCTATTGATGAGTTTAGTTTTGTTTTTTTTGTTCTAATTTCACGTATAAGTAAGACCATATGGTATCTGTCTGTCTCTGTCTCACTTATTTCACTTAGCACAATGTCCTCAAGTTTCATCCATGTTGTTGCAAATGGCAAGATTTCCTTCTTTTTATGGCTGAATAATATTCCATTATAAACATATAGCACATTTTCTTTATTTATTCATCCAATGATAAACACTTTGGTGGCTTCCATGTCTTGCTTTTGTAAATAATGCTGCAGTGAACAGGGGGTGCATTTATCTTTTTGAGTTATTGTTTTTGTTTGCCTTGGATAAACACCCAGAAATGGAATTACTGGATCATATAGTAGTTCTGTTTTTAGTTTTTTTGAGGAAGCTCCATAGTGGCTGCACCAATTTACATTCCCACCAACAGTGCACAAGTGATTTCTTTACTCCAAATCCTTGCCAACGCTTGTTATTTCTCATCTTTTTGATAATGGCCATTCCAGTAGATGTGAGGTGATCACAGTGTTGTTTTGCCTTGCACTTCTCCAATAATTAGTGACACTGAGCACCTTTTCATGTGTCTATTAGCCATCTGTATGTCTTTGGAAAACGTCTATTCTCTTCCTATTTTAAAATGGGATTGTTTGTTTTTGCTATTGAGTTGTATGAGTTCTTTATATATTTTGAATCAGTTCAGTTCAGTCTAGTTGCTCAGTCATGTTCAACTCTCTGCGAATGCATGGACTGCAGCATGCCAGACTTTCCTGTCTATCACTGTCTCCTAGAGCTTGCTCAAACTCATGTCCATTGAGTCGGTGACACCATCCAACCATCTCATCCTCTGTTGTCCCCTGCTCCTGCCTTCAATCTTTCCCAGCATCAGGGTCTTTTCCAATGAGTCAGTTCTTTACATCAGGTGATCAAAGTATTGGAGCTTCAGCTTCAGCATCAGTTCTTCCAGTGAATATTCAGGTCTTTCTTTAGGATGGACTGGTTGGATCTCCCTGCAGTCCAAGGGACTCTCAAGAGTCTTCTCCAACACCACAGTTCAAAAGCATCAATTCTTTGGCGCTCAGCTTTCTTTATGGTCCACCTCTCACATCCATACATGACTACTGGGAAAACCATAGCTTTGACCAGATGGACCTCTGTTGGCAAAGTAACGTCTCTGCTTCTTACTATGCTGTCTAGGTTGGTCATAACTTCTCTGCCAAGGAGCAAGCGTCTTTTATTAACCCCGTATCAGATATATGACTTGCAAATATCTTCTCCCTTATGATAGCTTGCCTTTTCATTTTGTTAATGGCCTCTTTGCTGTGCAGAAGCTTGTTACTTTAAGGTAGTCCTACTTGTTTATTTTTGCTTTTGTTGCCTGGGCTTTCAGTATCAAATCCAAAAAATCATCATCAAGATTGATATCAAGGAGATTGTCATTTATGTTTTCTTCTCTGAGTTTTATGGTTTCAGGTATTGCATTCAAGTCTTTAATCCATTTTAAGTTGATTTTTGTGTATGGTATGAGATGGTGGTCTAATTTCATCCTTTTGCACATGAATGTCTAGTTTTCCTAACACCATTTACTGAAGAGATGCTCCTTTCCTATGTCTTTTCCATATAACATTATGTCATCACATTTTCTTGTAACTTTTAAGACCCCTTTGTGAACATTATTTTTGATGCCTGCCTAATGTTCCATTGTATCAAAGAGACATGTATTACTCAACTATTTCCTTAATGTTGTTTTTCTAGTTATAGATAATGTGATGATTCTTATACATAAAAAACTGCCCATATTTCTTTTTACTTTTTGGCCATGTGGCATGTGGGATCTTAGTTCCCAGATAGGGATTGAACCCATGCCCCCTGCATTGAAAGCATGGAATCTTAACCATTGAACCACCAGAGAATTCCCTGTTGTCCATATTTTGTTTTTATTTTGTTTTATTTATGGCTGGTCTTGGGCTTTGTCCAGTTGCTGCAAGAGGGGGTACTGTCTAGTTGTGGAGCACGGGCTTCTCATTGCGGTGGCTTCTCTTGTTGCAGAGCACAGACTTAGGGTGCTTGGCTTCAGTAGTTGTGATACACGTGTCCATATATCCGCTTGCTTCATTAAGACAGATGCTTAGATGTGTAATTACTGGGCCCAAGGGAATGCCAGAATGATTTTTGGAAACCTTATTTATACTCTCAGCTGGTGTTTATAAAGCAGGCGAATTTTACAAGCTCTATTTGTGTGCCTTCCCAGAACCTCAGCTCGTTCTTCTCCCTCCATAATCACACAGGTTCGACTCCTTCCTTGCCTTGTTTTCCCTGCTCAGGGAGTCATATTGGAGTCACTGTTTTACTCGGCTGTCAACTTATTGCCTGGAAGCTGTTGAAAGCTAGTGATTTCTCAGAATTTGGGATGGTACATTTTCTCACACTTCCTAAGGACTCCCAGATGCAGCCAGGGAAGAGGGAGGAGAATTCTAGTGCTGAAAAACAAAACAAAACATAACCCAACAAAATAAAACAACAAAACAAACAAACAGCACAAATCCCACTGAAGTTCATATACACAGAGTGAGTGAGTGAGTGAAGTCGCTCAGTCGTGTCCAATTCTTTGCGACCCCGTGGACTATAGCCTATCAGGCTCCTGTGTCCATGGGATTCTCCAGGCAAGGATACTGGAGTGGGTTGCTGTTTCCTTCTCCAGGGGATCTTCCCCACCCAGGGATCGAACCCTGGCCTCCCGCACTGTGGGCAGACGCTTTACCGCCTGAGTCACCAGGAAAGTCCAATATACATATACATAGAGTGGTCCATAATTTCCCAACCTTTCTCTCCCTACTTCCAAGCTCACCTGAGAAGTTGCCAAAGGTCAAAAATAAATAAGAATGGCTGTCTTTCCTTCCTCTCTCTCCCCTCCTTCCCTTGCTTCCTTTCTTCCTCCTTTAATTCATCCCTAACACATTACCTGTTAGCTGCCAGGCACTCTGGACTTCCCTGGTGGCTTGGTGGTAAAGAATCCACCTGCCAATGAAGGAGACATGGGTTCCATCCCTGGGAGGGGAAGATCCCCTGCAGAAGGAAACAGCAACTCATTCCAGTATTCTCGCCTGGGAAACAGCATGGACAGAGGAGCCTGGTGGGATACAGGCCATGCGGTCACAAAGAGTTGGACACGACTGAGCCACTAAACAAGGGCAATAACAGCCAAGCAGTCTGCTAGACGCTGGAGTTAAGGACCGGTAACACCAGGTTTGGCCGTCAGAGTTCTTAGGTATAGCCCAGAAACGGATTCTAGTAAACTTCTTAATAAGAGGGATGTGTCAGAAGGCTACTGCTCACTTCCCAGAGTGATAGAGAGCAGGAATTGGGCAGCAGGCAGGGCCCTGGGAGCCAGGCGCGAGAACACAGCCCAGGGCCTACGCCGGGGGCAGGCTGCGGGTTAGGACGCACTGCAGCGCCACCCCGCTGGGACAGCCCCCACGAAGGCTGGAGGACGGAAAAGTTCCGGTGAACCGACCTCTTTGCTTTCCTCCCACCAGATTTTTATTCCCGGGGAGGAGGCCTCTGATTGGTTGGGGCCAAGTCATGTGATCACGACTGCAGGGAGGGTACGATGGCTCCCTTGACTTCTGTTGGGGGAGTCAGAGGCCCGGCCTTTCACCGTCTCCCAGTTTGTGGAGGATTTTTTGCAAATAAGAAGGGAGTATTCGGATTCAGGGAACTACCTCCTCCACCACCGCCCCATCACGCATACAGATAAACGTCAGAACTTTAGGGCTTTGCTGTCACACGGCTGATTGCTGAGGCAGAAAGGTCAGCAGATGAGTGTTCTACAAAGGGAATGATGGTGCCTCCTTCCTCATTCCAGGCGAAGGAGGACAAAACTGAGCACGTAAGAAATGTTAAGAGGGTTAGAACTTGGAGACTCATTGAAATTGGGAGGTGATGAGAGAGCAAAGGTGGAGAAGGCAGTGGCACCCCACTCCAGTACCCTTGCCTGGAGAATCCCATGGACGGAGGAGCCTGGTAGGCTGCAGTCCATGGGGTCACTAAGAGTCGGCCACGGCTGAGTGACTTCACTTTCACTTTTCACTTTCATGTATTGGAGAGGGAAATGGCAACCCACTCCAGTGTCCTTGCCTGGAGAATCCCAGGGATGGGGGAGCCTGGTGGGCTGCCGTCTATGGGGTCGCACAGAGTCAGACACGACTGAAGTGACTTAGCAGCAGCAGCAGCAGAGAGAGCAAAGGAGATTAAAGTGATGCCCAGACTTCAGGTCTTAGCAAGAAAATGGGTGGTGGAAAGAGCCACCAAAGTGACGATCCCAGGCTTTGAGGGAAAATCAGGGGTTTGGTTTTATACATGCTGAGTCCAGGAGAGCCCAAGTGGAGATGTCTACATGTGGCTGTGTGCAGTTCATTCATTGATTCATAGATTAATAAACGGATATTTATTAATCACTGATTATGGTCCAGAAGCTGTTCCAGGCACTGGGGACATAGCAGAGAGAAGGAGGTAACCATCTTTGCTCTTATGACGCTTGCATTCTCCGGGAGCTTTGCTCAGGAACACAGGAGAACAGGAGGGCTGGATGCCTGGACTTGGGGTTCACCCAAAAAGGGGTGAAGTCTTGGGACAACGTGGAAGGGTATAGAATGGAAGAGAAGAGAGCCTTGGATGGAACACAGGACACACAGGACTTAAGGAGGAGGAAGAGACTGCAGTGGAGCTTGAGAATGAGCTGCCATCTCCCACCTGTGGCCTCTCCAGTTCTGAAAGCTGTGGCTGGGATCTGCCTGGAGTTGTTAAAGAGCCATGAAACAGTCCCAGAGCATCCAGATGACCGCTGGTGTGGGCAGGTCTTCTGATGCTGTGGTCTTCAGACAGGTTTCAGAATCAGTCTGCTCTCCCTCCCTCTTCCTCCCCCAGTTCTGTCTTGCAGAGGCGGGCTCTTCATCCACTTTGCAGCAGACACTCTGATGTACAGCAACACCTCATCCA
This sequence comes from Muntiacus reevesi, assembly GCF_963930625.1. Lineage (NCBI taxonomy): Eukaryota > Metazoa > Chordata > Mammalia > Artiodactyla > Cervidae > Muntiacus > Muntiacus reevesi. The sequence continues at coordinate 61,977,654 of NC_089260.1, forward strand.
TCACAGTAAAAAAAAGAAACAATCCCCAAAACTTTGCTCCCTGCCTCTAGGGTAACAGCGTCATAATGCGGTGAGTATCTGCGGAGGTCCTGACAGTGAATGGCAAACCCAGTGGGCTGCCTAACATCTACCTTGGATTCCTCTTGGCTGTATTCATATCAATTTATCTCTGTCCATACCCCACAGTACATTGTGTCCCAGTTCTGGAGCTACTGGTATTTATTGCTGTGCCGAGGAGGCCCGTTGCATAAGTCCTCCTGAAAGAGGACATTGTCCTGATCATTTTGACATCCCTGCCCTGGGGAGCCACAGCCTGAGATATGGGCCCCCACCTTCCCCTCTGCCACCAGTCAGACTCCAGCATCTTAGAACTAGAAAAGAGTTTGGGGGAGTGTATTAGTTAGGGTTCTCTAGAGAAACAACCAATAAAAACCACACATTTATACATATACATATTATATATAATATAGACACACATATATATACTTATATACCTTAAAAAAAGAATTGGCTCTTATAATTATGGAGCCTCAGAAAGAGTCTAAAAGAAATCTGCAGGGTAATCTGGCAGGCTGGAGACCCAGGAAGCGATGAGTCTGAGTGCAAAGGCCATTTGCTGGCAGAATTCCCTCTTGCTTGGGGGAAGTGCATCCGCTTTACTCAAAGTCCACTGCACCACCTGGGAAACCCTATTTTATACATAATAGTTTGTATATGTCAATCCCAATCTCTTCCCAATCCATTCTGTACTCCCCTCCCCTCCTTGGTATCCATTCGTTTGCTTTCTATCAAACTCCACAGATGTAAATGTTAGTCTCACCCAAAACACCCTCACATAAACATGCAGAATAATGTTTGACCACATACCTGGGCACCATGGCCTAGCCACATTGACACATGAAAATAACCATCACAGAAGTCGTTGACTTCAGCCCCTTCCCTTGGCACATGGGAGATGGGAGACGGCGGTCCAGGGAGGCTCGATGATCCGCCTGTAGTCATGCAGCAGTTCAGTGCTGGAAGGGCTGGGGTGGTTTGCCAAAAGAGATGCAGGTGTCCCGGCTGTGGTCCTGCCCTCTTGCACTACTTCGCTCACTGGGGTGTTTCCCCACCGGGGCAGGGCAGAGACCAGTGCACAAGGAGGTTGCTTATTGCTTTGGCACCAAATAAAGGGGAGTCCCACCACATCATCATTTAGTTGCCTTGGATTGGCTTGTTTATAGAGCTGCAGTGTATGTGTTAGAGGAGAGTACATTGGAAGCTTGGTGTGTATCTTTGGGGATCTTCCAGCTTAGTACCTCAGTTAGAATTCCGGGAAAGTGAATGGCTGAGACCTGAGGATGTTTTCCTGGAATGAATGCCTTTAATCAAGCCATAAATCCCCTCTGCAGGATATATCTCACTGTCTCCCTTGTTTTCCAGGGGAATTTTACAGTACAATTTTGAGCACTTGCCATGTACCTCAATAAATACTTGTTGGGTGATGAATAATGCAAAATTCATCTTGACTTTCAGCCCAGGTTGGGAAGATAGGGTGTGATTCTTCGCCATGGCTCTGACTCATCTTCTGAATGGTCAGTCTAAGTCCTGCCTCTTTCTTCATGTAACCTATCAGGTACCTGCTCACGTACCAGCACCTGGGGTTCCCCTCCTGCCCTGGGAACACACCACATCAGAAGCAGTCCTGATCTCTAAGTCACAGACGGTGGATGGGCTTGGAAGGACAGGGCTTGTCTGTCGCTTTGTGGAAGAGCTGAATTTAGAAGTGACAACCACTGTGTTATATACTGGTAATGGTCATGATCATGGCAATAAGAGTGGCCTTTCATTGAGAGACCACTATGACCAGCCCTGTGCTAAATAAGCACTGTGTTAAGTTTCTGTGTGTTTGCTCACAGGTTCACATCTCTCTGCCCTCGTGGGCAATTGTGGAACCTGTTTCTCAGAATTAGAAGTTTTTCCATAGAAACAGAGTGGAATACCCAGGAAATGACCCAGAATAGTGAGAATAGTGTTAATATGACATATGAGACACATGAAACTTGGGATTGGTTCAGGGGAACTACAAATATGGTATCATAAGGAGAAATCTCTGAGAAGCATTTTTGAGCTATACAGGGCTAAGAGCCCCTCATTTGCTGATTGTGTTGGTGAAAGAGCTCATCCTTAGATAGGCTGATAAGGAGTCTGGGGCGCTTGAGAAAGAGACAGGGGTCTGGGGCTCTCAAGGAGAAGAAAAGGACAAATGTTTTTTCCGCATTGCTTTGTCTTAGTCAGTATAACCATGTAACTTGCTCAAGGACATGTCTCTCCTTAACAAGAACCTTCTGACTACTGTTATCTTAAGATATATGTTGTGGGAGTGGGTCTGGTAAAAGTGTACAAGGCCTTGCTAAGACTAGCAAGTGGGGCACCCTCTGCCCCCCTTCTGGTGTCTATGTTAGAAGTTTCTCTGTCCCTTTTATGCTTTAATAAAACTCTGCTACACGAAAGCTCTTGAGTGATCAAACCTGGTCCCTGGTCCTGAAGCTAAATCTTCCTTGGAGATCATGAATCTGACATCATTCACTGTAAGCTATCACTGGAGCCTTTGCAGAGGAGAACTTTATGGAAAATAATAGGGGAACTCAACATTACTGTGGATGACCTGGCCTAAAGTACTGCCTCTCATAATGCCCGGTTGGTACTCAGAGATGTGACTCCTTGCTCCAAGTCAAAAAAGGAACAATGATGGAAATTGGAATAAATGCCAATAGACAACATTATTGAATCAATTAGGGCTGTGAGGGACAATTGATTTTTTAATTTTAAAAAAATATTTATTTATTTGGCTGTGCTGGGTCTTAGTTGTAGCACACGAGATCTTTGATCTTTGTCACTGCATTTGGTATCTTTAGTTGCGGCATGCGAACTGCTAGTTGCAGCATGCAAACTCTTAGTTGCAGCATGTGGGATCTAGGTCCCTGACCAGGGATGAAACCTTTCCCCCTGCATTGGGTGTTCAGAGTCTGAGCCATGGACCACCAGGGAAGTCCTGCGGCAATTAATTAATAGTGGCTTAAATACTCAAGCTTTTATTATCTCACTTAAGAACTCTGGAGGAGAGCATTCTGAGGTTGGTTCATCAGCTCTAGGGTCTTACCAAAGATCTAGGGTCAACTCTTCATTTCAGCTTTTCTGTCTTTAGCTTTTGACTGTTGCCTTCATGTTTACCACTTCATGGGCACAAAATAGCTACCACAGCTCCAAGCGTTTCATCTCAATTCAAGGAAGAAAGATGGAAGAAAGCGTCTGTTTGTGTGTGCTTATGCAGGTTGGGGACACTTATGTGTATTAGATCATGCCTGCCTCCTTTATAGGAAACCAAAAAAAAAAAAAATTCAGAAGCCTCTCAGATGACTTCCTTTAATTTCTCATAAGCCATAACAAGGTCAAATAGACATTCTTAGGCACAAGGGAGACTGGGAAAGTCAGTATCTAATAGAGGAATAGGGTTATCTTTTACTGAATGTTTACTGAATGTTATATGCCAGGCACCTTGCTAGGCACTTTACATCGGTTTTCTTACCTACTTCTTATTGCAGTTCTAGGAGGTACATGCTACTGTTTCCTGATTACATGACTGAGAATACTGGGGTGAAAAAGTGAAGAAACCTGGCTAGAGTCAGCCAGTGATGGAAAGTGGCTTGGAGGCCAGGTCTGCCTCCCACTGCTACCTGAGTTGTTCATCAGCAGAGCATGTGGTTCCTCGGAAACAGACCCTTAAGTGGGTGAAGACTGCATGAAAAGTCGTTCCCAGGCTTTCCTATGTCTTATCTCTACTCTGTCGAACAAACAAACAATCAAACAAAACCGGGAGCCTATCATGACAGATTTAAAAAATCCAGTTTTCTCAAGGACTTTCATATCTTTATAGATATTAAAAAATAAGTTTTAAAAGCAAGCAAAATGCTATGTCTTGTAGTAAGTTCTATTTCGTAGCTTTAAAACACAAGTGAAAGTAACAACAGCTCTGATGGTTGAAGATTGTGGTGATAGTGAACGTGACATGTGCTATTGTTTGCGGTACTTTCTTGCTCAGCTTAGAATCCGTGATCGCTGTGACAATCAGCCCTTGCCCTCTCTCCCTTTGTTAGATGGCAAAAGTCCACCTCGCCTCCTCTTCTTGACTTGTACACCAAGTGAGCTGAATAAGGCTGGAGAAAAGCACTCAGTAATGTTGAATAACCTCACTTAAAATCGGGGACCATCATTTTTAAGAGGACTCTCAGACACACACAGCCTTTCCACTTTATTTCTCTGGTCGATTTTTGTCCCATTCTCCCAAAAGGTCATTTCACCACCTGTCTCCTCCCATCTCTCCCATCTCCTCCCTCATCCTCGCTTTCATGGAGAAAACAAACAGTTAGAGGAGAACTTCCTCTTTCTTTCACTGCCAAGTCGACAAAGCTCCCAACAATTGTTCCCCTATGCTTCAACCCTCTGTGGTCCTTGCTGCCTGGCAAGACCCACCCAGCCTTGCCATCACACACCCTGAGTCCAGCTCCCACCACCGTCTCTAGCACTTAGTCTTCCTAATTATTTCCTCTTCCTTCTGCACCTAATTATTTCCTCCTTCATTTGGATGATTCCCTTCATAGCACATATTCATTGTCATATGTACCTATGTGCATGCTCAGTTGCTCAGTTGTGTCCAACTCTTTGCGACCCCATGGACTGTGGCCCACCAGGCTCCTCTGTCCATGGGATTCTCCAGGCAGGAATACAGGAGTGGGTGGCTATGCCTGTCTCCAGGGGATCTTCCAGACCCAGGGATCAAACCTGTGTCTCCTGCATTGACAGGTGGGTTCTTTACCACTGAGCCACCTGGGAAGCCCCCTTCCTGTATACATACCATCTTTAAAAAACAGAAGAGGAGGGACTTACTTGGTGGTCCAGTGCAGGGGGGCACAGGTACAATTGCTGTTTGGGCAAGCTAAGATCTCACATGCTCTGGGACAACTAAACCCTTGCCACAACTAGAGAGAAGCCTGCAAGAAAAAGCCCACGAATCTTCAAGACACATCCCGCACCTGGATTCTGAAGACTGATACTTTCGTGTGTTTGCCCAACTGGCCTCTTCTTCCCATCTTATAGATTCCCATGTGGGAATACCAGGCATTTTACTCATAATAATCCTGCAAAATGGGTTTTATTACTCTTACAAATGACAAAACTAAGACTCACAGATTAGGTAATTGATTCAAACTTGAAGTATCTGACAACAGAACCACATTCCTTCACAATCCCTTCGTTTTCTGTGTTTTGATCACCCTATGAGATCAATGTCTCCTCAACAATTATCTGAATTACCTGCCCCAGAATCACGTGGACTGTTGCTTGGAAGAATCACTGAGTCAGACCTCTGGAATCAAGAGTCTCTGGCAGTGGAACCCACCCCTTGTCTATGAAACAAGTTCTGCCGGTGATTCTGATGTCATTCATACTTAACACCCCCCCACCCCCACCCTGTGCCTTGTGACTGATTAAGCATGCAAGCTTGTTTAATTGCTCAGTCTGACTCTTGGCAACCCCATGGACTGTAGCCCACTTGGCTCCTCTGTCCATGGAGTTTTCCAGGCAAGAATACTGGAGTGGGTTGCCATTTTCTTCTCCAGGGAATCTTCCCAACCCAGGAATTGAACCTGCATCTCTTGTGTCTCTTGCATTGCAGGAGGATTCTTTACCTGCTTAGCCATCAGAGAAACCCAGTGTCTGTGAGACTGGTCCAATTTCTAAGATTAATCTCAACATTTTTGCCACGTGCTCTATATTCCCTTACAGGGGAAGAATGAAACAGATGAGCCATGGATCGACACTTCCTGGGTGGCTGTTTTAAACTGAAAATAGTCAGAGCCCAGGCTGCAGGGTCACCCATACAGGACACCGGCAGTGGGCACCATACCGTCTGGAGACCACTTTTGCGGTTGTCCCTGTCTAGAGAAGACGCTACACACACTCAAGTTGGGTTTTGAGGATCATTTCAGAGCAAACTTTGGTCTGTAGGCGTGACTATTGAGATCATTCATCAAAACATTCACTGAGTGTTTTCTATCTGCCAGACACTTTGGTGGCGCTAGTGGTAAAGAACCCACCTGCTGATACATGAGATGTGGGTTTGATCCCTGGATCAAGAAGGTTCCCTGGAGAAAGAAACGGCAACCCACTCCACTATTCTTGCCTGGAGAATCCCATGAACAGAGGAGCCTGGTGGATTATAGTCCATGGGGTTGCAAAGAGTCGGACACAACTGAAGCAACTTAGCATGCATGTAGTTGCAAAGTACTTTGCTTGTAGTATTATCTAACAATGTTATGATGTGGGTAGTAATATGTAACAGCAAAAGCAGACTGTAACACGATTTATGAACTTTGGGTAATAATCATATATCAAAAATTAATTTATTATTATGAATGTACTATGTTGGGAAACATTCATAGCGGGGGAGTTTGTGGGGGAGGAAGGAGGGAACTGTCTATGTTTTCTGATCAATTTTGCTGTGAGTCCAAAGCTACTCTAAAAAATTATTGTCATTTAGTTGCTAAGTCATGTCTGACTCTTTGTGACCCCATGGACTGTAGCCTACCAGGCTCCTCTGTCCATGGGATTTCCCAGCCAAGAGTGGATTGCCATTCTTATTGTCATTTGGCTGCTATAGAAGCTGAGGCCTAGAGAACAGGTTGAGCTCAAGGTCACAAAGTTCATAAGTATTGCAGCCAAAACACAAACCCAGGCTATGGTATGGAATATTCAGTAACCGTGTGACTCTACTTTAGGATACCAAGTCTTGGGCTCAGGGAGGTGAATTGTCCACTGATAGTTTTGGCTGAAGGGACCAGTGGGCCCTTTGGACATTCAGCGCTTAAAGTTCCTGGAGCCTGGGACTCTGCTAGATGCTGTGGGGACCCTCACAGGGTGGGAAGACACAGTTACTTCCAGAAACTCACAGTGTAGTTAAGAGAACATCTCACATGCAAGAACCTCTTAGGACTCACATGGACTTGCTGAGAGATTTGTTCTGTAGGTCCCTGTGTGTGAGAGTCTGTGTTAGTGTGTGTTTATGAGTGTGTGTTATGCGTATATGTGTGTAACAGGAGCAGGCGTGTGAGAAGAGAAGGCAGTGCTAAGGGGTTGGGTGTAGGAGAAGTGATGAGGCTGCAGAAACTGCTTCAGGGGGCTGGGAACCCAGGGTCCTGCCTGGATGGTGAGACAAGAGGATTCCTCATGGAGGTGACACTCGAAGTCTAGTGACAGCGCCCTAGTCTATCTGGGGAGCTTTTAAAAATATCGGTGCCTGATAATTCTTTAGTGGTCCCGCAGTTGGGACTCCTCACTCTCTCTGCTGAGGGCTTGGGTTCGATCCCTAATTGGGGAACTAAAATCCCACAAACTGACTGCAAGTTGCATAGTACAACCAAAAAAAAAAAAAAAAAATCAATCAAACAAACAAAAAAAAAAACCCTGAAATGCCCAAAATACCAGTGTCTGGGCCATACCCACATGCTAAGTTGCTTCAGTTGTGTCTGACTCTTTGCAAACCCTATGAACTATAGCCTGCCAGGCTCCTCTGCTGATGGGATTGTCCAGGCAAGAATATTGGAGTGGGTTGCCATTTCCTTCTCCAAGGGATCTCCCCGACCCAGGGATCAAACCCATGTCTCTTGTGTCTCCTGCATTGGCAGGGAGATTCTTTACCACTAGCGCCACTGGGATATCCTACCTAAAGAGACTCATTTAATTAGAGACAATTCATTTTTAGAAGCCCTCTTCACAATTCTGCAAATATTTTGACTGAAAACTGTATGAGTACAAACTTTCCCAGCAACTTCCAGAGTCCTCTGTTTTGAATCCAAGCTGCAGATCTTTCAACGGACTCCCTGGTGCTGGACCTTCTTGTTCTCTCTTTCCTATGGCTGAGAGGTCGGATGACCACGTAGATGCCGGCTAGGCAAGGCCAGCACCTGCTGCTGTAAATCCGATGCAGTTGCATCATCGCTCTGACCCACGTATCTTCAGTATCTTGTATCTGCATCTGGACGGACAGTCTGTTGTTTTCTGCTTTGTAGCAGTTTGTGCAGTCACAAGGGGACGTGTGCTGTGTGCTGTTCTGCTGCTGGGGTTTTTGTCCTGTAAATATATGCTGGGGTGAGTTTATTTATAGGAAATGATGATGGTTCCTTTTGATTGTTATTGACCAGAGCAGGTTTTCATGTGTCTCATCTTTCTTTAAATCATTGTTGCGGAAAGATTTTCAAAGAAAGGCCAAGTGAATTCTAACCATTTCAGGGAAATTCCCCCTATGTGGGAACTTCAGTGAGGCCTGAGGAAATGATCAGAAATCTCCCCAGAGTAATCAGAAGGGTGGGAAGTCTGGGAGAGGAGAGCTTTGTAGATGTATTTGACTGTGCATTAAGGCAGTGGTTCTCAATCTTGACTGAGACATTAGAATCTTCCAGGGAACTTAAAAATCAAAAGAAACACAACAAAACCCCCAAGCCCCAGACTGCCTCTTGGAACAATAGAATAAGAATGTCTGGGACACAGTACCCAGCATCAGTATGTTTTAAAGCTCCTCAGATGATTCCACTGGTAGCCAAGGTTAGGAACCACTATGTGAAGGGATAAGAGTGCGACCCTCTGGACTGTAGCCCACCAGGCTCCTCTGTCCCTGGGATTCTCTAAGCAAGAATACTGGAGTGGGTTGTCATGCCCTCCTCCAGGGGACCTTCCGGATCCAGGGATGGAACCCGGGTCTCCTGCATTGCAGGCAGATCCTTTTTACCATCTGAGCCACCAGGGAAGCCCTAATAAAGAAGAGCGGGCCCTAATATGTTGCAAGAAAGAAGAAGAAGAAGGTAAGATGAGGAAACAGTCATCTACAGCAGCTTTGGAATGTAATAGTTAAGTTCAGCCAGTTCCAAGAACTCAGTTTAACTTTAAGAAAATGATGGCCAATCTCCAAACATCCTTGTAATCCTTAGTTCACGAGCCATTTGCATCACGAGGCCCAGGGTCTGTGAGGGCTGACAATGAGAAGAGCATCTTGCTGCTTCTGTGCCCCATGGCCCAGGGAAGAACGTACTCCAAGATCACTCTGGTTCTCCACGCAGCTAGCGATCCAAACAGATAACCACCAGAGAGGGTTAGGAACGTGTGGGTGTGGGGACGATGGGATTGCTCTTTAGGGGTGGGGTTGTGGGGACGATGGGATTGCTCTTTAGGGGTGGGGTTGAGAGAACCTCTGCCTTCTGCCTTTGTGGTTTTGGAAGGGGAGAACCATAGAAAAGACACAAGTCCATCATCTATTGAACAGGTGTGGTCTGTCTGCTCAGTATAAGCAATTAGCTGGGGACACTTAAAAAAAATTCTTTTATTTGGAGATAATTACAAACTTAGAAAAGAGTTGCAAGGAGATTACAAAGAAGTTTCTCACCATTCATACAGATTCACTAATTGTTAATTTGCAACCACATTTGCTTTATTACTCCCTCTCTCTCTAGATGTATATGAATTTTTCTGAATCATTCAGAAAATCTTTTACTCCTAAACTCTTCATTGATATTTCCCATGAATAAGGACATTCTCTCATGTAATTGCAGAACTGTGGAAATAAAGACCCACCAAATGAAAAAAAATCAAAGGCTATTTATGCTGAGATTACTATAGCAAGAGAGTTGGTTAACATCACTTGAATTTTGGCAGAGGTGCAAAGGGAGGCAGAGGAGTGGGAAAACTTTATAGTGGGGAAAGAGGAAGGCTTCAGGTGTACCCTGATTGGAGGCTGTTGGCAAGGGGATGCTGGAGGTGGGCTAACTAGAAGTGGGGGGATCCACATGATTGGTTAGGGGTGCACAATTGAATTTCTCTAGTTGATCCTAAGTTGGGAGCAGGAACAAGCATTAGGAAAGTTGTCCCTTGTTAATCAAGTCCTGGCCATTTGGGACCAATTGTTACTGAATTATTGTTTAGCTTCCTGCATTGTCACTAGAGAGAGCAGTCTAGCTTTCTATAAGTCTGACTTATAGCAGGCTGCTACCTGGGCTGTTTATTGTAGATAAGGGGTTGGTTTCCTGGGCAAGTGGCTACAAGTTGTGGGTCAAAATTTTTTTTTTTTAACAGTATCTGGCCTTATCAGATTTAGCTTTAGGGTAAAACACTGTTAGCTAACACAGACTCCATATTCAAATGTTGTCAGTTGGCCTAATTATATTCTTTATGGTAATATCCATCGCTCCCCCTGCTGCTCTGGTCCAAAATGCATTGGAGGATCATTCATTGCATTTGGTTGTCATGTTGCCTCTTTTATCTCCTCTAATCAGGAGCAGTTCCTCAGCTTTTTTTTAACTTTTCATGACACTGACTTTTCTGAAGCATCCATAAAACTCCTGAAGACACACATAGCTCAGCTGACTGTGAACCTGTGTCAACAGCCTGGCTCCGGGCCTTGTTCCTTGACTCCTGTCCTAGAGACTCTGAGAATTGTTTGGGTTGATGCAGCTCAGGTAACCAGATAACCAGCCCTTCAGTGAGGACACGGAAAGTCACGTCTCCATGCAGGGTGGAGGAGAAGCTTTGTAAACAGAGAGTGGTACCCGCAGTTGTGGCCTTTAGCAGCTAATCCTTCGTCAGGCCGAGAGAGGTTGTGAAACGTGTTTTGGTTCCATTTGTGAAAATATGTTCTCTCATTCTCTCTGCGTTTTACAGACGTGGACACTAGTTTTTGTTTTGTTTTTTTCCACTCCTCACCTCTCCTCCCTGCCTCCTTTTCATTCCAGTTTCCCATCTCAGAAAAGTGCCAGAAGCATTTTACAACATGCTGGGGAATGGTGGCCGCCATTTGTCCGGGATGGTTGAAATTGGTCTGCTGTGCTTTTTAAGAACATCAGGGACACAGAAAAGGTTTTGTTTGGGGGCCTCAGCTTTGGGGACAGGATTGTCACTCCAGAAACATTCACCCCTCTGTCACTCCGAGCTGCTGTCAGAGAGTGATCTCTGGATCTGTCAACAGCCTGGATCATAGCTCAAATCCCCTTTAGCTTTATCTGTCTTAATACACTGCGCAGTAACAGGCTTTTATTTATGGGAGACTGGACTAAGATAAGTTTGCTTTGTACACTGGTTAGGATCATGGTCTTTGGTGTCCAATTGTCTGGCTCCAATCTTTGCTATCTAACCATTTGTCCTTGGGCACATTACTTAACCTTGGATTCCACAGCAGTGAAATGGGCAAATATTTGCTGTTCTATAGGCTCCTCTGCCTGTGAAATTCTCCAGGCCAGAATACTGGAGTGGGTAGCTAATCCCTTCTTCAGGGGATCTTCCTGACCCAGGGATTGAACTGGATCTCCTGCACTGCAGGTGGACTCTTCACCGTCTGAGTCCCCAGGGAAACCCGTAAGAGGCAGTAGGTAATAGACAATGAATCTGTCTGTCTTTTCAGGGAATTAATTCATATTTTAAACAGAGACCTTCAATCTTGGAATCCTAGATATTTTAAGGTAAAGAGAATTTCTAAGTTTTGGATTCTTCATTTTCTATTAAGTTCAAAACCCCATAGCGAGCAGCAGAACCTGGGTTAGAAGTCAGGACTGATTTCTTGTCTGGATTTTTTTTTTTAACGTGAAAAGAGAGTCATGAAGGAAATGTTGGGGTCTAAGGTAGACAAGTTAGAAAATTAGCTTTGGTCAGAGGGACTGATCAGTGTCCCCTTTCTTCCATGCAGGGCTGAGGGTGGTGATGTGTCTTGAGTTTAAACCACTCACAAAAACATGCCATGGAATCAGCCAGTAGAACCTTGGGAAGGTGAGTCTCAGGTTTCCATTTCTTTAAATTTAATATTTGAGTGGGTTTTATTTTCCAGATTAAAAAAAGAAGTTTTGTTAATTTGCATAGGGAAGAATAAATAGATTCTAAGTTACAGGAAAGGTCCAAAAATCTGGACATATTCAGTTACACCCTCATTAAGAATGAACTCTCCTTTCTTCAGTACCCAGGACCCTGCAATTCCTTGAGCCTCTGAGCTGGCTTAGTACAGAGAAAGAATCATACATTGCCCATTGCCTTTTTTCCCCTTCAAAGTCTTTTTTTGAAAAAAAATGACACATATATAGTTGTTGTAAATATTATATGTTATAGGCATACAATATAATGATTCAAAAGTTTAAAGGTTATACTCTATTTATAGTTATTATAAAATACTGGCTATAGTCCCCGTGTTATACATTGTATCCTTGTAGCTTATTTTATATCCAATAATTTGTACCTCTTAGTCCTCTGCTCCTATCTTTCCCCTTCTCCCTCCCCTTTCCCTACTGGTAGCCACTAGTTTGTCCTCTATATCTGTGAGTTTGCTTCTTTTTTGTTAGACTCACTAGTTTGTTGTATTTCCTAGATTTCATAGATAAGTGATGTCATACAAAGAGAAGTATCTGTCCTTCTCTGTCTGACTTATTTCACTCAGCGTAAAACCCTCCAAGTCCATCCATGATGCTGCACATGGCAAAATTCCGTTCTTTTTAATTGCTGAGTGGTATTCCACTGTGTGTGTGTGTGTGTGTGTGTCTTCTTTATATCTTCTATATTGTGCTATATCTTCTTCTTTTTTTTTTTTTATTCATTTATTTGACTGCACCAGGTCTTAGTTGAGGCATGTGGGATCTAGTTCCCTAACCAGGGATCGAACCTGGGCCCCCTGCATTGGGATCTCAGAGTCTTAACCACTGGGCCAGCAGGGAAGTCCCCATATCTTCTTTTTGATTAATTTTTATTGGAGTATAGTTGCTTTACAATGTTGTGTTAGTTTCTGCTGACAGCAGAGTGAATCAGCTATATGTTTACATACATTCCTGCTTTTTTTGGATTTACTTCCCATTGAAGTCACCATTGAGTGGAGTTCCCTCTGCTATATAGTAGGTTCTTATTAGTTATCTATTTTATGTATAGAATCAGCAGTGTATACATGTCACCCCATCACCTCACTTCAGTGAGCCTGAAGCTTTAACTGCTAGTTTACTCCCAAGGGATTGCTTCTTTGAGGTCCCTATAAATTGCAAAACCAAAATGTGAAGGATAATAATAAAAATTCTCTTCTATTAGAGCTGCCAAAAGGATGAATCGTCAGATTGGTGAGGCATGGGAAGGGTCCAGAGGGCATGGGTATGGGGAAGTTATGTTTTGATGGAGGAGGTGGGCTGATGGAAGAAGGGAGAGGAAGACAGTGCTGGAGCTCCAGTTATTTCCTAAAGAAGTTACTTCTAGGTGGGGAACCTAACGGTGGGGAACCGCTGAGGAACAGAAGGGCAGTGTGAAGACAGAGGATAAGGCAAGGACAGGTAATACCAGACACAGAGTTGGGAGAAGGTTGCTGAAGTAAATGTCACCTGCTTTCCAAGTTTGCTAACATTGACCCCATGTGTGAAAACTCCAGGCTTGTCACTTTGAGACTTATCAAATGTCCATTTACATAGTGTTTGCTTCTTTGGACTGGCTGTGGGAAAAGGCAAATAGTCCACGAATTTAACTCACAGAGATTTTTTTTTTCTCTCTCTTTTTCTTGTTCCCAAATAAACCTTCGAGCAGGAAAGAACGCACAGACCTTGACCCGATTCATGTCTGACTAGAGCAGGACTGTGGGAGTCCAGTGCCTGTAAATCGTCTCTCCTATCTGAACTCCTCAAAGAAAATCTTTCCCCAAAGCAATTGCCTCAGCCAGAGTTCAAGCACACTGACCAGCCCTTTGAAAATTCTGTCTGCAGATAATGGCCGTCACAGCCGGCCTGTCTTACTGAGAGAACCCTGTTGTCTGTGATATAATCCAGAAGAATCCCCAAGGTGGCTGATGAGATCTGCCTTTTGGAGAAAAAAATATATATAGCATTTCACATTGCAGTTTAAAGAGGCCTTTAATCTCACAATCCTAGATATTTTAGGATTCTAAAATTAGGAAGATGATTAAGTCTTCAAATTCAATTTAGAGAGAACTGTGGGTTAATGAGGATTCAAGCACCGTCATCTCCTCTACTGAGGTTTTTTTTAAAATTGACACAGTCTTTTGTCAATACCCATGACCTTGAGATCCAACCCGTTTTTAGGCTACAAATAACTAACACTGGACTTCAGGGGCTCAAATCAAGGCCAGTCTGGGGACACAGGGTGGGGGGAAAGTCTAAGTGGATGTGTGTGTGTGTGCTGGTTCTCTAAGTTGTTTATCCAAATCATACTTTTAGTCCATGATATCAGAATCAGCTGGGATGCTTGCTTAAAATGTTTGCTGAAAATATTCTTAAGTTCTACCCAATCTAACTGGGTCAGAAATTTGGAGGAAGGGTGGTAGGCTAGAACTTTATACATTTCACACAGTTTTTCCATGTGATTCTAATGCACACCAAGGGTTGCTTTTAATGAGACTCAGCTCCTAAAACTTCCAATATCTGTTTAACCCCAACTGAAATTTCAAATTTTTGGGAGAGAGAGAGAGACTATGGTTAGCTTCACGTTTGAGTGATCTGTTGCTGAGCAACAAATTATCGCAAAATGTAGTGACTTCAGACAATGATTTTGTTTCATCTCATGATTTACAGGTCAGGAATTTGGGCAGGGCTCAGATGTGTAGCTCATGCAGCAACAGCTGGTGCTGCTGAAAGATCCACTTCCAAGATGGTGCATTCACATGGCTAGTAGGTGGTTCCTGGTTGTCAGCTGGGAGCTCAGTCAGCCCATCAATGGGGAGACCTCTTTCTCCCCATGTGAGCCTCTTTATGGGTCTGCTTGATATCCCTACAGTGTAGCAGCGGAGTTCCAAGAGCAAATGTTCCAAAGGACTAAGATTGAAGCTACAAAGCTTCTTCTGACCTAGACATTGATGTCAGATAGCATCATTTCTGCCATAACCTTTGGTCAAAAAATTCTCTAAGATCAACCCAGATTCAAGCATAGGTGAAAATAGACTTCTCTGGATGTGAAGAGTAGCAAATTCACAGATGGAGGAAAGGAATAGATGGTGGCCATCTTTGAAGACTTTCTGCTGTACCCTGCTTGGGTCAGTTGTCAACCCCTGGATCAATCATGAACACAGGAGTTGGAATTCAGTATAGATTCAGCTCCTAAAAATAGTCTCTTGTCAGTTTTTGTTGTCATGATTTGCTGCCAAATGAATTTGCTGCAAATATACAAAACAAAGAAGCAACAAAAGACAACACTTAGGTTTTCAGAGATTTTTGGATTTTGGAATTGTGATAGAAGGTTGTTGATTTGTATGTTTTTTTCTCATCCCAAGTTGACTTTTTCCTAAATGTTAGCTCCCTATCCTATCTACTTGGTCTATGGTTATCTTTTCCTACTTATTTAGATTATAAGGATGAGACCAACATGGTCTCCATCACTGCTTGGAGATTCAGGGAGTAGTAGGTTGAAGCACTGGAAAAACCAGAGTTCCAGCTAGTGGATCTTTCTCCTTATGACTTTAGTTCTCATTTCTGGGTCAGCACCTGACAGTCATGATCCCAGAGGAGACCAGTGAATCATCCAGTCATGGGGTCTGGAGGTGATTCAGCAAGATCGAAGTGGTGTCAGGAGTGTTTTTGGCTTGCGTTCTTGAAGGTACTGATTACATATCCAATTATGCAAGTGGCCGTGGAGGATCACACTGTGGCACACACTCATTCTCACCCAAACCAAGCATGTGAGGCGGGGCCCTCACCTGGTAGGGCATGGTCTCCGGGTAGATCTCAGGCCCCGGGAGCCCAGTAAAATTGCTCCTGCCAAGATGGTTTATGTTCCTTTCTTGAGAGAATGGGAGGCTCAGAGCTATCCTCATCTACATTTATCCTCCCAATGCTATCCTCTTCCTCTGAACCAAGGACAGAGATGATTTGGGGAAAAACCAGAAGTGATTTCTGTGTCATATTCTCTTGATGTGTTATCTAACTTTATGGTACAAGGGAAGACTTCTCCAGGTTGAATCAGTTCCTAATGTCCAACATTCAATAATTAGTGACTCATTTAAATGGGATCACACTTTATCCCCTGTTTTTATAGGCAGAATAGTGTACTAGAACTTGAAATCATGAGTTTGGATTCAAACTCCATTTTTGCTGCTGACTTGGCCAATTCACTTTATCTTTCTGAGCTTCATTTTTGTCAGTCAGGTGGGATGATGGTGGGAAGCAAGACAGAAAAACATAGGAGAGACTTCATTAGCTTTAGTATTCTGTTATCCTTGAGAAGGCTATCTGAATTCCTTCCCTTTTATTCTCTATTCATCCAATAAATATTTATTGTATACCTACTGTGTACACTGTTCTAGTTGAAGATACACTGACTGTATCTGCTCTTAGTTTACATTCTCGTGTGATAAGGCCAAAATCTTAAAAGAGGAAATGGGAGGTAGTGATAAGTGCTGCGAGGAAAATGAAGAAAGATAAGGTCCCAAGTGGCACTAGTAGTAAAGAACTTGCCTCCCAATGCAGGAGACATAAGAATCATAGGTTCAATCCCTGGGTAGGGAAGATACCCTGGAGGAGGGCATGGAACCCATACCAGTATTCTCGCCTGGAAAATCACATGGACAGAGGAGCCTGGCAGGCTATGATCTACAGGGTCACAAAGAGTTGGACACGACTGAAGTGACTTAGCTACAAGGGTCTAGAGAGTGAACCTGGGGTGGTGGTCGGGGTGTGGAGTAATCTTGACTCACTTGATGGTGATCAGGGAGGTGATCCTTGGAGGGAGGTGACATTTCAGAAGGAATCTGATAATCACTCCATAATATTTGTTGAATGTATGAATGAGCCAGGCAGAGTCATTTATGGTTTGATTTGAAAGAAAACATTGTAGACAGAAGAAACAGAATATATAAAGAAACTGAGTTGGGAATGACCATGGCATATCTAAAGACTAGAAAGAACCTGGTGGAGTGGAGGAACAGTGAGCAGAGGGAGAGGTCAGTGAGAAAGTCAGAGGTAACCAAGGCCTTATAGGTCAAGCTGAAGAGTTAGGTTTTATTCTGCATGCAAAGCGAAACTATTGATGGAGTAACATAATCCAGTTTACACCTTAAAAATATCATTCTGCAATATGATGCTACTTCCAACCCACAAAAATGGCTAAAATTAAAAAGACAGACAATATCAACTGTTGAGATGTGGAGCAACTGGAACTCTCACATACTGCTAATGGGGGGAGAGATTGGTATGAATACAATAATTGGGAAACTAATTGGCTGTATCGCTAAAGTTGAACTTACGTACACCCCATGACCCAGTGATTTCATTGCTAGATATACACTCAACAGATAGGCACACATATATTTGCCAAAAGATAAGCACACGAATGTCCATAATAGCCCCAAATGCTCATCAAGAATAAAACAGATACATGAATGTGATATTGTCATGTAGTTGAATACTGTAGGGAACAAGTATAAGCAAATTATAACAACACATAAAATGTGAGTGAATTTCACAAACTTAGTGTTGAGCAGAAGCCATGCCAAAGAGTTCAACTGTCTAGTTCCATGCACACAAACATCATAAACAGGTCCAACTAATATGAGGTGTTGAAAGTCAGGATAGTGGTCGTGCCCAGAGATCTAATGACTGGAAGGAGGTGTGTAGGGGCCTTCCGGGGTACTATCATATCCTGTTTCTTGATCTGGATACTGCTTACACACATGTGTTCAGTGACTTTCTCTAATTATCTCTTTACTCTTGTTTCCCTAGGCCAAATGGGCCTTGAGCCCAGAGAGATGAAGAGTGTGGGAGAGTCTTTATCCCTGGCCATTAGAGCATGGTCAGCTTTTCTACTTAATATCACAGTCTTCTCAGGAGTGTTGAGCAGATGAGATTCATCCACTTTACAGGACTTTGTTGTTAAGTGATCTGTCTGAAGTCCTGTGCCCTCATGGGACCCACCATTGTTTCCATTTCTCCATGTTGCCTTTCTGATTTGGAACAACTGTTTTCTCATATTACATTTGCATTTGAGAATTTGAATTTTGAAACTAATTTAAGAAGTACAATGCTTTGACCATTATCCTTATTTATAGAGTCTTGTATCTAATTATAATTTTTTAAAGCAATGTTGCTGATTAAGGGGATAAATATTATAAGCAAAAAAAAAAAAAAAAAGACTGGAGGCCCTTAAACTCTGGGGGAAGAAATGGTGGTTTTCATTGTCAGATTTTCTCAGCCCCATTGCATGGACATATGGAACTGTGTGTGACATTTTTACTCTAACCACAAAATTTCATGAATTTTCAGTCACTGAATAATAAAATAAATCAACATTCTAGGTGAAAAGATGGAAGCAATTTTGAGGGCAAAAATATTTCCTTGAAAATTTCTGAGAATCTAAGACTTTGACCACATTCGCTGGGACTGAGCCCTTAGAGTGAAAGAGCAGGTCACTGTGTCCCCATAGGCCATAGGATGGGGAACCAGTGGCCAACAATCTGAGGTCTATTTAGTCAACTGCAGCTAATAGCTAAACGTTGTTTGTTAATAGGCAAATGAGAGAGTTCTCTTTCTGCCCGGTTGAAGAGAATAGGAAGTGTATCAAGGAAATTAGCATTGGCGGAGTGCCTCTTGGGTGGGTGCTCTGCTATCATGTTATTTGTTACCTAAACAAGTACAGGCTGTTTATTCTTACACATACAAAGGAGCTTATGGGTGTTGAAATGGAGCTTGACTTTCTTCCTAATCATGCAAGAGATTTAAAATCAGTCCTGAATATTCATTGGAAGGACTGACGCTGAAGCTGAAACTCCCAATACTTTGGCCACCTGATGCGAAGAACTGACTCATTGGAAAAGACCCTGATGCTGGGAAAGATTGAAGGCAGGAGGAGAAGGGGACAACAGAGGATGAGATGGTTGGATGGCATCACTGACTCAATGGACATGGGTTTGGGTGGACTCTGGGAGTTGGTGATGGACAGGGAGGCCGGTGTGCTGTGGTTTATGGGATGGCAAAGAGTCAGACACGACTGAGCAATTGAACTGAACTGAAATGATTGATCTGGTCAGATTGATTGATTGATTGATTTTTCTGTGAAGAGCTCCTTTATTGCCTGAGGGACTCTGGCTCCATACTGAAGAAGGGGTTTATTGGGGTGAAGGGATCGGTGGCTTTCAATTTCAAGCTCTGGTTCTCAGTCTTCTGGTACCTGTGCAGGAATCGCTGCAGCGAGGGTGCGCCAGGTTAGGGCCCCACGCACTTTGGCTTCCGGACCAGGTATAGATTCCAGGCCCCACAGGGTGAAGCTGTTGAAACTGGCTGTCGCTCCGATCAAGCGGTCGAAGTCCCGTCCCGCCCCAGCGCCTCTGGGGTTTCCACCAGTTCCTGCTCCTCTTGCTCGTGGTCATCCTGCCTCCCCGACACCTCTGCCTTCTCTTCTATTATCACGTATCCCACGAAGCCGGGCAGCACCACGCCACCTCCTCGCCACGTCGACTGCGGCCCCGAAACGACGCTTCCAGTGCGTCGGGACCCTGGCAGATGGCTGGGCCGAAGAAGCGCCCCACGGAGGTGGGCAGGTTAACCCGGACCTCGCAGGGAGAGGAGCGCGGGATCGGCCAGGGTATCAGGGCGCAGGTGGACGCGGCGCTTGTCGATGGCTTCCTCGTCGCTGCTCTCCATAGTCCGTCCCGACTCCGTAGCTCGCAGGCTAGATTTATTTTTTTGAAGGATAAATGGATCTATTGTTACCCCACTTTTGCTAGGAGTGTCGCTCCAATCCTGACTCCTGGTGGCAGGGCAAGAGTGGCAAGAGGAGAGAATGGAGCCAGGGAGAGTCGTTAGGGAGCCCCTTAGCAAAGTCTGGGGACAGATTTCCCATCCAGTACACCCATGAAGCATCACCATCTCCTTCCTCCCGTCCTTTCTGCTATCATTGTCATTTACAGTGTCACTGTACATTTAAATTTCAAATCGCATTGACATTCTTAATGTCACTGCACACTTTTATTTCTCTATGTGTTATTACCTCCACCATACACGGTTACTATTTTTGCTTTTGATATTTATATGGTCACCTTAGGTGCTTCCTCCTCTTCAAGCCCTGAGAAGGAGGAGGATATTATAATTCCTAAAATATAATTTGGGCAGTCATGTCCTAGTGGAGTTGGAGTTGAGTAGTTTGCCCACGGTCTTCTTTCAGACTGGAAGATCTGGAGGATGACTGCTCAGGATTCTGAGATCTCATCATCACCTCCAGTTTGAAGATGGGGATAAGGGCAAATGCTCACCATCCTCCATGACAGACATAGAGATATGAAGACTGTCCACTCGGGACATCGTCCATCACGGATCTTTGAGATGATGGGCAGAGGTAGAAAGAGAGAGAAAAGGAATTATTATAACATGGTCCCAATTTGCCTTGTGAGGGAGCTGATGGGTGAAGGAGCTGGCAGAAGGTAGCAAAAACTTGAATACCTTTATTGCATTTAAATTTTGATTTTGCAGGTGGGGAGACAAAGGTCCAGAGAAGGGAGGTGCATTATAACAATGTTGTTGCTGTTTAGTCGCTAATCCTGTTCGACTCTTTTGCAACCCCATGGACTGTAGCCCGCCGGTCTTCCTCTGTCTTATTCTCCAGGCAAGAATACTGGAGTGGGTTACCATTTCCTCCAGAGGATCTTCCCTACCCAGTGATCGAACCTGCATCTCCTGCATCGGCAGGCAGATTCTTTACCCCTAGCGCCAACAGGAAAGCCCTTATGGGTGTTATCTCTTCTAATTCTTGCAGGAATCCTATGAAGGAGTTACTGCTTTTCTGTGGGTGCTGTAACAATCCCATGGTCTGAAACAATAGAAATGTATTATCTCAAGTTCTGGAGTCCAGAAGTTCAAAATCAGGGTATTGGCAGGGTTGCTCCCCTTCTAGAGGCTTTAAATGAGGAGGGACTTTTCCTGTTTCTGATGGCTTCGGGCGTTCCATGGCTTGTGGGCTGCGTAACTCCAGTCTCTGCCTTCATCTTTGTCTCTGTGCCGCAAATCTCCCTCACCCTTTCTCTTAAAGGACACTTGCCATTTGATTTATGATCTGCCTAGTTAATCCGGGATTATCTCATCCTGAGATCCTTTATATAACTGCATTTGCAAAGATCTTTTTTTTCCAAATAAGGTTTTATGTTTTGGGGCCATGATTCAACCCACTACAGTGAGATAGCTTCATCATCTCCATTTTACCACAGGGGACCCTGATGCTCAGAGAGGTTAAGAGATGTCCCCAAGGCCACATAGCTACATATGGCTCTTTGTAATGCATCATATTTAACAGCAGAAATTATATTAATGGTCAACCCACAGATAGTACTTATGTATATTAATTCAGTTAATCCTCGGAAAAACTCCATGAGGAGGCACGTGCTATCATAATCCCTAATTTAGAGAGGAGAAAACTGAGAAACAGAGAGGTTGGTTAATTTTCTCAGGGCCCGACAGCCAGGCACTTTGGTTCCATCTGTGCTCTCGTCCACTCAGAAACTGCTGTATAGCCTCCTCTGCAGACACAAAAGGTCACCACGCAAAACACTGAGATGTTTTCAGTGGTGACTGGAGAGTCTCAAAAGGCGGTTCTGAAAGATGCCTAAGATCTAGTGGGTGAGACAGACTGTGTGGTCAGTTACTTCAGCTGTGTCTGACTCTTTGTGACCCCTTGGACTGTAGCCCGCCAGGCTCCTCTGTCCATGGAATTCTCCAGGCAAGAATACTGGAGTGGGTTGCCATTTCCTTCTCCAGGGGATCTCCCTGACCCAGGATCAAGCCCGCGTCTCTTTCATCTGCTGTATTGGCAGGCAGATTCTTTACGACTGCACCACCTGGGAAGCCCCAGACAGACAGACTGTAGGCAAGATTACAGATCCATGGGGCTGTGCCAAACCCGGGGTACAGGGGACTCCGCTCTGGACACGGGAGGCCTCAGTTCCTGTCTCTGGGCTCTCACCTCCTGGCTAGCCGCCCCAAGGCAAACCTCCCTGCACCTTTGTCCTGCGCTTCTCTGCTGATGGCACCATCATCCTGAGAGTCAGTTAAGCCAGCAACTGTGTGCTGTCTCTTCCTTGTTCCCCACCTCCTCTCCTTTGTGCATCAGTCACTGTCCAGCTCCCTGTGGATTCTGTTACCTTGTTTCCTAAGTCCCTGCTGTTCTATTAACAGCTGTAGCTCATCGTGGGATGGGAATAGCAGCGCGTCTAAACTCTCTGGATTCTTCCATCCTTCCCCTGGCTGCCTGCAGAGTGGTCTTCCTGCAGCCCTCCCCTGGAGGGGTTGAGCGTTCATTTATTGAGCAAACCTGTGTTGGTTACCTTCTCTTTGTCAGGAACCAAGGAGACAGATGTGGCCAAAGCAACCCTGTTCTCCGTCCTCATGGGACTTCCATTTGGGTGAGGACATCAGCTAAATAAAGTCAAGAAAGCAAATTAAACAATAAACAGTTATGATTAAAGATATGAAAGCTAGACAAAGGGGTGAGAAAGAATAATGCAGTGGGTGGGGGTGGAGGCTGTATTTTATTTTAAACAGTTGATTTTTTTCTTTTTTGGCTTTACAGCATGCAGGATCTTAGTTCCCTGACCAGGGATCGAACCCTATCCCCTGCATTGGAAGTACAGAGTCTTAACCACTGGACTGCCAGGGAAATTCCAGAAGGTATTTTATATAGGGTTTCAGGAAGGTGCTGAGGTGAATCTGGAAGAGTCTTGTGATACCTGAGACAGGTAATATGGGTACAGTGCTTAGTAAGGGGTCAGTAAATGTTAGTCATTGTCATTCATGGATTACTTCACTCAGCAAACATTTTCTGAAGGCTAATTTTTATACTGGTTTCCCTGATGGCTCAACAGGTAAAGAATCTGCCTGCTAATGCAGGAGATGTGGGTTCAATCCCTGGCCTGGGAAGATCTCCTGGAGAAGGAAATGGTAACCCACTCCAATATTCTTCCCTGGATAATCCCATGGACAGAGGAGCCTGGCAGGCTACACTCCATGGGATCTGAAAAGAGTTGGTTGGACACAACTTATCAACTAAAAAGCAATTGTTACACCTATGTGCTCAGACCCTGGTGGTCTCAGTCTCAAGTGGAGAGTTATCCGGGCCTTCTCAAACCCACTAGCATTCTTAGTTTTGCCCTGCAGATAAGTTAAGTCAAACACATCTATAACCAAAGTGGGAATTAATTCTGTTTTCTTCTCCAGCACTTCACGAAAGATAAGTGTCTCAGAGGCTCCGCTAATGAATTCTACTATTTTCTCCTCAGTCTTATCTTGAGTATAGATGTCTCCACGTTGCCTCACTTCCAGGCTGTCTCAGAGGGTTTTGATTTTGCAATTGCCCCGGGGTGGCCTCTGGGCTCTGAATGTGAGGAGAGCCAGAAGGTCTTTTGGGGAAATTGCAGAAACAGCCTCCAGTTTTGAATAGGACCAGGCTCTTGTGCTTGCATCTCCCTAACTTACAAACACTTGGGATTCTTGAATCTCTGTCCTCAAATCACCATTTTCTGGACCATCAACTTGTTCTGGGAGCATCACTGGGGATTTCTGGACTGCAGGCCCTGGAATCCTAATTAGATCAAACAAGTGAAATGAAAAAGAAAAGAGACTTGTGGATATCTTTAGGGAAAGCAAAACCCAAACTCCCTGCATGAAGAGAATGACGTGGCGTTTGAACGGGAGACTAGAATTCCTATAAGATTGCGTGAGAGCTGACATTTCAGAAACCAGATACCTCCCTCCAGCCCCCTCAGCATTGGCTTCTGCGTTAAGGTGCAGCCTCTCACGACATCACCCCAAAGGCTAAACCGAGACTAGGACGTGGTGGTGACCTTGTGCTAACAGATGAGTTCTCTTAGATCATTTCTCCTGCCTGATCCTGGGCTTCTCCTCACAGACCCTAATTCCTTCTTAATAGGCATTTGGCAAAAGTTGCTCAGCTTGGGATTTGGGGAAGCTGCTCAAAAGCTATATCTTGTATACATTGACTGTCCATTAAAGAGTTGCTAGTCCCTATGAAATGATTTCGTGGTGGTTTAGTCACTCAATTGTGTCCAACTCTTTGACCGCATGAACTGTGGCCCACCAGGCTCCTCTGTCCATGGGATTCTTCAGGCAAGAATACTGGAGTGCATTGCCATTTCCTTCTCCAGTGAAATGGTTTAGTTCAGTTCAATACACATTTACTGAGTACCTTCTCTGACATGGTCCCCACCCATGATATGCCCCTGATGAAAAAGGAAGATGAGGAGGTGTCTGTCGTCGTGACCTAGCCTGGGACCGAGGATGGTGCAGGTCATCAATATGCCTTCTGGGGAGAGATGTTGTCTATGTGGGATATATAATGGCTTCTCCCCAAATTCATGAAAACTCAGAACCTCAGAATGTGACCTTGGTTGGAAGTAGGGTCTTTGCAGACATAATAAGATAAGGGTCAAGATGCAATCATTCGAGTTAGGGTAAGCCCCAAGTCCGATAAGAGATAGAGGAGGACATGCAGAGAAGGTTGTGTGATGATGGAGGCAGAGATTGGAGCAATGCAGCTACCAGCCAAGGAATGGCAGTGTTTTCCAGGAGCCCCTAGAAGCTGGAAGAGATGAGGCAAGATTCTTTCTTAGAGCCTTCAGAGGGAGCCCAGCCCTGCCGATACCTTGATTTTGGATTTCCAGCCTCCAGAACGTGGGAGAACAAATTTCTGTTGTTAGAAGCTGCCGAGTAGGTAGAGTTTGTTATGGCAGCCTTGGTAACCCCTGGGAGCCAACACAGTGTCTGAGCTGAATCCTTAAGGAGGTATCAGAGTCTTGCCCTCATTCCCACACTCTTTTCCCAGGTTGGAGCACATGCAGTTGGGAAAACTCCATTGGTCTGTGACAGCAGGAGCCTCATTCACCTCCTTCCCACTGTGCCTGGCATGTAGGGGTTTCTGCTCAGTACTTGTTGAATGCGTAACAGCTTATAAGTGAATGAATGAAGAAAAAAGTAGTGCTCTCAGAGGAGGATCAGTGAGCAAGAGGCAGGAAATGGGTTTTTAGGTGTGAGAAACTGTGGCAGCCAGAGAGGAGGGGCTGCTGAGGATTATCTGTGTCAATTGCTTCTCCTTGGTCCAAGTGGGTACTGAGTGAAGTTTTTCATGGGGGACGTGCAGACTGGCCAGTGAGGAAGACAGAGAAATACCTAATACAGAGGAAGAGAAGGGAACTTGACTGTGTCCATTTTCCACTCAGTGTCAGACACTGTACTGTGTCTGTTAATGGCCATCATCTGTCTTGTCGTTCTCCAAACAATCCCTCAGGTAGGTAAAAGTCCACCCATTTTCCAGATGTGGAAACTGAGGCTCAGAGAAGTGAAGTAGCTTGTTAGAAGTTGCACTGCCAGGGAGTGACAGACTCTGAATCCAGGCCCAGGTCTCTCCTGCTCCCACATTTCTGTTCCTGCTTCCACAAATAAATAATTGTGCAAGGGAAGGTCGTTGGGGTCCCTGAGGCTGGGGAAGGATGCAATGCTGTCCAAGTCCAGATGACTGGATTGAGTGAGGGGAAGGGGTAGATTCTCTGAAAAATGATCCAGGTGGGCATGTGGAGTTCTGGGGACCTGGATCACCTGAAGGCCATCAGCTGTGCCATTTTGAATAGTGTTCCCGGGGTTAAAATCAATGTCATTTTCTTCCCCATAATATTTCATACTGCTTTAGTCTGTGGTTTTCATTGTTCTCAGGTCAGTCTGCAATAATAATTTTTAAAACTTAAGCACCATCGGCGTTCATTCCTGAGTTAAATGCACCAATGCATCTGATAATTAAGCCTTAGTTCTCACCCACAGCAGCATGAACACCCCAGTGGTGTTTAGGGCCTGTTCATTTGTGCAGGCACTCATTCATTCCACAAACACTTCAGCGTCGTCTGAGTGCCAAGTATGACTGTACTTGGCCCAGAGGTTTGTAGGGCACTGAGATGCTGTCTTCGCCTCCATGAAGAGCACCCCTTCTGATTTCATTCCAGGTCTCTATGGTGCTATAATATGAAAAGAGCTGGAATAAAGGGAGGGAGGGAGAGGGGAAGGTGGGTAGAAAAGCTGGAAAGGGATCCATGGAGGAGGAGAAGGCCAAGTCAGAGTTCAGTAGGTAGGGCTGGGGGAGGCATTGGAGCAGAAGAAGTACCGTGTGGAAAGGCCTGGGGTGTGTCGGAGTTGTGTGGAGAGGGTGGTGTCAGATGTACTGAGAACACGTTTGAGTCTAGCCAGTTATCGTCCTCCTCAGGGTGTGACAGAGTTTTACTATAGGCGGCAAAGGTAAACTCAGCCTGCAGGGGTACTTGGTTTTTAAAAGGTGGATATTTGGGGCTTGCTCTTGTTCATCAGACAGAGCATGTGCTCATAATCAGTCACACAGTTGCATCCGACTCTTTGGACCCCATGGACTGTAGCCCACCAGGCTCCTCTGTCCATGGAATTCTCCAGACAAGAATAGTGGGGTGGATTACCATTTCCTCCTCCAAGGATCCCTCCCAACCAGGGATCGAACCCACGTCTCCTGCGTCTCCTGCATTGGCAAGCAGATTCTTTACTACTGAGCCATCTGGGAAACCCTCATCAGACAGAGTGGATATAAAAGGGGATGAAGCAGGATTATAAGGGGGAGACCATCTGGAAGGGAGACTGGACCCTCTAGGAGGGGGTTCACCTTCTGAGTCACCACCGCTCATGGGGACGAGAGTCAGGAAGGGTCAGCATGGGTGGGGCCAGGATGCCAGCAACTGTCTCTGGGGCCATGTAGCTCTGCCAGGGGACCGCTGATACCGTGTCTGCTAGTCATTTCCTGGTTAGTGTGTGGCCTGATGGTGGTCTCAGCACAGCAGACCTCCTTACAAGATGCCTGCTGGAAGCCAGGGTTACGAGGGTGGGGTGGACATGTCTCGGTGCTGAAGCTGGCAGCCCTTCCTGCGCCCCACTCACTGCTCCCCTGCTGCAGTTTCTTTCCTCCGATGCCGTTTTCTCTGCTAGTTGCTCTCCTGCTCCCTGGGGTGTGTTGGGACAGGGTGTTTGATGTTTTTGTTGAAGTTTTTTTGTTTCACCCTCACTCTGCTTCTTTCCCCCCTCTTCCCTTGTTGCCTGTTGAGATGATTAGTCAGCCTAGTTGACATGTTTCCACTTAAAATGTTTCACTGCTCCTGGCTAAATATATTTTGACCTCAGCTCTGGACCGTGACTCTCTCCCCAACCAGCAAGACTGAGGACACTTTGTGCCAAAACCTTCTCTCTCTTTCGTGTTGGTCTGAGTTTACCCTCAGCAGACGGGAAAGGAGTCCTCGTGTCCTGGGGGTCATTTTGCAGCCCAGCTCAGATGTGGGGCTTGACCTCGGGAGGCCCAGGTGTGTGGCATGCACCTGTCACAGAGACATCTGATTGGACGCACAGAGCTGGCCTGCGATGTGTGTCCTAAATGGGTTTGGCTGCGGGACATCTTTCTTTATAAATCCCAGCAGGCAATTTACATAGTTTTGTGCCCCAGGGAGACCTTAGACGAGCTCTGAGTAGCCACAGACTCTGGCAGCTTATTAAATATTGGATGGAGACGAAGGGAAAAGAAAGTCAAAGCATTAGCAAGTCTCTGACAGAAGGATTGCTGGAGGCCACAAGAGTTTATAGATGGCAAGACGCCTCCTTCTAATTCCAGGCAAACAGGGCCCCCTGGACAAAGCCTGCAGGCTTGACTGAGGTAGGCTGTGCCACCCAGAGTCTCCAAACTTGATTTACGAGGGGAAAGGAGACGGAAAGAGGGAGGGACAGAGGGTTCCCTTAGCAGAGGGCCTGGGGGAGCTTAAAGTAGTGCCTATGCATACTTACCTCTGCGTTTGAGATGGAGATCTCAGAGATGGTGTTGATTCAGTCTCTGTGTTCATTTACTAATTCTTTCATCCACTCATCACATGTTTATCAAGGATCTACAATCCATGTGGCTGACACTGGGCCCAGCCAGCCCTGGCTCTGGGAATGCAGAGGAAAATGGGACAGATGTAAGACTATAGAGGGGAAGATGATGATCCAATTATCATCATAGGATGATGATAATTATCATAGGGTGATATTATCATCAGTTCAGTTCAGTGTGTCCGACTCTTTGCGACCCCATGAACCGCAGCACGCCAGGCCTCCCTGTCCATCACCAACTCCTGGAGTCCACCCAAACCCATGTCCATTGAGTTGGTAATGCCATCCAACCATCTCCTCTGTTGTCCCGTTCTCCTCCTGCCCTCAATCTTTCCCAGCATCAGGGTCTTTTCAAATGAGTCAGCTCTTCACATCAGGTGCCAAAGTATTGGAGTTTCAGCCTCAAAATCAGTCCTTCCAATGAACACCCAGGACTGATCTCCTTTAGGATGGACTGGCTGGATCTCCTTGCAGTCCAAGGGACTCTCAAGAGTCTTCTCCAACACCACAGTTCAAAAGCATCAATTCTTTGGTGCTCAGCTTTCTTTATAGTCCAACTCTCACATCCATACATGACCACTGGAAAAACCATAGCCTTGACTAGACACACCTTTATCATAGTGTCAAATTATCATAGAGTGAGGGTTTCAAAGGGGTCATATCAGAGACAAGGGGGTCATTTAATAGGAGAGTTGACCCAGGCTGGGGTGGTGGGGGCCATGGAAGACCTCCTAGATGCAATGACTTTTAAATCTGGAGTGTTAAGTATAAGTTTAAATTACATTAGGTGAAGAGGTGAGGGAGGTGGTGTGTATTAGGCTGAGGCAAGAACAAGTGTAAAGGTCCTGTGGCAAGAGAGAGGAAGGGGACTAAGAAAGGATGACTGAAGCAGCAATGACTGTGGGGAGCAGGGAAAGCAAAAGATGAAGTCAGAGAGACAGGCAGGGGCTGGGTCAGAGAAGTCCTGGAGGTTAGATAAAGGCTAGATCCATGCAAAGGTCTCTGGAAGACGTACCATCATTTTGAACAGGAAAGTAACATGATCAGAACTGAATTTTTATAAGAATACTCTGCCTGTTATTTGAGGAACGATCAGAGGGACAGGAATGGAAGCAGTGTGTCTATTGGGAGGCTGGTAGGAGGAGGGGATGGCTGCACTCAGAGAAGCTGCGATGGAGACAGAGGGGCCAGAGGTATTGGTGGTCTATTTCAGGGGTGTCATCTGGTGACAGGACCAAATGAGGATGGATCAGATGGAGGCCATCAGCAGAGAATCCAGGGGGCAAACCACATGGTTATGAACTGGGCAAGCATTCTGGTGGAGGGGACAGCAAGCTTGGAAACAGAAAGTGGAGAATTGCTGGAAATGTGTGAGCTGGAGGCTGAGGCTGAACAAGAAATGGGGGACATATTGGGAGGTGAGATCAGGAGATGAGCTCAGGAGATGAGAGCAGAGAGGGGGCTGGGGCTGGTGGGGGAGTGAGCTTGCGGGTTCCTGCAGGTGGCCTGAGACAGCTGGGAAGGCTCTGGAGGGAGCAGGGGAATGATCGATTCTGTCTCACTTTTGTGAGTAGCAAAGGTCACTCCAGGTACCTGGCAGGAGGAGAAGGGGACGACAGAGGATGAGATGGGTGGATGACATCTCTGACTCAATGGGCATGAGTTTGTGTAAACTCCAGGAGTTGGCGATGGACAGGGAGACCGGGTGTGCTGCATTCCATGGGGTCGCAAAGAGTCGGACACAACTGAGCGACTGAACTGAACTGAACTGAACTGAAGGGCACTCAGGCTGCTGTGTTGAGAAGAGGTTCAGGGGCAAAGTGGAAGCAGAGAGGCCGGTGAGGAAACGATGGTGATGGTTTAGCTGGAATCAAGGTGACGGCCAGGACCGAGGCAGAGCTGTGGGTGGTGAGGCACTGTCGGTCTCTGGGTATTCTTGGAACAAACAGAGGGAGGTGTGAGAGAAAGACCCAAGAGGAGTGTCTGAGACTTTGGGCCTGAGAAACTGGGAGAGGGTATTGCTCTCTCCCAGAATGGAGAAGCCCATGGAGGGGTCATCTTGGAGAGAAAAGAGTGATCTTGAACATGTTTAGTTTGAAGTGTCTCCTTAACATCAACGTGGAGATGCAGGGCAGGCAGTGGGGTCTAGAGACAGAGAAAGCTGCCAGTCAGCAGTAGTGGGGCAGTGTGGATGGCCAGGCCCTGGGTGAGCTCGTGCACCCGGGGAGTGATGTGCTAAGTTGCTTCAGTTGTGTCTGACTCTTTGCGAGCCCATGGACTATAGCCTGCCAGGCTCCTCTGTCCCTGGGATTCTCCAGGTAAGAATAATACTGGAGTGAGTTGCCATTTCCTCCTCCAGGGGATCTTCCTGACCCAAGAATCAAGCCCACATCTCTTATGTCTCCTCCATTGGCAGGTAGGCTCTTTATCCAGGGAGTGAGAGTAGATCCAAAAAAGTTCTCAGGGCTAAGCACTGAGGTTAGTAAAGCACCACATAGTCTCCAGGAAAAGAAGGAGAGAGCGTGAACTGCAGGGAGAAGGAGAAGAAGAGAGAGTGGTTGTTCTGGAGGCCCAGAGAGGAAGGTATTTCAAGGTGCAGAGAGGGTCCGCTGTGTCATATGCTGCTGACCAGTCAGGTCAGATGAGAAGGGAAAGTGGGCTCCCTGTGTGGGTGCTTATGGAGTCACTGGTCACCTTCATGGGTACAGGGTCAGGAGAGCGGTGAGACTGACAGTCTACACAGAGAGGTTCAAGGAGAAAAAGCTGGAGTAAGGCCAGCCAACAGCTCAGGCGCTGACCATCTGGGGAGGGTGTCTGGACAACAGGGCAGAGGGTGGCACCCCCAGAAGGTGCTCTGGGGAGCAGGGCAGAGCTCCCGACCTCAGCAGGAGAAGGAGTGTGAAAACTACTAACTGGGAGGAAGTGAAAAGTCCAGACCATGGACCTGGAGAGCCAGGTGGGGAGGAAGGCTTCAGCTGGGGTGCACCGGGATGCAGGCTCAGGGCAGCAAGACCCAGTCTGGACACTTCCCTTGGCGGGGAGAGGACGTGGCCTCCGCCGCTGGGCTGGGGCGGGGCCGGCAGGACAGGATGGGACCGGGAGCAGCACGTGAAGGTCTTCAGTGCCTGTGACTGACCTGAGTGCACGCATGTTAGTCATCTGGGGCGCTCTTCAAAAGTACAGAGCTCTGGGGACTTCCCTGGTGGTCCAGTGGTTAGGACGCCGCACTTTCACTGCCAGGGTGGGCAAGGGTTCAGTCTCTGGTTGGGGAACTAAGATCCTGCAAGCTGGCCGAAAAAAAAACAACAACCAAAAAAAAAAACCAACCAGAGCTCTGACCCTGCCTCTGAGAATCCACATCTGTGCATCCTCACTAGGGCTCAGTCCCATTTTCAGACTTCTTCCCAGGTGATTGTAATGTGCCAGCAGCTTCAGCTAATTCCCATGTGTGGGACTGAGCCAGTGTGGAGACACTTTGAGAGAAAGAGGGCCATAGGGACATGGCCAGCCTTGGCATTGGAATTGGCCACGATTGTGGTAAACTCTGAAGGAATTTGTTGGCTTTCCTTAGGACAGCAATTCTTATAACATTTACCAAAATGAAAATCTTGATAAATTCTGCAGGTTTATAGCACCCCAGAGGCTGGAGAAAAAGATCACTTGGCAGCAGAAACACACTTTATTTTTTTGTGGTGGTGCAGATAATTTTGCAAATACTAGATACTGAATTTCACATACTCTTCTGGCATTCCAATGCCCTACATCCTAGAATGCAGAGAAATAGTGTGTGGATGTGCTTAGTCACTTCAGTTGTGTCTGACTCTTTGTGACCCCATGGACTATAGCACGCCAGGCTCCTCTGTCCATGGGATTCTCCAGGCAAGAATACTGGAGTGGGTTGCCATCTCCTCCTCCGGGGGATCTTCCCCACCCAGGGATCGAACTCACATGTCCTGCGTTGGCAGGTAGATTCTTTACCTCTGAACCACCTGGGAAGCCCACAGAGAAACACAGTCAAGGCCCGTGTTCCTGATGCCCCCTGGAAGAAGGGCTTCCAGGGACCCTGCTGGGTGTCTTTGCCCTCCCATTCTGAATTTCCAGGATGTTCTGGAAAGATGTGGTTTTGTGAGCTTAGCATTTATTTCTTGCACTGGGAAACTACTTCTATCCATTATGTGCAGTTTAGATAGGTTGTCAGCAGCGACTGTTAGCCCCACCTTGGCCTGTAGAGACACAATCCAGGACAAGCCAACTACAGTAGCACAGTCACTGGAAGTGGTGACTGGCTCAAGAGGGAGGCTTGGAATTCAAAAAGGGCCAATCCGCATCCTTCTGGGGGAGCAGTTATTATATGGATAATAGTAAAGTTCTTTTCTGAAGCTAGACAGTGTGGGTCTGGATTGATCAGTGGCCATTGTTCCCACACGGTGTGGATAGAGAAGCCTTACAGATGAGATAGAGAAGGAAGGAGGCAGAGAGAGAGAGAAAGAGAGGAAAGACAGAGAGACAGAGATCGAGCAAGAGACAGAGAAACAGAGCTCTGTCAGCAGCATGCTTGGTCCCAGGCCTCCGGGCTCTGGAACTATCCATCCTGTTAGCGCCCCCGGCACCCTGCTCGGGTTAAGCTTTTTGGAGGTGGACTCTGTCTCTTGCAACCAGAGCATGTTGACCAGGACAGATGACTTCTCAGTTTCTCGAGGACCTCAGGGGACGGTGGAGTGGTGGGGGATGCACTGCAGGGTGAGGCAGGCGTGGTCAAAGAGCTTGTGAGGCAGCTGCCCCTGGGACGCCCAGGTGTCCGTCTCGGGGTCGTAGCAGTCGAAGGAGGCCGAGTCCTCGATGCTGCAGTCTGTGGTCAGCCGCCGCCCGCCCGTCACGTAGAGCTTGTTTCCCATCACCGTGGCCCCATGGTGCATCCTCCGGTCTTTCATGTCCGCGCATTTGACAAATTTGTTGGACTGAGGGTCATAAGCAAGGATCCTCCTTGTGTAACCTGAAAACCAAATGGCATATCGAGAAGGCCAGCGATGCTTATTTGGGACTGGAGGTGGGCGGTCCGGGGACCTGTCTGACCTCTGCCATTGTCTAACCCTGAGGCTGTACTTTGAACTAAAGTGTGGAATGTTTCATTAAGCTGGGGTCTGGACCTGGATCTATCTGACTTGAGTCTCTGCGTCTTTTTTTTTTTTTAATTTTATTTTTGGTCATGCTGCGTGGAATGTGAGATCTTAGTTCCCCAACCAGGGATAGAGCTTGTGCCCTCTGCGGTGGAAGTGTGGGGTCTTAACCACGGGAGTGCCAGGAAAGTCCCAAGTCTCGCATCTTAACTCAAAGTGAAGACAGCACACGTGTCATTCTTAAATTGAGAACGGACATTCCAGTGGTCTCTCAGTTTCATTGGCTTTTTCATCTTTCACATATGCTCATTCAAGAGCCTTAACTATTCCAAGAAGGAGCTTTGGGAACTCAGAAATGAGTCTCCACAGCAGCCTTATCTAGTGGGTACTTTTAGGACCCCCATTTTACAGATCAGCAAACACAAGCACAGAGATTAAAAACTTGTCTAAGAGCATACGTCCAGTTAGTGGCAGAGTCAGGGTTTGAACCCAGATCTATCTGCCCACCCCCCACCCCCCCAAACCAGCCTTCTTAACTGTAACATCCTGCAATTGCAGAGAAATTATCCCTTAGCAGCTAGTCTTATTTACAATAGTAGGTTATTTTTTGAGTTTTTGCCCTGGGTCTGGGATGGTGCTAAGTGGTTTAGATAGGTGAGCACATTTTAAGGTCACAACTCTGTGAAATAGGTCTTACATTATTTCATTCCTTTTTTACAGATAAAGACAGGGAGGGACTTCAGGATGAGAAAATAGCTTTGTCAAGTTGTCCACCCTCCCCTAGCTGGGTAGATGTGCTTTTATTTCCTTATTTTTTTATTTTAGTTTTTATTTTATATTCAGGGGTATAGCTGACTTACAATGTTGTGTTACATTCAGGTGGACAGAAAAGTGGTTCGTTTATGTGCTTTTAAAAAGGCTGTCTTATAGGACAACACCTATCTATCAGTGACCCTTTTTCCATGAAAGATGCCAGGTTTGTGTCCGGCCTCGTGATCCTCCGTTCAAACTTACCTCCCACGATGACGATCCGCTCCCCGAGCACCACGGCAGGAGCACACACATTCTTGATCATTCTCGTCTCCATTTTGAACCATGTGTTTCTGGAAATGTGATACACCTGAGGGAGAAATAAAATCATGGCACTACATTTTAAAGTGATATATGTTTTTAAGAAGTAGAAGTAGTAGTTAAGAGGGTAGAAGAGCAGTGATTTCTCTTTCTTTGCCTTTTTTCTCCGGTTCTGAAAATATAGGTATCTTACCATCAATAAACAAAATATAATTATGTAACAGGAAGAAGAAACTGTTACCAGAAATTGGTCTTTAGGTGGCCTGTGAGCTCAGTGGCTGTGCTTCTGTGGACTGGACCGAGAATCATGCGTTTGAGTTGATAGTATGTGTTTGCTCACCTTCTTGGAACATTTCTTTCTTTTCAATGAGAGATGAAGCAGCTTGGACTTGCATAAAACCAATGATCTTTGAATCATTTTTATTTCTGGCTCGTGTTTAGATTTCAACATGTTCCAGTGTATCTGAGAGGGTCTTAGGGCCAAGAATAAATTTGGGTCTAAACGAGGAAGGCTTTTGAACAGGTCATGCCTGAAAGTCATTAGAATTGTAGGGGGAAAAAAAAAGGAAGCATTAGAAAAGGAAGAAAGAGTAAAGAGATGGGGGCAGGATTTCTTAGCCTTGGTCTGGAACAGAGCAGCAAATCGTGATTCTCAGACGTGTGTGTGCGTGCTCAGCTGCTTCAGTCGGGTCCGACTCTTTGCGGCCCCATGGACTGTAGCCCGCCAGGCTCCTCTGTCCATGGCATTATCCAGGCAAGAATCCTGGAATGAGTTGCTGTTTCCTCCTCCAGGGGATCTTCCTGACCCAGGGATCAAACCCGCGTCTCCTGGGACTTCTGCATCACAGGTGGACTCTTTACTGCTGAACCACTGGGAAGCCTTCCCAGACATGTGCTCCTATTAAATCCCTCAGTTTAAAGTTTAAATATCAAATGTAAATTAGTTCATGAGAGATATGAGATGGACTTCACGTAAGAAAAGCAGGAACAAAAACTTTCCAATATTCTTCACCGAAAATTCTTTCTGTGTGAAATATAATTGCCACCATGTTCAGTTCAGCCACTCAGTCTTGTCTGACTCTTTGGGGCCCCATGGATTGCAGCACGCCAGGCCTCCCTGTCCATGACCAACTCCTAGAGTTTACTTGAACTCATATCCATCGAGTGAGTGATGCCATCCAGCCATCTCATCCTCTGTTGTCCCGTTCTGCTTCCACCTTCAGTCTTTCCTAGCATCAGGGTCTTTTCAAATGAATCTGTTATTCGCATCAGGTGGCCAAAATATTGGAATTTCAGCTTCAACATCAGTCCTTCCAATGAATATTCATGACTGATTTCCTTTAGGATGGACTGGTTGGATCTCCTTGCAGTCCAAGGGACTCTCAAGAGTCTTCTCCAACACCACAGTTCAAAAGCATCAATTCTTTGGCGCTCAACTTTCTTTATAATCGAACTCTCACTTCCATAAATGACCACTGGAAAAACCGTAGCTTTGACTAGACAGACCTTTGTTGGCAAAGTAATGTCTCTGTTTTTTAATATTAAAGCCCTTATATTTTATCATTTTACCAAATTTGATCTTCACAACCATCCTATGACGTGGATACCACTACTTTCCTCCATTTTTCATATTAGACCATTGAGGCTGAAAGAGGTTAAGTAACATGTCCAAGATCACACAGCTACACTGAGTGGAAGAGCCCGGGGTCCATTCTTTTATTCACCACACTCATGGCTCTGCTTGGGGCCATAGAGGTATGGCTTTTGTTTTCTTTTTAAAAGATTAAAAAAAATCGTGTACTACTCTAATTTGCATTTATTACAGTATTAGTAGTTTTTAAAGATATTTGGTGCTTAGTTGAGCTTCCCTGGTAGCTCAGCTGGTAAAGAATCTATAGTGTTTAAAGATATTTGGTAACTATATTTTTGGCCACACCATGCAAAGCATACTGGATCTCAGTTCCTCAACCATGGCTCGAACCCATGCCTCCTGTGAGGGAAGCTCAGAGTCACTGGACCACCAGGGAAGTCCCTTTTGTAAGTTTTTAAAAATCGAAGTATAGTTGATTTACAATGCTGTGTTAGTTTCAGGTATTGTTGGTTGTCTATTTTATATGTAGTCGTGTGTATATGTTAATCCCAGTCTCCTAATTTATTCGCCTGCTTTCTCAGCTTTATTCTTTGGTAACTGTAAGTTTGCTTTCTATGTTTTTGTGTTGTAAAAATGTCCATTTGTATCTCTCTCTGTTTTTTTTTTTTTAAAGATTCCCCATATAAGTGATATTATATGATGTTTGTCTTTCTCTGTCTGACTTACTTCACTTAATATGATATTCCCTAGGTCCATCCGTGTTACACAAATGGCATTATTTCATTCTTTTTTATGGCTGAGTAATATTCCGTCATATATATGTACCACATGTTTATTCATTTGTTGATGAACATTTAGGTTGCTTCCATGTCTTGACTATTGTGAATAGTGCTGCAATGAATATTGGAGCCATGTATCTTTTTTTTTTTCAAGTATCTTTTTGAATGATGGTTTTCTCCAGATATATTGTATGTCCTGAAGTGGGACCGCAGGATCGTGTGATAACACTATTTCCTTTTTTTAAGGAACTTCCATACCGTTCTCCATGGGAATCC
The DNA here is from genome assembly GCF_963930625.1 of Muntiacus reevesi. Taxonomy (NCBI): domain Eukaryota; kingdom Metazoa; phylum Chordata; class Mammalia; order Artiodactyla; family Cervidae; genus Muntiacus; species Muntiacus reevesi. The sequence continues at coordinate 62,014,438 of NC_089260.1, forward strand.
TTCGTGGCACATCGGTGAAGAATCTGCCTGCAGTGCAGGAGATACGCGTTTGCTCGCTGGGTCAGGAAGATCCCATGGAGAAGGAAATGGCAACCCATTCTTGCCTAAGGAATCTGATGGACAGAAAAGCCTGGCAGGCTACAGTCCAAGGGGTCGCAAGAGTTGGACATGACTTGGCAATGAAACCACCACCACCACCACCGCCTTACTGTTCTCCGTAGTGGCTGCAACAATTTACATTCCCACCAACAGTGCAGAAGGGTTCCTTTTTCTCCTGTGTGCCTTTTCTTGATGGAGGCCTTCGAGACTGAAGCTCTCTTGAAGTCTCTGTCAGTTCTCAAAGTTGTTGAACCATAGAAGAGGCCACAGCTAGAGACAGGGGCAACCACAATGGCTGGCAAACCATCTGCAAATATGCAAGTGACACTGAAAAATGAGATCCTTGGAGGAAAGCAAACACTGATTGCATTTTACTTGAGTAACTGCCTCCTGCTTGCTCTTCTTTATCAGTTTCGAGGATGGTTTCAAAAATAGACTAAACATTTGCTCACAATTCTCATGATGCCCTCAGAGAGGCTGAAGCAAGGACAGCAAAGGATGGTTTGTGACCCTGGAGGAAGTGATACTTTGTTACGGTAGAGGGTTTGCTTAATGCCCTCCAGTAATAGAAACAGAAAGAAGACCAGGTAGAAACACAATTTGCACAGTAACCCCACCCCCCCACGGCAGTTTAGTCCTTTAAAAGAAGGCTTGCGTGCAGGTAAACCATCTGATGAAGAAATCTTTGTCCCTATATCTGAAAACCCAACCTTCCCCATCAAGTAACCCAAACATTCATACTGAACTATATATCTGAATGAGTACAATTTCCATGACAAAGCTAAATGCTAAGTAGATAAGAGCTTCCAAACTGATACTTTTTCTGTTTTCCCCTTTTCTGGACTGCAGGGTAAAAGGATCACTCACGTGTTAGTGTTTTGGGTTTTGGTTTTCGGTTTTTTAAGATCCTTGTTTGATTGTCTTGTGCATTTCTGGATGAGTTAACTTATAAAATCTTTTGAGTTTTGTATTTATTCTTAATAATTGATAACAGTTTTGTAATGTGAAAATTATCAACATATTTGTTGACTTTATTTTGAAAAATACTTTTTTTTTTTTTAAACAGGAGGGGCTCTAGCTTTTCATAGAAGCACTTTATTATAAATCTGAGTGGTGTGGCCAGAGTTTGGAGGGGCGCAGAACGTGTCTGTCTTGGCTCAAGTACACGAGTGAAATCTGGAACAGGCTTAGAATCTGCCTAGATGATCAGGGAGGAGTGGGAAACATGGACTGGAGAAGTGACAGGAAGAGAAAAACAAGGAAAGGATTGAATAGAAATGATCACTTTTCTCTGTCATCACTGGCACCAGCTTAGCCCAAGTTGCCATCATCCCTTGCCTGGGCCTCTAGAAAGATCTGCCTTTGCCTATTTGGGCCTCCTCCAGTTCCCTCTTCATGAAGCGTCCAAAGAAAATTCTAAAAATGTGAATTCGACTACTTCATCTGCCCTGCTGCTCTCAGGATTGAACCCCAATTCCTTGATGAGGCCTGGAAAGCCAGACCAGCCTCATTAACACAAACACTCATCCCCTCAAGAATGTTCTAGAATTTCTGTAGGAAGGGCTCAGGGGCAGCACTCTGGGTAGAGGGAGCTGCTCATTATGACCTGGGAAGGGGCTGGTGGAGATTACAGGGGACTGACCATCCCCAGCTCCGCCTTGGTGCACAACCTTTCTGCCCCTTCCTCTGTGTTACAACCATCTGGTCAAGCTTTTGGTTCCTCCAGGGGATGGGTTGCATCCCCTTTCTGCTTTCGGGTCTTCTGCCAGCTGTCCCCTTACCCAGGAACATCACCCCTCCCTCAGTAGCAGAGTCCGACTCCTGCTGCAGACAGCAGACTCATCTGCTCAGGGAAGCTGCCTGCCCATCTCGGTCCACGTCAAGAGTCCTGTGTCCACCATGTGTATTCTTCCTCTTTTACCCTCCATCCTCACCTCCTTCTCTCTTCTCTTGCCTCTCTGCTAAAGTCCACTTAAACCAACCTCACAGAGTTCTTGCCAAAGGCCTCTGAATTCTCACACCCTCCTAGATAACCCACCCCAGACTGCTTTAGGGGTCCCCTTAAAGCACCCCTCTATTCAGCATCTGAATCACAGTTCTCTCCTAAGCTCCTGGAGAGTAAGTGGGATTTACAGCTCATGCCCATGTCCCCAGGGTGCGCAGTTTAACTCCTCTAAATGAACAGAGCAGATCTCAGGGACCTCCTTGATTATCTTTAGGAGAGGGACTTCCCTGGTGGTCCAGTGGTTGGGACTCTGTGCTTCCAATGCAGAGGGCTTGGGTTCAATTCCCGGGTGGGAAACCAAGATCCCACATGCCACATGTGTGACCAAAAAGTAAAAAAATAAAATAAAATAGAGGCCTTTTATTAAAGGTGAACTACAGAGACTAGAATGTGTATAAAGTTGGAAAACACTCAATATTCTGACATTTTGATTTTTATTAATAACACTTCTCAGGGAGCTTGTAAGTGAAATTGGCATCTACCTATCATTTAAGGCAGGGGTTCCACAACCTGGCCTGTACCTTAGAATCTCCTATAAACTTTAATAACACTGAATATCAGGATCCCACCCAGGAGATTCAGATTTTGATTCAGCAGATCTGAGGTCTGACTCCTGGGCTTTTGGTAATAGACTATGGACCAGGGCTTGAGAATCTTCTTTTAAGGTGTTACTGATTTGGGTTAGAAGCATCTGCAATATTTCTATTTTGTTGTTGTTCAGTTGCTCAGTCATGTCCAACTCTTTGGCCCCATGAACTGTAGCCCACCAGGCTTCTCTGTCCATGGAATTCTCCAGACAAAAATACTAGAGTGGGTTGCCATTTCCTACTCCAGGGGATCTTTCTGACCCAGGGATTGAACTCATGTCTCCTTCTTGGCAGGCAGATTCTTTATCACTAAGCCACCTGGGAAGCCCTGTAGGACTTCACTATCTGGCATTTGATGTGTTCTAGCTAGACCCTTTAGATGTATCTGATGTACCTTTGTATGTATTAATCTTACACAAAAGAATTCATAAATGGATAAAATCTTGCTGAAATTAAACTTTCTTCCTTTCTCCCTCCCTCCCTTCCTCCTTTTTCCTTTTCCTGCAACTAACAAGCATGTATTATATGGATTTATGTGCATATGTATGTGTATATGTGTATTCATGTATTTGTGTATATATACATGTGTTTGTGTGTGCACATATGTATGCACATGCAGGTGTATCATGCACAAACATGCACATGTATGTGTTCACACAGTGCACACATGTGTATCAGTGTGTGTCATGTATGTGTTTGTACATATATGTGTGTGCATGCATGCACACATGTGTGTAGGTGTGTGTAGACATAGTGGGAAGAACCATTTACCTGGATACATGTATACATGTGTGTGTGTGCGCACAGGTATAGTGGGAAGGACCATTTACCTGGAATCATACATGCATACATGTATACGTGTATGTGTGTGTAGGTGTATGTAGGCATGGTGGGAAGGATCATTTACCTGGATACATGTATACATGTGTGTGTGCGCGCACAGGTATAGTGGGAAGGACCATTTACCTGGAATCATACATGCATACATGTATACGTGTGTGTGTGTAGGTGTGTGTAGGCATAGTGGGAAGGGCCATTTACCTGGATACATGCATGCATACGTGTGTGTGTGTGTGTGTGCGCGTGCGCATGTATGTGGGAAGTACTGTTTACCTGGATAAGGCGCACAGGGTTCTGCATGACGTCCTCTCCTCCGAAAAGGTAGAGTCTCTGGTCTTTGACAGCAACCGCAGGGTGGAGTACCCCCACTGGCATGCTGGCCATCATCTCCCAGACGTTGCCGACACTGTCATATCTCTCCATGGAGCCCATGACCTCGTGCCCCTCGCCAATCCCCCCGATGGAGAAGATGAAGTTCTTGTGGGCAGCGCTCCTGTGGGAGTAGCGGGCCGCCAGCATGGGCTGCCCTGGCCTCCACTGGTTGAGCTTCAGGGAGAAGATGTAGACCTTGGCAGTGGGCACACTCTTCCCCACAGCCATGCCCCCCAGCATGTAGACGCTGCGGTGCAGGGAGACGGCCGAGGCCTTATACAGCCGGGCCGGGAGCTTGGCAAGGCTCTGCCACCGGCCGGTCTGTCCGTCGTACAACAGCACGTCCCTGGTGGTCTGCTGGTTGTCCTTCCTTCCACCCAGGAGGATGAGGAAGTCTTGGTAAGAGTTTCTTGGCGGGACATGCCACAGAGGTTGGAGGCCCGTGGAACTAGTGGTACCGTACAGAGAAAACACCTGCCTCTTGGCGGTCTCCAGGATGGTCTGGCAGGGGGGCGAGGACTGGAGGAGGGCGTCGTTGGCGATGAAGTGGTGGAAGAAGGCCGGGTGGACGTACTGCAGCCTGACCTGCTTGAACAGTTCCTGCACGTATCGCTTCCGGGTCTGGAGGTCATGCTTGATCCAAACCATGAGGGCCTCGAACACCTTCTCCTCCTCCCCGCACAGCCCATCGTCGCCCAGGTAGTCTCTCAGTTCCAAGGCACAGAGCTCCTTCAGGTCAGCCGACGCGGCCACCTCTGGGAAATACGTCAGGGCCACCTCCCTGGCTTTCTTCCGGAGGGTCTCACAGCTGAAGATTTCAGAGAGTCTGGTCATGCCCAGGCAGTTGCTGGGGGTCAGTTGGCTCTGGAGGAAGGAGGAGCAGGCCTCGAGCAGCTTGGGGTACTGTAGCATGGATGCGGCCTCCGTCAGGGGCAGGACGCTTTCCACAGTGATGTGCACCTCGCCCGTGTACACATACAGGACGATTCGCTCCAGAGTCGAGGCGTCGACGCCTTTCAGCTGGACCTTGGCCTCTCGGCTCTCCCGGAAGTTGCTGCAGAACATGGCCCTGAAGTAGGGGCTGCTGGAGGCCAGCACGTTGCGGTGGCAGGGGACCTCCCAGGCCCCGGAGCAGATGCTCACGTCGGTCAGGATCCGATTTTGCCTCAAGTCATTGAGCTGCCTCAGCAAGTCAGAGGAGAAGTCATGGTCTTTGAAGAGGAGCCCCTCTGATGACTCCTCGTCCATCCTGCAAAGATGGGGAGAAGTCCCAAGAGGGAGGTCGTCCTGGAGGGTTAAGCTGTGGCGGCTCCGAGACTTAGAGCACGTCTGTCCACTCACTGAGATGTTTGTGGATACCGCCAAGAATACTGCTTGGTGAAGACTGGAAAATGGGACCACCTAATGCATGGGTCTCACAGCGAAAATCTCTCTATTCGGTTATGATTATTCTCAAAGGTAACAGAGAACTACCATCTGCAGATAATCTGGAAAAAAAAAAAAAGAAAAGAAAAAAAATTTTAAAAGAGAGAGAGAAGGTGGTTGGGTAAGTTGGGAGAGTCGAAGGTGGCAAGTGGTCACAGGGGCTGAAAAGTTAGCTCAATGCAAGATCACAGTTTGTGCATTTGAAGCAGAAGTCTATGAACCTTTCTCCGGATTCTCAGCATATCTCTTACTTAGTACACTCATCCAAACATCTTTCCGGGTGTTAGTCATTCCCCACGGATGTCATGCTGGGGGCGTAGCCTCTGGTATCGGGACAGAAATGAGGGATGGAAATGGACCTTTGCGATGTTTTGTTTTTATTTTTAAACATGACCTCATGGAGTCTTGTGGGTTTTGTTTTTAAAATGAGATAAATAGAAAGCAGAGACCAGACGATGCCCTGGGCAGGGTTTATTGGATGACACCTGGCCACCCGTCCACCTGCAGAAGAATTAAACTTTAGAGCTATTTACCTCGTTTTCCTGCAGTGACAACCACCGATACCTGTCGCAGCTGGTCCCTCCGGAGACTTTCCACCTCTGGCTCCAAGTGAAACCATAAACTCAGGCCTTTCCTTAAGCTGGCAAATAACTTGTCCTGGGAGAATTCTGGATTTGTTTATGCTGAAGGCACTTTCACAGTGTTCTAGAGCTTTGTGAAAGAACTGCTGGGCAGAGAGACCGTGTATACATTCCAGGGCTAAGAATAGTTGCGTATGTACTTTCCACTGTTATGACATGTGACTTTCCATTTGCCTTTTGCAGCAACCCGAGGGCCTGTGGGGCCGGCGCATGCCCACATGCCTTGTTTCCTTGGCAAATGTTTACATGGGCAGAAATAGATTTGGAGGAACAGCTTCTCTTAGACAAGACTTTGCTGCCCACTTGGACACATCCCGAGTCCCTTGTCCTAAAAGTGCCTGGGAATTCTAGATGTCTGTAAACAGGTTGCTGTGACCTGGGAAAAGTCACTGAAGATAGTTCTGGGTGAGTTTAAGGTGGCAGATGGTCACAGGGAAGCCAGAACATGGAGGCCCAAGGGCATTGCTCAGTTGGTCTCTATTTCCTACCGTCTGCCGCAGGATTGTTGGAGGAGGGAGGGCTGTGAGTTCCTCCTCCAGGCTCCAAGGGTGATCATCTTTGTGATGAAGATTGTTTTAAATATTTGTGAAGCACCCCCAGGGTTTCCAGACTTGGGGAACACCAAAGCATCATGGATCCTCCTTATCACAGGGGCTTCTGTTTTAAAGTGGCCAGAGCAGTACTCTTGTGGATCACACCTGCTTCTCACCAGAGCCCTGCTGACTGTTCTTCAGTTCATTTTTAAAAAAAAATAGCTCAGGCTTGCTTTTCTGTTTTATTTTTCCAATTTTTCCCATCAGAGAGGCTTGAGCTATAGGAAGGAGGCAAAGTATGTTGCTCTAGGAGCAGTGTGTGGGCAGAAGAGAGAGTGAGGATGAAAGGAAGGAGAAGAAAGAGGAGGGTGAGGAAGAAGAGGAGGAGAGTGCTGATGGTGATGGAGTAGGATGCAACCTCCAAATATAAGAATTAGAGCCATGCTGGAGGGCTGTAGAGCTGCCAGGGTGAGTTAAAGGGACCCTGAATCTATCCTGCCTCTGTGCTCAGGGAGGTCCTGATTGAGGGTACCAGCAGTGAATGATGGCAGGGAAGCCTGGCTTTTTCTCCTTCTCAAGTCTTGCCGGGACTATTGCAACAGTTGCTCCTAACCCTCGCTGCTTGTCTCTCCCTCCAGTAATCCACCCTGTCACTACCTTGGTCACCCCCGAGAAGCCAAATCGAAATATGCCCGTCCCTCAGCATCATGCCCTGACTGCAGGATAAAGTCCAGACTCTTTAGCAGGAGTCAGATTGGCCTCCTGCCCTCCTCCAGAACCATCTCCTGCCGCTTCCCTGTCCCACTTACGTTTTTCACTCTGGTTCCCTCAGACAACTTGCAGATCCCTGTAGGTGTCTGGTCCCTGTTGGGGAAGCTGGGCTGGGCTGCCTTAAGGGCACCACAGAGATGGTGGCCGGGGCTGTCTCACATAGTTACACATCACAGAGTAGAGAATGCCCAGGAGGGTCTAGAAAATCGAGATCAGGAAAGCACATCCATCACAGGTCGCTGGGGCCAGGTGCCTAGAGGTCAGAATTAGGAGCAGAAGATCTGAGCCAAGGGCGGTCAGAGACCCTGGGAGGTAGAAGCAGGGGGCTGGAGAGTGCAGCTGTCAGAGTTGGTGGCTGTTTTTGCACTTCTGCCAATGAAGAAACTGCCTGCCAATGCAGGAGATGAAAGAGACATGGGTTCGATCCCTGGGTCAGTAAGATCCCCTGAAAGAGGAAATGGCAACCAGTTCTAGTACTCTTGCCTGAAAAATTCCATGGACAGAGGAGCCTACAGTCCATGGGGTTGCAAAAAGTCAAACGTAACTGAGTGACTGAGCACACTTGCACTTCTGAGCTATGCTGGGGATATGCGAACGAGTAACCAAATTCCTTCAAGGGCCTGAGGTCCTTCTATTTGTGCTTCCGGGCCTTTGCACATGCTCTTCCCTTTGCCATCCTTTCCACTTTCACTTCTGAACTCCTATTCATCCTTCAAAACCTTGTTTGTATGTCAGCATCTCCAAAAGTCTTCCTTGACCTTCTGAGTACTCAGTACTCCTCTGTACTGTTTCCATCCCCTCTACACACTTCTTTTTTTTTTTTTAATTTTTCAGTGGGTTTTGTCATACATTGATACGACCTCTACACACTTCTAACAGGACATGCCTCACACCCTCATTACAATTATGTTTACCTATCTGCGTCCATTTTGTTAGAACGGAGGTGTCTGGACAGCAAGAACCTTATCTTAATTGTCTCTATCTGCAATGCCTAGCACAGTGCCTGGCACACTGTGGCTGAATTATATATAGTTCCTGAATTGAGCATGACAAAGGAGAGACTGGGGAAACAGAGTGAGTTCTGCTGGGTGTCCTTCATGCCCCCTGTTTGCCATATAGGTTTAGCCGGGCTGCCATGTTCAAGGCTTCCCTGATGGCTCAGTGAGTAAAGAATCCGCCTGCAGTGTAGGAGACACAGGAAATGCAAGTTCAGTCCCTGGGTTGGGAAGAGCCCTAGAGGAGGAAATGGTGACCCACTCCAGTATTCTTGCCTGAAATATCCCATGGACAGAGAAGCCTGGTGGGTTTCAGTCCAAAGGGTCTCAGAATCGACTGAGCAAGTGAATATGTGCATGCACAGCTTGGTAAGTGTCCATTAGAACACAATGTAACCAATGCTCTGGAACAGTCCTGGATGTTCCTCCTTTTAATCAAATCCAATAACATGGTGAAGTGAAAAGGAAAATGATTGCTTTATACCACAGAGCGAGAGTTAAGTTCAAGTTTGGGAACTGAACTGTGAAGTGTTCCCAACTCCAAACCTAGTGTTTTGGTCCTTGGCCTTGCAGTCAGCACAAGGAAAACAATAATTTCCGTATTGCTCTGAGGTTTCTGTATTATTTCTCTTCCAGACAGTGGGCAAGCTAAGATTTTGTGGGAGGGCAATAGGTAGGGATTTCTGTGCATGAACTAACATGGCACCACCCATTGGTAGGAACCTTGGAGCATCCCCTACATTCTCTAATTAGACCTTCTGGGATCCAGCCCTGTCAAGTGTTCAGGGGAGCCCTGGTGTGTAGTGTCAACATCTGACCAACTTTAATACATCTTTTGGATTCTAAAGTTTTAGAAAAAACAAGCCCCCTTCTGTTGGCCTGCCTATGAGGAAAATTGCTTTTGCTTAGTCACTTTAGTTATGTCCAACTCTTTGGGACCCCATGGACTGTAGCCCACCAGGCTCCTCTGGCCATGGAATTCTCTAGGCAAGAATGCTGGAGTAGGTTGCCATGCCCTCCTCCAGGGGATCTTCCCCACCCAGGTATCAAAACCATGTTTCCTGCATTGGAGGTGGATTCTTTTACTGCTGAGCCACTGAGGAAGACTACTAGGAGACTTCTACATTCAGTTCAGTTCAGTTCAGTTCAGTCGCTCAATCGTGTCCAACTCTGCAACCCCATGAATCGCAGCACGCCAGGCCTCCCTGTCCATCACCAACTCCTGGAGCTTACTCAAACCCATGTCCATTAAAACGTTTGGAAAAGACACAGAGTCTTGGTGTTTACCTCCTAGCAGGCATACATGTATAACACTAAATACATAAACACTAAATCCAACCCCAAATGTGTATCTACTTCCCCCACCCTATATAACCCCAATTGGCTAATTTCAGTTCATGAATCTACTTGTGTCCAATAGTCTTATGCTCTTTGTCTTAACTGTATTTCCTGACCTTCTCTGGAAGATGTCTTAGTTTAGGGTCTGAACATATGGGAACTTAAGATAAATGAGCACATTCAGCTCCTTGCCCCTCCTTGTGATGAAAATCAGTGTCATAAGGAGTCAACAGTCAGGCTTCAAAGGCATGAAGACTCAGGAGAATCTTCAGATGTCCTCTCGGCATCTATGTGGTCTTGGGCAGGTAGCTTATTCTTAACTGAAGTATAATTAGTTTATGATATAATGTTAATTTACTGCATAGTGATTCAGTATTTTTACAGATTGTCCTCCATTTAAAGTTATTGTAAGATAATTACTATAATTCCTTGTGTGGTACAATATGTCCTTGTTGCTCATCTATCTGATACAGAGCAGTTTGGATCTCTATCCCATACCCTTAATTTGCCCCTCCCCTTCTTCTTTGGTAACTACTCTTCCAGCCTCAATTTCTCCATCTGTTAAATGGGGATAACTTGATCACAGAGAAATAATGTATGGGAAGCATCTAGTAAAGTGCCTGGCACAGCGTAGGTTCACAGGAAATTGTGGTTAGTGTTATTCTATTACTCTGAAAATAATCTCATGAGATCCCAATATTTCCTGTACTGTTTTCAGCATCTAATTTATTCTCCTGCTCACTGTGGCTGTTTCCTTTGCCCTAAGCAAGTGCCATGTTCCCTATTATCTAGTCAGCTTTCAGGAGTCCTGGATTCCAGGCTCCGCCAGGGTCAGGTTGTATGTTTTTAGACCAGTCACATAGCCTCTTTGTGCTTTGTCTCGTGGCCAAGAAGGTATGGGTGGGCAACTTCTGAATCCTGCCTCTCTCAGCTCACCCTGTGGTTTGTGACCTGAAAAGACCAGTGAAGGGACTGCTAGGACCTGAGCCGCAGCAAAGGGGCCTTGTCAGAGCTTCTGCACATCTTTGGCATGAAGCCGAGACTCTGGCCTCCACATTGGTCAAGCTGCCAGCTGGTACTCTTTATTATTTGGCTTGTTGAAGTAAGTTCAGAAAGCTTTCAGTTTCCCCGTGGAGTTTTGCATTGCCGTCACTCGGACTCAGGAGGTCCCTGTTTGTTTCCTGTCCCGAGCTGGGCCTGGATTCTCGTGGAAGGGCAGTGCTGCTGGCTCAGGTCTGACAACTACAGGCAAGGAAGTCACAAAATAAGCTCTGCCACACGTGGCCAGTCCTCCTAACGCCCTTTGAGACAAGGAAGCTGTTACCCTCACACTAACCACGGAATCGTGGCTGGGGCAGTTCCCAGGACCTGTGTTAAAGAAGGAACATATGTACACTTAAAGGCCTAGGAACAACTCCTTGATACCTGGAAGACTGTTCTCTGTTGACATCAGAGTATCTGCAGCTTCCTCACTCTGCAGGTGCTGGAGAAAAGTGAGGAGCAGACAAATGAGATTTCAGTGATCTGGATTAGCCAAAGCTGTAAGAAGGAACTTGCCTCTTGCGATGTGGCTTTTAAACTCTGTGTCTGTGAGTGCCCGGCTATCAGCATCTGTACCTATCTGACTGGGTATGTTTCTTTGACCAGCTTGTGGAAAGCTGAACAAGGACTTTGTGCTGCAGACAGTGGCCAAAAGGCACCCTGCTTCTTGATTCTGGAGTTGCCATGACAACCACCCTCTGAGAGCTACAAGCCCAGCTCCTTTTACTAGGCCAGTAGTGCAAACGACTGCATTCCCAACTCTTCCTCCATCCTGTCCCAGTGCCAGGAAATATTTTATACTTTCTTGCCCCTGGGGAGGGCAAGGGGGAGAAAGGGCCGACAGAGATGACGTCAGGACTGCTAGGGGATTGTTGGTATATAACCCGGCCGTCTGGTCCCACTTCTCCCCACAAACTCAAGTCTGACCTCATGTATCATTTATGCCACAGGTCAGCTTTCTGGGCTCTAAATCAAATCAGGAATAAAGAAATAGTATGATTAAGGATACATTCTTACTCTCCCATTTTAGCACTGTGAGTCACAAAAAATAATACACTGCCTTGGTGTTTCTGTTTCCTAGGGCGGGTGCTCTCTGATGGGGAGATAGAATTTAGGCAGGAGCATCCCTCTCTCTAGGCCACTGATGCTTGGTTTACCCACCCATACCTTCTTGGCCAAGTGACAGAACACAAAGAGGTTAGGTGATTGTTCTAAAACCCAGAGCCTGTCCCAGACAGAGCCTGGATTGGAATCCAAGACTCCTGAAGTTTGGCAGTTTGCAGCTGTGGTACAGAAGGTGGACGACCTACAGAGGAAGGTCTATTGGGAGGGAAAATTTTAACCCTTTCAAAGTAGGAGTGATTAGAATCCCCAGGGGAAATGTGAATTGAACAAGGTAGGAGAAGGTGACAACAGAGGACAAGGTGGTTGGATGGCATCACTGACTCAATGGACATGAGTTTGATCAAGCTGCGGGAGATGGTGGACAGGGAAGACCGGCGTGCTGCAGTCCATGAAGTTGCAAAGAATCAGACATGACTGAGCGACTGAACAACAGCAAAGGGTCTAATTAACTAAGGGTCCATCCATCTGTCTATCCTATCATCCATCCATTCATCCATCCTCCATCCATCCCTGGACCACCAGGGAAGTCCCTTTTAATTCTGTGTTTGATTACTGCTTCGACTGAAGCTTTGTTTTTTCATGAACAACATTGATATATTATTTTTAATTTGGCCTCCTCATTTAAATTATTATCTCTTATAAAATATTTACTTGCTTGTCCTTGCATTCTAGAATACCAACTCAAATTTACCTTTTATACCATTGGGGTATTATTCCATATGATTAGTTTTCCTCTTTGATGCTTCTAGTACAGAACTGAAATATGTTCCTGATTTTTTATTCCTCCAAAATAATCCCATAGCTCTTCTAGCTCTCTTCCTGTCTTAGTCTGATCATTATGGACTTCTGCCTATTTTACAGAAGGAATGGCGTTTTTCTTTGTATTGATGTTGAAGGTTTTGAAAAGGTTTCTTCTGGACACACTCTTGAGTCTTCGGAGTGGTGTTCTCTCTTCTTGTTCTGCAGTATATTTTCAGTCTGTCTCTTTTCGTTATGTATTTGTCTTTGAATGAGAAGATTTATCCAGACCCAGTGATGGGGCAACTAACAGACTACAGAGCTTGCCTTTGGAATTGTTGCCACTTGAATATCCTTCTTACTTCTACAGTTGGAAGGATGGCTGATCATTCTTTCCACTTCCTAGCTCCATTCCCAGAGTTTAGTGACATCCAAGAAGTTTGGCCCTACTGGAATGATGAGTGATTTTCTTCTATCTGCAATGTATTTGTGAGTCTATAGCCCCAACTCTCTAACAAATGCCTCCAACAGACTTTTCTGTCTCCCTCCATGGCTTTAAAAACTTTATGCCAATTGCACTCCGCTTTTGGGATGCAAAGGGTCCCTGGCAGGGACTTTCCCCACCATCATTTACATCCTGTACTATTGGTTGCTTGAGAGTTGCAGTCTGTAAAAGGAAAAGGAAAGCTTTTGTGGGATGCATGTGTTGTGAATAAAATTGAACTCTGGCTGCCTCAAAAGATATCACTTGTGTAATAGTGGATAACTGGTCAGTTTTTTTTTTTTTTAATTCATTTTATTCTTGGCTGCGTAGAGTCTTTGTTGCTGCATGCGGGCTTTCTCTAGTTGCAGTGCATGGGCTTCTCTTTGCAGTGGTTTCTCTTACTGAGGAGCAAGGGCTCTAGGGCGCTAGGACTCAGTAGTTGCAGCTTAGTGGCCCCATGGCATGTGGAATCCTCCCAGACCAAGGTTTGAACCTGTGTCACCTGCATTGGCAGGTGGATTCTTAACCAATGGACTGCTAGGGAAGTCCCTAGCTGGTCAGTTTTAAGATTAGTCTTGTCTCTGGTTCTCTGAGTCAAGGAGCAGGAGTGTCAAAGAAATGAACTCTTTACTTACTTTCAAAGAATTGAATCTCCTCTCTTTCATGAGGTAAGCATGACTAGGTCACTAACTCTTTCTCACAAGCCAACCGTACCTGCTTCTGGTATTGAGTTGATTCTGATATTGAGCTGTAATCAGTCCTACCTTTCTGAGGTTGTGGTGGGTGCTCCCCATTCCTTGTAAATAATTTTTGGTGGGAAATAGATGCTATCAGAGGGACACTTGTATATTAGCTTTACACAATGTTTTTTTTTTTTTTTTTTTTTTAAATATTATTTTATTAGTTGGAGGCCAATCACTTCACAACATTTCAGTGGGTTTTGTCATACATTGACAAGAATCAGCCATATAGTTACACGTATTCCCCATACTAGAACACTTCCTAACACCATACACAAAAATAAACTCAAAATGGATTAAAGATCTAAATGTAAGACCAGAAACTATAATACACAATGTTTTTTTTTTTTTTATTATTTTTTTATTTTTATTTTTTTAAAAATATTATTTTATTAGTTGGAGGCCAATCACTTTACAACATTTCAGTGGGTTTTGTCATACATTGACATGAATCAGCCATATAGTTACACGTATTCCCCATCCCGATCCCCCCTCCCACCTCACTCCCCACCCGACTCCTCAGGGTCCTCCCAGCGCACCAGGCCCGAGCACCTGACTCATGTATCCCACCTGGGCTGGTGGTCCGTTTCACCATAGATAATATACATGCTGTTCTTTCAAAACAAAAATATGGAACGCTTCACGAATTTGTGTGTCATCCTTGCGCAGGGGCCATGCTAATCTTCTCTGTATCGTTCCAATTTTAGTATATGTGCTGCCGAAGCGAGCACAATACACAATGTTTTTGAGGTTCAGTTCTCAGAACCTATGAGGCATTCAGGAGCCCTCTGGGTAAAGCCTTCCCTTGTCAGCTCTTTACTTTCTCCTACACCTGAATAATCAGAAGGTAGGGGAAAAAAAAAAGAATGAGCAAAGACAGATGCAGTTGATGCGGTGGCTCATACAGTAAGGCATCCACCTGCAGGACAGGAGACCTGGGTTTGATCCCTGGGCTGGGAAGATCCCCTGGAGAAGGGAATGGCTACCCACTCCAGTATTCTTGCCTGGAGAATCCCATGGACAGAGGAGCCTGGCAGGCTGCAGTCCATAGGGTCGCACGGTGTCAGACACGACTAAGCGACTGAGCACAGGGTTACACACGATTGCTAGGAAAGCTTGTTCAAGTTTCCAGCGCTTTGGGTAAGGAAGTAGGAAGTATCTTCTTGTGTTTTCCATTCCAATGGGCAGGTCAGCACAGGCTGTGGAGTTTCAGACATGAGCTAGAGGTCAGGGAGTCTGCTATTGAAACTTTTCATAACATCTAGTGTGTTGTTGGTTGCCCGAAGGCATTACACAATATTGGTAATAATCATAGCAGTCAGAAACCTGCCATTCTACCTGGGAGACATGTACATTTCCCTATTGTCACCTCCAGAATTTTCTTCAGCACAAGTACCTGAAGGGAAACTTTCTCAGTGGCTCCCACAGAAGAACATTAGACAGTGGAGGTGGGGGGTGGTGATGGTGGGCAACCAATGACACGACTGAGATTCCCAGTTGTTAGTGGGTGTTCCTCCAGAAAACATTGTGTAAGAAGAGTAATGAGGGTGATCTTTTCTGAAATTAGGAAAGACACCAGGGCAGGCTAACTGATTAAATCGTCCCGACACAAAATGATTGAATGCCTATTGCACACCTACTGTCTTTACTGAAGACACGCAAAGATCTCATTTTTACCAGGCCACATGGTAACCCACTCTTCTCCCTGAAAAGCATTACTTACTCCAGTTAGAGCAGGTCATGAATTAGACAACAATGGGGAGAAAAGTGCAGGGGAGAAGGGGAAAAGATTGTTCCAGAAGATGTTTGTTGCTGTTGTTTACTTGCCTCTGACTCTTTGTGACTCTATGGACTGCAGCCCACCAGGCTCCCCTGTCCTTTGGTATCTCCAGGAGTTTGCTCAAACTCACGTCTACATTAAGTCGGTGATGCCATCCCACCATCTCATCCTCTGCCACCTCCTTCTCCTCCTGCCCTCAATCTCTCCCAACATCAGGGTCTTTTCCAATGATCCGACTCTTCACATAAGTTGGTCAAAGTATTGGAGCTTCAGCTTCAGCATCAGTCCTTCCAGTGAATATTCAGGGTTGATTTCCTTTAGGACTGACTGGTTTGTGTGAATGAGCCCTAGAAAGAATGTCCCAGCCCCGTGACTAGTTTGTCACGTAGGATTGAGGGTCTGAGAAGGAGCCCTTTGGACAAGCAAACAGAGCAGTGCAAACCAGGGAGGAGGGCTTGGGGGTGAAGATGGTGCTTTTCTTAGAACTACTAGGGGATTACTGGGTAGAGGGGTGGCCAGCCTTGGTATTACTGCTGAAAAGGCAGAGGAGAGAGTGGTGAAGACAGATTTGTTGCCTTCCCAGCTGTGCCTGAGGTTGTCTGCGAACCTTTGAGAATCATCCCCTGGGCTTCATGCAAAGCGCCCAGATGTTCTGATTTAGGCACAATGGGCCTTCCCCATTGACATTTTCCCATAAATTTTCTTCATGGGTCTTCCCAGGTCCTATTTCTCTCCTTTTCCCCCACTCTCCACTATCTCCCCATCTCATTTTCTTTTCTTGCTCAGCCAAGTTATTTCTATCTGCAAAACTTCTCTCCTGTTATCTCCTCTATTATCGTTTCTCATGAGGGACTTTTCTGGACTTGAGTGGTTTGGCCACTGGATTCTACCCTTTGTCCCTGCTTTCCTTGGGGGAAAAGAGAGAGCAAGAGAACCTCACCTACCGAAAGGAGCAGTGTTTTCTCCTGGTGAATTTGCTTATTAAACTGTGAGTCAGTAATCCATGGTGGCTATTTTTCTGTTTTGCATGAGGGTCCAGGGCAGAGTTTGTCTGCCCAACTCTGTTATATAAAGGACAAAAGGCAGTCTTTGAACAGACCTAGTGCTACACTTCACCATAGTCAGGTATCTTTGAGCACTTTACATCCTGTGTGTTCTTTACTTCTCGTGATAAACTTGGCAGGCAGGTCTCGTTAAGCTAGGGTTTTCAGCATAAGTCTGTCCCAAATATTGTTCAAGACGTACTTATGCTAAAATACTTTCTCGTGATTTGAAATTCAAATTTAAGTGCGCTTCCTATACTTTCATTTGCTAATTCTGGCAACAGTTAAGTCCAAACTGCAGAGGAGGTAATGTGACTTGCTCGGGGTGCTTGATCATGTTAGTTTCTTACTCCTGTCCTTCCCCATCTCCACCATTGAAGCAGTCCAAAGAGAGAAGAAAAGAAAAGAAATATTATGCAAAATGAATGAATATTCTCCAGCCCTCTGCCCACGAACCATTTCATTAAACACTTTCATCTATTATCAGCAGCATCCTGGCAGCACAGAAACTCACTGGAGGGCACAGTGATGATCTGATACTTTGGATGAATCCCGAACCAGAGTTTTGACCTTTCTGAAAGGGACGTGGCGAAGCAGAAGCCTGGAGGCTTTGGCATCCACAACCATGAATAATTGCCCTGGTTTTGGCACCCACTGCATCTATGAACCAGGCTACCTCTGTTAATTCTTTCATGAGTTTTATTTTCTTTGTTGAAAAGTTGAGAATGGGACTATTGATCTGCATTCTTCACAGGACCAGGTGATGCAGTGCAACTCAGCAGCTGGTACTGGACGGACCCTGGTTCGAATCCCAGCTCTGCCACTTACCAGCTGTGTGACCTGGGGCAAGTTACTTAATCTCTCTGTGACTTGGCTTTCTCATCTGTAAACTGGAGATAATGTGAATGAGAATTAGATTGAAGACTGTGAGGTCTGGAGACAAGGTTTACTAATGAACTCATGCATTCAAACAAGCACTGAATTGCTAACAACCTAATCAAATCCTCCATTAAGAACGCTGGTCACGGGGTTTGAATGAATGCTTAGCTCTGTACGAGGAAGGACTAGGGATACAGGGGAACGGAAAACCTGATTTGTGCCCGGAGAGACCAACAGTCCCATGGGAGGAGACCAGTTGTACCTAGGTGAAACAAGAAGACGACAAAATCAAGGGTGTGATGATTCAATGCAAATTCAGACAGAAGGCTCAGGAGGTGTGAGTAGCAACAATCGTGTCTTATGCTTTTACCCTTATTGTAGTTCACCTGGGGCATTCATAGACGTACAAGGTGAAGTAACAGGCGGTCAGAATGTGGAGGGTCTGGACCTGGGAAGCTACTTAGAGGAGGGAGTTCTTTTAGTAGTTATAGATCTGGATTGGAAGATGGCATTTCTGATAGGACGAATCCAAAATGTGAAGGTGGGGAAGCTGGTGGCCCCCAGTGGACAGCAGAGGCGTTGAAGTGGCCCTACAGGAGACAGAGGCTGGGCCTTTCACGTATTTCTCCCTCAGGGAGTCACCCGGCTGGCTTCTCAATGTTCAGGACTTGGCTCATATTATCCCATCACATGTATCTTCCCTGGCCACCTGTTGATGTCATATCACCCTGTTTTATTTTTTTTAAATCATACTTTATGTTTTATGGAATTATTCTATTTATTACATTAGATTATTTATTCTGTCTCCCCTAGCAGAATGAAAGCCTCATGAAAGCAAGGACATAGAACCCGTAGTGATGCCCAATGAATATTTGTTGGATGAATGTACAGGCAAGTAGAAAGATGGCTCAGAATTCTAGCTTAAGGAATTGGGATTTTTATAGGAAATTATGAGGACTTCAAATAAAATCTGTATCAAGGTATGTCCTATGTATCAAGGTATGTCCAGAAGGCCCTCTTGTAACAGGAGTCAGTGAGTGGTCCTTCCCTTTCCTCTTTGCTTAAAATGAGTCTGGAGAATGATGCGAGTTTCTGGGAGTGTCCATGGGTAAAGACAGAGGTAGGTTGCGGAGCCATCAATCTGCAGCTGTTTTAGGGCAGTGGTTCTCCCCCGAGCTTCCCCTTAAAGCCCTGGGGAAATTAAAAAATTCCCAGTTCCCCGGCTGCACCCCTAAAATCCAGATCTCTCAGAGTGGGGCCCAGGCTCTGCATTCTATAAGCTTCCCTGGCAATTGCACTGTGCAGCCAAAGGTGGAAAACGCTGCGCTGGATCCCACTCACGTCACTTATAAACTCAGGCAGGAGCAACTAGCCTGTCTTACTCATATTAAGATGTCAAGTAGAAACCATAACTCTTTTTTTGATCTTCCTTACAGACACCCTGCCCAGAGGTGAGGTGCGGCCAGCTAGCTTCTTGGGTACATTTGTATATTTGATAACCTGTTTGGAATTAGCCATACATTTCCGTCCGCTGGGGCAGGCCAGTCCTAGCCAGGACCCATATGTCCTCTGATGAAACGTTATTTTGGGGACTGGTGGCTGGCAACTCCTGACCTGGCTTCTGTTCTGCTGGCCCCATTGGCTGGCTCAGTTCCAACCTCCACTTTCTCTGCCCTTGTGGTGGCCACATGGTCCAACTTCTACTTGTCACGTCTTCAGCAATGCTGGGGACCTAGGGTGACTTAACAGGGTTAATATTCATTTCATGTCACATGGAAGATGCCAAGCCAATGTTGCAGCAAATCTCATGTCCCTACTCTCTCCAGCTGGCCCAGGTTGAAGGGCCTGGAGAAGGCCAGGTGACCTGAGGTCTCCCTCTTGGAAAGGGACTGTTGAAACGCCTTTAAACCTTCTTGGCCTTTGAGACCTGTTTGGCTGAGTGTCGTCCCTTCCCCCATCCCCTGTGTGCCAAGATCTATGTTAATCTTCCCGGGCTGCATAGGCCATGTGACCTCTGGTGAAATCGCACATCTGGGCAGTTAATCTACAGACCTGCTTCTAATTGAACTAATTGGCATGGAATTGGTAGAGCTGTAGAGAGACCTGCTGCTCCTGTCTGGGCTCTCAGTGCCAAACAAAAGAAGCAAGCGGTCAGTCCTTCAGGCTGTGGGTGCCCTGGAACAGTTGAAGAGCCAGTGTACTCAGTAGACAACCGTCTACTTGCCTCTTCTCCTCTCCCCTTCCCCCTCTCTACACCAACACGTGCTTCAGAATGTGATTTTCATGAATCATGTCCCTGTGTCTTGTTTTGGAAACCATGAGTGACTGCTGTAAGCATAGCATCGAATGCCTCTGCTCTTGGGTATCCTGAGATATATAGGGGCCACAGTGGCTAATTGACTGACAGTTCTTCATTTAACAAATGTATTGAATAAGCCCATTGTGAACAGATCTTTATTGAGCACCTGCTGTTTTAGTCACCAGAGATATAGTGCAGGGGGCAAGTAATGTTAAAAGATAAGCAGAACAAATAACTGAGTAACTAGAGATGAGATGATTTGGGATGATGATAAGTGCTACAGAGGTGGCACTGCATAGAGTGGAGGGTGGGGGAAAAGATTAGATATGAAATAATATCGTGATCAGGGCTTCCCAAGTGGCTCAGTGGTAAAGAATCTGCTTGCAAAGCAGGAGCCATGGGAGACATGGGTTTGATCCCTGAGTTGGAAAGGTCCCCTGGAGGAGGGCATGGTAACCCACTCCAGTATTCTTGCCTGAAGAATCCCATGGACAGAGGAGCCTGGTGGGCTACAGACCACAGGGTCCCAAAGAGTTGGACGTGACTGCAGCGACTTAGCATGCAAGCACGTGTGATCAGGGCTGGCAGGGCGGTGAGGGATGTAGAGAATTGCTGTGTGGGTTGGCCCTGGAGGGCTGAGGAAGATGCGGTCCTTCATCTCATGGGTATCCTGGTCTAGTTGGGGACGTGGACAAAGAGATGATGAAGAATAATACTTTAAGGGCTCTGATGGAATTGTGTAAAAGGGAGAGCTTAGAAGGGGGGACTGGCTACATGAAAGTGGGGCAGGCAAAGCAAGAGTGTGAAGCTACAGCAGAGAAGAAAAGTGGAAGTCAAAGGATAAAGTTGGGGGCCTTCCTTGGCGATCCAGTAAGACTTAACATTCCAATGCAGGGGATGTCAATTCAATTCCTGGTTGGGGAGCGAAGATCCCACATGCTTCACAGCCAAAAAATCAGGACATTAAAAAAAAACACAACAGAAGCAATATTGTAACAGATTTAATAGTCTTTAAAAATGGTCCACATAAAAAAAATTCTTAAAACACACACACACACACAAGATAAAGTTGGCTGGAAAAGGGGAAGAAGGAAATTGTGCTAGGTGTTCATTTCTTTCTGGTAGTCATGTATGGATGTGAGAGTTGGACCATAAAGAAGGCTGAGCACCGAAGAATTGATGCTTTCGAAATGTGGTGCTGGAGAAGACTCTTGAGAGTCCCTTGCACAGCAAGGAAATCAAACTAGTCAATCCTAAAGGAAATCAACCCTAAATATTCATTGGAAGGACTGATGCTGAAGCTGAAGCTCCAATACTTCGGCCACCTGATGTGACGAACTGACTCCTTGTAAAAGACCCTGATGCTGGGAAAGATTGAAGGCAAGAGGAGAAGGGGACTACAGAGAATGAGATGGTTGGATAGCATCACTGACTCAGTGGACATGAGTTTGAGCAGCTCTGGGAGACGGTGAGGGACAGAGAAGCCTGATGGGCTGCAGTCCATGGGGCTGCAGGGTTGGACACGACTTAGCAACTGAACAGCAACAACCAAGTCCCAGGAATTGTTAAAAGTGCTGGGGTTACAGGAGTGAACAGCAGAATTAAAGTCCCAGCCCCCACTGGAATTTATATTCTAATGGGGGGAGGGTGGACATGAATATGTAAACAAATAAGATAACTTTGGATGGTGACAACTGTTATGAAGACAAGATGCGATAATGTTGAAGGAAGAATTTGGGTGTGTTTGGAGGGCAGTGATGGGAAGAAGACTTGACAGGGTAGCTGGTATAGGCCTCTGGAGGAGGAGACGTATGCTGAGATTGGATCACAGGATGATCTGGGAGAAGGGGAGTTCCAGATGGAGGAAACTACAAGTACAGAAGTCTTGAGGCAGGAGGAAGCCTGGCAAGTTTGAGGAACAGAAAAAAGGCCAGTGTGACTGGTGCCTGGTGAATAAGGGAAGAGTGGGTCAGTTCTAGAAGGAGTCAGAGATGAAGCAACCAGGGAAGCAGAAAACACAGATATGAAGCCATTGTAGCGATTCTAATTAGAGAGAGTGGAGGCCTGACCTGGAGGGAGAGCTTTGGAGGTATTTTGAGTAATAGAACTAGCACAATTGGACTTCTGATTCCTGGCCCTTGAGGACTGAGGGATGGACTGAATCAAAGATGACATTGGCTTGAACAACTGGGTAGTTGGGCGTGGTTACCAAGATAGGAAAGACCAGGAAGGGAACTGGTTTTGTGGGAGAAATCAAGATTTTTCTTTGGATGCCTTTAGTATGAGATGTTAGCTGGACATCCACTCCTGGAGAGGAAGCATAAAGGCTTGAGGTATAAGAGTAGCAGACCCTTCTGGGAACCTGGGATCAGTGTGGGGGAGAGCTGTGGTTAGGAGTGCTGCAGTGTTGGCTGTGGGATGAGACAGCCTGGAGGAGGGACATGACTGGAGGCAGGGGGAGACCACTGCAGTCTGTCTTGTTAGTCCAGGTGGGGAAATGTGGGAGTCCTGAATCCATCTGGTATTTGCAACTTAGATTCACTTCCTCGTGAAATAGACTCCTTTGTGATTCCATTTCAGAAATCACGGCCATTTAGTGCAGAGGATGGGTGACTTGGCTAGATAAAAATTAAGCAAGCATACAGGGAGCTCATGTGATGGGTTCATCTCTTTGCTAAGGCTTTCTGATACTTCATCTCATTTAACCCTCATCAAGATCCTACCGGGTAGGTTCAGCTCCTCTTCATAGTCATGAGTGAAGTTGTTCCTGATGTTTTTGGTAGACTCAAAATGACTCTGAATCAGTGACCGCTGAAGACATCTCTTGTTAGCTAGGACCTCTGTCGCCTTGTTTGTCCTGGAGGTGATTGTTCTCATCTATGGAGGCTCTTCAACCTCTGGCCCTTAAATAGGGAAGCTTCTGAACTGTTATCACTCCCATCTCACAGATGAGGAAATTGAGTCTCAGGAGGGCACGTGGCTTCCCAGAGCAGCTCAGCCTGAGAATGGAGACGCCCCGGTCTTTCTCTCTCCTCAGCCCCTCCTTGCTCTAAATCACTGCACAGGGGTTAGGTATCCAGAGAAAGAGAAGGCAGTGTTGATGCCTTGGAAGTCTCTGACCAGAAGAAAAGCCTGTGTGATCATCATGGACAGATCAGCGCTTCAGAAGGAAGGAAAAGTACATACCGAGTGGAAACCCTCTTGTCTGACACGCTGGATAAGGGCAATAGGCCATTTTATTTAAGCGGAAAGCAAAGAATCATTACAGTGAAACATACATGATTTTATTGTTTATATAAAGCTTTCAAATAAACATCAATATACTGAGAACTTTTTCTTCACAGATGAGCCACTGATGGGCATCAGTGCTGTCGTTCATTCTTTTTATTTTTTATTTTTTTAAATTCTTTTTATTTTAAATGCAATGCACCTTGATCTTTCCAAAGTGTTTGATTTAGCTTTCATAGAAACAAGAAGTCTTTCTTTTTGAACTTGTAGTTGATTGACTTCTTTGATAATGAATTACATTATGTAGTTACAATAGTGAGTACAGTAGGTATAGACAGGTTAGGGAACAAATCGTGCCTTGCAAGAGGCACGATCCGCCAGAAGGGAGGGCTTCCCGCTCAGTGCCCTGCCAGCTGCCAGCCTTCAGAGCATCGAGGACCGCCACCAAAAGACTCTATAGAGAAGATGGGGCATGCTACTTAATGTGGCAAATTGGTTAAGTGTGATTCAATTAAAAGATCTCCTACTGATAGAAATACATATACAGTGCTTATTTGTATGTACCAGACACTTGAAGTGAATGAAATACTTGTATGGAAATGATTTTGCTTTTCTAATTTTTGTTCCTTCTGGCTCTACCATTCCCAAAGACTGGTTCTAATTTGAACTGGTTCAGTAGGATTTTTAAAACAACAACTTTGATTTTGTTTTCAGTGCAGTTAAAAAAAAATTAATATGTGGGTTGGGTTCAGAGTTCAGCCAATTAGTGTGTCCATTTTGGTTTGTGAGTCATATTATCTTGGTCCACATTACTCACAGTGAGGAATGATTCAAAACCAGTGCTTTTTTCCTTCTGAGCCCAGAGTCTAAAAATGCTTCAGGCCTCTTTTGTCCTGAGACATCCTTGTTCTAAGGAATCCTGAAGTTACATTTATCAGGGAACAAAAGTCATTTACAGGAAGAGACTGGCATGAAAACCCACTGTCTTATGATTCTGACACTAAAGATGGTCTTTGTTTCCCTTTCCTTGAGTTGTATCAGTATTGGCTGAACACTTTTTTTTTTTTGGCCACACTACGTGGTATGTGGGATCTTAGTTCCTCAACCAGGGATTGAACCCATGTCCCGTGCATTTGAAGCATGGAGTCTTAACCACCAGATCATTGGGGAAGTCCCAGCTGAACACAGTTTGAACTCATTGAAAGTTGGTTACCTTAGGAACAGAAGACGTCTGGTTTAGTCACAAAGGAGCCTTGGAGCATTGTCTACAGAATCTAAGACCAATTCCTTGGGTACCTGGTAGGGAGGTCCAAGGACCACTCTGCCATGGCCTACCGTTTCTCCTGAGATCTGGGCACAAAGTCTGCCACTCAAAATGGAGATCCACTCAAACGTGGCACACGCAGGCCACTGTGGTTTCTTTGCTTCTTCCCATGGCTTCTTTTTCTAGGAACTTCCCTCCCAAAGAAAGGAAAGTTTGATAAAAGAAGAGTGAGTCCAATGCTGGCTTCCTGGGTGTGCAACCAGTGATTCTGAAAGACGCTAACTATGTGTCATAGTCTCACAACGTTTTCAAGATGTCAAAAATCAGACTTCCCTGGTGGGCCAGTGGTTAAGACTCAGCCATTCCACTGCAGGGGGAACAGGTTTGACCTCTGGTGGGGGAAATTCTGCATGCAGCTTGGTATGGCCAAAAAAAGAAAAAACTCAATGCCATTTCTATATGTTAACAACATACTTGTGGAAAGCAAAATTTAAAAAAACACAATACTGTTTATTATTTTTAAAAATGTCAAATGTCCTCCTAACATGAGCAATGTGGTCCTGAATGAAAGCTGAAGACATGGTATGAACTCATGTCTAGCTTAATGTGGCTGCAGGTGGATTTATGTCTGTGTCTACATCTACATCTGTACCTGCGCAGCTATATTATCTCCCTACATCTATGTATAAATAGAGATATGGGTGCATACCTGGGTTAGTATGTGCACTTATACTTCCAAACTCTGTCTACTGAGTGGGTCTGGCAGCAATGAGCACATCCTGTGCCCAGACTTTGGTTTCTAATATCGTTCTCCCACAAAAGGAACCAGGATTTCTTGTAGAAATGGCAGGTTGTGGGGCTGGGAAGGGAATATGCAAAATGAACAAAGAGCATAATATAGTGCCAGAAATAAAAGACATATTCAAGAAGCAAAGCAAGAGGGCATGTCCAAGGGACATAGGTGCAAACTGCAAGAGCTCCCGATAGATGATGATGGAACAATTTGAGCAATGAATAGTATAGTCTTGAATTATAACCCAAAGTTGTTGTTCAGTTGCTACGTTGTGCTTTACTCTGTGACCCCATGGGCTGTAACCCACCAGTCCGTGGAATTCTTTAGGCAAGAATGCTGGAGTAGGTAGCCATTCCCTTCTCCAGGGATCAAACCCTAGTCTTCCGCACTGCAGGCAAATTCTTTACCATCCAAGCCACCAGGGAAACCCATCTTTAGTTCATAAGTTGTGACAAATGTACCATATAAATGATATATTTGGGAAACTGGGAGGAGGATACATGGGGACTCTAATATAATTTTACTTTTCTGTAGACCTAAAACTTATAAAATAAAAAGTTTGCTCTGAAACCCTCCTCTCCCCTAGCCACTTTCCTTTCTCTTGACCCAATGTCTTTTTAACATACTGGTCGTCACTCTGAGTCCTGGTCATGTAAGAAATTGTAGTGACACAGACAGGCAGCCTTGACATCTGTCTGACCTCAGTGTGGCAGTTCTTGCTGTCAGTATGCAGAGGCGAATACCATTTCCCAGCACTGTCATTTCTTGTCTTATCTAGCTTCTGGGGGCTTATCTGAGGCATTTTTATTGGCTGTAGTGTGATCTGAGAAATAGTTTGCTGCCTGGAGGAGTCCTGGGCATCGCTCTTTTGCTGCTGAAGGAGCCAGACTCTGCATCACCGACACAGGAACACAGTGTCCTGATTGGGCTGATACCCTCCTGAAGGCAGCCTGGGTATCCCTTTCTGCTTTAGCATCTATCTCCGTGTATGTGATAAAACCTCTGTCTCATCTTCTGGATCGTTGTTCTCATCTTTTTCTTCTTAATCTTTACTTTTAAACACTCTCCTTAGATTTACAGGAATTGATTATATCACTATGTGGGGTGCCAAAAGGGGCAAAGTATAATTTTTTTTTTTTAAATAAGAAGCTGGTAGAAGCATTTTGTCCAGGGAGGAGTCTGTTGATGGGCTCTCATACATAAAATAGATTATTTACAGTTCCAGGACCAGGCCATATGGCACCTCAGTGAATATTAGTGGAAGGCGCCCTCTCTAGGCGGCTGCAGTCCTAGGGCTGGATTTCAGGTCCCAAACATTCCCTCCGTCAGGCAGCCGTGTGCAGTAGACAACATACACAACCATTCATTGTGTCCCTACAGTGTATGATAGGTAGCAACCCATTGCCATGAGAGAAAAGGATAATCACTGTTCAGGATGATCACTTCTTATGCAGGTACCTGGGGACAGGGTATGAATTGTTTCAGGAGTCTTCTGGAAGAAATGGGATAGAAACTCACAACTGATGGAGTGCTAGTGTTGGCTCCTGTTGGTTCATGGGAGCCAATTGCTAATTTTTCACAAATTTGATGAGCTGGTTGTTAATCACAGTCACTATTAAAAATTATATTATGTAAGTTCAGTTCAGTTCATTTCAGCCGCTCAGTTGTGTCCGATTCTTTGTGACCCCATTAATCGCAGCACGCCAGGCCTCCCTGTCCATCACCAACTCCCAGAGTCTACCCAAACCCATGTCCATAGAGTTGGTGATGCCATCCAACCATCTCATCCTCTATCATCCCCTTCTCCTCCTGCCCTCAATCCCTCCCAGCATCAGGGTCTTTTCCAATGAGTCAACTCTTTGCATGAGGTGGCCAAAGTATTGGAGTTTCAGCTTCAACATCAGTCCTTCCAGTGAACACTGATCACATTTAGGATGGACTGGTTGGATCTTCTTGCAGTCCAAGGGACTCTCAAGGGTCTTCTCCAACACCACAGTTCAAAAGTATCAATTCTCCGGCGCTCAGCTTTCTTCACCATCCAACTCTCACATCCTTACATGACCACTGGAAAAACCATAGCCTTGACTAGATGGACCTTTGTTGGCAAAGTAATGTCTCTGCTTTTAAATATGCTATCTAGGTTGGCCATAACTTTCCTTCCAAGGAGTAAGTGTCTTTTAATTTCATGGCTGCAATCACCATCTGCAGTGATTTTGGAGGCCCCCAAAATAAAGTCTGACACTGTTTCCACTGTTTCCCCATCTATTTCCCATGAAGTGATGGGACCAGATGCCATGATCTTAGTTTTCTGAATGTTGAGCTTTAAGCCAACTTTTTCACTCTACTCCTTCACTTTCATCAAGAGGTTTTTTAGTTCTTTTCACTTTCTGCCATAAGGGTGGTGTCATCTGCATATCTGAGGTTATTGATATTTCTCCTGGCAATCTTGATTCCAGCTTTTGCTTCTTCCAGCCCAGCGTTTCTCATGATGTACTCTGCATATAAGTTAAATAAGCAGGCTGACACTATACAGCCTTGACGTACTCCTTTTCCTATTTGGAACCAGTCTGTTGTTCCATGTCCAGTTCTAACCCGTTGCTTCCTGATCTGCATAGAGGTTTCTCAAGAGACAGGTCAGATGGTCTGACCTGGTATTCCCATCTCTTTAAGAATTTTCCACAGTTTATTGTGATCCACACAGTCAAAGGCTTTGGCATAGTCAATAAAGCAGAAATAGATGTTTTTCTGAAACTCTCTTGCTTTTTCAATGATCCAGCGGATATTGGCAATTTGATCTCTGGTTCCTCTGCCTTTTCTAAAACCAGCTTGAACATCTGGAAGTTCACAGTTCACATATTGCTGAAGTCTGGCTTGGAGAATTTTGAGCATTACTTTACTACGATGAGAGATGAGTACAATTGTGCAGTAGTTTAAGCACTCTTTGGCATTGCCTTTCTTTGGGATTGGAATGAAAACTGACCTTTTCCAGTCCTGTGGCCATTGCTGAGTTTTCCAAATTTGCTGACATATTGAGTGCAGCACTTTCACAGCATCATCTTTCAGGATTTGAAATAGCTCAACTGGAATTCCATCACATCCACTACCTTTGTTCGTAGTGATGCTTTCTAAGGCCCACTTGACTGCACATTCCAGGATGTCTGGCTCTAGGTGAGTGCTCACACCATCGTGATTATCTGGGTAATGAAGATCTTTTTTGTACAGTTTTTCTGTGTATTCTTGCCACCTCTTCTTAATATCTTCTGCTTCTGTTAGGTCCATACCATTTTTGTCCATACCATTTTATTGAGCCCATCTTTGCATGAAATGTTCCCTTGGTATCTCTAATTTTCTTGAAGAGATCTCTAGTCTTTCCCATTCTGTTGTTTTCCTCTATTTCTTTGCATTGATCACTGAGGAAGACTTTCTTATCTCTCCTTTCTATTCTTTGGAACTCTGTATTCAGATGGTAATATCTTTCCTTTTCTCCTTTGCTTTTTGCTTCTCTTCTTTTCACAGCTATTTGTAAGGCCTCCTCAGACAGCCATTTTGCTTTTTTGCATTTCTTTTCCATGCTGATGATCTTGATCCCTGTCTCCTGTACAATGTCGCAAACCTCCATCCATAGTTCATCAGGCACTCTGTCTATCAGATCTAGTCCCTTAAATCTATTTCTCACTTCCACTGTATAATCATAAGGGATTTGATTTAGGTCATACCTGAATGGTCTAGTGGTTTTCCCTACTTTCTTCAATTTAAGTCTGAATTTGGCAATAAGGAGTTCATGATCTGAGCCACAGTCAGCTCCTGGTCTTCCTTTTGCTGACTGTATAGAGTTTCTCCATCTTTGGCTGCAAAGAACATAATCAATGTGATTTCGGTGTTGGCCATCTGGTGATGTCCACGTGTAGAGTCTTCTCTTGTGTTGTTGGAAGAGGGTGTTTGCTATGACCAGTGCGTTCTCTTGGCAAAACTCTATTAGTCTTTGCCCTGCTTCATTCTGTACTCCAAGGCCAAGTTTGCCTATTACTCCAGGTGTTTCTTGACTTCCTACTTTGCATCCCAGTCCCCTATAAAGAAAAGGACATCTTTCTGGCCTGGAGAATTCTATGGATTGTATAGTCCATGGGGTCAAAAAAAGTCAGACATAGCTGAGTGACTTTTACTACCATCTACCCAGTGCCAACAGCAATTCCTCCTTCCCAAGAGAGGAGCAACCCCATGACCAAGGAGCGGCAGCTGCGCAGGCGCAGGAGGGCCAAGAGGAGCTACTCCACGTTCAAGGTCAGGAGGGGCGGCCGTGAGGAGATACCCCTCGTCCAAGGTAAGGAGCAGCGGTTGCGCTTTGCTGGAGCAGCCGTGAAGAGATACCCCACGTCCAGGGTAAGAGAAACCCAAGTAAGACGGTAGGTGTTGCGAGAGGGCATCAGAGGGCAGACACACTGAAACCATAATCACAGAAAACTAGCCAATCTGATCACAGGACCACAGCCTTGTCTAACTCAATGAAACTAAGCCATGCCGTGTGGGGCCACCCAAGGCTGATGGGTCATGGTGGAGAGTTCTGATAGAATGTGGTCCACTGGAGAAGGGAATGGCAAACCACTTCAGTATTCTTGCCTTGAGAACCCCATGAACAGTATGAAAAGGCAAAAAAGATAGGACATTGAAAGATGAACTCCCCAGGCCAGTAGGTGCCCAATATGCTACTGGATATCAGTGGAGAAATAACTACAGAAAGAGTGAAGGGATGGAGCCAAAGCAAAAACAACACCCAGCTGTGGATGTGACTGGTGATAGAAGCAAGGTCCAATGCTGTAAAGAGCAATATTGCATAGGAACCTGGAATGTTAGGTTCATGAATCAAGGCAAACTGGAAGTGGTCAAACAGGAGATGGCAAGAGTGAACATTGACATTCTAGGAATCAGCAAACTAAGATGGACTGGAATGGGTGAATTTAACTCAGATGACCATTATATCTACTACTGTGGGCAGGAATCCCTTAGAAGAAATGGAGTAGCCATCATGGTCAAAAAAGAGTCCGAAAGGCAGTACTTGGATGCAATCTCAAAAATGACAGAATGATCTCTGTTCATTTCCAAGGCAAACCATTCAAACCATTCAACCAAGGCACTCCATTCAACCATTCAATACCACTCAATATATTATGTAAACCTACAATTAAACTGGGGCTTCCCTGGTGGCTCAGTGGTAAGGAATTCACCTACCGATGCAGGAGACATGGGTTCAATCCATGGTCCAAGAAGATCTCCTGGAGAAGGAAACTGCAACCTACTCCAGTATTCTTGCCTGGGAAATCCCATGGATGGAAGAGCCTGGCAGTGCTACAGTCTATAGACTCGCAAAGAGTTAGACACCGCTTATTGGCTGAGCAACAACAAAAATTATGTTGATAACAAGTGTAATAGATACTCAGAATTTATTACTTTCTAATTATTTACTACATTTTACTTGCATTCATGCTCTTGAAGTTATTTGCATTTATTTTATCTGTATAATGGAAAGACTATATGGGTGTGCACTCTTCTGTACCCTATGTTCAGTGACATTAGTAACTTGAAATTGGCTACGGTGGAGTATTTACACCATGGAAATCAGCAAAGTCTAGAGATCAGCTACGCTTCCCCCAAGAAAGTTAACTATTAAACGTTTACTAACACACCAGAGCCCTTCAATGTGATCCACTGGGATCCGGTGTTTCTAGAAACTCTGTGACATGGTCACATGGTTCTAAGTCACTTGTGGGAAGGGACACCAAATCTTCTAAGAGAAACTCAACACTGAGAAGAGGAAGGGTGGGATGTTCTGGGACTGTGCTTGGGTGATATCACCCCTACTCTGCCTTGATCTCAGTCATACTGGGAACCCAGATGGGTCTGCCTCTTAACCACAGAGCTGTGGGTAAGGGGTGGAACCTCAGAGTTTGAACGTGGGGCTCCCTCACGGGAAAGACACTTGGAAACAAACCCAGACACCTTACTGTGTCCTGAGGATCCTGTTCCTGCCTTGCTGACCACCCCTCACTCTGCCCTCACTCACAGAGCATCGCCACACTGGCCACCAAGGCTTTCCAGACCATCCCTGCTCTTTCCCATGTTGTCCCAAGTTGCCTTCATCCGTCCTGGTTGCTGAATCTCCTCCACCTGAGATGTGGTTATTGCTGTTCAGTTGCTCAGTCATTTCCAACTCTTTATGATCCCATGGACTGCAGCACACCAGGCTTCCCTGTCCTTCACTCTCTCTCAGAGTTTGCTCAAGCTCATGTCCATTGAGTCGGTGATGCCATCGAACCATCTCATCCTCTGTCACCCCTTTCTCCTCCTGCCCTCAGTCTTTCCCAGCATCAGGGTTTTCTTTTCCAATGAGTTGATTCTTCCCAGCAGGTGGCCAAATTATTGGAGCTTTAGCTTCAGCATCAGTCCTTCCAATGAATATTCAAGGTTGATTTACTTTAGGATTGACTGGTTTGATCTTCTTACAGTCCAAGGGACTCTCAAGAGTCTTCTCCAACACCACGTGATATTGAAAACATCAATATAGGTGATTCTCTGTTATTCCTTAGATCTTAATGTTCAATGCTCCCTCCTCTGAGAAGTAGGTCCCAGCTGCTCCATTTAAAGTGGTTCCTTTCTCTGTCCCTCAAACCCAACCATCACTTCATTCCTTTAACTGTTGGTATCATAATCTGTGGTTATTTTCTCTCTTGGTTTGTTTACTTGGGCTCTCTGATGGCTCAGATGGCAAAGAATCTGTCTGCAATGTGGGAGACCTGGGTTTGATCCCTGGGTCAGGAAGATCCCCTGGAGAAGGTAATGGCAACCCGCTCCAGTATTCTTGCTTGGAGAATTCCATGGGCAGAGAAGCCTAGTGGGTTACGGTCCACGGAGTCACAAAGACTAGGACACGACTGAGCGACTAACACTTTCACTTTGTTTTCTTGGTAAATGTGTGTCTCTCCCTGGACAGGAAGCTCTCTGAGGGCAGAACCAGGTGTGACTGACTCACCTTTGCAT
The DNA here is from genome assembly GCF_963930625.1 of Muntiacus reevesi. Lineage (NCBI taxonomy): Eukaryota > Metazoa > Chordata > Mammalia > Artiodactyla > Cervidae > Muntiacus > Muntiacus reevesi. The sequence goes on from NC_089260.1 coordinate 62,046,490, forward strand.
CCTCACGGCCCAACACTGCACCTGGCTAGTGGGAGGCTGTCTGTTCCTGCTCGGGTTGCGTGATTAGAATAGGAATGAGTCAGTTGCCCTCCAGTCCCTTGCCTTTGATAATCTTGAGTCCGGGTGAGGGAAGAGCCAAAATAAAGAAGAGAAAAATGACAAAAGGTGGTCTGCCTTGAGGCTGAGTCAGACCCCAGAGGTCTGGTTAGGTGGAGTCGCCTGTGCAGCAGATGGCAGTCTGTGGGTGTTGATGGAGGCGGGTAGTTTGCTCATTTGATGTGATTAAGGCTCATGCAGGGTCCCAGCAGCCTGAGCTGGCTCTGGTCTCCTGAAAGGAGAAGAGATGGGAGGCTGGAGGAAGGTAAGAAGGCAAGTGGCCATTGCCACTCAGAATGGCTCATGGAAAGGACTCCTTGCTCTGGGCCCCTCTCTCAGGGAAGATACCCTGTCTTCCCCTAGCTGTAGTTCTCCTGTGGGGTGAGGGGTGCATGGGGCTGAGGAGACACACTGGCCTGCAGCTTGAAGCCCCTTCTCTAGAGCTTGTCTTTGTTGGGGCCCTGAGATGGCTTCCAGGCAGGCACCAACCTCTCCCCAAGGTTCACAGCAGGGGCGTGGACAGCACTTGGGTGTGTGGACTGCATCGTTCCCACAGAAAGGGAACATCGAGGAGGTGGGCTGGGACCCACAAAGCTGAGAGTGGGCCTGCATGAGGGGCTCCGGAGCCCCTGGGAGGAGCGGCCGGGGGCTGGAGCACGCGCGGGGGGCTGTGGGACTCTCTTGGCTCCTCAGGGGGAACCTCAGCTCCTGCCCAGCTTCCCACAGGCAAGCGTCCCAAAGTCTGGTCACCAACCAGCCGTGGCCAGGTGAGTTTCTGCGGGTGAGGCCCAGAAGGGAATTGCCTGGGGAAACGGGTGGCGGGTTACCCCATGCACCCATGGGACCTGCTCTTCCTGCAGTCACAGAGGAGGGATTTGCACCCACTCCCCACCTCCTCAAACCCCCTGGGTGGCAAGAACTAGGGTGTCCCCAGTGAGCGGCCCCAGAGGAAGGGAGTGGGGTGGGGGCACGGGGAGGGGACCCGGCAGGATTTCCTTCCCCCCCTTCCTTCTACCTTTGTCCTCTCCTGCTTCCCTCCCCACTGGCCGGCCCTCCCCTCCGAGAGCAGAGCGGGGGCTTGGGGAGCGGGGAGGGGGACCCTGGACAGGGCAGGGGTGTAGCAAGGGAAAAGGAGGGAATTCCTGACCAGAGGACTGGAGGCTGGGGCACTCAGGGGACAGGCTGGATGGGCGTTCTCTCTGAGGCAGCCCCCAGGTCAGGCACAAAAAGCTGGCTTCTGCCTGTGAGCGTGAGCGGTGAGCACCATCAGGGAAGCGCCTCGTGCCTTTTGCAGTAAGCTTTGGGGGAAACCCCGTGTGGACGTGAGCTCGTGTGGCAAAGGGCTCAGACATCAGGATCAGAAGGACTTGGGTTTGAATTCTGGCCCTGATTCATTCTTCTTGTGTGTGACCTTTTTTTAAATAGCAATGTCTTTTATTTTTTTTAATGCCATACAGTATATATAATTATACATATATTTATAAATTCACATGTAAATTTATAATATAAATTTATATAATGTAAATACATATAAATTTTTAAATAAGTGTATGATATAAATTTTATAAACATAAAATATATATATAGACATTTATGTATGTAATATATTTATATGATATATATTTCTATTTGTATATATATTTAATTTTATAAGCAGCTCATACATCTCAGTATTAGGAAAACAAGCAACCCAACCGAAAAATGGGCAGAAGACCTAAACAGACATTTGTCCAAAGAAGACATACAGATCGCCAATAAATATCTGAAAAGATGCTATGGGTGACTTTGAACAAATGACTTTGCTTCTCCATCTTCCTCAGCCTGCTTCCTTCCCTGTGAAATCCCTTTCCTCTCTTCTTCACGTCAATCGTGTCCTTCAACACTCTTCGAGGATGGCTGTCTTCAGTAGTTTTTCATAGATCTCTTTGTAGCCATTTTTTCTGTCCTTACTATTAGCTCAGATCCCGAGAACTGGTTGTTTTTGTTTCTGTTTTTTTCAAAAAGCAAAGGCCAGCTTTGTCAACAAGTAAATATGAGCAAGCTTTGTCACCGAGCCATTTTACCTGTTAGAGCTCATAGTGACAATAGTGACTGGTAGGTAGATAGACGGGTATGTTGAGGATGGAGATGTTAATGTAAGTTCTTCATTGTTGATCACCCTTTTACAACCACTGGAAAGATATGGCTCAGTATGTTTGGGCTATATACTCTGTGGTGATTACACCACCAAAGTGATTTCCCAGGCCCAAGTCTGATCGTGTTCTCAGTCACTCAAACATTCCCAGTGACCACCATTGCCCAGAGGGCCAAGCCTACACTTGGGAAGCAAAGCCACCACTAATGTGGCCCAAACATACACCTCGGCAGCTTCAATGCCTGCCTCCCCAGCCCTCTCCTTCTTTTGCCCACATGCAAGCCCCAGAGGAACGGATTTCCCACCTCCTGAATGCATCATGCACCATCATGTTTCCAAGCCTCTACACACATCATTCTTTGTTTTTCTGGAGAATTTCTATGCATTCAAACCCCAGCACGACTGCATCTCCATTCCCCTAGGCGGAGCTCTGGTTCTCTTCTTGCTAATGGGTGTAGAGCTTTACATGTCCCTATTAATGTACTTAGGGCTTCCCTGGTGGCTCAGTGATATGGAATCTGTATGCAATGCAGGAGATGTGGGTTTGATCCCCGGGTTAGGAAGATCCCCTAGAGAAGGAAATGGCAACCCATTCCATATTCTTGCCTAGGGAATCACATGGACAGAGAGCCTGGCAGGCTACAGTCCATGGGGTCGCAGAGTCAGACACGACTGAGCAACTAAACCATCACCACCATTAATGTACTTACAGGGTCTGGTGAATATTGAGGCTTCTATCGACACCAGTGACCTGGGAATGAAATGCCCAAGGTGTGGCTAGCATTCTGTTTATCTTTGTATCCCCAGAACCCAACAACAGTGATTGGCAAGCACTAGGAACTTAAGCAGGTAAATGAATATAGACCCATTTTCATGTGCTTTGTGTTATTTTCCCAAGAAAAGCAATTGCTAGTGTGGATTCTGGACTCAACCACCTCTGAATGCAAATCTCAGTTCTGTCACTTGTGAATGAATTTAGCCAGGTTGTTGAATGTCCCAGCTGCTTCAGCTAATACATGGGTAACAATATTAACCTTAAAGGGATGTTCGGAAGATTAAATATGAAAGTAAGCTACTTAGCAGTGCCAGGCACAAATAACCATCCAATGAAGGATGACTATAATAATTAGACCAAAGTGGCCATGTTCTCATGACAGACCCCTTTATGTGGAGCTGCACGTGGCTATGAGACAACCATCTTGGAACAGAGATGCTATTGGTACAGAATTAATCCATTTAAGAGTCAGACCATTAACCTTGATCCTGATGGCGCTGTGCCCAGCCTGATTGCATTTGAAGATCAGAGAGAAGACTCAAGTGGGTTAGTTGTCTAGAGGAGCAAGAAAAACCATTTAAACCAGGTAGCAGATCAGTGAATTATACCCTTCATTACATTTCGTATTGACAAGTCCATTGTTTCCTTGCTGTTGGCCTTCATGTCTGTCCTTGGTGATTATCCATAAACGTAACTGTTTGCATTTTCCAAATATGTTTGAATTTCACAAGTCATATATTTCCCGGACAAAAGCCAAAATGAAATCAACCCAGTCTTTGAAAAAGCAGCTGATGAAGGCATAATCCACACCTTTAATTAACATTGAGGATTGAAACAGTACACAGAGTGAAAATGAATGAATCGCTTAATTTTGTCTTTCTTGTACTTCACCTAGTCTCTCTTTACCCAAAACATCCATGCCACTGTATGACATATTTTTCAAAAGGTTTTATTATGAATGCATAGTTTTTTCATCAACTGCAGATTTTATTTGTGCTTAGAAAGCGTTCAGTTATTACCCTCAAGGAAAGTTAAGAGACTGCCCAGGTACTGACTAAGCCAGCATTCAAGGTGATCAATTCAAGCGTCTCGAGGTTGCTGCCCTTAACTTAAGCAGCTTGGCCTGACCACTTGGCTCAAGCTGCCAAGGAAATAAACCAGGACCCTTGAGGGTGTTTCATGCTGGAGTTGTATTTGCAAATCTGGTTTGGGAGAGGTTTTCAACAAAGGTTCCTTCCTCTGCTCCTGCTGCGCTGGGCTGGTTCAGTGCAAGAGGGCGACCAGAAGCTTCTGGAAGTCCCCAGAGGTGTCTGAGCGAACCATGTCAGAGAGAGACTTCTGGTACTTCTCTTGGAATCTGGCTTTTATCCCCTGAAGGTCCACCTGTAAAAGAGATGATAGCCAATGGGATGTTTATAGTGTTTTCACCACAAACACAGGCAGCCACTGTTCTGAGCACATTATTCTCACTTGCTCATTTATGCCTCAGAGCAGCCCTTGGAGTTGGAGTTATTCTTCCTATTTTGTAGCTGAGTTCTGCTCCCCAAAGGTGGCAGAGGTGTCTGTGTGTATGTTCCAGTACAGCTTGGTTTATGGACACTAAGACTTGAATTTCATATGACTTTATGTGTTACAAAAATATTATTTTTCCTTTGAGGTTTTTATACAGTTACTTTAAAATAATCACATTCTGATAATAGGGCTGTATAAAAATGAATGGTGAGCCTGATTTGACTTGCAGGCCACACTCTGCTGACTCTCAGTATAAAGTTAAGAAAACTGTCAACACAGTTTGAAATGAAGGCTTTTTTTTTTTTTTTTTGGTCTCTTATGCGCTGATCAGCAAGGATATTAGTGCCAAACAACAAAATTCAAATCATCATCAATTTGTAGGACTTAATTTTGAATCTACAATTGACCCTTGACAATACAGGAATTAGGAACACTGACTCCCAGGCAGTCTAGAATCTGTGTGTTGCTACCTCTGCCTCACAAATGAAAGAATTGGTCAATGACTCATACAAGGGCAGGAAATTGAAACAGTTTGAATAGAATCAGGCCTCAAACCTTAGTTCTTCTGATGCTACACATTGTGATCTCTGAGGGAACACAAGGGCCTCCCCGGTGGCGCGGTGGTGAAGGATCAGCCTGCCAGTGCAGGAGACCTGGGTTCCATCCTTGAGTTGGGAAGGCTCCCTGGAGAAGGAAATGGCAAGCTACTCCAGTATTCTTGCCTGGGAAATCCCCTGGACAGAGGAGCCTGGCGGGCTACAGGCCATGGGGTCACAAAAGAATAGATAACACTTGGTGACAAAATAACAAGGAAATACAAACTTTTCCTCACACTTAGTTAATTTAAAGATCTGTAAAATGAGAACACAGGTACTATTATTTATTGAAAAAAATCTGCATATGGGGGCACCCGCACCGTTCAAATCTGTGTTGTTCAAGGATCAACTGAAAAACTTGAAAAGGTACCATCTAGGTGCTGGAGGTGGAGAAAGGACTTAAGAAACACAAATAAAAAGATTGTTTTGCTCTAAAGACTCTTATAACCTAGTAAAGGAGATAATAGTTGTGCCATGGAAGATATAATTCCAGATAGAACACAGGGAGTCTCATAAAAGAAGCACAGAGCTCTCTTTAACCAGGAAATTTTGGGGGTTTTGTTTGCAATTTTGTTTGTTATCATTATTGTTTTTAAATTAGACTATATCTTGCTTTCTAGTGTTTGTTTAGTCGCTCAGTCGTGTCGACTCTTTGTGACTCCATAGACTGTAGCCCACCAGGCTCCTCTGTCCTTGGAATTCTGCAGGCAAGGATATTGGAGTGGGCTGCCATTTTCCTCCTCCAGGGGGTTCTCCCGACCCAGGGATCAAACCTGCATCTCTTGCATCTCCTACATTGGCAGGCAGATTCTTTACCATAAGTGCCACCTGGGAAGGCCTTTCTAGAGAGACCCACAAACCATTGCTCAGGTTTCTGGTTCTTTTTTTCTCCTACCCCAATTAGAGGGCCCAACAGGAGACAGAAAGGTGAGCAGGAGAGGGTAGGAGAGTGAGGAATTGTTGGAAGTGGATGGTGTGCAAGAGATCAGGCAGGTGGCCCATGTCCCCTGCTCCCTTGGCTGACAGGCTGCTTGGCTGGGGGAGAGGGGTGAGTGCAGGGACGGGATGGGGCTCTCCTGGGCTCCATTCTAGTATCAGGCAGCTTTGGGGGACTAGGGGATCTGGCCAATATAACTGTTTGGGCCCAAAGCATTCAGAAGGAATGGTCCCCATGTGGAGATGACCCAGGGCCTGTGGTCAGCCCTGAGCTAGGATAGAGCATGTTGGAATAAACACTCCATGCATGTTGGAGTGAACATGGCACCCTGAGGATCACTTGGAGAGCTCCAACCCCTGGGGTCTTTGGCATCCTCACTGGCATTTGTCACCAACCTGCTCCTAGGAGTGTCCCAGGATCTCCAGAGACTCTCACTGGGCTTGAGATACCAAGAGACAGAGAGACAGAGAAGGCAGAGACCTAGAGATATTAGGGAAAGAGAGAGATTCAGAGCAGCCAAAACAAAGTGAAGAGGGCGGCAGAGAGACTGGGGGAGGGAGCGAGGAGGAGGAAAGGACAGGGGCTTTAGGAAAGAAAAGGAAATATGAATCAATCGTGGAGGAGGAGAGAGGGAGGAGAAATTCCAGGAATAGAAATAAAAATGAAAGAACGGTCGTGTTGCTAAGTTATGTTTCAAAACAGTGTCAGATGTTAAGTATTATTTGTCAGAAATATGGGGGCCAGAATTTGGGTTGGTATCTCTTCCCCCTCATTTAACACGTTTTTGAGGGAAGATGTCAGTGGTTTTCAAGTTCCACTTCACTCTCCAAGGTCTCTCTGCTGTGGATGAAATGCCACTTCCCCTCTCCTCGGTAATTCCTCCTCTCTGTGGCCCTGTATTCCGAATCTGAGTCTTGACAGTTGTTTCCAAACTTTTTTGGCTATTCCTCTCCCTGGGCCTTTGTTATGCTCAGGTATTCTCAGAGCGGAGTGATAATGCTCCCAAAAGGGGCAAAATTGGTTCTTAGAGGCTGAAAAAAATCTGAATCTTTTAATGTAAATGTAACTATGTATATACATAAGGAACCTAAACAGATATACAGTGTATGCCATGCTAACATTTCTTGGAGGGGAATAAGGATTAGGAAAAAATGAAGTCTAAAAAGGTTCCCTCGTGCGAGGATCGCTAATTTTAAAGAGATTGGGAAACCTTGTCTTATACTGACGTGGTTTTTGTGCAGAATTGTGCTTCAGGGGTGTGTTTAAGGAAATAAAGGCCTAACTCAGGAGTCTGGAAAAGATTTGCAAAGTCTCTGCTGCTGGGTGACCAGTCTGTTGCCAAGTGAAAGTGTTAGTCGCTCAGTCGTGTCCAACCCTTTGCAACCCCTGGCCTGTAGCCCACCAGACTCCTCTGTCCATGGAATTCTCCAGGCAAGAATACTGGAGTGGGTAGGCATTGCCTTCTCCAGGGGATCTTCCTGTCTCAGGGATTGAACCAGGATCTCCCACGTGGCAGGCAGATTGTTTACCGTCTGAGCCACCAGGGAAGCCCTTAAAAATGAGCTTCGCTACCCAGACCAGCCCCTCCACCCCAAGCTCTCTGGAGGCACCGATGGCAGAAATAGAAGCTGCCGACTTCCCTGGGGGTCCAGTGGTCAAGACTCTGCACTTCCACTGCAGGTGGCATGGGTTTGATCCCTGGTCCAGAAACTAAGATCTCACATGCCCCGCAGTGCAGGAAAACAAAGACGAAAAAAGAAAAGACATAGAAGCCGCTCTCGTTATTGTATTTTTATAAAAAGAAACCGACTGGAGCCCAGCACAATGTCCTCTACAAAGTCTGGGGAAGCAAGGGCCGTCTCTGAAGATAAACCCTTAATAAAAATGACCTGTTGATGACATCCGTCGTGGCAAAACAAGAAGGTGGAGCCAAATGGGTCTTACCTCAGCCCGGGTCACAATGATGTCAATGAGGGTCTCCTCGTCGGTGCCCGCACCCTTCATGGACTTGTACAGACGGTCAGCAAAGTAGCCCTGGAGGTCCCGGGCACTCCTCACTGGGCAAGACAAAGGGAAAGAGAGCATGAGGCGGTCACGTTTTGTTCAAGAACAGAGAGACGATGGGGAGGAGCAGAGCTGACTGCCCTTGGAGCAGATGGAATCATGACCTTTGAAAGGCGCAGACTTCACACTGTTGGGAAAAGATCTGGAAGATTCCCCCAGGGTCAGGGCACCCGACTCTTCGACCAAGTCCCCTTTAGACACATAAGAATCTCTCCTATTCCCTGAAGACCCTGGGGAGGAGGAGGAGCGTTGTGGGCACCCTCAGGCTCTCCCTGCAATTTTCACAATTCTCACCAGCAGAAATGCCTTCTCATCTTTAAGAGAAATCTGATGCCAGAGTCAGTCTAGAGGGGAAACACAGTCGTGGTTTAGTCTCTAAGTCATGTCCGACTCTTGTGATTCCATGGACTGTAGCCCGCCAGGCTCCTCTGTCCGTGGGATTTTCCAGGCAAGAATACCAGAGAGGGTTGCCATTCCCTTCTCCAGGGGATCTTCCTGACCCAGGGATCAAACTCAGGTCTCCTGCACTGCAGGTGGATTCTTTACCGACTGAGCCCCCAGGGAAGCCCCCAATGGGGAACACAGACTGGCCAGCAACCTCTCCATAGTAAAACTTGGTAATCTTGAAGACTGATTCAGTTGCACTGTGATCCTCTGGCCTGCCGTGCTAAGCAAACTTCCTTCCCTTCGTTTTTCATCACTGGGTTTTAGGTGTGAGCTTTATCTCTGAATCTTTTCTGAAATCCCCACACCCTTCATCGTGTGTGGTCTGGAATGTGGGCTTGATGAAATATTTAGTCCTGTCTACACAGCATCTTCCTGTGATGCTGCTAATTGCTCTTTTCGAGCCCTGCCCCAGTCAGAAATGAACGAAGTATGATCTAGTCTACAAATGAACAAAGTATGGTCTCTATTCACCCATCAGGGAATGGGGTGTACCTCTGCTCCTAGGGATAAATCTTGGTTTGTCCCCCCTCCTCCCAGGTTCATAGGAGTCTAACACTTTTGGGGAATGAACTCTTTTCTGTTTATGTTGTTGATGTTTTGCCTAGAACAATGAACATTTTTGATGTTCAGTTCAGCTCAGTCGCTCAGTCATGTCGATTCTTTGCAACCCCATGAATCGCACACCAGGTCTCCCTGTCCATCACCAACTCCCGAGTCTACCCAAACTCATGTCCATCGACTCAGTGATGCCATCCAGCCATCCCATCCTCTGTCATCCCCTTCTCCTCCTGCCCCCAACCCCTCCCAGCATCAGGGTCTTTTCCAATGAGTCAACTCTTCGCATGAGGTGGCCAAAGTATTGGAGTTTCAACTTCAGGATCAGTCCTTCCAATGAACACCCAGGACTGATCTCCTTTAGGATGGACTGGTTGGATCTCCATGCAGTCCAAGGAACTCTCAAGAGTCTTCTCCAACACCACAGTTCAAAAGCATCAATTTTTGATGTTAGGGATAAGTAACAAGTAATTGATGCAGCATAAGTGTGGAATGCACATCCTTACCATGTCCTGTAATGAGAACTCTTGTTTTCTAGGTAATTGACAATCGGATTGATGCTTGCAAGCCAGGGGGAGGAACAGAACTAGAAAAGCAGAGTCTAGCTTGGGGGTCTGTCTCCTTATTTTTTAGGTTATGTGGTAGCCACCAGAGTGTCAGTGGAGAAGCCCAGACCCAGGCGTCTGAATCCACAAGCTGCTGAATTGGTGGTGGTTTTGGGGGTGAACCTGGCAATTTGAGAAGCAGCGTATCTGAGACTCACTGTGGCATCCCCCTCCCAGGCGTTCTGAGCTGGTGACCTCACAAGATTTTCCTGAGGACCCTCTGCCACGCATTTGTATTAATTGATGTTGAAATAATCATCTGCCTGGTGTCAGTGTGTTCTGAGCCTATGCTGGTGGTGACTTCTCCCTTGAATTCCTTCTTCCTGATATTTTGGGGAGAAAATTCCCAACTCTGCTGCTGTGTACGGGTTATGCCTGGTGAACAAGCCCTGCTGTTCACAGCTGCAGGAATGCCCCAAAAGTTTGGATGAGGCTAGCTTGGGAGAATTTCCCAGACAGCACAGTGGTAAAGAACCCGCCTGCAAAGCAGGAGTCACAGGAGATGCGGGTTCGATCCCTACATCGGGAAGATTCCTCAGAGGAGTACATGGCAACCCACTCTAGTATTCTTGCCTAGAGAATCCCATGGACAGAGGAGCCTGGTGGGTTACAGTCCATAGGGTCACGCAGAGTCAGACACGACTAAAGCAATTTAGCATGCATGCTCACACAGCTCAGGAGGATATGGGAATAAAACTGTTTGTGGCTGTGGGTTCAGGGCAGTCAGATGCCCTGCTGTGTCCCCTGCTCCTCTGGGCATGCAGAGGAGGGATTCTCAAACTCCAGGGAAAGTAAGACAACCACTTGGAGAGCTTGTAAAGGTGTGGCTTTGGGCTGAATTCCTGCAAGTTCTAAGTGGGTGACCTGGACTGGGACTCTGAAAACTGCATTTTCACATCTCCTTCCCCCAGGTGGTTCTGATGCAGGGTGTCATCAGACCCCACTTTGAGAACAGCTGTTCCAGAGACTGTGAGCATGGGGAACCGTCTGGTCTCATAAACACCTCCTCCTCAATTTTAACTTCACACTGGCATCTTTACAAGTTAGGCAGGAGCAGGGTGGGGAAGTGTCTAGAGAATTTAGTTATGGAATCATGTTCCACTCTCTTCGTGGTTCATTTTTAAGGTCTTTTCTGATTCCTCTTTTATTTGCTGCCAGGGGAGTCCACCTAACTACTGCATCTCACGGTCCCCCAGCTGTCGGGATGGGCCCCTTCCTTCCTCTCTACCTGCTTTGCTCTAATTGCTCTTATCTGTGAGCATTTGTGCTACTGCACGTGTGCCCAGTCATATCTGACTCCTTGCAATCCTATGGACTGTAGTCCGCCAGGCTTCTCTGTCCATGGGGATTTTCCAGGCAAGAATACTGGAAGGGGTAGCCATTTCCCTCTCCAGGGGAATCTTCCTGACCCAGGGATCAAACTCGCATCTCTTGTGTCTCCTGCTTTGCAGGTGGATTCTCTACCTGCTAAGCCATCAGAGAAGCCCATTTTTATCTTTACTATAGCTCAGTCCATTGATTTGTGTGTATTTGTCATAACCTTGATGCTTCTTAAGAAGAGGAACTGGACCTATTTCCCTCTGATTCCCATGCCTGGCACAACCCGTGGCCTAGGCAGGTGCTAAGTAAATGTTACAAACTTGAATGGTTTTATTACCATTAATACTTAGTATCAATAAAGACTGATATTAAACTTCTGACTGAATTCTGATGTTTTCCTAATTCTTTACAACTGCAAGTACAGAAAGGATTTGGAGCCTTGTAACTGGGTCATGAGTAGATCTCTCTGTTTACTTGAGACACTCATCCTTAAAATCCTAAGGGCAGTCATCTGTGTGTATCCATAGTGGGACAGGAGCAACATTAAGGATGCTCAGGCCTCTGTATTGGATCACAACAGCAGAGCTGCTAGTTTGAATGCAAAATGTTGATGGATTAAAAAAATAATCAATCGCTGACATTGCTCCCAAAAGTCCCATTAAAAAAAAAAAAGCAAAACAAAAGAGTTTGGCAGCAAGAGGACATTTTTTAGCTTCCAGGGGCTGTTTTTTGGTTCTTCCTCTTCTTCTGGGGATATTCTCTCCATTTCTTGTGCCATTTGGGATGCTGCCCTGGCCTCTGCGCCACCGGAGTGTGGACAATGGACAATGCCTTCCTTCCAGGACTTGCAGACATGAGAAAGGAGCCTGCCAGTCACAGCCCAGTACCCATCTCTCTGCTATTTCCTGCCTTACGGGCAACACCTGGAGAGAAGGGCCTGGCGTTTGCTTGGCATGGCCATGATCTGGTCTCCTCCCCCTTGCTTTCTAAACAGACCTCATTCATTCCAATGCTGAAGGGAAACAAATGGAAAAGGTCACCCTCGAGCCACCAGGCACCTGCGAAGACTTGTTCACGGATCAGAACCTGAGTGTTTTCTAGTGTGTGTCCTGTGAGCCCATGCGGCCCTGAGACTAGACAGTGGTCCCAGGCTGCTGATGGTTGAGGCTGGGGACCCTCAGTCCTAGTGGGGCCGTAGTGGATGCTGTGATGTGCCCCAAAGCTTCTGTCTTCAGGACCGTGGCACTCAGGCAGTGTTACATGCTGGCTGCTCACAGCTGAGCAGCTTCTCAGGAGGGAGGGGGTGACTAGGTCATATGCATTATGAGTCAAAGCAGGCAGGTGGCTTCCCCAAGGCTGCACGTGCCCCGTGGGAGCAGCCAGGCAGCTGCTTGGTGTGGGGTGCGAAGGCCTGGGACCCTTGCCTCCGCTTCAGACATCCTGACTTCAGGGCTTCCTGGGGACCAGAGAAGTTCCAGTTGCAGCTGCATCACACCCATTCTCTCCCTTCCCAAGGCTGCTTAGATGTGTTGTGGTTCCTAGACTATTACCTGAGGTCTTCCTGAACACAAACCTCTGTCTCTGTGTCTGGTTCCAGGGAGCCTTACCGAAGTCAGGGGCTCTCCTGGCTTTACTTACCGAGCGTTAAGTAGGCCTTCTGCAGGTCTCCTGATGTTTCTGCCTCAATGGCCTCTTCGATGTCTTTGCCGATGAGCTGGAGAGAGAAAGTCTTGCTGTTAGTCCAGCTTTTGCTCTTGGCCATGGTGCACTGGAGGCTTGTTCCTCCATGAAAAGACTCACCCAGAGTTGGTCATGCAAGGACCAAGGAAACTTTGAAACTCCCACCTGGCCTCATCCCTTGCAGGGCTGGGGGTGGTACTCCCCCACCATTCGAGTGGGGACTCTCATGGCCGAGGGAGATTTGACCACTAATGGACGTGACCCCAGGCAGGACCACTCCCTCAGCCTCAGTTTCCTCCTCCATAAGAATCAGGGAGTGGAAGAACAATAATAAATACCGAAACAACATTCTTTGTGTTTCTATAGTACTTGAGTTTCCTGTGTGTTTATAAAAACTCTTTCCATTTCCAGGTTTTCAGGAGGCTGGGTTATAATCATCGCCTCCATTGTAAACTGAGACTGGGAGCTGAGGCGGCTACAGTCTGGGCGACACAGGTAGAGGCCGTGAAGTTCGCGGCAAGGACTTGGTCTAATGTTTCTGATACGATGGGGCTACGTGGGCTAGGAGTAGGGTGGGGGACGTGTAGGGGGGCTGACCATGTCAAATGCCAATTTCCTTCCCTCTGGGGAGACTCCGAATGATCTTATATTTACCCCCAGCTCGCCTACCATTCTGCTAGCATTACACATTAGGTTTCCTTCCAAATATTTATAGAAGCTGAAGTTTAGAGTAAATTGTGACCACACTTAGCACAAATACTGCTTGGTCCAAACTCAGGGCAGGCATATAAAGAGAAAGAAGAACCTTCAGGTTTGGGAAATGCAGTTAAGCATTAGAAATACTGAAACTTCTTTCCTAGAAATTATCTTTTGAGGACATGACACAACTGTGAGTCTATAAATAACCGGGGCCTTTGAGGACACACCAGTGGAGCTTATTCTGAAAATCCTGGTAAACAACATATTCTTTGTGGTGGGAGCACGACGGATGCAGGGGAGGAGGGTCTGTATTTAACGAACCCGTCGCTTGATCGCCTCGTCATAGTTGGCCCATCTAGAGGTCTGGTGTGGAGTGGACCTAAATAAGATGGGAGTTGGGTTGGGGGGCTTTCAGTCCTGTCTCTTTCTTAGCTGTCCTCAGTTGTTTAGGGGTTGGATGCGGGAGCTAGTATTTCAGCAGAAACCGCTCTCACTTTCCCATGAACAGCGTTCTTGTTCTGTTGAAGGAGGTTGTGTTACAAAAGGAGATTGTATTCACACAGGTCTGTGTTTACTTAAAAAAAAAAAAATCCTCACACTAAACCACTTTCTGTTTTTATTAATACAGTGTTTTTAAATTTTCTATAGCATCTCAGTCTACACAACAGATAAAAGCAGGAAAGCAGAGCTGTTCTAGGGAGGCGGGGGAGGGGTTCCTGACCCCAGCCCTAGACGCCAGGTTCCCACTCTCTGAGTCTCATCGCTGCCCATCTCCAGGGGGCGCTATTTATGGGCTACAAGGAGATGGCATTGTCCTTTCTTCTCTGCCTGTCTCTTGACCCTATCCCCACCTGATAGCTCCCAAAGCACCTCTAGAGGCTCCACTGAACACAAATGGAAAACAATCCACCGGCCCAAGATACTAGGACTCTCCTTTGCAAATGGCATGCTTCCCACTGGAACACTTAATTCTTAGGGTGCTCTTTGGACAAAACCAGGTTTTGTGATCTCAGTACAAAAACACATGGCCAGGGTGGATTCCAGACAAGCCTCAGAGGCTTCTAGTTTACCAGGTAGCATTGTCCGTGGAGAGATTATTAGAAGAATAGGGGAGATTATTTTTTTCTTTTAAAACCAGTGCCCCTGATTGACCACATGCCCACAGCAGAATCATAGGCACTGTGGTTTTAATTATAAAAGTTAAAGGGCTAAAAGCTCTGGAATGGGCTTAGAAAAACTTTGGAAAGGGAGGGGAGAAGTGATGAGGGGTGCGGTGGGAGGAAGTGACCTGGGGCTGAGGATATGTGTACCTACAATTTATACTGAGCCCTGTTTGGCACGTCATAACTCTATAAGCCTCTCATGTTTGGTAGACTTGTGAAGAGTAATAACTTTTCATGATGCAGCACAGTTGGGAAGCTTTGTTGTTTGGGCTGGGATTTCTGACAGCATCAGCAGTTAAGATTCAAGTTTAGAGGACAAATCAAGGGCAAAGTTTTTGTGCCAAAAATTAAAATTCAACTCTATGCCAGCACAACCTATGTCACATAATAGACTTCAATGATCTGACTCTAGCATATTAGTGCTTTTAGCCAGAGACCATGAGAAAATTTATGGAGCCAGATTCCCAAGATTATGGTCATGGTGAACCCTCAAAATCAGTGATAAAGATCAAGATGAATGATGTTCCAGCAAGGTTTTTGGAATAGGTGAATAGGTATTAATAGCATTTTAAAGCTGGTTTCATGTAAAGAATCCTCAGATCAGTAGATTATCTTATTTTCCATTTGAGTTACAGCTGTTTTTTGATGCTGTTGGTTCACACAGGGAGACTCCTACTAACTGCTAATGTTAGCTGAGCACCTACTGCATGCCAAGCACTAAATGCTTTAAATCTGTTATTCATTTAATCCTTACTGACTCTGTGAAGCAGGTGCATTATTATCCCTATTTTACAGTTGGGGAAATTGAGGCACAGAACCCTTAGTAATTTGCCCAGTCATACAGCTAGTAGCCTAGAGCAGACTTCTTAAACTTTAACATGCTTCAGGATCTAGAAGATTTATTAAAACACAGATTGTAGGACCCCAACCTCAGGGAATCTGATTCAGTTGATCCAGGGTGGGGATTAAGAATTCTTGTTTTAAGCATGTTCTCAATTGATACTGATTCGGCTGATTCAGGGTTAACTTTAAGAACAATTGGCTTAGGGAGTATCCTTAGATCGTCAGTAACTCATGTGTACACACACGTGCACACACACATGTATGTGTGTTTCTATAGTGATGCCCAATGACAACCACCCCAGAAACTCCATCCATGGCCCCTGTCTAATGGGAAGAGGCTCTAGGTCATGGAGAAGGCTTCCAGCTCAGGCTACTTAGCTCCAGGCCCAAAGGCCAGGGGAGTTCAGGGTGAGCTGCCTTTGATCAGGACTCTGGGCACGATTTGAAAGCAGAGGACCCTAAAGGCTTATATACAGTAATGATAAAATTCCAAAGCTCTCTTGTCTTTTCATCTGCTGGCAACACATCGGAAACGCTATTCTGAGTGAGGAGCGGCCAGCTCTAGCCGAGGTAGGAGCTCAGGCTGGGGAATCTTGGAGCTCTCATCCACTCTCTGCTACTAGCTTACTGTGTGGTCCTGATAAGTTACAGATGGCTCCTTACTCACAACAGACTTCCCTTGTCCAGCAGTTGTGGGTAACAATGGCTCTTCAGCCTACATTCGAGTTACAGTATTGTTGTGAAATTGAAATGAGACACAGGGCACAGATGTGCTTTGAATAGTTAAAAACACTCCACAAATAAAAAATACTAGACCCCAAAATATCTGATATTCCACAAAAGCCTTCTTGGAATTAAAGACTGATTTTCAGGGAGGGACTAACTACTAAGTGCCTTGAAATAGCTAACTCACCTTGTTGGCTTAAAATGATCATCAGATTTAAAAATAATTGTATAAAAGCAATTTGTACACATCTTTTCAGGAACGTATCTCTGAGGTATTATTGTATCTGTCTCAGGCACTGTCTAGCCAATTGTCAATTGGAATAAAAATAAGGGCAAACATTTGTATGCTTACTACAAGCCAGATACTGTCCTGAGCCTTTTATATTCATCTTATTTTACTCTTAAAATAATCCCATGAGGTTGGAAAGATGATGTTCAGGCTCTCTTTTCACAAATGAGGATGGAGATGTCTGTTCACTTGTTACAGTAAAACCAGGATTTGAACCTGGGCCCTCTGACTCTAGGGCTTTGCTCCTAAACTTGACCTGCTGTCCTGGCCTCTGCTGCAAAGTGGAGTTTCCCAGCCTCAGCACTGCACTGGGGCCGAATGGGTGCCTGTTGTGGGGAGTTGTCCTGTTCATTGTGAGATGTTTAGTAGCACCCCTGGTCTTGACCCTCTAGATGCCAATAGCACTGTTCCCCCCAACACACCTGGTTATGACCTATTTCCAGACATGATTGAATAATCCCTTGTGCGGGCGCGTGTGTGTGTGTGCTCAGTCATGTCCAACTCTCTGTGACCCTAGGACTGTAGTCCACCAGGCTCCTCTGTCCATGGGATTCGCTAGGCAAGAATATTGGAGTGTGTTGCTATGCCCTCCTCCAGGGAATCTTCCCAACCCAGGGATCAAACCTGAGTCTCTTGCATCTCCCGCATTGGCAGGCGGATTCTTTACCACTGCGCCACCTGGGAAGCCCCAACTATCCCTTAGGGTTTGCAAAATTATCTGTGGTTGAGAACTACTGTTATAAAAGACACCCCCCGCCCCTGCTCCCACCGCTCAGTTCCGTATCCCAGATCTCGGCTTCTTTTAAAAATAACTTGAGACTCTGTTACTGTGTGAACTCCTTGCCTTAGTGCTGAATCACTTACAGTTTGGTAGGCTTGAAAGGTGGCTCGTAACTGCTTGTGGCTTCTCTTGGCCAGGAGTTCATTGAAGGCAAGCTCGTCCGTGCCCCAGCGGCCTTCCCCTGCCTAGAGGACCGGGTGCAAACATTTTGAAAACAACTTTTGCAAAAAAGACCAAATATACACAGCTGTGACCAGGCCTCACTTACAGGAAACAATAAAACATACACTGAAGAGAAGTCAAATTGATTGACCTAATGCTTTCAATTTCTAACCCACAAGTATACCTCACCTATCTATTTATATTATTTATACATCCCCTTGCTCCAAAGTGGATCTGAGGTGGTTAACCCCAGAGTAAAAGAATAGAATAAGCAATTCTTTTAGGTTCACGAAGACAGTATAGAGGAAAAATACTTTCAAGATCATACTTATTTCCCAAGTAATTCCAGGTCACATAAAAGAAAGACATAATTGTTGAAAATCGCGTTAAATGAAAGAAAACCATTTGCAGGGACTGGCACGCCTGCACACTTACGTCATACAGCTCTTTGGCGTCCTGCCCAGCTAGGTCTTTGTCCACATTGTCTCCCTCATCACGATTAGCCTCGAAAAATCAACACGTTGTTATTAACTTGAGTTCCTGCTTGACCACAGAAAACAAAAAAGGGAAAGTCCTCGAGAAGGGGTGATTTCAGAGCGGTGGCCTGAAAATTAGACTCAGCCTGGCAAAGTGGCAGCACTGCTCTTTGCTGCCATCTTTTGGGCACAGCTGATAAACAGAGTAGCTTCTGTGACAGCACATTTTTCCTTTCTTTTTTGTAGAAACCAAGGTCACTCACAAAGCCGTCTGACCTCTAAGAAACTCATGATGTCCCCGAGAATGAGTCTGCTGGGAAGCTATCCATTTTCCTTCCAAAATATCAAGTTGCACCTCTCAGGGTCCCCATTCTGAAGAACTCGGATGTTGGTCATGGAAGGTCTTGGAGGTCTCACGTAAGCCCTTAGTGGCAGGTGGAATTCTAAGGTGACCCCGATGGCCCACTCTCTTGTCTGATCCCCTCCCTTTGAGTGTGGGCAAGACCTGTAAACATGGTTAGGTATCACCCCTGCGATCGTGTTATGTTTATGTGGCACCAGGGATGTTTGCAGATAATTAATGTCCCTAATCCGTTATCCTGGGTAGGTCTGAGTCAATCAGGTGAGCTCTGAGAAGTCAGAGATGGAAGAAGTCAGAGAGATGAGCTCACACTGGTCTGGAAGAAACCATATAGCCATGCTCTGAACTCTCTCTGCGGCCACATAACAGGGGACTATGTAGCCTCTAGGAACTGAGGGTCTTTTTAGTTGACAGCTAGCAAGAAAACAGGAACATCAGTCTTACAACCACAGAGAACTGAAATCTGAAAACGGCCAGTGAGCTTAGGAGAGGACCCCAGGCCTCACAGGAGATGGCAGCCCTTGATTCCAGCCCACTGAGACCCTGAGCCAAGGACTCAACTAACCTGTAACAGGAGCCCTGGCCCATGGAAGCTGCTAGATCATAGATCCTAGTTGTTACTAAGTCTGCAGTAGTTTGTTATGCAGCAGAAGAGCATTTATATAGTCTTCCTGCTATAGCTCAAGCTTACTCTGTGTTCTCTGCTGTCAGTCTCTCCACATGGAGAGTAATCAGAGGAAACACACAAAGCTCAGAAAGATGGGTGTGTCAGTGAGAGGGCAGAGGCCATCTGGCTGGAGGCCCAGGGGCTGCATCCTCGCAGGGACAGTTCTGAAAAACCTGCTTTCCTGGCCAAGTGGTTCCTACAGGCCTAGACTCAGGGTGAATCCTGGAAGTTAATTGTATCATGAAAAGGACCCTATTTGAGGTCAGATGAGTTGGCTCTTGCTCCCGGGTTATGTCTTACTATGTATACACCTAGAGGTTCCTCACTGGCAAAGTGAAATGGCAATGCTTAATGAGATGACTCACTAACAGAAATGGATTGTAGACTGCAAATGACAAGGTAGATTGTTACAAGGGGGAAAATCTCCGCTGAATAATTTCAGAAGAGCTGGATGGACAGAAGACAGGTTGGTGGTTCATCCGTAGCAGGTTAATAAGAGAAGGAAATGTTTATTATCTACATTGTCTTTTACATCATGGTCGCATGTTGCCAAGGGCTATTTCTCAAGATCATAAAGCAGGTGAGACCTCTTTACTCTTACCTGTAGTAGGGAGACCAGAATTCTTTTTAGGTTTCCACTTGTATCACCTTTGACATCTGATTCAAGGCTCTTGTCAAACACTTTAGGGGAAGAAGAAAGGAGGAGAGGAAGCAAATTTAGTTTCCCAGAGGTAGTCTGCAAGAAGCATTCTTTATCTAAAGTCAGAACAAAAGGTCACTTACACCTTTGGTAGGCCTCTTTAATGGCAATGATTTCCTAGGAAAGATAATAAAAAAAAAAATCAATACTTCAGAGCAGGGTTCATCGATAAGATAGGCAGACACCAGCCAAGATAAGAGGCAGAGCCTGTTTCTGGACACAGGGTGCCTTCATGACTTCCTCCAAAGGGGGCAGTCCCTGAAGGTCAAGGTCCAAGCCTAGAGCAAGTCAGCAAGTCCCCGACTGTGTGGAGATAAGGGGTTTCCCTGGTGCCTCAGGTGGTAAAGAATCTGCCTGCAGTGTGGGAGAGTTCAATCTCTGGGTCAGGAAGATCCCCTGGAGCAGGGAATGGCTACCCACTGCAGTATTCTTGCCTGGGAAATCCCACAGACAGAAGAGCTGTTGGGTCACAGTCCATGGGGTCACAAAGAGTCGGACACGACTGAGCGACTAACACACATACACAGCCTTAGTTAAAAGAGAAAGCATTACAGCTAAGCTTATTTAGTTTTTAAAGATTCCTGGATGTGGGTCATTTTTAAAGTCTTTATTGAATTTGTTACAATACTGTTTCTGTTTTATGTTTTGGTTTCTTGGCCATGGGAGATCTTAGCTCCCCTAAGATCGAACCCACACACCCTACACTGGAAGGGGGTCTTAACCACTGGACCACCAGGGAAGTCCCTAAGCTAACATAGTCATTCACTGCCTTCTTGCTCCATCTCACTCCCCGTCCTCCCCCAGGGAGCCAGTTTAGAAATTCTGTGCATATTTTCCCTTTGCATTTGTACATATATGTTTGTGCTACTGAAAATATATAGAATTGTTTTGTGTATGTGTTTAAAAACTGGAATACTGTATGTATTTGTTCAACTTATTTTTTTCACTCAGTAATAGGTCTTTAAGGTCCAGCTACGCTTACGCACAATTAGTCACCTAGCATTTTTTTTTTTAAATGGAGACAAAATGTTCCATCCTACAGCAAGCCCCAGTTTATTTAGCCAGCCTCTGACTGATGGACATTTAGGCTGTTTCCAATTTTTCTCTACTTCAAACAAGGCTGCACTCAGTCAACAATTTGCTATGTACTACAGCACAAGTCTCTCCCTAGGGTGTGTGCTGGGAAGGACTGCCTTACAGGCACATGCCTCCCTGATAAAACCAATGTCATAATAAAGTGAACTACATGAATCTTTTGGTTTCCCAGTACATGCAAAAGTTACATTGATGTATATGTACGGTTGACTCCTTTTGCTGTCCACCTGAAACTATTCCAACATTGTTAATCAGCTATAATCCAATATAAAATAAAAGGTTAAAGAAATAAAAAGAAAAAAGTTATGCTGACACTCTACTATAGTCTACTAAGTGTGCAATAGTGTCTGAAAAAACAATGCATATACCTTAATTTAAAAATACTTTATTGCTAAAAAATGCTAGCCATCATCTGAGCCTTCAGCGAGTCATCGTCTTTCTGCCAGGCGAGGGTTTGAAATATTGTGAGAATTGCCAAAATAGGACACAGAGACAAGAAGTGAGCAAATGCTGTTGGAAAAATTATGCTGATAGACCTGCTCCAAGAAGCATTGGTGCACACACTCAGTTTGTAAAAATGCAATAAAGTGAAGTCATAAAGCTGTGTGTGGTTGTATATTTCAATGGCTTGTCCCGAGGGGCCCACTTGGGAGCTGCCTCAGTTTACACTTGCATCAGCAGCATATAAGAGCCAGTGTCTCCCCACAGCGTCTCCCACAAACTGTTTAAAGTGAAAGTTGTGAGGCAGTGATGGGGAGAAGGGGGTGGGGCTGATGGAAGATGAGGAGCCAGATTGGTGTTGCTGTGGTGGGTGGGAAGGGGGTAGGAGGAGGTGGGGGCTGAGCACCGGAGACTCTGCAGCCCCCTCCCCTTTCTCCTCCTTCCAACCCACTACCAGGATCTGCCTGAACCTGTCGCCTGCGTTCTCCCTGCTTTTCTCCTTTTTACTGTCAGATCTATTTCATTGGGGGAAAAAAAAAAAGCCTTGCTCATTGTTTGAGACCAGGACCCCAAGGAAACTAGGTTGAGGGTGAACCACATGGGGACAAATGTGATTAGAAAAAGAATGACCAAGTTAACCTGCTGGCCAAGGGGGGCTGCCCAGATACTGGCTGTCTGGTCCCTGGCACTTTAGTGCTTCTGGAAAGGATGGGGATACTGAGTAAGGAGAGTTGTGTGGTTATTGGACAGAAGCAATGCCATCTGCCTGTGCTAACGCTCCTCTAAACCACCATCCTAACCCCAAATAGAGGAGTTTTATTATCTATGGGAAGAAGAGGAGTCCAGGGATGTTCAGGAAAGGGGTTTCCTCCTGTAACCTGGACCCCGGTGGTGATTTGGGTAATGGGCTGGACAGCACAGGCTAAGCAGAAGGAACGAGCCTGGATCATTGACATTTGGGGCCTAAGTATTAACAGCCCAGTAGCATCAGAGTGCTGGGGTGGTTTTCCTCGCCGTCTGCTCCAGGCGCTACTTCTGTTTCCTCCCTGGAGGAATCAGAACTGTTGGGTTTTCTTGGCACTTTCCTTGCTGGACCTCCCACTCTACATGATGGATGTTGCATAAGAGGGAGGAAGATGTTGCAGAAGAAGAGGTCCAAAGAAGGACCTAGGAACCCTTTTTACTCTTGATGAAGTCCATGGTCCCTGGACTTCCCTGGTGGCTCAGATGGTAAAGAATCTGCCTGCAATGCAGGAGAGTGGGATTTGATCACTGGATCAGGAACATCCCTTGGAGAAGGGAATGGCAACCCACTCCAGTATTCTTTTCTGGATAATTCCATGGGCAGAGGAGCCTGGCAGGCTACAGTCCATGGGGTCTCGAAGAGTTGGACATGACTGAGCAACTAACACACATGCACACGGCCCCTCTGGGATCTGGAAACAAAGATGAATGGGCCTTCACAAATGTCCTTTTTAGCTCCTGAGATGATGGCATGTACCCAAGGGACGAGGGGAGAGGGCTGCTGATAGAAGGACCTCTGGGAAGGTGGTGGCAGCCCCAGGTGTTCCCTGGGATGCCCTTGGCATTCCCACCCCTCTGCCTTGTTCCTTTGCTCCCTGCGTCCACACTTGGATTGATAATTGCAGTAGTGGTGCTAGGAGACCTGCAAAGTCAGGCTGGGCAGGTAAAGTAGTACTCATATCCCACATATGAAACCGTGCATCTCTTTAGAAAAATAAAACATGATTGACACAGCTCTTCGGTAAGGCTCTATCCTGTCAAGGCAGGGGCAGTCACACCAAAACTGACCATCAGAAGATTGGAAGAGGCGTCTCTCCAGTGTGAACCAAGTGGGCACATTGCTTGCCCAGGCACTTGCTCGCCAGAGGAGGGGATGGCTAGGAGCACTTTCCCTTCTGGCTGCTGTAATCCTCTCTGATGGGCACGTGGACGCTCCCTGGGGGCTCGGCTGGGACTCACCTTATTGGTTCTCGTGCACAGGACCTCGATGAGCACTGCCTCGTCTGTGCCCAGGCCCTTCATGGCCTTCTGCAGCTTCCGGGCAGCATACTCCTCGGGGCGATCCAGAAGGGCCAAGGCTGTCTTCTCAAAGTTTCCACTCAGCTCACTCTTGAGCACCTCCTCCAGGTCCTGTGGGAAGACGGCGGGAGTCCTGACTGAGAATGGCCTGAGGTCAGAAGGACAGGTGTCTGCTTTCCGCATGGCACGACCCCAGGGGCGACTGGATGCCTGCCGTGGAAGCCCAGGGCACGCTCTAGACAGGAGCTCTAAAGGGGTGGGCGACCTTCTCTGGAGGACAGTGATCACCCGACTGCCCATCCATCTGCTGGGGACACTGAGGATGAGTCACAATGACAGCAAGCATTTGCAGAACCTTTAGGGTTCAGAGAGCCTTCTCATTGATCAAGACAGCCCTAAGAGGAGAGGTGTTTATTGCTTTATCCCCATGGACTGAACCTCAGTAAGACAAAGGACTCGTCTGCAAACACTTGGATAGAGAGGACTAACACAGTTGTCCTCTCCAGGAGACTGGATCATTCATTGGCCGGATGGGGGTGCTTTTGAGAGGGAAAGCACATGCGTGCTCAGTTGTGTCCAACTCTTTGTGACCCCATGGACTGTGCCCACCAGGCCCCTCTATCCATGGAATTTTCCAGGCAAGAATACTAGAGTAGGTTGCCATTTCCTTCTGCAGGGAATCTTCCAGACCCAGCGATCGAACCTGCATCTCTTGTGTCTCCTGCATTGACAGATGGGTTCTTCACCAGCTGAGCCACCAGGGAAGCCCTGAGAGTGACAGGGGGACTCTACTAATAGTTGTCCTCTGTTGTCACAGGGGAGCAACAGGAATAAAGGGAGACTGTCCTGGGCAAACTCCATGTAGAGCCACTTTGGTGTTTTGTTAAATCCTGAAAGGGACACATGTGGGAAAGAATTCAGGTTGGGAAAGGGAAGTTCATAAAATTCTTCCTGGCATCCTGTTTTTGGCAAGCCCCCCCCAATCATGAGTAGACTGCCTGCTCCTGCCTGCCTCCCTCTGACTAGACGGTTTAATGAGAAAATGGTCAAGAATGGATGTTCAGTCCATCTAGAGTTGTCCCAACCAAAATGAGGGACCTTAAAGCAGGACTTTCATGTAGAGAGACAGCTCCGTGCGGGTCAGACTGGAGTCCGATAGACCAAGTTACAGCTCGAAGTGGGTCTGGCTACTCAGCTCCAGGCATGATGGCTAACAACACAGCCATGGAATTCTGTGACCTTGGAAATGCGCCTAATTTCATCATCTCTCGGTTTCCTTCTTTGAAGAATGGGGAGAATAGTAAGACTCACTTCCTAGGGTTGTTGGGAGAATTAAATGAGACAGTCCTTGTAGACACTGAACACAGTGCCTGGCACATTTTGGTGTTCAGTAAGTGATTATTATTATTGCTGTTATTATTATTCTATGTTGATGAAACCTTCAGAGAGAAGGCAAATCAGCTATTCCTCAAATGAACCTTTGAGTTCCAGATCTGGGAGAAAAACCCAGAAGAGTTTTATCCAAGGCCCTTGGATCTGCTGCCTCAAAAGTGGGTTGTGATGTTAATATTACTAGCTTCATCCCATGGTAGTTGCTGCATCTAACCCTGACCTTGTAAAGACGGGCCTCTGGCCAGTGCTCTGGTGTGGATTCAACCGAAGATTGGAAATCGGTTTTCAAGTCAGATGGGCATTATGTAGAACTGCGGAGAAGAGAGATTCCAGCTGCTTGCTCTTAGAAGCCACAAGCATGAAAACAAACCCCTGTGTGTTTACATTCTATTTGGACATAGGAGCCAGTTCAGAATGCCTTGGCTCTAACCCTGGTTTCCTGCTAACTAGCTGTGTCACCGTGGGATGCTTCTTCTCTTTGGAGCTCAGTTGACTTGGGGATTTAGATTTGTTTGTCTTTAATGTCTTCCAGGGCTTCCCTGGTGGCTCAGTGGTAAAGAATCTGCCTAATGATGCAGGAGATGCTGGTTCAATCCCTGGGTCAGGAAGATGCTTTGGAGGAGGAAATGGCAACCCTATCCAGTATTCTTGCCTGGAGAAACCACATGAACAGAGGAGCCTGGCAGACTACAGTCCATAGGGTTGCAAAACAGTGGGACATGACTGAGCAACTGAACCACAACAACGACAAGAGATGTCTTCTAGTGATATGATTCTCAGTCACCTCTTTGGTGGTCTCAGCCATGTGATACACAGCTGAGAATTGGAAAGTAAAAAAAAAATGATTGGCGGATGCAGGTATCGCAGATTTTGTTCTGTAGTGTGCCCCCTTTAACAGAGCCTGAGGTTCTGACTTTGAACCAGTTTACGTTTATTCTACTGCTTCCTAAGTGGCACAGTGATCAAGAATACTCCTGCCAATGCAGGAGACACATTCGACACAGGTTCAGTCTTTGGGTCAGGCAGATCCTCTGGAGGAGGAAATGGCAACCCACTCCAGTGTTCTTGATGAAAAATCCCGTGGACAGAGGAGCCTCATGGGCGACAGTCTGTTGGGTTGCAAAGAGTCAGACATGACTTAGCACACACACACACACACACACACACACACACACACACTCTCTGATTTTACACCAAAGCTTGAGAAGCCTGTGTCTGACTTTCCATATTGGCAGGATAGAAGTAGACGCAATGCTTGAGGGGCTGCTACAGTCAGGCACACTGACAAGGGTGAAAGTTCAATGTCATTCAATTCAATTTAAAGCAGCTAAACTGAAGCTTCACTTGTCTTCACCAGGGTAATCAATGAATGGCATTGACCAGCCTCATTGTGCGGAGAGAAGCAGGAAAAACGACAAACGCACAGCTGTCTGGACCACTTAACGTAGAAATAACCTGCTCCTCCTCTTACGGCAAGGGGTTCTCCAGACGTGATGGCTGGCCCTGGAGATGGAAGACTTAGACTCGAGGCCTGGTTCTTTTTCTTACTAGGGGTGTGGTTTTGCATCAGTCATTTAAATAGATGAGCTCCACTTTCCTCTCTGTAAGATGGAAACAGTCATCCCCATCAGGGCTTCCCTTTGCTGGAAGGTGCCAGCATTCCCCTGCCTGATTCACCCAGCAACCTGAGATGGGAGGCAAATTTATCATTGTATTTGTGAGGAGACCAAGCCTAGAGAGATGGTTGCCTGCCCAGTGACAAACAAGTAAGAAAGTCCATTTCTATCTCTGTATCTAATTATACATATAATTATGGACACTGTAAAGATTTTCTAAATTTGGAATTAGAATGCAGCATAATTAATATTTATTTTGTAAACTGATCGTTCTAATGACATCAAGAAAATGTTAAATTGTGCTAATGATATATCAATGAAGAAAATACTGTAGAAAGGATAATATATTCTTAAAGATTTCTATACATATCATTTTCAACAATAAGAATGAAAGAAATGTAAAGAAAGGAAAAGGTGTTGGTGCTTAATGAAACAGAGAGTGCTTTCGCTTTTTGGTTTTTTAGTTTTTGTAACAGTCATTTATAAAGAATATATCATTCTCGAAGACACCTGAATAAATGAAGAATTCTTATATAAATGCCCTCCCGTGAAAGCTGATTTTCAAATTACTGGCCTATCTATAAGTTAATGTGTGGAATTAGTCCAAAAGAATGGAGGAAAAAATGACTGAGGGATTAATTTAAAAAGAAGTCAATTGAGAAAGCAATGAGTTAATATTGATTTTACAGGCTGTTGACAAGGCCATTTCAGTTTTTCTGAAGTCAATTAAAGCTCTAAATAGTTGTCTTGTTTTGTTTCTCCTGGGCTAACTAGATAAAGCTTTAAAGGTATCCCTCACTGTCTTGGGAACATAAAGGAAGCAGAGGAGACAGTTAAGACCAAGGCCATGTGCGCATGGCATCACCTTGCCGTATGCTGTCTTGTACTTTTGTTTTATTTGTTGCCTCTCATTCGATGTCCTGCTTGACAAGATTTCAATAATGGCAGCTTCATCGGTTCCTAAAGTGCAGGAGAAAGAAACAAAACCACAGTGAGCAGGAAGCAACATGGAAGTTTATTTAGTCCAGCTGGAGAAGCCAGGGTAGATAGAGGTCACAGACTTCGGTAGAACCTAGATGGACCCTTTGACTTTAAAATCTTGTGCTGATAACTGTGTTCTCTTTATTCATGTAACAAGTATCCAGTGAGGTCTCACGTTGCATAAAGCACAGTACTAGGCACTGTAGTAGAAAGGGGAACAAATACAGTTTATTCCTTAATTTCACTCCTCAACATAAACGGAGGAGAAATGAAAACTTATGTCTGCCCAAAACTTGCATTCAAATGTTCACAGCAGCATCCTTCATAGTGGTCAAAAGGTGCAAACCACTTGAAAGTCCATCAGTGAATAATGGGTAAATGAACTGTGCCGTATTCATTTGGTGGAATATTACTTGGCCAGAAAAAGGAATAGAGTACTGATACATTTGATGATATGAATGTACATTAAACACGTCATGGTGAGTGAAAGAAACAAAATCACAGAAGATGAAGTATTATGATTCCATTCATATGGAAGTCCAGCATAGGGAAATGTATATTAAGACAGAAAGTAGAACAGTGGCTGAAGGTGGGGTGGGCAGAGGGGGTGATAGCTCAAGTGTAGGAGGTTTCTTTTTAAGGTGATGAAAATGTTATAAATTGACCATGGTGATGGTTTCATACATCATCACATTAAAAACAACTGAATACATTAAAAACAACTGAACATTTTAAATGGTTGAATTGTATGGTGTGTGACTTATACCTCAAAAAAAAAAAAAACTGTAAAAACAAATATGGTATGTTCTTTGGCCTCCAGGTGCTTAAAATGAAGTGGAAGAGGTTAAGACAAAGGCCCAAATTGCTACAATATCAGACACATTCATAAACTTGTTAATTTCAGAGAAAAGTCCTAATTGGTAGCTTGAGGGGGTAGTTACCCCTTAGACTCATCTGAACCACACTTTTCCCCTGGTGCTCAAAGTAATCCTTGTTCGTCATAGTCACGTGAAAGTGAAAGTTGCTCAGTTGTGTCCAACTCTTTGCCATCCCATGGACTAACTATACAGTCCATGGAATTCTCCAGGCCAGAATACTGGAGTGGGTAGCCTTTCCCTTCTCCAGGGGATCTTCCCAACCCAGGGATCGAACCCAGGTCTCCCGCATTGCAGGCAGATTTGTGATCAATACCAAAACAATAATGACTAAGGAAGAAGGGCAGTGTATCCTTTTTAGAACCTGGACGCAGGATGGGAAGGGGCTTTCTAGGTGGCTCTAGCAGTAAAGAACCTTCCTGTCAATGCAGGAGACATAAGAGATGCAGGTTCAATCCCTGGGTGGGGAAGATCCCCTAGTGGAGGGCATGGCAACCCACTCCAGTATCCTTGCCTGGAGAATCCCATGGACAGAGGAGTCTGGTGGGCTATGGCCATAGGATGGCAAAGAGTTGGACATGACTGAAGCAACTTAGCACGCATGCACGCACAGAGTAGGAAGGATGTCCCAGGGGTTGCAAATACGGGAATGAAAAAGACTATTTGATCAACAAACCCTGAATTCAATTTCTTCAGACTGGGTTCAAGTCCTGGGCTCCACCCTTAAACCACATGACAAACTATCAGATTCTGGAGCGTTCCTGCCTGTTCCTAGCCCTCCTCTCATGCCTTCTATCTGCGAAGAGCATGTGCTGGCAAGGACTTGAAGTGTTTGACTCTGGCACCGGCCCTCATCTCTCTATTTGGAAAGTCAGTGCCGGGACTTAGAAAGACTGCGCTGACCCAGGAGTTGGAGGGCTGTGTGCTGCTCCTAGGGACAGCCACAGCTCCATGTCCATGGACCGTTTGAGTAGTCTCAAGAACTAGTTCCACCCTTACAATTCCAGGAAGATCTAGCTCTTTGATTCCAGCTGGAGAAACAGAAAATTTTAGGATGAGCTCACTTGCAAAAATAGCGTTCGCTGCCTGCCTCATTCCGACTCACTCCCAAAGCTATTTCTGCTGTCCCTCCTCATTTCCTCCTGCAGCCTCGCCTCCAGAATCTGTATGCAGTTACTTCCTCTGCGACATGATGTCTTTTTAACCTCTGAGTGTTGGAAATCTCACCTCAGAAGGGATTATTTTTTCTCATAAAAAATTCTCTGAATCCAACCCCTTCCTTTTTTTTTTCCACATAGGCTGCTCCATGGGGATCCTGCCTTATTCTCACTTTTTCTGGTCAGAATTCGCTGTCCTGAGTGGCCTTTCTGCTGAGCAGATCAGCCTGCTCACCCTTCTGATTCAAACCATTCCATCTAGGCCCCTTTAGATCCAGAACAACAGCCTGGACTCTTCCCTCTGCCTGCAAGGCCTTCTGTTAGCTTTGCGTTCCTCACCTTTACTTCCGTTCCTCCTTCAGGACTCAACTCGCTGGAGTCTCCTGGGAAGAGATGGACTCTCCTTCCTGGTCTGTCCTATTGTCCTTCCTCTTCCTCTGTCCCGTCTCTGCCATCCCTCACTGCAAGTTCCATGGGAGCAGGGGGCCCTGCTCATTGCAATCTCCACACAGAAGACTCGCAGCATACATCAGACCTGACTTGCTGAGTGAAGGAGTGTTTAAATGCACGGGGACGTTTGCACTGCATTTTGACGGAGCTGGTCTCTGCATGGGTGTGAAGCTGTGTGCTCTACTCAGGCCCTCTGTATGTAGTGGGTGATGTGACGTGTGTGTGTGTGCTTGTGTTCGACCCTATGGTCTGTAAGCTGCCAGGCTCCTCTGTCCATGGAATTCTCCACACAAGAATACTGGAGTGGGTTTCCATTTCCTTCTCCAGAGAATCTTTCCGACCTGGGGATCGAACCCGGGTCTCCTGTATCTCCTGTACTGGTAGGCAGATTCTTTACCCCACAGCCCCCCGGGAAGCCTGTACGTAGCAGGGACCAACAGGAAATCCTCTGCTCCGATGCTTCAGTCAGCCTATATCTGCATACTTCAGGACAATTGAGTTAACATTTTAAAAGTAAGGCTTTTAAGACTTTCCTTCCTGCAATACTTCTTAGAAGGAGAGCAGAGCAGTCTGGGGCTGGCCCAGCAGCAGCCTGGAGGTGGGGGGGGAGCCTGGAGGTGGGTGGGAATGACTTGACCCCTCAAGCTCTTTGAGGCCGGGCATCGGGTTTATCTGGGGAGCTGTTTCCACTGCCGGACCAAGAAGCGGTTTACTGAACGGTGACCTCATCTTATATTTCACAGTATGTGTATCACACAAGCAGTTCAGGCAGGGGAACAATTTCCTGTAAACATTTACAATGGTTTGAGGCACCAGGGCCAGTCCCAAGCAATTCTGGGAAAGACTTTTTTTTTTTTAAATGAGGAAAGAAGGAACCTCAGCCTTGACTGTGCATAGGACACAGTAATTACACAGTCGAGGTCAGAGCCCGGTGACCGTCAGCCTCGGAGGGCCGAGAGCCTCCTGACTGTGGCTTTCCCAGCACTTTTCTGGGAAGACACGGAGCTGAGTTTCAGCAGGATGGTGGGGAGCTGAGTCTCTGCTGGGTTTGAAGCGATCTCCCTGTTACCCTCCCTGCTGAGTGACCACTGCTCAGAAGGCCCCGAGGCCAGCCACAGCCACCCTCCTGCAGCTCCACGGCAGCTTCTCCCTCTAAGACCCGTTTCTGTATTTTTTGGAAGGAGATATGGGAAACCTCCTTTTGCATTTCTGAGAGGATAATGAATGTTAGGGTCCGTGCACTATCAGATTAAAGCATTATCTACAGGAGGGACCTGCCTGGACGGGGGTTCACAGAGCCCTGAGAGGAAGGCCTAACGGAGGGTCAGTGTCAAGGGTTTGGTTTAACCAAGACCCAGACCAAGGGTCCAAGGTACTTAGAAGCCAGGGAAGCATAAGCACCAAAGATGTGAAAAGGAAATCTGCCAGTTTAGCCATACTTGGAAAAATCAATTGTTATTTTATGGTATAGCATTCTTTTTTTTTAAATTGGAATACAATGTTGTTTTACAATGTTGTATTAGTTTCTTATTCTGTATCAAAGTGAAGCAGCCATACTTATACACATATCCCCTCTACCTTGGATTTCCTTCCCATTTAGCTCACCACAGAGTCCTGTGTAGACTTCCCTGAGCTATGCTGTGGGTTCTCATTAGCTATCTGCATTATATTGCAGTGGATCTAAGTCAATCTCAGTTTCCCAGTCCATTCCACCACCACTTCCCTGCTTGGGGTCCATATGTTTGTTCTCTTTGTCTGTATCTCTATTTCTGCTTGGCAAATTAGTTCACCTATAGCATTTTCCTAGAATCCACATATATGTGTTAATATACAATATTTGTTTTTCTCTTTCTGGCTTGCTTCACTCTGTATGACACACTCTAGTCAATCCATGTCTCTACAGATGGTCCAATTTCATGCTTTTTTATGGTTGAGTAATATCGCATTCTTATTATTTTGACTTTCATAGGTGGGTGAATGAGTGGGAGCCCACATAACCTTTCTGATGCCTAGGGCCTCTAACCTCTCGCTATGCAATATGATAGATGCATGTGGCTATTGAAGATGCAAAGTGTGGCTGGTCCAAGTTGAAATGTTCTGTAACTGTAGAATATATAGAATCCTTTGATGACTTAATGTGAAAAACGGGATGTCAGGTATCTCAAGAATAACTTTGAAATTGGCTATCAGTTGAAATGATATTTTCAATACAGTATTGAGTTAACTAAAATATACTGTTAAAATTAATTTCACTTGGATTTTAAAACTTGGCTTCTCAAAATTAAAAATGACCCATATATCTCACCATGATGGCTGTTGGACAGCTTGGCCTTGCATATACACCATGGAATATTACTCAGCCATTAAAAAGAATCCATTTGAATCAGTTCTAATGAGATGGATGAAACTGGAGCCCATTATACAGAGTGAAGTAAGCCAGAAAGATAAAGAACATTACAGCATACTAACACATATATATGGAATTTAGAAAGATGGTAACGATAACCCTATATGCAAAACAGAAAAAGAGACACAGATGTACAGAACAGACTTTTGAACTCCGTGGGAGAAGGTGAGGGTGGGATGTTTCGAAAGAACAGCATGTATATTATCTATGGTGAAACAGATCACCAGCCCAGGTGGGATGCATGAGTCAAGTGCTCGGGCCTGGTACACTGGGAAGACCCAGAGGAATCGGGTGGAGAGGGAGGTGGGAGGGGAGATCGGGATGGGAATATGTGTAACTCTATGGCTGATTCATATCAATGTATGACAAAACCCACTGAAATGTTGTGAAGTGATTAGCCTCCAACTAATAAAAAAGAAAGAAAGAAAGAAATTTAAGTCCAGCCTTGGCAGGGCTGGTATAGCAATAAGATAAGTACTTGGTCTTACAGATGAGTTTTGCCAATGATACAATTTTGCTTGGACTTCCTCTAACAGAGGTTGGAATTGTAGACCTTTATCCAAATGATAGCTTTTCAAGATGGCTCTAGGTCCAACCACTCCATCCTCATTTCATAACTTTTTGACTTTGGACAAGTATTTAACCTCTGAGCCTTGGCATTCTCATCTGTTAAGTCATTACAGTACAACTTTACAGGGCTGTCGGGAGGTTACAAAAGATGATGTCTGAGTGGTGGTACCCAGTTTAGCACTTGGCATGTAGAACGGACTCTCCAACAGTCACCAGCACAAGAGTGGCCACACCCAAGTGGAGGGAGGACGAGAATTCAGTGTGACGTTGATGTTCAGTAGGCGCTGCATCTGTGCTTGGCAAAGTAAATTCGCGTGGTAGCTAAGAACTCAGGGATTTATCATAAACCACAGCTGACTCATCTCACACCCACTTCAGCCCCTGTCTCCAGCCCACATCCAGATGTCAGGCCCTCACTCAGAAGGCAGCAGGGAAACACCTGTGAGGCTGGCTCAGACCCTCAGAACTATAAACATCCTGACACTCGCAAGCAAGCATGCCTTCCAACAGCTGTTGTCCAAATAGATCAGTCAGCCAGGATGTGAGCACGGACTAGCTCCTCTCTGCTGAGCTTGCCTCTGATGCCCCCAAACCGAACAACCTGGTTGTCATCCTTCATTTCCAGCCCTCCCACCTCTGATTTATTCAAAAATATTTACTATGTAGAAATCCCTTCTACTACTTCCTGCCACATTGTCTCCAACCCCAGGTCTTTGAGACTTCAGCGTTTCTTGGGCAAGGTAGACTATGCTATAGTTGGACAGTTCCTTCTACAGAAGCAAAAGATGTTTTCCTAGAACTTCCACTTGGACCCCAGGTCTTTCCCCTGGAGTCACACAAAAAGTTTAAATGGCCATCTTCTACCACAATACCCATTCCTAGGAAAGTAAATCTCCACTAATTTACCTCTAAGTAAAATCTAGCACTTGTCTTCATAAAACATTATGCCAAGAGAAAGAAGCCAGACACAACAGGCCACATATTGTATACAGTGAGTCCCCTACAGATGAACCTTCAAGTGTCGAACTTTCCAAGATGCAAATGTGCATTCTATCGATAACAGGTATGAGAGAATTCGCAGCCTGCCCTCCATCTCCTGTTGCTGATGATGCTTCAACTCTACTGTCTCCCACCTCATCTCCCTCCTCCAGTCAGCATCTCTTCTATCCTCTTCACTTGATGCCCCAGTCCCTGTATGCTGGCTCTTGTACTGTACTACTGTACTTTTCAAAGTATTGTAAGATTAAAATGTTTTTCTTTATTTTTTTTGTGTTTGTTTTTATGTATTATGTGTGTGAAAAGTATTATAAATGTCTTACAGTACAGTACTGTGTAGGTGATTGTGTTAGTTGGGTGCCTAGGCTAACTTTGTTGGACTTAGGAACAAATTGGACTTACGAATGCACTCTTGGAATGGGACTCGTTTATATGTAGGGGACTCACTGTAATGTCAGGTGCATGAAATGTCCAGCATAAGCAAATCCATAGAGAGAGAAAGTGGACCATTGAGTGCCTGGACCTGAAGGTGGAGTGGGAGCGGCTATGAATACACGTGGGGTTTCTTTTGGTTGATGAAAATGTTCTGAAATTAGAGGTGATGATTACAAAACCCTGTGAATGTATGAAACCCCACTAAATTGTACACTGCAAAAGGGTGGATTTTGGATATAGGGATTATATCACAATAAGAAAAAGAAACAATAAAGCAGCTTTTGGATTCAGACGGCTTCTACCAGCCGTGTCTTCTCAGGCCTGACCCCACCCACGGCCGCTGTGTGGCCGAGGTGGCTTAGCTGTGGTGTCTCTAAATTGTTGGCACTTGGAGGCAATGACAGAAACTGGTTCCGTCCCAGGGCTCACCGCTACTGGTGTTGTGTCTTTGGGTATGTTACTTAACTTGTCATGGCCTTTCCCCTCATCTGAAAAATGGACTTTTGTGAAAATAACTTAATGAGAGCTTATATATAAAGTGCTTGGCTCAATGCCTAGAATATTAAAAGTTTCCCAATAGGTGTAAGAAAGAAAATTAAGGAAATTCATCAGCCTCGCCCCTATTTTTTCTCCCAAGCTATCGTTGTTACTTCCTTGTTCTCCTGAAGCCCTTGATCAACAGGATCAACCTCAGTTACTTCCTTGGGTTCCAGAGCCTCCTTTCATGGCCCAGCACTAGATGCTCTTTCCCTCATCCCACTTTGTTCCTGGGTTACCTTTCTCCTGATCTCTTGCTTGTTGTTGCTATTTAGTTTTGAAGTCATGTCCAACTCTTTTGCCACACCATGGACTGTAGCCCGCCAGGCTCCTCTGCCCACGGGATTTCCCAGGGAAGAATACTAGAGGGGGTTCCCATTCCCTTCTCCAGGGGAATCTTCCTGATCCAGGAATTGAATCTGTGTCTCCTCCATTGGCAGGCCGATTCTTTACCACTGGGCCAACAGGGAAGCCCAACCTCCTGCTTAGACTCCCATTCTTGGCCTTGCACTTAGGCCTGGATGTAAATAGCTGCTCCGGTGTGGCCCCTTGATTCGTGAGCTTGTCGACAGTTTTAGGTCCACTTCTGCTTCCAGATGAAGCTTCAGGTCCCTAGTTCAGTTCTTATCAGCCCTGACTTCCCACCACCTCCCATGAAAGACATCAGAGGATTTAGATGACATTAGGATTGTAGAAACTACACTTCTCATGAAGTTTCCCCACCTCAAATTCAAATTAAATGCCATAATTTTCAATCTCTAGCTATTATGTTGAATCCTGAAATATAAAAGGATCTGATAACTTTGAGAGCTTTTATAAAGGGAAACTTAAAAGCAATCAGCTTAGCTTGGGAGATATAAATACAAGCTAAGTGAGAGGTCATCTTCCTGAGATTGTGGGAAAGTCAGATGTGAGATCAAGTTTAATCAACTTCAGGAGTGAATGAGAAAACAAAATATCTTTCATACCCATTCCTTTGCAGGCTTTGTTCAGCTTTTTGGCATCTTGATCAGCATCAAAACGCTGATGACTTTTTGCTTTGTTATCTCGACCGGCACCCAAGCCCTGATGACTCTTCCCTTTGGCCTAGAAGAAAAATTAATTGCAAAGGTAAGTGGACAATTTGTTGTTGTTCTTCTTCTTCAGTCATTAAGTTGTGTCTGACTCTTGGGCATTAAAAATGATCTCTGGCTGAAATTGGCAGCTAAAAGGAAGACCAAGCAGACACCCAGAGGAGGGAACAGCTGCCGCTGTACTCATGGGTACATGTGGAAATCAGCTGGGGAAGCTCTGGCCGCAGAGAGACGGCTGGTACCTCCTGGAGCCAGCTGGACTCGGATGCCCACAGAGAATGGGCCTCTCTGTTCTCAGGGACAATCAGCCCAGTCAGCTCTGGGAGGAGCGATTTTCTCATCAACTCCTCCTCTGTGTCTGTCTCCGAAACAGAGTAATACAGTGGGCCAGTGTCTTGGAATGCTGGTTTTTCCCCTTTGCCTTGAGACATAGCCTGTCTAGGGAATAGTTGCCGCTTGCCAGAAACTGAGGATTCTAGAATCTTATTACAGATCCATTTTGCAAGCTGGGCTAAAGCTTTACCATTCACACAATGAGAGACATACTATTTAATTTGTCAGAGATAACCCTATGGAACAAAACAGAGGTATTGGTTTTAACTGATCCTTGGGAAGAGAAAGTTCTGTATGTATACTAATCTAATGTTTCCCATATTTTAATCATTGGCATAGTATATCCACGAAATGTCCACAGCTATCTGCTGCTGCTGCTGCTAAGTCACTTCAGTCGTGTCCGACTCTGTGCGACCCCACAGATGGCAGCCATCAGCTATCTAGGTCTACATCTTTATTATTTGCTTATTATTTTTTTATCGATTGACCTAGTTTGTTTTGCTTAAAGTTATTTTCCAGAAAGAAACTTTCTGTTAGCACTGAAGTGGAAAGCCAGTGTGGCTTGCTTAAACAGAAGGTAAGCATAAAAAATCAGTGCACCACTATTAAAAATTTAAAGATGTGAGGTTAATTGCAGTTATGCATCGGGGAGCTTTGAACACACCCTGGCTTTTCTCAGCTCTTTGTCTCTCCTCAGAGACCTTCTTTAATGACAAGTGTCGCTTATTTGCCTTCATTCCAGGAAAGTTGGCTCAAGTGTTACTGTCTACACTCCCCGATGCTCCGCTCCCTCCTTTCATTTCTGCGGGTGCCTATTGGGAATGGGCAGTAAACCACATGAAGCACAGAGGAGGCGTTGCGTTCACCTGCCTGGCAGCCCTGTGTGCTCTGAGGCCTTCCCCTCGCCTAGTCCGTGCGGTCTCACTGGGGCCGTCAGCCACGAGGCTGGAGCCCCGTTGTCCTGGGCTTGGGAGGACACGCGCCCTGTCACTCAGGCAGTAGCGACTGGTTCCGGAGTGGGGATGTAATCCAAGCAGGATCAATGAGAATTTTTCCTGCTCTGATAGATAGATTTTGGGAGAGAGATGTCTCTCCCCGCCGGGTTTGCTAAGTTGACTGAGCGTCAGTGTAGGACGTGTTGGCGGTCATGTTGTCCACAGGAAGGAGGCATGGGTTCAGTCTGAAGCAAAGCAGAGGCAATAAGAGTGGAAATATGGAGAGAGAGATTGAGAATTTAACTAAGGACTGGAGGAGGGCTGACTTTTAGGTTTTGGTTAATGGAGAATCATATAATTTTAGAGTCAAAGGGATATCAGGACCCCCTATCACCCCATTGCCTTTTGGAATGTAATGTATAGCCCATCCTCCTCCCCCCCCCCCATTTTTTGACCACCCTGTGTGACATGAGGGATCTTAGTTCCCCAACTAGGGATAGAACCCATGCCCCCTGCAGTAGAAGCACCATGTCTTAACCCCTGGACCTTTAGGGAAGTCCCACCTGGCCCATCTTAAAGTATCTATTCCTGAAACAAGCTGGAGCAGGACTCATATTTGTTGAGCACCTGCCACATGCTAGAAGACTCCTTCACTGACAGACCTTTCATCATGGGGAAGAGTAGGTGTTAGTCATCTGATTTACAGACGAGGAAGCCTGGGTTCACGCAGGTCAGAGCATCTGTCTATGGCCTTGCGGGATGCACCAGCTCACTTTGTCTCCCAAAGCCCATGCTCCTGTGTCTCCTGCACCATCCTCTGTGTGTGCGTGCTCAGTCACTTCAGTTGTGTTCAACTCTGCAAGCCTATAGACTATAGCCTTTCAGTCTCCTCTGTCCATGGAATTTTCCAGGCAAGAATACCAGAGTGGGTTGCCATGCCCTCCTCCAGGGGATCTTCCCAACCCAGGGATCAAACCCACGGCATCTCCTGCGTCTTCTGCATCGCGGGCAGATCCTTTACTGCTGAGCCACCTAGGAAGCCCTGCACCATCCTGCCTCACATCTAATTATGACTGGTACCTTCACATTCAGCGGAGGGATGGTGTGTCCCATTTTCCTTTCCCGATCTTTTGTCAGCTGTAAGAAAACTATCTGGGACTTAGGAAGGCTTGTTGGCAGGACCAGAAATATAATTTGTGGAGCTCAGTGCAAAATGAAAATGTAGGGCTCTTTGTTCAAAAGTGATTGAGAATTTCAAGGGCCATCAAAGCATTAAACCAAGAGCAGGGCCTTTGTAAGCATGGGACCCTGCAGCTGCACAGGCTGCACACTGACCAAGCTCACCCAGCTCTTTGATCACATTCTGAAAGGGCTGGTTCTCTGGGTGTGGGAGTGTGGGAAGGAGCAATCTCAAAGAAGTAAATTGTGCCTCTGCTTTTCATCAGGAGTATTATGGGTGGCTCAGGAAGCAAGGTGGAGTTGAACCAGAGCAGCAGAAATCTCCTAGTAACAGGCTGATTCATAAACAGTTCTGTAGGTCACTTTAGCTTCATCCGTGCAAGAATTCAGTGGAACTCTTATTATCTATCCCACTTCCCAACTGACAAGTTGAAACAGAGATGGGGGCTCTGTGAATGCTTCTGGTTTTGCCTGAGGGTCCTGGTCGAGGGGCAGGGAGGGTGGGGATGGGTCCAGGTGGGTTTACGCTTGCCTGGCTCTGTGCTGTCAGGCTGCTTCTCCCCCAGGGGGAGACTTCTTTCCTCATTGGCACAAAGATGCTGCCAGGGCTTGCAGAAGTCATGAGGAGACTTGTTCAAGATCCCCTGGCCAGGTAACTGTGGAACTGGACTTTAACCAGGACTGTCTGGAAGTCAGCTATGGAATGCCATTTGGTTTCTGTTTTAGTAAGACGGTTCCATCATACAAATATCATGGAGTTGTAAGAGCGGAGGGATGTGAAAAGGAACCTCAGAACAGGGGCAGTTTGTTTATCCAAGGCCGGAAAAGTAAAAATAAGTGTCCTTTAGGCCAAAATAATATTGAGTCTGGCCAAGGTGGGGGGACCATGGTGGGGGGGAAGGGGGCTGGTGGAGGGTGTGCATTGGGAGAGGGCTGAGCCACACGTCAGGAGTAAAGATGATGTTGAGACTTCATTGTTTCCTTTACAACTAATGTAGCATGTAAGTCTCAATCGACTTACAGCAGGGCAGGATAAAGGAACTGCCCCCTTCTCGGAATGACTCTTAGCCGTCTTGGTTATCTTTTCTTATCAGAAGAGAATTCCATCTTGTTCCTAGTTGTTTAGTCGCTCAGTCATGTCCAACTGTAGCCCACCAGGCTCCTCTGTCCATGGGATTCTCCAGGCAAGAATACTGGAGTGGGTTGCCATTTCCTTCTCCAGGAGATCTTCCCAACCCAGGGATGGAACCCACGACTCCTGCCTTGGCAGGCAGATTCTAACAGCAGGATATTCGATGTCAGAGGGAAGGCATTGTGTGATGTGATTTTAAAAAGAAAAAGAGAAAAAGAAAACAGTCTGTTTGAAAGGAATCTTCCCCTCGGCATGGTCGGGACTGTGTCTACAATGGCTGCATTCATCAGCCATGGCCAGTGTTGATGTAAGGGCTGTCCTTGGCTTGTTCCGATGAGCCGGGTAACAACTTCTCTGGAATGCACACGGAGCAGACATTCGTCCTCTATGGTTCATTGTTAATGGGCTGGGCAGCTGACTCTGGGGTCTCGGGCCGATTTGCTCATCAGAAGATTTTGTTCTGAAACCTGAGGCCACTGAGCAGAACTTCCAATACAAAGCAGGTCTGCAGGAATGTGAACCAGGCACAAAATGGCAATGCAGGAGACCCCAGGATGGGGACAAAAGGTTGAGTTTGTGAGAGCTGGGGCAAACACATGGTTATTCTACCTGCTTTCTACGACAAGGCATCAAAGAGCTGGGGCAACATTCCTTTTTTGTTTTGTTTTTTTAAATAGCATTTGCACTGACACTCAGGAGACACATAAAAAAGACATGATGCTAGATGTTAATAAAAAAGATTACAGAGTCTGGGTTTAAGGCCTCATAGATTCAAGTTTGAATGTGGTCCTGCCCCTCTGCAGCCATGTGAACTTGAGCCAATTAAACTCTAAGCCACTATTTCCTCATCTGTAAAATGGGGGCAGTGTCTGCCTTCTGAGATCAGAGACTTACTTGAGATAACATTTCCAGTGCCAGATAATTAGACAAGCCACAGACATGTTAGTCCTGTCTCTGCCTCTTTGGGCAAACTCTTTTATTTTTTGTCTTGTAGTGATAGTTAGGCTTTCACTTCTGTGTATTTTGACTTTGGCAAATTTGGAAGGTATACACGTATTTTCTAAACTTGAAATTATGAGATTCTATTATCTATTTATTCATCCATCTATCATCTATCTATTATCTAGATATCTATACATCCATCAATCTATTATCTATCTTGCAATGCTCCAGAAGACATCATGTTTATAATAGGTAGCCACTGAGGATGTGTTAATGGGCTTCCCTGGTTGCTCAGTGGTAAAAAGTCCCCCTGCAATACAGGAGACCCAGGTTGACCCCTGGGTTGGGAAGATCCCCTGGAGGAGGGCATGACAACTCACTTCAGTATTCTTGCCTGGAGAACCCCACGGACAGAGGAGCCTGGTGGGCTGCAGTCCATGGGGTCGCAAAGAGTTGGACACAACTGAACTGACTTAGCACACATATACAGGGATATAATAGTCAACTTTAAGAACACAGCTTTAGTCAGATGGGATTTGAATCCCATGGGGACTGCTTATTTCCTCTGTGAACTTGGGCAAGTTTGGGAAACTTTCTGTGCTGTGGCTTCCTCATGGCAAAATGCAGATAATGTCGCCTACCTCGTAGGTCTCCTGTGAGAGTTCAAATAAAGTCATTCACGCAAAGCATCTGAAAGGAAGCCTAGCAGAGGGCGTGTGTTCAATAAATGTAAAAAATATTTGTTGAAGGCAGATCAGCCGTGACCTTTCTAGAATATTCTAAACCTTTCCTGCTTGAGGGATTTTCACCTTGTAAATGGCTCTCTAAGGATCAGTTTTTCACTCATCACCTGCAGTGTGGCTCCAGGTTCTAAGCATGCACTTCACTGGGGGCAGTAAAGTGGTTAAAAATTCAGGCTGTGTGGAGTCCAGGTGATCTGGGCTGACACCACAACAACATTCTGGCCTGCATGACAGTTCGCACCCACTAGTGTGAGGGTCCCATTGAGATACAAGGCTGGCGCAGAGCCAACCATTGCACTGCTCAGTCCAGGCTCAGAATGAAGCAAATACTTCTAACACTACAGAGAGCATCGCCTTGTACGTGATTCCTCTGGGAGATTTTTGTTTTTTCCTTTCTTGTCTACATGTCACTTTTCTGTGTTTTCATGTCCTTGCATCTCAAACAGGGACACCAAGGATCCATTTTTCTGGAGGAAGGATGCAAAGAAAGTAAATCGATTCTAGGAGCCTAGGAAGCAGTGCCACCTGGACAAGATTGTTGAAAACATCACTCCGAATTGACTCAGGTTTAACACAGTGATTGCCCAGGAAGAAAGATAGCTCTCTATTGAGTTTTGACATCTTTATTGAGTTTTGATATTTCTATCGCGTTTCAATACCCCCAGCCAGAAGGATGTAGGGGAGGAACAGACACCCAAAGGCTTCTGACCCTGTGCAGTTCAAGCAAGGCTTAACTCTTACGATCAAAAGGGAATATTTTACAAAATCTTCCTCCAGCTCCCAGCAAACTCTGGTGATGGAGCATGTTAAAACAAGGGATATGGTTTGCAAATTGGTTGCTCTATGCGTTATGTCATAACTAAGATTTTCCAGATAGGTTACCCAGCCCGAGTACACTCATATTTAAATACAGTCGCACTCATCAGTAGGTGTAACCTGCTTAGGTGACCTGATCTTCTATTTGGTTAACATCCAGACTGGAAAATAAGAATACACTGTCTCATGAGAGACATGTGAATTCATTCAAAAGCAATGCACTGTAGGCAAATTAGACTATCCTCTAGCAGTTCCTCCCCTTTCACCTGCTTTCTCGCCTCCCTTCTCTTTTTCCTTTTCTTTCTTCCCTTTTCTCCTTCCTCCTCCTACTTTGCTTCCCTCCTCTTTCTTCAACAAACAAGCGCTGAAGATCTATTAGGTGGCAAGCAGTACCCCAGGTGAGGGAGACTCAATGGGTCTATTAACTGTAGTCCCCGTCCTCAGGGAAATAAACCCAGAAGTAGATCAATGACCATTGCCTTATGATATGGTAAGCACTTTGCCTGCAAACAGCTGAGAGGAGAAAGAGGAATTTATATGGAGAAGCTGACATTTGTGCTGGCTCTTCAAAGATGAATAGGAGTTAGGCAAGCGCAAAAAGGGGGGAAAGGGAAGGGTGGAAATGGAAAAAAAGGACAGTCCAGCAAGAAACGATAGCATGGTGCTTCCTGGCTCTGTGTGCATGCGTGCTTACTGTGACCTGTGACCGCGCTGCTGCAGAACAAGCGTGATCTGAATGTGACATAAAGACAAAATGTGAACTTGGGAGTCAGTCCCACTGTGCTCAGTCACGCTTTGCCTCTTGCTGGTTGTAGGCCTGCAAGCAAGCCGACCCATCTGTCCGAGGCTTCGTTGTCTCATCTTCACAGCGGAGCCGCACCAGCTCACCGTAGCATGCACTTTAGCTGTGGTCGTGTTCAGGATGCAGTCGCACCATGCCAGGTTACAGTCAGCACACGGATGGTGGCACGTAGGAGGTGGGGTGCCAAGTGACAGAAGGATGTAAGGGTCATTTGTAAACTCTGAAATATTATCAAAATGTAATGGGAGTGGCACTTGGTTTGTTTGCTCTTTCCAGCGCTGGTCTCCAGAAGTCTTCACTGTCTGCGGTCTGCTGGATAAATATTTAAAAGTGGTTGCTTGGTATCCAGACTCTGAGACAGGAAGTCTCCGAGGTACAGCTGGGGAGCAGAGGGCAGAGGGCTCACTGTACACTGATCTGAAGAGGCCTGCTGTGTAAGCTGATGTGGAATCAGGAGGGGATGGGGAAGACTAGTAACAAGGGGTGGGATTAGAGCTAAGCAATGGCCTGAGCTTATTAAACAGGAGCAAAATGAAGGCTGGGCTGGGGAGACCCTCAGACACGCCTGCACTCTCCTCAGCATCAGCAAGACCATTGCCATGATGGTTTTATGGTACCTTGAGTGAATGTTGGCCATTTGGGCTAAACTTGCCTTGTATAGAGTTGGGGCAACTGAGGTTCACTTTGGGTCAGAAACTTCTTTCTGATCACATAGGTAACTGCCCCACCCCCACCCCGCTTCAAGATATCTGCCTTTGACGCTGGTGTGATGCTGGTTCTCTCCTTATCCTTTCAAAGTCTTTGTTTTCCCATCTGCAAGATGGTAATAATAGTATCTGTCTCTTGTGGGTTGTTATAAGGATATGGGTCAAAAGTGCTTAGCAGGATACTCGGCATGTGGTAAGGGCTCAGGGTTATTTTTAGCACTTCCTTCTATCTTGACCTGATTCCTGCTGTGTTGAACAAGCCCCTGACATGGTGCCTTGTATGCCAGCTTTAAAATAGCTCATTACATAATTTTGTCCAGAAACCATTTTGTACTTGTAGCTAAGTAGTAGCAGGAGCTGAGAGTTTAAGGGAGAAATACTTCAAATTGAGAATGACAGCTGAATATAACACACTTACTACTTGCCCGGCACAGGTCCAAACAGTTTACACATACTCACTCAGTCTTCACAACAACCCTATGAAGTAAGCATTGTTACCTCCTGTTTTGCAGATGAGGAAACCGGAGCACAGAGAGGTTAATTAATTGCCTGAGGTCACACAGTTGGTAAGCGATGGAATTCAAACCTACACAGTTTGGATCCAGAAACTCTACTGTTGACTTCTCATCAACCAATTTTTTGTCCCTGTCAAAATTGTTTATTTTAAAAAAATTTAATGGT
The DNA here is from genome assembly GCF_963930625.1 of Muntiacus reevesi. Taxonomy (NCBI): domain Eukaryota; kingdom Metazoa; phylum Chordata; class Mammalia; order Artiodactyla; family Cervidae; genus Muntiacus; species Muntiacus reevesi. The sequence goes on from NC_089260.1 coordinate 62,090,416, forward strand.
AGAAAAGCTCATTTCAATTCTCAAAATGCTAGTTTTTTAAAATGGAAACGTCAGTGGAAACCTGTGACTGGTCTGCTGACCAGGGAAGCTGAGGACCATGTGCATGGCCGTGGGGTCAATGAATGTTCCTGATGATGAGTCAATAGGAAGTGAAATGGAAAATAAAGGCCAGTTATCACTATTTGCAAGGCAAAAGGGAAAACCTCTCCCAGGGCAAAGTGTGTGTGCAGGGCAGATGTTATTGTCAAACTCTGCTCCCAATATTCCTTCTGAGTCAAATGAAATTGTAACTTTCAGCTTCTTTTCTGTAAAGCGAGACCAAAACCTACCGTACCCAGCAGAATCTCAGGAAGATAAAATAAGACAAATGGTGTTCACAATGACAATGTGAATATCATTCACCATAGCCAGGATTTAAAAACAACCTTATGGGGCTTCCCTGGTGGCTCAGATGGTAAAAAATCTCCCTGCAATGTAGGAGACTCAGGTTCAATCCCTGGGTTGGGAAGATCCCATGAAGAAGGAAATGGCAACCAACTCCAGTATTCTTGCCTGGAGAATTCCATGGACAGAGGAACCTGGCAGGCTAAAATCCATAGAACTGCAAAGAGTCGGACATTACTGAACGATTAACACTTTCACTTTTCATGTGTCTGTCAATGGATGAATAGATAAAGATGTGGCAGATAGCTAGCTAGCTAGATAAATAAACAAACTTGAGATATTATGTCACATATATATATATATATATATAATGGAATATTATGCAGCCATGAGGAAGAAGGAAATCCTGTTATTTGCAACAACCTGGATGGATCTTGAGGGCATTATACTAAGTGAAATAAGTCAGAGAAAGACAAAAACTATACGATATCACTTATATGTGGAATCTAAAAAAGCTGATAGGAACATACACTAGAACGGTGGTTACTAGGGGCCAGGGGAAAAGGAAAGAGGTTAGCTAAAGCATACAAACTCGTAGTTGTAAGATGAATAAGTTCTGGGGATCTAATGTGCACCATAATGGTTATAGTTAAATAATACTGTATTATACACTTGAAAGCTGCCAAGAAAGTATCTTAAATGTCCTCACCACGAAAAAGAAATGGTAACTACACGCCATGCTGCAAGTGTTAGCTAATGCTATGCTGGTAATCATTTTGCAATATGTAAGTGTATCAAGTCAACACGTATATTAAACTTACATATTGTTATACATCAATTTATTTCAATAAAGCTGGCGGGACTTCCCTGGGGGTCCTGTGATTAAGACTCTGTGCTTCCACTGCAGGGGGCACAAGTTCAGTTCCTAATTGGGGAACTAAGATCCCACATGCCACCATGGCATAGACATAAATAAATAAATAGCAAAGATTGTGTTTCTTAAAAAAATAAAACTGGGGGGAAAAAGAGAACATGTGAGAACTGGAGAGAGCGCTTTCATTACAGTAATCAGAGTTGGCCAGGGAGGGACTGACTTTTCTGACCTGCTCCAACAGGCTCTCGGGACTCTTCCTCCTCTCCCCATCTCATCCCAAGTCTTCCAGTTGCCCCTTTTCCTGCTCCTAAGACATCTTGCCATAGGGATCATCGTCCGAGGACCGTAGTGTGCCAGGGAACTGAATTTTAGCAGAGGCACTGTGAAGACCGAGAAGGCATGAGGCCAGCGCAGGACCAGTTTCTGATGTTTGCCCCTTGGGGTGACTGCTTACCAGCCTGATGAACTGTCAAACATTCTCATGGGTAAAAGGTCACTTCTCCCCGCCTGACAGAATCTATGCAAAAACGACTGCGGGTTTGTCTTGCTAGCCAGGGGCCTGTCCGTGTGAGGCACGGGAAGCAGAGGGCGGGCGCTGTGATGGATGGATTCCTCTATCGTGCCTGAGTCTGCAGAGGGCCAGAGGAGCTTAGAAACTGACAGCGTGGGGCCTCGTGTCCCTTTGTGTTTTAAACACCTGGTTGCCCACTGTTGGTTCTATGGGCAACGGAGGAGAGTGGATCTACTTAAGAAAATTTACGGAAGCCTCATCTTCTTTCTGAAACTGTCCTGACTCTCCTGGAAAGAAATGAGGATTTTCTGCCAGTGGTGGGCTGGCACTGAGGCGAACAACCATTTGACTGCCCAAGATGGAGGGTTTCCTGGGAAATCCTGGGTTTTCAGTGCTAACTCTGGGACAGTCCAGGTGAACCAGGATAGGTGGTCACCCTAGCTGAAACTGACTGTGCAATTTGCAATAGCCAGCATGTGCACACACAAATGACCGAGTCCTATTAAATCTGAATCATTAAGATACACGTGGCTTCCCAGGTGGCTCAGTGGTAAAAAATCTACCCACCAATGCATAGGAGATGTGAGTTTGATCTCTGGGTCGGGAAGATCCCCTAGAGAAGGAAATGGCAATCCATTCCAGTATTGTTGCTTGGATAATCCCATGGACAGATGAGCCTTGCAGGTTGCAGTTCATGGGGTTGCAAAGAGTCAGACAGTACTAAGTGACTGAGCATGCATGCAGATTTACTAAGAATAGGTATTTTAAAAATTCTCCAGATAATTCTAATGTGCAACCACGGATGAAAACCACTGGTCTCATGAAAATCAAGAAATTTCCAACTGACATTTCAGTGAATGAGAAAGCTTTAAAAATATACACTGAGTGTTTGTATAAGTAAGAAATCCTAGACTTTATCCAGGGTGCAAAAGATAAAGGGGAGAGTTTTATCAGAGATTCTTAGGTTAGAAAGTCAACCAAGGGTTTTTCAAAGTGGATAACATGGAACACTGAAGATATTAAAACCCACTGGATTTCCAACTGGGAGAGGAGTTCCTTTTAAAATTCTCTCTAGATTCTTGTGAGTAGTCAGTCTTTGTCTGGTAATAGTATGTTTTTCATGGTTTCCCAGTCCAGGAGCTGGCAAACTATAGCCTGGGCCCAAATCCAATCCATTACCTGTTTTTCTAAATAAAGTTTTACTGGGACATAACCAACCCACTCATATCCATTTGGTCAATGATTGCTCCCACACTACAATAGCAGAATTGAGTAGCTGCAACAAAGGTTGTAAGGTTTCCCTGATGGTTCAGCGGTAAAGAATCGGCCTGTAATGCAGGAGACACAGGTTTGATCCCTGGGTGGGGAAGATCCCCTGGGGAAGGAAACAGCAACTCACTCCAGTATTCTTGCCTGGAAAATCCCATGGACAGAGGAGCCTGGTGGTCTATAGCCCATGGGGTTGCCAGAGCCGGGACTTTAGACTTAGCGACTAAACCATTACCCACAACAAAGATTATGTGGCCCAGAAAGCCTCAGATAGTTACTTTGCAAACAGCTTCTCTGTTCTTTGCAAACAAGTGTTTTGTTTAATCAGAAAACAAATCACAGAATCTGAGCCTTTGACTGGCAATAGTGTTTAGTTTGAGTTTAATACACTCTTCTCACTTTTTATATTTATGTCAACTGGCACTAGTTTCCCATTTATGGTACTAATACAAGGTTTCTTTTTAAGATAAATTTGTGTCAAAAAGATGAGTGGATTTAAAGAAAATAGTTAGAACTATTAATAAAATATGTGGCATAAGTATTTGGAAACATTCCAAAAGGTCACACTTAAGTGTGAAGTCTGGGAAACATTGTTCGGTGTATCCAATCACCTCGTTTTACAGATACACTGAAGCTTGGTGGTGAAGTCATCTGCCCAGAGTCACTTACTCCATTACGGAAAGAAACTGGATTCCTCTCTCTAAGGACAATGTTCTTTTACCCCTAACTGGCCACTCATTTGTACTTTGAAACCAGTTAGCATGAATGCAAAGTATTGTACTATTTAAAGTCGATGAATTTAGAGCTAGATACTGTCCTGGTGACATTTCCACAGATACATATAGTAGACACTGAGGCAATTTGAAACACAACAGAGGAGTCATTCACCTCTTTAAACATGAATCTTGGGGGATTAGTGGCATATTGTTTCATTAAGTTGATTGTTTCTTGGCCACGGTTCCCTTGAAACAATAAGTTTGATTAAAAGTCTTGTTTTTTTGGTTTTAAATCAAAATCCACTTAAATGCTTGTCAGAACAAAAAGTTAAACTATTAAATAGAAAAAAAACATATATATTAGTGTACTCTGTTGGGTATATTTAAGCACAGTTTCAATCTTACAAGAATATTTGATAATTTTTGCCATGCAACTATTCCTCCATTTTAATTAGGACTTGCTGTGGTCACATTGACTAATAGCAAAGCTGATTCCTCTGTTCATAGATCTTCTTTCCACTTGAATCGGCTTTTGAAGTCTATTAGCCAAGGATGCAGACCAGATAGCTAGGAAAGCGTGTTAGGAAAGCTTTGAAGGGTGCTGAGAACCAGGGAGCTCTTTGTTTCTATTGACTCGTCCTTTCAGAGATGGAGTTTTAAAGTGACAGGTGTGACTATTAAAGGCTTGGCCATCACTCTGTTAGTGTTAGTCTCAGTCGTGTTTGACTCTTTGCGACCCCATGGACTGTAGCCCGCCAGGCTTCTCTGTCCGTGGAATTCTCCAGGCAAGAATACTGGAGTGCGTAGCCATTCCCCTCTCTGGGGGATATTCCCGACCCAGGGATTGAACCCAGGTCTCCTGCATTGCAGGCAGATTCTTTACATCTTTACCATCTGAGCCACTAGGGAAGCCATCACTCTGGATGAGTACAAATATTTGCAAGACCAGGCAAATAAGGCTGAAAATAGAAAAAGCATCCCTTTGGATCAGATCTCAAAATGATAGACTTACATACACTGTGTGTTCTGAAAAGTAAGTGAAACTTTTTAGATTTAAAAAATGATCTTTCTATTAAATTTGAGGTTTCTATAAATTTAAATTTTATACTGGCATTTTAAGAACACCTCTTAATGAAGATTGGCATTGTTAGGTCATTTTTCAGAAAGACACAATTTCTTAGGCTATGCTCTTTGGGTTATACATCTCCGTGTGGTATTTACTGTCAAAAGTGACTATGAGGTTGAGACTTGACCTTAAGGAGATGTGAACTTAAGACTCATCAAGGTGGTGGGTGCCATTGTTTCCAAGGGTACTAGCAATACACTCAGAAACACAAACAGTGTGAGAAGCCTACCATGCCCTATCTCTGGTCTTGAAAGTCTTGCTTTTCAGGAGTTTTAAATCCAAATCCACTTCAATGCTTGTCAGGGTAAAAGTTAAACTATTATTAATAAGTAGAAAAAAATACATTGAAGTGTACTCTGTTAGGTATATTTAAGCACAGTTTCCATTTTATAAGAATATTGGTAATTTCACCATGTAGCTATGCCTCCATTTTAACTAGGACTGGCCAAGGTCACACTGACCAATAGCAAAGCTGATTCCTCCGTTCGCGGGGAGATTGACTGGGGCAAGTCTTTGAGGGGGCTCCACCCAGAGGAGAGGTGAGCAAACTGATTGCTGAATATTTCAGACAGTGTCTTTCCAGATGAGCAGTGTTCATCTAGGCAGGAAAACCAGTAGCTCGGCAGTCTTGTTCCTGGGTATTTCTGCAGGGAAGCTCTTCTCATTCTGGCTATCAGAACTTAATTAATGAGCTAATGACCTTCGGGGTTGGGGGAACCACTGCCTCTCAATTGCTGATGTCATCAACAGGAAGACAAGGGTCAAGGTTCAAGATGAATTGGCTTTTACCCTGTGATAAGAGGGGCAATCAGTGGGAGAGAGAGCCTGGGCCAGAGGGGCAGGAAGGCATGATCGCTGGTGGAAGCTCAGCCAGATAAGGACATTGTAGGGACTTCTTCTGCCCAGTAGCCTTGCTTTCCCATTTAAGGTCTGTGTCTCGTGAAGTGGTTCTCAACCGACAAGGAGTGATTTTGCCCCTCTAGGGACATTGGGCAATGTTTAGAGAGTTTTTAGTTGTCACAAATAGGGGAGTGTTGCTGGAATCTAGTCACACATGCCAAGGGACTCCACTAAACATCCCACAGGGCACACAACAACCCCCTGCAGCAAAGAATGACCTGGTTCCAAGTGTCGGTAGTGCTAAGATCTGATCTGTGAAGGGTCTACAGCCCTGATCGCATGGCTGTGACAGCTCTGTCCACATGTTACCTGAAGGTGTTGGGAAGGCTGAGCTTCTGGTGGTAAATGACACCTAGGTAACAAGGTCCCCAGTCACAAAGAGGGCATTGCTGTGGTTACTTAAAAGAGGGGATTAGAAGTGGACCATGGTGTCTTTCTCTCTTTGATTTTCTTTCAAAGGAACCCAGATGACACATCTGAAAGATGAGTACTGGGATAAGGTAACTAGGAGGAAGAGTTCAAATTAAAGTTGGTCCCAAGGGAGAAGCCTGTTATCCCCACTGCTTCTTTGAATCCCAGCCTCAGCTGACAGCCCCAGTTGGCAGCTCCTTTGGGAGGCCCTCAGTACTGTGTTGGGCTGGACAGCCCCAAGTCTCTACTAGAGGCAGAACCCAATGGGTGTCTCAAAACCAGGTTTTGTGTTCTGGAGGAAATGTCTGCTTTGAGGTTGTTCACAGATTGTTTGGGGATTTAGAGGCCTCTGAAGAGTATTAAACCTTCAGATAGCCAATGACTGCTGTATTGCCTTAACAAAAGTGCACTTGGAGAATATGATGGTGATGGGGAGATGAGGGCTATTTCTCAACTGTGAAAGGAGCCATGCCTTCAAGAGCAATGAAAAATGGAGCACTTTTCTCATTAGAAAAGAATTGTCCATGTCTTTCTTCTATTGCCAAAGGCTGTTTTTTTTTTTTTTTTCCTTCCAATTCAATGAGCATATCAACTTGGGATTCATTGCTTACAGGAAAAAAGGAAGTAAGTGTACTCTGAGATCCTCCAGAGTCAATGATAAGTGGGCAAATGGAGTTGAAAATTGAAAATATTAGGGGCTGAGCTGAGCCACTGCAGCATTGAATAGTGCTGGGTATTATTCTTTGCTGCAGGGAGTTGTGATACATTTTGTGAACAAGTTCAGATTTGCTGCAAAGGAAACAAGGTAAAAGAGTGAAATTTGCTTTAAGCAGATTTTTGTCTCCTGTAGAATCAAAACAACGAATGCTATTCTTTCCCCTGGTAGAAGAGTTGAAATATGCATTGGATCCAAACTTCTTAATTATTTCTCTAAAATTCTTTTAATCACTTTTGTCTTCCTTTTCATTCCCATCACAATCCAAACCCACATCACCAGAGGAGTGATTATTCTATTGCCTTCCCATCTGATCTTCAAATCTTCATTCTCTTTCTATTGTAATAGTAGTCATATTTGTAGTTGTAGTAATGTTAATAAAACCTATAGTTGGGGGTGGGAGGGAGACTCTGGAGGGAGGGATATATGTATATAAATAAGTGATTCCCTTTGTTGTACAGCAGAAACGACATTGTAAAGCAAGTATATGCCAATAAAAAATAAAATAATAAAACTATGACTCTACATTTAAAAACAAAAAAACAGCAGTTTTAAGAAAGCAATACGGATAAAGCAATGCCACCCGTCCCTAAGAACAGGTAAGGCCAACCTTGGCTAAGGTGATAGTCCGGGAAGTAGGTACATACCCAAGTCAATCAGAATTGTCCTTGGCATTGTATGTATGGATGCTTAGAGAAAACTCTTTTCCTTAGGGTAGTTAATCTGGAGCTATGTGAGGCTGTGGAAATCTCTGTGGTGTCTGAACTGTCTGTGGTCAGGTTTCCCTCTCATCAACTCCTTTTGCCTTCCCCACTATTCAAAAGGAAAGGTTCATTTTCGATAGGAGAGAATGAGGCCAAGACATAGAAAGAAGGAGAGAGTGTGAGACAGAGAGGAGAGGGAAAGACACTTACTGACAAGATGATTTCTGCAGCACTCGGGATGAATTGTGATCCATCACTGTACTCTTCATCTTTGTCAGTCATTGGTCTTGGAGTGGGCTTTTGACCAATTCTGGCCAATGGGATACAAAGGGATGTTTGCCTGGGATTTCCCAGAAGATTATCCTCACTGATAGGGGACTGTTTACAGGAAGAGAAACCCACTTTTTCTCTACCCCTTTCCTTCTTGCTTGTGACTCTATCCTGTGAGATTGCAAACCTGAACACACACATGGCCATTCTTTTGCATCCATGAGTGGAGATGTTGCCAGTACCTCGAGGGTGGCAGAATGGAAAGGCAGAGGTACCCTGAGTCCCTAGTGATGGAACTGCACTGCTGAACCAGCCCTGCAGTTCCCTGCATTCAGACTTCCTGTTAGAGTTAATAATTTAAGGTCATTGTTATTTAAGCCACTGTCAGTCCAGTAGTTTGTGAACAAATACATACTCAGTTAAAAACAAAACACCCCCCACCCCCCCAGAATTTATAGTTACAAACCACCTCAACCCCAGACTTCTCTTTTGAGTTTCAGATCCAGCTGTGCTAGGTATAATACCCAGATATTTCAAACCCAACAGATCCCCAAACCAAATTCATCCTTCCGCCTTGCAGACTTTCCCTCACTCCCAGGGTGTGCCACGGTCAGCCACCCGCATTCACAGCCAGGTACCTGGGGAGCCCCGTGGAGTCTTTCTTGTCCCCTACCTCCCATATCCTGTCAGTCAGCAAGTTATGTCCATTTGACCCTCCCATCTGTCCTTTTCTCTCCAATCCCATTGTCACTGTTTCAGTTCAGGGCAGGGGTTCATCATCTTTCTCCAGGGCCACTGCCTTTCAAGGGCTTTACTTGCCTTCGGTCATGTTTCTCTCCAAACCTTTCTCCACCAGCTTCCAGCATGGTCCATCCATAATGCCCACCTTGTCATCCCCTTGTCTGACATTGACTGGGACTTCTCTGTTACCTAAGATAGTAGTTCTCCAGGTGTGGTGCCTAGACAGAAGCGTCAACATCACCAGGGAACTTGTCAGAAATGCAGATTCTCAGGCCCCACTATAGAGTGTCTACTGAATCAGACTCTCTGCAGATGGGGCCCAGCTCTCTATTTAAATAAGCCTTCCAAAGGAATCTGCTATGCAAAGTTTGAAAACCACTACTAGCTTAAGGCAATGAAACCCAATCTCCTTGGAGTAGTGGGTTGACTAGTGTCCCTGAATTCATGTCTACTCAGAACCTCAGAATGTGACCGTATTTGGAAATTGAACCTTTGCAGATACAATTAGTTAAGGAGTTTTAGATGAGCTCAGACTGAGGGAGGGTCCTAAATCCAGTGATTGATATCCTCATAAGAAGAGGAGATTCGGGTTCGATCCCCGATCCAGGAAGATCCCATATGCCACAGAACAGCTAAGCCCATGCACCACAGCTCCCGAAGCCTGTGCCCTAGAGCCTGTGCTCCGCAATGAGAGAAGCCACTGGAATGAGAAGCCCATGCACTGCAGCTAGCGAGTAGCCCCTACTCTCTGTGAGTAGAGAAAACCCAAGCAGCAACAAAGACCCAGCACAAAAGTAAATAAATGTAGTGGGAAAAAAGAAAGAAAACGTAGTGAACTGATGACTTCATTCACATTTGCTGTGTGCCAGGTATTGTATCGGTACTGGGGATGCTAAGATGAATAAGACACAGTCCAACCCCCAGGCAGTTGGAGCTGTCAGTCCAGTTCTGTCCACTGATGTATAAATAGTTCCAGAATCATTTGGGAGAGAAGTGATGGCATTATATACAGAATAATGGAAGCACTACAGAAAAGCATCTATTCCAGGGTGGGGATGAGGAGAGAAGGAGTAAGCTCAGAGATGGGGTAAAGACATAATGAAGTGATAATTCAGTTCCATAGTTGTAGACAGCCCAGTTGGTTAGCTTCTAGTTAGTGTAAAAGGAACCCAAGACATAGTGTGAAGAATTTTTACCCAAACCCTAATTCATGTTTACCTCTTATTAGATATATTAATACAACCTCAGACAAATAACCTAACCTCTCTTTGCGTCACTTCCACAATTTTTAAAGAGGACTAATAATAATAGTACCTTCCTATTAGAATTGCTGTGCGGACTGACACTTGTACATATGGAGTGTTTTGTAAAGGACTCAACTTTCGTGGACCACTGTGCTCAAAGCTCTTCACTGTCTCGCAAGAACTTAAAAAACGTCTGTTGTCATTATCATCATCATTTCAAAAGGCCCTTTTCAACCTCCAGTGATGCCCATTGTTGCTGGGCGCTGGGGTCCTGTTGCTGTGCTGTGGAGCAGAGAGGCTTGGCTATGTTGGGATGTGTTCAAATCCCTCCTCTACCCAAAGTGCCCCAGCTCCTACACCTTCAGAGTTCCTGGGTCAAGTTTTCAGTTGCATGCTCTTCCTTCTGTCAGTGTATTTGTCCTTGCCAGTCTTTATCTCGCACCTCTTTTAAATGACTGTTTTTAATCTATTATCGCCAAGAAACCTCCAAAGCCAAGACTGTGTAATTTTGCCTAAAACGTAGCTAGACTTCACGTGGGAGAGTTGTCATTAAATAAAGTTTGCTTTAATCCATGTCATGTTTTGATGGCAGAGGCCAGTTTTGTTTCCTCTTCTGGATGGTGATGATCTAAAGGACTAACATTCCAGGATAAAAGTTTTCCTGATAGGAGAGATATTCCTGCGAAGTCTAGGCTGGTTTCTATTTGGGGGTCACTGTGATTCTTTGAGTTTGGGGATCACAGTGTAGAGCACTCTTGGTTAAAGCCATACTTACTTTTGTCTCAAATTCCCTATCACATTTCAGCTGTCTTTAGAGCCTCGCTTCTTTTCTCAGGAATCTTGACCTAGGCCCCACCTGTCATGTATCTCTCGGGTGTCCACAGTCCATCACGTAGTCTCCATTTCAGACAATATTTGTGTTGGCTAAATATTAGCACAAGCGAGTCATAAATGTGGCATCTTGACAAACACCCTGGGGATCCCTGAGCAGATGTTCTGACATTTACGAGTTGGTTTTCATTTCCAGGCACTCACAATGACACTTCCTCGTCAGCAGTGTGCTGAACTGGTCTCGCCAGGATCATGCTGTGAGGTTCACCATTTTCAGACTCTGGGCTCATCAGCATTGCCACGGGAGCATTCAGAAATCCCAACACCCAGGCCAACCACCAGACCCATTAATTCAGACTCTCTGGGGGTGGGACTTAGGCCTCGCTGGTTTTTAGAACCCCCAGATGACTCCAACATCCAGGCAAGTTGAAGAACGTGTTCCCAAGTCTGGTACTTCTCAACTTCAATGTGCATAGGAAACACTTGGGGATCTTGTTGAGTGTAGATTCTGATTAAGTAAGTCTGGGTGGGCCTGAGATTCCGTGTTTTTTTTCTTTGTCTGTGTTAGGTCTTAACTGTGGCACATGGACCCCGAAGTGCGAGGGCTTCGGTAGTTGCTGCAGACAGGCTCTCTATTTGGGGTGTGTGGGCTTAGCTGTTCCTCAACATGTGAGATCTTAGTTCCTTGATCAGGGATAGAGCTCTTGTCCCCCACATTGCAACTTGGATTCTCAACCACTGGACTACCAGGAAAGTCCCAGATTCTGTATTTCTAAAATCACGCAGGCCATGTGGACATTGCTACTAGCCTAGGGTCCATGCTATGAGTAGAAAGTCAGCAGTACTTTTTTTAGCACCTGTTCATTAGTCTGGAAAAAAATTTCCAGAAATCAATAGTCCTCTTGAGTTTGTGATGATTTCCACATTTATCCATGGCACCCCTAGATCTTGCTCCCTATATTTCAGTTCTTATGACCCCTACAGCCACACTCTTGTGACTAAGTCATCTCACTCTTTGTCACAATATTCTATTTTCCTCCAAATGGTTATTCTTTTGAAAATAACTCACACAGTGGAAGAGTCATCTGGCTGAACCTAAGCTTTTTTCATGAGGATCTATTTTTCTGTCTCTGCACAAAGCTCATTGAGCAGAGACATGATCTCAGGCTAAGCAGACTCTGAACACTTGTTTGTTTCAGCAAATGATGATAATACGCCAGTGTCAGTTCTTACTGCTCCAAATAGGTTAGATAGAAACACTATGTCTGGAATTCAGAAAAATCAGGGATGATGGCAAAAGGATTGGAGAAAAACACAAAGGAAAAAAATTTTAATCTTTCAGAATTGATTAGGATTCCATATCAGAATACCTTGGAAAACATGATTTCCAACTTTCAAATGGCGTTAGACCAATATATGTCAAACAGTTATCTGTGGACCCTGCTTTATGGACATATTTTGAGAGATTCAGCTTTCCTAGTAGGCTTTTTGAACTGTTGTTTTGGAGAAGACTCTTGAGAGTCCCTTGGACTGCAAGGAGATCCAACCAGTTCATCCTAAAGGAAATCAGTCCTGAATCTTAATTGGAAGGAGTGATGTTGAAGCTGAAGCTCGAATTCTTTGGCCACCTGATGCAAAAAACTGACCCACTGGAAAAGACCCTGATGCTGGGTGGGAAAGATTGAAGGTGGAAGGAGAAGGGGACAACAGAGGATGAGATGGTTGGATGGCATCACCAACAATATGGACATGAGTTTGAGTAGGCTCTGGGAGTTGGTGATGGACAGGGAAGCCTGGCATGCTGCAGTCCATGGGGTTGCAAAGAGTCAGACATGACTGAGTGACTGAGCTGCACTGAACTGAAAAACTAGCATGAAGCATGCTGGATCATCAGGTTGAGCAAGCGCTAGCTAGCACATGATCTCAATGCCTGTGTTTGTGTTTCTATTTATAAAGCATGCCAAATAACATACTTTAATTGTTACAAGCTCATGATAAAAGAACAAAGAACAGAAGGAGGTTTAATGTAAAAAGCCTGCATTTCAGCCAAGAGAATGCCCAATTGTCTTACAGGGAGTCTTATAAACAAAAGTTTCTCAGTAGTTAGCATAGAGAAATGTGATGGGAGAACTAAGAAGTCACACACCACATCATATTTCAGAGATGCTGTAACTCAGAAAAGCCACATAATAGCTATCCGTGCCATTTTTGCATTGAGCCCAGCATTTAACCTCAGCACAATAACATTATCTATTACACTAAATCAACAACATACTTTTGCACATCATGGACTTGTATTTTGCTAACATTTAGTTTGCAAATGTGTTTTGGTTGAGTGTGTGTGTGTGTGTGTGTGTGTGTGTGTGTGTGCGCGTGCGTGCTCAGTCGCTCAGTTGTGTTGACTCTTTACAACCCCATGGACTGTAGCCCACAAGGCTCCCCGGTCCGTGAAATTTTCCAGGTAAGAATACTGGAGTGGGTTGCCACTTCCTTCTCCAGGTGATCCTCCTGACCCAGGGACTGAACCTGAGTCTCTTGTGTCTCCTACATTGGAAGGCAGATTCTTTACCACTAAGCCACCACCAGGAAGTATAGTTGCTTTAAAACTATAAGCATCTTAGTTTTAAGTTTGTACATATTCAAGTCATTTTCTAATGCAGTCATTTGTCCTTGAAAAAGTTTTGCATTTACTTATCTAGAAACACAATCTTAGAACATATCATTCTTTATGCATGTTAAATTCCACTAATATTTTCTACAGTGTCATAGGAACATAGTGTAGATCACATTCCCTATTCCCGGGCACCATGAAGGGACGCTGTTGGGAAGGGAAGCTCAGTTCCTAGATTAAATTTTCACCTTAGCTGCAAATATGGTAACAAACATTTTCCAGGGAAAAATGTCCCTGATTGGAAGGAATGCCTCATGGGGACCTTTTCAGATTGGAGGGTTCAGCATGACAAGTCACTGGTGAGAAATACGGGGCCCATGAGAAAGCCTGGTCATACCTATGGTTTGGAGGGAAAATAAATGCTTACAGGCTGGTGGGACTCTGGCTCTCCACTCCCTGATGGGTGGCTGAGAGGCTGCAGATCTGCCGAGGGTAGGGCCTGCCCTTTGGGCAACTGTTGACTGCCTTCTGGCAGGGAGTAAGATTGGCTCTGAGGATTCAAAAAAGAAATACATGAAATGCTAGACCACTCACACAAGCCACAGCCCCATGGGGTTGACTTTCAAGGGATGAAAATACCCTCTGAAGTAGCTAAGGCAGGGGCCAATGATTTTTTCTGAGGTCCTCTGCACGGATCAGAAGTATCTTATTTTATTTATTTAAAAAAATATTTAAAAAATTAAAAAAAATTTTTTTTCTTTTGGCCACACCACACAGTTATGGGGATCTTAGTTCCCCAACCAGGGATCAAACCCATGCCACCTGCATTGGAAGCTTAGAGTCCTAACCATTGGCCCACCAGAGAGTTCCCAGGATCAGGAGTATTTTAAAAGTAGGTTTCAGTTTCTCTGAAAGACCAATTAAATGGAAGCCTCATAACCTTGGCTAGTATGATAATGGTATTTACAAAGGATTTTAAAAATAATGCCTCTCTGAAGACAAATGCTTGTAGGTTTGCAACCATCTGAGTGCAAGTCTGATGTAGGGCAAAGGAGAAATATCTTATAAATAAAGTTCTACTTTACAGAAAATTTTGGATTTTTATCCTCTTCCTTCTTAGTGTATACACAATAAATCCTTATTCCTGTGGGAAGTTACAGTAGGTGTAGCAAAACGTTATTAAAATTCTTATTGCCATAGCTTTGGGTATACCTTTTTCACTGTAAAAAAAAAAAAATCAAGATTTGACTCTGAACTGCCTTGTACCTAGTTAGTTCCAAGTGGTAGTATTTTCATCAATTTTTAGCCATTTATAGTTTATGGACGTGCTATTCACATGAGCCTAGACATTCAGAAGAAAAGTAAAATATTAAATCTACTCTGTGAATATTTCCAAATACCTGGTTGTTTGGTACTGGGATATTTTCACCTTTCAATCCAAGCTATATAGGCTTGTGAGAATCTCTGTAACTTTGTCTACTGATATTTACAACATGAACCTGTATTCCCAAAACATTGAGGGCGACATCTATGAAGCTTTGTGTAGTTTTGCTACAAACTAACAGCTTTAATCACACATTCCTTAAATACCATTTTAACCACTTGCTCTCTGCAAAGCATTGTTTTCCACCTTGTTCCAAATACTTCTCTTTCATCCCTCCTAAAATATTTCTAATGGAAAAAAAATACATTCCAAATGCATTTTCAAAGCATAGTTTGCTGCTGTGAAAACCAACAATTAGGAGCGATCACAATGATAAAGTATTAAAGTATCAATCATGATTTCATAATTTAAATTTCTCCACATGTTAACCAAAATTAGAACTTGGTTTGAGTCCCGAGAGCAATAAATACTTACATGACGATTGCCCATTTTCGTTTCTTCAGAGAGAGTTGTTCTGTATTTCGTGAAGAGATCAGTTCTCCTAAAGGCCAAGTTTACAATGGTTTTCCCAGGGCATAATATCTCTTGAGTTTAATAAGTAACCATTGGCCTTGCATTTGAATACGTTGCTGGGGATGGGTAGGGAGTGACTCCAGCAACAACTGATCTTAACCTGCCCACGCTGCCTGCTGGCCATCTTTTTCAAAGTAAGATATTTTTTTTTAAATAAATTAATTGTAGGCTTTTAAAGTTGATCTTATTCACAACTAAAGGGCTAAACCTGTCTCAGTCTTGAATTATTGAAAGCGTTACTCTTTTTTATTTTAGGTGTTCATTTAAAATTTTATACTTTGGAGTGATAAAAGCATTAACCAAACAAGACTAAAAATCTTTTTATTTTACTAACATCACCATTAATGTTACAGAGGATCTTTTTGAAGGCTGCACTGAGTATGCTACCATCATTTTTTATAACCTAGCTAGCTTCTAAATTTATTTATTTATTTTTCATTTATTTTTATTAGTTGGAGGCTAATTACTTTACAATATTGTAGTGGTTTCTGCCATACATTGACATGAATCAGCCATGGATTTACA
The DNA here is from genome assembly GCF_963930625.1 of Muntiacus reevesi. Classification (NCBI taxonomy): domain Eukaryota; kingdom Metazoa; phylum Chordata; class Mammalia; order Artiodactyla; family Cervidae; genus Muntiacus; species Muntiacus reevesi. Next base: position 62,106,205 of record NC_089260.1, read on the forward strand.
TGTGTTCCCCATCCCGATTCCCCCTCCCGCCTCCCTCCCCATCCGATCCCTCTGGGTCTTCCCAGTGCACCAGCCCTGAGCACTTGTCTCATGCATCCAACCTGGGCTGGTGATCTGTTTCACCCTTGATAGTATACTTGTTTCAATGCTGTTCTCTCAGAACATCCCACCCTCACCTTCTCCCACAGAGTCCAAAAGTCTGTTCTGTACATCTGTGTCTCTTTTTCTGTTTTGCATATAGGGTTAGCGTTACCATCCTTTTAAATTCCATATATATGCGTTAGTATACTGTATTGGTCTTTATCTTTCTGGCTTACTTCACTGTATAATGGGCTCCAGTTTCATCCATCTCATTAGAACTGATTCAAATGAATTCTTTTTAATGGCTGAGTAATATTCCATTGTGTATATGTACCATAGCTTTCTTATCCATTCGTCTGCTGATGGGCATCTAGGTTGCTTCCATGTCCTGGTAATTATAAACAGTGCTGCGATGAACATTGGGGTGCACGTGTCTCTCTCAGATCTAGTTTCCTTGGTGTGTATGCCCAGCAGTGGGATTGCTGGGTCATATGGCAGTTCTATTTCCAGTTTTTTTAAGGAATCTCCACATTGTTCTCCATAGTGGCTGTACTAGTTTGCATTCCCACCAACAGTGTAAGAGGGTTCCCTTTTCTCCACACCCTCTCCAGCATTTATTGCTTGTAGACTTTTGGATAGCAGCCATCCTGACTGGCGTGTAATGGTACCTCATTGTAGTTTTGATTTGCATTTCTCTGATAATGAGTGATGTTGAGCATCTTTTCATGTGTTTGTTAGCCATCTGTATGTCTTCTTTGGAGAAATGTCTGTTTAGTTCTTTGGCCTACCTTCTAAATTTAAAAATAACATGTGCAGATGGTACATTTTCCCCCTAATAATATGAAAAGGCACCATGAAAAGTAAGCCTACTGACCACTCAGCCCCTCCCCTCTGAGATTTGAGTCCTTGCAGAAATGGTGTGCATACACAACCATGTTTATCTGTCTATCTACCATTGGCTTCTTTTTCTCAAAAAATGGGTTCGTGCATTGCCTTTTTTCTGTGCCTTGTGGGCTTCATTTAGTAAACAGATACAAGACATTGGCACATTTCTTTTTTGGTGGCCACATGTTAGCCTACTATGGGTATGAACCAAACTTTATTTAATCAGTCCACTATTTAAGGTTGTTTAGATTATTTTGGTCTTTTGCATGACTGTCTCCATTTATGCATATTTGCATATGTGTGCATGTTTATCTATAGAATAAAATCTTAGAATACAATTGCTGGCTAAAGAGTTCTGTTTTGTTCAGTTCAGTTCAGTTGCTTAGTCATGTCCAACTCTGTGACCCCATGGACCACAGCTCGCCAGGCTTCCCTATCTATCACCAACTTCCTGAGCTTGCTCAAACTCATGTCCATCGAGTCAGTGATGCCATTCAACCACCTCATCCTCTGTTGTCCCCTTCTCCTGCCTTCAATCTTTCCCAGCATCAGGGTCTTTTCCAAAGAGTTAGTTCTTTACATCAGGTGGCCCAAGTATTGGAGTTTCAGTTTCACCTTCAGCATCAGTCCTTCCAATGAATATTCAGGACTGATTTCCTTTAGGATGGACTGGTTTAATCTCCTCACAGTCCAAGGGACTCTCAAGAGTCTTTTTCAACACCGCAGTTCAAAAGCATCAATTCTTCAGTGCTCAGCTTTCTCTACAGTCCAACTCTCACATCCATGTGCTTTAAAATTCTGAGAGATGCTGCCAAGTTGTCCTCCACACAGACATAAAAATGCTGAATGACTTTCAAAGACCTGACTTTCAAGACAATGTGTATACTCTTCTACAGTTATGTGCCAAGGCTTCTTTCTCCACATATTGTCCAGTCCTAAAGATTATCAAACTTCATTTCTGCCAATTTCAAAGATAAAAATAGCTATCTCATGATTAATTTACATTCCTTTGATATTCTTCAAATAATATATCCTTGTCCTTAAAAGCCATTTGTATGAGTTTCACAGTGTTCCGCTTGTTTATGCCCTTTATTTTTATTTTGAGTTATTAGAATTTTTATTATTTACTTGTAATAACATATATAACAAAATCCATGCCTTTGTCAAGTATGACAATTATAATTTCCCAATTTATCTTTTGTCTCTGTTTATGTTTGGAACGTGTATATATGTGTATATGTGTCTGAAGGAAGTGTTAATTTTTACATATTTAAATATATCCATCCTTTCTTCTTTGGATTGCTTAGGGAAAAAGTCTCTGCATTAAGATTATTAAGACTTCTTGTACATCCTCGTCTTCAAGTTTTTTTTTAAATGGCTTAATTTTTTTAAGGTTTATGTCTTTGACTCATTTGGAATTGATTTTGATGTAGAATAAAGAAGAAATAGATTCTGCTTTAGTTTTGGTTATTTAATTGATCGTAGATTGTTATTAATTAATCCATCTTTCCTCCTCTGGTCTAAGATGCTGTCTTTATTTTATGCCACCTGCGCATGTTACTTAGGATGAAAATTCATATAGGTTTATTACTTCTGCTTATATTCTCATTCTTTTGTTCTTTAACCTTTATCTATTGAGTCTCTTGGGTGGGTTGATCACTGGGACTACAACAGTGAACAAAATGAATATGAATATTTTCTCTTTCTGGAATGTACAGTCAAGCTGAGGAAATGTACAAAGAATTATTACAAACTGTAGTATGGACTGTAGTGGAACCAAACAGAATGCTATGATGGATGCAAATGCACGTGTGCGCACATATGCATGCATAAGTGCAAGGGTGTGTATCAGTTCAGTTTAGTTCAGTCACTCAGTCATGTCTGACTCTTTGCAAAACCCCATGAACCACAGCACGCCAGGTCACTCTGTCCATCACCAACTCCTGGAGTCCACCCAAACCCATGTCCATTGAGCCGGTGATGACATCCAACCATCTCATCCTCTGCCATCCCCTTCTCCTCCTGCCCCCAATCCCTCCCAGCATCAGGGTCTTTTCAAATGAGTCAGTTCTTCACATCAGGTGGCCAAAGTATTGGAGTTTCAGCTTCAACATCAGTCCTTCCGATGAACACCTAGGACTGATCACATATAGGGTGGACTGGTTGGATCTCCTTGCAGTCCAAGAGATTCTCAAGAGTCTTCTCCAACACCACAGTTCAAAAACATCAATTCTTCGGTGCTCAGCTTTCTTTATTGTCCAACTCTCACATCCATACATGAACACTGGATAAACCATAGCCTTGACTAGATAGACCTTTGGTGACAAAGTAATGTCTCTGCTTTTTAATATGCTGTCCAGGTTGGTCACAACTTTCCTTCCAAGGAGTAAGTGTCTTTTAATTTCATGGCTGCAATCACCATCTGCAGTGATTTTGGAGCCCAGAAAAATAAAATCAGCCACTGTTTCCACTGTTTCCCCATCTATTTGCCATGAAGTGATGAGATCGGATGCCATGATCTTAGTTTTCTGAATGTTGAGCTTTAAGTCAGCTTTTTCACTCTCCTCTTTCACTTTCATCAAGAGGCTCTTTAGTTCTTTTCACTTTCTGCCATAAGGGTGGTGTCATCTGCGTATCTGAAGTTATTGCTATTTCTCCTGGCAATCTTGATTCCAGCTTCTGCTTCCTCCAGCCCAGCGGCGTGTATAATTTACTCTAAATAGAAATAGAGCTCTTTAAAGAGCTAGCATTTAGGCTATGAACCAAAGGATGAGAAGAAGGGCATCATTTGAAATAAGAAAGTCTTCCAGATCAGATGTTTTAGTTTATGCTATGGCTCTAGAAACAGGAAAGTGAAGTCCTTCAGTTGTGTCTGACTCTTTGTGACCCCATGGACTGTAGCCTACCAGGCTCCTCTGTCTAAGGAATTTTCCAGGCAAGAATACTGGAGTGGGTTTCCATTTCCTTCTCCAAGAAACAGGAAAGAGCTTTGCAAATGGTAGGAAATGAAAGATGGCCAAGGAGACTGGAGTCTACTGTGTGTCAGGTGGGATGCGGGGTGCTGGAGATACAGTGGTAAGCCAAACACTGCCTCTCCTCTGGGTACCACAGTGGAATGGGGCAGAAGGCAAGAAGACTTAAGTTAACAACTAACATTTTGACTGTTCATGATTGTTTTGTCTTTAATGTCTAAATTGTGTTCTATCATTCACTGCCTCCTTTGCCATCGTGGTATTTCTTGGGGCCAAGTCTTCCCTGCCCCACCCCTGTGCTGGCTTTGGAATCGACCTCTGTGTTACTAACCCCTCCTAGAACCCTTGATCAATGAGTCTCCCTTCCTCCCTTCCTCTCCCACCCCAGGCTTTTGAGGATCAAAGTTCAGGAGGAACAGGGCATGTGCTACTCACTGTGGAGGTAAGTTCTGTTCAAGGGTGCCCAGTCACAGAGCACAGGAAATTCGTCAAGAAGAGATACGGTTTATGGCAGCAGGGAGGTGAAAGATAGTAAGTTTAGAGGCCAAAGAAGACACCAACACACATCATTGTTCAAGATCACCACCACTCTAGCCACCTCTGGATGATGTAACTGCATCCGCAGTCAAGTTTGGTCTGAGCTGAATCAGAACTATTTCTAGCATCATCTCATCCTTTTCTTCTTCCCCAGCTAGATGAGGATGTGGAAAAGTGGCTGGGATAATCCCAGGCGGCAGAAGCAGGGGGAAAGGGAAGGGAATTCCTATAACCCCATGCCATTTCTGGAAGAATGTCAGGGGTGAAGGTCCAGAGGGCAGAAAAAGAATAGGCTGGGAAAGAAAAATGAGCAGACTTGATAGGGGGAAAGAGGGCACAGGTGGCATGATCGGAGAGGTCTGGTTTTTTTTTGTTGTTGTTGTATTAAATATTTAGTGATTCTAAATTATTACAGGCACTGCATCTTTCTCTGCTAGACTGGGCCTGTTTATTTGCATCACATATTTGGTGGTTCTCAAAGTGGTGATGCCAGCCTCAATTCTAATCTCCTAACTTTACCAGAGACTTTCCTTCTGTACTGTCCACCAAGGTTAAGTTTCTAACACTTGTTAAAAATGTTACTTATATATCTTATGGGTTTAAGATAAGATAAGACACTTGTCTTTAGTATCACAAGATGCTTATATACCTTATGGGTTTAAGATAAGATATCTTATATACTTTATGTTATGGGTTAAATTGTATACCCTCCCCCCCCAAAGAGACACACCGAGGTCCTAGCCCTCAGTACCTCTGAATGTAACTTTATTTGAAAATAGGGGGCTTCCCTGGTGGCTCAGTGGTCAAGACTCCGCCTGCCAATGTAGTGGGCACGGATTCGATCCCTGGCCCGGGAAGGTCCCACGTGCGGCAGGTCTCCTAAACCCGGTGAACCACAACTCCTGAGTCCCAGCTCTAGAGCTGGGGATCCGCACCTAGTGAGGCCCGCGACCTAGAGCCTGTAATCGGCGCCAAGAGAAGCCGCTGCACTGGGAAACCCACCCACCTCAACAGCAGAGCAGCGCTCCCCTCCCAGCACCCCACACCGCCGCCCCCCAACTGAAGAAGACCCAGCGCAGCCATAAATAAACAATAAGTAAACAACTGCTTTTAAAAAAGGAAAGAAAATAGGGTCTTTGCAGATGTAAGCAAGCTAAGAGGAGGTCATTAGGATGGTCTGGAACCCATTGTAAATGGTGGCCTTATAAGAAGAGGGAAATGCCCGGTGAAGATTCCATCACACGGGACAAGGCCCTGCAGTGACACAGACAGAAACTGGGGTGACTGAGCTGGAAGCCAAGGAACACGAGGGACTGGTGGCCGCCCCTGGACACCAGGAAGAGGCAGGGAGAGATTCCCACCTCAGATTTCAGAAGGAGAGTGGCCCTGCCAACATGTTGATTTTGAACATCTAGAGTCCAGAATTCTGGCACAATATATTTCTGTTGTTTCAAGCAGCTCAGTTTGTGGTACTTTGTCATGGGAGCCCCAGGAAATTAACGCAACATCTCAGAAAACAAACAAAAGAACCTCATCAGTTGCTACAATCCTCACAGCAAATACATTTGACTGGAAAATTTGTATTCAATAAAATGTCCATTTAGAAATACCTTGGGAAAACCTCATGTGACAGTAAGACCACAAGTATTTCAGATAATTTTGTAGCTATACGGTATTCAAAATAAGAGAAACACACAGATGCCGATTTTCTAAATGTAATAGTCAAGTTGAACACTTGCTTAATATCTATTTCCGCAGGGAGAATTAATTTTTTTTATTTAGTATAATTTAATTAAGACCCCAAAACTATAGTTGATTTTTGGACTGATGACTTCTTCCACATAAGCAAAAACAAAAATGTTAATATTTTGTCATGTTTGTTTATATTTTTTCTCTAAGCTAGATAATAGATATAGATGTTAATAAACATTGCTATATTAAGACAAAAGGACCGAAATCTGCAGGAAATGATGATGGTTTCTGAAAACAACTGTATTTTCATACTTCAGTATTTTTTCAGTAGTAAAAATCCTGAAAGTAACACATTTCATCTTTCAAGCATAAAATTAAAAATCTCACAGAAAAAATTACCTTCTTAACTCACTGATTGGTTAGCAAGGACATATTGCATATTTGCATCATGTAAGACATGATGCTCAGGTGCAGGGCATGTGAAAAATTTAGGACACAGCTCCCTGCCAGATGCTTGTGTTATGGTTGAAGAAATAAAGCATCTACCTGAGAGAAAACACCAGTTATTTAATGTAACATTTTGTGGCAAAACAAACAGAGCAAAATAACACAGGGACTCCCCTGATGGTACAGTGGTTGAGAATCTTACAATGCAGAGGACATAGGTTCGATCCCTGGTGGGGGAATTAAGATCCCATATGTTGTGGGGCAACTACTGAGTCCACATGCTCTGGAGCCTTCAAGCCAGAGCTAGAGGAAAACCTGCCCTTCATGCCACAGGGCAGAGCCTGCACACCAAAACAAAAAGATCCTACATGCCAGAACTAAGATCTAACCCATAAATAAAATAAATACTTAAATATTTTTTAAAAAAGCATAACTCTACGAGAACAAAGACCTGAGTTTTAGGTGGTCTCTATATTGTTACCCTGCTTATTTAACTTATATGCAGAGTACATCATGAGAAACGCTGGGCTGGAGGAAGCACAAGCTGGAATCAAGATTGCCAGGAGAAATAGCAATAACCTCAGATATGCAGATGACACCACCCATATTTCAGAAAGTGAAGAAGAACTAAAGAGCTTCTTGATGAAAGTGAAAGAGGAGAGTGAAAAAGTTGACTTAAAGCTCAACAATCAGAAAACTAAGATCATGGCATCCGGTCCCATCACCTCATGGCAAATAGATGGGGAAACAGTGGAAACAGTGGCTGACTTTATTTTTCTGGGCTCCAAAATCACTGCAGATGGTGATTGCAGCCATGAAATTAAAAGACATTCCTTGGAAGGAAAGTTATGACCAACCTGGACAGCATATTAAAAAGCAAAGACATTATTTTGTCAACAAAGGTCTGTCAAGTCAAGGCTATTGTTCTTCCAGTGTTCATGTATGGATGTGAGAGCTGGACAATAAAGAAAGCTGAGCACCGAAGAATTGATGTTTTTGAACTGTGGTGTTGGAGAAGACTCTTGAGAATCTCTTGGACTGCAAGGAGATCCAACCAGTCCACCCTAAATGTGATCAGTCCTGGGTGTTCATTGGAAGGACTGATGTTGAAGCTGAAACTCTAATACTTTGGCCACCTGATGTGAAGAACTGACTCATTTGAAAAGACCCTGATGCTGGGAGGGATTGAAGGCAGGAGGAGAAGGGGACGACAGAGGATGAGATGGTTGGATGTCATCACCGACTCAATGGACATGGGTTTGGGTGGACTTCAGGAGTTGGTGATGGACAGGGAGGCCTGGCATGCTGTGGTTCATGGGGTCACAAAGAGTTGGACATGACTGAGTGACTGAACTGAACTGAACTGATACAACTATCAGAATTACCGTCTCCACTTCTTGGATTTTAACTAAGAAAATGCAAGAGTTGGACTTACTCTTACTTCCAGGCATAAAATAGGACTGAGCAGGCATGCAACAGATACTGAGTATCTACTGTGTGTCACGTGCTCTGCTCAACACTGGAGGTTGGTGGTGATGAGATCAGCTCGGGGCCCTGGTGGAATTCACATTCTACTGGGGAAACAAAGACTGGACAGTGACACAAACAGTGTCATTGCAGACTGTGAAAAGTGCAAGGCTGTGGGGAAAGAAACAGGGTGAGAGGAAAGTGAGCAGCTGGGGAAGCCACCTGTCAAGGGCAGGAAGGAGAGGTGGTGCGAGGAGAGGACTGGGTGCTGAGCCCTGAAAAACGGATGCAGTGTTTGGAGGACAAGGGGAGGTGATTTCAGGCCAAAAGAGGCCTTGAGGCCGAAAAGCTTTGGTACAGTTGAATATACTACCCAAAGCAATCCATAGATTCAATGCAATCCCTATCAAGCTACCAACAGTATATTTTAGAGAACTAGAACAAATAATTTCACAATATGTATGGAAATACAAAAAACCTCGAATAGCCAAAGCAATCTTGACAAAGAAGAATGGAATTGGAGGAATCAACCTGCCTGACTTCAGGCTCTACTACAAAGCTACAGTCATCAAGACAGTGTGGTAGTGCCACAAAGACAGAAATACAGATCAATGGAACAAAATAGAAAGCCCAGAGATAAATCCACGCACCTATGGGCACCTTATATTTGACAAAGGAGGCAAGAATATACAATGGAGAAAAGACGACCTCTTCAGCAAGTGGTGTTGGGAAAACTGGTCAACCACTTGTAAAAGAATGAAACTAGAATACTTTCTAACACCATACACAAAAATAAACTCAAAATGGATTAAAGATCTAAACATAAGATCAGAAACTATAAAACTCGTAGAAGAAAACATAGGCAAAACACTCTCTGACATAAATCACAGCAGGATCCTCTATGACCCACCTCCCAGAGTAATGGAAATAAAAGCAAAAATAAACAAATGTGACCTAATTAAACTTAAAAACTTTTGCACAACGAAGGAAACTATAAGCAAGGTGAAAAGACAGCCTTCAGAATGGGAGAAAATAATAGCAAATGAAGCAACTGACAAAGAATTAATCTCAAAAATATACAAGCAGCTCCTGCAGTTCAATTCCAGGAAAATAAATGACCCAATCAAAAAATGCGCCAAAAAACTAGACAGACATTTCTCCAAAGAAGACATACAGATGGCTGACAAACACATGAAAAGATGCTCAACATCACTCATTATCAGAGAAATGCAAATCAAAACCACAATGAGGTACCATCTCACACTGGTCAGAATGGCTGCTATCAAAAAGTCTACAAACAATAAATGCTGGAGAGGGTGTGGAGAAAAGGAAATCCTCTTACACTGTTGGTGGGAATGCAAACTAGTACAGCCACTATGGAGAACAGTGTGGAGATTCCTTAAAAAAACTGGAAATAGAACTGCCATACGACCCAGCTATCCCACTGCTGGGCATACATACCTAGGAAACCAGAACTGAAAGAGGCACGTGTACCCCAATGTTCATTGCAGCATTGTTTACAATAGCCAGGACATGGAAGCAACCTAGATGCCCATCAGCAGACGAATGGATAAGGAAGCTATGGTACATATACACAATGGAATATTACTCAGCCATTAAAAGAGTGCATTTGCATCAGTTCTAATGAGATGGGTGAAACTGGAGCCTATTATACACAGTGAAGTAAGTAAAAAAGAAACACCAATATTAATGCATATATATGGAATTTAAAAATATGGTAACGATGACCCTATATGCGAGCCAGCAAAAGAGACACAGATATAAGGAACAGTCTTTCGGACTCTGGGGGAGAAGGCGAGGTGGGATGATTTGAGAGAATGGCATTGAAACATACATATTGCCATATGTGAAACAGATCGCCAGTCAAGGTTTGATGCATGAGACAGGGTGCTCAGGGCTGGTGCACTGGGATGACCCTGAGGGATGGGATGGGGAGGGAGGTGGGAGGGGGGTTCAGGATGCGGAACACATGTACACCCATGGCTGATTCATGTCAACGTATGGCAAAAACCACTGTAATATTGTAGAGTAATTCACCTCCAATTAAAATAAATAAATTAATTTATAAGAAAAAAAGAAAGAAAGATGTCTCTAAAGGTCAGGAGAAAGGGCTGAGAGGAGAAAAGGGAGAAGTAGGTCAGACAAAGCAGAGCCATGAGGGCTATGGTGAGGGATTTGGAATTTACTCAGAGAGAACTGCAAAATCACTAAAGAATTTAAGATAAGAGTAAGATAAGAGAGGCTGATTTAGTGTTTGAAAGATGGCCCTTGCCGTGTACGTGATGGGACTCAGGGAGGAGGAGCAGAAGAGTCAGGCAAAGAGGTTTTTGCAACTGAGCAGGTGAATGGATGCAGAGGCGGGGTTTAGAGGTGGTGCTGATTTGGAGGTGGAGCCAAGAGAATTTGCTGATGGGCTGGATGTGTGGATAGAGGGTGAAGGAAAGTTGAGGATGTCTCACCCAGATTTGAGGCTCAAGCCCCTGGGTAGAAGGTGGTGCTAGTAACTGAGGTGAGGAAGGCTAGGGTGGAAGGAAGAGATCTTCCAGCAGGAGATTGAAATTTTTGGCTTTGGTCATGTCAAGTTGTGAGATGCTTATTAGATACCCAAGGGGTGATGGCAGGCTGGGCAATTGGGCATGAGAGCTGCCTGGGTTACAGAAACCTTCAGGAATCGTTGGCACGTGTGAAGTCATAACCTGGGTGGAGGTTATTCATAGAGAGTGTGAGGATGAAGAAGGGGAGAGAGAAGGAAAGAGAAACGAAGGCCCAGGACTGAGCCGTCCCCGGACCATCGCTTACCTGCTGGACAGAGAGAAAGCACAAGGCAGTGAGGGAGCCATGAGTCAGAGCAGAGGAAAGCTGGAAGAATGTGGTGTCTAGAAAGGTGGATAAGAGAGTGCTTCGAGAAGAAAAGTGGTTAACTGTGCTCATACCCCTGGGAGTCATATGAATCAAGCAAAATATCTACATTCTCTGCTATGCTCGGTCACTCAGTCGTGTCTGACTCTTTTTATCCTCATGGACTCCCACCAGGCTTCTCTGTCTATGGGGATTCTCCAGGCAACAATTCTGGAGTGGGTTGCCATGCCCTCCTCCAGGGGATCTTCCCAACCCAGAAATCAACTGGGGGTCTTCTACATTGCAGGTGTATTCTTTACCAGATGAGCTACCGGGGAAGCCCATCTAAACTGTATTTGATGGTAAACACTAACCCTGCAGGTTTTCAGGAATGTACCTGTCACATAAACAGAAACAATCTTTTCTCAGATGGCTTTATTTTTTTCATTACAAAATCAATAATAAGCAAATTTTATTTAATTAATTTTTTGAAATTAGTAAATTTAATTTCATTTGTGTGAAGAGGTCTGATTAGAGTCAGAGTCCACCTGATTGCCATGAGTTAGATCAGGTTGCAGTGTACAAGGTCACTGCAGGACATAGGGGTCTCCTTGGCCACCTCAGCCACAAGACGCTCCGCACCATCTCATGTTTCTGTAATTAGCAGATGACCATACCCAAGTCCCTTCCTCTTTATGTGCTCCATTGCTTGTAATTCTAAAGTGCAGGTTAGACCAAGTGCCTTGTAAAGGTCCTTCTGTTTTAAGATGACTTGGATTCTATGACTCCACCTAGGACCATTTATCCAGACCTCTCTTATTAAAATGTACTAACATCAATAAAAGGCTTTTTCGATGTTCCAAAAATTTGCCCAAGGATAACATTGCCTGTGTTAATGTGCAAAAGAATACTTTAATTTCTGACTTTTCATTTCATGATTCTGGGCAAAGCAGAGTCAGTAGCAAGATGCAAAATCCCAAATTTCAAATTCCTAGTGCTTTTATGGCATCTTAAAGCCTGACTCATATATTAAATTCTACTTTTTAAGGGTACAGTATGACTAAGATGCCTGAGATAAGAATTCCAAGCCTTTTGAACACCCCCACATTTTGGCTCTATATTACTGGCAGACTTCAAGGCCTGAACTTTCTATAAAGAAGGTACACACTGAGAGTTATTTTTTCTGAGGCCTTTGCTCTCCCAAGGACCACAGCATGTGTGGGCTCCTCTCAGGAGAATGATTAAGCGTTATTTGATGAACCACACATGGCAAAAGGTAGACTAACTCTTGCAGTTCTGTAACAATCTTTTTTTTTCAGCCTGCATTTCAGATCTCATGAATCTGTCTTTAAAGAAAGGCTGCAGCAAATGGTAACGAAAGCCATACCTACTGATAACAGAAAAATAGTTACTACAACAGGAAGTTAATAAATCACCTGCTGACCAATATGCCATTGAAAATGTAGTTGCCAAAGGGTGAAGTGATGAAGGTTATGTGTCATATTTTAACAGATTACTAGGATTCTTTATCTTTCCTGATAGTCAAGACTACTTTCAGAGATAGTGTTCTTAAAGTAACAAATGGAATTGAGCATTAGTAGGAGTTTAATTCATGATTTAGAGACAGTGACATTTCATTTTCCATAATTTATGCTTTTAAATCCACCTTTCAATCCCATTCTTATATTTTTCAGCCCCTGGAGAAGGAAAAATTGAAAATTTGGCAGTTGACTTTTGGGATACATGGTCAGTGGCTAAAAAACACGAAGACTTTTAAGGTATCAGTGAGTGAAGTGATCTAGCTGGGTGCTGTGTACCCAGATCTCCAATAAATAGCAGAGAAAACAAGCAAACACACAAAGAATCATTACGTGCTAAGTGGATGCAGAAAATGACAAATGAAAAAAATTACAAAAGGCAATTTTTCCCCCTAAAAAGTGCAAAAAAATCCCATATGGATGGAGACTCCTTTTCTATAAAAATGCTCACTTCATCAGGGAAATTCTGGGGGTGGAGAGAAACTCTACTGGGGCAAGTGTTGAAAACTACTTAGCACGACAGAGACCATTAAAAGGAACAATTTTTTTTTTTTTTTTGGTTGAAAAAGTACACAAAAACCTTCTTGTAGAAAAAATCAACTGTATTGTTTAGACTTGTGACCATCACTCAACAACCATAAGAATAAAACACCTATAGTAGATATTATACACACTACGGAGGTTTTAATTTGGTGGAGATTTGTCTAGAGCAACTACCCAAGGCAAGATGGTCCTGTGGGACCTGAAGAGAATCTAGGTTCCTGAAAGGCCAGAGTGGGTGGGAGAGGCCAGAGGAAATAGGATGGAGGACACGGCCAGAAGTCCATACACCTCGGATTGCCAAGTGTGCTGGTTCTCAGGTGGTGCTAGTGGTAAAGAACCTGCCTGCCAATGCAGGAGACGTAAGAGACTTGGGCTCAAACCCTGGGTCGGAAAGATCTCCTGGAGGAAGAAATGGCAACCCACTCCAGTATTCTTGCCTGGAGAATCCCTTGGACAGAGTAGCCTTGTGAGGTATGGTCCATGGGGTCTCAAGGAGTTGAACATGACTGAAGCAACTTAGCATGCAGCACACACACTGGATAATTGTATCTGTCAGCTTGACTGGGGAAGGGGATGCCCAGGTAGCTGGTGAAACATTATATCTGGGTGTGTCTGTGCGGGTGTTTCAGGAAGAGATCATCATTCTGTTCAGTAGACGAAGTAGGAAAGATCCCCTCCCACCAATGAGGGCAGGTACCACCCAATCTTGGAGACCCCAATAGAGTGGAAAAGGCAGAGGAAGACTTTATTCCTGCTCTCCTTCACCTCCTCCCACCCTGGGACTTCAGAGCTCCCGGTGCTCAGGCCTTTGGACTCAAACTGAGTTATGCCACTGACTTTCTCTGTCCTCCTGATTGTAGATTGGATCTCCCGATAAAGGGTTAGCGTGGAAGCCTGGTCCACCTGTTTTCTAGAGATTTGTGATGAAGACATTTAAAAAAAATATTTGGAATATTATCTCCGTGTATTATGGGGTATCTAACCTAAGATGACTGTGTGGAGGAGGAGGAAGTAGGAGAGGAAATCAGGAGAAGCTTCCAGAAGGAAGTGAGCCTTGAATAGGGTTTAGAAGAAAATGTAGTCAGGCAAAGAGGGGCTGGTAAAGGAAGATGAAACAGCGAGAGCAAAAGTACAGAGACATGAAACTGTGTTGTACTCAGGGAATAAGGCATCTATGTTGAAGGCTACTAGAAAATATGGAAGTCTTGAAGTGTTACTGGTATTACAATTGCCTGCAAGTGTGCTTAGTCATGTCCAACTCTTTGAGACCCTATGGACTATAGCCTGCCAGGCTCCCCTGTCCATGGGATTCTCCAGGCAAGAATACTGGAGTGGTTGCCATTTCCTTCTTCACGGGATCTTCATTCATGTCTCCTGCCTTGGAGGCGGATTCTTTACCACTGTGCCATCTATGATATTAAAGTTACTTATTATTACTACTTAATAATATTATTAAATAAATCACTTGATATTATTATTATTATATTTTATATTAAATAAGATTATTATCACTTAATATTAAGCGATATTGCTTAACATTATTATCATTATTAATGATGTTATTACTTAATATTATCAGCTACTTGAAGTCTTACAAATATTACAGGGATAGAGAGAGGCTGCTTAAACATCCCTCTCCATTAAACCTTCCATGGTGGGCGAGGTGAGAAGTAAGAGGACTTAGGAATAGCCTGAAGTTTGCGTGGAGGTGGCCTGAGGACTGAAGCTGGCTCACAGGCACATGCCCGTCAATGATCACTTATATTAGGGGTCCCCAATCCTCAGACTGCAGACTAGTACCAGTCCATGGCCTGTTAAGAACTGGGCCACACAGTGGGAGGTGAGCCGTGGGTGAGCAAGTGAAATCCCCATCACTTGTGTTACCACCTGAACCATCCCACCCACCACCACCCCCTCTCTGTCAAAATTCTTCTTCCACGAAACACATCCCTGGTGCCAAAAAGATTGGGGACCACTGCCCTACATGGTGAGTGTCTATTTGTGTGTGTGCATTAGTTGGCCATCAATTTCACATAAAATTCAGAGTTCCTGTTTTGAAACAGGAAAAATCAGATCTGGTAGTACAGGGCTCCTACCTCCACAAATAGCTAGAATGGAGAAGTGGATGCTCAAGTTAGAAGAAGGTGTGAGACCTCAAGATTGCGTGGTACCCCCTTCCCTCTGACCTGGCTCTTGTTGGTCATTTATTTGCCTAGTCCCTCCAGCATTTGAATTTGTAGTTCTGGGAATTTACTCAATACTGGGTCGTCTTGGGCCCCTGAGAGAATCTCTGCCACCTCAGCCTGCCAAGGCTGCATGTCATTACAGCCACTGAAGCTCATCTGGTTGAGACTGAAAAATTGACACATGCCTGCTCCTTCTGGTCACCAGCTCCGGATTCACGCTCTGGCACGAGTATGTCTCATTGGTGAGGCTGAGGTCACATGCTCATGCCTCAGCTGCAAAGGCAGCTGGGAAAAGGCATCTTGGCATTTGTAACTTCCTTGATGGCAGGTGGACTTTCCTTCCAGCAAGATTAAGAAAATGTTTGGAAGCCAAGCAGCCAAATGAATGACAAAAGTCTACCAGAAGGGGGTTGGCTGTCTAATTGCGGCATGTTGATGATTTGGGGCATATTGACGGTTTCATGTCAAACACAAAACCTTTGTTTTGATGTGTTAGTCACTCAGTTGTGTTTGACTCTTTGCGACCCCATGGACTGTAACCCACCAGGCTCCTCTGTCCATGAGATTCTCCAGGCAGGAATGCTGGAGTGGGTTGCCATTTCCTAATCCAGTTTGCCTCGATAGCGTGGCATTATTTTGTGTGCATTAGGAAAATACAGTACAGTTAAGACATCAAACAGCAAAGGACAGGATAAGTTTATAAAGAGTATGAAGTGTGACAATTTAAAGAAAAATCTTAACAGTAGTTAAGGTTTAATTACTTTTTTTTTAAGGTTTAATTACTTTAAACTGCTTTAAGTAGTTAAAAATGTAAACAGTAGTTTAGATGATATTGGAAATAATAAAATTATTATTCAAATGACTGCATTGTTGGAAAATAGATAAATACAAATCTTAATATTTTGCCTTGCTCTAAGTAATGATGATGGTGATCATGATGATAAAATTGATATTAATAACACAAAATTTTACATTTATTTAGCATTCTGGGCAAGACTCTGTTCTAAAAACTTTTTTGTTTGTTTACTTACACATCATATCAACTTTATGAGATAGTTACTATTATTTTCCCAATTTTACAGATAGGGGACCTAAGGCCCCAAAGGGTTAAACAATGAAAGTTTACTTAGTAAAGAGTCAAATGAGGATCTGAATTCAGGCCACTACTCTCTACCTGACGACCGTGTAATTTAGGGTGTATGTGGATTCCTGTATAGTGATTGCACCAAAAAGCTGCAGAACTGATCTAGGATTTGGAGTCGGAAATTTGGGGATCAGTGCTTTTAGAATACTCATTTTCATGCCAAAGAGACTGCTCAGCCTTGGCACTATTGATATTTTGAGCAAGTAATTATTGTGTGTATGTGAGAAGCTGTCCTATGCATTTTAGGGCAGCATTTCAGGCTTTCACCCACTAGATGCCAGTATATCTTCTTCAGTTGTGATAACCAAACATGTCTCCAGACATTGTCCAGTGTCGCCTGGAGACAACATTGCCCCCAGTTGAAAACTCCTGACCTAGAGAATTCTGAAGTCTCTCAGTGAGAAGCCTAGGAATAATTACCAACATGATAAAATGATGTGACTAAGTTGCCCTGGTATGTTTTTCCTGGGTATTCTTCCACAGTATCATGTCATTATTTGTTAATAGCAGGTGTGTCTCGTTTCTCATATCAGAAATAAATACACAGTACCAGCTTGTACCAGCTATTGGTTTTTAATGCAATAGGTGGTGAATCTTTAACTTTGTGGTTTACTTATAAAATGAACAACCAGCTTCTCACTTTTCTAGAATCCAGTGGCTGTACACTTGGCAAGAAATGACAGGTGAACTCAATCTTTTAAAATATTTAAGTCAGTACCTGTTATTTTCCTTCACTTATTGTTTGGTCACATCAAGAATTTGTGTGTGTGGGTGAGAGAGGGTGTTCTTTGCAAAAATAGGATAGACTATAGATTAGGTCCAGTCTCTGTATTTGAATACGGTTGTTAGGATTTTCGGTACGATGATCAATACCATGTTCATAATGTAATAATACATCATAAAACATTGAAGAGCTATGAAAAGACAAATCAGGTGGGGCTTTCTGGTCATTAAATCATTAAATCTTACTAGACACCACAGTCAAGCAATAGCATCACCTAACTCTTTTTATTTTACTGTGCCTTGGCCTCCATGGCATCTCCCATAGCAGTCTCTGCCAGCCAAAACCTTCCTTCCAATCCCTTCAGGTCTATTCAAGCATCAAAGCCCAACAAAAGTCACCTCCTCCCTGATTGCCTCCAGAAGGCATAATCAGAAGAACCACTTCCTTACCCTGGCCCCACATGTTATCTATTGCCCCTCTTTGTATTCTTTATATTCCATCCAATTAAGTGAGGGACTAGCCCTCCAGTTCAGTCTTGTTCCTTGTCTCTTCTGTGCAGAAAATAAGTGACCTCAGATTAAAGCTGGCAGTTGTTTAGGAGTTGAGAATGTTCATACATGACCATTCATATTGACAAATACTGTAGCTGCTTTATTTTTGAAGGTGGATCAGTTCATCCTGACACTATCACCCCACTGGGTAGTATGTGTGCAGGGGGTAGGGTCTTAAATCTACCAGTTAAGATACTCTTCTTTAAAAAAACTGAAGTATAGTTGATTTATGATAGTGCTAATTTCAGGTATATGTTACTCCTGATTTGGTCTGTTTCTGTTTAAATGCAGCTGTCTCACATGGCTATGGATTCTAGTCAGCGACCCTCCACTGGGAATATTTCATCTTCCTATTCCATTTCTCCTCAAGATATGTCAATAGGAACTAAAACAAAAATAATTCAGGAAATTCTTTCTCAACAAACTTGTTTTTCGACTGCTATCTTATTTGGACTCAAAAATCCCATTTTTTTAAAATTTCAAAAAATGAATTTGACTTTCTTTGTAATCATCCTTATTTTCTCAAAGGCAAATGGATGATCTTGACTTTTTTTGATTAATTTTTTCCCGAATTTTGCTTTCCTGGGCCTACCTTTCACCAGATACATGATTCAGTAATATCTTCTAAAAGGAAAAGAAAGAAAGAAATTACTATGCATTGAGGCTATACAAATTCTAAGACGATATGGTCACTAATGACATTGAATTAAATCTTTGCAAATTTTTAAAGAAAGAGAATTTACTTCTGTAAAGTGAGAGAGCAAATGCTTACATAGACCTGGGCCAAGAAAGAACCAATTGCCATTTTTCCTGTGATCAGCTATAATGGGAGCCAAGAAAGTATCCTATCTCACACTGAGATCTCATTTACAGAGGTCATGAAACAGTCGTATTATACTTAACTTGATCCTTGATCACAGATCATACTAGTAGATAAACTTGTATTTCTTGTTGGACAGTTAGATTATGTGTTGCTCAAGGTGTAAAGTTTGAGTGACACAGTGTAGAAGGAAACAAAAATATTCCATTTCAGCCAAGTTCTAAGCCATTGTGACAATATACCCAAATAAGCTAAAAAGATCTGAGATGGACACATACCATATATGTAACACAAACTCAGATTATTTCCATATTAGTCCAATAGCAAGAAATTCTTCATTTATCTCATAGCTCTCCCAATGGTTATCAAGGGGTAGAGAAATTATTTCCCTGATCTTGTTTATTCAGTCACTAAGTTTATTCAGGTCGCTTGTTTTTCATGTCCCACTCTTTTGTGACTCCATGGACTGTAGCCCACCAGGCTCCTCTGTCCATGGGACTTTCCAGGCAAGAATACTGGAGTGGGTATGTTGAATAGATGCCTGCCTATTTCTTGTATGGAAAAGTCTAGATTGGGGGGATTATTTTGTGTATGAAAATACTGTATTATGACTGGGTATGGGATTACTGAACTATAGAGTCAGAGTGGACATTAGAAGTCATCTTTGATAGCCTCTTCATTTGACAAATTTATTCTAACATGTGCTAATTGAGTGCCTGAGGTCCAAAGAGGCCTGAGAAGTGGTATCAACACTGTGTTTTGAGCCAATGCTTTGAGTCACCAGGAAATATTAAAAAAACAAACAAACATGCATTTCCTGGACTCCAGCTGAGGAATTTTGATATAATTGCTCTGGTGTGAGGTCTGGATGTTAGTAAATTTAAAAGACATCTCAGGTGATTTTTCATGCTCATAAAACTACCCTCTCCCTCCATTAAAAAATGACATTAAAATTTTTATTCTGTATCTTATCCACTTAAATTAATTTGATGAAATAAAGGGGAAAAAATGAGAGAAACTCTCCAGATACTTCCTCACTTCTATCGGCTTTTATAATCTTGTCCCTTTTACCTCTAGAGTTATTTTTCCAGCTAGTTCAACCTCTTTGGGGCTTCCCGGGTGGCACAGTGGTAAAGAATTCACCTGTCAATGCAGGAGACACAAGAGACACAAGTCTGATCCCTGGGTCGGGAGGATCCTCTGGAGTAGGAAATGGCAACCCACTCCAGTATTCTTGCCTGGGAAATCTGATGCACAGAGGAGCCTGGCAGGCTACAGTCCATGGAGCCACAAAGAGTCGGACACGACTGAGCACACAGTCCAAACTCTTAAAAACGAAAGTTGAATGCCTACTGAGAAATTCACAGATCCTATTCACTTGAAAGTGTGATTTTATTCCTCATCATCTATATTGTGAAAGTATTTTCAATGAAGGATAAACCGTGCCTTGTAGCTGACTGACTTTACCATGTCTGCCTGAGGTACCAAGGAACACAGAACCTGAGGCTCAGTGTGACCTTAAGCCTGTACAAACCTCAATTGGACCGCTGCTCAGCAATCCGAAATCCATCAGTTTCCAAGGACATATTTGGTGCTATCAGATACTGGAGACAAATTAGAGAAAGAATTGCAGGAACTTTAAGGCCTGAGAGAATGGTTTGCATAAAAGTCAACAGAAATGGGGCAGTATAGAAATTAGAGGTTGTAGGTGTACAAATGTTGTGTGAGATCAGCCCCTAGTGGGCACCTTAATGATTACAATTGTTCAGCCCTGGAGTTGAGATGACGCGGCTTGATGCTGGAACAGTATTCATGGCCACGTCAGACCACAGATATTCTAAACACAGACTGCAGAGGGCAGAAATATAACATTCTCTTTTTTTATATATAAACGTATAATATTAATCTTTCACAGGCTATGTGGCAAAGGATCTCTGTGCTTCTTTCTAAAACAGACAGCTCTTGTTTTCCATCACTTGTAGAAGAGGTTGTTAGAAACTCTTTAATGCAGAGAACAATGGTCCCATATGATGGTGCTTCTTCCTACCTCTCCATCCTCACCTCTTGATTCTTCAGTGTTCCATTCACAGTGTCAGGATGAGAAGGTTTTCAGGCAGAGAAGGAGGAAAAGCATGCTAGACAGGGGTATTCTGCATGCAAAGACCCAAAGAGAGTAAATGGCATGGCATGTTTAGGGAATTCTAAATGTCTTGGTATTTCTGAGGTCTATAGTGCAGATGAGGATGGACAGCTTGACCTTCAAGTCTAGCATTCATTTTCTTCACTTACCACTTACCACAGAGACCAGGTTGGGGAAGTACTTCTCTTCCCTGACATAACGTACAAGCGAGATCATTTTCGCAACTGACAGCTTCCTATCAGAGGCGGGGGTGATGAAGAACGTGGACCTGAGAAGGTCTAATGCTCTGGAATTTACCACATTTTTAAGAGAATCCCCAAATCCGTATTTTTTTTTAAATGGGATTTCTACTCCCTAGGCCATATTTATTCATTTATTCAATACTAAGTGCTGCTCTAAGCCTGAGGACATGGCTGAGAACAAAGCAGAGAGAAGCTCCTACCTCTGGGGTGCTTCAAGTTCTAATTGAGGAGACAATTTTAAAAATGAAGAAAATTATGTAATATATTAAATGATAATAAACGTTATGGAGAAAACTAAAGTAAAAGGTGGCTGAGGAGGACTGGAGATGTGCTGTTAGCTATTTAATTTATTTATTTTGGTTGAGTGACCACCCATAGGGCTGGGACTTTTCAGTCTCTGCTTTTTTATTTTTTAATCTATTTTTAACTGGAAGATAATTAAATTCTTTACAATGTTGTGTTGGTTTCTGCTGTACAATGTGAACAAGCCGTAAGCATACATAGATCCCCTTCCTCTTAAGTCTCCCTCCCAGCTCTGCCCCATCCCCCCACCCCAGGTTATCACAGAGCTCCGAGCTGAGCTTCCTGTCTCACAACCGATTCACTCGTTCCGTGTATTCAGTGGTATTTATCGAGTGCTTCCTATGTGAGGCATGAATCTACATATTGGGGATAGACTGATGAACAAGACATACAAGCTTCTTTCTTCCATGGAGATTATATTCTTGCTGGGGAGACAGACAATAAACAAGAAATCATGCAGGATAAGGTCAAAATAGCAATTCTTTGCAACAAAGAAATAAACCAATATAATACGCTGGAGAGAGAAGGGGGAGCAGTGGCTAGGTTGGACAGGGAAGTTGACAAAGGTCACTCTAAGTGACGGGGGTGGAATGAAGGGAACCTGCTACACAGAGGTCTGGGGAAAGGCATTCAAGGTCAAGGGCACAGCAAGGGCCAAAGCCGTGGGGCGGGAACAAGCTAGGCCAGGGGGATGCCTTGGTTCATGAAACAGAACAAAGCACATTCAGGAGGCAAAACCAAGACTCAGGCCAGGCGCAGACGGAACTGTGAAACAGGAAATGTTCACAGTGACTTCCTCTTTCTTTAGCTACCTCGCCCTCCGCTACTGGTGGTTCCTTGGCCTCATTTCATCCTCAGGCTCTTTCTCTTTCAGACTGCCTCTCAGAAAAAGATGTGACAGGGGCTTCCTTGGTGGTTCAGTGGTTAAGAATCCACTCTCCAGTGCAGGGGACATGGGTTCGATCTCTGGTCAGGGAACAAAGCTCCCACAGGCCATGGGGCAACTAAGTCCATGTGCCGCAACTGCTGAGCCTGCACGCCACAACTAGAGCAAAGCTGACACGTGGCAACGGAGACTCGAAGCTGACAATAAATAAGTAAATAGATAAGTAAATATATATATATTTTCAAAAAGATGTGATAGCTTGTCTATAATAAAAAATGATAAGGCTAGAGAGGTTTTATTCCCACCAAGAGTATTTGTGTGTGCCTGTGTACTCAGTCATGTCTGATTCTTTGAGACCTATGAAGTTTATGACCTATGACCTATGTAGCCCACCAGGCTCCTTCATCCATGGGATTCTCCAGACAAGAATACTGGAGCAAGCTGCCATTGCCTCCTCCAGGGGCTCTTCCTGACCCAGGTATTGAACCCACAGTCTCTTGCATCTCCTGCATTGGCAGGCAGATTCTTTACCACTGTGCCACCTGGGAAGTTCCAAGGGTATTTATACTTCAACTAAAATGATTTAATTATGAAATTTGAAGCATCAGCTGCTTGAGAGTTGGAGTACTTGATTGGTGTGGGAGGATATTAATTTCCTATGGACATGGTAACAAATTATTGCAAATGTAGTGGCATAAAACAACACAAATGCATTATCTTAAGAGTTCTGGAGATTAGAAGTCCAAAATGAGTTGGCCGAGCTAGGATCTTTTTGGAAGCTTTGGCGGAGAATCTGTTTTTCTTTTCCAGATCCAAGAAGGTGTCCATGTTCCTTGCCCTGTGGCTCTGTGTCACTACATCCTCTGTTTCAGTTGTCACATCTTCATCTCTGACTCTGACTTTCCCACCTCCCTCTCCTAAGGACCCTGGGATTACATTGAGCCTGCTCGGATAATCCGGGATAATCTCCCATCTCAAGATCCTTTGCTTAATCACATCAGCAAAGTCCCTTCTGCCTCCTGAGTTTAACATATTCTCAGGTTCCGGGGATTGAGACACGGACATTTTGGGAGTCATTAATCTATTGATCACAGGGAGTAATAGTCCGGAGACTGTGAAATGAGACCACCAGATAACTCCCTACTTTCAGGTTGTTCCTGCTCCTTATTTTTATTGAAGTTGTGGGAATGAAATAGTTCTGTAGTCTTTCTGAAGGGCAGCTGCTCAAGACACCTGAGTAATTTTCCTTAGTCCACACTGGTAAAGCCAGAGAAGACCAAATCTCATTGCACTTGTAATTTTAAACATATCGTTTACCCATAAAGTTAATTTGAATGGTAGCTTCTGGGATGAGGCTTCTAACACTCTGCAGTTTCTGACCTCTCTGAAACTTGAATGGCAAAGTCCTACTGAAGCAGAAATGACCGGAGGCCTGAGTCAAGACCTAAAAGGATGGACATTACTGTTTACCAAGGCTCCATGGGGACTTTCCTGATGGTCCAGTGACTGAGTCCAAGTTCCCAATGCAGGGGGCCTGGGTTTGATCTCTGGTCAGGGAACTAGATCCCATATGCTACTGGCAACCAAGAATTCACATGCTGCAACTAAAAAAAGATCCCACGTGCTGCAATTAAGAAGACCCAGTCCATGCCTGCATGCTCAGTTGCTTCAGTCATGTCCCACTCTTGACTCTTTGTGACCCTATGGACTGTATCCCGCCAGGCTCCTCTGTCCATACTATTCTCCAGGCAAGAATACTGAGGTGGGTTGCCACTTCCTCCTACAAGGGATCTTCCTGACTCAAGGATGGAACCCATGTCTCCTGCATCTCCTGCATTGGCAGGAGGATTCTTTACCGCTACGCCACCTGGGAAGCCCATTTGTTTCAACTCATCAGACATAATGACGTCTCTGCTATGTGTTGGACTGGCCTGCTGCTGAGTTATGCCCTAGGCGTTTTAAAACTTTGTGAGTTATATATCTGGCATGTGTGTAACAGAATATTATTTAAAACCATTGTTTAAAACTGAAATGTAGTCACAAAAATACTGAACTGGTCTATGGCTACTTGCCAGTAACAAAGATCATGAATTTGCTAAGCCAGTGTAACAAATTCTGGACGAAAGTGTTCACAATTTCTTCCCAATAGAATTGAAATTAAGATAGGCTGAATTTCTGCCTTTTAAAAGTGACTCTGGAGACATTTGTAAGGAGTAGAGCAGCTGTATGCAAGAATGTTTATCTTAGATTCTCTCGCAGCCTCTCCCACATCAGCACCAGCTGTTTAACATTCAGTTCCCTGAAGTCCTACAATGTAAGAATCTGGACCTTTGTGGGAACTGCTCGGTGGTCCAGTGGTTAGGACTCTGTGCCATTCACTGCTGAAGACCCAGCTTCAATCCCTGGTGGGGGAACTAAGATCCTGCAAGCTGCAGGGCAGTCCACAAAACAAAAGGAGAATTTGGACCTTTGAAGGACAGCCCAGTTGTTTCTCTTGCTCAAGATACAACAACTACCAGTTGGAGTGAAGGATCACTAGCCTTTTGCTCTACCACTCCACTCTGGGGACAGCTGACTCACACATTCCTTCATGACCTGGACCCCTTCCCCCTGGCCTCGGTTCAGGCTTGGCTATTGGGGGGCCCCCGGGACCTCACTGCTCTTGCACTTTTAAAAGTCGACCATGGCCCCCATCCCAAGTCGTTCCTTCTAGGTATCCCACCCGGGTGCCTGTAACCGCCTGCTCCAGGGCCACCCGGGCTCACATTTGGAGAAAGTGGGTCATCCAGCAATGACATTACAAACCCAACTGATTCATCCAGAGACTAACAGAGGGATACGGGGCGCGCGGTCACGGAGTCACTATCCGGGTACCACCCGGCTCCACCTGCCTGGTCCACTTGCGTGCAGGGGGCTGGGCAGCAGGCCAGTCCCGGCCCCGCCCCTCGGCCCCACTCCGGCGGGCGGAAGTGACGCACACCCGAAGCCATTTCCGGCCAGCCCGAAACTAGGAAGAAACTTGGAGCCGCCGAGGGGTCCAGCTGCTCCTCTCCGCTGCTCCTGTGCCCCGTGGCCCGGGCCGTGCCGAGCTGTCGGGAGCCCAGGCCATGGGGCAGCCTGGGCCGTCCGCAGTGTGAGTCGCGGGACCTCCCGCGAGCTCCCCGGACGGGCCGAGGGCTGGCAGGCGGGAGGCGTCGTGCCAGCGGCGATCCCGGCCGCTGCCGCCCGCCCAGGCTCCCGGCATCATGAACATAGACGTGGAGTTCCACATCCGGCACAACTACCCCTGGAGCAAGCTGCCGGCCAACGTGAGGCAGGTACGGAAGCTGGGGACCCGGTCCCGCCCTGCCGCCACCTGCTCGCGCGCTTCTGGGCTCACTCTCGGCCTTGCCCCCGCTAAAGGTCTGGATTTAACCGACTCCAAACCCCCGGATGGGGAGGGGGTGGCTCTGGGGCCACAAGGGCAGGATGGGGCTGTTGCGAAATGGGATGGCATGGTGTCCGCTGGATTCGCCTGGCGCCTTCGCACGCGGTCTCCGTTTCACCAGGCACTGGTCTAGACTAACCTTCGAAACAAATTTGAAACACAGCTCCTGATCTGGAGAACTTGGGGATGGTGGCAAAGGGACGAGAAACAAATGACTGCGTTACAGGCTGATAGCTGCTCACACGAACCAGCATCATAGTATAGGGGACTCAAAAACTGTCAATGGAGCATCGGGAGGATGTGTAGGAGAGGTATTTAAAATGGGTTTTAAAAGACAAATAAGAGATAGCTAGAAAAGAGGGGGGTTAAAGATTTTCCAACGAGAGAGAAAGTCATTTTAAAAAGCTTAGATGAGTGAAAGCGTGCTTTCACTGTCTGGAGGTGGGGCTTGGTTAGTGCTTGGGGGTGGGAGCTGTCAGGGCCGGATTTTGAAGAGCTTTCTTGCTTTCTTTTGTTGGACTTTAGCCTCCCAAAGAGAAGGGTTTATTAGAGATGTTACAACAAGAGAGTGACAAGGAGGTTTGGTCTTTTTTTTCCCCTCAGAAGTAGTTCTCAAATGCTTGAGTGTCATTTTTACTCAGTTTCCCAGATACCTGTTTAACACCTACTATGTACTATGCCTTGTTTTAGGTGCAGGTAATTTGCAGCAGTCAACACAAGGAAAGCCCTGTCTTCATGGAGCTTAACATTTTAGAAAAGAAAGACAGTAAACAAATGAGTAAATATGTGGTATGGCGAGTGGTGTTGAAGCTTATGAAGGAAGTGATGAATGCTGTATAGAAGGCACTGTTTTTTTCTGGTCATTGGTTGACCTTCAGGTTCCCACCATTTTACTTGGTTGGGAGTGAAATTTTGTTTTCCATTGGTTCTGAACACTGGCATATTTGGAGGGTTTGGGATGGTGGTGGTGATGGTATAAAGATTGTTACTTTGCCTCCTTTCTCAACTTGGGGTCTTAGTTCCAGGTAATGAGTAATTTAAGGTTCTGGCACTGTATCATGTGGCAGAGAAAATGCTTTCACTTCAAAAATACCAAAACCCAAGAAAGTGGGAAGATAAATTTAAGGAACTCTGAATTCTTGGGTGGCAGGGGCTGCCCTTGTGACGTTAATCTTGAGCAGGAAGAAGAAAGCCCTAAACCTGGAGGAATAAGTTTCTCTTGTTAAGCTTGAATGAGGACCTTGATGGACACTTTCTGTTTTTAGAGTTTTGTGTGGCATATGGCAAGACAACTGGAAGAACCAGTAATCCTTTGTTTCCATGTTTATTTTTCCTTTCACAACAATAAATGTAGCTTAATAGATACGAGATGGCTGATTCCATTATGTCCAACCGAAATAATCGATCTTAATTAGTGTTGGCAAAAGCCTTTCTAAACCTTAGTCATAACTATTAAAAATAATCTCCAAACTGTTATAATCTGGTACAAACATAACATTAAATTAAAACTTCTTTTGGTAACATCAATTAAAAGAATTGATGTTTTAGCTTAGGATAAGCTTCCACTTGTCGAAGGTGTTGCAAAACTGTATGAGTTACTTCGTGGACTTAGCCTTGCTCTGTTTTCGTAGGTCAGGCTCAACCTTGGTTTACTACATCAGCTTTCTCTCTGGTCTCTTGCCTTCAGAAAAAGACCCTCCTATCCATTCCCTATATTAAACTGGGGTAAGGTTCTAAAATGCAAACACAGCTCTTTTACCACTTGTCTCCATAGATTACTTGTTGCTTCTTCTTGAATCCAGATGTTAACTCCTCCAGAAGGTTTCCCTGACTTAAATCTAGAGTAGTTGACCCCCAGCACTGTATCTCTCTTCTCTAGGGTTGTAGTTGTCTTCCAGTAAATATTTTTGGAGTGAAGGAATGATAGCATCAGTTTGAGATTTTTTTTCTGGAGCTAAAACTCAGTTAGTTTAAAAGTGGGGAGTAGTCCTTGTGTGAAAAGAATTTGGGTTTTTTTTTTTGGTGTTAACAGATACTAAGTATTTTGATAGGAGTTTCCAGTAGGTTTTGAGGCATTTAATTTGGAAGTGATTCATTTCTGAAAGCTGGGGGAAGGTGATTCAGATTTTTTTTAATTTTTAAAATAATTTAAAAAATAAAATTTTTTTTTGTATAAATAAGGTGAAAGGTTTTTTTACTTGGTGTGAGCTATACTAGACTTCCAAGAATATATTAAAAAGTTGTGGATCACACCATTGTTTGAGGATTTGGAGGGGATTTTTGAGGATTTGAGGATTACTGGTAAAACTATAGGTTTACCCGTATTCATTGTTCAAAACAGTTCATAGTTGTTTTATTTGAAGGGAGATTTTATGATATGGTTCTGTGTGATCCAAGGAGGGTCAATTAAAAAAAAATACTATGTACTTCTTTGTGGGGGTGCACATTGGAATGGGATTTGTGGAGCAAAAACTTTAGAAAAAAATGCTTTATGCTAATCTGATGCACAGTGGATGTTTTACAGCCAGTTTCTGTGGCACTCCATCTGTTACAGTTCCTTTTATATGCAGCCCAGCTTCATTTATCAGATCTGGTTGGAGTTTCTGCAGGGTCAGCACTGTCTCAGAGTAAAATGACCTTTCTTTAGTTGCCTCCTATAGAGGCAACAGTGTTTTAAAATGTGAATGGTGGGAAATTTGGGGTAGGAGTGGAAGAGAAGGCAAAGAATCTTTGTGAACAAAGCAGTTAATATTTTATGTACCAGGATAGTGAAGAATAGAATCAGCTTTTAATGTAGCTTTTAGTTATTTGTGCATGCACACATATATTGATCAGAACCAGTCATTACTTAATGACTATGGCAAAGACTTAGATGTTTAATAGCTCTATTCTCTAATTAGCTTACAAATAACAGGGCCCTTATATTTTGTGTAAGTGGTTTGATTTACACTTTGTATCCTGGAGTTAACCAGGAACAGAATTTTAAAGGAAGAAAATGGTTGTAAGTTAGGATAAATTAAGGGACTTATTTTGAAACAGAAGAGCAAATCCTCAAGTTTGAGAGTTGCTAAGATTTTAGCAGATTGTCTGCTGAGTGAGTGAGTGAGTGAGTGTGTGTGTGTATTTGTGTTTTGTGTTCTTTGAAAAAGAGACTTTTATTTGGCAGTAGAGCTAGAGGAGATCCTTTAAAAGTTTTACAGAAAGCCTGGTATTTTGAATCCCCTAAATATCTTCAGTCCTGAGCTTGGCTTTGGGGCTGCATCAGAGATGGGAGAGCAGTTTCTCTGTGATAACTTTAATTTCTAACTACCTGTAATGTTAAAGTGGATGAAAATAATGTAAGCACATATATTTCAGCATTTTAGTTTTCTCACATTATGTCCCTTTTTTCTTAAAATGCTACCCACCAATAGTTCCAGTTATGTACCAGTTAAATGTGTTTCATCTGTCTTATGAAGATGGCCTTAAATGAAAGTATGTATGTGGACATTTACCTTGGCTTTTAAAAACCTACGAGTAAGATGTATAGTAACTGAATCCTCTGATCTTTCCTGTCATTAATCTCTTCAGTTCAGTAGCTCAGTCGTGTCTGACTCTTTGCGACCCCATGGATTGCACCACACCAGGCCTCCCTGTCCATCACCAGCTCCTGGAATTTACTCAAACTCTTGTCCATTGAGTCGGTGATGCCATTCAACCATCTCATCCTCTGTCGTTCTCTTCTCCTCCTGCCTTCAATCTTTCCCAGCACCAGGGTCTTTTTCCAATGAGTCAGTTCTTTGCATCAGGTGGCCAAAGTATTGGAGCTTCAGCTTCAGCATCAGTTCTTCCCGTGAATATTCCATTAATCTCTTAAGATGTTTTTTATAGTATGTTGGAAAGATCATGGCTAATAATTAGAAGGGGGATAGCAGTCACACATTAAATGAAGTTTATGTTCTCACATTGAATGTAATGATAACTCTAATCAGACCAGCTTACACTTTGCTTTCATGAAAAACCAATTTTGAACTTAAAACACTTAAGTTCACAGCTAGAAAGTATTTTGCTCGTTAAAAAATATATCGGAAATTTAGGCAACTTTTATTTTCTAGAATTGTCTAAATGTCTTATAATGAGACCATTAGATGACATTTTTAGGAAATAATCTTATTTAGAAGTACATTTGAAATATACATTCCTCAGAAATCTTAATTTTTAATAATCATAGCCTTCAGCTGTAAGTAGTTATCAGACAGGGATCTGTTCTTAGTGGCCATTCTTAAATTTAAAAAAATGTAGGTGCAAGAAACCATCCATCCTATTCACACAAATTGGAAACCGGCAAGAAGGAAATTTTTTATTAGTAAAATAGTTTTTTTTTAAGTGCAGTTATGCTCTCTGACTGCTCTTTATATATATATATATATATATACATACACACACATATATGAAATACTTTAGATAGAGTCAGTAAATCCTTTTAGAAAGGCAGGCTGAAGATAAACACATTGGTTTTTTTTTTGCTGTAATACCATTGCAGAAAAGTTTGTATGATAAAGTTTAAGAAAACCTTTACTCAGTTCTTGAACTTAGAGATTCTAGGATAAAATTGGGGGGCATGGTATTGAAGTTTTACGGAGCGAGAGTACTGTTGGTTTAGTTATTTAAAATCTATTTGAATTTTTTTTTTAGAGTCTTGGAAATTCACAGAGAGAATATGAGAAGCAGGTTGTCCTGTATAGTATCCGTAATCAGTTACGATATAGAAATAACTTAGGTAAGTAGAGAGATTTTTACATTGAGATAGAATTGACTGTTACTGAGTTATCATTTTCATAAATCTCTCCTATCTTTTCACCGTATTTCATAGTACTGAAATCGTTCATGTACAGCCTTTATGAAATTCTATAATGACCCATTACACCTAACAATAATTTGCATTAGCAAGTAGATTTTTCCTTCTAATTCCAATGAAAATTATTTTTTAGAGTCTTGTATATAGATTTATTTTACCTACAGAGTACTAATTTTGATTCAGATGTCCTCTTTTTTACTTTTTGTGGGAAAATATGCCAGAAAAAATTACATTACTTCTTGATTTTTGACTTTGAGTTTTTTGTTTTGTTTTCTATAAATTTTCCAAATAATGTAACTTTAATAAAGCCTCTTTCTATAATAATTGGAACAAATTTTAAACATAATTGGCTCCATGTTTTTTGAACTTCTCTTTTTTAATGTTTTGACTTTTATCTGTCAGATTATTCTGTTGCCCTGCTGATCTTCCCTCCTATTTGTTACTCTTATTTTAAACATAGTGTTTCAGAGAGAGGTTTTCTATGTGAAGTGTGTATTCTATGGAACTCAGAGGTCTTTACATTTAAAGCACAAAGACTAGCAAATAATTTTTTAAAATAGACTTGATTTCATAGAAAGCTGCCATTCAGATTGGCTATTTTGTAAAGTATCATATTAAGGGGTTGGATGGTTTATAGCTTATGGTTTGGGGGGGTGGGGAGACATAGCATGCTCGCTTTCTTTGCTTTTTGATTTGTTAAGAGTTACTTTTGTACTTATCTGTCCCATTATACATTTTACTTATATTCTCTGAAGTCTGTTTCTTGTGCTATAATTGTTTCTTTGTTCCAGCTTAGGTTTTTTTTTTCTCTTCCAGTTTACATATTTTTATTTTTAATTAATACTAGCTTGTAAAGAATTTAACATTGCATTTACAACACTAACTTGTAAAGAATTTAACATTGCATTTACTGTTAAGACGTCAAATAAAACTGGAGAATTTCCCTTTGTCTCCCAGTTAAGCATGTCAAGAAAGATGAACGCAAGTACTACGAAGAACTGTTGAAGTACAGTCGAGATCATCTCATGCTGTACCCTTATCATTTATCAGACATCATGGTAAAAGGCCTGAGGATAACACCATTCTCATATTATACTGGGATCATGGAGGTGAGTTTACAGGACCTATGAATCTAGGGGAGGGATGAGACTTCACGTCACGGACACTTTGTGGACGATGACCAGCTTTGTGGCACCCAGCCACAGTGGACATTGTTTCTGAACTGATGGTGTAAAAAGCACAGTTGTTTACAAGGTAGCTGTTGTGCTACAAGTTGTTGTCCTAGCAGTGTTTTCACAGTGGGGAAGTATCTGCTCTTATTCTGTGTTCTTGAAGATGTTGTTGACCCCTTGTGCTGCTGTAGGTTAATCAGTCATTTATGTTAGCGCAGTTTGTATAAAATTGATTGCTTTTAATACATGGTTAAGGTTGCAAATGTGGCTGACAGATTTGAACATTAAGCTTTGAAGCTTAATGTATTTAGCTATGTGCTAACTGTAGAAAGAATCATTGATGATATAGACTCAACATTATATAATGGCATGTGTCAGAAGAAGAGAAATGGAGTACTGGTCCTGACTGCTAATTTTTCTGTGATTATTTACTTTTAGATGTTAGCCTGTTTCCAAAGGCAGTGTTTAGGCTTGTGTTGAACAGCCTTAAGTACTAGTTTATGTACTGCTTTTAAGGGAGCTTTATGTAAACATGGGCAGTATTTATCTGGTAGTCACTGGTGATTTAATTCTGTTTGAGTGCTGCTGTTCTGGGCTCACTGGCCCCTTGAAGAGCAGAGGGCACATAGAACGGAAGGAGCTGGGTGCCTGCCGTGGAGATGAGGTTACCTGCCCTTAGGGTAAGGCTGCCTTCACAGGAGCTCCCTCTGCCTGTCTTCTTAGGCCCCCTTTTCAAGGCACTGCTTCCCCCGTGTCTCCTGTCTCTCTGTTTTGGAGGAAATACAAAGTAAAGGTTGAGGCCTGGCAGCGGGGTTTCTGTCAGTCCTTTTCCCTGGAACCAGGGCAGCATAAAGAAGGTGGCCGCTGAGCAGTACGTGGAGTGGTTGTTGCCGTCTCTCTGATTATTTTCCTGGTGTCCTCCCCAGGCTTGGGGGAGATAACAGAGCGAGATTTTGTCCCAGTTTCCAGCTTTCATTTGCATCCATATGCTTGCTATTCTCTGGTTTCTGTTCTTAAACCGCTGGGTATAACTTGTGGGTTGGAAATGGGTCTTATCCCCACAGTAAACAGCCGGTTTATTACTGGAGAAGCAGATGAGGGTTGGAAGAAGCCAGATACTGACTGTGTTGCTGGTTGCGACTTGGAGGAGCACAGACTACCGAGTGGTTAGGTCTTTGTTGGTAGTGCCGTGACCCACTGTCAGGCCTCCTCTCGGGATTCTCTCTCGTCCTGGGGTAGGAGTCGAGGATCAGGTATGAAGTGGTGAGAACCTGCAACCCTGAGCTCGAAGGGAGGTATTCCTTGCATAGCCTCAGCAGGGCAGAGGCTGCAGGGCAACTCTCTGGGCTTCATAGCACTGTGAGGAACCCAGACCTGAAAGCCTGACCTTCAGTTATTAGACAGGAGACCACGTGGTATGTGCCGCTGTGTGATGTGTGTGCACTGGGTTGCCAAACTCCGATCTCAGTGTTTTGTGTAAGGACGTTTTGCATTTAACATTTACTTTTTTTTTCTTTATAAAAGGACATTATGAACAGTGAGAAAAGTTATGATTCTTTGCCCAACTTCACTGCTGCTGACTGTAAGTATTACTCTGAGCCAGGTAATGTTTGGTGTCTTTGCGCATGTGTGCTCTTGTCTGTGTTGTAATGTGTGGATTTTAACATGAAAGATGAGAACATAAGCAAGATTATTGATAAT
Source organism: Muntiacus reevesi (assembly GCF_963930625.1). Lineage (NCBI taxonomy): Eukaryota > Metazoa > Chordata > Mammalia > Artiodactyla > Cervidae > Muntiacus > Muntiacus reevesi. The sequence goes on from NC_089260.1 coordinate 62,139,359, forward strand.
TTTATCAGGTGTTACAAGTCAAGTATGAGATTTAGTTTTAAATGTCTAAAATGTCTAAGAGAGGGATATTTTGGAGTGGCAGAATCTGACAAATAGGACTAGTCTCTTTCTAGACAGTGAAGTTCCTTTTCATACTTGGGCTGTGGTATATACTAAATGAAGAAGAAAATTCACTCACAGTCTTTTTGCAGCACAATACATGGTTTTTACTCAAAATTCGCTGCTTTTTTTTTTATTATACTTATTTTAATGAAGTGTGTCTATTTGAAATGTGACAGTTCTGTTGTGTTAAGAAGAAACTTTTGCTGAGAAGTACACTTTGACTTCCTGGAATTGGGAGGACTTCTGCTTTTAAAAAATTTTCACATTTAGCATTGTCAAAAGTGTCAGCATGAATTTCTCTCTCCCAATTGGTTTTCTTTTGTATTTCGTTTGAAGACTTCATTTTAATTTGATCCTAATTGTCAGTAATAATCAAAAGAGGAACAAAAGTCAAAGGTTTTTTCCTTAGTAGACTTGTCTGTGTACTGACTTTTCAAGACGTATTAAATGATTTTAGAAGAAAAACTCTTTCTTTTAGGTCTGAGGCTTCTTGGCATAGGAAGAAACCAATACATTGATCTGATGAATCAGTGCAGATCATCAAAAGTAAGCTAGTTGTTTCTCTTTCTCATTTCTTGTCCTTCTTATCACACAGTCTTATTATAAGTAGTAGAAATAATGAATTGTGATTTCTTGGATCAAATAAAATATGCTTAATACAGAAACAATACAAAAACAGTTCATCAGTATCTCTAGGTTATAGCTTAAGTGCTTATTGAATTTAAAATGTTTAAGGCATAGGATGCTTCATTTATTTTTAAAAATCTGCTCCATTGATTTTCTAACCTAAGTCATTCCACTCCCATGGTTCAGTTTATGAGTGAAATTGATACACATTTTCACCTGGGTTTCTTTTGAATATCTGGATTTAGATTCAGATTTAATGATAGTGTTTTGAAGTAATTTATTTTGAAATAATTTTAGAATGATTTTCTCCATTCAGTATATCTAAAATACCTTAGATTTTAAAATGTGAGAATTTTAAAAGATATTTAGCCTATTAGAAATGATCTTGTTATAGCATGATTAATAAAAAAGAAAATAGTAATTTTAGATTGATTGCAAATTCTCAGATATTTGAACCATTGCAGAAATTTTTCAGAAGGAAAACAGCACGTGATCTTTTACCAGTAAAGCCAGTGGAAATTGCCATAGAGGCCTGGTGGGTGGTGCAGGCTGCATATATCACAGAAGATGACATAAAGGTAGGTATCTTTAGAAATTAAGCATTTTTATTTAAAAAAATTATATTTAACTATAGTTGCAGAACTTTTTAAAAAACGTGACACTATTTGGTGTTCCTGAAGGAAATTAAACTTAAATTCAAAATCGTAAATGATCTCAGTAGGCGAGAATATTGGTAAGTTTCGAAAATAACTTTTTGTTAATGAGAGAGACTTGATGTGGTTCATGTCCGGTTATCTGGGGATTTAATTAGATGGATGTTTCATGTACAATTGACGTGATGCCGCAACTACCAGCAGTAACATTGATAACACTTTTTGAGTGCTTAGTGTGTGCTCACGGTGTCAGACACTGTTCCAAGTGCTTTTTATATTGTCTCATTTGATTCTCATAACAACTCCAGTGGTGTGGGGTTGTTTGTAGTCTATTTCACATGTGAGGAAAATGAACAGAGAAGTGAAATAATGACTCCAATCACAGTGGAGTCAAGTCCAGGGTTTTATTTCGGACAGTTTGCTGTGCTCCTAAATCACTGTGTTGAAATATTGTACTCAAGTGTTAGGTGCTTGATAGAGCACTAAGGTCAAGATCAAGGGAAATGCTATTTCCAGTCGTCAAACCACATTTGTTACAAGCTATATACATTTAAGAAGAGATGTTGATTTAGAGGAAGGAGGTGGAGCAGTAGACGAGGTGCCTAGAGACCAGTCATATCCCTGTGGCTGAAGGAATTAAGTGAGCATGTGGACTTCTTTTTAATTTGCGTTTTATTTTACTTCCAAGGACAGAATAAATCCACTGAGTGCAAGGCTTAGAAATTCTGCTTCAGGGCATTTACTTCCAAGCAAAGATACCAGACTCTTTCATAAGATAGTGATTTTGTCACTGATAATGATCCTGTGCCATGTGAAGTAATTTTTGATTTGAGAGATTCAGAATCAGTATGTTGATCAGATTCCAATTCAAAAAGGGTGAATAAATATTAGTATTTATTAGTGAACATGTTACTTATCAGCAAGTATCGGCACTTAAAATTATTTAGTTTTGTGAGTTCCATTGATAGCATACTTTGGCACCTTAACTGATGGTTATGTGCATAGCCTTATCTGTTTGAATTCTAGAGTAAAGAATGAATACAACAGGTAGTTCATTTAATTAATGACATATAATCATTGGTTTAAACGTAAATAGATTTGAGGAGACTTATCAATTAGTTAATTTGGACAGAACTTAATTGAAAATATTTTGCTTTTCCTAGATATGCACTTTGCCTGAGAAATGCGCTATTGATAAGATCATTGATGCAGGCCCTCAACTCTCTGGATCACTAGATTACAATGTAGTCCATAGTAAGTGGTTAGTAGAAATGGTCTTCTGTCAACATAAAAACTTATTTTAAGCCATCAACAATTAATAGCAATTATTTATCAATTAGGTAAGAATAGTAATATTTCCTAAGGTGTGGTATTGTTTGAAATGTGACCTTTGTTCGTTGTTTTCCAGTGTGGCTGTAATTAGTCACATAGATTAGAAATTTATGTGAATGAATCATAAGAAAAATTTTACAGTTCTGAGCATTTGAGGGAAACCAAGATTTTGAAAACTTTGATAATATTTTTTTTCTTTTGTCTTTTTCACATACCATTAAGTTGTAAGAATCTTTATGGAAAATCAAGAATAAAGTTTTTATTTTATTTTTTTAACTACTAATGTTTGCTGTTTCATCTAAAACAAGATACTTTTGCTTCTATAGGTTTATATAACAAAGGATTTGTTTATCTGGATGTACCAATATCTGATGACAGTTGTATAGCAGGTGAGTATGTGGTAGTATTTTTCAATGTTTTTTGAATGGCTGCTAGGTGCTGGCACTGTGTGTCACCCTAATAAGTTAGACACGCATCATCTTGGGACCTTTGTGTTAGAATTTTTCAAAGAAAACCGTTTCTTCCTCATTATGTTACAGCACATTGTGGTGATTTTACTTAAATTCCAAATTCCTCCTTTTTATTTTTATCTTATGATGGTGTAAACACTGTATTAAAATAGAAATGCAAGGTAAATTTCTTACAATCCTAAATTAAATCAGTGTCTTTATAAATTTTATGTCACCTTTTAAACTTTGTTCACTGCGTAAGTTTCTACATGTATTCAGTAATATCATAGAATTGTATGTTGTTCATTTTTACCAGACATATCTGTGTCTTTTTTTTTTTTTTTTCATGTAATGACCATCGTTTTTGGGTTATCTCTTCCTCCTTTCTTCATTCCCTCCCCAAGTTAAATCAATACTAAGACCATTGTATGTTTCAATTTGGGGCTTCCCAAGTGGCTCAGTGGTAAAAAATCCTCCTGCCAGTGCAAGAGACACAGGTTTGATTGGAGAAGGAAATGGTAACCTGCTCCAGTATTCTTGCCTGGGAAATCCCATGGACAGAGGCGCCTGGCGGGCTACAGTCTATGGGGTTGCAAAAGAGACACCATTTGGCAACTAAACAACAAACGAACAAGAACAACAGGCTTTCAGTTTACTAAACCACTCCTCTGTTGCTGGTTATTTAGATCATTTCCTTATTTATTTATTTTGGTGACGTGGTTAACATCTTTGAACACAGTAGAGCTTTTTTTCTATAGGTTAGATTTCTTACCAATTTGTAGAAGCACTTGTTACATTAAGGTTATGTGTTATAAGTGCATTTTCCATCATATCTTTTAGCTATTCTTATTTGTGATATCATCTGCATTCTAAGATATTTGTGTAATCAAATATATAGAGTGTCAAAAAATTCCAGGGACCTTACTGTTAACAACTGAGTGATCGGGCTTATTACAAAAATACTCCCTCATATCCTGACCTTTATGGTTTGTTTGTGTTTATGTGTGTTTATGCCCAGGCCTTCCTTGTCCTGTGTTTTTCTAAAAAATAATTTTCTTTGCTATTTCCAGGTATTTTTCTTTATTTTATTAATGTCTTCTTGAGTAGACAGTACTTAGGATTATAAAATACTAGACTTACAAAAGAGTATAAAAACATCAGCTTCCGATGCCTGCCCTGAGTTACTCCGTTTCTCTCTCGGCCACTACTGCTAAGCTGCCTATGTATTCTCTCACAAACGTATTATGCACAAATATATATATATATATATATACTTTATTGTGTGATTTTATTACATAGATGGTGTATCCAACGCATGCTGTGCTTTTTTTAACTTAATATATACTGAAGACTATTTTGTATCTCTTTATGTAGAGATAAAGAATTTCTAATTCTTTTTGCCCAAATGTAAATTGCGTATTTCTAACCTCTTAGTTCCTTGGTTTCTTCATCTCTAAGATAAGGTATAGTTTTTAACAACTCTTGATATTAAGAGGATTAAGTGAAATTGTATATATGAAGCAGCTAGTAGTATAGCCTGGCATTTAGTAACTATTCAGTAAATTTTGACACTTCTTATTCACATAGTTGATAATGTAGGAAAAGAAATAATTATATTAAAAAATGGAATTGCTGAAATATTTCTAAAAAGAAGCCTTTGATCTGTAACAGTTCTTCGGTGATTAGAAGCATGGGCAGCACCAAATCAGAAATGCCGTGAGACAGAGCGGTAACTCGGGTAGCCTACCCTGCCTGATGTGTACATCGTGGCTCTTCACAGTGTCTTCATCTGCTCACTTGAGTTTTGTCTTACAGCTCTCTGTTGGGAATACTTTTAGGTTTTGGGTGCAGTGAGGTAGTATTAGGGTCAGAGGACACAGGGACACCAAATCCTCCTGTGATCTAGGCACACGTCTTCTTTCCAGAATGCTTTTACGGGAAGTGTGCCCACAGGGGAGACTGGCCACGGCAAGCATGGTGCCTCTTCATCATGGTCGGGAAGAGCAGCCTAGTAGATTGGAGCAGGGCATCTGGACCAAAGAGATGGAGAGAAGTGAGCCTAAACTGCCAGGGGGGCAGTAGCGACTGGGCAGCCTCTTGTGCTGACACAGGTTTTGGCCCTCTTCCCATTAAGGAGGATACAGAATAGAAAGTCCCGATGAGCAAACTGCATCAGTGATAAACGTGGCGGTCACACATAACGGGTTTCCCCTTTCGTCAGGATGGAGCAGGGAAGATGGGAGAAGGGCAGCGAGCTGATACTTTCTGCCCCCTGGTTTTGTATAGCACGGCAGCTCGCAGCCCTTGTCTCTCTGCTTCAGACCAGGCATCCTGCTGCCTAAGACCGATCAAAAACATACCCTTGGCAGGCTTCCCCATTCTGAAGAAACCTCAGTCCCCCTGCCTTTCTACTGAGTTCACGCCTGTAAGCACTTCTCTGCCTCAGTAATGCTGAGCGGTCCCTGGGGGTGAAATTACTTGTGTGGATTTATGCTCTGCTATCAGAGTCCACTATGTGTAGACAGCATTTTGTATATGACCTTTACTTTGGGAGTTTTAGAAAAACTTGCAGTGGAGTTGATAAAATGAATCAAAAGCTAAATTCATTTCCTAAGTTGGAGGTCTCTTTTTGAATAGATATTTGAATAAAACTTTCTTCTTTTATAAAATTAAATCACTGAGAAACATCTGTTTTTGTTTATTTTAGTTCCTCCTCTTGAAGGTTTTGTAATGAATCGAGTGCAAGGTGATTATTTTGAAACTCTGCTCTATAAGATATTTGTGTCAATAGATGAGCATACTAATGTTGCAGAGGTAAGTGTGACAGCATCTTATGAAAGAATTTAGCCTCAAGATTATAAAATACGTTTGTGTAAAGTAGATAAAATTAGTTAATGATATAACTAAAATATTTTTAAAATCCGTACATGGTTATTAGATCTTAGATTATTATATACTTAAGTCACTATTCTTAAGTTACTTCCTGCATATGTATATAGTTATAATTTGGTTGAATAACTTTATATGACTTTATAGTAAAAGCATTGTAAATGACTGATCTAGAATTTTTTCATTTTAAATGAAAGAAAATTAAAGCTAAGTAATTCTAATTAAAATTCTAATTAAAGTAGCTCAAGTAATTATACTTCACACTAAGTTGTTAGGGTCAGGGTCACTGCCTGGATTTGTACTACTCTAAGTGTCTTAAAGATATGGAAAGAAGAAAATTCTGCTTACCAAATTTATTTAGTATTTCCATTATTAATAATTTAAATTTTGCTGGTGATGGATCAGTTATCTATAACTGTTTATTATGATATACTGATAATTCTTAGGATGTAAAATAATTTTTAATTTTCTTTTCCAGCTTGCAAATGTTCTTGAGATAGACCTGTCTCTGGTTAAGGTATGTAATTTTCCTACTGTTTTTCACTTGTAATACGAACACTGAATGGATTATAGATTTTTGTCTTGATACTGAGAAGCGGAAGCAGTGAGGTGCTTATTAGCTGTCAGAGGAAGCAGAGCAGAGCAAGACCAGAGCCCTGAGCAGTATGCCACCCCAGGGAGTGAGAGCTGTCCTCACCCGGCTGTACCCAGCAGGGAGCAGCCTGACCAGCGCCTTGTATTGAAGTCACAGTGTCTTGCAGTGATGTCAGTTAAAGCCACAACTCCCACTTCTTGGCGGGGTGGGGGTGGATCTAGGGAGGGCCAAGCCAGTGGGTTGGAGGCTTTCCCTTTGCTGCCTATGTGGAGATCTTAGGGGAAGACCAGGCCTACTGAAAATGTTGTTTTCTGGCTGTGGGATGAAAATATTTGAGGATCTCTATAAACATAGTCCATAATATTTTCTTCTGTCTACAGACATTCTGATATCTAGTTTATTTCAGATACTCATTTCCTTTATATTCCTTTTAGAATGCTGTATCCATGTACTGCCGATTGGGGTTTGCCCACAAGAAAGGACAAGTAATAAATTTGGATCAGCTTCATTCATCGTGGAAGAATGTTCCATCCGTAAACAGATTAAAGTAACTCATTTATTTAGTATGAGAGTTTTTTGTTTTGGGGGAAAAAAATTCAATTTTCTGTACAAAATTTTACTTATTCAGCAGATTGAACCCTATATATTAGTGGTGTTTAATCTTGTGTGTTTTGGAATTTTTTTTTAGAATCTGGTGAAAACTATGACACTTTGCCTAGAGAAAAGCTCATACTATATGTTACATATAATTTTAAAATGTTCTCAGATACCCTGAAGCCTGTCCATGGGTTTAGTTAAGAACCTTTGCTGTGGGTGCAGAATATTTTAGGGCTACATCTCAGTTTGGGGCCTGAATGTAACAGTGAATTTAGGTGAATGTTTGTAACCTCAACACTGACTTCAGTGGCTATTTTTGTATATGGTTGTCTATATGGTTTTTTAAAAGTGACTGTTTTCGTCATTAACAGGAGTACTTTAGATCCACAGAAGATGCTCCTGTCATGGGATGGCGGGGAAAGTAGGAGCCCTGTACAGGAAGCTTCATCGGCTACTGACACGGATACAAACAGTCAAGAAGACCCAGGTTAATGGTGACTCAGCTTGAGCCTGTCTGTAGATAAGCCATGTGTCTGCACATACACTCATAAAGCTAACTCTCCAGGCTTACGGTTAATCTGTGATTTGGTCTGGATTTTCTTCATTCAGTATGTAGTCTTTGAGTACTTACCATATGCTGCTAGATCTTAGGGGTATAAAATTGATAGGAAATACAATAGTTTCCTTCTAAAAACTTAAGTCTGGAGAGTGTAGCCATAAAAACCACTACTGCAGCGTGAGAGGGGTTTAGGGTGCCTTCATGGAGAAGACGATTTTGGGGTGAGAATGACTAAGAGTGTGCCAGCTGGTGAGTGCAAGAAGACCATCGCAGGAAGCCTCTAGGTACAGAGGGGGACAGAGCATAGCGGACAGCGGGCTTGCACATGGTTGTGTGGGGAGAGAAGAAGGGCACAATCAGGTGGCGTCTATTCCTGCCCTCGGTAGCTCTGTTCCCTGGGCCCGGCGACTTGTCTACAGAGGTTAGGCTAGGTAGTCATTTTGATCTGACAGTGATCAAGTCTTGGTTTATTATTATTTACTGCACAAGTGAATAGCTTAAAAAAAAAATTTTTTTTTTCTCTATGTTGGAGGTAAAGTAGAATTGGGACCTCTTATGACTTACAGTATTGCCTGTATTTAATTATGTACTTTTAATTATTAAATAAAACTGAAATGAAATACATTCTCACTGCAAATGATAAGTAATGAACAGTTTTCATTTACTTGATTTTTAAACTATGTTTTTTATCCCCCCAGCAGACACAGCCAGTATAAACAGTTTGAATCTGTCTACAGGATACACAAAGCGTATTGCGTTCCTATTTGACTCAACACTTACTGCCTTTTTAATGATGGGAAACCTTTCACCAGTAAGTCAAATTCTTATTTAAATATAAAAATGTTTAACCGTTAGGTACATAATAATTCCGTGTTCTTATATCTTTTTTTAAACTATTGAATTTATTCCTGAAAATGCATCCAGCTTTGTTTTACATTCTTTAGAGGAGTGTGACAGCTTTCTAGTGAGGGCTGCTTTTGTAATGAAAAAATCAACTCTTTATGCACACTTGAGGTTAAACATATTGGAAAGCGTAGTATAAAGATAAGATGCTTAGCATTCAGAGGGAAAGCTAGAACTTATTAATAATAGGCTCAAATAAGGTGCATTTCAGTTTTGTTTTTGTTTCTTTATTGCAGAATTTGAAAAGCCATGCAGTCACAATGTTTGAAGTTGGTAAACTCTCAGATGAATCTCTGGACAGCTTTCTTATTGAACTAGAAAAGGTAAATCTAGGTAGCTTATGGGATGTCAGGGTGTTTGGACTCTTAATTGCTTGATAAAACATCAGTTGTTGGTTATGTAGATTTTTGGTATATTCTTGCTCATTCCTACCTCATTCCCACCCTAATACTGTGGCAGTCATTTAGTTTTAAACATATTGAGTGGATGAATGAATTTTGTGATTTTCAAAGAGTCATTTGCTTCATCTAAGCTCTTAGCATAATTTGACTTAATGAGGAAATGGGGTACAGAAATCTTAAAGTCTATGTGCAGTTTTTGTGCACTTTTCTAAAATAGCCTTTAATTTTTTTTTTTCTTTTCATCATGACTCTTAAAATCTTCTCTTAAGCAATTTTATTTGAAATTTTTGTTCCACTTAGTCTGGAACAATGTCCCTGGGTATCGTATTTATGTCCACTCTCACTATCCCTTTTAGCATCTTGAAGACTTCAGCCATATTTGTTTTTAGCCATCTTTTTCCCCGTGAGTACAGCCTAGTTTTCCTTAACTCTAAATCCTGATCGCCTTTTTTGGTGTGTTTCATTCCCTGAGTATTTTATTCTGTCTTCTGTGCTTCTTTAAGCAAGTCGTTTGTGTGCCTAATCTGTTCCTTGACTAATAATTTCAGAACCTTCCTTGCTTTAGTGATGAACTCGTGTATGTTTAGAAAATGTTTGGTAATTTTATATTTCCTTTATATCTCAAAAAAAAAAAAAAAACCCAAAAAACCACCATGACATTTTTTCCTCCCCACCTTCTCCATAGGATTTTTACTTTTTTAGTGCCTGAGATGATCCTTGTTATGAATTTGTCTCCTTAATTTTTGTCTTTATATTTTCACTATTTCCTCAATGCTTTTAATATCTTGTTTAGCCCCATTTCTTATTGTGTATCATCTTTTCCAATAAATTTTTTATATTCTAGCACATTTTAACATGTTTTCCAGATTTTTATTTTTTTCACCTCAGCTGATCTTTGTCAAGTACAGCAAATTGGAAGATCTCTTTTATGCTTTATATAGCTGTATTCTTTTTTACCACATAGACATTCTTGGAAAAGCCCTTTAGTCTGAAGTTTAGTTTTTAAAAATAGTTTCTTAGCTATTTTTTAAGAAACTTCATCTTCATTAAACTTAATTGGCTGATCTTGTTAATGTAATGCAAATATAATTAGCTATTTCCCCCTGTAGACCTGGCCTTCTGTTTTCTCTGCTGCTTCTGGCATGTGTGTGCTTTTGCATATTAAACGGATGATTGATTCAGTGTCAGAAGAACATGCATTAAAATGTAAACCCAGTGAAGGCAGGAGTTCTGTCCACTCCTCTGTCCTTACGTCCTGAAGAGGTCATAGCACAGAGCAGGGACTCTGAATCCTTGGTGAGTGATTTGAAGCTATGTGTTCAGCGATACTGAATCGCTGTACTGAGTCACATGTTCCGTTGTCCCTTGCAGAGTTGCGAACAGGGTGATAAAATAGTGGCATCATTGGTGACCATGGATTAGACTGCTTTTCTAGACAAAGCAGAATATACAGATCTTAGACTTTTTTGAGCACCCTGTTTGAATCATATATGGAACATATAATGTTTTAATTTGGCATTACTTTGTTGCTGAAGTTGTTAGTTTTACTTGTTGGTGTAATTTCTGTCACCTTCCAAAGTGTAGTCAAATGGAAGCTCAACCAAGATTGAGGTTAATATGTGTTTCAGTATTGCCTGGGCAAATTTTTGATTGGCTGATTTTTCAGTTCAATGCAGTCGCTCAGTTGTGACCGACTCTTTGTGACCCCGTGGACTGCAGCACGCCAGGCTTCCCTGTCCATCACCAACTCCTGGAGCCTGCTCAAACTCATGTCCATCAAGTCGGTGATGCCATCCAACCATCTCATCCTCTGTCATCCCCTTTTCCTCCTGCCTTCAGTCTTTCCCAGCATCAGGGTCTTTTCCAGTGAGACAGTTCTTCGCATCAGGTAGCCAAAGTTTTGGAGTGTCAGCTTCAGCATCAGTCCTTCTAATGAATATTCAGGACTGATTTCCTTTAGGATTGACTGGTTTGATCTCCTTGTTGTCCAGGGGACTCTCAAGAGTCTTCTCCGACACCATAGTTCAAAAGCAGCAATTCTTTGGTGCTTGGCTTTCTTTATAGTCCAACTCCCACATCCGAACATGACTGCTGGAAAAACCACAGCTTTGACTAGATGGACCTTTGTTGGCAAAGTAATGTCTCTGCTTTTTAATATGCTGTCTAGGTTGGTCATAGCTTTTCTTCCAAGGAGCAAGCAGAAAACTAATTTCACAGTATGAGAAGGCTAATTTTTAATAATATCTAAATATTTCTACTTTATGGTTATAAACCAGCATGAGTGGCATGGAAGTGGCTTTTGTTGCAGCCCGTATGTTCTCTTGTTTCAGGTTCAGAGCACTGGCGAAGGGGAAGCACAGAGGTACTTTGACCATGCGCTCACTCTGAGGAACACAATACTATTTCTTCGTCATAATAAAGATCTAGTTGCCCAGACTGCACAGCCAGACCAACCTAGTTATGGTATGATAAATATACTCGATTTTGAAGATATGATCCTATGGAATTTCTTTTTAAGAAATTAAACCAGTGATGCTCACTTATTTAATCATCACTTATTTTAAGACATTTCTTGTTCTGTGAACTTCTTTATTCATCAGCCATTTCTTATGTTACTTTCTCTCCTCTCTTGTGTGCCGCTGACATTTGTAGTACCTAAATTTGTTTAGCTATCTGCAAGAAGAGTGGGAGTGTTAATTTGTTTAAGTAACTGGATGGTATGTAGGCATCTGTAGATGCCTATCTACAGATGCGAAACAGGCATCTGTTTTGAGAGGTGGACAAACGACAAAATTTATTTAGGAAGCATGAAGCGTCAAGAATGAAGAATTCATTTTATAAAGAAAAGAAACAGGGCCTTTGTTTTCAAATGCTGCTGTAATATTTTCTGAAGTATTTTACTTGCTGCCTTGGTGTGCCTTCTCAGTTTTGTGATAGAAAGGGGTTCCCAGACTTGAGTCGAGTTGATGTGGTAGCTCCTGAATTGAGGAGTGGCCCCAGGATATGCTTTTAAGAAGATGCAGCAGCTTGGGCACCAGTGTAAGAACATTGCACTGTGAATGTATTTGCATCCTGTAGTCCTTGGACATTCATGGGAGTTGCCTTTCGGGGGCCTTGTGAATTTTGGCACCACTATCACATTTGATTTCACTCATTCTTTCATTTACCTATAAGTTCTATTTTCTGGCCAAGAACCGTCATTTTCTTAGTCATATCCATTTTCATTCCACTTCTTTCACCAGCATCTGGCTTTCTTTTCAGCTCAGTTAAAAACATTTAGGATGGAATCATTTGTCGCTCCACAAGAGTTGTTGTGGAGGGGAGAACAAAAACTCTGGGTAGTTCAGCCGAGTGAGGCCAGACACGCAGTACCTGGTGACCCACTGCGTCAGCTTCAGGGTGTCTGGTTCAGAGTAATGCTTTAGCAGATTATAAATGATTCCATGCTGGAGGTTGTTGATAAACAGTTGAAACTGAGTATTAAGTCACCAAGTACCAGGAGACTAAAGCTCTTTTTCATAAACATTTGTTGATAGTAATCATTTTTTGGTTACCAAATATTAAATCATGTGACCTAGCAGTGAATGCCACAGTCTTGAATATATCTCTGGATACAGAAACCCTGAAATTTCTTGGACTTTTTAGTGATTTTCAGAGATAATGGGTTAGAATATTTGAAGTGTCCTACTGCCCATCTTAGAATCCAAGAATGTTACAGGGTGCTAGTGACCAACCAGGGGTAACTCATTTTATAGATAAAGAAATTCAAGCTTTTCTTGGTTAAATCTCCTGTGCATTTAGTCATTAAAGCTCATATGATTAGTAAATGGAAGACCTGGGGCTTGAATCCATGTCTGTTGAATATTTTCCCTTTGCTCTGTCCCTTACATTATCTTCTCTTGAAAACTAAGGTTTTTATTGATTTATTCATGAACAGTCTATTATTACTTTATGGGTTGGGCTAAACTTTTTCACATGAATAGTGAATAATCTATGTATCATCAACGAAATGGTAAACCTAAACTTAATCTGTGTGAAAGTCAAGTATAATTCTAACCTTTAAAGCAGATTTAGTGGTTGACTGTTTCTGGAGCTTTAATTGCTTAGAATAACTGAGGTGGGCCCAGAGTTAAAATGTAAGTAGCTCCTCCCTCCCGTTGATCTGATCGGCGATTGTTTATGAAGTTTCACTCTTCTAACAAGCCTTTCTTAACTGGGGCTCCTCATTAGAACCACAGAAGATGACTTAAGTGACTATTTTCAATTTTTCTAATAATGGTGTATAACTAGTACCATTTTAGATTCATAGGAAAAAAGGCCATTCATTCCAGATAAAGAATTAACTTTTTATTAGGGCGTAATACCCTCCATGTTAACAAAATAGCTTTTTGTAGGTGCCGGATGGGATAACTCACTCTTACTCCTTTTAAAAAGAAACTCTGTAGTATTGGTGTTTCAGCATCTATTTTTGAGTAGAAAGAATTTTTTTTTATGTCATTAGCAATTTGTAGTTTGAGTATATCATGTAGTACTTGATATTCATTGTAAAAAAATAAAGCCTTGTGATGCTATCATAGAAGCAAACCTCTGATAACTGTGACAGGACTAATTTCTTAGTAATTTCTTTTGATTTTAGACAGCTTGAGGCACTGCTTGAAAAATGAAAACAATGTGTGGTCTAACTCAGTTAAGACCATAGGCACTCCCCTTGTTTATTTGTGAGAGGCCAGGCACAGACACCCTCCAGAATCCCTTTGCCTTATATGCCCCATATATCCCCCCGATCATGCAGAACAAAACGCTTGCTAAACAAACTATGATTAACCATCTGTCCTTGTGACATTAGTGAATTATGATCACCCAGTTAGTGTGTTTTCTTATATCTACATTGTATAGTCCACTATTATTCCCCCCACAACTAATAAGCAATCTGTAGGGGAGACACTTTAAGACCATGAAAATATGCTACTCTATCAGTGTTTCCTCCTAAATTTAGCATTCTCTGTCGATCCTTGTCTGAACCATTCTTTACTGTGATGGCTGCGAATTGATCTTTTTTTTCCCAACTCCACCATTTCTTCCTCGTTTAACATTTGGGACCAAGTTTTCTCTTATATTCTCAGTGTGGAATTATCAGTTTTTATTTTTTCCGTGATTTATAACCAGTCACTATTGTCTCATCATTTTTTTGCCACAGTTGTCTCAGATTTTGCCAGTGGACTCATCTTGTCCTACTGTACATCTGTTTTTTTTTTTTTTTTAATTTGGTGGGGAGTAATTCTTTATTTTCTGACAAAGCTATCTTACTTTGTGTTTCTGCTCCAGCCTTAGAATCAGCCTCCTCCTCTAGGAGTCTGGTTCCTTTTACTGGTGAATGGTATTAAAGACCAAGATCTTGGGTGCCGATTGTACTCAGGGCTTCTAGGCTCTTTTAGCAAGCCATATCCTTTTTTAGATTCATTTTTGCTTAGAGGGCTAACTTGATCTTCTGAAGTTTCAATGAACTCTTCTTAGAAGCAACAGAATTGGAATTTCCAGAAGGATTAAGAGTGGGAGCACTTAGCATCATTTGCATGCTGAGCTCATGCTTTATGGACCCCAGTTTAGGGCATGTGTTTCTAAATAGGGATTCTTGCCCCTCTGGTCAATTCAGAGTTTGGCTATGAAGTTTGTATAGAGATTGAAAATTGGGGAAGGGAAGGAAACAGGTTTCCCACGGCTCTTAGGCTTTCATAAGATGGCACTGCCATGATGGAGGGGAAGTAAGGTAAAGCAAACTTATTTAAAGTGAAAGGTTAGCTTGAAGAAACACCAGTAGACTGTTATCTCTCTGGGTCAGAATAAAGACTTTTAGCTTTAAATCTTAGAAAGTCTTAGTTGACCTCCTAGGAAATAAAGTGCTTTTTAAAAGATATTCTACCTTATTTTTAAAAATTTAAATTTTTATTTAAAGAATTGAAGGCAGTTCTCAATATTTTCATCTTCGACATTTTTGTTTCACGTTGTCAGTCTTTCATTCTGTGTATGTGGTTGATCACAATTCAGGTTTTCCTCTGGATCTCTTGCGCTGTGAGAGCCTTCTTGGGTTGGACCCTGCAACCTGCAGCAGAGTTCTAAACAAAAATTACACATTGCTTGTTTCCATGGCTCCTCTCACCAACGAAATTCGGCCCGTCAGCAGCTGCACCCCTCAGGTAAAGAAAGACCCACTGGGAAGCCTGCTCTGCCATTATTTTCTTCTTCCTCATGGCAACTTGAAGGGGAGGTTTAACAGTCTTATGTATTGATTCTCAAATTGTAGATAGCAGATACTGAAATCATCAACTCAGAAAGCAGTTTTGTACGTATTGCTGTTGTAAGTTGTTCAATTTGTGAGGTATAATTCGTACTTTATATACACACACATGTGTGTGTGTATATATATATATAGTCTAGTGCCCCTAGAGAAGGGAATGGCAACCCACTCCAGTATTCTTGCCTGGAGAATCCCATGGACAGAGGAGCCTGGTGAGCTACAGTCCACGGGGTCGTGGAGAGTTGGACACAATTGAAGTGACTAAACCACCAACCACCATTGTCTAGTGATTAATGACACATTTGATTACAGTTTTCTTGAAAACAGCATTTCAAAGAGAAAGTTTTTGGATCCTCTAAGAAGGAAACCTGGATTGCCTTGAAGTTAAGATAACTTTAATGAGGAAGAAACAAAGTATTTCAGAAGTGGGGCTGTGATGCCGAATAAGCTGACAAGAGAAGATTATACTTGAAAGATAGAACTCTAGTTACCTTTAAAATTGTGAAGATGACTTCTGGTCTTTTACTTTTTGAAAATAAATCAGTTTCATATATTTGTATACTTAGCAAAGCGTGTACCATGTGACATGTACCATTTTCAAAGCACAAGGATTGTGCTACATCCTGCCTGGTTTCCTCGGTGTGCTATGTTTCATGGTGTAGAATAAAGGAAGGGATTCTGGTTCATGGATGATTCTGTTGCCTGTGCAGATCTAGCTGCTTCATGAGCACACTTAGCCCCTTAGCCCAGTTTTATCCTCTGTTCAGTGGGAGTGGGTATAGATTTGCATTTACTAATCTTTGTTTTATAATTCTTTGTGTCCCCTCCCCTCTGCCACACATACATACTTCCTTCTACTCTTTAACACAGCCTCTGGGCATAGTAGGAATCCATGAATTGAATGAGTGGTAAGATGGATGCAAGGATAGATAATCTCTCTTTTGAGAAAAATTAATACTGGTAATAATTAACACTTTGATATAGTGCTTATCGTGTGCTGCCAGGTACTGTTTTAAACTTTTAGCAGTGTCCTGAAGAGGTAAGTATTTTGTTGCCGTGTTACAAATGAGCAACAGAGGAGGCACACGAGACCTTAAGTAACCTGCGGTGATACGGCTGAGGGGATGAAGCCAAGTTTCAGACATAACCTGACTGCTCCAGAGTCCATTCTCTTAACTGCAGTGACAAGAACTGCTTTCTCAATTCCAGTATATATTTGAAACTGCTTGAATGGATCATTTAACTTTTATCTTCATAAGGCTAAGAGCAGTTAACACTTCCATGAGGCATTAACTCTAAGAGTATACTTAGTCCCTTGTGAAAGTTGGCTTCATTAGATAAGAATTTACAGCTTTATTTTCCCTGTTCTATGATTTTAGCACATTGGACCAGCTATCCCAGAAGTCAGTTCTGTCTGGTTTAAACTGTACATTTACCACATCACCAGGCAAGGACCACCATCTCTTTTGCTGTCCAAAGGGACAAGACTTCGAAAACTGCCAGATATATTCCAGGTATGTTTTTGTGGGTTTTTAAAAAATCATTTTTGAGGAAGATAGAAACTGGTAAGCACTATTTTAGATAAATTTCTTAATTTTTTTAAATTCCTAAATGCCCTGGTATGTTTTATCTATTTCTTGTTCCTAGGGTTATGATCGATTATTAATCACGTCTTGGGGTCATGATCCTGGGGTGGTTCCTACATCAAATGTGCTCACGATGTTGAATGATGCCCTGACACATTCAGCGGTTTTGATTCAGGTACAATTACCTTATTTCAAACAATCAGTTTTGGATTTTAATTTCAAAGATCACAATTTGTTTGACTCTGCTGAGTCACAGCCAGACATCAGTAATTAGACATTTGTCAAACTGACACATAAAGAACCAGAGATCAGGATTTTAGTCCTGGCCTTTGTCTCGCAGATTTGAGAGTGGTGGAAACGATGTGGGCTTTGAAGTCAGACTCACCTTTGAGTTCCAGCCTCAGCTTTTGCTACCTGTGTGGCTCTGTTGTTTTTTTTTAATAGTAGCTTTAAAATTTAGATGTGATTCACATGCCATATTCCCCAATTGAACTGTGTGATTCAGTGGTTTTTAGTGTATTCACAGATGTCTACAGTCAGCACCACAATCAGTGCTACAACATTCTTTTCCTGTAGTTCTCGCTGCACCAACCCCCCACCCCTGACACTTGCTGTCTCTGTAGACTGCCTGTTTGGGGCATTTCAGATGCATGGAATCATAGACAGTCTTTTGTGACTGTCTTCTTTCCTGTTTCAGGGTGGCCATGTTGTCACTTCTTTGGGGTATATCCTTAGAAGTGGAAATGTGGAGTCATGTGGTAGATTTATGTGTTAACTGTTTAAGGAACTGCTGTGCTGTTTTCCAAAGTTGACTTTACATTCCCTCCAGCCCTTGGTGTTACCTTATTTCTTAATTATAACCACCCTGGCTGGTATGAAGTGGTATGTAACATTTCAGAGATACTCTTCTTAAACTTAGTTTCCCCTATCTGCAGGATGGGGATGGTAATATCTACTGTGTAACAACAGAAGTAATGGTAAGAGCTAATGCCAAAGGAAGCATTTTTAGCTTTAGAATTGTTGAGAGAATGAAATGAGAAGGTGTGTGTATGAAGAGTACAGCACACTTTCTGGTGCATAATAGGTTCTCTGTAAAGATTTCATTAATTCATTGAACTGGCAGTTGTCCTTACACTGTTTAAGTACACTACTAGTTAATGTGGGTTTACAAGTAAGACATGGTCCCTGTCTTCAGGGAACTTAATTCTCATGGGAAAGGTTGTGTAAGCAGTTGCTTCCGGTTTTTAGCTGGGGGTTAGAGAAAGTTATAGGGAAAGTGTTAAAGAGAAGTACATTCTAGCTTTGGGGCAAGGACAGAGGCTTAGGGAGAGCTCCTCGGAGAAAATGAGACCTGGGCTAGGTATAAAAGACTGATTTAGAGGGGAGTGAGGCCAGGCAGAGAGGTACGGTTAGCATAAATAAATCCTTGGGTAGAGATTTTTTTCTTCTTTCTTCATAACTAGTTCCCTAGTGCTTGGAATAGTGCCTGGCTCACAGAAGTTGCTCAGTGAGTGAGTGTTGAATAAACGAATAGGAATATGAAGTGGGAGCATGTGCTTCGACCTGCGAGCTGTTATGTCATCTTGAGGGGTGGGCTGCAATGTGATGGATGGTGATCAAAGATGGGTCTGAAGCAGTAGGCAGGCCCTGCCCTGGAGGGCAGTGGACCTTAATTGTCCTACTTAGACTTTCCCTTTAGATCCATGGTAGCCAATGAAGGGTGCTGAGCAAGGGATTAACATGGTCAGTTGTGATTTAGAAGCCAGAAGATTGTTGAGATTGACTGGGTGGAAGAAGATAGGATTAGCGTTCAGTCTTGGAGACCAGATTAGAGATGAGGACAGCCTAGATTAGGGAAGCGGTAATAAGAATGAAAAGGAAGAATTATTACAAATACAAAATAAATAGAACCAGTCAGATATCTGAGAAGGGAGGTGGGAAGAGGAAGAATGATTCCTCAGGAACCTGGCTTGTCAAGGTGGAAGAATGGTGGCATCATACTTGAGAACACAGGAGAAAGAGCTGGTTTATGGGAGCAGATGAGCATGGTGTGTTTTGGGCCTGTGGGACATTTGGGTGGTAGAAGTATCTAGGAGGTAATTGAAAATATTCTGAAATTCACATGAGAGATCGAACAAGAGAGATTGACTTGAGTGTCGGAATCAGCACATGGGTAGTAGTAGAAACCGTGAGAGGATGCATTAGTCAGGAGGGCAGACATGAAGTGGGGGTGGTGGTGGAGATGACGGAGTAGAATGGGCTGGACGTGAACTGAGGGGTCAGACCACCTAAGTTCACATCTTGAGTCCACCACTTATTGGCTAAATTGGTTAAGTTAACTAACTTCCTTCAACTTCAGTGACTTCACCTGCAAATTGGAGATAATAAAAGGTCTTACCTTTGTATGATTGTTGAAAAGAATGACTGAGATGGGAGATCAACGTAAAATGCTTTAGACCTGTGTTTAGTACATCGGAAGATCTCAGATGTTCACTACACTGGCAGTGGTGGTGGAAGTAGAGTGAGAGGAGCTTTAAACTGTTAAGGAGTTTTGCCTTTTCTAAAAAAGAATGTCTCTTTTATTAAATTTTATGGAAAAAAAGATTTACCTTTACTGGAACTTAAAACAGCAAAATTAAGATTTTTGATTAAAACCATGTTCTTATAAATAATAACCATCTTTTTTAGGATTGAAATCATAAATGTATCAATGGACTAGAAGCAAGATATTAGAAACATATTCAAGTTGTTATATGAACCAAGTAAATGAATATGATTTTTTTCCCCTGAAATTATTTTTTTCTTTTACATCACAATATCTGGAATTTGTTTAATGTGTGGATCTTCTTTAAAGGGAAAGAATGTATAGCTCCCCAGTGTTAACTTTTCTATTAAAATGATACTATATAAGCATAAAATGAAATACCTTATGCTTATCATTCACAACTATAATTATTTGAATGTGAGGAATAAATTACTGTTTGTAACATGGGACTGAGGTGAGTTAGATTCATAGATTTTTTTCAATTTGACTTTTGACAGTAAGTTCACGTTTCAAAAATAAAACACTATTAAAAGATACACAGAGAAAAGTATCACTGCCCTCTTAACACTCTGTCCAGTCCCCACTTCCTGACTCTCCTTCAAATCAGACAACCATATTTGTTTCTGCTGTACCCTTCTAGAATTTCTTTATACATATGCAAGCAATTACATACAGATATGCCCCGTGCTTTTTCCACTTAGCAATTGGAGATGTTTCTGTTTCACTTTGTAGAGAGTGTCCTTTTTCTGCAGCTGCCCTGAAAATATGCACGTTGATTTATTTCATCAGTGCCCTGCTGACAGGCATTTTGGTCGTCTCTAGTTGTGTACAGTTACAGTGCTGCAGCAAGTCATTTTGAATACACGTCACTCAGTGCCGGTTTTTGAGATTTGCACTCCTGATCCGCAGCGTGCCAGGGAACTCAGGGATCCTTGGTCACTTTTCTTTCTCAGCACTGCAGCTAACCCTCATGAATGCACGGGATCTCATTCAGGCTTCACTCAGCAGACACCTGATTGACCTGTTCTTTCACAAGCTTGTACCCTCACTTTAGACATATTGCCTTAAGAGGTTAATAAAGATTTAAGATTATGTTTACTTGCTGGAGAAAAGCAGAGAATTACTGAGAGCATTTTGATGGAGTATTAAGGTGGACTACATCATCATGAGGCACAGTTTTAATTATTATTTGAGTATCTACTGTTGGAAATACAGGTTTCACATATACCTTTCAACTTGTGTTTTTTCATGTTTAGGGACATGGTTTGCATGGGATAGGAGAAACTGTCCACATACCTTTCCCATTTGATGAGACAGAACTACAAGGAGGTACCTTACTTTCAAATTGTATCCATTTGACTTCTTTATAATTAGTCTTGTCAATCAGTGGAAGCATAGCAAGAAGTAAGTTCTTAAACTTTTTAAGTTCTAGGGTCTTAAAATCATTCTGCTTTTAAAGAGTATTGGGAAAGGTAGTTTTCTGTCACATGCCTTTTCCCACAAAGAACTAATAGGATAAGACTCATTTAGGACCTAGGAGTAGAAGGAATACTAGTCTGTCTTGGAGATAAAGAAGCTAAGTAGGCTGCTACTTAGATGGAAGGCTAGGTTTTCTGTATGTTTAGTCTTTTAGTTTCCTTTTATTGTTTATTTGTTTGTAGGTTGGCAGAGAATACAAGTCACAGGGAGGATTTTATGCTTAGAAAGTTGATTTTTTTCCCCCCAGTGTTATTACAGTCTTTTTATTTATTTATTTTTTATGGGGCTTTTATGGACATTAATGAACGTTTGTAAATAAACTTATAGTTTACAGAGAACTTGTGTATTATTTCCTGTTTCAGCATTTGTTTTTAGCAAAAACAAATTGAAATTTTTTTATTAATGGTCGATGTGTTTTGATTTAAGTTTGTTCTATAGTATTACAAGTTCCCAATCTAGAGTCCTTAGAGAAAATGAGAAAACATTTTAAACAAAATTTAAAATGAATAAATAGTTTTAAAATTGTTTTTAAATTTTTATTTTTCCTTCTAGAGAGGACTTGAGTGAATTGTAGAGTCTGAGCTAAATTAAGCTGATTCTAGGTTCAAGGGTGAAAAGGCCTGTTTAATGTTTACTCCTTTCTAGAAATGTGAGCTGTGATACATTTGATAAAAGATGCTCAGAGAAGTTCTATAAAAGCAAATTCCTTCTTCCTTCTGTTTAATGTAAAATGTCTCTCCTCTGTTGATTATTAAGAAAGTATATTCAGCACCTATGTTTCCTGCTCCATTCAAAATTGTCATTCTAGAATCTATTTTTCTTGTTCTTAGAGTCATATTGCTTGGAATTTTAGAGAGCAAAGAATCATTCAAGTAATTTAACTTTTGTTAATTCATATAAGAACTTTTCTTCCAAAATGTTAGTCACCATTGTCCCTCCTCCCCTAAAGCAGGGAAAAAGAAGAAGATTTACATAAGTATTTTTTTCCTTTTTACATGACTAGGCTGTAAATGCTTCACATTTGAAATTAAGTACCCTCTTTTGGCTGTTGTGAATAAGTGTGTACAAAATTTGGAGAGGAGGGTTTTCTCCTCCAAAATAGAGCCCCTATTCAGAAATAAGTATTTCTCTGCAACTAAACTTTGCTAGTTAATCCTCTGATACTTTATAAATTCTGTGGACAAATTAATTGTTCACCAGAAGATACAGGATAGTGACAACAGGATCTTAAAAATCATAAAATCTTGAGAACTGATCAGTTACTCTTTTGCCTTTGGAGATTATTGTGAAAATTCTAAAAAAAGAAAAGGATTCATATTTGGCTATAGAGCATCTTTGTCTTTTGTAAGTTCACATTTTTATGAGAACTTGAGCTGATACTTAAATAATTTATTAGGGATATAATTTCAAGTACATTGTTAGCTTTAGTTTCAATAAGAATACTTTTACTTTTTTAAAAAAAAAATGTGTATTCAATACAGAATTTCCTGGTAGAAGCCCACTAAATAAGTACTTAAGGCAGAATGGAAGTACAAAGAGAAGCCTAGAGAATTTGCCATTGACAGGCCATGTTTGTTTACTTAGAGGGTAAATTGTTTTGTTACAGCATTTGCCTTCTGAGGTCTATAAGTCTTTTTATATGTACAGCATCCTTTTACATTTACAGATATTTATTCATTGGAATCAGTCTTGATAAAATACCAAAGTAGTTCTAAGAATTGTTTGATGTTAACAAAAGGAAAGTATATTTAAGTTTTTGTTGTTTTGTTGTAAAACTGTTGACTTATAATTGATGTCAACTCTTTGTTCTTAGAGTTTACTCGTGTCAATATGGGTGTTCATAAAGCATTGCAAACATTGAGGAACAAAGTGGACTTGCAGCATTTTTGTGGATACGTCACCATGTTGAATGCTTCTAGCCAGCTTGCGAACAGAAAGCTCAGTGATGCTTCTGATGAGAGAGGTTAGCCAATAGTTGTATCCTTTGAGTTAAGATAATTGGATTGAGTGTATCACAAACTTAATATTTAAAAAGCATGGGGACTTTGTGGGGATGCTGACTTATTTAATACTTAATGTTTTTCCACTGAAAATACTCTGTGATGTCATTCGTTGTCTGGGACAATTATCAGTTATTCAAATGGAGAAAATACTAAGTGCATAAGTAAAGAAGTGATGACCTGGGGTTGGGATACAGAATGGTTATTGTGTTTTAGCCCTTTACTGTCATATTTCTGTTTATAGGCTTTAAATTCCTTTATGGGATAATGATTTCAAAACTTTAGTCTCTTTGTAAAATTATTTTCAAACCAGAATGAATAGTTTTCTCCTTCCGCTTTCCTCTTTCTGTCGGAGGTACCATTGTCTCAGTTATGGAGACCTTAAAAATCATGTCTTTGTCTCATCCTTCTCCTTTCCCACTCAGCCTAGTTAGTTTCCAAGTTCTGTGAGTTAGTCTTTAGAAATGTCTTACATTCATTTTTTCCCCTCTCTTTAATTCTCTGTAGCCACCGTTCTAGTCTGAGTCTTGATATTTTACACATGTTTTATTGCAACTATTTCCTGCTTAGTCTTCCTGGCCTCATTCTTCTTCTTTCTATCTCCAAGCCGTCTTGCATATTGACAATAGCTAATTTTCCTTAGATACCTTTCTTTTTAAAGATTCATTTTCAAATCACCTTCTCATTACTAATTGTTTTCTGCTCTGGCATAATTTTGGCTTGTATGTGGCTTTTGTTGCCATGGTGTCACCTGTGGTCCACAACTCTAGGAACTTTTTAATTTCAGATCTCTATTATCAGTTATATTCACCGAACCTCTTCCTTTGAAATCCTGAGAGAATATGATTAATTGCTAGCCATCTAGTGAATTGAATTAGGTATTCACTCCTGGTCCATATACCTTTGGCCAGAGGAGTTGGGTAACTTTGAACAGTTGACTGCCAGGTATCACAGGAGCATTTTTAAAGAAGAGGGCTGTGGATTAGTCATTTCAAAGAATGTTACTAGAGCTGTCATGTTTTATTTCATTCATTCTATGCACATTTACAAAATACCTGCTTAGGTGCTGGAGATGTATCTATTACTAAGACCTAAGGAGAAGGAAATGGCAACCCACTCCAGTATTCTTGCCTGGAAAATTCCATGGACGGAGGAGCCTGGTGGGCTACAGTCCATGGGGTTGCGAAGAGTTGGACACGACTGAGCGACTTCACTCTCTCAAGGAGTAAAAAACCCTGGAGGAGAGACAAGCAGCTGAATCAGCCTACTGTGTAGTGTTAAGAGACTAAGATACAGGGGTCTGCCTAAAGTGCTAAAGCAGGACGGAAAGGCTTGTCTCAGCCCAGCTGAGCTATCAGACCCTTAGAGAAGGTAAAGTTTGAACTGAATTTTGAAAAATGAGGCGTTATCTACACATAGATGATTGTTGCTTATTTGGAGGGTAGCAACTTTAGACAGAGGGGATCAGGCAAGAGAGTAGCTTATCTTGGCCAGAAGAGTTTGATGGGCTGTAGTAGAAGACATTAGAGAAGTAATAGGTACGATCTAGAAGATCTCAGAGGATGTATTATGCTGAAAGACATAGGAAGTCAAAATAGTTTGAAAGGGAATGATGTAATCAGACTGCATGTTTCCATGGGGACAGAAATGACTTTAGTAATGAAGTGAAGGTCTAAACTTGTGTTCTGCCTTGTGAATCCTTGTTTTTTTTAGGCCAAAGCTTCACAACCTCAGTACTATTTATGTTTTGAGCTGGGTAACTCTTTGTTCTAGGGGACCATCCTGTGCATTGTAGGATGTTTAAGATGCCTAGATATCAGTAACATCCCAGTCCCCATTCATGGTGACCAAACCTTGTCAAAATTGCTAAATATTTCTTGTGGGACAAAATTATCCCCCACTTAACAACTTCTCCTTTAGGCTAAAGACCATTCACTATTTTCCATTGTTATTTCTGTTAGGACTGACTTATCAACAATGTATACCAACTTTTAGAGTCCTAATATTTATTGTGTTTGCCCTTTAATTATAAGGAGAACCTGATTTGGCTTCAGGCTCAGATGTGAATGGGAGCACAGAGTCATTTGAAATGGTCATTGAGGAAGCAACTCTAGATTCAGCTGCAAAGCAAAACTCTGGTAAGGCTTTAAAAATTATTTGCAGTCTCTGACTAGTTTCTGAGGTTTAATCCTTTTGCAAATGATATTGTTTGGATATCATTTGCTCTTATTATAATGGACCTTTTCATAAGTATTTTCTAGGAAACATTTTTATATATTTAGAATAACTAAAATATAAAATGTGACATGAAAATAGAAAATGTTTCATTTTTCCTATGTTAATTCTCTCATCTTGTAGATGTTTTGAATTAGATTTTTTTTTCTGGTAAAAAGCCATTTTGAGTGTCTGATGAAAGCTGTGTGCCCTCTTCCTTGAAGCATGTACATACTCAAAAAACATTTCCTGTTTCAGAGATTCACCGACACCCCTCTGAGTCCTCTCCCCTGCTAAACCCACGTGGGTGTCAGTGGAAGCAGGAGGAATCTGTGAAAATTTCTGGATATCTGACCAGAGATCAGACTGACCAGTTAAACCCTGGTCAGTCATAATACATGAAGTATACATGATTAATGACTTTGTGTACCCTTTTGTAGTTGCCACAACAGAAGCAGATTGGGTTCCTCTGGAGTTGTGCTTTGGGATTCCACTCTTTAGTTCTGAATTAAACCAGAAAGTCTGCAGAAAAATTGCTACCCATGGCCTTTGCAGAAAAGAGAGGTGAGTGTTTATGTTTGCTATCATCTTTTCATGTATGAGACTTTTTAAACTCTCATTATTAGTTGCTGTACCTTACTTTCTCTTATTTCACACATGCTTGTTCATTGATGGAATAAAGATGGCTCATTTAAAGATTTTGCTGTGTGTTTTAAAATTAAAGTTCAGTCCCTCAGAAATTAGGCACATGCAGATATTTTGAACACAACGTTTTGGTTAATGATACTGACTTAGTTACTCAGATTTGGCGAGAGTATGGATTAAATGGGCATACTTATATGACTGTGTGCACCTAGCTTTTTTTAATACGTAAATATCTATAGAAATACCTCTTGTGCACTTCTCTCTTAACATACACAACTCAAATTATGTTAGTAATGATTATCTCCTAAAGTAGAATTATGACTGACTTTCTAAATGTTCTTCAGTTCCCACATTTTCTAAATGAACATGCATTACTCATTAGTCATGACAAGTAGGTTTTATCTTGTATGCTCACTCTGATCGGTTGGGAGCAGCTGCTGAGAGGCAGTGTGGTAAAGGTCCTGAGATTGGTTAGCAGAGAAGAGTATCATTAAATCTGATGATCATCGTGGGTGGCTTAGAGAGAGGTGATATCTACAGACCTTCTTGACGTTATTTAGGAAAACAAAGTTGGAGAATAAATAATTTAATTGGCCTAATGTAGTTTGTATAAGAAAATTTAAGGTATTTAATTGACAAGTAATTTTAATAACTATCTTGAAAATAAAATACATGAATAAAAAGGTAAAAATACTATATAGCTTTAATGACTGCCACTATAATGGTTACCAATTTACATGTTACCAATTTACAGTTGAAAATGTGTTCCTACATTTTTATTTTTAAAGTGTTCTTGCATTTAACATTTATATTTGGTAGTAGTTTAAACTTTCTTTTAACAATAATTTTCTAATTTTGGTTTTACATTGATGTTTTATTTCAAAATGGTCTTTTTAATGCATCTTTACTCCATATTATTAAAACAAGCAGAAATGTTATTGATGAGAACCATTGCAATTGTTTTTTAAAAATTATATGATTAATTGAGATGTATATACATATATTGACATGTTTATTAAAATTAAGCTCTTAGTTCTTGTTATATTTGTTTTAAACTTTTCCCCTTTTTTTCAGCCTTCAAAACCTCTTACATTCCAGTAGAAAACTATCTCTACAAGTCCTTAACTTTGTTCACTCATTCCAGGTAACAAAAATAAAAAAACCCTAAGATATATTTGTATAGAGCTTTTATAGTGTCCAAAACACTTCTGTGTTCGTACTGAACCTCCACAGCAGTAAGACATGAAATAAGTTGTAATTTTAATGTATAAGTGAAGATACTGAAATTCAGGAGGTTAACTGACTTATACATGATTTCACTGGCCAGGTCTTTAGGAGGCTTGAACTGTTTGTTCTGTGCTGGTGCTTCATTTAACAGAAGTGTTTTAAGCATCTGCCGTGGGCCGTGTACCATGTTAGGTTCTGGTTCTTGGGTCACTTGTTGTGTAGTTGCTAAGTCATGTCCAATTCTTTGTGACCCCAAGGACTGTAGCCCGTCAGGCTCCTCTCTCCAAGGGATTTCCCAGGCAAGAATACTAGAGTGGGTTGCCATTCCCTTCTCCTGGGGATCTTCCTGACCCAGGAATTTGACCTGTGATTTCTGCGTTGGCCGGCAGGCTCCTTACCAGTGAGCCATAGGGAAGTCCCCTCTCGAGTCAGCACACTTCCATTAACAACCGCAGTGATCCGCCAGTGCGGTGATGAGTGAGACGGGACTGACTGTTACGGTAGTCTCACCTCCAGGGAGAGAATGGATACCGTAGGCTTGATTCGTAGATAAACTTTTAGAGTGGGATATTTTTTGTTTGAAATGTCTGTTCTAACATGATGAAGTTAGTATTTTGGAGTCTGGCTTCCTTCATTCCCTCAGTAAACACTCGAGTCAGCTCTGCCAGAGCCTACAGGGTGCTGGAGACACAGTACTAAGACTCTGGTGGAGCTTAAGGGTTGTGTGAGAGCTAGTCAAGGAAACCCTGAAATGTGCAAGTAGTCGCAGATTTCAAAATGTGTGCCTTAGAGGAGCCATACCCCTTCAGATATGATGGATTCTAAAGGCAGACCAAATTTTAAAAGGTAGAGGTGATGTATAAGCTGAAATCTAAAGAATAGGAGAAAGTGTTCCAGGCCGAGGTTAGTAGGTATGTAAGTCCTGTGTCAGGAAGGCACTCAGCCTGCAAGGAAACGAGAGGACCAGTGTGGCAGAAGCTTCGTGAAAGTGGGGTAGGGGCAAGAGAGGAGGTTGATGAGGAGCAGAGGGCCTGTACGTGAAAAAAATGTGTTTTATGCTTACTGCAAAGAGAAACTTAGTATTAAAGACTTATAACAGGGAATGACATTATTTCTAATTGACTTTTTAAAAAAGATTAGTTACTGTTTAGAGAATAGATTAAAAACAGAAGCTTAGAAATAAGACAAGTTTGGAGACTGTTATAATAACTGTCGTGAGAGGTATTGATGGATGAACACCCTTTTTCATTTAAAAAAAATGTATGTATCAGCAGTAAAGGTTTGTTTATTACTGCTATACCTGTAACATAATAAGTTGTGTATATTATTAAACGTACACAAAAACAAATTTTATTGGATGCAATAAATAGGTACAAGATTTTACAGATTTTCACACTCTTTTCACCTCACTTTGGTGTGAGGACCCCACTTCAGTGGAGACTGATGGCCTTGGTTATGGTGAATGAATCAAGTAAACTCCTTTGGGATACATGTTGGAGGTATATTGAGAGAACTTGGTGATTAAATAAATGTGAGGAAAGACTGAGGGTATGATAAGGAAGGGAAGAATGAAGATGATTTTCATACTTCTTAACTAGCTTGATGCATGGAGTAGGGGAAGGACCCAGTGGGGGAAAATTTAAGTTTGGTTATGGACATGCTAAGTGTGGAATTTATGGTGAAACATCCAAAGATAGATGTTGGATTGGAGGAGATTGGAGCCTGGAGTTCCAAGAAGTCTGTGGTGAATGTGTGAATCTGAGAGCCCTGAGAGTGGATGGATGTTGCATGAGGGTTTTTGTAGATTCTCTAGGAACTAGCTTTTTCTTATTCTTATAACCTGTTACTTCCCTTTATTTCAAAGTACTTGTTGTCATCTGAGTGTATTTGTCATTTCTGCATATGTTAACACCAGTCATTAATTATTTGGGGTTCATGAGGTACAATTTGCATCTCCTATAGTGCTCTGCATTCCATAAAAATTTCTTAGGTAATCAAGGTTTTGATTTCTCATGGTTTGGTAAGGTGTTGAATAGGACTTTTTGTCTTGTTTCTTGCTCTTTCTAGGAAGGTGCTTCAACACTGGATGCTCACCCCGAGGCCAGTTTTCCAAGTTTGCTTTCACAGGCATCCTGCGCTGACATGGGAGTCCCCCTTCCTGCCAAGAACTTAGTATTTAAAGACGGTATCTTAACGGAGTGGAGTGGACGATCACCCTCGTCACTTCTTATTGCTAATCTCCATTTGCAATAATTTGGTTACATCATTTGTTGCCCACCCTTTCTGCCTTTTTTCTTTCTTAATGTTAGCTTTATAGTGCCAGCCACTAAAAAGCTTCCTGCTGCTGCAGTGCAATTCATGCTTAACTGATGTTAAAGTTTGGGGAACTCGTTCATGTTTTTGAAAGTTTTCCTCATTCCTGCACCTCCTAATGCAACAAAAAGCTTTTTAGCAGCCTGCACTGTATTTTTTACCTTGAGACAATCTGCATTTCTTTTATAAAACTGAGGATATACTTTATAGGCTTTATGATGACTGTTATGTTTATAAGCAGTCACTATGAATATTGCAATGGTAATTTTATATGTTAGTTTATCAAACATAAATCTTGTTTAATTTTATATTTTGTTACCTACTCGTTAAGGGATCATGGGAAGATGTGGAACTCTTCCTCTGAAAAGGCTTCTTGGTATTTAAAGTAGCAAAACTATAAAACTGTAAACATCCATTATTGAGAGACGATCTGATGGGGCATTAAGAATTGCTGTGGATGTTTGTAAATTATGTATATCAGTTGAACATTGTTGAAGGTATGCAAATCAGCATAGTTAGGTATGGCTTATAACATTGACTTAGAAGATCTTAATGCAGACTATGACTATACATTGACATCTCATAAGAAGCTTGGGAAACATTCTATTTTTAAACAGTGTTTATACATGGACTTTCGTTGTCGCTCATTTGGGGCTTTATATTTTCATAGAGTCTTTATGGGAAAATAGAGTTTATTTTCCACTCTTGTAGCTGTGGCTGCTGCATGGTTTCTCCCTGACTCATTTACCCATGAGTTGTCACGGAATTGGATTTGAGGTTTCAAACCAAGGATTTTGATTTTAGCTTAGAATTACATTTAGAGGCATTAAGGCTATGTCTTCTGATCAAAACATTTTAGTAACAAACTTGCTGTGAGGACACATTGTTAGGCAATTTGGGTCTTAAATTTATGTGACTAGTTTTAGACAAAATGATAAAGAAAAATCGAGTAATTTCAAAATGTTTTCTTGAGTCCTTGATTCTTTTGGTATCTCAAATGTTAATTAGAATAATTGGAATCACTTTTTAGATTTTTCGAGTTACCTTCCTTGGGAAGTTTGTGCAGTGTTTAGCTCTTCTCATAGAATAACGGTTTACTAGTTTAAAACTGTAACCAAACTAACTGGTCAAACAGCGTATATCTAAAATATTTAAAGCATTAGAAAATTTGGGAAGGTTAGTCCTGAACATTTTTGCTGATAATTTTTGTTATTTATAGAACTGACATTTGTGTATTTAACATACTTCTGGGAATATATGTCTTTCTTAAAACTGTTAACCATGCATTCAGTACCATGGCCCACCTATTGAATGTTTTGAAGCAGGTTACCTGTGACACAGTCAGTGCTGTGTTTGGGGTAAATGCAGTAACGTTTAGTATTCTACTTTGTCTTATATGAGGTGGAAACCAAGTGTATGTTATAAATGTTTGTCTATAAAAGGAAAAATACTAATATTAAAATAATTTCTTATAACTGTGAATCACTCATTTATTTTTCCAATAATTGATATTGTACATTCCTAGTGCTATTAGGTATGTATGTAACTTTTATAGTTTTTCACCTGATTGTTGTAAGTATTTCATTTGATCAGGGCTCTTTAATCTCATTTGCTTTGTTCAGATTAACTGTAGTTATCTTATTTATTTCTATATTAACAAGCTAAGCCTATGGTGATGACATGTACACTAATAAAGCATTGAATGTTTGTAGTTGGTACAAACTACAAACCCTATAGTTGAACCCTGTTGTTGGTGAATTTAAAACTTAAAATATGGGAGTGATTTGCTGCTATATCTCCTTTGAGGGATAATAGGAAGAAATGGAACCTAATAATGATCATGAATTTTAGGGAAAGTACAAAAAAAAGTACGTGGTCCCCTCTGGTTTCTCACGTGAAGGAGGAAAGATTCTACTTCCAGCTGAAAACCTCATACTTTTGAAGATGAGAATCTACATTTTTAGAGCTGTTAGCAAAATGTGAAAGCCACTTTTATGCTTTACTTTGTGGATTTGGTTTTGTTTCATTCATACATTAACTCATGTAGAGATGCATTGCTTAAATCTAATGTGTTGATCTTACACAACAAAAAAGGTAAAATATAGAATTTATTATTTGCCAAAGAAAATTTATGAAAGAATTTTTATCTGGTTTTTCTGCAGATGTTTAAAGTAATTTCATTTGGCTTTGTGCTCCCTCCCCTCTTTTTTGTCCTTAATGTAGCTTAAACCATTGGCAAACTTCAGAAACCAAGAGAAAAAAGAAATATAAAAAAAAAGACATAGAATTTAATATGGTACAATTTCACCTTACACATAGGTCTGAAGAAATGCAACTTTATGTTGTTGAGATCATCTGACTTCCTTGATTCCTTTTCTTCTTTTAAAATTGTAATCAGATGATTCTGTTTGTGGGCTTTTTTTTTCAGGAATAGTGCTTGCTTTTACTTATTTCCACTTTTTCTCTGCTGTTTGTGTTTCTCTTTTATGTTCAGTGTTTCAAATACACTTTGTATTTAAAGATTTTAAAATACCAAAACTGTAACTGAGTACAGTGGATTTTTTTCTGGTATGATGTTAATATTATACAATGAAATGTATAAAGTGTTGTCAATTTGATTATTGACACTATAATATGTTTACAAATAAACTGTGGTGTTGATCAAGTTGCTGTGAAAATGTGTATAATCTTGTTAAGTCCCTTTCATAATTTAAAATACAGGCATGCTTTCAGTGCTGAGGTTTCTATACTTTAAAAGAAACAACAGCAGCAACAAGCTAATTTTACAGTAGTTTCAAATTAGCAGAAAAATTACAAAGGTAGTCTGGAGATATTCCCTATACCCTTCCACAGGCTTCCCCTAATGTTACACCTTATATAAACTATGATGCATTTGGCAAAACTCAGAAATTAACATGGGTACCATACTATTTACTAAAATACAAATTATGTTTGATTTTCACCCATTTTTCCTCTGACGTTCTCTTCTGTTCTGGGACTGTGTCCAAGGTACCATGGTGCATTTATTTAGTCCTCACTGCCTCCGTCTCCTGCAGTCTGTTGACAGTATCTCAGTCTTCCCTGACCTTGAGACTGTGAAGAGCACAATTGGTTATTTGGTGGGATGGCCCTCACAGTGGGTTTACCTGTAGGGCGGCCCTCACAGTGGGTTTGCCTGTAGGGCGGCCCTCACAGTGGGTTTGCCTGTAGGGCGGCCCTCACAGTGGGTTTGCCTGTAGGGCGGCCCTCACGGTGGGTTTGCCTGTAGGGCGGCCCTCACGGTGGGTTTGCCTGCGGGGCGGCCCTCACGGTGGGTTTGCCTGTAGGGTGGCCCTCACAGTGGGTTTACCTGTAGGGTGGCCCTCACAGTTTACCTGTAGGACGGCCCTCACAGTGGGTTTACCTGTAGGACGGCCGTCACAGTGGGTTTGCCTGTATGGTGGCCCTTAGAGTGGGTTTGCCCGTGGGACGGCCCTTACAGTGGGTTCGCCTGGCGTTTATCTGGTGGGAGGCTGTACTTCACTAGGGAGGGTAGCCCAGGTGTCGTGTGCCCTTCCACAGTGTCTCATACCGTGGGTTGCAGAGTTAGCAGATGTTACCAGTGACGTCCCTTCATTGGTTAAAGTGATGGTGGTTTTTTTTTTGGAAGTGAGTTAATCTAGCCCACACTCAAAGGGAAGGAGCAGTATCTATATTCTTTACAAATTTTCTTTTAAAGATTTGTTCCTTTCCTCTCTTTATTTGGTCATTTGTTTATATTAGTATGTAATCATGATTATTTATTTTAGACTTTTGAGTCAAAATCCAGTACACCTGTTATTTTGTTGTGAAGATTGTTTAGCTTTGCCTATTGGGAGCTCTTTGAAACTGGCCTCTAAATCCTTTACCATACCCTCTTTTTTCTTTTCTTTTTTTTAAAGACTAATCTTTTCTAGCACTGTAGAGTTATCTGGATGCCAGCCCTAGAATTAGCTATTTCCCCAAGGAGCCTTGTTCCTTTCTTTGCAGAATGGCATTTAGAAACCAAGATTGGGGTTTAGGTGTGCTTGCTTTCACCTTTTCGGTGAAATGACCTAAGAGATACAAATATGTATACTAACTAGTGTATGGGTACACACGTCTTTATGTTTAGATCTATCTGTAGGCATATTAAGTTAAACAGATTCTCATTCAGCACCATAGGTTTCATTCTGCTTACGCATCTTTGCTTGTTCATAACTTCTTTTCTCTGAGAAACCTGGCTCTTTTAATCTATACTTTATTTGCTTATTTGTTGAACCCTGGAACACTTATACAGTGGTTTCAGAATAACTATGTTGTGAGACACAGATTGACAAGTGAGGGTATAGTGTTCCTTTAAGTACTTTTTTTGTCTTTAACCTTAAATAGTATCCAGTCAAAATGTTTTCCAAAGTAACTTAGTACAGCTCGTTGTTCCCTTCATTGAGGTTGTAAGATACATTTGCAAAACAGATTTCGTTTGTCACACTCTGCATTCCATCTGGGATCCCTTGACATCACAAACCCAAAGTGCAGTTTTCATTTTCTTCAGAAAGTTTTATATTTTTTTCACATAGTAAAATTCACTCTGCCAGGCCTTTGACAAATGCATAGGATGTGTTCACCCACCATCCCTGTACTATCCAGAATGGTTGTATCACCCTAAAAATTCCCCTATGTACTCAACCCCTCACCCTACACCTCACAATCACTTACCTGTTCCTATAACTTTGCTTTTCCCAGAATGTCATATAAATGGTGGAATTGTACAATTTGTAACCTTTTAAGCCTAGCTACTTGTGCATAATAAAATGCGTTTTAAATTCATACATGTTGTGTGAGTCAATAGCTCTGTTTCTATTGCTGAGTACTTCATTGTATGGACATATCAAGGTTTGTCATTTAAAATTCATGTGCAAGTTTTAATATAAACATAGTTCATTTTGCTTGGGTAAATACCTAGGAATGGGATCGCTGAGTCATTGGTAAGTGTGTATTTAACTTTATAAGGAATTGCCAAACTCGCCAAGTGACTATGACATTTTATATTACTGCCAGCAATGAATGAAGGTTCCCATTGCAATGGTATCTTATAGTGGTTGAAATAATTCATTTTCCCAGTGAAAAATTATGTTGGACATCTTTTCATATGCTTATTTGCCATATATGCATCTTCTCTAGTGAAGTATCTATTCAGATCTGTTCCTCATATTTTAAAAATTAGGTAAAGTGAGTTTTAAGAGTTCAATAAATATTCGAGTACAAGTCTTTTATCAGATACATGCTTTGCAGGTGTTTTCTTCCAGTCTGTCTTGTCTATTCATTCTCTTAATAGTGTCTTTTAAGGTAAAGAACAAAAGTTTTAAATTTTGACAGTGTCTCATTTGTTAGTGTATTTTTTTTTTTTAATGAATTGTGCTGTTGATGCTGTTATCTAAAAATTCATCACCAAACCCAAGATGCAGCATTTTCATTTTCTTCTCAAAGTTGTATAGTTTTATGTTTAGGTCTTTGACCCATTTGAGCTAATTTTAATGTATGAGGTACATGTTTATCCTTTCTTCGCTGCATCACCATTACACCTTTGTCAAAAATCAGTTGATGGGGACCCCTCAGGTGGTTCAGTGGCTAAGACTTCATGCTCCCAAAGCAGAGGCCCTGGGTTCAATCCCTCATCAGGGAATTAGATCCATGCCACAACTAAGACTCAGCACAGCCAAATAAATATTGAAACAAAAAAATCAGTTGATAGACCTATAGAGAGACAAAAGTAGATCAGTAGTTGCCTGCGGGGGAAATGAGGAGTGACTGCAGATGGGCATAAAGCATCTTCTTGGAGTGCTGGAAATGCTATAAAAGTGGATTGTGGTGATTGATGGTTGTGCAACTCAAGTTTTCAAACAAACGCACTGTACACTTTAATCAAGTAAATTTTATCATGTAAATTATACTTCAATAAAGTGGTTTTAAGAAATCAATTGACTTTTTTTTTTGGTCTGGCTCTGTTTCTGAGCACTCAGGTCTGTTTCATTGATCATTGTGTCTGTCCTTTTAATACCATGCTGAAATTGGATACTGTTAGTATCTGGTGGCTCAGAAAGTAAAGCGTCTGCCTATAATGCTGGAAACCTGGGTTCAATCCCTGGGTCGGGAAGATCTCCTGGAGAAGGAAATGGTAACCCACTCCAGTACTCTTGCCTGGAAAATCCCATGGATGGAGAAGCCTGGTAGGCTACAGTCCATGGAGTTGCAGAGAGTCGGACATGACTGAGCGACTTCACTGTCACTTTCAGTCATCCAAATTTTGGGGTTTTTTTGAAAATGGATTTTGGCTCTTTTCGTTCCTTTGCCTTTCCATATAAATTTTAGAATCAGCTTTTCAATATCTACACACAAGCCTGCAAAGATTTTAATCAAAATTATATTGACTCTATAGATCAAATGGAGGAGAACTGACCTCCTAACAAATCTCTCTATAACTTCTTTGATTTTTGTTGGGTCATTGTTATGTAGATTTTCTTTCTTTTTTTTTTTTGGAAATGTTTTGAGCTCCAAGTTCAATTTCTATAATAGATGTATTCAGATTATCTATGTCTTCTTGAGTGAGTTTTGGTAGTTTATATCATTCACGAAATTGGTCTGTTTCCTCTATATTACTGAATTTAAGGGTATTTATTTTTCATAGTGTACTCTTGCTGTCCTTTTATCTTGTGAGATAAGAATATGAAAAAGATCAAGTGAGATCAATTCCAAAGAGAAAATGGCCAGGAATGATTCACAACAGGTGAAAGATGGGAATCCAGAGATATAGAAATCCAGTGCATAGTATTTATCAATAGTATTTAATCAGTAATGAACTCAGAAAACAATTCAATTACATCATCAAAGTACTTAGAAAAAATGACTGTTGACCTAATTATTGTGAATCCCGCAAAACTATCTTTCAAAAACAAGTGTGGAAAAGACATTTTCAAATATAAAAAGACCAAGTTTATCATTAGATCAGTCTTTAAAAAAATAAGGTTTATTCACAAGGAATGTCTGTTTTATGAAAGGAATGCTAAGCAAAGATGCTAATTAAATTTCTTTTCTGAATGAAAATAATAGATATAATTTGGAAGAGTAAAAAAATAGGACTAAAATCCTGAAAAAGTTATATGAGAGTTATGATTACACAGAGTGAAGCACTCTTAGCTCACTGTATTGTTTAGGGATAAATAATAATCTTTCATGTGTACATTCAACACTTATTACTGTAGATTCACTAAATGGCAGACAGGGTACTAGTTTAGGAAAGGGATGGATCAGTGGATAAGAAATTCTGGTCTTCATGGAGTTTACATTTTAGTTAGTGGAGACAGTAAACAAATTGCATAGCAGGTTAGAAGGTGGTAATTGCTATAGGGAAAAAATAGTAAAAAGGATGGGAAATATTTGGAAATGGAATTACTATTTATCAGTAGCTGGTCAGAGAAGACCTTAATGAGAGGGTGACATTTAAGCAAAGAATGTGGGCCAAACATCTAGGGAAGAGTGTTCAGGGAGAAGAAATAGTTTGTGCAAAGGCTAACTGGTAGAAGCATTTCTGGCATGCATGTCCAAAAAAAAAAATGATGGGATTAGGGTAAATGGAGCTAGGGTAAATTGTGCTAGATATATCAGAGGCCCCCAAACTCTACATTCTAATACTTGATGATCTGAGGTGGAGCTGATGTAATCATAATAGAAATAAAGCGCACAATTAATATAATGTGCTGGAATCATCCTGAAACCATCCCTCCCACCTCATCCCCCCACCTCCCCTACCAAACACAACTCACTCCCTGGTCCTTGAAAAAACTGTCTTTCACGAAACCAGTACATGGTGCTAGTTGGGTGCCATGAGCAAGAACGGCTGCAGTCTGCTTTTGTATGTTTTGCTCATGAGGAAGAAAAATATATGAATGACTTTCATTTTCCGGGCAGGCATCTGCTGAATGCCGGGCAGGACAATCAAATTGAAACCCATGTTTAGGCCTTTCCTGTTATCTTTTGAACACCACTGAAAATTTAGAATGCCGAAAGGGAGCAGCTGCCCAATTAAACTTTTCTTAACTTCATCTGTCAGTGTTTTTATTTCTGGTATTTCAAAAGTCACTGTCCGGGTTCCTGTGGGCAAAGAGTGGGAGTTGTGTTTAAAGTTCAGGGTCCAGGCAGCTGAGGTCTGGAGTGGTTTCAGTAGCTTCTTTGTTTGCTTCCAGGCTTCTCTCTCCCAGTGGGTGGCAGTGTTTCACTTTTTAATCTTCCCTTTTCTGAGGGACTTCACTTGCTTGAGGACAGCAGAGCAAGCGGAATTCATTTACAGCCCCGCTCGTCACCCACTGCCTCCAGTCCTGTTAACCGTGGACTGAGTTCGCTTGGATAACTACTTTGAGAACAACAGGACTTACTCCTCCAGTTGATTGTCCTGTAATTGGTCCTTAAGTGGCTGTGTGACCTAATTCTGGCTGATGAAACACCATGGGAGGTCTGTTGGGGAGGGCACCCCTCCCAAAGGGAAACTATGAAAAAACGACTGAACGATGAGGGGAAATGAAACCCCATCCATGGTCTTTGGATCCTATCTCGTTGCTTTCCTGAGATCTTCTAGGTCTAATATCTAGTGGTTGTGTAATGGTGGCATGTTTACATCCTTAAGTCAATTTGGTTGATAAACATGAGACCTCATAAGAGCATTAGAAGAGAGCAAAAATAATTTAGTGAAGCTTGGAAGATAGTGTGGGAGATCTGTTACCAAAAGAGTGTGGGGCGGGGGTTCCGGCTGCTCACCCCTTGAAAGACAATAAACAGGCCAGGTTGGTGGGAAGGACCAAGATGCAGAAACAGCAGTCATCTCTGACAGTCATCTTCAACCTGGTCAGCAGTGGTCTGACCAGCAGCATCCTGGTTGTTTAAGGTACAGTTAACCTTCAGTTCCAGGGTCTATTTGTTCCCATTTCTTTGAGGCCAGTTCTCAGAATTGTGGCAGCTCATGTCCTGGGTCCGGTCTGGTCACATGTAGTTAACTTCTCCACCTGCTGTTTTAGTGTCTGTAAGACAGCTCACAGGATGTGGCTCAGAATATTATCTATAGCCCTTGAGAAAGAACTAAAGGTCCTTGACTATGCCTAAAGAATAAATCATTATTATTTATTCTCCTTTGACTGTTTTCCTTTCTTTCTGTATTTCTCGTTTCTCTGATTAAACTTCTTTGACTAGAGTTTTCCACAGACAAAAGGCAGGCCGAGGACATGGTGGGGGGCAAGGACTATAGAGTCCTGCTCTGTTTCAAAACCACACAGCTGGGAGCAAGAGAGGAACTGGTGAGACAGCCCCAGAAAAGCCTGTGCTCCTGCAAAGGTGGTATAAGCGGGGAAGGTGAAGACGAGCCATTAGCTTCTAGTAGGCAAATGTGAGCAGATTAGATTGGAGCCAGGGGACTCCTGACACAATACTAATTACTGTATTGTTAAGTATCAGGAATAGCAATGGCTATTCCTATTGTGGAAAGGGTTTCTAATTTTCTTGACTCCTCTCATTAGGCACAGTGAAGGCATTCAAAGAATTCTCATTGAAAGAATTATTCTCTTATTAGCCCGGGGAAACCAAGGTCTTTTTCTGAGGATAGATAGAAGTACAGGTTTGGTTTTTCCAGAAATGGAGCAACGATCCTTCAGTTATGTGTACAATAGTTGGACAAGACACATTTCTTAAACTTAAATGCAAGACCATTAATAAAAAACAAGGTCGTTATCCATGACATATGCAGAGGACCCTGAGATGAATGGGGCTGTATGCTCCCAAAGGCGTTCAGCCAAGCAGAGGAAGCACACACAGAGTTGACCATAATACAACTAGAAAGGGTAGGATCCTACAGCTACTGAGAAAGAGGTGCGGGACACAGAGGAGGGTGTTGTGCTGAGAGGAAAGGAGAAGAGAGTCAGGGTGGGGTTTATGACAGGCTGCTGTGAAAATTTAACTGGAGTGGGGCTTCCCTGGCGGTCCAGGGGGTAAGACTGTGCTTCCAATTCAGGGGACGTGAGTTGGATCCCTGGTTCAGGAACTAAGAGCCCACATTCCTCATGGCCGGTAAATACAACACCTAATGCTGGTTCTGAGGCTCTTTAGGAAAAAATTAAAAAAAAAAAAAATGGGAGTTTTCCAGACTGGGAGTGCAGGAGTGTATATCCAATGCACAGGAGTTAGCACGAAGGGACACACAGGAGCAAGACGGTGTTCAGCATTTTAAAGTAATGGCAAGTTCTCGTGTTTGTAGAGCATAACCATGGCCAATGCTATAACAAAAGGGTAAAGAACACTACTTTCTGCAATCAGGAGAAAGCTGAATGCCTCTGGTCATCTTGT
This sequence comes from Muntiacus reevesi, assembly GCF_963930625.1. Taxonomy (NCBI): domain Eukaryota; kingdom Metazoa; phylum Chordata; class Mammalia; order Artiodactyla; family Cervidae; genus Muntiacus; species Muntiacus reevesi. Next base: position 62,179,153 of record NC_089260.1, read on the forward strand.
ATACCAGAAATAAGCTGAGTCACCTAAGTATTCTGAATGTCATTAGAATCTTTGTTGCTTTTGTGTTCACATCACCCGATTAAGCAAGGGGAAAGTTTTTGGGTGAGACTTGTGCCTTTAAATCTTGACGTCCCACCAGATAGCTGGAAACAGTGTGGGTAGATTGCTCTTTGAGCTCTTGGAAGGTAAGCGTGAAATGAATCTTACTCATTCTAAGGTTGTGTGGGCTCATGGTGGATATGACTCATGACTAGTGGTCAAAATATAGGTGTCGACTTGATTCAAACACTGTAGATTACTGTTAAAGCAAAAAAGATGATAAGCCTGGTCTCTGAAAAGAGAAAGTATGGCATCGGAAGTATGAGTCTCTTGGAGAACAGAATCATATCTTTTTTTTTTTTTTTTTGCCAAATGGCATGTGGGAACTTAGTTCCCCAATCAGGGATTAAACTCACACCCCCTGGGAAGCAGAGCCTTAACCACTGGACTGACAGAGGTCCCAGGAACTGTCTTTAATTACAGGGAAAATTAAGTAAACGGCTTGGATCTATAAGTATTTTGTGTCTTGAGATTCTATGTTCTATATTCTTTCTTTGGATTTTCATGATTCTTGCAAGGATCCAGGCAGGCTACACAAAGAACTTACTTTATGAATTAATCAACTTGAGACAAAGTTCTTATAATTAAAAAGTCATTTAAAAATAATTTTCTTCTTTATTTTCCCTGACATTTTCTCTAAAGAGATAACAATTCTCTTGTCAAATTGTTTCCTTTCAGAGTTCAGCTCTTATTCCTCTGAAATGTAAACTTCTCTGCTTGATGGATAATCTAGGTATGTGGAGAAGAATTCAGATGTTAAAATCATAAAACAAGCCTAGTATAACAGATAACGATCATGACTATATTCTACCCATTGTCCATCTTTTTAGTAGTATCTAAATAATGAAACTGGACATTTGGTAACAACAAGAAACTAATTTTTTTTTTCTGTTTAGAGTTAAATCATTTGTTTTGTGTGCTTAATAAAACCTCTGGTCTTTAAGAGAGATATTTATATTTATAATTGCTGCTTCATCCTGCAGAGATTTTCAATAAATTTAAATTATATAAAAGTGTTTTGGACAGCTTCTAAGTTTAAACATCTTGCCAATTGTTGTTCATCTACAGTACTCCAAATATTCTTGCTGAATTTTTATTTGTCTGAATTTGATCACAGGAGCTACAAGAAAGAAAATTTAAAAACCTGGTATTTGTGGTTCAACCATAGAAGAGGCTGACCAGAAGAATATAAAAGAGCCAATGAAAAAGAAAATCAGGCATTTAGTGTTTGTCTAAGGCTCATTAGGACTTCCCTGGTAGCTCAGCTGGTAAAGAATCTGCCTGTAATGCAAGAGACCCCAGTTCGATTTCTGGGTTGGGAAGATCTGCTGGAGAAGGGATAGGCTACTCACTCCAATATTCTTGGGCTTCCTTTGTGCCTCAGCTGGTAAAGAATCCACCTGCAATGTGGGAGATCTGGGTTTGATCCCTGGGCTGGGAAGATCTCCTGGAGAAGGGAAAGGCTACCCACTCCAGTATTCTGGCCTGGAGAATTCCATGGACTGTATACTCCATGGGGTCTCAAAGAGTCGGACACCACTGAGTGACTTTCACTTTCACTAAGGCTTATCAAGAAAACAAAGCAGAAATACCAGTACTGACTCTGGTTGTCATGGTGATGATCTTTCCAAATCTTAAATGTATAGAAGCCCAAGAAATGCTTCACAAGATACATGAACCAAGGACTCCAGGCTCTCTGAGGCAGTAAAATTTATGTTTAGGAATTTTGATTCAGGTGAGACAAGTCTTGTTTGTCTTTGTACCACTGTCTCTGCATCTCCACATGTTTGCCACCCACAACCAATCCTTTTGGTTTTATTATGGAGGTTTCATTACACAGAGCTTCCCAAGTGGCACTAAAGATAAAGGACCCAGCTGAACACCAGGTCAGACGGCTCTGCTGGTGGCTCAGATGGTAAAGAATCTGCCTAGAGTGCAGAAGACATGGGTTCAGTCACAGAGTTGGGAAGATCCCCTGGAGAAGGGAATGGCTACCAATTCCATGGGCAGAGCACCCTGGTGGTCTACAGTCCATAGGCTCCCAAAGAGTCGGACACAGCTGAAGTGCCTTAGCCCCAGAAAATGACTCAGGTGAAAGATCTGATTCATTCCAAAGAAAAACTATTACTGTGAGTGAAAGTTTTTCTTTGAATTAAGATCAGAATGAAGAAAGAACAGAGACAACAATCTATAAGACATACCAGTTGTGCATAAGTTTTCCTGCTTCACATTTTTGGGGTTTCATAAAAGCCCTCTTATTCTTTTTTTTTTGTCTTGAAGCATGGCATACAGGATCTTAGTTCCCCCACTAGGGATTGAACCTGTGTCCCCTGCAATGTGGAGTCTTAACCACTGGACCACCAAGGAAGTCCAAAAGCCCTGTTATTCTTTTCACCAAATTTAAACCAAGACCCAGGGCAGCTTCTACCAGAACAAGAAATTTTATACCCCATACATTTCTCTCCTCTTAATCTTGGTAATTCTAGAAGTAGGTTTGCCAGATTTAGCAAATGAAAATACAAAATGTCTGGTTAAGTTTGATTTTAAATGTTGGTAAAAGTATATGTTCCATTTAACCAAAACTCAAATTTAACTGGGTATCTTGTATTTTACCTATCAAGCCTATTTAGAAGACATCATGTTACACTATCCAATAAAGTTTTTCTTTCCTGGCACTGAATGATTTGATTTTGTTTGGGAGTCTACTTCTTAGGTGGATTTACTTCAGAAGTTAATCCTGATTGGTCTCAGTGAACCATAGTAGTTCCATTCTCCTTGAGAGTGATTGGTTTAGACGTGGTATATAGTTCAGTTCTTGACAATGGGATTTGAGAGCAAATCTACTGGGGTAGGGATTCTGGGAAAGGCTTCTTTGCTAATTGAAAGAAACATAAAAGGAACTGACCTCTCTCATTCCTCTGGATTTTGTCCTGTCTAAATGTGACACCTGGAAGAGTGGCAGCAATCTCGAGACCATCACAAGGGCAGACTAGATGGTAGGACAAAGCTAACTTTTGGAAGATGGCAGAGCAGGGAATTGGGAAGAACCTGGATCTCTCATGATGTCACTGATTCACTGAATCAGTGCCTGATACCTGACCCTGGAACTTCTTACTTGATAATAAAATTTCCTTATCTTTTTAAAAATTAGTGAATTGTTTTGGCCACACCATGCACCTTCCTTCTCCTGGGATCTTAGTTTAGTTCCCCAACCAGGGATGGAATCCAAGTCCCTGCATTGCAAGGTGGATTCTTAACTGCTTGCCCACCAGGGAGGTCCCAAAATTTCCTTATCTTATAAGGCATTTTGATTTGAGTTTTCTATTCCATGTAACACAAAACATCCTAAATGATAAATGATTTATTAGACTGGAAAACCAAAGCTCAAATACGTGAGGTAAGTTATCCAATGTCACTGAACTAGGAATTACTGGGGTTGAATTTGCACACAGAGCTGTCTGACTTCTCTCTGTTATACCAGTTCAATCATTTCCCTGGAGTGAGGCTTTGGATAAATTCTACTGCTTCTCTGAACTTTGACTTACTTTTCTGTAAAATAGAGATGTACCTTTTCCCTTTTGTTGTTGTTTAGTCATTAAGTTGTGTCCAACTCTTTTGTGACCCCATGGACTGTAGCCCACCAGGCTCCTCTGTCCATGGAATTCTCCAGACAAGAATACTGGAGTGGGCTGCCATTTCCTTCTCCTGGGGATCTTCCCTACCCAGGGATGGAACTCCAGTTGCCTACATTGCAGGTAGATTCTCTACCTCTGAGCCACCATGATCCATTAAAGATTTAAATAAACAGTGTGAACCAAAAGGTCAATATGAAGATACCTAATACGTTTCCTCCTTCCTTGCCCAATTAATGCTTTTATTCTTAGGAGTATTCCTTTGCTCCTTACTGTTCAAGGAGATGAATAGTCTTTTCATTTGAAAAGGGCTGGTATACTATAAGGACTTAGATAAGTAAAGTTTCCCATTCCATGAAAGTACTTAGACCCTTGAGTCTCACTGTTCATTGGACTTAATAAGCTCATAAACTCAATGAGTTCTTCAGACTATGGGGACCACTCACAATTGTGTCTAGATGCTGGAGCTTTTCCTTGTTATAGTTGTCCAGTCCAGCCGTCACTCATCTTGAGTTTTCATGCTGTGGAGGACACAATGGGCAACAGCCACCACCAGGAGCCAAGATGTAATGGTTCTCAGAACCATACTTTAAAAATAAAAATTATTCTGTTATGGATCTAGAAGCCAGAAGTCCTAAATCGAGGTATCAGTAGGACCATGCTCCCTCCTGAGGTTCCAGGGCAGGATCCTTTCTTGTCTTTTCCTGTTTCTGGTGGCTCTGGGCAATTTCTTGGCTTGTAACTGCATCATTCCAGTCCTCCACCTTCACTCGACCTTCCCCTCTGTGTCTCCCCCAATGTGTGTCTCTTGTCAGGACACTTGTCAGAATCATGCTTTCTAAAAACAGAGGCTGGGACACGGGTTTTCAGGATACTGGCTAAGAGGACCTGTAAAGTTTGCTTAATCATTCTGAGCTTTACTTTCCTTATCCGAAAAATGGAAATAGTAAAACTTAACCTCAAAGATTGATGCCAGGACCACACAAGGTAAAAAGTGAGAGCTCCTGATGTCTAGAAGTTGAACAGAGCATCGTCACCCTCAGGGAGTCCTGCCAAACACACACCGCTCAACATTCTGTTACTCTCATTACATCTGCAGTTGCAGTGTCCCTGCCAAACTGTTCTCCTTTCCAAAAAAAGATTCATGATGGAGGGTTTCGGCCTTTCAGTCCACATCATTTCTCTTTAGAAACTGAGCAGTAATCAAATTTCCAGACCTTGGGTGAACTGCAGGGGCATGAATGGGTCACAGCTCAAACAGATCCTCCAGCTGGTTCTGGCACCTCACCAGCATCTCTGGTTTGAATATAAATGGGAAAAACTATGGAACTCTGAAAGCCCATGTTTGGGATTGAGCAACTTGAAACCTGAGCAGATAATTACATACCCTCTGATACCGTCCTCCAAATTAACTTGTACCAACTGAGCTCACTCAATCCATTTCAAAGGCTAAGGAAATTGACAACATAAATTGTCTTCCTAAAATCGATGTAAAATATGCTTCTACTGAGAATTTACAGAGAAGATAGACTGAAAGAACCTTGGCTAGTGACTTAGTCTAGATTCTACCAGCCCTAAATCATTGCTTCAGCTAGGCTGTCTTTCTGGAATAGCCCCTCAACTCTTCTCTGTCTCTGCCCTCTTTGTGAAATCCGAAGACTCAAATATAGTGTGTGCGTGATCTAAAATAAACATTCACAAAGCCCTAGGAAACTCTCTTACTCCTTCCAAGCTAATCCCCACCCACCCCCACCCCCACTCCCCGTAGAGGTAACTAGTATTCTGACTTCTATCACCTTACTTTTGTATGACCTTGAACTTCACATACATGAAATCATGAAGTCTGTACCCTTTTGTATTTAGCTTCTTTTGCTCATCAATATGTTTGTTGCATGATCCATATTTGTGCTTGTAGCCTTAGTTTTTGGTTTTGTTTTTTTTATTGTGCCATGCAGCATGCAGATCTTAGTTTCCCAATCAGGGATCAAACCCATGCCCCCTTCAGTGGAAGTGCAAAGTCTTAACTACTGGACCTCCAGAGAAGTCCCTAGTTGTTTTCTTTCTTTTCTTTTTTTTAAATAGAATTTATTAGTAGTTTTAGGCTCACAGCAAAATTGAGTCGCTGGTACAGAGATGTTCTATATACCTCCTGCCATCCACCCGCAAGTGTAACGTCTCCCATTATCCATATCCACACAAGACTGGTGTTTTGTTATAATCGCCATGTGGCACAATGGTTTTCAACCAGGGCAGGGCACCATCCTCTTAGGGACCACACAGGTGGACGAGTGTGGTGCTGTCTTAACTGTGACAGTCACGAGCTCACTACTGGTGTGCAGTGGGCAGGGGACAGGAGTGGTAAACATCCTGGACTGAGCTGGGCAGCCCCACAAGTGACTGTCTCCACCTGTTTACTTTACAGGGAGTTAAGCCGGGAGAAAGATGCTAGTCTGAGGTCACGTGGGGCGACATGAGCTGGGAATCCTGGTGCCCCGTCTGGCTCCAGCGCCCTCACTTCCCCGACATAAGGGATGAGCTCTGGAGTTCCAGTGACGTGGGTTCAAATCCAGAGTCCAGTGTGTTCTGGGCAAGTTGTGTGATGCTGGGCAAGTTACTTATCCAAGCTTCACTTTCTTTATCTGTAAAATGGGACTAACCTTAGTATTTGCCTTGAAGAGTAGTTTTCTGAGGATAAAAATGAGTTCATTTACCCACAGTGTGCTCAAAACTGCCTGGTCCATGTGGGATGCACTTTATATGTTGAGTGTCAACTATTTCTCACAATATTTGGATGTGGTTGTTTTTGTGAGGATGGCTGTATGTTAGTCACTCAGTCGTGTCCAACTTTTTGCAACCCCATGGACTGTAGTCTGCCAGGCTCCTCTGTCCATGGAATTCTCCAGGCAAGATTACTGGAGCGGGTTGTCAATCCCTTGTCCAGGGGATCTTCCTGACCCAGGGATCGAACTCGGGTCTTCTGCATTGCAGGCAGTTTCCTTACTGTCTGAGCCACCAGGGAAGCCCAGGTGGGGTTCATACTAGTGAAGATGGCTAGTATTTTCCTTTTTTAAAAAAAGTTTTAATGAAGTTAAAAAGTATTTACTAACAAGCTGGTACTTCCCAGGTGGTCCAGCAGTTAAGACTGGTGCTCCCAATGCAGGGGGCCCAGGTTTGATTTCCTGGTCAGGGAACTGGATCCCACATGAGCTTGCAAGTTGCAGCTAAGAGCCCACATGCTGCAATGAAGATCCTGCAAGTGGCAACAAAGATGTGGTGTGCTACAATGAAACAGTCAAACAAGTAAAATAAAAGCTCACATATCACAAGAGTGCAGATTAATGAATTTCTTCCAGCTGGACTGATCCTCATAACTAGCATCATGATTAATATACAGGACTCATCACCGGTACTCATATAACCCCTTTTGCTCCCTACCTGTCATTACTCCCCACAAAGAGTAAACCGTGAGTCTAAATTCTAACAGCTTCAATTCTTTCATGTCTATTTTCATACTTTGTATAATGGAATCATATCACATGTACTTTTTGTGTGTATCTGACTTCATTCACTCAACATTGTATCTGTAAGTTCCATTTTCCCCCACCTCCCCCTTGTCCCCCTCTCCCTGTTTGCTAGAAAAGAATAAAGGGCCAGCACAGAGGCAAAATATACGAGAGGGTGACTTAATAGGAATTTTTTGAGAGGAAAATTTGCTGCTTAGATTATTTAAAGGGATTGGGCGAATTTTGCTGCCTTGTTAAAATCCTGACACTTAAGGTTCCCAAGTGTGGTCAGAAGAGCCCAATAGTGATTTGGGCTTTGAGGAAGGGATCAGTAAAGGAGAGTGATGATAAATAAAAACTTACCTAGCGTGTGTCCTGAGGCAATGACTCAAAGCAGGCCAGTTGCTAGATGAGACATCTGTTCAGTTGCACTCTTTCTAGAATTTTTTTCCTGGGGATTTTATATATCATAACTGAGGTTCATTTCTTTATATAATGAAAACACATTCTAAGTACCGCATGTTTTCCATTCCCAGAAGTGATCTCTGCTTCCTGCATACGTTTGGGGAGGTGGCCCCCAGTCAGCTCATTGCTTCTTTCCCTAAGCACTGCCGTGTGGACTTGGCGTGTTTGTGCAATAAAGAAGTAAGTCTGTTGACTTGAACTGATGTTCATCTTTATCTCTATACTCTAGTAGGAGTCATTGTCTGCTTAATTTCAGGAGATAGAGGTAATCATTTTTCTCTATCTTTCACCAGCAGAGCTACAAAACAAATTCTGAGCTTTTGGTTTCACAAGGCAGGAAGTCACCAAAGAGTTGTCAGACAATTCAAGAGAGGCGTAATAGGAAGACATCAGGGGCATAGCTCTACAGAAAGCGCCCTCGGTGAGTTAACCAATGATTCAGACAGGGAGGGAGGGTTGTTCACTGTCACCTGCCAGGTGAGCCCGAGTGATGCAGGGACCTGTGCCCCACCTCTGCCTCTGCCACACTGACCCAAGCGACTGTTGTCTCCTGTCTGTTTTAGGAAGTCTCACTGCTTTCCCACTATGTTCTCCATAGTCTAGCCTCCATTCAGAATCCAGAGTAATCCACGAAAATCGTAGGTCAAATCTGGTCTCTCTGCTTCTCAAAGCCCTCCGTTGGCTCTCTATTTCACTCAAAGGGAATATTTATATAAAAGATTTTATAGTCCTGTATATATATAAAATCTTTTATATTAATATATAATCATATATACACATGTATAATCTTTTACATACTATATGCAGATGCTAGGGGATTTTGTGCATAATGTGTGATAGAGTTTCTTATCATTGTTAAGACTTTCTTCTTAGGTATGGACCTTCCTTCTCTGTTTCATAGCCCTGATAGCTACCACAACACTTGACACATAGAAATGCTTAGTGAGGGACAAAATGATATAATTTATGTGAAAGCAACTTGGCATACCCTCACCCAAGAATCATTCTTTCATATAATTTTTAATTACAGTTGATTTATTGGACTTGTCTGCCATTGCTAGCCTTCTTTTTGTTCATTGCCATGATTTTATCCAACCTCTGTCTATTTAGCATATTTTTCCATGTCTCATTTCCTCTGTGCTCCCAAAATAGCACTATAATTTTCTCTGATTGATGCTGTTTGTATAAACTGGCGAAGACCCTGGGTTCACACACCTGAGTTCTCTGGCTCGCGTGGGTTTCAGCAGGACGCTTGGGAGTTCAGCCACCAGCAGCTGGACGTGTTTGGCATCAAATGAGATGAAGGGAGGAGAAACAGCAAAGCACTTTAGAATGGCAGGCATGATAAGGGCTGTTGTCATCCTGCTGCTGTGACAGGCAGTTTCTGGTCCTGTTCTGTGAGTGTTCTCGCTGGTGGCCTCCTGTTGTTTCAGCCTAAGTCGCTCAGGCTTTGAATGAGCATTTTCATCAGATTGTTCCAATGACAGGAAGCACCATCACATATTATGCAAAAAATTCTCTAGCATATGCATGTGAAAAAAAAAGCCTCCTGTAACTTTGTTTTCTTTACCTGCCCCTGCAAAGAAAATGAAATTATCATCTCTAGTGAGACTGATTCTTCCCCAAAAAGGTTGTCACCATCACGAAACAGAATTACCAGCCATAATAGGGGCCAACAAATTATTATTATTTTGCTTAAGCACATTTTTCACAGGTATAAGAGAGAGTAAGCTAGCTCTTCATAAATCTTTTTGGTATTGTAAAGAATTTGATGCTCTTATTGTTTTTTTTAATGAACACATTTTTGCCACCTTTTAAATTTTTTAATTTTATTTTTAATATTTTAATTAATTAATTTAATTTTTGGCTGCTCTGGGTCTTTGCTGCTGATGTGGGCTTTCTCTAGTTGCAACAAGCGGGGTGTGATGGTGCACAGGCTTCTCACTGCAGGTGTGGAGCACAGGCTCCAGGCTGTGTGTGCTTCGGTAGTTGCAGAGCACAGGCTCGGTGGCATGTGGAATCTTCCTGATCCAGGGATTGAACCCATGTCCCTTGCTTTGGAAGGTGGATTTCTACTCACTGTACCACCAAGAAAGTTCTCTCATTGTTTTATTATTTTAAAAATAAAATGGAGCATCTTCTTTAGGAAATCAGGTTTAAGATTTCTAAGCTATCTTGTCTCACTTTCCCACAGAACAAGTCTTAGAGAAAATTAAAAGCAGCTGGGAGAAGGGGTTGGTGCGGAATAGAGTAATGTGATATGTTCCAGAACAGGAAAGATGAGAGACAGGAAGAAGCTGGCTGTGTCAAGACTGCTGAGAATCAGAGCAGGGGAAGTCGGGAGACTCACTGGTAGCATTTTGCTCCCAAATCCACTTTTTAACTCTTGCATGGCCAAGGCTATGTTGAGTTCCTAGAGTCAAAGTCATAAGGAGAGCCTGGAGCAGTCTTTGGATGGGAATAAGTTAAATACAGGACAGTTGATCAAGACCTGAATTTCACCACTTGTGGCTCAAATGTTAAAGAATCTGCCTGCAATCCAGAGACCCAGTTTCAGTCCCTGCATCAGAAAGATCCCCTGGAGGAGGACATGGCAACCCACTCCAGTATTCTTGTCCAGAGAATTTCATGGACAGAGGAGTCTGGCAGGTTACAGTTCATGGGGTCGCAGAGTCAGACACGACTGAGTGACTAAACAACAACGAAGTTAAATACAGGACAGTTGATCAAGACATGGTGTTCATCACTGTGGCCCACGCCCTATCCTACCACCTCCCAGAGAGCCACTCCCCTCCCCTGCAATGTTTACCGACCTCTGTTCCAGGCACAGAGCTCCCGGAGAGTCAGGGGTGGGAGCCACGCCTCGGGACCCCACCCTGAGGTCTTCACTTCAAGCCTTGCCTGCACTAGCTGTGGGGCTGCCAGTTACGGCACCCATTAGGCTCAGCCTAGAGATAAACGAGCTAATGTTTGTGACGCATTTGGCATAGTGCTTGGCACATAGCAAGAACAATGTGAACATTAAAAAAAACACTTTTTTTTGGCATTGTCCAAATACTTTGTTTCCTGTTCATTTTCTATAAAACTTTTACATGTAACTATATCTGTTTTAAAAGGAAACTTAGTTACTAATAAAAATGGAAGGCCATGTTATAAAAAGAAGGTAACTAAAAATAAAAATGAGAAAAACAAAACAATGTTATTAAATTCTAGGTGTATTCTGTTCCCTGCCTCAGGCTCTGAGCTTGAGGCCTCTCTCTCTCTGTTAAAAAGTGAGATTTGCCAAGCCCTGGGCATAAAAGATACAGTAGCACCAAAATGAAATTTACCCTTTGTTGTAACCACAAGGATCAAGGGAGAAAGAGAGTTGTAATAATTTTAATATATATTTCATTATATAATGAAATCGATATTATTATATAGATTTATTGTATATATATTTCATTAAACATACAATTTTATTATATAATGTATAATACATTTTACTATACATTATATCATATATCAGTCAGTTTAGTCGTTCAGTCGTATCCGACTCTTTGCAATCCCATGAACCGCAGCACGCCAAGCCTCCCTGTCCATCACCAACTCCCAGAGCTTACTCAAACTCATGTCCATCGAGATGGTGATGCCATCCAACCATCTCATCCTCTGTCACCCTTTCTCCTCCTGCCTTCAATCTTTCCCAGCATCAGGGTCTTTTCAAGTGAGTCAGTTCTTCGCATCAGGTGGCCAAAGTATTGGAGCTTCAGCTTCAACATCAGTCCTTCCAATGAATATTCAGGACTGATTTCCTTTAGGATGGACTGGTTGGATCTCCTTGCAGTCCAAGGGACTCTCAAGAGTCTTCTCCAACACCACAGTTCAAAAGCAGCAATTCTTCCATGCTTGGCTTTCTTTATAGTCCAACTCTTACATCCATACATGACTACTGGAAAAACCATAGCTTTGACTAGATGGACTTTTGTTGACAAAGTAATGTCTCTGCTTTTTAATATGCTGTCTAGGTTGGTCATAACTTTTCTTCCAAGGAGCAAGCATCTTTTAATTTCATGACTGCAGTCACCATCTGCAGTGATTTTGGAGCCAAAAAATAAAGTCTGTCCCTGTTTTCACTGTTTCCCCATTTATTTGCCATGAAGTGATGGGACCAGATGCCATGATCTTAGTTTTCTGAATGTTTATAGCTTTAAGCCAAATTTTTCACTCTCCTCTTTCACTTTCATCAAGAGGCTTTTTAGTTCTTTGATTTCTGCCATAAGGGTGGTGTCATCTGCATATCTGAGGTTATTGATACTTCTCCCAGCAATCTAGATTCCAGCTTGTGCTTCCTCCAGCCCAGCATTTCTCATGATGTACTCTGCATATAAGTTAAATAAGCAGGGTGACAATATACAGCCTTGACGTTCTCCTTTCCCAAATTGAAACCAGTCTGTTGTTCCATGTCCAGTTCTAACTGTTGCTTCCTGACCTGCAAACAGATTTCTTAAGAGGCAGGTCAGGTGGTCTGGTATTCCCATCTCTTTCAGAATTTTTCACAGTTTGTTGTGATCCACACAGTCAAAGGCTTTGGCATAGTCAATAGAAGAGAAGTAGATGTTTTTCTGGAACTCTTTTGCTATTTTGATGATCCAAAGGATTTTGGCAATTTGATCTCTGGTTCCCCTGCCTTTTCTAAATCCAACTTGAACATCTGGAAATTCACGGTTCACGTACTATTGAAGCCTGGCTTGCAGAATTTTGAGCGTTACTTTGCTAGTGTCTGAGATGAGTTCAGTTGTATGGTAGTTTGAGCATTCTTTGGCATTGCCTTTCTTTGGGACTGGAACGAAAACTGACATTTTCCAGTACTGTGGCCACTGCTGAGTTTTCCCAATTTGCTGATATATTGAGTGCAGCACTTTCACAGCATCATCTCTTAGGATTTGAAATAGCTCAACTGGAATTCCATCACCTCCACTAGCTTTGTTCATAATCATGCTTCCTAAGGCCCACATGACTTCACATTCCAGGATGTCTGGCTCTGGGTGAGCTGTTACACCATCATGGTTATCTGGGTCATTGTGATCTTTTTTGTATAATTCTTCTGTGTATCTGTGCCACCTCTTCTTTTTTTTTTTTTTTTTTGTGCCACCTCTTCTTAATATCTTCTGTTTCTGTTAGGTCCATACCATTTCTGTCCTTTATTGTGCCCATCTTTACATGAAATATTCCCTTGGTATCTCTAATTTTCTTGAAGAGATTTCTAGTCTTTCCCATTCTATTGTTTTCCTCTATTCCTTTGCATTCATCATTAAGGAAGACTTTTTTAAAAAAATCTCTCCTTTTTATTCTTTGAAACTCTGCATTCAAATGGGCATAGCTTTCCTTTTCTCCTTTGCCTTTTGATTTTCTTCTTTTCGCAGCTGTTTGTAAGGCCCTCCTCAGACAACCATTTTGCCTTTTTGCATTTCTTTTTCTTGGGGATGGTCTCGATCCCTGCCTCCTGCACAATGTATATAATATTGTATGTTATATACAATATAATATATAATCTCATCTAAAATAATTTCAGGACCACCAGGGAAACACACAGTTCACACACACACACTCAAATGTGTATTTGGGGCTTCCCTGGTGGTCCAGAGGTTAAGAATCCACCTACCAATGCAGGGGACATGGGTTCAATCCCTGGTCTGGGAAGATCCCACGTGCCATGGAGCGGCTAAGCCTGTGAGCTGTAACTATTGAAACCCATGCTCTAGAGCCTCTGCTCCACAAGAGAAGTCACCAAAGTGACAAGACCAAACAATGCAACTAGAGAGCAGCCCCAGCTCACTGCAGCTAGAGAAAGTCGGGACAGGGCAACAGAGGCCCAGGGCAGCCGAAATACACAAATACATAAACAAGTAAGCACAGAGCTTCTGTGCAGCCCCGATTTTCAAAAAATTAAAAAATAAAAATGTATTTGGAAAAATGGAGGTTGACCCTCACATCTGTCCTGCCTTGGGCACTTGTAAATTGCTTCGCACTCCCAGCTCTGCGGGAAGCACGTGCTGTTGGTTGTCACGTGGGCTCCCCCGCACTCTCCCTCATGATGCTTCTCCATGGACACCAGTGTCAGTTAACAGCTTCTGTGCGACAGGCTGTATTTCTTACTGTGTTGTCCTTCCCATCATTACATTGCCACCAAGACCAGGTGTAGATGAGACTCTACTGAAATATATGTGAGTCTGACCTGCATCCTTTGGCTGTGAAGGGCAGCCTTGACACAACTGGTGAAAGTTCAATATTGGTCTAAGGATGAGATCACAGTTTCTATATGTCTTACACACGTGAACTCATTTTCTCTTCACAACAACCCCATGAGTCAGTAACTTAATTTACAGATGAGGCAGCTGAGGCTCAGACAGGTTAAGCAACTTGCCCAAGATCACACAGCTGTAGGTAGTAACAGCCAGGATTGTCTAGGTTCTGGAGTCTGGGATTTTGCTACTTCACTGTACTGCCTTTCAACAAACAAGCAATAAACAAACAAATGAGATAAGTATATTGTGGATCAGAGAGTGACCTATGCTAATGGAGAATACCAAAGGAGGGCGTGCAGGGGGCTGGGTTTTCACTGAAGTGAGTAGTCAGAGATGACGTCTTTGAGCAACTGAGGATTTGAGCAGAGGCCTGATGGGGTTGAAAGAGGAACCTTGAAAAATCATTCATTTCACTCATGAAGTCAATCTTAAGAATATATTAGCTCTGATCTTGCCCATTGCTCAGTTCAACGTAATAAGATACACAGAATCAAATCTAGGAAAAACATTATTATTGTTTGGTGCTAGAAAATAGAGATGAGAATATCAAAACAAACAGATGAGATGGATTCTTAGTCTTCTCCATGCCTGGTTCAGAGTGAGGGCAGGATTATACAACACACAATGCAGGCTCCTGGGGGTGAAGGCCACAGGGTCAGGGTTATTGTTGTTCAGCCGTTCAGTCATGTCTGACTCTTTGACTGCAGCACACCAGGCTCCTCTGTCCTCCACTAGCTCCCGGAGTTTGCTCAAACTTATCTCCATTGGGTCAATGATGCCATCCAACCATCTCATCCTCTGTTGTCCCCTTCTTCTTCTGCCCTCAATCTTTCCCAGCATCAGGGTCTTTTCTAATGAGTTGGCTCTTTGCATCGGGTGGCCCAAAGTATGGGAGTTTTAGCTTCAGTATCAGATCTTCCAATGAATATTCAGGGTTGATCTCCTTTAGGATTGACTGGTTTGATCTCCTTGCTGTCCAAGGGACTCTCAAGAGTCTTCTCCAACACCACAGTTCAAAAGCATCAATTCTTTGGCGCTCAGCCTTCTTTATAGTCCAACTCTGACATCTGTACATGACTGGAAAAACCGTAATCAGGGTTCTAAGGGGCCAAATAAAAAGAGGGCTTGTTCTGAAAGCAACCACTCTAGAAGAAGCAAGTACTGTCCTGGGAGGGGGAAGGCAAGTGGTGGTAGTACAGAGCATCGTCCTGGGAGGTGGCAAATGAAGGAAGCCAGCCAGGGGTACCACAGTGACCTGAGGGGCTGTTGGGTAAAAGAGGGGAGGCACGCTCAGCTCAAAGGCCTCCAGATTCCAGTTCTAACAACACACTCACCTTCGTGTGCTATTCCTTCCAAGTAGGATTTTAAGTCCCTTTCGGAGCAAAGGTACCGAGGTATTTTACTGTGCTGGCTGAAAAGCTCATAACAACTTATGCAGAAACCTAAATGAATCTTTTGTCCAATACAATATGTGCTGCTAACTTGCACATCTGAGAAAGCCTGGCTTCTTCCTTACGTCCGCTCTGCAGAAAGGTAAAATCAGGCGGAACACATGGAATTTTTTGTTTGTTTGTTACTGTGGTTATATGTTGTGTTGTTCACAAGAGCTCTGAAACTGTGCTGATTTGACTCTCCTGCAAGGAATCTGCCTTTCTGCTTTGAATATGGAAAGATTTGGGAAGGATGTTTTCTTGCTAGTGATTTGTAACTTTTCCTTCTTTCCTGAAAGGTCGTGAGTTTCTCATTTTAAAATTTCTATCTTTTTTCTTTTATCTTGATGTCATTTCCCCTTCCACATTTTGCTTTTGAGTATTACCCTGATTGGCTTTACCTTTTTTAAAAACCCAAGTTATATTTGTGCTTCTCACTGTGTAAAAATAGTACCCTTATTAGGTAGAAAATAATGGCTTTCAACACCGTCTATGTACTAATGACTTTCAAGTTTATGTCTCCAATCCCACCCGTTTCCTAAGTTTGGGTTCAAGAAAAGCTGGAAATCTTTCTTTTTTTAAAAAAAAAAAATTTTCTTTATTTATTTAGAAAAGACATGAGTTCGATTCCTGGGTTGGGAAGATCCCCTGGAGGAGGAAATGGCAACCCAGAGTATTCTTGCCTGAGAATCCCATGGACAGAGAAGCCTGGTTGACTACAGTCAATGGGGTAGCAGTGAGTTGGACTCAACTTGGTGACTAAACACCAACACCAACATCTATTTATTTGTTTGGCTGCCTTCGGTCTTAGTGGGGCACGCAGTATCTTTCATTGTGGCACAGACTCTAGCCACAGTTCATGGCCTTAGTTGCTCTGCAGCATGTGGGATCCCTGACCAGGGAACGAACCTACGTCCCCTGCGTTGCAAGGCGGATTCTTAATCACTGGACCACCAGGGGAGTCCCTGAATTCTTAAATGTTGCCAATAAATCAGATAAAACAACAACCACAGTAACGTTATGTGATCCAAACCTATCTAAATCTGTCTGCAGAGGGTGATTGACAGAGACAGAGAGGGAGAAAGATACAAGCCATGCTTGGGGAACAAACACTGCTGGAATGTATGTGGATATGAGTGGTTGCAAGTCCGGGGCAATAAAACAAAGAGCTGGATAGGGCTGTACCGCTTGAGAACTGAATTTACTTGTAGGAGTTCGGACCCTATTCTGTGGACTGTGGGAGTCCATGATTACGGAGATGATTTGTTGAAAACTCTGTTTTATAAAGCAACAAGATCCCCTGGAGGAAGGAAAGGAAAAGGTTGTTGAGTTGAGGACAGAGAATGAGTTAAGAGTGTTGCAGGGAAGATCCAAATCTCACTCAAAGTTGCATCTGTTCTTTGATTTGCTTTTTGTTGCTTTTGTTATTATAATCATACATAACGACCTGCCTCAGGGAACCAGCCCCTCTTGCTGAATATTAAAACCAAAGTGCCTTTGTTCAAGACCCTGTCCACCTGTGGATATCTATAGGAAGAAAGGAATATCCTCTATTCTAGAGGATATTTGCAAAATCTGTTGTTGTTCAGTTGCGTAGTCGTGTCTCTGCGACTCCAGGACTGCAGCACGCCAGGCTTCCCTGTCCTTCACCATCTCCTGGAGCTTGCTCAAACTCATGCCCATTGAGTTGGTGATGCCATCCAGCCATCTCATCCTCTGTCAAACCCTTTTCCTCCTGCCTTCAATCTTTCCAAGCATGAGAGTTTTTTCTAATCAGTCGGCTCTTCACATCAGGAGGCCAAAGTTTTGGAGCTTCAGCTTCAGCAACAGTTCTTCCAATATATATTCAGGATTGATTTCCTTTAGGATTGACTGGTTTGATCTCCTTGCTGTCTAAGGAACTCTCAAGAGTCTTCTCCAACACCATAGTTCAAAGGCATCAATTCTTCGGTGCTCAGTTTTCTTTATAATCCAACTCTCACATCCATATATGACCACTGGAAAAACCATAGCTTTGACTAGATGGACCTTTCTTGGCAAAGTAATGTCTCTGAATTTTATTCCGCTGTCTAGGTTGGTCATAGCTTTTCTTCCAAGAGCAAGCTTCTATTAAATTCATGGTTGTATCTACCAGCCAAAAACCAATAGAGAATCAAGAGCACAGGTGAGTAAGAAGTACATAAAGTCTCAAGACCAGAAAATGAGCAACTCAGAAATGATAGCAAGAGACAAATAGTTCCAGGTGCTCCTTCAGCTCCAAGGAGAGGGCGTGGGGGTCATCGAGGTGGTAGAGGAAGATTTGGTATTCAACGAGATGGTCCAATGAAATTTGAGAAAGACTTTGACTTTGAAAATGCAAATGCACAATTTAACAAGGAGGAAATCGACAGAGAGTTTCATAGTAAACTTAAATTGAAATAAGATAAACTTGAGAAACAGGAGAAGCCTGTCAATGGTGAAGATAAGGAGACTCAGGAGTTGATACCCAAAACAGAGAAGGAAATGCAGACGAAGAAGATCCACTTGGACCTAATTGCTATTATGACAAAACTAAATCCTTCTTTGATAATATTTCTTGTGATGATAATAGAGAACGGAGACCAACCTGGGCTGAAGAGAGAAGATTAAATGCAGAAACATTTGGAATCCCGCTTCGTCCAAACCGTGGCCGTGGAGGGTACAGAGGCAGAGGGGGTCTTGGTTTCCGTAGTGGCCGAGGACGTGGTAGTGGCCGAGGTGGTACCTTCACCACTCCTCGAGGATTTTGTGGTGGATTCAGAGGAGGTTGTGGGGGCAGGGAATTTGCAGATTTTGAGTATAGGAAAGACAACAAAGTTGCTGCGTAGTCTACAAACAAGTCTTTAAAAATAGATGGATTTTTAGTTCTTCGTGGTCCTGAGAATTGGTTTCAGTCTTTGAGAAGAATGAAGAAGTGAATTTGCTGTATATTTGTCACCAGCACTGGGTTTTTGTTTGTTTTTCTGCCTAATTTCAGAGATACAATGCAGTTACTTTTGGGGATGGGGGGAAGGCTCATCTTAAAAAATGAGCATTAATTATATTTGGAATAGCAGAAGGTTAAGTAATTTCTTATGTATAATTAAACTAAAGCAGTACTCCAGTGAAACTTATAAGTATTTTTTCATCACTGAAAGGATTTTTCTTATCACTAAATTGTATTTGGCAATTCCTGCAAGTTGCCTGCAGATAGGGCCATGATACTGTGTTTTGAGCCACAGAAGGGTGTGTGTGTGTGTGTGTGTGTGTGTGTGTGTGTGTGTCTGTCTGTCTGTCTGTATCTTTTCTTTCCTTTTTTCTTTTTTTTTGGAAATCCTGTAATATCCCTTTTGAGGTAGTTTATTTCGTCAATTAATTAGGGTGCTGGATGGTAGAGAATTTTGTCAGTCAACTATGTATACACAGTAAATACTGTTTCTTAGGCAAAGGTAACTTTTTTATATAGTTGTAAAATTTCATTATATCCCATTGCCAAAGAAACATTAAGAACTTTGTATAGCTGTATAAAAAGCAACTAATTTTTTAAAGAATAGACATTTTAAAGTCAGAAAAAAAAAATAAATTCATGGTTGTAATTACCATCTGCAGTGAGTTTGGAGCCCAAGAAAATAAAATCTGTCACTGTTTCCATTGTTTCCCCATCTATTAATGGGCTTTTTATTTTGCTTTCTCACTTTCTCCATCTGTGTTCTATAAAAAATTTGGCCTCCAGACCCTGATAAGATGGTTATTTTGAGACTTTCCCAAGTTGTATTCCTGTAGACTGCCAGGCTCTTTTGTCCATGGGATTCTCTAGGCAAGGATACTGGAGTGGGTTGCCTTGCTCTCTTCCAGGGGATCTTCCCAGGGATCTGTGTCTCTTAAACCTCCTGCATTAGCAGATGGGTCCTTTACCCCTAGTGCCCCCTGGGAGGCCCTGTCTCAACACTTCATCTCTCAGTTAATTGGCCTGTCATGCAGCAAGTAGGGTGAGCTTGAACTCAGTAACATGAGGATGCTACAGAGATTCAGGGTGAAAACTGATGAGGGTCTGAACCTGGACTAAAACAGGGCTAGCGAGATATATGAACAGTCAAAAAATATTCATGTTTGGTTAAAAAGAAAGGTTTCTTTCCATTTGTTGAGAGGTTGATTTAGAAGACTGAGGTCTAAGTCACAGACAGACCACTAACTAGTTTTGCGGTCTAGGACCAATCCTTCCTTTAAACTTTAGCTTTTCTTCTGCCACGTGGTGACAACTGTCCCGTCAACTCAGGATGCTGCAGCAATCCAGAGAAGCAGAGAGCCTGAAAGAGCAACCATCACTATAAAGGACGTGTCCATGGAAGTGATCTGGGGATATAGGGATGGGCATGCTAATTGAAATGAGGATGGGCACGCTAATTTATTTACAAGCACGGGCTGTGTAGGAAAGGACAAGATTATCATGGAAGTTATTTTTATTTGTGTAATTTTAGCCAGTTCTGAGATTCCACATCAGTTAGGATTTTAAAAACATAAGGAGACATGAAAAATTATTATTTAAAAGAATGATGATTTTTTAAAATTTATATGAAACAATAGCAGCATCTGGAGAGGAGAGACTTCCTCTGTCACTGTGAGTAGTGACAATCACAGAACATGCTGAGTGTTACAGCCACTTCTTGTTTTAAAAAAAATTTTATTTCTTTGACTGCACTTGATCTTAGTTGCAGCAGGTCAGATCTTCCTTGACGTGTATGGACTCTTTTAGTTGCAGAATATGGGATCTAGTTTCCTGACCAGGGATCAAACCTGGGCACCTTGCATTGGGAACACAGAGTTTTAGCCACTGGACCATTAGGGAAGTCCATTTACAGCCACTTCTAAGCAAAATGAACTCACCCACTATCCTAGCTGAGGGCTCAATTCAAGGCAGCTGCATTTGATACCTCAAGCTACATCTCACCCAACAGCAGTAGATATATGAGTGGTCTAAGATGTGCCCTTGTGTCAAAGAGACTCTTCCAAATGGGAATAATGGTAATTAACTGAGCCAGGAGGTAATTCCTATAGGAAATTTGAATGAGAAAGTAAAGCATCCCATCTATGGCGTAAGGACCATGGGGTAGACGGGTAACATGGCAGACCGCTGGGGATAAGGGGGGATGATGGTAGAAGGAAGATGGTAGAACACTAGGGAGATGGTCCAAGATCTTTTACTTCCAGCATTTCTGGAGTTACTTTAGGTCAAGAACTACTCTTCTGCTGTATTTTCCATGAAGCCATGTTAACTTTCATTATTTTGTTCTATATAATTCCATTCAGTGGGAGTCCTTAATATAATCTTCACTATTCACTTGAGTTAGCCAAGCCTCCTGAAACCAAAAGGCCATATAAAAACACTGCGCCTATTCATCTGAACTGAGAATAATCATTTTTGAGGTGTTTGAATTTAAAACAGAGGTCATCTACAATTTGTTTAAATGGTGAAGTTAGATGGTATGTGACTGAATAGACTCAGAAGTTTAGGTTAAACATTAGAAAAATACTGTATTTCAAATTCTTCTTTTATAGATGGGCCATTGCTTTAAAAAAGGAAGATGTCTTAAGACTAGTCATGTCAATGACAGTGAGAACAAGGCTGAATTAACTCATGAAGTTGATGGTGGAGTGGAATAATCCTGGGCTTCAGTCAGAAGCCTTAACTTTAAGTCCAAGTCCTATGCCTTCCTGGTTGGGGGAGCATTGCGTTTGCAGGTAAATCTCTCAATCATGCAGGACCGCAGGTGTTGAAAAATGGAGATGTGATGGTGTTGGCCCTTCTATAACAATGATGATGATGATGATGGTGTCATAGGAGTCCATGAGATAAACTATTCGAAGTTCCTCATAAACAAAACTAATCGGTATTGTGAAATTAAGAAATTAGAGATTTCCCTGGTGGTCAAGTGGCTAAGACTCTGCTATAGCACTAAGCTCCTCTGTTCATGGGATTCTCCAGGTAAGAATACTGGAGTGGATTGCCATGCCCTCCTCCAGGGGATCTTCCCGACTCAGGGATTCAACCTGGGTCTCCCACACGGCAGTCTGATTTGTTACTGTCTGAGCCAGCAGGAAAGTTGGGAAGAAAGTTTAAGAGGCTTGATCAAAGTTGAACAGCTTGGAATTCAAACCCAGGTCTTCTGGGCTTTGCATTGGTGATTGGCTCATCCTAGGATGCTGAAACAAGTGGGCTGCCATGATCCTTGCAGATTGCCCAGTCTAGGCCCCTCTTCTGGGAGAAAAGGAAGCTGAGGTCTAGGGCAGTGAAGTGGCCTGACCAAGGGCACACAGCTAGTTACTGGCGAGGTCAGATTCTCAGACGTGGGGCTCTGCCTCTAGCAGCAGTAACCTATCATCTGTACTAGGAGACGTCTCTGGTGTGCAGCCATCCTGAAATTCCATGCGCTTACGCAGATAGGTTTGCTGAGAATTACAGAGGAAACTTACCCTTCCCAAGCGACAGCTGGCATGCGTGCTCTGCTGTGTCTGGAACGGCCCCACACCCTGGGTTTATGGTGTCGCCTCTGGCTTCTCCTGGCAGCGGGTAGCTGTGGCCCAGATTAAACAAATAAGGGAGTTTACTGAAAATCAACCCCTTGATTCTTGAGGATCAGCCACTTCTAGCACGAATGTCACATGGTACCACACCTGGAAGGGAGCAGAAATGACACATGAATATGCTCACAGTAGCCAGTTTTGATGGAGTTCTCATCAGGTATCAAGGTCTTTAGTTGCCACAGGCTATCAGTTAGCCGATAAAACCCATTTAACAGATGAGGAAAATGAGACCCAGGGACGTTAAGAAACTTGTTAGTGTGGAAGAAAAAAAAAACCTCATGAGTAGTGGAGCCAAGTTATCGCCTTCATTCTCTGGTATGTTTGATGCCAAAGCTGACATTTGTAATCACTGGACACACCTGTGTGGAACTTAGAATGCTATGTACACTTGGGAATGCTGGGTGGCTGGGAAATAAAGGCAAAGTTTTGCCCTCATGAAATTGATAGTCTCACATGGGATGCACAGTGCACAAGCATGATTAATTAAAGCACTTGCTACCTCAGGGAGCGCTGACTTTTTCTACCAGTACCTCTTCTAAGAGATTTATGAGAATCACCTTTAATTTTTTTTTAACATGGCTATTCAGTGAATTTTTATCTGCATTTTACAGATGAGAGAGGTGAAGCAGATCACCAAACTTCCTACAGTTTATAAGTGTTAGAGTCTTGATTCAGTCCAAGGTCATAGTCACTACGGTCAAATTAAAAAAAAAAAAAAAAGAAATGCAATGTGAATCTAAAAGGAGACATCTGTGGGGTTGAAAGCCTGATTACACTAAATGCTTTGAACTGACTTTGGTAGATTTTCCTGCCAACCTCAGTGACCTGGAAGAGCAGTAGAGAGCATGGTGTTGGAGGCAGCATGTCTTAATCAAAATGGGAAGAGAATGGATGCCAGAGCTCTGAATTTGAGACCCTTCTTTTCTTCCCGGTGAACTGTGTGGCCATTGTAACTTGGCTGTTGTAAGCCAAGAATACATTGGCTCTTTCTTCTGTGTCCTCCTTGCTGTCACTGAAAAGAGCTCATCAGTCAGTCAGTTCAGTCACTCAGTTGTGTCTGACTTTTTGCAACCCCATGGACTGCAGCATGCCAGGCCTCCCTGTCCATCACCAACTCTGGGAGTTTACTCAAACTCATGTCCATTGAGTCGATGATGCCATCCAACCATCTCATCCTCCGTCATCTGCTTTTCCTCCTGCCTTCAGTCTTTCCCAGGGTCTTTTCCAGTGAGTCACTTTGCATCAGGTGGCCAAAGTATTGGAGTTTCAGCTTCAACATCCGTCCTTCCAATGAACATTTAGGACTGATTTCCTTTAGGATGGGTTGGTTGGATCTCCTTGCAGTCCAAGGGACTCTCAAGAGTCTTCTCCAACACCACAGTTCAAAAGCAGCAATTCTTCCGTGCTTGGCTTTCTTTATAGTCCAACTCTCACATCCACACATGACTACTGGAAAAATCATAGCCTTGACTAGATGGACCTTTGTTGGCAAAGTAATGTCTCTGCTTTTAACATGTTGTCTAGGTTGGTCAGAACTTTTCTTCCAAGGAGTAAGCATCTTTTAATTTCAAGAATGCAGTCACCATATGCAGTGATTTTGGAGCCCCCCAAAATAAAGTCTACCAGTTTCCACTGTTTCTCCATCTATTTGCCATGAAGTGATGGGACCGGATGCCATGTAAGGAGCTCATAAACCTGGTTTATTTTTAGGATATTTTTTGTTTTATTGCTTGTGTCTGGGAAGATACCCATAGGTGCTAACAAGCCCCACAAAGACTGGGGAATTTGTAAAAGCTTCATAGAAATCTCAAAGTTATAGGGCTAGTTCTGTTTTTTCTCACATTCCTTTCTTAGGCATACTTAGGTAATTATTCATCAATTGATTTCTCTTTGGTATTACAAATGTCTGCTTCTTCAATTCCTCAAAATCTTCAAAGAAGGAAGAGAAGAGAGATGTTTTCAATTTGGCCAGCTGTATTTCCCCGCTGGGGCTTCCCTGGTAGCTCAGTGGTAAAGAATCCGCGTGCCATTGTAGAAGACGTGGCTCAATCCCTGGATTGGGAAGATCCCGTGGAGAAGGAAATGGCAACCCACTCCAGCATTCTTGCCTGGAGAATCTCATGGACAGAGGAACCTGGTGGGCTACAGTCCATGGGGTCGCAAAAGAGTCAGACACGACTGAAGTGACTTAACAATAGCAACAATTTCCCTGGTGAGTTTCCTTTCTTCTGACTTTGTGACAATGAAAATAACAGTGGTCTGGCCAACGCCATTGGTTATTAGCTATGTGATTTGAGCAGGTCTTCTTTTTTGGGCTCCATTTTCTCTCTCTCTCAAACTAGGGCTACATAAAACCACTGGTTTGCACATTGAATTGTGCACTCTCAGAAATGGTCATCACGAGCTATGGAATTATTGGAAAAGGTCTGGAAATCCATATATTAGACAAATCTGAAGGCTGAACAAACCACACCTTACATACATCTATTACATGTGTATAAGGATGCTGTTGAAAATTATGAAATGCAATTTAAAATATTACTGAAATTTTGCTAATTTTGGCCACTATGCTTTTCTTAATTAAAATGCCATTAAAACTGTTACTGAATATTTACTGCTTTTGATCATCATAATTTTCTTAATTAAAATGTAATTTAAAATGTTCTTGAACTTTTGTTCATTTGGATTATTACAATGTTCTTAACAAAAGATACTACACATTCTGTTAATATGAGGAAGGTATGAATGCATCTTTAATATTAGGAATGGGTCTCCCAGATACAAAGGTTGGGAATCACAGATCCAGATGATTTATTGGGTTCTTTCCAGGTCTAACATTTTGGGATCCTAAACTGCAGTGGCCAAAACAATAGCCATTTAGCCACATGCAGCCATTTAAATTTAAGTTAATTTTTAAAAGTGTACACAGTTGCACTCACCACATTTCAAATTCTTGGTAATCACATGCACTAGTGGTCAGTATTGATAATAAAACATTTCATTGATGAAGAAATAGCCTTTTCTTGGAGAACTGGGTGGTTTATTTATTTTTTTGCCTCACTGAGCAGCTTATGGGATTTTAGTTCACCAACCAGGGATCTCAGTAGTGAGAGTGAGAAGTCCTAAACACTGGACCACTGGGGAATTCCCTGAGTGATCGCAATAATATGTTGTTCTTGCAATGAGATGGTATGTGTGTGTGTGTATACTCAGTCATGTCCAACTCTTTGCATTCCCATGGATTGCAGCCCACTAGGTGCCTCTGTCCATGGGATTCTCCAGGCAAGAATACTGGAGTTGGTTGCCATCTCCTCCTCCAGAGGATCTTCCCGAGCCAGGGATCGAACCTGCATCTCCAGGGTTGGCAGGCAGATTCTTTAGCACTTGAGCCACCATGGTCTTGAAACATAATTCTTAGAAGAGTATGAGCTTGAGGCTTGAAGGCACTTAGCCTTTGGTTCTGTCACTGAAGACACATGCCGCTAGGTGTGTCCGAAGGATGGGTCCACTCTTTGTGGGACAGTTTCCTTTTGCACCTTTGATTATACTGGGTAACATGATGCTCGAGAATAACCGTGCACGCCAGCGAGTGTTGATTCAGCCACACCCCAAACAGCCTCACCCACCAGCTGACTGTGAAACTCAGAAGCTTGTGCCCAGGATCTGGATAAAGTCAGACACCAGGATTTTGCCAGTTCCTAACCCAGAGGAGCCACCAAGAAGAGGAAGAATGGAGAAGCCATCCAAAGCCAAGTAATATATTTCCTTTTGCTAACAAGGTTTCTGGGTGTGACCAGAGCCAAAGGGCCGGGGGCTGGGGAAGGAGGGCCTCCCTTCAAAAAATCCTTAAAGATTAACTGAGACTTAAAGCTTAGGAGGGGAAGCTCGTGGGCCAGAAAGGACAGCTGGGTCTGACCATGCACTTAAAGGGCTTCCCAGGCTGCTCAAGTGGTAAAAAAAATCTGCCTGCCAATGCAGGAGACATGGGTTTGATACCTGGGTTAGGAAGATCTCCTTGAGAAGGGAATGGCAACTCATTGCAGTATTTTTGCCTGGAGAATTCCATGGACAGAGGAGCCTGGCAAGCTATAGTCCATGGGGTCACAAAGAGTTGGACATGACTGAGTACATACATGCACCTTAGAGACAGAATTTTCCCCTTCTGATGAGAAAATATATCATATTCATTGTAGAAAACTTGAAAAATATAGAAGCTATGAGGATTTTAAAAATCACTCAGTATCACTGGAGATAACCATTGTTAACATTCTGAACATTGAAAAAATTCCTTTAGGTCTCCCAACTGAGCCATAAGGTGAAAAGTGAAAAAGTGTTAGCTGCTCAGTCCTGTTTGACTCTTTGTGATCCCATGGGCTGTAGCCTGCCAGGCCTCTGTCCATGGAATTCTGCAGATAAGAATACTGGAGTAGATTGCCATTTCCTTCGCCAGGGGATCTTCCTGACCCAGGGATCGAACCAGGATCTCCTGCACTGCAGGCAGATTCTTTACAGTCTGAGCCACTGGGGAGCTATAAAGGGTTAATATTAAATGCTTTGTATTTTCAGAAACCAGGACCTTTCCTGATGTAATTGCACTAACCTATAAAGCCAGCTTAAACTTGTGGTTTCTTTTCTTACTCTGGCCATCTCTTGCCTCAAAGTCTCTTCTCTCAGTTTGTAAATAAGAAGTGCGGTCTTTTTAGTCCTATGGTCTCATTCTTGGACTTGCCTGGGGAGTTTTGCTGGGGCTCAGTCTGAACCCCTATGGCCACAAGGGCCTTGGGGAAGTTAGTCGTGTGTATAGAACAAGCCTTGGTTCTTCATTATGCTTGGGGCCAGTGAAAAGGGGTCTAAGTACATTTGTATCATTTCATCTACAAGGCAACTTGGTAGAATTATCTGAGCACATCGTCACCTCTGCTTGGGGACAGGTTTGGGGTAATGGTATACAAATGGGCTGCTGAATCATTTTTGAAAACTCAATCTTTTGTTAAATATATCTGTTACGAGTGCAGCTCTTTACTAGGTTCTGGGTCCACACACATGGATCACCCAGATCTTCTCTCAGAGCACTTACAGATAAGTGGTATCGATGAACAGCAAAATAGATGACTATGATGTGGGTGCTGTGAAATTACGATAGGAGTAGGAACCCGGGTGGGAAGAGAAATTTCATCCATTTTGGAGGATCAAGGAAGTCTTTTCAAAAAAAGTGCATCTAAGCTGAGAAGGGGAGGGTGAATGGTAAACAACATTCTTGAATGTGGAGAAGGTGAGAGAATGTTCCAGGCAGAAGACACAGAAGGAGTAGAAGCTGGGAGGTGAGAAAGCATGACGCTCTGAGAGGACAAGTTCAGCAAAGTACATGCAGTGTCTGTCCTGCATATTTTCCCAGTAAATGCCTTGAAAGATAACGTTTGCTTCCAGACTGGCCTATGTTGACTCCTGATGGCACATTTCCTTTCCTCCTCAAGTGTTACTGTCACAGTTTCTCAAGAAGACCAAGGTGGGGGTCACCTTCCTCAGGCAGCCCTCCTAGATTTCCTCTGGGTGGAAGAAACTCTCTCTCTTCTGAATTCCCACAGTGCTCTTGTCCTCTCTCACTTTCCATTTATACAACAACTATGTCTGATGTCTCTCCTGCTACTTTCTGGAACTCTGAGCAGACTGAGGTCAGGGACACCCTGCCTTCAGAATCTTAACTGGTGCCTGGAACAAAATAGGACATACACAGCATATGAGTGTCCAGGGGGAGCTGGGCTCAAGCAAGGACTGGTCTTCTGTGGGGCTGTCTTGTACTTTCTGAGATTTTATTTTATTTATTTTTTCGACCATGCTGCATTGCATGTGGAATCTCAGTTCCCCAACCAAGGACTGAACCTGTGCAGCCCTGAAGTGGGGTCTTAACCACTGGACTGGGAAGTTCTTCTTTTGAGATTTTATCACATCCTCTCTCTCATCATAGTCATTCTTTCCCTCTATAGACCTGCCCTGATCCTCTGCTATGGCCAGGCTCAGGAAAATTTTCAGAAGAGGATAATGACATTTGATTTCATTTGTGCATGCAAATTGGATGTGTCAGGATGAAGGTTTCAAGTGGAGTTATAAATAGTGCTCAGAGCAAGGGCCGTGCTGTGCGTGGAGAGACAGTAGAGTTTCTCACTTGGGGAGTAACACTTTAGTGCTGTGGAGGGTTTTTGGCAGGGTTTGTATCCAACCTTTATGCATGTGTTTGCCTGCATTTATTGGTAAAATAATGAAATTGTCCTAAACCAGTGGCTGAGTGGGCTCCTATCTTGAACCCAGTGAATGTCTTGACACCCAGCATCCACTGACATCCACCAATTAATGGGTTAATGCTGATCAAGGCAGGAGGTCTCCAGGGTCCTGCACCAGTGCCTCTGTGACAGGTCGATACCCATGCCATTTTGAATATCATCTCTGATTATCAGATACATGTCTGTCAGTGATAGTGAATAGTTTCCTCCTAAAGAAAGATTTGTGGTGGGAGTGGCTTTTGATAAAAGAGAGCTGATTAGGATATCATACACAGGAGTGATGCCAACCCTTGAGTTAATAACTGACTAATAGTTTCACCCTAGGGATGTCGCTTCACCTCTGCTTCTCTGTTTTCTTGTCTGTAAAAGAGGGAAAATAATTCACTCCTGTTATCCATTCATCCACCCATCCATCCAACTACTGCTTATCCATCCAACAAACAACTGTGCATCCCCAACCTGGAAATGTTGCCTAATGGTGGCCAGACAGACATTTAGGGAGTTCAGTTTGGCAAACTGGTCACAAATCTAGTTTTGAAGGTTGAATCAGATGTTGAAAGCCTTTCAAAACTGGGGAGGATTTCACTGATGGTGAGTCCTCATGATATCAGTAGAGACGTTTCTTCCGTGGTGTTGACTCAAATGGCAGACTAGGGCATTTTGGTACAATTTAGCGGCCAGGAAGGCCTTTTAGCTCTTCATCTATTCATGTCATTTATATAAGCCTGCCTGTACCAAAAGACTATGAGTCAGTTTCCATTTAACTAGTATTTGATAAGAGCCTTCTTGTTCCAGGTAGTTTTTTTTTCCCTAAATGAAAAGAACCTTACAATTTTGGCTGATTGTAAACATAATGCACAGCCTTTATAAAAGTGTAAAATGACACAGTAAAAGGTATAAAGATGAAAGTAAAATTACCCCAATCCTGCTTCCCAGAGATTAATACTCATCTTTTTGATGAAAATCCCTTCAGGCATCTTTCTATGCTTATATGCATTTTTTAAAAACATCAACTACATTGTATTATACTTGCCATTCTGTAACCTACTTTTCCTCTGAATATTATCAATATGCACTGAAAATTCCATTATCCAGTGGGTGATTGAAAAGAAGTGTTTAATATTAAAAAGCACTGTGACTTTAATGGTTTCTTTTCTCATATCATACCAAGATTCTGTGAGAGTTAAAGCCTTTTCTTGTATTTTCTTCTTGAACTAATCAAGTTTGTGCTTTCGTCTTGTATGGTGGTTCTTTTTCAATTCAACGAGTATATATTGCCCTGTCATTTTTAATGAATACCTGGTACTCCACTGTATATAAAAAATACATTTATTTAAATAGCCTCCAGCTGATGAATATTTGAGCTATTTCCCATATTCGGCTAATGTAATCATTCCATAATAAACATCCTTGTGTGTTCAATTTTGTTCATTGGCAAAGTTGCATGATTGCATCCTCAGGATAAATTTCTAGAAATGAGAGTCTGGCTGAGGTCAAAGGTTTTTAAAATTTAATCTATATTTGCATCAGGGACTATTATGGGGCAAGAGAAGTTGTGGAAGCTCGAGGCTTAGCTGGGTTGATGGGACTTCAAACTCATGGCCCAATCATAGAACAATCCAGAAAGTAGACAGCCAAAGAGTGAATGCTTTTAGGTGAAATGGTCATTGAGTGCTGGAAGCAGTTTCAGAGAAAGTGAGTGAAATGACCTCGTTTTGGAGTCCTTAAAAATAGCTGGACTATCCTCACTGAGGTTACCTCTTAGAGAGTGCTGCTTAAAGGCAGTTGAATGAATAGATTCTTTTCATTCAACAAATATTTCATGAGTGTCCCTTCAATGTGAGACGTGGGGCAAAACCAGGGCAGCAAGGGGCGGTCAGTCCATGGGGGACACAGGGTGGCCAGTGTGAACCGCAGCTCAGAGTGGATGTGCTCTGGCCAGCTCTGGCATCCTTCTGTGACTCTGCAGCTTCCTGTAAATGGATGGGCACACTGTCTGGCCCCCGAGGGTTGTAATCCACTTCAAAATCAAGGATTCGGAGGGTAACACTAGGTTGTCATGAAGAACCAAGACTAGACTGGGCTGGGAAGATCCCCTGGAGGAGGGCATGGCTACCCACTCCAGTATTCTTGCCTGGAGAATCCCATGGACAGAGGAGCCTGGAGGGCTACAGCCCGTAGGGTCACAAAGAGTCAGACACGACTGAAGCAACTTAGCATGTTCCAGTGCAGGGGAGTGTGGGTTTGATCCCTGCTTGGGAGCTGAGAACCCACATGCCTTGTGGCCAAAAAACAAAAAACAAACAAACAAACAAACAAAAAACATGGAAGCACAATATTGTAACTAAATCAATACAGACTTGAAAAATGGTCCATATTAAAAAAAAAAAAAAAGGTGGTAGAGTCAGCTTTGAACCCAGACTGACTCATCCAAAGCTCTTCTTTTCCTCTGAATCATGTGTCCTGGCTCTGGTTTCCAAAAATACAACAGCTGTGATCCCTTGCCCCCCATCCTGTCTTGCCCTCTCTGTTCTCCTCCGGCCGTGTCTTTTCCTGTCCTGGGAAGGGGTTGCTGTGCAGTGAGTTTCTACTTTATGCACCTAGAGTAGTGGCTCTTGGCCATCATCACTCCCACACGGTGATGGAGGAATTTGCCCCCAAGGTTTATTCCAAAGCTGGTGAGGAAATGTCTGGTAAGAAAGCGAGAGTCTGGAGAAGTTTTGCAATTTGCCTAGAGTCATGGATAATCAGTAAATGGCAGGCAGTGAAAAAGACAAGCTTCTTGGGAGCTTAGTTTTATATCACAGAAGTGAGTCAGACATCAATAATGAGACTTTAACAACCAATCTCATTTTGGGGAAAATAGAAGATTCAACTCATGGCTTGGCTGAAAGATAGGGCTAGTCATCATAATAGTGAGTCTAGTTATTCATGAGATAAGAGGATTGATGAAAAAAAATTTCTAGGTCTCTACTGGAACTCGTAAGCAGAAATGAAACCTGTACTAATCCTTTGGGAAAACCAAGTGAACTCTGAGTGGTATGGATTCAATGATAGAAGTCACATTTCTTTATTCAAATATCTGAAGGGCAACCTAGTTTTTATTTGTGAAATTGAATTTTCGGCTTTGACTGTATTAAACATCCTATGTTTTGAAAATCTTCATGTCGGAAGATTGTGATGAATGGAAGCAACGTTCATGTCTGTAGAGATCTTATTTTAATGCTTTTTCAAAAGTTGTACTTCTGGTTGGTAGACGGGTGGGCTGGCTGATACTGTCTTATTTAACTAATGCTTGCTTTATTCAAGGCAGAATCCCAAACGCAGACAAAATAAACTTAGATCACATTTATCGCTTCTTTTCTACATTCTGCAGTTACCTTGGCAAGAGAGCTGAGTTACTTTAGTTTGACAGGATTTGTTCTTTATGAAGTTTTACTGACTGCTGTCTTACACCTCTCTCTAGATATATATCCCTGTTTATAAAGTTGTTGTCTGATGAAATTTCTTCTCACTGCTTCTTTTTCCCTTTCTGGAAAGGTATGCAAAGTTCATGTTGTGAATAATGCAGGGCTTTACTTATGTAATTGCTACAAATGATGATAAGGGTTAGATAGGAGTATTAATTTCTCTATTAATACTTGAATGTGAATCAAAGGTTCATTGATTTGTAAATTACCTTTTAATGGAATTTGAAAAAACTGTTCTCATCAAAATTTCTCCATAAATTCTCATTAAATGCTTACCTTTGCATACAAAGGATACAGATAAATTCACTGATGAATATTCCAACATGTTCAATTTTTTAGAGCAAAAAGTCATATTTGGATTAACCAATATCACTGCTGCCTGGTGGTGATTTATTGAAGTTATTTATTGTTGGTGGAATGAGACTATATTTTTCTTTTTGACTGCTCTACACCTTTAATCTTCTTTTCCCATTTGTAAATTCTTCCCAAGTTAAAACCCATAATAAACCTGCTTCCCTTGCAGCTAGGATGCTGACATTAGACTCCAGCTGCACCAGTCAGATGCGTACACTTGAGATTTTTGAATTGAAAGCTAGTGACACAAATAAACAGGTGCAGCATAGAATGATTCTGGTGAGGGGAAGGGCAAATAGCCTATTCTCTTATTTATTTATTTATTTATTTTTGCTGCGCCAGCTCTTCACTGCATTATGTGAGATTTTATTTTCAGACCAGAGATTGAACCCAGGTTCCTTACTTTGGGAGTGCAGAGTCTTAGCCACTGGACCACCAGGCAAGTCCCCAAATATCCATTTTCTCAAAGAGAGCAGTACCAGAGCTCCTGGCAGTACCTCTGGTTTGCAGTGTGGTGGGTATGCTGAAGTATCTGTATCCAGAGATGGGGTCTACCCAGGGGCTGCCTGTGATGTGAGGCATTGCTCCTGGTTTTGTAGTCTTCAAGGTTTTCCCAGTTTCCCTGAGAATCTGGGGCTTCCCTTGTGGCTTAGACGGGAAACAGTCTGTCTGCAATGTGGGAGACCGGGTTCGATCCCTGGGTCAGGAAGATCCCCTGGAGAAGGAAATGGCAACACACTCCAGTATTCTTGCCTGGGAATCCCATGGATGGAGGGGCCTGGTGGGCTACAGTCCATGGGGTTGCAAAGAGTTAGACACAACTGAGTGACTTCATTTTCACTTCTCACTTCTGAGAATTTGAAACTGTCTCATATCCTTTAACACATTCTTTTCTAGTTAATCTAGTCAGGGAGTGTTTCTGTAATTTGCAACTAAGAAATCCAACTGATACAACTGGAATATGAGAAAAAATAGAAGGAAATATGGCTTTTTCACATGTATCTCATTTTAGTTGTTGAAAGACATCAGTAGAACAAGACTGTTTGCCAGGTTTTCTTCCGGTAGCCATCATCCATTTCAACTGATTCGTGTTTTAAAACAGCAGTCTAGAGACAGTGATGCACACCCAGGTAGAATGCGTCTAAGGGAAATGGAGGGTGTTTTAGTTCCAATGAATGGCTATGAGTTTGGGACTCACCAGTGGCCTTTTTGTTGTTGTTCAGTCACTAGGTCATGTCCAGTGGCCTTAGGAAATGGTTTTAAAAGATGAACTATGAAGAGGTTAAGGATAGAGATCTTCTGGAAAGTTTCCAGGTTCTTAGCTTGTGAGGTATTAGGAGTTGGTTGAAATAAAGAATACAGTTTCACTGGAGGCCCATGATTTAATTCTTCCACACATTCATCCAACTATATTTATTAAGTATCCATTCTGTACCATGCACATGCAAAAATATCAATATTAAGGAGATGGTGGTGAACTGGGCAGAGCTACACAGACCTTTATTTGATGTTCTGGGGTTTCAGAGTGTTTCCATATACACATGAGGGAAGGATGGTAGGTTTTAGTATAACTGAAGATGATGAACACTGGAGAGGTTGCATGATTTATCCACCAACACATAGCCAGTAAGTAAATTCAATTCTTTTGGTTCCAGAATCTTACATTCTTTCCAGGATACCAGCTCTCCTTACCTGCTAGAGTTCATATCAACAGTGAGAGACAGGTGTGAAAATAATACTTTTCTTGGAAGAGAGTCTGATTCAGAGAAGGGTTAAATTGGGAAATATAGAGACAGGACCTCCCTTTCTAGGGCTTGTGGTCTTACTTCCAGTCTGCAAATATACTACCCAAAGCTGCCTCTCTCATTTATATCTTGATTATAAACATTGTATTGAGAGATGCCCTTGATGGATGATATTCAGGGAAGGGAAAACATCAGACATCTTTGGGATGAGGGTAGAAAGTGAAGTGAAGTCTCTCAGTCATGTCCGACTCTTTGAGACCCCATGGACTGTAGCCTACCAGGCTCCTCCGTCCATGGGAGTCTCCAGGCAAGAGTACTGGAGTGGGTTGCCATTTCCTTCTCCAGGGATCTTCCCAACCCAGGAATCGAACCCAGGTCTCCCACATTGCAGGCAGACACAGGCAGACAATTTAACCTCTGAGCCACCAGGAAAGGTAGCTTCAAATATAGTCAAGTGTGAAAACTAGAGAGAGAGGGAGTGCAAGGAAGGGAGAGAGAGGGAGTGCAAGAAAGGGAGCTCTACCTACTTAGCCATTTCCTCCTAGGGCTGCGATTTTATAAAAGACGTGGTCCCCACCCTCGCTGATACCACAGTCTAGCGGGCAAGATAAGCATGTACACACTGAGTCATTTCTATCCTCAGGCCTGTGCATATATGTATCCTACTAGGTGGCATTATTTTCCTTCTTTTTTTTTAATTGAAATTTTTATTGAGATAATTGTAGGCTGTTGAGAAGTGAAGATAACACATGATTATGGGAAATAATACAGAGAGATCTCATGTACCCTTTACCCAGTTTCCCCAAAGGTAACATCTTGCAAAACTATAGTACAATATCACAACTAGTCTATCGACTTTGAAACAATCCACTGATTATACTCAGTCTTCCTAAGTTTTACTTGTACTCATTTGTCTGTGTGTGTGAGTGTGTGTAGAGTGTGTGTTTGGCTCTATACAGTTGTATCACATGTGTTGGGTTGTGATCTGACACCACAGTTAAGATACAGAACTGTTCCATCACTATGAGGAGCCCATGGGCTGACCTTTTATATTTTTATAACCATATCTCCCTCCCTCCTTAGCTTTATATTTTGTGTGTTTTGTATCCTTGGTGTCTATAAAGAATCAATGAAGGGACTTTGCTGGTGGTCCAGTAACTAAGGCTCTGAGCTCCCAATGCAGGTGGTCTGATTTCGATCCCTAGTCAGGGAACTAGGTCCCACATGCTGCAACTTAGAGTTTGTATGCCACAGCTAAAGATCAAAAATCCTGTGTGCCACAGCCGAGACCTGGTGCAGTCAAATAAATAATTAGTAATTAAAAAAAAAACTCACAACACAAAGTACCATAAAAAAGGACATTTGAACAACTCCTACAATAAAATATTTTTTAAAAAAGCATAAATGAACCAACAATGCCATAAGAGATTGTGCTACATTTATATTTGTCTTTGTATTTATCTATGTCCTCTGAAGGAGAGGAAGAAGCCATTCATTTGAGCAGGGCCTTGAAGTCAGAGAAGGAGGCAGAGCCTCACAGTGAGTGAGGGACACGCATGACTTGGACTGGAGGGCGTGGTGACTAAGCTCATGGACTCCACCAAGGCCTGGCTGCCTGGGTTTGAATTCCCTTTCCACCACTAAATGTCTGAGTGATCCCCACCAGGCAGATCTCTAGGCCCGCTCAATAGAAAGGACATTGTACCCACTTCAGAGGTCACTTGGAATAAGTTGCAGTGGTGCGTATAAGAGTGCCAGGAAAGTGGTAAGACTCACCTCTGCAAACTGACGCCATTCTTACTAGTCTCACTTTTAGCAATTTGAGAAGGCCTTCCAATGACCCAGTCTGAAGTCCTGTCTCATTCTGCCTTTGTGAAGAGGTGTGGATTGAGCTTCTTCCTCCTTGAGGCTGATGTGGGAGAGAGTTCTCAGACGACACCCAGCCTCACCCCCGTCACAGTGGTTCTTGGTTCTTGCCCTGATGGTCACTCTCATTGAGGATCCTGAGGCCTTGCTGGCATTTTCCCCGTCTCTTCTTAAATGCTTTCTATGAGGAAGTTGTTTTTTAAAAGATTGTTTTTATGTTTTAATTGTTTAACTTTTAGTTTTGCCTTTTCTGGGTCTCAGCTGCGGCACGCAGACCTTCTGTTGTGGTGTCTGGGCTTCTCTCTAGTTGGGTCGCACAGGCTCTCCAGTTGAGGCACTTAGTTGACATGTGGAACCTGAATTCTCCCGCCAGGGATTGAACCGGGACCGCTGCACTGGCAGGTAGGATTCCTAACCCCTGGACCACCAGGGAAGTCCCAGAAAATGATTTGTTAATGAGCATTTAATCTGGGAATCTGTGAACTTCCTGAGTGGCTGCCCTCCTGAATAACCAGAGCGTTGTGTACAAAAAGCCCCACCTACACTTTGCACACTTGGTCAGTGGACCGAGTTTGACACCAGCATGACCTCCTTCCTAACAAAGAGGCTTATAGGAATTTATTCCCAAGAACCAGCTCCCTTTTCATCCACTTCCTCTTCATGTGATTTAGAGAGGTGTTTACTGTGGGTCTGATCTGTGGGTAGGGTGTCTAGACTTCTCTTGGTTCCATTGACATTCCTTTGTTGTGTACACACCTGCTGTGAGAAAATAAATCCTGGGTTACAAAGACAAAAGGCAGTTAGTAAAGTAGGATTCGGGTTAAAAACCATTTGTGAATCCCTTTGCCAACTGTCAAATCCACTTCCAGAGGCCACCACAGGAAAAGGCCTGTCTGGGGAGCTGCAGAGACAATTTTTTTTAAGGATGAAATTGAAGAGCACCTAGGAAGGCATTTTCCATACACAAATTTCACATGACGTCCTCAACAATTCATTGTGTGCTATGAAATATTACTTTTTTCCCCTTAGAGATTCTTGCAACCTCAATAGAGCAGGGACTTAACCCATTAAGTGTGGGCAGCTGTGGAGAGGAGAGTAGTGAACTGTTTCCTAGTTAGAGACACAGGGTGCATTCAGCAGGCTGGTGGGATAAGCACAGATTTAGGGGACATGGGGAAAGATTTTAGCCTTCACTGATGATTCTTAACTAATTAGTGATCACTCTAAGTGATCACTCTTAGCTAATTATGATCACTGGTGGCTCAGACTATAAAGAATCTACTTGCAATGCAGGAGACGTGTACTTGATCCCTGGGTCAGGAAGGTCCCGTGGAGAAGGAAATGGTAACCCGTTCCAGTATTCTTGCCTGGAGAAGTCTATGGACAGAGGAGCCTGGCAAGCTATAGTCCATGGGGTCTCAAAGAGTTGGACATGACTGAGCAACTGAGCATGCATGCTAGGGATGAAAATCTTATTTTCTATTGTTACTCTGAGTATAAAAAGAGATTTCCCCTCTTTATTCTTCATCTAGCCCTTCCCCTTTTCAGTATTAATATGGATTTTTGGATTGTCATCTAATGTGTTATAATCCATTCCTGTTACTGATTTTGATGCTCAAATTGTCTCCTATTTTTCCAGAGAAAGCCCTTTCAGTTTGACTCCTGTGCCCTTTCCACATGCCCCCATCAGTTTTTTGAGCAGTTTCTTTCTTTCTGGAATGAGACTTTCCAGATCCCTATCTAACCTCTTGTGATTATGTTAGAAAAGCAAGAAGGTAAAAATAATTTCCCAACTTCAACACTGGCAAACACATCCTAGAACTTTGGCAAAAACTCAGCAGGTTCTGGACTGGTCCTATTGATCACTGAAGCTCCAGAAATGGGTCCTAGGAAAGTCACTGTTTTCTGTGAGAGGTGGCTGAGGGTAGATGCTACTAGTAATGGGCAGACCTGTAGGCTCAGGCAAATGCAGACTCATGGCCAACTGGTCAACATGACCCCGGCACGTATCCATGGTGATGGGAGATGGGAAGCATATGGTAATTAAAGCCACAAGGAAAATGATTTCATCCAGGGATTTGAACTCTTGTCTCCCAAATGACACCAGGAGAGCCGCACACCAGTTATAAAATTATCTCTTTGCTTTGCACCAATTTAAACAGGTGCTAGTAGTAAAGAACCTGCCTGCCAATGCAGGAAACATAATGAGATATGGGTTCAATCCCTGGGTCAGGAAGGTCCCCTGGAGGAGGTCATGGCAAACCACTCCAGTATTCTTGCCTGGAGAATCACATGGACAAGGGAGCCTGGAGGGCTACAGTCCACAGGGTCTCAAAGAGTCGGACACAACTGAAGCAACTTAGTAAGCAAATGTCTTCTACTCTCATATCTGTAGAGATGAGGATCCTCAGTAAAGGGAAACAACAAAAGGAAAATAGAGAAGGTGATGAGATGAAAAAAATCTCCCAAACTGGCTGATGTAAAAAAAAAAAAGTCAAATGTCAAAATGTTTCTCCAAGGCAGAGACATTTTGGGTCAGAGACTTCTAGACAGTTTGTATGTCACTTGGCAAGCATCCCTTAAAGAACTTTGCGATGCCAGTTGAGTGTGTGGAAAGCAAGCAATAGAGCTGTGTGTGAGGATGGGAAGAATAACCACTTGGTTGGAAGGAGCCAGTGGCCGTGTCACCAGTGACCTTATGATATTACACTAGGATGCGTGTCAATTGGGATGTCCCAAGTCAACGGCCCACATGCTTTAAAATTGCTCTGAACCCTCCCAGTTGTTTCAAGGACAGAAGCTCAGAAGTTGGCCCACACTCCTCAAGTTCGATGAGAAGGCCAGGTCCTGGGGAAGAGATGAAAACCAACTAGTTTCGAGCCCATAGTATGGTGCCCTACTTTTTCACCATAGAGGCTCAAAGCCCTTTAGTATCATCGACTTAGTTAATTATGATGTTGCCCTTTGAGTCTGGAAAGTGCATTGATATTTTTAAATAAAATCTGATTGCAGCCTGATCTTTTCAATAAACAGTGGTGAATTTTCTAAGAAAAATGAGGGTGCTGTGACATCCATTCACTTGGACCCAACTGCCTCGCATTTTCTGGTCTTCCCATTGTTAGGAGAAGAGAGTGACTATTAATAAAACAGATGGGTAGTGTTCAAGCTTTAGAAAGTCAGCTTCCTGGGGATATTTAGGAGTTGAGTCAGCAAATACACACATTACTGTTTTCCTTTGTCTTGCCTTTTGCAGACACAGGTAATCTATCAGTGTTTCAAAACTTTCTATAATATTAATTGGATGCCTACAATGGATGGGATAACGGGGGCAAGAAAAGTGAAATGTATCTCGTCTCTCCTCTAAGAGCTTTTCAGTATGCTTGGGAAGAAATCAAGGGTGATTGCAACTGTTCTCAAATGCACTTTCAATCTATGAGAATTTTAGTTACATGAAGTCAGAGTCATCCATTTTTCACTGTACAGCAGTAGTAGAA
Source organism: Muntiacus reevesi (assembly GCF_963930625.1). Lineage (NCBI taxonomy): Eukaryota > Metazoa > Chordata > Mammalia > Artiodactyla > Cervidae > Muntiacus > Muntiacus reevesi. The sequence goes on from NC_089260.1 coordinate 62,218,355, forward strand.
TGAGGATGGTATGTTTCTCCTGGGTCTCTTACAACGTAATAGTATTTTCCAGAAAGATACTTGTCCTCTAGCCAGTTTTGGTTATGATTCCCCTCTGCTATGCAGTCTAACTGTGACTTGGGTTTTTTTTAATTGCACAGAACACAATAACAGGCAGGTTGCCCCCAGTGGTGAACTGTGTCTTATGGATATATTGAATATGGGATAGAGAAACAGTGAAGTGTGGACGTTAACAGTGGAAGTTCAGAGTCAACTCTTGGCTAGCTGCAGGATGGCTGATCCTGGGCAAATCAGCTTAAGCTCTCTGATATCTGTTTCTTTATCTGTAAAATGGAGACAGTGGTAGATACTTCACAGAGTTGTCCTGAGGATGAAATAAAAGTGTTTGCCACAGTTCCTGACATATGAAAAGGCTCAAATTCATAATTGCCTTATTATTTTAAATTTTTTTTCTTTTAAATATTTATTTATTCTGCTGTGTTGGCTCATAGGATCTTCATTCATTGTGTCATGTGGGATCTTTCATTGCAGCACATGGTCTCTAGTTGGGGCACCGGGGCTTACTTGCTTCAAGTGGGATCTTAGTTCCCTGACCAAGTATTGAACAGACTTCCCCTGCACTGCAAGCCAGATTCTTAACCTCTGGACCACCAGGGAAGTCCCAGCCATTATTACTTTTTAAATTAAACTTATTATTTTTGGTTGCGCATGGCCTTTGTTTAGTTGCAGTGCACCAGCTTCTCATTGTGATGGCTTCTCTCCTTGCGGAGCACAGGCTCTAGGGGGCGCAGGCTCAGTAGTTGCCCTGAGGCATTTGGGATCTTCCCGGACCAGGGATTGAACCCATGTCACCTGCATTGGCAAGCGATTTCTTAACCCCTGGACTACCAGAGAAGTCCTGTCATTATTTTTATTCTTATTCTTATCATGATTATTACATGTGGAGTCGATTCCAGCAAGCAGCCTTAGGGATGAGCAGAAATGTCAACAGCACGCCACCCACGCCAGCCCCCACCCTGCCGCCTGCCCCTTTTAGGGATGGGAGCATTGCTCAGGAACTGTTGCTCTGTTCAGGGTTCCCATCAGCCCCTGGACATTAGGAGGTTTCCTCTGACTCCTTCTTGCTTCTTCATTCTATAGACTCATCTACTCCATCCCTGCTTCAACTGATTCCTGCTACCCTGAGCTAATTTCTCTACATTCCTCCACCTGGTGACTTCTGTTGATTCATAGGTTTCAAAATCATGTTTCTGTTTCCTATTTCAATGACATGTAATCAAAAGCAGTTAGTTGGCTTCCCCTTTCTGTCTTGCCAAGAACATTTCTTTTCATTACAGTACATCTCAAGGAGGGAGAAGAAGGAACACTTGGAGAATTCAAGAAGACTGAATCCCACGTAGACTCATGTTAGGTCTCTTGTCCCTCAGTGACTCTGATGTGCCCTTTCAGATGACTCTCGCCTAACTGTTTACACAGGGAACACCTGCTTGGTACATAGAAATCAATATCTTTTCCTACTAAGCTTCCAATGTACTGAGCTGCTGCATCTCCAGGAAGTTTACAGAAAAACTGTAGCACAATTTGTAACAGTGGATTTCTTTCCTTTTCATTCAGTTGTTGAATCATGAAGGGGTGACATGAAAGTCACTCAGTCGTGTCCAGCTCTTTGCGACCCTATGGACTATACAGTCCATGTAATTCTCCAGGCCAAAACACTGGAGCGGATAGCCTTTCCCGTCTCCAGGGCATCTTCCCAACCCAGGGATCAAACCCAGGTCTCCCGCTCTGCAGGCAGGTTCTTTAGCTGCTGAGTCACAAGGGAGTTGAGGTACAATTAATGACTTTCAACACTGAGTGGAAACATTTGGTATCAATTAAAACAACAGGGTAATACCCACAATAATAGGTCCAGTATTAAGATCTATAGATAGTTTAGAATTGTATATTAACACATACATGTGGAATCTAGAAAAATGGTACAAGTGAACGGCTTTCCAGGGCAGAAACAGAGATACGGGTGTGCAGAACTAACATGTGGACACAGTTGAGGAAGGGGAGGGTGGGACAAACCGGGAGGGTAGCGCTGACATATTTACACTACTACGTATAAAGTAACGAATGGGAGCTCACCTCTGTGCTCCGTGATGATGAGAGGGGTGGGGTGATGGCGGGTGGGTCGGAAGGAGGCTCAGCAGGGAGGAGATGTATGTATACATGTAGATGATTCACTTCATTGTACAGCAGGAACTAACACAACATTGTAGAGCAATTATATTCTAATTTTAAAAAGAAAAGAGAAAGTTATAAAAAAAAGAATCCACTGCTTATGTTTCTTATTTTACTCAGCTCACCCATCTCTTAAAGACGACACCTATTTTAAGAAATCAAAATCACACCATTTGTTAAAAATAGGAGCAAAGGTTTAATATAAAGGATAATGAATTTCCTACTCTTCCAGGGAAGATTACATTGCTTGAGGTTTTCCTGGGTCCCATGCTTTTTCCTCCCACTTTTTCTCATTCATTTGGACACAGCAAAGGAAGGGAATATCAAACCATCATTTTGAGGCTTTTTAACAATGCTGACGGAAAAGGCAATAGGTGTCCATTTGTTGGAGGGTGTCTACTTATTAGCAGGATTTCTCAAACTGTGATCTGAGTTCCAATATTTCAGTCACCAATTCAGGGAAACTGACTTAAAAAGTTTTGCTGTCAAATCAAACTGAGAGTTACTCTGTAGTTCTTTTTTGCTTTTGAGGAGTCTTATTTCATCTAAGTGTATTATTTTTGAATCTAAGTCTTGTAAAATGGGCCACTCCAGAATTTCCCAAATGTGTTTCACAATGAAATCTCTTTATCTGTGGAAGGTCCAGTTCTGAATGATAAGGTCTAGATTTAGAGTCTGTTAGAGTGGGTCCTCCAAAGAGCAGATTCCCAAGATGGCATTGTTGTGATCAAGGTTTATTTGGAGAGGGAATTCTCTGGTGGTCCAGTGGTTAGGACTCTGAGCTTTCACTGCAGGGGGCTGGTGTCCAAGCCCTGGTCAGGGAACTAAGATCCTGCATGTCACTTGGTGTGTCCAAAAAACCCCCATTTATTTGGGAAACAAATGGGAAGGATAGAGCTTCCCAGGTGGTGCTAGTGGTAAAGAATATGTCTGCCAATGCAAGAGACACAGGTTTGATCCGTGGATCAAGAAGATCCCTTGGAGGAGGGCATGGCAACCCACTCTAGTATTCTTGCCTGGAGAAACCCATGGACAGAGGAGCCTGGTGGGCTATAGTCCATAGGGTTGCAAAGAGTCAGACATGACTGGAAGCAACTTAGCACTGATGAATGGGAAGGATGAAGAGGAAGAAGTACCAGAAGGCAGACAGTTTTCAGACTATGATGCAAACCTGACTCCTGCGATGAAGAGCAGGAAGGAAGGGGAATTGGATAGGAAGAATCTTCTAAAAGACATTTCCTCCAGGCCAATAGGCACTCTTGTGACTCAAGTCATCCGTTAGAAGAGCACCGTGTCTTGTAGGACTAGCTCACTTGCGGTGCTTAGTCATTTGCTAGGTAGCATGGTCTCAGTGTGACACAGCAGTGAATCAGAGGTACAGGAGCTGGGGCTGTCTGTGAACTATGCTTCGTGCAGCCAGAGATCTGAGTGGCATTTTTTCATGACTACCACGGTTTCCAGTTTTGGCCATTTTTAACTGTGCAAACTTGAGTAAGTCATTCCAGGCTCTGGAAACAAAACGGTTAATCTATCAACGAGGAGGGAAACCTTTATATGTCACACAACTGCTGTGACACACAGCTGTAATCTGTGTAATCTGTGAAGCACTCTAGAAATAGAAAATAATATTACGATGGAGTGAACGAAGCCATTTCAAATGTATTAGCTGTTAAAAAGTCATCGTGCTCCTTGACCACAATGCATTGTCTTTCCCAGGTTGCTCTGTATTTCCCACATGTCCACTGCAGTGCTGGGCATCTAATAGGTAATAAGTAAATGTTTGTTGAATCATGATAACAACTTTTGAGAGTCCTCCAAGGAAACACTCCATGACTGAGATGGTATGTGGGATAATGATTGTAGACACTGAAATTTATTCCCTCTGGCAGAACGCCACATGGTAGGAGGCAAAGCATGGGGGAGGGTGGAGGATGATTTCTGTTGATAAGATCTGCCCTTGTATTTGGAATTGACATAGCAGCTTCGTGCAAAGGGCATTATTCTTCCCAGAGTGGGGAAGGCTGGAGGAGAGTTTCCTAACCTTCTTGTTTTGCAATATAGCCTTTCTTTTGAGAATTTCTAAAATAATTCTGAAGCTGACTGCAAGACAATTCCCAATCTTCTTTTTAGATAACTTGACAGCATCATTCCTCTGAAGTTCATTTCCTAGAGTTGTCTATCAGTTACATTATTGAACCCTTTGAGTTTTACCAACTCATCCTTTCCCCCTTTTGGAGAAGAATCTGTTGGGGCTAAAATGTTTAAGGGGCAAGCACAGGAATGAGGGAACTGGATAGTGGGGGTGAAGTGTGACTGGGTAATTTCTTAAGGAGCTGACTGTAGCTCATCTGTTTGGTTCTATTTCCTGAGAACTCACAGTTTTGTCTGTTCCTTCTTTCTACATTGCTTTGTACCAACTCAGCATTTTCAGCATTCGAATGTTTGTGGAATGAACCAATGAGTGAATTAGATGTGCTGGGCGCAGGAATCAACTAGAGAGAGTTTCTACCTTAATGGTCTAAGGGATGCATGTGAAAAAAAAAGCATGTAAAAATAAAATGACAAACTATGATAAGCGTTGAAAAGAAATAGCATGAGAAACACGAGGACCTGCTGAGGAGGAGGAGAGGGGGGAATATCTGGGATGTTAAGCAGCATCCTTCTAAGGGACGGGATGGAGTCAATAGGGTGAAGAGGAGTGTGAGGGCATGTGGATTTCAGGTACAGAGAAGACCATGTGCAGAGACCCTGAGGGAGGGTCATGTTCCAGTCAAGTTGCCAAAGAAAGGTGGTCAGAGCAGAGAGAGAAAACAGCAGAAATAATAGCAGAGAAATAAAGCTCTGGGTTTTTCCTTGTGATGAGCAATCAACAAAACTTTATGACTGTCTACTGTGTAGCCAGCTGACTTCTGTTGTTATGATGTGTACTTGTATCTGAGTCAGACATAGCAGCCGCAAGGCGAGACTGTCGTTCTGCAAATAAGGAGGAGTAAACTTAAATTCTAGAAGGAGAAATGTGAGTTTTAGCTGGAGAATCCTTGAGGGACCCTGGAGCTATTGAGCTCAGATCAGAGATGCTACAGATCTTCTTTTGTGAAGAACAGATCAGACAAGGGGAAGAGGTTTCACAAGTTTTGAAAGGATCAGGGATCAGGAGGCAAGATTCCGGCTCTGATGGTTCCATGATTGGCTGTGTGACCTCAGACCATGTCACGTTTTTAGTCATCACTTTCCCCATCTATAACACCTGAGGTTGGGGCTCAGGGATCTCTGACACATTTACTTCTGATTGGGGTCAAGTTCACGATGATCAAAAAGGGAAGAAGGGGTGCCTCAGGAAACCTGTGCCCCACCTGTGAACCCCTGAGCCACAGACCATTTCTTTGGGGACAGTGAGGGCTCAGCTGGGGCTCTTGAATGAGGTTGCCTTGTGAGTTACAAGGTAACCGGCTCAGTCCTCACTTGCAAAATCTTCTCCCCACCCCGTGTCTTCCGGTCCTGTCTCTCAGAGACTCTTGCATCACTGCCTGGTCCATAGGCATCAACCTCTGTCTTCCCCATGAGGGATCAGTAGAAAGAACCCAACATTTTTCTCCTTTCCTGTGGCGCCATCAAGAAGTGCAAGAGGGGACTTCCCAGTGGGTAAGACTGAGCTCCCAACACAGGGGGCCTGGGTTCCATCTCTGATCAGGGAACTAGACTCCACACACTACAACTAAGACCCAGTACAACCCAAATAAATAATTTTTTTTTTTTTTGGAAGTGCCAGAGGAAGTAACAAAGGGTAGTGGGTCAGTTCCTTGAGGTTGCCATACAAATGACCAAGGATTGGGAGGCTTAGAACAACAGAAAAATATCCTCTCAGGTCTGGAGGCCGGAAGTCTGAATTCAGGATGCTGAGAGGACCACGCTCCCTTTGATGGCTCTGGGAGAGAATCCTTCGTCTTCCAGCTTCTGGTATCGCTAGGTGTTCCTTGGCTTGTGGCCACATTACTCCAATCTCTGTCTTCACATGGCCTTCTCTGTGCGTCTTCTCCGTTTCTGTTTCTTGTTAGGACACTTGTCATTGGATTTAGTCCCCACTCTCAGGTGGCACTAGTGGTAAAGAACACGCCTGCCAATGCAGGAGATGCAAGAGACGTGGGTTCAATCCCTAGGTCAGGAAGATCCCCTGGAGAAGGGCATGGCAACCCACTCCAATATTCTTGCCTGGAAAATCCCATGGACAGAGGAGTTTGGCAGGCTACAGTCCTTATGGTCCCAAAGAGTCAGACACTCCTGAAGAGACTTAGCGCTGTACAGCACAGGGGTGATCCAGAACTTAATTCCATCTTCATAGATTCCCCCCCCCCCCTTTTTTTTGCAAATAAGGGCACAGTCACAGGTTTCAGAATGTGAATATATCTTTTGGGGTGCCACCATTCAGCCCAATACAGGCCATGACTTCTGAGACATTTGACCCACCAAAATGCCTTCTTTTTATTTATTTTTCTCCTTTCTAAACTTGACTTCTTGAAACAGCATCATACTACAAGTTCCAGTGAAATGCCACAGAGAGGAGACAGCAGGCTGAAGAGCCTGAGAGCACAGGCTCTGAGGGTAGGTGGTGATGGTGTTCAGTCACTAAGTCGTGTCTGAATCTTTGCGACCCCATGGGCTGTAGCCTGCCAGGCTTCCCTGTCCCTCACCATCTCCTGCAGTTTGCTCAAACTCAAGTCCGTTGAGTCAATGATGCCGTCCAACCGTCTCATCCTCTGTCATCCCCTTCTCCTCCTGCCTTCAATCTTTCCCAGCATCAGGGTCTTTTCCAATGAGTTGGCTCTTTGCGTCAGGTGGCCAATGTACTGGAGCTTCAGCTTCAGTGTCAGTCCTTTCAATGAATATTCAGGGCTGTTGGCCTTGGTTCAAACCCCAGCACTTACCAGACGCTCTATGACCCAGTTTCACCATTCATAAATTGGGTACAATAGCAGTAAGTACTTCTGAGGGCTGTTGTGGGACTTAAATAGGATAATACTTGTTTAAGTATCTAGAACTGGCAAGAAGTAAAGTGAAAACACTTTACTTGTAGGAGTATGTGTGGTAGTATGTGGGAGAATGGGGCAACAGAGAATGAGATGGTTTGGATATCATCACCAACTCAATGGACATGAGTTTGAGCAAGCTCCAGGAGCTGGTGATGGACGGGGAGGCCTGGCATCCTGCAGTCCATGGGGTCACAAAGAGTCAGACACAAATGAGTAACTGAACTGAACTGAAAGTGCAAAAACATATTACAAAGTAGTAGGGGATGGTGAAAATGACTAAAAACCCAACTTGGATGACTAGATGGTGGCTAGAAAGTATCCAGGGCTTTGGCACTGTCTGGAGCTGGGGTTTCTTTGAGCTTCGACCCACCTGTGGCTACCTGACTTGGAATAAAGCATGCCAGTGGCCCCTCCCCTCAGGATCTGCTCTGAGCTGCTGTGTTTTCGGATCAGGGTCTTGGGCTCTGGCGGCCAAGCCAAGCAGCAGGCACTGGATTTCAGATAGGGAGCTACCAGGTGGACACAGTGGAAGGGGCATTTCCAGGGAAATGCCCACCCCTCCAGAGGCAGTCTAGTGACCTGCTCCATGCTAGAGGGGAGACTTTCTTCTCCCAAGACCCATTCTGGACACTGTGCCTCTGGCCCTGCCTTGAGTCCAAGAAGATAGTGAGCACGAGTACTTCCGGGCATGGTCTGAAGCCCTCAGTGATTAAGGTGAGACCGGTTGCTCTTTTTCTTATGACTGAGCAAGACTCAGTTGCAGTCTGGGCTGTTGGGAGCCCTCTGGGATGTGGCTCCTCTGTTTGTGCCTAGAGACCTGGGTCATGATGGGTGAGTCTCAGAGTGCAAAGAGGCTGGGCTTCAGCGATGGATACTGTGTGGCTGTAGGCAAGTTTCCACACCTCCCTGAGCTGTGGGGTTTAGCACCTGGGGAGGGAGGATTTCACTCTTGTTAATCCTGTGGCTCTAACTGGTATTTGGGAGGAGGTATAGAGTGGAGGTTGGATGGAGCTTGGTTGCAGCTTAGAGCTGTGGGATCGATCTTAGGCAGGTTACTTAACCTCTTACGCTTTAGTTTTCACATTTGTAAAAGGGATTGAACACTGCTGTCAGATGGTTATTGGGACAACTAAATGAAAAAACTGTATGCAGAGCCTTAAGCCAATGCCTGACTTAACCTACATGCCTAATCAGTTCAGTTCAGATGCTCAGTCGTGTCCGACTCTTTGTGACCCCAGGGACTGCAGCACGCTAGGCTTCCTGGTTCATCACCAACTCCTGGAACTTGCTGAAACTCATGACCATGGAGTTGGTGATGTCATCCAACATCTCATCCTCTGTTGTCCCCTTCTCCTCCTGCCTTCAATCTTTCACAAGTTTAATGAACAGCAGCTATTAAGATTTCCCCAGAGCACTTTGAATAATGACAGTCAATAATGAAATGGATGACTATTGAGTAAATTAAACACTGTACAATGGATAACTATTTAATCCCAGCATGGTCTAGAAGGAAAAGCATTCAGTTGGCTATGGGAGACTCAACTCTGTCCCCAGTTTGTAGCTGGGTGAGTTTGAGCAAGTTGCCTAACCTCTCTGAGCCTCAATTTTCTTGACTTGAAATAAGAATCATAGCAGCTATTTTCTTTTATTTGCCAGGAGCTGATCTAAGGGCTTTTCATATATAAACTTAATCCTTGTTACTTTGTGAAGTAGATATTTTTTAATATCTATTTTACAGATGAGGAAATGGAGGCATAGAGGAGTTATGTCATTTGCTTCAGGTTGCATGGATTGTAATGCAGAGGCCAAGGTTAGATGTGATTCTGTGTTCTTCCCAGGATGCCATGGAAAGACTGCCTTGCTCTGTTCCCTCACAGAGCTTCTGTTAGGGTCCCACATGTGACAGAGTGCTTGGGGGAGGGAAGAGTGTCGTCCACTGGGCTCCACTGCCTCTGTTTTATGTGTGTGATATTCATTACTGTGTAAACTGGGATTTTAAGCAGGAAGACGTAGAGGCTTCCCTGGTAGCTCAGTGGTAAAGAACTCACCTGCCAATGCAGGAGATGTGGGTTCGATCCCTGGGTTGGGAAGATCCCCTGGAGTAGGAAATGGTAACCCACTCCAGTATTCTTGCCTGGGAAATCCCACGGACAGAAGAGCCTGGTGGGTTGCAGTCCATGGGGTCACAAACAGACACAACTTAGCAACGAGCAAGCACACACACAGGTAGAGATATGTTGTGATCATGTGTGAGTTCAATATAATCTTCTCCACTTCTGATACTGCTCCTAGAGAGGATTGGAAGTAAATGAGTTTTTCATCATTGTTTATATGGAAAAATCTTTACCGACTTTACCGAGAGTCTCGAGTCTGGGGTCAAGGACCCAGTATAACTTAGACCTCTTCTATTAGTGTTTCCAGGTGGAGACTGGGAGGGACAGGACTGGGATACCCCTGCCAGTTTGGGACTCAATACGTTTGGGCCCTGAACTGAGGCTGAAATCCCAAGGACAGTTACTCCTGGAGAGGATTTTGTCTTCCCAGCCAAGAAGCTCAAGCTTCAGCTTTTGCAAAAGTAATTTCAAAGGAAACCCAGCAGAGCCTTCAAGAACGCTTTGGCTGAGTGCCGGAGAGACATTTGATGGCATTCTGTTGTTCCTGAGACCCTGTAACTCTCACACAAGACTCCCTCGAGACGAGCTGTTCTACAAAACCTCTCCAAAATGCCTTCAGTGTGATGTCTGGTTGCGTGAATTGATAGATGACCCTTCAGGTTCATTTCCTTCTATGCAGGATATCAGTGACAACAGAAGCAATGAATTTCTGGTGGGGATTTTTTTCCTCTGTGATCTGTTTGGGGTCTAGCTAACTGGAAGCTGTTTGTGAGTCATTGCATTGACTTGCCTCACTATATTTCAAGTTTTAACTGACAAGAGAGCTTCACTCAACTGCTCTAATTAAAGTCCTTACTTTGGGAACTCACCAGCTTGAGTGAAGTAGATTTTCCCTCCTCATGGTTGCAGAAGCCATTAAAGAATTCAAGCATGTAAAGGAGACGGGATCCTATGGAGATCGTATCTGAAGTACCCTAGCCTTTCATTTTCAGCCTTGATTTGCTTTTGCTTTTATCAGTTGTGAAATTCATTTGACTTTTTTAAGTAGACAGAGGAAAGTGGTTAGGTTATCGTCGTTGACCCCTTGGAATATTTTCTGTAATGCACAGGAGTTCTGAAGGAGAGCTCTGTGGAAGAATAAAGGCCATTTTTTTCATTTATTTATTTTTAAGTTAGTTTTTATTGGAGTACAGTTGCTTTACAATGCAGTGTTAGCTTCTGCTGTGCAAGGGAGTGAATCAGCTCCATGTACACATATATCCCCTCTTTATTGGATTTCCTTCCCCTTCAGGCCACCGAGGAGCAGTGAGCAGGGTTTCCTGCACTGTACAGTAGGTTCTCCTTAGTTACCTATTTAATGCAGGTGTGGTCTGTTATCAGCTTTGGCCCCACCCGTGCTTGGAGAGGAAGGGGTGTGGAAGTCCACACTTGCTGAAGTCTTAGCATTCCTGGGCGGTAAATATGGGAATAAATGGGTACCCAGAAGCCCCAACAATTTCAATAAGCAAATATGACCTTGATCTGTTTCCTAGCTCTTAGCTTTTTTTCCCTGGGTCTTAGTTTCCCTGTTTGTCGAATAAGTATGCTTGTCTTGAAGAGCAGTTTTCAAACTTGAAAAGTTTATTTAAGGTTTCCTCGAACTCCTTAACACAGAAAACAAGTAACGATGAAGCCCTTCAGATTGAAGGAAGGGAGGGAAGGGGGCAGACTGGGCCATCTTGGTCTTTCCTTCCTTCCTCCTACTTCAACCCCCTGGGTAGACACCCCCGGCTTGAGATCATTGATAACCCCTCCCATCAAATATCTAGAATTATTTTTCCAGCCCCTCCTTTCACTCAGCATCTTTACTGTAGTCATTCTGCCCAAAGATAGATGTGAAAATGACTTTATTATTTCATCTCTTCCTGACTGAAATTGCATCGTCCTGTTATAAGTCACTCTGAACTATTCTGTCTTGGAATAACACATATAAATTTTCATCTCCCCCTTGTATGTTTTGGAAGTATTTGTAGTCATCAATTTATGATGTAGTAAACTCCTCATCACTGTAGTCTTTGAGGTTAGGGTTGACTTATCAGCTGAAAGTCTCACTTATTAAATATTTTATCAAACAAATACCCCTTGAGGACCTAGTACATGCAAAGCACACACGTGTGCCCCAACCTTGCCTAACGGGGAGGACAGACATACATGTAAGCAATTCCTAAGAGAATGACTGGCTTTACCAGCTTAGGTTACAATAAGTCACACTTTTTTTTTTTTTTTGGTCACACTATCTTTTATCATTCAAAGTCATTGCTTTAGTAGGTTAGAAGAGTGGTCGATTTGTCTTTGGTAAACCTCCCTACTCTTGTTTCCCTGGGAGCATAAAGCACAATCTTGCTTTTAAATATTTTTGTACCTTTTAAAAAGTGTTTTTGACATGTACACACTGCTTTATTTACTTATTTATGGCTACAACAGTTCTTCATTGCTGCAGGCAGACTTTCTCTAGTTGCAGAGAGGAGGGGCTACTCTCTAGTTGCAGTGCACAGGCTTCTCACTGCAGTGGCTTCTCCTGTTGCAGAGCGCAGGTTTTAGGTGAGTGGGTTTCAGTACTTGTGGCACAGGGGCTCAGCAGTTGCAGCTCAAGGGCTTTAGAGCACAGGCTCAGTAGCTGCGATGCTCAGGCTCAGTGGCTCCACGGCATGTGGAATCCTCCCAGACCAGGGATCGAACCCAGGTCTCCTGTGTTGGCAGGAGGATTCTTATCCACTGCCACCAAGGAAGCCTGTTTTTAAATATTAAGCAAAGAGATAAGTTTACTTAACAGTCATAGATTTTGCTCTCATCACCCTGAACTGTATTCCTACTGAAAAGGAGTCCTTCTGTGATAAAGAATGTCCCAGGGCTTCCTGAGACTGTAACACTCTGGTTTGTATTTGGATGCGTACCCATTTCAGACCACGGCCGCTGAACTGGGACGGGCTTTCAGACTCAGCCACACCCTGGGCCTTCCTCATGACTTTCTAGTCTTGGTATTGGGCATCGGTCAACAATCTAGAATCAGTCATCCTCAGCATGAACCCCACAGGCATCTGCAGTTTCAGCCTCACTTCAGTGCTTCTAAGACTTAGGACCCTGTTGGATTTATCTTTGTACACCAGTGCCTTCCACAGGGCCTGGGCCACAAACAAAATCCGTGACCTTTTGTTCAATCACCTTCAATCACCCCCAAGGGACTGGTAGTAGAGAAAGAACCAACCGATAAAAGATATTCAGGCATAATAAAGAGAGAGAGAAAACATGTGTTGAAAAAGGGAGTGATTTTAAGAAATGGATGAAGACCAAGGCTGGGTGACAGCCAGGGGTGATGCACCATTTAACAGAGAACAAATGGTTTATCAGGTACCAGCACGAGTAATTTCCTCTTTCTCCCCAGCTCCAAGGTGAGTGTTAGGATAAGGCTTAGCCACTGACTTTTGAGATTGGTCTCTTCTCTGATTATGCTTTGCTCTGATTATGGTCTTACCTCTTTTCTTACATTTTTTAAAATGTATTTTTAAACTTTTTGCCTGGGATGGGTCTTTGTTGCTGCACGCAGGCTTTCTCTAGTTGTGGCGAGCAGGGGCTACTCTTCATTGCGGTACTAGGGCTTCTCAGCACGGTGACTTCTCTTGTGGAGCGTGGGCTCTAGGCTGTGGATTCTGTAGTTGTGGTGCACAGGCTTAGCTGCCCTGTGGCATGTGGGTTCTTCCCAGATCAGGGAAGAGCTAGTGTCCCTTGCATTGCAAGTTGGATTCTTAACTACTGGACCACCAGGGAAGCCCCTGATACTTTACATTTTTAAATAGAGACAGAGAGCTTCCAATTAATTCTTGTGGCCCTTTCTCTATCTGCCCATCTATCTGTCTATGTGTCCTACAGTCAGTTAGCCTATGCCAGCCATTATGAAGGTACAGGCATAAAATAGGCACAGTTACTGCCTTCAAAATTTCAGCATCTAATAAAAGAGAAGGATATTTTCAAGTAACTCTTATGATCCCTATAATAAATGATTTCATATTATAGAAATAAGGACAAAGGGGCAGTGGAATCCAGAGGAAAGAGTGACTTGATTCCTCCTTGCAAAACTAAGAACTGTTCACATAAAAGGAGGTAGCTGAATTTTCCTAGAAGAAAGATGTGGGTGTTGACAGTAGAGATGGGAGAAGTAACCTTCAGTGGAGGCCCTGGAGTGAGATCAGGCTCATGGACAGAAGTGTGTGACGAGTTTAGGAGGAGCTGTCCACCGGACTGGAGAACAGAGTCAAATACTGGATCAATGGGCTGAGCCTATGATGTGGAGAGCCCTGAGGGACATTCGTAGGACGTGAATCCAGTGTTTTCTTTTAATTAACATGTTTAGGATATGATGGGCTTCCCTGGTGGTTCAGTGGTAATGAGTTTGCCTGCCAATGCAGGAGATGTGGGTTCTGTCCCTGGGCCGGGAAGATCCCCTGGAGAAGGAGATGGCAATCCACTCCAGTATTCTTGTCTGGGAAATCTCAGGGACAAAGGAGCCTGGTGGGCTACAGTCCATAGGATTGCAAAGAGTTGGACACAACTTAGCCATGAAACAGCAATAACAATACGATATAGCACTTCAGTGTTTACAAATAGAATGTTGTATGTTTTATATCATTTGATCTTCATGACAGCTATCTAAGAGAGGCATAACTTATCCTCTAATTTATAGACGAAGAAACAGGTGCAGAGACTTCTCTGGCAGTCCAGGGGTTAAGACTTCACCTTCCTGTGCAAGGGGTGTGTGTTTGATCTCTGCTTGGGGAGCTGAGACCCCACCTGCCTCACAGCCCAAAAACCAAGACAAACAAACAAAAAACAGAAGCAATGTTATAACAAATTCAGTAGACTTTTAAAGTGGTCCACATAAAAAAAGGAAAAGAAAGGATCTAAAAAGAAATTGAGGTGCAGAAATCTTAAAGATTTGCTCAAGTTTCCATAATTAGCATGTGGCTGAGCTGATAATCAAAGCCAAGACTTTGGATCCCAGAATCTATGCTTTTAAAAAGTGAAGCATTTTGTTGAAGCATATTGTTGTTCTTTAGTTGCTAAGCTGTGTCCAATTGTGCAGTCCTATGAACTGTAGCCCACCAGGATCCTCTGTCCATGGGATTTTCCAGGCAAGAATACTGGAGTGGGTTTCCATTTCCTTCACCAGATGATCTTCCTGACGCTTGACATATACACATAAAATACACACACAAATTAAAAATATATGACTTGAAAACTTTCACAAGTGGATAGAGTAAACAGTAATCTCTATTAAGTTAGGGAGGTTTTACATCTTTCAATATTGCATTTTTCTATCTATGAGCATGGAGTATCCCTTCACTGATCTTTTTTTGTAATTACTGGTGTAGAAATATTACTCATATTTCTTAGGTTTACTCCCAGGTTTTAAAATTTTTTGATGCTCTTATGATATCTTTTATTTTTAGTTTTAGTTAACACTTTGTTATTGGTATGGTGGTGGTGGTGATTTAGTTGCTAAGTCGTGTCCAACTCTTGTAACCCCAGGGACTGTAACCCACCAGACACCTCTGTCCATGGGATTCTCTAGGCAAGAATACTGGAGTGGGTTGCTGTTTCCTTCTCCAAGGGATCTTTCCCATGCAGAATCAAACCCAAGTCTCCTGCATTGCAGGCAGATTCTTTAACAACTGAGCTATGAGGGAATACCCTCGTTATTGGTATAGAAAGGTACAATAGATTTTTAAAAAATTGACCTTGTTTCTAGATGACCGACTGAACTCACTTATTAATTCAATGAATCAAACTTTATTTATTTATTTTTTGACTGGCTAGGTGGTAGTTCCCTGACCAGGCCCTCAGCCTTGAAAGCAAGGAGTCCTAACCACTGGACTTCAAGGAAATTCTCCACTTATTAATTCAACTAATCAAGCTTTATTGAACTGTTAAGAGAGGGCCTCAAGTACAGTGTTGGATAGAAGGGCTGATAGCAAACATCTTTCTTTTTTAATTGGAGGATAATTGCCTTAAAGGGTTTGTTGATTTCTGCCTTGCAACAATGTGAATCAGCCATGAGTATACACATGTCCCCTCCCTCTTGACCCTCCCTCCCAGCCCGCCCCCATCCCAACCGTCTAGGTCGTCACCGTGCGCAGAGTTGAGCTCCCTGGTTGTACAGAAACTTCTCACTGGTCGTCTATTTTGTATATGGTAGTGTATATGTTTTAGCACTACTCTCTCAATTTGTCCCACCTTCTTTCTCCACTGCTGTGTTCACAAGTCTGTTCTCTATGTCTTGATACCAAACATCTTTGCATCCTTTTTTTTAAATCTTAGAGAAAGTCTTTTAATATTTACCATTGATGTGATATTAACTCTAGGATTTAGGTAGATATTCTTTATCATATTAAGGAAGTTCTATGCTCTTCTAGTTTGCAAAGATGGCTTCAGAATGGAGACTAGTTTGCAGGAAGGAGAAAGAATGGATCCAGAAAGGCCAAGTTAGAGTGAGGTCTGTATAAGAGTAGGAGCAGTGTGGCTATAAGGAGGGAATGTGAGGGAGGGATGCTCTTGGTTCTCTTCCTCCTCAATGGCTCTTACATGGTAACTGCTCATCTCATAAAAATTTCAAAAGAGAAAAGAGCACTACAAGTTGTCAGAGTTCTCTTTCTCTGGGCATCCCAAATGGTGCTCCTTATTATTAGATGTTTTGTGATAAAGATGTGGTCCAATTCATTTAGAAAAATCTGAATACTCTATCACTCTCTTTGGAAAGTCATGATGAAGGTCAGCATATTAAAGGCTCTGAGAATCCTACAAAGGGAGGATTTAATTTAATTATTTAATTTAATATAGCACCCATCTTTCTGTTTTTGAGGTCCATTACATGAGACTCAAAAGGAGTTTTAGAGATCCTCTGTTTACCCAGATGGAGTTGAATGATACTCACCTATAACAAAATCTTTATATGTCAGTCTGTTGATTGTCTTAAGGTTGTAACTGTATCTTTCTCTTTCCCTGTTATGTTCAAAACCATTGAGAAATAGACCCATGTGGCAAATTGGGATCAACATATCACCTTTATTGCTGGCAAAGGTAGATTGGAGGAAGCTGAATGGAGTGGAGTCTAGATTGGTCTTCATATACTTCACTGTGAATCAGAGGGTCTCCCCCACCCAGCTGCATGCAGAGATAAGAATCTCTGCCTCAGTGACTTACTTCCACCTGTAGTAGAAGCAGAAAGCAGAATACAAATGTTCTGTGGGAAAGCTGACTCAAAGAAGGGGAGACCACATGGGAACAGAATCCTTTAACATTACCCGAGAGAAACATGCCAACCAGTGGATGCCCTACTGTTATCATTGTGCCAAAAGATACTCAGGGAATAGACGTGGAAAGGAAATTTGGGGGAGTAAAGAAAAGATGGAAGTTTCAAAAAAGTGGAAGCATGAAGACTGATTTATCCTGAGACATAGGGAGAAACAGATGCTTGTTCTAAATAAGTCTATTTGGGACTTAGTGATTGGTCCTTTTATCTTTAGAAGAACAGAGATCAGGGCTCTGATTAGCCAGCATATAAAGAGGCTGAAATAAGAAAAATTAACATTTTCTTAGGGACCCAGGAAAGAGAAAGCTTGGGGCCAGGGGAGTCCAGCAGCCCAAGTATACTGAGTCAATGACATGACCTGCAATATTTGTTTCTCTATTTTCCTTGCTCTCCAACCAACCCGGCCATAGACTGATCTTAGCTAGAGAGGAGGAGGAACAGGAGAGGATGGAGGCCAGTGGCCATGGGTTAAAAAGTCTCCTCCAGCCCTTGGAAGATGGCCTCAGTAGTGGGCACTCTTGGTGTGCTGCAGGGTGGGTAAGAGGCATGCTAGGAAAAAGTCTCCATTTTCCTGGAACAGACCTACAACAGCACCTCCTACCACATTGCCCTTGTGTTTTTGGCAAGGGTTTCTGAAGGACTGTCAGAGACCAGCTTAACCCAGGATGGTTCTACCCAATGTGACTCCAGATTACTCCCGAGTCACCCTTGGCTCAGAGAAGCCACAGGAGGGAGGATTCATTAGCATCCTTGGAGGGGCATTCCCTAGGCTCTGGCAGGTGAAATAGCAAGGTTTTCAGTGACAATCTGTTGAGCTGGTGATATCTGAATCCATTACGATGGCTGATACGGCTGGAATATACAAAATGAGGACCTCCCAGAGAAACATCTGTTTACCTCAATGAGGTGGGAGATTCCATATTACAGTAGGCAAAAATGGAGTGTTTCCCATCAGATTGGGAATCAGTTCTCCATCTACTTGGGCTTCCCAGGTGGTGCTAGTGGTAAAGAATTTGCCTTCCAATGCAGGAGACATGAGACACGGAGTTCGATCCATGGGTCAGGAAGATCCCCTGAAAGAGGGCATGGCAACCCAATCCAGTATTCTTGCCTGGAGAATCCCATGGACAAAGGAGCCTGGTGGGCTATAGTCCATGGTGTTGCAAAGAATTTGACATGACTGAAGCGACTTAGCAGGCACGACTGCATCTACTTAGCACGACTTAGCACACACTGCATCTACTCAGGTCATTGCCTGGGACACCTCAGGCCCAATAGAGGGCTGATCCTTCTCTCTTAAACTGAAGGACTCAGTTCCATCAAGACTGAGCTGATCCCATGCAGAATTAGAGAAGACAACCAATTCTATGGGCTAATTGTTGGGATGAAGATTGAGTGGAAGAGGAGTTGAAGTTGGACAATAAAATTCGCCCAGGCTACCCAAATAAATTCACTAAGTACTCTAAATTTCCTAAATGGTATTGTTCCTGCTGGTTAAAAAATTATCTTTGAACTTCCTTAAAAAATACAAACCTCGTCTCTGAGAACACAGCTCATTGGCACTGATAACAGCTATAGGAGTTTGAAACCCTGCTGTACTTCAGAATCACCTGGGGAACTAAA